>NC_080778.1:20000000-22763333 GCF_020826845.1 Diceros bicornis minor
TAATGTTCTCTTATAATCTTTTTTTATCTGAGGCCAGTAATAATATCCTCACTTTCAATTCTAATTTAAGTAATTTGAATAATCTCTCTTTTTCTTAGTCAGTCTACCTGAAGATTTGTCAATTTTGTTGATCTTTTCAGGAAACCAACTTTTGGTTTCGTTGACTCTATTATTTTTCTTTTCTCTATTTTTTTAAATCCCTATTCTTATTTTTCTCATTTCCTTCCTTCCACTAGATTTGGACTTACTTTGCTCTTCTTTTTCTAGTTCCTTAAAGTGTAAAGTTAGATTATTGATTTAAGATGGTTCTTCTTTTTTAACATAGGATTTTTAGGTATAAATTTCCCTCTGAGCATTACTTTAGCTGCATTTCATAGGTTTTATTATTTTGTTCTTTTGTTTCCATTTGTCTCAAAGTATTGCCTACATTCTCCTGTAATGTCTTTTTTATCTGTTTAAGAGTATATTGTCTAATTTCCACATATTTGTGAATTTTTCAGATTTTCTTCCTTATTGATTTGTAGTTTTATTCCATTGTGATTGGAGAAGATATTTATATGATTTAACTATTTTAAAATTTATGGAGACTTGTTTTAGGGCCTAGAATTTAGCTTATCCTGGAGAATGTTCCATGTCCACTTCAGATAAATGTATATTCTGCTATTGGTGGTAGAGTTTCTGTATACATCTGTTAGGTCTAATTTGGTTACAGTGTTATTCAAGTACTCTATTTCTTTGTTGATTTTCTGTCTAGTTGTTTCATTACTGAAACCGAGGTATTGAAATTTGAAACTATTGTTTTAGAACTATTTCTCCCTTTAATTCTGTCATTTTTTGCTTTACATATTTTGGGGCTCTGTTATTGGGTGTGTATATGTTTGTAATTGTTAGAAATTCTTAAAAGATTGACTGTTTTATCAATATGTAATATATAATATATAGTCCTTTTTCTCTTGGAACAATTTTTGTATTAAAATTTATTTTATCTGACATTAGTAGAGCCACTCAGCTGTCTTTTGGTTCCTTTTTGCAAGGACTATCTTATTCTGTCTTTTCACTTTTAACCTATTTTTGTCTTTGGATTTAAAGTTAGCTTCTTAGAGGCATCAAATAATTGGATTATCTTTTTTTTAATCCATTCTGTCAATATATGCCTTTTAATTGGAAAGTTCAATCCATGTATATTTAAAGTAATTAGTGATATATAGGACTTACTTCTGCCATTTTTCTATTTCTGTATCTCTCATATCTTTTTTGTTCCTCAGCACCTCCATTATGGCTTTCTTTTTTTTTTTTTAAAGGACTGTCTATCCTTTATTTATTTTTATTTATTTATTTATTTTTCCCCTCAAAGCCCCAGTAGATAGCTGTATGTCATAGTTGCACATCCTTCTAGTTGCTGTATGTGGGACATGGCCAGAGAAGCAGTGCGTAGGTGCGCGCCTGGGATCCGAACCCAGGCCGCCAGCAGCGGAGCGCGCACTTAACCGCTAAGCCATGGGGCCAGCCCCCATTATGGCTTTCTTTTATGCTTAGTTGATTTTTTTCTATTATACTGTTTTGATTCCCTTCTCATTTCTTTAACTGCATATTTTTTATCTTTGATGGTTACCCTGGGGATTACAATTAATATCTTAGTTTATAGTGGTTTATTTCCAATTAACGCCAATTTAGTTTCAATAGTATACAAATTTGTTCCTATGTAACTCCACCCCCCATACTGTTATTGTTACAAAATACATCTTTATACAATGTGTGTCCATTAACATAGATTTATAATTATTCTTTATGCATTTGTCTTTTAAATCATATAGGATAAAAAGAGGAGTTACAGACCAAAATTACAATAATACTGGCTTATATATTTACCTATGTAGTTACCTTTTCCAATGTATTTATTTCTTTGTGTGGCTTTGAGTTACTTTCTAGTATCTTTTCACTTCATCCTGAGGATTCCCTTTAGTATTTCATGTGGAACAGCTCTACTGGTGCTGGACTCCCTCAGTTTTTGTTTATATGGTAATGTCTTAATTTCTCCTTCATTTTCAGAGGATAGTTTTATCAGATATAGAATTCTTGGCTGATGGAATTTTTTTTTCAGCACTTTAAATATGTCATCTCACTGCCCTGTGGCCTCCATGGTTTCTGATGAGAAATTGACTCTTAATATTATTGAAGATTCCTTGTAACAGACAATTCAAGTCTGTCTTTCTACTTTCACAATTCTTTCTATGTCTTTGTCCTTCAACAATTTGCAAGGTGTCTTAGTGTATGTCTTTTTGAGTTTATCCTACTTGGGATTTGTTGAGCTTCTTGGATGTGTAGATTTACCTTTCATCAAATTTGGGAATGTTGGGGATTATCTTTCATCAAATTTAGTCATGATTTCTTCAAATTTTTTTCACCTCTCTCCTCACCTTCTGTGACTCAATATGTGTATGTTGGTATGCTTGATGGTGTCCCAAAGGTCTCTAAGCCTTGTTCATTTTTTTAAATTCTTTTTTCTTTCTGCTCCTCACATTGGATAATCCCAAATGACCTATCTTCAAATTCATGGATTCTTTCTTCTGCCTATTCAAAACTGCTGTAGTACTTCCCTAGTGAGATTTTTCTTTCAGTGATTGTACTTTTCACCTCTAAAATTTCCATTTGGCCTTTAAAATAATTTTCTGTCTCTTCACTGATGTCATCCATTTGGTGCAGTATCATTCTCCTGGTTTCATTTAGTTCTTTTTTTATGGTTTCCTTTAGCTCCTTTAGCATATTTGAAAGAATTATTTTAAATTATTTGTTAGGTAAGCCCAATTTAAGGACTTCCTTAGTAATAGTTACTATTAATTTCACTTTTCCTGTGAGTGGGATGAACTTTCTTGTTTCTTTGCATGCCTCATAAGTTTTTTGTTGAAAAGTGGATATTTTGAACATTGTAATGTGACAACTCTAGAAATCAGATTCTTCCCCTTCTTCATAGTTTGTGGTTATAACTTGTGATAGTTGTATTTGTATCTTCTTTTCTCAATTAATTTTGATATGTCTACGTCCTTTGTCTGGTTGGCCACTGATATCTCTCTTCCTTCAGCTTAGTAATCAGCTAGAGATTTGACAGAGATTTTCTTAAGCACTTAAAACTGAAAAAATGACTCTCCTTGTCTTTGCAGATTGGCTCTGTCTTGGGGCACTCCTTCAATGACAGCCAGGCAGTTTATAACTCTGCTTTAGCCTTCACTTCTTGCTCACACAGAGCCTAAAGTTTAGCCAGAGGTGAGAGCTTAGGTGTTCCTGAGCATGCATCCAGACTTGGGCATTCCCATGGCCTTCTACGTCCCCCAGAATACGTGGGGGCTTTTCCAAGCCCTTCTTCTCCATGTTTCTCCTGCCTGGGCCTCTTCATTCCCAAGCTTCTTGGTAACTATTGTTTGTTCCAGCTATTATACTTTGGTCCCAGTGGCCATGGCAAATATACTCACCTTTAAATGCTTTCAACAAACACCACTGAGGAATCTACCTGAATCCCATGGAAGGTCTAAGGCAGATTAAACACATCAAGCCCTTGAGATGATCCTTCAGAGACCCACTAGACAAGTCAAAATGCAGAGCCACAGCTCTTTAAGAATAAGGGCTGTATTGCTCCCTCTGGTACCAATAACCCGTTCCACCAGTGCAGGTTGCCATCTCAAGTCTGCTGCTGAATTGGGTTGTGGGGGATGGCAACCAGATGAGTTAAACTGCCCCAGAGCTCCCTTACCGAAATCCAATAGTTTTTCTCTTCATTAAACATTCCCTTGATTGTTGTAAGTTTTTTATTTGATTTCAGAACTCCAAAAGAGTTAATTCTGACAGTCTTTGCCAGCTTATTTCTTGCTTTTACAATGTGACAAAGTTTTTCAGTTCTTACTCTGCTATTTTTCCTGTTGTCACTCCTACTTACTTTTTAATACCAATTTTAAGTTATAGACAGAATGGACACTACTTATCATCTACATTTTTATTTCAGACTGTCTTTGATGATTTTCCACTATAAAGTATAGAATTTTACGTATAGTAGATATCGACAGTAATTTTGAATGAATGCGTGAATGAATTAATAAATCAATCAGTATCCACATAAAGAGATTTTATTACCTACCTAAATACGTTATTCTGCAGTATAAAAATCCTGAGTATGGGATAATTTCCCTTATACTCTAAAATAAATTCTTTATGGTAGCATTAATTTTATTTTGCTCAACTAGTAGCAAAAATAGAGAAAATATGGTCATTATATTTTTTATATCTTTCTTCACGTACAAAGAGTAGTTTTTTAATTTAATCATCCTATAATCTCCTCAGCTCTAAAATAAATAGTCTTTCAGCCCTTTGTCATTGGTTTTATTTTCTGCCTGAGTTATCCAGATAAGGACTGGAAAATAGGGACCTATCTCGTTTGGCTACGTTAGCAGTCCTCAATTCATTTGGGAGTTGAGCAATCCTTTTGCAATGAACTTTTGTTTAGAATTTTTTAATTGAATGTGATAACATAAAATAGAAACAAGACTATTACTCTGAGGAATGATATTTCTTCCATAGCACTGGTGACTGGCCATGGATGTTTAATGGTTGATGCATCAGAGTTAGGGTTGGCCCCAGAATCAGTGAAGGCAGTTTGAGAGTTGAGACTGACAAACTTAAAGTGATATATTCTGAAAGACCATTTCTGTAGTTTTTATATCCAAAATACAACAAATATCTGTAGAAATAGAATATTTAAAATACTGAAAGTGGTATTCTTTAATGCTATACATTAATTTTGTGGAAATAGTATTTCTAGAATGCTTTTTACGTACCAGGTAGATTCTTAGATGCTTTCTAGTAATTATTTACTAGCAAAAAAATGCTAACACCTTAAATTAAGTATAATGTTCCCATCTTAAGCAAGGAGACTAAGGATCAGAGCTGCTAAGGAACTTGTGCAGACGTGGCAGCCATCAAGGTGCACCACTCTAATCACCCTTTAAGAGAGATCCTTCCTCAACTGATCATCTTTGATTGAAGTGCTTTTGGAACTCCTGCAGCAGTATAGCTGAGGACATGCTCTCCCCAGGCAGCTGCAGCCAGTGTCTGAGCACAGTAGAAGAACAGGACTTGGTCATTTCTTCTCAAAGCAGGACTCCTCTACTGACAATCTTTGCCTTAGAGTTTCCCATCCGGCTTCAGACTTTTTCAGACCTACACCATAGTCTGAGTCTCTTCCTTCCCACTTATCCTCACTTTCTTTCACAGGTGTCAGACCTGCACGACAGTCTGAGGATTTTTCCTACCCAGTTCTGCTCCCTCTTCTGTTATCTTACACATACATTATCTAAAATAAATCTTTTGTACTGCAAATTCTATTTTGGCATTTTCTTTCCAAAGGATCTGAATTGACAGGGAGGAATGATATACTGGAAGAAAGCAAGAGTTATTTATTCACCTGGGGTGGTTGCGTCGGTAGAGGTTATTACATATAACTGAATTTTCATTCTATTTCTCCCACTTAGCAATTCAGTCTTTTTGTACAACAATATTGTTTTCATAAAATGAGAACAATCACATCTATCTTGCAGGATGATTGTAAATCTCTTGAATGATGTAGTAAACTCCGTTCTTAGTTGGTTCTCAAAAATGGATGCTATTAGTCTTAGTGTTTCTAATAAACATCAATAATAATATTATGAAATAAATATAAATAATAATATGTCACATATTCAGTATTGGTTCTGGGATTAAAAATCAAACATACCCTCCAAAACTGAGTCCTTTCCATGCTCCATGCCTCTTTCCACCATTATTCTAATGGATGATGCAGGCTTTTTATTTCTTTACATTTAGTTATTTTTTTAATAAGTCACTGAGTTTATATTGTCACTAAATGTTTGGATTGATGATGTACTGTAACAATATACGATTATCTGCATGGTAAATGATAGTACCTGCCAACAATCAGTAGTGTAGCTGTAAATGTCTGTAAATGGCTCCCATATACATTCTCTAGTCAATTATTCTTAAAGAGATTAGTCAAAGAGGCTGCATGATTTAAGAGTAAAATACTTAGACCTAAAGTGAGAGGTCTGCTATCAAATGTGAGTCATCTCACCAACTAACTACGATTCGAGGCAATCATTAACTCACACAGAACTTTAATTTCATTGTTTATAAAATGAAGGAATTACGGCAATTTATTTTTAAAGTCCTATTAAGCTATGAAATCTAAAAACTGTTCATAATCAGTTCCCTAGAATTTACACTTGAAGGCTACAAGTTATACCATAATATCCTAGATTTTCATTATTATATAATTGTTTTTATAATATGTCCTGAGGATGGATTTTTAAGGAAAAAGGAAAATAGTCAAATGGATGGGTCATTTGTTAATAGTTTAATAAATTAGGTGAGATAATTATTCATCAGATTTTGCATTTGATCTTGTTTATTCGTAAAAGATTACTACGACAGTGATATTAGAATTAATAGAATTTTTATACTTTTAACCAGAAAATATTACTGTTTTAAAAGAAAATAAACAAAACTTTTCCACAGCCCTTTTCCTGAAAAGGAAAAATTAGGGAGAACATACATGATTTTACCCTTAAAGATGTTGAAACAACGAGAGATATCACTCAGGATGGAGTTTCTATCCTGCCACTAAGACAGAAGCTATGCTAGAGTTTCTAGACTAGGAAGTTTGTGTCATCATAAAGAATATATTTAAGATTCGTCTGTGATAATGTCATCCAAAACAATATGAGTTCAGGCTCTTATCCAAACTGAAGGGATCATGTTTGGCTTCTAGATCAATGTCATGCTTGACATTAAAAGCTCAGAGTTAACATCAATAGATAAGAGGAGGTCACTGGTAATTAAGGATGGAAATGCCACCCATCTACAACAATTGAAACCTCACTTCAAATTATCTGAATTCAATTAGAAAAACCAGAGGGGGTAGATATAAAAACAGTAGCCTAAAGACAATTTTAAATGGTATGATTCAATTCAATACAGTGGTTAGTCATTTAGTGTCTGCTATGAACCAGCAGCACTATGCCAAGCTCTGCAGATCAAAGATGAATAAGATACAGAACCTCCTATCGAGGAAAAATGATTTATTAGAAGACATGGAGTCTAGTCCAGGAAGACTGAAGGGAAATTGATACAAGTTGCTATTTCTTACTGCATAAATAGGGCAAATTAAGAGTGTTTAATTTGAGCAAAAATGCTAAATGCCCAGAGACAAAGGTAGGGAGACAGACATAATAACGTATTCATGATAACATGTCAGACAAAGCAATTGCTTCTGCTGTCTAAGGATTTGTTCTGTGTGTCAGTGATGGTTTTGCATCTTGGTTGGCACTTGTACGTTTCACAAAACCAAAAGCCGAATCACCTTAAAATGAAAGGAGCAATAATATTATAAACACAGATTCTCCCTTCCAATCTCTCTCTCTCTGTCAGACACACACACATACACACACACACACACACACACACACACATTTCCTAAGTGGGATTGATACTTGATGACTTATCATTGTGGTGCTAAAAATCAATGCAGAGCTATATTTGGAGAATGACTCTTTCCAATGACAATGCTGGTTAAATAAAATGCTGTTCTTGCCAATGCTTTGAGCATATCTGGGGTCATGGGGAAGCCTCTGCACTGGAATAAAATGAGAAGAGAAAATAGCCAGCAATATTTGATGCTCAAATTGTAAATCTGATTTACACTTCATGGAATATTTTGGATAACAAGGTAATAAACTCCTCTATCCTCCTTCGTAAATCCTATTAGTTTAAAGACTGTTAATAGAATGACAGGAATATGAAACTGTTGAATGCGATTTAAGTATGACTATCCCTAAAAGCGCTTTGGGAACAAGGAAGTGTTGTTTAAGAAGTGTAAGAGATCTCTATGTATGCCAAAGGTGCTGAGATTCAGTGTATCACGTTCTCAGGCCTATGAGTTCATAGCAGCTATCCCTTCCAGAGTGTGTAGTCAGTTGACTGGGAATGGTAGGTTAGGGCTCCGTAAGAATAGTAATCACTAACAGTCACTGAGCGCTCACTCTATCTAGGCTGGGCCTGGGTTAGGTGCTTTGTTTGCCTTATCTCACTTAGTTCTCACAACATAGTGAAGTAAGTGCTATTATTATTCCCATTATACACAGAAGGCAGCTTAGACTGTCATCCATTCTCTGGTCATTCTGATTCCATAAAATGCCTCTCTGGTTTTATAGCCCTCAGTTGTTACAGTCAGAGTGCTAAAATTACGTGTACAATGAATTTTTATAAAATCACTTCACCTCTTTGAAAACACTGCTCGGTACTCCAGGGTTCACACATCTCTCTGCTTGGCTGCCTCGCTCCGGGGCTGTGTTATGGGCTGGATGAGTTTTCCAAGCAAAATTGACCTCTTTGTTCTGCACCAATCATCCTCTACAACCTAAGGCAATTTGCTACCAATAAGTCTACATACTTTTACATTTATCAGTGCCTAGTTTTAAATACCATCTGTTGATGTTACTCTATATAATCCCTGCTTTGGTGTGGTACAATCACACATGGATTCCTAGACAAATATACCATTTCAATACAGTTTCCTGTTTTTCTAGTCCTTTGTAGACAGCCTTTCCAAAGGTAAAATTTAAAAGCACCGATGAACCCAAATGAAAAATATTTAAAAGGCAAATAACAATGATGCTGTTAATGCTAAATGTCTCTCAGTTATTTTGTGTTATTGTGCTTAATTCCACCTGCAAAGACTGGGAATCAATTATTTAATGCAGGACATTTAAATCTAGTATTAGAATCGGGATGAGGATAAAAGGAAATTCTGAATACGTTTCCCACATGGATCTCAGTACCATTACAATATGCTGGATACTTTCCAATCCAGCCATTAGACTGAGTCTTTTTATGTGCCTGTGTATGGATCTCTATGGGTACCTAAAAAAATATGTTCTTGCTAGCAGTCTGTGCCTGCTGTTTACCCACAACTTTGTAGCATGCATGATCTTAAGCAAATCATTTAAGGTGTATGTATCCCAGTTTCTTTATCTGTAAAGTAAGAGGCTGGGTCAGATGACCCAGGAGATCCATGCCAGAAGTGAAACATATTGATTCTGTAGCCGAGAATCATGATTTACTGGAACTAACTGTGGGGTTTAAATCAACTGCTATCAAATTGAAAATACTCATTTATTTTTCCGTTTTTCTATATAAAAATACTTTCACAGATAACTGAAAAATTATTGCCATCATTATTAATAGGAAATACTAAATTCCTACATGTCTCAAGAGTCTTAGATAGCCTGGTTTTTATACTTTGTAATTTTTAGCACAAATTTTTAGCCGGAGAACAGACGTTTGTGGTTGATTGGTTGTGATCTTGAGATACGATTCATGAGAAGGAGAAGCCAACACACTGAGGATGCAGAGCAGAGCAGTAGAAAGAGTTTTTGATGGCAATTTTGAGCAGTAAAAGCAAGATAAACAACTGCCTTCCTCTGGACGTTCTGTTATGTGACGAAATATATCTCTCTTTGTGCATGCACAGTTGCTTAGGCTTTCCATTACTTGAAGCTGAATACGCTCCTAATTAACCAAGGTTTAGCGTTACCACACTTTAGAATCAGATAAAGTTTAAGAACTATGAAATCTAATTGCTCATCAACACTGAGCCATAATGTTATTTGAGCCTTTTAATATTTTCTTGCAATCAATGAGATATTTGTACCCTGTGCTTCAGTTTTATGTACTTATTTTTATTATTTTTCTTTTTCACTTAGTGATAGTTAGTAATTACAATGGATCAATTTATGCATTTAGAATTTAATGGTAATCCTTTTCTATTGGCAGGCTTTCCTTGATTTCATTTGGTATTTCTTTTTAATTGCCTCCAGGTTTTTCCTCTCTCACTGTGTGCAGATTATGACAAATGGTCAGAAATTCCAAGTTAGTTATTTGAAGTGAGCATTTCCAAGAGTGAAATATTTCAGGGATGCTATATTCCTGGATCACCAAATCAAAGTGTTGAAAGTGCTTCAAACAAAACAGAAGCCTACTTTCCAAGTCCCTTGCTGAATCCTAGATGATAAAAATAAGTCTATTTTTATATAAGGATAATAATGTTTGATCTGATTCCCATCTAGTCTTTTGAGATTAATATATTAGTCATCTGGGATATTTTTGCGATACCAGGTGCATTGCTTAGCACTTAAAAATAACTAATGACTGATTAACTTTGTCAAAATGCTAGAAAGGGCTTATATACATCTTTAGCTATCATCATGTGTTTACAGGAAAATTTAAAATACCCGTAGAAATGAACATCTTACAAATTACACAACATTTGAAGTTAACTCAGGAATATAAGGAGCCCTTGAAAATGGATTCTAGGCCAACTTCATCCAACCTTTTGAATCTTTCTGTCATACAACCATGTCCAATGTACATTCGTCATTTGGTTGAATGTATACCTGGTGATAAATAAGTCCCTATTCATCAATTCTATCTATTCTATTTTTTGGCACAAGTCTAATTGATGGAAAGTTCTTGCTGTTGAGCTGATATCTCTCACGTAATTATACACGTTGGTACTACCATTCCATCCATATTTCAACATTTTGTTTACACGGTATCTTGAGTCTGTCAAGTGCTTTATTGCAACAAAAATATAGTACATACATATTGTATTTCAACCATTTAAGAGTCTAGTCACTTTTTCAGAAAGTATGAATATGGTTAGTCTGCCATTACTTGAGTCAAATGAACACACGCTGTCTTCCAGTGACTGTCATTCATTTTTTCTATATTCATAAATCATCTCTTTAAGTTGTCTACCTAGTTTCTTGCTTGAGATCAATGTCAAACAGGTACACGTCAAGTTTACGAAATACCTTGGAACATATAAAATAGTTATCAAATCTATAAGTTCCATAACAACCTGTGGGCTATATAAAAAAAGAAAAGTAAGATCTCTATTATTTACAAAGTGCATGATTTATGGCTTTAAAAACAACTAACAGTAAGGGTTTAACAATTTCGTTAAATTTATTAAGAGGAAGACTTTGTTTCTTTAGTTAGCTAAACAATATTTTGGAATTAGTAAAAAAGAAATATACTTCATATTTTTATATATAGTGTAGCATACGAGTTATAGATAATATTAAAATTAAAATTAATTCCATATAATTGATTCTTATGGAATATTTTTATTGATTTTTGCCAATCTAGTGTATCCATAGGCAATGGTTGCGACTGATAGAAGAGTATAGTCCCAACATGAAGGTTGGTTGATATTTTCGTTTACGTGAAAGAATAAGATGAAAGTGAAACAGGAAGCGTGTCACCACTTCACTCATTCGTGAATGGCAAGAGGCTTCTTTACTGAATGGGATAATAGTTTTCAAAGACTGAAAGTATATTTTCTCAAATTTGCTGTGCTAGTCACAATATAATGTCAACAGTCACCAAATAATTTCAAGTTTATTATGTTATTATTAACATTTTTCTCCATATTGTCTCCAGTCTAGAGTGCAAAAATAATAAATCAATCCCTGAGTTGTAGCATTTGCTGGTTTTTCTGCAGTTAATACTCCAATCATCAGCAATTTCATGCTACAAACATGGCATTACTGAACACAGGATTAGGGAGAGATGTGCAGTAGTTCACCATTATGTTGTATTTCCACCATGCTGATGGAATAGATGTAAATAACCTCAAGAGCATAAAATAATTAGGAAGGGATGTGTTTTTTGTAATTATTACCTTTGTTTTAAATAAAATTTATTTAACTGTAAGTTTATAAAATTTTTTTTAAACCTTTTTCTTTTTTGAGGAAGATTGGCCCTGAGCTAACATCTCTTTTTGTTTGTTTGTTTGTTTGTTTTTAATTTTTTGTTTATTGCAGTAACATTGGTTTATAACATTGTATAAATTTCAGGTGTACATCATTCTACTTCTATTTCTGCATAGATTACATCATGTTCACCACCCAAATACTAATTACAACCCATCCCCACACCCATGTGCCGAATTATCCCTTTCGCCCTCCTCCCTCCCCCCGTCCCCTCTGGTAACCACCAATCGAATCTCTGTCTCTATGTGTTTGTTTATTGTTGTTATTATCTACTACTTAATGAAGGAAATCATATGGTATTTGACCTTCTCCCTCTGACTTATTTCACTTTGCATAATACCTGAAATGTCCATCCATGTTGTCAGAAATGGCTGGATTTCATCGTTTCTTATGGCTGAGTAGTATTCCATTCTGTATATATACCACAGCTTCTTTATCCATTCCTCCCTTGATGGGCACTTAGGTTGCTTCCAAGTCTTGGTTATTGTGAATAACGCTGCAATGAACACAAGGGTGCATGTATCTTTATGCATTGGTGTATTCAAGTTCTTTGTATAAATACCCAGCAGTGGAATAGCTGGATCATATGGTAGTTCTATCCTTGATTTTTAGAGGAATCTCCATACTGTTCTCCATAGTGGCTGCACCAGTTTGCACTCCCACCAGCAGTGTATGAGAGGTCCCTTCTCTCCACATCCTCTCCAACACATGCTGTTTCCTGTCTTGTTAATTATAGCCATTCTGACGGGTGTGAGGTGATATCTCATTGCAGTTTTGATTTGCATTTCCCTGATAGTTAGTGATTTTGAACATCTTTTCGTGTGTCTGTTGGCCATCTGTATCTCCTCTTTGGAGAAATGTCTGTTCAGGTCTTTTGCCCATTTTTTAATTGGGTTGTTAGTTTTTTTGTTGTTGAGATGCATGAGTTCTTTATATATTTTGAAGATTAAGCCCTTATCAGATGTATGGTTTGCAAATATCTTCTCCCAATTGTTAGGTTGTCTTTTCATTTTGTTGATGGTTTCCTTTGCTGTGCAGAAGCTTTTTAGTTTGATGTAGTCCCATTTGTTTATTTTTTCTATTGTTTCTCTTGCCCGGTCAGACATGGTGCTTTAAAATATGTTGCTAAGACTGATGTCGAAGAGCATACTGCCTATGTTTTCTTCTAGAAGTTTCATAGTTTCAGGTCTTATATTCAAGTCTTTAATCCATTTGGAGTTAATTTTTGTGTATGGTGTAAGGTAAGGGTCTACTTTCATTTTTTTGCATGTGGCTATCCAGTTTTCCCAACACCATTTGTTGAAGAGACTTTCTTTTCTCCATTGTATGTTCTTTGCTCCTTTGTCAAAGATTAGCTGTCCGTAGATGTGTGGGTTTATTTCAGGGTTTTCAATTCTATTCTATTGATCTGTGCGTCTGTTTTTGTGCCAGTACCATGCTGTTTTGGTTACTATAGCTTTGTAGTATATTTTGAAATCAGGGAGTGTGATACCTCCAGCTTTGTTCTTTTTTCTCAGGATTCCTTTACCTATTCGAGGTCTTTTGTTGTTCCATATAAATTTTAGGATTCTTTGTTCTATTTCTGTGAAAAATGTTCTTGGAACTTTGATAGGGATTGCATTGAATCTATAGATTGCTTTAGGAAGTATGGACATCTTAACTATGTTAATTCTTCCAATGCAAGAGCACGGAATATCTTTCCATTTCTTTGTGTCTTCTTCAATTTCTTTCAGCAATGTTTTATAGTTTTCTGTGTACAGCTCTTTCACCTCTTTGGTTAAGTTTATTCCTAGGTATTTTATTCTTTTTGTTGCAATTGTAAATGGGCTGGTATTCTTAATTTCTCTTTCTGCTACTTCGTTGTTAGTGTATAGAAATGCAACTGATTTTTGTATGTTGATTTTGTATTCTGCAATTTTACCATATTCGTTTATTAATTCTAAAAGTTTTCTGGTGGATTCTTTAGGATTTTCTATATATAAAATCATGTCATCTGCAAATAGTGACAGTTTCACTTCTTCCTTTCCAATTTGGATCTCTTTTATTTCTTTCTCTTGCCTGATTGCTCTGGCTAGGACTTCCAATTTTCCTGCTTTTTTCCTTTTCTCCCCAAAGTTCCAGTAGATAGTTGTATGTCATAGTTGTACATCCTTCTAGTTGCTCTATGTGTTACACCGCCTCAGCATGGCTTGATGAGTGGGGGGTAGGTCTGCTCCCAGGATCCAAACCAGTGAACCCCAGGCTGCTGAAGCGGAATGCATGAACTTAACTGCTGTGCCACCAGGACGGCCCCAAGTTTATAAAATTTAACTTTTCATGATGGTTATGTTTAACAATGAGCTTGCAATGTTCCTGAAAATTTAACAACGGATTCTTGCAATCCAGTACAAGTCAGCTCACACACACCAAAAGGTGAAGCATAATAACATTCCAGCTGTATAGATGTTCTTAAAATTTTTGTCCTTTCTCAAGAATGAATAGAAGCTATTGGAAAGCAGTGTAGTGTCCTGTTAGGAATATGAACTATGGAGTTAGATGGCCTGCCTCTCCCACTCAGTAGCTGTGTGTCCATGAGCAAATTTCTCAGCCTCTTTGTGTTCCAGTCTTCTCAGCTGTAAAATGAGTATAATAGTAATACCCATCTCATGTATAAAATCAGGTGATATATGTAAAATCCTTAGGGCAAGGCCTAGAATGTAGTAAGCACTCAATACACATTAACTGTACCATAATTGGATTTTAAGATAGAATGTAATATGATTAGATTTACAATTTGAAAGATCACTCTGTCTACTGTATAGAGTACTCAAATGTGTAGAAAGACAGTTAAATATCTATCTTGTCTCCTTAGGGAGGCACAGAGTGATGGTTCTTCAATTCAGTTTGTGAGAATACAGGCAGACACAACTGGACAGATTTTGAGAGACATTTAAAAGAAAGAAATGCCAAGGATAACTCTAGTGTTTTTGAATTAGGAAATTGGATGGATTTCCTCTTCACTGAGGCAAAAAAATAGTGGAAGAGAACCAGTTTGGGGCCAGGTGGGAGATCAGTAGTTTGATTTTAGAATTATAAATTTGAGGTACAATTAAGAATTTCAGGAGATGTGAGGCAGGCTGATGAGAATATATAGAGAGAGTCCAGAGGAGAGGTCCGGGCTGTAGATACACATTTTGAAATTATTGGCATAAAAATGGAGTTGAAACCACATGGGTGGATATCACCCTTCAGCAGGCTGGAATATATGGTAGAAAGATAAGAGATTTTGTCTGAAGAACATCAACGTTGAAAAGTTGTTGTCTGGCTGCACCTCCAGTTGGGCAAGAAGTGCAGGATAGGTTGCGGAGAGACCAAAGACAAGACCTGGAGATGGCGATCGAGACATAAAGGTTTATTGGGTCTTACGAGGAATGTCCAGTGGCAGCTGGCTGGACAGAGTTATGCACCTGCACCCACTACTGTGAACAGGAGGAGGGTTGTTTATATAGGCAGGGGAACAAAGGCCACGTGCTCACCAAGAGGGGTTGTCCTTGGGTGGTCAGTGTTTCAAGCATCAGTAGCTCACGTGACGCGCTCTGTGTTCCCTCAGAATGTGATGTTCTTTGATAGAAACAGTTCCAATACCAGAGGGTTGGCAACCAGCCCATAAGGGGGAAAGGACGCATGGCTGCCATCCGGCATGTAGGCTAGTGCTGGGCAAGCATGACCTTATAGTTGTGTAGAAGTGGCAGAGAAAAACAGTTATTCAAGGCAGAGTCTATTATCTCCATTTTATTGATAAGAAAACTGAGACTCACTTGTAGATTTTAAGTAAATCTGCCTGAGGTCGTATAGTTAATACGCAGCAGAGCTGAGATTCAACCGATGTCCCCTTGCTCAAAGGCTCTTGGCCCATATGACACACCTTACTGAGTCTCCCGCTATCAACTTCAGCCTTTCGATTAAATGAGATGCGTTGAGCACTCGGTAATTGTTAGATTCTCCCCCATTCCCTTTCTGCACAGGAAGGTCCATCAGTGCACAGCTGTATTTCTTACTATGCAATATAGGAGAGAGAGGAAGACAGAGAAGAGAGAGAGAAGTATTGGAGAAAGACTTATGAAGATCCTGTTCTACTGAAGTGCTTTATTCATTGTCTAGATCAGTAACTGTCCTTAGAGAATCTCCAAATCCTTCTGAGGGATTGTGTTTTGTTTACAATGGCTCAGGGAGGGAAGATAACCTGTTTAGATGCAATAAGTGGTGCCAAGTGAGAAAGGAAACAGAATGCATCATTAACCTCCAAATACCCGAATATGATCTGACCTGACTATACATGTTTCAAAGGGAAGCCAAGAAAAGGAGAAACGAGGTTAGAACCGAGTGGCTGGGCAGGGCTGAGGGCGGTGTTCGTTTACTCCTACTTACACTCTGCATACAAATCAGTAATCAGAGCTTCACTTTCAAAGATGTGTAAACTCAAGCCAGAATTCAAAATGAAATTATATAAAATAGTATCTAAGGAATTACAAAACATCCAATAATAGGTCAATAAAGTGTATATTTTTTAAGTATTGTGTGGGAAGTGTGCATTACAAATCTTTCTACTAAGGAATGGAAAAACAACTAAATGTTAAAGCTCCAATTCAAAATACCTCACACAAAAGAATAAACAAGGCATCCGGATGAATATAAAATGTTCAATTTTATAAGTGCCGCACAATTGAAAAAGACATTAATTGCTCATTCTAACCCAAAGGTCCCAATGGTTATAGACCTTTTATAGGAGGGAAAAAAACCCAACAACCCTAGAATACACAGTATTCAACTCAAGAGACACTCATCTAATGATGTTATTAAAGTGGTGAAACACTGAGAGCATTTTCCTTTGGTGCATAGGTATATTTCAGACAATGCTGAGAAATTAAATCGAATAAAAACAAATGAGGGATAAATTTAGCCCTGAAGCATTCATTATTCAGCACTTGTATGGGATTTGCCATTTAAAGAGATTTAAATCTGTTTCAATATATGCATAACCTTGCAATTAATATACTAGTATTAGCCCTGCTTTTAAAAGAAGGAATGTTTAACACCCCATCTTTTAAATATGGAAACTGAGGCAGAAAGTTAAGTGGCAGTTCAAAATTTGCCAGTAGACGCACTTTCCCTTTAGTTGAGGGCTCATTCATTTGAAGTGAATTACCTCGTCTCAGGAGCCCCGTGACGGCCCTAGCCAGGGTAATTTATTTCCAAGAAGGGAGTACTTTGCTTTTAAGAGGAAACATTTTTACTTATTGTATTGTAGAATTGTGCCTGTTACTAACATAATAAGAAATATATATCCTGACTACACTAGCATTAAGCCAAATACTGTGTTCTGTTTTTCCTTACCAGATGTTTTACAGCCTGTAAGTGTGTTAAAGAAGATGGATAAACCTAATAAACTTATATATAAACCTATCAGTAAGGGATTATAGAGAGGAAATTCTACTTCAGTTTGGAATACTTATAAGGTTTTGACCACAGGTTTGCTCTACTTTAACTCATTCCCATTTATAAGAGAACCATTTTTATCCTGTTTTGCAGCCCTTATGTTTACGCTAAGAACAAGAAATACATGCAAAGCTTTTAACTCAATTCTGGCACTAACAAAGCTCTAATGAAAATATTCTGCACTTCAGATATTTTGCATCTTTAAAATGGAAGTATAATATGGTTGATTAGTGCCAATCAGTTTTATTTAATCTGATTTGATTCCTTGAGAAAAAGGATTGAATTTCTAGAAATTTAAATGTGTGTTGTTAAAGATGGAGGAGGCTTAAATAATGTTTCAGTGTAGACACGTCATTAATTTAGCTGCTGGAAAATGAAGACTTGGTCTACAGGATGAGTGTATAGTAAAAATAGTTATTTTCCCAATTATAAAATGTATACATTGCTAATATATAAATAATAGAGTAAAAAACTGTATAGTGAATACATTAAAATCACTTAAATGTTGACACAATAAAAACCACCTTTAGGATTTTGATGACTATCTTTCTAGACCTCTTCCAATGATATACTTAAGTAAACTTAACATAAGTCATATAGCACAGATTGTCTTACTTACATTAACGTTTTGTACTTGTTTGGTGAACACAAGCAATGATTTCTGGTGGACGTTTACCTAGGCACAGAACTGCTGGGTCACATGGTATTCATCTATTCAGCTTTAGTAAATACCATCAAACAGGTGTTCAAAGAGGTTGTAAAAAATGGGTAGATGCTTCAACTTTCTCTTTCACCTTCTCACCAATCCTTGGTATTGGCAATATTTTATATTTTAGCCATCCTTGTGTGTTTGTAGTGGTATTGCATTGTGTAATTTTTGCATTTTTTTTTTTTTTTGCATTTCCCAGATGACTAATGATGTTGAGTAGTTTTTCTAATGTTTCTAGCCACTTGGATTACCTCTTTTGTGAATTTCATATTCAAGTGTTTTGTGTAATTGTCTATTGGGTTGTCTGTCTCGTCCTTATTGATTTGTAGTAGTACTTTATACATTCTTAATGTAAGTCCTTCTTGGATAGTTAGATCATTTATATTTAATTTACTGATACAGTTATCTAAAATCTTATTATTTGTTTCCTATTTTAACTAGGAGTTCTATATTCCTCTTTCTTTCCTTTGTTGCTTTCTTTTGTATTAATCAAATGTTTATTATTATTATTATTTAATTTTTTCTCTGTTAAGTTGTTGGTATAAAATCCTTACTATTCTTTTAGTTTACTGAACTATTTCACAGTAAATATTTTTACTCTAGAGATTACAACATATGCACTTGACTTATTATAATCAAATATAAATGATCAGTTTTACCAATTCCATTTACCCTCATCCCCTCTTTTGTAGTGTTTTTTTCATAAATATTATTTATACGTATATTTAAAGATGTATAGAATATAGTTACCTATTTTTATACGATCTTAATTTCTATTTTATACTGTTTTCATTCATTTCTTCATGCATTTGTGTTTTTTCTTCTGGTTTCATTTTCCTTCTGACTAAATAATTCCCCTTAGTATTTTTTATATACAGATCTGCTGGTAAAAATCTCTCTGTCTGGGTTTATTTGAAAATATCTTTAATTTGTCTTCATATTTCGTGGGAGTAATTGTAGTGTATAGGATTCTGAGAGGACATTTTGTCATGTCCAGCACTTTAAACACGTTGCTATATTGTGTTCTGGCTCCTGTATTTTTATAGGCTGTCAGCTCTCAGTCATATTGTTACTCTTTTGAAGGTTAAGCCTATTTTTCCTTTGGTTGCTTCTAAAATGTTCTCTTTTTCTTTGGTTTTTAGCATTTTGACTATAATGTGCCTAAGTGTATTCTTTGATTTGATTTGATTATTATGTATCTTCCTTGGTATATGCAGAGCTTCCTGGTTCTATGATTTAATAATCTTTGCTAGTATTTTTTAAACTAATTACGTCTTCAAATATTTCTTCTGCCCAGTTCTTTGTCTCTTCTCTTATAACTTCAATTACAAGGAGGTTAGCTCTTTTCATATTCCACTGGTCTCTTACACTTTTTTCTGTATTTTCCTTTTTTCCTGTGTGTGTGTATCAGTTTAAATATTTTCTTTTCACCTATCTCCCAGTTCCCTAATTCTCTTTTTTCTCGTATTTATTTTTCTATTAAAATAATCTGCTCATTTTAAAATTACACATATTGTATTTTCCTTTCTATAATTTCTATTTTATTATACTTTAGAGGTTCCAATGTTCTTATGCAATTCTCCATATTTTTCTGCTTTATACATTTTTTCTATATTTTCTCAAGCAAATTAATCATAGTTATATCCTTGTCTGCTAAATCTAGATTATCCATAGATCTGTTCTATTTTTTTATGATTATTTGTTTTCTTTTGACAAGAATTTTTAAAATTCCATTTAAAAAATTGGATTCCACACTGTCTATAAAAACATGTGGCAACTTCATGTGATGTTACACTACAGTGGGTAGTGTCACACTTTCATTTTCCAAGCAGAAAGAGGATGCTACTGACCATCTCAGCCTAATCGGGGATTGAGCTGCACTGTGGCTGGGTTGCTATGTTGGTAATGGTTAATCTAGATCTCTTTGTGCCAGTTACCAGGTTATAGCTCTCCTGGACCTTCAAATTGCAGCATATTATGATTACTAGGCTTCTCCTCAGAGATTTTTTTGCTTATTAGTAGCAAAGACTGCTCTCAATGAAGCTCAGGCTTGTAGAAGGCTATGGTTTTGGTGCTGAGCCTTGGGGCTTGCTCACATTCATAATTCAGCAAACGCCTTGTGGGGAAAACTGGCTGTGTCTTTGATGCCTTCGCATTTTCAGTTTTTTACTCTAGTAGCATCCCTCTGCTTTGCCAAAACCTTGATTTTTATCTACTAGCTACAGTCAAAATTAGCAAAGGGCCCAGGAATAATGTCATTATGGAAGGTCAATATAGTGCTTCTGCAGAATAATTATTGCCGCATAGTAAATTACCACATACTCAGTAGCTTAACATAGATACATTTATGTTATGCATGTATGTAAATGTGTGCTAACATAATATGTATTTATTATCTCATAGTTTCTATGGGTGAGGAGTTCGGGTCCAGCCTAACTTGGTCCTCTGCTGGGGGTTCCGCGAGGCTACAATCTCATTACACTGTGTTCTTGAGCTCATGGTTCTCTTGCAAACTGAGCTAATTGCCGGGAAAATTTAGTCCCCATTTGCTGGGAAAAATTAACAGCACCCAAGGGCAAACAGCTTTGCCCTGCAACTTCTTTGGGTAGGTCTGTAGCAGAATGCCTCCAGCAAAACACTTCCCGAAGAACAACGTTGTCTGCACAGCAGAGGGCAGATTTCCAGCAAGTCCCTCCAGCAGGTATCACAGTGACTTCTCTGCCATTCAGGTACCACAGTCGTACCCTCTCCAGCAAGTTCTGGAGCTCACTTACAGGTGCGGGGCCTCTTCTTTGGGCACAATATCGTAGCTGTAGCAGTAACAGCTGATCCTCATATCTGCTATTCTTTTATTCTCTAGAGTTATCTGTGCTCATTAACAGCCAATCCTCATTACTCCAGTGTGCTGTTATAGTTAATATTTCTTTCTACTAAACTTTCCTTGTTCAAATTATTATGCGGTTTCTATCTTCTGTTTGGACTCTGACTTATACATTCTGTATTTGTTTTTAATGACTATTCTTCTGCCACTGCTGATTATTACTACATAATCTGTGGTAGTTGTTCCTTGTCATGAAGAAAGAGTTAAAGCAAATCTACAATTTACGTAATACATATTAAAGAGTAATGTAAGCTATTTCAACTAATAAAAAAGGAAGTGAGAATCAGAGATGGAAATTGAGAGAAAAGAAGTGATTTTTTTTTAAAAAAAATCATAAAACTAAGAGTAGAAAAGAAAGTAAGATAATACAGAAGGGAAAATAATGATGCAACATAAAGTTAAATCAAGAGAAGATGACTAGAATATAACTAAATTTCCATTTTCAGCATGTGGGTTAGGATAAACTAAATAAACAAATAAGCAAAGAAAACCCAAACTCTCCAAATGAAGCATATAACATATGGGACAAATAGACATACCTTTAAAAAAATCCATATAAGGCCAAAATGGAAGGAAATCAACAGGTCCAAGTAAAACAAACCAGGAAAACTTGGTGGTTAGCAAGTGTCAGAGTCTTCCTTCACCCCAAGGTCTTCTGCTGTACCCCGTGTAGCTTGAGCTGAGATGAATATACAAAGTTTTGAGAGTGTGATACAAAGGCAGGATTTACACAGTAAAATTGAATATACACATTCTCTACCACCCAGGAATTCTACACCTAGATATTTACCCTTGAGAATCTTTTGCACATTTGCACCAGGAGACCCTTCCAAAAATATTCATGGCAGCAGACTCATCAAGGTCAAAAGTTAAATGCCTCAATTGTCTATCAATAAGTGAGTAGGTCAGTAAATTGTGGTATATTCATGCAAGGAAATACTATTCAGCCATGAAAAATGTATTAGAGCTATATACAGCTATATCAATAAATCTGATAAATAGATTTTTGTCTTGTTTAAGAAAAGGGAGAAAAAGTTGGAAACAGCATAATATAAAAGTAAAGGCCTGTTATCAAAGCAGACCTTTTATTTTGGTCAGTAACTTGAACTATTATTATTCCAAATAATTTTGATATAAGACTCTAGGGATGCTAATCTTAGATTCATATTTTCCTTAACTTGAGTTTATCCTATACTGGGGTGGGGTGGAGAAAACGTAAATATGTTGGGGGCTTGCTTCACATAATAAGAGCTAACCACATAAAATGTGTGTTTAAAGATGTATTCCTAACTGTAGAATTTGTCAGTGTGGCTTAAGCTCTTCAGGAAAGAGCAAGAAGAGAGGAATAATAATAAACTTACTGATAACATGCATTAGAACAATCTTTATTTTATTGGAGAATACTAGTCTGACTTGTAGAATTCTAAGATAGTGCAATCATTTTCACCCTTTGAAATACTTGGGACTATTTAAATATTATTATGTGACATAACAGTCAACAAGCCTTCTTTTAAAAATGACACTTGAAAACATGTCCTTACTATTGTCCTTCAAATCATTTGAATATATCACTATGTGTTCCATGATTAACATCGTGGGTGTGAGTATAAGTGTGTGTGTGTGTGTGTGTGTGTGTGTGTGTATGCACATGTGTGTATTTGGGAGGAGAATAAAAAAGCCAGAAAAACAAAAACACTAAAATAATGGCTGAAATTTTGTAAAAATAAGACTTGTAAGGTATGGTGAGTGTAATGGATAAACAATTTGAGGAATTTCACCATGAACTAATAAATTATGTTTTACATAAAAGTGGGCAAAATTAATTTTATTTTCACAGATTGTTCATTGACAAAAGAAAAACATATATCAGAATATAAGTATGGTCACAATTATAATTTTATAGCCTGTCTGTTGACTTTTGAGCTTAGATTGTTGGGTTGATCACCTCAAAATATTTTACTATTTTCTGTTTTGTAATAATTAAAACTGCTCAAGATTTTTTCAAATTAATCATTTCATTTGATTGTCAAAAACCATGTATTAGGCAGGGATTATTACATTGTTTTATTGATGAGACAGAGAGAGACTCAGAAAAATATATTTTGCCCAAGACCAGATTGTAGGTGATGGGATGGGAGCTCAAGGCAAGATTTTTTGGCTTTTAGTCCTCCATTACTTCGTTTAAAAGGTAGAATAGCATGAAAATTTCTTCAAGACTAATCTGGAAACAGTGTTTTCAGGCAGAATTAGAGGAGCAACACTGGAAAAAAGAGACCATTTGGAGGGCTGGTAAAGAATTTTCATGCAGGTAGCAAAGGCCTGAATTTAAATGGTAGCTGTGGAAATGGATCTTGCTTCCAGCTTCTTAACTGAGTCCTTGGTCCTTTTAGACATTTTCTGTGAGAACTGGTTTGATTGAGAGTCTTTACAATCCTTTTAAAGGTCTCTCTGGTGTTTTTTACAATGAGCTGAATGCTTTTGGATAATCTCTCTGATTTATCTAAGCTTAGTAAAATGTTCAATAAAAGTGGACTATTTGAATTCAGAGAAAGAGCACAGACTGCTGTTAGAGTTCTGGAATGTTTTCTAATTTCTACACTTAAAAGGGTAACAAATTAAACATTCAAGGAAAAGAATATGCTTTCTGGGTTTCATCCCTATGTAAAACCCTGGAGTTTGAGGTTTGGCCAGAGAGCTTTTGTCTATTTGCAATCTCCCCTGTCTCAGCTCCACATTTCTTCCTGTTGCCTTGGTTTATTTACACATGGGCAAGCCGGGCTGTAGTTAGGTGAATATTTCCTTGTGGATTTAATGTTTATTTGTGCACGGTGGAGTGGAAAGGGCACTGATCAAGAGCTCACAAAACCTGCATTCTAGGCCAGGCTCTGTTACTTCCTTAAGTTAAATTGTTAAACAACTTAGGTGAAACTGTTCATCCTCATTTCCTCAGGTTCCTCAAAATAGAGATTCTAAATTCTTTTATTCATTTTCTTTTCCTTACAGATATATTTAATATCATCAAGCAAGCAAACAAAAATTAAATAAATGTTTAAGTCCTTCATAAATGATAAATCAGGGGCTAATATATCTTTTCATGTATTTGTCTGTTAAAAAGTATATGGCCAGATTTGATGGATGGTATAAGGTTACAACTATTGATTCAAGGCTAACTGATTACCAGGGATGGGTAATATGTAAATAAATAATCATCTATCCATGTGGCAGATTCTGTATGTTGACTCACTAAATAGCATTTCCAATCTCCTACATGCTTTGCTCTTTTCTAGAGGCTGGAAGCTAATAGCTGCATTTTCTGGATTGCTTTGCAGCTAGGTTTCTGCATGCAATCTAGGATCTTTTCACCAGAAAAACCCATAAGAGACTTGGAAGTCAGAGGTGAGCAGTATGAGATGACAGCTACACCTAAATTATGAGTCAGGGTTCTCCAGAGAAACAGAACCAATAACAAATATCATTCATAGATGTATATATATAATTGGCTCACACAGTGGTGGGGCTGGCAAGTTTGAAATCTGTAGGGCAAGACAGCAGGCTGGAAATCATGTAAGAGTTGATGGTGTAGTATTGGGTCCACAATCTGTAGAACAGGTCAACAGGCTGAAGACTCAAGCAGAATTTCTATGTCGCAGTCCTAGAGACAGAATTCATTCTTCGGGAAACCTGTGTTTGCTCTTGCTGCCTTTAACCAATTGGATGAACCTCATCCACATTATGGAGGATAATCTGCTTTACTCAAAGTCAACTGATTGTAAACGTTAATCACATCTAAAAAAGTACCTTCAAAGCAACATCTAGTCTAGCGTTTGGTCAAACAACTGTGCACCTTAGCCTAGCCAAGTTGCCACATAAATGAACACACCTGAGAAGACAAGATTTTGGGCAGATTTGTTAGCATTTCTACTGCCCAAGCTTAGTGATATAGATGCCGAACCACGGGTCACAGGACTGGTGGAGGGTTTTCAATATTCTGGCCATGTAGAAACCAAGTTGATTTTCTGGGGCACCTAAGACATTTTTAGTCTTAATGACCTCTAGCTAGTTTAAACAGTCAAGAATGCATACTGTTGTCTGCAACTAAGAACCCTAGCAAAAATAAAAGTGCTTTCAAGTGTCATAACCTCGAAGATATGGAACTTAGAATTGGTTTTCTGACCTAGATTGAATTTGAAACAGTGAGGATCCAGTTAGCTTTAGAAAATGAGATACTGGTAGTCCATGATGGGTGAGGTCATATATTTAAATTATCCCCCTCATCATTTTGAATGAATGTCCTCCTAAAGCCAAGGTTTTAGCAGACAATGGATACTGTGACAGATCATTTTGAAAGGCAGGAAGAATACAAATATTGTGAGATGAGCTGACTGTTTCTAAGTGCAGTAGGGATCTTATGTGAAAAAAATAACTCTCAGATAATTTCTCATGATTGAACCAAAACACAAACAAACAAAAAAACAAACAAAATGAAAGAAAGGAAAGAAAGAAGAGAAAGAAATCTCCTATTTCCCCAAATTAAAACACTGATATCACCAAAAATAAGATGAAGAATTTAATTTTGAGATGGCTAAATTGTAATGGTTGGTTGGTTGAATGCAACCTTTTAAGAGTTAGAGCATAATTTGGGAAAGATTTTGCAAAAAATCTGTTGAATATAAGTTTGAATGGGTTCTGCGGCAAAAGAGAGGGAAGTATAACTATTGATGAATTTATTTATTTATATAGGGTACTTGCTAAAGATTCTAGACTCTGTGTGCTAGAAAGTGTAGCTAAGAGGGGTTCTGTTTGCTTAGTTAGTTGTCCTATATTAGGCCTCAAAAGAAGCTAATACTGAATGAAATGTAAATAACAAAATTTCTTTGTGGAAGAATGCAGAGGAAGGAATATAATATCTTAAAGAGATAGGAATTTATTATGTGCATTCCACATGTCTACCCTCAGATACAATCCTCAGGACATCCCAAAGGGTACTATTCTCCAAGGCACTTGGGAGAGCACCAGCACCTTTGAAAAGTACTGTGGTTGTTTCCCTTTGTAGGCTGAGATGAAAGTGGGAGACGCTGCTATTGAAGTGGATTTTTTCGTTTCATAGTGGAAGAGGCTAAATATCAGTATTCTCCTGCCAGGCAAGATAGCATAGTTCTAATGATGGGCAGCAGAGAAAGAACAGTAATCAAAATATTTTGGTCCACCTAGGTCTTTGTTGACCTCCAATTTATCATGGAGTGTTGGTACCAAAATAAATGGGCAGGGCTCTAAGGTCCTACCTGATTTCTATAAGTACCTTCCTCACATAAAAACAAAAAAGAAAGAAGAAAGAAAAGAAAAGAAAAGGAAACTACTTCAGGTCTAGCAAAAAACTAGGCCTAAACTAAGCTGCAAAGTAGTCAATTTTACCACCTACTCAATTGCCAGACTTGAATAAGTTGAGTGGTACAGCACTGTTGGAAGCCAATTCTGTGTGAGGAAGACTTTTGAAACGTCACAAGAATTTACAATAAGATTTATTCCTAGCCTTCCTCAAAAGAACCAAAGTAATTGTGCAGTGGGAAAGAGAAATAACTAGAATTCTCTCGGGGATAGCTAATGAGAGTAAGGTAACAAATTAAGTTAATTCCTGACTTAAAAGATGCAGGAATTTTGATCTACCTTTCCTAATTCAAGTCACTTGCTTTCCTCTATAGGAGACAGATTGGTCCTAGAGAATGATGGTAGATTATTGTAAAGTGATGCATTTAATATCTTACGTGCTAAATGACCTGTTAATGAAAAGAAATAAGTATTTGACACTTGATATACAGCTATTGATTTGGCCAACTTTCTATTCCAATAAGCCTAGAACTCTAGAAAGAATTTATTTCACTTGGCTGGGGAAATACTAAGCTTTCAGTGACTAACTTTAGATATCTGTCATTTCTCTACCTCTGGGCCATAATTTCATCTGCAGAGAAGTTCCTCATTTCAACGTCTCCCAGAACATCAAACCAGCCCTTTTCATTGATGACACACGTGAATAGAATCTAGGGAGCAAGAAATAGCAAGTACCTACATGCTTTGATAAGACAGATGCATGCAGGAGGGTAGGAGATAAACTCTAAGGAAATTCAGAGTCTCAAAAGCATAGCAAATTTTCCAAGGATGAAGTGGTCTGGAGCATATTGGAATTTTGTTTTCAAAGTAAAACCACTGCATTTTGATCTGTGTAATATTAGAAAAGAAAGTTAATTTTAATTTTGGAGGCAACATGCATGATATTTGGCATAAGTGTAATCTCAATCTATTTATTGGATAATTAGGCTATCAGCTTTTAATTGGGCCTAAACACAAAAGAAGACTTTCTGGCTTATTCAGGCTGCAGTGTAAGCAGTTTTGCCACTTAGCCCTTGTGACCCAATAGATTTAGTGATGTTTGACATGTCTGTGACCAACTGGGATGCTGAAAGGAAGCAACGACGGGCCCCAATAAGAGAATTACAGTACCAGCCCCTAGGTTTTAAAGCAAAGCTGTGCCAAGTACTACACTTGCTTGAGAATTAGCTCTTGCCTCTGTAAGATACACTAAGATCATTGATGAAACACCAAGAAATCATGTGACCTGAGCTTCCTATTCTAGTTTGTGTTATTTAATCCACAAAACCTTAATTTTGGGCAAACTTGGAGCTGATATATATGGGAACAAACTCAAGAAGATACTGAAAGTATTAGAAAGGCTAATGAACAAGTAGTCACTTTCTCAATGTGCCAACTCCTGCTGCATTGCTGTCTCTTCCTCAACCTATACTTTCAGCTTCAGGGAGTCAGTTCCCTACATATATAACTGAGGATGATATAAACCTAGTTGTAGATAGATAGCTCTGCATGATGTTTTGGCACCAATTGGGAGTAGAATACTCTAGAAATACAATTCGCTATTGGCTCTAGACAGTGCAGTAAAGAAATCCTCCCAGTAGGCAAACGTTTGAGGAGTAGAGATGATCTTTCTCTGATTGGAAGGAGTGATGAGCAGGGTGGGGTTCCATCTAAATTCATGAGCTGTAGCTAGTTTTTGGTTAAATGATTAGGGGTTTGGAAGGATATATTTAGAGGGAAAATTATGTTTGAGGGAAAATTATGTAAATGGGTCCCAAATTTGAACTATCTGGGCCCTAGGTGAATGATCAGGGGGTGGCCCCTTCTGCAGAGGAATCTCTCAGTAATCAGCTGAAAGATTCACTTTCTTGTTAGGCAGTTTCTTTTTGCACTCACTCCAGTTCTTGTTCTATGTAGTCATGAACAAATTGTCATGATGGGCCGGACAAAGTGTACGAGTAGGCTTAGGAACGGGGAACTCCTCTCCTCCAGGGTGTCCTTGATATTACCACATCAGAACAGGGACATGCAGAGAAGGCCTGATATAGCATCACAATTTGGAGAGACCAACCAAGTAGCTTGGAGAAGATGAGTTATGTTGGGCCCTTCCATTTTGAAAGGACAATGATTTCTCCCATTGGAATTGACTCTTATTCTGGATATCGATTTTTTCTTTCTTCCTTATCTGTTTCTACCAGCAATATTATTCATGAACTTACTGATTCTCTTATTCTCTGTCACCAAAAACAGAGCAAAACAAAGCCAAACGTTACTTCTGACCAGGGAGTTCATTTTACCACAAAGAAGTAAGGAAATTTTTTAGTGCTCATGGGATTCATTTTTTTTAAACTTCAAAAAAAAAAATGTATTCTATCACCAAGTAGTCAACTGCCTTATATAAAAATAAAATATTTATTTAAGACTAAGTAAGGAGCCAGATGGGAAACAATGCATCAAAATGTTTTGTGCTGTCCTATAGAGTCCAGAATATGTTCTTCACTAGCAAACAGTATATGGTGACATTTTTCCCACAAGCAGAATGCATGGGTCTAGAAACCAAGGGGTGAAAGACAGACTGGTATTTCACTATAGCACTAAAGTGACCCACTCCTCACATTTTTGCTTCCTATTCCTGTGACTTTATACAGTGCTTTAGCAGTCTTAGAAGACACAGGATCAATACTTCCAACAATGGATGCATTGTTGCCATTGAAGAGGTAGTTGAGAAAATCAACTAGCCACTTTTGGCTTTGACACCACTAGATGGTTAGACCAACAGTCAAAAGTCTTGACTTAGCAAGTGATGCTGCCTGAGAGCAAATGGAATATGAATGGATAATAGTAGCGGAAAGAAGTTATAAACACAAACCACAGCCTTGTGAACAATTCCAAAAATTAAAGCCATAGTAAATGGCCATAATTCCTTTTTCACTCAGTGATATACAAACTTGAGTGCATGCATATTTTTTCCAAGCCTATTTTCTTATTATTTGTATAGATCATGTGGACAATGGTTAAGTATAATTTAGTACATAGACTAGAGAATATCAAGCCTAGAGTGTTACTGAACTGTGGACAGAAAAAAATATCACCCAGCAATGGATGCGATATGTGGTGAGACCATGGATCTACTCTTTCCGTGAGAGGTGAGCACATTTCATTCGTATGATAAATAGTTAAAATCTATTAGGCATGATAACAGTTTTCACTAGAACTGTTGTTTTGCTTATGACTCTATGAATATAGCTATATTTGGGAGTGAGTAACCAAAGATTTATTTTTTGGTAGATATTTCAGATTGGCAGTGGGTTTTCTATTAGAACAATTCCAGGAAGGCAGTTGTGTTGATTTAATGTCTGTGTTGTTCTACTTCTACTAATTCCCTGTAGTAAATTCTATTGTGTGAGTTTGAATTCTAAGGATTAAAAGTTAGAAGGATGGCTGATTAACTGACTGATTCATTCGTTTATAGAACAAATATTCATTACCTACAATGATTATCGAGAGGAAAATTTCCCCTTTCCCCAGAAATAAAAAATAAGATTCAAATTTGGGAGAGTAGAAGGTGAAGAGTACTTTACTTTCTAATGAAGGAAAGAGAGCTCCTAAAATTCTGATCCTCAGACCATCACTCCACCATTTCCTACTCCTTACATCCTCTCTTTTCCCCATCTATCTAAACCAGAAGACTAAGGGAATTTATACAGCTTAGAAGATAGTATCAGGGTTCTGAGTTAACTGAATTGGAGTCAGTGCTAGTATTATGGAGATGGGAGGGAGATGCTCGCCTCTTCTACCAAAACCCAGCAAAGAGCATGCAGGATAATCTTTTTAAAGTTTATGGGCTCATGCATGAAGATGAGATGGGCATCTTTGGCCTTAGCTGTGTGTGCAGCAGACCTGATGAAATATTCTAGCCTATAGAAACACTTGACAACTGGAGAGAGAGGGAGTAGGAAAGAGAGAAAGGTCAGAGAGGAGTGCCATGGGGAAGACCCCACAGTGTCCCCTAAGGGGGATATCCTCAAGCAAGTCAATGATAGCTGAGAAGGAGCAAGAGCCAACAGAGGATGACAGTTGTGCTCCCATGTTAAGTAAATAGGTGTTTGGCCTTTTCATCTCATCCTTCTGGACAATTCCAAATCACAAAGGACCTAGAACCTAAGACAGAGAGGACAAGAGTGGAAGAGCAGATCATGTTCTGTGACCCACCTGAACTCTCTTGGGCCAATATCTGGCTGTCACTGCGATAAGGGTGCAGATGGCTATCAAATCCAGAAGAATTTGAAGAACTGGGCTGGACTAGATAGATTTTTTAGTAACCAAAAGTGACCAGGAAAATATGGAATATGTCTGAGATGTTGTTACCAGACAGAAAAAGAAGATGCAACATAGCATAACCGGAAGTCAATAATTAGAGGAACAATGTTTTGTGTTTATACTCCTCCGAGTTCACACCATTTGGTGATCTGGTGACATTTACCAAACGGTGAAAAGAAATGTATTCGTGAAATAATCGAAGCACAGAATAAGAAAACTTTGATTTTTCTGGGTGAGTCTAAGGAAGTTTTTAGCAAAGGGTTGATGCTGGAACTAAATCTTGAAGGATGACCAGGAAATTCCAGTGAATCAGAATACGGACAAGCATGTCGGTCAGATGGCACAGCAAATGCATTATGGCTAAAATGTTGTGGTTTGGCTAAAACACATGAGACAAAGGAAATAACAAGAAATAAGATGGAAACGGTGATGGTAAGTTCTCAAATTCTTCTGGCCTGGGAAATAGCATGATTAAGAGAATATTTCTGAGGGACAGCTGTGGGGATAGGACGGAGTTTGTCTTAGAAGGCGAGAGACTAGAACAGAGTAGATCACTTAGGAGTCTGCAGTGATAGATTATGAGAATTGAAACTGAGATATGTTGAAAAAGGTGGAAAAAGGGCAGTTACACAAGATTTTCAGCCATAGAAGTGTTAGGACTTAAAGACAGGACTAGGTTGCGTGGAAGGAGGTGTATGATAGTTGATAATCAGGTTCTACTTTGGACTGGGTTTATGGTGAGAAATCTTTTATAGATGGCTACGTCGGATGTGAATACAGATAAATATTAAGATGAAAAATTACTTCTTCTTCTTCTTCAACCCTTTTTCTGTCTTTTCTTCCTTCCTTTCTCTCCTTTTCCCCACCATCTCTTGCATATCTTTTAGTCTTTCTGTTTGCATTTTATTTTCCACCTGATTTCACGACAAGAATTTGAAGTGGTTGATAGTTCAAGTTATTCTCTTTGTGTTGTTCTAACATTTCCAATGCTAGATTATTATCCGCTTTTTTCTTTTATAGTTTTGAAACTTTGTTGAATTGTCCTGGGGAACTAAGAACTTGATCTCATTCTGCATTCATAAACAATAGCATTCTCATATCCCTGTTGGTGGAATTATTAAAATAATCATATTGAGCAGTAGCCAATAATTGATGTTTGTGCCTTGCTAAAACTAGGCTTTAGTATAACTTAATTCTAGTCACCTCATTAAAAATCATCTATAACAAAGATCTATATTCATGGATGGTTTAAGATATTATCAAAGATTTTAACTCATAATATGTAAAGAACAAAACAAACAAAATAAAACAAAACCAGATATGAGTCTAGGAACAACGATTTGATTGATAAACAAAATCTTGACCATTTATATGTTTTAAAATAATTGACAAAAAAAAACAAAAATATCTTGGTTAGTTTTTTCTCTTCGATTCATCTAAAACATGATTTATTCCTCTCATCTGCTAGTATAAAAAGGGGGAATTTGATTTGCTGTGGCTCAATGCCACACATAAGAGAGATGTGCCAATAATGTAACTTATTTGACAGATACATAGTATTCAAACCAGATGAAAAAAATCAACATGTTTATTTTTCATCAAGTTAAGGTCAGTAGAAGTATTTCTCTGTAATGTAATATATCATCATGAGATCTCATCTTGAGAAGGTCAATTTAAAGAAGAAAGAAAAACTTAGAGCCTAGATCAAAACCACAACCAACCCTCCAAAGAAATATAAGACTGTAAGTTGTACTCAGATGCAGGAATGTTTAATAATTACTTTCCTTAGGCAATTTCTGGGATATGGCAACTCTAACATGTTTTTTTTTTGGGGGGGGGGGGCTTAATTTGATCTGCAATAATATAATGGCAGTCTCCCACAAGGAGAAAGGGCCAATTAAAGGGGCATAAACATGCTTTAAGTGTCATCACATGTGTTCCTAGAGCATGAGAACTTTATTTAGCATGACCTTACCACTCATAACCACAACCAGGGCTGGACTGACTTAGGAAAATACTGGAAATTTTCCAGGTGACTGGTTAGCTAATTGGCCCTCCTTTGGGAATGTGGGAGGAGAAGTGGAGGAAGGAAGATTGGTTTCCTTGTATTCCTGAAAAATGTTTAGAAATATGGCATGATGGGAAGTTACCAACTTTTTCCTTTAGATGTTGTTGTGCTTAGTAGAATGATCTAGGTTCTTCTGGTGTCCAACTGATACCATGAAATAAATTTAGCAGCAAAGGAAGAGATATTTTCTTCTCTAATTTGGTACGATGTTTAAATCAATTAACATACACAGAGAAGGAAGCTGAATAAATAAAGCACACTTTTATGGTGTGCAATATCTTTAAAAGTAGAATACTGAGAAAAAATTATGCAACATAATTTACATTTGTTCTCTAGTATCATTTAAGGAAACCCTTCAGTGTTAATATGGAGCATTAAAAACTCCATGGTGTCAATAAAAAGTTAAAAGCAAAATCTTATATTAATACTTCTTTCCAAAGTAGGTGGTGTAAAGAATTAGTCAGAGGTTTTAAGAACAAACAAAAAACAAGTGTTATGCATAATCATGTTATGAAATAAATGTGTTTTGTTTAGAAAAAAATCTTTCATCTTCAAAGATTTTAATGGTCACAGTGGGGTAAGAAGGTGGTAGCTGTTGCCTAAAAATCTTTTCTTGTACTTTAATTTAGAGAGGTTTTTTTTTCACAGAATCTATAAGCATGCCTCGTATTTATATCCTTGAAGGTGTGAAGTATTTTCAGTTAAATATCTCCAGTGTGTTGTATAGTTATTTGCAAAGCAAATATCCCTAAATATTTACAAACATCAAATATTGTATAAAAATTTCTAGAAAATTAGTAATTTTTTTCAAAAAATACCCACTGAGCATCTACCAGGAGCCAGATACAGGGGCGACAAAGCCAGATACTGGAGATACAAAGGTAAAGAAAGTGAGTAACACCTGTTTCCTGCCACGGGGACATGCATGTTATCCAAGCCATGTGATATCAATTTTCACTAAATTCTAGCTCTAACTGTATGCAACCACGTATCAGACATTTTCATCTGGATGTCTTAACGTTAATTCAAATTCAAATACCCAAAATTAAACTACTCACTTCCCTCATCTCTGCCAATAGTAACCACCCCTCCTCCTAATGGCCATATTTTTTAAAGAAAAATCTCAAACTGCTAATTTGAAAACTTCACATTCTTTTGATTCCTCTTCATCTCCTTTAACCTTTTATCTAGTCATTAGATTTATTTTCCTATCCTTTTGAATTTACCTAGTTATTCAAAAATTCTGACATTTCTGTTTTTAAACTCCTTATATGCATTCCCACATTATTGTTCCAGGAGAAGTAGCTTGGCGTAGAGTGTGGTGCCTCTCTCTGCTCAGCCACTTACCAGATATGTGTCTTTAAGAAAGTTATGTCACAGCTCTCTGAGCCCAGGTTCCCACAGAGGATCCTTTGGAAGATTGAGAAGACAGTGTATGTAAAGCACTCAGCACTGTGCCCACCAATGCTAGGCACGCAATGAATCCTGGCTCTCACTGTAATTTCCATCCCCTCCACCTTCGTTCATTCCCTATCACTTGCGTGGACTTCCGCCAGACTCTCCTAGCCTCTCTTCCTAATTGCAGTCTCTCCTTACACTTCAATTTGCACACTAGCAATGTACCCTTCTTCCTGTAGGAATTTTTTATGGTGCCACTTGACTCCTCAAAATGGTGTTCTGATCCCCCATTTCCATTATCATAAGAATCTTTCAAATCTGATCTTTTTCTCCCATTGATTCTTTTTTTTTAATTTATTTATATTGAGGTAACATTGGTTTATAACATTATATAAATTTCAGGTGTGCATCATTATATTTCGATTTCTGTGTAGACTACGTCATGTTTACCACACAAAGACTAATTACCATCTGTCACTGTACACATGTGCCCTTTTATGCCTTTTGCCCTCCCCACTCCCCACTTTCCCTCTGGTAAACACCAATCTATTCTCTGTGTCTGTGCGTTTGTTTGTTGTTGTTTTTATCCTCCATATATGAGTGAAATCATAAGGTATTTGACTTTTTCCATTTGACTTATTTCGCTTAGCATAATACCCTCAAGGCCCATTCATGTTGTCACAAATGGCAAGATTTCATCTTTTTTATGGCTGAGTAGTATTCCATTGTGTGTATGTACCATGTTTTCTTTATCCATTCATCCACTGATAGACACTTAGGTTGTCCGAGTTTTGGCTATTGTGAATAATGCTGCAATGAACATAGGGATGCAAAATCTTTATGTATTTATGTTTTTGTGTTCTTTGGATAAATACCCAGATGTGGAACTGTATACTGTAGTTTCATTCTTAATTTTTTTAAGGAACCTCCATATTGTTTTCCATAGCGGCTGTACTAGTTTCCATTTCCACCAGCAGTGTATGAGGGTTCCCTTTTCTCCACATCTTCGCCAACACTCGTTATTTCTTGTCTTGTTAATTATAGCCATTCTGACAGGTGTGGTGTGATATCTCATTGTGGTTTTGATTTGCATTTCTCTGTTAGTGATGTTGAACATCTTTTCATGTGCCTATTAGCCATCTGTATATCCTCTTTGGAAAAATGTCTGTTCAGATCTTTTGTCTGTTGATTCTTAATAGTGACTACTCACTCCCCCCAGGCCAACTTCCCTGGGTATGTTTCTGTGAACACATCAGGCATATTTCCATGCTTGCTAGCCTTAGCTTCCTTCTTGGCATCTCATACTTTGCTTCTTCAAAATTTGAGGGAGGCAGCTAAAGCATAAAATATGTGTGTGTGTGTATGTATGTATGATTAAATTCATAATTGAAAACTCTTTAAAAAGGAAAATTTTAGTCTCAAATGATATCACTAATTTTACCAAACATTTGAGGACAACTTATTGCCAATTCCACGAAACCTCTTGCAGACAACAGAGGAGGAGGGAAAAAGTTAAAACCACTCGTTTTGATCAGGCCAACATTATCCAACACCAAAATTATACAAGGTCATGAAAATATTCTCCTATGTTGTCTTCCAAGAGTTTTAGAATTTTACATTTTACATGTGGTCTATGATCCCTTTGAGTTCATTTTTTATATGCTGTTATATAGCATTATGTTTTTTTTTTTTTGTGGGGGTTTTGGCACATAGATGTCCAATTGTTCAAGCACTATTTGTCAAAAAGATTGTCATTTGAATTGCTTCGTACCTTTGTCAAAAATCACTTGACCATATTTGTGAGATTCTATTTCTGGAATCTCTATTTTATTTCATCTGTCTACGTGTTTATTCATTTACCAATACTACATGGCCTTGAGTACTATATCTTTACAGTATGTCTTAAAATAGGGCATTGTGAGTCCTCCAACTTTGTTGGATTTTTTCCCAAAATTTTTTGTCTATTTCAGTTTTTTTTCCTTTATTTATAATATTTGAAATCAGCTTGTCTGTATCTCTAAAGCATTCTGCTAGGATTTTGATTGGATTGTATAAAATCTGTTGATCAATTTGAGAATGGACATCTTAATTATATTAGGTTTTCCAGTCCATGAATAGTGTATGTCTCTTCATTTAGTTAGATTTTCTTTTATCTCTTTCATCATTGTCTTATAGTTTTCACTAGACAAATTCTGAACATATTTTTTTGCATTATACACAAAAATTTCAGTTTATTGATGGTATAATAAATTATATGGTATTTAAAAGTTTTAGTTTCCAATTGTTCAATGTTACTGTATAGAAATATGACTAAGTTTTACATGTTAATCTTATATCCTGTGACAAGGCTCGGCTGATTGAGTTCCAGGGGCTATTTTGTAGAAGTTTTGTGATTTTCTATAAAGACAAATATGTCTCCTGAGAATAGGAACAGTTTCATTGCTTTTTGCCCCAGTGAATATCTTTCATTTCTTATTCTTATCTGATTGCACTGGCTATGACTTTCAGTACATTATTGAATAGGTGTGATAAAAGTGAATGTCAATGCAGAGTTCCTAGTCTTATGCCTATTCAGCTTTCACTGTAAATAAAATATGGTCTGATTGTAGATTTTTGTAGATGTTCTTTTTCAGATTGAGGAAGTTTTCTTCTATTCCTAGTTTTCTAAAAGGTTTTTTTTGTAAATCAAAGATAGATGTTTATTTTTTCAAGTGTGTTTCCTGCATGTATTGATTTGATTATGAGGATTTTCTTGTTTAGTCTATTAATATGGTAAATTGCTCTGGTTGATTTTCAAATGATGATCATCTTTACATTACTGGGATAAACTCTGCTTGCTGCTGATGTACATTTCTTCTTATATATTGCTGGGTTTAATTTGATAATATTTTGTTGAACATTTTTTCCTCTATACAGTTTTATTTTCTTGTAATCTCCTTATCTGGTTTTGCTATCAGGGTAATGTTGGCCTTACAAAATGAATTATGAAGTTTTCACTCTTTTCTTTTCTGAAAGACATTTGTGGAGCTAGTGGTCATTTTAACATTAAATGTTTGGCAGAATTGACCAGTGATACTGGTCTGGAATTTTTTATTTTTATTTTTAGGAAGACTTTCAACTATGAATTCAATTTGTTTTATCTATTTATTTATCTCATTATTTAGGTTATCTATTTCTTTTAACATGAGTTGTGATAGTATGTATATTTCAACAAATTCGTCCATTTCATCTACGTTGTTGAATTTATGTGCATAGAGTTGTCTATATCATTCCTTTATTATCTTTTGAATGCCCATTGGATCAGTAGTCCTATCCCCTCTTTCTATTTTTTAATGATAAATTATATATTCTTTGTTTTTTTCTCTTGGTCATTCTGGCTGGAAGTTTACCAATTTACTGATCTTTTCAAAGAACCAGCTTTTGATTTCATTACTTTCTCTATTACCTTCTTGTTTCCCAATTTATTGATTTCTCCTCTTATTTTTATAATCATCTTCTTTCTTCTTGGTAAGGGTTAGTGTGCTCTCATCTTTCTAGTTTCTTGAGGTGAAAACTTCTATTATTCATTTGAAACTGTTTTTTTTTTTTAAATATAAGCATTTAAGGCTACACATTTCCCTGTAGGCTCTTCTTTAGCAGCATCCCTCAAAACTTTTTTTTTTTTTTTGGTGAGGAAGATTGTCCCTGAGCTAACATCTGTGCCAATCTTCCTCTATTTTGTATGCAGGATGCTGCCACAGCAGGGCTTGATGAGCCATGTGTAGGTCTGCACCCACGATCTGAGCCCATGAACCCCAGGCCTTCAAAGTGGAGTGTGCAAACTTAACCACTACACCTCCAGGCCAGCCCCTCAAAACATTTTTAGCTGCTTAGTATTTTGATGCTTTATATATATATATATGTATATATCATATATGTGTATATGATGTTATATATGTGTGTGTGTATATATATATATATATATATATATATACACTTTTTTTTTCTTTTTTTTGTGAGGAAGATCAGCCCTGAGCTAACATCCATGCCAATCCTCCTCTTTTTTTTGCTAAGGAAGACTGGCCCTGAGCTAACATCTGGGCCGATCTTCCTCCACTTTATGTGGGATGCTGCCACAGCATGGCCCGACAAGCGGTGTGTCAGTGTGTGCTCCCGGGATCCGAACCCCGGCCGTCAGCAGCGGAGCGCACACACTTAACCACTACACCATGGGGCCGGTCCTATATATACTTTTTATTGAGGTATAATTGACATATTATATTAGTTTCAGGTGTACGACATAATAATTTGATATTGGTAAACATTGTGAAATAATCACAAGTCTAATTAACATCTATATGTTAATAAATATAACATTTGATATTATATTTTAATTTTTGTTCACTGAAAAATATTTTCTAATTTCCCTTGAGACTTGTTTATAAATTGTTCAGTAGTATAATGTTTAATTTTCAAATGTTTAGGTGCTTGATTTCTAATTTAATTCTGCTATATTTTTGATTTTTAGTTTATCAAAATGTTATCCGTTATGTTATTGAGTTCTAGTTTAATTCTGTTATGGTCAAAAACAAACTTCAAGTAATTCTAAGCATGTTAAATTTAATAAACCTTGCTTTATGACTCAGAACATAGAGTAACCTGGTGAATGTTTCACAGGCACACAAACGTACTCTGCTATTGTTAGGTAAAGTGTTCTATATGGTATTGTGTGTGTGTGAGGAGGACTAGCCCTGAACTAACATCTGATGCCAATCGTCCCCTTTTTTCTCGAGGAAGACTGGCACTGGGCTAACATCCATGCCCATCTTCCTCCACTTTATATGGGACGCCACCAAAGCATGGCCCAACAAGCGGTGCATTGGTGCGCGCCCAGGATCCAAACCGGTGAACCCCGGGCCGCCACGGTGGAGCGCAAGCACTTAACCACTGCGCAACCAGGCGGCCCCCAAATACTCTATATCTTTACTGAATTCTAATTTTTTTTATCAGTTACTAAGGGAAGTATGCTAGATTCTCCAAGTATAATTCCACCTTTGTCTAGGTCTTTGTTCCTTCCTATCTATTTTCTTTTATGTATTTAGAAGATCCGTTATTGGGTTCATACACATTTAGGATTATCGTGTCTTCTTGAACAATTGACAATTGACCTTTTTATCCCTCTGTGATTTTTCAATTTATTTCTAGTGATTTTTTTAATTCTGAAGTCTACTTGGTCTGCTGCCTTTTTTTTTCATAAATTGTATTTACATGTTAAAACTTTTTCCATCTTTCATTTTTAACCTTTGTTTATCATTATGTTTCTAGTAGGTTTCTTATAGACAGCATATTGTTGGATCTGGTTTTCTCTTTGATCTGATCTGAAACATCTATCTTATAATTAGTGTGTTTAGACCATTACATTTAATGTAAATATTTATATGATTAGATTTATGTGTACCATTTGATTATTATCTTTCTCTTTCTCTCTTTACTGTTTTTCAGTTCTTTTTTCCTCTTTTTCTATCTTCTTTTGAGTTATTTGAATAGTTTAAACTTAACTCCCTGATTTTTTTTACTATATTTCTGTGTGTGTGTGGTGTCCGTAGATATTAAAAAGCATAATTTGGGGTTATTGTAACATACACAGAAATAAATAAGTATAGTTTTGTATAAAAATATTTTTATGTGATATACCTAAAATATTACTTTACAACCTCTTCTTTCCTTAGAGTAGCTAAACATGTCACGTAGTTAAAATATAACATTTATGTCTACATTTATATACACTTATATACCAAAATTGTGTTTAAAATTTTATTATTGTGAATTTCATAAAAAAATTCTTTTTAAATGTACTTTGGTGTATGTATTTTAAGTAAACTTTATATACATTCGGCCTGAATCTCTATGGAGATAATTTCGTACATTTAGTTAACTTTTAAAAAACCTAAAATTCTATTAAATTATACAACTAAACAATTGTATATTGTGTGCTTATGCCATACCCATAAGTGTGATCTCTATGTGATCAGCACTATATTTAGGTTGTGTATTAATGACTTTGATTAAATTATTTGAAGAGTATGAACTTTAGTTCTTGTAAAAGTTGTTCTAGAAACACAGAAAAACACTTCAAGAAAAAACAAAAGGAAAAGAAATAATTTTAGGGACATATATTTTGGTTAAAAAATCAAACCCACATTACAGTTCACTCATAATGAGCGAGATTTGTTTGTTCTGCTTATAGATAGAGTGACCACCAGAACTGAAAGTTCTCAGTCCGAGAATAGCAGCATTGCTAGTGATCAAGGGATAGGAAAATAAGCGTCCAAATCAAATGTTGATTACTGAGCCCAGATACGGGCTTTTACAACAGCAAGTACAGTCCAGGAATACTGGATCAGAGGTAAAGGAAGCTATAGCAGGAAAGTGTAAACATCTAAGAATACTTATTCTATTAAGGTGATAAATACATCACTACTATGACAAGACAAGAATAATGATAATAGCAATAACACAACCATAATGAATGTCAATATTTCCTATTAACCAGTAAAAAAGCAAAATAAACTGTTACTAAAATGTAAGCACGTTTAAATATAAAAAACAAGTTAAAAATATCGGCTTTCAAAAAGACAACATCAGACAAGAGACTTTACTCTTCTTCATAGCCTTTCACAGTCTATTCCAGAAATCTGTCCCTATCTGGATAAGGTTAGTGTGTAAATAAGTATTCGATAATAAATAATGTTTTACGTTTATTAAAGATATGCAAATAAGATCCTGTTATGGAAAACAATTTTTAAATTTAGAAAAAAATGATTTTTACGTTTTAAAATACATTCAAACTAGTGGTATAACTCTGACAGGGCTCACTGGTTTCAATGTATTTCTAAGAATAAATTCATAATACACAAAAAGACTTGGTTCTTTCTACCGATCTATGTAGTTTAGGTATAGCTGTGATTTTATTTTCAAGACCCTGTCAGATCCTGATTGGTATGATCACTTACGTTTCTGAGACTAGAAACTTTATAACTCACTTAAAACACCCAGGAAAACGAAATAAATTAACAAACAAATAAATTGCCATTGCAGACTAGATATCTCCTCTTCCTTTCCAACAGTTTCTCTTTGAAGAGAAGTCTTCTGTTTAGTGGACAAACTGATAGATGCTAGAGTATACTGTTTTCTCCGGTTGTTCCTTGTTCTGTCTGAGTCATGTTTGTTCACTGATTCATCGCTAACAACTCGGCACTAGGGAGTATTAGCTTTGCGAGAATGCCTCTCTTCCTCCTTCCTCCGTAATACCATGAGACGTGTTGCTGACAGAATGGTTTCAGGTGAAGCCAGGCTTATACGGATAATCCCAGGTAGGCAGAAACAAAAACACTGAGGTTCAATTCCACCTTGGGATTGGAAAAGGCAGACTGCCATGGACCCTCAGCTTCCCTTCTGATTCTTGCTGAGTATTCCAAGAATGCTAAGCCCCGACTATGCTCTTCTCTTGGGTCATTTCTCAGGGCTGTGTTTGCAGTGACCAACCTTGTGGGATGGGGTGACATCTATCTCCAGGGTTGCTTCTAATCATCAAAAAACCAATAGAGTCATCATACTCAGTGGTTCTCTCCCACAGTGCAACTCACTGCATGAGCAATATCCACTCATGTCCCTCCAAAATTCATATGCTGGGTCCTAACCCCCAACGTGACTGGATCTGGAAACTGGGTCGTAGAAGGTAACTAAAGTTAAACGAAGTCATAAGGATGGGCCCGTAATTTGATAGCACTGTGGCCTTATAAAAAGAGGAAGAGAAAGATCTCTCTTTGTGCACCATGTGTGGACACAGGGAGAAGGCAGCCATCTGCTAGCCAAGAAGAGAGCTCTCACTGAATACTGACCCCACTGGCACCTTGATCTTGGGCTTCCCAGCCACCAGAAGAATGAGAAAATAAGTTTCTGGTGTTCAAGTCACATGGCCTGTGGTATTTTGTTATAGCAGCCTGAGCAGACTAATCCAGACCCTTTGCGTTGGTCCGTGGAGGTTGAGCAGAAGAGGTACGGGGAACTGCCACGAACAAAAATGAAGGTCTGAGTACTGCTTTTGTTGTGATTAATAAAGTCTTTCGTCTCTTGCCAAGGAATCTCATGTCTTTTGCCAGTACTCTTGAAACAATAATAGGCTCACTTGTTAGCTTGCAAGTAGGATAAAATCTGGAACCCCACACTAGGAGTGACACTAGGAAGCTCACTCGCAAAACCTAAAATGATCAGCAACTAGTGGTTAGGAATGAGGATGATGATGTGGTGACGACAGTGATGGTGATGGTAGCTCCTCCTGTCCCTGCAACTATGACTACAGCCATGATCATGTGGGAGGCAACTTGTTCATCACTGTTTACATATCATCCCGATTGATCTTAACTATGACCTGTGAAGTAGCTAACGTTAAGTAAGAGATTTAACTGATCTGATTTACATTTTTTAGTAGATCATTCTGACTGCTATGTGAACAGTGGGATCAGAGTAGAGTTAGTAGCTATTGCCATAGTCCCTGTAAGATGTAACAGAAGGTCCAAGTTGTGCTGTCTATGATAGATACTGTATTGCATCTCTACTTATGCTTTTAAAATAAATATTTGTGAGATGGCTGTAGTCTGGTTATAATGCAGAAAACTCAGCGCACTCAATGTTGTCCTATTCTGTTTTGTTGTTCAAGGTTCCAAAACAGATTGCTCTTTCTTGATCTATTTAGATTAATTCCATAGAAATCAAATGAAATTAAGGTCCTACCAATGGTATATCCAAAGCTCAAACTGGTATTTTTGAGTGAGATTGTAGCCATCTCCATTGAATGAAATCTGAATTCTCAACAAGCCTTACTGTTGTGACCTACTCTGAGCGGCAATAAGGTTGATCAAAGTAATTAGAATATGTTTATTATAGTGATGCAGTTTCAGCCCTTATAAAAAATGTTTTCACAAGGATTTATTCATTTCCAAAATCTATTTATAATGTGCTATTGGCATGGTTATATTTATGTGAGGAAATGTCCTTAATTTCCAGTCTGTCTCAAGGAAGCACGACTATGGCCAGACCCTGGCCCTTTCCTCTCAGACTGACTGGATTTTTCCTTCTTGTCACATTGTTCTCGTAGAGGCTGTAGAAAGTGAATGGGTCTCTGGCCGTCAGTTTCCCACGCTTCCTCAGGTTAAAGGTTATGCTAATTTCTGTTCATAAATGGCTGTTTTCTATTCTTCTTGTGTCGCAAGGAGAAGGCAGTAACAGATACTTACAAAGTCACCTGCCCAAGAGGGCTTTGACTACCTCTTGTAAATTCTTTCCTTTAGCTTTCTGGAAGCCCCTCTTCCCGGGCCTCCTGTTGAGTTCCCACTTCAGTATTGCATAGTTTAACACTCAAGTGTAAGGCTCTTTGAATCAACCGCCTGCTCCCTATGACTGGTACACCCAATTTTTCAAAGAACATTCCCGTCTCTGTGGTGCTTTTCTTTTTTTTAATTGCTTTTTAGGGAGATGTATTTGCAGTACTGCAAGAAATCTGTAGAAAAGTTTAGGAAGGAACAAAGAGTAGCACAAATTATTTATTCTGTTACTGTTCTGAAACATGTCATCAAATACTAATACATACCAAAAAAAAAACCTAAAATTTTAAGTGAAAAAAGTGATTTCTTGAAAATTGTGCCAATTTCTAGAAGAAAATTATTTACTGATTGCATTTTATATTTACATATACATTAAAGGAATTAAAAATGCCACCATATTTTTATTAAAAATTAGCAAAACTAAATTTCCTGAAAAAAATAGTTGAAACTAATGTTGCCAAAAACCATATCGCTTTATCTATATCTTATTTATTTTTATTTACTTATGTTTTAAGCTATTGAGGACATTTCTCATGTTTTCCTATGGTCTGTTCCTTGAAAGGGCTTCACTCACTTTGAGTATTTATTATTTATGAATTGATTCATCATGATCTGGTAACAATTTCAATTTAATTCCTTGCTCTGGCTGTTCTCTTTGTTTTTCTCTTTTGTTGAAGCCTATTGAAAAACCAGTTCTGAAGTCTTGGTTCATATGTGAACTATCTCTGTGCTCTGATCATCTGCATTAAAAGACCAATAGGAAATGGCCCTGAACAGTCAACTTTACTATTTCATTAACATAGTTTCAAGATGGGAAAGTAGTAATAATACTGCCTAGCTAATAGGTTTATTGGGAAAACTAATTAGTTAATAGTTGCAAAGGCAATTTAAATAGTCTGATATTTTTCCATAGAAATGCACCCATCATAAAGGAGATGCAAACATTCCTTCAAACTACTAGCCAATGCCGTATTTAAAAAGCTAAGATATTTGATCTAAAAGTTATCTGTCAGAAATTTTTCTTTAATGAATAATTCAACATTTAATCCATTAATATTAACCTTTTCATTTTAAATATAGCCTGATGTCAAATATATATATTTGAAAAAACCCTTAGAGTTAGTATGCCGTTTTACCCGAAATTGTGCTTCTAGAAATTTATTCTGAGGAAATCATAATGAATATATGCAAAAGTCTGATAACAAGAATGTAGATCAAAACTGAATTTAGAACAGTGAAAAATAAACAAATAAAATGTTTGACAATAGGGGAAGGGCAAATAAATTATATCACACTTATAAGTTTAAACACTCTATAACCATTTTGAAATTGTACTATGGAAGAATATTTCCTTATACAAAACTTACATATTGTTAATAAATAATAGTTATCAAAAAATCTGATCTCATTGAAAGATATGTTGAGTGATATGATACCTAGAGTTCATTTTAAAATATATGACCAAACAACAGCAAAGAGGGAGATTGACACATCAATATTAGAAAAATGTTATGATTGTTGGTGCTGGGTGATGGGTACCAGGGCATTTATTACACTATTATTTCTCCTTTTTGTATGATTAAAGTAAATGTACATAATAAAAAGTTAAATTTAAGTAAGGATTAATTTCTCTTGAGGAATAATTAGAGGTGAGTTTGCAGGCTTATGTATTAATGTTAGGAAAAATAAACAAAAACTTAGTTTTGCTTAATTTTAAAGTATATATGCCCACATATATATACACATAAACATCTATGTATTTAAACATAAGTATGTATGTGTGTTTATTTGGAATATAATGGGACTATTCATAAACTTTGTATTCTTTATAATTTTCCATCTATTTAAAAAAATTCTGCCGTCAATATTTATTAAATCTACAATCAGAAAAAAATAATAGTTGTTTTGAAGACACATAAAGCCTAGTAACAAATTATTTCCCCATTATATAGGGACTTTAAATATGAAAACCTTCAGTTTACCCATTACCCAAAGAGTCAGAGGTCACTGAATTTATCTATAATACAGGAGTTTAATACACAATCCTCTCAGGAATTTGTGAATGTATTTCATTGATTGTGGAATCAATAGGCCATATCTAATGAATCTGGCATGTTTAATGAATAAAATTTTGATCCAAATAGCACATCCAAAGCAGTCAAACATTTATAGTCCAGCAGGTGGGATCCTTTAAACCCTGATTAGTTAACAGACTGTATTCATGAGAACAGTATATGATTTCAATGGCTTTATTGATTTTAAGTCTGTTGAACCCAGTCATCTTGGAAATTTATGGGCTGCTTCACTGACTCCATTTTGATGTAATATACAGTTGTTTTTAGAAAGTGCTATAGAAGTTTCTGGCATCTGACCTTCTCTATACAAGATCATTAACCTATAAATTTTTATTATTTTCAAATGTCTTTCCTAGAAGAATAGTAAAATCATTAATTTTAGCTTCTGTTATATATTAAATAGAAAACCAAAAGCCAGGGCCTATTGAAAAACTCAAATATTTTTTAAAGAAATTTTTCATAAGAATTTATTTGAGATATAACTTTCTAGATGAGACACTTGCCTAAAAAAACCTAAAGCGAGCTGGTCTTCCACACTACCATCTTACTCCATTGGCTCACTTGGCAAAAACCAATAAAATATTAGAATAACATGGATCTAATGGCTATTTTTCTTTAAATTCACATCATTTCCTAATTATGTCTTACAGAATTATTTCAGCTCTCTCAAATTTGCTGTTTTCTATAAAGTTTTGATTCTGAATCTTTGAATTCAATTTAAATGTCACATAGTTCAACAGAACAGAAATTAATTCTGTTTTTATTATATACTGTATTGTGAATCATGTAAAATCTTTAAAAATTGGAAAAATGTTTCTTTCACAAGTCATGTCATTACCAAAGATGTCTAGAGTGAGTGATTAATGAGATTATTTAAATTCCCTGCCTGAGTTTCACTTAATCTTTCTGCCCAAGGTATATAAATAAAGTTGAAATCTGTTTTCAGAGACTGAGTATAGATAAATCTGTTCAAATTTAACCAATGATTTCTTACCAAAATTCTACCTCTACTTTCTTTCATGACGTAATACATTCACTATCTCAGCAATGTTCTATTTTTTACCATTTGAATAAATTTCCTTTCCTTTCACATCTTTAATATCTTCCAGTACAATTACGTGCTTGCCTCTGTGCTGTTATCCAAGTGGTTATTACAAGTGTTAAATTGGACAGTACTGGGATTTGTTGATAGATTTCCTCTTCTAGATTGACATTGATCCATGAATCAATTCAATCATGAAATAAAGACAGAATAAACAAACAAACAAATGGCTATTGACAGTCGAACATATGCCAGGATTTTGCTCGACGATTAGCTGAGTAGCTAAGGACTTCAGTGTTGGATTTTACTACCTGGGTTAGAATTCTTTAATTGGCAGTTACTAGCTGTTTGAGTTTGATCAATGATTTCACTTTTTTGTGCTTTGTTTCCCCAACTGCAAAATATATAACTACTAGTTACAAGTAACCACTTTTAGGATTATTTTTACTATAAATGTATTAATATGTCTGAACCATTAGAACAGTGTTAATCATAGTAAATCTCAATAAATACTATTATGTCATACTTACTGGAATTTACAGTGGTATTTTAGTATTTCAATATTATGTTATTTTACTATTTTTAATATTATTTTTATATCCTATGCATGGTCAAAGAATACAAAAAGGTATGCAATAAAAAGAGAGACTCTCTCTCATCTCATACCCATATCCTAGTCTCTAGAGATAATCGCCATCTATAGGTTCTTGGGCGTAGTCTCAGACATAGCCTATCTATGTACATTTGTATACTTTTTTTTTTCTTTCTAACACAAATTAGAACCTGCTAATAGAGACTAGCATGTCCTTTACTGTTATTTCATTTGATAGATCTTGACAGTTTTATATTTTACCAAATATAGGAGGACTCACTCTTTCTAATAGCAGCCTTGTGTAAATTTCATTAGCCTCTTTATTCATGGATTCTTAAGTTGTTTCTTTTCTTTTTTTAAAATTATGGTCAATGCTGTGATAATCATATAATAATGTGTGTATGTACTTGAATACATGGATAAATATTTCTGTTGGACAAATTCATGCAGTTAGACTCTCTGGTTCACTGAAGGGTGTCTTTTAAATGTCTTACAGATATTGTTGTTAACCTGATGTCCATACTAGTTGTGCCAATATAAATTTTCAACAATGGTATATGATTATGTGTGTTTTACCACACGATCACCAACACAGTCATTTAATTTCCATATCTGTGAATAGACGTATCCTATGATTTGCTTGGTGTTCCATTGCGGCTTGGGAATTTACTTACTAATTTTTTGTTTAGCTTAGTTTTTTTGTGTATAAATATATTAAGGACATTCTATTTTAACACCGTAACTATATTGTAGTTCTTTTTCCTCAGTTTTTCATTTATATGTTGTAATATCCATTATAATATTTGGTTGTCAAAGGCTTTTAAATTTTATGTAGTCAAATGTATCTTTGTATGACTTCTACTTCTGTAATTAGCATTTTTTGTGATTTCTCATGTTTTCTCTAGTACTTTTTCATTTCTTGTTTTTATATTAAAATGTTTTATTTATTAAAAAATTATGCTGGTATAAATTATAAATTAAGAACCAGACTTTTACTTTTAAAATAAAAAGCTCATTGGACCCAAAAGGGCTTATTGAATAAGACTTATTTCCCCGTTGCTTTGAAATGTCATTTTTATCATTTATTAAATATTTAAATATTTATGCTTCTCTCTATTCTGTTTAAGTGATCTGTCTACTCTTGTGCCAGCCCCTTAATGTTAGAATTGCTATAACTGTTTATATTATAATATATAATTGAGTTAGTCCCCATTCATTACTCATCATTTTTCAAAATTTTTCTAATTATTCTTACACAACCCTTAGTGTTAGCTTCTCTTATCTTTCCAAAAAAATTGCTGCTAACACTTTTATTAACATTTAGTGAAAGTATATTTTTATTTTTAGTACAACATTTTAGTCTAATAAATAGAAAATATAATGGAATAATATAACTATCTTTAGTTTCTATATAGAAAGTCTGTTTATTTTTATATATTAATTTTGTATTCAGTCATCTTACTAAGTCCTACTGTGGTTTCTAAGGCTTTTTTCATACGTTTGCAATGTTTTTCAGATATATAATCATACAATATTTAAAAATGATAATGTTCTCTTGTTTTCCCACTTTTACACTCATATTTTATTCTATTCTCAATAAATATTAAATCGTTTAATATTTCTATTATAGTGTTAACAGGAAAAAAGCTTCTTTGTAATATTTCTAATTTTAATGTCATTTTCTCATATTAATGGTTCTCAAACTTTAGCATGGAACAATTTATATGGAAGGCTTGTGAAAACACAGATTGCTGAACTCCACATCCAGAGTCTTGACTCAGTAGGTGTAGGGTGAGACACAGGCATGAGTATGTCTAATAAGTTCTCCAGTTGCATCTGAACTGCTAGTCTAGGGGCCAGACTTTGAGAACTACGTTATGTTATCACGCTATAAGGCATAATGTGGGCTCTTTGTTTGAAATACACATGTGCTTTTGATTATGTTAAGGGACTTTTTTTTTTTTTACTAAGAGTTTTGTCAGGAGTGGATGTGGAAGTTTTTCAAATGCCTTTTGGGAACTCGTGGAGTTGACATAATTATTTTATTCCTTTTTCCCGTTAATATGATGACTTTCATAATAGATATTCTAACTGAAAAGCTTTAGCTTTTCAGCAAAAAAATTGATGATAACATTTTACTTTTTAATATGCCACTACTACATTATAATTAACATTTTGTTTAGGATTTTTTTTTCATTTCATTAAATTTTCATTCCTATCTTTTCTGGTTTGGGTATTAATGTTAAAATTGTCCCATAAATATCATTTTAAGGATTTTCTTCTGTATATATACTCTGGAAGATTAAAATTCATAGTGAAGTTACTAGTTTATCAAAGTTTTGATAGATTCCACTGAGAAAATCATCTGGGTCTGGCACTCTTTGTGTAGTCTTTGAGAACCTTGCTCAATTTTGTCCACATAATTGTTATTTTTTTGAGGTAAATTTTGATAATTTTTACTTTCCTAGAAAAATTGCCCAGTTTTTTGGAGATTAACAACATACTTCTAAATAACATAATCAAAGAAGTCTCGGGCTGGCCCCGTGGCTTGGCGGTTAAGTGCGCGCTCTCTGCTACTGGCGACCTGGGTTCGGATCCCAGGCGCGCACCAACACACTGCTTCTCTGGCCATGCTGAGGCTGCGTCCCACATACAGCAACTAGAAGGATGTGCATCTATGACATACAGCTATCTACTGGGGCTTTGGGGGGGAAAAAAAAAGGAGGAGGATTGGCAATAGATGTTAGCTCAGAGCCAATCTTCCTCAGCAAAAAGAGGAGCATTAGCACTGATGTTAGCTCAGGGCTGATCTTCATCACAAAATAAAAAAAAAAGAAGAAGTCTCAAGAGAAATTTAAAAATATACTGAACAAAATGAAAATACAACTTATCAAAATTTGTGGAATGCAGCAAAAGCAGTTCTTAGAATAAAATTTACAACATTGAATGCATACATTAGAAAAGAAGAAAGATCTAAAAACCAATAATCTAAGCCTCTATCTTAGTAAGCCAGAGAAAGATGAGCAATATATACCTAAAGCAAGCAGAAGAAAAGAAATAATAAATATTAGAGCAGAAATCAATGAGGTTGAAAACAGGACATTAATATAGAAAATCAAGAAAACCAAAAGATAGTTCTTTGAAAATTTTAATCTAATTGATAAACCTCTAGCCAGGCTAACCAATCAAAAAAAGAGAGAAGAAATTAATGTTACCAGAAATGAAAAAGGGGCTATTATTACTGATACTATGGATATTAAAAGGGTAATGAAGAAACATTATGAACAACTCTATGCCCACAAATTTGATAACATATTAAATTGATCAATTCATTGAATGACACAATCTGCCAAAATTCACACAAGGAGAAATAAATAATGTGAATATGCCCTTATCTATCAAAGGAATTGAATCATTGTTAATAATCTTCCAGAAAAGAAAGGACTAGGAGGTTTGACTGGTGAATTCTGGCAAAAATTTAAGAAAAAATATTACCTAGTCCCTGTAATCTCTTCCAGAAAATAAAATCAGAGGAAACACTTCCTAACTCATCTATGAAGCCAGCATTACCCAAATACTAAAATCTGATAAAGCCATTATAAGAAAGAAAACTAGGGGCCAGCCCGGTGGTGCAAGCGGTTAAGTGCTCACGCTCCACTGCGGCAGCCCAGGGTTCGCCTGTTCTGATCCTGGGCGTGCACCAATGCACCACTTGGCAAGCCATGCTGTGGCGGCGTCCTATATAAAGTAGAGGAAGATGTGCACAGATGTTAGCCCAGGGCCAGTCTTCCTCAGCAAAAAAAGAGGAGGACTGGCAGATGTTAGCTCAGGGCTGATCTTCCTCACAAAAAATAAAAAAGAAAGAAAGAAAAGTACAGACCTATCCTTCATGAACACAGGTGCAAAAATCATCAGCAAAATGTTAGCAAATCAAATCCAACAAATTATAAAACTTATACACTGCAACCAAGAGGGATTTATTCCAAGTATGTGAGTCTGGTTTACCTTTCAAAAATCAAAAATCAAATTATGTAATCCATAGTATCAACAAGCTAAAGAAGAAAAATCAAACAATAATATTAATAGATGAGAAAAAGAATTTGACCCTATCCAAAACCCATTCATGATAAAAACTGTCAGTAATTAACTTGAAATGCATTAAAAATTTAAGCATAAGACCTGAAACTATGAAAATCCTAGAAGAAAACATAGGAGAAAAGCTCCTTGACATGGGTCTTGGTAATAATTTTTTGGAAATGACACCTAAAACACAAGCAAAAAAATAAAAAATAAATAAGACTACATCCAACTACAAAACTTCTGCACAGCAAAAGATACCATCAACAAAGTGAAAAGACAACCTACAGAATGGGGAAAAGTATTTGCAAACTATATATCTGATGAAGGGTTAATATGTAAAATATATAAAGAGCTCATACAACTCAACAACAACAAAAAAACACAATTAAAAAATGGGCAGAGGATCTGAACAGACATATTTCCAAAGAAGATATACAGATGGCCAACAGACACATGAAAAGATGTTTAACATCACTAATTATTAGGGCAATGCAAATCAAAACCACAATGAGATATCACCTCATGCCCGTCAGAATGGCTATTATAAAGGCCAAGAAATAATAAGTGTTGGAGAGGATGTGGAGAGAAGGGAACTTTCGTACACTGCTGGTGGGAATGTAAATTGGTGCAGTCACTCTGGAAAACAGTACAGAGGTTCCTCAAAAACACGAAAATAGAACTAACGTATGATCCAGCTATCCCACATCTGGGACTATATCCAAAGGAAACAAAAACACTAACTTGAAAAGATATCTGCACCCTCGTGTTCATAGCAGCATTATTTACCACAGCCAAGACATGGAAACAACCTAAGTGTCTATTGATTGATGAATGGATAAAGAAGTTGTGTATGAATATTATTTGGCCTTAAGAAAATGAAGAAATCTTACCATTTATGACAACATGGATGGACCTGAAAGGCATTATGCTAAGTGAAATAAGTCAGACAGAGAAAGATAAATAATGTATGATCTCACTTACATGTGAAATCTCAAAAACACAAAAACAAGAACAAAAAACACTGAACTCATAGAAAAAGAGATCAGATTTGTACTTACCAGAGAGGCAGCAGGTTGGGGGTGGGGGAATTGGAGGAAGGGTGTCAAAAGGTACGAACTTTCAGTTATAAGATAAATAAGTACTGTGAGTGTAATGTACAACATGGTGACTACAGCTAACACTGCTGTATGATATGTGAGAAAGTCGTTAAGAGAGCAGATCCTAGGAGTTCTCATCACAAGGAGAATTTTTTTTTCTTTTCTTTTTATTGTATCTATATGAGATGAAAGATGACTAAACCTATTGTGGTAATCATTTCCCAACATATGTAAGCCAAACCATCATGCAGTACACCTTAAACTTATACTGTGATGTATGTCAATTATTTCTCAATAAAACTGGAAAAGAAACTGTCAGCAAACTAGGAATAAAGAAGGAATTCCTCAACTTGATAAAGAACATGTCCAAAAAGCCTACAGCTAAAATTATACTCAATGGTAATAGTTTTTTTATAAGGTCTGGAACAAAGCAAGGATATCTCCTATCACCACTCTTATTCAACATTATACTGGAAGTACTAGCTATTGAAATAAAATAAATAAATAGAAGATTTACAGATAGGAAAAGAAGAATTGAAATTATCTTTGTTTGCAGCTGACACGATTGCCTATGTAGAAAATCTCAAAAAATCAGCAAAAAAACTCTTAGAACTAAGTGATTATAGCAAGGTTGTAGCATAGAAGATTAATATACAAAAGTCCATTGGTTTTTTATATGACAGCAATAAATGATTGGAATTTGAAATTAAAAACACAATGCCATTTATATTTGCACACAAAAAAAGAAATACATAGGTATAAATCTGACAAAATATGTACAAAATTGATATGAGGAAAATTATAAATCCTGATGAAATTAATCAAAGAGTATCTAAATAAATGGAGATGTATTCCATGTTCATGAATAGGGAGACTCCACCTTGTTAAGATGTCTGTTCTTCCCAACTACATCTATAAATTCAACACAATCAAAGTCCTAGCAAGTTATTTTGTGGACATCAACAAACTGATTTTATAGTTTAAATGAAAAGACAAAGATGCAAATAATCAACACAATACTGAAGAAGAACTAATTCAGAGGACTGACAATATTCTACTTAGACTTATTGCAAAGGTACATTAGTAAAGACAGTGTGGTGTTGGTGAAGAAATAGACAATTAAATCAATGGAAAAGGATAGAGTCCAGAAACAGACCCACACAAACATAGTCAATTGATTTTTGACAAAAGAGCAAACGCAATTTATTGGAGAAAGGACAATCTTTCCAAACAATGGTGCTAGAAAAACTAGATATCCACAAGCAAAAAAAAAAAAAAAAAAAAAAAAAATCTAGGCACAGATCTCACACTTTTCATAAAACTTAACTTAAAATGTAACATAGAGCTGAATGTAAAATGTAAAATATATAACCTCTAGAAGATAATATAGGAGAAAATTTAAGTGACTTTGGGTTTGGTGGAGATTTTTCAGGTACAACAACAAAAGCTCTATCCATGAAAGAAAAAGTTGAAAAGTTAGACTTTATTAAAAATAAAAACTTCTATTCTGTGAAAAACACTCTTAAAAGAATGAAAAGGCAAGCCACAGACTGGAAGAAAATATTTGCACAACACGTATCTGATAAAGGACTTATATCCCAAATATGCAAAGAACTCTTAAAACTCAACAACAACAAAAACCAAACAATTCAATTAAAAAATGAGCGGGGCCAGTCTAGTGGCGTAGTGGCTAAGTTTGCATGCTCTGCTTCAGTGGTCCATGGTTCACAGGTTCGGATCCAGGACGTGGACCTATGCAACGCTCATCAAGCCATGCTGTGGAGGCATCCCACATACAAAACAGAGGAAGATTGGCACAGTTGTCAGCTCAGGGCCAATCTTCCTCACCAAAAAAAAATGAGCAAGAGATCTGAACAGATACCTCTCCACAGATGATATGTAAACATGAAAAGATGCTCCACATCATATGTCATCAGGGAAATGCGAATTAAAACAATGAGACATCACCATACACATATTAGAATGGCTACAATCAAAAAAAATCGACAATACCAGATGCTGGTGAGGATATGTAGCAAGAGGAACTCTCATTCATTGCTGGTGGGAATGGGAAATGGCATCGTTACTTTGGAAGACAATTTGGTAGTTTCTTGAAAAATTATACATTGTCTTACGGTATCATCCAGCAAATGCACTCATAGATATTTACCAAAATGAGCTGAAAACATATACATCCACACAAAAGTCTGCACACAGATATGTATAGCAATTTTGTTTGTAATTGCCTAAATCTGGAAGCAACAAAAATGTCCCTCAATAGGTGAATGGATAAACAAACTGTGGTTCATCTGTAAAATGCAATATTAGTGACAAAAAGAAATGAACTACTAAACCATGAAAAGATATAGACATTGTACTGAAATGTACAGTGCTCAGTGAAAGAAGCAAGTTTGAGTCGTCACCTGCCATATGATGCCAGTTCCATGGCATTTGGAAAAGGCCAAACTACGGTGACCGCTACAGTGGTTTCTCAGGGCTCGGAGGAGGAAGTGAAGGTGAACATGTGGAACATGGGATTTTTAGCCTGATGAAAGTGTTCTGTATGATATTCTAGTGGTGGATATATGACACACATTTGTCAAAACCCACAGCACTGTACAGCACAAACAGTGAACCCTCATATGAACTATGGACTTTAGTTAATTAAAGGAAAATTGCATACAATTAAATTCCCACATGGGAAAACATATATAATAATTTACGTAAAAGTACATGTATATGTATGTGTGTATAAAAAAAGATTCATGTAAACATGGTCACTATCATCGCAAAATGAAGAGATTTTGGATTATTTCCTTGTACTTTTGTCCTCATACTCTTCCATATTGCTTAATTCTTTTTTATTATTATTGTTTCACGTTTATTATCATAAAAATAAACTAATTTCATTAAGCTACCAAAATAATTGCTAATTTAATGATCTATGGTGAAATATGCTAGGCATAGAGTCTTATCAATTAACAGTTTATATAGGGTGTCACTAGGCACCAAACAGTGGATCTGTTATGGACTAATTCAAAGTGTATGTTGCTCCTGCAATAATTTTCTTCTCCTTGGAGATAAATTTCATTCTATTAATAGATTGATTTGTTTCTAAAGTCATGACTTTAAAAGAGAATCAAGAGGCACTCTTTTATAATATTTTCTCATTTTGATAGATATATTTGTTATTCCTGTGAATGTTCTTCATTTCACTTTTATATAGCAGTTCAGATGAGATTAATAAAATCACGTTTTATTTTTTAGTCATTGTTTAATAGTGTAGGTAATCTGTTCAGGTTAAAGCTCTTCCAGTATTTTCTAGGTTTCTTTCAGGATATGAATTTTTTTCTGCATAATTTTTATGACATCCTAAGAAAACAGCTTGTTCTAAGAGAGTCAACACTGCCATAATTGTTCTATGCCACCATTCTTATAAATTAACAGCTTCGTACTATTTTTACTTTACAAAGAATCTTTTGTTTCTATTACATATAAGATAAAATCCAGATAAAGTAATCCTTTGGTTTCAGCGTTATTTAATTTCTAACAACAGTAAAATCAAATAGTTTCACCTGCAGCTGTATTTGTTTTTCACATTTCCATCACCCCTGAGGGAAGGGCACAAGTAAAGTCTTGTGACATTTCCACTTTGAGTTATTTATACTCCCACAGAGTACCTTTCTTCCTTGTTCAGCTCCAGTCAACTATTTTCTAACACATTTAGATGGTTTTGTAATTATATTCTTACATGATTTAGTACCGCTCTTTTGTTGAATGGGGCCAATTTTAGTTCTGGTATTGAGAATAGCACTAAATATTCCTTTTTTGGCTAACCAAAACACATATGTTAGCTATTTCATGTGGTTGTTATGTCATAGGGATTATGATATCTCCTAGTGAATATAAAAATTAATTGTGTTAAGATGGGGTATTCCCATTGTTATGCTGGTAAATATTTAACAACCAGCTCTCCTGAAGAAAAAAAAAAAGCCCTGATTTGTAGCATTGTTTTTTTCTAACATGTATATATTCCCATCCTGTCCTATTTCAAGCTACCAAAGTGATGTCCACTAGTCTTCATAATTCTGAGCATTTAACTGTTGGTACTCACAGGTCAGCTCCAGCACGATGCGGGGGACGCCTATGCTTCAAAGATCATCTGAATGTTGGAAAGTGTTAGACCATCCTTATTAAAGCTTATCTTGTTTTTGAAGTCACCATTTCCCAATTTGGCTAGGGTCTTCCTGATAGTTTGGTTTTATGCTGCTCAAACTAGCTAGGCTCTTTCCTGATTTCTCTGCATCTAGGTATTCTAATAAAATCAATCAGATAGCTTAATTATCACTTTCTATTATGTAAGGTATTGGTTTATTGTTTTCCATAAGCATGAGTGGGAACTGAATCTTCACGTGTTAGTTTATATTTTGGTCCATGAAACAATTTCATGGGACTTATTTTATTCTTACAAATATTTTTATAAAACAACTTAAATTTATAGACCAAAGATCCTTTGGGATCAAATTAAAAAGTTGGACTTTTTACCTACACTATGTTTTACTATTACTCCTTAAGACTAAATATGTTTATGTAGAAGTTGCTCTTCTTCTCCTGAAATATAACCAATAGTGATTATTTTAGCTTTGCATATTTTCAGAATTTTATCTTTTTGCTAGGCCTTCTAGGATTAGGACCATTTGTTAGACTAAGGATCTTAGAGATCCGTGGCTAATTTGTTCAGGTTCCATAAGGCAAAACAAAGTCAATATTTGGTTGGAAGTAGAAGGACTAGTTGCTGGACACTGTGGTCACTGATAGGGTCTTCAAGGAATAGACTAAGACAATTCCTGGGGGGATGTCTAGTTTTGCTTAGGGAGATGATTGCTTTTGTTGGCACAGCCTTCTTGATACAAATCTTGGCTAAGAACATTACTGCAATCTTTCAATCACCTTCTATCTGACATTTATCTTCTATTTCAGCCTTTGTAATCCTTACGGCAATGATGTTGAGGTGTTCATTTAATATAACCCTACAAGTTTGAAAAAACAGAAACCAAAAATAACTTGGAGAAGTCTCTGTTGGCCTCTGAGAGGCTCACCTTCATTTCTGGGTCTAGGTGGTCTCCATCTCTCCTTTTACTCTGTACAGCATTTCCACCGCATGATATAAATCTACTCGCTTGTGACTCTGAACCACCACAACAACAAACAGCTGTGTGGAGCCTGAACAAATCAATGCTGTGTTTCTAAATATACTATTTTACCAAACATTCTTAATAAAGTTTATATGACCTCTTAGGATAACCAAAAGTACAGCGTAGGAATGATAGGAGCATAGGAAAATTATGTCCACAGGGAAGCGTGATAAGAATCCACAAGCCTGTAAAACATTTTTTTTTAGGTGATGAAGAAAACAAAAATTTGTTCACTATAGTTACCGAGACAGAACAGCAAAGTAATAGGTGCAAATGTAAGACAATGTTCAGGTTAGACAGCAGGAGGGAAAATGGTAGACATTTTCAAGTATTAGAAAGACGTTTATAGGAATATTTACAATCCACTGTTTATAATTCAGTTTGAAGGACGTACTCCTTCTCCCCCTTAGTTCAAGCTTTGGAAGATACTAGCTATGAGTTCTCCTTAGGGAATTAAAAAGAGAAAAACCTTCTTGATTTTCCCTTAAATCCATGTTCTTACACCAATGTTAGCAAAGCAAAGCCGCTGCTCTCTCCAATCATGCAAATCCCGGGAGAGGTGGCTATACTTGGTGATTGTAGCTAACTCAGCTGCTCTGGGGTTAGAGTCACTTCCTCCTCTTCCCGTGTCCACAAATATTTGTTAAATAATATGCTGGGAGAAGGCACACCAAGAATCTACAGCTGTGTTGGGAACCCCATTCCTTCATGATATAGGGTTAACAAATACCCTAAGAGCTTATAAGATCTTTTCCTGTTAGAGGACAACACTTATTTGTCACAGATCATGTTTCCTTTCAGTAGAGGGATCAACTGATCTACTGTTTGTAAGAGCCTTGGCTTCTCCCAGGGAAGGGAGAATGACTTACTTTATTGATGAGTTTGGGAGATAAACAATACGTGGGTAGGTCTGTTTTTTTCTCCCTCCCTTCAGTTCAAGGAATATAGCTTCTGGGCTGCTCCACCATCCTATAATTTTAATAAGTTTTATGAACAAAGGGAGGTGGGGAGGAATTTTACAGTATTGGCTATGACTGGGAGTATAGTGGGGAAAATGTCTATCGAATTTTGCCCTTTGGCATTAGGAAGACCATAGTGGCAACATATACCTTTGCTATGTCCTGCAACCTAGCCTTCATTGGTAATCAATGCTATTTTGCTCTTTATCTACTTTAATGCTTTTTCTTATTTAACAAATGGTTTAGAACTCAGACTGGGAAAATGGAGGGTGTTATTTATTGGACCCTGCATTCCTTAGTATGGAAGTAAATATTTGGAGAAATTGAACGAACTATTCCTAAGCCTCCACCAAGCACACAGTGCTATCCCAGGTAGATGTTATCCAACTATATCATCAATTGTTGGTGATATAAAGAATCCTTTTATCTTGATTTAATTTGGTTCTTTTTGAAAGTAATTTCCAAGACCATTAATGTCCAGAAGGATTTGAAGTGATCATTGGGTATCACAATGTGCATTCTACACACACTATAACTGAATCTAACAATTAGGAATAAAGAACAGGAAAAGAATATAATATAATGTAATATAACATAATATAGCGTAATATAATATGTCAATGTCAAATATACGTCAATTATACTTCAATAAAAAAAGAAACAAAAAGATAACATCAATACGATTCCTAGAATCATTAAAATGCTAATTATGAGGTAATATAAACAACTTTATGCCGATAAATTTTACAATTTAAATGAAATGCACAAAGTGTTCAAAAACCAAAATTTTCCCAAACTGATACAATAGGAAATAAGAAATATTAATCTCACATCTATTAAAGAATTTGAAAGTTTTATTTAAAATACTCATGCAAAGGAAATTTCAGGCTCAGATGCCTTCTCCAGTGAGTTCTTTCAGATATTTGAGGAAGAAATAACACCAATCTTACACAAACTCTTCCTTAGCATATAAAATAGAGAAGAAAATTCCTGACGTATTATCAATTCCAACAATATATAGAAAGCACACTACATCACAGACAAGTGGACTTTATTTCAGTACCGCGAGGGTGTCTGTCTGTTAGAAAAATCAGCCAAAGCAATTCAGAACAATAATAAGGAAAGGATGACCTCAGAAGGTCTATTAATTTGGAAATATTATTATTCATAGAAAACGTAGAGAACTTGCCCTCAAGTAGCTCATGGTTATTTAAGCAGATAAATTATCATTGATATGATGATAAGCATTAAGAAGTGACATGAACAAAAGCTGTGGAAGCTCATAATTCCTGGAGAATCAGAGAAGGCCTTATAGGAGAACAGCATTTAAATCATGACCCCATTCCTTTATTCAGTCAATAATTATTTATTGAGCACTTTCTATGATTCAAAATGGACTAGACAATAGGGAAACAAAAACAAATAAGAACTAGTTTATTGTAATTCTCTTTAGCTATAATTATCACACATTTAATATTTGTCTTTATCCATAGGATATAAGCTTTGTGAAAACAGAACTTCTTTCTAACCTGTTCACTGCCACATCCTCACTATCTATTTTAGTGTCTAGCTCATCAAAGAAAATGCTTGTAATATTGTTGTACTCCCTAAGATAGGTGTGTGCACAAGGTATGGTGGGTCATTTAACTGGGGATTGAGGACAGGATGTATGAAATATTTCATGCATGATATAATGACTGAGAATCCTGAAGTAGAATTAGAGGTACAGAGGTGGTGGGGAACAGAGAAAGCAGTAGGAGAATTCATTTCAGGTGGAAGGAGCTTAGAAAGCAAAAGAAGTGGGTGAAAACCATTTCTATTGACTTATTAGCTAAACTTCCTTGTTTTATGTTTTAATGGTTGCTAGAGTTAATAATAATAAAAAAAAAGAACAAGAGAAGAAGGAAAACTTCTAAAATGTTCCTCTGTGTGTGTGTGCATGTGTGTGCATGATAGGGATAGTGCCTACCATCACTACATTCCTTTTCTCTGCTACTCAGACGTGAAAGACTGTGTTTGGACTCTGGGTGACTGGTTACAGGACCATTGTGCGTGCTCTCCCATACATACCGCACTTCCCATATCTTGGACGTCTGTTAGCGCAATGCTAACCCTTTGGACAATTAAGATGTGAATATGCCTTGATACTTTCTAAAGTAGTGATTCTTAACATCTTTCAGCAGAGTGAAGAATCTTCCCTCCAGGAACAAACAAAAACCCAAAAAAATATACATAGACACAAAAATAAATTTTACTTACAATTTCAGGGAATTTATGAACGTTCTGAAATCCATGGATATAAGGTTAAAAATAAGACACCTAGAAATTCACTGATGTGGGTCTTGGATTAAGAAATATTTGCTTAAGTGTACCATTGAGGTCACAACGAACTCTTGAAGTAACACCTGGAGACTAACACAAGACTGACTGCTTTAGTTATTTTCCCTTTTGTCCTTCATATTTGACCCTCCCAAAACATTGTGACTTGCCTTCTGGGACTGATACTGGATAGAAAACATCCTCTTTGTATCAGTAGCTACAAGGAAACTATATAGAAGATGTTTTCTAAAGTTATGCATGTGCATATCTCATGTTGATATGTAAGGCAAACAAAAGAAAGTGTTTACTATGTGAGAGAATATTCTGGAAAATATGGTATGATTATTTCACTAGGGAAAGGAGATAGAAGAGTCATAATTAATGTTTATGCTCAGTGATAATTTGTGCTTGTTGAATGCTATAAATAACCAGAAATTACTTTGCAGAATTATTGAGTTTTGGCTATAAAAGTTCTTAATTTCTATGTATTCATTACATTTTGTTATTACGTGATACATTACCTGAAACCACTGCTTCTCTCACCAGATCTAAGGAGGAATTAAACATCTGTTTCAGATATACTCCTTTGACAGAAGTGATACTTAACCACTGGAACAAACCACAGAAAAATAGGGTCTCAATGGCCATCGTCATGTGCCAAGAAGGGTCATTAACATTTCATTCGCCCCTGGATGTAGTCACCTCACTGGATATTCCTGATAAGTTTTTTGCATTAACTGGAGGAGTTTGAGATTCTGGAACTAGTTTTAAAAATTAACCTACCACAATGACTGACATACCACGACATATCTGTAACAATGGCTTTAAAAAGTAAAACTGCCAATATCAAATGCTGACAAGGTACAAAGGAACTGGAACTCTAATATATTACTGGTGGGACTGTGAAATGGTACAGCTAATTTGGAAAACAGTTTGATGGTTTCTTATAAAGTTACACATACACTTACCACATGAACCAGTAATGCTATTCCTAAATATTTATCCAACTAAAAAAGAAACCTACAACAATGAGTGAACAAATGAACGAATAAATAAGAAGGAAATCTGTGTTAACATAAAAACCTTTATGCCAATATTCATATTGCTTTTGTTTTTAATTGCCAAAAACTGGAAGCAATCCAAATGCCCCTTGAGTGAAGAATAGATCAATATGAACTACATATAGTACATCCATACAGTGGAAGATTACTAAGCAATAAAAAGGAATGAACTTCTGATATACCCAATAACATAGATTATTTCAAATGCATTATGCTAAGTCAAAGAAGCCAGACTCAAAAAGCTATATATGACTTGTTCCATTTTTATGATCTTCTTGCAAAGGCAAAATTATGGAGATAGAAAATAAATCAGTGGTTGCAGGTGCCAAGATATGAGAGAGGAGGGTTAACTATAAAGAGGCAGAGGGGATGTTTTGAAGTGATAGAGCTATTCAATATCTTGATTTGTCAAAATGTGCAGAATTATATACTACAATGAGTGACTTAGTGTGTGTAAATTACACCTTAATAAAAACCAATCATCTCTATCCCTATCACATGATTGAAATAGACTTGACCTCCACTCTGTGCTCTAAAAGGGAAAAGGAGAGGAGAGAGAGAGCACCATTTTTCAAAGCTTTGTTATTTTCTGATCACAGAGATAATGTTTCCCATAGATTGTTTGGTACACGTACTTTTTTGTGTGTGTGTCTGAGGAAGATTGGCCTTGAGCCAACATCCATTGCCAATCCTCCTCTTTTTGCTGAGGAAGATTGGCCTGGGCTAACATCCACGCCATCTTCCTCCACTTCGTATGGGATGCCACCACAGCATGGCTTGACAAGCAGTGCATTGGTCTGCGCCCGGGATCCTAACCTGTGAACCCGAGGCCACTGAAACGGAGTGCGCAAACTTAACCACTACGCCACCGGGACAGCCCCCTGGTACACATAAATTTTAATGCAGTTTTCAAAAAAGTAACTCATGGAGAGCATTAATGCTAAGAATATCATTTTGGATTTTTACAGTATCTATATTTTCACGATTTGCTTACTATGGAAAATCTCAAATATGTTATGAAATTTATTTGCACAACATCTTTTAAGCAGGCTTGTCACACAGTAAAGAGCAGAGTATAGGGGTCAAGATCTAATTATCTGTAACCCTAGAATGAGCCTACAAGAAATTTTACTCTCAGTTTTTGTGAGGCTTTAGGACACACTGCAATACCCTTCGCCACAACTTTATGCAATGGCTGAAGAGTGGACATTTTCTTAATTTTACAGTATAAGAACCCGGGGACACTGGAGGTATATAACTAGGTCAAGGCCCTAAAACTATGTAAATAATAAACTATGTAAAAAAATCCAGCTGTTCTCTGTCCAAATTCCATGTTTTTCCCACTATACAGATTTTCTTCTTCTCCTTACATATTAACTTAAAAAGACAAAACTGCAAACATACCTGGTTCAATTCTTTAAATAGCTTTATCCTTTGTTTTTCCATCCTCTCCTATTATCCAATACTAAATATTTACTCAGTCATTAACATTGATTATATTGCTTGTACAAGAAGAGATTCCTTTGCATTTATTATCTTTTCCCTTGAAATATCAACATGGCTTATTTTGTAAGATTTTTAATCTTTTATTTATATTCCCCTCCCATTGCTCTCAACAGCTATTTTATATATTTACTACTCATTTAAAGTCTTCTAAAATGATTTCTACTTCATTCTTTTTTTTTTTTTTTTTTTTCTGGTGAGGGAGATAGGCCATGAGCTAACATCCGTTGCCAATCATCCTCTTTTTTGCTGAGGAAGATTGGCCCTGAGCTAACATCTGTGCCCATCTTCCACGATTTCATATATGGGATGCCGCCACAGCATGGTTTGATGAGAGGTGCATAGGTCTGTGCTCAGGATCCAAATCCACGGACCCCAGGCTGTCAAAACAGAGAGCACGAATTTAATCACTACGCCACCCAGTGGACCCCTCTACCTCTATTCTTTTACCACTTGATTTTGCCTTTAGTTTCTTAATAAAATGAGACAGTCAGATTGAACCTCTTCAGATTCATGGTCTTTCCCCATTCATAATTTTCTATCCACACTGCTCCTTCCTTGCTGGTCAGAAGAGGAGTGCTCATTGTCCTGCTCGAGACCAGTAGTTCCAATGGGTTTCTTGATGCTCATCTTCCTAGGTACAACGCTCCATCAATGAAAGCTTCTTTGTACTGTATTTTTCCCGTCTCTCTCCTTCCTTTTAGGCTCAAATCATGCTCAAAAATCTCTACTCTTTAGAAGAAGGAACAACAATAACAGCAAGAAAAAAAAATAAAACAAAATAAAACTTTTTCTTTCTTCTCTCTCTCTCTCTACTCATATCTGTGTCTTTTTTTCCATCTAAGCCTATGGTCCAGTTTTCAATCTTGGCAGCATATTAATACTATATGGGGATTTAAAATTTTTTTTAATTGATCTTTTCTTTCCTTTCCTACTTTTCCCTTATCACAGCATGTTTTTTATAGTAAGCTCTAGTTACTTATTGATACAAAATTTGTCAATAAAAACAATAAAACTTAGGTTGAAAATAATGATTTCATCGAGGTATGTTGTCATGTTGAAAATAGGAGAAAGTTTTGTACAATAACTTTTTATAAGCCCTAGCGTTTTCAGAATTATGAATTTAGGGTGCAACCACTTTTTTCCTCCATGTGAAAGGAGGTATGACAATGAATCTCCTATGTGTCAGTGCTTCATGTGAACTCACTGAGGATCGGCCTTCTTTTGTCCGTATTTCATAGAACAAAATGCCAGATCCTCCTTCATCCCTAGATGACACATTTCTACCAGGAATCAGTCCCTGCCATGGCCTTTAGCCTTGGAGCCCATAATAGCAATAGCAGATCCAACACTCTAGGACTGGGAATGAAATGCCATGAAAATGTTTTTGCACCGAACTCCGATCATTTTCAACCAGAAAGATAAGAGTTATAGAGAGCATAGTGGGAAGATAGCCGAGGATTAATAAAAAACAAGAATAGTTTGCCAGGCTTTCAGCTTAATTTGGCTTTGGAAATCAGTCATTTAGACCGGTGATAGTTTTGTCCATATCAAAAACATGTTCTATTGATCAACTTAATTTTGCTTCGCTTTTCTGATTATTGATTTTCTACTTACAGCGATCAAATTAGACCTGAAGTGTTTCAATTTTGTAAGATATATCACATCTCCAAAACAGTGCAATGTACATTTGAATGGGATTTGATTAAACTAGTCACTAGTGATTTATACTTATTGGGAGATGGCGAAAGAGGAAGGAAGGCATCAGTACAATTTTGAGCTGTCTAGGGTGCCAGTTCACCTTTTTACTGCTTTGATGTATAATCAACTATTTTCTCAGTTTCATAAGCACACCAGACCCGGGCATTCATAGATAAGAGCAATAATAACATTTATCAATTGATATCTATAAGCAGACTCATTTGGGAAGCATGTTAGAATTGAAATAGCATCCACAACAGAAAGACAAAGATAGAACATGTTGAAAAGCCTGAGAAACACAAGACTCACCTATTCTCTCAAGAATCACATTTCCCTGGGCCAGAGGGCACAGGAGGTCATTTTTTTTTAGCCCCAAACCAGAAAGGTGAGTCTAGGCCGCCATGGTTCTAGCAAGACCCTCCTGATCTCAGGGCAACATGATACGTAGGAGTTATCATAGCTGCACTTGTTTTCTCTTCTATGTCTATATCTAAATATCTATAGTAAATCTCTGTGTTTATCTTGATATTTATATCTATATAGATATGTAGCTATACAGTTATTCTAGATCATACAAAATAATTTTATTTACTACAATTTAAATTGCTTGAACTCACACTGGATCACTTTTGCTTCCCTCTTTTCTGATGAGGTGTTCTAGCTGGATACAAGTAAAACGTGCCTTTCGGCTCTTATAAGACATTATTGTTCATGCACGCTGGCGTAATCTACCAGTTAATGCCTAGAATCGCCAAGTTATTCTACTCAGATGTATAAGTCTTATTTTTCCAACAAGAAAGTAAATTTCTTGGGAGGACATGCTATTTTCTTGTGCTTTTCTTGATCGAGCTGAATATTGGCACGTTGACTTTTATGTTTTAGGCATTCTCTAGTGGTAATACGTTGATTACTAAACTCAGAGGGTGGACCTGAGGTAACAAAAGGTCCCACCTACTAGTCCTTTACTTGCTTCTCAGGGCAACGTCCTTCCTAATTGATATACTATGTCCATTGTCACTTGACTGTGTCCTCGCTAAATAATCTGAGCCCCTAGCAAAATTACCAATAAAGGCTGTATTGTTACATTCAAGGAAATTTCTACCTGAATAGGAAAATCTATTTAAGACCTTTAGGACCTAGGAACATAAATTTCTAATAGTGGGATTGCAGACCATATGGCAAGCCAATAGGGGACTTATCTGGGGGCAGGTAATACTTCCTGTCCGTTGCTGCAGAGATGCAACTGACTACCCAGTTATTTATAATAAATGGGGCTCACTTTCTTTTCCCTTTTCCCCTTCCCTCCAGTACTTTCATTGTCATCCTCAGGGGAAAAAAAAGTGCTTTTTCTTTTCAATTTCTCATGATTTTTGACAATTGAGTTTAATGTGTCATAAATTGTGCAATAGGCAGTCATTATCTGTGATATCTATCATAATCTGGAAGTAAATCTAATATCCTCCTTCCATAAACTACAATTTAAAAGAATGAGATGTTAAATAACGAGGTTTCTGTCTGTACTTTAATGTCTTTTCTGTGTGTTTGTTTCAGCAATGTCCTCCTAAAGTTTCATATCTCCTTGATCTTTTTAGTTAGTATAAATGTTTCTATATTTATTCCAGTGTAAAAGTACTTCATAAAAAGTCTAGGTCACAGTTTTGTAAATGGGTGCCAGAATCATTTTAGTTTTCTTTTTTTTTTAATTTTCCTGAATTTTCCATGTATTTTACAATGGAAAGGTACCCTTTATATTCATATTAATTTATGATAATTAGTTAAAATAATTTAATTTAGTAAAGTATGCATATGATTTATACTCATTTAAAATTATTCACCTCCTTGAACTACAAAAAAAAAATTATAGTTATTTTAGAAAATAATTTTTAAAATTTTTGGCATATTGGCAAGTCAGAAGAAATAGCAAAAATAGCTTATCAGTTATGCGTATCAAGAATTTTTTTCCTGAGAATTTTTAATTTATATTAATGTGATAAATTTATATTGTTCTTAATGGTCAATGTCTACTAATTTTTCTTTAGACAACTTTGTTAAAATGCAAGTTAGAAAAAGGTTATTCAATCTATTTTAAATTTTAGTTTACTCAAATATGAAAAACAACACAAACATTGGAAATAGAAAACATGGGTTTGAGTTTCTACCCTGTGACTTCTTAGTTGAAATATACATAATTTCTATATACCTTCAACCTGTCTATAGCCCCAAATGGCTATTATAAAACCAGTGAGGCTATGAATTATGTGTTTCTGGAACTATAAATCTAAGGTCTCATTGGCTCTTCTAAATTCCATGGTAGTCTACATGGAGACAGACACTGCTCTGACATCTGACTGCTGCTAGTTTTAAGAGCATATGGAGATAGCAGTCTTGGTTGGCGTGGAATTTGGTATTTTCATGATGGTCATTGTGGGCAGGAGTATTAAGTCTTCTTCAAACAGCATCAAGGATAGTGCTTATCACATGTGGTGGAGAAAGTAGAAGTACTCTGTGGATTTCGAGTACAAACTGATGTTGAAAAACTGCCGGGTGGGCTTTTCTGAGGCATACTTTTGGTAACATCCAGACATAATTCTGGGGACTCTGTGGGAGGAGAGTTGTTCCTGCTTGATCAGGAAAGGAATGGCCATATAGTATATTAGCTACTTGTTTCTTAATGAGATTAAGTTTCCTGGCAGTAAAATTTTATTCACTATTCCATTTAAATCAGAAGACATTGTTGGTGTCTAACAATGTCCAGAAAAATGATAGTTCCTGTTATTTATAATGCTTTCTTTTAAAGGTAGATTCTCGGGCCAGCTCAGTGGTGTAGTGGTTAATTTCAAGTGCTCCACTTTGACAGCCAGGGGTTCTCAGGTTCGGATCCTGGGTGTAGACATGCACACCGCTCATCAAGCCATGCTGTGGCAGCTTCCCACATACAAAATCGAGGAAGATTGGCACGATGTTAGCACAGGGCCAATCTTCCTCACACACACATAAAAAGGTACATTCTTATTCACATCTGTAGCTCACATGGTGTTCTATAACTATTGACTCTTTGATTCCTGGGTATGATCTGTGATTAAATCAGAAAGAAAAAAGTACATTGAATGTTGATATGTTTCTTAAGGCAAAACCAACATTATCTCTAGTCTGATTCCAGAGCTATCTAACATGAACCAAAGGTGTAATCTTCAAACAATGAGGCCCAGTCCAGGAAGTTGTCAAATTATCCAGAAAGTAAAAAGAATTCATCATTTTTCAATGAACAATAATAAAGTAGATTTCAAGCAAGGCAGCTTCAGTTATTTAGAACACTCAGTTAGCTATTCAAGACTATTAATATGCAAACTGAAAGGCAGAAAAGCTAGAAAAGAAATATCTGTGTCCTCCTGCTTAAAAAAATAATAATAAGTTGGAGAAGATCGAATAAAAATTGCTCCAGGGGAAAAAAGGAATGGAGAAAAGGTGTGGGAATATTCTAAGGTGAGGAGAAGGCTGACAGATGGATTTTCTCAGTGGGATAGGAGTAGGGATGAGGAGACCTTGATGTTTGTTAGAGTCTTGGTTGATGTGGGGCAGGGAGGGAGGAGCAAGAGACGTGTCAGGTAGCTGAGGAAGAGAGATGAAACAGTGGGGAATTGAAATTTTAAAATGAAGGGTGGTGTTCTTGATAGACACCCCTTCTCCTTCTCTTCACAACGTGATCATTAGTGAAGTGTCCATTCCTTGTTTTAAATTTTCATGTTCAGTAAAATGTCCTTTTCTTGTTTCAAAAAATTTTTTTATATGATAGCATTGACTTATGTGGAACTTGAAAGCTTTTCTCCCCGTGGATTATTCATGAAATAAAGTTAAGTGAAGGGAAAGAGAAAAATTTGATCTTAATAGATGATGTCTTTTGACTCCTTCTATAGAAAATACGATCACATCTTGAAAGTTGGAAATAATAAAAATTGAAAGCATGATCCCAAATCTTTATTTCAAAGCATCCATCAGTGAGAGAAAGAGAGTAAATTGAAGTATGAAGCTTTGCTTGATGTTCCTTTGGAGGTAAAACTAGAGATGGTTACAGGAATGAAAAGATTTAGGAATGTCAAGCTAAAACTATGAGAAGGGCTTAAGGAGAAATAAATGTTTCTTGTGTTTTAGGACATACATGTAGAAAAGTCATAAAGCTATGTTTCTACTGAGCTACTTCAAATTAGATTATGCTTTGGTTTTGGCAGGTATGGTGGCTTTAGTTTTGTTTTACCAAATTATGTTAAAGAATGAACATAGAATTTTCTTAAGAGTCATTGTGAACAGTGTCATATTTTGGATTCTAAGTCATCTACCCTGGTGACTAGAGAATTTCAGGATTTTTGATTTGATAGTCTCTGAAAGGAAGGATTAAGTGAAAATTCTTTCACTTCTTTTTCTTTAGGATTCCTCCTTCCTTTGTTTTCATGTTGCTTGGCATTTAATCATTTTCCAACAGCTTACATTTTTGCTCAGTTGAAGATTATTCTGTAACTAAGCAATGTACACAAATACTTAATGCTAGGAATCATTTTTCTTTGGAAGGAACAGCAGAAATTAAGGATTTAGCCTTTAGCAAAATGTTTCTTTTGTACATAGTGATTATGTATCCCATCAATATGGAACATAGATTAGGTGTTTGAATGATTTGTGCCTCAGTCATTTTATAAACCTATGTTACTAAATTTAAAAATAAATTTTATTTTTTCAGACTAATTAATGGATTTCAAGATACATTGCTCACTCATATTTTCTTCCCATGGCTTACCATTAATATTTGTCTAAGTTAGGGACTATATGACCAAAATAAGTTAGACATAATGGAAATTTATTCCTGGATTCTGTTTTATTTATGGATAAGGTTTTTATATCGTGAGAGAAGCATATTTTTTTCCATAAACACTAAAGCATTTAATAATTGATAATCCTATAAATAAGTTATCTTTTAGACTTTAAAGAAATAGTTTAACATGTGATATCCGGGATGAATTTGTGAAATTCTGTTTTGCATAAATGGATCTTTTAATGATCATAGCTAGCATTTGTTGAATGCTCACTGTGCTAAATCCTCAATATATTGTTTTTTTAATCCTAGTGACTCCAAGGATGGAGATATTATTATTATCTCCGTTTAATAAGTAAAGAAACTGCAGCTTAGAGAGCCTTGGTAACTTTCAAAATCCATCAAAAATACATGGCCACTAAATGATCTATCAACCTTTACTTGAACTCTGGAAACCTAGTGATGAACCCACAGCTCCTACCACAGTGCTATGTGATTTCTTTTTCAACTCTTCTAAGACTGTTTTTGATCATCATTAAGCTCATAAAAAGTAAATATAGTTACTATTTAATTCTGTATGCTAAGAGATGAGAATATTGTATATAAATAAACAATAAAGAAGGTAAAATATTTTGGCTTTGGAATATAAAACTATTTTCGTTTATCTTTGAATTTAGAGTTATTTTCTCTGTTTTGGACCAATAATAGAAATAACTCACATTCCATTAGCACTCACAGGTGAGGGTAAACAGACTGGGAATATGTTAAGGAATGAAGAGGTCAGGCGGTGATTAAAATACTCACTGAAGGATATTCACAAGGTACATTTATTGGCCATAACGTACACGTAATTACATGTTTTTTCAGTTGTAAAATCTTTTACAGAAGAGTCAGATATTCCCCAAAAGGACTCTTTGGTTATTAAAATCACACAGATTTGAGAGGAATTTGATGTGATATTATGTTGACTTATAAAGGAATGGTGAGTTTGCAAATGTAGAAAACCAGACCACAGAAAAAAAAAACTCTTGTTTTTATCCAATGGGAGACATTGAGTCAAAAGGACAAAAATATTGCTAGATAACTAGAAAGACTGTATTGAGGGGGCAATGTTTAATTAGATGTTTTCTTGATCTCCTGATTCACCTCCTTTCCTATGATTCCATGCTCAGCAAGAAGCTTTCAGATTAATATCAGTTTATCAGTTACTTTGAAATGAAAAACAATATGCCCTAAAGAAAAGTTAAGACGATTCTGATCATTTAATAGGCTATCCTCTGTAAATAAGTGCATTTGACTCTTGGCTTTATCAATCAACTTCTTTTAAGGATGGCTAGCGTGAACTCTTTCCCTAGGCCTCATACCCTCTGGACATTAATTAGAAATACATTTGTAGACCTGCAAAACAGAGTACCAGACACTGGACTACTGTGAATTTACTCTGGACAGCAATCTCCTGGCTTCTCCTGGCATCTTTCCTCTGCCTCTCAGCAGTGACTCTGAAACGGTGTGTTCTAACAGCTGTGAAGCAAATCATAAGTAATTTGTTATTAATAATAAAATGTTGAAATTTTGTAAATGATTTAGTTTTTACAAATTAGATTGAGTCCAAGGTTACTCATATAATAACGCTACTCTTATTTGTCTTTCAATAAGCCATTTTTGTGTTGGAAAGAAATCTGTGGAAGTACAACCTATCTAGTGTTTGGGGAACTGTACATAAACATTGCAGTACCACGGGGAGTATGTCTTTAATACACATTGGGGCAGAAAACAAATTAGAATTGCTGTTCTAAGCCTTTATTGGCTTGTCATATTTCTGGTCCACATGACAAGCCGTAAAAAGGCAGAGGAAATATTTGGGACTAAATAATTCAGTACAATACTATTTTTGAATACTGATATCACTTTTATAAAAAGATTTCTTTATAACTTAAAAAAAAAAAGAGATAAATTCAGAAAGAAGTCTGCATGTAACCTAAAGGTGGTATCCCTGATTTGGTTCTTCTGGATAAGTTTAGAGGGCAGGATTTGTGAATGGGATAGAATTGCACGGGTACAGCATGCCTACAGCAATGGTCTATTTCTTCTCTAATTAGCTGGTTTGTTTCATTGGTTAGTTTTGATCACATCACAGATTCTTCAACAATTCTACAAGGTGGTACAGATAACGTACTATAAGACTTTGGGGGTAAAAAGAAGTAAATTTCCCATCCATTATGAAGCCTTCATTAATTTCCCTTTTCAAAGCCTCCATGACGTTTGCTCCTTTTTTTTTGCCACCAACCACAGGTTGTGTCACAAATCAGTCATTTGTGAAATTGTTTCATCTGTCCTTTGAATTGTAGGGTCCTTAGGGATAGAGACTTTATACTGTTATTTGTATTCCTCATAGAGAACTTTGCACATAGTAGGTGTGCCTACATTAGCAATTATTGAGTGAATAGTGTCATTCACGTTAATTTAAATTACCGTAATTATTAAGCTTGAGAAAATCTACTATAACAATATTTAAAATTTTTCTAATAAATAATCAGTATTTCTAAGAAAATATATTTTCATCTGTTTGTTTTGTTAATCTGATAAAAGGTCTTTCTTAATATAGTTAAAGTAATGCTTTGTTTTAAACATACATTTGAAATAATTAACATTTAATTATTAATTTTTAAATAGAATATATTAAAATATATATTAAACAATTTAAAATAACCAAAAGAGGTATAATAATAACATTGACAATTAAATTTTTAGAACAAATTTTATTTTTATTTATTTTTTATTGAGGTGTAAGTGACATACGACTATATATGAATTTTTGTGTACAAAATAATGATTCATTATTTGTGTATATTGTGAAATGACCACCAGAAGAATAAGTCTAGTTAACATCCATCACCATATATAGTTACGGAATTTTAATTTCTTGTGATGAGAACTTTTAAGGTCTAGTCTCTTAGCAAACTTCAAATATGCAATACAGTGTTATTAACTATAGTCACCATGCTGTATATTACTTCCCCATGACTTATTTATTTTATAACTAGAAGTTTATACCTTTGATTTCCACCCATTTAGCCCACCCTCACCCCCATTTCTAGCATATGGCATTTGTTTTTCTCTGTCTGGCTCATTTCACTTAGCGTAATGCCCTCGAGGTCCATCTATATTGTCGCAAATGGCAAGATTTCATTCTTTTTTAAGGCTGAATAATATTCCATTGTATGTGTGTATATATATGTATATATACATATATATATATTTCTTTATCCATTCATCTGTTGATGGACGCTTAGCTTGTTGCCATATCTTGGCTGTTGTAAATAATGCTGAAATTTATTTTTAAATTCAGGAATATTCAGAAAATCTTGTTCAATCAATATCTTCAGCTCTTTCAGATTTTTTTCCTTGGATTGATAATAGCCAACCAAACAAGTTTTATTAGATTATGAAAGTAGCATGAAGAGAAGAGAATTGGTACAGATTTTATGGAAAATAATATAGAGGTTCCTCAAAAAATTAAAAATAGAACTACCATATGATCCAGCAATCCACTTCTAGGTATATATAGAATGAAAATGAGTTTATTATCTCAAAGAGATATCTGCACTTGCATGTTCACTGCCGCATTATTTACAATAGCCAAGACATGTAAACAGCCTAAGTGTCCATTGACAAATGAATAGACAAAGAAAATGTGGTACATATATGCAGTAGGATATTATTTAGCCATAAAAAAAGAAGGAAATTCTGCCATTTGTGACAACATAGATGAACTTTGAGGTCATTTTGCTAAGTAAAATAAGTCAGACAGAGAAAGACAAATTTTGTAAAGATTTCACTTATATGTGGAATCTAAAAAAGCCAAACTCATAGAAACAGAATAGATTGGTGGTTGCCAGTGGCTGAAGGTTGGGGGAAATGGGGAGATGTTGGTCAAAGGGTATAAACTTCCAGTTATAAGATGAGTAAGTTCTGGGAATCTAATGTACAGCATGGTGACTCTAGTTAACAATACTGCATTATATACCTAAAGTTGCTAAGAGAGTAGATTGTAAATGTTCTTACTACACAAAAAGAATAATTACGTGAGGTGATGGGTGTGTTAAATAACCATAGTGTGGTAATCATTTCATGATATATGAGTATCAAATCATTTCATCATACACCTTAAATTTACACACTTTTGTATGTTAATTATATCTCAATAAAGCTGGTGGGGGGTAAGAAAAGAGAATTAGACTAGAGATAGGACACTTGGCTTTTCATCTTTATTTTATAATTAAGTGGCTGTGTGATTTGGGTCAGTTTAACATCTCTGAGACACATTGTTTTCCTAACATGGATGGATTATAGACCAACAGCGTATGGTTCTACAAAGTGTGGATGTTGGTTACTGAGGAAAAAGAATTGTCTGTGATGCTACCTCTAGTCTTCTTCTGATGAGTATCACAGAATAAAGAATTAGAGTAAGACTCAGGAAACAAAGTGCATGATTTGCAAAATGATTTTAATTTTAAATGGAAATGACATAATCATTAACATGTTTTATTCTCAAAATGACATGAAATTAGTCTTTGAATTTAGGATGTAGCACCCATACACAACACTGATTACAGGGGAAATTTTTGCAAATTCCAATTCCTCTAACATAGACTTCTCCACGGTCTTCTCTGGGAGGAACACTGATTTTCTTGACAATTCTTAGCTCTACAAACATCTTACTTAAAGAAAGAAACGTACTCTAGCAAGAGTTTCTGTAATATGAACATACAGAAAACAATATTCTCCTTAATTTCCATTATAAAAGTTTTACATCACCAGAAATAGGTTGATCTATTGTCTTTCAACAATTGTTACTGGAATTATTGCATGTCTATATGCAAAGAAATGAACTTCTATTTATCCTTTGTACCATACACAAAGATTAATTAAAAATAATCATAAGCCTAAATGTAAAACTTGAAATATATAACTTCCAGAAGTAAAAATATGATTTTGGGTTAGGTGAAGATTTCTTAGATATGGTACGAATAGTATGATCCACAAAAGAACAAATTATTAAACTTCACTTCATTAAAATTAAAAACTTCAGCTCTTTGAAAGACATTGTTAAGAAAACAGACAGAGAAACTATATGGACTTGGAGAGAATGTTTACAAATCATAAGTCTGACAAAGGACTAAAAACCAGCATTATAAGGAATCTCAAACCTGGTAAGAAAAAAAACAACCTAATAAGAAATGGGTAAAATGATTTAAACAGACTCGTGACTGCAGAAGACATACAGATGGCAAATGCACACATAATAAAGTTCTCAGCATCATTAGTCATTCGTGAATGGAAAGTAAAACTACAAAGAGACACAACTACACACCTATTACAATGGCTATGAGTTAAAAGACCTCTCATTCCAAATGTTCCTTAGGAGTCAAAACAATTGGAACTCTCATACACTTCAAGTGGGCAGGAATTGATAAACCAATTTGAAAAAGAATTTGATAGCCTCTTATAGAGTAAAATGCACACCTGCCTTATAATCCACCTGTCCCCTCCTTGGTATTACCCAAGGAGGTATTACCCAAGATACAGGAAAGTGTACATCCACACACATATGTGTACACCAATGTGCACAGCAGCTTTATTTGTAATAGCCTAAAACTAGAAACAGTCGAAATGTCTTTCAGCAAGTGAAAGGTTAAACAAACGGTGCTGTATCTCGGCAATGGAATATTACGCAGCAAGAAACATGAAAGAATTGACACGCATTCCAATGTTGATGAAACTCAAAATAATTACACTGAATAAATGAAGGCAGACAAAAATAAGTACATACAGGATGATTCCATGCATATAAAAATAATATATAAGGACAGAAAACAGATCAGTGGCTGCCTAGGGATGGGAGGGGCTACTGAGAGGCAGGAATTATAAAAGAGCACTAGGAAACTTTAACGGGTGATGAATATGTTCATTATCCAGATTGTGGTTATAGTTTCATGAATGTGTACATATGTCAAGACTTATCAAATTGTACATTTTAAATAAGTACAGCTTTTATGGGTCATTTGTATGTCAACATTTTTATAAAATAAATTTTAAAACATGATAAAATTTTCCTTACATATTTCAGCTTATTTTGATTTTGCCTGTGCCTTACTTTACTAGAAATACTATTCAAAAACAAAACAAAACACAGTCCCTCACTTCAAGGAGCTCGAAACAGTGGAGCATTTCCACTTTTGGCAGCATAGAATCTTTGAAAATCTTCTCATGCAAAACACTTCGTGGATTCTGGATAATATTTTAATTCATTGCTGAGCTAAGAATCATATATTGACACTCAATATAGATCAAAATAGACAAGTGAACACACAAATAAATAAATGAAGAGGCAGATGAAGGAAGAACCATGAACTATGGATGACATGGAAAGCGTGAGGTATTGGAGACCAAGCTTTGCAGCTCATAAAAGTTGGGAACTGGAGCCTGAGAATCCTCAAGTAGGCCTGGAGCTTGATGGGGCTACCCTTAAAGTTAAAGAATGAGCTAGGAATAAATATTCTGCCAGTCAAAAACTTGATTCCACCAGGAAATTTGTCATTTCCAAGGTGGCTACTGGGGAAAATAGTATTAACAATACTCTTTACAGACAATTTATAGTCATTAGCCTGCTCTCACACAGGTCTGATGTTCAAAGTTACACTAACCACTTAGTTAGGGAAACCTCAAGCTGAGATATTAAATTAATATAGAGTTAGGTTGGGGGCACAATCTGCCATCAAGCAGAGGCCAGCACAAATCGTTTCTGGTGCAAAGCATATTCAATTTTGTCTCTCTTAATTCCTACCAGTCACGTTCCACCAAATATATGTTCCCAATAGGAAAAAAAAATTACCAAACATAGGTGGAAGTAAGCCATCATTATTGAGCGTCAGCAGAATAACACACAATTTCTCATGTTGAAATTATCAGATAAACACATAAGGAACCATAAGGAACCATTTATCCAATGTGTTTAAAAAAAAAGAATAAAAATTAACCAGGGCATTAGAGACTATCTAAAATGACCAGATAGATTTTTTAAAAAGAAACAAATATAGGGCTGGCCCTGTGGCTTAGCGGTTAAGTGTGCACGCTCTGCCGCTGGGGGTCCAGGGTTCGGATCCTGGGCACGCACCGATGCACCGCTTCTCCCGCCATGCTGAGGCCATGTCCCACGTACAGCAACTAGAAGGATGTGGAGCTATGACATACAACTATCTACTGGGGCTTTGGGGGGAAAAAAATAAAATAAAATCTTTAAAAAAAAAAAGAAACAAATATACATTTTATATGTTAAATATACAATTCTTAAAATAAAAAAAAAAATCAATGGATGTGGTGAAGAGCAGATTAGAGACCCTAAAGAAAGAAATAGTAAGCTGAAAGACAATTGAAAACATATCTCAGAAATGAAGACTGAGAGATGAGGAAATGAAAAATATGAAAAGGAGGCTAAAGGACAGAAAGATTAGATTAATAAATTTGCCACATATCTAATCAGAATTTCAGGACAAAAAAAGGAGAGAATGGGAAAAAGTCAATATTCAAAGTGATAATTGCTGGGAATGTTATATAACAAATAGAGATAGAGACCAAATATAAAAAGCACTATGGATACCAAGCAGTAAAAAGTAAAATAAATTCATATGTGAATACAAGGAGGTGAACCTTTGAAATATAAAATAGAACAAGGAGATTTTATAAAAACACAGAGAGAAAGGCATATTATATGAAAACAATTCGAATGACAGTTTACTTTTTGACAGCCATGAGCCAAGATAGTAATGTTCAAGTTCCAATGTTCCTAGGAAAAAAATGGGGTGCCAGACAAGTTTGCAACTCCCACAATCTATCAGAAACCAGAACAAAATGCAATCCTTTTAAGATAAGCATATCCAAGGAGATCTGACAACAAAGAGAGAAGTAGAGAGTGACACAGTCAGCATTGGAGTTAACCCTCCATGAAGAAGGAAGGACCCTAGTGTACTTCAATTGGTAATGCTTTCTCTTTTATATAAATTCTGGAACAACATTGCCTGGAGTTGGAGAACTGAATTTGTATCTATTTGATCCTGAACAAGTTATTAAAATTTTCAGTATCTTAGATTTTTCATCTGTAAAATTGGAATAATAATAATACCTATGGCATAGGATTTTTAAAAGGATTGAATGAATTAGTACATGTAAGAGCTTAGAATAATGATTGGCACAGAGTCACAACTGTGAAAGTGTGTCTATTATTATTGTTGATGTTGCTAATTTTATATATTTCCAAAGAAAATTTACAGAGGAAAAGCTCCTCAATTAATTTTATGAGGCTACTTGCATACAAGGAACAGACAAAAAAAAAAGTGCAAGAAAGGAAAATTATAGGCCAGACTCCCAAAGATTCAGAAACCTTAAATAATAAAAGTATAATAAAAATTTTGGCAAATTAAATCTGATGTACAAAATATATGATTCATATCCTGAGCAAGTGGAATTTGTTCTGTTAACTCAGGATGGTTTAGCATCTGTTAATGCAGTTTATTTGTTTATGTTGATTAAAAGAAGAAAAGGCATATGATCATCTCAATTGATTAAAAAACTTATTTGAGATAGTAGAATACTCATTCATGCAAAAAGACATTTGGAATAGTAGACAAAGGCAGAAATTTTCTTAACCCAATGAAGGCTTTTAATAAAAAGTGTCTAGCAATTCATCGTAGATAGTGGTGAATCCTTAGAAGTAATCTGTTTAATGTCAAGACCAAGACAACAGCATCTAGTATCTCTGATTCTAATCTATCATTGCAAAACAAAACAGAAGGAACAAACAAAGAAATAAAAAAGAGTTATAATCAGTGCTACCACAATGCATAACTCTAAGGGGCATGTCATGTGTAATATGAATGATGGCTCTGCAAAACAGGCCTGATTTTAAGATAGGAAAGAATGAGGTAAAATTGCCATCATTCACAGATGAGCGAATGTCTATATAACAATCCAAGCTACCCACTCAACTGTTCCAGCTAATAATGGACTTTAGCCAAATCAATATGCAAAAATGAATAACGTTAGTACCAGCAACAATAATTAGAAAACTTTTAAATAATAGTGATAATAAAACATCCCATTACTCAAATTAATGTATTTCTTCCAAATATTTCTACCAAAAAAATGCAAAATTATCTGGAAGAAGAGAACTATAAAACTTAATTGAAAGATATTTATTAAATTAAAAGATAAGCCATGCTTACAGATGAGATGTCTCAGGACCACAAATATGTCAGTTCTCCTAAAATTAATGTATAAATTTAATGTAATTATTTTTTAAAATTCCAACAAATTTCTTTTTCTAAATGGATAGGGTTAACTTCATTCTGAAATTCATGTGAAAGAGAATAGTGAAGATGATTTTGAAGAATAAAGAAAGGATATTTGGCAGAGGCTGGGAAGATGGCGCATAGGAAGACTGAACTCACCTCCTTCCACAAACACGACAAATTTACAACTACCTGTGGAACAATTACCCCCAGAAAGAGAACTGGAAACTGTATAAAAAGAACCCCCACAACAAGGGACAACACTGACTGAGGTGGAAGAGGCAGAAATACCTTTCTGGAGAGGAAAAAATTATGTTCTAGTCATGGTGCTTCACAGCCGGGAGCAATCTGAGGGTAAAAAGCTTTTCCTGGAGGAGTAGGGGATCTGAGGGGAGAGCTACGCCACAATAAGCAGCTTTCGAATTCAACACAACTCAGATGAGTGCCATAAGATCTGGCTTTGCTGGCTATTAAAAACAACAGCGAATACTCTCAGAGAAGCTATTGAACATAAGAGAAAAAAAAGCCTGCCCTTAAAGGGCCCACACACAATTTCACCCATTCTGGAAACCAACTCAAAATCACCAGAAAGAAAGGTGCACAGTCCTTTAGTGAAACAGACTCACTTAGGGGCTGGCCCCATGGCGTAGTGGTTAAGTGTGCACGCTCCGCTGCTGGCAGCCCAGGTTTGGATCCCGGGCGTACACCGATGCACTGCTTGTCAGGCCATGCTGTGGCAGCGCCCCATATATAGTGAAGGAAGATCGGCCGGATGTTAGCTCAGGGATGATCTTCCTCACACACACAAAAAAAGAGAATCTCACTTGATAGGCTCTGGGTGCATCTCAGGGAGGCAGGAGGCAACTGGGCCCACCTCCCCAGGGACTGAGACACTGGCGCCAGCCGTTATTGTGACCTATTACAGGCGTGCTGACACACATCCTGGCAGACACCATTGGATTTCTTTCCCTGGCCTGTTAGCACAGGTGTTTGAGCTGCCCACTAGAGCACTGATTTAATGTAGCTCAGCCAGGGCAGGCAGCCCACCCTAAGGACAAGGCCCCACCCACCAGCCAATCCACAGGCAACTTGTGGGCCTGTATAGACAGGGTGTATGGGGCCTCTGCAGCAGGACAGTCTGTCTGCTTCAGCAGGGTGGGGCATGCACGTGGAGTGGGCCTGCATAGGTGGAGTGTGTGGGGTCTCTGCAATGGGGCAAGTGAGTCTGCTTCAGCAGGATGGGTCATGTGCACTGGGCAGGACTGCATTGACAGGGTGTTTGGGCCTGCTGGGGGGGGGCTTGTTAGCTGCAGCAGACTTGTGCTTATCAAACAGCTACATAGGGGATCTGCCCCACCTTCCAAAGCCTGAAACAACTGTGTGCTGCCACATCTGGGGTCGTCACCACCCAGCTGCAATTCTGAGAGAGTTGACAACAGCCTTGCAGGAGAGGCCTACAGCAATTGTAAGCCCCTGAGCCTAGCAACCAGCCATGCTGGGGGCCTACTCACTTAACAACAAAACAGCAGCAGGTATGTGCTATTAGACCCTGCAGCCAACTGTGCTGGGGCTAACCTCACTCAATAGAGTGACTAAAGGGACCATAGCAGCCACACACAGTGGAGTCTTATGACCAGCCAGCCAGAGGGACAGCCTAGCCTTCCTGTGCATCTACAGTAAGAGCAATGTTCCAAATAAAGAAACAGTAAGAGTAAGAGTAATGTTGCAAACAAAGGAACAGGACAAATCCTCAGAAAAAGAACTAAACAAACAGAGATAAACAATCTACCTGATAAATAGTACAAACTAATAGTCATAAGAATGCTCACTGATCTTAGGAGAAGAATAGATGAACACGGTGAGAACTTCAACAAAGAATTGGAAAATATAAAAAAGAACCAATCAGAACTGAAGAATACAATAATGGAAGTGAAAAATTCACTAGAGGATATCTATCGCAGAGTACATAACACACAAGAAAGGATCAAGAAGCTGGATAAAAGAGTAGAGGAAATCACCTAAGCTGAAAGGAAAAAAGAAAAAATAATTAAAAATAATAAGGGCAGTCTAAGGGACCTCTGGGACAACATCAAGCATACTAACATCCGTGTTATAGGTGTCCCAGAAGAAGAAGAGAGAGACAAAGGGGCAGGGAACATATTTGAAGAAATAATAGCTGAAAATATTTCTAACCTAAGGAAGGAAACAGACATCCAGGCACAGGAAGCACAGAGAGTACCAAATAAGATAAACCCAAAGAGGCCTACACCAACACATATTATAATTAAAATGTCAAGAATTAAAGATAGAGAGAGAATCCTAAAAGCTACAAGAGAAAGGCAACAAGTTACATACAAAGGAAATGCCATAGGCTATCAGCTGACTTCTCAGCAGAAAATTTACAGGCTAGAAGAGAGTGGCATTATATATTTGAAGTGCCAAAAGGAAAAACCTGCAGCCAAGAATACTCTACCCATCAAGATTATCATTTAGAATGGAAGGAGAGATAAAGGGTTTCCCAGATAAGCAAAAACTAAAGGAATCTATCACTGATAAATCAGACTTACAAGCAATGTTAAAGGGACTTATACAAGCAGAAAAGAAAAGACCACAATTAGGAATAAGAAAATTATCCAAACAAAAATAAATCACTAGTAAAGGCAAATATACAGTAAAGGTAGCAGATCAATCACCTATGCAGCTAAAATGAAGATCAAAAGACAAAAGTAGGGGCCGGCTCCGTGGCTTAGCGGTTAAGTGCGCGCGCTCTGATGCTGGCGGCCCGGGTTCGGATCCCAGGCGCGCCCCGGGGCACCACTTCTCCATCCAACCCGGGGCCGAGTCCCGCGTACAGCAACTGGAGGGATGTGAACCTATGACATGCAACTATCTACTGGGGCTTTGGGGGGAAAAAAATGAATAAATAAAATCTTTAAAAAAAAAAAAAAAGACAAAAGTACTAAAAGTATCTATTCACATGATAAGAGGTTAATAGATACACACACACACACACAAAAGAGGTTAAATATAATATCAAAAACATAAAATGTGGGAGGAGGAGAGTTAAAGAGTAAGGCTTTCTGAGGTCGAACTAAAGAGACCACCAACATAACATAGATTGCTATTTACATAGGTTATTATCTATGAACCTCCTGGTAATCACAAAACAGCAACCTATAATAAATACACAAAAAATTAAGAGAAAGGAACCCAAACATAATACTAAAGAAAGCCATCAAACTACAAGGGAAGAGAGCAAGAAAAGAAGAAAGAAATAGAGAAGTACTAAAACACCCAGAAAAAAAGTAGCAAAATGGCAACAAGTACATATGTATCAACAGCTACTTTAAATGTCAATGGACTAAATGCTCGAATCAAAAGACATAAGGTGGTTGAATGGAGAAAAAAATAAGACTGATATATATGCTGCATACAAGAGGCACACTTCAGACCTAAAGACATGCACAAATTGAACGTAAAGGGATGAAAAAAGACACTCCATGCAAATGGCAATGAAAAGAAAGCTGGGGTAGCAATACTTATATCAGACAAAATAGGCTTTAAAACAAAAACTCTAAAAAGAGACAAAGAAGGGCAATACATAATGATAAAGGGAACAATCCAACAAAAGGATATAACACCTGTAAATGTCTCTGCACTTAACATAGGAGCACCTACATATATAAAGCAATTATTAACAGATATAAAAGGAGAAATAGACAGTAACACAATAATAGTAGGAGACTTTAACACTCCACTTACACCCATGGATAGATCATCCAAACAGAAGATCAATAAGGAAACGTTGGCCTTAGACAACACATTAGACCAGATGGACTTAGTAGGTATAGACAGAACTTTCCATCCAAAAACTGAAGAATACACATTCTTTCCGAAAGCACATGGAACATTCTCCAGGGTAGGTCACATATTAGGCCACAAAATAAGTTTCAATAAATTTAAGAACATTGAAATAATACCAAGCATCTTTTCTGACAATGGTATGCAACTAGAAATCAACTACAAGAAGAAAACTGGAAAAGCCACAAATATGTGTCCATATTTCCTAAAGCAATTTACAGAGTCAATGCAATCCCTACCACCATTCCAATAACATTTTTCACAGAAATAGAACAAAGAATCCTAAAATTTATATGGAACAACAGAAGACCTCAAATAGCCAAAGGAATCCTGAGAAAAAAGAACTAAGTTGGAGGTATCACACTACCTGATTTCAAAATATACTGCGAACTATAGTAATCAAAACAGCATGGTACTGGAACAAAAATAGACACACAGATCAATGGAACAGAATCAAGAGCCCAGAAATAAACCCACACATCTATGGATGTGTAACAGCTAATATTCGACAAGAGAGCCAAGAACATACAATGGAAAAAGGAAAGTCTATTCAATAAATTGTGCTGGGAAAACTGGACAGCCACATGCAAAAGAATGAAAGTAGACCATTATCTTACACCATACACAAAAATTAGCTCAAAATGGATTAAAGACTTGATTGTAAGCCCTGAAACCATAAAACTTCTAGAAGAAAACATAGGCAGTACACAATTCAACATCAGTCTTAGCAGTGTCTTTTTGAATACCATGTCTCACCTTGCAAGGGAAATAATAGAAAAAATAAACAAATGGGACTACTTCAAACTCAAAGCTTTTTCACAGCAAAGGAAACCATGAACAAAACAAAAAGATGACCTAACAATTGGGAGAAGATATTTGGAAATTATATATCTGATTAGGAGTTAATATCCAAAATATATAAAGAACTCATACAACTCAACAACAGAAAACAAGCAACCTAATTTAAAAATGGGAAGAGGATCTGAACAGGCGCTTTTCAAAGAAGATATACAGATGGCCAACAGGCACATGAAAAGATGCTCAACATCACTAATTATTAGGGAAACACAAATCAAAACTACAATGAGATATCACCTCATGCCTGTCAGAATGGCTATAATTAACAAGACAAGAAATACTAAGTGTTGGAGAGAATGTGGAGAAAAAGGAACTCTCATACACTGCTGGTGGGAGTGCAAACTGGTGCAGCCACTATGGAAAACAGTATGGAGATTCCTCAAAAAATTAAGAATAAAACTACCATATGATCCAGCTATTCCACTCTTGGATATTTATCCAAAGAACATGAAAACACAAATGTATAATGATATGTATACACTCCTATGTTCATTGCAGCATTAGTCACAATAGCCAAGACTTAGAAACAACCAAAATGCCCATCAAGGGGAGGAATGGATAAAGAAGATGTGGTATATATACACTATGGAATACTACTCAGCTATAAAAAAGACGAAATCTTGCCATTTGTGACAACATGGATGGACCTTGAGGGTATTATGCTAAGTGAAATAAGTCAGAGGGAGAAAGTCAAACACTGTATGATCTCACTCATAAGTAGAAGATAAAAACAACAACAACAAACAAACGTATAGATACAGAGATTAGTTTGATAGTTACCAATGGGAAGGGGGGAGGAAGGAGAGCAAAAAAGGTAACAAGCAACATGTGTACCGTGATGGATGGTAATTAGTCTTTGGGTGGTGAACATGATGTAATCTACACAGAAATCGAAATATAATGGTATACACCTGAAATTTATATAATGTTATAAACCAAGGTTATGTCAATAAAAAAAAGAAATTAATTTAAAAAAATGAAAAAAAGAAAAAGAAAGGATATTTGTGCTACCAGATAGGAAAACTTATGATAAAGATACAGTAGTATTAGTGCAAAGATATCCACAAGCATACATATATACAGACATATATAGATACACAAAAACACATGTTTGTGTTTACTAAACAAACACATATGAATATGCATCATATGATAATATACATACATGCATATACGTGTATGCACATATAATGTGTATATATATCTATATCTGTATATACTGCATATGTGTGTATATATACACTCAATCTCTCTCATGTATGTATATATGTGTGTGTATATATAGAGACAGAGAGAAAAACAAAGACCAAAGAAGCAGAATAGAGAGCCTATGAAACACAAAAACAAATTCTATATAGATTAATGCTCAATTTTTAAATTAAAATCTAAATATCTTTAGTATTAAGTGTAATAGAATAATGCCATGATTTCTGAGCAGGGAAAGATTTAACAAGACACAAAATGTATAATCCTTAAAGGAAGAGACTTGTATACTTTACTACTTTTAATTTGATTTAATATCAGAAAAGACATCACAAACAAACTTAAAATACAAAGAGAAGATATTTCATTTGTCTCATTCTCAAAGGATTTGGAATAAAATACATAAAGATTCCTATGAATCAATGAGTGACAAAGAACAATCGAATAATAATAAAAAGCAACTATATGAATAGGCAATTTACAAAATGGTTGCATGAATGGAGAGAATATATGAAAAAATTCACAATAATAATCAGAGACATGTCAATATTGGTAATTTTAAAACACGACTGTAACTTTTTTGGACATTCTTTCCATTCAGATTTTGAGTCTATGTCCCCCCCTCCCTTCAATCTGGGTGGGCCTGTGACAGCTTCATCCAATTAAAAAACACGACAGAACTGACGTTCTGTTACTTCTGAGCCTAGGTCATAAGAGGCCATGTAGATTCACTCTGGGTCACTTGAATACTTCCTTGTGGAGCCCTGAGTTCCAAGTCTGACTTCCCTGAGGCTGCTGTGTTGTTGGAAGCTTGCAGAGGCCATATATAGGTGCTCTAGTCTTCAAGCCTCAGTGGTTCCTCTTCCCCAACTGTTGAAGTCTTCCCATCTGTGGTCATGGATGTTAAGGCAGAAACACTTTCCATCCCTTCTGAGCCCTCTCTGAATTCTTGATCCAGGGGACTAGTCAACCTACTAAAATGGTGTTCTCTTATGCCATTATGTTTTGGGGTAGTTTGTTACACAGCAAAGAAATCATGGAACACAGCTTGAAATAATAAGATACTTTTACAAATCCTGTGTATTGCCAAAAAATAAAACATCTCATAATAACAGATGTCACCCAAAAATGTCAATAAATGTAGAACGCATATACTGCTGGTAGAAAGGTAAATCACTGCACTCTTTGAAGAAAATTAGGTTGATATCTAAAAAATTTAAGAAAGCGTTTAGCCAATGACCCAACAATGGTATTCATAGAATTGCAATGTACGTAAGGAGAGAGGAAGAAAGCTTCACATAGCAGTATAGATTTTAATAGTGGAAATCTTGGAGAAGTCAACAGAGGAAATATATAGATAAATTTTGTTCTATTTATAGAGTAAATATATGCCTGGAATGCATATATGTATGCCTGGTATGCATAAAGTAAATATATGCCTGGGACTCAATATATATTTAATAAATGTATAAATTAATATAATGTTATAATCCATTAAAATGTATCAGCATACATGATTCTTAAAAAGTAGGTGCCATGGAGGGAGGCCAGCCCAGTGGCATAGCAGTTAAGTTTGCACCCTCTGCTTCAGCAGCCCAGAGTTTGTAGGTTCAGATCCCGGGGGCGGACCAACACACCGCTTGTCAAGCCGTGCTGTGGCAGCATCCCATATAAAGCAGAGGAAGATGGGCACAGATGTTAGCCCAGGGCTCGTCTTCCTCAACAAAAAAAAAGAAGAGGATTGGCATTGGATGTTAGCTCAGGGCTAATCTTCCTCACACACACACACAAAAAAAGTAGGTGCCACAAAATATGATTAGTATGATACCATTTAGAGAAAAATAAAAACATAAATCACACTATTTTATTTAGAGATACATATATACATAATAAACTATAAAAAGCATTGTTAGAAAAGAATTCACTCCAACTTCACAATAATCATTGCTTTTCAGCAATAACAGAATTGATAGAATCAATAAATGGTGTAAACCTCTAACATTTTATTTAATTGAAATAGAAGTCCTGTGATGATGGATTTTATGTGTCAACTTGACTGGGCCATGGGGTGCCCAGATATTTGGTTAAACATTATTCTGGGTGTGTCTGCGAGATTATCTCTGGATAAGATTAACATTTGATTTGATAGACTGAGTAAACCACATTGCCCTCCCCAGTGTAGATGAACCTCATCCAGTCCATAGGAGATCTTAATACAATAAAAAAGGCTGAGTACAGGAGAATTCTTTCTCATTGCTTGATTGTATTTGATCTGGGGCTTTGGTTTTCTCCCGCCTTTGGACTCTGACTCAGACTGGAATTTATACCATTGGATCTCCTGCTTCTCAGGCCTTTGGACTCAGATTGGACCCATGCCATCAACTCTCCTGGATCTCCAGCTTGATGACTACAGACCTTGGGATATCTCAACCTCCATAACCACATGAGGCAATTCCTTACAATAAATCACTCTCTCCCTCTCTCTTTCTCTCTCTCATCTGTCTATCTGTCTGTCTGTCTATCTATCTATCTATCTATCTAGTTTGTTTCTCTAGAGAACTCAGACTAATACAAGTCCTGAAACAATATACCAAAATATTGAAATTCAGGTGGTCTGATTTTAGACACCTGAGTATTGTATTTTTCTCTTCATTTTTTTTTACATTTTAAAATTATATCATAATACACTTTTAAATTGAAAATAAATGCAGTGTGATCATTGTTATGATAGAAGTATATGAAGAGGTGTCACACATGATGGAAGAGATTCTAGATGAAGTGACCTGGATGTGCAAAGCAATAGCATTTTGATGCCCTGGACATTCAGACCACGGAGGCTGCATGGCATCCTCTAGATCTGGCACAGCCACTGGAGCATTTCGCCAAGTGAATAATTTGATGAAGATTACGTTTTTGAAAGAACATTCTGGCAGGGCAGGTTGCAAGATAATGGGCAAAATTAAACGTTAGGAGGCAATCAGAGATACCAGGGTTGAACCAATGTAATCAATGGAGATGGAGAGAAAGAGACCTAATTAAAGAGATATTTACGAGGTAGAATTGAGACATTTGGTGATCCAATGATATGGCAAGATAAGGGAGAGGGAGGAGCCTAGGAGGATTATCTGGCTTGTTGCTTAGATTCAGGGTGAATGCTGGTTGTCTTCACTAGTGTATGAGTTGTAAGGGAAGAATCAAATTTGGAGTAATAACAATCAGTCCAGTCTTTAGACCTGTCAAATTTGGTCCTTCTGTGGGACATTCAGGAGGATGTATATGGTTTGCAGAGGAATCCAAAGAAATGAAGTGTCTCCAATGTAGGGAAACAAATGAGAGGGGGGATTTGAGAATATCACAGTCCAGGGCAGCAGAGAATGATGGTGATTTAAAAATGTCCATATAGCTTACATGGTGCTTTTTTTATAGAAAGCCTCAAAATTTAATTCAAAGTAATTTTCGCTGAGGACTGACTTTATGTCACAATCTTTGCTCTGAGCTGCAGTGGAAGCAAAGGCATAGATTGTGTCCCTTCAACTCCGTTTTCAAGATGTGTCAAATTCTCCATAGTGCTAATAATGCTCTGTCTCATCTCTGAAAAACCGTAGACTTCATTTGCCCTGCCATGAACAACCTTTCATTCTCTGGACTCTTCCTTCCTCATCTTGGGCCTCAGGATGGGTGTCACCTCCACAGGGAAGACTTCCTTTGACTCATTATCCTCCCTCCTAAGATTAGGTAAATTCCTCAGTAAGGATTATATCTTTGTTACCAGCATAACTCCAATGCCCAATATGGTGCCTGATAACCAGTACTTAACAAAAATTTAAATATTAAATGTGGTTTCTTGAAGACATAGGTCATGCATACTTGGGGCTTATAATAAATGTAAGTGTAGTGTGGTTTGCTGGGAATCATTCTCTGTTGATTTATCCATGTGTCTCTTTCCAGTTAAATATAAATATCTTAAGTTCGGGGACTATATCTTTTACTTTTTTGGCATTGCCCGTCTTGCCTGATAGACTGTTCAGATATTTTTTGTAGTATTCACTTGAGCAATACTTTAGTCTACAAATGAGATTATCCATTTTGCACTCTGTCCGTATTAAATATTCTACTGCAACCTAACGATTTGTTTATTTAACTGAGGACTGATTTCCCCACTAGGGCCTATTAGCACCTCAAAATTGGCTTTGTAAGCCTGGTAAAACCTGATGATTATCAGCTATTAGTAATTTGCTTGATCCTTTGTATAAAATTTAAATAGAGGAGAACAGTTCAAGTTAGTGGTTTTATCTGGTTATGACTTTAGACAGAGGGCAAAAGTTACCAGCGTGATTTCTCATATTCTTATGGTTGAAAGAATGCTCTTGAATTCATCATTTCCTTGGTTTTGGAATTATTTTAAGTGCATTTTGGTTAATAAAATTGACTTTAATCTGAATTGCATGTGGGACTTGAATTTTAAAACCTCTAAACATTTAATTTTAAATTCGTGTTTTTTTATTAGAACTAAGGATAGGTTGGCTTGTTGATTTAATTTCTTTTTCTAATGTGTGCCTCAGCGCTTGAGAAAGAGATGGAGAGAAATGAGAGTCAGAGAAAAAGAAACAGAACATTTGACTAATGACCTTTTAAATGGATCAAAACAAGAGTCTATTTATATCCTTTGGGAAATGTTCATCTCTTTGAAGGCACATGGCAGTCTCTTTATCCTATGTGGCCTTTTTAGGTGTTCCGTTTTAATCCTGATCTAAATAAAGAAAGTAAATGTTGCACAGGATCAAATTTACAGTCCAGCTAAATGAGAAATCCATTAGGTTGGAAACTCTGTAGAAGAAGATGTATGGCTGTGGCGTTGATTTCTCTCTCCCAGTGTCATCCCTGCCTTGTATCCATTGAGCACACCGTCCTGTCTGTCTGTCCATTTTACTCAGCTATCATCACCTCCTGGGGAGCCCCAGGTGGCCCCTGTAGCACATCGTTATGTAGAACCATTCCTTTGATGGTGAAAGCCTCAGTGTGACTCCAACAGTATCTTGAAGATTCCTACATGCTCATCTTTTTCATCACTAATAGAAATCCTGTAGTTATAGAACATAAAACCAATGCAAAATGTAATCAATATTAGTAAACAGTGCTGAGATATCATTACATCACCATCTTAGACATTTAAAGTTTATATTAGGAGAGTTCAGATCAAATAAAAAAAATCAAGCAGCCTTTCTTTTTTAAATTGACTCACAAGGACCATCTTAGTTTCTGCTATTGTCAGAAGGACAAAAAAAAAAACACCTTTTATTTTTCAAATAGAGTCCTTGAAAAGAAGAGCTTATAAGGCAGCTTGTCAGCAAAGTTATATCTTGCTAGGCTACTATTTTTGGGGACTCAGACATGTGATGGAGCTGAGGAAAAGATCTTTCTTTGAGTAAGTGAGGAAATATCAGATAGATTTGTTAAGTTGTGGTCTTTTCATATATTTGCTCACACTGATCTTAAAGAAGAATTTTGGCTTTTATAGAACCTAAAGAAATGGAAAAATAAAAGCAGAGTTATGAGCATGGTGACCATTTGCCTTATCTTTCAAACCAAGACACTTCAGCAAATGGAGAAACTCTCTTAAAAATTACACCAGTGCACACAGCGTAAACCAGGACCTTGACTTTGCCTGGAAAATTGGGACCTATAGTCGCCTTAATTGTAAGGGGAGGGCAATTAAAAATGGAATGCTAATAGAATCTATTAGAACTGAAGGACTAGGGTTTAGTTTGGCAAACAGTGATATTTATTTGACAAATCTGGTGAATAAATATAAAGCCTACCTCCTATATTAATATGGAAGGTGAATAATTTGATTGGAGTTATTAAGACCATTAAAACTGATTGCTTTAAGGTTTGTTGTTATTCTGTTAGATTAAAAGATAAATCAATGTCTGCTCTCTACTGGGACCCTCCCAACTAAATCAATCAATGACTAACTTAGTGTGTGCCTTCTGGTTCCAGTCATTTTGGTTTCCTTTTCACAGGCTGATTTTTGCCCTGGAAGGTACTACTAGTCATTTTTATGTAGAATGTGAACCATGTCACTTCTTCCATTATAGCTGTGGAAAATTTTCATTCAAAAATATGCATTTCCTTTGCTTGCTGGAATTGAGACCTTGCACATCTTTAAGCCACTTAGCAGAAATGTGTGCATGATTTATAGAACAAGCAAACAAAGCACGACCTTTCCTGAGCTGATGAACAGTGCTGTTCTTCAGAATGGCAGTCTACTGTGGATTCACTCACAATGAATGATTTTATAAATGTGTACGGGGTACAATACAAATACATAACATGGAAATATAATGGGATTGAAATAAAATTTGAACCAAACAGTAATCTGGTACTATTATAAGAAAGAAAGCTCAAATTATTTTCCCCAAGCCCTATTTTCTAGTCATAAAAAAAACTGTATAAAAAATTTGTGAATGACATGCAAGAAATAATTTCCTTTTTAGTTTTAATATTAAAAAATCTTTCATTTTCAATTATAAATATTTGCACACATCATAAATTGATACCTACCTTAAAATGGAGTAGAATTTAATTCACTTAAAGACAGTTAAAATTAAGTACTGGTAGATAGACGGATAGATATTTTTTAATTTTTCTGAAAAATTTTGTTTCCCTTCCTGTGACCCAGAACATTGTGTGAACACAAGAAGAGTACAATATGAAGTCATTTGGAAATCAATTCTAACTTCTCAAGTTGGCTACTTTTGCAGTCACAGAAAGCACTTTGAAACGGTATAAAATTACAGGTCTTTTTCATTTCTATTTTGCAACGTCAGGCTCTTTCAAATCAAGTAAGATGGGTTTAGAGTGATCGAGTTATCACACTTTAAAAAGAAGATGCATACCAGGATTCACAACACAGTAATAAAAGCCTTACACATGGATGACAAGCTCATGTACCCAAAAAAAACAGTCCTTTATTGTTGATATGGGGTTGCTGTTGGTATTGTTTACTTTATGTTCCTTGAAGGCAGGGCTCATTTCTGTATATCTCTACTTCCTGATTCTGTGTGTTAAACAACAGCATTCATGAGTGTTTTCTAAATGGAATGTAAATAGATAAAACCAAAATTTTAATATCCTAAAGTTAAGAGAGTATTATTGTAGTCACATAATTTGGTTTGTTTCCTTTTGGTTAAAAAGCAGAATTATGTGAGGTTCTTCTTTTCAAGGAAATTCTTCAGAAAACCATACTAAATATGTTCTTCCCTACCTCTTCCCCCACATAATATTTAGCTTACCACAGCTTCATGCTCGTGGGGACATTGAATAAATGTTTTTGGTCATTAGTCACAAACCAAGTATTTTAAAGTCAACTTGTTTCTCTCTCAGTACCATTCACAGTCCTATTTCCTTTAATCTGGAGTTCATTTTCAGTTTGGACTTTGTGTCACAGTTCTTATTCTGTGACTCTCAACTTATTTACATGTTGGTATGTATAAAGAAATGCCGTTAACATGCGGAGAACTATTCCTAGAAAAAAATGACGAAGTAGGCAAAGTCTTTTTTTGTATCCTCCTTTGAGCACATCCTTTGAGCACTTCCTCTGTTTCCCATGGAAGCTACTATTTCCTCATTGCCGAGGCTCCTTCTTATGACAGCAAGGAAGCCAGGAAATGCATATTGGGCTTTTCTAATTCATGTTTTGTATTTTAAACAAAACTGTGGAATTGCAGTTTTGAAACAATGAATACTATTTAACTATGCATATGGATGGTCCAAAAATGAAAACATGACTGTCTCTTGAAATAACAAAACTATTCAGACAAATAGACAAGCTGACCTTTGGAGAAGGCTCAGTTAACATGATCATCTTTTATTTAAAACCTTCCACAACGACAGGCTGAAATAAGAAAGCAAAAGTCAAGCTAAGGCCATATTTTAAATTTTCATTTTTAACCTAAGGCTATTAAAACAAAATGAAATTTAGAAAATGATCCAATTTTGTTTCAATATTCATAGATGAGGACAATTTATCTTTTAAAATAATTCAATCCAGTTTTTCTCCGGATGAGTGAGGAGAGGGATGATGTAGATTTTTGCAAAGTAATAGGATCAGGATACGGAGGAGAAAGTTGGAGATGCTGCAGCAGAAAAGGAGATTTTCCTATCTCATCTGCCTATGTTGTTGCTAGTGATCCATTTTCTCTACTTCCAGTACCCTTAATGGAGCAGGCCTGGAGCATGCGGTGGTCTTTCTTTATCTCCTCTAGGGCATGGCCCAGCTAGTTCTTTTGGGAGCTCAAAGAGTGGAATGTAATGTCATGGTGGCAGTGCAATTGGGAAATAGGGTTTCTAATAAAGCAAAGGGAAATTTTTTTAAAAGATGAGCTTAGAATCACTCCAAATTTGAAAAACATGAAGCCATTTTATTACTTGAGAAGAACTCCAAGAAATAGGACAGAAAAAAGAAATAGTGATCAGTAATCTCTTTCAATTCATTCTGCCCCGCAATACCTCAAATAACTAAGTACAAAGAGAATCCCTAAGAAGGTAAATACAAATAAAAGGGAAAAAAATCTCTTTTATGTCAGCCAACACACAACCAAAATCACCAGAGGAAAACAATCAAGCCAGCTATCCTTGATAACGATAACATACTGACATTCAATTGTCCTAAAGCTCAGAAAAGAATGTGCCAGGCTTATTCCTCTAAGCACAGACAGAATTCTTCATTCTTCATTTGTCTGGTTCTTTGATACTTTTCTGATGTGTCTCCTGTGAACATTCTTTCTTTTAGGAATTTTTATTCTGAGAACTAACTTCTTTAAGTGAAATGACTGTAATAAAATGCGCAGAATTGATTGCTTAGAAGAAGATTGATATTCTTAAGACTGATGTCCTCTCTGTAGCTATACAGTATGATAACAAAAAAAAATAAAGAAAGAAAAGAAAAAAGAACTCACATGCTTCTCTACTGATGATATACTGGCCTTTAGTAGAGGATACTTCTCAGGATAATCGTAGAATTATTTTGATATGACTTGCTATATTTTCTCTTCTGAGTTAAGATAATCTTATTTCTCCTCACTTCGAATAACGTAACCCTGTTTTACCAGGGAAATGATGCAAATAATTTGTAACTACATTTTCTGTAAAACTTCAGATGTGATATTAACAAAGTTGTTTTATTACACAGGGTAGGCTAGGTTCCACTGAGATAACAAATTTTCCCCATATCTCAGTGGTTAAACAGGACAAAATATATTTCTTCCTAATCTTACATGTCCCACCAGGGTCAGCTGGGGGACTTGGCTTCACAAAGTTGCTCATGAATGCAGGCTGGCAAAGATTCCATCATCTTGAAGCTGAGCTATATAGAATAGATGTCGTTCTCAGTCTCTGCAGCAAAGAAAGAGAACTGGAAGGCATTGCTCTTGCAATTAAATGCTTGACTTAGGAGTGATATGCATCACTTCCACCTACAGCCCAGTGGCCATAACTTGCTACAATGACCCACCTATTTGCAAGAGCACTGGGAAGCTTAGTCCTCCAAGATGCCACAAAGGAAAGGAGAACTGGATGCGGATGTGTTCTAGAATATTCTATCAGGTCTATTCTGCAGACATAGACAACGGACCAGAGAGATGAGTTTCTGCTCTGTCACTGTGGAAATATAAACTGAAAAGTTGGGCTATGACTAGATTATGGTGGACATTGATTGTTGGGTGAAGGGATTTTTACTTGATCATATAAGCAATGAAGCCCATCAGTTTTTGAGCCTCAGAAGCCGCTCTTGGTACCACTGCAACACCCTGAGGATGGAAGCACTATCATTTGAAGTGGTGCGAGGGTTGAAAATGGGTGAATATAATTAGAGATGGACATTTATAGAAATTCCTCTAGGATGCCAATATCCACAATCCCTTTCTCTGACAGTTCCCTAACCTTCATTGAATTTGGTTTAAGTGTTTTCTTGATTCCCTCTTATACTTGTCCTCTTCCAAATGTGACTTTACTCCTCACTTAAAGTCCATATCTGCCTTCCTCCTACAGCCCAAATTTGAAAAGTCATTTGTAGGGAAATTACCCGTTCAATAGTTGATTTAATAAAGCTAGTCTAGCTCAGATGTGCAACACAGCTATAAATTGAAATAGAGGTATTATTTTAATTATTTCTTTTTTAAAGATAATGAGAGCTTGTGATACTGGCTCAACACAAAGTTAGCGTTAAGGGAAGCCATCTTATAGAAGAAATCCCTGTTGAAGAAGAATCCATCTTATAGAAGAAATCCATGAATAACCCTGACTCACCAGCCCCCTTGAATCTTTGCTTTAGTTTGCCTAGATAAGTAAGGGTCTGTCTCCAGGGGATTTGCATGCTCTGTAGGTTACATGGCCCTTCCCAGCTGCAATAAGATGATAACTTTGTTCTTTTGAGTTCTTTAGGGATGTGATGGCCCCCGGGCAGAGTCTATGCTGATAGCCATCATCAATGAAAACTGAAAGATCTGGTGTGGCAACTCCCAGTCTGTAACACCACAGGGTCAATATTCCTAACCCCTTCCTCCATAACCCACTGGCCTATATAACTGCTGTAAGATTTTGTGCCCCCTGAAGATGGTTGTTTTGGACATTAGTTGCCATCTTCCCCCTTGCGAGCAAGTGGGAATAAAAAGTCCTTTCTCTCCTACCTCCTTGCCTCTTGACTATTGGCATGTCTTGTGGCCAGCAGATGACCACCCCTTGGGCGGTAACACTTGAAGGGTGTGACAGCAGTGGAATTGGAAAGTATCTAAAGGGTGCAGGAGAATCTAGAGAATAAATAGTGCCTGAGAGAATGTTTTAGGTTAGCATTTGAAAAGGATGGATTAGCAGTTGATATGAAAGTCTGTAAGGAAAATTATAGAATACTGCCTTTAGTGATATAAATATTTTTTCACGTAACATCAAGTCCATTCTTCCTGTGACTGCCAATTAGTCTTTCTAAAACACAAGTCTGTTCCTATCCTATCCCTGCTAAAATATTCATAGATCCTCATTATGAGGAATGGCATCTGCCCAAATGTGCTAATATTACTTCACAATAAAGTATGATGGCCAAATACAATGGGAAATGCTAGGTTATACAAAGATAAGTAATGTCTTTTCTAGAATTAATCGGTGCTAAATCTCTAAGAAAGGCAACAGTATGTCATGTTTTCCAAAGTTACTCCACCATAAAATTCTTTCTAGGTTTTTCTTTGTAGGTACTTCTTATAGGCTAATGACATATTGCAAGTAAATTAAAACCACTTAAATACAGTTTTGAAATTGAATGCTTCAGTTGGTTTCATAATGAAGTGGAGACTAAGTAGACTTTCTTACCGCCAAAAAGATTCTAATGAGGAAAATGAGAACTCTGGTTGGGCAACAGTAGGGGAGAATGCAGTGACTGATAATGGTTGTTTGCACCACAGTAGGACTGAGAAAGAGAGTGAGGCAGACAGTTTTGAGAGCTCTGTAGGAGCTTAAACACTGAGGCTTGGTGGTAGAATTGGTATGCGGGTAAAGGATTGGTACAGTTCAAGCAGAGCTCTGAGACTTATCTCTCATGAATCTAGCTAAGAAGTTGTGAGAAAGGTGAGATAAGAAATAATAATAGCTAACATTAATTAAATGTTTGCTATACCAGGTAATGTTCTCCATTCTACTTATTGGAAGACTCTTAATTCTCCAAATGATTCTGAATGTTTTTCATAAGAGAGAGTTAGGCAGACATTAAATATATCGTCCAAGATTTTCATCTTTTAAGTGGTTGAACTAGCACTTGAACTTTTATGCTATAAAAAAATAAATACGTAAATGTATAAATAACTAGAAATTTTAAAATATGAATGTTGTGGTGAACTGGGGTGAGGGATCATTAATTTGGACATATAGAGTTTTTGGCACCATTTGGGTATTCAAAGAGAGCAAGTAATTTAATGTATGGCTCTATAATTCAAATGAGAAATTTGGAGGTACAAATTTGGAAATGTCTGGCATAGAGATGGTCAAAGAAGCCAAATGTGATAGTTTCAGAAGTTCAAGGAGGTGTTTGCCAACAACATAGCTTCATGTAAGAAGTGAAGGAAAAAACGTCATTGATTTTAGAAACCTGGAGGTCATTGGTGATCTTAGCAAGAGCCATGATGGGTGGGAGAAGAAAAGTAAGCTTGAGTGAGATGAATAATGGGAGTTAAGGAAAGAAAAATATTTTCAAAAAAGACTTTTCAAGAATTTAACTATGAATGGAAAGAGAAGGTAGGGAAAAGTGAGAATAAAGATGTTTTTAAATGGGAAGAATTGAGTATTTTCAAAGCTAAAAGGAAATGTTTTTTTGAGAGAGCTGTGAGAAAAAGAATATCCAATCATTAAATCTTCCTGAGAAGACAGAAGAGAACAGAATCTACTAAAAAAGGGGAAGAGGGATAACTTTGTGAAGGAAAAACACCCCCTATATTATAAGGAGAAATGAGAGAAGAATAATGGGGGCCCATGAACATAGGCTCACAGGATATGTTGTGTGGTGTGGAGGGATACCTATCCGAGGGCTTCTTTTCCTCTGTAAAGCAGAACGGAAAGCTATCTGCTAAGAAGGATTGATGAGATATTTTCTAAGTAGCATGACCCTTCCCAAATACTCTGCAAATTACCAGGGGAAAAAAGTTGAGAGAAAAGAGATGTACCATATAGAGATATTAAGGCAACTAAAATCAATAACATTGGAAAGGCAAATGGATAACCTTTATTATATAATCTAATATAATTTAAAATTTTCACATTTGTATAGTATTTCTTAGCTTATAAAGCACTTCTATTTACATTTCATTTGAGCTTCACAATAACAATGAACTTCGAAAGAACTCTTTGAGGTAATTACCTCACTTAAATGTAGCACATGATACAAAAACAACTAAATCAACAATGATCTTTCCATTAAGAGACAATCACCATTAATATTTTCCTATATTTGCTTCTATGTATGGTATCATATATATGTCTTTGAAAGGAAGGATCAATTGTACACTTAGTTTTTTAATCTCCTTTTTTAAATTCAAATACTCATTTTATGCATTCAAATTATAATTGGAATTATTCAATATCAGTATAGTAATTTGGGAAGCACTGATTTTTTACAGCATTGATTATCCCCATACAATGTGCCTGTGTTAATCAAGTATTTTTTATGCCTCTCAGTAAATGTTAACAGGCTTTTCAATACTAAGTCTTGTGCAGATATTTTGAAGACCCTCAACTTCATGCTGGCCCTAGAGTTTAATTCTGGTATCACTCACTCCAGTCTTACACGCTCATCTGTTCTTTCCCTTCCTCAACTTTTTTTAAGCCACATTTGTTTGAAAGATTTTGGGAGTAGGTAGAATTTCTTCATTCCACAGAGAAAATGCCTTAATTTTTTGCTAGCCTATTTGCCTCTATTGGCGGGGTTTAATCCTGAGGTTGGAAGGATGTATGTGAACATGGCTATACCTCTTTATTTGCTTTATTATAGAGGCATTTTGTGATTCATGAATCCTGCGTAGTGTCTTCCATATTGAGAGTATAGAATAATACTAATTTGTCATCATCAAATTGTTCATGGAGCCACTTTCTCAAGCCCTTTGGGAGCTAATACCACAATGATGATGGTACGATATCGATGAAGAGTTACAAACTATATTGCAGTGTTATGAAGAAAAGACAATTTTGAATTCTTAGATTTATGTTTTCAAATAATGCCTCCCCTCTCTGTAAACTCTTTCCATTAGATCAACTCGTTGAGAGTTGTGATTTCAAGAAAAGAAGATTGTGTAGGAAACTAAAAGAATATTTCCTTAAAATAATCCTGAGGACCTACAAAGAACTTTAATCTTGCTATCTTTAACATCGTGATGTTGAAATAGAGGAAACAGGAGTGTGGAGTAGGAGGAAAAATAAAAGGTAATGAAAGAAGAAATGACAAATTTAAACTTCTGGCAAATAAAATTGAAGCCAAGTTTTCGATAGACTCAGCAAATAACCTTTATCATATTCTGTGTTCCAAATACAGAAGAGCATACAAGTGCTCTCCCCAGTGGGACCTACCAGGATCCTGTGGCAAACCTTTCAGTTTGATTTTAAAATCTTGGATACTAGTATATTTTCTTTGTGTCCCTGCCCCTCTACCTCCATACTCCTGATAAATAAGTAGTAATTACCTTCTTTCTCTAAGTCTTCCTTTGATGTGATGTCCATATTTCCTATGTGTTCTATTTCTTCATGGATATCTAAAAGAGCAGGTGAATAAATATATATTTAAAAAATTACCATGGTTTTGGTTTTTTGTTGTTAAGAGGAATTGCTTTTCTTTAGTAAAATTCTGGAAAATCAGGGACTCAAGTGATTTTTTTTTTTAAACTGCCTATACTAAAAGTTAGGAATATTTCTTCTACTTTAATTATTTTACTAACTTCAAAAATTATAACTTAAGTGAAGCAGTAATAGATGAATTATGGGAGCCAAGAAATTGAATAACATAAAATCTCGTATGATATGAGAATAATCAGCTCTGAACTAAAAACAAGTCAAAACCTGCAGATAGAACTTTCATTTTCTACTAATAATCTCCTAAAATCACTCAGAGTTTTAACTTTAAGATAGGTTCTAGAATATACTCATGTTGCAATATATTTGTTCAAGTTAAGGGTGTCTCCAATTCTTGAAGTCGGGGAACCACTTCCTATCCATGTATCCCAATGGAGAAAGTAAATTCTATGAAAAGCTTTTGGATTTGTCATTCTGAAAATTGACAACACAATGTGTAGGATAGCTGCTTACAAGCAGAAGACCCTTCAAGGGATATGGGAGGATACTAAAGTTACTCTTCCCTTATTGTTGGAGTTCCCGTATATTCTACATGTGTTCCTCACACATATTCAAATTTCATCTTCAATTTCGTATGTTTAAATGTAGATGTACTTATATTGCTCCAGATACATTTTCTGTGATCATTAAAAGATTATGGAAAGATTAGTGCACAATGTGTAGTCATAAAATAATACTAATTCATTCATGTGCTCATTCATTTCAATAATTTAACAAATACTTATTGACAACTCTTGTGTGTTGAATGTTCTAAGCAAGGTCTTAAAAATGCAAAAATGAATAAACCTTTCCTTTAAGGTGGTCACAATCAGTAAAATAGAGAGGAACATACGCACATAAATTAAAGTTATGGGAAATAGATGTTATAGTAATTATATGGACAAAGTGCTTTCAGACATCAGAGGAAGGTAAAAATTAATCTTCCTAAGAGATCCAGGCCTCCCAAAATTTGAGGTCATCCTAAAAGTGAATATAGACTTACCACGTGAAAGAGAAATGAGAGTATTTCAAGTATGGTGTATCGTGCTATTTTCTATCTCCAACTCATCTAATGACAGGCATAGTGAGGGATTATATTGGCTGGAGTTTGGCGTCTGTGGGTCAGGAAGGAAGTAAAATGACTAAAATGATTTCTTGGGGATATTCTTTGTGAAGTCAAGGAATTTTGATTTTGTCCTGTAGGTAATAAAGAATCAATAATAGCTTTTTGAGCAGAAAGTAACATGATCAGATGTTGGTCTTAGGAAAATAACTTAGGTAGCAGTGTTGGGGGTGGACTTGAGTAGAAAGACAATGTAGCCAGAAGGCCAGTTTTGAAGGCAGTCTTGAAAGCCCCAGTGAGAAATAATGAAGGACCTCAATTAAATCCTAGGTGGGAGGGATCTTACAGAAGAGGGAACGAAAAAAAAGAGCCATTCATTGATAGCTAAGGACATTCCTGTCAAAGGATAGAGAGATTTTGGATTTTTAATGTAGATATAATTTGTGAAAATATACCAAATAGATGCAGATCTTCACATTAAATTGATGATAAAGGAAAGAAGAAAATAGAGAAGTAATTTCAGCAAAAAGGGAGGAGGGTACTAGAAGATTCGTTGTTGTGTTTGTTTAATAACAAAGCGGGTTGGTCTGTAGAAGAGTAAAATGTGCATTTCATCTGTGATGTAACCACATGGCTGATGTGAAGTTTAAGCATGAGGTGGACGGTGTCACATTTTGGACTGCCCTTCTGAGACTTGTTTTAAGAAACCACCAATAAAATGAGTGCTTATATTTCAAACCTTATTGGAGAAGACTCTCCACTTAACATTGGAGAAGCAGTTTCAGGAGTATAAAATCTTATTTATGCTTTACTACTGAATTTTTCTACAGGCGGAAAAACGTACAGGGGTTGACTCCCACCTTCCTTGAATCTAGGGGGTTGTTGAACAGGAAGAATGCCTAAGCCCAAAGTAAGCCGTACAGACTAAACAGTGAATTTACACAGCATCACATTTGTTTATTGAGAATGAGGTTTTCTAACATTTTCATTGCCTTACTATCCTTGAGTGAGTTGCAACTAGGCTGAGCTAGGAGAAAAATCCCTATTGAATGAGCTTTACTGTAGAAATGCAAGTGGATGGGGTAACGTGGAAGTCTGACTGTGACATAATTAAATGTTATTAATTATTTTTCATAGTCAAGATATTTGGGTGTTGTTGTCAACACAAGCACATGCCTAGATAAACCCTAGTGAGAAATATATAACACTTTTCAACTCAAGGTACTACTGGAATTCTCATGTTATTTGTCAGGGGAAGACGTATAAATAAATCTGTTATTAAATCCTTAGGGAAGTGATTTAAACCTGTGGATATCAAGCTATTACTTTTATATGTAGTCTATCTCTATCCATCCATCTTGTCAAAGCTCTTCATTTGTGTTGTAAAGTCTTGCTGGACAAAATGCTATTCCTGTTACTGAGTACAGATGCACTAAATGCCTATAATTACACATCTAACACTCGTGAGTGTCTAATTTTACTTTCCATACGTTGTAAGTTCCTCCAGTTCTAGGCTGTCTTTATATCTCTAGACACACATAGTAAAAGTTCAACAGATGTTTAATAGTAGTAGGTTCTTTGATATTTGCTTCTTTAAGGCTACTTTATTTGAAAGTGAAATGTTAACTTGATGTACCACGTTTTCATTGTATTGCAGAATCTGAGAAACCCCTTGTAGTTACTCAAATCTGTGTTTTGTATTACATGTATTGTATGGCTTCAGTGTACGTAGGGATTTTTTCCCTTATAGTGAAATACTTGATGGACTACAATTTTGCTTCAAGATTCTACAGTCAAACTTTCCCTCACCCACCTATAATTGGACCTGGCACACTGAGTTCTAACTCTTAATATGATTTCTTGCATCATTTTGCACCTTTTTAAATTTCCTCAATGACTCAAATCCTTTGGCCTTTGAAATGTGTTTTGTTAACTGGAAAGATGTAAATAGCTCATTTAACTTGACCTTCAAATGTTCCTTCCTTTCTCATTCCTTTGGTGTGAACATAGCACAGAGCCTGTTAGTATCCGTAAGACACTGGAGAGTGAGCTGAGAGTGGCATCCACCTTCCTCCAGCTCTTCCCCCTCATAATGCCAGTAATGCTTCATCAATACTGACATGCAATTATTAGTCTTTGTTTCCTTTATGCTGTATACTGGCAAAACAATCATTGAAAGGAATCGTAGAGGTAGAAACCATTATCTTTGCACCATTATGGTAACATAGCTTTTAGGCTTGCTGAGACTATCCATTAGTTTTGTCCTCTTATCTAAAAATGATTTCTTTTCTGCTTTGTACGGCTCCATGAGTTGAATATTTCACCAACTTCTGCCACCTTAGAGACAGATACCTTTATTTCTTCAATAGCCGAGATCTTTTTCTTATTGGCTTTTGTTCCACGCTTAAAGGCATTCTTGGATCATTTCAATTCCAGTTGTATAAGGTGCAATTTGGGTCCTTTTAAAAAGCCTATTTGACTCTCAAGAGCTTTTGCATCTTTTTTCTTTTAGTATTGGTCTGACCTCAGTCTTCTGAAGCAAATTCATCCCGAGGTGCATTCGTATAGACCATGCCTGTATACAGATAGAACAAGAACACTTAGCAAGGTACTTACCTCAAATTACAGCTAAGAAACTTTTGCCTTTGAAGTTTTTCATTATATAAGACATTGGAAATAGGACAAGTTTTACTTAGCAAAATTATTCTTTCAAATTTTATTATACATTTGCAAATTCAGTCATTTCTTGAAGATTTTACCTTGTGGAAATAAATGAACACCACTCGAATGAGAACAAACAAAGGCTAGTTATTCAGAGTTGGCTATTGCAAGTGAGTCAGCCACCATCACGTGGGTTTGGCAGAGACTCTGAAGACAGGCAGGGGAGTGATAGAGAGAAGGCTTTAGGTGTGCTCTGATTGGAGGTTGTTGGCATGGGGAAGCTGCAGTGGGCTATCTGGAGGCTGGGCATCCTATGTGATTGTGGGAGGAGCATATTTGACTTTCACTGGGAGGTCCTCAGTTGGGAGCTAGGCAAAAACTAGGGAGGTTAGCAGTCAATGACCAAGTCCTGACCATCCTGGGCCAATTACTGCAGAGACTCTGGTCTACCTTCTCTAGCTGGCTGCTGCAAAGGTTGAGAGTTAGAAATCTGTTATCACATATGATCTGGCCATAGCTATTCTCTCAACCTCTAGAATGTATCTTTTCTGGAGATAGATTTTTTTGTTTTTTAATCTCAAAACCTAGCAATAACAATGCTTTGTACTCTGCTAAAAAGTGACTGGGGGGGCCAGCGTGGTTAGGTGCGCTCGGCTTCAACGGCCTGAGTTCATAGGTTCAGTCACAGGCACAGACCTCCACTGCTCATCAAGCCATGCTGTGGTGACATCACACATACAAAATAGAGGAGGATGGGCACAGATGTTAGCTCAGGGCTCATCTTTCTCACCAAAAAAATAAATAAATAAAATAAAATAAAAAGTGATTGGGGACTATTTATGTCTAATGGTTGGGTTGCAATCTCTCTATTCTTTCTTTCCTTTTTTGTTTGTTTGTTTCTTTCTTCCTTTCTTTCTCTTCTTTCTTTCTTTTCTTACCATAACAAGTCTGTGAAAAAATAAAAAGCACTTGATTAGGAAAGTACATGTTATAAATGGCTCCTGTGAAGGGGCTTCACTGATTTTAGTCATGGCTTTGTAGTCTACATGACCTTGAAAAAAATCATTCAGTGTCTCCAAAATGTATTTTGTTAACCAAATTGGGGAGTTACGACTCATTTTGTTCGTGTGCTCTCATTCTGTAAATTGCTAGATCATTGTAATCTCATAGAAATAGAAGTGAGAAAAAAATCTAGAAAAAAATACACAACTTAAAAGCCATCAATGTTCTCAAGACAGTGTAGAATTTTCAGAGAAGTAATGATGCTAAGTCTTTCCAGGAGAAATAATTTTGTATCATATATACCACAGGGGCAGAATGTGGAGGAATGTCTCCGTGGACCGTGAGATGTGGGGTGAGCAGTGGGGGACTGAGAAAGGTGTGCTTCTATTCATATGCAGATAGCTTGCCATTCGTTTTGAGAAGAAAGGGTGCCCAAGTTTTAGGGGTCATCTGTGAGAAATGAAGAGGTGATTATCAAGGAGAAAAACTGCCTGCTATAGGGTATCTTGGATTCTTTTTTGTCCTGCTCATTTTTATTACCTTCAGGTTGATATAAAAGTATATTCAAAATCGTTGTGCGAAACATTCTTGAGCTTCCTTAATCATAGCTTAGGTATGACTCTTGATTAACGTATTTCTAAGGGTTGACTAAACTCCTTGGCTGTTCTGAACTTCTTATCCCCATCATCCTCCCTGAAATAAGCAATTATATTACATTATTACAAAATAACAAAAAGTCTCAGTAAAGATTTTTTTTTTAATTGAAAGGAGTACCATTGTATTTATCATCTCTGGGTTATTCTTGGTAGATTTACAGGTGAAGAAAAATGTTATAAGCGATTAGTCAGTATTTCACAGGGGTGAAAACTGTTATACAAAAACGACTTTTTCTGCTGGAAAAAACTTATTTTCAACAGAGATTTAAACTTGGCATGGATTATGTATATTATGTAAATTTAAAACTGAAATTTCTGCATAGCCATAGATTTATTCTGCATTTTTAGATTCTAAGAATACAATTATACATGTTTATATACATATATATGTATACACATTTCCTATTGGCAACTTGATTTTACTGATTGGACAATGATAAACATTAAGGAATTAATAGTTGAAGATAAATTGTGTTATACAGATAAACTTTCAGTAACGTATGCTCTTCCAAATCTCAAATAAAATATGAGTGGATCTTGCTCAGAGTGGCCATTGTCATTCTTTCCATTGTGTTTCATTACAATGCTAGGTAGTAAAAAAAGACATCTTTTATTGTTGGCTGAAATGTCCTGCAGGTATAAAGTAAGGGTGCCAAACTTTAGGTCTTTTAGAGCAGAAAAAGTTCCAGAGTGAATACTCCAAGGATGTATAGCACATTGTACTCAGCATAAGGGTCTAACATTCATGGTGTATTTGCACCTGGATTGGATTATTGATGAAAAAGGGGAAACCAAAAAAAAAGAGGATAGCAGTAGAGTGAGAAAGATGCCCATAAAATGAACAAAATAACAGAAAGAGGCTTGATTGTGCAAAGCCCCCAGCCACAGAATGAGTCAGATTCATGCAGTGATACTTAATCTGGGCACTTTCTCTTTGTTCTCAGTTCCTTGCTAGTTCAGTCATTTTGATGAAAATCTTCTCCACTTCTTTTACCTTCCATGGCTTGATAACACTATTTGGCAGAGCTGGACGTGAACAATGGGCATGATTATTGTTGCTTTCTATTTAAGTGGGAGTAATTCTCACCTTGAATGCAGAATATGCTCCTTTTATTACAAGCTCCAAAACATACCCAGAGATTAATTGTACATGCTTAGGATTCTTAGAAAGGAGATTTAGTCTCTATATGTATACTTGACCTTGTCTTATTTTGTGTTAAGTGTGAAAACTGAAAGCCTGCAATCAGACCAGATTAAACTGGGCAACTTACAAAATAAACAAAAACAAAAAGAAACTGATGGATTGTTTAGACTAACACTTTAGTGTGGATTTCTTTATCACTCACTGGTTAATCTTCCGGGCTAGACTGCTTTCTTTTCCCACTATTGTGCAAGTTGCAAATAAAATTTTATTTTTGACACCAAAACCTGGTCCCTGAGTTCCTTGAAGGAATATAGACTGATAATCACCTTGGCCAATAATAGCTGATAGGTCCTTTCTGTGGACCTATCCTTTCATACCTGTGATAAAATGCCATATCCTCAAAGAGGAAATTAGGCTTGTTCACAGGGTCTGCTGGCTCCCTGCCTTCATTCATTCATTTGTTCATTCTTTAAATTAGTCAGTTTCATTATTGAGTGCCTTCTATGTGCTGAGCTCTGTTCTAGACACTTGAAGCCATCAGTGAACAAAACAGACAAAGACACCTGCCTTCATGGCATTTATACTCAGGGTGGGAGTTTGGAGGAAATAGATAATAAGCAATAACCGTTTTAAATAAATACAATCATCAGTCAATTAATGACGGGGATACGGTCTGAGAAAGGCGTCCTTAGGCAAACATCATACAGTGTATTTACACAGACCTAGATGGTATAGCCAACTACACACCAAGGCTAATGGCACTAACCTTATGGGACCAGGGTCGTCTATGTAGTTTGTGATTGACTGAAACATCGTTATGTGGAGGGCAGATGACTATACAGAGAATGTTAGAGTACAAGTGAAATATACAATGAAAAGGGCAGAGTAGGGGGAATGAGTGAGGGTGTGTGGTGAGGGGTGTGTCACTGCATTCAATATTTTGTCTCTCACAGGCCTCAGTGAGAGTCTGGTATTGTAGAAAAGACGGGAAAAAGGCAGAAAAGTAGAATCGATTATTAGAAATTATATATGAAAAGCTTGTACAGATAATTTCTAATACTCAATCAAAAATGACCAGGCACAGCAAAAAAAATTTAACTTAGGACATGCAAAAACAAAAACAATCAAAACCTAATGCAGGGGGTGCAGCCCACTGGCATAGTGGTTAAGGTCGCATGCTCTGCTTTGTCGGACTGGCGTTCGCAGGTTCAGATCCCAGGCGTGGACCTACACACTGCTTGTCAAGCCATGCTGTGGCAGTCATCCTACATGTAAAGTAGATGAAGATGGGCACAGACATTAGCCCAGGGCCAATCTCCCTCAGCAAAAAAGAGGAGGATTGGCAACAGATGTTAGCTCAGGGCTAATCTTCCTCACCAAAAAAAAAAAAAAAAAGAAAGAAAGAAAGAAAACCTAAAGTGGGCACATCACCACTGGACATGGGTAACTGAGTTATTATAAAGGGACTTTTAATGACTATGATCATTGTTTCACAGAATCAAAAGACAAGATTGAGAATTTCAGTAGAGGAATTAAAGCTATAAAAAAGAACTGAATGGTAATTATCATACTGAAACTATGATATCTAAAATTATCAGTTCAACAGATGAGTTTTTAACATCCCACACCACAAAAAAAAATTGGTGCACTGAAACCTAGGTCAGAAGAAACTTTGCAAAGCAGCATATAAAAGGGCAAAATGAAAGGAACTTTATTTTATTTTATTTTAATTTTTTGTTTATTGCAGCAACATTGGTTTATAACATTGTATAAATTTCAGGTGTACATCATTATACTTCTATTTATGCATGGATTACATCATGTTTCATGTTCACCACCCAAATACTAATTACAATCCATCACCACACACATGTGCCTAATTATTGAAAGGAACTTTAGAAGAGGGCACAACAAAATCTAAAAAAAAAAAGATATGATTGGAATCCAAGAAGGAGAAATAATAGAAAAAGGGGCAGCAGCAATATTTGAAGGCATAATGACTGATAATCGTCCATCAAGCCATCGATTTAAGAATCTCTACGAATCTCATAAAGAATAAATATAAAGTGAATCACACCTAGGCACACCACAGTGAGACTGCTGAAGGCCAAAGTCAAAGAAAGATATTGAAGAGAGCTAGAGATGAAAAAGACATATTGTCATCAAAGGAGCAACAATAAAACTGAAAGCTGTCCTTTTAGTGAAAACAAAGCCAACAGAAAGATACATCCCAAGTGGCGGAAAAATATATGTAAGTGCCTACCTAGGATTAGGATTCTATCTTGAATGAAAATACCTCATAAAAGTAAAGACATAATTAAGGCATTTTCAGACATATAAAGGTGAGAAATTTTGCCACAAGCAGAGCTTCCTTGGATAAATTATTAAAAGACATTTTTCAGTCTGAAGGAGAATGATCCAAAAGGAAGTCTGAAGATTCAAGAAGTAATCAGTAGTGGAGGAAAGAATATTTATGTGAATAAATCTGAATAAATATTGACGGAGGAGAATAATAATAATGTCCTTTGGGGTTTTAAATATACGTATAAAATTAAATTATGCAGCAAAAATAGCACATAAGTTGGGAGGTAAAAGGAGTTGAAACATTCTAAAATCTTTATATATTTAAGAAGTGATTATGTAAGGTAATAATTTATATGAGAATCTAATAACTCAAGAATGTATCTTGGATAAATCACTAAGTTAATAATGTAAGCATGTGTAAGTAAAACTCTAATAGAAAGGAAAACTGAAAATATAATGAAACTGTAGACAGATGGAATCTTTAAACCTAGTATATCAGTATTTTACTTAAATGTAAATGAACTAAATGCATTAATTGAAAGACTAACATCATACTAAGTGCTTATTTTTTAATATGCTACTTATAAGAGATACACTCTAAATTTGTCTAAATAGAAAGATAGAAAACAAATAATAGAAATACACATACTATGCAAGCATCAACCAAGTGAAAACTGGTGTAGCTGCATTAACATAAACCATTATTAGAGATAAAGAGGGGTTTCATTATGCTAAAGACTCAAAAGATAAAATTATTCTGAATTTTTATGAAAAAAATATAAAGCCAAATATGTAAGGCAAAGTCTGCAAAACTAGAAAGAGACAGAAAATCCATAGTCACGGTTGGAAATTTAAACACATTTCCTTCAGTAACTAATAGAATAAACAGACAAAAATCAGAGAGGATATAGAAGATTTGAAGAAAACAATTAATAAACTTTACCTGATTTATCTATGACTGCACCCCAAACCTGGAGATTATATATCCTTTTCTGGGGTACATGGACTATCTTCCAAAATTGGTCACAAGCTGGGCAATATAGTAAGTTTCAAAAATGTCACATAATTGAAAAATTACAGAGTCCATTCTCTTAACACAATTGAAATAAATTAGAAATCAATATGAAAAGGTAATGAGAAACTATTTTGGAAAATTAAATAATGTACTTTCAAATAACCTATGGGTTAATGCACAAATCACAATGAAAAATTAGAAAACTATTTGACCTTATGATAATGAATCACTATCAAATTGTGGAGTGAAGCTAATGTCATTCTTAGAGGAAAATTTACAGCTTAAACGCAAATGTTAATAGAGAAGACAAGCTAAAATGCAGCTATTTAGGGAGTCATCTCAAAAACCTAGAAAAAGAATAATTAAACCCAAAGCAGAAAATAGCAAATATAAGAACTGAAATTAGTAAAATAAAAAAAAGAGGACTATAGAGATGACAATCAGAGCCAAATATTATTTCTTTACTAAGACCTACAAAACTGATAATAATTTGTGAGACTCATCAAGAAAAAGAAAAAGAGAAAAAATACCTAGATATCAATTTTGGAAATGAAAAAAGGGAATATAACTACAGATATAAACACACAATAAAATATCATGAACAAATTCATTCCAATATGTTCAAAAATTCAGGTAAAGTGGAAATTCCTTATCAAAGATGATGGAAATGAAATTAAAAATTTAGTAGTTCCCTATCTGTTAATTAAACTTAATATGCAGTTACAAACCTTCCCACAGAGAAATCTCCAGATCCAGATGGTTCCTCTAGGTCAAGATGTTTATCCACTAGCAATAAATATTTTCAATCTTCCATGAATGGTTCCAGAGAATGGTAAAAAGGGGGAATGTTTCCTATCTCATTTTATTAGTCAATTGTAACCTTAATAACAAAATATGGTATAAAATCCATAAGAAAGAAATAGTAAAGGCCAATCTATCCATGAGCATAGTTCCAAAAATGCTAAATAGAATATTAGCAAATTGAATCCAGAAGCATAGAGGAAGGATAACACATTACAAAAAAGTTAGTCTATTCCAGGAGAGTAAATAATTTTAATATTTGAAAATATCTAAAAAATAACAATTCACAATATTAATAGAATAAAGAAGAAGAAATAGTATGATCATCCCAATATTTGCAGAAAATCTCTTAGCAAACAAGGAATAAAACTTTCATCTGGTAGTGGATAACTATAAAACGCTTACAGCTAATATAGTAATTAAGGATAAAGTTTGAAATATTGCATTTGAGATTGGGAAAAAACAAGACGTCTCCTATCACTACCTTTCTTTGATATGGTACTGGTGGTCATACCCAGCGCATAAAGACAAGAAAAGAGAGGCCGCCCTGTGGCGTAGTGGTTAAGTTTGGTGTGTTCCCCTATGGCGGCCCAGATTCGCGGGTTTGGATCCTGGGCACGGACCTACGCCACTCGTCAGCCATGCTGTGGCAGTGACGCACATACAAAACAGAGAGGATTGGCAACAGGTGTCAGCTCAGGGCTAATCTTCCCCAGCAAAAAAAAAAAAAAGACAAAAAAAGAAATAAAAGTTCTAAGATTTAAAAAGGGAAATATGAAATACTCATTTGTGGTAACTTATTTATACAGTGAAAAATTCAAAAGAGTCTATAAGTGCACTGAACCAACAAATAAATATTGCAGAGCCTCTAATCTTTAGGCAATTATACAAAAATAATTTATATTTTTATACATCAGTCAAATACAATTAGAAAAAAAAACAATGCTAACATTTTAAATAACACAAAAATGATGAAATATCTAGGGATAAATCTAACAAAAGATATCTGAGACTTCTACACTGAAAACTACAAAATATTATTTAAATAAGTTTTTAAAAAGACCTGAGTAAATGGAAGGATATAGTATGTTCATTGAATGGGGAGCATTAAAAAAATTTTTTAAAGTATCAATTTGTTGCAGGTTGATATATATATATATATGTATATATATATATACACATATATATACACAATATATATATATACATATATAGTACAATAGTGGTAGCCATTTCCACGATAGTGTGTGTGTGTGTGTGTGTGTGTGTGTGAAAGATAAAGAGCAATTTCTGAAATGTAGATGATTACTCAAAGGACTGAGGAAAGCCAAGATACTTTGAAGAAGAACAAGGATGACTCTTAACAAGGTGATAGAAGACTGGATACAGTTACATTTAGGGATGAGGGTTGGGATATTGACTGAGTGGGGACAGGCAGGGATATCGGTACTTCTGAGATGCTAGTCCACTTCTTGACAAAAGTAGTAGCTAAATAACTGAGTTCAATGAGTGGCGAGTCATTGGCTCTATACTTAGAATTTGTGTGCTATTCTGTATGTATATTTCTATATATATATTTTTTAAATCATTAGGAGACATTACACATGGATGTTATATGTATTCCTTGATTTAGTCCTGGTTTGAAAAGGAAGCTGCAAAAGTATTTTGATTATTATTGGAGGAATTCTGAATACAAATTTTTGGATTCAATTATATTAAGGAATTACTATTAATTTTGTTGCTTGTAGCAATGGTATTGTGGTTGGATTGAAAATGTCTTCATTTATTATGATAATACATACTAAGATATTTAGAAATTGGAAACACAATGTCTGTAATTTACTTTAGAATACTTCTGCAAAATAATTTTTGATACAGAAAATATGGCAAAATATTAACCACTGTTCAAATTCATTTATGGTTATGTTTTTTTTCATTATGCTATTCAGAATAATTTCACAATGTATGACAACTTGTTATAATAATAGAAATTAAGTAAGAATGTAGATTAGATTAGTTCCTTGCCTCATTTGGATGATTATTATTTTTTATTGAATGTATGTGTGAATGAATGAATGAATGAAAGAGTAACTGAATTAAAGCTAAATCAGCAAAAGAAAGATAGTTATTTCTGAAATTCAAACGAAATTTTGTCTATGAATAAATAGGATGGGGTACTATGACAGCAAAACTTTTTAACCAACATGTCTATGAAAAAGAAATGATTCATTCAACTGAATTTTCTACTCAACCAAAGGGTTTCTAGTATCACTTTTTATTTTATACATTTCATTTTGTTATGTATATATTTTCATGACTCAAGTTGTTTTTCCTTGGCGTGAGAGGTTGTTCACTATCTTGACATTAGTTATCAGACTTTACCTGCCCACATAGACACTGTATATGATTGAACAGTTCCTGGGTTATAACGTAGAAGTTAGTAGTATTTTTCTTTATAAATCCTAATATCTGGTTACTTTTGTTTGAATTCTCCTTTTATTCTAAAATGCAGCATAATAGATGCTAGTATAAAGTGGGACAAAGACATACATCAATTAATTATTGGTTTGTGGTTACTTGGAGTAATCAGGTCTGCAGTAAAGGGGAGCTTTTAGAACATTTAGAGGCGCATTGAGTGAAGAAGCTTGGATGGAAAGAAACTATTGTCTAATTCCTCCAGTTCTGACCAACAAGATGCCATTTTATTGAACTGTAAATTCAATTTCAATACTTTTCAAAAGTGTTTTATTTTTAGAAAGAAATTGAAACTGGGAGAGAAAATCTTTTTGTGGCAATGCCTGCCCTGAGGCCACCTTGGATGTAACTGAGAAAAGTTCAGTAAATAAGAGCAAGTCAGACAGACACCTAGTTCTTCCAAAGCTTGTAGATGGTACTGTGGCAAATGCCTTGAAATCTATAATTATAATGCACACTAGAGTTTAGGAATTGTTTTAAATTAACATTAACTTCTTTCTCCCATAAGGATAAGTGTCCATTTGAATATGATGTTTTCTGCAGGCTGTTCTTATTTCCAGCCAAGCAACTTTACACAATATTTACATTCAACCTCGTTCTTGTAATTACACCTTTCCTTGAAGCCATTACCAGTATTGAGAAAATGATTCTTTCATTTGGAATTTGTCTTCCAGCCAAGTCCCAAGTTGTTACCACAGAATAGAATGCATTCTCTCCCCTTCACGAGTAGCGTATTTAGATCAAAAAATTTAAAGCCTAAGAAATCTTAAATGCTTCACCAGATAAAGAGAAACCTACATTTAGAAACACTTAATTGTCTATACTCATGGAGATTTGCATAGCCAGATAAATCGAAGCCAGGGAAAACCTGAAGCTTCGCTTAGCATCTCATTTTAAACTCCATTTTCTCATCTTTCTCTCCTTCCTCTGGCGAGATCTTAGCGGTTTAAAATGAGGAGCAGAATTCAGCTGAATTGGCCTTCTCTGTCTTCCTTCCTTTCATCATCCTCTTGTTGAGTGGAGAGTCATAACAAAGTGGTAGCAACGAGTAGGTGAAGCAGCATGCAGTTGTTTCATACAATGGATAGATCAATACTGGAAAATGGAGATTTCCTTATTTAACTTATATCAGCATAAAACAAATTATTTTTATCTTTTATATTGTGGTATAGTCCACTGATCAATAACATTGATGTGTGTGTGTGTGAGTTGCTTTCAATATTTTGTCTGGTCAGAGAAAAAGAGGGTAGAACCAAAGTGTCTAATGAGCATTGTGTACTTGGCTTCAAGAGCCTTATCCAAACAATGCAGTGACATTTCAGTGTCATAATAGGCAGCAGGAATCATTATCAGTTATTACTCATCAGGAAGATGAGTCGTTTTAATGCCTCATTCATAGCCTTCCGAACATATTTATACTGCACTATTTACATCATAAGGCAATAGGTGGTATATTGCATTGATTTTTCTGTCTTAATAGCAGAACATTTGCAAAGATGAGCCAGGAAAATTATCCTGAAATAGCTGATTTATAGTATGTTATTAAAGGCTACCGAGGCAGTTACTGTAAAGAGTCTATGAATAAATTTATGTTTTTCAGAACTCTTCACACGTATCTGAAGTCCTTTTCAAGTTTGTGGACAAAGATAGTTACTCTTATAGCGATAAGCACGTGTATTCATTTTTGTCTCTGGACCATTTTCCGGTACCACGCACAAGGCCATACACAAGTCGCTGGGGATAACTGAGTGAACAATACAGATAAGATCCAAGCTCAGAAAGAGTTGGCTACTTTTACAGAACACTAAACATTTGCCTGACATTGATCTAGATGCCTTAAATGTGTTGACTCTGGCCGTTTTCAGAACAACCCTATGAGGTAGGTATTAATATCAGACTTATTTTACAGATGTTGAAACGAAGGCAGCAAATGGTTACACATTGTCCCCTAGAGCTGCGGAAGTAATGAAGCCTGGATCCACACCTGGATGGAATGGATAGTCTACGCTCTTTACTATACCATGCTATCTCAGTCTAAGCACAATGGAGCCCACATTCTGGTGTGGTAATGACAATAAATAAGCAAACAGGTGAAGAAGATAAATAGATGTTTGAAAGAAAAAAAATCCTAAATCTGATCCTTTAGAATGTTACCAACTTTGCAAATCATTAGAGCTAGCAAAAGCAATGACCATTTGGGAAAGAAACTTTAAGTATTGTATCACGCGATACAGGAAGACAAACCAGGTGATCTCAAGACACTTGCTGGGATTTGATGAGGTGTTTCTCTGCAGACCCTTCAATGAGGGAGTTCTGGCTACCTTGAGATGAGCGTGTTTTATCATTCGCCCTGCTTCTTATCATGTTATATTGGCCAGTTTCTCAGGATGTGCAAACTTTGTGAATAAGGGTAGTTCCCTTCTCCCTTTTCTTTAAAAGATGTCTATCATAAATCTACATTCACCCTCATCTCATTCCAGGCACCCCTAGGGTCAGGGAGAGGATTGGGTTACAAAGATCTTGGAAATATGCTTTCTTAGACGTATCTGAAAAACCACCATGCAGAATTCTAGGTGCCATGAGAGACACATTTGGTGCTGCACTTGTGTTAGAAATAATAGGCTAAGTAGTACTGTGGTGAGACATGACTCCCATACCCCAGTGTCTTAACAAAATAAAAAGTTGTGCTTTCTATAGGTCCTCGGGGACCTACGCTGACAGAGGCTCCGCCATCACGTAATTACACCATATGAAACAGAGTTTACTGGGACATCTCAGCAAGCTCCTTTATGCTTTGGCTTAGCAGTAACGTACGTCACTCCCACCTACAAGCCATTGGCCAAACCTAAGTGTATGGCCCCTTCAGAAGGGGTAAAGAAATTGCGACACTCGATAACAAATTTGGTGAGAACCACTGTCTACTCTTCCAGTCACTAAATACATATTTGCTCCTTTCTTTCCACACTTACAACACACTGACCCCTCTCCAAAGTAATCCAGTCAACCCAAAGTCAATCCAGTCAACACTCTGAGCTCCAAGTCTAGGATCTCTGGGTGTTGTGCATTGTTCTCTACACCAAGTTTGGAAGTGGTGTCTCTAGGTCTAGAGACCAAGGAACTCTAAAGACAATTTATCTTCCGCTACAGTATAGTGGATACTACAAAGTGGCAATACAAGGGTAAGATCTACAGTGAACATTATCATGTGGGAAGAGGAAGGATGAGCACCACAAGGTACTCACTGGTACATAGTATTTCCAAAATCCCATTAGATAGATATTGCAAGGACTCCTTACTCCGAGGGTGGGAAATGCTCCTTAAAGAGGACCTAATTTTGCTTACTTGTCTACTCCTCTTAACGGTCTCTGAGTCTACTGCAGGCATATTGTTTTCTTTTCTTGGCCCCATCTAAAATGGGTAGTGGGGAAAATGAGCTAATTGGGAGCTGAGCAGCCTTCTCAACTCACTTCCTGTTGTATGAATGTTAAGTTTTGAGCTCTTAAAAGACTTTTTGGTCCAGATTTGTGTTTTGTTTGACAGGTCAATTCTCTTAAATATATAAGACTTTCTTTTTTTATGATTCCAGTCCATTCCAAATGTTAGTAACAACCCTACAGTACTTTCCTAGCCATAATTCTCAGGTAAACTCTGTATTTCTGCCTTTGCATCTGTCTCTCTTGATACAGAGAAAGTTACCTTGAAAGCATCAAGCTTTCTCTCAATTGTATTTTGCCCTGGGTTAAAAAGTTCAAAGACAGGCAAAACTAATCTACGGTGTTAAAAGTTAGGACAGTGGTTACCTTGGTGGCTAGGGACACAGGGCCACAAGGGGAATTTCTCAAGTGCAGGAAACATTTTATTTCTTGATCTGGCTACACAGGTGTGTTCACTATGTGAAAATTAATTGGGCTATGTATGATTTGTACACTTGTATCTATATATGTTATGTTTCAATTAAAATTTTATTTTAAAAATTTCTGAAATGAGTTAATCTGTCTTTATTGATGGACTAGCTAAGTCAGACCAGTACTCCAACTTAGAACAACTAGAAGATTCAATCCCAACCATGCTGGGAAGGGACGGGATCTTCCTTCCTGGTTCAGGAGAGTGTTGAGAGGGGGTCAGCTGAGGAGCCAGGAATGGATATATACTTTCATTTCCCTTGTGTTAAAACTTAGGAATGGAATGACTGGGACCCACTATTGATGTATGTTTAACTTTTTAAGAAACTTCCAAACTGTTTTCCAAAGGGACCATACCCTTTTACAGTCTCAGAAATAGTGTATGAGAGTTCTATGTGGTTCAAACTCATGCCAACACTTTGTATTCTCAGTCTTTTTAATTTTAACTGTCCTAATAGGGTGTAGTGGTATCTCATTGTGGTTTTAATTTGCATTTCCCTAGTGACAGACAATGTTGATCACCTGTTCATGTACTTATTTGATATTCATATATCTTTTTGGTAAAATGTCTGTTCAAATCTTTTGCGTATTTCTAATTCGATTTTTTAATTGTTGATTTTTGTGAGTTCTTATATGTTCTAAATATAGGATCTTTATCAGATTTCATTTGCAAATATTTCTGCTCTCACAAAGCCTACTACCTATACAGCGACAGTTGTAGTTGTCTCAGAAGAAGACTGCCTATAGGAATACGCTATCAGAAGAGTACAAACAAACACAGAAACAAAATAAGTAGTTTGGGCAATATGGAGGCCACATGGAACGCTATCAAGGAATTCTTAAAAGCTGCTCTGGAAGAGGTCATAGACAAAATGATACCAGAGTTAGGCCCCATTGGATGAGTCAAATTGTTGGATACAATTAGTGCCCCCCTGCATTCATTTGCATCTCTATTTTCTTAAGGCCCAAGGATCTTTTCCAGGGGGCAGGACAGGATCCTGAACTCTTCCTTTTTGATGTTCAAAGCTAGTACTATATGTCTGATGGACTGAGTCAACCCAGATTGAGGAACTTCTGGAAAAGACAGTCATGGTCTCCAAGTGTAACCCCATCTTAAAGAAGGAAAGATGAGGCTGGTGACTGAGCAGCCACATTAGAACTGAGAAAACACTGGGAGAGACCTGGTAGTGGGCACAGTTTATGCCTGGCGATAAATCCTTTCTCTACGGAGTTCCATTAGGCGAGGGGGGGGGGTGGCAAAATTTTTCTGCCAAAGGACCTATGAGATTTCATGGTCTCATATGCTCTCTGTCACATACTGAGGGTTTGAAGGTCAAATACGGTCTCTGTCACATATATTTCTTTATTTGCTTTTTTATTTTTTACCAATCTTTTAAAAATGTGAAAACCATTCTTAGATAGTGAACCATATGAAAATAGGTCTGAGGCCAGTTGGCAAACAGGTTGTCATTTACCAATTTCTGCTTTCAACTATCTCTGTCGAATCTGAGCTAACACGTCACCACAAAGTGTACTATTGGGGACCATGACAACTTTGGCAAGGAGCACAAGTGAGTGAGCTTCACCCTGAAGAAATGGTTATCTTCTCTCACTTCCCGAGGGACCACTGCATCACATGTAGGCTTCTAGAGAAGGTTACCCTACACAAAACTGTAGGGTGAGTCTGATTTCCTCAGGCTCTGCAGCAATTCCTTTAGCAATCAGAGTGGTACGATCTCAGAATTTCCAAGGTCAAAACCACGGGTCTGCTTAAAGAGTAACCAAGGGTATTACTGAAAGAAATCAAGTGTATGGAGCTGTCCAACAGTCAGCAGTGGCAGAGAAACAGACCTGAGGTCTTGTTGTCACCCAGCAAGTAGAAGCAACAAGCATGAAGGAGAACTGATTCAATGGACAACTTTCAGTAGTCACAGGAATCCTGGAAATACTTGGATAGAAGAAGTCTGAGAAAGGCCAGATTTCTTGCCATGTTGGCCTTGGCATTGCTTAGGTAGTTACATCAGTTACATGGGGACATATTTACATGAGAGGTTCTACAGCAAGATATTCCTGGGGATTTCAAATCTAAGTTCCGCTATGTAATAATCAGATGTCCATGGGAAAATTACCAACCTTCTCTGTGCCCTAGTTTGCCCACATGCAAAACAATAATATAATAGTACCTCTCTTACAGGGTCATTGTAAGGACTAAGAGAGATTAATACATGTGAAGTTCTTAGAAGAGTGGCTGGCATACTATAACGCCTCAGTAAAGATTAGATATTTCTGTAAGAGGTAAAAAAAAAAAACACTAAAAATGTGTGTACCAAGATTTTAACAGTTGGTTTCTTTAGTTGGTGGCTATTGAAAATTCTTATTTTCATCTGTGATCTCTTCTATATTTTCCAAATCTCTAATAATGAGCACATAAAATGAGTGAGTGAGAATATTTTTAAGGGAGTCCATTATCATCAAGATAGTCTGATTAACCTAGTTAAATATTTCTGCAGGTAGATATTGTGTGGCCTGCTTGGAGGTAGCCTCTCTAATACTGGATTATGCGCTTCATTGGAAAGGTGAGGCCGCTGGAAAGTACTCCTCTTAGCATATTGTATTCCGTCATGACACAAAGAGGAGTCTCAAAAGCCCACACCTCCACAATCAAGGAAAATTTAACCCCTGTTGGTGCAAATTAGAAAACACATCTGGCAAGTGGCCAATACAGGCCATCAATCAGTAAAGTGAGGTTGGGTTAATAATAATTGTGAATTATTTATTACCAAATGCAAGTATCATTTCCAGACAACAGTCCACTCAGAATTGCAGTAATCCACACTTTCCCCGTCATGTCCAGCATAGGAGCTGTTGCTGTTGCTACTGCTGCTGCGGCTCGGCACCACTGCAGTTGGTGTGAAACAGAAGCAGCAGCCCTGTATGATGTAAGGCCGCTTAATGATTAATTAGTGCCTCTCTCATGCAGCACATTAGGAGGATGCTCTTGCTGGAGTCATGATGAACTTTAGAGCTGCAGATGTCGGAACAGCCACCTCGTAGCCATGATGTGTTGTCAAATGATATGTTTAGGTATCATCATGTTTGGTGATTTAATTGCATTTCTAGAAAGTGTTTGCTTCCTATTATCCTTAAAACAACATCATTACTGAAATCCTATAGAGGCTCATGGGAAAAATAGATGTAAACACATGCAACATAAATAGACCAGTGTACTGGTGTTATTTATATTCATGTATATGTATATATTTATGCAATTTTCTGGCTTTTGCTAGAAATCCATTTGTGAAATCTACTTGAAGAAGTGTAAGACATATGCATATATATTATATCTCAATTTTTTTGTGACAACTATACTCCAAAAGTATAGATACATTTCAAAATCAGAGGCAAGGTTAAAATCTTACAACCAAAGTAGCTGAGACTAGCTAAAAACAGGGCTGGTTATAACTATAAATAATAAAGACCTCTCTTCACTCTCTCCTTAAATTATTTCCCTCAGTATGTGCTCAAATGTTTGGGTTGCTGCTGACACAAATTCTAATAACTCATATGATATTGAAAATCTGACATTGTGAAAATATATTGCGATGCATATGCCTTCAGGGAATAGGTCAGTCAGAGGTTAGCTCGTATGTATAGACTTTAAAAAACATATGGTTTCTTATTTTCCGTCTAGCTTTAGTCAGGACATTATTTCCCAAGTTTTAGTGCTTGCTTAGGATAGCATTACTAAATTGGGTGCTTTGTGTGTGTGACTTTCTATGTATCAAAGTGCAGAGATAATTTTTGTTCTTAATGCGTAGGCACTCTTTTTTATTGCTGTACAGTGAGAGAAGATATATTGATAATATCAAATGTTTCCATCCTTATTGCTGATATTACTATAAATCATTTTTGACGACGTGAGATTCTAGTAGGTGATTGATTGTAGGGATATACAATGGAAATGAAGAAGTGGAAGCAACTTGTCTCATTATAGTACTCTTCTGTAAAAGCACAAATGATTCAAATAGATACACAAATTCCCAGGGGTATGGGAAGTAAATGAATAATAAAAATAAAATGACTTTCAAAACCACACAAATCTAAGAGAGTATAATTATTATCATTATTATCTTTATTTGTTTTCACTATGATTTTGATTTTATCTTATCAAATCATGTCTCTGGAACCATAGTTAGTACGTGTAAATTTACATTTGCCTTGTCAGAATGTCATATAAAAGAAACCATGGGGATTGGAGAGGGATGAAAAGAAAGAGCACAGAGGATTTTGAGGGCAGTGAGAATTCTCTCCGTGATACCATCATGGTGGACATGTCATTATACATTTGCACAGACCCAAGGAGTGTACAACACCAAGAGTGAACCTAGTGTAAACTATGAACTTTGGGTGATGATGATGTGTCAACATAGGTTTTTTCATTGTAGCGAATGTACCACTCTGGTGGGAGATGTTGACAATGGGGAGGTTATGCACGTGTAGGGGCAGGAGCTATATGGGAAATCTCTGTACCTTCCTCTCCATTTTGCCGTGGACCTACAACTGCTCTGAAAAAAAAAATAAGGTCTTAATTTAGAAAAAAAGGACACAAAGAAATCATAGAGTATGTATCTTTCTGAGACAGCTTCTTTCACTTAGAGTGATGCATGTGAGATTCATCTGTGTTGTTGGTGCGTGAATCACCTGTTCATTCCTTTTTAATTGCTGAGTAGTATTCCATTGTCTGGATATACCACAGTTCATTCGTTTGCCAGTTGAAGTCTATTTGGCTTGTTTTCAGCTTTGGTCATTGCAGACAAAGCCACTAGAAATATTTGCATGCAGAGTTTTGAGTGCACATAAGGTCTCATTTCACTTGGGTAATGGCTAAGAGTCAGATTATTCAGTTTTGTGGTAAGCATATGCTTAATTTTCTATTTTCCAAAGTGACTACCATTTTGCATCCCCAGTAGAAATGTGTGAGATTTCTGGTTGCTCCTTACCCTACTCATCATTTGTTATGGACAGTTCCTTTGAATTTAACCATTCTAATAGTTGTGTGTTTGTATCTAATTATGATTGTAATATGCATTCTCCTAATAAAATAAGAATAAAATAAATATCCTAACACTATAAGTGTTAACCACTTATAGTATGCATATTTGCCATTTTATATATTTATCTTCCTTGATGAAGTGTCTGTTTAAACTTTTTCCCATTCTTTAATTGGGTTGTCTGTTTTTTATCATTGAGTTTTGAGAGTGTTTTTACATATATTCTGGATATAGAAATTTTCCCAGTCTCGTTTGCAAATATTCTCTGAGTCTGTGGCTTGTCTGTTAATTCTCTTATTTATCAGTGTCTTTCAAAGAGCAGAAGTTCTCAATTTTTACAACGATCAATTAATCTACTCTTGTATGGAACATACTTTTTGGGTTGTAATTCAATATTGCCTAAATCATGGTCAAAGGCTTTCTCCTTTGTTTTCTTCTATAAATTTTATAGTTTTTAGATTTTTACCTTTAGGTCCAAGGTCCATTTTGAGTTATTTTTCATACGTGCTATGAGGAATGGAGATGATCCATTTATATGTATATTAGTTTCCATTTGTTCCATTATCCTTTGATGAAAAGTCTATGTTTTCTCTATTGAATTGTTTTTGTAATTTTGTCAAAAATCAGTTAATTGTATATGTGTGTTTCTACTTCCAGAATCTGTGTTCTGTTCTATTTTCTATCTTTTTGCTGATACTAGACTGTCTTGTTACTATAGTTTTTAGTAATTCTTGAAATCAGGTTTATGCCCTCAAACACTTTTTCACAACTGTTTTAGCTATTTTGTCTTCTTTGTCTTTCTTGCTACATAAATTTTAGAGTTGGTTTATTAATTTCTACAAATATATCTGGGATTTTTATATATAATTAGGTTTTTCTAGAATTGACATCTTATCAGTATTAAGTATTCCAATTCACATTTATGATGTGTCTTGCTATAGTTTTCTTCATATTTCTTATGCTTAGACTTTGGTGTGCTTCTTGAGTCCATGGGATTATGTTTTTTAAAATCTAATTTGGGCTTTTTACCTTTATTTATTCAAATATTTTTGTAGCTCCTTTCTTTCTCATTCTTCTCCATCAGTAACTCCAACTACACGCATGTGAAACTGCTGGAACAACTCACTGATTTTATGTTCATTTTTCTTTTCATCTTTTTCTGTCTGTTTCCTTTTGGGTAATTTTTGCTGCTGTGTCTTCAAGTTCACTAATCTCTTCTTCTGCAGTATCTATTCTACTATAAATCTCATCCAGCGTATGTTTTTAAAATCTTAAATATTGTATTTTCATATCTAAAAGTTTTACATGTGTTTTTAAAAAATATCTTTCATGTCTCTTCTTAATCCTGTTTTCTTCCTCCTCCTTGAATATATGGAATATAGTCAAAATAATTAGCATTATTGAATTTTATATGACTTGCTATTTGATAGAACTAGAACTTCATTGCTCCTTATTATAATTTATAATAAAATTAGTTTTATTTTAATTTTACTTTAATACTCTTTATTTATAATTATAATTTCTTATTTGTTTTATTTTTTAATATTAAATTTAGTATAAACATCTATTTCTTTAAAAACCTGTTGTTATTTTTATTGAAATCACTAATAATTATACAAAATTGGATATGTTCAACTTTTTAAGTTGTTGAATTCTCCTGTTCAAAACCACTGGTATCAATTTCATTAGCTTGTTTCTTTTGTGTCTCTGAATGTTGAAAGATTTTCTTCATTTTGATCTTTTTCATTTACTCATAAGTTTATTCTTAAATATTTTACTTTTTTTCTACCACTTGGTTTACTTGTTTCTATTTCTGTATGTTTCCTGTTTGTTGACATTTCTGTATTTGGGCTTATCTGGAAGTACAAACATGCACCTGAGGTAGGAATTTGAGATGTGAATCACTTGTGTTTACTAGCCAACACTTATTCAATATTTAATGTGCACTAATAATTATGTTAAAATTTTAGCTTGCAATATTTTATTTAATCCTTCAAACAATCCCTTGATGATAAAACCTAGTTTTAGAAAGGTTTAGTATTTAGCATATGGTCCCACACCTGCGACATGGTAGAGCCAGGACTTGAGCCCAAGTCATTTTCATTAAATACTAATCTATTGAGGGCCTTCCCTATGTGAGGAATTATTCAAGGGTATGGGGATGCAGCCTTGTATCCTCACGGATCTTACATTCAAGTAGATTTTGGAGCCTGCTTTCTCAATTCATACACCATATTACCTCTATCTCTGAATGCCTTTTGCATCACTAGGTGAGAAATCTAAATTCTTTCTTGGTTCTTGTTTGAGTACTGCCTGGTATACGGTTCCTTAGCACTTAAAAAATGCTTCATCAGTTATTATTTCCTGTCTTCCGTAACAATTTCTCCTTCCAGTGCAATTAAAATATATCCTTGTAAAATCAGTTTAGTTGTTTAACAATCCCTTTCTGTTATACGTATTTCAACATCAACTAGTATAGTGGAATTCGATTCTGGCACTAACCACCTGAAGTTAGTGCAGACTTCACAAATTAAACAGCACAGTTCCCAAAAAAGACGGCTCTCACTTTAGATTTTAGATGCTAGTGGGGTCCCCACCCACACTTCTGACCAACTGGCTACAATCCCTGGGGGTTCCCAAGACTCCCCTCAGGTTTGATAACTTGCTAGAATGATTCACAGAAATCTGGAAAGCACTATACTCGTGATTACATTTCTATCATAAAGGATACAAGTCAGGGACAGCCAAATGAAAAGACACATATAGCAAGGTCTGGGAAGGTCCTGAATCAGGGCATGTCAGTCTCCTGGAATACCAGTGTGTTCACCAACTTGGAAGCTCCTCTGAGCTTCAATGTCCAGAGTTTTAATTGGGATTCCATTACATAGGCATGATTAATTAAATCATTGACTACGATTGAACCAAATCTCCAGCCCCTTTTTCCTCCCTGGAGAGTTGGCTGGCTCAAAATCCCAACAGGCTACTAATCACTTGGATGATCTTTCTGGTAGCCAGCCTCATCTTGAAGCTATGTAGAGGCCTACCATGGGTCACCTCATTAGTATCAACTCAGCTGTGATCCAAGGGGCTTATGAATAATGAAAACATTCCTTTCACTCTGAAAATGCCAAGAGGTTTAAAAGTCCCTTCCAAGGATGAGAGACAAAGGCCAGTCAAGTTGTTTATTATACAATAACATCCTACCACCGGCATTTATACAGAGCTTGCTCTGTTTAAATATTTAAAATATGAGAGAGCTAACAGAATCCATTTCTAAAAGTTTTTCAGTGAGATTTATTAACACAATGAGGTATAAAGCAGTGAAATATTTGTTGTCTTCTTTAAACTTTGAAAATATCAGAAATCTCAAAGGAAGGAAGCCCTATAACAACAAAGGAAGTAGAGGCTTAGTTTAGTCATTTTCCAGCAAAGTATGGTCCAAAGTTACTAGGAAGAATGATGCAAAGAGAGAAGAATAAGTCAAGGTACAGACAGTTAAACAACATATAGCTTAATATTAATCTCAGAGGTATCGTCATATCTAAAAGGATAATATGTGGAGTCTTTGAGTGGCTTAAGTGGTTTCCAATGACTAAAGACAAATAAACAAAGAAAAATCTTTGGTTACTTCTTGTCTAAGGTGTTAACTTCTACGTGTAGAAGCTACCTCTGATTTTCTCAGAACTTTATATTTTTTTCTAGAGCAAAGGTCCTATAAATGCATTTCTTTGAAGTGGCACATATTATAATCAAGAAGAAAGATAATTGAGGAGATATTTTCTAATACAGTTAAATTGAAATTCATTCTTTGATAACTATATTTCCTCATTTAGAAATTAACTCTCGGGGTGGCCCAGTGGCGCAAGTGGTTAAGTGCGCACTCTCTGCTCTGGCGGCCCATGGTTCGCCAGTTCAGATCGCGGGCACGCACCGACAGCACTTGTAGAGCCATGCTGTGGCGGCGTCCCATATAAAGTAGAGGAAGATGGGCACAGATGTTAGCTCAGGACCAATCTTCCTCAGCAAAAAAAGAGGAGAATTGACATCAGATGTTAGCTCAGTGCTGATCTTCCTCACAAAAGAAAAAAGAAGAAATTAACTCTCTGTAAATTCTATTCTAGGAGTTTTACAAATAAATTATGATAGCTTAATATGTTCCTTTGCTGCTAAATGCTTATGAGAAGTGTTGAAAATAAACACAGCTCTAACAGCACCAACTCTCAGACTCATCTCAGAGAGAATCTCAAGGTAGCCCTTTCTAGTACCTGACATACAATTGCTTGTTGAGCATATGTTTTGTTATCAAAATGCTATATTAATGATTTGGCTATAATCCTGCATCATATTTTAATTTTCCTCAAAATTCACAGAAAAAGTTGCAGTGTTTTCAGTATTCTATTCCTCCCAGAAAACAAAATCTTCCCCAGACATTCCTTCCTGAATGGTGTTTGATATAGTTACAGTAATGTTATTTCCCAGGACTTACACTGTCGGAAACAAAAATGTGTGGCTCTAATTCCCAACAAGTCACACTGAACGTGCACTTGAGTGAATCAAATTAATTATGAAAATAAACACACATGGGAAACAGAACAGTGAAAATGGTTAACAGATTTTTTTTAACGTAAGGGATTTGTCTATGAATTATGTAATATATACTACCATTATTCAGAAGAATCTTCTTTCCTGTTGTTAATGGACATATAATATCTAATGATCAAAAATTCTGCCTGGATTATATTACATTGCTTTTAAAATGAATTAATCTGATTCTATTTCTACATATAAAATGGACTCCATCAATATATCTGAAAATAAGTTCATGCTAACTTGCCTAATAGTTAATGCACTGCAATACTGAAAATGTTACAGTAAAATACCATGCTCAAAAATAGGAATACTTTCAACTGCTTCATCATAAGGGCCATGGATATTTCAGTCATTTGCAAAGGGTTCTGTTGCAGTCAACTGGATAAAAAAGAAGGTCATTTCTCTTTAATGTAATTTTATATCTTTCATAAAGGAAAATATCTCTATTAAATTTATCGGTAGCTGTTCATCTGTGATCTGTGAAAACTGAAGTGAAACCTACAAGATGAAAACACACATAAACTTGCATGCATGTATGCACGTGCTCGTGTGCGCACATACTCAAAACAAAAAGTGGGAGAGGGGAGTAAGTAGATTTTTTCACCCCTCAACGCTATGCTTATAAACAAAGGTTCTGGGAATAGTTTGTTTCTCTTGAACCAAATTTCTATTTTTAAAGTCTTCCTTCACATAGATCATATGATGTTCGTGAACTCTAAGAATGTTCTGACTTATTGCCTTGCTGATAATTTAATTGGAGCCCCTTCTATTTTTAGGAAATAGCTTAGTCACGTATTTGGGATTCTACCATGCTTCAGGAAAGTTTTTTGTTTCACAATAAAATGATCTGAGCTAAGTAAACCATTTTGATCTTATGTGGGTGGGTTTTTCTTTTATGCAATCAATATTTCCATTGCAAAATCATGGGATTTTTCTAAAAGTCTTCTTAGCGTTATTCAAAAGTATTTTTGTATTATCATAAACATTCATTGTTATCTAAAGTATCTTACAGTTAATATAGGAATAGTCTAAGGATAAGTGTAGGAAAAGAAAAAAGACATTTTAGCAAACGAATCAGATCAAATTTTCGTTCTTCCAAATTTGCAATGACTGGCCTTTAAGACAGACAAAAAGATATCATCCATGTCATACGTTTGCCCCTTAAAAGTTGGTTGTTCTTGTGAAGGGAACTGAAACTATTTTAATCATGTATTTGGAGAATTTAGCTTTTTTTTTTTTTTGAGGAAGACTGGCCCTGAGCTAACATCTGTTGCCAATCTTCCTCTCTTCTCTTCCTCCCCAAAGCCCCAGTACATAGTTGTGTATTATAGTTGTAAAGTTGTAGCACTTCTAATGGGGTGCTGTCTCAGCATGGCTTGATGAGCAGTGGGTAGGTCTGCACCCAGGATCCCAACTCGTGAACCCCAGGCTGCCGAAGCAGAATGCGCAATCTTAACCACTACGCCACCGAGCCAGCCCCTGGAGAATTTAGATTTATCTATCTGATATGATCTTTTAAACCTCTGAAAATCAAGTATTTTTTGTTTTTTGTACGTAAGAAACCGATGACTTCATTGGGACTGGTGTCTGGCTAGAGATGGAGAAAGCCACCACATTGAGAAACAGGATGACAACATTGAGGTGCACCAGGTTACTCCTTGTTCTGAGTTTTCAATCTGTGACATGGGCATGCACACTTCCAATATGAGTGATAATTATCCTTAAAACTTTGTGGTAAACTGATAGTAGCACATGGTTGAAGACAGAACTAGAGGTCACCCACCTACCCCTACAAATGTGCACATGACGAATTCAATTTCTTTGTAGGTATGAAATATACCTACATCCACTGGTCCAATCAACACACCAGGATGCAGTCTAATGTCAAAATTATCATGCATCTACCACCCACATCCCTCCCCCTACACATGCATACGTTTGCAGAAATAGTTATCTCCATATTTTACAAGAAAATCATTTAGTAGGATTTCTGAACAGACATTTTAAGATTAACGGATCTTGAGTGTCTATTAGCCATCACTATTGTAGGAGAATTAAGGTGATAGATTTTTCCATCCTCCATCGTTTTCATAGAGTCACTATATAGTATAAAATGAGACTGAATATATTTGCATAATTTTGTAAAGAGAAAGAACAGAAATGGAAAGCAATTATTACGCTATAAATTATTCTTTTCTTTCTAAACATTAATCATTGACTTGAAAAGTGTAATGGACCTGTTGGTCACTTTTGTTTTCCTATATTAAGACTCAACGCAAACATTTTAGCGCAGTAAACGAATTAACTGAGTGCTATTCAATTTGACCATATATCCAAAGACTTCAGAGTTCTTTAGCCTGGGGACTTCTAGTAATTTATTTTATGGCTAGAAGTTCTTCAGTGTAGTGACTTCATTCCCTTTAATCAAAATAATATTTTTCTTTTAATTCATGACTGCAATTTAATCCATACGTTTGAGTTGCAGTAGGATAGGTTTTTTTGGAGTTTGAGAATCTCATGCAGAAAATCTTATTTCCATTACTAGAACATTTGGCTCCTTCCAATTTACCCACATTCTTCAGGTCAGAATTTTTTTTCTACCTTGTAAAAATACAGCAACAAAGTCTTCAGCGTAGATTCTCGGCAGACTTTGCCTATTTCCTTTGTAAGGAGCCTGCTTTTGTGGCTGAATTGTGTACAATAAGTACATAAATGTGCAGATTGATTAGCACAGAAGAAAACATGGCCTGATTCAGCATAGCATTGCCTTTTGAATTCCAGAAGTTAGGGGTTGGTGTTTTAGTCAGTTTGGGCTGCTATAAGAAAATACCATAGCCTGGGTGGCTTATAAACAACAGAAATTTATTTCTTACAATTTTGGAGGCTGGGAAGTCCAAGATCAAGGCGCTAGCGGATTCAGTGTCTGATGAGGGCTTGATTCCTGGTTCACAGACAGCTGTCTTCTGTGTCCACACATGGCGGAAGTGGCTTGAGGGTCTCTTTTATAAGGGTACAAATGCCATTCTTGAGGGCTCCACCCTCATGGCCTAATCGCCTTCCAAAGGCCCCACCTCCAAATACCATCACCTTGGGCATTAGGTTCCAACATATAAATTTAGGTGGACACACCTATCATTCTCTACTTTTTTATTTACATATTATCTATAATAACCCTTCTATATAATGAAAGTAAGAACAAAATTAAAACACATCACATCTTAATCATTGATACTCTGAGTTGCTAATGCAATGGGCTGTGGCATGGATAAAATTTGTTTCTATTATAATTACACCCCAATTCTCTTTTACTCGGCCAAACATATAAAATGTGAGTAAGAGTGATATTATTTATTATTCTGGAGGTAAGTTCTAATGTATATGAATTTATATATATTAAAGGATATATTGTTGTCCTTAGTCATATATAGATTTTAGTCAGGACCCATTTCTTTGGTAAGGGCTTTTTAATTTTACTCTTTCCAAATTCTTATGGATCACTTTTAATATTTTATTAAAGTTTAAGGCATAAAAGTAATACTACTGTATCTTTTCAAGTCAGAACATATGGCACAAACCCCAACAAACCTCCCTCCTCCAAAAACCAAACCAAACCAAACATTTTCATCCCCAAAATTCTTCAAGTCCCTTGAGGAAATATATCAGACTGAAGAAGAAAAAAAATACAAAGCGCTGTCTAAATCAAGTAAAACTACCTGATTTGAATCTTGCAAATGATTCCCCACTGACTGAGCATCCATTTTGCCCCTTCTCCCTTTCCCCATAAATAATATCATGAGAGGCATCTTTATATGTCCATTTATACATGCTATGGTTTTATTGTTATGAGTTGGACCCACAGTTGCACAAATACTGGGTTGAAGGCATATGTATTAATTATTTTTAATGAATTCTAATAGAGGCTTAAACATATCACATCCCAATATATCTTCAGATCCCAACCAGCAATAGGTGTTATTGTTCTTGTTTTTTTGATTTTTTTTGCTGAGGACAATTCGCCCTGAGCTAACATCTGTGCCAATATTCTTCTGTTTTATATGTGGGTTGCTGCCACAGCATGGCTGATGAGTGGTGTAGGTAAGCACTGGGGAACCGAACCCACGAACCCGGGCCACTGAAGTGGACAGTGCCAAACTTAACCACTAGGCCATGAGGCCGGCCCCAGTTGTGCTTGTTTTTAAGTGTTAACACTTGAATGAGTACAATTAAAGTAGGTGTTTAACTATTCCTTTTCAATTTATATTTCTTATGGATATAAATCCTTAATCTGTCATCTGTATTATGAATCTGTTTTTCAAACTCAAAATTTTATCTATTGACGTTAGCTAAGGTAACTTTTGGTATAAAATTTAAAAAATTTGTTTCCCATATATAATCTTCTCGATTTCTAGTCTTAGTTAAAAATTTACAACTTTTATCTAGCTTGTAGATTCTTCTCATAAAATGTCTTGTAATTTTTTTTAATAAAAAATTAGATTTTAAGGTTGTTTCACAAATTTTCCCTTATTATACTAACATATAAATCTGAGTAAGTAATTAACATGTTTAGTCTTAGTTTCATCACTTATAAAATAAAAATGATGGTAATATATCAGTGATATTGTAAAAATCAGTTTTATTATAAAGGTCACATCTTACAATATATGAAAACAAATCTTATGATAGACTATAAACACTACTGTGTAAATGCTGGTTATTTTAATAAAGTAATGGGAAGATAATCAGGAATCATAAATAAGCAACTTTCAAAGATTTGTTTTCAATTTTTATGCAAAAGCTATTAAATTATAGTATAATTTCAGAAGGCAATTTAGTGCCTCATATATTTGCTGATCAACTTGGATATTGCTGCCTAAGGATTTATGTTTTGTTTGAGTTGTTATAAAGTTATAACTTTAAAAGCTAGTTTACTTTATATGAATTCATGACCTCATTTAAAAATATTCTAAGCCACTTCAATGTTCTCGGGCAGTGGTGAATTTCATGACTTAATGATACATTGGCTTAAGAAGAATTTCCTGTTTTCTGTTTTGGGGGCTTTGCTGTTTTGCAGTATGCCTAATTTTATGAGAAAGTTGCATGGAAAAACAAAAAAGTGACAGCGCGAGACTATGCACCAAAATACCTTTGGGATAAACTATCTAGCTTATAAATAATTAAAATATTTTTTTCAGGAAGCAAATATTTAAGAGAGGAGTCAAGCAAAGGCTTGTTTGAATGAATAAATAAAGATCAATGCTTTTAGTCATAAAACCAGCAACTCTCTTCTGTTACTGCTTAGACTTCACGTCATTCATGGTTTCTTCCCGACTGATCACAATCAGAAAAGGAAACCTACGAAAATTACCCTTGTCATGAAGTTTTAGTCTTCTTAGAATGGTAGTTATAATTTGGCCTCAACCTATTCAATCTTCAACTACCTCACTCCCTCCTGCCTGAGTTCCCAGAGATCAAATTCCAACAAGGACTCTTAAACCCCCACACGCAGGCACAGGCATTTCATGAGCCAGGAATTCTCTTCTTTGATGGAACATTCCTTTTCTTTTTCCTTCTGATCCCTCATGCAGTGTTGGCTTCTTTAGGACATCTTCAAGACTTTCCTACTCTTAAAAATGACTCATTTTCTCTTTATTCTATGATTATTTGTTATATTTAGCTTACCTATAGCCTTTAGGTATGTCCAGTGAATGATAATTTTTTTAGTTTTAGAAGTAAAACTTGTGCAGGCTATTTTTCTTCTCCGTGAGTGAACTTTGTTCAGAAGCAGACACAAATGCAATAAAAATAGAGAATTATTAATCCTCTTTCGTTTTCCCCTGCAAAAAAAGAGTGGGATAAAAAGGAAAACTTTCAAGCCAAAAAGGAGAGCTGAGATTTCAATTCCTGACCACTCCATGCACAGTAGGGGAACCAGAACAGCTCAGAATGGGCAGGATGTCCTGACAATGTTCTGGAGAAAGATGGGAGCTTTTCATTAAGCCAAAGAAGTGCTGGGACTTCTATCTGCAGGGCTCAGAATGCACGACAGCATCAACATGGCCAAGGATGAGACCTGTTTTTTCAGACTACCCTGGAAAGAGGCCTTAACTAACCTTCTCTCCCCTCAAGAGTCTGACTCTTATTGAAAGTGATCAGACTGGCAGAGGCCAAACCACCTGCCAGCTTCAAGGGTGGGCCAGAGGGGTGCCCAGAAATTTACATGTTGAGACTTTCCAAGGAAAAATACCAATTCTTCTAAAAGTCAAAATTAAAGCCAAAACATATTTACATTTTGAACCATCAGTAATCTACACCAAACTATAGTAGTACAAGTGAGTTTCACGAGCTATTGAGATTTTACCTACTTTAGAAGACATTCTGGTGATTAAAGAAAATTATTTTACTAAGCCATATTTCTTGGATTGAAAAAGAGTCTCAGAGAAAGAGAATATTCTGAGGCACTTTATAGCAAAGAACCTTCTTGTGCTGTATTTTAAATTATTTATTTGGTTGTACATTTCCTCCACTAAACCAGGAACTCCTTGAGGTCAGTGCAATGGAATGAAAAACACATGGACTTTGCTATGACTTTTGACCATGTGTTTAACTCCTGGCTATGTGACCTTGGGCTAGTTATTTCACTTTTTGAGCTTTGTTTTTGTTTAATCTGTGAAACCTCCTGGAAATTATTTTGCATTAGCCTGCCACATCTAAGACACATGGTACATATCTGTGGAATGAATTAATGAAATAATTAACTCACTAATGGTTCTACATGAGAAAGGATTTCCAATGCTATTTATTAGTATCTGTGTGATCATGAATATAAATGGGCTACATTTAAATGTAAGATGTGCTCTATAGAATCATATGATGATAGAGCTGAAGATTGTTTAGAAATAATTCCAGGCCAGTTAATCTCAATATTGAAGGAGAGAGGGCATTTCTGAAACATCTAATTTTGTGCATGCTAACTTGTCTCCAGAGGGGATCCTGTTAGGTTTGAAATTTTGTTAACAAGCCATATCATACTACTTATTTCTCCATTCTTATACTGTATTGCAATATTGTTAATTATTTCTCTCATGGTCTCTATCCAAGCCAAATAACTCCACCAGCAAAAGACAAAACTAACTGGAAGTTTCCATGACTTTTTAAGGCCAGCTATGTCCAATACTGGGCCTGTGACATACACCATGCTTTCCCACTAAACTTTATGGTTGGGAAATGTCAGAGTCAGAAAGATGAGGCATGATCACAGAAGGAATTAAAGTGGAATTGAGAAACAAAATGAAGAGAATTCATTACCTTTGGAAGTAAATTTTGTCTCATTTGAAATTAATGTCTTATTCAATGTTTAGTGTGTTAATGAGTCACAAGATAGAGGAATCAAGAGATATAGGGTAACTTCAGACCTTGGGCGTTTAATAGTCAGCTGCTGTCTGTAGGGTGGTTAATTAAAAAAAAAAACAGAACTAACTTTAAGCTGGGAAGATCTGTTTGCAGACAGAAGCTTGTGGAAAGAGACTGACTTAAAAGGAGCTACTTGTGTGGAGGAAGAAAAAGTAGCTATAAAGACAAATATTGTCAGAGTGCAAGGCCTGTGGTTAAGTTCAGATGAATGAACACATCACTTTTGCAATCATGGGAAGAGTAAGCATAGAAGACTAGGCAGTTTTGTTTGAGAAGTAGAAAAAGGAATTATTTGTGGAAGGTTCATGAAATAGAGTGAGGACTTTTAATGAAATTTTTATTACAAAGATGGATTCAACTTGTAAATATAAAAATGTCCCCTTCTACAAGTTCCATTCTGCTCCATCAGCAGACCTGGGTGAAGCATTTTAATAGTCAAGAACTTGGTGCTTACCCCCAAACTCCATCAAGTGGGATAGCTGCAGAAAGTAATCAAGATTGCATTCAGATTGTGTTACTTTGATGCACAGTGTCATATTTTGTCACTGGTTCTGATACATCAGTGACATAAATAAATTTTCTTATCTTAATTTTGTGAACTGTAAAATTCTCTTGCAACAGAAAAAGCACACACACACACACACACACACACACACACACAAATCTGTCTGGATATTCTCCAAAATGCCTACACTAAACCCTTCTTCCTATTTTAAAATCTGACCCATAGTTATTTTGATATATACAAAGTTGTCAAGGTAATTAACTGAAACCGATTTGCTTTTTAAATTTTCTTATCTGACATTACGCAAGGAGAGCTGCCTATTAAAAATAAAACTTCCTATTTCTTTACATCTGATGATAAATGATATATCACTGAGGGAAAGTGTCATGATTTTTTTTTTAAATTACAAAATTGGATGAAATTTGAACTTTTCTTCCTAAAAATAAAATGATTAGATTATAATAATTGTCTCATAAATTTTAGATAACATCCTCAAATGGCAAATCTGTCATTGTCTGATACATAGCCCCCAAATCCTTTTATGGAACAATTAGGAAGCTGAAACTCCATCTATTTTTTTTTCCATTATGTCATCTTGCCTGGCATGAAAATTGAAAGAGCACAGAATATCTGAATATAATATTCTATGTTGGAAACAGCCCTGAAATGGAAATTAGAAGAGTCATGTTCTAGTCCTTCCAGGACTAAACAAACAGCTGCAAGAACTTGGGCAAATCACTTAACATCTATGTACTTTTATCACTTATAAAATAAAGAGGCTAGATTAAAGGATTCATTCTGGATCTAAAATCAAGTCGTCCTCTATCACCTAGGCCAGATTCCCAGGCATCAAACTCAGGAAACTGAGAATCATTCTAGATGCCAAATCCAATATATCACGATGACCTATGGATGCTATTTCCGTTACCTCTTGGTTTTCAGTTAATTGATATAGACCTTTATCTCTAGTCTGCACTGCTGGAACAGTCCTTCACCTTTTTTTTTTTTTGTCTGTTTCCTCAGTATTTCTGACCTCCAGTGTCTCTTTTGCCACGCAACTGGAGAGATCTCTCCAAAACAGAAAATTAATGATGACACTACCCTATTGAAAATAATTTAGCAGTTCCACTTAAATCCTTCATATGCTAGTTAAGGTACTTCATAATTAGTCTTCCCTCTGCCTCTCTTTCTAGCCTCAAGTCTCACCACAATATTAGCCCATTACTGAAGCATCTTAACCTCCTTTCCACTGAATGCACCACTTTACATTTTTCTGAAGGCACCAGCGAGGGTAAACCTTGACATCTTTGTTCAAGTTGCCTTCACTCTCTGGGCTGCTCTCCTTCCTGAGGTGAATCCTAATGAACTATTTCCCTTCAGGGTTGTCATAAGCATCATTCTGCTCAAAGGGCATTCTTGCTCCTTTCCTCCCTCCCCATAACCTCTTCAAAGTAGAACTGAATACTCTGTTGTGCTCACTGCCTGTACTCATTTCACAGCACATATTTCATTTTATTGCTGTACGTAGTTGTGTGTACCTATAAATACATTTATCCCAGTTTCACTTTTATTCTCAAATCTTTGAGAATTAGAGCTAATGTGTTTGACATTTGCATTAAAATTCACGAGTATTGCCTTTGTAAAGGTAAACTACTCTTTAATTTATAGATGGCCATTGAAGGCCATGAATTTATTGACATTCTATTGACTGCATTTTTTTATGTAGAGAGAAAATAGTTATGTGATTTTAATATCAGAATCTGAAAATATTGGTTAAAATTAACATGGAGATGTGTATCCAACGATTTGAAGAATTAGTGTTTCTATTTTGTTTATCTCAGTGATCTGGTGTTGTAAAACTTGGATTAAATATGGGTTTGTCCTAGCACAGGTTGAGAAAAGGGCTGATTTTTCAAATGAAACCTTTTGAAATTCCTTTATTCGATGTTAATATAAGAAGAGATCCAACACCTCCTTTGCTACTACAACGAACTTATAAGAACCAGTTATATATGTGCTAATTTTATAATAAAATTAATTTCTCACATGTTCTTTCTTACGATCCTAGACTCAAACTATCTTCCTGCATTCTTTCTTTCTTTTTTTCCCTTTAAATGTTTATTACACAACATCTCAGCCACTCACTGTATTAGGAACTTGAAAATCAAGCAGAATCACACACACACATGCACACACACACACAAAAGGACTTGACCTTCTGGAGGTTTATATTCTAAGAAGGGGAAAAGAATAAAGAAACATGTATTGCAATGTTATAACTATTACAATATCAGAAGAAGATGCCAAAGTCTTCTTTTTGTGGTATATGTTTGCAAGACTTTTAAGACTAGTGTAATTCACCAGACAGACAAAAAGAAGAAGGCATTTCCAGTGGAGGAAGCTGTAGATACAAAGACTTGAAGGTAAGAGAATACTGCTTTTACCTCGTTCAAAGTTCAAAGCTTGTGTTGGGGAAAGACAGAACATGAGGCAGAAGAGCCGGTCATGGTGAGTTTATGAAGACCCTTGATGCTATGCTAAGAAGGATTAGAACCTGATACAGTTTACAGAAAAAAGGAGTCATTAAAAACATATTGATATGGAAGGGACATGTCAAATATGCCTTTTAAAATTGTTACCTTGTTTGTAGTATGATATGGAAACTGAAGAAATGAAGAACAATTAAGGGACTCCTTCAGTAATTCAAATGAAGTTTGATGAAGGTTCACATTAAGACAGTGCTGATGGAAAAGGAGAAAATAGGAGAACCTAAGGGATTGTTTTCAGAGGTGAAAATAAGATTTAGTGACTCATTAGATGTAGGAGATGGAGGAGTATAAGATAAAATACTGATTTTGGGTTAGGGAGACTGTGGAGGTTGATGCCTATGAAGAAGCAATAGTAAAAACAAAAAAAAATTGAAGGAAGAAGAGTCTGGGTTTTTTTATGCTAAGTTTGGAATGCCATTAAGGCACTTAAGTTATATTCTGAAGAAAATAAGAAATACAGATCTGGATAAGTTAATATCCTGTTTGTCTTAGTTTAATAGAAAACCCACAATGTGTGGCTTAACCACACAGTGGTTTAGGTTTCTTATATAACAGTAAATCCAAAGAGGAGAAGTGGCTGGTATTGCTCTGCTGCCCAATAATGTTAGGAAACACATTTCTTTCACTGTCTTGGTTTCTCTCTCATTCTGGTCACCCAGTGGTTACAAGATGGCTGCTCCACCTCTATTCTACACTCACATTCTAAGCAAGATGAAGAAGGATGGAAGGACAATGACAAAATTAGAAACAAAATCTTTTCAAAAGCTCCCAAAACAGGACAATTTCTGAAATAGTTGCATCAGGGGTTCTGCAGCCACACTCTCCAGCAAAACAACCAAAACCGATGATAATTCTTTCTATAAAAAACCTCACACAGTTAATGTCTCCAGAAATTGTCTTAATGGTATGCTGCAAATAAATTTTCATGAATTATTTATTCAAGATAATCAAATAATAATTCAATAAAAATCAAATAAATCTGCAAGAAGAGCAAGTTTCTGTGGCACATGAGCCACAACCTGCTTCCTCCCTTCCTGAACCCCTAGCGCACCATGATGGAAGCTCTACCCCAGGTGCATGTGACTAAGAAGATGGGGCTCCTTGTCCCCCCGGATCCAATCAAGGGCTACAGTTTCTCCCAAGGAGGGGCAGGCCATGAGCATTTCCCATCCTTCCCAGTGCTATGTTGCAGAGGCTAAATTCTGGGGAAGTACGTGGGGTCTCTTCCTCCATTCCACCCTCAGACTGCACCTCAGGGATGATAGACCAAGAAGAGTGGGGCCCCAAACCCCTTTTCCCCGGTTTACATTTAGAGTTTAGGCTCTGTTTGGAAAATGCAAGCTCAGCGTACCAGAGACACTGCCCCAGCCCAGAATGCTCCTCTTAAAGCAGGGGTGTCACCCCAACAGAAGTGGCCCCCTGTCCCCACTCCCAGTTCTGAAGCCATGCCTCAGTGATCCTGCCTAGAGAGGGAGGCAGGCTCTACAGAGACCTGCAAAGCTCTCACCAAAGTAACTGATTTTACTTGGACAGAGTGTAGGGAAGTTCAAGCCTAATGTTGTTTCCAAAGAGAAGGAAGATTCTGGTGGTAAACAATTAAGAAGAGGCCAGTATTTCTGTGAGGAACAGACTAAACTTTAGGCTAGATAGTTTAACAGAGAGAACAAGGGAAAAGATAACTAAGAGGAGTCATCCTCGAGTCATAACAAACCTCAAAGACTGGCAGCAAAATATACGCTACAATTGATGCTCTGGGGCATTGTCAAAAGCAATAGGGGACTGGCTGGCAGTTAGTAGAGGCTAACAGCTAGGTATGATACCAAAAAAGGCAGACAGATTAACATAGAGAGAGGGTAATGAGGTCATCAAAGAGGGCCCTGAGGCAACCATGGTCATTCCAGGGTGACTCTGTGCATGCCCTAGGCTATGCCTTCTGAGGAATGACATTAGAGGTTTCACACTTCAGGGAAAATGGGCTTCATTAAAACGGTCCAGCTAAATCACTGAGTAAATACACAAGCAAACAACAAGAAGCCCTGGAGAGAGGAAGAAGTGAGGGCACATATAGGAACAAAATCAGGCAACAGAAGCTGCCTGTAAGAGGGCCTCGATGATAGTCTTACTAGATAAAGACTTCAAAGCAACCATTATAAATATGCTCAAAGAACCAAAAGAAAACATATTTAAAGAAATAAAGGTATGATGACAATGTCTCATCAAATAAAGAATAGTAAGAAAAAGATAGAAATTATAAAAAATAACCAAAAGTCAATTCAGGAGTTGAAAAATTCATTAGGTCACAAAAGTATATTTGAACTAGAAGAGTCAGCAGATTTGATGATAGATTGACAGCAATTACGCAATATAGAGAATAGAGAGTAAACATAATGGAGAGAAACGAAAGAACTTCAGAGAAATGTGGGACATTATTAAATGCAATGGAAATACTGAGATGAGAGGAGATAGAGAAAACAGAAAAAATATTGATGAAATAATGGATGAAATCTCAAATTTGATGCAAATGTTTATCTACACACCCAAGAATCTCAACAAACGCCAAGTAGAATAAATATAAGAGATACACACCAAGACACATTATAGTAAAAAGTATAAATACAAAGACAAAGAAAATATCTTGGAAGCAGCATGGCACAAGTAATTCAATATATACAAGGACTCCCCGTAAGATTAACAACTGACTTTCAATCAGAGCCAATGGAGACCAGAAGGCAGTGGAAGGACATAGTCAAGTGCAAAAAGAAATGTCAACCAAAAATTTTACATCCAGGAAAACTACATTTTGAAAATGAAATTAAAAAAAGACTTTGCCAGATAAACAAAATAGGGATAGAAGGGATTTGTTATTAGCAGACCTGCCTTCCTGCCTTACAAAAGTACTAAAGTAAATTCTTCAGGCTTAAATTAAGTAATCCCAAACATATTTCAAATTCATATGAAAAAAACAAAGAGCACTGGTAAAAGTAATTGCATAATTATAAAAGACAGTATAAATGCATATTTGTTCTCCTTTCTTCACTTCACTGGTCTAAAAAGAAATTCTAAAAAGAAATTTGTATAACTGTACTGTTGGTCCTACAACAGTATAGAAACATATATTTGGTGACAAAATGATAAAGGAGGTGATGGGAGTATAGCTGTATTGGATTAAGGAAATGATACCAGGTCGAACTCAAATCCACAGGAATAAATGCAGATACCAAACACGGCAAATAAGAAGTTAATATAACAAGCTCCATAAATATACACTTGTTCTCCTTTCTTCTCTAGCTTCTTTAGAGCATGTAAAATTATTTTAAGTAATGCATTGATGAGTCCTTAACACATATATAGACTATATGTATAACAATAATATCACAAAAGGGGCAAGAGGATAGAGCTATGTGAGGACAAATTTTTCTATATCATACTGGAATCAACATAGTATAAGTCTGAGGTAGATTCTGAAAAGTTAAGACATATATAGTAATTCCTAGAAAATCTAAAGAATAACTCAAAAATAGAGTAAAAATTATTAAATAATTAAAACCTTAAAGAAGTATACATTTAATGCAAAATAAATTAATAAAGGGAGAATAGAGGAACAAGAGACATCAAGAAATGGAAAACAATAGTAAAATGGCAGACATAAATCTAGCTCTATCAATAATAACATTAGAGGAAAACAGATTCAACAATCCAATCAAAAGATAGCAGATGTCAGACTGGATAAAAACAAACCCCAAAAAACATGATCCAACTAGATGCTGTGTAGAGGAGACACACTTTAGATTCAAATATGGAAATAATTTGAAAGTAAAAGAACAAGAAAAGATATATCATGCAAATAGCATCCATAAGAAAGCTGGAGTGGCTATACTGATAGCAGACAAAATAGACTTTAAAACAAAAATATACAACTGGAAATAATGAAGGATATTTTATTATGATAAAAGTGCTCAATTTCAACAAGAAAGTATATCAGCTCTAAACATATATGCAGCTAACAACAGAGAAAGCCCTAAAATACAAGAAGTGAAAACTGAAAGAATCGCAGGGAAAAAGAAATATTTTAACCATAATTGTCAGAGATTTCAGTACTTTGCTTTCAATAGTGAAGTAGGCAGAAGATGAAAAGAATATAGAATATTTGAACAAAACGCTAAAACTGAAAAACCTAAACAGACCTAACAAACATCAGTAGAACACTCCACCAAACAACAGCATACACATTCATATGAAGGGCACATTTTTTCCACATAGACCATAATCTAAGCCATAAGATAAGCCTCAATAAACATGAAAGGATTGAAATCATACAAAGTACGTTCTCTGACCACAATGGAATGAAATTAGGAATCAATAACAGAAAGAAATTTGGGAAATTCACAAATATATAAAAATTTAAACAACATGCTTCTAAATAAACAATGGGTCAAAGAAGAAATTAAAACAGAAATTATAAAATACATTGAAATGAATAAAAATAAAAACACAACATAGTATACATTGTAGGATATAACTAAAGCAATTCTTAGAGGAAAATGTAAACTATAAATGCCTATATTAAAAGAAACCATTTCAAAACAATAATATAATCTTCCACCTTAAGACTTTAGAAAAGAAATGCAAACTAAATCTAAAGCAAGCAGAAGGAAACAAATAATAAAATTAGAGTGGAAATAAATGAATTAGAGAATAGAAAAACAATAGAGAAAATCAGCAAAACCAAAAGTTGATCCTTGAAAAAGTCGACAAAAGTGACAAACCTCTAGCTTGAGTGACCAAGAAAAGAAGAGAGAAGATCCATGTTACTAAAACCAGGAACAAAACAGTGGACTTGCTAACTATCTTAGAGACATAAAAAGATTATAAGGGAATTCTATGATAGCTGCATGACAACAAATTAGATAACTTAGTGAAATGGACAAATTCCTAGAAAGACACAAACTACCAAAACTGCTCAAGATGAAAGAGACAATCTGAATAGACCTATAACAACTGAAGATGTTTAATTAGTAAGGAAAGAGAAAAATTAATACCAATATTTTACAAACTCCCTGAAGAATGTACAATTCTCAACTCATTCCATGAGGCTAGTATTACCCTAATAACAAAATTAGACAAAGACATCACAAGAAAAAGAAATACAGATAAATATATCTAATATGAATATAAACACAAATATCCTCAATAAAATACTAGCAAATAGTATACAGCAACATATAAAAAGGATCATACAATTTGACCAAATGGGAATTATCTCACAAGTACAAAGTTGGCTTAACACTTGAAAATCAGTTAATGTAATACACTGTCTTAAGAGAATAAGAGACAAAAACACATGATTAGCTCAATGGACTCAGAGATAGCATTTGATAACATCCAACCTGGTTTCATGATAAAAACTTTTAATAAACTAGGAAACGAAGGGCACTTCTTCAACCTGACAAGGGATCATCTACGAAAAACCCATAGTGAACACTATTTGTAATGGTGAAAGATTGACTGCATTCACCCTTTGATGAGGAAAAACATACATTTACACTCTCCTCACTTTTGTTTCCTTCTACTCACTTGTATTCCTGAAAGTTAAGCCATGGAAATTAGGTAAAAATAAAAGGCATCTAAATTGGAAAAGAAGAAGTAAAACTTTCTCTGTTTCTAGATGATATGATTTTGTGTATAAAATATCTTAAAGAATCGGCAGTTAGCTAAAAAGCTATTACAACTAATAAATAAGTTCAGCAAGGTTTCAGGATACAGGATAAACATGAAAATCAGTTGTATTTATATACATTAGCAATGAACAATCTAAAAGGAAATTAAAAAAACAATTTCCTTAACAATAGCATAAAAATAATAATTAGGAATAAAATTTTTTAAAGAAATAAATTTTTATACTCTGAAAACTATAAAACATTATTGAAAAAAATAATATAAAACCTAAAATAAGATCTTATTCATGGATTAGAAGACTTAATAATGCTAAAATGGCAATACTCTTCAAATTGATCTACTGATTCAATGTAATCCTTCCCTATCAAAATCCCACGTAGTTTTTTGCAGAAAATGATCCTGAAATTCATATGGGAATTCAGTGGACTCAGTATAGCTAAACTGATATTGAAAAGAAGAAAACAATTAGAGAACAATTCATACTTCCCTATTTCAAAATTTACCATAAAGCTACAGTAATCAAGTATGGCACTGACATAAGGATAGACATATAGATCACTGGAATAAAATTGCGAGTCCAGAAATAAATCATTGTATTTATAGTCAATTGATTTATATCAAAGTTCCAAGACAATTAATGTGGGAAATGGTGCTCAGACAACTGGATATCTATATGCAAAAAAAATGAAGTTGGGCCCCTTCCTCATACCACATAAAAAAAATTAACTCAAAATGTGTGAAACACTTAAATATAAGAACTAAAACTATAAAATAGTTAGAAGAAAATATAGGACTAAATCTTTGTGACCCAAGGTTAGGAAAAGCTTTTTTAGATAAGACACGGAAGCATAAGTGAGGAAAGAAAATAATTATGCTGGACTGTATCGAAACTAAAAATTGTTTTGCTTAAGAGGACATCATCAAAAAATGAAAACACAAACCACTGAATGGGAGAAAATATTTGCAATTTTTATATCTGGTAAGAGATTTGAATCTAGAATATATAAAATAGCTCTTATAATTCAATAATAGAAGACAAATGACCCAATTAAAAAATGGGCAAAAGATCTGGTTGTCAATGGTCCTCAAGACCTCCCCTGGGTTCCATGACACACTTGAAGAACTCATAGAACTCAGAAATGTCGTTATACTCACAGTTGTGGTTTATTACAGCAAAAGAACGGGGATTCAAGTCAGCAAAGGCTAAAGCCACATAATACAGAGTCCAGGAGAGACCAGACATGAGCGTCCAGTCGTCCTCTCTCATTGCATATGGACAGTGCCTAATTGTTCCAGCAATGATTTCTGACAATAGCACAAAGTAATGCCAAGTGGGCAAGCTCCTCTGAGCCTAGGTGTCCAGGGTTTCATTGGGGTCAATCACTTAGGCATAAAATGTGCACGTGGTTGATGTTAATTACTCAGTGGCCAGTCCTTCCAGAGATAAAACTAATATCATGTGGCCAAGGCCCCCACCATAAATCACATTATTAGCATAAACTATCTTGTGTGGCCCAAGGCCCCAGGTGAACAAAGAAACTCTGTCAGTCAGGATATTCCAAGGGTTTACAGGTTTTGTCCCAGGAGCCAGTCAAGCACAAGAACTTGCTTTGTTCTTTGGAATATGTTACATTTGAACATTCCAGACAACCCTTAACTGTGAAGATCTGATAGACGTTTCTGCAAAGATGATATACAAATTCTCAATGAGAACATGAAAAGGTGCTTAGCATTTTTAGTGATCAAGGAAATGAAAATGAAAACACCAATGTGGTAACACTTCATACCCAAGAGGATGATTATAATAAAAAAGACAGATCATGACAAATGTTGAGGATACGAAGAAATTGGACAACTCAGGCGCTGCTGATGGGAATTTAAAATGGAGGAGTGGCTTTGTAAACCAGTCTGGCAGTTTCTTAAGAAGTTAAATATAAAGATAAAAAGTTAACCTAAAAAGTTTAAAAGTTAAACAAAAATGTTACTATTTGTTACTAATGTTATTACATGACTCAGAAATTTTATTCCCAAGTGGACATTCCAAGAGAAATGAACACGTATGTCCACACAATAACTTGGAAGTGAATGTTCATAGTAGCATTACTCATAAGAGCCAGAAAGTGGATGTGACTCACATGTCTATTAACTGACGAATGGGTAAATAAAATGCAGTGTATTCACATAATGGGATGTTATCTGCAATAAAAAGGAATAATGCTACAATATGGACGCTTTGAGAACATTATGCTAAGTGAAACAAGCCTGTCACAAAAGACCACACATTATTTGATTCCATTTATGTGAAATGTCCAGAATAGTCAATTCTGTAGAGAGAGTAATGTTTGTCTATGGCACAGGAGGCTGGAAGGATAATGAGTACAGAGCTTCTTTTTGGATTGATGAAAGTATCCTACAATTGATTGTGATGATGGTTGCACAACTTTGTGAATATATTAAAAAGCACTTAATTTTCTACTTTAAATGTGTAAATTGTAGCATACGTGAATTATATTTCAATAAAACTGTTATAAAAAAATCTTTCCAGAAGACATTTGTTTATATCTCATTGGTCAAAACTTTTGTCATATGGCCATTTCTTGCTGTAAGCAGGGGGGTGGGGGTACCCGAGGAATAAAAGAAACCTTCAGCTTGGTGCATTGATGACCTGACAAAATGTTGTAGACAGGAAAAGGGGGATAAATGACAATTTCTCCAACAGTGTCTGAAGCTTTGAATTACCTTGAAGTTCTGAAGTTCATCAGGGTGGATGGTAGATGCTCTTTACCCCAAAGCAATAGAATCCACTCTCCTTCCATTATAGGCATCAGGGAACACTTTTCAAAAGAACCATACCAACCATCATCTTCTTATATCCTGATATTTGTTAACGGGGTAATTTTCTATTTATTTAAAGCATACTGTTATTCTTGACACCCTGGACAATTCATGCATATGTATCCATGGATACTTATTAAGTATCAGAATATATATACATACATATTATATATATATAATATATAGTGTTATGCCATATATAAATCTCATATTATTTATATTATACTATATATTACATATAATATGTAATGTTATGTTATATATAAATGTCATATTATTTATATTATATATTATAATGTATATATAATATATAAATATAATAGTCTTCAGTTTCATTCACATAGGGATGCAGTGTGGAAAGTATGTCTTTTGAAAAAGCCTAGAAATTTGTTAATGAATATTACTAGTTGTTGTACTGAGATGATAAATATTGACATGTTACTCGGTCAACGTCATCGTGCAACTAGTTACTTATACAACCTAATCCTGGGAAATCTTTATAATTCTTTAGGTTAGGGTGGTTCTTTGAACTCGGTTCTCTAAGGAAACAGGAGTGATAGATACGTCTTCTATCTTGACCTGCTAATCTTTTATGTCAGATTATACTTCTTAAAGTCCATATGGAGTTATATTTGACCCTTGAAACCTTCATTCAAACTTCACTGGTTATCTAAAGAATTCTGAGCAATAATAAATTCTGCGGCCTGCCACTTTACTGTAGTATTGTTCTAACACTACTTCTCAAACTTACTCCTGCTGCTTGCTGTCGTCTCCCCATGTTTCAAAACCATGTTACCTCAAACGGGACTCTGATGAATTCCTGTGTGTTTGTTTATGTTCTCTCTACCTGGAATTCCCTGACTCCCAACTTTCCACGTCAAAATCAGCTCATTCTTCAAGGTGCACTATTGATTATATTTCTGTCATATTGTGTTTTCTTAACCTGTCAATGTTCCCCCTTTGAACCTTGTTTTATTTGCATTTTTTACACGGCATTTATGTTAATTTGCCTCAGGTTATGAATATTTGAGTAACTTTTTCTATGTAACTAAAGATTGCAAGCCTTTTAATTGAAGTGACTGCGTCCTTGTTTATATCTCCAAAACCTAAAGTCACATAAGGAAAGGATCCAAGATGCCAAATTGAGAGAGTCTTAGTGAACTATGATGGAGAGACATTATGTTTAATTATTGAATTAATTACGCATTAATACCTTGTGCTATACCAACATTCAGCAACAAAACGTGTTTCAGCACAAGAGAAAACAGCGCACGTAGAAGGAGACGACTGTGGGAACACAAGAGCACCAGGGGGCCAGGTGGGCACTGAGAAAATAAACACGCCATTCGGTGAACTGGTGGGACATAGAAAAGTGATCTCATGAGAAACAGATTCAAAGTCTGATTACCCTATTTGAACTCATGAGGTTTTTTAGAGCTCTGCTCATTTGCAAAATGAAAGGGTTCCAAACAGAGGCTGCTGCCACCTTTAGGGATTAAAATATTCATCTCAGTGAGAGGATAGAGCAGCTTTGAACAAGATCAACCACTTGTGGTTAGCAGAGAGGATGCTGAGGTCTTGACTTTGTTTGCTTCGCAGACCATGTTCATTCAGCCTTCCAAGTATTAAAAACAAGAAAATTGTCTATTATACGTATGTTTAAAAAATTAATTGATATCTGCCTCCTGGGACTAAATATTACTTCCAGTACTTTTCCAGTCATTCAACGTGTCAAAAAATTATCTCCAATGGACTATTTCTGACTTTCTGTTAAACTTAGTCTTTTTCCTTGCTCACAACAGTGCTAGAACTCACATCTGGAAAGCTGTAAGATGATGGAAGTCTTTGAAAGCTAGTTGTTCTTAAAAAAACCAAAACATGCAGCTGTGGGGTTTACAGCACCATATCGTTCTTCTGAAACATGGGAAAAAGAGAAACTGTTTAAAGTCATAGGACAGGTTGTTATTTTGGTTAATGTGAAATGTTCATCTGACAAGCTCATTGAGTTTGACTGGTGTGTATAACCCCACAGCAAATCTACAGTTTATCTTATCTCCCTTCCCCCTCCCAAACAGGCATCAACAAATGTGCCATCTGAAAAAACAAACAAACAAACAAAAAAACAAGAAAAACACCTGGAGTATTAAAGTGTTTGAACCAGTATGATTTATGTTAATGGTACAGAAGAGAATATTTTTTGGTTCTCAAAAACATAACAGGCAATTGATGTGCCATATTGCAGTATGGTTTTAGCTATCAACATGTCAAGATTTAGTTTTGCTGTTAACGTTTTACGATTTAGAAGGCTATAAGAATGTGTGCAGTGTAGCAACAACACAGGCTTAATTCCCTCAGCTATATTTATTGGGCTCTCATTTTTCCCCCTTTTATAGAAGAAATTGAAAAAGAAAGAGAGCAGGAGAGACAGACAGGCATCCACTCAATCTATTTCATTTTCTTTATAATGTCAAGTAATGAGAAATAAAGAGACAGAAAACCGAGTTCTTAATAGCCTATGCTCAGACCAAAGAGGATTCCAGACAGAGGGATCACAGTATATTTTTATTGGTTTATTATCTCCAACAGACAACTTAACCATGTCAAAGAACGTGCCACTTGATCCTAAATCTTCATCAAGCACAAGAGCCCCAAGGTTTAGGATGCACTGTGCATGCTACCGGATTGGGAGATGATCTCATATATACAAGTAACAGTAAGTGAGAGGCAGGGTAACATCACCAGAAGGCTCAAATATTATTCTTCAAGTTGAATTCTACCAGACAATGTCTTCAAATGCATGGACAAGGCTGCAAGGCTGCAGGACTAAGTTGATGCATAAAAAGTAAATATTATTAATTTATTACATATCAGGACTTAATCTGTAACATCCAGAACAAGGCCACCTTTGGCTGCTCATCATTTTCTGGCTCTACACAGATAGCGTCCTTAATGTAAATGCTCTAAAATGTATATTTGCACATGCTGAAAAAGAGGAAGATGTAAAGAACAAAAAAAGTAGGTTATTTTGCTGATAAGAAAGGTATGAATGTCAAATGTGAGAAGGCATTTAATGTATATACACACATACACACACATTCTTCTAAAAAACTAGTCTTTCTTTCTTAAGTCTATATGACTCCAATCTTAGATGTATGGGAATAAAACACACATTCTAGAATTTCTTTCTTCTGTTTATGTAGAGTTCTTTATGGAAAAACTAAGCCAAGAACATAATGTTCTCTCTTTTTCATGAATAGCCGATTCCATTTTAAAAGGATAATCTTTCCTTTCAAAAAGCTGTAACATAGAATTATTTTAAAAATAACTCCATCTGGCTCATTGTGGAATATCATTTAAAGTTGTATGCTGAGTTTAAAGTATTTTACCTGGTCATGAAATAAATATGCATATGTATACTACATATCTTATTAATTTATTCTTTGTGTGTGGTATTGATCTTGAGGTTTGATGGTTACATAAATATTGATATTGTCAACGCTCCCAGGAGCACCAACATTGGACATAAATTAAATGGTGGCTATGTCAGTAATTATCATGTTAATCTCAAACACAACCTAACAATAAGCAGGAAAACTTGTGTGCCTATGTATGCTTATCAGAGGGAGTTAGGGGATGAGAAGAAAAGGGAGGGGAAGAGAGAAGGGGAGGTGAGAAGAGAAGAGCAGAGGGGAGGTGAAGAGGAAAGAGAGGGAAATGAAGAGGAGGGGAGGGGAGAGGAAGCGAGAGAGGGGGAGGGGAGAGAGGAGAGGGGATGAGGGGAGGAGAAAGGAGGGGATTATATCTCAATAAAGCTGAAAAAAAATGAACGGGATATTTTTCTCCCACACCAGGAGCAAGATAAACAGGAGAAAGTGTCAGCCTTCGCTGGGCAAGCCATTCAGTTGGGAATGTCATTGGATTTTTGAGTAAAGATTGCTCCAAAATACATTTAAAATTTGCATGGCGGAATAAATCATTCCAAGCATTGGCATGTTGATTATTGCTTACTCAATCACCTCTCTTATTTAGTGAAAAATTCAAAATAGTTTTTTAAACAGGTGAAGGGCATCATCACTATGTTTTTGAATTGTCAGGACCTGGCTGACGATGTTTGTCACCCCAAATAGAGTTCATTCAATGGCCCCGTTATCACATAAGGCAGAATGTTCATTTAGCTTCTAGAGAAGCGTTGGTATTCTTCCCAAGATGTTTGGAGTGAGTATTTCTGTTGTGTTACAATAGCAAACTTTAATTTCTTGTTTCAAATAGCACCATGATTTGGGTCGGTCCATAGTTAGTTTATGATTTTCTGAAACTTTGAGATTAGGAACTTTGGGACTAGATCTTCTTCATCTTTGTACAAATAAGATTGCAAATGTGAAAGTGCCTGGTACATACCAAGCAAATATTCTACTTTAAAACCTTAGTGGGAACAGGTGTTATATAAATAGATAAAATAAAACACTGATACTATACAGTGGGCTCAATTAAAAATGACGCCAAGTCATACAAAGTCCCAAAATAGTGACTCCTGGTTTTGAGAACATATATAGACAGACATACAGCAAACTATCTTTCACGTACAGAGATTAAATATATACCTGAACGGATATGATATATTTTGCCGAGTGCCCCATACAACAGTACACAAAATGGGTCATTGTTAAGTTATTTACAAATGATAAGCCATTAGAAAACCAATGTGGTGTAAGAAAATATTATTCCAATGTAAAACAAAATTCTTCAAAGTGGTTATAATGAAAGGCCTAGCAATAGCCATTTCGTAAAATGAATTCTATCTAATGGCATCGCAGCCCATAAAATGAAATTATGTTCTCTCTGTATATGTCAGCACGGATGATGTCTAATCAATAAGTGCTGCTGTCAAGCTCGGGTTGAATTTGTAGGGAGAAAAAACATGTTACACAGTCCACCTATATTGTTTCCTAAAGAAACGTTCATTTCTTTTAACCAAAGTATCTTTTCAGAAAAAGTAAAGAGAGACAGTTACACTTTGAGGTGAGTTATACTTTTAGTGACTTGAAGTATTTTTAATTTACCTTGAAATAGGCTGAATGGAGGATTGAAATATTTGCATTTATGTCTCAACAATGTTGCCTAACAGGCTTCTATTTACCTGGTTTGTAGTATTTCTGTAATAAGAAAGAAAAAGAGGGGAAGGCATTTCCATTAAATATACAGCCATTATAGTCAATTAAAAACGTCAATTCTGGTATTTCTTGAAATTAGAGAGCAACAAATTTTTAGTCTTCTATTAGAGCCAAATATTTTTAATGTGTTAATAATAATACTGTTACTTGTTTAGAGCTTTACAGTTTACAGTGCTTTTATGTAATTATCGTATTTATTCAGTGCTTATGATGTACCATGTATAAGAGATGCATCATTGTCTTGTGAGTGTATTAGGATACTGAGATTTGAAGACTTTGAGAATCTTGTTCAAAGTTAAAAAAGTAGGAAATGAGAAGCATAATTTGTACATCAGTGTATCTTATTGCAAATCCCATGCCCAGTAACCTTAATGGTATGCTCCACGAATATTATTTCATTAATTGCGATGAGAATGATTCACTGTTACTCAGACACATATCCTAGGTTCTTGATCTCCATGCACTTTTAACTATCCTCCATTGACCCTGAAATCTCACCTGTCCTTGAAGACTCAACAAAAGTCATCTTTTTTGTTAAGAAAATGATATTTGATGTCCCCAAGTGGAAATGCCCTCTAAACTCTTTTCTTTTGTCATCATATTTTAATTTCTTTTGAATAACTCTCTCTCAGAATTCCATTCTGTCCTGAATTTGAGTTATTTTGTGTTCATAGCCCCCAACAGAGAACATAGGAAAAGTGGTATATTCGATGCTCAACTGCCATGTTATTTGTTAACTATAGTTTCTTACACCCGGCTTATTTGAAGTCTTCTTCAATCACGTAACACACATCCAAACAATTCAAGATATGAAAATACTACTCTAGAGTGTCTCTTGAATATTCCTTCTAATCTTTCACCTATCACTGCCTTAATTCTACCAAATTTGTGAACTCTTTTCTTTTCTACTGCTGAACCACTGCAAGGAGACTGTCTCTAGTCTCATTTTAACCTCCAATATATTGTCCAAATTGATGCCAGACATGCGATCGGAAAATATCACCATCTGGCTAACAACGTTCAATAGCTCTCTGCTGTTCTCAGAAAAACTCAAGGTCTCTATCTAATACGGCACAGGAAGCCCTCCCTAATTTGGCTCTGGTGTTGATTGTAATATCCCTCACCTCCTCTCTATTCCCTTCCCTCTTCAGTCTCTTCCCAGAATAGGTCAAACTCATTTGTGGCTTTCAAAAGTGAATAGTCATTTTCCATGAAAGCCAGGGAAGATTAAGCATTCCAAGCAGAAGGAACAACATGAGTAAAAATAGTGTTTTGAAGTGTCACAGCGTGTACTGTTGAGCATCGTGGGACTGTAAATGTGAGAGTTGCTGTTAAATGGAGACTTCCTTGATCTTGGTTAATAAAATTAATTATTCTTTCCTTTGTATTATTGAATGTGTCTTATGGTGTATTTATTTCTCTAGTAAAAATGTACCTCCAGGATTGGATTTGTTTTATATTTGTCTTTGCAAAACTCGAACCAAGCACAGTGTGTGATTCATAGTAGGCCCTTATGCATTGAAGCAATTGAACTTCAAGAATTTGAGAGATAATTCAAGAATTTATCAATCAATTTCAGGATCTCAGATCACTGAAATTTTTAGAAAAAGCTTTGATAACAGTTTAAATATTACAAGGTAGTGTACTCTGGGATTTCAGCAATTGCGCTATGTCTATAAAATGTTTATGCTGGACTTTGTGACCCCAGTGGCTACAGGGACAGGGATTTCAATAAATATTAACTTTTTAAAAGCAATTAAAATTAACCGCAGGCATCTATTGGCAAGTTGTTCTGTGGAGGAGCTAGAGGAGGAATCAGACTCACTAGGCAGCCACAAAGAAGGGTGGCCCGTACCCTGTTCGAAGGACATCAGAGGCAGGGGACTCTAGTTTTTCTTATTGGAATGGAGGGGGAGAGCTTTTTCAAACTAAATGGGAAGATTTCTTTTTTCCTAGAGTTCCTCTGCTTTTAGCTTTTTACATTTTCAAATTTGATTTTCATGAAACTTGAACCTTGATTAGTGGTCAACTGAAAACCAGGGCATTAAAACAAGATTGTTAAAAAACAAAAGCAAGTACTAGGCATAGGAGTGCCTCACAGGAAAATCCAGTTACACAGTAGTTAAGCACAACTAGGGGTCAAGCATAACTAGACAGATAACCAAAATCAAAAATAGGCAGAAGTCAGGAAGTATACAGATGGTGGATGTCAAATGACGTGTATTCTTATAACTACGGTGTAATCAAAGATCACTTTTTTTTTGCTTGAGGAAGATTAGCCCTGAACTAACATCTGTGCCAGTCCTCCTCTATTTTCTGTGTGGGTCATCGCCATAGCATTGCCAACGAGAGGTGTATGTCCGTTCCCAGGATCCGAACCTGCGAACCCAGACCACCGAAGTGGAGCGTGCCGAACTTAACCTCTAGGCCGTGGAGCCAGCCCCTCAAAGATCATATTTTGAAACGGTTTGTTTATAACCAAAATTTATACTTACAAAGGATAAGAAAAGCAGAAGTCACAGAATTAAAACAGAATGAGGTAGATTCACATGTAATTATAGGACATATATCTAAATTATTTTATTAAGAGAAAAATGTCCATTTGTTGAACAGTAGCTAATCATAATTTTGAAGAGTGATAAAAGCTTAGCTTTCTTGGATCCCACCAAATTATGGCAAATGTCTTAAATTATACACCTTATAATGTGATATACCTTTCCTTCCCAACAAATATCAACTTGTATTTCATCATTTTGAACATTACTATTGGATTAACACGTCTTTCTCCCCATACCGGATGTTCCATGTGAGTAGCAAAAATGTGTATTGTTTTTTACTATTTTGTGTCAAGTGTCTATCACAGTATCTGGTGGAAAAAAATCTCAATATTTGCTAAATGAATGAGGTAAATACCTAGAAAAATCTAAATGAGTAAATATTAACAAAATTATATAAATATGATGATTTTACTGGGGATTCTCATTTTCTATACTATCCATTTCATTATTGTAAAATTTGAACATGCGTGTATTTCTTTTTTTCGGTAAAAAATTGTATTATTCAGAAATGTTTATCCTGACCTATATAGTGTTAATCCATGATGAAAAAATGTTGTCTGTGACTGAATTTTAATTTTGTTCAAACAGAATATTTATGAAAATATTGTAATAGCGTGAAATAAACCAAATTCTTGGTTCAAGAATTTTATCAAAATATTTCTAGAGTGTTCATCTTTGAATAGTAAAGTTGAATAAAGTAAATCCAAGAGTTGAGCCGATGCTTTATCTATAGGTGTTATTTAATGCAAATGTGGATTTAAAGATTCAAGATCAAGAAGTGAGTCCATAATTTAGGAAATTACAAAAACTTTTATGTTTTTGTCTACTACTTTCTCTTTTATGCTCTTTATGTATCTAATTACACAAAAGGTAGTATTATTTGTAATTCGGTTTATTTTTTTATTTATTAAGAAACTTTATTTTTTAGAGCAGTTTTAAGTTCACAGGGAAATTGAGCAGAAAGTGACAAAGTTCCCACATACTTTCTGCCCTTGCACATGCATAGCCTTCTCCATTATCACCATCCCCTACCAGAGTGGTACATTAGTTACAACTGATGAATTTTCATTAACACATCACTATTAGCCAGAGTCCACAGTTTATGTTAGGGTCCACGCTTGGTGTTGTACATTCTATGGGTTTGGGCAAATGCATAATGACATGTGTCCATCATTATAGTACCATACAGAGTTTTTCCACTGCCCTAAAAATCCTCTGTGCTCTTTCTGTTCATCCTTCCCTTCTCCCCAGCCTGTGGCAACCACTGATCTTTTTATTGTCTCCATATTTTAGCTTTTCCCAGAATGTCATAAAGTTGGAATTGTACAGTACGTAGCCTTTTCAGATTGGCTTTTTTCACCTGGTAATACGCATTTAAGGTCCCCTCCATGTCTTTTCATGGTTTGATAGCTCCTTTCGTTTTAGTAATGAATAACGTTCCATTGTCTGGATGTACTACACTTTATTGATCCATTCACCTACTGAAGGACATCTAGATTGCTTCTAACTTTTGGCAATTCTGAATGAAGCGGCTGTAAACACCCATGTGCAAGTTTTTGTGTGGACATAAGTCTTCAACTCCTTTGAGTAAACCAAGGAGCTTGATTCATGGATTGTATGGTAAGAGTATATGTTTTAAAGGAACTGTCAAATTGTCTTCCAAAATGGATGTACCATTTTGCATTCCCACCAGCAATGAATGAGAGTTCCTGTTCTTCACATCTTCCCCAGCATTTGGTGGTTCAGATTTTGGCTATTGCAATACTGTACAGTACATCTAATGGTATAGGGATATCTCGTTGTTTTAATTGGCATTTCTCTGTTGACATATGATGGGGAGCATCTTTTCATATTCTTATTTGCCAACTGTATATCTTCTTTGGTGAGGTGCCTGGTAAGGCCTTTGACCTATTTTTTTAATTGGGTTGTGTTTTTGTTGTTGAGTTTTAAGAGTTCTTTGCATATTTTGGATAACAGTCCTTTATCAGATGTGTCTTTTGCAAATACTTTCTACCAGTTATGGCTTATTTTCTAATAGTCTTAATATCTGTCTTTTGCAGAGCAAAAATTTTTAATTTTAATGAAATCGAGTTTATTCATTCTTTCTTTCATGAATTGTAGTTTTGGTGTATCTAAAAGGTCATCATCAAACTCAAAGTCATCTAGATTTTCACATGTTATTTTTTAGGAGTTTTATAGTTTCGTTTTTATATTTAGGTCTGTGGTCCATCTTGATTTATTTTTTGTGAAGGGTGTAAGGCCTATGTCTAGATTCACTTTTTTTTGCACATGAATGTCCAGTTGTTCCAGCACCATTTGTTGAAAAGTATATCTTTTCACCATCGTATTCAGTTTATTTTTTTTATTTAAATAATCTAATTCATGCCTATATAGTGTTAAATAAATCAACTAATTTCTGCTCAATGTCTTCCTATCCCCAATTCTATTCCTTGGAGAATTTTAACTGACCTGTTTCTTTTGCTAGTTATCTCTATATTTCTGAAATAATATGTTTATATCACAATATTTCAAATCTTAAAATTATCTATATTTCTTATTTTGCTACTTGAGAATATAATGTTCGCTACCCTCAACTCTAATTATCAAATATAGATGCTTCTACCTCTTTCTAAAGTGTTCGTTATGAACAAGACTTCTCTAAGCACTCTATACATATCAATTACACACGACGGCCCCGTGAGGTGGGCACTATTACTATCCCATCGAAATGATTGAGGTGCAGTGAGGCTAATGATCTATCTGCCCATTGTCAACAGCCAACAGATTGTGGGGTCAAGGATGTTGATAACTAGACCCCTCACTTCTTACCAGCATCTCTTAATCCATAACATCTCTTAACTTCTTACTTTGTAAGATGAGGATTTTTATTCATTCTCTCAATCCTCATCTCCAAATTTAACATTTCCCTTCCATTGCTCTGAAATATGACGGCTAAAGCCCTTACAATCAGGATGTTTTTATTCCAGTAGAGAAATACAGATAAATAAACAAAGGACCCAGAATATTAAGGGGTGTAGAACAGAGATAACTGAGCAGCTACTGGAAGAAATCTCAGAACCAGACAGAGACCTACAGGAAGAGAGAACGAAGTCTTTTAGGCAGACAGACAAGCTAATGCTTAGGCTCGAAAGCAGACCAGCTTATGTGTTTATCAACAGAAAGAAGTCAAGGTGATAGGGAAAGAAAGGATGTGAAAGAAGCATTGAGGTCAACGAGTCAGAGGCGGGTCATACTGTTCTTTGCAAGCCAGGTGTAGCAGACACTATCAAACGCCATGTCTTTCACACTAGCCGTCCCCACATAGGTACACAGTGTCCTACACCTAAGACTCTTCTTTGCTGAGAGATTTCCCTCTCTGGAGAGCAGGACAATCCAGAAGCATATGAGTGTGGCCTTTGGCCAGTGAATGATGGGAGAGTCTTAGTCAGTTAGGGTTCTATGACAAAAGACCACAGACTGGGTGCTTAAACAACAGACATGTATTTCTCACAGTTCCAGAGGGTAGAAAGTCCAAGTAAGATGCTGGCCCACTCGGTGTCTGTTGAGTCCTCTTCCTGGTTTGCAGAAGGCTGCCTTCTTGCTGTATCCTTGCATGTTGGAGAGAGGAATCAAGTTTCTTGTGTCTCTGGTTTCATTACGATGGCTCCACGCTCATGACCTAATTACCTCCCAATGGCCCGACCTCCAAATACCATCGCATTGGGATTAGGGTTTTGACATATGAATTTTGGTGGGATGTAAGCATTTAGGCCATAGCAATACATATTTCAACTCTCTTGCCCAGCAGTAGGGCAATCTGAAGCATGTTCCACACCAAGTCTCAGGATCTGTTTCTGGGGAAACCCAGTCTGAGAAGCGGGGTTAAATCTAAAAACTTGGATTTTATTCTAAGTTTGTTAGGAAGCAATTGGAGACTTTCTAGCAAGGCAGTATCATGATCTGAGTTACTTTTTAATTAAAAATGTCACTTTAGCTGTTTTTCAGGGAATTGAGTTGAGAGAAAGCAATGAGACCTGCTGGAAGAGTATGCAATAGTCTAGGCCCAATATGAGGGTATATTGAATCTGTTTAATTTATATGGAGGAAAAAAACATAATGAATTCATATGTCGAGAGCAAGTTGACAAGATTTAATGCTTGAATGGAAGAATGGTGCGAAGGAAAGGGAGGAATCAAAGGTAACTTTTAGATTTTAGCTTATTGGATGTCGTTGCCATTTAAACGGGATGAGGAAGACTGGGAGAGGAGTAAATCTGGAGGTAAAACCAATATCTTTTTGTCTACCTTAAGATTAAGATGCCAAGGATTCAGCCAAATAGATATTGCAGGATGCATCCGGAGCTCAGAGAAGTTGGTACTGGAGATTCAGCTTTGAGAGTTACTGGCACACAGAAGGTATTTAAAGTCATGGATCCAAACAAGATCGCTTGGAGGAAGCATATATGGAAAAGAAAAGGGTGATCAGGGTGGAATACTGTGTCCCTCACAGGATGACAGGCCTGCAAAGGAGACTAGGAAGAAGGACCGTTGGTGTAGAGCAAAATCAATAAAGTTCCAGGGGACACAGCCTTTCAGTAAGGAGGGAGTGTTCGAGTGAACTAAGTAGACATTGGCGTGTGTTATGGACGTTACTGGTTATCTGTTCCAGATCAAGCTCAGTCAAGTTTGGGAAGAGAAGCCTGATTAAAGAGGGCTGAAAAATAAATGACTACAACAATGCGAGGTGGGGAATGGAAACATGGATTTTAAATATCTTTTTCAAGAAAGATTTGTTGTAAAGCAGAGAAGGGAAACGGGATGGTAGCTGGCAGTGTACGGTGATGCAGTCAAGGGAGACCATTTTTTCTTTTTCTTTTAAGATGGAACTTGGAAAATGGTTGAAGGCTTATAGAAAATATCCAGTTCTTAGAAGTCCTACCTTTCCATTTACTTTCCTTACTACTTACATGACTGTTATGGACTGAATGTTCGTGTCCCTGCAAAATTCATATGCTGAAGCTCTACCCCCCAATATGATGGTATTAGGAGTGGCCTTTAGGAGATAATTAAGGTTAGATGAAGTCATGAGGGTTGGGCCTTCATGATGGAATTGGTGCTCTTAGAAGACTCACAAGAAAACTTGCTTCCAGCCTCCAGAACTGTGAGAAATAAATTCCTGTTTTTTATAAGCCACCCAGTCTATGGTATTTTGTTAAAGCAGCCCAAACTGACTAAGACAACTCAACTTATTTTTACTTTCAAGCTGTTTAAATTGATCACATTTACATTTTTACTGTGAGCATAATTAAGTCTTTAATGCGTGGTTCTCAGGTTGAATTTTAAAACTAAAAAAATCACAAATTGGTGCCGATGTTACTATGACTATATATTATTATTTATTTTATAACAGAGTACTATAGTTTATCATTTCCTTTCTTTTCTTTTTCTTTCTTTGTTTTTTTTTTTTTTTTTGGTGAGGAAGATTAGCCCTGAGCTAACATCCTTTGCCAATCCCCCTCTTTTTTGCTGAGGAAGATTGGCCATGGGCTAACAGCTAACATCCATGCCCATCTTCCTCTACTTTATATGTGGGATGTCTGCCACAGCATGGCTTGACAAGCGGTGCATCGGTCTGTGCCCAGGATTCGAACCTGCGAACCCTGGGCTGCTGAAGCAGAGTGCACAAACTTACCTGCTACACCACGGGGCCTACATCTTCCTTTCTTTTATATATATTTGGTTTCTCTGAAGAATAAAATTGCATTTGCTTTCTTCTTACTCTACTGGTCTTTATCATTTACTCAATTTTTTTTCAATTCTCTGTCTAATTGGGTAATTTTTTTTCTGATTACCTCTCCTGCCCTCTGCTCTCTGCTCCATTGTGGACTCATGGTTTCCAGTCCTACTTTCCCACCAAGGACCTCTCTCCTACATCCTAGGACCTCCCTTCTCTCTTTTCCCAAGTTTGGATCTACCATTTTTGTGCCCTGCTTTATTTTGTGCTACTCCCACATTTGCTGAAGTACCTTCCCAGAACAGAGGAGGGAATACATATTCTGAATTTTGCATTACAAACGTGTCTTTATTCTACCTTCATAATTAATGATCTCTCTGTTAGATATAGAATCTGGAAACACATTTATTCAGAATTTTGAAGGCATTTTTCTAATATTTTTATCATAAAAAGATAGATAGAAACTGAAAATAGATCCAAGGCTAGGCTGATTCTTATCTTTATAGGCAAGAAGTACGTTTGGCTTTTTTTCTCCCTCCTGAAAGCTTTCAGTATCTTTTATTTATTGTTATTGTTCCTTTTAATTTATAGATTTTTTTATAGAACATTTTTGGACTTACAGAAAAATTAAGCAGGTAGTATAGAGTTCCCATATACTCCTCCAACACACAGTCTCCCCTGTTTTCAACAGCTTGCATTAGTGTGGGATTTTTGTTACTATTAATGAACCAATATTTATTCACTATTATCAAGTAAGGTGCATAATTGACACTGAGGCTCACTCTTTGTATTCTACATTTCTATGGGTTTGGAAAATGCATAATGTCATGTAGCCACCGTTTCCGCATCACACAGAAGAGTTTCATTATCCTAAAAGTCCCCTGTGCTTCGTCTGTTCACCTCTATGCCAGCCCCACCTCTCCACCCCACTCACCCGGCCCCAGAACTCCTGGCAACTGCTCCTTTTTTGTTTTACTGCCTCAAGAGTTTCGCTTTTTCCAGAGTGTCATATAGTTGAAATCATACAATACATAGCCTTTTCAGATTGGCTTCTTTACCTCAGCAGTATGCATTTTTGGGTCCTCCATGGTTTGAAGGATTGGTCATTTTATTTATTGTTTAATAATATTATATTGTATGGATGTACTGCTTCTTCATTTATTCTTTTGCTTCTTGAAAAATGTCTTGGTTGCTTCTAGCTTTTGATGGTTGCGAATAAAGCTGCTATAAACATTCTCATGCAGCTTTTCGTATGGACATAAGCTTTCAACTCAATTGGACAAATACTTTGGAGCGTGGTTACTCAATTGTATGGTAAGATTATGTTTAGCTTTGTAAGAATCTGCCAAACTGTCTTTCAAAGTGGCTCTACCATTTTGGCTTCCCATCAGGAACGAATGAGTTCTTGCTACTCCACTGTCTCCAGCAGTTGGTATTGTTAATTTTTACGGATTTTGGCCATTCTAGTAGGTGTGTCGTGGTATCTCATTACTGTTTTAATCTGAAGTTCCCTAATGACATATGATATTAAGCGTCTTCTCATATGCTTCATATCTGCACGTCTTTTTTGGAGAGGTGCCTATTCACCTTTTTGCCCATTTTTTAATTTTTATAAGCTGGAACTGAAACAGGAAATATAAAGCATTGTTTAACAATTTTTTTTTTTTTGAGGAAGATTGGCGCTATGCTAACATCTGTTGCCAATCTTTCTCTTTTTCTTTTTTTTTTCTCCCCGAAGCCCCAGTACATAGTTGTGTTTCATAATGGTAGAGTTGTAGCTCTTCTATGTGGGACGCTGCCTCAGCACGGCCTGATGAGCAGTGAGTAGGTCCACACCCAGGATCCGAACCAGTGAACCCCGGGGCTGCTGAAGCGTTACGTGTGTGAACTTAACCACTACGCCACCCGGCCGGCCTCCTAATGATTTTTTTTAGTTGGCTTGTTATTCTCTTAAAATTTGTCAATGGTATGACTAGGGTTTTTTTTTAAATTTGTTTTTCTATAGATTCAATAGATTCCTTACGTATGTATACTCATGTCCTTCATGAGAATTTGTATTTTATTATTTTTGTTTAGAAAATATTCCCCAACAGTACTTTGTTACCTCTCTTCTGCTGAAAATCATATTAGTTGAGTGTTGACACTTTTGGATTAATCATTTTTTATCAAACCTCTCATACTTTGTTTGTTCCACTTTCAAAGGGATTTCTTTGAATTTATCTTCCTGTCTTATTTTTCTAGCAATTATCTTGTTTGCTCATTATTACTTTCACTGCATTTTGTTCTTGTTTGATGAATGCACTATCTTCTTGAATATCTCTTTAGCTGTAATGTTGAGATTGTTTTCTTCTAAATATACGTTATGTTTGTTTACTCCAGAATAATTTTTCTCCTTCATCTTGGTCTTCTTTCTTCTTGTTACAAGATTTCCTGAAATGCTTGATGACATTGCTTTTCTATCCGTACTGGAAAACATGAGGCCATAAAAGGCTGATGGAATCTCTTCGTATGTGGGTGGGAATTGTTCTACCAGCAAACTTTTAGTTTCATATTAGTCAGAAGTCAGTAATTACTATCAGGAAAACCTAAATGTCAGAGGGTGAGGACTTTTCACTGGGGGTTCTTTACTTCTAGTAGCAGTAGTTGTGGAAGGGAGTTCATATGTCAGGATTTCAATTACTTCCTGTTTTCAGCCCTCATTTCACTGTCATCTCTCATTATAATCGTAATTGGCAAATTTTGAGCTTCTCCAAGAGCCAAAAGGCAAATTATCCAGGCTGCAACTCCTTCCGTCCTGCTTGTGGTCTTTTCATACTTTATTAAATATATCAATCTATGTCTATATCTATATTTATGTCTATATCTATGTCTATTTCTATGTCTATGATTGTATCTACGTCCATGTCTACGTCCATTTATGTCTATAGCTATATCCATGTCTGTCTGTCTACAAGTCCATCCATCTGTTTATCTATCTATCCCTCTGTCAGTGAATGAAAATTAGGAGTCTGAGAATTAAATGGATTTGAAAAATATAACACAGTCTAATACATTTTTTATTTGTATGTGGAAACTTCTAAGAGTGATGAGTAGAAAGGAGATCAAACTAGTTTCCAAGAAAAAAAAAGAAAGAAACTTAGTATTAAGCGAGAGTTTATTGGATCTGAAAAAACTATACCCCTCTCACTGTGGCTATTCAAGTCAAGCCTGCTCCATGAGTTACTGAGGAGGCGCAAAATCATATTAGAAACAGTTTATTATTGTGAGATACAGAAGTAAAGAAAAGTGGAATCTTTACTACTTAAGGAGGGAGATTCAGTATTTTCAGTGCTTCCTCAGAAAGCTACATTGCTTTCTGAAGAGTATGAAGTGTTTGTAAGTTGCAAAGAAAACATCTCACTGTGGGAGAGGAATCTGGCGAGAGACACAATGAACGTATTGAAGATCTTTCATGTCAGAATTTTGCTTTGCTGGCCATGGTTAAATAAATATTGCAATGATCTTATTCCCCTAGATCCTCCCCCGCCACCATCACGGTTACTCCTCAGCTCCGTAGCAGCATTTTGGCACGCTCCACTGGAGCCATCAGTGAGTAAAGTGAAGATCCCACTTAGGTTTCTGATCAAGTAAAGATCTCCTGTAAGTTAAGACAAATATTCTCCCTGCCATCCTGGTACATTAAGACGAGACCTCCTCATAACTTATCAAAGAGGAACAAAAGTTTGCCTGGAAAGTGGATTATCTGTAAACCACAGAAGTCTAAGCTGTTACCATCTCCAGTGTTCATCTGGACCCACTCTCTGGACAGTGACCAATGTCCACCTCAATCCATTTCTCCTTCCCTCCATCAACATCCTTGTCCTGTGTTTTAGTTCTTCTGTGCCTGGCTATCAGCTTTTCAAAATAAAAACTATTAATTTATATAATTAATTGGTGCTGAGGAGGTAGCAGCTTCCAGGGTTACTTCTGCTGGCACGTTGGGCACTTTGATGTTTTCAGGAATTACAGATCTTGAACAAAAGGGAGGCATCGCTAATGACAACGAAAAAGACATTGTTACAGACTGGGAGCGAAGATATAGCTCCTCTGAAAATGTTTTCTAAGCACCTGCAAGTTGGGTTGGGAGGATTTCTCAGCTGTAACTTGAAAAGCCTATCAAATAGTAATTAACACTTACATAGAAGGCTGGCCTTGACTAAAGTAGCTACAAGTTAAACATTGCTGATTCATGTCCTGCTTTGCTGGGACACCTGCCCTCCTCCTACTGTGTTTAAAATAACAACAGTGACAATAAGACTAAAAGGAGACAATAGAACTAATAATAATTAATAGAAGCACTAGATGCCAATAAAAATGTTAATGCTGAGAGTCATGCTTCAGATAACTCTGTGGATCATCTGTCTTTTGTGAAACATTATACTCAAGAGAGAGAATTATAATTAATATGTTTGTTACCGAACCAAGTGAGCTCGCCTCCTGGTGGGTTAAATAAGACTCTATACCAGTGGAAGTTGTCTCACAAAGTAAAGTGTATTTGCAGCAAATAGGAAGCCATGAGGAATCATTTCCAAAGTCATGGCGTCCTCGAACAAAGGAAAGCAGGAACTTTTATTTCGGTTCGGGAATGAATATTCAAAAGGAAGAGGCTGGTGTTCACTTGCACAGGCTCAGATAGGAGAACATGCTTCCACATAATGAGGCCTAAGCTCCTCCTGGAGAGATCTTTGCATTAAAAATAAGGCAAAGGTCATGGACATAGCTCTTGTGGTGAGGCTTGGTCGGTTTCAGGATGGCTGGTGGTTACATCTCCTTAACATACAAAAGGAAAAACAGTTAATTGCTTCCAAACCCGCCTTTGAGTTTCTCGAGGTGCCATGTCAGTGATGTGTCAGCTTTGAATATCAACCTCTAATTTAGACTACTGATATTAGGAGCCTAGGTCAAATAAAGTTGGAAACGGATGTCAAGTTAAAGGGGTTAGAAATAGCATATTCATTGGGGCCACAGAGCTGCACACATTTCCGACTTAGGAATTGAGGAAGCTGGAGAAGGAGATCCAGGTGACAGCACAGGACCTGCTGGTGACATTGTATGTGAGCTGCAACAGGCAAGGCACCTCTCAGAGACCTTCAGAGTATAATGACTTCCGGTTTACTTCTATTTCTACATTGCATACCTTGCACAAATATTTCTTGTGGCTAACCGTAACCAGGAATCATGGAGGGAAGCAAATTCTGGGGAAATGTAGTTGCAGCTTAGTTAAGCTGAAACGGTACAAACCCACCGCAATTGGTAATAATGAAAGTTTGCAAAATTGCCCAAGACATGCATTCTCCCCTACTTATACAGTTGCTATACTGAGCAGTAGCTGAGTAATTAACATCTCACCATCAGAGGTGTCATTATTAGAACCCTGTTGGTGCTCTCAGACGGGAAGTCAAGCGTGGTACTTGATTGCATAGCATCCTGTGAATTCCTGCACCTTATCAGCAGCTAGTGAGTCTTTTGATGGCACAGCAATAAAAATATACATTTTATAGCTATAAAATGAATAATACACCTAAACCTATAAAAGCTAATGTCATCCTTCCTTGTCCCCAGTCCTTCTTTACTGTCGCCTGCACACGTGTGCACACACACATACACACACACACACACACAGCACATAGCCTGAGGTTAAATACCATAAATTACCCCAACATTCAAGAGAAAAATTGTTCTGGGTGAGTGTATTTAAGCAAAGTACTGTGAATGCGCACAGAGATGACATAACGTGCAAATAAAACGAAAGGAATTTGGCTCTGATCTAATGGTTTCATCGATTTTTCCTAAGCAGGATTGTAATTACCTGCACAGGAGCTTAAAATAATACGTGCAGTAAGTTTCAGGAGTTATCTTATTAAATGAATATGTTATTTGTATTCTGTATGGAAATGAGCTTGTGTGTTTTGACTTTATGCATGAGGCCTGGACCCCCTGGGTATCCTGTGGGGACCAGGCACAGCTGATTTCTTCATCTGCAAGGCAGAAGCCTGACAGCCCCAGATGTGAGCTGCTCCAGCTTTAGGTGTGAAAGCTGCTTTGTGAAGCCAGAATTCAGGCAATTAAGCAAGTTCCCCTCCTGGTAAGCTGGTAGTTAGCCAGGCCACTGTCAGCACTGCCCACGCCGCTTCAGGCAAAGGGCTTGGTGAGATGGAACACCTGAAGCTTCTTGTGGAAAGGAACGAAGACTCCAAACCTGAAATGTTAAGGACTTCCTTTATATAATCGCTTTAGCCTTTAGCTCTGCACTCTATAGACAGATTCAAATAAAATATAAAGAACCCAAGACAATATCACCAATAATCATGTATAACTCCTCAGAGTCACCAAGCATGCCCATTATGCATTGCATATGGTTAGATATTAATTATATGTTATATTGTATCTAATTTAATTGTTGCAACAACCCTGTAAAGTCTATATCAATGTTGCTGCTTAGAGATTAGGAAACTGGCTCAGAGCAGTTCAGTGCCTTATTGTAGGTTACACATACTCTTAAGTGGCCAAGCCACAACCGAAACAACATTTCCCTACTATCAATCCCAGGGTCCCCTTGGAGTCCTTTCTAAGCAGACAGGACACACGTGAGTTAGTAAAATAACTAGTCAATTTTACCGGGCTTTCCAGCACAGCTGTCTTATATTATGCCATAGTTTTAATGCATCACTTATAAAACCAATTCTACCTTTATTTATCCATTAGTTTAAGAGTTACTAATAACTGTGAACTGGCACATAGCACTTTGCCAAATTTTTGAAATAAAAGTTAAAATTGTGACTAGTCACTATAATACAAATACTAGTTTGTGTTCTAACAAGCGGAAGTACAGGGAAAATGGAATCTTAAGCAGCCCCATTATCAGGAATTTTGCTAGGTGCTTATATGTTTTGTCACCAACAATGAGATTGTCATCTCCAACAATGAGCGATAGGTAGTATATTACTTCCTTCCAAAAGAGGAGACCAAAGTCAAAATTAAGGAACTTTTCCCAGGGTCAAGGAGAAAGTCAATGGCTCAGCTGGGATTTGAACCCTGGGCTATCTGACTCTCAAGATGAAGGGAAAAAGTAACAAAAAACGTGTTGAGCATCTCTTCTACGGCGTCTACTCCAATTAGTACTTTTCAAGCATTGTTTTTTATCTTTATAACGACTCTGTAAAGTTAGTAACTGTTCAAGTCATGTTGCAAATGAGGAAAAGGATACAAATTAACTTAAATCCCAAGGCTAGTAATTGGCAAAGAAGGAAATCGAAAGTCTGCCTTCAATGCTTGTGCTCCTTCCTCTAACAGATCCCCCAGATTGCTGGATGTATCCATGGAAATGTAAACAACACACAAGAAATAAATGACTTTGTTAAGATGATAGAAGAAAAACAATTCATAGAACAGTTCAAGACTGCTGAGCCCTCCAATACTTGCTACTAAAATAGGAGACAGTTTGATAAGTTCTTTTTCCATTAAGCTTCAAAGAACCCGGCACTTTGAGAGTTTTCATCTATTTTTTGCCAATATTCTCATAAACACAAACTTACATGAAATACTCATCAGAAAAAAGTATCTCTGTAGTAAACAGGGAATTTAGCTAGATATAGTGTATTGTGAATTGCATGCTGGGTTACTCCAAATGGAGGGAAAAAAAATCTCAAGGAGAACCAAGTTAAATATACACGTCACTACTAACAAAAGTAAATGGAACAATAGTAGGTTTACTTAAAAACGTTTTTCATGCAAAAAAATCTACACTGATTAAAATCAATTTCCCTTACCTTAGTTATGTCAGTTAATGTTTACCACTTTAGAACTTCAATTGCTCTGTAAGGATTAAAAATTAAACATGTCATATTAACTTAATGCACTAATACTATTATTGATAAAAAAAAGTTTAATTAATAAAAATAAAGTATTCAATCCCACTCCATGGGAACTGTTGCATTAATTGTCTCTCAAAAAGAATTATGCATACATAGACACTCCCTTCTCCAGGAAGTGGAGCTTAATTCCCCACTTGGACACCCCCCACCACCACCACCACTACCTCCAGGCTTGTGGATGGGCTAGATTTATTGACTCCTTTCTTCCAAAGGACAGAGGAGGGGAAGGAAAAAGAGTGACTGTACAGTGGAGAAACCTGTGAAAAACTATCCTAACCAAGTGATGAAATGACTACCTGAAGCAGTGATGCCACGTGAGTATCAGGCATCCCAGATACGATGTGAAGTGAAGGGTTCTTCGCCTCTATACTATTCTTTCCAAAAATCCATAGCCCTGGTTTAGTCATAGGGAAAACAGCAGTCAAACCCAGATCGCAGGGCATCCTAGAGGCCACCTGGCCACTACTCCTCTGTTCTGTCAATGTCGTGAAAACCAAGGACAACTGAGACCTGAGCAGACAAAGGAGAGATGATACCTAAATACTATGAAGCACTCTGGATTGGACCCCTGAACACAAAGAGACCGTTATGGAAAAACTGGTGAAATCAAAGTCAGTCTTGAGTTTAGTTAGTAGTATTGTGCCAAGGTCAGATTCTTAGTTTTGAGAAACATACTATGGTTTTGCATATCATGAACATAGTTGAAGCACCATGTTTACTGCTCCCCAATTGCATCTTTCTTCATTTCATAGTAGTAAAAGTTTAAATTAAGTCTCTTTAATATTTCCATGCATATCTTTATGCCTTCATTGAAAGTGATACCAAACCAAGTGGGCTCGCCTCCTGGTGAGTTAAATAAGACTCTACACCAGTGGAAGTTGTCTCACAAAGTAAAGTGTATTTGCAGCAAATAGGAGGCCATGAGGAATCATTTCCAAAGTCATGGCGTCCCAGAACAAAGGAAAGCAGGAACTTTCATTTGGTTGGGGAATGAATATGCAAAAGGGAGAGCCTCTTGCACAGGCTCAGTTGAAGAACATGCTTCCACATACTGAGGCCTAAGCTCCTCCTGGAGAGGTCTTTGCATTAAAGATAAGGCAAAGGTCATGGGCATAGCTCTTGTGGTGAGGCCTGGTCAGTTTCAGGATGGCTGGTGCTTACATCTACTTAGCATACAAAAGGAAAAGAAACCACCTGGAAAAACAGTTAACTGCTTCCAAACCCACCATTGAGTTTCTCAAGGCACCTAGTCAATGACAAAAGTGCATTTATCTTTTCAAATAGTTTTATATTATATCTTTTTTTGACTTCATATAAATGGTAAAATATTTCTACAACTTTATTTTTGCACAGTGTATAGTATTAAAAGTTCATCTATATGTATATGCAAAACTTTAGTCCATTTATTTCATGGCTTGTAGTACTCCAGTATAAAAAGGTATTTTATTTTTCCACTTACTTATAAATGGATGTTTTGGTTGTCTCCAGTTTTTCACTGTTTATAAACAATAATGCCTATGTACAATACTGTACAGATTTCCTTGGGTATGAGAGTTTCTCTAGAACGGAGAAAGGGCCAAACAGTAAATGTTTTAGGTTTTCCTGGCCAAGAAGCAACGACAAGGATATTATATATGTACTTGAATAATGACTTAAAATGTTACCATAACAAACAAACAAAAAGGCCATAAACAAATACTAGGCAACTGGTCAGATTTCACCTGGGGCCATAGGTTATTTATTCTAGAATAGAATCTATTCTAGAATGTATAGTGGGCATAGAATTTCTGGATCATAGGTTACGTACATATTCAACTATACAGGATATTACTGCAAAGCAGATGAACCAGTTGACCACTCCAACAGCCTGAGATATAGTTTTGGATTGCTCCATAGTCTCCCCAACACTCAATAACAAGAACGTTATCACTGTAGTTTTAGTTTGCACTTTGCTAATTACTGTTAAGGTTTGACCATATTTTTATATTTATTTACCATTTGTGTGTTCTCTCTATTCGATTGCCTGGTTATATCTCTTGCCCATCTTTTTCAAGGGGATGTTTCTCTTTTTCTTATTAATACGGAGTTCTTTATGTATTCTATACGCTAATCATCTTTTTATTATGACTATGAATGGCAAATATTTTTTTCTTAATTTCATCTTCTTTTTACACTTTATGGTAACGTTTATGCACAGAAGTTTTCAATTTTCATGTAATTGAATTTAGTAATCTTTCCTATGCCAATGTCATAACATTCTTTATTATATTTCCTTGAAATTTTTAAAAGATTTACTTTCGTATTCAGATAGTTCCTTTAGCCTGGGATGCTTTATATGTATGGTATGAGGAAGAAATTGAATTTTATTTAATTTTTATATAAGCATAATCACTCTTTCTAGCACCATTTATTGAAGAATCCTGTGTTTCCTCTTTCTTCTGCAATGCAACCTGTGTAATATATCAAGTTCCATAAATGTACAGATGTTTCATTCTGTTTATTCTGTGCTGTGGTCTTTTTGTTTATTCTTGATTCAGTTCCACAATTTTACAATTATCATAACTCTTGAGATTAGTGAGGCAAGTCCTTCTATCTTGGTTTTCTTACTTAAAATAGTCTTGGCTATTCTTTTCCCTTTGCTATTTCTTATATATTTAAGAATCAAGTTGTTGTATTTCAATATAGTTTGTGTCAGGGTTTTTATTGAAAGTACTTTGAATTTACGGATTATTTTGGGGATAAATGACATATTAATTATATTAATTCATCCTATCCATAACCATGATACCTGTATTTATGTAATCTTTTAAAATTCATTAAAAAAAATTTCATAATTGTCTTCATAAAAGTCATATATCTTTTGTCAACTTTTGTTACCAGCAAATGGCATTTTTTGGGGGATCGGGGGAGATTGGCCTTGAGATAACATCTGTTGTCAATCTTCCTCCTTTCTTCCTTTTTCCTCCCCATACAATAGATAGCTGTATGTCATAGTTGTACGTTCTTCTAGTTGCTCTATGTGGGACAGCACCTCAGGACAGCTTGATGAGCAGTGTGTAGGTCTACTCTCCGGATCTGAACCAGCGAACACGGGGCCCCTGAAGCGGAGGGCGCAAACTTAACCACTGCATCACAGGGCTGGCCCCTTAAATGGTATTTTTAAACGTGCACTTTGTAATGTGGCCACTGTTTAGGAATACAACTAATTTAGTATACTGATTTAGTGTATTAAATATTAATATATTGTATAAAATTTCTAACCTTATTTAAATAATTCTCATAATTTATTGATATAGTTTCTTAGAATTTCCCTACAGGCAATCACATTGATAATACCATTTTGTTTATTTTCTTTTCAGTGCCACTATTTCTTTTTTTTTTAAATCTTATTTTGAAGTGTGAGGAAGGATTCTTCCCTAGAGTCTTCAGAGAAAGCATGGCTCTGTTGACACCTTGATTTTGGACTTCTAGCCTTTTGAAATGTGAGAGAATAAATTTAGTTGTTTTCAGGCACCTAGTATGTGGTGATTTGTCATGGCAGCCCTAGGAAACAAATAGTGTCAGTTTCCTGTCTTATATTAGTATGGGACATTTGTCACAATTAATGAACCAACATTGCTACCTTAGTTTTACCTAAAGTCCATACTTGATTCACTTCCTCAGTTTTTCTCTAATGTCATTTTTCTCTTCCAGAATTCCATCCAGAATAGCACAATACATTTAGTAGTCATATCTCCTTTGGAACCTCTTGGTTGTGACAGTTTCTCAGACTTGCCTTGTTTTTGACGACCATATCAGTTTTGAGGATTACTGGTCAACTATTTTGTAAAACAAACCTCAATGACATGTCTCTTTCTTAACAATATCTTTCACAGAGCAGAAGTTTTTAATTTTACTGAAGTCCAAATTATCTTTTTTTTTTCCTCTCATGGAGCCTGCTTTGGGTTTTGTATTTGCAAGCTAATCACCAAACCCAAGGTAATATAGATTTTCTTCTCTGTTTGTTTCAAGAAATTTTATAGTTCATAAGTTTACATTTAGTCCTATGATCTATTTCTGGTGAAATTTTGTGAAAGGTATAAGGTCTGTGTCAAGATTTATTTTATTTTGCATGTGAATGTCCAAGTTTTCAAGCACTATTTGTTGAAATGACTGTCATTTGTCCATTGAATGGACACATATATGTTATACACACTTTGATATATACCTACCTATTTCATTGATATATACTTACCTAGTTCCATTGAATTGCCTTTGTTCCTTTGTCAAAGATCAGGTGACTATATTTCTGTCAATCTATTTCTGGCTTCTCTATTCTGTTCCATTATCTATGTGTCTATTCTTTTGCCAATATTACATTCTCTTGGTTAATATAGACTTACATTAAGTCTTGAAATTAAGTTTTGTGAGTGCTGCAACTTCTTCTTCAGTATTGTGTTGGCTATTTCTGTATCCTTTGACTTTCCATATGAACTTTAGAACATGTGTGTCAATATCTGCACAATAATTTGCTGGGAATTTCATTGGAATGGCAGCGAATATATAGATCAAGTGGGGAAGATGTGACATCTTAACGATATTGAAACCTTCAATCAATGAACACAGAATATCTCTTGATTTATGTAGATCTTTGATTTTTTTTTAATCAGTCTTTGTAGTTTTCTGCATATATGTTGTATACACATTTTGTTAGATGTATACCTACCTATTTCATTTTTTGGTTACTACAGTAAATGATATTGAATATTTTTTCAAATTCCAATTGTTCATTTCTGGTATATGTAAAAGCAATTAAATTTTGTGTATTAACCCTTATACTCTGTGACCTGCCTCTACTTACTTAGTTCCAGGAACTTTTTGAGTATATTTTGGAATTTTCCATGTAAACATCTATGTTATCTGCTAATAGAGACAGTTTTGTTTCTTTCTTTCCAATCTGAATAGTTTTATTTCTCCTTTTTGTCTTATTGCACTAGCTAAGATTTCCAGTTCAATGTTGAATATGAGTGATAAAGGAGGCAATTCTTGCTTTGTTCCTGATCTTATGAGGAAAGTGATCAGTTTCTCATCATTAAGTATGAAGTTGGCTGTGAGCATTTTTGTAGATATTCTTTATCACATTAAGCAGTTTTCCTCTATTTCTAGCTTGCTGAAAGCTTTTTCGATGTATGGGTATTGGATTTTGTCAAATGCAACTTTTGTATCAATTAATATGACCATAGGATTTTTCTTCTTTAGTCTGTTGATGTAGTAGATTGTATTTCTTTTCAAATGTTGAACCAGCCTGGCATACCTAGAATAAATGTCTCTTGCTTGTTGCATGTAATTCTAACCTTAAACGTTTAGTAAAATTTACAGTATTACAATTTGTGCTTGGTGATTTTTTTGGGAGGAAGGTAATTAGTTATTATAATTCAATTTCTGTAACAAATATAAAGGTGTTCAAATCATCTTTTTCTCCTTGTGTGAATTTTGGTAATTTACTTTTCAAGGAATGGTCCATTTTATCTAGATTTTCAAATTTGTGGACATAGAGTTGTACACAGTATGCCTTGATTTTCCTTTTATTGTCCCCGGACTGAGTATTGATAACTTCTCTTTCATTTGTTGTATTAACAATTTGTGTCTTCTCTTTTTTTCCTTGCCTAGCCTGGCTAGAGGTTTATCAATTTTATTTATCTTTGCAAAGACCTATCTTATGGTTTTGCTGATTTTCTCTTTTGTTTTGTGTTTTCAATTTCATTGTTTTCTGCTCTAATTTTTATAATTTCTTTTTTTCTGCTTATCCGAGGCTCAAATTTCTCTTCTTTATCTAGTTTCTTAAGTTGGAAGCTTAGGTAATTGATTTTAGATCTTTCTAGTATTCTAATATATGCATTCAGTGCTACAAATTTCCCTCTAAGCATTGCTTTGCTGCATCCCACAAATTTTGATAAGTTGTATTTTCATTTTTATTTAGTTAAAAATATTTTTGTTTCCCTTGAGACTTCTTTGACCCATGTGTGATTTAGAAGTATGTTGTTTATTTTCCAAATATTTGGGATTTTCCAGCTATTTTTCCATTACTGATTTCCAGTTTCATTTCATCGTGGTATGAGAACATGATTGTATGATATCTATACTTTTAAATTTGTTAAGATCTGTTTTATGTCCAAAATGTAGTCTATCTTGGTGAATGTCCCATCTGAGTTTCAGACGAATGTGTCTTCTGCTGTTTGTGGATGGAGTCTACTATAAATATTAATTACATAAAGTTGATTGACAATCTTGTTCAGGTCAACTATTTCCTTATTGATTTTCTGCCTGTTTGATCTATCAATTACTGATGAAATGGTTACTGATGGTAACTAAGAGAGTGGATTTGCATAGTTTTCCTTTTTTTATCCATTTTTCTTTCACATGTTTAGATGGGTGGGTGAAAACACATTTAGCATTGTTGTACCTGACGGTTTTACTTACTCTGAAATGTGCTTTGCCTGAAATTAGTATAGTTACTCCAGCTTTCTTCGAATTGGTGTTAGCATGGTATATCTTTTTTCATCTCTCTCTACTTTTAACCTATCAGAGTCTTTATAGTAAAACTTTGTTTTTTATAGACAACATAAAATTTGGGCTTGATTTTTTTTTACTCTGACCATCTCTGTTTTCAATTAGTGTGTTTAGACCATTCACATTTAAAATGATTATTGATATACTTGGATTAATATTAACAATATTTTTAGTGTTCCATATTCATTGCTAGAGACTCCATCTCTGCCTGCTCTGATTTTACTTGTGCAGTTTTTATTATTCCATTTTATCTCCTCTCTTAACATATTAATTTTTATCTCCTTAAAAAAATTTTAGTAGTTTCCCTAGAGATTACAATATATATTTACTAATATACATTTTTACTAATCTCAGTCCATTTTCAAATAATCTTATTCTGCTTTGTATATAGTACAGGCACCTGAGTTCAGAGTATTCCTAATTCCTCCCTCCTATTCCCGTGACGTTTCTGCCATTCATTTACTTATCCATGTGCTATAATCACCCAATACGTGGTCATCGTTATTATTTTAAATAAAGTTATATTTTAGATCAATTAACAATAAGAAAAATACAAGATTTTATTTTACTTTCATTTATTTTTCTTAAGCTTTTTTTTTAATGTAGATATGAGTTTATGATTTATATCATTTTTCTTCTGCCTGAAGAATATCTTCTAACATTTCTTGCAGGAAACGTTAGAATCTGCTGGTGACAGATTCTCTGTTTTTGTTTGAGAAAGTCTTTATTTCTCCTTCAGTTTTGGAGAATAATTTTGTTGGATGTAGACATGGCTGGAGAGAAGAAAAACCTCTATAATATGCTACAGATTTTAAATTTTTACTTTTCTTAAAATTTTTGGGGGGAAGTGCAGATTTTTATATCAACTTATTTTTTTCCCAAAGAATATATAACATGCACAATTTAAAAATATAGTCATAAAAACACAGAAAAAAGATAGCAAAGAAGTTAATGAAAATAAAGAATAGTTCACAATGTTAGTAACCATTAAAACATCAATAAAAAAAAGAAAAAAATAAATAAAGAATAGTGAATCATAACCTTGAAATATTCCCTTTCAATAATTCAAACAAGCATTTCTAATAAAATAAATTGCATTTCTGAGTAATATTTTTTGACTTCTTAACTTTTGAAATATTATCACATACCTATACTTCTCAAATACTAAATTTCACTATGTTTATTTAATTATTCTTCCTCACTCCCTCTATAAGTGTTATTATTTTTCAGAACTATTTGAGAATATGTTGCAGACCTGAGGCCATTTTATCTCCAGCTACTTCAGTATGTATTTCCAAAAAACAAGAACATCATATATTTCCGCAACACTATTATCACTATCAGGAAATGAACATGGATACAATATTTTTATGTAACCCATAGACTTCAGTCAAATTTCATCATTCAGAGACCAGCCCATGGCTGTGTTGCATTTCATTTCCTGTTCTTTAGTTTTTAATCTGGAATAGTTCCTCAGCCTTTCTTTGTCCTTTATGATCTTGGCAGTTTAAAGAGTACAGCCTGCTCGTTTTGTGGAATGCCTCTCAATTTGTGTCCATCTGTTATTGTGTCCTTTCCAGTACATTCTATCAAATGGCACGTAGTATTGTTCTATTTTTGCTGATGTTAACATTGATCTCTTGGTTAAGACTGTGTCTGGAAAGTTTCTCCGGTGCAATTTTTCTTTGTAAAAATAGTAAATACCTTGTGAGGAAGATATCCTGAAATATTTAATTCCTCAGCTCCTCATCCCACTACGCTCTTCCCACTGTGTCGTGCCCCTACCCCATCCGAGTTCCAACATCTTTGCCCAACTATGGCTTAATCTCTCATTATGGTACAAAGATGACTTCTTCGACCCTTAGGCTATTTTATACTCTCCCATTAGTAACAGTAGCTTACAACATCATCTCAGATTCTAGCTCCAGCCTTGCTGATTTTGCAGGAGCAATAGACAGATAGATCTCCACCTACATAGGATGTGAACGGGGAAATCCATGAGAATGTCCTGACTTTTGTGACATATTCTTCCTCTTCAGAGGAATTATTTCTTAATGTTAAAAAAAAAAAAAAAAAATGTGCAGGGGTGCCAAGGCCGTTTAAGTAGAAAAAAATAAAGGCTTCCCTAAAAGTTAAAGGGCCTGTAAGTGAGGTTGTGGATACAGAGGGAACAACATGCTATGTTGTATGAGACTCAATTCACGATCATGTTTCAGCCATTTGAGGAGAAGCATCTGGTACGTGACCTCTGACAAGCCCTGACAAGGTCAGGACTCTGGGGTTGGGTGCAGAGAGCTACCCCCACACAGGCACACATTGCAGAGAGCCTGGAATTTCTGGAGGAGGTTGGAGACTGAGAGAGAGTTAGTAAGCACTGGGGTATTGTTTGTGCTTGGACCCCCTGAGTTCAACCAAAATTGGGCAGAATCAGACTCTTATCAGAACCAAATTCAACTTCTTCACGGTGTCAGCTGGGGAAGGTGCAGTGTTTAGCCATTGTCCTTATAAGCACATTCTGTGCTAGTGGATATGTTCAGAGAGAAGCTTGGAGGTAAAGAAAAAAAACATTTCTGAGGAAAAAACATTCCTGGCAGCTCACCATGCCTGCCAGGCGCAGAAAGGCTTAGTTAAGAAGAGAGGAGGTGGACAATGAGGTTAAGTGACTTGCTCCTGTCTTCGTGACCCCAAAGACAGAGCTCTGAATCTCAGAAAATGCACCCTTTCTACAGATCAGAGCTCTAATGCTGGGCTAAGGACATGGCAGAAGCTCAGTTAACATGTACACGTTCAAAAGGAGAGATATATCGGAAAACAATGGAAAGTTATAATGAAGCCTCCATGTTCTAAGATATATACATCATATAGCAGAAAATCATCAAAGAATGGGTGCTTTTCTTGAGCCACTCTTTGTTTTTATCTTTCAGGAATTACGAGTCTAGGACTGTGTTTCTCTCTGTGTTTTTTTTTTTGATTCAAAATTTAGAGCCCAAATTAAGGCTTACCCCACGGCATGTATCAATACATGGGACTATAATTGCGTGTGCAAAGCTTTCCCCTGGTTTTATTCCTCTTCTATTTATATTTTCCCATTTATATGGCTCTCAATTTTTCTAAATATATATATAGACCAGAAATTTTCTTTTGCAAAGGTATGTCTCAGAAGAGAATAATTTGCTCTAATTTGAGTCTCTAAAAGAAAATCCCAAATAATTCAACTCTCTTATTTTAACTTTTAGAATAATTTAATGTTTGTGGAAGACATAGCCAGAAATTAATTAGTTCAAAGGTAACTTTGTATGCTTATACAGATCACCTGACAGAATTATTTCAAAAGAAACGAGGTTAGAAATTTAACAAAAAACATCTAGTTGTTAGTGTTTGATATCATAAAAATGGAACTGAATGCTTATAATGAGGAAATCAAAAATAAAAATATAGGATAAATGTTTTAAAAGTTGTTTAATGCTCATAATCACATACTTGTGGTTTAGGATAAAATTTCTAGGAGAACATTATACTTAAATTCAAAAAGTAGTATATGTTAAATAACATGGATGACAATGAACATGGTGTGCTCTCTGTTAGATGACTCAGTAGATGTTGTCTGGGATGATGGTAACTGTGCAAGTCTAAAAAAGTAATGTTGGAGAGACTGGCCCAGTGTCATAGTGGTTAAGTTCGCAAGCTCCACTTTGGAAGCCTGGGGTTCACAGGTTCAAATCCGGCATGTGGACCAATGCACTGCTCGTCAAGCCATGCTGTGGTGGCACCCTACATACCAAAAACCAGAAAAAGATGGGCACAGATGCTAGCTCAGAGCCAGTCTTCCTTAGCCAAAAGAGGAAGATTGGCAACAGATATTAGCTCAGGGTCAAACTTCCTCACCAAAAAAAAAAAAAATGTTTGAAATGTGAAAGGTGGAAAATATACGTCTGAATTACTAGATTATAAATAGGTGCATGTACTTAATGAAATTAATAGTTATAAAATATTTCATTATTTTTTCTATATTCTAAAAAATTAAGTATTGAAATTGTCTCCAAACATTGTTTATTGATTATCTTATTGGAAAATTAGGGAAAATCTTATGTCTGTATATTTGGGAACATATCTTGATTCTTGGTATTATATATGTTTTTATATTCTACTTTAAATTGATTGGGGGAATACAATAAATAAAGACATCAAAATTAATATTAATATTTAAGTACTCATGAACTTTGTAGTAGTATGTACTTTCATAATGGAAATTACAGTTTAATGTAATATCACAAGTTATTTCAATATTTAATGTGCAAATGCATTTTTTTTTTTTTTGGGGGTGAGGAAGACTAGCCCTGAGATAACATCCATTGTCAATGCTCCTCTTTTTGCTGAGGAAGATTGGCCCTGGGCTAACATCCGTGCCCACCCTCTTCTAATTTATAGGTGGGACACCTGCCACAGTATGGCTCGATAAGCAGTGCATAGGTCCACGCCCAGGATCCGAAGCTGCGAACCTAGGCCGCCAAAGTGGAGTGCATGAACTCAACCACTACGCCACCAGGCCGACCCCCAAATGCATTGTTTTTGAATAATAATTTATATTAAGTTTATGCGAATAATGCCATGTTCCACTAGGACAAGACTGAGAAATCTAGTTCAAAGGCCACATATTTCTTTTCAGTATTTGTTGGTTCATGACAGTGAGATGGAGATGGGGCCAACATTAGAGGATCCACATGGGGTTTCTCTGCATTCGTAAGGAGGTTTTACTTTTAAATAATATAAAATACTTAAATTTTTAATTTATTACACATTTGTATATATATATATCCCATAAAAAACTTTTACAGTCACTATTACTGGCAGGGGTCATGATTGGATTCCTTTTTTCCCTCCCTCCCTCTCTCCTTCCCTTCTCCTCCTTCCTTCCTTCCCCTTTTTCTTTCTTTTTAATGTCCATGTGACTTTCGCCAATATCGTTACTAGAGCCTTACTTCCAGTGACTCAATAGTTAAGTCTCTTTTTCCTCACTTCATTCTTCTTTGCAGAGTGACATCAGGCCGGTGAAAATGAAATGTTACAGTTGACAGTGTTTAATATTATTTGTTCCTATCACTGTTAACACTTCTATTATTATCAAAACGTTTAGATCAGCACTGTCAGCTCCAAAGGACCTGCTGACACACCAAGGGAAACTTTGATAAACAGTTCTGCTGTATTTTCTCTATAGTCTTTACAGTCCTTGTTTGACAATCTTTTCTTATTCCTCAGGATATTTATTTTGCGGAAAAATCTTTGGTTTTTTGAGAGCTCATCAATTCCTGCTTCTTATTTTCCACTTGAAGTTTTAATCCTCTGGTTCTAACCTCACAATTGGTTGCTGTGGAGGTGATTAAGATGTCAAAAATATAGGATTATTGTAATTCTGGGCAGAAAATAAGCCATAGATGATTTTCTAAGGAAGAAAGATGTCATTTTCATGTAAATATATCAACCATTTCAAAGCGAGAAAAGGGAATGAAAGGCATAAATATCAGATCTAATAGTACCAATTATAAAAGAAATGACTAAAGATCAAAATTTCACATGAAACATTAACAGCTCTGAAAAATTTATATACACGCTGCATGTTTTTTTGAATTCTGCAGTTCTTTGAATATACACGTTGGATCTGCAAATTTAAAGCATGTGTATATCCTGCTTAATCCAAACACCTGATTGAATGCTGTATGTGACCTTGAACAAAGAAGACTGATTGCTTGTTTGTAGAAACCAATGTCATTTTATAATTGCACTTTTTATCCTCCATTGCATTTGAAAGATTGGTATTTCAAAACAGTAGAATTCTCATGAAATCGTATATCCTGCATTGACTACGTATTAGGTGGGAGATTCTATTGATTGTTTTTTTCTAAGAAATCTAAATCTGGGGAATTATTGAGCAGGTTATTAACACCTTCTGAGAATCTTTTCTTCCTCTCATAGTGAGTGCTGGAAGGTGTATCCCAGTATAAGGCACAGAGTAGGTTTTCACTCAATACTTGTCAAGTTATAACAGAGAACAGACACTTTTACCTCTGAAGAAAAATGTTGCCTTGACAAATTTTTGAACGGTCTTAGTTAAAGAGAAACTTTTCTTCCCCACTCCACGCTATGCCATTTTATAGCTCTACTGATGAGCACACAGCTCCATCTGGGGGCAAGGCCAGAAGGGGACATTATCTGAGAGTCTCTTGGTATTTTGGCCACATAGCTGTCATCTTTGTGCACTGGTCAGCCAGCTTCCTGCATCAAGAGCCCTGAGCTGCTTGTGGGAGAAACCTTAGTAGCTCACGGCCACAAGTATCTCCAGCTAGTGCATTTCAGGGGATTCCTTAAGGCCATTGGTGACATCATCACTGACAATTCTAAAGGACACTGTTCAGGAATCCTTGAACCTTAGACCTCGCTCTGCCCTGGTTTTCTTTCTAACTCTTGTTTTTCCTTGCAAGTCTAATTCATGCATCATTTTGTCAGCTATCCCCCAAGTGATCCTTATTTAGCTCTTTTCTCTTTTCATTCTTCACCCTTGTTTATAAAATTATGTCCACACTCATATCTTCAAATACCTGTTCTACTTTGATGACTATTTAATCTCCATATAAAGCCCTATCCATGCTCTTGAGAATCACCCTGTAAGTATAATTGTGACCTGTGAGTTTTGCTTGGGTATCTTACAAGCCACTCACAGGTAATATGTCCCACATTCTTCATCTGCTCCTACTAAACGATGTCTTATCTATTTTTTTCCTACTTTGGAACCTAAATGTCATCATCTTTTTCCTTTGTCCCCAACCCTAATAACCCAATCAATCAACAAGTTCAGCCAATTCTACTCCCTCAAATAGTCTCAAATCTGTCTTTTATCCTCACTGCCATAACCATAGTTATATTCTTATGTTTGGCTCCTGGAATACTGCAGCATTTTTCTAATAACTAGAAGATGGATATTCAATCCATCTTTTCAACTGCAGAGATACTGTTCTGAATAGGCAAGTAAGTTATATCATCTTCCTGCTTAAATTCCTTAAAGTCTTCCCCATCTCTGTCAGGTGCAGTCTGATTCCTTGGTTAATGTTACAGAGGTAGACAACTTGACTTCAAATGCTGGCTTCTCCACTTACTAGTTGGTGAATTTGGTCAATGTATTTAATCTCTCTGTGCCTCATTTTCCTTAACTGTAAAATGGTATTAATATTGGATTTATAGTCTGACTGGGAGAAAGAATTGAATGAATTTCTATAAACCTGTAGAACAGCTGTTGGCACATGGTAAGTACATGATAAACATTAACTGCAGCCATATCAATTACCCTCACCATCAGCAATATCATCCTTACAATCTTCGTAGGGAAAAAGACAATGGCATGGTGTTAAAGACTTTTCATATTTACCCTGTTGCCCTTTCAGCTTCACATCCTGAGATTCCTCCATAAATAATCCCTCCAAAAGCTTGCTAACTCTCTCTTGCCTTTGAAGGCATTTTTCTGTTCAAATGAGACGTCTATTCTCCCTGCTACTCTTCTTATCATGCCTTCCTTTTATCTGCCTGTAAGAACTACAGTTTATCCTCCAAGCCATCATTCAAATTCATCTTTTTGAAACCTGTCCTCATGTGCATAGGCAGTCAAGCGCTTTCCTTTTGCTCTTACGCTATCATATGCCTATTTCTAATATGGCATCATTTCATTGTTATTTATTCCCTGTCTTTCCTAGAAGGCTATGAAGATGTTGGAGAGCCAGAATTAAGCTTTACTCATATCTCCAGGCTTTGTAGAGTGTCTGGAATATCATACACACTTAAAATGATTTTTAAATACATGGTATACCCTTACTAGTTTTGTCTTATGAATTGACTGTTTGAAAGAAGCATATTTTTACTTGAGCAGAGAATCCAAGTGGAGTCTGGATTTAATACATACCTTCCAAAATGCTCGCTTTCTTCTGTTAGAGTCATGCCCTATTGATCCCTCCCTTTACGACTCACATTTGTTCAGTTATCAAATGCAGATTCTGTCTCAAAAATGCCTTGAGAAGCTAGTCTTTTTGCTACCTCCCAACTCATCAGTTCTTGCCTAGCTGTTGGTATTAGGTTCCTAAAAAGAAGTCTGACACAGTCCCTCTTCTGCTTAAAGATTCTTTAGAACAGGTGAAAATATGCAATCTAGTTCCGAATGCAAAGCAATCTATCTCTAGGAATTTTCTTCAGTCTTATTTTCCATCATTACCTTAAACTACTGTCAACTCTTGCACCTCTCGTTACTGCATAGAGATAGGGAAAGTCTGTTACCCTTCTGCATCTTTGCTTACACTCTTACATTTGCCTAAAATGCTCGTCATTCACTTGCGGGATCCTAGTTGTCCTCAAATCTCCAGTTCAAATAGCACTTCATTCCTTCTTCCATTTATTCACTCATTAAATTCATTCATTGGACAAGAATTATCTTCATTCCCTCTCCATTTCTCCACTCTTTACCATGTCCGTCTCATCACAGTACCCTCCCCACCACCATACCCAGGCCCAGCTCGTACAGTAAACCAATCCCATCCCTATTTTTCATCCTTAATTCCTCCCTTTAATCTATCATTTTGAAGTTCATTCGCTCCTGCTTCATTATGGACCTCATTCTGTCAGCTATACTTTTTCTTTCCCATATTTTCAGCCATATTTTTTTCTTCTGGATGTTTCCAGCATAAAAATGTACCTGTCTCCCACATCAATAAACAAACAAACAAAAATTCTAAAGCAAAATCTTTCTACCCCACACCTTCAAGCCACTGCCATCTATGTCTTTCTTTTTACCTCTGGATTTCTTAAACTATTGGTCTACCCTCAAAGTCTCCATTTCCCCCATCCCATCTATAGTCCTGAAGCTAGCAAAAAAAAAACACCCATCTTTTCACTAAAACAACTGTCACCAAGGCCACCAAAAATGTCTTTATTGCAAATACTCTGGTTACTTGTTTACGTTTAAGAAAAAAATTTTCTACTACATTTCATAGTATTGATTATCCCCTCCGTGAACCATTCTCTCTTCCCCTTGACTTCTAGAATTCAAGGTTCTCTTGGTTCTGACTATATTTTCTTATCTCTTTTCTAGAGTCACATTCTTCACTTCTCCCATCTTATTGTACACACTCGTGCTATTTTAACTCATCTATATACATAGCTATTTACAGCTGATCTAGAAAGGTTTCAAAACCTCATCTCCCGCAACTTTGAAATTACCTGTTGAGTCTCTCTATTTGCATACATCCAAGTACTTCAAGTTTCACGTGGTTGAAAGAGAACTCAATATCTTTTTCACTCGAGCTTGCTCCTTTTCTTATACTTCCTCTTTTGGTGACTGCTCGCATTATTCATTCTTCTTCTCCAGGGACAACTGGGAATTCAGCCTGTATTCTTGTCATTCTCAATCTCCATATCATGCTAATTGTGTCTCTGTGATAGCGGCCATTTCTCCCCTTCTCTTCTCTTTCTTTCCACCTGAGTTTTGACTCTCCTCTTTCTTTCTTGGAGGACATCAACAACACCTTAATTCGTTTACCTGTCTCCAGTCTTCTTTCACCTCATTCTTTCCACAGTCAAAGGACAATTCTCTTTCAAAAATCACTTTGTCTCTCTCTCCTGCCAAGAATACTTCTGCCCCGTAATCTCGCCTTTATCCTCCAAAGTCATTTTTTCTAACATTTATGGAAAACATTGGTTGTCTCATGCACCCTCTTGAGTTGTCCACACCTTCTCGATGTCAAGTGCTTCTTTTGTGTTGCTCCCATCTCTGCCCTGGACCACTCCATTTCTTGGTTCTACTTTCCTCCATTGGACCTTCAGAAACAAGCTCCATGCGGTAGCAGAATGGCTTCCAGAAGCTCCTAGTCTGCAATAGAATAGATTCAAGCCCAGTTTCTTCTTGGTAACATCTGTACAAATGTTGAAGGTCACTGTATGCGAATTAATTTTGTTTCTATGACCATCCCTGAATCAATTAGTGTCCTGAGCTGCTGGATAATATGTTTGCTGTTGAAGAATCACTGTGGTGAGGAGGACCCCCTGCAGTGACGGGGTTGGCCTAAGGTGCTACAGTCATGCCTCGCTTAATGACGGGGATACTTTTCTGAGAAAGGTGTCATTAGGAGATTTTGTAGTTGTGCAAACATCATAGAGTATACTGAAGGGGAAAAAAATTTGCCACCCCAAAATGTATCTCTTTTACATGAGGATTATTTTAGGCTGATTAATTTTAAGAAAAAAAGACTTAGAAAGTTTTTCTTTGTATCTCCTCCTTAACTGCCTAAAAGAATTCAGGTAAAAAACTCTGTTTCAGGAAGTGAGCTATCACCTTAACATAATACGAACTAGGTGGTGGACATGGAGGAACCTAGAATATCTGTTTGTCGGGCTCTCCTCTGCATTCTTCTGTTTCTGTGTGGCCAAGCAAACGTTTACTTTCCCCAAAATTTGCTCCTTTTCACCTACTCATGAATTGCCTTCCTTCCCTTTGAAGTCCCTGACTCTCCCAACTGCCAACATCTTCTCTTCTCTTTAGATAAGCATGGTATTTAAAGTGAGGGCTTTGGACATTTTGGCTAGTTACTTGATTTTCCTGGGTTTCTGTCACATGTACGTGTTCTTAAATTTTTGTTTGTTTTGCTTCTGTTGATTTGTCTCATGTCAATTTAATTCTTAGACCAGCCAGAAGAACCTTGAAGGGTAGAGGAAAACTTCTTCCTTCCCTACAGTACTTACACAAACCTAGATGGTATAGCCTACTACACACCTAGGCTATATGGTACTAATCTTATGGGACCACCATCATATATGTGGTCCATTGTTGACCAAAACATTGTTATGTGGTACATGACTGTGTTTCTACCTGTGGAGTTTAGGGTGGAGCACTACTTGGACCACGGATTGATAGGGCAGAAGAAGTGGTCTCCAAGGGATGCATAAGTGTTATTACAAGAGAAAGTAGAAATCTTTACACTTAATCCTAACCTTGACTGGTCAGACACAAATGACAAGTTTGTTATGCCTTTCCTGACCTCTGACTCTTAGTTTGGGTTAGATGATCCAACTGTATGTCTCTGCAGCAATCTGTGCTCAAATATAGAACATGTTGTTATTAGTTATAGCCCATAAACTCCGAATGGCAGAGGTCTGTTTGGAGTTATTTTTGTATCTCCAGTGCGTGACCCAGTGCCTGTCATAAATTTGGCACTCAATAAATGTTTGCTTTACTTATGAAATTAAATAACAAATAAATACCATATTTCTGATCTTGGGTTAAGCTTCAAAGTAAAAACATTCTCTAACTGCTTCACAGTTAGTTATTCCATGCTTTGTACAGCTTTTTAATGGGATTTATCTATTTGCGTATGTGTCACTGGAAAGTGTCTTATTAATCTTATTAATTTTTGAGCAAATATACTTTGCTCAATAATGTTTGGTGAACAAATGAATGAATATATGAGTGAGTGAATAAATGAATGATAAATGGAGAGTAATTTACTTCCTCAAGCCCTCCTGTGCCTCATTAAACCCTATGGATTCAGGCAGGAAAGATTAAGCAAGAATTCCATCATTGTGCAATTGAGAAACTAGAAGCCCTGGAAAACCAAAATTACATTTGCCATGGAACTTTCTTTGTGACCTTGAGAATGACAGAATAGAATTTATGTCTCTGGCTCTATGCGCGGAGTTCCTTTTGCTGAGTTGCATTGTCTGAATTCATATTCAAGCATCTCAGTTTTCACTCTGAGACACCGGAAAATTTTGGCTGTTTTGTGTAAGAGAATCAGGATACATAGCTGATTTCTTTAAAGAACATAACAGTTAGTGTCTAATAAAATTCCCTTTAACTTCCTATTATGAACCTTCAATTTAAAGGTAGAAAGAGAATTTTATTTGCTAGACTCCAGTTAATTCACATTTAATTTTTAATTAATTAGGTTTTAAGTTGTATAAAAACTATTCTCTATATGTTGTACTCTAATTTGTTAAAGAAAGACAAAGCCATGTGCAGAATTCTTTTCTTTACAGAAATGGAAGTCATATAGAGAAATATGTAAGCATTTGTTTTTACTTACTTAAACATCAAGTCCAAAACCATCCCTTTTCCTCCAGTTTTCACATAGTGAGAAATCATGACTGTTTCTGGTTCTGATGTGGCTCCTGCCAGTTACCATTTCTTTTTTTTTTTGTGTGTGAGGAAGATCAGTTAGAAGATGAGCTAACATCCATGCTAATCCTCCTCTTTTTGCTGAGGAAGACCTGCTCTGAGCTAACATCTATTGCCAATCCTCCTCCTTTTTTTCCCCAAAGCCCCAGTAGAGAGTTGTATGTCATAGTCGCACATCTTTCTAGTTGCTGTATGTGGGACACAGCCTCAGGATGGCCAGAGAAGCGGTGCGTCGGTGCGCACCCAGGATCCGAACCTGGGCCACCAGTAGCAGAGCGCGCACACTTAACCGCTAAGCCACGGGGCCAGCCCCCAGTTACCATTTCTAATATTCCTAAATTCAAAAGACCAGGCAGTAAGCACATTGGCTTGCATGTAATAGACACGATAAAGATTTGCTGGACAGAACTGAATATCAAATATTAAAATCTCTCTGCTCTAGCTTTTTTTTTCTTTTTAATTTCACTCCTAACCTCTTGTTTACATCTTCACTTTTTAACTTCTTCTACTGTTTACTAGTTTTTGACCTTGGGTAAGACCTTCCTTCGTGAGTTTCAGATTTTCATTTGTTAAATGGGGAAAACAATGATTCCTCACAGATTGGTATATTATGCTGTACAATTCAGTGTGTTGGGTATCAGAAAATGGCAATTAATGAGAGAGATATGTATCTATATATTGATCAATCAAATATCTATTGTTTGGCCCTCCCCCAAGAAACTTACAGCCCACTGAGAAAGACAGTTATTAACTATGGTATTTTATATAACATTTAATAAGTTTAAAGAGAAGTGTGAAGTTTTATGGGAATATTTAACAGGGGTGAACAATCCAGTCTGTGGGTGATAGGAAACTTCCCTGAGATCTTGGTGAAGATGGTTAATTTTTCCTTTTTTCTAGAAAAGACCCTCAAGCATCACATTATGTTGCATTTTCCACTAAGGCTGAAAATGTGGAGCCTAGTTCTCTCAATGTGTCTGGATTTGACCAAAAAGAAACATTTTAGTTTTAATTTGAACTTCAGAGCATTTTTTGTGTTTCTTAAATGTACATGTGTTCTAGCAATTTTTATTTAGATCTTATTTAGGTACTTTTCTAAGGCAGAGAGTTAAATGATACTTCACAATCAGTAGTGTGCGTTACCTAATTTCTGTTAATTTACAATTCAGTTCCCTGGGAAAATTATAATTTTAATGATGCAGAGTATACAAAGAAACATCTGTTGCTGCCCACCTTTCTTCTGGAAGAGCATTACATTTTAAATCTATATATTTTGCAAAGATCTTAAGTCCTACAGACCTTTGAAATAACCAATCTTCACTACATTGTTGGGATTTTTTTCTAATATTTTTCTGGAATATTAGGGTTGCCAATTCTTGTGATATTTTTCAGGCTCTAAAATTAACTTTTCCTGAATTTGTAATTTGTGGTCTCTAAAAAATCTTTTTATTTTGAAATAATTATAGAGTCATAAGAAGTTGTAAAAAAATAGTTAGAGAGGGGTTGTGTGTACCCTTCATCCAGTTTCCCCCAAGGACTACATCTGACATATCTATTGTAAAATATCAAAACCAGGAAATTGATATTGGCATAATGGGTGTGTCTGCTTGTACGCATTGTCATTTATCACGTGTATGTTTGTGTAAACACCACAATCAAAATACAGCACTATCCCATCGCTACAAAGATCTCCATCACCCTGCCTCTTTATAGTCATAGCTTCCATCCTTCCCTCCACTATCCCTGAACCCTGGCAATCACTAGTCTGTTTTCCATCACTATAATTTTGTCATTTCAAGGATGTTATATAACTAGAATCATACATTACCTGACCTTTTGAGATTGGCTTTTTTTACTCAGCCTAATACCCTCGAGATCCATTCAAACTGTTGCATGCGTCAATAGTTCGTTCCTTTTTATTGCTGAATAGTATTCCATGGTAATATTTACCAAAATCTGTTTAACCATCTACCAGTTAAGGAACATTTTGATTGTTTCTAGTACTTGGCTATTAAAAACAAAACTGCTATGAACAACCGTGCACGTGCACAGGTGTTTGTTTGGCCATACATTTTAATTGTACTGGAGCAAATGCGAAAGAAAGTGATTGCTGGCTCATAACTAAATAAACTTTACTTTTCAAAAAGAAACTGCCAAACTTTTTCAAGAGTGACTGCATCATTTTACATTCCAAACAGCAATGTATGAGAGATCCAATTTCTCTGCATCCTCACCAGTATTTGCTATTGTCAGTATTTTTCTTATTTTAGCTGTTCCAACAGATGGGTAGTGATAAATACGAATGGTCTTGTTATGCATTTCTCTAATGGCTAGTTATGTTGAACATCCTTTTATGGGCTCATAACTGTATATCCTTGCTAACTGTATATCCTTTTTGGTGAAATGTCTTTTTATGTTTTTTGTCAGTTTTATATTTTCTCTCTCTCTCTTTTTTTTTTTTTACTACTGAGCGTTTAGAGTTTTTTATGTATGCTAGGTACTCTGCCTTTGTCAGATATGTGTTTGCAAATATTTTCTGTCACTCTGTAGATTTTTCTTCATCCTCTAAACACGTTCTTTCACAGAACAAATGGTTTTACTTTTGATAAAATCTAATTTATTATTTTTTTTCTATTATGCATCATGACTTTGGTGTCATGTCTAAGCACTCTTCACCAAGTCATAGGCCCCCAGAATTTTCTCCTATATTTTTTTCTAAAAGTTTTAAAGGTTTATGCTTACATTTAAATCTATCATTTATATTGAATTAATTTTTGTAAAAGATGTGAGGTTTAGCTTGACATTCATTATTTTGCCTGTGAATTTCTAATTGCTCCAGCACCATTTCTTGAAAACAGTATCCTTCCTCCGTTTAGTTGTTTTGCACTTTGGTCAAAAATCAGTTGGACATACTTGTGTGGAGCTATTTCTGGGTTCTCTATTCTGTTCCATTAATGTATGCATCTATTCTGCTAATACCATACCATATTGATTACTGTAACTATATAATAAGTCTTAAATTGGGGTACAAAGATTCCTCTCACTTTATTATTTTTTCAAAATTGTTTTAGCCATTCTTATTCCTTTGTCTTTCCATATACATTTTAAATAATCATATGAATACATACAAAAATATTGCTTGGATTTTAATAGGAATTGCCTATACCAATTCATCAATGTTGCAAAAATTGACATCTTAGTATGTTAAGTCTTCAAATCCATGAATTTGGTATATGTTTCCATTTATTTAGATCTTCTTTGATTTATTTCATCAGTGTTTTCTAGTTTTCAGCATAAAACTTCTATATGTATTTTGTTTTATTCATATATAAATATTTCATTTTTTGAGTGATTGTAAATGGTATTGCATTTTTAATATTTGTTTCTACATCTTCATTGATAGTACATAGAAACAATTGATTTTTTGACCTTGTTTTTGTATCCTGTGACATGATGAACTCACTTATTAGTTTCAAGTGATTCTTTGTAGATTCTCTAGCATATTCTGTGTAAACAATCATGTCATCTGCAAATAGGGGTAGTTTTTTCCTTTCCAATCTGTTTGCTTTTCTTTTCTTTTCTTGCTTTATTGCACTGGCTAGAATTTCCATTACTGTATTGAATAGTATCCTTGCTGTGTTTATAGTCTTAGAGGAAACATATTCAATAATCATTCGATATGATGCTGTCTGAAGGTGTTTTGTAGAAGGTATTTATCAAGTTGAAGAAGGTGCCCCTATAGTCCCAGTTTACTGAGAGCTTTTATCATGAATGGATATTGAATTTTTTAAAATGCTTTTTCTTCTGACAATTGATATGATCACTTGATTTTTCTTGTTAGCTTGTCAATATGATGAATTACATAGATTGAATTTTGAATATTCAGCCAAATTCACCTCCCTGAAATAAACCCCACTTTGTCATGCTGTATTATTCTTTTTATACATTATTGAATTTACTGGCTAATATTTTGTTAAGAATATTTTTATCTAAGTTCATGTAGAATATTGATCCACAGTTTTATTTTCTATTGTCTTTTTCTGGTTTTGGTATCAGACTAATGTTGACTTTATAAATAAATTCAGAAGCATTCCCTCTTCTAATTTCTGGAAGACATTGAGTAGACTTGTTAATTCTTCTTTAAATATTTGGTAGAATTTTCCAGTAAAAATATCTGGCCCTGGAATTTTCTTTCAGGGTGAGTTTTTTAAATTATGAATTTAATTTCCTTAATTCTTATAGGGCTATTTGAATTATCTAATACATGATGGATAAGTTGTGGTAACTTGCACTTTTAGGGAGACTGATCTATTTTATTTAAGTTGTCAAACTTACATGTGTCGCATTGTTTGTAGTAGTCTCTTTCTTTTCTTTTGATGTCTACAGCATCTGTAGTTATAACCCCTGTTTCCTTTTTGATATTGGTAATTTGTGTCTTCTCTCTTTCTTTACAAGTCCTGCTAGAGGTTAATCAATTTTACTAACCTTTTAAGTAAACAGGTTTTGTTTCATTAATGTTCTCTATTGTTTTTCTCTTTTAATTTCATTGATTTCTGCTCTCGTCTTTATTACTTCTTTCCTTCTGCTTACTTTGGGTTTATATAGCTCTTCATTTCCTAAGTTCTTGAGGTAGGAGCTTATATTATTGATTTCTTCTGTACTCATGTAAGCACTTAGTGCCATAAATTACTCTCTCCACCTGCTTTTGCTGCATCCAACACATTTTGATATGCTGTGTTTTCATTTTCATTCAATTCAATGTATTTTCTTATTTCACTTGAGACTTTCTTTTGACTAATAGCTTATTTAGAGGTGAATTATTTAGTTACAAATGTTTAGAGATTTTCCTTTTGTCTTTCTGTTGTGAATTTCTAGTTTGGTTCCATTGTGATCACAGGACTTACTCTGAATAATTCATTTATTTTGAATGTATTGAGGTTTCTCTTTTGGCCCAGGATATGTTTTACCTTGGTATGTATTCCATAGGCCTTTGAAAAAAATGTGTTTCTGTGCTTGGTGGGTAGAGTATTATGATATCATTATCACGTCTATTAGATTCTGTTGGTTTTTGGTGCCCTTTTGTTCTTGTATATTTTGCTAAGTTTTTGGAAAATTATTTTATCAGTTGTTGAGAGAGAGAGAGAGTTGTTGAAATCTCCAATTATAATTGTGGATTTATTTCTCATTTCAACTTGATTAGTGTTCACTTCACCTATGTTTCACTTCTGTTGTTTGGTGCAAACACATTTATGATTTTTGTGTCTTCTTGCAAGATTCAATGTCTCTCTCCATCTCTGGTAATTTTTTCTCTGAAGTCAACTTTATCTGATTTTAATATAGCCAACCTTTTTTCTTTTGATAATGATGGCATGGCCTGTCTTTTTCCTTCCTTTTACTTTCAACCTACTTACATCACTATATTTGAACTAATTTCCTTTTTGATGGCATATAGTTGATCAATCTTTTTTTTCACTTTGACAATCTCTGTCTTTTAATGGTGTGTTTAGGTCATTTATAATTAATTTAATTATTGCTATGTGAGGACTTGAGTTTGCCATTTTATTTTTTTATTTTCTGTTTAGTCTCTGTTTTTTATTTCTCTGTTTTTTTTCTGCCTTTCTTTGAATTACTTGATGATTCCTTAGAGTCTCATTTTGATTTATCTATAGTGTTTTTTACTGTATCTCTTCATATTTTTTTTTAGTGGTTACTCTTGATATTATATTATATCACAGTCTGCTGATGTAAACATTTAACCAGTTTAGATGAAGTGTAGAAAACTTACTTTATGCCACTTTGCCCTTCCTCATTATAATATTTTCTCTATGTACATGAACAACTAGATCAGAAAGTGCTATAATTTTTATAATTTGTGCTTCAACCATCACACATAAATCAAAAACTCTAGAGGAGAGCAAAAATGTATTGTGTTTGCCCATATTTTTACTCAAGTCATTGTTCTTCCTGCATGAGGTTCCAAGATTCTTTATTTAAGCTTTTTATTTTGGTTATTGTATTCTTTGGTTCTTTTCCATTAGTTCTTCCTTCTATGTTCTATTTGTTGAGACTTTTATTTCTTTACTGAGACTTTTTTGTTTGTTTCAGGTATATTTATAATAGCTTTTTGAAGGATTTGTATGGTGGCTGCTTTAAAATCAAATGACTTTTTTTTAAGCCAGATGATTTTAAAATCTATGTAATCTCAATATTGACACATTGATTGTTTTTGCTCATGAAAGTTGAAATTTTTTAATTTGTTGTATGATGAGTGATTTTTTTAAAAAAAAATTTAAACCTGGGCATTTGGAGTTTTTAATTTTGAGAATTTGGATCTTATTTAGATCTTCTGTTTTCATTGGTCTCCTCTGACACTGTTTTGGCTGAGGAAGAGGTGTGGTGCCATTTTGTTACTGCCACGTTGATGTAGAAGTCCAGGTTCCCCTCTCTATTGACACCTAGGAGAGAGAGCTCCTAGTTATTGCTGGGAGGGCAGAGGGGTGGGAGTTGTAGCTTCTACTAGGTCTCTGTTGCTATCACCCTGGCTGGGAGTGAGAGAAGTACCTCATTCCTGCTCCCCATGTGGCCTCTGTGTTATGGGTCACTTTTACTACTGGTTGGTAGTGAAAATCCTGACTCTCCACTTGGCCTAGTTGACACCACCCCAGTGAGGAGAGAAAAGGTGTCCTATTATGGTGAGTTTGGGCTTCTTACATTCTTTCCGCTGTCACTGTGGGACAGAGGGTGACTCACGATTGCTTAGAAAGGAATAAAGTCCCTGCATTTATTTCCTAGGGCTACCATAACGAAGTACCACAAACTAGACCTTAAACAACAGACATTTATTTTCTAACAGTTCTGGAGGCTGGAAGTCTGAGATCAAGGTGTCAGCAGGGTTGTTTCTCCTGAGGGCTCTCTCCCGGCTTGTGGATGGCCACCTTCTCCCTATGTCTTCACTTGGTCTTCCCTCTGTAACTGTCTGTGTCCTAATCTCTGTTCTTACAAGGACACCAGTTATACTGGATTAGGGCCTGCTCGAGGACCTCATTTTAACTTAATTACCACTATAAAGGCTCCATTTCCAAATATTATCACATTCTGATGTATGGAGGCTTGGGGCTTCAACATATAAATTTTGAGAGACACAACTCAGCCCGTAACAGTCCCAGTGTCTTTTTTGGGCTTCTCTAATACCAGCCAGTGTTGGGCTGATGTGTCTTATGACAGCCTGGCTAGTGTGGGATTCTAGGCTTTCCTCTTAGCCCTTGCTGGTGTTGTTGGGGTTGAGGCCACAGTTTTTTCTATGGTGCTTGACTGGAGCAGAACTTTAATTGTCTACTGGTATTCTGTCTTGTGAGGCATTTCCAAGTCCTTTTCCTCAAGAGACAGACTTTAGTTGGAACACTTTTTTGTCTGTACTCATTGTTGTTTTGGGTCACCCACTTTTCCAACTCCAGTGTGGGATATTTGGGGCTAAAAGAAAACCCAGGGAACTCACAGCTGTGTTTTCCCTTGAGTCTCGTGGTCCTAGTCAATCTTCCTTCTTCTCTCCACTTGTCAGAGTCTTCTTAGGTTTGTTTTAAATGTAGTGTCCAAACTTTCTAGTTGTGCTTAGTGAGGATAATAGGGAAAAGAATTGTACTCCATCTTTCCAGAAGAAGAACTGCAGTGGAATCAATTTATAGTCTTTTAAAGGATACTTTTCTACTAAAGCTTTTATTTGCAACTGAATTATTTGCTTATTTTATGTGTTTTCATTGGAAAATAATTATAATATTTTATTTGTAGGTTATTTTGTTAATACTATAAAATCTATTTAATTTTGTATAAATCATTTTAATTAATTTTATATTGGCGATTATTTATTCTATAAAAACAAAGATAATGCATTGTAATGATTATAAATAATCCAAAGTAGGGATAATAGGATATTTTTTAAAATTTATCTATTTATACTCTATATTGTATTTTATCTCTTTACTTACGATTATTATTACACACAAAGTTATCGTAAGTGTAAGAAGAAAAGTTCATTGGAGAAATACTATTTAGATGTTATGAGGAAAGGCTAGCATCAAGTATATTTTGCTCAACTCTCCTACACATGTGAATCTAAGCTAAACTTAGAATATTTGACTCTAATCATAATCAGTCAGATCTCATATTTAAATACTTCGAGTGCCTTTCACAAGTAGGTGTTCCATGATTACTTCCTCTGTTTCTTCCTTGCAAAGACATTGCAACAAATAGATGGCTTTATATTCCTCCTCTGATGGAGTTGATAAAATACCAAACACTCCATGTGGGATAAATCAAGATGACATCAACAACTGCCATACACTAATAATTTACCAAAGAAGGAGAAAGAAAGGAACCAGACTTTCTTGGACTAAGCATGTTACATATATTATTTTATTAAATATTCACACAACTCTAGTGTTAACTAAGACTATGATAGAGCATTGTGCTGTGACCTATTTCTGTATTTTCTAGTAGCTAACAAGCCTAAGCTGAGACCAAGTGTTTGCTACGTATCTTCTGTTTACTCTTCCAGATTACTTCTTCATCTTTTTCCATTCTTCCTTGTGCCCTGGGAAGGGGAGGTGATCCTTATCAGTCCAGAATCAATGTACTCTCTTGCCAATGAGAGGCCCTCATTTTACAGCTCCATGTAAAGCACTTGTGTATTTCTCTCACAATATTCTAGAGAACATTGCCTCTTTAAAATACTGTTGTTAAGAATATAGTTTCCAAACATGGTTCATACTTCAAACAGCTTCCTTGACTTAATTCAGAGAACAGCACTTACTTTGGAAATCTGGAATCTAAAATCGTATGACAAATTTAGCCTATTGAACCCAATCTAGTATGTTGAACACAACAAAGGCTGATATCTAAATAAACACAAACAAAACAAAGAATTTAGGGTATTATATTTTCCCTGTAATGTTGTTAGCTTTACAGTTCCATTTCTAATAACCAGTCTTGTCTGCTACCAGGGAGAATGTGAAAGACTTTGATAAATTTATCCACCTGCTTGATGAGTCTTCATTGACTTTATTGGTTTGGTGTAGATGGTATGCCTTTGTTCTAAGTTAATAATGTCCTGTGTTTGATATTTAGCTATGTGTAACTTGACTTACACAGATTTCTTTGTGATTATCGTTCCCAAAATTAATTTGTTTTGCTCATTCTGTTTTCCAGAAATCCAGAGTTAGGCTGCAAATTGTGCTTCTGGGTGTTCTTAAGGCAGATCTTCTGTTTTTGACCAGAGTTGTTTCAGTTTCCTACATGGCCAGCTGCTCAAGTGTAGTACCATCATTCATCAACTCCACATGTCCAAACTAACAAAAGTGAATTGCTCTCAGCATTGCTTCCAAACTAGTAGCTGGCTGACATCTAGCTGCTCTGTCTTGGTGATTTTGTATGCTAATATCCCATAGGTAAATGCCACTGAAACAACCAGTTTTTTCTCATAGTTTTTTCTACCTGTCCCTTATGGCTTAAGGGAAGACTGGAAAATTTAAACTTCCAGTATGGTCAGTGCAGAGACAAATTCAAACACGGTTGTTGCTAGTGAGAAACAGGCCTTGTAAAGAGCATAGTTTCACAACTTCTGAATGTGGATGAATTATGGAAGTTCTCTTTTTCATTATTATATGTCTATATGATATGGACATCACTCATAGCCTTCTCTAACCCCATAAATTATCCTTTTGACCCTAGAAGAGACTTGGAATATAGCTTCGCAGTACTTCCGTATTCCTCTTTTCTGTCATCACTGTCAAGCTAGAGAGCAAAGATGATCGATACATAAGTGATGGGCAGGCTGAGGAGTATGAAATCCTAAGACAATGCAATGGCACTGTCAAATATATTTTGTAGATGTATATTTCAGCTAAGCATTTGAAATATGTCCTGTGATTTTCTATTCCCTACTAACAAGGTTATTAAATTTGAATACCCTGTGTATACCTGTTTCAAGCATTTATCATTACATGATTATCATTTTGATGAGACCAACAACTATTCCTTATTCATCTTTGAATGCACCCAGCCTTTTTGCCTTAGTTGTAGTGGATTTATAAACAGGTTTAGCCATGGTTCTCAATCCAAAGAGATATTAGACAGGTAACTGAGAAAAAAGAAGGAATAAGAAATGTATTATTACACAACAGTCTTTTGTTGATGACATGACATCTCCATCTTCACTCTCATTTTTCTTTCTTAATCTTTTGTGATACCAAAAGTCATTACAATTATGGAAGCAGAACCTAGAATTTCTCTGCTCTTCAAGGTTAACTGCGTTCTCCCTGATTTGAGGGACAATTGTAGCTCTCTTTGGAAATGACTAATAAATAAGTGGCCGCAAGATATTTTGTTTAACAGAATTCCAAATTAATAAAAGTATAAGACTAATCTAAAAAACACGATGACGGAGTTGATGAGATTGGAACCATGTGTCGTCAGAGCACCAGTCTCCCAGAAATCTGTCTTGATAGGTCCAATGCCAGAACCATAGATGACTGTAGAACAAGTAGTGTGAATAGAAGGAGGGGGTCAGGTCTGGGTGAGGCTGAACTCCCAACTCTTGGAGACTTTAGTTTTCTCATTTGCAGAGTATTCTGCTAAAACATGCATCATTGTAGTAAAAACAACATGCATCTTCTTTTGATTTAGTGATAAATATCTATAATTGTTGCTTTTACATTGGGACAAACCCACAAAGAGGGAAATTTTATTGAAATAGCTGGGAGGGGTGGAAAGATTAGGAATTAATTCCCTCAAAAGTAAGCAGATTTGGGACAGAAAATCTGTCTGGAAGCCACTGATAGATACACGGAAGATGGATTCTCCAATGGTTTTGAAGTATAAAAGCAGAAGCAACTTCATCAATCTTTTTCTAGTACTTTAGTACATTGGTCTGAGTAGTTAGGGCAAATATCGAGCATGCATTGGCTCAAAGGAGCAAATGAGTGTTTTAATCAAATACATATAAATATCCCATTGGTGTCTACTGAGGTATATTTTACCATAGGCCCACGAGTAGTAAGGAGTGAATCTATCTACTAGGCACTGTTCAATGTGCTGAGGGAAAATGTCTTTCCTTGTGGAATTTACATTCTAGTGACTGAGACAGATAAAATCCGATAATCAAAGAGACATAGATATGCTGTCAGCTGATGTTGAGTTCCAGGAAAAAACTAAGCAAAGCCAAGGCAGAGAGGGTAAGAGGAGATGTTTTTTAGGTAAGGAAAGGAAGAAAAGTCTCTCTTTGGAGCTGACACTAAGCAGAGACCTTAGTGGGAGAGGAGGCCATGTGTGCTTCTTGGGGAAAAGTACTTCGTGCAGATGGAGCAGTGAGTTCAAAGTCTCTAAGGCAGGAGTGTGGTTGGAGACTGGAAACAGCAGTATGATGAGAGCACAGTCAGCAAATGATGAAGTGATGGAATGTCACTTTGTTAATGGAGCTGGGTCTAGATCATCAGAGGGTCTTATGGGTCAGAATGAGGACTTAGGTCAAAATGGGATGGGAAACGAGCTGATAGTTAATGCGAAGTTTTAAACAGGAGTGACAAGATCTATAGGATCACTCTCACTGCTGGGTGGACAATAGACTGTAGAGAGGCAAGAGTTAAGCAAAGACCCAGTTATGAGGAAATCATAGTAGTCTAAGCAAGAGGTCATCATGCCTTGGGCGATCTCCCTCGGTTATTGGCCATAATGACAGCAGGTTTTGACAATCCTCAAAAGAGAGGTGAGCACATTACAGAAAGTGTTCACTTGCAGTTTTGGAAGCATTTGGGGATCTGGGTGTCAGTACAGACTAGTTCTGCCACCAAATACTAACGTCCTCTTGGGCAGAAAATTTAAACTTCCTGTAATGCAACTTCCCATTTCAACTTGCAGGGTTTGAAATACATTATCACGACAACCTGCATCACTGACTGTCTGTGTTTCTCTGCAGACAAGTATAAAGGATGTAGAACATGGAGAATGTGTGAGCATCAGGACCTGATACAGCATTGGAGTGTCTTGTGTCACCTGCCTATGAATTCCCAAGGAAATGTTAATAAACTACTGTTACATTGTAGAGTAAGAAGGTTAGGAGACTTTTCGTTAGTTTCTTTGCAACAGATAATAAATGCGCAAAATAACTAATTTTAAAAATCTATTCCTAGGAACTTTTTCATGATTTTTCTGTGACTGTAATTATACAATCCAAAGTCTCCAACTGAATTCAACATCTCATAACTATGTTAATGGTTCAGGATAGAAAGGGAAAATTGCAAAGTTTAAATTCTGTTTCAATATGATGACTCTTGAGAATTTTATTGACCTTGGTGGACCTTTTGGAATTTGAGTTCATTTATAATCAAACTAGAAAAAAATGTTTTGAAATGCTATTTAGAAGCTTAAAAGAATTATTGGACCCTGAATGACTTTCATTACATGACATTTTGATAAGGTCATTGTAAATGAGTCAGAAACACGGATTACATTTCCTTTAAAAATACACATCGCTTCACGACAGATTTGGTCCAAATTCGTTTTGGCTTTTGCTGAATCCCAAGTGTTTTCTTTCTATTTTTTGCCTCTTTAAATTCTCCAATAAACTTGCTAAACCCATAATCTAGGTGAGCTCACGTACCTCACTTCCCCGTTGAGTTTAGCCTCCGGCTTTTCTTTAATAGCATGTATCCTAAGAGCAGAGAGTTTTATACTGAGAATCAGCAGGAGCACAAACTCTAATAAAGCATGGGAATATTTTTTTCCTTTTAAACAGGGAGAGCTCTAAGGGACTGATATTGTTCCAGAGTACTGACTCAAATCTGTTCTGTTTGAACTCTGTGATTATGAAATTTCAATTAAAGCTATAAAAAGCAAAGCTAACAGACACCAGAGCATGCCAAAGAAAAACAGAATGTTCCTTTTTGATTGGGAAATAATTATCTAAGTTCAGTGGCTGGGTCCAGGTAGCTGAATTTACATTTGCTTCGCCTCATTATAGAAACAGTTGAATTATGGTAAATTTTCCCCAAGCAGCAAAGCTGTCATTCAAAAGGGTGATTTTATTGGGGTGCAAATCCCTTTAGTTATTGCTTCAGTCCATTTTTAAAATGGATTTGAAGCCTGAGGGGAAAGTATAAATTAAGACAGATTTTTCTCTTTATATGATGAACCTAGCCTGTTTTGCGAGCTGCAGCCCACTGTCATACCTGCAGGGCGCTCATCTACCAGGAAAGTCGTGTTATCTCATTCTTTACAGAGGTGAGATGTAAACACAGCCAGCTATCTTCTTTCTCAAAAATCACTACGCTGATTGGATTATATCTTCAACAACAGACTGAATTTCCCCACACTTTATTACTTAGTGTTTGAAACATGTGAGGCTCAATTTTGAGGTAAAATAGAAACGCACTCAAAAATTTTAGGATTGCAAAAATGTAGTGACATTAATGACTTTCCAAATCTTCGCCTTGAGGGTGGAGGGGAGGGATAGCATGACTTTACAAAATTTGAGAAATTAGCCTTTTTTCTAATTTTTAGAAAAAAAATCTAAATATCTAAAATGATTCACAAGGGTTGTAACAGAATAAAATATTTATATATTACAGGCACCGTTTAAACTAGATAATATAATGGAAAGGAAAAGCAAAATCAGATATGATTACTCTTCTGGGCAGTTTCTGACAATGGACGTAATCTCTTTGGGAGAAATGAGGGCTTTTTTTTTTTTTTTTGCCATTTTAGGGAAATAACTACTTACAATATATTTTAGGAAAAGATCTTTTGTCAAGAATTGTTTAATTTTTAATTATGACATCCATGACATTAAAAATTTAGGATAATAATTCTAGGTTAAATAAGGATTTCAGTAAGTATACTGTAAAGTACATGTATGCAATATATGAATGCTTTATTTGTGAACACACAGATGCAGACACGTACATAATACATTATATTCAGAACTTAAGTAACATTAGAAGATCACAAATTCTATCCCTTTGTTTCATGGCATCAGTATAAACAATTTAATTTAGATATCATAATATACATTATTTTGATATAACTTAGAGAAATACATTTCATAATAGTCTTCATTTCATATCTAATTTAAATTCTTCCTATGTGGTACCCTTAGATTTTTGTCCCTTATTCTTTCATTTCAACAGAAATGGTCATCAGATTTTGAACAATAATAATCCTACATATCCTTAAAGTCTGAAGTCTCACCTGAGCCCAAATCATTCCCATAACCTTTCTTTGATAAACCTCGTGATCTAGTCTTTTCATCAATCAGAGCTCTCCTGAGTACCCTCTTCATGTTGTACATATCTACCTTAAGTCCCACAGAAGGAGACTGTTAAGCAATGGTTTAAGTTTGTGTATAATAGGATGATTACATCGATTTCCTTCTGTGTACATTTTCCCCATTCCTGAATTCTGTTTTGCTGTCGACCAATCATGAAATACTTCCGAATCACCCTCAAATCATGTCCTGTTCTGAACTCGGATATTGTTTTCTATTATATTTCACGCAGAGCAGTTAATGATGATCTAGTATTTCTACAGTTTTTTCTCTAAATGTTTATTACTTTTGATCTCTTCTTCCCATATCAATCAATTCCATGATTTTAAGATGAAAATGTTTTTAATAATCATAGCAGATACCAATTATGAAACACTAGTCCTGAAATGTGCTTTGTTAAAAATAGATTCCAAGGGCTGGCCCAGTGGCACAAGTGGTTAAGTGTGCGTGCTCTGCTGCCGCAGCCCAGGGTCTCCCAGTTTGGATCCTGGGTGCGCACTGACACACTTCTTGACGAGCCATGGTGTGGCGGTGTCCCATATAAAGTAGAGGAAGATGGGCACAGATGTTAGCTCAGGGCCGATCTTCCCCAGCCAAAAAGAGGAGGATTGGCATCAGATGTTAGCTCAGGGCTGATCTTCCTCACACACACACAAAAAAAATAGATTCCATAATTTAAATATTTGGGAGAAAGGGTGCCTATTATGCCCTCTTCTTATATATTTATAATGTATATTAATTTAAGAAGTCTTATAGTAAAGAAATCTATTTAATTTTGACTCAAAATTCTAAAAAAAAACTTCACAAACTTTCTATAAATATCCAAGCTACCTGAATCAAATTCTTGATTATAGGTATTTGAACTCAGACTGTGGGAATTGGCAAAGTGAATAATTACACACAGACACAGTATGTAAGCCTTATTATCTGTAGAACATTTAAATACAAATCAACAAATTTATGCTGCCCTGGAATCAAAAAAACTTCCAGTTTTAGTCAGTGAAATCCAGATATCTAAAATTTCAGGAAGCACACTTGTGAGTAGCACAAATTCAAATTGTATCAATTTGGTTATATCTACAGATTCCATTCTTTTGGATAATGCAAAGCTTATATCCAGTTTATTATTTTTTAAATTATGCTTTCTATTTTTGACATAAAGTATTTTTTTATGTAGTCAGATTTATCCATTGTTTTTGCCTTTGACATTTTTTCCAGTGTTCTAGTCTGAGATCAAATACATTTCCCATCCTAGTTATTCCATGACATTTTCCTTGTTGTAGAAAACCTATCTAATGACCTCACCAACCACAAAGTTGCTCAAGGCATAGAATTCGAATTCGCCTTGACCACTTAATACATCCCCACTCGCTTCTCATGACACCTAAGTAGATAATACCTTTAAAGTTGTGTCTTCTCATCCAAGAATATTGCTTTTCCCTCAATTTGTTCATAATTCCTTTTATTGTCTTTCAGTTAAGTTTTAGCACCTGCAGCATGTAGGTCTTGCGTGGAAGGGTTTGATTTCTTCTTCATATCTTAATGTTTTTACTGAAAATTTTCTAATTGCTTGTTCTTAACTCATTGGAAAGACTTTGATTGTTATACACTGATACCTTTTCTGGTCATATTTCTTAATTCTCATATTCTGACAATTGTTTTTTGATGATTATTTTGTATTTTTTAAAAGAAAGGAATATTTTATCGCCTACAGATAATTACAAGTTGTGTCCTTTTCTTCCCAAGGTTTACACTTATTTATTTTATTAGTCTTTTTGCATTGGCTGAAATCTACACAACATTACTGACAATGAGTCTCATTATTTAGTTCTTGGCCAGTATGGAAATGTTTCCAAAGTGTCATTATTTAATGTAATATTTGCTAAAGTTTGACACCCTTCATTGGTGGGGGGATATATTGACAACTCAAAATTAGCAAGTTTCTTTCTCTTCATAATTTGATAAAGCTCTTCATGAGAAATTACCATTCAATTTCATTTATCAAAATCATTTCAGCATTTTTGAGATGATCAAACAGTGTTTGATTTTCTTTCTTCAGTTGAATACATTACATTAATGGATTTCCAAATGTTGGTCCATTTAAGTGTTTCTATGATAAATCCTATGCAATCATGAAATATTATTTTTTAATGTAAGTTTAATGCAACTCACCAAAAGTTTCATTTTGTCTATTCTATTGCCTCATTAATTATGCCTGTTTATTTTATTTTTAATGGCTGTTCTAGAGTTTATAATACACATTTTTAAATTTTCACAGTTTATCTTCAAATATTATACACTTTCAATATATAATGTAAGAAGCATAATAATATAGTTCCATTTTTTCCTTTTATCCTTTGAGTATTGTTTCCAAACATTTTAACTCTATACGTGTTCTAAACTTCACAATAACATCATATTTTGCATTGAACACTCAATATTATTTAAGGAAAATAAAAAGAGTAAAAATATCTTTTATATACACTCAGATATTTACCTTTTCTAACACATTTCATTCCTTTGTGTGGATCAAAATTTCCATCTGGGGTCATTTTCATTCTGCCCGAAGGACTTCTATAAATATTTTTCATAATACAGACGATTATAATGAATAATATTTGCTTTGGTTTTTCTGAAAAAAATTTTGTTCTCATTTTTTAGAAATATCATTTCATTAAGTATGTTATTCTAGGATGAAGGAGTTTTTTCCCAGTTCTGTAAAGAGGCTGCTCCATTGTCTCTGAATTCCGAGGTTCAGACTAGAAGTCTCCTGAAATTCTTTTCTTTTTCTTGCATGTGTAATGTGTCTTTTTTAAATCTCTCACCATGTTACACGTGTTCTTTTTATTATTGTTTTAAGTAATCATACTAAAATGTGCTTTATGACTCTGGAACCTGAGAGTTTATAAAACTCAACACATTCGAAAAATCTATGGTCATAATTTCTTCAAATATTTTTTCCTTCCTCTCTCTTTTCTCCTCTTAGGAATCAAATTACATGTGATTTAGACCACTGTGTATTGTTCCATGTTCCACTGAGGCTCTTTTCACTTTTTAAAATCTTTTTTTAATCTCTCTCTTTGCTTTATTCTAGAGAATTTCTATTGCTATATGTTCAATTTCACTGAGTTTTTCTACCGCAGGATATAATCTACAGTTAATCTCATTCAGTTTATTTTTTATTTAAAGTATTCTAATATTCATGTCTAAAAGTTTGATTGAGATCTTTTTAATATTTTCCAATTCTCTCCTTAGCACGATTTCTTCTCTCTTCTTATAGGTAGAGGGCATGCTTATAATAGCGATAGTCACACTTGACTGCTGATGTCTTCATCTCTGTAATTTCTTGGTTTATTTCTATTTATGGATTTTTGCCCTGTTATGGGTTATATTTTCCTCTTTCTTTACATGAAGATTTCTTGATAGTGTCTCACTGGATTCCTAAGGTAAGAATTTTACGTAGCTGTATTCTGGATTTGGTTGTATTTCTTTAAATAATGGATTTCTTTAAAAATTTTATGGCTCATGGTTAAATTACTTGAGCTTATTTGCCTTGCTTTTTCGCCTTCTTAGGGCGGTGTTTACTCTATGGTAATTTAGATTCACTAGCAATTCTATTCTCTCTGAAAATTCTACTTGATATTCCGTGAGTGAGCAAGTCTTTCCACCTTAGCTGGAGGAAACACAATCTATTCACAGAAATCCAGGAATTATTCAACCAACAGCTTTATGGTGGTTATTTTCTCACCTCACCCCATACAGGCATGTCCAGATCAGTATTTGGCCAAACATTTGGTAGGGTCTTTCTGAAAAATCTCTTGGTCTCTTTTACCCTGGGCAGCTCCCTCATCTCTGATACGTTTCTCCACAAATTCTGCCCGTGTTGGCCTCTCCAAACTCTAAGCTCTGTTTCTTCAACTCAGAGAGACCGTTTGTCTCTTTGGTTTCTCCTTTCCTGAAATGTGGTCTGGAATCTACCTCCAGGCAGCAAACTGAAACAACGATATGGCTTACCAGGTTTTCTTCCCTTTCAGGAACATAGTCCTGGGCTGCCTGTTGTCCAAAGACTAAAAGTATTTATTCCCTATATCTTGTCTGGTTTCTTTTGTTTTTTCTTCTTTAGTTGTGAGGAAGATCAGCTCTGTGCTAACATCTGCCAATCCTCCTCTTTTTTTTTTTTTTGCTGAGGAAGACTGGCCCTGGGCTAACATCCATGCCCATCTTCCTCCACTTTATATAGGACGCCGCCACAACAGGGCTTGCCAAGCGGTGCATTGGTGCGTGCCCAGGATGCCAACCGGCAAACCCTGGGCCACTGCAGCGGAGCGCGCACCCAACAGCTTACACCACCGGGCTGGCCCCTTGTCTAGTTTCTTTTCATTCTTGATTAATAGGAGGACAGTTTTTGTTGCATTGTTTAAATCTTGAATTGAATGCTTATTTGTCATTAGTTTTTCTTTGATATTCTAATAAATGATTTAAGGCAATACATATTTTTTTTGAGAGAATTATTCTGGCCACATTTCATATATTTTGATTGCTTTGCTCTCATAATTAATGATTAATAACTGTTTTGTATTTTCATTTTCTTCTTAATCCTCAAATTTAATTCTACTGCAAAAACTTGCCAACATTCTTTATTCCAGAAGAATTTAATGTGCTTATTTTATTACGTACTCCACCACCCCATTTTACTTCTATAAACTTAGATTATCACTCACCACTAAAATTACTGTTGGTAGGGGCTGGCCTGGTGGCGCAGCAGTTAAGTGCACATGCTCTGCTTTGGCGGCCCGGGGTTTGCAGGTTTGGATCCCTGGCACAGACCTACGCACTGCTTGTCAAGCCATGCTGTGGCAGCGTCCCATATAAAGTAGAGGAAGATGGACATGGATGTTAGCTCAGGGCTGATCTTCCTCACACACACACAAAAAATTACTGTTGGTATATCATTTTTTATTAAATACTTATCCTTTAAGAATTATTATTCATTCATGCACTCAAAAAACTTAATGTGGATAAGTCATTGTCCAGGAACATACAATAAAGCAGTGATTCTCAAACTACATAGTGAAGGAAACTTTTAAAAAATTTATTATTTATTTTTATGTACAGTTTGTCATAATTCAATATCACGTAAAATACTGGAAAATGAAATTATATAAAACAGAGACAAAAAATATAAGATTCATTTAAAAAATATTAGATGCAATAATATGCATGTACTATTTGGTTAATTGGTTATAAAAGAGTCTTAAAAAGTTTCTAAGCACTTACTCTTAATTTCTATATTTATCTCGTCATGAAATAATAACACATCACATAGTGGCCCAGATCCACAGCTCACATTTTGGGTTGCTATGCTCTAAGGGTCATATATTAAAAATTGGAAGGTGGTGGTGGAGAGAGTATTGGTTTGTATGGGAAAATACATTCTTCATTAAGATGTGATAGTAACATAATAATCAACTGGAATAAATATCTGTCCTCTATACTCTTTTTTTCTGTGATTACTCATTCACTCTCTTTCAGAAGATAAGAAAAAATATATGCGTGTTTACATGAAGGAAAGTAACTAAACCACTTGAAGGCAATCTGACACATACTTTCCCTTTGAGTCTTGTTCATCTGTGAGCCTTGACTCTGTCCTGTTGATTAATGAGTCCAGTTCTTTATAGAGCTTGAATCACTGCCTGGTAAGTACTTAAAAAAAGAATAGCACTTTTTCTCTTTCAGGCTACTGCAGTTTTTATGAAACAGAACCAAATCTTCCTGGAAAAATTACATTGATACAACCTGAATAATAATCTGATTGCTCTTGTATTTTACTTAAAACTATTATAGTTCATGAAAAAAAATGGAAATTTCACTTGTTAATGTAGATAGTTCCTTTATTGAAATTTGGGGACTTTTTTTAAATCACATTATTGAAAAAAATAAGCATTTAAACCACAAAGTAAACCCACTGTTGGCTTCTCTAGCTTCAAAGTGGTAGAAAATTTATTAAAGCAACATAATTATTGCCTTTGCCTTTAAAAAACTAAATGCAAAGCTTAATTCTCTGTTGTTTTTTTTTTTACTTCCCATATTATTGCCATAAGAAAGCAAAAAAATGCTATATACATTCTATATTATTTGGCCTTTTGTAGGATTTCAAGGTAAAATATAGGATGCCGTCTAAATTTTAATTTCAGAAAAATATCAAATAATTTTTAGTAGAGATATATCCCATACATTATTTTTATTTGCTAAAATCTAGTAACCAGACTTTTATACCTTATTTATTGTTAGAGACTTGATGACTTCCAAGAGTCCAATTTCTATAGGAACTATGTCACCAATGAAAGAGAACATTTAATTTCCAGTATGAGACCCTCCAGCGCCCTTGCTCCACTACACCAAATAAAGGGGCCATATCTTTTAGATGGTGCAAGTACAAAATGTTGAGGATTTTATCAGCCTGAGTTGCCTTTATCACTGAAATGCTGAAAATATAGATGAGAATTGCTCTATAGAGTAGACCGGATCCACAGCAGACGTTGTATAAGCAAGAAATAAACCTTTGTGGTGTTAATTTCCTGAGATTTGGGTGATGACTGTTACCACAGCATGACACAGCCTATACTGACTGATTTCAAAAGTATTGCTCTCAAAGTTAGACCTTGTTTACTTTGTGATTGTTCAGGATAAATAGTATTACTTCTAGATTAAATTAAATAGATAGAAGTAAATTCTCATAAAATTCTTTCATGCTTTGATAAGATTTTAAATCCAGTTTTTGCTATTTTATTAATGTTTATATAATCCCATAGGTAATGTTTCCATGAAGATTAGAGACAAAAAGGAATAAGCCAATATTTATTTAAACTCTTTTTATGTAATTCTCTGAGTAGCACCCAAAATATTAAATTGAATTTGCACATTCTATTGCCACAAATCATGAGTGGGACTTCTGACTCCTTTCCAGGTACGTAAGTCGTGTAATATGTAAGACCTTTAGAAGAATGTGACTGGTGGTCCAAGCGGAATAACCAAAATAAGTTGGAAACCAGGGGCTGATTCACCTTGGGAGAAGGGTCATTGTCATTTTTTTCCTTTAGAGATGTCCTACGGTTATTGATATTGTGTTGTTCAAACTAAATGAGGAAGTTGGTCCTTAGGATAAAGAAATAATCTGAATGTGTCTGACTTTCCCAAAAAGGAATAGATTTGCTACCTAAGTGGCAAGTGACTATCTTAGTAAGTGACAGGTTAGTAGAAAATACAGAGATGGAATCAATGAGATGTGGTGGCAAATGAGAGTATCATTGGCAAGATGGTCTCACCGTTGAGCCATTAAAATAAAACTCTTTATAATTCCTCTATAGTTTGATTTGTAATAAATCCACGAAGGAAGCAACACTGGCTTAGTTAGTCATGGTAGACATTTTCAATTTTGTCTACATATTATAATCTTCTTAAGAGAGCTTTTTTTGTTTTTTTTAAATAAAAGTGTTTAGGCTCCCCATACAGAGATTCCAACTCGGTAGATTTGCTAAGTAATCTGACTTTCGAAAGGCTTCACTGGTAATTTTCATAAACATATCAGTCCTGCTAGAAATTCTTCATGGTTTGCTTGATATAGCTTATGATGCCTTCTTAGTTTGTTGAACTGAAATACGCAAAGCACAGGCCTTGCTAAAAGAATGTTAGAAGCCTGAAAGCAAGGTAGATTTTTTCTTATCTATGCTTGGATTTATTTCCAAAACGTGCTTAGAAAGCAAAGAGAAAAATGAAGAGGAAATATAAAGAGAGTATGAGAAGAAGTTTTGAAAGACTAAAAGAGAGACAAAAAGTCAAACAAAATTTCAGTTCTTCTGAACATATCACTTCTACAAAGTTCTAGGAGTAATATCACACTCCAATGAGAAAGGCATCCTTGTAGCTATCCTAGCTACATAACTTTATCCACAGAGAATGATGGCCCTTGAATCATATCTCCCATGGATTGCACTTTAATAATTATCTTTTATTCTTTAATTTTGCCTGTTTTTTGTTATATACCCACATTACTATCTCTGTTGCTCTGCAACAGTTTTGTATACTGACAGAGCCATTTTATATTTAACTACTCAAAAAAAATTCTCAACAATATGATTTATAAATGGAAGATCTTATTTGGTTTCGTGGAAGCTTTATAGAATAAGTAGAATTTATAAAATAACAAACAAAAGTAAACTTTAAAGTCTCTTTCACCATAAGCACAGTAAAGATATTGTTTGTTATCACTCAGCTAAGGATTTGATCAACATACTTTAGTGTTCACTGTAAAGGGACAAAAACTCCATGTTTTTAAAGTGGATGTCAAGGATGAGTTCCATTACTTTAACTCTGAAAAAATCTCCATATATATATATATGATCTCAAACCATATATCTATGAACACTGCACTTGTTTAAACATTCAAGTTCCTTAGAATCATTGAAAATCACTAACGTAATGGAAACTAATTCTGTGGAATTTTGTAAATTGGCCACGAGGCCATTGTATTGAAGAACATACATCTTTCAACCAATAACTTCTGGCTGAGGTAAAAAATGCTATCCATTGTAGTTTCAAAAATGTATCCATGTATGGGCTGGCCTGGTGGCGTAGTGGTTAAGTTCACGTGTTCCGCTTTGGCAGCCCGGGGTTCGCCTGTTCAGATCCTAGGCGTGGACCTGCTCACAGCTCATGAAGCCATGCTGAGGCAGCTTCCCATATAGAAGAGCTACAACTCTATGACCATGGTATACAACTACGTACTGGGGCTTTGGGGAGAAAAATAGAAAAAGAGGAAGATTGGCAACAGATGTTAGCTCAGAGCTAATCGTCCTCACAAAAAAACCCAAAAAACAAAAAGAAAAACAAACCAAACAAACAAAAAATATATCCGTTTAGAATAACTTTTTTTTTCTTTTTTTGCTGAGGAAGATTTGCCCTGAGCTAATATTCATGCCAATCTTCCTCTACTTTGCATGTGGGTTGCTGCCACAGCATGGCCGACGAGTGCTTGTAGGTCCATGCCCAGGATCTGAACCCTCAAACCTGGGACGCTGAAGCGGAGCACCAGAACTTAACCACTAGGCCATGCAGGCTGGCCTCCCTAGAATAACATTTCCAACCATAACAAGTACTGAAAATCACAGATTGCTTGTCCAGGAGTCTACAGTACTTATTTTACAGTACACGTATTTAATTTTCCCATACAACTTTTATGATTAAACCAATCAGATTCAATTGAAAAGACATTCATACAACCATTAAAAAGCATAAAAATGTTAGATATTGTCTTACTCCCTTCACTACTATCCAAGATATATGATCAGAGCATATTTGACTATCAGTGATAATCTGCATAAATCAAAATCTTCCCACAATATTGAAGCCATATGTCCCCTTCATGTCTAATTGTGGATCCTCCAATGTACCAGTGTACCCATCTATACGTAGTAACAACTTATTTATTACTTCCCTCAAATAAATTGAACTGCATTGCTTGGTATCTCCAGAAGTGTTTTTTTTTTTAACAGTTTCTAGATTTCCCTTCCGATTGTTCTAATTTCAAGAATATATTTTATACACAAAGACTTTCTAGTTGACATTATGAACCACATAAATATTTCAACAAAATTTGTACCTGAGAAGAAAATATGGACTCTTGTAATAGAAGAGAGACTTATTTCGTGGAATGTAAATCAATCATGATTTAGCAAATAGTTTTTTATGAATTATTATACGTGCTTATCATTAAAAAGAATAGTTTCCTGTAAGTCTCAATCATAAGCCATAGAATGATTTAATTGGTTAGACATATATATAATAAATCATTTTAATTTCCAGGTGTTAGAGGGAAGAAATAATTGAAAAGTCTGTTGTTAAAATACATGCTTTTATGCTACCATTGTCTTTGTCAAAGTGGATTTTATCCTCTCAGTATAAGACAAAAGCTTATACTAATTGTTCTTTGTATATTTCCTGCTGCGTTTCACATTTAGCAAGCTGGACTGTGGGTAGATAAAGGTGAGGAGAAAACTTTTATTTTATTATGGTTTTTAGATTTTATTTCAAGTCTCTGAATCTATTAGTAAGAATTTTTTTTAGCTGTGTGGACACTGTTCAATATTGTTTTTATTTTAAGATTTTCTATTCTTAGTGATCTTCAAAATGTTAATTTGTATTATTCAAATCTTAATAAAGATATTTCCACCTTTATATGTGCTATTTATAAAGACATGTTTCTGCTAGGGTAGAAACCCTTCAGAATTTATTTTTACTTCCCTATCTTCTTGGTTATCATACTTGGATAATCTCCTTTGAAATAGGTTTTAGCATTTAGAGGTAATGTAAATGTACAGTAATCCTTTAAGCCACACTTAGCTAATAGATTGTACCATTTACAAGGCAATTGGTGTTTATTCTGTGATAACATACTTTACTTGCAAGCATAATTGTTCACTGGTAGATTTTCTAGCTATAAAATATGTGGGTATTTTTTTTTTCTGAAGAAGGTAAGCCCTGAGCTAACATCTGTTGCCAATCTTCCTCTACTATATGTGTCGGTCACCGTCACAGCGTGGCTGACGAGTGGTGTAGGTCTGTGACTGGGATCTGAATGCATGAACCCAGGCTGCTGAAGTAGAGTGCGCCAAACTTAACAACTATGCCACGGGGCCAGCCCCCCAAAATATGTATTTTTTAACCTGAATGTAATAAATGGATTTCATGGTACACAAAAACAAAATAAAACAAATTGTGATCTGCAAGAGAACTTTTACCTAGTATATATTGCAACCATTCGAGTTTCAATTTGTTAAATTTTTTATATGCACATTCCAATATTACATGTAATACTAGAAGCTATGATTAGAAACAAGCCTGGGCTACCAGATGAATCATGGGGTTGCTAATAGGATATTAAGTCTTTTACATCTACGTAGTCATTTGGATGAAATCTAGCCAACATTAATAGGGTACCATATTATAATTTGCCAGATGAAATGACTGTGTTACAAGACCCAGTTTTATTGAATAGATGGCTGCAGAGTACTTTTTACTGACCAGCGCAATCAGTGTAAGATTAAAGATAGTTCATTTTATATCTACTCACAACCATCAATAATTGCTCTCTCAAAGATCAATAAAGGTCCTTAATTAGTATCTAATGTGAGATAGTTTTGTGTGATGTACATATCAGATTAGAAGAAATTAGACATTTAAATATCCTGTATTATAAGGATATATTTGGAGACACATATTATCTTTGAGTGTCCAGATGATAAAATGATAACATGGAGTTAAAGCTCAAAATATAGTAAATAAAATGACACTAAAGCAAGCAGTGAAATTATTGACCAAGTGACATATCTCATTAACATATTTCATGATCTTAAATATAAAAAGTGACAATGTTCATTAGATCTGAAGCTAGTCCTATGACACAAAGGAAATAATTTATACTAGGATAACAATTATAGATGTTTGTAGAAAGTTGTGGTTAAAATTTAGAGACTTGGCTTAAAATCTGTGACATAAAACATAAATAAAAAATTATTTTGATTTTATTTCAGATTTTTATATTTCTTTCCCATTCATCCAGTCTTACATCTTATAATGTAAGAGAGTTGTTTTACACGCTCCTGGCATAAAGTATAAAACATTCTGAAAGAAAAGTACTTTTCTAATGTATTTCTGAGCATTAAGAACATGAAGGTTCTCTAATTCATTAATTTGCTAGTAACTCTCTACTGATGAAAAAATTTGCCAGTAGCTGTGATCTGGGATCATAATCAAAGTAATGTGATGGATTCCATGAGCCATACATGAACATTAGCTTCATTACCTCATACTGATTGCTTTCAAACTTGTTCTACACCCCAAAATACCTAAACAATTTTGAAACTCCCTTTGGCAACAGTTGTTCACCAGGCAATAATTCTCAAATGGGAGTGGGAATGTGGCTCACATCAAATCTCTTGGAAGTGGTGATGGGATTGCCTCACATGTCATTTCACCTTAGAACACCACTATTTCTAGAACTATCTCTGATGCTTCTAATCAGGAGAATTCTTGAAGTCATAGGTCCATAGCTCGTGGGATTTCTACTTACATGGCTCTGATATTTGTTAGTTTATTTATTTATTCATGCAGAAAAATGTTAGTCTCCTATGCTTAAAGTTCCATACTATTAATTTGGGACACAAAGATTAATTTAACATAAGCTGTACCTTTATAGACTAGGAAACGGATACCTGTGAATGGATAATTAGTGCTCTGTTTTGTGGAATGGTAGTCAGAAAGTCTAGGGATTGACAATTCCTTTTTTAGAGGAATTGACTTTTAAGCTCAACTTTAAGCAATGAATGAATTTACCAGACAAAAATAGGGTAATGGGTATTCCAAAAAGATAAGGAGAAAAGAGAAAAAGCACCAAGGAATGAGATAGAATGACAATTTAGCAAAGGATAGTTAATTCCACGCATCTGTAATTCCTGGTGAATGGGAATGATTGTTAGAATATAAGACTAGAAAGATTAGCTGGGGTAAGAGCATCCCTACCCACCCAGATTTGAACACAGCGAGCCTAGAATGGGGCTCAAATTTCTGTGATTCTGATGCAGCTGGGAGTTTAAGGACCACTTGAAACTCGGAATTTAGGGACCACTCCTACAGGTTATGGGAACACAATAAATTACGTTAGCTTAGAGAATGTGATGAAATAAGAATAAAGCATAATTCTTGCATTTAAGAGCATCATATGGAAACCTATTAAAATAAAATGTAAGAAAGCATATACAATTACCATGGGAAGGGAAAGAAATGGAAACTCATTTACTCTATAACAGAGGTCACAGTCATCTTCTGAGAGGTCATGCATGATGTAAGTCCAGAGGGTATGTAGGAGTCAGTGAGGCAGAAGGAGGGGTGGGATATGGACTCACTGCCAGAAGAAGAAACAATGCTAGAAAAGGTTAACAGAGACATTTTGTAGACAAGGCAGCGTGCATTAGTTTTCTACTGCTGTGTAACAAATTACCACAATTTAGTGACTTAAATCAGCGTACGTTTATTATCTCACAGTTTCCATGGGTCAGGAGTCCAGGCATCATTTAGCTGGGACCTCTGCTCAGGGTCTCACAAGGCTTCAGTCTAAGTCTTGACTGGGCTGTGTTCCTTTCTGGAGCTCAGGGTCCTCTTCCAAACACACTTGGTTGTTGACAGAATTCATTTCTCTACAGTTGTAGGACTGAGGTCTCTCATCTCTTATTGACTGTCAACTGGGGCTCTTGCCTCCCAGAAGCCCCCATTTCCTTGCTATGTGGCCCTGTCTTACAACATGGCAGCTTACTTCTTCAAGGCCCACAAGAGAATCTCTTGATCCAGACTACTAATCATGACAATGGCTATCCCACCATCTTTATCATATTTTATTGGCTAGAAGCAAATCACAGGCTCTGCCCACACTCAAGGGGAGCGAATTAAATATACAAGGGTGTGACTCATTGAGGTTTATCTTAGAATCCTGCCTACCACAGAGCATCGGGAGATATTAAGAAAGACACCATAGATTTGAGAAGACAGGCTTGAATTTGAAGGAAGAGCACTTTATATAAAAGCAAATGTAAAACAAAAGAAAGCAGGACATATTCCAGGATGTTTTGATGCATAAAGATAGTTTATGCTATAATATCATAATATTTAGGCACAGAATATAGCCTACAGAACTTATTGGCATTCTGATTAAGAAGCTAAGCTTAGTCTCTTTCCTCTACTCCCATGCAAGTTGGTGACTGATTATTCGAATGTTTTATGTAACCACAGTGTATGGATATATTATAAATGCTCCGTTTCTGTTGAATACTCAAATCATTAAAGATAGATAATATTACTCATTAATTAAATATGGGTGTCCCACACCATGCTTAGCACTATACTTAATCTAAGCTTATTATATTGACATTTTTCATATAGATGTACTATTAGCAGTTACATTTGCTGAGGGAATATGGAAAGCATATTCATGTTACTTGCAGCAAAATCATTAGTGCAGTGCAATATAGATCAAAGGGAAGTGTTCAACAAAACGGATGTAAATAATTCAAAATGAAGATAATAAGGAAGAACGACATTTTTCTTACAATACTTTTTCATCAATATCGTAATAAAGCTACTAATAGCAAAATCTTCAAACAGCAGGACGGAATTTTACTAAATAAGTACTACCTTTTGGACAGTGGACAAAACTTGAGGTGAAAACCTAGTATTTACTAAGTGAAAATAGGGGAAAGTTTAAAATCAATATGTCTCCCATCCTGTTCCAAAGTTGTCCCGCTATTTAATGGTATATATCAATTATAAAATAAAACATTGAACTTTGATTCCTAGTTTCTAGGCTAATATTTATTCTCAAATATAACAGGTAATTACTCGTCTTTCTACTAGGGATTGATGTTGAAGAAATTACCTTGAATCATTTAAAAATAGGAAAATCTAGACGCTTTGATCCTATATATCAAGCCCTAGCAAATGTTCTCATTCTTAATGTTTTATATCGTGAATATTTTTTATTTTCCTATAGAAACCACACTCATTGATGGCTTTCTTAGACCTTGCTACTTTGAGCATTGATCCGTAAGGTCAAGTCACCTTAAGTTTCCCACTTCACTTTCTTACAAAAACTCTTGATTCTCCTTTTATAAAATGTCAATGATTTGGGGCTGGCCTGGTGGTGGTAGCGGGTAAGTTCATGTGCTCCACTTTGGGAGCCCAGGACTCGCAGGTTCAGATCCTGGACGCAGCCATACACACTGCGCATCAAGCCATGCTATGGCGGAATCCCATATACAAAATGGAGGAAGATGGGTACAGATGTTGGCTCGGGGCCAATCTTCCTCAGCAAAAAGAGGAAGATTGGGAATGGATGTTGCTCAAAGCCAATTCTTCCTTACACACACACACATGCAAAATCAGTGATTTGGGAGTGGATGTAAGTATTAAAATTATTAAAAAAACCTTCTGTGATCTAAAGCATGTGCTTCACTTCCTGAATCCTCACAGCCCTCCTATGTTGTAGGTACTTTTATCACCTCTCTCTAGTGGTCCATAGGCCGGAGCACAAGGTTTGCCATTTAGTATATTGCAGAATAGGAGCTTTAGTCTAGGTCCATTTGATTAAAGAGCCTGTGCTAAGTGCTCCCCAAATCCTATCATTCTATGGCTGAATGATAGCTCCGAATGATTATAAGAGTGCCATGATGTTATACCTCAGCACTAGGGCTCATCAGGCATGGTCTGTGGTCCCTGAAGTCCTTGAGCTGGTCACTTCTGGGCCAACTCCAAAGATGGAGAAATGCAGAAATGCAGAAATCCCATTATTTTCTATGTAAACCACCACATTAAAATTTTGACAAACATTATTCTCAACTCAGAGGAATGCCAATGTGAGTTGCACAGATAAGACATTGGATATTATGGAATTTAGATTCTAGTAGAGTAAGACATATTTTTAAAAGAGTAGACAGAAATACATCAGAAATATACAAAATGTACATTGAAAATGCAAGCTCAGGGCCCGGTCCCGTGGCTTAGCGGTTAAGTGCATGCGCTCCACTGCTGAAGGCCGGGGTTCGCATCCCAGGCGCGCACGGACGCACCGCTTCTCCGGCCGTGCTGAGGCCACGTCCCACATACAGCAACTAGAAGGATGTGCAACTATGACATACAACTATCTACTGGGGCTTTGGGGGAAAGGAAAAAAAAAAGGAGGAGGATTGGCAATAGATGTCAGCTCAGAGCCAGCCTTCCTCAGCAAAAGGAGGAGGATTAGCATGAATGTTAGCTCAGGGCTGATCTTCCTCACAAAAATAAATAAATAAATAAAACTAGATTTAAAAAAAAAAAAAGAAAAAGAAACTGCAAACTCAAATATTGTTAAGCATTAAGAAGAAAATACAACAAGGTGATGTGATAGCTGGTGTGAATATGCCCCGCTGTACTTTATAGAGACTGGGCAAGGAAAGCTTCTTTGAGATGGTGATGTTTGAACTGATAGTAGAACAACATGAAAGACCCAGTCATCTGAAAATCTGGGAGAAGAATGCACTTACCCCAGAGAACAGCAAGAGCAAAGACAAGCATAGAACTGTGTTGTTTGAAATGCAGGTATTCTGTTTTATAAAGTGCAGTAAGGTAATATATCCTCAAAATGCCCTTTTGAAATTTGATGTTTAACCTGTAAAAGCAAATGGACCTTTATTATTATTCATAAAGTAATAAATAATTTTGATGATTATTCCTGCTTACTGTGAGACGTGGAGATATTCCCTTCTTCAGTATAGACGTGAATACGCAATTTATCTCCATTGTGTCTTATAATGGCTGAAGGTGTTCAGTAGCTTCTGCTTAGGTATAAAAGTGCTTCATTTAATACAGTTGATTCGTAACAATGGATGATGTTGATATCAATGCAACTTTTGTTGCATTAGAATTTATTGTTTTGGCCAATAATATTATTAAGTTCTCCCTACCATCTGGTAGCAATGTAGTGGCATTTGTGAAGGGTTCATTATGGCTTTGTGGATCTTTCTGGTTCTGTGGTTCTGAATTCTTGGAGCCAGAAATTATTTAGCTGAGATAGTCTAGAGGTAGCAGACAAAATATCGGAAATTAGATCAAACTTGAATTTCAGATAAACAAAGAATCGTTTAATATAAGCATTTCCCAAATATTGCATGTGGCATACTTATTCTGAAAAATTTGCAAAATATTAATTGTGCCTTTATACAAATAAAAACATAATTATTGCTATATTTTTATTTCAAAGACCTGCATGGTAAGTGGAAACTTTTGGGGATTCATAGTCTGTTATAATTATATTTGAAGAAGACGTTGTTATGGGAAAAGTGTAGCTGCCATAGAAATCATGATCAATTATGATTTTCTCCTCAGTAAATCTGAATTTTATCTGTCTGGATCAGAGTTAAAGTTTAAATTAAATTGCTTTTCTATGATATTTATATCATTCCTGCATGTGTGATTATTAAAATAATCATAACTTATATGAAAGGTTAGGGAAATCGAAGGAAGAAATACACAACACACTTATTTAATTTGGGTCATTATAATTTCCTACCTGAAAGTATAGTAAGACATGTGTATGAATTTATTAGGACTGCTGTAACCAAGTACCACAAACTGAGTAGCTTAAACAATAAGAATTTATTGTCTTGTAGTTCTAGAGGCTAGAAATCCAAGATCAAGGTATTGGCAGAGTTGGTTCCTTTTGAGGGCTATAAGGGAGAATCTGTTCCATGCCCCTCCTCTAGCTTCTGGTGGCTTGCTGGCAATCTTTGACATTTCTTGACTTGTGGAAGCATCACCCCAATCTCTACCTTCATCTTTTTATGGAGTTCTCCCAATAGGTGTGTCTGTGTCCAAATTTCCCCTTCTTATAAAGACACCTGTCATATTGGATGACTACCCTACTCCAGTATGACCTCATTTTAGTCAATTGAATCTGCAATCATCCTAGTTCCAAATAAGGTCATATTCCAAGGTACTGGGGCTTAGGACTTCAGCATAGGAATTTATAAGTGGGAGGAACCCAATTCAACCCATGATAACACAGCAGAAGGAAATGGACATAAAAATTCAAAAAAGCTAGGACCCTGGCCTTAAGTTTGGTTCTTCACTGTTTGCATTGTCTTTGGCAAATCTGTTAATTTCCATGTCTCCACTGTATAATCTGCAAAATGGAGCTAATAACTTCAGTCTTACTTGACAGGGATGTTGGGAGAATCACAGGAAATTGTGATATTTTCACAAGAATTATCAAATAAAATATGTCAGTCCTTTAGAGTAAATTTAGAGCTCAAGAATCTATACGTCAAAATATAACTAGTTAAAAGTACATCATTTGTTTTTAGTGTCTGAAAATGAAACACAAAAATGACTCTGAATCATTCCAGCTACTCCTCTGCATTGTATCAATCCAATTGCCAGAGGGAACTATGTATTGCCAGAGTTGATTACCTTTCCCTGTCGGTATAGCCATTAGCTTTTACTATTAAAATTATCTTTTTACAGGCCTTCCAATCTCCATTCTCCATTTTACATACCTGTCCTTATCTTTTTTTAATGTAATTTTATTAAAAACAATACTTGAACCTGGCATTAACAATATGAAGAGGAATAGAGAAGACTCATTGTTCTTGATGTGCTATGAGCTACTGGTGGGCAAAGGCAACAAAACAAAAAAGAAATTCTGGAAAGCTTTTCAATAACTTCTATTAAGTTCTCATATTCTGATTTTAAACAATGAATAAAGACATGAGGAGGAAAAAGGAAAATTAGAAGCCAATCTCATTTGTGAACAAGATGCAACAGAAAAAAACACAATAGCAATCAATCCACTAGATTAATCTCCCATGGCCAAGAATAATTTACTCTCGGAATACAATGATGTTTTACGATTAGAAACTTTATTTATGTGTTTTATTGCATTATATGTTTAAAAGAAAATTACTTAAATGATTATCTTGAGAATACCAAAAAAATTATTAAATTTAGCCCTGTTTCTTATTGAAAAATGTCTACAGTGAGCTAGATATATAATGGAAATATTTTAATAGAAAATACATGTACCTGAAGCCATCAGCAAACATTGTTCCTTATTCACTAATTTTTAAAATTCCAATGCACAGAGAGGAGTATTATAATCGCAAGAGTATTGCAATGAACTTTCATATATACTTCTCGATTCCTTCTTTGAACATTATCACATTAGTGTCTCCTCTCTTCCTTTCAAACATTTGAGAGGTATTTTACAGACAGAATACAAATTCATTCCTAAATATTTTATCACATGTTGCCTAAGATGAGAGCATTCTCCCATGTAACCACAGTATAATGGCCAGGCTCAAAACATTTAACACTAACAAAATAACATTTTCTACTGTAGAGTCCATATTTAAATTCCCCCATTTGTCTGAATAATGTCTTTTATAGACCTTTTTCCCCAGTCTTGGATTGCACATTGCATATAATTGATATGCCACTTTAATCTCTTTTAAAAGAGAACACCCCCCCCCGTTTTGTTATGACAGACATTTTTGAGGAAAAAACACCAGTTGTTTTCGGGCATGTCTATCAATTTGGATATTGAAAGTAGGGAAACCAACTTTCAATTTTTTTACCAATTTAATTTTGTATTAACTTGTAATTTTTGCTTTAACTTGTGTTATTTTCTTTCTTTTTTTTTTTTTGTTTTTGGTGAGGAAGATCAGCCCTGAGCTAACATCCATGCCAATCCTCCTCTTTTTGCTGAGGAAGACGGGCCCTGAGCTAACATCTATCGCCAATCCTCCTCCTTTTTTTCCCTTTTTTTTTTTTCCTCCCCAAAGCCCCAGTAGATAGTTGTATGTCATAGTTGCACATCCTTCTAGTTGCTGTATGTGGGACACGGCCTCAGCATGGCCGGACAAGCCGTGCGTCTGTGCGCGCCCGGGATCCAAACCAGGGCCGCCAGTAGTGGAGCGCGAGCCCTTAACAACTAAGCCATGGGGCTGCCCCTAGCTTGTGTTATTTTCATTTGATTCTTTTTCTACCCTTGCTGAAAACAAAACGGATGTTTAGTTTGTTGATTTTTTCCTAATTTTTTATTTATAAAATTTTTTAAATGAATTAAACACTGTCCACATGCTAAAGTTTTGCCATACAGTTCATTTTGGGCATTTAAAAAATGTTAATGATGCTTGCATTTTTTTTTCTAGAGCTCATTGTTTTTTGTGAGTCTGTTTTTCAATTTTCTAAGTTTAGTTACTTAAAAATTATTTCTATCTTTATTACACTATGGTCTCAAAATACATATACATTATTAAAATTTAAAATATTAATGATTCATATTTTTCATGCACTTAAAGCAAGCATATTTTTCTTCTTGCTAAAAATCTCATAAAACTATTTTTTAATATTCATGCTATGAATGCTTTAATTCTTTGTTCTCTTATCAAAATGTGAAAGTATTGTACTAAGATTTTCTTCCAAAACTATTTTTTTCCTTTCCTGGGATTCTTGTTTTTTCCTTAGTAGACTTTATTGGTATATTTCTAGTGACAATCTAAAACAAACAAGTTTCCTGATAAGTGGTAAAAGGACTTAGAATAACAACAACAATAATAACGTGATAGTTATGATGACAGTAGCAGTGGGGAATTTTATCACTGACAGTGTGTGTGGGGTGTGGGACCATGTGGAAGACAAGGAAAAGGCATGAGACAGGGAAGGAATGCATGAGCAGCCAGAGTAGTGTGGGAGAGTTTACTTCTGACATGTGTGGGTTACCTAATAATATTTCTCATGGGAGTCCAACGTGTGGCCACAAAGCTGAAAGTAGTTTGCTATTCGTTATCAATGCAGGTATCATATATATATATATATATCTTTTGTTATTTTTATATTGCAAATATCACTCATGTTGATCATAGAAAATGAATGATGAATAATAATAAATAAGAAAATATAAGCCACTCAATAATAATAAACCACTCAGGGTATATTCTAGTTATTTCTTTTCTATGATTTGTTTGAGGAGGATATGATTCTAAATTTTAGCCTCTTTTTTTAACAGCCTATAGCATACTGTAAACCTTCTCCTGTGGCATTACATGGTCTTACATGGCAGTATACAAATGGCTTCATAGTGACCCCTTAGGGCAGAGGCTATCTAGGTGTTCACAATCCCAATTCCTCTTTCTGGACACCTAGGAAACGATATTCCCCAGCCTAAAATATGTGCCTGGCTAATTCCAAAATACGACGTATGCCATTAGGATCATTTTGAGTAGTCAAAACTAGCAACGATGATTCGGCAAATGTCATGGCCAATACTGTAAACGATTGAATAAAATCCTTGTGTGTGTAGTTTGATAATTGAACCATCGTCATCTGTTATTGTTACTAATTAAACAAAGAAATAGACAAACAATGTGACCTGCAAAGAAGCATTCTTTTAACGTGGGCACCTCTGGGAGGTGGGAAATTTAGGAAGATTTAATTGGTGCTAGTATTGTCCTGAACCAGGAGATTATCTGTGATCTTGTGTTCAATTATTTCTGAACTTCCCCACTCAGACTTCACTATTTTAACAATTGATCAGTACAGAAATATCAACATGAAAATCTCTTGCATGGGGATATTAATGTGAGAAAGATCTTGTGAAAAATGAGCCAACATACAAGTATAGTTCAGTGGATTCAATAAAAACAAAAGGAAAAACCCCTAAGTACTCACTTAATTCTTATGAAAAACATGAATCCATTGATGTGATACGCTTTTTCCTAAAATATCCTTCAACTGAAAAGTCATGGAATTGGCAAGCTAGCACTTCCGTGTGCTTTAGAGAGATGACCTCAATAACCTTTCATTTTCTTTCCTCCTGTTTCTCTCTTATTCTGTTCTCCAGCTATAATTTTTTTTTTTTTTTTAGTTGGCATTCCATGCAAACCGATGTTGTTACCTCTGGTTATGATTTTATATTTTAACCTTATTTTCTCCTTGACATTTACCTTTCCGTCCATGATCTGTTTTTCCCTAACAGCAAGGCTTTCCTCTCCTTCTGTGTCATATAATAATAAGATCAAAAGGGTAGTCGTGGAGTGCTCAGAGCCTGGTGTCCTCACTGTAGTTCAGTCTCAGAGGTTAGATCTATTATTATTTTACGTTTACCTTCTTTCGACTTGTGCCTGTGGAACAAGGAATAAATGTCTTCTAAACTCTCATATTTTCCTTCGACCTTCCCTCTCCACTTTTCTGCAGCATTCATGGCCAAAAAAACAAATATTGTTTTGACAGCAAGTTCCTAGTAATATATACAACTTAGTTTCCAATTCAACAATTTTTCTAGAGTTAGCCAGTTTTACAGAATGCTTAATAGAGAAAATCACATATATTTTTAAAGATGATATAGTTAAACCTTTGGTTTTTCATCTCTCTCCTTCTCCTGCTGTGAGAAAACACTTATTTTAAATGTCAGAGAAAAAAAATGTCCTGAGAGATTCTTGTCCTTTCAGTTTGAATGTTATGCCTGAACTTCTGAAGAAGACTGGTGCAGGATTTCATATTGAGATTAAAATATGAATTTGTTTCACTTGAAATTCTCCCGAAACTTCATGCATTTCACCTTGGAGAAATACTTATATATAGATAATACAGCTCTTATGAGCTCACTTTAACCAATGTAACTGGCTCCCATCAGAAATACCTGTTTATAGAGTATATTTGGCCAAGAGATATTCAAAGTTCTAACTTCCTCTTATACTAACTAGAACACTGTGTGGGCAGCTGTGTTAGTCAGCAGAATTACCAATCCATGGAGATGAGTAATACTTCTTAACATTTTCCAAAACCTATGTACACATGAATTGCCTTAAAATTCTCTTAGATATTTTTTAGAGAAATGGGGAAAATGTGAAAACATGAAGAATATTTAGAAAAAGTGTCAATTTCAAAAGGTTAAAAATAATATGATGAACTACATGGGGATTTCAATTTGGAAGAAACATAATAGTTGAGGAATTTATGTATCTCAATGTCTCAAAAGTTTTGCATTTCAACAATAATAGCTGAGGGCTAATTTGAGATGATTGTAGAGCTAATTGAGATGGTTGGGAGCGTTCATTTTCTATTTTTGCTTTTCATAGAATCAAGGACTTTGTTATTTTAAAATAATATGCTCAAGAATTATTTTTGTTACAATTTATTTGACAAAACCAATCTTGAAGCACATTTAGCTGTCAATTTAGTATTGAATTATTGAAGCCTTATGGTTAGAGTTGATACATAAATTTTTAGGAGATGAGAGCTTACGATGTAAGGGAAAGTTATTTAGGTAAAGAGCAATTCGATTTCCCATCTCTTTGAAGTACTTTTCAGAATTTATTGGTTCTTTTGAACAAAATACTATAGCTTTGTGTGTGTTAGATTGCTTCGCTGGCCCAATTCTTCAACCATCCCAGCAACCATACCCTTATGATGGCCTCATGATGAGTGAAATGTATTTCCTACCCTTGACTTTGGAATTGATGATGAGACTTGCTTTAACAAATAGAAAGAGTCAGGAGTGACTGCATGCCATTTCCAAATCAAGGATTTAAGGGGCCTTGCTTGTTTCTTCTCATTCCTTTTCACTTCTGCCATCGTCATGAGAAGAACTTGTGCTGGTTAATCTGCTAGTCAAAAGTGGGCAGGAGACCTATGAAGCAGAGCCACCCAATGTCACCCATAGATCTTCAGTGAGATCCACCCAGTGGATCCTTGCTTAAGTCAGCCATACCTCACAAAATTGTGAATGTGTAACAATAAGTGATTGTTGTTTTAAACCACTGGGATTTGATTTAACAGCGTGAAGGAAGTATAATTGACATACAAGAAACAGCACATAAATGAAGGACACATTTTGGTGAGTTTTGACACATAGATACAGCTATAAAACCGTCATCACAAAATATTGAACATAACAATCATTCCCCAATAGTAATGTAGGCGAGTTCCAGCCTATCCATATCCCGGCCAACACTGGGATATGATCAGTGTTTTTAATTTTAGACACCCCTGTTGTATAGTGATATATCCTTGTAATTTTAATTTGCATTTCCCTAATGAACAGAGATGTGAAGTATCTTTTCATGTGCTTATTTGTCATCCATATATCTTTTTTGGTGAACTGTCCAAATCTTTGCCTACTTTAAATTAGGTTGTTTCTTTTCTTATTAGTGGGTTTGTGAGTTCCTTGTATATTCTGGCTAGAAGTCTTTTATCAAGTATGAAATTTGCAAGTATTTTCTCCCAGTCTATGACTCATTATTTCATTATCTTAGTGGTGTTTTTTGAAGAGCAGACAGTTCATTTTGATGAGGTTCAATTTATAAATTTATTCTTTTAATTGCACTTCTTGTTTCTAACCTAAGAAATTATTGTAAAAGCCAAGGTTGCACAGATTTCTCCCTATGTTTTCTGCTAAAAGTTTTGTAGTTTTAGATTTTAAATTTTGGGCTATGATCCCTTTTGAGATAAGTGTTTTATATGTACGTGAGGCACTGGTCAAAGTTTTTTGGACTTTGTTTACTTTGCGTATTTTTAGTCAATAGTTCCAGCACCGTTTGTTGGGGGAGATTATCCTTTCCTCATTGAATTGGGGAAATTCAGCATTTAGTAAAAAATCAAATTGGGCTTTATTCAGTGTTATTGTTCTATTCGTTTATCTTAACTCTAAAACCACACTGTTTTGCTCACCATAGCTCTATAAGTTGAAATCGGATTTTGTTAGCCCTATTATGTTGTTTTTCTTTTTTGTAGTTTTTATTTTTAATATATCCTATGTCCTTGCATATTTATGTAAGTCTTAGAATCAGCCTGTCAATTACTACAACAAAGCCCACTGAAATTTTGATTGGTATTGTGTTGATTCTATAGACGAAGTTGGGAAGAATTGACCTCTTAATATTGATTCTTCTGATCCACGCACATGGTGTATTTATCCACTTATTTAGTTCTTTTTTAATTATTCTCATCTATGTTTTCATTCATTTCTCTCAGTCATGTTTGCATTTTTTAGTATAACAGTTAAAATAATTTCTGGTCAAATTTCTTCCTAACTATATCATATTTTGAGGCTTATGTAAGTGGCATTGTTTTTAAATTTCAATTTCTGATTGTTAGTATATAGAAATACATTTGATTAGTATTCTGGTCTTGTATCATGCAAACTCGCTTCACTTATTAGTCCTAGTACCTTTTTGTAATTCAGTAGTATTTTCTGCATTAATAATTATTAGCTAATAAAGTCTTATTTCTTCCTTTACTTGTATTTTTCCAAATGTGTGAGTTGCTGGTGCCATGTGGAATAGAAGTGGAGAGTGAACGCCCTTGTCTTTTTCCTGGTGTCAGGGAAAAATTCACTTTTCCACCATCAAATATGATACTAGCTGTAGTGCCTGGATTCCCTTTATCAGGTTACACACTTTGCTTCTGTTTCCAGTTTGCCAAGAGATTTAAACAGAAATAGATGTTAAATTTTGTAAACTGATTTTTTTCTGTCATCTCCTGAGATTATCAATTTTCTCTCTTAAATGGTGAATTATTTTAATTGATTTTAGAATGTTAAACTTATTTTGCATTTTGGGGATAAATACCACAGGTCATTGTGATGGTTAATTTTGTGTGTCAATGTTACTGGACCACAAGATTCTCAGATATTTGGTCAAACATTATTTTGGGTGTTTCCACATGATATTAACATTTGAATCTGTAGACTCAGGAACGCAGATTGCCCTCCCTGTGTGGGTGGGCCTCATCCAATCAGTTGAAGGCCTGACTAGAACAAAAAGGATGACCCTTCCCTGAGAAAGAGAGAATTCCTCCTGCCTGACTGCATTTGAACTTAGACACTGGCTTTTTTCTTGCCTTTGGACTTGAGCTGAAACGTTGGCTCTTCCTGGGTCTCAAGAGTGCCAGCCTTTGGTTTAAAACTATACCATCAACTTTCCTGGTTCTAACGCCATTGAACTCAGGCTGGAACTAAATCATTAGCTCTCCTGCATCTCCGGCTTGCCAACTCAGACCTTGAAGTACCCCACAACGGTATATTTCCATTTCTCCCCTCCTAGCCTTTATGCTATTGATGTCATACATATGCTGTATTCATTAGTACTACATCATTTTGTATAAGAGACTTGAGCATCTGTGGATTTTGGTATCCATGAGGGTTCTTGGAACCAATCCCCCATAAATACTGACGGACAACTCTATATATAAATTCTTTAATACATTGTTATTATGTTTACTTTAAACAATTATTTCTTAAGTGATTTAAAACATAACATTTTATATTTACTCACTCATTTACATTTTTTCTATTTTCCTGGTTGATATTGACTTCCATCTGAAATCATTATCCTTCTGCCTGAAGGATTTTTCTTTAATATTTATTGTAGTGCATATCTGCTAGTAATGAATTCTTTCAGCTTCATGTATCTGAAAATGTCTTTATATCGTCTTTATTTAAAAAAAAATTTTTTCTGAGTATAGGATTTTGGGTTGCCACGTTTTTCTTTTAGTACTTTAAAGATGTTGCTTCACTGTCTTATAAGTTGTATTGCTTTTCATGAACAATTTACTGTCATCATTAGTTTTGTCTGCCTGCACGTGATGTCTTTTTTCTCTGGCTGATTTTAAGATGTTCTTATTACCTCTGGTTTTAAACAATAAGTTTATTTGTGCTTCTTGCATGGAGTTCACCGATCATATTGGATATGCAAGTTTATACTTTTCATCAAATTTGTAAAATCTAGCCATTATTCCATCAAATATATTTTGTAACCCTCCTTGTCCCTCAAGGGTTCTAATTATACTTATATCAAGTCCCTTTAAGTTGTTTCACTGCTCATGGATACTCTTTCATTTTTTAAATTCTTTTTTACTCCTTGTGTTTTATTTTGAACAGTTGCTCTGTTTTCCAGTTCACTAATATTTTCTGCTTCAGTATCTAATTTGTGGTTAATCCCATGCAGTTTATATTTTTTTCATTTCAGAAGTTGCATTTTTCGTACCTAGAAGTTCCGTTGGAGAATTCTTTAAATGTTCCAAGCCTTTACTTTAAATGTTCAATTTTTCCTCTACCTTTTAGAACACACTTAATATCATTATCGTTGGTATTTTAGTGGGTTCATATCCTAATTCTATCACTTGAGTCATTCCTGAGTGTGTTTCTATTGATGGTGTTTCTCTTCACTGTGGGTCATATTGTTACTGAACCAAGTAGGCTCACCTCCTGGTGATTTAAATAAGACTCTACACCAGTGGAAGTTGTCTCACAAAGTAAAGTGTATTTGCAGCAAATAGGAGGCCATGAGGAATCATTTCCAAAGTCATGGCATCCCCAAACAAAGGGAAGCAGGAACTTTTATTTTGGTTGGGGAATGAATATTCAAAAGGGAGAGGTGGGTATTCGCTTGCATAGGCTCAGTTGGAGAACATGCTTCCACATTATGATGCCTAAGCTCCTCCTGGAGAGATCTTAGAATTAAAAACAAGGCAAAGGTCATGGGCGTTAACTCTTGTGGTGAGGCTTGGTCAGTTTCAGGATGGCTGGTTGTTACATCTCCTTGACATACAAAATGAAAAGAAACAACTTCGAAAAACAGTTAATTGCTTCCAAACCCACCTTTGCGTTTCTCCAGGTGCCTAGTTGGTGACAATATTTTCCTACTTCTTTGCATACCTGGTAATTTTGATTAGATGGCAGATATTTGAATTTTATGTTGTTGAGTACTGGATATTTTTGTATTCCTATAAATATTCTTGAATTATATTCTGGAACACAGTTTACTTATATGAAAATAATTTGATCTTTTCTAATCTTGCTTTTAAATTTGTTGTAAGGGATGAGAGTAGTTTTTACTGTGGGCCTGATTTGGCTTCTCTATTTAAACAATGCTCTTCTGAGTACTTTATCCAATGCCTCATGATTTACCAGATTTTCCACTTTGGTTGTTTAGGACATAAAACAATTTCTTTATTTCTGAGATCACTGTTCTGCTTAGTGTCAAATATCAGTATTTCTTATATTTTGTCTGTTTTATTTTAGTTGTTTCTGATATAAAGGTTAATGCAATCCCTTTTACTCAATCTTGGCTAGAAGCAAAATTCCAATCTATTAATTCTTGACATAGGCATGAAAGCAATTCAATGGTGCAAGGAAAGTCTTTTCTACAAATGGTGCTGGTACAACTTTATAAGTGTATGGTAAAAATAAACTTTGATGCCTACCTCCCACCATACCTAGAGTTAACTTGAGGTGTAACACAGACCTAAAGGTAAAAGCTAAAGCTATAACACTCGAGGAAAAAATAATTAGCAGAAAATGTTTTATAGGTTGCATTTCCTTTGAAATGACAGAAATACCCAATATGATTTCATCAAAATTAATAACTTCTTTCCATCACAAAATACCGTTAAGGACATGAAAATGCAAGCCATAGTTTGGGAGACTATTTGGCAAGCAATTCACTTCCAGAATATACAAGGAAATTATACAAATCCATAATATAAATGATAAAGAATTGAAAAAAATTTTAAGGAGCAAAAAACTTGAACAGGTACTTCTAAAATAATGATATATGGATGGCCACTAAACTCATAAAAATTTGCTCAGTATCATTAATCTTGAAGGAAATGCAAATTATAATCAATTTGCAATCAACTTTTGCATGACTGTGATGCCTAAAATTAGAAAATATGACAACATCCAATATTGATGATGCAGGCCAGCTCTCATAGAATTGTATAAGAGAGTTTATAGTGGCTTTCTTCAGCTAAAGGCTGGAAACAAAGCAAATGTTCGTCAATAGGCGAACAGATAAACATATATCATACATTCTTAGCATAGAATAATACTTTTCAATAAAAACTGAATACACAGAACACAGATACACAGAACCACATGGATGGAAATCAAAACATTATGTTGAGCAGAAGAAACAAGTCACAAAATTGTAGATATTGGATAATTCAAAAAACATGATGGTTAAGAATAGGAAAAACCAGTCTTGAGTGATGGAAATAATGATGTGGTGGGAGTGACTGGAAGGGGCAGGAGGACACTTTCTGTTGTGATGGAAGTGTCCTATACTCTGATTCAGGTGATGGTGGCATGAATTACTCATTTATTAAAATTCATTGAAATGTACACTTAAAATCTGTGCGTTACACACTATGTAAAGTTGTAATGTAAATAGAACAAAATCAATACAGGTAAAAGAAGAGAGCTTCTAACACTATAACATCTCATAGTATTTAAATTTTCAGCGTTTATGTGGGGTCATATATATATTGAAATATATTTGATGGTAATTTTTGTATCTTTGTCAATGAAGGACGTTTTGTTCAAAACATTGTATAGCAAATAACTTCAGAAAGAATTCGATGCACTTTTCAGTCTTCCTACCATTATAGGAAAGGTAATAGGTTGATGCAACAGATATATGGTGGGGTATAATGCGGGCAAGTGGGGCAAACTTTGCTCAGGATTTGAAAGCTAATGAATGCCTCTACATCTGTGATTTTCTTAAACTAGAAATTGATTATAAGATTAAAGAAGGGAATGTAAATTTCCAGATAAATTATCTAATATTATCCTCAGCTCTGTTTATGTGTGAATATATACATAGAAAATATATAGAGAAAACATAGAAATATGTATATATATCCCAGAGAATTTTCAGTCCATTAAGGCATAATTTTGGAAGTTGAGCAATAGATAATTTTTATTTTTTCATTTAATAAATATTTATTGTGTCACTATTATGCTAAGTACTATCCTAGTTTCTGAGGGTACTGGTGGGAGATAGAAAGACTACAAACTCATTAGAAAAATTAAAAGAAAAAATAAATCAAATGACATTAGACGCTATGAATAAACTAAAGCAGGGTAACACAGAAAGTGACCAAGTGACGGGGTTGGGAGTTTTGGGACAACATTAGACAACATGGTCAGAGAAGGCATCTCTGAGGTCATAACTTTTGATGTGAAATCTAAAGGTTGAGATAGTGGGGAAGGCCATTTCAGGCATAGGAAATAGCAAATGCAAAAGTTCCAAAGTAAAACAATCTTAAAATATTTTAGAAATGAAAGAAAATCAGTTTGGTAGACCATAATAGGCAAGGAGTTGCATGATACAATTGCTGTAGTAGAAGGCAGGATCTTAAACTAGGTTTGTAAGCCCATAAAGGAGTTGAACTCTTAATCTAAGAAAAATGAGAAGACATTAGAGTATTGAGCAGTGGTAGAGAGGGATCTAAGAGACGTTTTAAAAAGATTACTGTCTTTGTGTTAAGAATGGATTATAAAAGGGCAAGAGTGGAATTTATTACAGTAATTTTGGTAGTCATTGATGCTTTTATGAGATAGAAGAATATGTATGATGAAACTTATGATTTACTGAAAAATATTCTTCCAGTGTGCAAAGAGGAAAACTAATAACTAATAGACATAAGTGAATATTCTAGATTTTGTGTTTTGTCCTAAGATATTTTTAAGTAATATTATGTAATATTTTTCTATCATGGTACATTTATGAAAGTGAAGGATTAAGAAGATTACACAAAACTTGTTTATAAAAAGATATGTAAATTAGTTTATAAAAATTTCTTTCTGAAAAGTGTAAACAAAGTACTGTGGAACAGAAATAAAATTTTCACCTTAATGAATCACCCTTTTAAAATGCTATTTTAAATCCTAATGTTTTATGTTAACAAGATATTATATTCAAAATAAACGCTGAATATAAATAGAATATATGTTTGTGTGTGTGTGTATAACGCACACTAATTTACTAATTATTTCATGATGTGTTTACTTTATCCTTATAAATCCATCTGGTAAATGACCATGACTAACATTTCTTTTGAGCCTTACTGCACTAAGGAATGTGTTAGGCACTTGAAAGAAATTGAGCAAATGCATACTCAAAGAATTGCATATTTTGCACATGTAGATGTGTCTGGACAATTTATGTTATTTGTCTAGGCCACTGATTCACATGAGTACAAGTTAAATTTTTTGTTGCTTATTTCATTCAGATTTTTGTTATTTCTTTTCATATTACCAAACAAAGCAATAATTACTGTGAATGCATTCTATGGTAAACAATGGTTTATGTTCATTGTAAGGCTATTCTATTTGCACTAACCATTATGAATATCAGACATTTTTTCTATTTCTAAGTCAATATTATTCTGAATACTATTGTTCATCAGTGTACTTTTCACAGTCATGAATATGCTGCAATCAATGAGTAAATGTATTTCCTATCACACAAATGGTAATGTTACAGGCTTGGAAATCTGCTGTTGTAATGGAACACAATACCATTAAGCTGTATTCACAATTTTTTCATATTATTGGACTGTCACAAAGAGATAATATATGGAATGCACTGAAATATATTGATTGGTGAAGCCAAGAATTTCAATATTTAGTTATTTGATTAAGACAGAATATGAGAGGCTTATTTTGTGTTGTCTAATTGCTACATCCTTAGTGTTGGATATTTATAGCATGCTTACATTGTCAATTTATATGATCCTCAGTTTGTTATTCACCATGATCGTTAGATATTTTCTTCTTATTTGGGACCAGAACCAAAGTCACTGAATTCTATTCTACCTGTATATTTGAGAGAACTATACTACATAAACTTTAAGCAAAGCAGAAACAGGAAGATTGATTTATTTTATCAGTTACGTGCCATTATTCCTCTGGAAAAAGAAACGATGCCTGTCTTCCCAAGCAGTAAGTATGATTTCAAAACAAAACACTGACAAGGTGTCCAACTTCTAAATGCAGCCTCCAGAATTTCCTGAGCTAGAAAAATGTTTGTTGATAGTGAATGAATTTTCCTTATAGAAACAAATAGGATGGTATTGTTTTTGCTAGCTCTCTTGATAATAGCTTTATTCTGTATTCTTCCTCAATATAACACTACCCTGTAAGGCAAGAAAGAATATCTGTGTGTTCAATCTTTTGATTTCACCTGAAATGAAGTTGCTCTGCCCCTAAATCAATATCTCAGTGTTGAGTTGATTACATGTTTGACGTTGGTAGAGAGATGAAAGAAGTCTGAGATATTGCTCCTGTGATAAGTGGGAATGTGCAGAAACAACTCAAGCTGTAACCTCAGAAAGTTGTTATTTTTTCTTTTCTTGTCAGACTGTGCTGTGCACAGAACTGGTTTGGGAATCCAACTCTGGTTGTAAACTCTAATTAGTGAAAAATGTCATTGAACTGAGAAAGTCTGGTTAGGTCAGAAAGAAGTAACAGCCAATGCTGTCTTCTCAAGTATACGAACCAATGCACAAAATTAACTACTTTCTTAATTCGCTTATAATCCTGGGTTAGCTATCCAGATGATTGTCAACCCTTTCTCCATGAAAGAAAAACTTATTTTTATATTATTCTTGTCTATGCTTAGAATGGAGGGCAGTGGTGTAAGGGCAAGGGGCAAGATGTGCTAACATTTATGTTAGTCTTCATTGGTTATGGAGTCATAGAGAAGGCTATGTCTTTCTTGAGGCTGGAGGGTAGAAAACAACAGATCTTATCTGAATGAATCTGATAAAAGGAAACCTTGTGCTCTCTTCTGGTGCAGTAGAATGTAACACTACATGGTCTGGGAAACATATGACTAGATCGGAGAATTGGGAAGGTCATTCAAAGCACCTCATTTTTTTTTTTTTTTCCATTCAGCAAGAACATAGCCACATATGAAAGGAGGTTAAACAGGCATTACTCAGACAGTCATTTAGAAGAATGTCCTCAAGATCTCTCCCACCGGTTTGCCTCTTCTAGCCTTCAGTGTATAATCGGCAACCAACATGAGACTGATTTCTCTAGAAGGCCAATATTAATTGCCCTTTTGTGACTTGAGAGCAGGGCCTTTAAAATTTACTTCTAATTGTACATTATTTTTGAGATTTACTAGCTGAATGATTTCCAAACCATGTTCAACAGAGCTCTAGAGGTAGCGCAGGGACACCCATTGTGAGCAAGGGAGAGATCAACTGTAGGCCTTAGACCTCACACCTGTTTCAACCACAGGTGCTCCACCTCTGTCAGTTTTGTGTTTTCCCATGTGATTTTCATTGAAGGATAGTTACTGCTAAAAACGTGATATGATATAAGTCAGGTGCAGGGGAAGTGTTGCGAAGTAAAAGTAATTGATCCTTCATTCCTTTTCGTACTCAACAAATCTTTATCAAGCACCTATGTAGCTTAAGACAGCAGCAAGCCCTAGAGGAGGGAAGGAGTTCTCCAGGTTTTAGTGGAAATAGGGTAAATACAAAGAGAGAGGGTGGCTGCTGTGGTCCTCCTTTTAAGGCAGTCAGGGATACAGGGTAATAGACAAAAAATTAACCTAGCAGCTGCCCTGATAGAGAAACTTAATGACTTCCAGTACATGAAATTGCAACATGCAACTGATTGTTTGAGTTTTGAGCTCTTTATTGTAGTTTATGCCTTTCATATAGTTAAGAAAAAGCATTTTTGTGAGACCTCAATAACCTCTATCATTCAATATTGAATCACATATAATGGTGTTAAATGTTAATCAAGGTGTCAAATATGAAATATTTTACTTAAGAGCTTTGATGTCCTATGACTTGTGACAAAAGAAATTCTAGGCAAAATGTTCATAATTAACCATCTACATTAATAATTCATTTGCATGTAGTTTCCAAATTATGAATATTAAGTTCTCTTTAAGGTATATTAATGGCATGTAAGTATAAATGCTTTATTTTTGGCATAGATACTTATGACAATTTAAAAAGTCACATTGCATATTATACAATAATTTTTCTATTAGTGGAGGTTACTTGCATTTTCAATATGACTTCCTATTTTTTGGGGAAAAAAAATAACTAAGTCAGTAAAAAGTTCCAAGTTGAGTATTTTGATTTTAAAATACAGCTAATGTGCTTTCAGTTTATTCTTAAAGTTTATTTTAGATTAAGCATTCAAAGTCATGCCGATATTAAATTAAATTAAGCATGTTCTTACAATACTGATGAAATTAATCATTCTGATTGCTGTGTCAGTAACACTTCAAAGATTGTCAAATTAAACATAAGTCTACACTTGAAAATAGAGAATCTGGATGTTAAACTATATAATTTAGGCCAGAAAATACCAATATTTTGATATTTTCATATTTTTGACTCAACATACACCACTAATTCAGACCAAATATTGTGCAGTGAAAAGGTCACTGAATAAGGGTTCACACATCCTGGTTTCAGCCCCAAAATGTAATTCATGACCTTGAGAAGATGATTTGACCTTTTCAAACCTCAGATTCCGCAAATTTATAATGTGGGGGCTGTTTTTATCCCTTTCTACTCTAAGAATGTAACTGCTTTTTGTCTGGATAGCTGCTGAATGTTTTCCCTTTATTTTCCTGAAATAAACTTTAATGGTTACCGAAAATGTGCTTAACTAAAGTTGTTTTCTCTTGGAGATATGCCTCAAGCATGTATCCTGCTGAGAATGACTTCTAGATTATGCTTTGCTTGCTGTGATGCCAAATAAGGGGTGAGGGACTTGGAGAAGTTCTGCCTTAGTTCAGGAAAGAGTACAGGGTTACAGAAAGCATCCTTTCACTTACTTGCAACCACAGATTTGTCTCTTCTAATGGGTGTAACCAACACAACTTGTATCTCTATGTAAACCCTAGATAGATTTTTCTGTCTTCAACAGACTGTCATTAAATAAACAATAAGTGATAGATAGATAGATAGATAAACAGATAGATGTAGAGAAATAGATGGATGGATGATTACCATGTATAATATAATATCATATACATGGGAATTTTTACGTGAAGTCAAGAAGATGCTCAAAATGCTTATATTGATCAACACTACACAATATATCCGTGAAAAAGACTGTTTTATAATTGCAATGTGAATAGCCAATCACTGACATAAATGGCACAATTCTGGCTACGTAGACTAGGGAACTCCTAAGGAAAGATAGATAGCAAACCATTCCCAGAGCAATGAGGATCCAGGAAAAGTAAGAGGCAGGTTTACTGGCCTGATCTGGTAGTGTTGAAAGATATGTCAGTCAAAAATCCAATGTAAACTTTATAAAACTGAGCCATTTTACACTCTGTCTCAGTAGCATTCCACATTCAAATGCAGTCTAACATTGAAAAAAATTGAAAACCAATTAAACTAATTATTGAAATTTCTGAAAGGGTGAGATGGGATTACATGTCATGAGACATATAACCTCTATGTGAAAACTCCTCTATAGCTAATTTTCCGTCCTACGTAGCGTGGCATGTCTTCTGCCCTTGACATGCCGTCTTTTTTCTCCTTCTCTATTCTTAAACTATCCTGCCCACGTTGGCCTCTTTCCCTTCTTCTGTGTTTATTTCTGTAGCTTTCCCTTTGCCCTTTGATGCAAATTAGTCTAGACTTTCTAATATGCCTCTGATTCTCCTCTTCACTTATAACTCAAATTACTATCACAATGTGGAGTGTAAATTCTCACATACTAGTTTTTGTCTTTATTACACTAACAGTACAATGGTATGAGATAAAAATCAGAAACCCAATATAAGCAAGTGTCAATATCCTAGAAGTCCAATGAGAAGGGAAGTTAGAAACATCAAGAATTCTGCTTGGCTTTTGATTTTACACTAGGTATTCTGGTTGTACTAACCAATAGATGCAAAGCAGATATGCACAGTTGTATGAAGTGAACTCCAACCTCAAGCAAAGTAGAGACTGAAAATTGTGTAAGGGTAGAACTGCAGGCTGTCAATTCCAGTGATCCCATGGTGGGGATAGGGGGATAGACAGTGATTTCTGGTATCAAAGATCTAGGGTGAAGACGCCTCTAAACAAAGACCACAATGAGGAGAATATGAAAACAAAGTGCCTTCAAATTGCTCTTACACGTACCTGTGCTCTGACCTTCTGCCATTTAGCCATTAACTTGAAGAAGCTCTGCTTTCATAGGATTTGAAAATGGTGAGGGCCAGCTTTCAATTTGGTTGATGACAATTGTGATCATTTTGGTGACAATGGAACAAAAAGGGCCTAGCAGTTATTATCATAACTAATAATTATAAAAATTGAACTATCTCCATTTATCTAGCTATATATAAAGGGTTGAACTGTATGAAATTATCGATATTCAGCTGCTTTCAATGTACTAAAAAGGCAAATTCCTATAATTTAAAATAACAGGTATAAGTAGACAATCAACGTTTGCCAAAAACCTTCTATGGTCTCCCTGCATCGCACTCAGGTACATTTTGGAACATAGAAGAGGCAGGTAGATGAGTCTGCTTCCATGGGTCTTCCCCTGAGAGCCTCCCATCTTGATCCTGTATGGCAGCTGTGACCATCCTTGGCAAATTTCTGGAAGGTTCTGACCTGGGCATCAGCAGTAAGTTCCTGACCACATGGGTCTTATCTACAGTGGTAAATCTGAAACCTAAGAGAAGTCTCCCCTGACTTCAGCTCCTCTGGCCATCCCACTGGATTTATAAATATTCAATTCACTTCATTAAATTGGCTTGGCTTTCAATATCTGAAGGGGCTTCTGTTTTTCTGGCAGAACACAGATTAAAACACCCTTTCTTGAGGTTTTTCTATTATCTAGGCAATATTCATTGGTGATAGAAAGATGATAAAAACATTCCTTCTTTCCAGAAACTTTTAGAAAGAGGAGTCAAGCATATTTAGAAATAACTGAAATGATAGATAAAATTATTGAGCATATGCTAAGCACAACTCTAAGTTTTATGCGTATGCTACATATAATACGTACAACTGTCCATACCACACTCTCACGCCATTTTAAAGACGAGGAAACAGACATGGAGAGTTTGAGGGACTTGCTCAAGGTTGCACAGCTCATCAGTCTTGGAATCATGACTCAAACTCAGGGCAACAGACTCTGGAGCCAGTGCTCTTAATCATCATCTCAAACAAGGATGAGAGGACGCAAAGTGCCACAGAAATATATATATAAACATGATCAGTTCTGTTGGGTAGGTGGAAACTACTGCATCAGAGGTAGCAGCTCTAGACTTGAGATAATATTTGTGTTGGCTTTATTTAGAGAGAAATTTGCCTGGCAGAGAATTGTGGGTGAGAAAGGATATTTTAGATAATGAATATGTACATTTAAAGATGTAAAGGGGCCCGCCTGGTGGTGCAAGTGGTTAAGTGCACATGCTCTGCTGTGGCGGCCCAGGGTTCGCTGATTCCGATCCGGGCACACACCGATGCACTGCTTGTCGGGCCATGCTGTGGCAGGGTCCCACATAAAGTGGAGGAATATGGGCACGGATGTTAGCCCGGGGCCAGTCTTCCTCAGCAAAAAGAAGAGGGTTGGCAGATGTTAGCTCAGGGCTGATCTTCCTCACACACACACAAAAAATATGTAGAGACATAAAAGTATATGGGATATGCATGAAATGTTGAAAAGCCAAATGTGCCTAGAATTCTGACTCCCTGGGATGAGAAGAGAATGACACAGGAGTCTGGGATGGTAGAGTGGGGCCCGACTATGAATTATTGCCTCGATTTTGTAAGTGAGACACCTTCCACAGCATGGCACGTGCCTGGGGTCCGAACCTGTGAACTCTGGGACGCTGAAGCGGAGAGCACGAACTTAACCACTGCGCTGCCAGGCAGGCCTCTATCACGCACTTCTTTATAAGTTTATTATGCAAATGTGCATCCCTAGATTTGGTAATTTAGCTGTTTCTTTTACTTTTTTAACTTGAAATGTTCTTTAAATGTCTTTAAATCTACAAGTTTCCCTTCTATCCACTTCTTTTCTTTACAATCTATATGATAATTATTATCCTATTTCCTTGAAGACTTGATTTTCTATTAAATATCTTTAGTCCTACATCACCAAGCATACTTATTTGCAACAACTGGGTAACGTATCTTTCACTAATGAAGATATTTGATTTGGTAAGTGGGATCAATTATTTGTAGATAAGAATGAAGGTATTAATATAAATTATTTAGGAGCATTAGTCACACAAATTGATGAAGTATTATTAGAGTACATTCATATCAGTCAAATCAATTTTATACATTATCAGCCATTAGGAAAAGACATCTTCAATTTCAGCTCTATTTCTAAGCTTTAAAATTTGCGTTCATCTTTCATATAGTTTGGTATAAATAAAGACTCTAAATTGTTACAATTAGTCATAGTAAGATAATGATTTCATGGGTATTAAAAAGAAGTAGACATTTCCCTTAATTTTTTTTCTGTTTTCTGTGACCTGCTAATTACTTAACACAAAAAGAATGACACACTAACTGAATAAATTTGCCAATAGGCCAAAAAATGTGATTGCTAAAAAGGCTAGATATAATATTTCAGTTATTTTTCTGTCCTTTTTGGTTTTAACTAATTATCACCCAATTTCAGATATTTATCATTTTAGTGAGTTAGAGTCTTTAGGATATCAGAATTTTGATTCTTGAGTAATAAGAACTTAAGATTATATTCACATATGGATTCACATTAAGATTATATTCACATTTTTTAAACTATCATTAATACTTATTTTAGGCTACAATAATGGCATAAAATAATGTTATTTCAAATATATTTATCAATACAAAATATTGAACAATGAACTAAAATATATTCTTGCAAATGCTTACAGAGAATTTTTTAAAACAGCTAAAAACATTGTGGTAGATACAGACAACGGAATATTATTCAGTGCTGAAAAGAAATAAGTGAGCAAGCCACGAAAAGACACGGAGGAAACATACATGCACATTATTAAGTGAAAGAAGCCAATCTGAAAAGGTTACATACTATGCGATTCCAACTACATGACATTCTGGAAAAGGCAACACTATGGAAAACCAAGAGTGGTTTCCAAGAGTTGAGCCATGAGAAGAGGCATGAATAGGCAGAGCACAGAGGATTTTTAGGGCGGTGAAAATACCCTGTATGATATTGTTATGATGAATACAGGTCATTATACATTTGTCCAAATCCATAGAATGTACAGCACCAAGAGCATAGGAAGGAATATTTTTTTTTTTTTTTTTTTTTTTTTTTTTTTTGTGAGGAGATCAGCCCTGAGCTAACATCCGCCAATCCTCCTCTTTTTTTTTTTTTTTTTTGCTGAGGAAGACGGCCCTGGGCTAACATCGGTGCCCATCTTCCTCCACTTTATATGGGACGCCGCCACAGCATGGCTTACCAAGCAGTACTTCGGTGCGCGCCCGGGATCCGAACCAGCGAACCCCGGGCCGCCGCAGCGGAGCGCGCGCACTTAACCGCTTGCGCCACCAGGCCGGCCCCTAGGAAGGAATATTTTATGAAAGATCCTATCTAGTTCTTTAAGGCAACAGAAAGAAAAAATGTATAAGGATTAAAAGGAATACATGAAAGTCTTCTTGTTCACAGATTATATGATTCTGATACAGAAAATCCAAAAGAACCAATACACACATTATTAGATTAGTTAATGCATTTAGCAAAATCACTGGCTACAAGGTCAATATACAAGAGCAATTATGGCCCCATATACCAGCAACAAAAGTTAATAAAAAGGAGATATTTTAAATTATAAAATTTAAAATCAAGTACATCAGATACATTGGATAAATCTAACAAAAGATGTGCAAGACCTCTACAAATAAACCTACAAAATGTTATTGATAGAAAAAATGAAGGGATATGCTGTATCTATTAATTTGAGGAACTGATATTATAAAGATGTCAATTTTTCTCAAAATAGTCTCTATATTAAATACCATCTTAATCAGATTCCAGCAAGGTTTTGTGCAGGGTGTGTGTGTGTGTGTGTGTGTGTGTGTGTGTGTATACGTAATACAAATGGCCACACATAACCAAGCTTATCTTGAAAAAGAACAGAGTGGAAAGACTTATTTTTATGGATATCAAAAGTTATTTTAGAGTCCTTCTGCCTGCAGCCTTATCTCAAAATGGCACCTCTCTGAGGCATTCACCTAGAAAATGTGTTGCTTTGTGTAACTCAAATTTACATTAGTGATGGAACTTGGATGCTCTGGCCTATTAGAGGGTTAAACAACTTTTTGCAGTTTACCTAGAAGATTATTCCCATTCAAATAATTCTCTAAAGTTTAGCTTTGTACTTTCCCTTAAGAAATCAAATAAATTTGTCCCTAAATTTTCCATCAATTTTGAAATTATCTTCACCTTAATTTTTATCGGCTTCATTATAACAGATACAAGTTTAATATGCCTGAAATTTAGTTATTAATGCAGAGATTAAAACAGTGTAGTATTGACATAGAGATGAAAAAATAGACTAATAGAACATAGGAAAATAGACTAATGCATCCATAGACAGTTGATTTACAACAAAATTGTACTGCACAGAAGACATGAGATAATATTTTCAATAAAATAGTGCTGCATTAATTGGAAATACCTATTAAAAAATATCTTGACTCCTGTCTTACCGTCTATTAACATGGAGATTCCTAGTTATAAAAAATAACATTAATAGTGTATAATGCTAAGTCATATAGTGGGCAATAATATTTGTACTTTGACAAAGTGCAAGTCTTCAGAATATTTAAAGTGCTCCTATAAATCAATAAAAACAGTGGAGAAATAAACAATAAAACTACCAACCAAACAAATCATCAACCTACGTAATAAAATGAACAAGAAATATGAAGGGCATTTTCCAAAGAAAATATCCAAATGGCCAAATTATATGAAATCATCCTCAATCTCCTTGTTAGTCAGGGGAAATGCAAATTAAATACTGAGACACCATAAAACAACCACAAGAATAGTTAAAAAATTAAAAATACTGACAATATCTTCTGTTGGCAGAGATGTACAGCAATATCAACTCTTAACAGATTCCCGGTGGAAGCATAAATTGGAAAACTACTTGGGAAAGTAGTCTGGAGATGTCTACTAATGTTAAACATTTCATATTATTTGATGCAGCAATTTGACTCCAAAGTTTATATGCAACAGAATTGTGTACATGAGTGTAGCAAAACACATTTGCAAAAATATTAATAGTAGAATTATTTATAATAGCGCCAAAGTGGCAGCAAGATTTAAATGGATAAATTGTGGTGTTCAGAGCCATACAAGGAACACTATACAGGAATGAAAATGAATTAACTATCTCTATTCACAACAGCATGAACAAAATGACAAATATTTTTGAATCAAAGGAAACTGGCCACAAACAAATTGATTGCAAAATTTTATTTATAGAAAGTTTTAAAACAGGAAAAACTGATATGACATTTGAAATCAGAATTGGAGTAATGTTGTGGGAGTAAGGAAAGATAATTGTGGGAGATGTGGAAGGAGGGCTGTAGGGTGGTGTTCTCTGTCTCTCTCTTACCTTTATTGGGCTACAGAATTCATCAAGGTATATACATTTTTACTTTGTGAAACTTTTTGCATGCATGGTATTTTGCAATAAAATTTTATTTTAAAAATTTTCATGCTCAAGTACACTTGAAAATTACTTTGGGGAAATGTGTTAAAATTTAATATATTCCAGAATCTTTGTAAGCTGTTGATATATTAATTTGTATTTTCTCTCTAAAAATCTAGAAGATTAGGTACCATTTCTAAAGTTTACTTCTAGAAAATACATATTGAGAAATATTCATTTATACGCAAAATTATTTGGTATGGCATATCAAGCTCTTTATGATCTCATTCCTACTCATTTTCTCAATCTCTGTTTTCTCTATTTCTGGGTTATTCCCTATATGTAAACCACATTTGATTACAAGCGTTCTTGAAATAAACCCAGCCGTCTCTTTCCCCCATACCTTACAATACAGTGATTCCTTCATCTGAAATATTTTTCTATATATAACATAGTTAAGCCCTAAGTAATTTCAAGACAAATTGTTATCATTTCCTTCAGATAAACTATCATAATTCACCTAGTCTGTGTTAAATGTTTTCCTTTTGCTTCTCATAGTAACCTGACTACACTCTATCATAGCACTTATGATATTGAGTTGAAAATTAGAATAGGAGCACCATGAAAATATCTCATTCATCTTTGTCTCTGTAGCATCTATCACATTTTGTACACAATAAATGTCAAATGGATGAGTTGACTACATTTTAGAAATCAAAGAAATTTTAACCTTCCTCCTTATTTGTAAAATGGGAAAACAGAGGTCCATTCAAGGTGTTGTAACTTTTCCATTAAACATACATACAATTAGAGAGACTCAAGTCAATGTCAAAATGCAGATACCCAGATATCCAACACATTGCACTTTTCTCTTGATCGTTTTTGTAGAAAACAACACAGTGCATTGATTACATTGAGACATTCGCCTCATTTCTGCACTGATGCAGCATTTCTTTGGCAATGGTAGAAAATCTCTCTAGCTGCAGATTTCCTTACAGATAAGGAATGATATATTTTCCATGTGTCTGTGTTTTTGTCTGAATTGCTCAGCCAGCACATGAATGAATGTGGAATATGCTTAGATAAGGAAGCACACCAAGGAGAGATTAGATGGCTCGTTTTCGGCTCTGTATTTGGTATGCTCTCAGAGTTATTAAGAGGGTTAATTGATTTAATACATGTGAGGAGCTTAGAACAGTGCCTGGTACATAGTAAAGGATAGATAAATATTAACTCTTACAATTTTATTCATTGTGCAATTAGAGAGTTGTCTTTTGGCTATTATGGAAACAACTTCAAAGATGCATAGAAAGACATGGTGTTATGTTTGTTTGTGCAAGCAGATGCTATGTTGAAAGGAAGAATGGCTAGGTAATAAATTGAGCTCCAGCACTAAGAGGATCTCAGTGAAGTATGAACAATGAACCTTAACACCAGTCTCCTGTTACTGTCATTGTGCACATGTGTGTGAGAGTTGATGTGTGCCTGGCAGGCTGGAATGGATACACTGAGCCTGTAATGCCTCCCCCACCTCGTCTTATATTCCTTGCTATGGTTGTAATGAAACTTTGTTACAATGCTCAGATGCCATTGATTGCTTGTAAATATGAGTGAGAATAATAAATCATAGAGTTCTAAGGTTGAAACGACACTATTTTAAAATGAAAGATTAGAAAGTGCCAATATCTTTGAAAACTTTGAAATATGTAGCTTTCATCATAGCCTCAGGGTCATACATAAGAGTGCAAATTACTTAGGAAGTATTATATGCATGCAAACAATTTTCTACAAAAAACATAGGGAGTATGATATTATCTACATCAAAGAACTCTTAAAAGAGGCCTTTGTTTCTTTCGTAAATGATCTGTAGACCCTTTTAACATAGCATTAAGAATCTTTAATTCAAAAAATTTGGTTATGAATTGCACAAATCATAGCAACACAAATCCTATTTTAGCGAGATCCTGTGGCTTTCTCTCCAAAAGAGGACTGGTTAATTTTCATTCAGTTTCCAATTTGCAATAAAATGATATTTACTCTACCAAATACAATGAATAGGTTTAATGACACGTGGATATGTATTATTGATTGGATAAAATATGTTTTTATTAAAAATGCTCTCAGATGATCTATATTCATTAGTACTCTCCTATTAAAAAAAAATATGTTTTAGACAATTTATTTCTTTTATACCACACACTGCAATTAATTATCAACGCATTTTTCCAGTAGTTAATTTATGTTTCTGTTATTGATAGAATTAATTATACGATTCAATTTTAGAGCTGAAAGGAATGCTATAACTTTATTCATTGCTAAAGGTTATTTTATAATAGAGGTATGTTAGTTTCCTAGAGCTCCTGAAACAATGTACGGCAAACCAGGTGCCTTCAAATGACAGAAATATATTGTCTCACGGTTCTGGAGGCTAGAGAAGTCTGAAATCTATAGGGCAGAGCCATGCTCCCTCTGAGACCCTAGGTAGAATTTTCCTTGCCTCTTCCTAGCTTCTGGTGGTCGTGGGTTTTTCTTAGATTCCTTGGTGTACAGCTGCATAGTCTAAACTATTCCTCCATCTTCACAGAGCATCCTCTCCATGTGTCTTCACATGGCTTCCCTCTGTGTATCTGAGTCTCTGTGTCCAAATTTCCCCATTCTATAAGGATGCCAGGTACATTGGATTAGGGCCCACCTTAATGACCGTATTTTAACTTGATTAGCTCTGTAAAGACCCTATTTCCACATAAGGTCACATTTTGAGGTACTGAGGGTTAGGACTTCAACATATCTCTTCTGGGGGACACAATTCAACCCATAAGAATAGGTGATGGTGGCATTTTAAGATGTGAATGTTGATTCATTTGTTTCCATTTAAAAGCAATTGGGGTTGAAAACATTCATATAGTATGTCAAATATAGCGCAAGTTCTTCTTGATTCAAATTGGACAGTAACAAATTCCAAATTTAAGAAAGTTTTCATGTTCTTTCATGCACTTTCTTCTCATTGTTAAAAAGAATAGGAAAACCTCCTCTGATCCATTTATATATCATTCTTACCAAGACATAGGGACATGAATAAGCTTGCTAGGTTCTCTTGAGTAGACATGTTTAATGACATCAAAAAGGTGCATATATCAGGAAAAGGTTATAATTCAATTTCTAAAAGATTATCCAAATTTTGGTTGAACTTTAAATTTTTGATATCACATAGTAAGGTAAGTGTTCTATTCTCTGAAATTTGTATTTTTTATCCAGGTGTTTTTATTGTAAAAGCTACTGGTCAATTTATAATATAATTTTTCTCACTCTGTTGACTCAAATTTACATACATTTCTCTCAAAAGTCATGTGGTACACAGGCATATATTCTCAAGCTTTAGCATAAAAATTAGTATTAGGTGATACTGAATAAAGTTTTTCAGGCAATAACTCTGTTAAAGTTTTTCAATAGCTTTAAATAAAAAGCATTTTTATGGCTTTGTTGATATCACCTCCAAAATGAGTTAACTTCACTCTGCTTCACGGACACAGATAGAATCACTACCACTAGGGAACCGTCTTGTAAAAGTATGCTCTTACTGACGTAAGACTGAGTTGGAGAGGATCTGATGAGTGCAAATTTATTATTCCTAAAAGAAAACATCTATCATATAAAATTCTATAAATGTTTTTTAGAGGTTGTATTTATGTAAAACATATTGATTTTTCTGAATATGATTGATCAGTGAGTTTCTGAGAAGGCCTAACGTTTTCTGGTTGACAATAAACTCAATGGAAGTCAAAACTATGATTTTGCTGCCAGAAAATTTCCAGATAGCCGTACTAATAGTAAATTAGTTTCTAGAATTTACACTGATTAATGCTCATCTACAATATTTCTTTTTAGTCTAGTGAACTATTGTTTAAGAAATACATTGATAACCAGGGCCATATTTAAGAGAGGTAATCTATGTTGCAAAAGATGGGATATCCTATAAGATGAGGAAAGTTGAAGAAAGAATTGAGTATGACACACCTAGTAATATGTATTTGGATTATCTTATAAGGAATATTGAGAGAAATATTAAATATATTTATCATAGTAATTCCCATAGACATGAAAACTGCCTTACATTTTTGAATGATTTAAATGGAGATGTGGGTTTAATGGAAGAGAAATTTATTGACAGCAAACTATGTAAAGGCTTTTTCTTTGATAAGTACGTTAGCTTCACCATCTTGTCTAATCTTCATAAATAACCTTGGGATTAGTTATTAATGATTAATCTTAAATTTGCCCACTTCTAACATCCAAACTTCTCTATTATGCTATACTGCCTCACCCACTAAGTCTCTCAGTCTTTGTGAATTTATTCAAATTTGTATTCATATGGGATGGTCTGCTTTAGGAGAGAGAATTTTCTATCTGAATGGATAGAAAAGCTGAATGAACTCCTGATAAAAATGCTGTAGAAGTGATTCAAACATAGAGAAAATATAGGGAACCAGTGTTTCCAAAGGGAACAAGTTAGATTCCTACATAGGATACAGATACTCCAGATCTTCGGAACTGAAATCTTCATTTTTAAACCTTTCGAGAAAATCCTCTTTTACACAAGCATTCTAGGTGCAGAGCTTGAGTACCACAGATATTAAAGGATAGGATCATGTTATTTTAATTATTTTTATATTTGGACCCACCATCATATTTAGGATGGAGCATCATTGGAAATACTTATAAAAATTCTCCACCCGGGGGAGATATCAAATAATGAATAATAAAAACAGAATCTAAGCAAAACGATGAGTTGATTACAACGTTAAGAATAAAAGAAATCTAAATTCTAAGTGTACAAGGAAGAAATATAGAGACAGAAAATATTATGCTCCCCAAACTTTATGTATATTGCATCATCGAATTATCGCAAAATCTTATAATGTAGGCATAATTACCTTCTAACTTTATGGATACACAAAACTGAAACCTAAATGTTATGCTATCATAGAGTTTTTAAGTGGTAGAATATTGGTGTGAACTCAGCTTTATTTCCATTCAAAAACTTTAGAGAATTCAACTATTTCTGTCCCTCAACTTAATGAAAGCTGTATGCAAAATTTGCGCTTCTGTGTATAAAAGGCGTGTCGTATTTTCCTTAGAGAAATGGACCACAGGTTTCAAAAGACTTTCAAATTAGTCTGTGAACCAAAAAAAGCTTTTGTGAATAAATTTCTTAGGCATTAATGAGAAATCTCAATTGAAACAAACAAACAAATGGCTCTAAATTTATGTAGATCAGGGGTTTTCAAATTCCTCTAGATTCCTAGGGTTTTACTGAGATGCTGTTTTAGTGGTTTCCTTTGAATTTCACTTTGAATGTTTATTTTTAACTCTTTTAAAAGCTGAAATAACACATAATTGACACACAGATGTGTTGCATGCCAAATTTTAATAATTTACATCAATCTAAACATTAACTTGTGGTGCTGATTAATAAAATTTCTTCAGTCATCACTCACTGAAAATTATTCTAAGATCGCAGTGCAAGACATCATTGCAACTTACATGTCTGAGTCAAGTTTATGGTTCTTATACCACCTCCCACTCAACAAAAGAAAGTCGTTTTAAATAAGTTACCTAGTGAGACGAAAGAACTATAACTACTGCACACAGCCTCAAAGTATGGCTGATCGGACAGTTTATCATGTTGAGTTGTTATATTATCCAGAGTATAAGACTTCTCTCTTTTGCTGAGGTGGGAGAGGCAATATCCTAGCTGCATGGAGAGGAGGAGACAATGTGGAATCCACAATGTTATGGGTTGAATTGTGTCCCCAGAAAATTCACATGTTGAAACCCAAACCCCTAGTGCCTCAGAATATGATCCTATTTGGAGATAGGGTCTTTACAGAGATAATCAAGTTAAATGACAGCGTTAGGATGGGCTCCTAATCCAATGTTAATGGTGTCCTTATAGAAAGGGGAATTTTAGAGACAGGCATGCACACAGGGAGGACATCATGTAAATATCAAGGAGAACAGGTTGATACATCTACAAGTCAAGGAACACTTAAGATTGCTAGAAAATCGTCAGAAGCTAGGACAGAGAAATGGAACAGTCTCCCTCACAGACAGCAGAAGGGACTTACCCTGCCTACACCATGACCTCAGACTTGTAGCCTCCAGAACTATGAGACAATAAACTTCTGTTGTTTAAACCACTCAGTTTGTGGTATTTTGTTGTGACAACTCTAGCAAACCAATGCACAAAACTCTTGACACAGTTTTTCAAACAGACCACTTTTGATCCTCGACTATATTCTTACATTCAGTGGTAACTGGTGTTGCCAATTTCTTAGCATTTTGAAGGTTTTATGCTCAAATTGGAGACTCTTGATTTCTCCAGTGTTGACACTGCTTTCATAGGTCTGATCAATCAGTTATAATTTGTTTTTTTACTTACCATTCTCTGCTTTCAAATTTTGTACTTAGCATCTCCTCCCCAATTGTTGAAGCCTTTACAAAATTTTCTTTCTGACATTTTAGTGGGTTTGTGGAAGGCGAGGACATAAAGTCAAAAATTCTGTCATATACCTTTAACTGAAAATTCTATTAATTGACAGAAAATGAAACCATTATAATTTGACCATGTAAAATAAACATCTGATAAAATATTTATTTTATATTTATGTTATATTTTATTGAAAAGACGATTCCTCTGCCAAAAATTTTTTAAAACTATTGTACTGTGGATTCCATGCAAAAACTTCTTGAATCTAATAATGTAGAAAATTATCCTAGTGCTCAGTTTCATTCTTAATTATGATACTTTTATTTTCCTTGTATATCATTTTTATATACACATTCATGAATCGAGGGAATCAAGTGTGTAGATTTCTCAAACATTATAGTGTCTTCAGTCTTAGCTCATTATCTTTACTTGTTAACATTAACCTCTACCATTCATGACAACAACTGTTAGAATTAAATCAGAAATGGAAACAGAGTAGCCTTGAAAATAACAAGTACAATACAGATAAAACAGGGATATTTTTCCTTTTACAAGTGCCAATGCATTTGCATTGATAGAACTTAATATTGCTGGGTGACAGGTTAGACAGTTGTATATGAGAGTCCTATCTGTAAAATGAAATGAATGATGAAAGCATCATTCATTCATTCATCTTTAGTGATAAACAAAATCAGTAAACTTATAATTTTTCATGGGATGTCCCACTAATGTCCAACTGCATACACTTGTAGAATGGCTGGCTAGGACTAAAGCTCTATATACTGTAGTTGAATAGTTTTCCCTTTCATTCAGCTTATTTACCTAACATATTGACCTAGTCTTACTATCAGATAACTAACCAAGAAGCTAGAATAGACAATCCTCTAGTTATTATTAAATCAACATGTGCTTACTATTCAAATGTGTTGAAAACTCTCAAAATAGGATTCTTTCATTCCTGAGTTGCCAGATAGCTCTCCAGACATATGTGAGGGAGGTTATTTGTCCCTTGAAGACCCTTTCATCTCCTGAGGTATATTTGATGAGGCTAAGGATCCAATAAAACTGTGACTCTCCCTTGAGTGATTGCCTGTATTGTATTAGCTTATATAATTTCTGGGCATCATGCCTTAAAAGTCAACTATTTGTTTTTCTTTAAATATCTGAAAAATGCAGTGTTTGTGTTGATCTTGGTTCAGTCTAGGGTAAACCAAAATACTGTTTTCAAAAGATATTTTCATTCTGACTTTTCTCTGTGGTTATCAAATTGGATGCAGACTCCGTGTCCCTGCTTAGCCACATGTATGTCTTTGGTGAGTATCTTTAAATGGTTGCTGAGCTTGTAATAAGCATAGTTGTAATGATCCTATTCCAAAAGAATTATGCATAATTAGGTCATAACAAGGGCTAAGCATATGGCATAGGAAAATTACTCAATGGCAGGAGAACCTTCAAGCTAAAGCCAAACCCTGTATTAGTTCTCTTTGTTTATAGAATGTGGTCACTGTGGCTTGTATGTGAACCCTGTAGAGGCTGCTAAAAACTTATGAACTGAGAGCTGCAATGTAAGCTGTCTTTCCATGTTTCATGTATGTATGTATGGATGGATGTATCTATCCATCCATCTATCGATCTATCTCTATCCACTTATTTTTCTGTAACATCAACTGTTCCACAAGTGAACTGCAGCTATTACCAATGGGTCATGTTTAACAAGTCTTGTGAAGATACCTACGATTTGTGATTTATTTTAAAGATATTTTCTGTTATCTTCTAGAAGTTAGAATTGCATCTTTTGTATCATGTCACCTTAGGCATTGTGAAGTTGATAGTTGATATTTATGGATTTGAAATTGGGAAAAAAGTAGAATAAAACAATTACCTATCTCTCATCCCTACTTACCCTAAATTTCTAGTCTTGACCTCTCCATATGGCCGTTTCTTAAGTGTTTAGAATTTTACTTTCTCAGGAACGTCCTTTATAGGTTATTTTCTGTTTCTGCTGCATAAAGTTGATCACTTTATCTTCTTTACTACTGTGATTTCCAGTGAAACTCTGTTGTTCACTTATTTGAATGATGATTACTGATTTGCTTTTAAAATTCTTAAACTAGATCATGAGCTACTGGCAGACAATGACAGAGTTTTAATGATCAATTTTCTCTAGTACCTGGAATAGTACTGTAGATGGAATAGACGTTAAATGAATGTTTGTTGAATACTGTTTCTGTGTGTGTGATTGGTCTATCTGGTTATAATTCTAAGAGAAAAGTAAGAAAAACCATCTAAATATTTTCCCTTTGGTTTTTTAAAGAAAACTTTGACTGGCTAATCTTCATATTTTCATGAAATGACAAAAAGAGAGAGAATGCAATTCCTTAAAATTTCTTAATGCATAGATATATTTTTAAGGTAGAACAATTCATCATATAATTAAAACAATGCCATCTAGATCTCATTCAATATTGCCCAAAATATTTTGCACAACGTCTTCCCAATAATGTATATCTGTTCATAAAGGTATTTATATTACATTTTTCTCTTCTTCTATGATTATCTGTAGTTCATTAACCTCTATCTTAACTCATATATTCTAAGATGGATGAAGATATCTTCATCACTCAGAAAACAATTCAGGTTTATTAAATTTAAAATTTTTCTTTATGTAACATTTGTTGGTTTTCTATTATTATTTAAAACTTGTCATATTTTCTAAAATTTACATTTTACCATATAAAAATAAAGAATACAAAGTAACTCAGAACTTACTAGAGGTAAAAATGTGTGGAAATTTTTTCCTCATTCTGAATCTGCATAAAATTAAATATCCTTTCAATTTTTATTAATTTTATAATCATATTTCCCCTGTTTTGCATATTAAAACATCTTGTATATTTATAATGTCTTATCAAATTACATGTTTTATAATGACATAGTTTATAATGTATTAAAATGGATGTGTATGTGGACAAGTTGGATTTATTTACTATTGTCTTCATTTGACACATTCTAATTTACCACAGCTTTTGTGTGATAATATAGACAAGCAAAACCACACATAGCTGTTATTCCAGTTATTTTACTAAACCATCTCAAATATTGCCAATATTGGCTTTTTAAAAACCTATATACTTTAAGGAGCTTAAAAAAAAAGTATTTTCTAAGAATTCATGATTTACTTTCATGTGGATTATTAATATGCCCTATTAAACAACTTTTTGAACTGAAAATGTGTACATATTTGAAGCATTGTGAGTACTGAAGTTATACCATAAATACTGTGAAAAATGTGCAGGTCAGCTTCAAAATGACCGTATTGTTGTCTCTGTTTGGAAAATCTCGTACCTTCAGTAACAGAGTCTATTTTTGGACTTAAAAACCAGTTCAGTCACAGCACAAGTGGGATGACTGAAGGCTTGGGTAATGGGCTATAAAATCTTTCCCATCTAGGTCACTGATTGATTTGAGACTGTCACCAAGGTAGGTAGAAAAACAGTGATTGCCTCCATATGAGAACTGTCAAATCATGCGAAATAAGAATATGGTCTCAGTTCTAGAAGATGGATTTCCCCTCTACCTAACACATGCATTCATGTGTGCAGACACACACACACACACACACACACACACACACACACACACAGACTCTTAATGACTTCTTGGGTTGCTTTAGAGCAGGATATAATTATTCTGGGGTAATTCTTCTGCTCTGAAATTGCAAGGCAGAATAGAAAATACTGTGCTTAATTTGTCCAAGCAGTGTCATCAGGCAATCTCTGTTCTAGAATTAAAGTGGTACCCTTTCCAGGGACAATCTAAACTCCGACATTTACCCCTTTGTAGACTATTGTGAAGTGAAGTTTCTTTGTTCCTTTACAATATGGTCCTTCGATGCTATTTAATATTTGGAGAAAGCAACATTTTGTCTGAGTGACTCTACCAAATAAAAACGGCAAAAGAATTTAGTTAGATCAGCAAAGAATGTAGAAATTTGCTTAAGTAGTAAAGAATGTGGCTGCCTGCCTTGGGTATTATGTTACACCTCATGGTTCAGGCATCTTGTTTGCCTTAAATGGTTTCACAAGCAGGAGGGTTGACCCAGAGCAGACTCGCAGTGGCCGCACAGAGCACAGCTAAACAGCAGATTTAATGAGGTTGGAATTTCACACAATGCCTTATTCAAGGAATTTAGGCAGCAGAGAGAGCACTTGCGGTGAGTTGCAGTTGCCCATGGCTTTGCATCAAGAAGCAAAGCCTCTCTCCACAAAATTGTTTATAAAAGATCAAAAATAGATGCCAATCACATTTAGCTTTAAGATTCAAACTTGGGGGCTGGGATGGGGAATGGGGACTGGTGTCTTCCCTTTGTTAGAATTAAGGAAGTCAGTTCATGAACTAAAAACACAGAGTCTATTTACTCCTCTAAAGTCAAGAAGGATCAAAAATCTTTTCTAATACATTTTGACATGTAGGAAGTTGTCCTTCTGTTTTCCCACTTCATGTCTTTGCAGCACCTACCACCTTATGTTGTATTTCTTTGCTTGTCTGTCTCTCCTACTTAAGGTAGAACTCTTGAAAACATGCATTGGAGCACCTGTAAACACTTACTAAATGATTGTAGAATGAAAATAAATGTAATTCATTCATATACTGTATGTTAAACTGAGACATAAGAAGCTTAGCCATTTTCACTCTATCTTATTCCCTTAAGGAACATCAAGGTAAGAATTCAATGCACAGCTCAACACTCTATGAAGCTAATCACCAGCTTTAATTTTGCAAATTCAATATCCAGTTCTATGAAATTTCTCCTCCTTTTTCCCCATTGAAAAAGGAATGAGAACATCCTCCCCTTACATTAGAACTGTGTGACTCTGGGCATTTCTACATAACTATTGTTTGACCTTAAACCACACTTCCTCAAAAAGTCATATGGACTGGAGGAGGTTGGGGTAGGAGTAGAGTGATTATATAATTTATCATCTAGATTTGGACAGTTTTGTCTGCAAAAAAAGAGGGGCTGGCCCCGTGGCATAGTGGTTAAGTTCGTGTGCTCCACTTTGGCAGCTCGGGGTTTGCAGGTTCGGATCCTGGGTGCGGACCTACACACCACTTGTCAAGCCATGCTGTAGCAGTTTCCCATATAAAGTAGAGCAAGATAGGCATGGATGTTAGCCCAGGGCCAATCTTCCTCAGCAAAAAGAGGAGGATTTGCAATGGATGTTAGCTCAGGGCTAATCTTCCTCACACACACACACACACACACACACACACACACAAAACAGAGAGAGAAGAAAAAGAAAGAAAGAACAACTGGGCAGGATGCCAGACATTAGGTGTGACAGACTTTCATGGGAAACCAAACCAGAGCATCAGATCACTCTGGATAGAAGAAATGATCCAGTGAGTAACACTGCCCCCATTCCAGTTGAATTCTAGTTTGGCTTTCCAACTTTTGCCTTTTTAGTGTTTATATAAAGCCCTGATTCAGACTTGACTGGGAGTATTGAATGCCTACTTCACTTTTGACAAAAAGAAGTAAGAAGATTTTTACCCCCAGTGGTATCGTTGAACAGTGGTCTTCAAATTGGGGTTATTTCTAAGAACATGAGTGCAGACAGTTTTAATGGAGTCAATTTATAGCTCCTCACCTACTATAATTCCTCTTTCCTAGCGTGGCATAGAGGTCCCCCATCCCCCTTATATTCCTCTTCTTAATTTAATACCTATTTACAAAAAAAAAAAAGTTTTCCACTCATTTATCCCATCAGACATTGCAAATTACCGTTTTTCTCATGGATGCCTTCATAAGGGCACCTTAATCCCGCTGGGGAAGCTTTTGTTTTTCCTGTTTTGTACATATTTCTGTTAAGAGAGAAGCAGGGAATAAAAAGTGGTACATTTCTGTCCTTGTAGAATGTTCTTAAATCAGATATGTGGTAGACTATTGGTGGTGGGATTGATGACAATTTTCATTTAATGATCTCACCTCTGCAAACTCCTACTATTTTTGAAGAATGCCTTGCTCTTGAAAAAAAATATGGTTAGAGTCTGCCTATGTGGTTAACATATGGTTGGTGATATGCTTTATTCATTGATGGAGTGAAATCTTATCAAGTGCTATCTTGAAATATTTATTAATTATAGGAAATCATAATTTTAATTCGTTATAATTATTACATGTTAAAATATATTCTACTTCCTATTAACTAATAAAATTGTACAACAGTGAGTTTCAGTAAGAAATAATAAATTCTTTGAAATGGCTTTCATTCACATATTTAATGTAAGCAATTTTTAAAAGTTATTTTAAATCCCTATTCCTAAGGAGTATCTTAGGAGGAAAGCAAAGAATCTACAAATATCTAACGTAATACAGATTACTTATGCTAATATTTTTAAATGTAACTAGAGTGCTATATTTTACATTTTTCAATTATAATGGATACAAGTTGCAGATAAAGAATTATTTATTTTGGATGTGATATGCTTTATTCATTAATGGATTTAAAGCTTATCAAATGCTATCTTAAAATATTTACTAATTAAAGGAAATCATCATTTTACTTCACTTTAATTATTACATGTTAAAATATATTCTACTTCCTATTAACAAATAAAATTATAATGCTAATGTTGGACTGATTATTTATTAGTAGCATATTTTATTTTCTCCATTAAATACACAGAAAAATTTTGATCATGATGTCTAATTAAAATAAATAATTATTCTTATTTAATTTTTCCCAGATGCTGAATGTTGGAGATGAACACGTGCATAAACATATTTTCAGAAAGAATATATTTGTTATGCCTTTTGTTTCTTAAATAATCTATAATTTTTGCTTTTCATTACATTATTACAAGTAATGAGATATGAGACAAAATTCACCCAACTTAAATTAATTATATTAAATTCACATCATTTTAATTTTATTTAACTATTTTTAATCATTTATTTTACAAGATAAAATCTGGAATTTATTTCTCTCCTTTTTGATATTCCTCAAATGCATACTAACAAGTACCTTTGAGTGGAAAAAATAAAGTGAAACTTTTTCTCATGCAAAATGTCCAATTTGACTAATTGCTCTGCCAGTGAGAACAAGCATTATTTTTAAAGTTATGATATCAGACTAGTGCCTAAAATGAGCTAAATCAGGAAGCTCTTAAGTTTGGCAAAACAAACAAACAAAAGGTTTCAAGTATATAAAAAAATAAAAATATTTCATTAGAAAAATTGCCCTATGAAAGGTGTTAAACAGTACTTCGGTGTTCCCAATCAATCAATTCAGAGAATCTTATCTTAATCTAAGTGTCTACAAGTGAAAAGAATAATAGGTTTAATTAGGGTGATTTGATAATCTTAGAAAGTAGGAGTATAACTTGGTGAAGCCATCAAAGAAGAATGCTGGTATTGGCTGTTTCCCTCTAAATTTGAACATTCACACACCCTATGTTTCAGAATTTTAGTACTAGGTATGCACACCAGAGAGATTGTCACACATGAACTGCCAGAGACCTGTGTGAGAATATCATAACAGCAAAAACCTGGCAATAATCCAAACACCCACCATGGCAGACCGAATGAATAAACCATGTGTTATTCACACATTGGCATATGCTCCAGTAGTCAAAATAAATGAACTATGACAATGGACCATAACGTGGATGAATCTTAGCAACAAACAAACTCTCAGTAAAACTTTTTTGAACTGCTTTACAGAGATTGAGAAAGCAAATGACATAAAAAACTGAATCACCAAGAGACAAAAAAGCCTGAAAAACAAATCTGTGTCCAAGTTATTGGTTTCAAATTTTTGGCTTTCAATATAAGTGAAAGAATTGCTAATTGAATTATCTGTTGGAATAGATAATTAAAAATACTGTTTGATGATAGAACACCCTGGGAGTCTTAGCCTAGATGCTGTTAAAGAACTGAGTGTCTTTGCTAAATGACAAAGTAAATTGGAATCTGCCCAGTTTTCCAATGCTGAGTCTATTACGATCATTGCAGCTGATTCAGATCAATGTGGAAAATATGACTACATTAATAATCATGTTTACAAGCTACGTGTATAATATTTTAGACTAGAGTCAGTTTCAAGGCATCCATTTTGCCCAGACTAGGACGTTTTATTTTAATGCATTTGCAAACATTCCAGAAACAGTTCACACATGACACAGCTCATAATATAGAGTAGTCGTTTAGAAATATTTCTTGCTGAGAGAAATTTAAATATACATATAAACTGACACACTCTTTTCCAAAAGAGGTGTTGAATTTTTTTTAATTCGAGTAAACCTATTTATTAAACCTTAGAGCTATCTGTTTTTAAGAGCACAAATAATTTTAGCTATTTAAGAACTATTGGAATTCCAACTATTGGGTCTGAAACCACATTTTTTTCAACAGATCAGAATTAGTAGTAAAATTCAGAATGGATTTCCGTTAATGAGCTTTTGTTTACACTTACTGAATGTAGAGCAATACACATTTTAGAAAAACAGACACACAATTTAGTTCCTCCCTCACTTTTTTCCCCAAATTTCTTAGTTTTACCAAGGTGTAAAGTGAAATGCTATAGTTCTCGAATATGCCATACAGATGTCATCATTTCTTTAGTCTTGGCAGAACCAGCCCTGGGCAAGATTGTGAAGGAAAAGGTTGGCACTACCATCACCAGACCGACTTAAGGCAGATTTTTCCTCCTGTTCAGGGTAGTTCTCTTTTCGTCCTTAAGGAACTCTGCATCTTTGTGAAATTCCCTGACCTCTGCCAGTTAAATCTGTTCTCAGTAAACAGTCCAGTCTCGCTTGTTCATCCCTCCCTGTCAATTTAAGGAAACGTATTATTTTACCATGGTTCTTGACATTTTAAGCCATCTTTCTAATTGAGGAATCGGTGGTTTTGTCCTGGAAAGCCAGATCAACTACTTAAGTAGACTTGTCTTCTGATGTGAAAGTCAGAGCTGCTCAAGCTTTGTGGGGAAAAAAAAGAAACTTACCAAAGAGTCATTTCTATGAGAAAACATGGCTGATTGCAAGATTAACGCCCAATTAGTGATTCCGAGGTCACCAATCAAACATCCTGACCACTCAGTCAGTGATGATGGCAGTTACTGTACACTGGACTTGTCACTGTGTGCAGGTCTCTTAGCTTTATGACCAGGGAAACACATTGTTCAAACTGAACCTGTCAACCTTAATTGTTTCACACCAGAGTAGCTCATTGGCTGCTGTCACTCCCAGGTATTAATATTGATTCAAGCGCACCCTATTGTCTCCCAGAAACCTTTCTTCTTCCCACACTAGATAGGATTATTTGCCCTATTTCACTTTGTCATATAGCAACATTTTTAGCATTCAACAGTTTTCCGTGCCTAGCATGGGATCAAAACTACATCTGAGAGCCTATTTGAGGCTTCTGGATTGTTGACACTGGCTATGCCAATACTTTAACTTGAATCCTTTCCTAACTTGGTTAGATTATAAACTCCAGAAAGGCAAGATTTATGCAGGCCCATATTGGGCACATAGTCAGTACTCATTCTGTAAGTAGGCAAGGGGAATTTTGCAGTCGATTTTCTTGGAAATAAAAGAAAAGAGAATATATACCTTTTGATTGATATCTCGGTTTTAATAAAAATGTGCCTGAAGAAGAAGAAAATTCTCTGGTCACCACAACTCATTCTATACAAGAGAAGGGTGGAGTCTGAGGGTTGCAAACGTGAGTAGGAAAGCACATCTGGTAGACCTGTTACATATGCTAAGGAGGGATATACAGGAAAAAATCACTAGGAAGACACAAGTCTTTTCTCTGCTTTTATATCTATGTTATCCACGAGGGAAAATGTGTGCAAGTTCACTAATATATGAGTATTCCTCTGTGAAAGTGGCTGAGAATTGCTATCATATGTAAATACCTGTTTTCTCTCTCTCTCTCTTTCACCAGGGATTACAGACTGTGGGACTACAGTCCTACTTTTTGGGAAATTTTTCTAATTCTTGAAAAGCATTTGCCTTTCTTCCTACTTTCTTTAACTCTTTTGCTAAACACATGCAAACAAAACTATTGATTCACAACATGAAGTTTAATTACCACAGGTATTTATTTGTTTTTCTTGATTTATAATATCAGGTTGGTTTTGAACTTGTGACCTAAAAGCAGAAAACTCTATATTGTGTTACCAATCTGCTAAGTCACAGAAGTTTCTGTATATAATTTTTTATTAAATTTTATTAGAATATATGATAATCAGTTTCATGTAAATTATTTATTTTCATATACTTTCAAAAATGAAATTAAATATTAAATTTTCTAACGTATAACCTCCAGATGTACTCAATATAAAATTGATAAAGGAGGAACATAATTAAATATCTGTTCATTAAGGAGGTTACAGAGGGCAACAGCAATGTAAAGGATTGTATTAAACAAGGTTACGTTAGTAAAAAAAAACAAAGACTTCTAGCGCAATATGATTATAAGCACTGGACACGTAACAAACTTCTTTAACATGTCTGCAGAAATTCATTTAAAGGTTACTATGTTGGTGGACACTTACGCTCTGCTCTTTACCGACCTCCTCTCCTAGGCCTGACTCCAAGACGCAGATTCATGACTGATGGGTTTGAACTTAGTTTTGAGAGTAAGAAACTGGTTTTTTTTCCCTGAGTGCATCCTAATTGGCTTTGGTAAATACAGTTATACCAAGACTAGGGTGTGATTTAGCACATTTTTAATTACAGTGAGTATCGACTTCCATATTTGTGCAACATATATTTCACCTCATCAAGTAATCAACATTCTTTTTGAGAGTTACTACCATGTGGAATGACCAATTGCCAAGTTAAGAACGTGGTATGTCATCTTCTCATTTAACATCCAAACACTTAGGTTTCAGGAGACCCTTCTTTTCTCTAGGAAACTGCATGTCTAGAGCCCAGCTTACAATTATGTGCATGGATATAAGCCATGACCTTCACCGTCACAATTGTCTTCTTATACATTTCCGGAACCTTTCTTTAAAAGAGTTTGGAAACATTTGTGATATTACAGAGACAATCTACTCAAATGTGTTGAAACCAATAACGTAGATATAAACAGATATTTGATCAAATAGCTTTTCTTTCATTGTTTATGTATACATGCAGACTTAGATATTAAGTTCGGTGGCTTCATTAGAATGACTGTATTGTGATGGTCATTATTTTAATTTTCAAATTGTGAGAATAAAAATAAATAAAATATATATTTTTGAAACTCGGCTGTATTAGTTTGCCAGGACACCATTACAAAGTACCACTAACTGGGTGGCTTAAACAACAGAAATGTATTGTCTCACAGGTCTGGGGACTAAAAGTCCAAAGTCAAGGTGTTGGCAGTGTTGCTTTCTTCCTAAGGCTGTGAGGGAAAGATCTGTTCCAGGCTTCTCTCCTCGGCTTATAGATGGCCATCTTCTCCCCTTGTCTCTTCATGTCCTCTTCCCCTTATGTGTGTCTTTGTGTATGAATTTTTCCTTTTTATAAGAACTCAAGTCATAGAGGATTAGGGTCCACCCTAATGGCTCATTTTAACTTGACTGCTTCTGTGAAAACACTATCTCCAAATAAGGTCTCATTCAGAGATACCGGGGATTAGGACTTCAACAAATGAATTTTGAGGGGATGCAATTCAACCCATAACGGATTCATTGAGGTATTTTTTACGTAAAGTAAAATTAACCCTTTTTAGATATACACAAAAGTAACCACCACAATCAGGACATAGACGAGTTCCATCACTCCAAAATATTTCCCAGAGACAATTGGTAATCAACTCTTCCCATAATGTTGGTGCTTGGCAACCACTGATTTGTTTTCTAATCTCTACTTTCGTCTGTATAAGAGTATCATGAAAATGAAATCATACATATTTGGCTATTTGTATCTAGCTTCTTTCACTAAGCACAATATTTCTGAGATTCATACATAGAGTTGCATGAATTGCTAGACCATTCCTTTTGATTGCTAAGGAGTATTCCATTGTATGAATGAATGCACTACAATTTGCCGATCCATTCATTTATTAGTGGACAATCCAGTGGACTGGATTGTTTCCAGTTTTTTGGTTATTCTAAATAAAGCTTTATAACCGTTTGTATATAGGTCTTTATGTGGAAATGTTCATTTTTGTTAATCCTTTTGGGCCAGGTCTCTCAGTCATATGTTAAGTGTACATTTAATTTTATAAGAAACCACCATGCTATTTTCCAAAATTGTTGTACCATTTGGCATACTCATCAGCAAATATGAAGGTACTAATTGTTTTTCGTCCTCACCAGCAATTTGTATCATCTGTGTTTTCTTTATTTGTTAATTTCCTCTGCTTTAGTAGGTTTGTTCTGGTGTCTTACTACAGCTTTAATTTAAATTTCCCCAATGATTAATAATGTTGAACATTCTTTCATGTGCTTATTTCTCAATTGTGTTTTCCCCTTTGTGAAGTGTCTTTGCAAATCTTTCACTTATACCTCACCTTGCTATTTGTCCTCTTATTCTTGACTTGTAAGAGTCCTTTTTACTTTCTGTACTAAGTCATTTACCATATATATCTTTTGTGAATATATTTCCAAGTCATTGGCTATTTTTCATTTCATTTACAGTGTTCTTCAAAGAGGAGAATATTTTAATTTTGATGAAATCAAATTTATCAAAATTTGTCTTTTATGGTTTGTGTCCTATCCAAAAAAAAATTACGAAAGATTTTTTTCTGTTTTCTACTAGAATTTTTGTAATTTTAGGCTTTATATTGTGATTTTGAATAAATTTTGATTGTTTTATATGGTGTGGAGTAAGGCTAGGGCTTATTCATTTTTTAATTTATTTTTGATTGTGGATATCCAAATGTTCCAATAAAGTTTGTTGAAAAGATTATATTTCCCACTAAATTACCCTGGCAACTTTGTTGAAAATCAATTGTTGTATGTTTGTGGGTCCCTTTCTAGAAACACTATTCAGTTCTATACGCTTATTGTTATACAAACACCACACTGTTTTAATTAGCATAATTTAAAATGAAACCTTAAGGTAGCATGGATTCTCCACCTTTTTTTAAATTGAGATATAATTCACATACCATGAAAATCATAATTTTAAAGTGTTATAAATCAATTCACAAGTTTGTGCAACTGTCACCATTATCAAATTCCAGAAATTTTCATCACCCCACGAAGAAACCCTGTACTTATTAGCAGTTACTCCCCATACCCCCTCCTCCAGTCCTTGGTCTGAGAGCTGGGTCAATGGGACCGTTACTCTGGGGGCTCAGAGGGTGAGACCTCTGACCCCACAGGATGAGAAGATGGGGCCTTTACCCTATTACGCTCAGAGAACAGACTAGTCACAAAGATTATTCTCAGCCTTGAAATCTAAAGGAATTTGCTTTGCTGGATTTCAGGCTTGCTTGTGACTCTTATTTTCCTTCCAATTTCTCACTTTTGGAATGAGAATGTCTGTCCTATGCTTGTTCCACCATTGCATTTTTGAAGCTGATAACTTGCTTTCTAGGTTTCACAGATCCACAGAGGAGAGAAATTTTGTTCCTGGATGGACCACACACAAGGTCTTGCTCACACCTGATTTCAGTGATTTAGAACAGAGGACTTGGTACGTTTTGAATTGGTTACATTTGGATGAGATTTTTGGACTTAAAATTGATACTGGAATGGAGTAACACTTTTGGAGAATTGGTGTGAGGTGAATGTGTTTTGCACATGGGAAGACGTAAATACCAGGGGACAGAGGGTGGGCTGCTATGGGTTGAACTGTGTCCCCTCAAAAAATATGTTGAAGCACTAAGGTGCAGAACCTGTGAATGTAACCTTATTTGGAAATAGGGTCTTTGTAATCAAGTCAAGATGAGGTTATACTGGATTAGGATGCGCCCTAATCAAATGACTAGTGTCCTTGTAAGAAGAGGAAAATTTGGACACAGACAAACGGGAGAGAAGTCCACGTGAAGATGGACGTAGTGGTTGGAGTGAGGCATATACAAGCCAAGGAACACCAAGGGGTGCTGGCAAGCATCAGAATCTAGAAGAGGCAGAGAAGGACCCTCCCTAGAACTCTCAGACAGATGATGGCCTAGTCTACACTTTGATGTCAGACATGTTGCCTCCAGTAATGTGAAAGAACAAATTTCTGTTGTTTTAAGTCACTCAGTTTGTGGTAATTTTTTATGGAAGCACTAAGAAACTAATACAGACAGTTAATTATATTTTAAAGTGACTTAAAATAAGGGAAAAAATTATGTTTATTCTTATGTTTTCCATTTCTAGTACTTTTTATTCGTTCTTATAGATACGCGTTTCCATTTGATATCATATTACTTATCCTTGAATAACTTCCTTATATATTTATTGTACTGTAAGTCTGCTGGCATTGAATTCCCTCTATTTTTTTTTTAATATCTGAAAAAAGTCTTTATTTCACATTTATACATTTATTTTTTGAAGGATATTGTTACTGGGTATAGAATAATGGGCATAGGATTTTCAGTTGACAGTTTTCTTTTATTCTTTTTTTTTCCTTCAGTATTTTAAAAATATTGTTCCACTGTCTTCTGGATGGCTTCATTTCGATGAGAATTCTGCTGTATTTTTACATGTTTTGGTTGCCTTCAAGACTTTATCTTTGGTTATCACTGTTGTGTCTAAATGACTTTCTTTTATTTGTCTTTCTTTTTTTTTTCTATCTGTCCTTCTTCTTTTCTTTTCTTTTTGTATTTATCTTGCATGTAGTTCTACGAGCTTCTTGGGTCTGTGGTTTGTGACCATTTATTAATTTTGAAAAATGTTTAACCATTATCTCTTCAAATATTTCTTTTTCCTCAATTGCTTTCTCTCTTCTTTTATAGACTCTGATTATGTATATGTTCAACAGTCTGATATTATCACACAGCTCTTGAATACTCTGTTTTCTCTCTCTTTTTTTTTTTTTTTGGTGAGGGAGATCAGCCCTGAGCTAACATCCATGCCAATCCTCCTCTTTTTGCTGAGGAAAACCGGCTCTGAGCTAACATCTATTGCCAATCCTCCTCATTTTGCTTCCCCAAAGCCCCAGTAGATAGTTGTATGTCACAGTTGCACATCCTTCTAGTTGCTGCATGTGGGATGTGGCCTCAGCATGGCCGGAGAAGCAGTGCGTCGGTGCCCGCCCGGGATCCAAACCCTGGCCGCCAGTGGTGGAGCACGTGCACTCAAACACTAAGCCACCAGGCCAGCCCTGTTTTCTCTTTTTTTTAACTAATTTTTTTCTCTTTGTGTTTTATATTGTTTAATTTTTATTAGCCTATCTTCATGTCCATTCACTGATTCTTTCCTCAGCTGTATCTAGTCTGTTGAGGATCCACCAAAGAAATTGTTAATCTCTGATGACATGTAGTTTTATTTTTATCATTTCCATTTGACTTTTTAAAAATAATTTCTATCAGTCTCTTACAATTCCAAATCTGTTTATACATGTTTTATTCCTTTTCCATTAAATCCTTTAGCATGCTAATCATTGTTATTTTCAAGATTCAGTCTAATAGATACTACATTTGGGTTTTCTCTGAGTCTGGTTGTATCAATTGCTTTATTTCTTGATTAAGGTTTGTGGGGTTTTTTATTTCTATTTTTTTGTATCTCATAACTTTATTTCACGCTAGACATCAAGTGTAGAAGAGCAATAGAAAGTTGGTTAAGAGTATTTATACCCAATAGTGGGCACCCCAGTTCTTCTGCCAAGCTATTAGTGTGAGGAGTATACAATCTAATATGTGGTTGAGAGAGGTTTGAGATTTGTGGTGGCAACCTTTGTCTTTGGTATACTGTAGGCTTCAAATTCCTCCTGTGATTGGGTTTCTCTCAGTGTTTGTATTCAAATCTCAGCTCTCAGCAGTTCCTGCACTTTTGTGCCACAGAGAGGGTCTTTCTCCACACTCTTACTCTCTTTATCAGTAGCCTGCTGTTGCTTGTTATGTATTCCTAGTTTCATGATGGGGACAGTCATCCTGTCTGAGCCTCAGTCTGGACCTTCTTACCATTACCACCCTTTCCCACTACAGCATCCTAACACCACATTTATCTCTAATGGATTTTGTAGAAGATAGAGTTTTCTGACACTTCTCCAGTGACAGAAGACCCTTGTTTTGCACTGGGGAAGGATAATGGATTTAGGAGTTCTTCCTAGCCATCCCCAGTGGCAGATGGATTTTATTCCCACCTCTCCTCCAGAAGCTGTATATCATTGTTTGGGCTCTAGAAAAAAGAAGTTTTGTTACCTCTCCTCTAGTGGTTTGAGGATCTTACATTGTATGTCAAAAGGTGCAGTGTGTTGTCCCTGGGCCCCAGTGGTAGTCATTTTCTTCATACTTATGCCTCTAATGAGGGCTCCTTCCAGTCTCCAGCCCTGCCTCAGATGCTTCTCATCAACTTGCAGAAGAAACCCATTGAAAGGAACTTGAATGTGCATGCAAAAATCTATTTTTGTACAGGGCTCTCAATTATTCTAAATTAATGTGTTAGCTAGCCCACACTCAGCCTTTCAGATTTAGTTATAGTTTTAGCTGATTTCATTTTATCCATTTTTATGAAGCCCACCTTTTTTTCCATGTCTGCCAAAAGTGAAAGAGTTAATGTATCTCATTCATCTTTGGAGAGACTTGACCCCTATAATTCAGTTAACACAAGGGTCTTATGACCTCAGCCTTCTGAAAGGTTTAAAACATTTTGCTTTAGTAGATTATCTTTTTTATTGTAATGGTGTTCTTTCGTGTCTTTCTACATTCTAAATGAGAGGAGAAGTCCAATAACTTTTTAATTACTTGTAGTTACTATAAGTTGAAGTACAAACAGTGAAAACTCACATCAAATATTAACCAACCAGTTAAAAAGCCATTTACTTGACCTTGGAAGAGTATTTGATTTATAAGATAAGGGTATTCAAACAGGAAAGCACTTCAACTGAAAAGAAATAAAAACAATAGAAATAAATTACAACTTTCAAAAAATTGCCTTAGCCCTTGTCTTAGAGAAAATTAAAAATTATAGCAGTATTATGATTTATGTATATACTCTTATATGTTGCCATTAGTCACATATTATTCCATTTCCTATGTGCCACCAGTGTGATGTTTCTAAAATAAAAATATGGTTATTCATCTACTTGCTTCTGATCTTAAGTAGTTCCTCATTGCTCTTAGAACAAAGGCAAATGTCCTTATCATGATTTTGAAGGCCCTAAGCAGGCTCAGGACCTGCTCATCTCTCCATTGTTATCTCTTTCTATCCCTCCCCTTACACTTCACACTCCTGTCACACTGACTTTAGTTTCTAGATTGTACCCTGTTTCTTCTTTCCCCTAGACTTTCACAAATGCATTACTCTCTATGTGAATGAATCAATCTTCCTCCAGGCATTATACCACCTTAACAGACTAACTCCTTTTCTACCATTATGGCTCAGTGTAGAAGTTACTTTTTCTTAGTAGCCTTTCTTGACCCCTAAAGGATTCATTAGGTCCTCTGCCATATGGTTCCATAACACCCTATTGTTCATCAGTTATCACAACTTTTTGTTGTTGTTGTTGTTATTGCCAGTTTGTTTACCCATATTACAATATCATAAGCAGTGGAAAGTCAGGGACCATGTCTATACATTGTATTCTTGACTTTTCCAGACCTTAGATACAATCCCAGGTATGTAGTATGTATTTGCCGAATGGGAATGAGTGAATGTTCTTCCTATTTGTTGGTACAACTGCCCTTTTTTAAAAAACCTTGAAATATTGAATAATTTTATCTATTACTGTTATTTTCCAGATGAAATGTTTTTCTTCCAAAATCCATTATTAGCTTCTCTCTCCAAAATTACTCATTTTCCCCTTCCTCTAAGGCTTGATGAGTAACGTTAGTGGGCAGAATGTGCATAAAGGAAAACTAAGACTTAAATCAAGGGTGACATCAAAATCGTTGAGTCTTTTAACCTTTTATCATAGCACAATGAATGGAATGACTCATTTCCATCAAGTTGTGCTATAGAAATAAAAATGAACAAGTTGGACTTTATATTTGAACACATTTGACAAAAAGGATGGCTTTGTTTCAAAAGGCTTACTCACCATTTCACATTTTCTCAGTTGTATGTGTTCATGTGCTTTATCCACAACAACTTCCAATGAAGTTGAGTAATTCTATCTAAATTTGTCATTCAACCATGGTGTATATCAGTTAAGAAGAGAGTTCTAGTTTGTGGTTCTGTTCATCATGTTGAAATGCAATGTTGGCCTATTCATTTTTTAAATAAGAAGATCAGACTCCAGTGAAAATCATGTGTGTCTCAGAAGAAAACAATTGGTCTGAAACATTAACTATAAACAAATATAAAATTATGTTCTTTAAGTGTTTACAGCTTTTTGATCTGTCTAAATAAGATCCAAGTTTCCTGGAACCACATATCAAAAAGATATAAAAGCTTCATTTTAAAATTTATAGTTTAGAAAAAAGGGCATTGATGCTGCCAACTGACTCAAGGGAATTTGACTATGCACAACATTTAAGTGTTTGTTTGTTTGTTTCTGTGTTTTAGTAGGTTATAATACACACTAAGGTGAGGTGAGGGTTAGCTATACCCCCTAGGATGCCTCTCACCACCGCTGAAAGCAAACTTGAAACATATTTCTACCACACATACAGTCATTGACTAATCATATGCTGACAAAACACTGCAAAAGAGCCTATAGAGCCTGTTCTTTAATCTTCATACAGTCCAGCTCTTTGAAATTGTTTGTGCTCTGACAGCACTTTACATAAAAAGTTTAGTTGAGTCAGATATGACAAGATGCTAGAAGCAGGCTTAGGTTATCCTTCTAGTCCACACAAGGCAGAAATCCTCAACCTAATGTTTGGACATAGAACTGTTAGCAATACACCGGTGACCACCATCCCTAAGAGTAAATCTTCTAGGCTTGGATGCATTCTTGATTTACACCATATTTATATAAATTTTAGTAGTGTCTTGAAAGTATATTATCCAATCCACGTTCTTCAAGTATCTTTAATTTCACATAAGAGCCCATTTTATTATTCAATACATTAGTTAATGGACCAAATAGTTTACCAGTAAAACCTGTTTTTACTTAATGTTAGCTCATATTTCTAGCGTGAGGATTCTGTTTGGGAAACTGACTACAATTAGAACTATCCACAATTTCTAGATCAGTGAAGAAAATAACATAATAGCTTGAAGAAACATTTTTGATTTGTTGAATTGATTTGCACAACCCTTTAAGATAAATTCATAAGGGAGTGGAGAGAACTTCCCTTTTTCCATTTTTATTTAATATGTGTGTTTGTAAAGTACTATCCTCTATCATATTTTACATTCCCTTTTATAATTACCTTAAACTTTGATGAAGGAAGTCCCTACTTAATTATAGGCATTTTCATTGTCAGGAGATTCTGTGTAATCCTTCTGGGACTACCTAACTGAGATTTATAGCGCTCTGCTTTGAGAGTAGAGCAATTAAGTCTATTTTTGTTTTATAGTCAAATGAGCAAAGAAAAGCTTCATTTTAGAGAATTCGATACTAAGTATGTCAGTTAAGCATGTCACCAGAAAGAGTTATTGTGTTTATAACATCAAAATTTTTGTAAGTAGGAAGTACATAATATATGCTCTTTGAATATGGACATAATTAGATTTCCTTTAAAATAATTAACTCATTAACTAAGCAAATATTTACTGAATTCACATTATGAACCAGACTAATCCAGATCTTGGGAAAGAAATAATGGATCTTCAAAGAGCTGAGAGAGAGAGAGAGAGAGATAAATGGGTGAGATGGGAGATGGTAGAGGTGGGGTGGGGAGAGAAGAAGGAGGGGTATTTGTAAAAGTGCTAAACAAACAATGTTCAAGCTAACACAAAAGGCAGCTGAGAGGAGTATGGATAGTTCAGGTAACACTCAAAAAAAGAATTGACATAATCAAATTCTCTCAGTTGGTCATAGGGGAGTTGATTACCAGATTGTAAGCAGAATGTGAGGTAATTCAACTTAGTCACAAACTTTCATCTTCAGAAATGTTTATTCGGTATGATGCTACATCAGCAAAAAGTTCTAGATGGTTTTTCTCTATATTTCATGGGTGTTTAGCTAGATGTAACCCAGTGACTAAATTCTGGCCAATGAGATGTATTTGAAAATGCAAGCTTTTGGGGAAGGCAGCTTAAAATTGGCAACTCAGGACCAAATTGGCTTTTGGACCTTCCGCTTTTCCTCCTCCTTCAGGCTTGGACCTGTAGTGTAATGGCTGATGCTGTAGCCATTGTGGTCTGTGTGGTGATAAGAAGATGAAACCACAAGTTAGAACAATGGAAGAGAAGGACAGAAGTAGCCTGGCTCTCTGGAGACTGTTGAAGCCCCATATCAGCTCTGGTTTGCTTACCTTCAGACTTCCCCATAAAAAAAGCATAAACATTTCATTTGTTTTTAGGCTGCTGAAATTCTTAACTTACTAATCAGACTAGAAGAATAAAGGGATTTTCTAAAACGTCACCAAACTCTCTATTATTTTCTTTCCTGGACCAATAGAAAATGTTTCCAGTTTTAAACTTTATTTATGGGTAGAAATTTCAGAATCCCATTAGGACCCGCTCTAATTGAGTATAACTTCAGCTTAACTTGATTATATCTTCAAAGATGCTACATCCGAATAAGGTCACATTCACAGGTACCAGAGATTAGAATTTCAATACTTCACTTTGGGGGAGTGACACTACTCCAGACAAGGATGTCAACTCTGAATCTGCCTTTCGTTTGGACTTGGAGTAGCAAGATTCACTTTTAATCGTCGTCAGGGCTATACAGTAGTTAATGATTATTGAGATGTGACTGTGTGACAGGCAATGTATTAAGCTCTTTCCCAGAATTAATCTTTATCTCTCTAACATTTGTAAAACCAACAAAACCCTCTGCAAAATATTGGAAATGAACCTGAAAAAAATAAAATCAGAAGTATAAAAATAGATCGTATGATGTTTTTTTTTTCCCCAACAATAATAAGAACACAAATTTTGAAATAAAAAATAGAGGGGTTGGCCCCATGGCCTAGAGTTAGAGCTTTATTTTCTTGGGAAGTAGCATGAAGAAATACATATTAAAGAAGAATTTGTATATGATATGTCTTGCCATCTGGAGAATTCCTATAGAGAATTCTGTAACCGTTTTTTTTTCTCAAATCTTATCTATTTTCTCCTAAAAATTGTTGATCTTTCAAGCCTGAAAAGGGTGATATAAATGAGGTTTGTTGTGTACCAACTCACTAAGAATCAATTTATAAGGCCAAAGGTTTTGAAGAAACAAAATGTACCTCTCTTTAAAATAATAAAAAAAAAAAACCCTTCCAACATAAAAATAAAAGAATAATCCTCCCTTTTCCTTGGCAAGGAAAATAAATTCAAAAATGTTTAAAAAATACTATATCCTAAAGGAAATTTTCAAATGAATGTTTGTGACATTAGAGATGGAAACAAGAGGGGTTCTGAAGCCTGATATTCTTTCTATAAGGGAGTTATAGACATCAAAGAAGAGAAATGGCCATGAGTTACAGTGAATAAAAGATTCACAAGGACTTTGTCAATTACTCCCTTGTCTTGGAAGAAATTCTGGAAAGGCCACACATTTTGTGACTGTAAACAGTCCTTTTGTATCGAAGGGCTAACATTCCGTGATAAGCCACTGAAGAGTTCCCATTTTGTCTTGCTAAAGAAAAAAAGTGAAAGAAAAACAAGAATAAAAAACGCTTCATATATATGGGATAAATTATATTACGGGTATAAATTAACAGCTGAGAAGCAGTGTGGCATAACAAATGGTTAAGAGTTCGGATTTAGAATGAAATTACCTGGCTTCAAATCCCACCTTAGTTATTATCCATATGTGTCTCTAAAACTCGACCTTCTCGTCTGTGCAATGGAGTTAAAATGGGTTGTAATAAGATTTTGATATAATAATGCATATTACATGCCTGGCATGGTGTCTGCAAATATATTAATTGTTCAATAAACGTTATTATTTATGATCATCATTGTCTTGCTGTTATTCGTATTGTCATTGTTAGCCAATGCTAATGTAATGATAAAATAAATAAAATTTATTTATGACAATAAAATTTTATTGTAAGCAACTTGGAATACATTTTGGATTTCAGCAGGATTCTCAAAATTGGAACATTAGCCGAAGTGGTATTCAAAATGATCTCTGGCTTACATCTGTAGTCATCTTTTACTGTATAACCATTGCCATGTAACATGTTACTTCTTGAGAGATCAATCACTCATGGCTCAGCCTCTCCAGATTGGAGATAAGTCCATATAAATACAGAGTTTTGTAAACTTACCACATGACCCCAGACTGCAAGAGTGGATCTGGAGCAGAGATCCCTAATTCTCAATGATGGATGAAAGACAGAGAGGTATAGTCAAAATCTCTGAGTATGTCATCTTTCTCAAGGATCACAAATCCCAGTGGTCTGCAGACATCTTACTCTGTATGGCTAGGGAAAGACCAGAGCAAAGGTTGACGAAAGGAACTCCTGTTTTTGAAATACTGGAAGCCTCTGCATGCCTTTACCAAATAGAACCCCATCTAATACTTTTCACTTTTATTCCCATCCCCACCGTTCCACAGTTACATTTCCCCTTAAGGATATGAAAACTGGTGAGAAATACAGTGACTCCTTCAACACTAAATAATTGAGTACCACTGGCATAGAACTACCCCTGGAAGAGATAAACTATAAATCGAGAGCAGTCCAGATGAGGTTTTCCATTGATTCTTCGGCTAATTCAACATTTGTGCTAATTGCAGAAAGTAGTGTGAAACCTCAGAGGCACCGTAAAACCTATGTTATTTTTCCATACAACCACCTCATCAGCTCTTAAATGGCTAAACCAAGCAATCCTTGCTGGATTCAGGATTCAGAAGGAACCTCAAGAGACCCACAAGACATTTATTTGTGTTTCTATGGATGTCCAGTGAGTTTGATAGTTTACCTGGGATATTTGCAGAAAGCTGTCGAGGTCTCTCAGGATCCATAAAACTGGAATTTGCATAGACCACTCCTTTGTAAGTTAAAGAGTTGTACTGGGTCCCTGTGAGATTTTGCAGTATCAGAGCTCCAGCTCCAAGGGCAGTACAGAGGGGAAAGGATTTCAATTGCCCTAGGAACTAATGGATTTTTTTCTGATTATGTATATTGCTCTCTTTGAAGAAGATACTGAAAGACTGCATGTCAGACAAAGGTGCAACTTGGAAAAATCTGTGGTTTCACTGAGGGAAAAACAAAGAGCAATCACTGACCTGAAGAGAAATAAAGTTAAAGTATAAGATAATGAAAGAAGCAACATTATCAACCTACATAGAAAAAGAATGTTTCAATTCATCCCAGGAGCAAATTAATGTATTTAATTTTTTATTTATATAAAATGTCTATTTTTTTTATTTATTGAGGTAACATTCATCTATAACATTATATAAATTTCAGTTGTACATCATTACATTTCGATTTCTGTGTACACTACATCCTGTTCCTCCAAAGACTAATTACTATCCTTCACCACACCCATGTGCCCTATTTACCCTTTCACCCTCTTCCCTCCCCCTGCCCCTCTGGTAACTACCAATCTAATCTCTGTATCTGTTTGCTTGTTGTTGTTATTTTTATCTTCTACTTATGAGTGAGATCATACGGTATTTGACTTTCTCCCTCTGACTTTTTTTGTTTGGCATAATACCTTCAATGTCTATCCATGTTGTCACAAATGACCAGATTTCATTGTTTCTTATGGCTGAGTAGTATTCCATTGTGTATATATATCACATCTTCTTTATCCATTTGTCCCTTGTTGGGCACTTAGGTTGTTTCCAAGTCTTGGCTATTGTGAATAATGCCTCAGTGAACATAGAGGTGCATATATCTTTATGAATTCGTGTTTTTGTGTTCTTTGGATAAATACCCAGCAATGGAATAGCTGGATCATATGGTAGTTCTATTCCTAATTTTTTGAGGAATCTCCATACTGTTTTCCATAGTGGCTACATCAGTTTACATTCGCACTGGCAGTGTAAGAGAGTTCTTTTTTCTCCACATCCTCTCCAACACTTGTTATTTCCTGTCTTGTTAATGACAATAGCCATTCTGTTGGGCGTGAGGTGATAACTCATTGTGGTTTTCATTTGCATTTCCCTAATAGTTAGTGATATTAAACATCTTTTCATGTGTCTGTTGACCATCTGTATATCTTCTTTGGAGAAATGTCTGTTCAGATCTTTTGCCCATTTTTAATTGGGTTGTTTGTCTCTTTGTTGTTGAGATGTATGAGTTCGTTATATATTTTGGATATTAACTCCGTGTCAGATACATGGTTTGCAAATATCTTCTCCCAATTATTAGGTTGTCTTTTAGTTTTGTTGATGGTTTCCTTTGCTGTGCAGAGCTTTTTAGTTTGAAGTAGTCTCATTTGTTTATTTGTTCTTTTGTTTCCCTTGCCTGGTGAGCCATGTTATTTGAAACGATACTGCTAAGACCAATGTCGAAGAGTATACTGCCTATGTTTTTTAAAACTATTTTTATTAAGTTAATCAAACACTTTAATTTACCTTTTAAAGTCAATATCATGTTTATTATCATGTTTGAAATGCATTCATCAATTGAATCTTAAATATTAAAATTTTAGAAAGCTTCACTACAAAACACATGTAAATGTATTCATAAATTATTCACAGGTAAATATGGAATAATAATAGACATGATTCTACTCCGAATTTACAGGGGATTTTTCTTCTGAAGCACAGCGTAATCAATAAAGCACCTAATGGAAACTATAAAACTCTAAATATCATCTACCTGTAACATTTTCTGTTTAGGCTATAAACCTTCATATGCAGAGATCACATGTGTTGTATCTACAATGTTATTTATGAGCATGAAGCATAGGACTGCTTTTTCTCCAGAGGCGTTATGGACAATGCTTTATCTTGCATGAAAATCCCATTATATTAAATTCTATTAATTATATATAAAAATCTTACAATATAATTTGCCATCGTATTAGTGATACATCATATCACATTATAATTTTCTTGTCATTAATATTGTGTTTATGACTTTAGCTAAAGGTAAAAGGGGATTTATAAATAACCTGTAACAAGAACTTTTTAGTTGTCACATGTTCTATGTGGTCTCTTTAGATGCTAATGGGTTTACCTTAAACATGGAGAAGAAAAAGAAACTCATGGAAGTTTGCATGGCATAATATCCATGACTAACTTGTCTGAATGTCCAAATGAGAGCTGTAAAATCAAAATAAAAAACAAAATTAAACAACCTTATGACTTCATAGTTCATGGGTGAGTGTACCAATGGGATTAAGCAATATTTTATTTTTGTTCTTTGGAACAGATTTTTTATAATCAGATATGTGATGTTTACAATTTCTCCCCTTTTCTCCACCTTTTTCTAGATTCTTTCCTCTGTTGATTCCATGCCCCATCCCTGTTTTTCAATGCCCTGTTCCATTGGTTCTTAGTTGTAGTTTAATACTGACCTATTCCATACAACACTGTACATATGACGTTTGTGCTTTAATTATCCTTCTTAATCCTATCATCCTAACTAATTCCACACATCTTGGTGGTTGTGACTTGCCTTACTGATAATGCAATAAGGGCTCTCTGCCTCCAGCTTATGACAATTTTCAGGACTTCTGGGGAAGTGCTAGGCGGCATGCTACATTCTATTCTCAGAAGTGGATGAGTTTGCCTGTTCTATAGCTGACCCAAGTATTTAAGGGTGGCATTTGTCATCTTATCATGTCTTAGCTAGTAATTTAGCATTCTTCTGTTCATTTTTTAATTAGAAAAATATTAAGTGCCTAATATGACCAAAAATTATACTAGTACTCAAGAAATTTATAAAAACAAAACATGTATGTCAATTTCCTCCTTTGTCATAATTCTTCATTTCTAGGGTATTCCTTTTCATGTTCACTTATTTCAAAACAAAATAGAATTTGATATAGGACTGCCAAAAATACTTAGCAAATTGAAAAGTATCTAGCTCAAGGAAATTTATCATTTATTTAAATTATTTAGTCAATTTATTGTACTGATTTTTTTGATATAGCTATATGGATAAGGAAAAAAGTTTCTAATTTTACTGAGGATATAAAAATACAATAAGCTTATAGACTCTCTTTGCAGAGTAGACAGATGAGGAGAGCAGGCTCTGCAGTCAGACTGTGGATAGCCCTGTCTCAATACTTACTGGCTGGGTAGATCTCTCTCTTATCTCAACTATAAAATAAGAGCAGCATCATTGTACATTACATAGAATTTTTGTAAGGACTGAATGAGTTAGTGTACACTAATCTTATAGAACAATGCCTGGTGTATAATACATCCTCAATTAATATTTGCTCTTTTTATAGGCGTTAATACATTTAATACAAAACATACATTTATTGATGTCAATGTTAATGAATAAGGTCACTTATTTTATTTGTATCCTGACCACTCAAAAAAAATTTGAATTGACATGGGGATTAAAGCACTGTGTAAGTGAAGAAATTCTAGAGAAACAAAAAAGAGCACAGAGTTCTCTGAATGAGGTTAAGAGGGTAAATTAGTGAGTCTGCAGTGAGCTGATTGTAATTCGAAACCCCCTTTTAGTTATGCTTCCTTGTAGCAAATGTAAAAGTGAAACTTAATGCATTATGCTGTTTTCTTCCCTTCTGCAATTAAATGCAGGCAGTTTTCTCCTGTGGCTTTGACAAAATGATATTGAGTGACATTTTCAATTTTATTTTCTTCTTGACCCTCAAGGAAACATTTGCCTAGGTTCTTGGTTTTATTTATGTCATTCTATCTTCTATCCTGTTAATGTCGGGAGTGAGAAAAGAAGAGACTGTCTTATGCCCTATGAGCCCATCATTAATAGTAGTGAAATGCTGTGAATAGGGCCACTATCTCATCACTCCTTTAAAAGCAAAAGACATTCATAGTAAACAATCATTCAATAACATATGTACTTTGTTGGGTTTTTAATAATTGTTGACGTTCCATTTGTAATCCTACGATCAAATAAGAATCTGATTCAAACTTAAAGTTCATTAGGACTGAACTTTATTAATAATTAATATTACCTTAATATTTATTCTTTTACTTTTCAATGGGGCTTGAAATAACTGATCAGCTTATAAGAATCAATTTAATGACACTAAATAGTATGAAATGGCATTTTAGAATAAAGGACAGTCAAGAGATTCACTTTAGAATAGAGTCTTAAGTACAGAGTTCGTGTGGGTGGGCGTGAAAGGAGCATATAATTCAGAGTGTAGAGAAACAGGTGGGAGTCAAGTGTATCGTATTACTTTATAAGCAAAACAGAACATGCCCTTCAGTCACTCTGTTTCTCTTCTACTGGAAGCTAATATTGCTAAATTTTGTGACCCTCCTTGTATTTCTATCAACTTTAATGCAGTCGCATAAGCAAATAGGCATTCAGGTACTTGGGCCATTATGACATCTGGATGTTCTGGTAAATACTAAAATAATAAGCAGATAAAAATGGTATCCCTGTTATTTTATCACTAGCTGTTCCGTGTGTGTGTGTGCAAGCGCATGGACAGAGAGGATATCATTTGTTATAACATGTTATTTGCTAATATATTTATAAAAGAGTATTAGAATGAGTCATTATTCTCTGGAAACCAGATCCTCCCCAGTGGTTTCCTCACTGTTGGGTAAGTCGGTTGCTTGCATGTTAACCATTTCAGGGCACTGATGAGTCATGCCTATAAATAACTTCACCACGGAATCCAAGGCTAGCTTTCAAACATACAGAACGCTGTGGAAGAAAAAAGAAAAGGTACTACAATTTACATACTTTGGAATGCTTCTGTTTAAAAAACTCTCTCAACCCAGCCTCAGGACTTAACTTTAACGTCCACGAGTTACAGGGTCTCTGAGGCCATTTGTCTCTCAAGTCACAGCAAACTTCAGCATTTCGTGCTTTTCATGCATGACAATAGACTTCTGCCTTTACCCTTTGGCCTTGCATGGCCAGTGCGGTTAGAGGCTGTCTTAGCTCCTGGGGACACAGAATTGACTTGTCTGGGTGGGGACATTTAAATAGTTTAGAGATACCTGGCATTGATAAAGTCTATGTGCTATATTCTAAAATGATAAAAATGCCTTAGAATAAGAAAAGTCTCTTAATTTCTTCTCCCTGTAGTTATTTTAGGCTTAAGCTTTGATATACAGAAAATTTCTCCGTGCCTGGCTATAGAGGAGAGTTTTTCTATGTGAACTTCAAGTATATATAAACCCTCCGCTTCTCTCATTTTCTGATCCCCCTTCCGCCCATAACAAAAAGAAGCTGAGAGTGCTTGGAAAATCATCGTGGGTAGAAGGCATGTTTTTCTTCTCCAAAATACCCAGCCCACAATCTATCTTTGTGGGTGACAGGCAAGCAAAACTGTCTGATGGCCAGAAGCTGCTGGACGGCGTTTCAGCTCAGAGATGCAGTGTCTCTTGGGTGGGAGTTCTCTTTTGTTCCTGGGACATCACCCCCACCCACTGGAAACACTTGCTGAGGATTTCCATCTCCATTAGGTCATTCTATCTTCCCTCCTATGTTCGCTGAAAACCAGGAGGGAGCCAGCTGTCTTTGTAACATTTGCTTCATAACAATCAAGTAGTTGGAAAACTTCATCTAAAAAAACATCAATATCATTATAATAGTGTTTGCTATCTGATACGCACGTGTATAATAGATATATGGATAGAGTTGGATTCACGCCAGAGCCATTAAGTTCATTCAGGAAATACGACGACGACATCATACATAAGATGCCTGAGTGAATAGATTGGGAATCTGAATTTTAATAGAAACCAGTTACTCAATTAGGACACAGGTACTGAGATGGAAATACGTTCAACCAGGCCAATGCCTTCTGAATCTTTTTAAGAGCATTATTGGTTACCTTTTTTGATAATTATAAAATTATGGATTTTATGTATGTAGACCAATATAGATAGACATCCATGCACAAAACCAAATGTATATTTATGTATCATAGTACACATAATCATATGCAATAGTAGCTTGATTTTTAAAACAATGATAGCAACAAAGATAAATTGAAATATCTCTAAATTTGTATTAGACATTTATCTTTCATCGTTATATCATATTGGTTAAGAGCACAGGCTTTGGAACTGGGTTCAAGTATTACTTTAGGAATTACAGTCTCATCTGTTTCTAGAGACCAAAAAGCTCGCAAAACTGAGGTAAATTAACGAAGTGTAAAATCAGATTGAGGAGTAGAGAAAAGTGGTAAACTAAATACTTGATACTTCATCAAAATAGGGATGCTTCCTGTAAGTCATCTACACTTTAATTGATTTGCTGTACTAGAAAGTGTGGACAGTAGCCTGATCTTCCAATTTTTCAGGAAAAGTCAGATATCAGAGTTGCACCTGAAGTATACTGAATCATAAATTAAGCATTTATTCAACAATATAATTACAAATTTAGCTCATAACCCTAATTGAGGTTTTTCTTTCTCAATTTTTATGTGCGTGAATGAAGACATTAATGTTTAACTCACGGCATTTTTCTGAGGATTCTTTAAATCAGTTGAAATGGTGTTTGGCATCTAGTAAGTACTCAGTCAAAGTTACCGATTTTTATTCTAACTAAAATATCTATCGTTTTCCAATTGTGTCATTTATTCCACAAGTGCTTTGTGCCCATTATTTTTCAGGTACCATGCAAATTTCTGGAGGAACAGGAGAGGCTGTGGAGCTACGTTCTTGTCTTTGGGATTGAATTGTTGCATTCGAACTAGTATCCTGATTCGTGTTGATCTTAACTTTCTTATGGAGTAAACTCTTTTAGGATTGGCAAACTGCAATTTCACAGAGATGTGTTGGTAAACGTTTAACAACTGGCTCTCCAAAAAGAGAAGGAGAGCGAGAGAGAGAGCTTGCGTGAGAGAGTTGAGAGAGCCCTGATCTGTAGAAGCTGCCCGTGTCCATGGTGTAAGTATTCTTACTGTGGTTGATTTCATGTTATCACTATGAGGTCACTGAGCACAGAGTTGGGAAGAAACGCCAGAACTTGGCTCTCACAAATCAGTTTGAGATGACTGCAGTACATCCCTGAATATAAAGCTTGTGAGTGATGCTGGGTGGCAATCTGAAAGAGAGCAATAAAGCCTGAATACTAACAGAAGTGTCTTTATGCCAAAAGTCAAACATAGCTTTAATAGGACACACAATAACATCAAATACAAGTTAAAATGATCTCATATGGAAACTAAAAATAAATGAAAAAAGAGTTTGTTTTGGACTGGAAGGAGAAGTGCAAACGTAAGCGTCAAGATGACACAGTTTTTTTTTTGTTGTTTTTTTTTAACAGACATTTATAAAGCACTTCTTATGTGCCAGGCATGATTCTAAAAACTTATAAATGCTAACCAATTTGAATAATAACTCGTTTGAAAAAGTAACTCATTAAAATGAATAGTCTTGGATAATCATACTTTGATAAAAATAGCCATGTCCTACAAAAGACTAGAAGTGATTTTGCTATGTGTGGAAGCTAGAGACTAGAAGATATGCAAGATGGAAGCTGTAATCTTTCCCAGGAAGAATAAGGGCCTGAATAAGGGTAATGATGAATACAGAAGACAATGAAATTCTTTGTAAATAAAATAAATAATAAAATTTATTATAAAATAAATAATAATATAATAAAAATAATAACGTCAATTAGCTATGATTTATAAAGCACATATGTCCAGGCTGCTTTGCAAGTATGTTTTCAGTTGTTTACATTTTCATTCATATTTTGAGTCCCCTACTACGTGCTGGGCCCTGTGCTCATTCACATGATGGTGAGCACAAAGAATGGGAGAGACCATTGCTTTCCTGGAGCTCTCAATCTAGTTGGGAGCTTATATTCTGTACAACTTAGAGTTAGTAATGCTAGCAGCTGTGCCAGAAAGTCTCCAAAGCTTCTTGGCTTTCAAATAAAAGTTTATATCTTCTTTATACAAATTCTAATGTGGATGTGTCTCTTCAGCAAATGGTCTACACCACAAGGTCGTTCAAGAATCCAGGGTAATTTCATCTCAAGGCTCCCATCGTCCGGTGAAAGTCCTTCCATTCAGCAGACTGAGATGGAGACATTGGTGGGTCATGCAAGAGGATTTTAAGGATCAGTTTGGAGAGAGGTACATATCACCTCTGTTCATGCCCCACCAGCCACACCCAGTTGCAAAGGAGGCTGGGAAAAGCAGCCCACCCGTGCAGTCAGAGGAAAGAAAAATGAGTTTGATGAAACTATACTCTCTGGTACATATTTAATTTCCCAATTAATTAATTGCTCACAACAATCCTGTATCTACATACGTACATAAAATTTTTGCATCCATTTTATAGACAAGGAAACAGAAGCTCAAAAAAAGATTGAATAACTTGCCCAAGTTAACTTACTTTGGTTTATGTCAAAGCTGAGATTTGAAATCAGATTGGGATGTTACTACACGAGAATCAATCTGCAGAAAGGTTTTGTTTTTCTTTGTTTGGGTTTTTTTGTCTTGTTTTTTTCTTTAAACTTTTCAGAAAAAATAGTTTACGTGGCTCGAATCAAAATTTTTTCCAAAAAAACAAGCTCCCCCACGTTTAAAATTAACTCCACTACTATCAGGAACCCAACGAGATCAAATTACACAAAAATTTTGGCAAGCCAGCCCTGATGGCCTAGCGGTTAAAGTTCAGCGCACCCCGCTTGGGCAGCCCAGGTTTGGTTCCGGGCCACAGAACCACATCACCCGTCTGTCAGTAGCCATGCTGTGGCGGCAGCTCACATAGAAGAACTAGAAGGAGTTACAACTAAACTGTACAACTATGCACTGGGGCTTTGGGGAGGGAAAAAAAGAAAATTTTGCCTACACTTTATTTTCTAATAAGGAGACTTTACGTAGATAGTAAAATTTTGATAAAATGTCAGGGATAGGCTTTATTCAAAACATACTCTTCTACATAGAACAGCATTTGCAATTAGTGTCGATAAGACGTAAAACGCTGCCAAGGCTGAAGCCATAAACCTTAGCGAAGAACACAAAATGATTGTTTTATTGTGGTTCAGAGAGGTATTTGAAATACCATGCTGCTGTCTTTGGAAACTAATAAAATATACATTGAAAAGAAGGGTAAATAATTACCGATTTTTAAGCTCATATTTCAAATTCCACCCAGCTCATGACAATCCGAAAGTCACTAATTTGATTTAAGTCTATGTAGTGAAACTCCATTTGTCTTTGAGTTGTCATTCAGTTCTCTATGACAAATTCCTAAAATACTTTCCTGGAGCATGTAGAACTCGATGAAATATCCTTAAAGCATTTGAAGCGGTTAACAGGAAAAGTCAAGCACATTGTGAAAAGATTTCTTTTGTTTATCTATTTAGTTTTATTAGCAAATGTGAATTTATAAGCAGGTATATTCACATACGCCAGGTGGTAATACACAGTGAAGTAATTTTACATTGTAATAATCAGATACTTTTATTAGCTCTTAGACTTACTGGAAATGTATTTCCTTGGTACTTTGGTAGGATGGAAATAGGCACTTTAGATCTCAGATCAATAGATAGAAACTTATTCTACGCAGAGATTTGCTATTGTCTTAAAATTCATTTTGCTGTGTCATATGAACTCATTTTGAAGTCTCTTTCTTGTCAGCAATAACATCATTTTGATTCAAACCGAAACAGAATGTGTTTCTCTTTGAGAAAGCATCTTAAATAGAGCAAAGTTTCAAAACAGCAAGTTAGACTTATTTTCATCACTAAAATCTTTAATTTTCGAAAAAGGATATAAAGAAAGGAGACTTAAGCATCCTTGCTAAGAAATCCCACAGCTGAACTTTCCTACAAAAACAACTAGCTGACCAAAGATGGTACCATTGTCTAGAAATTAGCACTGGGAAGAAAATAAGCAAGACTCAAGCATTTTTAGTTTATACATCTGTCTATTTAAAGGACTTCCAACCCCACAGCCCTGTGCTGTTGTCAGGAAAGAAATGGAAAATCCAGTTACAATGGTCTAGTAGGTCTATCATTATTCAGGATGAAAACACAGTTTAGTCATTCACTAACTCAGAATTCTCTCTTTTTAGCAACTTAATACAGTATCACGAAACAACTGCCCCAGACGGTTTATAACAAGACTCTGTGCCAAAAATACATCACTTGTAAGGAAAACAGGAAACAGCAAAGAGAAAGTCAACTTTAACCAGTTTTCTGAGTCACCTCTTCCTGTGGATTCATCTTGTCACAAAACTCCACTTATTTAGGAGAGTTCAAAGTGTGAATTAGAGGAAAGAGTTAGAGCCTGATGGTGCTGTTAATTGGTCTCAGCCACCAGCTTTTCTAAGAGCTAGTTCTAGACCAAATGATAAAGAGGCAAATACCTTTGACACCATCCCCTCTCCTCCTTTTGTGCTCAAATTCCTCCCTTTTAGGAAACTAGGGCCCTCATGCTTTATCTGGCTTTCTAGGGCCTAATCCTTTACTCGTGAAAACCATACAGTTAATTAACATTATGATTTAGTCAAGTGACATGATAAACTAGCGCCAAGTGCAGATACAAGTGGAGTTTTGTTAAAGATTGTTTGGGGTTACACAAACTGTGTGGAAACTTCTTCAAGGGGAAAGATGGACAATTGGTAACAGCAACCAAAAATAACATTAGAATTTGTTCACCATTGACTGTGCTCAGGCAGTGGACTCATTGCCTTAGATCATCTCATTAAAACACAACCACTACAATTACAACACAAAAAAAACTCTTAGGTAATTATTTTATATATATAACGTATTCAAGATTATATATATAAAATACATATATTTTAGTACAGGAGGAGACTGAGGCTTAAATGTGAAGAAACATCCCCGAAGCTCCCTAGCTGATACCCGGTGCAGCGGGAAGTCAATTGCAGGCCTGTCTGAACTCAGAGCCTGTCGTTATGCTGATCTGCGTGGCTGTTCTTCATGGGAGTGTGCTTAGAGATGAGACTAGGAGCATCATGTCAGAGCTCCCAGGAGATGATTTCCAAAGTCACACACATAAGTGAGAATCTCCTGACTCATGTCATCAGTGTGGCAGTCATGGATGTCATAAAAATTTCCCAAATGGTTGAAGCACACACTCTGATTGAGGACACACACCGATGGGTGAACGCCAGCGTCATTTGGTGTCGACTGGAAATCACAAGCAAAGAGTAAGTGGAGCTCAGGCCTGTAATTCGAGTCCTAGCCGTCCTCCCTTCAGCAGGTCCAAGGCCACTGCAGGCAGGGGTGGAGATTTCCGGGAGTTTCTCTGGGTAAGTTTTACTGGTAGCAGAGGCTAGGCCCTTCAGGAGCCCTTTGGGACAGATTGTTGAGTGGGGATCAACGGCTCTGTCCTTTGGAGCAATGTGAACCTGTCTTTCCCTTCCAGAACCCACGTTCCCGTCATAGTTCTTTCTTACCAACCCCTGTCAGCCACATTGCTCTTTGAGATGGGTCCTAAACTGGGAAATTTGCTTCTCCGTCTTGCCCCAGCCTTGCTGCCCTTCTTGGTTTTTTGTTGGCTCTTTCCTTTTGAGGGCAGACCTGGGGCTCTAGAGTTTATTCTGGCAGGCTATATCCACGTGGCTATGGCTGTTGCTGTGAGACACACTTCAATTTACAAATAGAGTCTTTGAGAAGTCTCCTTGGCTCAGGACTCCAGCTCCACTTCCCTGGGTACCCAATTCAAAAATGGCGCTCATTTTTATTTTTTTCTAAATGGGTTGTCATTGTAGTTTTGATTTCCTCTCTTATATAAAGTGAGCCCTGCTGGCCCCCTAAATGCCTGACTACTCTTCTTTATCTGTTCATTGGATACCTCCACAAGGAGCAGTGCTAGGAGTAATGGGAAGTGCAATGAATTCTTCTGTTCTGGGCTAGTTGTGGAGCACAAAAGAGCCTTAGTTCCAACTGACCGAGGGTCCAGAGAAGGCCTCTCTGCCCTCTCACATCATTAGGGACTCCCAGTTTCACGGGGTGGAAGGGACTTAGCCCACATCTTCCTTTCCTCTTAAGTGCCTGTGAGCATAGACATGCTACTTCAGACTGCTGTAGCCCTTCTGCCAGGGCTCCAAATGAGGGTGGGAAACAGATTCCAATCAACATTCTAAAAAATCTTCAATTATGTAGTCATAGCTCAGATGTATATGCTGAATTCAACCACAACAATAGTGGATTGAGTTTCTAGGAATAATAACAGCTTAAAACGCTCTACCAACTTCTACACCCCTCTCCCCTCCTTATTGATTCCTTTTGCTTTGCTTATTCAGGCAGGAGGGGACAGGAGGGTGAGGATGTGACAGATGTTGAAGCACTTACCTCCCTTTGGACTGCCCGAATGCGAGTCCTGGTTTAAAGATCTAAAGCGTGGCATTGCTCAGCACTCTGGAGGACCAGCAAATATTTCAAACACCTGAGAGCACTAGAGATTTAGACACTTGGGAAAGGATTTTAGGGTCAAAAAATAAGAGTACTTCATAAACTGACCACCCAGGATCAGATGAATAGAATGTACACTACAGATGATTACAGTATGGAGAGAAGAGGACCTCGGACCACGTGTCCCTCTGCCCATTCCTTGAACTATGTATTTTCATAGGAAATTTTCAGTAAAGACAGGGAAATCCTTAACTGGCTGATAAAGAGTTTCCAACATCCCGTGGGATGAAATTCATGAAAGAAATTAAGTTAGGTCATACGATATTAAAGAAAGTTGTGTTTCATACACTTGTTTTTTGGACTGAGATTGTTAAGAGATTCTGCTGTTGATGACAGTGACATTACTCAAAGGAGGTACTCAAAGCCACATACTATAAAACTGCATAGACGGGAACTATGAGCTCAAAGTACGTGTAAATTAGTGTCAAATAAGCTCTTTTGGGTCTGAGAATAACTTGATTTTTATCCAGGAAACTTTACCAGCATATTTATTTTCCTGCTGAACACTTTCTCATTAATACAATATGATCCAGGATTTTCATGTATACACTAAAAATATTTCAATATAATGTATTGTCATCATTCAGAATTTAAATGATTTCAAAATAATTATTTCATGTATATCATATTTGTGTAAAGGAATAATTTATTTTCTAACATTCATGTTTAAGGTGTGAACAAAAGTGCAGACACATTGCTAACTATTTATAATTAATGAAAGTCAACATATTACTTATGCTTAAAATGCAGGAGTAGTTTACAAAGAAGAAATATGGTGAGAATTTGAGTTACTTAGAAGACGGTCCTTTAAATTGCAAAATGACTTCTTTGTTACAGGAAATTTAGTTTAGCTATTTAAGAAATAGGTCATGGTTCTATTTCTTATTGTGATATTATTCCTCATAATGGGCTGAATGATTTTCTTTCAGCTTTTTTTTCCCCCTTTTATTATATGTGACTGGCTTTTATTGACTATTCACAAAGTGCACTTAATAATTTCAGATACACTACAGATTCCTAGTTAATTAAATATGTATAATATAAATTGACTAGGAATAAATATATCCTTCCAATTGTTTTTAGGTTATCACCTTCGTGATATTATAAATATATTTTTTCTAATGCAATAATGAAGCAGAGTATTACAGTGATGTAAAGAACACATTAGGAATGTTTTCCTTATCTTGATTTGTGATGAAATATCTGGGTAACAAAAAGGAAGTTATCTACAAGTTTCTGATTCCTTTTAAGGTACCCTATTATGCTATCTTCATTTTCTCATCTCTGCATCGTATTCTATTAATGAGTAAGCTCCTCTAGAATATGGGCCACATCTTATTTACATTGGAATTGCCAGCATCTGTTACAGTGCCTGAAACATAGCAGGTATGCAGTAATTAGAAGTCTATTTTCTTTCTGAGCCTCAATGTCTCGCCTTTATAATGGAAATAACAACTATAATACATTTTATTGCCATGACAGAAGGGATAAAGTATTATATAAATTAAAAAAATTTTTAACATAAAATAATACACATCTTATTAGAGTTTATTATGTAGATTCTATTTATCCTTTAAGATTCAGACTGCACATGATGAAGAAATGATTGATAGGCCATGTTAAAAACATCTCAATTTATTTATCTTCCTTCAACGAACATTAAAAGAGGCTGTCTAGAGAATTTTGTGTTTCAGGACTGATCACAGTGTGTCTACCATATCGATTCTGCAACATAATTGTTCATTTCTGAAGACGTTGCAAATAAATACACTAGGGGAAACTGCCTTCAGAAAAATGCCTCTATATTAGCAGATGGCATTCTTCCCATCTCATAAGGAAAAATTAAGCCATCAAGTATGACCAGCCTTAACCCTACTCCCTCAAGAAAATGAACACCAGCACTCTTTCCTATGACAATACTAAGGTAAAGGAAAAAGATATTCTTCTGTTTGTTGGAGACAGATATTTCAATCTTGAGTTTTTAACCAAATCTTTTTCTGTCTTCTCTGACACTTTGCTCCATAAATTATTCCCACTTTCCATTGAATTCTCACCTTCTCACTTCCTATCACCACATTTCCTATAAGCATGTTTATGTCAGTCTTCTCAATAAGACATCTTGACTCTGTGGTCCTGTCTTGCTACCATCATCTCTCCCTCTTTGCCTACAGAAAAAGATATATCTATTCACCATTCTTTTTCCTAACTTGATACCTACTGCCTAATTTGCTGCATTTAGACATGTATCCAGGTTTTGCAGGGTGTGATCGTTAATTGCATGTGTCAACTTGACTGGATCATGAGGTGTGCAAATATTTGCTTGAACATTATTTCTGGGTGTGTCTGTAAGGGTGTTTCCAGATGAAATTAACATTTGAATTAGTGAACTCATTGAAGGGGCTTACTCTCCCCAATGGGAGGGTGGGACATCCTCCAATCCATTGAGGGCCTGAATAGAGCATAAAGGTGGAGGAAGGAAGAATTTTACATTTTTTGCCTGATTGCTCGAGCAGGGAAACCCATGTTCTCCTGTCCTCGGGCCTCAGACTTGAACTGGAATCTACATCTTTGGCTCCCTTGGTTCTTAGGCCTTTTGGACTCTGATGGGCTTTCCTGGGTCTCCAGAGTGCAGATGGCAGATCGTGGGACTTCTCAGGCTCCGTAACTGTGTGAGCCAATTTCTTATAACAAATATCTTCCTATCTATCTATCTATCAACTATCTATCTATCTATCAACTATCTATCTACCTACCTATCTACCTATCATCTGTCTATCTATCTATCTATCTATCTATCTATCAACTATCTACCTATCTATCTACCTATCATCTGTCTATCTACCTACCTACCTATTATCTATCTATCTATCAACTATCTATCTATCTATCTATCTATCTATCTATCTATCTATCTACCCTATTGTTTCTGTTCTCTAGAGAACTGACTGATACACAGGGTCTGAAACTTATACGTAAGTGAAAGGCTTTGAAGTTCAAGCTTTAGTGGCTTCATGATAAATCTGCCTTTGCCTATAAACTTATTTTTCTTTTCGTCAACTACTGAGATCGCTCTCATTAGGGTCACCAAAAACTTGCTGGTGCTAAGCGAAAGGGCACTCTTGAAAACTTGCTTGTATGAATTTGTACTTATGTTCAGAATACCTACCCCACAAGTCTTCTATCATGAGGTGCGCAAATATTTGGTTAAAAATTATTTCTGGGTGCGTCTGTAAGGGTGTTTCCAGATGAAATTAACATTTGAATTAGTGAACTCAGTGAAGAGGCTTACTCTCCCCAGTGGGGGGGTGGGACATCCTCCAATCCATTGAGGGCCTGAATAGAGCATAAATGTGGAGGAGGGAAGAATTTTACCTTTCTTGCCCGATTGCTGCAGCAGGGAAACACATCTTCTCCTGTCCTCGGGCCTCAGACTTGAACTGGAATCTACATCTTCGGCTCCCTTGGTTCTTAGGCCTTTTGGACTCTGATGGGCTTTCCTGGGTCTCCAGAGTGCAGATGGTAGATCTTGGGACTTCTCAGCCTCCGTAACTGTGTGAGCCAATTTCTTATAACAAATATCTTTCTATCTATCTATCTATCTATCTATCTATCTATCTATCTATCTATCTATCTATCTATCATCTATCTATCAACTATGTATCTATCTATCTATCTAATCTATCTATCTATCTATCTATCTATCTATCGATCAATCTATCTATCTATCTATCTATCTATCTATCTATCTATCTATCTATCTACCTATTGTTTCTGTTCTCTAGAGAACTGACTGATACACAGGGTCTGAAACTTATACGTAAGTGAAAGGCTTTGAAGTTCAAGCTTTAGTGGCTTCATGATAAATCTGCCTTTGCCTATAAACTTATTTTTCTTTTTGTCAACTACTGAGATCGCTCTCATTAGGGTCACCAAAAACTTGTTGGTGCTAAGCGAAAGGGCGCTCTTGAAAACTTGCTTGTATGAATTTGTACTTATGTTCAGAATACCTACCCCACAAGTCTTCTAAGGTGCTGCTCCTTCGTCACCTAGCTTCCAGCACTAATAGCGCAGCTTGACAGCCGTCTGATCCTCTCCTGGCTAAGTAACCTTTTTCCTGCTCACCCAAAAGCCTTTCCCAAGGTTTTAGGCTCTTTTGTGTATGATTGTTATTCTGAAATTCAGAGAGGATGATCTCAGTGTGGGTCTCTTTATATATATTCTGCCTAACAGTGGGTAGCTTCTTACCATACAAAGATTCATATGTATTTCCTGCCCTTGGAAATTTTCTTCTCTTTCCTATTGGTTAATTTTTCTTAAAGCTGGGAAATAATATAAGGCATTGTATAACTTATGTAAAATGTTATATATGTGTATGTACAAAATTATGTATACAAAGTCATTAAAATATATATCAAAGAATATGACAAAAACAATCATGGTTATCTTTGGGAAGATTTTGCATGACTGAGGAAAAGCGTAAAGAGGAACACTTACTTTCAGTTTTTAAATAGAGTGTACTGAACATATTTAAACTGTACACTTAGGAAAGTTTTGACATATGTATACAACCATGAAACCATGACCACACAGAAGGTAATGAACATACCCATTGCTTCTAAAAGTTTCTTTTTGCCTCTTTGTAGTGCCTCCTTCTATTTTTTCTCCACCCACTTCCATCCCAAGGTTATTACTGATTTTTCTGTCACTATTGATTAGTTTGTATTTTTTAGAATTTTATGTAAATGGAATCAGGAAGTGTATATATTTTTTTGTCTGGCTTCTTATATGCCATTTAATTATTTTGAGATTCACCAGGTTGTAGCAATAGTTAATAATTCATTAGTTACCCTGCTGAGATTTTCATTAGTATTGCCTTTAATATATGTATAGATCAATTTAGAGAGAATTGACATCTTAACAATATCGAGACTTCTAGCCACTGCCTGTATTTAGACCTTCTTTAAATTCTAACAGCAATGATTTTTAGTTTTCAGTATGTAGATCTCACAAATCTTTTGTCAGATTTATCCCTAATTATTTCATGTTTTTATGTTATTTAAGTAGTATTATTTTAAATCTAAATTTCTTTTTTTAATTTAATTAATTTTTATTGTGGTAAAATTGGTTTATAACATTATATAAAATTCAGGTGTACATCATTATGTTTCGATTTCTGTGTAGAATACATCGTGTTCACCACCCAAAGTCTAATTGCCATTTGTCACCGTACACACATTCCCCTTTACCCCTTTACCCCTTTCACCCCCCACCCTTCCACTCTGGTAATCATCAGTCTATTCTTTGTGTCTATGTGTTTGTTTGTTATTGTTGTTTTTTCTGATCATTCTTTGATGGTAAATAGAAATTCAATTTATTTACGTATATTGGTCTTATATCTGGAAACCTGCTGAACTTTCTTATTATTTCTAGCAGCTTTTGGTAGGTTCCACTGCATTTTCTACGTATATGAACATGTGGTCTTCAAATAAAGGTAATTTCTTTAAAATCTGTATGAATTTTAGTTCCCTTTTCCCCCTCAGTGTACTGGCAGCAACCTCCAGAACAATGTTGAAAAGAAATGGTGAAATCAGACACGCTTTTCTTGTTTCTGATTTTAGAGTAAAAACATTCAGTTGTTCACAATTACATTTTTCATGAAAGTTCTTTATCAGGATGAGGGATTTCCATTCCATCTCTAATTTCCTGAGAGTTTTAACAGGAGTGGATGTAGAATTTTGTGACATACTTTCTCTGCTTCTATTGAGATGATCATTTTTTGAGCTAATTTGTTAATATGGAAAGTTATTGATCACCTTTTAAATGTTAAACCAATAGAGCTTTTCTCCATTTGACCACATGTATTATCATTTTTATTATTGTTGGATTTGATTCGCTAACTTTAAAATTTTTCATCAACATTCATGAGGAGTATTGATCTGTAGTTTTCTTTTAATATGTTTGTCTGCTTTTAGTAACAGTATAATGCTGGCTTCATAGAATGAGTTGGGAAGTATTTCCTCTTCACATTTCTGGAAAAGTTTGCTTAGAATTGCTACTATTTCTTCTTTTAATGTTTGATTGAATTCTCTAATAAAACCAGCTGGTCCTGGGTTTTTCTTTTTGGAACATTTTAAATTACAAATTTAATTACTTTACAGATATTAATTATTCAGAATATCTATTTCTTATTGAGATTGCTTTGGTGGTTTGTTTCTTTCATGAAATTTGTCCATTTAATTCACATTGTCATAAAATTGTTCAAAATACTCCTCTATTAACTTTTTGATATCTTCAGAATCTATAGTGATGTCACTTTCTCTAATTCTTGCCATTGATAATTCAAGTTTTATCACTATTATTTTCCTGATCCCCTTGACTGGAGCATTATGAATTATTTTGATCTTCTCAAAGAATCATTTTGATTCATTTTTTTCCTCCATTGTTTGTCTGTTTTCCATATCATTGATTTTTGTTATTTATTTTCTTACTTGGGGTTGAACTTCTTTTTTACATTTCTTAGAGTTCATGGTTAGGTAATTGATGTGGTATCTTTTGTATTTTCTAATACAGGCTTCAAGTGCTATAAATTGTCCCTCTAATTATTGCTTTTGATATGTTGTGTTTTATTTACATTCAGTTCTTTTAATTAATTAAACTTCTTTTTGATTACCTCTTTGATCCATGGATCATTTAGAAGTGTATTATTTAGTTTCTAATATTTGCAAATTGTCCAGAGATCTTTCTGGTATTGATTTCTCATTTAATTACACTGTGATCAGAGAAGACATTTTGTATTATTTGAATCCTTTCTGATTTATTGAGACTTATTTGATGGTCCAAAACACAGTTTAATTTCCTTTTAGCTATACAGATTAGCCCCACTTAATATGAGAGTGGGCTACATAAGGGCATGGATACTGGTGTGTATATTGGCTCCCATAAATTTTGTATTAATCTACATGCAACTGGGAACCCAACATGCCCTCATGGAACTTATATTGTATTCAGGGGTGCTAAATAAAAACATGAACCAATAACTAGACAAAAGAATTATAGATTGTAAGTACTATGAAATTTGTAAACAAGATGTGGTTGGTAAAACATAAATGGGCTGGCTGGTGCTGTTTTACTCAGGGTAACCAAGAACAGACTATCTACAGGAGGACAATTGAGCCCTGAGGATGGAATAAATCAGCCATTCAAATAGCCGAAGAAAGAGAAATATCAGCAGAGGGAATAGTCCAAAGAGCTTGGTGCTGGAGAAGCAAAAGTGTGGATTGGAAACATAGCTAGGACTTCAGGGAATATGGTATGGCATGTGTTTGGAGAAGCCAATAGAAACCATATGATCGGTTATTTCAATTTTTTTCTAAGTAAGCTAGAAAGTGACTGAAGAGTTTTAAGCTGAGAGAGCAGCATAAACTTATTTACTGTAAAAAAAGAAAGCTATATTTGGCTGTTGCTCAGAGGATTGGAGCTTAGGATGGAGGAGAGGTAATAGATATTTGGCTGAACAGAATAAAAGCTGACACAAGGGTACCAGTCAGGAGGTTACATAGTTTTCCAGAAAGACGAGGCTATTGGAAGTGAATTAGAAGAGAAGCAGATGGATAATAAGTATTTCGGGGGGGAGGAGAGCCAACTGAATTTGTTGATGCATTGGATTGGGAGGGTGAATAAAAAGGTAAATGAGTCTCAAAAACATACTAAGTGAAAGAAGTCAGACACAAAGGGCTACATATCTATATGATCCATTTATGTGAATTTATAGAAAAGGTAAAACTCTAGCGACAGAAAGCCAATCAGTAACCATCAAAGGCTGGAGGTCAGAGAAGGGGATTAAGTATAAAGTGTCAGAGGAATTGTTGACAGTGGTTGGACTTTTCTACGTCTTGATTGTGTTGGAGGTTACAAGACTATATACAATTACTCAAATTCACATAACTATACAACTACATTGAGGGAATTTTATTGTATGTAAATTATACCACAATACAACTATTACAAATAGTCAAATATAAAATGGAAAATATATTTCCAACTGGCATTATAGACAAGGATCATTACTTTAAGGTACAAAGAACGGATAGAATTTTAGTATACCATACATACTCCAAAAACACATCTTCTAAGAATATAAAATAAGAATGGACTATGAATATAAAAATATGAAAATTAACAAAAGAAATTTAAATGGCCAAAAAGTAGAAAAGCAGGCTTCTGATTTCAGCTGTAAAGCGATTGGAAGTCATCGCTCTTTTCCTTATAACCTGAACAGGCTGGAAATAAAATGGAAAATCAATGCATTTTCTTGGACTCATCAGAGAATTTAGGTCATGGGGCAAACTGCCACCCTGAAATCTGGAGAGTTTGGTGCATCCAGAGAAACAGAGTACCTGAAATCTGCTTCCCTAGAGCAGAAGTCGTCAGACTCTATACACCAGTAGGAGGATATAAATAGTATTTTTGACAAATTTCTGGAGGCTGTGGTGGACTATTGTGAGAATAAAAAGCCCCTGAGGCCACAGGAAATCATACAAAGTACATTGTTAGAGCACAGAAGAGTTAAAATAGGAATCAACAACAGAGAGGTAGCTTAAAAATCCCCAAATATTTGGAGATTAAATAATACATTTCACAATAGCACTTGGGTCAAAGAATGAGCTTCAAGAGATTTAAAAAATATTTTGAACTAAATGAAAATTAAAATACAACATCAAAATTTGTGGGATGCAGCAAAGGCAGTGCTCAGGAGGAAATTTATAACATTTAATATATATTGGAAAAGAAATTAATGACCTAAGCTTTTACCTTAGAAACTAGGGAAAGAATGCCAAATTAAACCAAAACCATGCAGAGCAAAGGTAATAAATAAATTTTAAGCAGAAATCAATGGAATTGAAATCAGGAAAATGATAGAGAACATCTTCAAAACCAAAACTTGGTCCTTGGCAAAAATCATTAAAATTGATAAAACTCTAGCCATGTAAACCAAGAAAAAAAGAGAAGACTTGAATTGCCAGAATTAGGAATAAAAGAGAGATCTTCACTACTGATTCCATGGACATTAGGAGATAATAAAGTAATACTATAAACATTATGCCTATATTTTGATAACTTAGATGATATGAACAAATTCATTGAAAGACACAAACTACAACATTTCGCCCAAGGAAAACTAGCTAACCTGAATAGCCCTATATTTATTAACACAACTGAATGTCACACACACAAAAAAAATCCTAAAAAATAAAACACCAGGCCCAGATGGTTTCAACAGTTAATTATACCAAAGATGTAAGGAACAAATAATATCAATTTTATACATTGTCTTTCAGGAAACAGTGGAGGAGGGAACACTTCTCAGTTCATTTAAGAGACCGGCATAATTCTATTACCAAACCCATATAAGATATTACAAAAAAAACAAAAACTACAGACCTGTATCTCTCATGACCATAGGACATGAAAATCCTTAACAACATATCAGCAAATTCAATTCGGTAACATATAAACATATAATACATTATCACTAAATGTGACTCATTTCAGGAATGCAAGGTTGGTTCAACATTTGCATATCAATCATTATAATTCTTCACATTAACAAAGTAAATATGATTATACCAGTAGATGCAGAAAAAGTGCTTTACAAAGTTAAACATTCATGATAAAAACTCTCAAAAAATTAAGCATAGAAGGAAAACTCTTAACAAATGTTTTATATGAAAATCTTATAGGAAACATCATACTCAGTGAGAGACTGAACACTTTCCCTCTAAAATTGGGAACAAGGTAAGTATGTCCTCTCTCACCATTCCTGTTCAATCTCATTCTGGACATCTTAACTACTGCAATAAGAAAAGAAAAAAAGTAAATTATATGTGATTGGAAAGGAAGAAATAAAATGGTACTTATTTTAAATGATATGACTGTTTATGTAGAGAATGACAAAGAATATACAAGAAAAAATCTTGAAACTAATAAACAAGTATAGCAAGTTCTCAAAATACAAAAGTCAGTTGCCTTCCTATGTACTAGCAATGAAATAAGATATTGAAATAAAAGAAATATCATTTACAATAGCAGCCAAAACATATTCAGTACTTCAGTGTCAATTTCACAAATTATATGTAGGATCAGCATGTGGAAAAGTATAAAACACTAATGAAAGAAAGAAAAACTAAACAAATTGAGAGATATTCCGTATTCACTGATTGGAAGACTCAATATTTTTATAATATTAAATCTTCCCAATTTGATCTATCGATTCAGTGCAATCCCAAACAAAATCCCAGCAATCTTTAAATAGATATTGACAAACTGATTCTAAAATTCACATGGAAATGCAAAAGACCTAAGAGAGCTCACAATACTGAAGAAGAACAAAATTGAAGGACTCACAACATCTGATTTCAAGAATGGCTATAGGGCCAGCCCCATGACCTAGTGGTTTAAGTTTGGCACACTCCGTTTTGGCGGCCTGCATTTGGTTCCCGGGAGCAGACTTACACCACTCGTTGGTGGTCATGCTGTGGTGGCGACCCACATACAAAATAGAGGAAGATTGGCACAGATGTTAGCTCAGAGCGAATCTTCTCAGCAAAAAATAAAAAAATTAAAAAAAATTGCTATAAAACTACATTAATCAAGACATCATGGAATTAATGAAAGAATAGACATATATATCAGTGGGACAAAATTGAGTGCCCAGAATAGAACCACACAAATATAGTCAATGGATTTTTGAAAAAGGCCCAAAGGTAATTTAATGTAGAAAGGATAGTCTTTACAAAACATATTGCTAGTACAAATGAGTGTTCATATGCAAAAAAAGTGAACCTATTTGCAGATTTTACATCTTTCACAAAATTAACTCAAAATGAACTGTGAACCTAAACGTAAACCTCAAAAATATAAAACTTCTACATGGAAACAAAGGAGGAAACCTTTGTGACCTTGGGTTTGGTGATGAGTTTTTAGATATAATACCAAAAGCACAATTTATGAAATAAAAATAGCATAGAGTGGACTTCAATAAAATTTTAAAAATTTCTGCTTTGTTAGAGACACTGTTAAAAGAATGAATAGACAAACCACAGAGTGAGAGATGTTATTTTCCAAAACACTTACGTGATAAAGGTCTTGTATCAAAGAACTCTCAAAACTCAACAAAGAGAAACAGACAAACCAATTTAAAAATGGCCTAAAAAGCTAAGCATACACTCACCAAAGTAGATACAAAGATGGCAAGATAAGCATATGAAAAGATGCTCAACATTTTTCTTTCCCAGTAGGGAAATGAACATTAAAACCATATTGAGATATCACTACACAGCTATCAGAATGGCTAAAATTCAAAAAACTGGCAATACCAAGTGCTGACGAGGATGTGCAGCAATAGGAATCCCATTTGTTGCTGCTGGGAAGGCAAATGATAGAATCTCTTTGGAAAACAGTTTGTCAGTCTCTTATACAGCTAAACCTAAGTTAACGTATGACTCAGCAGTCACACTCCTAGGTATTTACCCAACTGATTTAAAAACATATTTCCACATGATAACCTGCATGTAAATGTTTATATCATCTTTACTCATAATCACCAAAAACCGGAATCTACCAAGAGGTTCTTCAATTGGTGAATGAATGAATTGACTGTGATACATCAGTACTACGGAATACTATTCAACAGTCCAAAGGAATGAGCTATTATTCCACACTGCAACATCTTAAAGGTATATTTCTAAGTATAGAATCCAGTCTGAGAGGACTATATCCTGTGTAATTCCATTTACGTGACATTTTGAATGAGGCAGAACTCTAAGAGATGGAAAACAGATCAATGGCTACCAGAGGTTTTGGAAAGGGGAAGTGCTGTTTTGGTGAAGCACAGGGGACTTTTAGGATGGTGAAACTATTCTGTATGATACTGGAATGATAAATACATGACACTACTTCCTTCTCAAAACCCATAGGACTTTATAGCAAGAGTGAACCCTCAAGTTTGTAAATTTAAAAAAAAACATCCTCTAGGAGGGTGGGGGATTTCTGGATGGATTTCCGACTGCGGCAAAAACATCTAGCTGTCTTACAAATATATGACACAGCCATGCTGAAGGTGGTGGGAAGAGGGTTGCTGACCTCAGTGACTTTAAAAATGACTGGAAACTGTAAATCTAATGTCAAAAAGAACTGTACGTGAGCCCTGTAGTCTAGTCAGTAAAGTCATTTCTCATGGGGATATGAGTTAACAATTTTGTAACTGCTATACATGTATACTGGAATCAATCAAAGAAATAGATAGTGGATGTTTGGAGCCATACATGTGTATGTATGAATGTGTGTATGTGTGAACATATGCACTGAACATACATATGTGCATGTACAGGCATATGGACTGAAAATGTAGAGTTTTGTAGATGTAAAATTCAGGGAATTCATATTAACCACGTTTCAAAATATGTTTACATCATAACTCTTCTGAGTTTTACAGTAAGGGTGGATCATTAGTCTATAGTATTTCTTTATTTCTTTGCTGAGATTGATGCTCATATTCTTAATAGCCATAGTGATAGACTTTATGTTATTATATGCCGAGCTCATTTTGACAGATTCAGCAATGAAGTTATTTTCCACAGGCTGGTAATTAGGTTTAGTGACAGGCAATATAACAAAATGGATCTTTAACCAAATAATGCAATGCACAGTGTGTTAATTCCAAATGATTTCTTTTGAATGTTAATTTGCTTCTGATTAAAGTATTGCTACAGGTTTAGGGTATTTTTTTTTAAGACTATTTTTTTAGAGTCGTTTTAGGATCACAGCAGAATTGAGAGGAAGTTACAGAGATCTCATACATCCTCTGTCCCCACATATGCATACCCTTCTGCATTATCAGCATCCTCCACCAGAGTGGTACATTTGTTTCTGTTAATGAACCTGCATTTTCACATCGTAATCACCCGAAGTCCGTAGTTCATTTTACGGTTCACGCTTGGTAGTGTACATTCTATGGATTTGGACAAATGTATAATGACATGTATCCATCATTAAAGTATCATACAGAGTATTTTCACTGCCCTGAAAATCCTCTGTGCTCTGCTTATTCATTCATGTTGAGTTTTATTTTGTTTTGATTTACTGACTGCAGAAACTAACCTGAACCTTAATATGAGGATCTCCTAGGAGCTTCTTTTCCACCAAATTGAAGCCAAATTTACTTCCAGCATTTTCGATTCCTTCTGGGTAAGGTCAATACTTGACGAGTCGTGTGGCTCACAGCCAGCAGGGTATATATAACACAAGGAAGAGACCAAACAGCCTCTGATTGAAAATGATCAGATTTCACCTCTAAGACTGTGGTCTGGCTCTTCAGACTCCTGGTTTCTGGATTTCTTCTATTTGCAAATATCTATGTTACCTCTGTTGATATGTATATTTTGGCTTTTTTCTTTATGTTTCATAATGGCCTTTAGTCATTCCCAATTTGAATGTCTTTGAGGATACAAGAACCATTTGTGGATTGATCTGGAAGTTCAGATCTTAGACTCGACCTAGAATACGGAACTTTTAGGAGGGCCAACTTCCTGATTTTATGCTAGACTTTCTTCAATCTCAGTGATCTATCTAGACAGTAGTCTAAAATAGTAACATCTCTTTGTGATATTGTAATGCAAACTGAAATCACGATATAGAAATTGACCTAAAATTTAATTGTTCTTTAAGAAGTGAATAGGGAGCAGAATCAAGTGTATTACTTGCTCCTTTCCATTTGTTAAACCCCACAGTAATATTTTTATCTGATCTTACTCTGCTTGTAAGATATAACTGCAAAGATTGTTATTCAGCATAAATTATATGCTTCTTTGTATTTGATATGGTTGAGATGTTTAACTACTTTGAGTTGTCCTATATAAATATCTATCTTAAATTGTGTTTCCTAAGATATGAGAACCATGTCTCCTACTTGATTATGTTTACTAAATCAAGAAACATTTATTGTGTTTAAGGAACTGTTCTAGATGTTAGGAATAAAATAATGAGCAAGAAAGACATAATTCTTGCCTCACACATCCTATCAATGGGAAAGACAATATTGCAGAAGCAGGTATGATAATTGCTATGACAGAAAATTTCAAGTTGTTGTGGAAACCCATTTTGCATAGTACTTTGAAAAATCATTTCTAAATGTGGGGGTTAGATACTGCAATTAAAGAATAATCCAGATCATAGGCTAAGATGTCTTTAAAAATCAGTTTGTAAAGGTCAAACCAAATTGAATTCATTACACAGAATTGGAAATTCTAGGTGAAAATGAACACATGTCATTTTGTAATTAAAATTCATTCATTTTTAAAGATTAAAACACCTACATCAAATCAAATCCCAAGTGATTCTCAAAACATTCTAGTTTTCCTTAGTAACCTGTACCTTGTGGTCCGTATATATAGCTAATCTACTGCATCTCTCTGTATTTTAGCCTTTACAATCTCTTGAAAGTATTTCATTGTATCATTACCTTTTGTGTGAAATAGTAGTTGAATTTATGTGTGTGAAACAGTAATTGTATTTATTTATTTAACATAAATCTACCACGTGCTCCCTTTGCGCTACTCTCTAACTTTTTCTTATCCCATGCCCATCTTATCAGGCCACATATTAAATAGAATTTATAAATATATAAATATCTTAAGCGCCAGTTAGATACTGTGCTAGGTCGTGTGAGATCAGCAGCAAAAATAATAGAATGAGTTCTTACTTCACAGAACTTTGAGCTTCCTTTTGATGGGAGTGGGGATCTAACTCAGACCTCATACAAATAATTAAACAAGTAGCTACACAATTGTGACAAGTGGTATGAAAGACAAGTAAAAAATGCTATCAAAGTGGTAATTGAGATGTGTAAATTAAGTTGGAGTGTCCTAGAAATTGTCTCTAAGTAAAGAAAAGTGAATCTAAGGCAACAAGGGGAGCAGATGTGGAGAGGCAGCGATTTGTGTGGGGGTGGTGGGAGGGGGCTTGGACAGGATGGGACAACAGGTAGAGATACTAATGTGGCCTTGAACCTAAAACGATTTGCTGCTGTCCAGAAACTGAACGAACCCAATACTCTTGCAATGAAAGAGTAAATGAAAAGAAAAATGTCTGCAACAGTAGTCCAGATCAAGCCGGACTTCGCAGGTTATGCTTATTATATTAATTTATTTTAAGAACACTGGATTTTTAAGAAGCGGAGCTACCTTCATTGATTATGTTTTTTATAGATATTAATTTTACTGCTGTTTGACCAGAGGATTGGAGATAAAAATAGAACCGGACATATCACTTAGAAGGCTTTTAAAACAGTAAAGTAACTTTTAAAAGAGAGAAGAAGGGGGCCGGCCCCGTGGCTTGGTGGTTAAGTGCGCGTGCTCTGATGCTGGTGGCCCGGGTTCGGATCCCGGGTGCGCACCGAGGCACCACTTCTCCATCCATCCTGAGGCCGAGTCCCACATGCAGCAACTAGAAGGACGTGCAGCTGTGACATACAACTATCTACTGGGGCTTTGGGGGGGAAAATAAATAAAATAAAAAATCTTTAAAAAAAAAAAAAGAGAGAGAAGAAGGGGTCATTTTAATAGAAATTCACTTAAGTTGGATGGATTAGAGGTGGGTGATGAGAGGGTGGTTCCAAGAGTGCTTCCCAGGTTTCTTCCATGAGCACTGGGTGTGTAGTCAAGTCCATTGCTCCTATGAGGAAGACTGGAAACGAAATATCTTTGGGGGATGGCCTTGAGGGTTTGGTTTCACACATGCTATATTTGTGATATTTATGAGATAGCCGAGTGATGACATCAGATAGACAGACGTATGTTCCAGATGTTAGAAGAGAAGTCTGGAAATAAAATGTATGAGACATCTACATATTCATGGTATTTATAGTTATGGTGATGGACAGTAAGCTAAGGAGAGTCTATAGATTGAGAAGAAAAATGATCTTATATGGAGTAATGGGAAATTAGCAGTTTTCTGAAGCATCCAAGTTGAGGGGAGGAGGACAGTAAAGATATTACGAGACAGTCCAGAAAGTTGGGTGAAAATCCAGGAGAGTTTTGTGTCTCTGAAATCAAGTAAAGAGCATTTCCAAGATAGAATGATAAGCTGTGCCAAATGCTACTGAAAAAATCCATATATCTTAAATTAAGTAATAACCTCCATAGCCCCCATTCACATTCATATTTTGCTTCCCCCACTTATTTTTCCCAAACCTAGTCCAATTTCAAAAACAAAAAACAAAACAAAACAAAATATTTCTTGATCATTTCCATTTTTTGTTGTTTTGGGAAAGTATCTTCATGTTTCTAAATAATTTGTTTGTACCTCTCATTTTTTGTTTTTTTTGTGAGGAAGATCAGCCCTGAGCTAACATCTGCTAATTCTCCTCTTTTTGCTGAGGGAGATTGGCCCTGGGCTAATGTCTGTGCCCATCTTCCTCTACTTTACATGTGGGACGCTGCCCCAGCATGGCTTGATAAGCAGTGCGTATGTCCACGCCCAGGATCCAAACCTGTGAACCCGGGCGGCTGAAACTGAGCGCAAGAACTTAACCACTACACTAGTGGGCAGGCCCCAACAAATGTATTTATATTTGAGTAATTTTATTTGTTAAATGTTAAATTCTTGAAAGTCCAAGTTTTCATGCCGGATTTACTGGAATCATCCTGTAATATATTTTTCATTTGTTTACTTTCAAAAAATATTTTGACATCTCACCCTCATTTTTGATTGATAATTTATGTCAGTCTACATTAAGTTCTTCTTATTATCCTTTATATTTCATTAGGACACATATGGGTTTTGGCCCTCATTTTCCTTATTAATTTTTGCCACTTCTGTTTCGCTTGAGTTTTGTCTTTTAGAAATTTGTGAAAATCTTTATTCTGCTTATATTCACACTTACTCTCTGCAAATATACACAAAGAATGTGTTTATTTTGTCCATTTTGTACCTATTATTCCAAAACTTTCAAGAGAAAACAGAGGCAAATTTATATGCTCAATCTTTCTTCTCAAACTAGAAACTTATCCACTAGATTTGCAACATGGGCTACCAGAGTGGGTTTAAATAATGATGATAATGGGAAAGATCAAGCGCTGAGTGAGTGAGCTACTGAATATGCAAGAGATGGGTCAACACGGATGTGGGTATTGATCAGGAAGGACATTCTGAGATTCACAGCCTAGCCAGGAGAAATTAGCTTTTCCTTTTGAAATTTGCAGTCCTCTCATTCCTTAGGAAATTTTAGTTGCCTGGAGATTTGGAGATTCCATATATATGTAGGCTTCAGTGGATAGATAAATGCAGGACAGTATTGTTAGTATTTTTTCCAAAGAGCTTGCTTAATGATGATAAGTATTTGCTATATTTAATACAACAATCCCTTTCCTGCTGTCTCGAAAGATACGGTTTGTAATAATTCCAAGGTCCATAACCTACGTGAAAACTGGTATTTCCAAGTTGAACATCCTCTACCTGTAATTAGATTTTTTTCCGTCAACTGCCCCCAATTACAAGTAGCCATTTATAAGCCAAATTACACAATATTCCTGAGATCACTTAGCTCCAGCAAGAGTTTGCATTACACAGAAAAGTCTTCCAGAAACTTTGAGATTCCCTTATGCACTTTTCCTCTAAATCATTTATATAAATGTTAAATAAGGCTTACGCTGGCACTACTCCCTAAGGAGAACTGGTGTTTACACTACTTTATTTAGAAAAGTGCCTACTTATTCCTAACCTTTCCTCTTGTCTCCAAGCTAGTTTTGTATCCATGACAAAATAGTACCCCAGATCTCATGTTCTTAAAATGTTTTAATACATTTTGGTACATAATTTTATCAAGGATTTTTTTAAAGTCTCAGTAGTTATAGCCATTGATTGCTTTTATTAACATGCTTTTGTAGGGTTTTTTTTCTCCCCTTAAAGGCTTTTGTGATTTACCTTTTATGGCTCACTTATATACCCTTTGTATGGGACCCATGAACTATTATACTAATATGTTTGCTAATATTCATAGAGCTCTCCCTTTACTAGATAATTTATTAATTTTCTTGGAATACTATGGGACTCAATTGTTTTAGGTATTTCAGAACATCTTATTCCAAAGCTTCTTTAGAATGAGAAAGAAATTACCTTAGTCATACATAGTAACTCCTACATTTTAGAAAAACATCTTATTTCTAATGTGTACCAACCAAATGCTTGCTTTGAGTACTGATGTTTTTTACTTCTCAGATATTTCCCTACAGCTCAGAAGTGGACATGCCCAAAGTGTTGACATTATTTCACTGAATATTCAGTATTTTTCATAGGTCCCATACCAGGTGTGTTTTTGGTTATCTATCCTGAAAACAGAAAATCCCATCAAGAATTGATGGAGACAAAAACCTAGAATACGTGGCATTATCCTTAGCCCCCTATTCACTATGCAACTCACTTGGGGAGGCTGTCAGATAATTTCAGCAGAAATGTAATAAGTCTCACGATATCAAGGACAAGCATAAATTTTGTATCATAATGCATATTACAAACCTACAGAGTAAGCAAAAATAGTTGCGCACAATTCATTTCACACAATGTCCTTGATTCTCAAAAACAAAGCTAAACTATTTTTATCGTTCTCTTAAAAGAAATAGAACCAGAGACACCTGCATGGGGTGTTTGATATGCTCTTTTTCTCAGATCTACAGCTGAGAGATGCAGGTAAATATACACAGTTCCCAGTCCAATTTCCATTGTTTTCACAAATATTCATTTAGTGTATTTATGCTTGGTGTAGATATATATATATATTTTTCCTACTCTTGATTGCCTCTTTGTGTGATACTCTGAACAAGGGATTGTACAACATAGCACATCTACAGATAAATTATTCCAGATTCTTGCTCTTCTAACCCCTCCCACAAACTGCAGAAACTGCTTCACCACCTATCTATCCGACTTCCTGACACCCAAATTTTCTGGGAGTGGTAATTCATTTATGAAAATGAAACGCCATGAAAATATGTCACCATTTAAAAATTAATAGATTTAGCTATTTAAAAACTAACAGAGTGCAGTAGAGAGACACTCAATTAGGAGGCTGGGTCTTAACCCCAGAGGATGGGCAAAGGCATGAGGACAAACTCACTTTCCATTGGTTCTGCAGTGTGGTGTTCCTCAAATGACCGCACTCAAGCCAGCGCTGCTTGACCATATGGAATGGCGCTTCAGGTTTACATATCTTATAAATAATGAAAATCGTTCCCAGATTCTGGTTGCAGTTTGGCTTCTAGAATTGAGAGTCATTGTTAAAAGCTACATATGCTTTTGAGTCAAGTATTTTAAGGGTATTTGGGGATACTGAGAAATGATATTCAGGCAGAAAATTGAATGTGTGATTTTGACATAGAACTAAAATTTCCAAGAGGCAGTGATGGATGAAGATTGAGGACATTCTAGAGAAAGACAGCAGTGTGAGAAACAAGTGGTATTAGGAGGAAAATAGGTAGTTCCCTTTGACTGTAATGTAGACTATATATGGGGCATTAATGGGAAATAAGAATAAAACATTGTTGCCGTGTTAGAATGTGCCTTGTGGAGGTTGGCGTGTGTGCGTGTGGTGGCAACAGGAAGCCATTAAAGGTTTTGAGAACAAGAGTCATGGTTAGAGGTGGGCTTTGAAAATCCAAGTCTGATTATTGTATGTACGATGGTTGGACTAGGGAGAGGCTGGAGGCAGGTCATTCATAAGGTAAAATATTGGTCTTGCTAAGAGGTTGTAAGGTATAAAAAAGCATGATGTTTTAGAGGAAAAAAAATAATCAATTGATGTTTTATTTCCAGCAGATCTCTTTACCTGCAGGCTTCCACGTATTGAATAAAACCTGGGCATTGCTTCAGAGGGTAGACAGGACTGTCTAGGTAGAATGAAGAAGTCATTGCTCAACTTTGGGTTTCAAATAGAGGTACTTTTTGGATAGAGTTTAGAGTTATTGGCGGTTCTGTTCGTTTTCTCTGAGAATTGATTGGGAAGTGAGCAGCCATAAATGTTTTGGGTACACACACTCATCAGATTTTTCTGACAGCATATGTCTATAGGACATCCTGTAGCAGTCGCAGCCCTATGTATCTTTTAAAGACGGCTGTGATATTTCTGTTGTTTTTCTACTCCGAATCTGACATTTTCTTTCAAAGGAAGTTTGTATTGGCTCCCTCTCACCTTGTTATTCAGGAACAGAGCTTCTGAGAGCGCTACTCCCCAGAGAGCCATAGATCAATGTGGGAGCTCACATTTGTTTGAATGTATGTCAGGTAATCACAGTTAAGCCCCTGACTATTGACTGAGCAAAGAGAAAGTGAAAAATCCTGATGTTTTCCACTGGAGCCACAAATTCTAAGGCTATTTCTGCAATAAAATGAAAATGTGAGTTTTTTTGCTCATTTTCAAAAAACAACTTGTTAATCCATGACCCGTAAAAACGAATTGTGGTGTGAGCGGTCCTTATACTTGAAAGCCTTATTTAGCACTGCACTACATCATTTCTATATTGTAATTTTCCCATAAGATGGCTAAAATTACTATTAAACGTTGCTCATTTCTATGCTGCCAACTTCTCTAAATATGCATGACTTAAATATTTTGATATATACTAATGCTCCTGCTGTCATGTTTACATATATCCCAAAATGGAAACCTACAAGATGACTAATAATAGACCATAAAAAACAGAACAAAGTTAATAACATGAGATTTTGTACTCCTTCTGATTCCCAAGGCCAAGTTTCAAGGCTCAATTATCAGCCAGTTGGCTTCTCTTTGATATGAGATGATTATTAATAATATTTAACTAATGCTTTGTAACTTTTAAAACTATAATATCTTCACGATAGCCCTTTGCAGTATCCTTTGTTCATTTCTCCTTCGATCATTGAGCCCCAGTGAGATTATATTACTTTTCCCTGATTACAATTAGCAATATGGAGCCAGCTGTGTCTGGCTTTTTCCCTAATACCTCCATGTTGCCTCTCTCCATCCCTTCCCTTAGGAGCATCCCTTGCTCCCACATCTTTCTCCAGTCAGCTGTGTCACAACTGCATCTCCAAGGCACAAATGGACTGCTCAGTTGGGTGTCAATAACGAGGAAACACCTCACAGTACACTTTATGTATTTACTTATTTTACAGTGAGTCAGTAACATCATCTTCGTGCATGGCATCCTGCCTATTTGTTTGTCTTATGAGTGAAAACGTCTCTTCAGCTTTTATGCAAAATGAAAGGATGATTATGAACACCAATTTAAATTAGAGGAGGCAGAATAAATCTGTAGAAGACAAAAAAAAAAATTAATCACCTGTGGCAACTGTCATTTGAAGTTATCCTTCCCTCATTCCACTCCAGCTCATCCACATAAACGCAAAGAGAGATCATATTGTTTACTGGTATCAAACTGCAGAATTTGGCTTGCCTTAGGCAGTGCTCCAGCCCGGCATCCAAGCCGCCACAAATATCAATTTGGAATGCAGCTTCAGCGCCCGTGGAGAAGCTGTCACAGGCAAGTCTGAAATACTGAGAGCGGTGAGCTACTGACATGGCTAAAGATGATCATGAAGACATTCATCCAGCCTCTCCTTCCTCCCCTTCGCCCAGCCCTTCAGAAGCCTATGTCAAGTCTGACAGGCTAGGTGATGAATGGGGAGAACGTTGACAGGTGACGACAGGCAGCTGAGTGAGTGAAATCCTCCATCGTTAATTCTTGTTATTTTACCTTTCTGACAGAATGAACTGATATTAGAATGTGTGACTAAATAAACCACATTGAGAAAAGCCATTCACTAAAAAATGGTGCCCAGAACAGAAAGCCCTGTTCTCCTTTCTGTCCGGTGTCTTGGTTGCTGGACTTTTGGAATACATTACATAATCAAGGATGTATTATCTAGAGTTAAGTGGGATGATTAGCTGTGTTGTTTTTCTCTGAAATAAATATCTAGAGTCCTTAGTTCCAAGTCCTGAGTCAGAAAGAATCCCATTTCTCATAAATCTCTTCTAGACTAGACTAAAAACGAAATCAGCTCGTTGGAATTTTGATTAACGAGAAAAGGAGAAAGGTTTCAGGGTGAGTGCTTTGTTCTATTGATGTCCATGAAATGTTGGTGACTGCCTGACACCTCCCAGTCCAAAGCAATTGAAAATCATTTTAACTTTGCTTTGTTTTGAGAGGCTTAGGGGTTATTGAATTGAAAGAAATTGGACTGAAACAAGTAATTTTTTTGACACAGGCCACTAAACAGCTTGGAGATCATGAGTCGTGAGACCCCAAGTAGGTCATTTAGTATAGAGCGGTGCCTTTCTTAGCGATGCTTTCTTCTTACATAAATATACTGAGAAACAGAAGTCTTAGTGATCTGAATTTCCTTACATGTCTGTATATTTGCAATTAGCAATTAATGGCAATGAGATTTTTGCTTTTACCTCTACATAACACTTGGGATCAATATAGACAGACAGGATGATAAAGTTGGAACCCCTCTTTAAAGTAGAAAGGAGAATTTCGTGATTTAAGTTCAAGAATGTGAATTGCTCTTCTGGATAATGTTTCATACTCTTTTTGAGAACTAAGGGAATTATATTTGACAGGATTTTTAAATTTAGTAATACTGGGGTGGGGACTGGAAACAATTCCTGCTGTTTTTCTACTTTTTAAACACAAGTTTATGGCTACAGGTATTTTTTTTAATTTGAAAATTCCTATTCTATTTAAAATACATATTTCTATTATGAAAACAAAAGTGCTCTAATAAAACCAATTTTCATGTCTTTTCCTCTTTTCCTGATATTATGATACTGTGACTTAACCACTTGCTGATTCTTCTTGCTTTAGCACATTTTATTTTTCTATAATCCATTTATATATAATCCCTATAAACCCCTTTAGTTTTATTGAAGCAATATTTATAAGCTATCTATATTATATTTTCTATTTTGGGGCTCCTGTGATGCTCCTTCTTGAAATGTATATTTTGTATAAAAGAAAAGTAAACTAAAAGAAAAGTATCAAAGAAGCTTTGATTCTTATGAATTTACATCTCTTTACGGTTAAAAATTTTTTAATTAGTTACCTGTTTTTCTTGTCTTTCTGTACCATCTTCTTGGGCAAACTACGTTTTTAATATACATTTTCCAATAATTAATTAATGTATTATAGTATATAATATGATGCTGAGACATTTTATATATAGCTTTATAAACCAGTTCATTTATACTCATCTATTGCCAATCCTCCCCTTTTTGCTGAGGAAGACTGGCCCTGGGCTAATATCCGTGCCCATCTTCCTTTACTTTATATGTGGGACGCCTGCCACAGCATGGCCTGATAAGCAGTACATGGATCTGCACCCAGGATCAGAACCCATGAATCCTGGGCTGCCGCAGCTGAGTGTGAGAACTTAACCACTACCCACTGGGCCAGCCCCATGTTTCTACTTATTTTTAGTCACTTAAAATTATTTCCTACTTTGTCTTTCTTGATCTTGTTATTTCCTTATTATTTTTTAATCTTGTTATTTCCATGTTATTTCAATCATTGTCCTACTATTAAGATGAAATAAAATTTAAAGCATTATTCTCTGCTCATGTTTTCTTGCATTTTAGAGTAATTTTATGATTCTCTTTATTCTAGGTTCACATCCTTACCCATGACATCATAAACAAGTTCCAAAGCTTAGAGTTTAGCCAAGAAAATTAATGACTCAGAACCTCAAGTTCCTCTTCTGGCAAATGAGCTTAAAAATTATCTATAGAGTTTTTGTAAGTCTTAAATGAGATAAAACATATCCAGGGCTTAAGAAATGTCATAGTCATAGTAAACCTCAATAAAGAGCAGTTATTACTTTTATTCTAGACTCTAGGGATGATTTACAGACTGACCACAAAATAAAACATCTTCTGTCAGTTCAGTTTAAAAAGTTTTATTGTGAGCCGATTTTGTTTCTGGCATTCTACGTGGCACTGGGGATAGTAAGGCAAATCAGGCATTGTTTCGCTCTCAAGGAAATTTCAAACTCCAGGAGAGAGACAACACACATTCTAATAAATAATAACTCAATGTGATGTGTACTTGATAAAAGAATGTAGCATTGATGAGTGGTGTAGGAGAAGGAGTGATTCATTCTTATTGGGGAGGAAAAAGGCGAGAATAACATAAGCCACTCGTCATGAGCAAACTTGTCATGAGCAAGTTTGAGAAGAATGAACATATGATTACCAGCAGTCAGGGGAAGAAAATTCCAGATGAAATAACATCATGTAGAAAGCATATATATAAAGCTACATAATACATTATAAAGATTTTATATATAATATATAGCGCTATAATATTACAAAAAACTTTAGAGTAGAAAAACGTATAGAGAAATATATGTAGTCAGGTATTACTTGGAATGGGAGTCTCAAGACAGTATTTTTTTTAGTCAAAAATGTTATGTTGTGTACATTTTAAATATTAACAAAGAATTTTCATTGGTTTATCATACGTTTTTATTTATGTAACCTTTTTAGCATAAAGATATACATGCTGACAGTAAAAAATGTCAAACTTCACAGAAGAGTATAAAGTTTAAAATTAAGGTCACCTTTCATCATCTCAGCTCCACTCCAAAACATTAATCTCTGTTAAGAATTTTTCATGCAGCCTTCCAGAAGTATTCAATGAATATGAATGTCTGTATCAGGATTCAACCACTAGAAGTTTGAGGCAAATTATTTTTGGTTTTGTTTGGGCAATATGGTACTTTGAAAAACTAAATTTGAATGCATTTAAGTATGAAATTCATCCTATATCCTACCACTACTTCCTACTCTTTCACTTAGCTACAACAGATACTAATAACACTTGCCTCGTCTTTGAAAGGCAACAGTTGAATTCTGACCTCAGAGGCAAACATGCAAAATTAGTGTGTGTTTGTGTGTTTTATCCAAAAAGTCATGTTACACTTACTGTATTCCACCTTGTTTTTCTTAATAATATGTAATGAACATTTGTCCTTTCAGTACATGTCAATTTACATTATGGTTTTTAAATAATTACATCATATCCCGTTTTAAGGATATGCCATAATTTATTTAACCAGTCCCTGAAAAATAAATGTTGTTTTCCTTTTCCTTATTTTTATAACAATATTGGAAGCAAGATTCTATCCATATACATTTAGGCAATCATGTGAATGTATCTATAGATAAATGAATAGAATTGGATTTAATTGGAGGTTTGGGATATTAACTGTTTTTCTGCTTAATGAGTTTTACCTGGTGGTAAAGAGAAACATGGAGGCAAATGGAAATCAAAAAAAAAGGCTTATTAGTGACGGGACATATCGCAAACCCCACAAATTCAGGTTCTTTGGCAAGGCTAGATTGACGGGTGGGATCTGAAGCTAAATAATCATCTCTTTCTATTCTTTACTATCTAGATCTCAGTACCATTCAAGACAGACTGCGGTCTTGCCAATTGGACATGCATCCGGCTAGATGCATGGTGGATGGCAAGCCATTGAACGCACCCCACCTGCTTTTTGTCTCTGGTCCTAGAGATGACCACGTACAAACAGGAGATCTGGGCAAGCCCTAGCGTCGGCCTGCTGACAGACCAAAGAACAGGTAGGCACCAGGGCCCAGAGGGGTGTGCTTCCTACTTCTGAGGGAAAATATCTCTACCTCTGGAAAAGAGGTGGAGTGTCTCTTTTTTATTTTGAGAGTTACCATTAAATTACTTTCAAAAAGTTTGTAGTGGCTGGTGGTCCAAAATGGCGGCATAGGAAGATTTTGAACTTACTTCCTCCCACATTCGAACATAATGAATCTACTGCTACATATGGAACAATTCCCTCTGAAAACACCTGGAAACTAGCTGAACAGCTCCTTCACAACAAAAGGTAAAAGAGCCAGATCGAGACAGATAGGAGAGGCAGAGACACAGTCTTGCCAAAAACCCCACCTGCAGTGTGGTAACCCACAATTGAGAGGGATCTTACAAATCCAGAGCTTCTCTCTGAGAAGCAAGGGGTTCGTGCCCCACATTGGCTCCAACCTTTGGAATTTGCAAAGGAGAGATGAGCCCCCAAAACATCTGGCTTGGAAAATCAACAAGGCTCATGTCCAAGAGACCCAAAGGGCTGTAGAGAACTGAGCTACTTCTCTTATTGGGCTTGCATGCAGACTCACTCACCCCAGGGACCAGTACAGAAGTAGCAGTTTGAAAAGTCCCTAGACTATATGTGAAGAAGATTCATTTGCTAGTCAAAGCATCTGTTGGATGGGCAGGGTCCTGTTGGGACTCTCTTCAAGGACAGAGGCACTGGCAGGCACTGTTTTTCCACTCTCCCTCTACCTTGATAGAGGCATGCCTCAGCCCTGAGCTTTCCCATTGCCTCCCTAAAGCCAGCAGTTATGTGCAGTCCACACAGGGGATGCTCCATGACCACCTGGCTTTGGGGGTCAGGGAGGCTTGTGTTCCTGGGACCCATGGGACTGTAACAATCAGAGAAACAGTTCTTGGCAGGCCACCAGGGCACACAAAACAGACTGAAACACACCTTCAGCCTTTCTGTGAAAAAGCATATTTACTTGTTCTGAAGCCTCAGCCTAAGTGGCTGATTTCAGATTTGCCACTCTCTGCCATCTAGAGGCTATAGAAGTGCTCTCAGGGAATGGAGGCTAGGGAACACATTTTTGTGCTCTCCCTTGGCCTCACCACAGCTCACCAGTAACTCCCAAAAAGGGGCTTATTGCACTTGTCTGAAGCCCCGATCTTTCCAACCGTTGCCAAGGGAACACCTCTAGATTGCCTGGTCTTGAGGCCAGTAGGGTTTACAATTGTGGTCCTACAGGACTGTATATGTTTGCATACTCTAAACATGTTTGCCTGAGGATCTGGCTTCCAGTCAGCCTAAAACTAGATGACTTCCTCTGGAACACTGAGAGGTATTGGCATACCGTCAAGAAGTGGGACCTTTCAAGAATAAACCAAACTGCTTAAACAATCACAAAAGTTCAAGAGACAACCAAGAGCTAAGGCAAAGTTGAAAGATAAGGTTCATCTCCTACACAAGGCTAGTCCTTCAAGACTGGGAGGGGTAGCTGTTTTACCTGATACATAGAAACAAACACAGAGAATCAAGCAAAATGAGGAAACAAAGGAATATGTTTCAAACAAAAGAACAAGATAGAACCTCAGAAAAAAAAAACTTAATAAAATGAATATAAGTAATTTACCTGATAAAGAGTTTAAAGTAATGGTCATAAAAATGCTCAATGAACTTGGGAGAAGAAGGAATGAACATAGCGAGAACCCCAACAGAGAGATAGAAAATATATGAAAGGGGGCTGGCCCCGTGGCTTAGCGGTTAAATGCGTGCTCTCCGCTACTGGCGGCCCGGGTTCACATCCCGGGCGAGCACTGATGCACCGCTTCTCCGGCCATGCTGAGGCCGTGTCTCACATACAGCAACTAGAAGGATGTGCAACTATGACATACAACTATCTACTGGGGCTTTGGGGAAAAAAAAAAGGAGGAGGATTGGCAATAGATGTTAGCTCAGAGCCGGTCTTCCTCAGTAAAAATAAAAAAAAAACGAGGAGGATTAGCAAGGATGTTAGCTCAGGGCTGACCCTCCTCACGAAAGAGAGAGAGAGAGAGAGAGAAAGAAAGAGAGAGAGAAAGGAAGGAAGAAAGAAAGAAAGAAAGAAAGAAAGGAAGAAAGAAAGAAAGAAAGAAAATATATGAAAGTACCAAACAGAAGTCACAGGACCGAATAAAACAATAACTGAACTAAAGAATACGCTAGAGTGATTTAACAGCAGACTAGATAAAGCAGAAGAAAAGATCAGTGATCAAGAAGACAGGGCAGTGGAACTCACCCAATCAGAGCAGCAAAAAGAAAAAAGAATTTAAAAAGTGAAGAGAGCTTAAAGTAACTATAGGATAGCATCAAGTGGAATAACATTTACATTATAGGGGTCCCAGAAGGAGAAGAGGGAGAAAACATGGCAGAAAACTTATTTTAAGAAACAATGGCTGAAAACTTCCCTACCTGGTGAAGGAAACAGACATCTAGAGCCAACAAGCCCATAGTTCCAAATCAGATAAACACAAAAAGATGCACACCAAGATACATTATAATTAAAATGTCAAAAGTTAAAGATAAAAAGAGAATCTTAAAAGCAGCAAGAGAAAAACAACTTGTTACGTGCAAGGGAACCCCCATAAAACTATCAGCAGATATTCAGTAGAAACTTTGCAGGCTATAAGGGAGTGGCATGATATATTCAAAGTGTTATAAGGAAAAACTTCCAACCAAGAATACTCAGTAAGTTTATCATTAAGAATTGAAGGAGAGATCAAGAGTTTTCCAGACAAGCAAAAGCTAAAGAAGTTCATCACCACTAAAATGGCTGTACAAGAAATGTTAGAGGGACTTCTTTAAGCTGAAAAGAAAGGACATTTATTAGTCATTGAAAAGAAAACACATGAAAGAATAAATCTCACTGGTAAAGGTAAATATATACTAAAGGTAGTGGATTAGTCTCTCATAAAGATAGTATGAAGGTTAAAAGACAAAAGTAGTAAAAATAACTGTAACTACAATAACCAGTTAAGGGATACACACACAAAAAAAATCCAAAATGTGACATCAAAAACATAAAATGTATGTGGGGGGTAAAATTGTAGAGCATTAGAATGCATTCAGACTTAAGTTGCTCTCACCTTAAAATAGATTTTTATATATATAGGCTGTTATATGTGAGCCTCATGGTAACTACAAAGCAAAAATCTATAGCAGTAACACAAAAGTTAATAAGAAAGGACTCTAAGCATACCACTAAAGAAAGTCCTCAAACCACAACGGAAGAGAGCAAGAGAAGAAGAAAGAAACAGAGTGGAACTATAAAATAGCCAGAAAACAGTTAACAAAATGGCAATAAGTACATATCTATTAATAGTTACTTTAAATGTAAATAGACTAAATTCTCCAAGCAAAAGACATAGAGTGGCTGAATGGATAAAAAAACAAGACCCATCTGTATGCTGTCTACTGGAAACTTACTTCAGATGTAAGGAACCTCACAGACTAAAAGTGCAGAGATTAAAAAAAATGTTCCACTCAAATGAAAACCAAAAGAAAGCTGGCGTAGCTATACTAATATCAGACAAAATAGACTATAAAACAAAGACTGTAATAAAAGAAAAGATGGATTTTATATAATGATAATAGTCAATCCAACAACAGGACATAATATTTTAAAATATTTATGCACCCATCATAGGGGCATCTAAATATATACAGTAAATATTAACAGATCTAAAGGGAGAAATTGACAGCAATACAATAATAGTAGAGCACTTAATATCCCACTTACATCAATGGATAGATCATCCAGAAAATCAATAAGCAAACATCAGCTTCAAATGGCATAATAGACCAGATGGACTCAATAGATATATACAGAACTGTCCATCCAAAAGCAGCAGAATACACATTCTTCTCAAGTGCACATGGAACATTCTCCAGGACAGATCATATATTATGCTACAAAACAAGTCTCAATAAATATAAGAATATTGAAATCATATCACACATCTTTTCTGATCACAATGATATAAAACTAGAAATCAATTACAAGAAGAAAACTCAAAACAATTACAAATATGTGGAGATTAAACCACATGCTTCCAAACAAACAATCAAGAAATCAAAGGAGAAATTAAAAAGTACCTTGAGACAAATGAAAATGAAAATACAACTTACCAAAATCTATGGGATGCAGGAAAAGCAGTTCTAAGAGGGAGGTTCATTGTGATACAGGCCTACCTCAAGAAATACGAAAAATTTCAAATGAATAATCTAACTTTACACCTAAAGGAACTAGGAAAAAAAAGAACAAACAAAACCCAAAGTTAGTAGAAGGAAGGAAATAACAAAGATAGAGAGGAAATAAATGAAATAAAGACTAGTAAGACAGTAGAAAAGATCAATGAAACTAAGAGCTTGTTCTTTGAAAAGATAAACAAAATTGACAAACCTTTAGCTCGACTCACCAAGAAAAAAAGAGAGAGGGCTCAAATAAATAAAGTCAGAAAGGAAAGAGGAAAAGTTAGAACTGATACATCAGATATAAAAAGGATCATAAGAGACTACTATGAACAATTATACACCAACAAATTGGTCAACCTAGAAGAAATGGATAAATTCCTAGAAACATTCAATCTTCTAGGACTAAATTATGAAGAAATAGAAAATCTGAACAGACTGATTACTAGTAAGGAGATTGAATCAATAATCAAAAGCCTCTCAACAAACAAAAGTCCAGGACCAGACAGCATCACCAGTGAATTCTACGAAACATTTAAGGAAGATTTAATACCACTCCTTCTCAAACTATTCCAAAAAAAATGAAGAAGAGGGAACAATTCCAAACTCATTTTATGAGGCCAGCATTACCCTGAAACCAAAACCAGACAAGAATACCACAAAAAAAGAAAATTACAGACCACTATCCCTGATGAACATAGATGCAAAAATTCTCAACAAAATATTAGCAAACTGAATTCAACAACAAATTAAAAGAATCACAGACCGTGTTTGAGTGGGATTTATTCCAGGGATGCAAGGATGGTTCAACATCTGTAAATCAATCAATGTGATATATCACATTAACAAAATGAAGGATAAAAGTCACATGATGATCTCAATAGATGCAGAAAAAGCATTTGACAAAATTCAACATCCATTTATGACAAAATCTCAACAAAGTGGGTATAGACAGAACCTACGTCACCATAATAAAGCCCATATAAGACAAGCCTACAGCTAACATCATATTCAATGGTGAAAAACTGAAAGCTTTTCCTCTAAGATCAGGAACAAGACAAGGATGCCCAGCCTCGCCACTTTTATTCAACATAGTGGTGGAAGTCCTACCCAGAGCAATCAGGCAAGAAAAAGAAATAAAAGGCATTCAAATTGGAAAGGAAAAAGTAAAACTGTCACTATGTGGACAACATGATTTTATATATACAAAACTCTACAGGCTCCACTAAAAACCTGTTAGAACTAACAAACAAATTCAGTAAAATTGCAGGGTACAAAATCAACATACAAAAATCTGTTGCCATTCTCTATACTAACAACAAACTATCAGAAAGAGAGGTTAAGATAACAATCCCATTTACAATTGTATTAAAAAGAATAAAATACCTAAAAATAAATTTATTCAAGGAGGTGAAAGATCTGTAAAGTGAAAACTATAAGACATTGATGAAAGAAATTGAAGAAGACGTAAATAAATGGAAATATTGGAAGACTGGAAGAATTAATATCATTAAATTGTCCATATTACCCAAAGCAATCTACAGATTCAGTGCAATCCCTATCAAAATTCCAACGGCATTTTTCACAGAAAAAGAACAAACAATCCTAAAATTTGTACAGAACCACCAAAGACCCCAAATAGTCGAAGCAATCTTGAGAAAAAAGAACAAAGCTAAAGGCGTCTTGCTCCCTCATTTCAAACTATATTATAAAGGTATAGTAATCAAAACAGTATGGTACTGACATAAAAACAGACCAACAGATCAATGGAGAGCCCCAAAATAAACCCATGAATATATGGTCAATTAATTTATGTCAAAGGAGGCAAGAATACACAATGGGGAATGGACAGTATCTTTAATAAATGATGTTGAGAGCAATCGACTGCCACATTAAAAAGAATAAAATTATTCTATCGTATGCCATACACAAAAATTAACTGAAAATGGATTAAACACTTGAATGTAAGACCTGAAACCATAAAACTCCTAGAAGAAAAGATAAGCAGTAAGCTCCTTAACATTGGTCTGGGTGATAATTTTTTGGATCTACCTCCAAAACAAAACATAAACAAATGGTACTACATTAAACTAAAAAGCTTTTGCACAGCAAGGGAAATCATCAACAAAATGAAAAGGCAACCTACCAAATGGGAAAAAGTATTTCAAATCATATATCTGATAAGACGTTAATATCCAAAATATATTTAAAAAACTCATACAACTCAGTAGCAGAAAACAAACAATCCAATTAAAAAATAGGCAGAGGATCTGAATAGACATTTTTCCGAAGAAAACATACAGATGGCCAACAGACACAAGAAAAGATGCTCTACATCGTAAATCATCAGGGAAATGCAAATCAAAACCACAATGAGAAATCACCTCACACCTGTTAGAATGGCTATTATCAAAAAAACAAGAGATAAGTGTAGGCCAGGATGTGGAGTAAAGGGATCCTCATATACTATTGGTGAGAATGTAAAGTGGTGCAGCCATTATGGAAAACAGCATGGAGGTTCCTCAAAAATTTAAAAATAGAACTACCATATGATCTAGCAATTCCACTTCTGGGTATTTATCTGAAGAAAATGAAAACACTAATTCAAAAAGATATATCTGTCCCTATGTTCATTGTAGCATTATTTACGATAGCCAACTTGTAGAAAAAACCTAAGTGGCCATCGATGGATGAATATATATAAATATAAAATAGAATACTACTGAGCCATAAAAAAGAATGAAATCTTGCCATTTACAACAACATTGATGGACGTTGAGGGTATTATGCTAAAGTGAAATAAGAAAGACAGAGAAAGGCAAATACCATGTGATCTCACTTATATGTGGAATCTAAAAAACAAAACAAATGAACAAACAAAACAAAATGAAACTCATAGATACAGAAAACAGAATGGTGGTTGCCAGGTGGGAAGGGTTTAGGGGTGGGGAAAATGGGTGAAAGTGATCAAAAGGTACAAACTTCCAGTCATAAAATAAGTCCTGGGGAGGTAATATACAGTATGGTGACTCTAGTCAGTAATACTGTAGCGCATATTTGAGAGTTGTCAAGAGAGTAAATCGTAAAATTCTCATCACACACACACAATTGTGTAACTGAATGGTGATGGATGGAGAGTGGACTTATTGTGGTGATCAGTTTGCAGTGTATACAAATGTCAAATCATTACGTTGTACACTTAAAACTAATACAATATTATATATCAATTATACCTCAATAAAAAAAACGTTTGTAGCAATTTAGGGTCAACTGAAAACCCTCAGCAACATCTGATACTATTTAAGATTTACCAATCTAGTAGGTAAATGAGACTTTATTAATTGTTTACAATTGTATCAATTTAAATGTGAGGGTTCTTTTCCATAGGTATATTGATCGTTTACAGTTTTTACCTTTAAACTTTATATATACATAAATTATCCATTTCCAGGAGGGTTAATAATAATATTTATCAAAGCAAGTATGGCTATTACTTACCGAGCATTTACTCCATGCTACATTCTATAGTAAATCTTTTGCTTGGATTATTTCATCCAATCTACAAAACATGAGTTGTGTACCATTTCCATCCCTATTACTCAGGTGAAGATGCAGATGCCTGGATGGAAAGAAACTTGCTCGAGTTTACACCTAACCTACAGTAGAGCCAAGATTTGCACCTAAGTCGCCCACTCCAGGGTCCCTGCCTTTGTATGTTTTTCCTCATGGCTTGGTTTTTAAAAAATTATGTGTTCTCTCTTAAAAGTGGAAATTTAGTCACTATCACATTTTTTGTACAATGTACCCACTTTCTGGTATTCATTTTTAATTTTTTAATTATCTTTATTTGTTCTGCTGATGATTTAAGACTTGGAGTTAATCTAGACCACATGATGAATCCTGGCTCACCAAGATGCACGTCCACAGCAATTGCACCAGCAAATGAGACACATCGGCATTTGTCTCATGTCATATACACATGTGAATGACAGAACCCTGAATGTCCCCAGATGGTCTCTCTCTTGCCCTTTACCTAGAGGCTTGGCTACTCAACTTTCACTTCAATCAAATAAGTTATCCCCAAATATCATTTATTTTGTTTGTTTAAATATGTTAGAGTCAACTTTCTGTTGTTTATAATCCAAAGAACCTTAACAGACATTCATCACATTAATTACTCGGTGTCTTATCTTTTCTTTGAAAAGTTTTGTTTTCTTACCTCTGTTGTCTTGGAGCACTTTGATTCACTTGCTTGTTTCCATTTATGGCATGTTTTGCTTTATACGTTAAAATCTGTGACTCATTTCAAATATTTGTTGTAAGGAAATTTATATTATTTCCTGACTATTCAGTTTTCCCAATATTATAGTGAATAATCCAAATTTTCTCTGGAACGCCATCTTTATTAGACACTAAATTCACATAAAAATTTGGAGACCCTCCTTTTTTAAAAATTTCAATTTGTTTTTCTGGTTATTTCTTTGCCTGTACCATGTCATTTGTAATAACGTGACTTCATACTTGATTTTATAACTGTTAATATCTTCCTTAACCTCCGTTTTCAAATATTTTTCTTTTGGTTTCTCTCACTTGTTTATTTTTCCAGATGAAATATAAGTATTATTTCCAAAGAGAGTTAAAAATAATAGATAGATAGATAGATAGATAGATAGATAGACTATAGATCATTGACATATTTGTACCATTAAGACTTCATATCCAAAAAAGGTTTGTGTTTTGATTCTTTTTTTAAGGAAATATTCTGCATGTTTTATCATTTTTTTAATGTAGTTTCTGTTACTTTTATTGTTTTCAGTACATTTCACAGAGAATAGTGGAGTAAATATGCTTCTACTTGCCCAATTTTTACCAGACCTGTCGCATCAATTTTTACCCCTCTGTATCTTATTGAGCCTAGTTCTTGCCTCTCTCATGGTGACATATGTTTTAAACACCAGCTTTTGCTTGTTGGTTGTTGTTCATACAATATGACTTAGATTATCTTCTATGACTGCTTGTAGTTTATATTTTCTTTTTATACTTCAGGGCTCTTAAAGTTTACATGATTTTACTTGTGAAGACCCCTAAGAGATGTCACACAGAAGACCCTGTGGATTGTCTTATCATATTCAAATAGCTCATTTTCTTTCTTTCTTCCACACTCAATTGGAATGGATATCTTAGTCATGTTTTTATATTGTATCAGTATATTGCTGATACTACCTTCCATGCCTAGTTATAGTTAATATAACAGCATTTGATGCTAATACTAAAGTACTTTTCCTGAACTTTAGGTGAGAAGATTAATAACCATCCCACCTTTTCCCTTTAGGATTGTCACATGATTTTACAATAAAGTCCGTTTAACTATCTTGTTCTTTCTAGAAAAAAACCTCTCCTGGGCTCATCTGGCAGTAAAAACTAAGGGAGATAAGGTACAATCAGGGTATTATATACTTTTAGAGAAAGATAATGCATATAAGGAAAAGAAAAAAGAAAAAGAATGTGTTTTGAGGTATAGGATAAAGTAATCACTGTAGTGCACAGGAACAAGAACATTTTTTACATTGGAGTCAAGATCATCTTGGGGATAAAGGGTCCACAGAGGGCTCGAAGCTATACAACATCTTCAAGACTGGAGAAAACCATGAGACAGCCATCATCCTTTAAAGGATTTTGCTGCAAACAGCTTGTACTATCTGGAGGTTATGATTCAATCTTGGGAGAGTAGGGAAGAAATGTAGCCTTTGGAAAGGATAATGAAGATCATTAACAGCAGAGTTAGTAAACAGGCCAACATTAGTGACCAAACAAGAAGACTACTTGCTGAGTAGTGTACATTCACTCTGTATATCATACGCGCGCACACACACACACACACACAATTTTAGTTATCCAGTGGGCTGGGCTTCTTAAGCATTTAAAAATTTACACTCTGTTAAGATAATATAGACCACCAAACCCTTAATAATTCATTTTGCTTTGCATTCCCACAGGACTTTGCCCAGCTATCCGTTTTAGCATTTGTTTCATGTTTCAGAATTATCTCTTAAAATGTCTTTCATCCCCACTGGGCTATGATCCCCTTGAGGACAGAGACCTGTAACTTCAGCACTTAGGTGAGAATCTGAAATTGTAAGGCTCTAGACACTGGAAATTTTAAATTCTTCAATGGGGAGTCTTTAATGTCATTTGCAAATGTTTATTGTGGAACATGTTAGACGTTGAATCATAGTGATTTATCTGCTACCTTAAAGCTAATTTATGCTGGATTTTTTCTTGTAATGATACTTGAAAGTGTGAGAGATGGTAACAGTCCACTAAGCACATTGAGGAGAAAACCCCGCCTCTTAAAGGAACGGCTGCAGATATCCTGTACCCTAAAAGATGCCACAGCATCTCTCAGTTAGAGTTGCCCTTCTAGCTGCATGTAATATTTATATACTATCTAGATATTAGAGATTCAGAAACTTAATTATTTTTTTTTCTTTGCAGAAACTCCCCATTGCACTATAAATAATTTACTGTTCTTTCTTCTTTAAACTCTATTGTAGAGTTGAACGTCTTAATTTTGCACTTCTACCTTGCTCTCAAGTGAAATTAAACACAAAATGTTAAAACTTATCACTAAACTGATAACTTTAGATGAGTGTAATTTTGTAAATTCTGAAAGATTTGGTAATTAAGACTGAGTTTGATTTCAACTTCATTCTTTTTTGCTCTTCCTACAACAATTTAATTCCAAACATGATAAAATGGTTTTTTCCCAATACATCTGCAAGCTTTTTAAAGTTTGTTCAGACTTTAGGTAGATTAAAAAATAAAGAGGAAAATATCAGACTTAAATCATTTTTTATTAGAAAATTACATTTCTAGCTCTGGGTTACTGAGTTTATTTACTCATGAGAGAAGTGATATCAATATCAAATTGATCTATTCACATGTCTTATATTAAACAGGAAAACTGTCCTGTTACAATAGCAATAATACAAATCAGGCAATAGTACAAATCGTGAAGGAAAAAAATGTGTAGAATCATATTATTTTCAATTTATAAAATATCCCAGGTGCCAATAGCAGAGACTTGTCATAATTAGTAATATATTCTATTAATATTGAATATAAAGTTTTAAGTGATTTTTCAAGCATCTTCTTCTGTTCCTAACTCATATATTCCTGTAAGGAAGGTTTATTATCTCCCTGTTAGAACTGAGGCAATTAAAACACCAAGAGGTGAAGTAATCAAGGAAACAAAGCAAATAAATTGATATTACAACCCACTTATTCCACTGCCTTCTCCACTGCACTCTACTGTAATCTGCATGACATTTGGAATGTTAATTAAACTTTAAAATCTTCCAGGCCTATAAACAAATAAATACATATCCCACATTAAGTAGACATAATAGAAAGTTTATTTAAAAAGTAATAGATTTTCATGACAATGCTTTTTAAATTACTTGATACTAAGAATTGACATTAGACTATAAACAAATAAATTGCAAAGGATGTTAAATAAATAAAAAAATAATAACTATGCTAACCAGGACTGTTACATAAACAACATTTAAAAGCTATTTCATAAGATGAACTTTTGGCTATTAAAAGTAATGCCATGGGCCGGCTCCGTGGCTTAGCGGTTAAGTGCGCGCGCTCTGATGCTGGCGGCCCGGGTTCGGATCCCGGGCACGCCCCAAGGCACCACTTCTCCGTCCAACCCAAGGCCGAGTCCCACGTACAGCAACTAGAAGGATGTGAACCTATGACATACAGCTTTCTACTGGGGTTTTGGGGGGAAAAAATGAATAAATAAAATCTTTAAAGTACTTTAAAAAAAAAAAAAAAAAGTAATGCCAGGGCCAGCCCTGTGGCTTAGTGGTTAAGTGTGTGCGCTCCACTACTGGCAGCCCGGGTTCCGATCCGGGGCGCGCACCGACGCACCTCTTCTCCAACCGTGCTGAGGCCGCGTCCCACATACAGCAACTAGAAGGATGTGCAACTCCGACATACAGCTATCCACTGGGGCTTTGGGGAAAAAAATAGAGGAGGGAACTCATGCATTTCAACAACAAAAAAACTCACAACCCAATTAAAAAATGGGCAAAAGACCTGAACAGACATTTCTCCAAAGAAGATATACAGATAGCCAACAGACACATGAAAAGATGTTCAAAATCATTAACTATCAGGGAAATGCAAATCAAAACCACGAGATATCACCTCAGGCCCGTCAGAATGGCTATAATTAACAAGACAGGAAACAACATGTGTTGGAGAGGATGTGGAGAGAAGGGAACTCTCATACACTGCTGGTGGGAGTGCAAACTGGTGCAGCCACTATGGAAAACAGTATGGAGATTCCTCAAAAAATCAAGAATAGAACTACCATATGATCCAGCTATTCCACTGCTGGGTATTTATCCAAAGAACTTGAAAACACCAATGCGTAAAGATACATGCACCGCTGTGTTCATTGCAGCGTTATTTACAATAGCCAAGACTTGGAAGCAACCTAAGTGCCCATCAAGGGACGAATGGATAAAGAAGATGTGGTATATATACACAATGGAATACTACTCAGCCATAAGAAACGATGAAATCCAGCCATTTGTGACAACATGGATGGACATTGAGGGTATTATGCAAAGTGAAATAAGTCAGAGGGAGAACGTCAAATACCGTATGATTTCCTTCATTAAGTAGGAGATAATAACAACAATAAACAAACACATAGAGACAGAGATTGGATTGGTGGTTACCAGAGGGGAAGGGGGGAGGGAGGAGGGTGAAAGGGATAATTTGGCACAGGTGTGTGGTGATGGGTTGTAATTAGTATTTGGGTGGTGAACATGATGTAATCTATGAAGAAATAGAAGTATAATGATGTACACCTGAAATTTATACAATGTTATAAACCAAAGTTACTGCAATAAACAAAAAATTTAAAAAAAAAAGAAAAAAATGGAGGAGGATTGGCAATAGATGTTAGCTCAGAGCTGGTCTTCCTCAGCAAAAACGTGAGGATTAGCATGAATGTTAGCTCAGGGCTGATCTTCCTCACACACACACACACACAAAGAGTAATGGCAAAAACCTTGGTCTTGAAAGTAAATGTATACTTAGGGCTAGACATAGCCAATAATTGTATCTAAAAAACCTAGAAAACCGTGATTAAATATCCTATCTGTCTCATTAATTTTATTTTAGGAAAATATACACTCTCTTAAAAGATAAAAAACCAAATACCAAACCAAACTAAACCAAACCAAACCAAAAATGTCACATCATTTTATGATAAAAATGCAATATGACTCATTAAGTATCATTTATCTCAATTAGAAAATACTTGTTTTTTCTTAATTCTTTAAAAGATATTTTATTTTTTCTAAGCAAAGTATTTTTCATTGTATAATATTCTATTACCCATAAGAATATGTCTCAATGGAACTCAGAGAAAGTCAATGGAGAATTTAAGAGCATTTAGTGTAAAGACAATTTTAAAGCGTAAATTTACTCTGTAATGTAATTGTAACTATATGTTTAGTTCTTTCAGTATGTGAATAAATCTTTTTCAGTGAGACAAGCTAACATGCTTGATATTTCTCCAGGGAAGCAAACTTATTGCACAGGAAAAAATCTCAGAATAAAATTCTAAGATTTGGCACATTTTAGTATTGATTTAATGGAACTTATTTATGATAGTTAGAAGGGAAGGAGAAAGACATGCAATTCCCAGACTATATCATCCTTCTCCTGCAATTCATCTTATAAGTATCAACAGTAAAAAGCAGAATTTCTGGCTTCAATTTATTTTACATGTAGTTTTAAAGAAAAAGTGCATGGTTTAAATTTCAAATTCTACTTGTATAAAACTATAAAGGAGAAAACAAACACATGAATAAATGAATAAAGAAGTATATAAAATTCAAAATTAAATCATCTACAAATAACCTGGTTCAATATTTTATTAACATCATTCTACAATTTGCTCTATGTACATATATAGACTTTCTAATGATAGTTTTATGATAATGCCATTTAATAAAAAGTATCATTTAATTTTACTTTAATTAACAACAAATAAAAAACAACCTGAAGTGAATCTGAAGAGAATTAGAAATTTATATTAATGTGTTCCACTTCAAGAGATATAATTTCTAAAAGATCCTTTTAATATGAAGAAAAATATTTCAATCTTAATGGTTTTCATAATAAGGTTCCAACTCCTTTTAACAATTTATTGAATATTGCTATAAGAAATAACATGATCGCCACTGTTACCTTTTCTCCCTCTTCCATTTAACTTATTTTTCCATTCTGTTGCTTCGATTGTTAATACTTTGTTAAAGTAAGTAATATTGACCATATATTCTATAACCATTAATCCTTAGTAATTTAATTATCTCGATGTTCAATATTTACCGCAGGTCAATTTTACCATCGCTTCTTGTGTTTGACATTTATTTTTAATTAAATTTTAATTTTGAGATAATGGTAGATTCACATGCAATTGTAAGAAATTATACAGAGAAATCCCATGCATCCTTTTCCTAGTTTTCCTCAACAGTAGCATCTTGAAAACCTACAAAACAATAATACAACCAGGATACTGACATTGATACAGTCACGATACAGAACTTTTGCATCACCTGAATTGTCCTTCCTGTTGTCTTTTAGAAAAGCTACAACCAATTTTCTCTCAATCCCATTCCCTCCTTGACACCTGGTCACCAATATATTCTCTATTTCTATAGTTTTGTCATTGCAAGAATGCTACATAAAAGGAAACACACAGTAGTTAACTTTTTTTTTTTAATTATTTTTATTGATGTTTTAATAGTTTTTAACATTGTGAAATTTGGGGTTGTACATTTTTGTTTGTTCATCACCATATAAATGACTCCCTTCACCCCTTGTGCCCACCCCCCACCCCCATTGCCCCTGGTAACCACAATACAGTTTTCTCTGTCCATGTGTTGGTTTATATTCCACATATGAGTGAGATCATACAGTGTTTGTCTTTCTCTTTCTGGCTTATTTCACTTAACATAATATGCTCCAGGCCCATCTACGTTGTTGCAAATAGGACGATTTTGTCTTTTTTTTTATGGCTGAGTAGTATTCCATTGTGTGTATATATATATATATATATATATATATATATATACACACTACATTTTCTTAATCCAATTGTCAGCCAAGGGACACTTAGGTTGCTTCCACTTCTTGGCTATGGGAATAATGCTGCAATGAACATAGGGGTGCATAAGCCTCTTTGGATTGTTGATTTCAGGTACTGGTACAAAAACAGACACACAGATCAATGGAACAGAATTGAAAGCCCAGAAATAAAACCACACGTATACAGACAGCTAATTTTCGACAAAGGTGCTAAGAACATACAATGGAGAAAGGAAAGTCTCTTCAATAAATGCTGTTGGGAAAACTGGACAGCCACATGCAAAAGAATGAAAGTGGACCATCTGCTATCGCCATTCACAAAAATTAACTCAAAATGGATCAAAGACCTGAAGGTGAGACCTGAAACTATAAACCTCATAGAAGAAAATATAGGCAACACACTATTTCACATTGGTCATAAAGGAATGTTTTCAGATGACATGCCTACCCAGACTAGGGAAACTAAAGAAAAAATAAACAAGTGGGACTTTATCAGATTAAAGAGCTTCTACAAGACAAACGAAACCAGAATCAAGATGAACAGACAACCCACCAGCTGGGAGAGAATATTTGCAAAACATACATCTGACCAGGGATTGATCTCCATAATATATAAAGAACTCACACAACTGAACAACAAAAAAACAAACAACCTGATCAAAAAATGGACAGAGGAAATGAACAGACACTTCTCCACAGAAGATATACAGATGGCCAATAGGCACATGAAAAGATGTTCACCATCACTAATCATCAGGGAAATGCAAATCAAAACAACACTAAGATATCACCTCACACCGGTTAGAATGGCTATAATCACCAAGACAAAAAACAACAAGTGTTGGAGAGGATGTGGAGAAACAGGAACCCTCATACACAGCTGGTGGGAATGCAAACTGGTGCAGCCTCTATGGAAAATGATATGGAGATTCCTCAAGGAATTAAAAATAGAGATGCCCTATGACCCATCCATCCTACTACTGGGAATCTATCCAACAAACCTGAAATCAACAGTAGTTAACGTTTTTAAGATTTTTTTTTTTCACTCAATATAATAATCTGGAGATTCATCTAAGCAGTTGTGTGTATCAACAGTTTGCTCCTTTTCATTTCTGAGTAGTATTCCATGGTATGGATATACCAGAGTTTAACCATTCACCTGTTGAAGGAACCTGGGTTATTTCCAGTTTGGGCCTACTCTGAATAGAGATGTTATGAACATATTTGTGTATACGTTGTTGTGTGAAAATAACTTTTCATCTCTCAGGGAGAAAAGACGAAGAGTGCAATCACAAGGTCATACAGTAGCTGCATATGTGGTTTAAGACATCGCCAAATTGTTTTCCAAGGGAGCAGGCTATTTTACATTTGCACTGCCAATACATGTGTGACACAGTTTCTCTATATCCTCACAAGCATTTGATGTTGTCATTATATCTTACTTGAGAAATTCTGGTAAGTGTATATCGATACACGATTATGTTTTAAATTTGCATTTGCCTAATGAATAATAATATTGAATATATTTTTAGGTGTTTTTTGCCAACTGTATGTCCTTTTCAGTGACGCATTCCTTCGTTTATTTTGCTCAGTTTCTAACTGGATTGTTTGTTTGTTATCGTTAAGTTTTGAGAATTCTTTATATATTCCTGATAATAGTCCTTTTCTATCAGTCCATAGCTTGTCTTTTTATCTCTTAACATTGTCTTTCTCAGAGTGAAAGTGTTTGATTTTTAATGATATCCAGTTTATCAATTTTCCCTTTCATGGGTTGTGCTTTTGGTATCAATATATGTTTGTTTGTTAGGATATAGATCATAAAGATTTTCCTTTATGAAAATGTTTTACTAAACATTTTCTTCTTTTATATTTTTATTTAGGTTTGTGATCAATTTTGTATTAAGTTTTGTATATGATATGAGGTATATTTTAGGTTTGGTTTAGATTTGTTAGGCTGAACTTTATCTTATTTTGCCTATGAGTGTCCAATTTTTCCAGCACCATTTGTTGAGACGCCTACACTTTCTGTGTTGAATTTCTGTTACCTTTGTCAAAAATCAGAAGAATCTATTTTGGGTCTATTTCTGGGTTCTTTCACTGTCCATTGATCTATGCATTTATCATCTACCAATACCACACAGTTTTGATGACTATAACGGTATATAATGAGCTGAAACTGGGTGGATTGAGTTCTCTCATTTTATTATATTTTCAAAATTGTTTTAGCAAGTTAAATTCCTTGGGCATTCCGGGAGAAATTTTTGAATAATCTTATCTATAACTATAAAAAATATTGTTAGGATTTTCATATGGATTTTTTAAAATCTGTATATTAATTTGGGCACATTTGACATGTTTATTATGTTGAGGCTTCCAATCTAGGAACACAGTATGTTTCTCCATTTATTGAGGTAATCTTTGACATTTTACATCAGCGTTTTGCCCAAATTGTTCCAGCTTTGGCCACTGGGGGATCTTGCAGTGGGTTCTTTGTCCATTTGACATAGCCCTAGTGTGTGTGTGTAGAACTTCCTTACTTTTAGGCACTACAATTTGTTCCATGCCCATCTTGCACATTTTCTGCTCCAGACCTAGAACCAGCCAGCTGTCCAAGGTTCCCTGGTTCCTTTAATTGGAGAATGGTGTTGGAAACCAATATCTGATCACTAGATATGCTCATGGCTACTGGGCCTTCTTCCTTTTCTGCCCTCTCAGTGGACAGAGTAAGGAAATATATGTGTATATACTCACTCATGTAAATACATATAAATTAAATATTTCTATATTTATCCATCTCTATTTATCTTAAAGTAAACTATACTTCCACTGATTTCTCCAACTCTAATCCATGACTACTACTTGAATCATTTTAGCCTTCTACCTTGCTTATCTGTATGCTCCCACACCAACATTGAGAAACCTGGTTCTCACCATCCACCATTCACTCGTTTATCTGTTCAATTCCAGTAAACATGAACAATAGTTCCAGAATTGCTAACCCATACCCTTATAAGAAACAGTTTTACCAATAGTCCTTATTAACAGTTCTATTTGTCTTTAATCTTGCAGTAACCCATCATTTCCAACCTTACTTAGGTCAGCTGAATTTTCCTGTAGCCTCTTCAGTTGAGTTGTTTTATACATTTGTAATAAAGTTGGTTTCTTTTTGTCACATTCTGCATTCTGTTGTGGGATCACCTGATCTTTGAGTCTGTATTTTACAGCAAAGCCTTCAGGCAAGCAACAGAGATAGGTAGAAACCTGTTTGATACTGAGACTGAAAGACTGTGGTTAATTTATTATAGTAACCAATGATGTCAGCCCGGACGAGAGTACAATTTTCTGTTGGAGTGTAATACATAACTATTTTACAAGGATTTGGTAAAAATTTACTCTGAGAGTAAGAATATTATGGACAGTGAGGCCATGAACAAATCTACAGGTTCTTCTCATATAACATACAATCTCTGAAATATTTGAATTAACCATATTTTGCATATACAAACTTAATCTTGGGAAAGCTGAGCCTGTCTCTTGAGTTGACAACTCTTCCTATGAAGATAGTAATAGTGTTAAGTTAAGAAATATGGAGCATACCAAACAAATCTCATTATTTCTACCATCTTCATTTTGTAAAATGAAATATCAAATCTTTTTGATTTTCCAGAGGTTCTCCAGGAAATCTCAAAGATGGTTTTAAAGGTAAAAGATATTATGAGTTTATTTTTTTAATTTGATTTTTTTTTTCAGGTCCTGATCTTAAGAAGATAAAATCAAAAGAGTTGACAGGAGATTTGATTAATAGATTAAAATATGTTCGTGGACACATGAGAAATAATGACATGGATATCTATTTAACCAAAGTGACAATAAAATATTTAAAAATAAACATAAAAAATGTTAACACAAGGGGCTGGCCTGGGCGTAGTGGTTAAGTTCACGTGCTCAGCTTCGGTGGCCCAGGATTCGCAGTTGCGCATTCTGGGTGCAGACATATGCACTGCTCATCAAGCCATGTGGTGGCAGCGTCCCATATACAAAATAGAGGAAGATGGGCACAGATGTTAACCCAAGGCCAACCTTCCTCAGCAAAAAGAGAGAGATTGGCAGTGGATGTCAGCTCATGGCCAATCTCCCTCACAAGGGAAAAAAAAAGTTAACACAAGTTAGAAGCCTTTGTTATTGTTATTTTATAATGTTTTAAAAATTTATTGTTATATTTTGTAATAATCAAGCACCTGATACAGTCACCACACACACAAAAAGAAATCATTTAGGTGAGATTTGGAACCTCTGTGATAGCAGCATATTATGTAGAATATAAAGAATACTTTTCATCAGCCCATGTTAAGATTTTAAGACCAACTTACTATTTTAACAAGAACAAGACAAGTTCTATATTTGGAATAACAGTACTGTACAGGAAATGTTTCATGAGTTTCTCCCTTCATTTTTTTACTTATATAAATATAAGTCCTCAATTGGAGCAAACTTAAAATTTAAACATATTTCATAGCCATTTTTCAGACTGAGGTGTTACAAATTAAGGAAAATGAAATTACATTTTCACAGACCCTCTGCAACTTGCTAAAAACATTCAAGTTTTGTTCTTCACTATGCTCTTTTATATTCTGGAATAAATTGAGACTCTTTTTTTTGGTCAAAATTTCTCTTTTTCCTTTGAAAAAATAATCACTCAATTATCTTACACAAAAAGGTGTATTTTTCTATCACTATTGCTCCTAGTGTAGCTTCAATCACTATTAATTGTAAATCTTAACAAAGTAACTCGAAACTTCTATTTCACAGAGAAAACTGGAGCATACAGTGTACACTGTCCTACATAAGCATTTTAGCAGGCTAGAGAATATTATAATAGACAAAAAACTCTTGCTAGTCACATCCTTCCCTTTTATAACTTCTTAAAGTGACAAAAAATATGCAAGTTTATTAACACCTCCCAAAGTTATAGCCCTCTATAACAAGTAAAGGTAAGAAACAAGTGTTTATAAACTGCTTGCTTATCATTTCTTTTTGTAGATAATTTCATTGAAGACAGCCACACTCATTCATTTTCACATTGACTGCTTTTGCCCCACTACTCATTTTTAAGTAATTGCAATGGAGACCTTATCATCTGCAAAGTCTCATATTTACTATCTGGCCCTTTATAGAAAAGTTTGCTAACTCTTCATTTAGGTATCCTAGGATTTTACATTTGTTAAATCAATTATCCCAAGGTTTTATATTACTACTTATGAATCTTGGAAATTATGTTTAAGAGGCTATGTAGCCGGCTCTGCTCCAATACTTGTTCTGAAAACATGGATTTGTTCTAATATATTTGATATATTAGGGAACAATTTGAGCATATTGCAAATTTTGCTTTTGTTTATGCACAATTTCTTCTGCAAGAAACACTACCTGAAAACAGAAAAGACTGCACCGAGCTGCACTGAGCTGCATAGGAATACGCAGAATCCATGCACACTTACCTCAGACATCTACCAGCTCCGTTTTCCCTCCGCGTGTGCTGTGAGCCACACTTCCCCATCTGGTGTTACAACTCTCTAGCGGATTTCACAGTACCCTCCTCCTACCAATTCATAATAATCATAAGCTACAATGTCTTTCACGCCCACTTCCCCAAGAAAACTTCTGGTCTTTTTCAAGGAAAAATTGCCAAATTTATCGTAATATTTATGCACTTTTTAATCATTTCATATGCGGAAAACAGTGCTGTCATTTTAATAGGTTCTTATCTGTCTGTGTGTGTTACTAAGTTTTTGATAATGTCCCTAACTCTATTTTTTCTCATAAGACTAGAGGTATTTATTGTGTCATTTTTGCACGGCACAGTGATTTTTAGCAATACGTATGTTGCATTATAGCAAACAGACTATATCTATACCTCTGCCTCTATTTGTCTATCATCCATCTATCTATCTATCTATCTATCTATCTATCTATCTATCTATCTATCTAATCTACCTATCTATATCTAATTTTTGACAGAAGATCTGAAGTTTAATAAGTATTTCATTAAAGAATGTATCTGAAAGGGCAATCAATTAGTTATCATTGTCCTCTGCCTAGCGCTCATTACGTAACAGAAACATACAAATTACAATCCCAGGGAGATGTGATTATGCAAGCATTGCATTAAAAAGCCTAGCAGTGCCAAATGATGGCAAGAAATGGAGCCACCAGAATGCACACATACAGCTGGAGAGAGCAGAAAATGGTTAAACCACCATGGAAAATTGTTTATATATATGTGCACTGTAATTCAGCAATTCTCCTAAGAATATATTCAAGAGAAATGACGACTTATGTCCACAAATATACTTGTATAAGAATGTTAATGAAAGATTCTGTCCTAGTAGTCCCAAACCAGAAACAACCCAGATGTCCTCTAATTGGAGAATATAGTGAAACACTGTTCAGCCATGAGAAGAAGGAATTACTCACACGTACAGTGAGGCAGAAGAATCTCAAACTCATTACGTCACGTGAAAGAAGCTGGATGCAAAAGTATATATTGTGTGGTGTAATTTGATTCATGCCAAGTTCAATGGTAGGCAAAACTAATCTTTAATAGAAGTCAAAATAGTGGTTATAACTGTAAGTGGATCTCATTGGCTAGAAAGGGCATGAGGATGTTCTATATTTCATTCTGGCTGGGGATGACATGGAAGTGTATACATATGAAAAAAGTCATCCAGCTGTGCACTTACTATTTGTACATTTTATTGTACGTAAAATATATAAACCATACCTCCATGAAACATGTTCAAAATCAAACGGGGACCAGATAAAATACCATTTTTTAAAGGAAACCTTTTGAAACCCTTACAGGTATTCCCCTTTTTCAATAAATTATTTTAGCATTTTGTTTAGACATGTTTGGGCATTTCCTCTTTTTACATTTTATTACAATTACTTAGGGGAGTTTAATTAGTTGTTCTCTCACATAAAATACTGAGCTCATTGAGCTAAAGTTACTCTATCTATTCTAACAAGAGCAAAGCAGAGCTTTGTCCAGAGTATGCATGAAATACACTTTATGAAACGGAAATGGATTGAATGGAGGAAGAGGAATGTATATAAATTCCAATGAATATTATTTATAGTGGTTAAAAGAATACTTTTATATATGGTATGGTCATGTTCCTATAATGATCCATATAAGCAGATATTAGCATAAATATAACTGTAATATAAAATGGTTTGCCTAATATTCCATTTAAAAATGTTATGGTGAAGATATAAATTCTATAGCTAAGGTTATTAATTCTTTTTTTAATGGCGTAACATAAAAAATGGGGCACATGAGTGTTAATATTATAACATGCATACATATAATGTTCAAATTAATGAATCTTCAATTTACTAAGGCCATTTTTTCAATAATATTCAAGTATATGTTATATTAAAGGCACATTCCAAATTAATGAGTAATTAGAAGAAACTTATTTTATAAAAATACTTGATTGAACTCTCTTACTATCCTAAGATGAATGCAGACAGAGATGGATTCTCATGGGGCTCTAAAGTTTATATATCCTTCTTCCTCTCCCAAGACAATCAAAATTCCAGGGAGGCCAAGAACCATTCCTTGGTTTGAGGTTTCCAAAAGAATTCTAATAATACCTTTGTGGACTAACTTCTGGGATATCTTGGATATAAACTGAGACTGTGCTAATACTAATATTGAAAGTTATTAATATTTTTAAAATTCCCCCCTAATAGACTCAAAATTTTAGAATTTATAAAGATTTTTTAGAAAATTCCCAAATGTTGGATGTTCCTAAATTTTTAAGCACTAAAATTTTAGCCAACGTTTCTTTAAGCAGGGCCGTCTCTGTAGTTGTACCATTGTGAAGATGTAAAATCAGTTTTCCTATGAGCTATGTCTTGGAAGCCTACTATAGGTATTGTTCAGTAGCCTGAGAAGAGCCTACAAAAAAGTCCAAATACTGAGATTTTACACTCTTTTGTCAAACTCAAAAAACAATAATATTTACAGACTATTTTTGTTAAAATATTTTTAACCTGAGCTAACTTTGTATTGAATGATTGAAATGATGAAACATGGTTCCCTTCTTGCACAGCATATTTAAACTGATTGTTTAATCGATCCTCTCTGTGTCTTTTTTTTTCAGATTACAAATCAGAAAATTAGCAGTGTTCATTTTATTTTGTGTTCAGTGGATGCATTTACGCAATGCATAAACACATCTATATTCTCAATCACTTTAGTGTTTTTCTGGCCAATTATTATCAGAACAAAATGTGTTAGCCCCCCTGACAAGCATAATAGTAGGTTGAGTTAATTTTAAGGTTCTGTGGAAAGAAACCTTTGAGTTAGATAACTTTTCGACTGATTAAAGCATATGGAAACAAACTTCAAATTAAATGTATAGCATTGTTTACTGATAGTGGAATTCTTAGTAACTTCTCCTCAGAGGTGACTGCTTTGTGTGTATATGTGAATTCATGTATTCAGTTAAGAAGAAAAAATAAATCTTCAGTTAATTTTGCCATGTATTTCTTGGCGTTCTGAATACCATGGATTCCAATGGAAGGTGTAAAAAATGAGAATGTTACTTTATTCAAAATATATCCCAAGACTTAAAACAGTGAATAAACAATTATACCAAATATCAGGATTTTAAAACTTCCTGTGTCTAGAACCTGACGTGATTGTGTCCTTGTAGTATTCTAGGTTCACGCGAAACAGAAACAAAAGAACAAATGATCCTGAGTTATAGTTTTAATCAAGTTATTTATATAATGGAGCTAATGAGAGCTCAGAATTTATTAGAATGTAATAATTTTATTTTGCAGCAACCCAACAAATTGTGCGTCTGATAGTTGCATTTCCCATCTGAGAGTTAAGTACTAGTATGATATTTAATATGATAAATATGATATTTTATACAGTAAATATAGAGTAAATGATATAATCAAACATTGCTATAAAATGTGATAGGTTGGTTACTCAAATATACTGCTTAAGAAAATTACTACATGTGCTATGTATAGATTGCCGTTAAGAGAAAAATAAGAATATGTGAATTTTTTGGACACTAAAATTATACTGGGAAAATTTGTATTTTCTTCGATGAGTTAGAAGAATTGTTGAGTTCTCTTGTAGTTTATGGGCACTTTTAGAAAAGTGAAATTTCAAGAACAAACATTTATATTTGTTTAAAAGGCTAGACAAATCAGCTTTGGTTGAAGACCATTTCTTAGATGGTAGAGGGTGGATGGGGACCTGCACTATATAATATGTATATTAAGTATTTTACAGGGATCCTGGAGACATAAAAAGAGTAAAATGACCAGTCGCCAGCCATCAATAATATAAACTAGAATGTCTATAACGTCCTTTCCACACTGGATAACTCACATCTATATATCTCAGGTTAGGTAAATAATTCCTTTACATTTAACTTCTCAACAAACTCAATAAAATCAAATTAAAAAATAAGATATGGTAAAATTTGCTTGTTTCATAAGCTTCACATTTCAGGTCTTCCTTCAACTATATTTTCAACTTCTTTCTTGTAAAAAAAATAAATAAATAAGAAAAAATATTCAAAGTTTTTGAATGTGTGTGTTCCCATTGGCTCCACAAATACTGTAAAAAAAGCTGTTTAGCTATTGTGATACACAAGATATCTACTTGCATTGTTTGCCCTCATAAATGTTAAAGAAAACAAAGAGAAAAGGACATTTGGCCAAATGCTGTAGAGAGTGATCACATTCCATTTTCAAAATAGAGACTTTTAAACTGAGAGTCAAGCTCATATTTGATGTTCTTAGATAACTAATTTGTTAATGGCAAAATTTATAATGGGAAATCAAATTTTTGAATAGGAGAGACATGTGAATTAATACAATTTGTTTCATACAACAGATGGATAATATTTGAAACTAGAAAACAAATCTAATTCACTCTGTGATCAAAGGATAATTCAGAAACAATCCACTAAAAAACTAAGCAATAAATCCAAAGAAATAAAATATAATCTATTAGATGATGAACAGTAAGCATAAGAACTAACCCTGGGAAAACCATTACTATAACTTTCTTGACCTCTGAGGGGTCTGTTGACACAGTACTATATATATCACCCCTAAACATTTTTTTGTCTTCCTGGATGCCTGGCACTGAGGGAAAAATCCTAAATAGAAATGCAGCGTCTGCAGAAAATTGGAATAAGAATGAGGTAGCTTTTTTCTTTCTCTAATTGTAAAGAAACTATTTTTACTTTATTTTGATTAGCAGAGATATTTACAATTAAAAAAAAATCAATCCATGACTATTATCCAGAAAATAAGCTTGAGTATAAGATTAGTCAAGTCCATGTTCCGTCCATTTAAACCAATAAACCATTAAATTGTCCTACTCGCTAGACACTAGAAGGAAATAGACATCCTTACTTAAATCTGTTCAACGTTGCAAAATTTGGCGGAGAAACGTTGGCCATTTTATCAAACCAGTAATCAAAACCTACTTCCTGGTAGGAAGGGAAAAAACATTAAGGAACAGTGGGTTGAGTAGAGATCAAGATTGTGTGTGTGTGTGTGTGTTTGTATGTTCATTTATTTATTGACATAATGCCATACTGTTTTAATCATCTCTTTTAAAATTTTACAGATTTCAAAATGACTCTGATGTCAAAGTAAAGTAAAATACATTTCAGTCCTGAGAAGCCCACCAAGGTCTAATTGTCTAAAAATTATCTTTTTTCATGAACCGTCTTTTATACATGAGTTGGCTGCAGCTAAATCCACTCACACATTTTTATAGGAGTTTCAGGATCTCTGATTGCCATTTTTCTCATCTCCCTGCCTTGGCCATTTCTACTAAATCACATTCCTGCCAACCTCTGTCTGCAATGAATGCCCCCATTATTTAGTAACTGAATGTTTATGATGAGTTGTAATCCCACACTGTAACAAAGTGAAGTGGCTCTTGTTTTGATGAAGGCCCAGTTTTCATGCCAGAGACTCATGAGACAAACAGCAGAAGCATTGATTTACAACTGTTTACCACTTTGGGCCCCTTATACACTCTTTTTGAGTTTCTGATCTAATTACGCATCTTACGGACTGTTTTTATCTGGTATATCATCTTCTACTTTTGCTTCTCCGGAATCTTTTTTTTTTTTAAATGTCCATCCTATTTTGCTCCCACTTTAATCTTCCATCTGAATCTTTCTTGTCCATTGACACGTCAGTGCTGATTGAGGTGGAATGTGGAACCTGGAGATATGATACCGTGAAAATCACAAAGTGTCACTTTTCAAAGACACGGTTCTATTTTGACAAAGATTTAGCTTTTTTTCTCAAGCTTCAGATTGCTTTTAATGTGTCCTTTTCCTAGAGTGAGGCCACAACTAGGCATTTTTTTCTCCATTTATTTGTGGACCTAGCCTTAAAGTATCTTTCCTGATGACTCGAGAGGAGACTTGTGAAACCGACAGAAATCACTGAGACACATTTTGTAATGGATTTTGTTGTTGGAAGTGTTGTGGAGTTGATTCCGACTCCTAGCGCCCCTGTGGACAGCAGAGTGGAACCCTGCTCAGTCTTTTTGCACCATTCTCTCACCTTCTGGGGCTGTATCAGACAATGCTCCACTGCTATTCACAGGGTTTTCATAGCCAATTTTTTCGGGAGTAGGTGGACAGGTCCTTCTTCCTAGTCTGTCTTAGTCTGGAAGCTCTGCTGAAACCTGTCCACCATGGGTGACCCTGCTGGTATTTGAAATACTGGTGGCATAGCTTTCAGCATCACAGCAACACGCAGCCACCACAGTATGACAACTGACAGAGGGGTGGTGTGTTTCCCTGACTGGGACACGAACCCGGGTCGCGGCGGTGAGAGCACCAAATCTTAACCTCTAGACCACCAGGGCTGGCTGATGGGATCTTAAATAGTCATTATTTCTATAATATTTAATGATTTTTGTAGAATCTTGTGATTTTCTCCTACCAGACCCTGGTTTATCCATTCCAAATTCATATCACTCTATCTATCTACCTATCTATCTATCTGTCTATCTGTCTGTCTATCTATCTATCTATCTATCTATCTATCTATCTATCTATCATCTATCTATTTCTATGTATCTTTATCTGCATCAGTTTATTTGTTATCTGAAATCCATTTTGATTGTCTTGCAAATGCTGTGTGACTTTTACACCATGAACTCTTGTAGGAGCTACCAACTAAACTAGTACCGACTTCCTTGAATGCTATTCAAAAAATATTTTAGTATTTAGCAGAGACTTTTAGTATTTCAGTTTTTAATAGAGAAGTATGCCTGCTCATGGTAAGCCTGTTGGGATAGATATTGAGCTGTGGTTAGCTTTGTATAGTCAAACGATCTTAGTGATGTATAGGTTTATATGATGTGGGTTAATTATTTCTCACTCTAATTTTACAATTTAAAGAAGATAAATCATCAAAGTCTAAAATAGAGTGAATCATTACTGTACAATTTTCCAGCCAATCATTAAAATGCAAAATGTTATTACCATGAAAAACATCTCATAATATTCAAAATACGGGTTATTTAAAACATAGGCAGTTCAAAGAGAAAATGGATGGCAGTCAACAATATTTTCAAACTAAGCATTAGTGGTCATTACAGACTCAAACTGGGTTCATAATATGTGATTGAGTAGTGAAAAGCTCTTTACCCCATTATCAATCCCTCGAGGCAAATTAAAACAATTGAAAAAGAAACGCTGAAGCGCTATAAATAACGTGCCTATGTGTGTTCAGGAGTAAGGAGCGAGCTAATGTGATTTTGTGGTGGGCTATATTAGAGGTTTGCATGGCATATAAAGCAAGTTTAAATCCGATGGTATTCACAGATCGTGAACCTTCATAAAATCAGCGGTGCAGGCAGTAGGCACCTCAAATGTTTCAAGGGAATTGGTGTACTTATCATAAAGCAGTCACAGATGATAATCTAAAAACTCTAATTACAGGCTTATTGCAGTGTGAAATCTTTCATATCCAAAATAATGCCACAGTGTATATTTAATCGGTATGAGCAAATGTATCAATAAAATATCAATAGATGGAACCTGTCCTTTTAATATTCATTAGTTATTCACAATAGCAATTAATCTTTTTCCTTAAACGCTGCATTTTTTTTGTTCATATAAGAAGCTCTAGAAAAATAGCTGATTTTAATAATAAACATTTCTTACATTACAAATCATACATTTCTTGGCTGCAGAAATGCATCACACTAGTACCTCAACGTGATAAAAAATTTTTATCCTAGGGCTTTTATTTTGCTCACACGTGTTGGAACTCCTTGGCTACCATATGGGAGCCTGACATAAGCTGCATTCAGACACTCCGCAGTTGTGTGCCTCTCCGGGCTGACGTTGTGTGTTGCGTGTTGCATGTGTTCGTTTCCCAGAGATACAAATGGTGTGGAGTGCGGGGAGCAGCGCCCCTGGGTATTCATTATTCTGGATGATCACCTGGGAGGGGCCAATTTGAAACCACCTTAGCAGTAAGAAATCAATGAGATTTGTACAGAAGGTCACGGCTCCAGAGTTTCGTTTCTGCTGGATGTTGTTTAACATGGATGAGCTGTTAAGTGCCTAAAATGGGGGCGCTCATCATGGAGAAACAGAGGGCTTGTACAGCCACATGGAGTGCTCCGTGCGATATTGTTCAGCATGAGAAAGGCAGAAGGGCAGCAAGCAATGCAGAAAGGGACAAACCATTAAGCTAATCCTATGAAGATCTGGCCTGTCAGGCGGCACATTTCCTGGATACTTAGAAAGCATGAGAGAGGCTTATTAATGGTTCATCACAGTTCTTACACTGCTTACATGGCTAATATGCAAACACTGCCCTTTTTTAGTTGGGATTTTCAGCCCACCAGGACGTCACTTCCATGGCTACTGTATTTTTTTTTCCTCCTGGGTAATTGAAGCATTACCATAGAAGACAATGATTGATGATGTCTTTAAAGGTCTAAAAAAGCACGGGCTATTTTTGAAACTGTGCCATGTCTATATAAGGCGAGAAGAGGGAACAATCTGAATTTTACAGTATGCTAGAGCAACAGCAGCAAAGCCTGGAGGCTTATGTAGAGATCAGGGCTACTTTCATTTTTGCTCCCCTCTCTGCACCCTTTCCTTTCCCGCTTTGAATTTACTGACTACTGCTGGTTAGCCCAGGGATGGTCTGGAGTTTGTCAGATGTTCAGTGTAATTAGACCATCATGCTACAAAAGTTGGACTCCACACTTCATCCCTGGGATCTGCAAAGCTCTTCTCGCCTTTGAAAACTGCTTGACTGAGTTGAAAACAAGACATAGTGGTCCTGATGGTGGGATTCGCATCATTTTGCATTTAGCACACCAGCTCTCTTCCTGGTATTTACAGCACTTGGAAACTCTTTTATCTTGTGCGTACACATACCTTCCCCTACTGATTATTTGTGTTTTTCTCCTCCTCAGCATCTTCTTTCAGCCTTCTATCAGTGTTGATTCAATCCAATAAATTTTTAAGGAGAATCTACCACACCTTGCTAGGCACTGGGAATACAAAACTGTGTATTTATGTACTTAATTACTGGAAGAACTCACTCTTGCAAGATATACACACATAGTGACGAATAAATTTCGTTCTAAAGTTACTGTTTCCTTTTCTTGTTTCTTTCATCCTTGTGCAAATAATGTATAAAGACAGAGAAAAAGAAGACATTTTTAAGGGATAGGAGAGTTAAAGGTGGAAACTATGCATTGGTTTATGTCAATTCGTCTCTATTCACAACCATTTTAAAAGATTGAAAAGTTAGAGTTTAGTGTTTTAAATCATGTGAATTAGTCCCCAATACTTGATTTAATACATATTTAATACTTGCCAAATAAGTAAATTCATAAAATCTAACCAAAGCAATGGGAAGCAGATTATGCAAACTTCCCCCCACCCTCACCTCACCACCCCCAGTTAGAGCAATTCTATCTGTGTGTGCTTGGGCAAGTTAATGAAATTTTCTAGAATTCAGTCCCTCATTTATAAAATGAAAATAATAATACCTGGCTTGCATGATTGTTCTGCAACTTCAAGGATAAAATACAGAGCACAGTGTATGAACACAGAGTAAAATGTCAATAAATTAACATAATATATGAACTATGCAAAGAAAACCAACCAATAAACATATAAAAAATATTCCATTTGAAATTGGGCAGAAATTGTTTCTGCTCAGCATTATTTGTTGGAAGACTCTTTTATATTACTCATATATTTGTATTTTTTCCTCTTTTTGACTATAAACTTCTTCTAAACAGGAATGATCTATTTTACTTAGAAAATATTTTTTGTTGGTTTACTTTTCCATAGTCTTCATACATTATAGAACATGGATGTGCCTAATAACATTATCAGTGAAAGTTAGGATGCAGAGGGAATAGATGGAGTGATTCCTGTTTGGCAGAGAAATTGAGCTAAAGGAGGATTAAGTAAATCACGTAAGGCCATGCTGAAAAATAATAGAGAAGAAGAGAGAAAAATAAGAGAAAAGAATAATGGAGAAGAAGAGAGGACTAGAATACCAGTTCCAATACCTTGTCAGCTGGTCAACATTACTTTTCAGATTTGACCAACACGTTCACCAAAGGAGGAAGAGAAATTACTCTTCTCTGAATCATTAAGTTCTTGAGAGTGGCTTCACAAGAAATTAACATGACTTTTAACACGTAATGTATCTAAAAATACCATTCTGTGTTTCCAGTTTCCTTCCTCAGAATTGGCATGTGTTAATGCTCCTCCTCTTTATACTTCCCTATCTTCCCACTTGTTGGCCAGGCCTTCTCTACGTACCTGCTTATTACTCACTTCAAAAACTGGTGTTTGAACCCATCTGGAATCCAGCACATGAAGTCTGTCCAAATCTTCTCCCACCTTCAGAAAATCAAAGCTAACTAGGAAAAAAGTCTTCTCAGGTTCAAAATTCTGGATTCAAATACATACTTAAGTGATTATTGTATATTCTTTAAGTCTCTGACAGTAGCAACTATGACAATATTACCAGCAGATTCACATTAATCTCTAATTACATTTATTTTCCCATCCAGGCTCTGAACTTAAAATTGAATTTTTATATAATCCTAGCCAAGCTGATATAATCCATTCTTTCTATTAATAGTTTTATTCAACTGTCAGTGCACCATGCTTTACATGGCAATGGGAAGTTAATTTGACTCAGTTTCGATTTGAACTTATAATGTAATGATGTACAATTTCTCTTCTGCTTCAACAGGGCAGATGTCTGGATATCTCAGGGCACCTGTTAAGGATGCTTCAGCCCACACACACTCCAAAAGTGTCATTCAAACTTCCGAAAAAAGAAAGAAAACATTCATGGTTTAGGAGAGGAGTCTCCAGGCTGGCTTGGAAATGAGAAAAAAATTACTGTATATATTCTTCAAGCATCATGATACTTTGGCCATTTTATGAGTTGTGCTTAATGTAGGATAGTTTTTACAAGATCACTTCAGAGGTCTTTTAATCCCTGTTAATCTAATTTTTACAGTGATACGAATTGGATGACTCTGTTATAATCCATCAGACACCAGAATAAGAATTAAGCCTAATAATTGAAAAGTATTTTTAATTGATAGAGAGAATTAATGAATAACCAACTGACTGCAAGTTCTCTGGGAAATCGGGACATATCCAAAATAAGATCATTGTTATGGGCTGAATGATGTTCCACCCCCAAATTCATATGTTGGAGCCCAAACCCCCAGTACCTCAGAAGGTGACTGTATTTGGAGATGGGGCCTTGAAAGAGGTGATTAAGTGAAAATGAAGCTATTGAGTTTTGCCCTAATCCAATCCAACAGTGTCCTTATAAGAAGAAGAGATTAGGACTCAGAGAGAGACACCAGGGTTGTGTGCACAGAGGAAAACCATAGAGGACACAGTGAGACGGTGGCCACCTGGGAGGCAAGAATGAGGGACCTCAGAAGAAGCCAAACCTGCCAACACCTTGACTTTTGACTTCTAGACTTCAGAATTGTAAGAAATAAATTTCTGTTGTTTAAACCACGTAGTGTGTGATACTTTGTTACGGCAGGCCTTGCAAACTACTCTAATCGTAGATATGGAATTCTTTATCAACATCTACATGAGTTGTTTCAATTATTTACCACATTCTTCAGACTGTAATGTAGCCAGTATACTAAGCTGCATTCCTATTAATTGATAAATCTAATGGCCCATTTCCAAATATGGATCGCTCTGCTCCATTTTGCATTGTTAATGACCCTTATGTTTCTATTCCCTTCACTCTTAGCTATGGTTTACTCCCTGTTTTCCAACTTTCTCACTGACTTCTACGCTTATTTATTCCTCTCTTCACCCATTGTTATTTCCAGAACATCGTGTTCATCTTTCTTATCTCCTTCTACATTCTCTCTAAAGGAAATTTCATATACTTCCGTGTTTAAGACTGTCCCCTCTATGCTAAAAATCCCCAAATCTATGTCTCCATCCCTACTTTCTTTAGAATCTGATGAAATATTTTTCTATAAGTTATATAATTACATAATATTTTAGACATATGACAGAATAGATGTGATGGACATATAAATAATTAATCATCATAATAAAACAAATATCCATGAAACCATGCCCCTTCCTAACATGTATAATATTGCCCCTTCAGTTAAAACCATGCTTTCTCCAAATCCCGAACTCCTACATTCCTACTCAGAGATAACCATTAACCTAGATTTTGTGTTTATCATTACCACGCCACTTAAAAAATTTTTAAACCTATTAAGGCATTACAAAATAACATATTAATTTGTTTTTTGAGTTTTAATTATGATATCATACTGGATGTAGTCTTGCGTGTCTCATTTTACCTTCTGTACTGAGTTGATTCTAAGACACATTGATGCTACCTGTTACTTCAGTTTGCCTTTTTCATTGCATTACAATATTTTAAGCTATTCACCCGATGTTCTCAGACTACATTTCTTGCAGAAACACAAATCAAAAATGTTATAACCAAATCTGCTGCTCTTAAACCTAAAACCTAAACATTATCTAAAAATTTAAAATTATCTTCAACTTTTTCCTCTTTTCCAACATATATTCAAACAGTCACAAACTTTGCTGATTTAATCAATGAAGTTGTCCTCTCTTCTCCCCTTCCAATGCCGCGGTGTAAGTCCAAGCTATTAGCAGCCTGTGTTTGACCACTGAATTAGCCTTCTAACTGGTTTCCACGCCACCATCTTTTCCCCAATCATCCAGGTCACTCACAATCTTCTTAACCTATAATGAATTACCTTTGCCTACAAGACACGTTTCAAACTACCTCATATAGGATTCAAGATTCTTAATGATTAAATATCAATATTTAGTTATCATAGTGAGAAATGCTATCCCCACTTATGCTTCTTAAGTCTTAGGACCACGTATTTAATCTATGGGAGAAATAGCACCACACATTGGTTTCTGGATTACAGCATTTACCAAATCATGAATAACAACAACACGCTAGATTCTTAGTGTGTTTTCTCCTAGCTGAAGATATGTCTGAAGGTCTAGTAGTCCTTTTTACTATTCTATAAGGCTAGCTGCTTTTGGAAACTCAAGTCCGTAGTAAGATGAGTGAATCTCATGAACATCAGTGCCTTGCCTTACTTCTTTTGTGGTAAAATTATCATTTTTAGTAAGAGATCCTATGACGAGATTTCATTAGAGTGAATAAGATATTCAAGGAAGCCACCGTTGGTGTTGCTGTCATTAGCTTCATGGTCAGGAAGGAATATATTTATCCAGCATAAGTGTTTATTTCAATTAGGAGAAACTGCTGACCCCTCCAAGATGGAAGGATCTAATGTAATCAACCTGCAATGTGGGGCAGGGTGGTTGCTCCTGGAGTATGGTGTTTTATTAGAAGGTCAGAGTTGGTTCCTCTCTGGCCAAGCAGTGATGCTATATTCAGATCGGTCTTAGAGAAGAGAGGTTCATAATCTTGAGCCAAATCTCACCGTTAATCTCTTATCTGGCCATCATGGACACTTTGTTCATATAACTCCATTTATGAGTCTAATATGGCTTTCTGCCATAACCCTAGTGACATTACTGTGATTCTCTTATTGAGGCATCAACAGGCTCCACACAACATTCCGCACAGCCTCAGGCACTTCCAGCAACATTGTATCTGCTGAAGTTTAAGAGCAAGAGTTACAGTCATTCACTTTACTCCCTGGACATCTGTCGTGCTCTCTGGATTTCCCTGGAAATTAGAAGAATATGGACTAGCTTGTCAGGGATTAGGTCTCTTACTTAGTGGTAAGACTTACTAGGTGCAGTACCTTGAACTTGGAATGGAGAGTATCCTATTATGACTCAGACACTGGACCTTGGAGATGTCAGACACAAACTAGTACTTCCAGTGTGATTCCATGTGCATAAAGTCCAAAAACTGACAAAAACAAATGGTGACTGAAATTAGGATAGTGTTTGACTTTGGGGAGGATGGACGATAGTGAATGAGAGGGTGCATAAGGGGGCTTTGGGATTCTTATAATTTTCTATTTTTTGTTTCATGTAGTAGGTACATGGGTGTGTTCTCTTTTTGAAAACTACATCAAGTGGTTTACTTATAATTTGTGCTTTTCTTTAATTATGTGATGTTTTGATTTAAAAAAAAAAAAGGCTAAAAATACTAGGTTGGTCTCATGGAAGGACTGCGAAAGCACAAGTTCCAGCTAAGTATATATAATGAACACCCCAAGGTACTCTCCCCAGCTGGCTGAAAGACGTTAACACTGCCGCTGCCTGGCAAATCTGACAATCATCCTGCAAAAATGATGTTTTTGGGGAAATGCCCATCACAGCTTCTATTGTCTCCCATCAGTAGACTAGGGTCCTGCACAGAACCTCGCTGGAAAATCCAAGTCATGTGTTACAAATGTAACAAGGTACCACTCTGGTGGGAAATGTTGAAAACCGGAAGACTATGCATGTGGGAAGGCAGAATGTATATGAGAACTTTATACCTTCCTCCCAATATTGCTGTGAACCTAAAACTACTCCAGAAAAATTCATCTTAAATACAAAAGAAAAGAAAAGAAAAGTACAAAAGTCCCATTAAGAGAAACAGAATATCCAGTGAGAAATTCTAACATCTATTTCATTGATTTACAAAAAGGAAGAAATATAATGGAGCAGAGAAAACTATTTTCAGATTTAAGTCTGAGAATTTTACAGATTTCTGAAAGATATTAATTTATACATTCAAGATGCCTAAGAATTCCAGGAAAGAAAGAAAAACACAATGAGAAATATCATTGTCAAACTACCAAAAAAAAAAAAAAAAAAGATAGAGAGAAATACCTGAGCACAGCTAGAGAAAAAAATACAAACTTCAGTCAAAGGTCAGCTGACTTTCTATGTGAACAATGGAAACTGGAAACCAGTGAAAGAGTAGTGTCCATATGATAAAAAAACGTAACTGCTGTGTGGAAGTCTATATACCCACCAAGATATCCTAACAAAGAGGGCTGAATACATTTGTTTAGACCAAACAAAAGAAAACAAAAAACATTGTTAGGAAGAAGGAAAATTATCTCATTAACTCATTTTGTCAGCTTACTACTCATTTACCAACACTTTGAGCAAAAACAAATGCTAAAAATGAGGTTAAAACTTTGGATATATAGAATAATAATAATAAAATATCTCGTGAGTTCTTAAAATATACGGAATTAAAATATATAAGACCAATAACATGTATGTTGGGAGGAACGTAAAATTAGCTTTATTTACTTCTACATAACTTCCTTGGAAAGTTTAAGATGAGGCCAAAATACAGATTAACATTACATTTTTACAAGTTAAAGATGCATGAGTAATTTCTAGAGTAGCAATGAAATGGGCAGAAATAGAGTATAGACCTTCCAAACATGAGGGTATAAAATTGGAATAGTAAGACACACACACACAACAAAAATTTCCAAAATTTTCTCCCCAGTTAATTCCTCTCCATTTATAATAGATTTGGTTATTTTTATTTATGTTGTTAGAAATCCAGTGAGGATTTATTTTATTTTATTTTATTTTATTTTATTTTATTTTATTTATTTATTTTTTGGTGAGGAAGATTAGCCTTGAGCTAACATCTGTCGCCAATCCTCCTCTTTTTGCTGAGGGAGACTGGCCCTGGGCTAACATCCATGCCCATCTTCCTCCACTTTATATGGGACACTGCCACAGCATGGCTTAATGAGCAGTGCCTCCGTGCACATCTGGGATCCGAACCCGGGGCCACAGCAGCGTAGTGCTCGCACTTAACTGCTACACCACCCGGCAGGCCCGAGGATTTAAATAGAAACATTTATTTTCTTAACAAAATATCAGTATATTTTATTTAAAATAATAAAAACATTTTTACTTTTACATATTTTATCATATTTTAATTGCAATGTACATCTCTGGCTATTTCTTTATTTTAGAAAAAACTGACATCTGTATCACTTTGCATATGTATGAAGGGAAGAGAAGGAATTACTTCAAGCATCCCTTAAGAGAATCATTTGATATTTATTTTATCACTCTTGTTGTTAGCTCACTCTTATCTTCACATCAGTCTATGTTGAGCTAAGCGTAGTGGAGTTACCATTTAGATCTTTATTAGTGAAATAAATAATATTAAATGTGAAACTTTCTGCTCTCTTCATTTATTTTTTCAGTCATACATTTATTCATTTATTCATGAATTCATGTATGTATTCAAAACTATTTGGATGCCAATACAGTTGTAGATGTTGAGTGTCGGGGTATAACAGAGTCTGACTCTGTGAATATTGAATCCTATTGAAAGAATGCAAACAACATGTAATGCAGATGAATAAGTAAAACGTAGACTAAGTTAGCTGGTGACAAGGAAGAAAAATGTATAGCAATAAATGGAGATTTGGGTGTCAGGGATAGAGTATGGATGAAAGGCAGGTCTTTGTTGGGAATGAGACAAAAGCGTCAAGATCTGAAGGAGATGAGAGTGCATGATGGTATGTTCTAGAGAAAGATCATTCTTGAAAGAGGGAACAGTGTTTTTACCCAAAGGTGTTTGATATGTAAGGGTCTGTTACCACATCAGATCCAAGAAAACTTAGAGGCAAGCTGTCCATTGAATTAAGAAAAGCATTTGGTATAACATGATTCCATTTATTATGTCAGAGACACTTTAAATGCATTTAAGTAATATTTTATTACTAGATTTAAAATTATATTGTGTCTCATTATATCAGTGACAATGCATTAACATGTGAAAAAGTAAAGTTTTAGAATACCATTCAATCAGCATAATTTGGAGAAAGCTATTTGAGAATGGCATGCTGTGATATTTTCCCACAGCAGTAACACCCTTGTTATGCAAATAAAAAGAGATGCATTTTTAAAATTTAAAATGTGTTGTCATGTGCTACTTTATTCAAAGCATCATGTGGTCACTGTCTTACCTAATATTTAATTGATAGACGATTATCCAAGTATACGAGTAAATTGGTATTTATCATAATAATATACATTTCTGTAGACTCCGTTACAGTTTTAAAAATCTTACATATTAGCCTACTTGATCTTTATAATAATCCTACCAGTAGAGAAAGTGGTATCTGTTTTTTTATAGACCTCAAGCAGAAATGCCAAAAGATTGAGGTTTCTCAGTTTGCATATAAAATGTATCAAAATCAGAGCTAAAAACCCAGCCTTTCACATGCCTCATGTAGGGTTCTTTCTACAAGTCCTTGCTGCTGACATATATTAAATAATCCAACAACAGAAATTTCCTGCAGGAAAGGGAACTGAATCCAAATAATACATTCATGTCAGTTGTGAAAGTTAGGAGTTTTCATTTTTTTTTTTTTTTTTTTTAAAGATTTTATTTATTTATTTTTCCCCCCCAAAGCCCCAGTAGATAGTTGTATGTCATAGCTGCACACCCTTCTAGTTGCTGTATGTGGGACGCGGCCTCAGGATGGATGGAGAAGCGGTGCCTCGATGCGCACCCGGGATCCGAACCCGGGCCGTCAGCATCGCAGCGCGCGCACTTAACCACCAAGCCACGGGGTCGGCCCAGGAGTTTTCATTTTTATTTCTAGAAAATCTTTGTCTTCATTAGAAATTATCCTGATTACTAGAAGGAGAAAAAATATACAGTTTCCTTTTTTATGGCAAATGGAATGATTTTAATAGATTACATAAAATGTGCCAAATGTGGCATAAAGCAATGTGCATAAACTGCATAAAATAAATATTTGTGACAAATTTATATTTTTATAAAACAAACATTTTTAAATGCATGATATGGAATTTTAAAATTCCCTCAGATTTAAATATGTTCACACATCTGTTTGTGTTATATTTTTTCATTTTGAACTTGCTTTGAGAAATTGAATATGCTTTTTTTTCCCCATTAGTGCAAGGTGAGCAATTTTATGTCTGTCTTGCTTGGCTAATTTATAATTTTAGATCTGACGTCTTTAGTGACTTACCCAGGCCTTAGAATAAGAGCTATTAATCTCAATACTTCATCAAAAGGTGAATGTGAAAAACCGTATTAAGGAAATAAATGTAATATCTTCTAGATTCAAATTTTAAACCAATAAGTAGTAGATCAACCTAAATTTGTCCAAAGGTTTATGAGTGACAGTAACTAGTGTATTAGTTCTTTGTGGCTGCACTAACAAATACCACAAACTCGGTGGCTTAAAACAACAAAAAATTATTCTTTCACGGTTTCTGAAAGCCAGAGTCTAAAATCATTTTCACTGAGCCAAAGTCAAGGTGTTGACAGGACTGTGCTCGCTCCGGAGGCTTAGAGGGAAATCCATTCCTTGCCTCTTCCAGCTTCTTGTGGCTGCCAGCATCGCTCGACTAGTGGTTTCATCCTGCCAATCTCTGCCTCCCCGGTCACCTTACCTTCTCCTTTTCTGTGTGTGTCAAATCTCCCTCTGCCTCTATTTCATAAGGATGCTGTGACTGGATTTAGAGCTCACCCAGATATTACAGGATAATCTGCCATGTCAAGATCTTAACTTAATCACATCTGCAAAGACCTTTCTTCCTTAGAAGGTAACATTTACAGGTTCCAGGCCCTGATATGTTTGGGTGGCCATACAAGCCTAATACAAGTGGAATAAAAAGAAATAAAACAGGGACTGGCCTGGTGATGTAATGGTTGGGCTCGTGCACTCCACTTTGGGGGCTTAGGGTTTGCAGGTTTGGATCCTGGGTGTGGACCTACACATCGCCCATCAAGCCATCCTGTGGCCGAATCCCACATACAAAATAGAGGAAAATGGGCACAGATATTAGCTTAGGGCTAATCTTCCTCAGCAAAAAGAGGAAGATTGGCAACCGATGTTAGCTCAGGGCTGATCTTCATCACAAAAAACAAAACAAAACAAAACCACAACCCTTATATAGACAATGATTACAGCACAATCTCAGTGTTTCTTTTACTACTCCTCCTCCAGATTTGCAGAGTTATAGAAGTGCAGATCTCCACCACCTTACAGTGGAAACTTAGTCTACAAAGAAGTATTCAAAAAAAAAAGAAGATAGTATCTTCCATATAATCATCAACTCATATTTTAATCACACTAGGTTTTATAGTTTAAAAATTCTTTGAAGGTCAAAATGAGATTCTAATTTTCATCTGTTAATACTTACTGAGAAACGTAGTATTCTTTGTTGCCTAGACTACAGCAAATGTTATGACAACTGCTCATACATTGCTCATGGCATTTTACATTGGCTAAACCTTTTAAAAGTATCTTAGATGGGGCCAGCCCAGTGGCACAGCAGTTAAGTTTTGCGCACTCCGCTTTGGCAGCCCAGGGTTCGCTGGTTCAGATCCCAGGTGCAGGCCTATGTACTGCATATTGGGTCATGCTGTGGCAGGCATCCCACGTGTAAAGTAGAGAAAAATGGGCACGGATGTTAGCCCAGGGCCAATCTTCCTCAGCAAAAAGAGGAAGATTGGCAACAGATGTTAGCTCGGGTCTAATCCTCCTCACCAAAAAAAAAAAAAAAAATCTTAGCTATATGTATCAATATAAAAATGTTTATAACCTTTGACATGCTAATTCACTTCTGGGAGTATTTCCTAAAGAAATAGCCTTAAATACAGAAAATCTACAAGAACACATACACTTTTAATGATGAAACTTTGGAAATAATCAAATGTCTTGCAAATAGAGTATCACTTAGTTATGTTATGATGTAATTAGGTAATTGACTAAAATATATCCATTGAAAATATAGTTTTGAAAATAATGAAATAATAAGCAAATAATGATTGTAGTAAGACGGTATAATCACTAATTTTAAAAATGGATTTTTATATTTATTTATTATTTTTTTTTTTTTTTGCTGAGGAAGATTCACCCTGAGCTAACATCTGTGCCAATCTTCCTCTATTTTGTTTGTGGGATGCCACAACAGCATGGCTGCCAATGAGCGGTGTAGGTCTGCTCCTGGAAATGGAACCTGGGCTGCGAAAGCAGAGTGCACCAATCTTAACCACTAGGCCCTGAGGCAGGCTCCCTAATGTTACTGAATCAAGTGGGCTCACCTCCTGGTGAGTTAAATAAGATGCTACACCAGTGGAAGTTGTCTCACAAAGTGAAGTGTATTTGCAGCAAGTAGGAGGCGGTGAGGAATCATTTTCAAAGTCATGGGGGGTCCTCGAACAAAGGGAAGCAGGAAATTTTATTTGGGTTGGGGAATGAATATTCAAAAGGGAGAGGCGGGTATTTGCTTGCGCAGGCTCAGTTGGAAAATATGCTTCCACACACAGGGCAGGTTATGGTAATAAGGCCTAAGCTCCTCCTGGGGAGATTGCAGCGTTAAATATAAGGCAAAGGTCATGTGTGCAGCTCTTGTGGTGAGGCTTGGTCAGTTTCAGGATGGTTGGTGGTTGCATCTCCTTAACATAACCAAAGGGGAAAAAACAACTTGAAAAAACAGTTAAATGCTTCCAAACCCACCCTTGAGTTTCTTGGGGCACTTAGTCAGTGACACCTATGTTTACTTTTGTATTTTCACAACAAAAAAGCATATCTTAAATTTATTTGCTTTTTTTCCTAATCTCACCTTTAACTCATAATTTCTCAAGATCTTCAATTACAGTGTTCCTGAATTCATTATTATATATACATATTGTTGTAGAAAAGTCATTATTACCTAGATGATTTTCCTGATTCACTTGCTGGCACCTTTCCATGAAGCTAGTAAGCTCATTTTATAGCTCACATCTTGTCATTAAAAGCAGAGAACACACTGAATTCCAACACCCATGTTTGGACAGGTAGAATTTTCTCCAACCACAGATAGATACAGACTTTCTTTGGAATTCTAAGTCCACATTTAGTAACTGCATACATATTTATTCAGTTCATAATTTATGAATAACAATTCCAAATATATCTTTCTATACAACTGAAAATATAGGATTTTCTTTACTTTTTCTCCTGTGAATAAATTTAATTATTCCAATATTATTTTAAAAGTCATTTCATTTATTGTTAACCATTTTCGAGAACCCCGAAATCACTGGCTTATTTGTAACTTAGTCATTCTATTGATTTGTTTTATTTGTTCGAAGGAAGTTCTACCTGTTAAAATCATAATCTAACTTGACATTATTTTTAAATGTCTCCAGTGATGGACATTCTACAAATATTTTGGGAGGTTTATTCCAGTGTTTGATCACACTCAGGGATAGATTCTTTTTTCTTTTTAGCTAAGCTTTTATCTAAACTCCCATGACATATCTGATACTATGAAAAACTTCTGATCCATGAAATTGTCCTTCATATAATTAGCTATTCAATAAATACAGGCCATTACTAAGTTATTCCTGATTTTTCTTCCCAACTGTACCCCACCCCCATCCTCACTCCATAATACCAGTTTTGTTTTTTCATACCTCTCCCTATTGAGATTATTTTTCTTCTTTTAATCATGTTAGCTTTTTATATTTCTATTAATGTCATATATAAATGTATCTAGTAGGCATAATTTAATTTATAGAATCCTAAGCTTGAAAGAGATTTTTAAAGGCAATTTGTTATAATTGACTATGAGCACCACCTTTATGCCTAATTCAGAAGAGACATTTTCTGCCTAGACGTTGGGGTGTCAGTTTGGATGTTGGCTGCAGTCATTTTCACCAAAGAAGATTTATTCCTTTTTCTTTTCTCTCTCTGGGTATAATGAAGGGGTTCGTAATTTATTTAGAATATTCTCATTTCTGTCCTAAAAAAATGCTTTTCTTTGGGGAAAAAGGTCACTTTTTATTTGATTCTCTGCTGCTTGTAGCATTTGTATAGCAAAAGAACTAGTGTAATGACAGGTTAAAAGCTACTCATACATGAAAAACATATAGGGGACATCAAATACAGTTCACTGTGGGGGTGTGTGTGTGTGCGCGCGCATATGTGTGAATGAAACTTGGAGTTTCGTTCCATATTTATAACCTTTCACAGATCACTAATTTTTTTTTTTCCAGTGGCACATGGAAACAGGAAGTTAAAGTGCATATTGAAATAGGAAATAAAACTTGTGAACACATTATGATACAACTTACAAAATGAAAAATCCTCTTTCCATGTTGGTTGGCTATATAATATTTTTCAACCTTCTTGATATAATCTTGAAATTCATATGTATTGTCTGTAAATTTTTCACAAAAAATTTCCCTTTTATCAGTAGGAAGGAAAATATAGAAATTTTCTTTTTCTGTTGTTGAGGTAAAACTGACAAATAAAATTGTAATCTATTTAAACTGTTCAATATAAAGATTTGATATACATACACATTGTGAAAGGAGTCCCACCATGGAGTTAATTAACATATTTATCATCTCACACGTTGAAGTTTTTTTTGTTGTTGTTGGGAACACAAGTTCTACTCTCTTAGCAAATTTCGGTTATACAATACGGTATTATCTGTAACTATAGTCACCATGTTATACATTAGATCCTCAGACCTTATTCTTCTAAGTTGAAAGTTTGTACCTTTTTGCTAGCCTATCCTTATTTCCCCTATCCGTCAGCCACTGACAAGCACCATTCTACTCTCTATTTTTATGATTTTGGCTTTTTTTTCCCTTCAGATTCCAAATATAAGTGATACTCTGCAATATTTGTCTCTCCATCTGGCGTATTTCACTTAGCATAATGCCCCCCAGGTCCAGGCATGCTGCTGCAAATGACAAGATTTCATTATTTTTTTAAGGCTGAATACTATTCCATACACACCACATTTTTTAAATTTATTTATCTGGTAACAAATACTTACATTGTTTCCATACCTTGGCTATTGTGAATAATGCTACAGTGAACATGGCAGTGCAGATATCTCTTCAAGATAATAATCTCACTTCCTTTGGCTATATAACCAAAAGTGAGAATGCTGGATCATATGGTAGTTTATTTTTAATTTTTTGAGGAACCGCCATACTGTTTTCCACAGTGGCTGTGCCAATTTACACTCCCACCAACAGTGCACAAGGGGTCCCCTTTTCTCCACATCCATGCCAGCATTTATCTCTTGTCTTTTTGATAATAACCATTCTAACAGGTGTGAGGTAATATCTCATTGTGGTCTTGATTTGCATTTCCCTGATTATTAGTGATGTTGAACACCTTCTCATGTACCTGTTGGCCATTATTTCTTTGATAAGCTTTCTGTTTTTTTCTCTCTCCTTCTGGGACCTCTATGATGCATATATTGGTCAACTTGACTGTGTCCCATAAGTCCCTTAAACTATCTTCACTCTTTTTTGTTCTTTTTTTCCTCATCTTATTGGATGAATTCCATGCTTTGTCTTTGAGTTGGCTGATCCTTTCTTCCAATTGATCTAGTCTGATGTTGAACTCCTCTATTGAATTTTTCAGTTTAGTGATTGAATTCTCAACTTCTTGGTTTCTGTTTGGTACTTTTTACATTTTCTGTCTCTTTGTCAAAATTCTCATTTTGTCATATATTGCTCTCCTGACCTCAGAGAGCATCCTTATGACCATTGTTTTGAACACTCTATCAGGTAAATTACTTATCTCCATTTCCTTGTGTCGGGGGAAGAGGGAGAATCTCCCTCTGCCCTTTTCCTTAAGGTTCTTATGGCTGGCCAAATAATCAACAAGACAGGTTAGCAGGAGAAAATAATACCAAGTTTAATAACATGTATACATGGGAGAAACTCAGAAATGAGCAACTCGCCCCTCTGTCTAAGCTGCTTGCTTAAGTATTGCAGCTAAAGGCGAGGAGCGTGTTGGGGGTGGGTAGTGGCCTGGGACTTCAGAGGGCAGGAGGACAATTCTTTTCAGGGTCATCTATAGATAATGTGGTCAGGGAGAGACGAAGTTTTTGATAAAAGAGGCTTGGTGCCTTTCCTATTATAACCTCTATCCTACATTATCTTTACAGCCATCATGATAGAAGATCTGTTCCAGGAAGGAGTCACCATGTCAAATTCTTTAGGCAGTTAGTGGGGGAGGTCAAATGTCCTTCAGAGAAAACAACGAAGGTAAAGAGATAGATTTCAGGGTGGCCAAATTTTGATCTCCCACACTTAAGATTCATTTCTGGAGATTTATCTTGTTTTCTTGTTTGGAACATACTCCCCTCTTTCTTCCTTTTCCTTGACTCTGTTTTGGTTTCTGTTCATTAGATAAAAGAGCCACCTCTCCCAGTCTTGACAGATTGTTCTCTTGTAGAGCCTGGTCAGTCAGCTGTCCAGAGCTCCTGTTTGACTCTTTCCCATTTGTGATTGTCCAAGCCATTGTCTTTGTTCTTAGTGGCTCCCAGTAATTGAAGGTGTGCCAAGACCTATCAGTGTCCCAAAGGCGAGGATTGCAGTCAGCACCCAGATGCAGGCTGATTAGGGGTGGACCCTCAGATCACAGCTGGGAGAGTGTGCAGTCAAATCCCTTCTGTGGGGAAACTGGGAGATGGGCGTTTTTGCCTGATCCCTCTGGGCTGTGCCTGGGTGGATAGCTGTGGTGGTGGTGGGGGGGTGCTCCTGTGCCCTTTTTAAAACTGCTTCTTTGCTTTGTCCTGTGGGATTTGTAAATGCAAGCCCCACTGGCTCTCAGAGTTAGGTGATTTGGGGGCCCTTCCCTCAGGTGGCAGACATAAAAGTTGGGGCGCTAGATGTGTGGACAAGTTCCTTCCAGGGAAATGATGGCAACTTGGTTTTATTGTTGAAGTGAGCTGGAGGGAGGAGGTGGGGAGGTGCCCACTGTTTTCTTTCTTTTTTCAGGCTCTGGGGAGGATCACAGTCATCTTCTGGATGAGTGCTACTTACAAGCTGAACCCTCAGGAAGCAGCTTATAAGGTGTGCAGTCAAACCTCTTCCAGGGAAGACTGGGAGATGGGCATTTTGTTCTGTGCTGAGCCCTAGTGAGACAGCCACAGCAAATGCTGGTACCCATTACCAGTTGCTTCTTTGTTTGCTATAGTCCTTCAAGACTTGAGAACTCAAGCCCCGTTGGCTTTCATGACGAGGTGATTTGATGGCCTGTGCTTTGGGTACCAGCCCGAAAAGTTGGGGCACTAGAAGCGTGGTCCAAACTCAGCTCCTCAGGGACAAAGGAGTTGGGAGTTTCCTCCTAATTGTGTGGTGCTGTGCCAGGGGTGGGGTTTATGGCAAAGGTGTGTCTCAGCCTTTCCTATTCTTTTTGAGCGGGTATTTTCTCTGTTGCCCAATGTGTAGGAGTCACTCGTCTAGTTTCTGGATTTCTTTCATAGAAAATCACTCCCGGTGCAGCTGTATATTTAATCCATTCATGAGAAGAGGGAAATTCAGAAGCCTCCTGTACCATCACCTTGGTCTGAAGTCTAGGAATTTTTCAAATGTGATATTACACAGTTTTCCCTAATAGACTAATAGTGTTTTTTTTAAAAAACTCATCATTAATTTATCTGAATTTTATCATTAAGGTAATCTACTAAAAGTGTAACCACAGGACCAAGAACAGAATTTGCCACCCCAGAATATGCCTCTTTGGCACAAGAATTATTTTAGGCTGATTATTTTTAAGAAACAACACACAATGGGTAAAGCTCTGAAAACCTAATGGAAGTACCCATTTATAAGGGAAATGTACATTTATAAGAGAAATCTCCATTTGTAAGGGTTCCTCCCTCTCTATACCAGGAAGGAGAAGATGACTAAGTTTGTAGAAATTCTTATTAATAGAGAAAGCAATGACTTAAATCTGCATAACAACTTCACCTTTGTTTACTGTGCCGACCTCATCTTAACAACAGAATGTTAAAGCTACTTTTCAGGGGCAGTGGGCCAGGCAGGAGCATGCGCAGAAGGGAAAATTTTAATCTGCCAATCCAAACTCATCCTGCCAGCGCATCTGCGCACCAGCCTGCTCTCCCTCATCCCTCAAACCTTACCCCATCCCCTGGGGTATAGCCTAACAGAGTTGAGATCCTGACCTACTGTCTCCTTACCAACTGATTGTGTAATAAACTACTGCTTCTCTCAAAGACCGGTGTGCCACGGTATCGGCTTCTGAGTCCATCTGGTGGCAAATCTTTTCTTGGTAACAAAAGGAGAAATTTAAAAAATAAAACATCTTTTCAAATGCTTTGTTAAAGAACAAAAATTCAACTGAGTAAATTTGAAGATCTAATTGGCTTTATTAAGTAATTCATACATCATCAAGCAGCATCTCATCTAGCAAGAAGAGAGATATTCTGAGGGGTTGTACAAAATGGACAGTTTTTATAGGCAGAAGGGTGAGGCAAGGAAGTTATTAGCAAAAGAAGAGAAAGGATTGTTTCAGACCAGGTCATCTTCTTTCAGGGAAAGGGAAGGCGGGGGTCTTATGGTGCAGATTACCTCACTGGTGCTAATCAGGAAATTTCAGATTGACTGTTATTCCTGGGAAAGTTTGAAACTGCAATTAAGTCTTGGTTTACTGTCTTGGGGGCACATAACTTCATTTTGGGCTTGTTATTTCTTTTTCAACAACTTAGGTGCCATTGCTGGAGCAAACATATGTTATCATTTGCATCAGTACTCTTCCAGAAATTGAACTCAAATATATTTTATGAATATATAAATATACTGAGAAACATGTTCTAGATGTTTCCAATGTAAATGCATCACCATTCCATTTTTACTCATCTGTTTACTTTTTACTCAACTCCTGAAGTTCTGTGATATTTGAAAACAGATGATGTATGAAAATATAACATAATAAAATTAATTCTACACTATTTATATAAATTAATGGATTGAAAATGGGAATGTGTTTAGTTCTTTTCAAATTGAAATAAAGACTGAGGATTCAATTTGAGGGAGAAGACATCTCTTTCTCCTTCTTTCCTTCCCACATATGGATAAGCCTAGACGCAAATTAACCAAGTATCACTGAAAGGTAGGGAATAAGGACAGAGAGGACTCAGACAACAGGGGTGCCAGGGCACCCACTCACTGTTACTGCACAAGGTCCATTTTTGCCTGCTGCCCAGAAAGCCAATCACCGAAACGACAAGATTGCAGAGAAAGAGGGTTTAAGCACAAAGGCAGCCCAGCGAGGAAATGGGAGAATGAATCTCAAATCCTCTCCCCCGAAAATAGGGACTCAGGGATATTTATGGGGCAGGGGGCAAGGTGGTCTGAAATGATTGGAGATGAGGAGAGATGAGGTAATTGATGATCTGCACAAGCGTATTCATGCCTCTTCATAGGACGCATGTTCACAGAATGGTGGTGTTAGCATGCCCTGAGGGTGGAGTTCCAACCTCTTGCCATCAAAAGGTCACTTATCAGATACATGTCTGCATGGGCCTAGTTGACGGGTTGTTGGTCTCCATCTAGCCTGAAGTGGGCAAGGGGTTCAGTTCCTGAAAAGAAATAGCTCCAACACCCGTTACCACGGTGACCCAGGCTCCAGGGAGATGTTGTCTATAGGAACCTAGTCGGAGTCAGATAGCATATTGCCTAAACAGCACAGTTAACAATGGGCAAGTTTATCATGCAGATTTAGGTCCTTGCCTTCCATTCTGATAAGTCTAGGTAACGCCACCCCCCTTCTTCCTGGTATCACCAGAGGATGATACCTTTACAAATGGAGATTTTCTTAACAAATGTAAGTGTCTTTTATAAAGGGCAACCAAAACTAAGGATAGGCTTAGCAGGGACCCTCCCAGATACCCAGAGATGTCTGTGGTGATGGCCTGTTCTGGGGGCAGGCCTCCCATCCCAAACTCCCTTGGTCAGTTAGTGGAGGTAGGGACCAAAGTGTCTTTCAGGCAGGACATATTTTGAGGTGGGCAATTCTGATCCCGTATCATTACTAGCTGCTTCATCATCAATGGCTAACTGTCTGCCAGTTCCATCACCAGTTTCTCCAGAGTTCTGGAAGTCCTTTAAACCTTCATGTAGTCCAAGGACCTGAGGCTTTCACTGTTGACTGATATCTAGGGAAGCTTAGTTCAAACTATTGCTTAACAGCTAATGCCTACACATGTTTGAAAAGCCCCTGTCTCTAAACACTAGTTCCCTTTTAGTTTACTTGATCCTCGCTATTGTTCGTGGAATTCTTAGATAAATCAAGTTAACTGTTACAGTCCTAGTGCTGCCTACAATTCTGTCGACACTTGTAGTTCTTACGAAAAACAGGTCACATATCTCATGTGAATAGATCCCACGGCCAACATCCTTCTTTGTGGATTCTCACAAAGTTAGCGTTAGTTCCATGTTCTTTGGAATTCATATTCGTTTTATCTTCATCCTTTATCTCCAGTATTAGTTTTAAAATGATAATATTAAATAGTATGAATTTGGTTATTCTTTCCAAGTTGCGCTTCCTAGCCTACCCTGGCAAGATAAACTTGATACTTTACTATAACATCCCTTACTTTGAGAAAAAGCACTTTCACAGCTTTTAGAGAAAGCTTCCAAAGTTTCTCTAAATGTAGAAATTGTTTTACAACTAAAAGGGATCCTCAGACTCTGTTGTCTATTTTTATATCCCCCATAGCACTTGGTTTACTGCTAAGAGCAATAACCAAGTCCCTATGAGATGATGCACTCAAGTATGAGCTTATGTACTAAAATTAGCAGAAAACTTAAAAAATATAAAAAGGACATTTGGTACTATTTTGATTTCTAATGTCAGCATGGAAAAAACATGTACAAAAGGATATAAGGAAAATCATTTTTGTTCAGAGAATAAAGGGGATTATGCAGATAACTTTGTGGCCTTCTGAAGCTATCCAATCAGTGTCTGATGAATTGGTTTTATAAGAACACCTATTTCTATTATCCCGTATTTCACAGATTTTAATTGTGTCCTTTCTTCTCTGCTGTGACAATGACTCTTGTGAATGATTTAGTAATATAATATTCCTTAGCTAATTCTGGACTAAGATTGTTATTCTTGAGCTTCTCTCAACTTGATTTTGGGAATTTGAGGCCCTAATGACTAATTCTAACTTTATAATGCATCTCCAAGTACTGTATAATTCATCTATATTAAAGATTAAAGACAAAAGATGCATTGTTTCTGAGTATATTAAAAGATTTTGATCTTTAAATATTACATATCAGATTCAAAAGTTTGATATTTTTTGGTGGGGAATATGGACTGACTTAAAAGCGATTGTGGTAAAATATAGATGTGCAGGTAGTGTAGGGGAGGAAGACAAATCCTCTACGCTCTGGGTCCTTCTAGCTGGGCTACAAATTAAATTGACATGAGACAGAATAACAGGAGAAGATCAACCAAAGCTTTATAACATGTATACATGGGGAAGACCCAGGAATACTGAGTAACTTGCCAAAATGGCAGAGGTTCTCATCTTAAATACCATCTCCAGCTAAAGACAAAAGAGGATGTTGGGGGTGGGGGAAGTCAGTTCCAGGAGATTACCAGAAAAGCACAGTAAATAAGAGTGAGATTATTATTCAAATTTAAGTCCTCTCCTTCCGCACTGATAAGAGTTTTAGAGGTGAGATCATCCCCCTTTCTTCCCGGTACAGAGAAGAAAACCTTTACAAATGGAGATTTCCATTACTAATGTAAATGTCTCTTACAAAGGGTAAATTCTACTTTTCAGAGCTTCTCCCATGTCTGCGGTTTTTAAAAGTAACCAACCCAAAATAATCCTCACACCAAAGAGACACATTTTGGGGTGGCCAATTCTGATCCCCCATGACAGATAAATAGATAGATAGATAGATAGATAGATAGATAGATAGATAGATAGATAGATAGATATAGATATAGATAGCTAAGGATACAGCTAAAGTTACCATTAAAATATACTTTACTTTCAAAAGACCCATGAGGAAAATTAACACTTATTGATTTGTTTTCCCTTTACTCATATTTTAGGTAAAAACTTTGCATTACTAGAAAGGTAGATGGTTATTTCTAATTAAAACACAAATACAGTAATTACAGTTTATATGCTATTATCCTGAATCTACACTGGATAAGTTTAAACAGCCAAACAGCCATTAATTTTACTGTTCAAAGAAAGGCTTATAATCTTTTTAAAATGTCATATAAAATATTCATTTCTAAATGCCCTACGGTGATTTCTGAATTTATTTAAAGTGGGCTGTTGGTAGCTCTTTTTATAAATAAGCAATTACACTGAATATATCATGGCCCATCACATTATACATTCTATAATTTCATGGATGAAAGGCCTACAGCTGATCTGCATAAATGCAGTGCATATCTCAGCAGGTGAAGGGTTTGATTACACAGGATAATCAGTGTTATTATTTATAGTAACTATTTATGTTTGTTATTTATTAAATCTTTACCAATCAGGGATCTGTTTCTCCGGAAGATATATTTAAGGAACATTGTAATAAGATATAGACCTTTTGAATATTTTACAGAATGTCCCAAATATGGCCTTTCACATCTGAATTCCCAGTTTCAATTGCTGTTAAGCTAGTGAAAATTAGATTTTAAATAACATTGGCTTTTAAGGCATTTTGGAACTTAAGTGTGCTTTGTGCATTCAATAGTGAGAAGAGTTTTTAATGCCGTATTGCATTTAATTTTGATGAGGTCAACTTTCATACTGATGGAAACCCCATCCCTACTTTTTGTGGTAAGTTACATTTCTTTGTCCACTTTTTGAAAGTTATTCATTTAATGATATTCTTGGGGACAGGAACCGTGCTGCTCACTGAGGATATGATGATGTCAGAGACTAAAAGCTCCCGTGTTCATATCATTTATTTAATTACAGTAGTTTTGTCTGCTATGAGGGAAAAAATAAAATGAGAACACACAATGGTGGGACCTAATCTAGTACAGGTGGTGAGAGAGATATGAAAATATGGGTAAGGATATTAGAACTTCAGGGAGGTGAGATGTGTATGTGTGGGCTTGGGGGTGGGGAGTGTGTGGAGGAGAAAGGTTGGACTCTCTGGTCCCTGCAAAGAGAAAGAAAAACGGGTGCACATCTCCTGAGGCCACAACTCAGTCTCTTCTCTTTCTGTCTCTGTCTCTCTTTTTCAGTGTGTGTGTGTGTGTGTGTGTGTGTGTGTGTGTGTGTCTCTGCCTTCGCAGTATGGCAGACTAATGACCCAGAGGGCAGTTTATTTACAAAGCACATAAAGCATGCCTTTAATGCATTTCTGGGTCTACAAGAAGTAAAGAATGTGTGCTCTCAAAGCAAACAAGCACAACTTATAAATTGACACCAACTGAGAACCTTAAGCAAAAGCAATATGTCGGTTGCTCTGAAAGCAAACGCCAATATCAGCATCAATCGGATGAACAGGAGCTGATAGCGGTTTTCACAATGAACTTGAGACTCTGGAAGGAGATTAGCAGCACAGTCTACCCCTATTCTTCAGCCCCGACCCAGCGCCCTCTGTAGAGAAAGAGCTTCAATTTAGATCTCCAGGTCTCCCGAAGTTCAGAAACAAACTTATAAATAAAGACCTCTAACTCTATAGGAAAACAGGCCACTTTAAATGAGGTTCAGCAGAAACAAACAAAGAAAACAGATTATACGTTCAGATCATTAGAAAATTGTTACCACTTTAGTCATATGACCTAATTATGGATTAAATGTTTAAAGTAGTAAAAGTCAAATGAAATAAATAAATAAATAAATAAATAAATAAATCAGCAAGAAAAAGAGTACTATTAAATAAATGACCAGGTAGATTTAAAACATAACCATATAAAACATAAAATAAAAATATAGAGTTGAAATAAAAATAAAACCTTAATAAATGAGATAAAGACCCCAGAGCTCCAGCTGAAGAGGCAATAACGTTAGAGCATAAGAAATATTCAGGATACAGGATAGAGACAAGGAGTTGGAAAATAGGAAAGGGATGGAAAATATATATAAGGTAGGGCGCTGGCCCGGTGGCACAGCAGTTAAGTGGGTGCACTCCACTCTGGGGGCCTGGGGTTCGCAGGTTCAGAAACCTGGGTGTGCTCCGATGCACTGCTTGTCAAGCCATGCTGTGGCGGTGTCCCATATAAAGTAGAGGAAGGTGAGCATGAATGTTAGCCCAGGGCCAATCTTCCCCAGCAAAAAGAGGAGGACTGGCGTTGGATGTTAGCTCAGGGCTAGTCTTCCTCACACACACAAAAAGATATATAAGGTGGACTAAAACTTCCTATTATTTATTAATAGTAATCCTCCAAGGAGGAAAGAGAGTGAAGAGAAAAAAAGTACTATTTGAAGAGTTAATTTCTGAGAATTTTCCAGACATATATTTATAAATACAGAAAACTGAAGGCATACCAGACAGAAAAACATTTAGATAGTCACATTTTAGTAAAAATAAAGTACACCAAAGACAAAAAGAAGATATTAAAACAATGAAAGAGAGGGGCTGGCCTGGTGGCATAGTGGTTAAGTTCACGCACTCTGCTTCGGTGACCTGGGGTTGGCAGGTTTGGATCCCAGGTGCAGACCTACACACAACTTGTCAAGCCATGCTGTGGCAGCATCCCATGTAAAGTAGAGGAAGATGGGCACAGATGTTAGCCCAGGGCCAATCTTCCTCAGTAAAAAAGAGGAGAATTGGCATTGGATGTTAGCTCAGGGCTAGTCTTCCTCACAAAAAAAAAAGAAAGAAAGAAAAAATGCCACAAGTGTGAAGGGATGGCATACTGACAGCAGTCTTTTTTTTTTTTTAATTTTATTTATTTATTTATTTTTCCCCCAAAGCCCCAGTAGATAGTTGTATGTCATAGTTGCACAGCCTTCTAGTCGCTGTATGTGGGATGCGGCCTCAGCATGGCTGGAGAAGCAGTACGTAGGTACGCGCCCCGGATCCCAACCCGGGTCCCCGGCAGCGGAGCAGGCGCACTTAACCGCTAAGCCATGGGGCCGGCCCTGATAGCAGTCTTCAGAACATCAACAATAGAGCCCTAAGATAGAGTTAGACTTTTTTCAGAATGTCGAGAGAAAGTAACAGTTAATCTAGAATTCCTTAATAACAACAAAAAAATCTTTCAAGAACAGAAGCAAATTAAGGACATTTTGAGATAAATACAAATTGAAAGACTTTATCAAGAACAGACATTCACTGAAAGAATACTAAAAGAATGCTCCTCAGGTATACATACGGATTATCCTAGTTGAGAACCCTGAAAAATAAGAAAAATATTCAGAAAATTTAAACATTTAAGTAGGTTTAATTAAACCATATAAAATAATAATTAAACTAAGCTCTAATATTATGGAGTAAAAAAAAGACAGAACTATAATACAGAACATAAAACAATGTAAATTTGGAGAGAAGTAATTGGAGTCAAAATGTCCTAAGTTCCTTGTACTGCTAAGGGAGATATGTAAGATAAAAATTTTATTTTAAAAATATTCATTATGATTTTCAGAGTCACCTCTAAAATTAAACTGCAAAATTTGTAAATGAGAAAAGAAGAAAAAAAGGAATAAAATGCCACTAAATCAGTCCTAAAGAAAAGCAAATCCTATAGAAGAGGAATAAAAGAGCAAAGAAAGAGTTCCACAAAGGAAATTAAAAAGTAAGAAAAGAGAAATTATAAATCAGCCATCCCAATTAATGCAAATGATTTAAAGGCCAGAGACTGTCAGATTTTAAGACACCACCTATATACTATTTATTAAATAGTAAAATATTTTTTAAAAACATGGAATTATGGAAAGTAATATGAAGAAAAAATACGTATCAAGAAAATTCTAATTAAAGGAAAGTGGAAAACATTATTATAAATCATGTCACTATATAATGATAACATTTTCATCTTATCAGTTAAATATAACATCTCTAAACTAGTAATCATATAATAAAATAGCCTCAAATTATACTGAGTAATATTTCATAGAATTACAGAGAGAAATTAAAAAATCCATTATCATATTGTAAGATTTCAACACAGCTCTCTTATTTATGATTGGTCTAAGACAGAAATTATCAAAGATATATAAGACTTGAACAACAGGATGAATTAGCTTTATTCAGTAGAAGTAGATAGAACCCAGCAACCAACAATTAGCAAATAAACATTGTTTTTAGGCCCACCTTGTCATAGAAGTTATATTCTATGAAATTATACAAGTCCACAAACAAAACAAATTTTAAAAAATAAATGAAATGCCAATAAAAAAGGACATAGAAAAATCTTCCCATGTGTTTAGAAATTAACAACAAACTTATAAATAACCCTGAAGTCAAGGAGAAATCATAGTAGAAATCAAATTTTACTTTGAATTTTAATGAAAACATGATGTATAAAATTTTGGATTGAGTCAAAGTGGTTCTTCAAGGAAGTTTTTCTAGTGTTAAATGCTTATATTTGGGGGAAAAAACTATTTTCTAAAAATTAATAACCTAAATTTTCAACTTAAGAAGTTAGAAGAGAACCAAATAAAACCAAAAAATGATACAGATACAGACAAAAAAACAATAAAAATTTTACAAGATAGGACTAATAGAGCAAAAAGTTAGTTTTTAGCAAAAAATACCAAAATAGAAATTTTGTCAAGACTAATGAGAGAGAGACTGAGGTGGGGGAGAGACTAATAAAGCATATTAGAAATTAAACTGAGGATATAATTATAAATACAGCACACACGAAAAAGTTAACAAGGTAATTTTTATTAATAAATTTAAAAACTTAGTTGTAATGTAGAAAATCCAGGAAATATAACTAACTAAAACCTGAAGAAAAAATAAAAAGATCGAGTCAAATTTACTATGTTTTTTTCCAGAAAGAAAATAAAAAGTCACAACTCTTTTACAAACAAGTTCCAACAATTTGAATGGACGTCTCATAGCCAAGTTATACAAACTTTTCTAGAGAATACTCTCCAAACTGTTCTATGAAGACAACAAAACCAGTCCAGGACAGTTTAAGAATGGAAAATTTCAACCCAAAATTGCTCATGCACATTTATCCTAAGTCATAAACAAAATTTCAGCAATCTAAATCCAGCAATGTAAAAGAAAAAAAAAAAAAAAAGAGAGAGAAGTGAGAGGGTATATATTATTATGCCAGTTTTGTGTAAGTATTGTTTAGTTTTAGAAAATCCATATATGTAATCACAACATTTACCAATTAAAGGAGAAAAACCAAGATGATATCAAAAATGCAACACATGCAGCTGATAAAATTCCACACCCACATATGGTACAGACTGTTATATTAACAGACATCCTGATCCTTATAAAGGTATCTCCAAAATCTACACATTTTTGTAGAAATCCAAATCTACACATCGACGTTTTAGTGGAGGTCCTGAATAGTTCAACAGGATCAGAAAAATAGATAATAGTGAAAGGACTGAAAATGAAGAAGAAAACCTACTTTACAAAGAACGCACAATTACACAGGAACAAAAAGGTTCTACAGAAAGAACTAACCTAAGTCACTTTGCACCATTGACTCAGAATACGGGTTTCAGTGAGGGCTGAGTAAAGGAAAGTGTGGTATGAGATCATGTCAATTATTCTTTTGCAAAACTAGGATGTGGGAGGAATGATAGACTGGGAAGTGGTTGAGGGATCTGAAGTGTTAAGTGGGGATTTCGTGTTCTCATTCTTCACGCTGTTGTTTTGTTTTGAGACTTGAGCATGCTTATGTGCTGAGGAGAAAGGCTTGCCTGAGATCATGAGCTAGACTGTAGTCAAGTACACTAGGCTAGAACTCAGGACCAGGGATTTCTACTCTAGTGCTCTTTCTCCCACGTTGCTCTACTCTTCCTTATTAGCCATGGTGGGCACCTGTCTGTTAACATGACTATTCACATTTCTTTGACATTAAATCTTACCCAATCTGTCCATCTCTGATTGCATGTCAGATAAATTTGGGTCTTTGTAGCTAATTTATTAAAATCAAACAAACAATTTACAGTATTTCACATATCTTTTCATTGAGTATATGGAAATCTGAGACTAATTTTTCCATTTTATAGAAAATCAATAAACTTTAAGTGTAGATCTTGGGTTAGTTTACAACCTTAAGCATATATCCAGTTACTATGATCGCTGCAACAAATTCAACAGAGTTACTCTCATATTGCTAAATTCTTTTCTACAGATAGTCTCACATCAAGAAGTAAAAATCACTTGGAACTGACAAGGCTAAATCCATCTGTTGAAAGCTTTCATCATAATATTGTTTAAAAACACTCTGCCTTGTCCAAGAGAGATTTCCAGCCAAGCAGTAAATCAGTAGCTCTTGAGAGAGTGGAAGTGTCTGTGGGTCTGGCTGTCCTCCATCTTCACTGTGCTCTTTCTGACTGGCTCACGACATACCTGTACTCAGTGTTTCCCAGCTTCTACCTGCCATCACTTCAGTGGGTCAACTAGAATTTCTGAGAACACTGAGAGTCCTCAAATGAAATATATAAAATATTCTACTTTAAAATAAATACACTTTGTCTCTTTTCTTTCACAGCAGGCCATTAGCTTGATAGACCGATGTTGGAACACAGATTTAAAGACAAGCTGATTAAGGAAAAAAATTCCCAAAGTTAAAAGATGACATTAAGAGTGTTGTCAACCCAAATTCTATAGCCAGTGAAAATATTCTTCAGGAATGGAGGAGAAATCAAGACATTTTCAGCTGAAGGAACACTAAGAGAATTTATTGCCAACAAACGTACCTGAAAAGAATGGCTAAAGGAACTTCTCAAAACAGGAAAAAAAGGGTAAAAGAAGGAATCTTGGAACATTAGCAATGAAAGAAGAGGAACAGAAGTATTAAATGTCTGAGTTAAATATACTAAGTTATTCTTGTCCTCTTGACTTCTTTAAAACATGTTGGACAGTCGAAAGTAAAAGAATATAATCTTGTCTTATGGAGTTTTCAATGTATATACATGTAACATATAAGAAAACTATAGCATGAAGAGGGAGGGTAAGGAACCTATATGTGTTAAGTGTTTTACCTTTCAACGGAAGTAGTAAAATTTTGATTCTAGATAGAATATGAAAAGGTAAGAATGAGTTTTGTTATCTCTGGAACTACCCCTAAAAAGATTATACATAGACAAATAGGCAAAATAATAAGTCATAAGTAAAAATAGAGTACTTAAAAATGTTAAAATAGCCCATAAGAAGGCAGATGATGGGATACACAGAAACAAACAATCCATTTGTTTGTTTCTGTTATGAGAGATTACAAGAAAGAGATTCATATCAATTACAAGAAGGAGATTCATAGAGTGGATTTTTAAAAAATTATACAACTTTATACTATTTACCAGAAACTCACTTCAAATATAATGATATAGGTAGCTTAAAAGTATAAGGATGGAAGAAAGATATACTATGAAAATAATAATCAAAAGAAAACTGGAATGATTATATTGATATCAGAAAAAAGTGGATTTTAAGGCAGAAAGAAATTACCAGGAACAAAGAGTGATATTACTTAATTGTAAAATTAATAATAATTTATGATAAAGGGTCAAGTGATCACTTATGATCAAGTCACCAAAAAATACAACAGTCCTTAATGTATACTCAACAAAGATTTCAAAACACATGAGGAAAGACTGACAGAAGTGAAAGGAGAAAAAGAGAAATTTACAATTGTTATTGAGAATGTCAAGACCTCTCTCTCAGTACTTCATAGAGCCACTAGACAGAAAATCAGCAAGGAAAGAGAACAGCTCCATCAGACATGGGATCTAATTGGCATGTATAGAATACTTCTTCCAAAATAGCAGAATACACATTCTTCTCAAGTTCACATGGAACATTCACCAGTGTAAACCGTATCTGGAGTTATAAGACAACAGATTTAAAATAATGAATTCTTACGAGATCTACTCTCTGACCATAATGGAATTAAATGAATTCAACTAGAAGTCAAAACAGAAAGAACGTTTCCATTTAGTGGGAAATTAACACAATTCTAAATAATCCATGTCACGGACTGAATTGTGTCTCCCCAAAATTCATATATTGAAGCTCTAATACCCCCAGTAATTCAGAATGTGATGGTGTTTGAAGATAGAGCTTTTAAAGAGGCAATTAAGTTAAAATGAGGCCCATTACGATGTGCCCTAATCCAATCTTACTGGTGTCCTCATAAGAAGAGATTAGGACATACAGAGAAATACCATGGGTGAGTTTGCACAGAGAGACCACCATATGAAAAAGCAGCAAAAGAGCAGCCATTAGTGAGCCAAACAGAGGCCTCAGAGGAGACCAACCCTGCCTGGCACCTCGATCTTAGACTTCCAGCCTCCAGAACGGTGAGAAAATTAATTTCTGTTGTTTAAGCCATCCAGTCCGTGGTATTTTGTTATGGCAGCCTTAGTAAACGAATACAATCTTAGTTGAGGTGCAAGTCTCAAGGTAAGTTAAAAAATAAGTTAAACTGAATGAAAATGAAAAGGCAACATTATTTGTAGGATTTAGGTAACTCAGTACTTAAAGCAAAATTTATAGCACTAAATGCTTATAGTAGAATAAAAAAGATCTCAAAACAATAACTTGTTTCTATTTTAAGTTAGGAAAATAAGATCAAAATATACTCAAACAAGCTGAAGGAAGAAAATAGTCATGCGTCGATTAATGACAGGGGTACATTCTGAGAAATTCATTGTTAGTTGATTTTGTTGTTGTGTGAACATCACGGAGTGTACTTACACAAAGCTAGATGGTATAGCCTACTACACACTTAGGCTATATGGTACTAATCTTGTGGGACCACTGTTGTATATGCCATACGGCATTGATGGAAATGTCGTTATGTGGTGCATGATTGTAATAAAGATAAAAGCAGAAATCAATGCAATTTAACGCCCCCCAAAAGAATCGAAAGAGAAAATATTTAACACCCAAAACTGGTTCTTTGAAGTAATCAATAAAATTGGTAAATTTGTAGCCACTTCGACAAAGACAAAAAGAGAAGACACAAATGACCAATATAGAGAGCTGAATGAGGAGATATCACTACAGACCCCATCAGAGATTAAAGTTATAACAGAAGAATGCCATGAAAAAATCTTTACATGTAAATCCAACAACATGGTTTTCAAACTACCTTTGTTCTTGCATATTAAAACAGTGGACTTTTAAACTCTGGTCTTTGTTGTAAGTTTCAGTGGCCTGTTTTGAAACACTAAGCCTAGAGCCCAACTCATTTTTCTCTATGAAATTCTCTGTCTTCCACTCAATAGAAACCCTGAAGCAATAAATTCTGAAAACTCAATGGGGTGACATGGGGAGTATAGATGCAAGATTAGAGGGAAGGGAAAACGGAACCTAGTTAATCACTCAGATTTTCATTCTATATCTTTAATACCCTCCTCTTGCATTCAGGAGAAGATGGGTCTATCACTTCCCCTTAATCTGGCTAATTCTACTGTAGAGGTAGAATCCAACTTCTCTCCTTTCTCCCATGAAACATGAGCAGATACGTGGAATTCTCACAAAATTAACACATTAGCCAGGTCACCTCCTCTGTGATGTACATGGTTCAAAGAAAGTGGCTGTGGTGACCTTTAAAAAGTCCACTCATTCACCATTCAGTCTCTGTTCCTTAGATTCCTTAATGCATCACACTTGAGTCAAATGCATTTTTCTCTTATGGTTTCTAGGAAAAGCTTAAGGCTGGGGACTTATACTAAAAACATGTATTTATCTTCCTTGTCTGCCTCTTGGAACTTGAAAAGGACCATAAAGCTGATATTTTATGTATATAATCTCCTAAATTAGGCTACAGGGTTGAGAGAGCAGAAGAGAATCCTGCATTCCTGATAGAGGTTTTCATTCTCACTGTTCTAATTTTTGATCTAATATGTTTGATAACCTACTGCTATTTTTTTAAACAGAATGGTTTATTATGGATCAAACAAGGATGGGGATTTCTATGCTGTGCATTTAAAATAGTACTGAGAACAAGGCTCCTTGAAACATATTCAATCAGATAGATGCCTGTTGTTACAGCTTTAGGGTAGGATACAGAGGTATAACATTTTTGTATAAGTGAGAATTAGGAACTTAAATGACAATGTTAGCTCTAAACTCTTTTATTTAATAATACACAGATAAACAAATGAGAAACAATGCCCTTAGCACCTCTCCCCATGTTCTTAAAAATCCTCCTGCAAATATTATCCCCAAACCAGAATGCTTTGGTGATAAACATGCCATCATGGACACATGTAAATCTGAAAATAATGATTTTACAGAAAATCTTTCATTGAGTCAGTGTTTGCTTCCTTAGCAATTAGCAATATCAACATTTTAAATATAATACCCATGCAGCCAGATAACAAGTAAAGACTTCTGGCTATAAGCCTCTATTAAACATAACTTAAATCACAAAGCCATTATCTGATTAGTATACATACATAAATCGTAGATAAAAATAATAATTTGTTGATTGTTTGGAGTATGGCAGTTCCTGGGGCGAGGTGATTCCATAAAGCAATAGTCATAGGACAAGCCTTTATTCCTCTTCTCTGTATGGTCCCCTTTACTATGACGCTATGACTGTGAAAACTCGCATGAAACACAGTCTCAGAAGTAGAAAGGATGCCATGTGCACTGAAATCTGGCAGAGATATTCCCTGGCTCACCTTTGACTATTCCAGTCATTTGGTATCTTAGAATTTACACTTGGCTCCATAACACTATTTCCAGGTGCATAACAGAAAGAATTCTAACTACAACAACAAAAGCAAAGAGAATGGTTAATATAATTTTAGGTGCCAATAGCCATAAAGTCTACTTGAAGCTATAAATATCTTGTACAAACTGCATTTTCCACATGTCGTTGCTTTTCTGATTCCTAAGCAAATATTTTTCAAAGGAAAGAGAAGATTACAACATTATTCATTTTCAGGGAAATCATTTAGTAACCGAATCTTGTGACCCAGTCTCATCAGAGGGAAAACAAATGAGAACATAAACAAAATAATGGACATTATATAAGACTCAGAATATTATTTTTCATGCAGGAATATCTTATTTATATGTGATTGGTATTATCTGGCCTTATCACTTCTAATGGTCTTCCTAACTATTGGGATCATTATTTTAAATCAGCTAAATTAAGGATCCCTACCCTGGACTACTTTTTCCACTCATTATTTGGCATACGGATTGTTTATCATCAATACATTAAAAAACTGGATGCCATTGAAAATCAGAATATTTTTTGTAAATATGTATAGATAGATATGCATATATGTATGTATGTATACATTGTCTTGTTTTACTTCAGCAGATTGAATTTTTAAGATTTTAGGTTTTAAATTTTTCTAAGATTTAAATTTTTCTAGGATAGCATATACTCTAAAAAAGTCTCTTGAAAGTCTTTTCCTATATAAAAAAATCAATTAAACAAAGATTTATTGTTAACCATGTTCCAGATTCTATTCTGGTTGCTAAAAAATAAAAATACAAATAAGACCGTGGATTTGCCATCAGAGAGCTCATATTTTAGGTGAGCAGAACCTTAAAGGACAACTTTAAATAAAATGGGGTAGGTTCTATGATAGAGGCATGACCCTCGAGCTAAGGAAGCAGATAAAGATTTATTTATTTATTTTCCCCCCAAAGCCCCAGTAGATAGTTGTATGTCATAGCTGCACATCCTTCTAGTTGCTGTATGTGGGACGCAGCCTTAGCATGGCCAGAGAAGCGGTACGTCGGTGCGCGCCGGGGATCTGAACCCAGGCCGCCAGTAGCAGAGCGCGCACACTGAACCGCTAAGCCACGGGGCCGGCCCTAAGGAAACAGATAAATGAGAATGCTTATTCCTACCTAGGTCTTCTGCTAAAGGCTTTCCCGAGGAAAGAATGTGAGGCCATTGAGCCAATCTGGGAGAATCAGTAGTTACTCAGGCAAAGAACTGCGGATCATTTGCAGACAGAGGAGCTATATTAGCAAAGGCATAGTATATTAGCTTCCTGTTGCTGCTGTAACCAATTAGCACCAATTTATTGGCTTAAAACAATGCAAATTTATTCTCTTAAAGTTCTGGACATGAGAAATCAAAAATTAGTTTCTCTGGGCTAACGTCAAGGTATCAGTAGGGCTGGCTCCTTCTGGAAGCTCTGAGGAAAGAACTCAATTTCTTGCCATTTTGAGCTTTTGGAGGCCATCTGTGTTTCTGAGCTTCTGGACACTTGTATGTTCAAAATACATCACTCCAACTTCTGCGTCCCTCATCACGTCATCACACTAACTTTTCCTCTCTCTGTCTGAATCTTCCTAGACTGTTGTGATTACATCAGGGCAACACATTAATCCAGGATAATTTCCCCATCTCAAGATCCTTAACTTCGTCACATCTGCAAAATCCTTTTTGCCATATAAAGTAACATTTACAATTTTCTGGGATTCGGGTGTAGACATATTTTGGACCATTATTCAGCCTACTGCATATAGTTTGGCAGGTATAGACACACAGGGAATTCTAGATTACTAGAAAAGATGACAGTTCAGAATGTAGTTTGATGAATGAAGAGATGAAGAGCAGAAGAGTTTTTCTTAAAATGAGAGTCAGTAAGACTGCAAGTTCAAAGATAAATGTCATTGAGTGGCGGCAGGAGCACAGCATTGGAAACTTGAGAATCATATAGAAGATGCCTTTTTAAAAAATGTCTTCAATTTTCATAATAGACCAAAACACAATATGTGCAGTTTGGTTCTTTTGAAGGTTCATTGATAACTGAGCTATTCAATTATACATTCATTCATACATTTTGGCTTTATGGCACCCTTTTAATTAAGAAGATTCAATTGGACTTAAAACATAAATGATGTTCCTGCCAAATGAAGGATAAATTATATCATGGCTAGCTAAACAAAGGAACTTTCACATAGAGAAGTGTGTTTGGAGGGCTGAATCATCATATAACATATGGGCTATGTAATATAGACATATTGAACCCAACAAATCACATCACAGTTATTTGGTTTTTTAAATTTTGTGTGCTCACTGTGAATAGCTGTTTCATTTAAGAAACACATCCTCATTTGTCACATTAAATTAATATATTTATTTTGAATTGCTTTAGTTTTCCCTTTTTGTTTTGGATAATGTAGTATAAAGGACATAAAAATAAGAATGCCATATATTGACTGACGTTTATACTCTTCAATAATGCTCTAGTAAAATAATTAGTCACTATTTGGCCTTTACAAGATTTTTTTTCTTTTAAATGACGTATTATTTAAATATGAGGAAATTTACAATATTTAATGTTTATATAGAAAAAAGACCTCAAAACAATAATTTAAGTTTCCATTTTAAGAAACTAGGAAAATAAGTTCAAAATATACCCAAAGCAAGCAGAAGAAAGAAAATATGGAAGAAAATAGGAATTAAGACAGTAAAGTCCAAAACTTCACTGCCTGGTCTTGATTTCCAGCGCCATCACTTATAATCTCTAAGACTTTGAGCAAGGTACTTAACCTCTCCTGCCTCGATTTCTCCATCTGCGAAGAGTAAATAGTAGTGCCTGCGTCACATGGCTGTTATAAGAATTAAGCAAAAAATTCTTAGAAACATAAGAAACTAAGAAATGAAATGAAAAGTGCTTAGAACAGTGCTTGGCACATAATGAGTTGGATCAAAGTAGGGTGATCATATGTTCCACTTTGTCCAGGGTAGTGCCGGTTTTAGAATTTCATATGAGTTTTTTATTTAACAATGAAATAGTAGTATTAATAATTGCATCAAAATAAGCCACTTCTGCGATGGCCTCATCTAGGGGTCTCAAAGACACGTGCAGTGAATAGGAATTAACTCTTTCATGTGGCAGAACACCAATGATCCATCTCTGTTTTGTTTTCAGTGAAAGGTAACTAATGTTTTCCCCCTCAATGACAACATATGGTCTGCTCTCTTATAAAACAAAGTATTAGCCAATGCTGCATCTGTGAGCCTCTTGGTATACCAGTTAGATGTGTCATGGACCACAGCAGACCTTATGAGATACAGTAAACCACGAGACTGCAAGTTGGAGGGATCAATAAGAAACATTAAAATTATAGGCTAGATATAATAAGATATGTGTGGGAAATAAAGCCTGGGTTGTCCTATCTTAAAATATTATAAAGTATAGTATAAACCCTGTTACTATCACAGTATTATCATGAAGATATATTGAAAAATTCTTAAAATATTAGTAAACCAAATGCAATTATTTTATAAAAGATAATACATTGTATTCAAGGCTTAGAAGTTAAACATTCTGAAAATTAATTAATATATTATCATTTAATGATTATCTTAATAGATGCAGAAAAATATTTGTCAAAATTCAACTTCTAATCATAATAAAATTAGTTATCAATCTAAGAATAAAAGGAGATTCCTTAATGCTGCAAAGTTATTTATAAATATGCATGTAGCACATCTAGATTGTAATGTAAAAGCGTTGACTGCATTCAGGAACTAGACAAAACTGTCAGATCTCATCATTCTATTCAGTATTTTACCAGGTGCTGAGGACTAGAATATTAATGGTGAGATACTAATGCCAAGAAAAACAAATAAAACTAAAATGGAATAAGGTCATTACGTGAATGTGATTATCTGCGTAGAACAAAACAAAAGAAATTACTGATAAATTATTACAAGGAATTAGGAAATTTTAGCAAAATTTTCAAAACTGTGGGATATAAAATCAAAGTACAAACTTCAGTTGCATTTATACACACTTGTCCCAGTCAGGTGGAAAATAAAATTGTGAAAATAATATATAATAGGATAAAAATTATATAAAAATATATAATAACTCTCATTTCTACCCTAAGTTATTCATAGACACAAATCAATTTCAATTAAAGTCCCCACAGAATTACTTTTCTTTCTCTCTTTTCCTGTTCTTTTTGTGTATGAAACTTAAGGGGATGATTCTAAATTGATATGGGGGAATAGTCAAATACTCCAAAAGAAGAAGAACACGGAGGTGGGTAGGCCAGAATTTGCCCTGAGAGCTATCAAAATTATTATAAAGCTATAATTAATAACAAAATATGGTATTGTTACAGATAGAAAAATCGAACAAAGGAAAGGATGCACACATATAAGGACACCTGATTTATAACAGTCTTTCATTTAAGGTCAGTAGCAAAGAATAGACTTTTCAACAATACTGCTGGCATAATTGATTATCTATATGGAGAAAATATAAAATTGGTCCCCTGACTGACACCATATACATATCTATAACTGAAAGGTAAAAATAGCTATGTTATAGATGACAATTTAGGATAATATCTTTATGAACTTAAATAGAGAAGAATTTATTAAACCCAATATCACTATTTCAACTACATTAGGTATAAACCACTGTAGAGTAAAAAGAGATGGCCCAAGCTGTGAGAAAATATATGCAACATATAGAAGTGATCAGTGCAACTATCCAGAATGAGTGAATAACTCCTATGAATCACATAAAAAGACACAATCCGATAAAAATGAGAAAGTATATAAACAAGCACTTCACATAATAGGAAACCCAAATAACCAACAAACACGGGAGAAGATTTCCTATCTGATTTGTAATTAGGAACATGCCAATTCATAACATGATGTCTCCTTTTGTGTCTATTACACTGGCAAACACGAAGAGCCAGACAGTATCAAGTGTTGCTAAGGATATGGAGCAATGCGGGCCCCTAGGTCCTGCTGCTGGAAATGGAAATCGGCGGGCCACTTTTGGAAAACAATCTGGCGTCGTGTAGAATATTTGAAGTTGTTCACACCCCATGATCCAAGAATTCCACTCCTGTTCAAGTGCACCAGGAGACAAGTGAGAGAATATTCATAGTAGCACATAAAAGGCAAATATTAGAAAGCAATCAAAACGTTGATCAATATTAGAATGAAAAATATATAATAATAAATCATAAATTAGAAAAATAGATATGTATGCATGCAATTATGTAGAGGAATATTGGGAAAATGACGGTTAAAGAAAAAAGGAAATTGCAGCAGAACACACACTGCACAGTTCCCTTCTTTACAATTCAAAACAAAGTGGCATTTTGCTTAGAAATACAAATTTTTGTGGTTAAAGCATGCAAAAAAAGGAAACGATGAATGCAAAATTGGGCTACTGAGTGAGGGAAGGGATAAGAGTGAACAGAGAGTGAGAGGGACAGAAAACTGCAGTGGTGAGACCCTGGCTGTTTTTCTTTAACGTTTACATCACCACTATGTACGTATAGGTGTTCATTTCATCCTTAATCTTTATACTTCACAACACATAGATTAAAATACTACTTTGAATCTATTCACTGTTTAGTAAATTTTAAAAATATTTATTCAACATCTATTTTCAGCTTTGAAAGCAAATAGTATGCCTTTCAAGAGGCTGCCACAGAGAGATGCAAACTTTTGTGATTTCTTGTCTGTTAGGTTTCTTGGATGTGTGAATCTCATTTGACTTCTGCGTACCCTTGATGGGGCTCAGAGCATATCCAAGGCATTGTGTTTATTTTAACGATGTCAAACAATTAAAAAAGTCTTCACAGATCAAGTTGTTCTTTCATTTAGTAATTTATTCAACTGTCAAGTATGAACTATTTTTAAGTCCCTTCTGTATGTTAAGCATGAGGAAGGCGATTGCCCTCTCGCTATTTACAATTTTAGTAGCAGAGATAAGATTAGTCCAAAGACAGCTCTTTTGAAAGGCAGTATGAGAGGAGTGTTGGCTGAGGAGCAAAAATGCAGGTGCTATAAGAGTTGAAAGGTGGAAGAATGATTGCTGGGGTAATCAAGCAGCTGTTTCAATACTATGGCTGCCCCGGGAAGTTTATATGCAAATTTCTAGGTTTGGGATCAAGAACTTGGAAGAAGTCTCAGGAAGCAAATTGGAATGTCATAATAAGGAAATGAGTGGATGTGAGGCTTCTTTTAAACAACAGCTGTCAGATTCTCTTTGGTGAAGCAAAATACTGCCTGAGACAGATGGGATGGTGTCCATCATCTCGTCTCTGAGTTTAATTTAGATTGACATTCTGACCCCATCTAACTATGCAGGCTTAGGGAATGTGCTGTAAGTTCAGGCACGCAACGTGCTGCATATTGTACCAACAGGGATAAGGGGGTGAAATTGTGCATGCATGTGCATGTGTATGTTTGTGTACATGCATACATGTGTGTGTGTGTGTGCGTCGTGAGTGAAAGTATGGAATTATGTAGAAGTATGGAATAGGAGTGGGGCTCCCCTCATGGTGAATAAAAAGAATGCAGCAAGGAGTATTCAGTATACTGGGCTAGACAATATTCTGTTGGTCTGGTCTTTCCCTTTGGAGATCAAGCACTACTCATCTTCAAGAACTATGTCTAAGTAATTGAGACCTTGATATTGTGGTCAAATCCTAAGCATTTGCCTGATCTCTAGATGTTCATTTCACATTTCCTGCTGGGCATCTCCACACGGTTTACAATAAACATTTCACACTGGACGTATTCAAATAGAAATTCCTCATCTATCCTTTTACTTGACTCTTTCCCACCTCTGTAAAATTAATACTCCCATAATTTTCTCAGTTGTTTAAACCTACAGAGACATCTGCAGCAACTTCTTTTCACTCACGACTGAGGGCCAGGTGCTAAATTGTGTGGTTTGCCGCCATCAAATCTTCATTCATCTCACCCTCGGCGTTTTCATTGACTTTGCGTGGGTTTATGTTCTCATGACGTTTCTCAATTTATGTACAGTTTCTTATTTTTCTATACCTTCTCCCTTCCCATCCAATCTCCTTTACATCTCCCCAAGATAGTTTGTCTAAAAAGTGAACCCAACTATGTTTTTACTCCTGCAGAAAATCCTTTCTTTCCCCTTACGCTCAAGGCCATCCAAACATGGCCGTCCAAATATAATTCTAAATTTCCTTTTGTCAGATTTTATTTCCTAGTCCAACTGGTCAATTTAGTAATACACAAAATAGTTCATATGCCCTCTTCTGATTCTGTTCATCTTCCTTCTACATGGAATTTCCTCACTTCACATTTATCTGTCCAACTTCTATCCATACATTAAACCTACTTTCTACAAAGGGCTTTTAGCTCACTCAGCCATAAATTCTCTATCTCTTGAAAATGTTTTTTGTGTGTTTCATTAGCCACTTAGCTATTCTCAACCTTTCCATATATGTACTTATCCTTTCCTTGAACTAAATTACAAGCTCCTTGTGGTCAGAAACTTTGTCATTCATACTGTAAAAATCATTACAGAACCCACATATATCAGGTACAAAGTGAAACACAGAGGTTCAAAAGATAAATAAGACAGAGGCTTACCGTCATGGATGCCATCAGTATTATATGTATTCCCTCAGTGCAAAGTAAAAAGTCTTAGATGGTATAGATATATACAAACTATTTTGCTTATTTTGAGTTGACAGTAGTATGAGCGAGGCCATGATACTCTCTTTTAGTCTAGGATTATATTTCTTTAAATCTTTCTCTCAAGAATATTTCAATATTTCTTGATTTCTTTTTTACTTTCCCTGTCTCGCTCTTCCCCCTTGACACACACCCCTTCAGATCTTTATTGTATTAGATACAGTGTCTAATATTACATATACAGCACAATCCTGAGAGAAAGCTGCATTAATAGGTCATCTATCTGTGCTAATTAAAGCAGTAAAATTTTTATCTAGCAACAGATGTTGCATTTGAGGGACAGGACCCAGAAAAAGTTCTCTAGTCTTTCATTTCTAGAGTAGGACGTAATTTTGCTTCTTTGAAACTTTGTGATATGTGTGTGTGGGAATGGAGGTGAAGAGGTGGCTGACGGAATGAAAGTTAGTACAGATGAGGAGTTGTCTTGATCCCTATGCTGGAGAAATGTCTATGAGCTATGGTGACTGGTCATGCCGCCTACAAATGAAGTTACAGAAGACCTTGTCAATGTCATGTCCTAGAGAGCTCTGCTCTGGTCCAGTCAAAGCAGTTTATTATGGCAGCTCAGATGGCATGGGCAGGGAATGCATGAGGGATTTCTGCTGATTTTGTTCTTAGGAACATGTTTCCAACACAAGTGGGGCATGTATCTCTGCTTTTAATTTCAATAACACTAAGTAATTTGACTTGCTCATTTCCTTTCTGCTGATTCCACCTGTCCTACCTGCTTTAAGTTTCCTTTAAACCTCTTGCAGAGAAAAGAAAATATTGTTTACTCTGCATTTCTGTTATCCCTAAAATGAACATACACTAGGGGCTTTTATTGCTGCTAATTAAAAAAAAGAGAGAGACAACAGGTAACAAAAAAATAGCAAGCATTGGTCTACACTGAAAAGCAAATATGACTAGGACTCTCTTTCCCAGTGTTTTTTCAACTTTATTAATCTATGGGCCCTTTCAGATTAAAAAAAGTATAAAGCCAAATGCTCTTTAATTCCAAGTGTTATTAACTTTTATATTACTTAAATATCTACAAACAAAACTTATTTTACTTGTAGTTCTGATACTCTATTAAACCACATTTTCAAATAAAATACTAAAACTTCCCACCAAGCCAAAGAAATTCAAATTAACGACATTAGTTTAGTATGGCATACATTATAGATTAAAAAAATGATTACCAATGAATTTAAGTATAAAATGGTACTTTTTTACTTTTCTCCTTCTTATTTTGAGCATGCTGGACCATTATTTGAGTTACAATTGTATTGTTGCTTTTTTTATTTTTGCCTTTAAAAAAACTAATATGGGTCATGTATCACTTAATGACAGGGAGATGTTCTGAGGAATGCGTCGTTAGGTGATTTCATCATTGTGCAAACATTACAGAGTGTACAGTACTTACACAAACCTAGGTGGTAGAGCCTACTACACACCTAGGCTATGGTATAGCCCACTGCTCCTAGGCCACAAACGTGTACAGCACATTACTGTACTGAATACTGTAGCCCATTGTAACACAATGATAAGTATTTGTGTATCTAAACATAGAAAAGGTACAGTAAAAATACCATATGAAAGATAAAAAACAGTACATCTGTAGAGGGCACTTACCATGAATGGAGCTTGCAAGACAGAAGTTGCTCGGGGTGAGTCAATGAGTGATTGGTGAGTGAATGTGAAGGCTGGGACATGACTGTACACTACTGTAGACTTTATAAACACTGGACACTGAGGCTACACTAAATTTAAATAAAACTATTTTCCTTTCTCCAATAATAAATTAATCTTAGCTTACCGTAACTTTTTTACATTGTAAACATTGTAGTTTTTTTAACTTTTTGACTCTTTCATAATAACACTTAGCTTAAAACACGAACACGTTGTACAGCTCTACAAAACATTTTCTTTCTTTATATCTCTATTCTATAAGCTTCTTTCTATTTTTAAATTTTTTTTACTTTTTAAACTTGTTTGTTAAAAACTAAGAAAAAACACACAACTTAGCCCAGGCCTACATAGGGTCAGGATCATCAGTATCACTGTCTTCCACCTGCACATCTTGTCCCACTGGAAAGCCTTCAGGGGCAATAACACGCATGGAGCAGTCATCTCCTGTGATAACAATGCCTTCTTCTGGAACACTTCCTGAAGGACCTGCCCAAGGCTCTTCTCAAGGAGGTGTCACTCTTTTCAGAAATATGCCCATGGTTTGATTCTTTTTTTCATTATGTATTTGCTTACAAGCAGATAATACACCATAAACATTCCTTTCTATTAATGACAACCTTTTGGTGTTGGAGTCCATGTTTTCAAACTTTTTAAGGAGCTTGTTGAGGTCTACAAAAGCTTCTGCTAAACCCTTCACTGTGAATTTTCTTGGAGGTCTACTTCTGTTTCTTTTCCTGCAGTGTCCTTTTCTCTTGCCTCTTCTTCAGCTCTGTGTTCCTGTTCCAGCTCCAACAACTCCTCATTAGTCAATTCCTTAGGGTCTACCTCTAGGAGCTCCTCAATGTCATCCTCACCCACACCCAGTTTAAAGTTGTTTGCCATCTCAACCACAGTCTTGTTGATTTTTGTAGCCTCCTCATCTATGGCAAATCCTTTGAAGTCATGGATGAATCTCTTGAGTGTTTTCTTCCAGATGCCTTTCATATGCTCCTTGGTGACATCACCCCAAGCCCAAGCAAGGTTCTTGATGCAGTCAAAGATGTTGTAATCCTTCCACAATTGCATCAGTGTCTTCTCAATATCTTCCTCTGTTGAAGCAATAGCCTAGGCAAAGCTCTTCCTCAGATAGTAGGCTTAAAGAGCTACTATAAATCCTTGGTCTATTGGTTGGATCAAAGAGGTAGTGTTTGGAGGGAGAAACACTGCTTTGACATTGGGATGAAGATCACCAATAAAAGGTGGATGTCCAGGAACATTATAAACAATAAGAAAAATCTTGAAAGGTGTGTATTCTTTAAACAGTACTTCTCCATTTCGTGGATGGAAGTCCTTTCGGGAATTCATTACCAGAATAGGGAGTTTTCATTTATATTGAATATTTTTTCTGGCAAGTAATTTTCCTCCACGGTCATCTTACCTACAGTTTCTAAAAACTCTTCAGCTGCCTTCACAACAGCACTAGCAGACTCACCACTCACTTTCACATTATGTAACAAATAATGATTCGTGAATTGTTGAAAGCACCCACAGCTAACATTAAGTTCAACATCCTAGTCGGGTCCAGCCTTTTCTTACCACATCACAAACAACCTTTTTGCTTAGGCTGGGATCATCACAGTGCTGAGAGGGATGCGCTTCTATGTCTGCTCTTCAATCCGTCATTAGAAGTTTCTCCATGTCTGATACAGGCTCTTTTTGATTTTTTGCTAGTCTTATTGTCCTCAGTGAAGCAGATCCTTTAAAAGCTTCTGTTACTTTGTTCTTGTTCTTCAAGATAGCAGCTTCGGTGGAATACAAATGCCTGACTGGTGAGCAATAACCATGACTGATTTTCAAACTTAGTAGTCCTTTATCATTTTAAAATCATTTCCATGTCAGTCCCTCAATGTGGGCTCCTACTGGCAACATTAGCAGTGGATTTTGCATGCCAAGGGCCCATGATGAACAGAACAACACAAGATTAAATCAAGCACAAGAGAAAATGATGAAATCAAGACATGTATTAAACTTTTTTTTTAATACGTAGAAATAGTACACTCTAAAATAACAATAAAAATATAGTATAGTAAATACATAAACCAGTAATAGTCGTTTATTATCATTATCAAGTATTATGTACTGCACATAATTGTATGTGCTATACTTTTATACTACTGGCAGTGCAGTAGGTTTGTTTAAACCAGCATCACCACAAACACGTGAGTAATGTATTGTGTTAGGATATTACGACGCTAAGATGTCACTAGGTGATAGGAATTTTTCAGCTCCATTATAATCTTGTGGGACCACCGTCATATATGCAGTCCGTCATTGACCAAAATGTTCTTATGTGGTGCATAACTATAATTTTAACTACCATGGAATTATTTTAAAGATTCGATCAAGTCAATCATGCACATAAAATACAATAAAAATAATTTAAAGTGTGAAGTTTTTTGTTATATATTTAGAATCATAATTACTTTTATTAAAAATTAAATCTAACAGGACATCCGCTAGGGAAATGATTATAATATTGACTGCTACAGTCCAGGTTCTGTTGAGTTCTGCAGAGTTCAAAGACTGTGTGCTATTTGATGACTTAATTTCCCCACTACTCTTCCTTCTGTAAATGATTGTAAAAGCTTATTTATACAGCTTGCCGTGAGGTAATTTGTCCTTTACTTGGGGCCAAGGCAAATGCAAACTCTAGAACTGCAATAAAGAGGCAGAACACGGTCCTAAGTGAATCATACACACAGTCTGTGATATGCTTATGTATATTTTAAGATTACCAAAATAAATGCAGAAAACTCAATATTTGTAAAACTAGCAAGTAAATCTCTAGGAATAATAAGTGTAGTAATTCCTTCTTTTATACCCACTCCTTGGCACTTCCTCATTTTCTTAGTCCTATTAGGGTAAAAAATATATATATAAAATGCTAAGTCATTTAAGATTTCTCCAGATTTGAAAGTTATTTTTAGCTCAAGGTAGATTCAAATTAAAATGAGAGCTTTACTGTTTTACACAGGAAATATCTACTTAGGTCATTTCCCAACGGTTACACAATCCAAAGTAAACTAACTATATCTTAGATATTTGAAGGAAAGATTGATTTGGGGAAGAAAAACAAAGGTTAAGACCTGTAGAAAAGCTGGATTTATTTTTTAATTAATTAACAAGAACGCATTCATCCAATAAAGGTTGCTAGAATAGCTATCATGTGACACGCACTGGGATAATTTGATCACTATAAATATTTATCTACTTTGACTTCAGTTTTCTGGAAATGTTACCCCAAAAGTAAGAAGGTGGGGCTCTACATTCTATAATTCTATTTGTGTTATATTTACATTGTTTCCTCCTCTTTTCAATAAACTGTGACTTCTTTAAGTATATATATAGTTATGTATAAAAATATATATGTTTAAAATCACAGCCACAGCAAGACTAAAACAGCCAATTTTAATGAATCTCAAATAAATGATAGAGTGATATTCACTCTGAATACTCAGTACATGACTTATTAATAAAGATGTATAAATGATACAACATGGGTTTTCCAATCAAAATTAATGCAGAGAAGAATTTTTATTTTATTTATAGTTAATTTAATCACATTGAAACTTAGATTCCTTATTGGCTAAATAGATTGTCCCATCACAGTAGTCCAATAGATTAAAGAACAGATTGCTTGGGTAAAAATAAAACGTTAACATTTCTTCCAAAGAATTTTTATATACATTATGTCATGTACCATAATGTATACAACCATCCCCTTTTATATCAAAATTCAATGAACAAATCAGAGGTCTGGTTATCATCTACTACCTGTAGATGTACATCAACTACTTTTCAGAGTAATTCATTTCCGCTCAAATTCTACCATGATATATGAGTCTGTGATTCTAAGATGTTGCCAATAAGTGAAGTTTGGTATTGTAGTACAGTCTACACATTTTCCAGTCAAAAATAAGATGTAATGCATTATCGAACATGATAGAAATTCTCAGGTTCTGAGGCTACAGATGAAGATGTGTGTGAAACAAGGCATTGAGGAGCAATCCCGGAATTCAGAGCAAGGTAAAAGTACAGAAATTTCATAAAGTTAAAGGGAAAGTAAAGTCTTCTCATTATTATTCCTATCAGGTAATTCCTGCAAGCAAAACTTTTTAAAACTAGCAGTGGAAGAAAATGGCCACAATTCATATCATTCTCTTCCAAATATGTTGAATTCATGTTAGAGGTCTTTTGTTTCAAGAAAATGAACTTCTGATTTAATGATTCAGAAAAAAACATAACTAGTCACTGTATTTTTAGTTTACCTCCACAGTTAAAAAGCAAAAGTATTAAAACTAAGATTATTATAGGATTTGTCAATATGTAATGAAAACGTGAAAGCAAGATATTTGTTGAGTTCCAACATGTAATCAACTTTTAGATGATAAGAACAAATTTAATCTTGGAATCCAGAAAATTTAGATTACTTATGTAGCCTACTTTAGTTTACCCAATTTTTTTTTTTTTGGTACTAAAAAAATGGTGTGAAAAAGAAAATGCATGCTTGATATTTATAAACTTTGTTGCTGACAAATGGCTGACTTTAGGGTGTAGATTAATTCTTTAGGAAGTGGCTTCTTAAAAGCAAGCTCTTGTTTTAAAATTCTGTTGAAAGTCTATCAATGGCAAAGAAGGTGAGAGAAAGAATAGATCTGACTAATAAGAAATCAATCTGTTGTGCTAAAGTTTTTAATCTCCAGATGAGTTTAATTGTTGATGCTTTCCTCGTAACCACCATTTTACACCTTGTTGCTTTCTATATAGCCTTTTAAGGCTTAGATCATTATCTTAAAATGTGCTTCCTCAGTTATACGTCTTTCTTGACTTCATTGACTTACTGAAACTACCTCTCAGAATTAAAAATGGCCAGTAAACTTTATGGCATATGCAAATTCACAGGCATATGTAAAGTCAGGGGTGAAAGATATTTTCACAGATTATATGAAACTTTAAAAAATGTTAGTGAGTAATTAATTCAATCCACTTTTATGAAAACGGGATCTATTCTCTCCCCATTGCTCCACAGCAATATTGCTTCAAGCAAATAACTTGATTTGAAGACACTTGTCAAATTTGCACACTATTTGACATAATCAGCAGTATCTCCCTCCTCCTGAAATGACAGTACCCATGCTCTAGGAAATAATGTAGAGAGGTAAACTTATAACGATAGTTATAAAAAGAAAGGGGGGTTAGCAATTTCTGAATGAATTTGATCATAGTAAAATCAAACTTTGTAATTCATGCCAATATCTGTTTTATCTTAGATTGAATGAGTTATCTTATTTGCCTATATGCCTTGGTAAAATTAGACAGATAATCATAATGTCTACTCTTACTTTTTCATACTGTAGAAACCATAGTCCAAATAAAATGAATCAATACAATGAACTTCGAAATAAGGTTTATTGTTGTGTAGTCAACCAACACTTGGGGCATAAATATATTATTGACAGACTTAAATGTATTAAAAGAATTTTTGTTTGCCTACCTAGTTCGAGAGCAACAAGCTGTGTCCTCAGGAGTCAATCATATTATTAATAATTAAACAGTGTATATAAGCTATTAAAACTGCAAATATTATAGGTGGCATGTTCTCTTTTACCCAAAACAAGTTCACTTCACTGCAACCCAAAATATTGAAATAAGCTAATTGTCTTTTTTTTTGCAATAATGAATTTTGCTTATATAATACCCAAATCTCTTTATTTTTATATAGATCATTGCTTTTAAGAGATCAAAGAATTTTTTTAAATGTAATTTTGGCAATACTTGTAACACCCATTAAATTTGATAGCAACTAATCATATTCTAGTTTGAAGGATAGAAATGCCAATTGTAGGGCTAAAAGAGACTATCTTGAAATGTTCTCTCTGACAAACATAACTGCCTCTTATTTCCTGTAGTTAACTTTTTAGTACTCTCATTACCCTGCCTAAATATGAGGCCTGGGATATTTTTGAGAAAAACAAAATCATATAAACTCAACACAACTTTTTTGTGATGGTTACTGAACTCAGCCACTCCAGGTAACTTTGTGAGTCGGGGATGCAGATGAGTGCCAGATGCATTAGCATCCTTGGTGGTAAGAGAGGCCGAAAGGGGATAAGCAGGGGGAGGAGCAAACCACTTTACTTCTCTTTAAAAAAAAAAAGAAATTAAGAATTTCTATTTTAAAATACTTCCTCTTTGGGCCGGCCCCGTGGCTTAGCTGTTAAGTGCTCGCGCTCCGCTGCTGGCGGCTCGGGTTCGGATCCCGGGATCCCGGGCGCGCACCGACGCACCGCTTCTCCGGCCATGCTAAGGCCGCGTCCCACATACAGCAACTAGAAGGATGTGCAGCTATGACATACAACTATCTACTGGGGCTTTGGGGAAAAATAAATAAATAAATAAGAATTAAAAAAATAAATAAAATAAAATAAAATACTTCCTTTGTCCTGTTTAGAATAGTCAGTCTCTTTCCTCCTATCATTGAAGTTAATTCCCAAAAGGGTATCATCTCTTTTGGGAACAGTTGTATGAAAATCATTAGTGACACACATTTCTATCATCAGAAGTTGAACAATGAAGGAAAATAAGGAACATGTCACTTCTCAAATTTGAGGTCAAAGATTGTTTCATTAATGTGATAATTTTAACTTTAAAATATCTTACATTTTGTAAAGTTAGATCAATATTTCAATTTGCTTTGCATTTCTAATAAAGCATTGAATTAAATGTAGCTTTGTTGGCTACCAGCTGTGTCACTATGGTTATGTGTCTTGAGTCTCGGTTTTATGATCTATGAAATGGGGGCTCAAATGACTCTTACTTCACAAAGGTGTTGTAGAGATAAAATACAACTACATGAGAAAATGTGAACAGAGTGGCTGGCACCTAATATGACAGGTAACTTGTAGGATATTACTGTTAGTGGAACACATATATGCTAGACTATTTCACAGTTTAGAATCTGAGCCATCTCAAATGCCATTTATCACTGACTTTTTTTTTCTTTTGTGAGGAAGATTAGCCCTGAGCTAACATCTGTTCCCAATCCTCCACTTTTTACTGAGGAAGATTGGCCCTGGGCTAACACACGTACCCATCTTCCTCTACTTTATATGGGATGCCGCCACAGCATAGCCTGATAAGCAGTGGTCGCTCTGTGCCCAGGATCCGAACCCGTGAACCCCAGGACGCCAAAGCAGAGCTCCCGACCTTAAAGGCTAACGCCACTGGGGCCGAAACATAGAGTTCTTAAAATGAATTTTATCTTAGTGAAAGGTGTTGGGAACTACGGTGCAAATGCAAATTCTACTTAATCTACATTTCAAGATCATAGAAGAAGCTATTGTTAAGGTAAGATTTATTTTCTGTTTAACCAAGGTAAAAGAGTAAATGTCACCACTCGGCTGCGTTGGCCAACAAGGGGAAGAGAGAGAGAGAGAAAAAGAGAGAGAGAGAGAACATAAACGAGCCAAACAAGCAAGTAAGATCCTGCCAATATTCTTTGCTCCAGGCTATGGCCACTTGGAAGCTTGAGCCCCAACATTTTATATTATAAAGCGTTTCTAAAATGTGCACAACCAATAGATTTCCCAAGCACTTCAATTTGCAGTACAATCAACTTGCAAAAGCCTGGAGAGAAAAGAGTTAGAAGTAGTCTTTTATTAAAACTAAAAATAGCAACTAATAAAATATTAACAGGAACAAATCTATACCAAATGCAAACAGCAATCTTTCAGTAACACAGTCAGCTTTCCATGAAAAGAGAAGTCAGGCAGAAAAGGAAAATTCATGAAAATCAACAGTAGGGACCCCTGAGATCCACTATACCAACATTTTGTAAATTGACAGAAATTTTCTTTTTCTGAACTGTAAATTCATGACATATTGAGTTCATGTACAAAGTTTAACAATAAATTCAAAGCCAAATATTTTATGAAGTCATTTTCCTTACTTCTAAAGACAATTAAATGTTGGGATTTGAGTATTTTTAAAGTTTCTATTTTTTAAGGTAGATGATATGTAAGATGATGTGTAAAGTAAAAGCCAGTCTCTCTTTTGTGACTATTATGAACTAGGCCTTTTTGTCTGCATCATCTTCAATCCTCTTACCTCCGTAAATCAGTTATTTTAACCACATTTCACAGCTGAGTAATCTGAGGTTCGGAAATTAAGAAGTTTGTCTCAGAATGATACCAACTAAAATACATAGAATTAGAACATAGTATTTATAACGTAAAATATATATTAATTTCAACACGTATTGCTGTTTTTACTCAGGAAATGTTAAGTTGTCTTATTTGTTTTTGTCCATCTAGTCAACATAAAAACAGATTACAAACATTTACAAATCTCTGATGGTGATATTGAGTAATTTTTCTGTATTATTGCAAAAGAAACATGAAATTAGTTTCCTGATATTTTCTGTAGAATGTTTATTACTCTATAACAATTTTGCTATCTTATTCATATAATAATATACTCATCATAGATTACACAGTGCCCAAAAAGGGGAAAACAATAATGACTCCAGATTCAATAACCAGTCATGATATCTATTTTCCGTGTTAAAAACATGTTCCGTAATATGTTGTGATCTGATCTTTAAAACTTAACAATATGTCACGTACATTTTCTGTGGCAGTATGTATTCTAAATGAATAATTCTGCATTTTAGTGGTAGAATTCTTTGTTCACACGAATAGATACAACAGTAGATGTGGACCTGCTCTGCTTGAAGTGAGGAGAGGAGGAGCACATCTAATGGAGCTGCTGCTCACCCTTCCCGCCCCTCGTCACTATCTGAGCATCCTTGGTGGAACTGGGCTTTCATGGGGAATTCTTTGAAAATTCTCCTTCTAAATCATTTTGTTGAATGCTAGATTATGATTCAAATCTGTGGAATATCCCTAAATTATTTAACAAGCCAAAACTGTTTGGGGGACTCAGAATAATAAAAATAATCATGAAAGGGCTGGCCCAGTGGCGTAGTGGTTAAGTTAGTGCACTCCACTTCGGTGGTCTGGGGTTCACAGGTTCAGATCCTGGGTGCGGACCTATGCACCGCTTATCGAGCCATGCTGTGGCAGGTGTCCCACATATAAAGTAGAGGGAGATGGGCACGGATATTAGCCCTGGGCCAATCTTCCTCAGCAAGAAGAGGAGGATTGGCAACAGATGTTAGCTCAGGGCTAATCTTCCTCACCAAAAGTAATAATAATAATAATAATAATGAAAATCATTATTATTGAAGAGAGAAATAATAACTATTTATTAACCAATTTAAAAAAGATAATTAATGATTAAAGCATCTCTATACAATAAGCATTATCAGTATCCACATCTCTGAAAATGAAGAGATTGTGACGTAGAAGGATTGTAATGACTGAGAGAAGGAAAAAGCCTGACATTCTGCCTGGAGGAAGTTTCTGGACCTTAAGGCATGAAGGAGAAATGCAAACAAAGCACAGTGGTTTTACTGCGTTGAGGAGACAAAGATCAGAGTTTAAAAATGCTGTGACAGCTGGAATTTGTGGGCCAGAGTGTAAACCTATACAGACAGAAAGTTCTAGAAATCTTCATAGAGTCTCCTTGAATCTTTTGGCAAATACCTGAGCTCCACATGCACAGTAAGGCTACACCTAGCTGGGCAAGACACAACTACTAGAGATCTGTAAGCTGAGCAGTTCCTAGAGACAATAGATGACTGAGAGATATTGGAGATACCACCAGCCAAAGTGAAGAGATCTTGTTCAACACCCAGAGCTCCCAGTAAAGACCCAGAAGGAAAAACTTCACAGGGCTAAACTAGACCCGTAGTAATGGCTACTCTAGGTCAACTATAACAAAACTTAAAAGAAACAAGCCTCGAAGGGACCAGGCTGATTCTTAAGTAACTTAACTGCCTGCCTAAATAAACTTCAACACCCATTAAGTTAGAGAACAGAATCCAGATACTAAACAATGTAAAAATCAGTATCTTTTGGTTCAGTATTTAACCAAAAAATAAATAGACATGTAAAGAAGCAGGAAAATGTGACCAATAAACAGGAGAAAATAAATCTCAGAAATGTGAGAGACAATGGGATTAGCAGACAAGGACTTTAAAATAACACAGTTTTGAAAAAGATGTACAAAGTTAGAGAAATTTCAACAAGTGATTTCAAGATTTACTACGAAGTTACAGTAAATACGGTGACACTGACATGAAGATAGATAAATAGATCAGTGGAACAGAATCAAGAATTCAGAAATATGCCTACAAATAATGGTCAATTGATTTTTAAAAGCAGATGCTGAAATAAGTCACTGGAGAAGGCACAACCTTTTCAACAAATGGTGGTAGAAGAAATGGATTTCCATATGGTGAAAGAATGAACCTTGACCATTAAAAGATAATGTAGCCCCTAATTAACTCAAAATGAATATAAAAGCTAAAACTTCTAGATGAAACACAGAGGTAAATCTTCATGACCTTGAGGTATCTTAAACAGGACATCAAAAGCACAAAACTGAAAGAACAAATTGATAAATTGGATTTCGTTAAAATTAAACACTTCTGTTCTTTGAAAAACACTATTAAGTAAATAAAATGGCAAGTTAGAGATTGGGATTAAATATAAAAAATATATATTTAACAAATGTCTTATATTGAAACATATATAAAGAGCATTTAGAACTCAATAGGAACAGAGCAAATAAACCATTTGTTTTAAAAATAGACAAAATAGTGAACAGACAGCTTACAAAATGAGATAAACGAATGGCCAATATGCATATAAAATGGGGACATATAAAGTAAAAACAAAATGAGGTGTATCAGACACCTACTAGACTAAATAAAATTAAAAATACTTAGCAAGACTGTGGAGCAACTGAAACTCTCAAAAGTTGCTGACAAAAGTGTAAAATGGCTTGACTATTTGGAAAACATCTTGGCCTTTTCTTATAAGATTAAACATGCATATACTATACCATTCAGGAATTCTATTTGTAAGAATTTACCCAAGAAATTTTTTTACATTTGTTTACAAAAAGATTTGTATACAAATGTTCATAGCAACTTTATTCAGAATAGACCCAAACTAGAAACTTCCCAAACATTCATCAATAAATAAATGGCAAACAAATTATGATATATCTAATAAATAGAATATCCCCCAGCATTGAAGAAATAAATTATTCACACCCACAACCTAGATGGCTATCACAAACTCCAGATTGAATGAAAGACATCAGACACGAAATTGTACATACTGTGTAATTCCACCTATATGAAATTGAGAAAAGGGGAAAACTAATCAGTAGTGACAAAAGGCTTATGTCATTTTTTGGATCAAGTATGGCATAGAAGAATTAAGTGTAAAGAGGCATCAGGGAACATTTTGGGTAATGAAAATACTATAAATGTTAATGGTGGAGATTACATTGGGTTCAGTTATTTGTTAGTATTCGCTGAACTGTACACTTGAGATGAGTACAGTTTATTGTAGGTAAATGATGTTTGAACAAGTTGTTTAAAATACATAAATTAGGAAAATCTCTCTTTTCCTATGCTCAGAAAAGAAAATGTACCTAACAAAAAAATGATTTGTTTCTTGAAAGCCTGAAAGAATCACCAGGAAAAACACATGGGTGTAGGCAACCCAGTTGAGCTGGTTTTTGTATTACTCAATTTCCTCTGATAGATATAGTTCCCTCCTTTACACATATTTTGTAAATTTAGATTTTATAGCCAATCAACTGCTTCTTTATGATTTCCTTGTTTATAAATTAACAAAAAGTGCCTTATTCTTTTAAAAATCTGTTTCTCGGGGCCGGCCCGGTGGCGCAAGCGGTTAAGTGCGCGCGCTCCGCTGCGGCGGCCCGGGGTTCGCTGGTTCGGATCCCGGGCGCGCACCGACGCACTGCTTGGTAAGCCATGCTGTGGCGGCGTCCCATATAAAGTGGAGGAAGATAGGCACAGATGTTAGCCCAGGGCCGTCTTCCTCAGCAAAAAAAGAGGAGAATTGGCGGATGTTAGCTCAGGGCTGATCTCCTCACAAAAAAAAAAAAAAAAAAAAAAAAAAAATCTGTTTCTCACCTATGAATCGATTGCTCTTCTTATTCATAACATTTCATAAGCTGGTTTTTTAAACTATTTGTATGTAATGGACTGACAGAGAAGGAGTTCAGGGCAGAGTCAAGAGCACACGTTTTTGAGTCAGAGACCCGGAAGCTTGATGCCTAGCTCTCCAGCTTGCTAATGTTGCTCAACATCACTAACAATCGGTTTTCACTAGTAAATAAAACTAACTAATGGAATACCTTTTGCTCACCTAAGCGTGCAGGTGCAAATTCATACCATCTCCATCTTTTTTTACTTGTCTCCCCACTTCATTTTCGCTTTTTCCGATATGCCAGACGCAGTAGGTGTTATTTACATGATTTCTATTACTATACTTTCTAACCTCTTTTTTATACTTTCCAGTTGGTTCCTCTAAACCTACAAGCACAAAAATCTCCCTAAAGCTTTTCCTTAATCATTACAACCCCATCAAAGAGTCTGTCTGTCCATGAGGACACAAATGGGCCTATAATGTCTGCATGACTATTTATATCTCTGTATTACTAGTTTTATTATATAATGGAAGAATCTTCATGAAGACTCACGTGAACTCCTCCTCAAATTGATTATGAGTTGAGAATGATGCCAGATATCACTTAAAAGGGCCTTTTTTTCTATTTTTTCTTTAAAGCAACAGCTTTGATTTGTTACTCTCATGACATTTGGTACTAATAGTATTCATAACACAAAGAGTAGCTTAAATTTTTGATTTTTTTTTTTTTGGTTCACAATGCCTCTCTCTGATTCTATCACAATATAATAAAGCTTCTCTCTCTCTTTTTTTTTTTTTTGAAAAATCACTCTCTTTAGATTAAAACAATTTATTCAATTAAGCGTTTAGGAAAAGAAAGCAGGTGATAGAAGGATATAGCAAAGTTAGAATGAAAGAAAAAACAGGAAAAAGCAAGTTTAAAAGGAATACAGAGAGAAGAGATCTGAACTCCTCTCTTAGACATGACTTCATATTGATTCCCACTTGTGACACAGGCTTCCTTATACTCTCATGTGTCACATCTCTTAAAGACGGCTTTTAGATGACAGCAGAAGAAAGTCAAGAACAATGAAATTTTCTGGGTGAACCAGAGGCAAATACTGGCATTTCAACACAAAGCTGGCGCAGAACATTCCCCCTATGAAAACACTGGTAGGCATGAATTTGAACTCAATCACAGTTACCCTTAATTCCCTGCTTTCACAATGTGAAAGTGAGAAATATTCCTCTTCATCAAATATATATCAAGCACCTACAAAATGTATAAGAAACTCCATATCTGAGATCTAGTGCAACTTCTAATTACAACTCTTTTGTCTTAGGAAGACATTGAAAGATGCGTAGTCTTTCTCATGATTCTGTTCCACTTTCTATTTTTTTTTCTGCTTTGAACTTCAGAGAGACAGGCTACAAAAATATTTCAGTAATCAATATCTACAGTTAAATCAACACCTTGAGATTCTAAACTTTCATTCTTTAACATTTTTAAAAAATTTTCTTGGGGAAATTGCTTTGAAAAGTAATGAGTAGATACATTACAATATCAAGAAAACTTTTCCACATGAACTAAAAATACATCAATGACAGACTTATTCAGGTCATATGAAAATTATTTCCAATGTTAATAATGGTTACATGTTTGAAAGTGTTTCCCAGGACTTTCCTTACCTAGCTGTGGTTTAAAATATTACAGGTTTCCATATTTCTGAAGTGGTTTAGTAACTCTGCTTAGGAGCAGAACAATGAACTAGATGACTTCATGATAATACCCAACTTCCTCACTCTTGTCTTAATCAGTATGTCAACTTTGCATATGAGAAAGATGAATTCTTACTATTATTCATTTAATGTTAACAGCAATAAATACCAACTATGGCATATATCTAAAAAGTACTGCATAGGTTTCAAACCAGAGTTAATCTGCTAAGATCCATAAGATTTACAGAGATGAACTAATTACACACGTCTTAATTTGTGTGTTATATATTTTATAAGTCAAAATTATTTGTTGTAAGGGCTTCTTTCAGTTTGTGCATTGTCACAAATGCATCTTAAATTTTTTTTAAACTTATAGTGATTATTTTAATATAACAGAAATCTGTTTAGTCAACATATAAAATGACATTTTTAATGAATTATTTGATATTTAAAAGAATAGATAATGTTTATCAGTTCATTTAACATCCATTGTTATCAAAGCAATATCTATATTGCACATGAAACCAAGAATTAAGCAGTTTTATTACATAGTCAATGCATATGTATAATCAGCAAAAGATTTCAAGGAAGAATATCATTGTTCTTTTTTATATGTGTAACTTTTTCTATGTTAACCTTCTTATTTATCACTTCTGTTTCTCTTCATTTGTTCTGTTGATTCAAGTTACTATTTGGAGTCATTTCTTTAGCTCAATACTTGCTCCCAACCACCGTCTTTGTGCTGGTTACTGGCAAATGTATTACATTTCTACATGATACAGACTCTAGAAAACATTACATACATATTGTTTTATTCAATTGCTTTTTAAGTCAATTAAAAGAAGAAAGGAGAAAAATATGCACTTATGCCGTCTTTTATAATTACATAATTAGCCTTCCTGGTACTATTTATTTTTCCATGTGGATCCGAAATACCATCTGAGGTCACTTATTTCAGCCTGAAGAATTTTCTTTAGTATTTCTTTTAAGGTGGGTCAGTTAGTAACAAATCTTGATTTTGTTGTTCTTTGTGCACTTTGAATATGTCAACCACTGCTTTCTAGCCTTCATTTTTTCTTTTTTTTAGTCTTTTATTATTTTATTTATTTATTTATTTTTAATTTTTTGTTTATTGCAGTAACATTAGTTTATAACATTGTATAAATATCAGGTGTACATCATTATACTTCTATTTCTGCATAGATTACATCATGTTCACCACCCAAATACTAATAACAACCCATCACCACACACATGTGCCGAATTATCCCTTTCACCCTCCTCCCTCCCCCCTTCCCCTCTGGTAACCGCCAATCAAATCTCTGTCTCTATGTGTTGTTTATTGTTGTTATTATCTACTACTTAATGAAGGAAATCATACGGTATTTGACCTTCTCCCTCTGACCTATTTCACTTTGCATAATACCCTCAATGTCCATCCATGTTGTCAGAAATGGCTGGATTTCATCGTTTCTTATGGCTGAGTAGTATTCCATTGTGGATATATACCACATCTTCTCTATCCATTTGTCCCTTGATGGGCACTTAGGTTGCTTCCAAGTCTTGGCTATTGTGAATAACGCTGCAATGAACACAGGGGTGCATGTATCTTTATGCATTGGTGTTTTCAAGTTCTTTGGATAAATACCTAGCAATGGAATAGCTGGATCATACGAAAAATAGCCTTCATTTTTTCTGATGAGGAATCTGCTAATTTTATTAAGGCTCCCTTGTAAGTGACGAGTCATTTTTCTCTTACTGCCTTCAAGATCTTCCTCTTGTCTTTGGTTTTTAGTATTTTTATCATGATATGTCTGTTTGCGGATCTTTTTGCATTTATCTTTCTTGCAGTTCATTGAGCTTCCTGTATCTGTAGATTATTGTTTTACAATAAATTTTGGAAGTTTTCAGCCATCATTTCTTTGAATATTTTTTTCTGTTCATTTCTCTCACTCGTCTATGTCTTATATTCCCATTATGCATATGTTGGTGCGTTCAGTGGTGTTCACATTTCTCTGAAGCTTTATTTTTTATTTTTTTTCTATCTCTTCTTCTGCTTGCATGATCTCTAATAATCTATTTTCAAGTCTACCAATTCTCTCTTTTGCCAGTTCAAATCTATCATTGAGCCTCTCTCATTGATTTTTCATTTCAATTATTATACTTTTCAATTATAGAATTTCTATTTGGTTCTTTTTAATAGATAATTTCTATCTCTTTATTGTCATCATTCTTTTCTTCTTTAATCATGTTTTCCCTTACTTCCTTGAATTCATTTATGTCTACTTTGAAGTCTTTCTGTTACTTGCTACATTTGGTCACTCTCACAGACAGTTTCTGTTGCATGCTGATTATTTTTTTCCTGGTGTACAAGTCATAATTTCTTATTTTTTTGGATGTCTCAGAAATATTGTTGGAAACTGGATATTTTAGAAAATATAGCAACTCTGGGTACTGTCCCCACTTCCCCCAGACTCCAGGCTTGTTATTTTTATTTGCTTGTTTACTGGTTTAGGAACCAGCTGGATTATTTCACTCCCTCAGCATTAAGCCTTTGGTGTTGCACCTCAGGGGCACCCAGAATCACCTTGGGATAACAATTGTTTTTGTAGGTTATTTTTTACTATCTCTTTATTTGAACAATGTTGACATCCGTTAATTGCTGTTGAGATCCACTAATTGAGATCCCCCATTGCTGAGATCCACTAATTGCTGGCTGATTGCTTTACCATTTTCAACAATGCTCCGGGTCATAGATTGCTCTACAGACTAATCCAATCAAATTCAGTTTCCTTTGAAGAAATGGTTACGGAGGTCAGTATTTGAGATTTGCTCTGACCCCAGAAAATAGCTATCTCTTTCCCAGGTTCTCTCTGGCAAATGAGCCAACAAACAGTTGAGCCTATATTTTTAATAAATCTATGAATCTCTTCCTAATTTCCTTTCACTGCCTCCTCCATTGTTTTGAAAGCACCCTTAGGCTTCAATTTCTCCACATCCTATTGCAAATCTAGTTAGTTGCTTTTGGAAGACACTAAGATTTTATGATATTCTGTTTTATGATTTTCTTCTCTTTCCTCTCCTACTCCTCCAGCGAAGTCTTTGAGCAATATCTCTGGAGTTGGGGGTAGGGACAATAGCACATTTCTCTCTGAGTGATATCCCTGCTCTAGGAACTGAGTGCTAGATAGTGGACAGGCAGTAGCATCATTAGGTCTTCTCAGCTTGCCTCTCCAACATAGAACTGCTGTCTTATGGGCCTGCATAAGGATGACTGGAGCCCCAGCATTCTCAGAAGCACCAGACTCAAGATAGTATCTCCTCCCATCAGTGGGTGCTAGGCAAGAAAACGGGGCCCTTACCTCTTACCTAGAACTTAGACTCAACTACTTATAGAGCAGGACAAGATGTGCTGACATCCTGAGCATCTAGGGGAGGTAGGCCTCTAACTGGGAGGTGTGAGTAGAGGAAGGCCTGAGTTCCTGGTTGTGCTAATCTGTACAATTAATCTGTACTAATCTGTCCTAACGTACTAATGGTGTTTCTATCTGGTTAAGCTGGGAAAGAGGAGGGAGGGAGCAGTCTTGGTTCAAATACTATAGCCTCTCACTGTTATGACTGAATTTTAGTAGATTTTCTTGGGTAGATATTTCTTTATGGTCTATATGCCCTTAGCACCATTTCCAGAGACTTTAAATGTTTGTGTTTTGTTTTGTCGTGTGTGTGTGTGTTCGTGTATATATCTATTTTTTTTCTTTTTTTTAAATTCTGCTGGGAAGTGGTCCACATTGCTCCACATGCTACCATGCCAGTGACTGTGCTTTAATAGATAAATTTTCTTTTCTTTATGTTACTTTTTTTGAATAGCTTTACTTTTTTGAGTAATTGTCTCAAATGTCTTTTAGCCTTGGTCTATTTTAAAAATATAGGATAAGAGTTGTTTGTTATCACTCGTACACATACATCATTAATTCCATCCTCTTTATTTATTTGGAGTAACATATGAAATGATTATATGAATCAAGAAAATTAAACAGCTTTATAAGCACCAGCAAATTAATATTAATATCATCACTAAGAAATAAATGGTTTAAATGCAGTTATGTTCTTGCTTTAGAGGTTCATAGAGGCAAATATGTTTCTAATAAATGTTTAATGGTCTTCATTAAGCTCTCTTAGAACATTAAAATCATCTAAAATTGCTGCAATAATTAGTCTTCTAAACAGCAGAGTGAGCACAAGTAGGATTGATCACTTGCCCAGATTAAACAATGCAGCCTCCAACGTTTTGATGACTCTTACTAAAAACAGAAGCCACCATCATATACTCTTTTTATATAGAGAACAGTAATATCAAGAGAATATCAATTCTTGAACACTCTTATTCTTTCATACACTATTGTGTCAAGCATTAGATGAAATTTTCAGCCCAAGTGTGCATAGAGAATCAACTGACTACTAGGAAAAAATATTTTTATGTAGCTAACAGAGCATGAAAAGCACAGAAATAAACTAACAATCTGAGCTGGCATTGTTAGTGTTGCATTCACTTGGATGATTATGGGCTTTTGAAACATGGACATATTTTGACCATTTCAATCACAAAAGATATGGTCAATTGACTTGTAGAAGGACTACAAATGGAGTTTCAGATTCCTCTGTTCTATTTTTACCAAACTATAGGAGGACAAAGCCATTTATGACTTATGTTGAGAGTTTTGATGTTATTTTATGGGCATTTGAGTTGCAAATTGTCTATTACCATGGAACTTAACTGAGGCTGCTACTGCAAAAAAGGTTTTAAATTTCATGTAGGAAAAGAGATAAAATTGCAATCAAAACAACTTTTCCTGATATTGGCCATCTATTTCCTGAAGCAAAATAAATTTAAAAATCCCTCTTTGCTTAAACTGAACTAACGCCAATAAGTCCCAGTAGTAATAACGTAAGTTCATATTAGTTTTGAGGCCAAGGTAATTTAGAAGAAAACATCAAAAGTCCAATGAATGCTGATAATATTCCTTCACTAATGACTTAGATGTGCACCGATGACTCTCAGGGAAATGATGCAGAGCAGTTTTCTTAACCTACAATATGTCATGCAGAATACTCTTCAATATATCAACCAACCTCACTTTCCATTGGGGTGTTTTTGAGTCTTGCATTTTTTTTTTCATATGTTAAGATTTTATTCATCTGAAATAACTCAGCATCCTTTCTAAGAGATGTTTGAGTCTCCTTTGGAAACATTTTGCTATTTATAGCATCTTACTTATGATCTTTAAAAATTGGAATAATTGTCTTGAGAAATCCTTCTCTCTAGTGGCTCAAAGGACTAGATTTTTACCCCCTATCATGCACAGATTAACCATCTTTTTGAAAACCAGGTAATGATTTTTCAAATGTGCAATTTAAAATTTCAAACCATATTACCATTTTCCTCCTAGAAGCTTCACTGTCAGTGACTTAGTAAAACCATCATTAATCACAAGATAAGCTACAGTCATGTGGTGATTGTAATTTGGTCCCACGGAACCAAAGACAAATGATATGGAATACTATTAGCAATGATAACTTTAATGTAGACATTCATCATGGACTCAGGTTCACTTGATGTGACTTTGGGATAAAAACAGGGGGAAATTGCCTTGCTGTTGAAAATTCTATTGCTATTAAATCATAATTTTGACAAAACTGTACAAAATAAGAGTGGTAGATTTTGTTTCCCATTTTTCACTCATAAACGACAAAATTGCAGGGGGCTTTGAAGAACCCAGATGCAGTGCAATTAGAATAGTGAATACTGATTAGTTGTTATCTATCTAATTGCTAATAATAGAATCTGAGGTTTTGGCAAGCTGTCTATTTATAGGAGTCTCAAGGCTGCTCCAGCTCTTCAGAACAGGTAGGCTGCTAACAGAGGCTAAGAAGGAGACACACACACACACACACACACACGATCACATGCACATGGACTCACACACATAGAGATTCTTTCATCAATGACATATGTTATTGGTCATAAACTTCTTGAATATATTGCATTGTAATCTTCTAAAACAGAATACAATTTTTAGGAAGAGATCCCTAGTTGCCTAACTTAACTCAAGTACTATTCAGTGGTCACATTTAAGAGGGCATTAACATTTTCAAGGACCTACACAATTACTAAAAACTTCCCCTGTAGGAAATCCCTGGTGTGAACTGAACACTATCAAAAGAGTGATTGCAATTCACAACTGGGAATAAATATGGAGTATGACCTGCAGCCTTCTCCTAAAGAATATATGAGTTGAGCTTTAATTCTTCATGGGGGAAAACAATCAAATCTGTTACATAAGGAATAAATTTAGGCAACACTGTTGTGTATTTTACTTCATTTGTTTTGTTTGTCTCTGCCACCCAGACCTACCTGTGTAGTTTGTTCAATTACCCGTCTCTGCCCCTATAAATTTAGTTATTTTCTTCCCTGCGTTCTTTAGTTGAGTTATCTAATCACACTCTATAATCCCAGGGATTAAAGATAATTCTGTGGTCCAGATGGAGCAGATATGTTGTTAAACCACAAGATCTCTGCAGAGTCGGATTTGAGATCTGGTCCATCAAATCTTCTGGTCTTTGAGAGTTGAATTCAGAAAGAGGAATGGGAACGACTCTAATGCTTTATTTTCTTGAATTTTAAAATATTTATATTTTTGTGTTTGAGAAAGTGTCTCAACATTTCAGTTGTATTGATACTGTATATAAATACATATATGTATAATTAATCTTTAATTTCTTTTTTTTGTGTGAGGAAGATCAGCCCTGAGCTAACATCCAACGCCAATCCTCCTCTTTTTTGCTGAGGAAGATTGGCTCTGGGCTAACATCATGCCCATCTTCCTCTACTTTATATGGGACGCCGCCACAGCATGGCTTGACAAGCAGTGCACTGGTGCGTGCCCGGGATCCGAACCTGTGGACCCCGGGCCACTGAAGTGGAGTGCACATGCTTAACCGCTGTGCCATGGGGCCAGCCCCTAATCTTTCATTTCTGTCGGTCTATCTATATTGCATTTAGTTTAGTTTTATCTATATTCTGCCTGCTGATTTATTTGGTTGATGGGAATATTCTTTAGTTCTTGTGAATCCTGAAGAATAAATGCTATATTTGCTTGAACATATTTGGAGCTTGTATCATTCTACTTCATGTCTCTAAATTCTCAGTTTCCTCATCTGTATGAGAACCTTACAGATTGTTGCTGGATTATGTTAGATAATGGTGCAGAGCAATTAAGATAGTTCCCAGCCCACAGCAAGTCTCAACAAACCATCATGAGAACTGTGATAATAAAACCTGTCGATAAAATAGGAAGCTTAGATCTAGAAAATCTTCACACACCCTCTCCTGCAATTCAAAACGCGCTGGTTGCCTTCAGGCAATAAAGTTGCTGCCCAAGTGCTTTATTCATAGGACGTATGCATTATTTCACAAAGTTTTACTAAATTATATGCCTTCACTATTACTGCAATTATGGGAGTCACTGAGTTTCTGCGAATGATATGAGGATATTTTATCTGATTAGTTACTTAAATTCCTCTTTGTTTCCTCTTGAAGGAGTGTAAATTTCTAGTTGTTTAGGTCTAGTTCATTATGTTTGGGTCCAAGGTAGAATGGTACTGACCCCTTCTGGTTAACTCTATTACAAATTCCTGGGAAATGTATTTTCAATTTGCAATATCTCAGTTCAAACAATTCCTTTATCATTGATATCTTTGGTGACAAACAACTTCCTTTGTAAGAGGTTTTCTCCTGACTCCTTATGCGTATCCATTTATTCAACAAAAATATATTTTATGCCTACAATGTACAGGCAGTGTTGTCAGTGTTGGAAATATGGAAGTAAACAAAATAGACAAAAATTTCTAACTTCATGTAGCTTATATTTAGTGTTGATTGGTATGAATTTTTCTGTGGAAGATGCACTGTTTATACCCACCACTCTACTTCTAAGCAGTACCAACCCATTGCTGTAATTTAGAGAAAGGTACGGTGCTCTCAACTGCAAGGAAAAGTATAACAGCATATTTACATGTTTTTAATAAATTTTATCCTTGAATTATAATCTAAAACTAAGCACTATTTCAAGTATACTTTTGTCCAGACTCATCTTGCTTTAGACATTTGAACAGGATAAAAGTCCTTAAATTTACTCTTAGATAATTATCAAAGCACTTTATGCTAAATCTTAGCAAGTGTATCTTTTAAGTACTTATTTCCCACTACTGTTTAGTGTCAACCCGGTCATTATCTTAGTTCGGTCAACTGTCATCTCCTATAGGCATTAATCCAAGTTTTCCATCTGTATCTATTATAATAGACTATAAACACTACTGAAAAGATGTCTTTTTGTTTCAAAATTATCAACTGACTTTCACTTCTCACTACCCCCACATCACACGATAGTTTTCAACAAGATAAATAGGAGGAACTTTCAGTTCCTCAAACATGACAATCTGCAACTCCCATACTCAACTTTATTTCAAACAGAAAATTCCACTGGAATCCATTGGTGGATTTTTTTTTTTTTCTTTTCTATTTTTGGTGGTGGTGGGAGTGGTTTCTGTCTATCTGTCTTTCTCACTGGACTCACTAAGCTGTGAGCTAATAAAGGTGGGGATCATGTCTTACTCATCTTTGTATGCTCAGCTTCTAGCATAGTTCCTTCCTCTTCCCCTTGTTCTATGTAAATAATTTTTTTGAGTCATATTTCGCATATCATATAATTCACCCTTTTCAAATGTACAATCCAATCACTTTCAGTAAATGCATTATTTATTGTTAAACCATCACAATAGATCCATTTTAGAACATTTTACCACCTCAAAATGAACATGTGCTGTTCGTGAACATCTACTTTTTATCCTTCCTCCTCCTGTCTTTTCTGGATATTTCGTATAAATTGAATCATAAAATATATGGTCTCTTGGGTTTGGATTCCTTCACTGAACATGTTTGCATTCTTTCACTAAAATGTTTTTGAGGTTCATTTACGGCATAGCATAGTTTGTTCCTTTTTTTTCTAGATAGTATTCCATTATATATATAGGGACCATTATCATGTATATAATGAAATATATATATAATCACTTCTGTCAATCTCTGCTTAACTGAGAGTGTCTTAGTTTTTCTTTATTTATGAAGGATAGTTTTATAAGACATAGAACTCTTCGTTGACAGTCTTTTTTAAACCTTGACTATATTTTCCCACTGTCTCTTGGCCTGGATGGTTTCAGATGAGTCACCTGTTGATCTTGTAGAGGATGCTTGAACATGATAAGTCATTTTTCTCTTGATGCCTTCAAGGTGTTCTCTTCATCTTTGAATTTCATTTGGTTGACTAAGAAGTGTCTAAATGGGGATCTCTTTGAGGTCATTCTACTTGGAGTTTGTTAAGCTGCTCATGTGTTTACATTAAATATTTTAATTAAGTTTGAGAACATTTCATTTATTATTTCTTCAAATATTATTTTACCACTCTTCTCTTTCTCTGGTTCTTTCTTTATTCATATGTTGGCATGCTTAATGTTGTCCCTCACATCTATAAAGCTTTGTTCATTTTTCTTAATTCTTTGTACTTTCTGTTCCTCAGTCTGAATTATCTCCATCTATCTATGTTCAAGTTCACCAGTTATGTTTTTCTGCCAGCTCAAATCTACTGTTGAGTCCCTCTAGTAAATTTTTCATTTCAATTATTGCACTGTTCAGCACCAAAATTTCTATTTTATCCCTTATTTTAATTAAAATAAAAAATATTTATTATTATTGTGTTATTATTATTTCTATGTCTTTTTTTGAAATTCTCCACTTGGTGAGACATAGTTGCCATACTTTCCTTTAATTCTGTAAACATAGTTTCATTTAGTTGAGAATCTTGAGAAGAATGAGACCCATAATTTTAATGAAAGTTAACAAGCTAACAAAGTTAGCTACATGTTGTCTACACGAAATCCACCTTAAATATAAAGGCACGGATAGGTTAAAATTGAAGGGAGAGATAGAGATAATACCAATCAAAAGAAAGCTGGAGTCACTGTATTAATTTCATAGAAAGCAGACTTAAAAACAAGGAAAATTCTCATGGATAAAAAAGGACATTACAGAATGATAAAGGAGTCTATTTTTCAGAAAACATAACAATCCTTAATGTGTGCACCTAACAGCAGAATATCAAAAGACACAAGGCAAAAATTGACAGAACTACAAGGAGAAATAAACAAATCTACTATAAAATTAGAGACTTCCACACCCCTCTGTCAGCAATTGATAGATCAAGCACTCAGAAAATCAATAAGGATACAGATGAAGTGAACTGCAGAAATCAATCAACCTTATCTAATTGACATTTATGGAATGTTCCATCCAACAACAGCAGAATGCACATTCTTCTCAAGCTCACTTGGAACACTCATCAATGTAGACCATATTCTGGGCCATAAAACACACCTTAGCAAATTTAAGCAGATCACAATGGAATTAAAGTAGAGATCAATAACATAAAGATAGTAGGAAAATCCTTAAATACTTGGAAATTAGAAAATACACTTCTAAGTAGCACATGGGTCAAAAAGAAGTCCCAAGAGAAATACAAAAATATGATCTAAACAAAAATGAAAAGATATATATTATCAAAAATTGTGGGATGCAGCAGAAGTAATGCTTAGAGGGAAATTTATCATATTAAATGCATATATTAGAGAAAAAGGAAGATCTAAAATCAATAACTTCAGTTTCCACCTTAGGAATGTAGGGAAAGAAGAGCAGATAAAGTCTACAACAAGCAGAAGAAAGGAAATAATAAAAATTAGAACTGAAATCAACAAATTAGAAACAAGAAAACAATAGAGAAAATCAACAAAACCAAAACCTGGTTATTTGGAAAGATGGATAAAACTGGGACATATCTAGACAGGTTAACCGTGAAGAAAAAAGAGAAGATACAGATTACTGATATCAGAAATGAAAGAAGGATGGTCAGACTGATCTCACACTCATGGGATTTATTCTGTGATTTATTACGTGACTAAGTGAGATTTATTCCAGGCATGGAAGGTTAGCTGAACATTAAAAAAAATCAATAAATGTAGTAAGCCATATCTACATGCTAAGGAAAGAATATCATATGATCAGATCAATTGACTCACAAAAAACATTTGACAAAATCCAACACTTATTCAGGATAAAAATTCTCAACAAACTATTAATAGAATGGATCCTCCTTGACTTAAGAATGAACATCTACAAAAAACCTACAGCCCTTATCACACTTAATGGTGAGAGGCTAAACGCTTTTCCTCCTAAGATTAGGAACAAAGCAAGGATATCCTCTCTCCCCACTCCAATTCAACATCATACTAGAGGTCCTAGCTAGTGCAATAAGAAAAAGAAATAAAATATACACAGATTGGAAAGGAAGAAATAAAACTGTCTTCATACATAGATAACATGATTATCTATGGAGACAACACACGAGAATCTACATAAAGCCTCCTGGAACTCATGAGCAAGCACTGCAAGTTTGCAGGTAACAAGGTCAGTATTCAAAGGCCATAGCCTTCCTATAGACCAGCAATAAACTATTGGAAGTTTTAACCAAAAAATATTATTTATCATAGCACACCCCAAAATGAAGTATTTAGGTATAAATGTAACAAAATATTGTCCAGGGTATGTATGTATTAAACGACAAAAATGATAACTCAAAGATCTAAATAAGTGGAGAGATACTCTGTGTTCATAATCAATATCGTTATGATGTCAGTTCTTCTCAACTTGATATACAAATTCAACGAAATCCTTGTCAAAATTTCAGCAGGCTACTTTGTTGATCTTGACAAATTAATTCTTAAAGTTATATAGAATGGGAAAGGACCTCACATAGCCAACACAATTTGCAGAAGAACGAAGTTAGAGGACTCACATGGCCCTATTTCACGATTTACCATAAAGCTATGGTAACCAAGACAGCATCATGTTGGTGGAAGAACAGATACATAGGTCAATGGAATAGAATAGAGAGCCCAGAAATAGACCCACAGCAATATACACAACTCATTTTTGATGAAAGCATGAAAGCAATTCAAAGGAGAAAGGAAAGTCTTTTCACCAAATGGTGCTGGAACAATTGAGTGTCAACATAACAACATATGAACTTAAGCCTATACCCTACATGTTACCCAAATATTACGTCAAAGTGGATTATATATATAAAAAATGTAAAATATAAAAGTTGTAGAAGGAAAAGAATAGAAAGAAATCTACACGATTTGGTTTGGTAATGAGTTTTTAGATACAATACCAATATCGGGATCCATGAAAAAAGTAGTTAGGTGGTACTTTATTAAAATTAAAAATTACTGTTATGAGAATGAAAAGAAAAGCATTGACCAGGAAAAATATTTACAAAATGCATATCTAATGAAGACACAAGGAAATTGTAACTCAGCAATAAGAAAATAAATACCCTGTGCTAATTTCTCATTTTTGTTGTAACAAATTACCTCAAACTTAGCCGCTTAAAGCATGAAAATTTATTATTTTACAGTTCAGGAAGTCAGAAGTCTAAAAATGATCAGCAAGTATGCATTCCTTTGGAGACTTTAGGGGAGAATCTGTTTTCTTGTCTTTTCCACCTTTTAGACACTGATCCTGGTCCCAGGTCACTCCCACCTTTGTTTCCATCATCACATCTCCTTCTCAGACTCTGATTCTCGTGCTTCCCTCTTTTAAGGTCCCTTGTGATTACATTGGTCCCACCCAGATTATCCAGATTAATCTTCCCATCTCAAGATCCTTCACCACATCAAAAAAATCCCTTTTGCCAGTTAATGTAACATAGTTGTAGGGATTCGGATGTGGACATACTAGGGGATGGGAGTTATTCTGTCTATCACACAACTAGGTTAAAAATGGGAAAAAGATCTGAATAGACACATTCTAAAAAAAGATATACAGATAACATACAAACATATGCATATGTAAAGATTCTCAACATCATTTGTCATTAGGGAAGTGCAAATAAAAACAATAAGATAGCACTACGAACCGGTTAGAATGGCTGAAATCCAAACAAACTGACAATACCAACTGCTGGTGAGGATGTGTGTCAACAGGAGCTCTCATTCATTGCTGGTGGGGTGCAAAACGGCACAGCTATTTTGAAGACAGTTTGGCAGTTTTTTACAAAGCTAAACATGGTCTTACTGTAGCATTGACACTCCTAGATATTTATTCAAATGATCTGAAAATGTATGTGCACACAAAATCCTACACATGAGTGTTTATAGGAGCTATATTCATAATTGCCAAACTTGGAAGCACCCAAGACAACCTTCAATAGTTGAATTAAAACACACCGCAGCATGACATACAATGGAATACTACCCAGCGATAAAAAGGAACGAGTTATCAGGGCCAGCCCCGTGGTGCAGCAGTTAAGTTCACTGCACTCTGTTTCAGTGGCCTGGGGTTTGTGGGTTCAGAGGTTCGGATCTCAGGCGCGGACCTAGGCATGGTTTATCAAGCCATTCTGTGGCCATGTCCCATATAAAGTAGAGGAAGATGGGCACAGATCTTCCTCAGCAAAAAAAGAGGATTGGCAACAGATGTTTGCTCAAGGCTAATCTTCCTCAAAAAAAAAAAAACAAAACGAAAGGAATGAGTTATCAAGACGTGCAAAGAAGTGGATGAATCTTAAATGCATATTTCTAAACGAAAAAAACCAGTGTCAAAAGGTTGCATAGCGTATAAATTTATTCATATGACATTCTGGAAAGGGCAAAACTATAGAGAAGGTAAACAATTTAGTGGTTTTTAAAAAATTTTTGACCAAGCTCTTTTCTGCTCCAGTTATGCTCAGAGTCTTAGGTGATGTTACCAGCAAAATGCTATTGTTTTCAGTAATTCTTCGGAATAGTTTTTTTTTTTTTTTTCCAGAGCTGAGCCCCAAGTTAAATCAAATAGCTACAAAGAACTGGGAATGGAGATTTTCCAGAAAGCTTTTTGTTTTCTCAAACTACAGACTCTTCTCTTTGAGAGGTTGTTCAACAGAGTTCCGTGCCCACAGTGCCACTGAGCTGGGCGTGAGGGACGAGAGGAATAGCCCCAAGGTAAAATACCACAGTCCATGCTGTTCTCACCGAGGTTCAGTGTTTCCTGAGTAGATGCTTTCCATCTATTCTGCAAATTTGGTTAATTTCCAGAGTTCTACAATGTTTGTTATTGTTTTGTCAGTATTTTCATTGCTTTTCTGGCAGAGCAGGTTCATTGATGATCTCATCCACTCGTTCCAGAAGGTGATCTCTCACAAGCACAGATCTTGATCTTCAATGTGTGAGTATTCCAGCTGAAGCAGAATAACGAACGCAGTTGGAGTGTAGTGGTACAGTAAATTGAAGTCAGATTCTGGCGAGGGGGGCAGTTATGTTCCAGTATTAAAAGGTGAGATTTTTGTCCCATAAACAAGGGAAAAATACCTGAATATTTTGAATAGAGGAATAACCTGGAAAAACAAGATTCATGAAAAAGTATTCTTATAACTGTACATGAATTGTTGAAGAATGCTTTGCCGAAGAGAGGCAGGTTGAGGGTTTTTTATCTGGGAATAAAATGAAATGTCATGAGTTAATGTGGTCAATAGAAATATAAAGAATTACAAGATACATTTTTTAAGGAATACTTGATGGGATTTTGAGATTGGTAAATATGAGAAAGAGATAAAAGGCTAAAATCAGAGATGCGTTTAAATTTTTAAGTTTGAGTTTGGATAAATTGATCCATTAATGGAAATCAGAGATCAGCATTAAGAGAAGGTAGTTTGAGTTTAAATATTGATGGAATAAGCAAGATGAAATTTCCAGACAAAATGTTGGAGACAGGCAGCTAGAATTCAATTTAGAGGTTAAAGTTTGCTAATATAGATTTGCAGAAAAACATAAACTGTAAGAAAAGAACAATTCTAAAAAAGAGACGTGGTTTTTATAGAGAAGGCCCTTGTAACATACAGAAAACACAGTTTTCTGGAAATAGCATCTGTGGAAATAGCATCTGTGAAGCCACAGATTGTGGACAATTTGCTGAGCTCTATCAAGGGTGTGATGAGTTATTGGGAAGATGCGGCTTTAGAACATGTTTACTATATTTTAACTGAGAAAAAACTGGATAAGCAAAATGGGAGAAAGGCATAGAAGAGACAGGACTTAGTTTTTAGAATTTATGCAGTTTTAAAAGCGTCCTAGTGTTACCTTGGATCAGATCATGAAACAGAAAGAAGGACATTAATGGCAAAAATGGTGAAATCCAAATAATATCTGGAGTTTAGTTAATAATAATAGTAATAATAAAAAATATCGTTATTGGTTTGTCTGTCTAGCAGATAATCCCCTGTCTGCTTTGGCAAACGAGAGCACAAATAGAACCAAGACCGTATGGGTGCGTCGATGAACTACTTGGTGTTAACAAATTCTAGGCACAGCTCTTCATTTGGGTTCTTATATTATTTTCTTTTCTTGTAGGTGGAGATGTGTCATATAGTGAAGGAAGAACTGAAATTACTTGAGCTCTGAAGAATCAGAGCTAAATGTTTAATAGGGCACAGTTAAAATTTTTGATAGACCTCTGTAGAATGAAGTATTTTATAAGCATTTATTTTATATTTTACAATAGTAGAAACAGTGCATATACATTTCTGAATTGTAATTAAGGAGCACAAGTTATTAATTGTACTAGGGAAGTAGTGTTTTCGATGCTGTCATTAGATCTACAACTAGAATCATAATATAATCGCATATATATTTGGTTTGATCCTATTTTTAATCAAGATAATAACTATCAAATACTTTTTTATTCACATTCAATTGCTGTCAGTTGAATCTGCTCATAATTTTTCACTAAAATATTTGTTTTCTGCAGTTTATCACCTTATTATAGATGTTTTCTTACAAGCAGTGTAACATGTTAATGTCACTGAACCAATAAACTACTCTCAGGTTCTGACTAATGTAATTCAGTGTAAACTCTCTGTTCCGTTATATCATCAATATGTATCTTATGTGTTTAGGAAATAATATTATTAATAATATTGACATCTACTTTAAAAATACATATCGAACATCTTCTTCCTCTTACTACATTCTCTAAGGATCTACTTGATGCAAGTCATAATCTCCACTATGCATGTATTTATTTCCCCCAAAAAAGCAAATAGTGAACAATGTGGGGTTCATTTCATTGATCATATTTGTTGTTTACTATCTTCTCAACTTCTCTTTAAAGTAACTATTCACCAATTGTTGACTATTAAAGGAATTATAGTAATGTCACCCCTGAAATTGTTATCACTTACAAGTAATAAAAAGAACTAAACACAGATTCTTACGTGTATTCTCTTTTTGTTTTTTAAATTCTTGAGATGTAATTTCTGGAATTTGTATTTTTACAATTTGCTAAATGTACAGTACAAAAATAGTCTTCTTCTGTAGATAAAACCTCTGCCAGGGCTTTTTGTTTTATCTTTATGATGAATGCAGATTCTCCATTAAAAAGCAAATTTTTCATCTGAAATGTTGAATAAGATGTTACTTAAAATAATCCAGTTGGTTAAAATTAGATGCTGAGGAAGGAAAAAGATACACACATGTGAATATTTTCTGGTTCTATAGCAGTTTCACTTGATTGCAAAATAAAACTGTGTTAATCACTTCACATATAAAAAGCCAAATGAGTCTTGATATTCATGTTGATCTGAGTAATGCTACTTTCACCACAAATGCAAAGTATTAAACACACTTTTCTGATGACATTATTGCATATTAAATTAAGCCAGCCTTATTTTTAGACAATGGAAAAAATTACTTAGCAGTCTGACTTAGTTCTTCCCACTGTAATTCTACCCGTTTTTCTATTTTAATCCACATTCTGCTTGTCCTAAAACATGCTGTTTGTAAATTCAGGGGCTAATTTCATAAAAAGCAAAGTATAAGTTCTCCAGATATTCGTGTTAGATTTAACTATAGCTATCCCATTACATTATCTATCTAGCCCTTTTACTCAAGCTTTTTGGGTTACCCACTCATTGAAGGGAAATTTTCCATAAAACCCAATGCATAACTCCCAGCTAAAGATGTTGATTTCTTCAAAAACATTTATTGTGTTTTTGCAACCTAATGCAACCAGGTCTTTAATAAAAAACCTAGTGACAGGGTTGTTTAATGGGTGGAAAATGAATTTTCACCCTCAAACCAATTGAATACTATGATAGTTAGATCAGTATTTTTCAAAGTATGATCCATGGATGAACCTCATTCAGAACCACCTGGAGGTGTTTGTTAAAAATGATTGCTGGGGCATTATACTTGGTCTAATAAATCAGAGTATCTGACTTTAAAACAGCTACCAAGGATACTGTTGTATGTATGAAAATGTGAAAACCGCTGGGTTGGAAGGCAAGCTAAATTGTAGATGTTCTGTATTCAAGTTAGTTTTCTCATCACAGGCATTTATACTTGATTTGATAATATTCTTCTCTAGTGAAACTCCATAGAAGGCTAGCTGTGCTGATTCAGACAGCTGCCCAAACTCCCCACACACCCAATGCCTAATTCCTTGTATTAATCCCATTTCGTTACAATATTCTCAATGAAATTTGTTTGCAGATTATTATTGGAATATCTCTCAAAATATTCCAATGGAATTAATTTTAAGTATTTTTTTAAGAGTAAAGCTATATTTTTATCTGCACTCTAACCATTAAGACTTATTTTATATAACCAAGAGTTTTTGGTTTTTTAAAATACATTTGTCTATTTTCACCCATATTCATCAATCAAGACCAGGGACTTAATTTGCAAGGTCCAGGGCAAGATATATGTGTGAGACTCGTTGTTCATAAATTATTATGCATTTCTATGTGATGGAAACAGCATTAGACCAAGCCTGGGACCCTGTGAGAGCTCACTATTTGCATATCCATGAAGCTGTCTCTGCCAAGAGAATATTCATGCCTTCTACAAGTGAATGGCAAAAACATTGCTTGAAAAAGTGAAAAAAAAAAAAAAGAAAGAAAGTGAAGGAACATTTCTTGTTCAAGAATGAGCTATTTATATTTATATACTTATTATTTACGGTTATTTAAGATTTGAAAATTTTAAAAAGTCTGAAGTTATATATTGCTATCTTAAAATTGTATTAATTTTAAAGAACTATTTCTTGAATAAAGTCATTTATGACAATTGATTTCTTCAACTGATTGCTTATTTTTAAGTGAATTCCCCATCTTTTCAACATCATTTTACTCACCTACAAACCTATCCTAACCAAATGAATCTAAACTTGTGGAATACTGCTCCCATATAATAAAGATTTAATTTGGCGGAAAATGGAAACAATAGTAGATGTCCAGATAAGTTTTTGGCTGCCAGTCAAGATAAAGCTAAATATCTCTGGCCTGGTGTTTAATCTGTTAATGAAAATAGAGTAAATATTTTTAACACAAGAATACTAATTCGATATAACCAAATAAAGTCGTATTTAGCACATAGTTTCCTATTTTTCACTTCTTTTGCCATCATAAACACATTTTTAAAATTCCAGTGTTTCTAAATACACACTCCTCTCATATGTTGCACGTGGAGATATTTAAATAAATATGTAGTGTGGGTAAAATAGAATAACCTTTAAGATCTCTGCCAGCCGGCACTGAAATGAACCTTCAAAATCATTGTTTTCACTTTTCTGAAGGACTCCCTGAGGATTACATTGAAAACAATTCTGTCTTGCTGTCTAACACAGTTCACGCGTTGACTCCAACCCACAGTGACACAAAAGAATTCCTGCCGTGTGTCATCCTGAATGATGCACAATGTACATTCAGAAGACAACATTTGCATTCACGGTCTACATATACAACATGTATGTCGAGATCTCCATCTTACTGACGTTTACCAACATAAGCTATGATGGACCAAAGCTTAGGAAAATAGACCTAGTGGACATGACTAAATATATGACCACATGTAATAAAATTACATCTCAGCAGTTCAAACAGTTGCATCAAAAACTAACAGTGCTAAATTAAATGTCACATTTTAGAAAGAAAATGCACAGCATGTTATGATATTTATTCTACTCATAAAACTTGTTCTCTTTTGCCTTATGTTCTCAATTTGACATATTCTTTTCTGTTATGTCTGTACTGCCATATTTTTGTCTGATATTATCTCATAAAGTAGTCCTCATTCTTCAGATAAGTGACATTAAAACATTTTGTTTGTGTTACTAATAAAATAATTTTTAAAAGTATGTACTCCTTTGAGTATTTTTAGTTTCCATCTAAAAATTTTCCTTATAAGTTTAAACAGATGCAAAAATGCAATTTTCTGCATATTGAAAATATCATCTTCAAACAAAACTATTACTATTTTAAATGGAGCCAATTAAACCTAAATACCAAAGTGTTCTGTAAACTACTATCATTCATTTTTACACATACATGAATGAGCTCTTCTTTACCAGGTTGGATATTTACATTATACCTTTTCTTCCTATTTTGCCATTTAAATTCCCCCATCTGATTTTCTGCAAATATCATACAGCGTATCATTTAAAATGTATCATTGATTACCCAAGCATACAGGAGTTTAAGTATAATCCTGAAAGATATCAATTTTTAATGACTAAAAGCCTCCAAGGGTTAAACATTTTGCTCTTGATTAATTATCATTACAATTAGAATCAGTATACAATTGATTAAAGCATCATTAGGATATTACAACTTTTTTTTTTTTTTTTTGTGAGGAGATCAGCCCTGTGCTAACATCCGCCAATCCTCCTCTTTTTTTGCTGAGGAAGACGGCCCTGTGCTAACATCTGTGCCCATCTTCCTCCACTTTATATGCGACGCCGCCACAGCATGGCTTGCCAAGCAGTGCATCGGTGCGCGCCCGGGGTTCCGAACCAGCGAACCCGGGCCGCCGCAGCGGAGCGCGTGCACTTAACCGCTTGCGCCACCGGGCCGGCCCCAGGATATTACAATTTTTTATAATAATAGATGGGACTGTGTTTTTGTTATAATCCATCCATGCATTCATTGATGAGGTTTATTTATTGTTTAAATAGGGAATGGTTCAACATTATTTACATTACGATTTTTTAAATTTTATGGGCAGAAGCACTGAGAAGTCTAATATATATGCAGTTACAGCAGTGTTACTGCCATAACCTTCTTTTGGATTATGTTAGAAAAATCATACAGTAAAGAGTCAGCAAATATTATTTTTAATGACCTATCAACCTGAATAGGTCTTCCAATTTTCAAGTTACGACATCATCTGATTGCAAAAGGATCCTCATTGTTCAATGTCAATTTAAACGTCACGTCTGACCGCAAACTTCTCTGACTTCCCAGGCTTAGTTATTTTACCTATTCTTCTACACCATTGTATTGTTCTATCTCTAGCAGCACGTGTCTTGTCTGACAAATAATCTGGCCTCCTGTTTAATTACTGAACTTCTTAAACATAAGGACCATCAGTGGTCCTTATATGGTCTTATTTCTACATGTTGAATGAATAAAATAATGAATGAATGCAAGACTGTTTTACTACGCACATTTATAACAGTGCATATGTGACAGATAGAGTATTTTCATTCCACGATAATGCCCTTAAAGTTGTTTCTTGCTTTCTAAAATAAGGCTATTCATTCAGAAATAAAATTCTTGGTTATATGCTGCTGAATTGAGATATATAACTGAATTTTGGAGGTCATTTATTAGAAATGGCTTCTGATTTTAATTGATAAGCAACATAACACAAATTCATGGGATAGCAGCACGTTACAGTTAATATAATAGGTCTGAGGTGAGATGGATTTTCTGCCACTGACAGGCTGTAACCTTGGGAAAATTATTTCATCTCCCTATGTTTTAGTTTCTTCATCTGTAAAATGCCAAAAATAATAGCACCCACCATATCAGATTGTTTTAAACTTTAAGTTAAAAGAGATAATAAAAAATAAAGTCATTAGCTTATGTCTGCCTAGCATTTATAACGCGTTTTAGTAAATGTCTTAGTCATCTCAAGCTGGCATAACAAAATACCATAGACCAAGTGGCTTAACCAACAGACATTTATTTCCCACAGTTCTGGAGGCTAGGAAATCCAAGATCAATGTGCCTGCCAGTAGATTCTGTCCTGATGAGAGCCTTCTTCCTGGCTCATGCACAGCCACCTTCTCCGTGTATCCTCACGTGCTGGAGAGAGAAAGTTCTGGTCTCTTTCTTCTTTATATAGGGTCACTCATCTCATCATGGGGCCCACCTTCAAGACTTCATCTAAACCTAATTACTTCCCAAAGGCCCCACCTCTAAATGCTGTCACAATGAGGGTTAGAGCTTCAACATGTGAATTTACAAAGGACACAAAACTTCGGTCTATAACAGTGGATAATACTTCTCTACTTTCACTTTTCCCACCACCATCACCACCATGACCAGTACAGTAGTTCTTTATCATTTTGCCTAATGTGCATGGCCACTATTTTCAGCACGAAACAAATACAGCACAATGGAATGTATTGGTAGCTAGACAGTGGGTATGCAAAAAGGAACATAATAAAATTCCACGTGCGGTGCATAGGGTGAATTCCAAATAGTGGCATAAATCATAAGAGCAACTGCAGTGAAAGGCAGGTTTAGTGACTGAAAACATGAGTGAGCACATAAGGTGGGGCTTGAGATAAATCTTGAAATATGACCTTGCAGTTAATACCTAGGGCTATTCTCCGTGTAATCAGGTTATATGAAACTTGAATGTAAGTTGGCATGAATGTTGTGATAACAGTATCCTCTTCGCAGGGCTGTTGGTCTCTGGAGAAAGTGCAATGGGCAAACTTTTTTTCTTTCTTTCTTTTAATTTTTTTTAGTAAATGGGACTTATGAAGGCAGGTTCATGAGGCTGGACCCAGGACATGTGTATGGGTGCATGCGCGCGCGCGTGTGTGTGTGTGTGTGCGTGCACGCGTGCATGTGTGTCTAATAGATCATTATATCAGGAGCACCCATGGCTCGTTCCATTCTCCCTCTCCTTATTCGGGATTCATCACCTGTTTACTGCAGAGAGAGCTCAAAACTATTGAAAGATGTGTAAACTCCGTGAAATCTTCATTAGAGCAAGGAATTTGTTTTGTTTTCTGTCGTATCCTCAGAACCTGAAAGAATGGCTAGCATATATGAAGCATTTAATAAATTGCTGTTAAATTAACAAATAATTATGTAATATTTTATTTGTGTGCTTTACATGTAGCTTGTCAAGCCTTTAAACTATGAAATTTATGGGATAAAAATCTATGTCCAGAACTTAATAAGGAAATGTCTCTAAATAATCCATTCTTTCATGATTTATTCATTTCCACCCATTTATTAGTAAGCACCTACAATTTTTGTGAATAATTACCACATTTTTAAGTTATTCACTAAAAATAACCTATTTTATTATATGAATAAATGGTATATAACTCAAACAAAATCATGTTAGATGAATTGCAATAGGTAAAAGAAGAGCATTTAATTTTCAAAATTCAATCTTTCTCCATTATTCTTGACAAGGATTCATCACAGTCTGAATTAAATTGGCTAGCAATAACATTATTATCACTACATATGCAGCAATTTTTCATAAAGCATCCTCCAGGGTCACTTGAAACGTGGAGAGAACCTACGATATTTATTTTCCTTGTTTACAAAAGCCCAAGGTCCATCCTGGGATGGCACAAACTCAAGTAGAAGTAGTGAAATTTCCCTCTGCTTGTGATTTTAGATCAATTCTTCACAGAATCATTTATATAGTTTGGACATAAACTGATACCTTAGCTGTACATTGTTTTGAGATAATGTGAAAGAATCAATAAATTCATCCCTTTGAGGAATGAGTACTGCCTACTTATTTAAAATTTTTATAATAGGGAATAACAAATACAGTGAAGTACATACATTTGATTGACACCAAGACTAACTTGTACGGTATAGAGAATAACTTCCAAAACTCCAGAAGGCCCCCTCCCCATCTCCAAAAGTAATCACTATTCTGATATCTATTACCATATATTGGCTTTGCCTGCTTTCAAACTTATGAGTGGAATCATACACTATGTATTATACCCTACCCAGCTTCTCTCACTGAATGTTATCTCTCTTAGATTAATCCATATTGTTGGGAATAGAATTACTTTATTTTGTATTGCTGTATAATATTTCATTGTGTAAATATACCACACTTTATGTATCTGTCTTACACTGATAGATATTTACATTGTTTTCAGTTTTGGTTATTATAAATACAGCTGCTAGGAACATTTTGGTACACAGTCATTTTTGTTTTGTTTTGTTTTTGTAAACTTCACTAATTTCTCTCTCTATATATACCCAGGCTTCTAATTCCAGGATGACAAGGTAGGCATTTGTTCAGCTTTAGCAACTACTGGCAAATTGTTTTCCAAAGTGGTGAACCAATGTACACTCCCACCATCAACGGACGAGAGTTCCAGGTCACTCCACGTCTTTAACGACACTTGCAATTAGACATTCTTTCGTTTAGCCAGTGTTGTGATTACATATTGATATCACATTACAGTTTTCATTTGCATTTCTTAGGTGAGTAATAATGGCAAAACCTTTACATATGTTTATCAGCAATATATACACATCCTCCTTTGATATGTGCCAGTTCACGTCCTTCGCTAATTTTCAAATATAACTCCCTATTGTTATATTACTCAATTATTACTGATTTCTGGATACAGGATTTTTGGGGGGTGTGGTATTGCAAATACTCCCTGTCTGTCTATGGCTTGCCTTTTCACTCTTTTAAGGATTTGGTGTTATTTTTTTTTTTTTTATTTTTTTTTTTTTTGGTGAGGAAGATTAGCCATCAGCTAACATCTGTTGCCAACCCTCCTCTTTTTGCTGAGGAAGACTGGCCCTGAACTAACATCTGTGCCCATCTTCCTCTACTTTATATGTGAGATGTTGCCACAGCATGGCTTGATAAGTGGTGTGTAGGTCCATGCCCATGATCCAAAGCCTCGAACGTGGGCTGCTGAAGTGGAGCATGCGAACTCAACCACTACTCCATCAGTCCGGCCCCTAAAGATTTGTTTTGCTGAACAAAAGTGCTAAGTTTAGTTATGGAATCCAATTTATCAGTCTGGTTTTTTTTTGCAGCATCAGTACTTTTTTATCCTAGTTACTAATCTATGCCTACTCCAGGGTTATGAAGATATTTTCTATGTTTCTTCTAGAAACTTTATTGTTTTTTTCACAACAAGCTATGACTCTACCTTGAATTGATGTTTGTGAATGGTGTGAGGTAAACGTCCAGACTTTATTTTTTCCCATAAGGCTGTCTAATTGAGCCAACACCATTTATTGAAAAGCCCCTCTATGCCCCCTCTGAATTCCTCTGGTCCCATTGGAATAAATTATGTGATTATATATAAGTGAGTATTTTCCTGGATCATTTTTTCCCTTGGTCAATTAATTTATGTGTGCCAATAGCACAATGTTTTAATTACTGAAACTTTATAATAATTATTGATACTTGGGTAATTTAATTCCTCAACTTTCCTCTTATTCAAGATTGTTTGAAGAATGTAGGTACTTTGCATTCTCTTAGGAGTTTTTTAATGAGATTGTGAATTTACACACATACATAACTATTGGGAATAAAAATAATAATAGATATAAAATAAAGCTTTTAAAGCTGATGCAGAGAATTAAGGGAGGAAGGGAATTAATTTTATTGACATTTTCTATGTGTTTTTGTTTAAGTACATTGAATTGCATGTAAAAAAGTTTAAACAATACAAGTTAAATATATTATGACTCATCTATACTGTGGAATACTAAGGAAATTATAGAAAAGTTTGTATAATTAGATTCTGTACTCTTAAGAAAAAAAGATACGTACAGGGAAACATTACCCATAGATATCTTCAGGAAGTCCAAAGGGAAGATTGCTGGAGACTGCGTTATTTTATTTTTTGCTTTACACACTTTCATGAAAGTTTTTGAGATTTTATTGTATGGTTTGTTTTTATTAATAGTAATAGCAATACAACATATTCTTAAAGGATATCTTTACAAATATGTAATTAATATCTCTCAGTATAAAAGGAATATGAAAGTACTAAAATGATTTCTCATGAGGGTAACTGACATCCTTGAGGGAAAAGATATATTTTGTCTTTGTTTCCCAAGGCCTAGCCCAGTATCTGAACAACAGTAGGTACTATAAAAATAATTGCTGATCTCAGCCCAGACAGGATGTATCTTGTATTTTTTGGACAGTGGATTATGTCAATGTAGAGTAACAGAATTTCTGTGAATTTATGACCAACTTTAGATATTATGTTTCTACAGTTCTTTTTAAACACAGAATAAGAATTAAAATAAAACTATGGTTTCCTAACAAATAGCTCCTAGGGAACATCTGAAAACAGAAGTTGTTGAAATATTAGTCACGTTATATTCTTTCAACTACTGCACATTCTATCATTATATCACTAACTCTTCAATTTACTGCCCACCCTACATCCTGTGTCCTAAAATTTCCCACTTGACTTTGACTTCAAAAGGAAGCAGATGAAAGTGAAATTTGTGGTACAATGTGGGCAGAGCTCAGACAAATGAGTGAAGATACGGGAACAAGATGAAGATGTAAACGGTATCTAGAGTAAATGCAGGTCACTGGGAGACTGGTCCATGGTGACAGACTCTTGAAGTTATTTTTTCATTATCATGGTAAAGCCTGTGAGTGACATTGTCAGAAGAGTCACTGAGGTAGTCTGGGGAGTCCCATCAAGATATAAGGCACAAAAAGCGTTCATTACCCCACTGGCATATTTTGAGTAATAACATCTTAACCCAAATTCCAGATGTGCTGTTTCCTTGTGGGAATTCCTTGTTGAAGCATTGGATTAATTGTTTGCCACAAGTTGGTGCTTTGATACCAGTGGGAGATAAGGAAGAAAATTCATACTTACTTCAATAATTTCTACATGATTAAGGCCTCAGTGATTCTTGAAAATATTATCAGTGCACATTTTTTTCTCTTGGGCCTTTATCATGGATCACAGCTTCAAAGTTCATGCTTTCATTTTTGACAATCATTATTGATTTGACTCTATTTTCTTATGATTTATGTTACTGTCTCACATGGGACTAAAACATTATGTAGCTTACACAAAAATTTTGTTTTCTTGTTTCTGGGAATCTTGTTGAGGGAATTATATAGTCTCATGGGCAGATAATTTTCCTTATATTGAAAAGGATTAACTTTATTTTTCATTTTCTTTAATGTAGCTGGGTTGCTAATTTGTAGCACATTGGTGGGAAAAGCCACAGCAGGAAGCTTTTGGCTCTTACTGAGATATGTAAATTACAGTAATAATCTTTGCATTAAAAGTGATAAAATAAACTTAATGGGTCCAGTCCTACAGTTCTTATTCTGAACCAAAAAAAGAAATAAGAAACAATGAATAAAACTGGAAATGTTCAACTAAATTGAGTAGGGCTGTTTCCAGAGATTATAATCTTCAGTTATTCTTAGAAACCTCCTATGAGAACACAATGGAAAGATTCAAAGTAAGCTGGCCTGTTCCTGACCTGAGATTTTGAGTCACCATTAAGAGGAGTTATAACTGAATAAGTATCATATGTGTACGAATGTATAATAAACTAGAAGTCTGTTTCTTCTTTATGAAAAGAAGGCATAAGTTGGCCTTCTGTACCATGGAGGCAAGTGGATGTCCAAACATTTCTTTCTCTTACAGCTGCCACCCTATCTGAAATTGTCAAGGCTTCTTTGAAATAAGGTTCCCAACATATATCTATAAGATCCATGTGAAAATCTGAGCATGTTTGGGGAAAGAAACAAGAACATTGTAAATCATTACTGTCCATTAAAAGAATTTCAAATGATTTTCTTCTCAATTGTGAGCAGAGCCTTGAAAAAAGGATGGATATATATATTATTATTATCGCATAAAGAAGAGAAGAAAGGGTGGCATCAGGAGTGGGAGCTATTACTCAGATGTGGACTATGGCTACGGTTATGTACGGGGGGTACACAGAAGTACACAGTCAGGGAAGGGGAAATGACTAGCATTATGAAATACTATGGGCCTACTGCACAATTCCATCTTGAGATGGCCCTGTTCATGACTCATTGGTGTCAATAACAAAAACACAAACAAGAGTAATAATAGCAGTAATGGAATTTTTAGAGTACTTACTGTGTATTTTTTGAAACTGTATGAAAATCTTCACATGCATTATTTCAACTTACAGGAACAAGTGGGGGTATAAAGGGAAATTACAGAACTAGTAGCATGAAGTTAAAATTTCCCCAAAAAGGCGTTATTTTTCTCTAAATAAAGTTTACTAGCCAAATAATCATACTCTGTAGAAGGCCAATACCATTAAATATTTTACATGTACCATTTTTACACGCACTATTAAAATTTTGCATGCTCAAAAAGTAGCATGCTTAACAACTTTTCCAGTCTCAGTCCAATTTCTGTCATATAATATCCACAATTGAGAACGAGTCTTCACAGATTATTGAACTTGAAGAAAAAAGACAATATAAGAAGAAAGTCTAGAGTGAATTTCCTTTCCTTTATGTTTAGAAGAGTATATTTTGAAGCCATGGCCTACTGCTTTAAAGGTAAATGGTTTCTCCCTTTAATGAGAATTCCAGCATAGCTGGGGCTGATTCAATCCACATTGCTATGTTGGTCGTTTATGGCTCGTGTCTGTTCTGAGTGGGTAGGTGTGTGCTCTGATTGTTTGGCATTTATTGTACCAGTTGTTAGATACAGTATTTTGAATAACACCTCAGAGAATAACTGACAGAAAACTTGGAAATAATTGTCACTTCATCCAAAAATCCAATTCTGTAGGAACTTGTATCGTAGTTGTTGGAAAGCTGTTATAAGTATCCTACATGAGTAGCAGCAGCCCATTTTATTATTGTTCTCCAGAGAAACATTAGCTCGAGGATGCCCAAACTCTTAGAATAAATGGAAATATTTATCAAGCTTTCCACACTCACTTACAGCAGTCATGTTTTGACACACTGGGATATATATGAATGTGTTTTCCATTCATTTTGTAGTTTTCACATTTTCTTACAAAGTGATGATTACTATCCATTTTAATAGATAAGAATCTCAGTCTCTAAGTCTTGTTAAATCAGTGCAGAAAAATAGTCTAAAGGGATTCTCACTCCCTCTCACTATTCAAAACTTTATTGAACATCTATTAATATTCAAATTTCTATGATAGATGCTATGAATGGTTTAAATAAGACAAAAAATAGTTCTTGCTCTCAGGATGTGAAGGCATGTGTGCAATATCTCTTGATTTAATTCTACATTTTCTTAAGGGACAGGTTGAGGGAAAAGCATTTGAGTTTTTAGACAGAAAGATTTTTAGATGGAAAGATTTAGATAAATCATTAGGAAATATCTCCTGACTATGAGAATAATAAGAAAACTGAAATGCAGTGATTGAATAAATGTTTATCGAATGCAATCTAATAAGGAGACAAACTGTCTGCTTCGAAATCAAAATAAATCTCACATAACTCACATCAGCTAAATTCAGGTCAGTGTTCCACGCTATAGGATTCTCAGAGGAAGCGCCTCCCAGAACAAGGGTGCAGGGAAAGGAGTGAGGAATAAGGCTGGAGAGGACAGCAAGGCCCGGAGGAATAGAACTTTGTATGGATGCTCTGAAGCTAGAGCTTTATCCTGTTTGTGAAAACAGCAAAGGTTTCGAGTTTGGGCATAGCCTAGCTAGATTTTGTTTTTAGATAATGGCTAGTAGCTGTATGGACTATGGATCTGAGGGCAGCAACCTTGAAGGTGGGTATACTAATTAAAGGGTCATGCGTGTCCATTCATAGGTGATGCAAATTTAATGCAGATCAGTTTTAGTTAAGAATATTTTATCAATGTACATCACATTTTTTTGGGACTATTTGGTTTGGGTGTGCAAATAGGATGAGATTAATTTTAGTAGACCTAATTCCAGTGGCTCCTTTCAGTGGAGACCTATGTAACATGAGTGATACCGGCTCAAGACAAGGTTGACATAAGGGAAGCCATATTGTAGAAAAGAAACCCTATTGTAACTTTGAATGACATCTGACTAACTAAGCCAGCTGGATACGCACCCTCCAGGAGATCTAACTCTCTGTAGATTTTACGACCCCTGCTTGTGCATGTACCTCCCAGCCGCAATAAGATGATAACTTTGTTCTTTTGAGTTCCTTAGGAATGTGATGACTCCCGAACAGAGAGTCTATGCTGATAGCCATCATCAATGAAAACTGAACGATCTGGTGTGGTGACTCCCAGTCTGAAACACCAGAGGGTCAACATTCCTAACCCCCTCCTCTATAACCCACTGGCCCATATAACTCCTGTAAGATTTTGTGCCCCCTTAAGATGGTTCTTGCAGACATTAGTCAGCCATCTTCCCCCTTGCTAGCAAGCTGTAATAAACTACCTTTCTTTTCCACCATCTTGCCTCTTGACGATTGGCTTTTGACTCGTGGTGAGCAGATTGTGCCCTTTGCGAGGTAACACAAGGTCTTCTCTCAGAGGCTTACCCGTTTATAACCGGGAGGCTCCTGGGTACATGATGTCAGCTGGTGGCCAGCTCTCATCTCAGCACCTCTCTGAGCCGCTCACTGAGTCAGCTTTATTTACAGGTCTTGCGTCACCCCTGCCATGACAGGGAATCCATTGTGAGGATTCTGGTGTTCATGCTAAGCAGTTATTTTCCAATGTGGATTTGATTTCTGGCAATAACCAATAGCAACACAGCATCAACATTGCAGAGAAAAGTGGGGATTAAAGGAACATAATACTCATTGGTGCTTGTAATTGTAAGTGACCAGCCTTTTCTATTTCTTTAACTAATCTAGAAAAAGAGTTACCCAAATATTTTAGTGGTTGCTCATTGTTTGAACAAGGATACACCTTCCAAGTTTAGTCCTATAATTAACATTTGCTGAGCACTCCCCACATGCTGGACACTGTGCTAACCCCTCTGTTCATGTACTGTCTCATTTAATCCCCCAACAACTCTATGGGGGAGGTAATATTTGTATGCCCATTTTACAGAGAGTAGAACTGAAGTTTAGAGACCTCACAAAATCACACAAGTGCATAGCTCCTTGTGGGCATATGCTCTGTGCATAGCTCTTCCTCTTCTGAAACATTTGTTCAAAAATGGGTCTCCTTACTTACTTGAGACTCCAGAATCTACAGTCAATTTTCTCTCTTGAAATCATTCTCTTGAAAAGCATTGCAAGCCTGGACCAGAAATAAAAGCTAATGTAGAGTGTTTGAAAAATATCATGAAAGAGTAAACTAAAAAAGAGGAAGAATTAATTAATTAATCACAGGAAAGCAGGCACAGCTGTTTTGGATCATGCTGGATCTATTTACCAGAACTGGCACAATTCTTTAGAACAGAAAGCAGAAGCAGGGACCTTGACTGAAACTGCAGGGGGAATTTTGTAGGCAGAATATAATTGCTTATTATTTGTATTTGTACCTTCCCATTGCCTTGCTTCCTTTTCCCTTTGTTCTTTAATAATACTCGAGACTTTGCATGAAAACACATTTTTTTTCATTGCTTATATATTTAGCCTGGTCCTGCAGCTTGTCTCATTCAGAAGTCATAATCAGTCCCTAATATCATTATAATTTCCACAGTAACCAGTTGGGGTATCATAATCATACGAATATGACTTTAGTAGAAGCAGACAACTAAGAAACAAAACACTCGTTTTTATGCAAATATTCTAAGCAATAAAGTAAAAGAACAATAAATACAAAAAGATAACCCTGTCGCTATTGTGAGCTTTTAAACTAAAATCTAGAACTATTCAACTGCTTTGTAAAGGTTTTATTGAAGCTTGGTTTCATTAGTGCCCCTAATAGTACTTTTTTTAAACCAACATTTGTCCACATTTATCTTATTTATGATGTAAAGAAGTTATAAAGATTTAGGCTTCTTAAACATTAACATTTTTTATTTACACTTGAAAGATTTCTTGAACATTAAAGAATTTTCCTTTCCAATTATTTTAAAAAAGAAACAAGGGATAATCATGTAAAGTTATTTTGTCACCTAATATATGTCTGAAATACATTAACAAAACGGCAACAGTTTAGGGATGCAGTTTTTCAATGCTGCATGTTTAATGACAACTCTGTTTTTAATCGAAAATGGTAAAAACATAAGACTGTTTTACCAAATACCATCTGACAAGAATTTGGAGTGTTTATCTGCTCTATTGTATTTTATTTTAAATAAATATGTGAAAGCAATTACATTACCTTTTCTAAAATCATTGAATTCAATATAAGATATTATTTAGATTAGGAGTCAGCATACTTTTTTTCTGCAAAGGGTCTGATAGTAAATATTTTGGCTTTGCCAGCCATGAGGTCTCTGCAGCAACTAGATAATTCTGCTATTGCACTATGAAAGCTGCTGTGGACAACAGTCCATAACAAAATTTGTGAGGTTGTATTCCAATAAAACTTTATTTACAAAAAGAAAGAGTGGAGTAAATTTGGCCTGAGGGTGCTAGTCTGCCACGCTGGTTTAAAGAACGTGAAAACCTCTACAAAACAAACCTTTGTTAATATCTACTTTAAATCTTTTACTATAAGATTTCTTTTTTCAAGTATTACATGAGTTTCAGTTATAATGTAATATTATCGAAAACAGGAATATTCTACTCGTTTATACTTGTGAATTTTTTGCACCCTCCCATCAGAGAGAGATGGCTAAAATGCACATATAATTTCTAGTAGAAATTTGGGTCCAGCTCACAGTCCGCAATGTTGCCTGGTAACCTGAGAGATGAAAAGGGGAGGCTACTTACTGTCCTAATTTTTACTAACTCAGAAGCCCTGGGTTTCTTCCAGCCAGAAATCTAGGCTGCTTAGATGGCATTATGTGAACAGTGATTTTTTTGAGGTGGAAGAGAATTTCTCACCCTTTTCTTGCAAAAAGCTTTAGACAACTAAAATTCCCATAATCTATCAAAATGATCTCAGGGGACCTCAAGGTAGTGCAATCCAGCATCCAAAATAAAACATGGTACATCCTGGGCTAGAGACAGGAGGAGTCCCGGTATCCTCAGGGAGTGGGGTGTCCAGGCATATTCTTGCTATGTTTTGTTGTTTAAGAAAATCTTAACAAACTGATAAAAAATTACTAACTAAAAGAGCTGACCTACAGAGATGACTCGGAGGTGGGAAGAGGTTAGGAACATATCTTTCAAATGAGTTTCTGAGAAGGAGATTTTATAAGCTGTAGTGTCTTAGTCTGCTCAGGCTGCTGTGACAAACACCAAAGACTGCGTGACTTAACAGAAATTAATTTCTCACAGTTCTGGAGGCCGGGAAGTTCAAGATCAAGGTGCTGGCAGATTCAGTGCCTAGTGAGGGCCCATGTTCTGACTTGTAGACAGTGGCCTTCCAGCTGTGCGCTCACATGGTCTTTCCTTGATGTGTGCTCATGGAAAGACAGAGAGCTCGCCTGTCACATCTTATTATAAGGGCACTACTCCCACGTTGAGGGCCCCCCTTCATGACTTCATCTAAACTTAATTACCTTCCTACAGCCCTACATCAAAATTCAATCACAGCGAGGGCTAGAGTTTCAACACCTGAGTTTTGGGAGAACACCAACATTTAGTCCATACCATATAGTTTGCCAAACATCCAGTTTTTAATTAGAAGTCTTAATATTTGAGCTTTCTAATCAAAAACAGGGAGTCATCATGTAGAAGAGTGCCTTGACTTGTACCCTTCAATATAGCTAGAATGCAAATGAGATTTATTTTATAATATTCCTTGAAATTTATCTCATTATTCCTTGATATCTCTCTGTTGCTTCTGTCAAGAATAATGATTAAATGTCAAGAAGCATGTTATTGAGTAGCAAGGGAGTCTCCATAGGCTAATTATTAGGATTGAATTAATTTGTGAATTCAATAGATTAATAGAATCTTACAATATTTTAACTTTTTAGAAAGAATCATGATAGCTTGATTTTTACTTGATTTTTTCCTTTGTACTTATAAGAAATATATATTCCTTTTCCTATAGATAACAAATATTTTTATTGTTTGTTGTTGTTGTTAATTTGGGAATATTAACAACTTATTTTCTACCTCAGCAAATCTATTGATTTTTGTGTAAATGTCTTATTGTAAGATACGGTACTGAATTTTTTTTTATGGAAAGTTTTTCAATTTGTTTCCTTGAGATTTTGTGTATACATGCATTGTATAAAATAATGGCTTTTTAATCTTCCTCTCCTCTGGAATTATCATTTCTATTTCATTCTAAATATATGAAACAAAAATTTCAAAAAATAATCTTAAAAATAATAATAGATATCTTCTCAGATTGTTAATTTAAAAAGATATTCTACTGATATTTCATCATTCATTATAATTTCCTTTGCCAAAAGTAAATTTATTTTTAAAAGGAAATGTCCTTTGTTAATTTTCCTTACTATTTTTGCATAGGAATTTGTGTTGAATTTATTAAATAAAGTTGTTCAAACTGCTGAAGATAAAATGTTTTTATTTAACTTACTGATAGTATTATTTTAGTAGTTCCCTTATATGGGATGTCTTTATACTTTTTTCGAGAATTACTAATAATTGTTAAATCATGCTTCTATTTCTGTGCTAACTATTCTGGATTGCATACCCATTTTTTCATATTGTGGTTTATGTAGCTTCTTATCTCTTATGACCTGGAACAATTTATAAAATATCAATTAATTTGTTCTGTGAGAAACTAAATAATACATCACTGACAACTAATAAACATTTTTATAAGTTCCTCAATGTTATTCTTAGTTATTGATTCATTGACTTCTCTGTGTAGTGTATAAAATTATGTATTTATTTAGAAAATCATCCATTTCACTGAGGTTTTCAACTTTAGCACAAAGTAATTGTGGATACAATTTTGCACAATTTATTGTATTTATGATCATTTTTTTGTGTGTGTGAGGAAGATCAGCCCTGAGCTAACATCCATGCTAATCCTCCTCTTTTTGCTGAGGAAGACTGGCTCTAAGCTAACATCTATTGCCGATCCTCCTCCTTTTTTTTTCCCTTTTTCTCCCCAAAGCCACAGTAGATAGTTGTATGTCATAGCTGCACATTCTTCTAGTTGCTGTATGTGGCACACTGCCTCAGCATGGCCGGACAAGCGGGGTGTCGGTGTGCGCCCGGGATCCTAACCGGGGCCGCTAGTAGCGGAGCATGAGCACTTCACCACTAAGCCACAGGGCCAGCCCCTATGATCATTTTTCTTTACAACAGAGGTTTCTCTGGTTTGTGCATTTTGCTATTTTTTTTTAGAGTAGTGAATCTTGGATACACGAATGCCATTATTTTTATGGTGGTGTCATAATGAAAATAAAGCAGTTGAGTGATGAATACAATGCCTAAAAGAAGGCATAACTTAGAATTTGCACTCATAGTCACTGTCACCCATTTCCAGTGTGTTAGTTTTCTATTGCTACTGTAACAAATGACTACACACTTAGTGGCTTAAACATTAAAAATTGATTATCTTACAGTTCTGTAGATCAGAAGTTGGACATGGGTTTGAAGGGGGAGGAAGACTATTGTCTACCCTCTGGGTCCTTTCTGGCTGGGCTACAAATTAAATTGACATGAGACCAAATAGCAGGAGAAAAATCAAACAAAGTTTAATAACATGTATACATGGGAGAAACTCAGAAAATAGAACTGAGCAACTCAGTCATTCTAACTAAGCTGCTTGCTTAAGTATTTTCAGCTAAAGGTGAGGAGGGTGTTGAGGGGTAGTGGTTTGGGATTTCAGAGGGGAAGGAGACAATTCACATGGAGATGGAAATGCAAATATTTGTCAGACAACTCTTTACAGGGCCACCTGTGGAGAATGTGGCTGGAGAAACAGAATTTTTGATAAGATGGGCTTGTTGGTGCCTTTCTTATTGCATCTATTTTACATTATACTACAGCCATCATATGGTAGTGGCTCCTTCCTGTAACAGGCCTTCTATGTTAAATTCTTTAAGAAGTTAGTGGGGGAGGTCAAATGTCCACCAGAGAAAATAATCCAGGTAAAGAGATATTTGGAGGTGGCCACATTTGATCTCCTACAGGTTTCACTAGGGAAAATAAAGGTGTCAGTATTGCTCTATTCCTTTCTGGAGCTTCTAGGGGAAGCTGTTTCTTTGACTTTCTAGCTTCTATAAGCCACCCACATCCTTTGGCTTGTGGCCCCCTTCTTCATCTTCAAAACCAGCAAATGTAGGTCAAGTTCTTCTCACCTTGCATCACTCTGACTCTCTTCTACTTCTCTTTTCCACCTTTTAGGACCCCTGGTAATTAGATTGAGTACATCCAGATATTCTCGGTTAATCAAAGTCCTTAACCTAATCACATTTGCAAAGTCCCTTTTGTCATGTAAGGTACCACATTTGCAGGCTCAGCATGGGAGATTAGGGTATGGACAACTTGCATGAGCCATTATTCTTTCTATCACACCTGTTTCCTTGGTCATTCATGTTTTCAGATTCAGGTCAAGTTGCATGCCTTTTATAAAAGAAATTAAGGTACATGAATCTGATGCTTATCCACAATTAATTTTCTTTAATCTTTGTCAAATTTCTCTTTTAATTGGTTTCTAAGCATGTTCCAAAAAATTGTTTAGCTCTCCGTGGTTGGCCAGAGATCTATCTACATAAATTATTTCATTTGGACATATTTGTGTTAAATTATAAATATCTCCTGTGTTAATACACAGATTGTGTTGACAGAATTTGTTTGCCTGAGTTGACGATCAGTTTAAGCAGACTAATTACTTTATTAGCTCAGTAAACAGTCTTATATTTAGAAAATATTTTATAATGCCACTTAAATTAAAGGAAAAAAAGGAGCAGACATCAGATTATGAATAAGAAAGAAAATTTCATTATCAATTTGTATATACTTTAGAAAAAATGTGTTTATCAATCCTTCTTTTAAAAGTTACACTTCATAGTTTACTAAAAACTATTTTTAAAGAAAAAAGTGAACTGTTGGTACAATGCTTTTAGGAAAACCTGCTATCTAAACTAAACTATGACATTTATAGAGATGCAGCATAAATCCAAATTTCTTAGAATTCTTAGAAAAATTACATAGAGTGTTTCTATGGAATCCGGGCTAGTCAAGAATCAGTTCTCTGTTCAGATTAAAAGAACCTTTTCTATCAATTTGCCTTAGAAGGTTTGACAAAAGCAGTATCAGTCACTTAATATGCCTGGAATTTTCTCAGTAGTAGTATGTTATGGCACAGGTTTTTAGTAATACATATTTTATGTATTGAAGCAAATTTCTTATTAAAACTTTAAAAATAGTATGTGTAGTAGATAGATAAATGGATGATAGATGATAGATTGATAAATATAATCTACATGAGTTTAAACTGTGCAACTTAAGTCTATATTCTATGACTCATATTTGAGATAATGATCATCAACAACATTTATTATTAGTTTTTAATATTCTTTCATATTTGGTTCACTCATATCTTTCAATAACTTTCTTAAGGTCTTTCAGCTGTTATTAAAAAAAAAAACATCTGGTGGGAATGCATAATGGTGGAACCACTAGGGAAGAGTTTGGTAGTTCTTCAAAAAGGATATAGTTACCACATGACCCTGAAATTTCACCTCTAGGTATATACACAAAAGAATTGAAAACAGGTACCCAAACACATGTTCATAACAGCACTATTCACAAGGGTCAAATGGTAGAAACAGCCCAAATGTCCATGAATGGATGACCAGATGAACACATTGTGATATACACATAAATGAAATAATATTCACCCATAAAATGGAATGAAGTACTGATACATGCTACAACATGGATGAACCTCCAAAACAGCGAAGTGAAAAAGGCCAAGCACCACGGTCACACATTTTTTGATTCCACTTATCCAGAACAGACAAATCCATAGAGACAGAACATAGGTTGGTGGTTGCCAAGGGCAGGGGTTGCGGGGGAGGGGAGAAGGAATGGGAAGAAAATGATTAATGAGTATGAGGCTTATTTTGCAGTGATCAAAATGTTTTGAAACTAGATAAATATAAATGCTGGCTGCACGTTGTGAATGTCTAAATGCCACTGAACTGTCCGTGTTAAAATGTGAATTTTATACCATATGAATTTCACCTTGATAATTAGTATTTTTCTTAAAAATCTGTGTTATAAGCAGTATAACTTCTCATTTAAGACTAGGGTGTTTACGCCCTTAGCTTCACAACTATGATGGCGACTCTGCGCCTTAGTCTTCACCTGCCCAAGCTGGATCCACATACAATCTTTATTCCCTGGACCTTGAGCTTCAGTGACTGCAGATAGGCGTTTTGTGGCTGCTCGATAAAACCCACACAGCCTCTCTTCATCTTTTTACCTTCCTCAACTATGCCTGTGCCCCATTTGGGTGTAATCTTCATCAGAAGCATACTGAAACTCAGAAGAGGTGTTCCAGGCTCATTTGCCTACACACTGAACATGAAAATGCATTCCACTACCCTCACACAGAGCATAGAGGTACTCTGCTACCTTACCTATGACCCATCCTTGATCTGAGGGTATTTTGACATTGATGTCCTCTGTGTTCAGATTCCAAGCACAAATGAAGTTTCTACTGAAACCTTCTAGAGCTCGGAAATCTATTTGTAATCCGAGGGGAAGACGGAATCTGCTGTGGCTCATCACATTTTTCCATACCCTTTGAGTGCTAACCACAGGAAATATTTTTAAACTAAAAAATAAAAATATAACTCTTTCTTTCATTCTAGAATTTGAATCTCCTCTGAGGCAACATGTGACACTTACTGACTATGAAGGGAATAGGGAATAAAAAGGAAAATGTGGTGATCTCAGCCACACATATAAGATTCAAAAAATTGTATCCTTAAATTAGCAGAGGTTTGTATATAGATGTTGGTTTCCTAGGGTTAGTTCTTAATTTAACATTATTACAATTTATTTCAAAACCGTCGTATTATCCTGTCTATTTTCTACACCTATTATCCTGGCAAAGGCAACCAGGAGGTCAGAGGGTGGGAAGTGAGATAGTGTCTTTCTTTCTTTGAAAGACCACCAGAAAACACTCCTGAGCAACAGCACATACTTCTGTATATCCCAAATAACTGAAGAACATAATGGCATGGATGTCAGATCTATGATCTCAGCACAGCACAGTTGGATCAGGCATCCTGATTGACGATCACAGGAATTGTGTTAATAGCTCAACATCTATTGGTCAGGAGATTTGTAATAGATTATTAAAGTTAACACCAAATTGGGCCTGCCCTGGTGACCTAGTGGTTAAATTCGGTGCACTCCGCTTCAGCGGCCCGGGGTGGGATTCCCAGGTGAGGATCTACACCACTCGTCAGTGGCCATGCTGTGGTGGTGGCCCACGAACAAAAGAAAGAGAGGAAGACTGGAAGCAGATTGTTAGCTCACGGTGAATCTTCCTCAGCAAAACAAATAAATAAAATTAACACCAAATCTTTCCCTTTCTGTCTTCACATATTTACGTAGGGACATTTTAGATCCTCCCATCACATGGTATCTATTTCTCCAGGCCTTAAATCTGGGTTTTTCATGAGACTTACTTTGACCACTAGACTATTAGCAAATGGAACACAAGGAGAGACTTGAAAGGCACTTGCACGTGGAGCTTGCTTTCTTGCTATTCTTGGAACCACAAAATAGCCAACCCACAAAATCATGCGCTAAATAAATAGCTGTTTCAGGCCACTCAGCTTTGGATTGTTTTCTTATGCACCGAAAGCTAACTAAATAAGCCTACTGATCTTTCTATTCTACAACTTATTTACCATTGCATCCTAATTGACCGAGATAAAATATGAGTTGTTATCAGTTGACATTTATTGAGCACTAATATATACCAGGTGTATTGCTAAAAATTGTATACATTTGAAAAAAATCTTTTAAGGTTTGTGTTATAAACTGAATTGTGTTCCCTAAAATCCATATGTTGTAACTCTAACCCCCAGTGTGACTTTATTTAGAGATAGGGCCTTTAACGAGGTAATTAAGGTTTCATGAGGTCATATGGGTGGGGTCCTGATCCAATAGGACTGGCATTCTTGCAAGAAGAGAAAGAGATGTCAGGAATGGCACACACAAAGAAAAAACATGTGAGGACACAGCCAGAGGGCAGCCATCTGCAAGCCAGGGAGAGAGGGCTCAGGAGAAACCAAACCTGACAATGCCTTGGTCTTGGACTTCCCAGCCTCTAGAACTGTGAGAAAACACATTTCTGTTGTTTAGGTCATCCAGTCTGTGGTATTTGGTTACAGCAGCCTGAGCAGACTAATATAGTTTATATTATTATCTTATTTTTGCAGATGAGACAACTAAGTCTGAGAGGTATTTATGTGGCTGGTCCACAGTAACCAGCTAGTTTTACACAGAGTTGAGATCCTAGACTAGGTTATTTTGACGGTGAAACCCAGGTTCTCAGCAATACAGAGGAAATCGTGTGCTTTTATTTTACTGCCCTGACAATGCCAATATTAGTGTATGATCAAAACCAAAAAACTCACAGCAAATATTAAAGAAAACAGTACTCTTGTCCAATAAAATAAAATGAAATAAAAGATAAAACACAAAACATTCACCCAAAAGTGACTGATTAAAGTCACTTTCTGATTAAAATAAGAAAGGAAAGAGAGAGGAGGAGGAAGATCATCCACGATCCATTGAGAACAGAGACTCTGATGACCCCCTTAGTTTCCTTTCTTCACCTAAGGCTTTACAGTTATAATTTTTGCATATCATGCTAAGTTCCTACCACATCATTTTTGGTTGTTAATCTATATGATCTTTCCTTTTAAATATTTCTACTTCTTTTCCATCAATGAAATGGTTGATAGGAGGTGGCTTCATTTCACTTCCAGGCCTCTGTTGTGAGGGCTCCATAGTCTACACTGAGGCCAGAGAGGGCATGCTGTTTTCTTAATTTGCTAAATCTATTCTATTTCTCTGTCTTGGTCTTTTGTTAACTAATTCTCTGGCACGAGGAATCAAACAGGGCTCTGAAAGTACCTATCTGTACCTGGCCAACTCTGAAAAGATGATAACACAGACGAAAGGTAGATTAGCCCACTGGTAACAAAATTCAAGTGAGAGAACCATCCTGGTTCCCAAATCAAACATTCCTCAAAAGCAATCAATGATAAATTAAAACTAATGAAACACATTTGATAATCTTTACTAGTAAATTTGGACAAACATTTGGCTTGATTAAAAACTAAATGAATAGTGAGCATGCCTAAAACTCTTTCATTCATCAACAACTAAATGGTTTTTGAAGTTAAATACCAAATATTTTTAATGTTGCATCAAGTGCAATTATGTTTAGTAGAACCTGATCTTATACATCTACGTTTTTGATTTTAACTTGGACCTTGCTGACTATTTTAGTAACATTTCGTTTTAACAATACTATCAAGAGATGAATACAAAATTCTATGAAAAACTAAGGTTTTCGCATGTAAATTGCCCACATCTATTTAGAAACATTAGTCTTAAAGCTTGCAACACATTTTTGGAGTAATTCAGTTTTTGTCTCTCAATTTTAGCATTTAGTTTAAATATGCTGTAAAAAATGTTGTACTAAATGTCCCAGAGTATCACAATTTTTTATATTCTCCAATTTCTTTTATGGGGCTTGTCTTCCTCATTTATGCCATACACAGGTTAATATTTTTTAAATGCCTTGTGTTTGAATTACTAATATAGAAGATTATAATTCATCAACTGTTTTGAACCATAACTTGACTTCTTGACTTTTTTTTTGAAGATCAATTTACTCACCAATTTGTGATAATTGCTCTTTGATAATGATCTTGTTCATCACAATCTGATTAACATCCAGTGCATGTAAAATGTGCATTCTCTTCATATTTTAGGAACTTAATGAAATTAAGAAATAAAAGAGATTAAGTAACTTGTCCAGGGAAACAATATTAGTAAGTGGCAGAGTAAGGATTTGAACCCATGTTAGTCTGGATCAAAAATGGTGTCCTTAATTAATATATCACATCCCCTGGGTTTATGATATATTTTCTCACTTGCTCTTGAGTCCACAAAATTTTAATTTGCTCTAAAATTCGTTTTAAATATATGTTATAATACAAATGTATGTAATTGCCTTTGAAGTATAAAGTATAAACTCTAAAAGTTATCTTCAAGGTTTGAAAATTGAATCAATGTTTCAAAAGCGACAATTTTTCAAGCTACAGCTCTTAAATTACTTCATCTCTATTTTTCTCAAAATAATTTTGGCAGAATTACTAACAGAATTGACTTCTTTTTAAGGGTTTTGAGCAATGGGAATTTCATTTTTTTTAAGTCGTAGACTGATACCTAGAACTTAATGTTGGTGAGATTCTGCCTGTCCAATCAAATGAGCTTTAGAGAACATCTCTGATGACACTGTGGGAGTGTCTTGAATTGTTCTCAGGAGACCAAGGCACATTTTCAGATCTAGTTGTGGCAGCACATTTCTGTAACTCAGACTGGCTCTGATTTTACAAATCCTCTGACAATAACGGAAGGAGACGAGCTCCCTTGTACTTGTGCTTTGTCCCAAATTTGAGAAATAACTCTGAATGTGTTATATTTGAGTTCTCCCAGAGAACAGGGAAGAAAAGCATTAAAAACTGAAGAGGTATTGTCACCAACTAGGTGCCCGGAGAAACTCAAAGGCCGGTTTGGAAGCAATTAACTGTTTTTCCAAGTTGTTTCTTTTTCTTTTGTGTGTTAAGGAGATGTAACCACCAGCCATCCTGAAACTGACCAAGTGAGAAACTCAAGGGACATGTAACCGCCAGTCATCCTGAAACTGAGGGCATGAGAAACTCAAGGCAGATGTAACCACCAGCCATCCTGAAACTGACCAAGCCTCACCACAAGAGCTACGCCCATGACCTTTGCCTTATTTTTAATGCAAGATCTCTCCAGGAGGAGCTTGGGCCTCATTATGTGGAAGCATGTTCTCCAGCTGAGCATGTGTAAGCGAATATCCGCCTCTCCCTTTTGAATGTTCATTCCCCAACCAAATAAACGTTCCTGCTTCCCTTTGTTCTGGGATGTCATGACTTGAGAAATGATTCCTCATGGCCTCCCATTTGCTGCAAATGCACTTTACTTTGTGAGACAACTTCCGCTGGTGTAGAGTCTTATTTAACTCACCAGGAGGTGAGCCCACTTGGTTTGGTAACAGTATGAAGTGGGAAACTGTTTCAAGACTTGGAAATATTTAGTGACAAAAAGAGACAACAGAATAGAATGGAAAGACGAAAAACAGTATGAATTTGGGGGGGAAAAAAATCCCAGGCTTGTCTCGTAGGCCCAGCTTAAGTGTGTGACTTTGTGAAAATATCATTGGTGAGTTTTAGGCTCTTCAATCATAAAATGTAGATAGAACTGTCCTTCTTTTGGAGGTATAAAATACCTAATGCGATGTCTGCTGCTTAAACAGCCACTGCAAACTTTCATATCATCTTGGCTCTATAGAGATTAAATGAGTAGTGTACTTTTAAAAAATTTAAGAATCACAGGAAGTGGCAAAAATAATACAGAGTGTCCCCAGGACCTTGTACTTAATTTTTCACACTGATGGCATTTTACTTAACAATAGTATATTTTAACCAGGAAATTGACATTGGTATAAAACTATTAACTAAACTACAGATCTTTTCAGAATTCGCCAGTGGTTACATGCACTCAGGTATATGTGTGATGTGTATGTATGTATAGTGTGTGTGTGTGTTGTGGTGCAGTGTGTATGTGGTGTGGTGTGTGTGTGTGTGGTGTATGTATATGTATGTGTTATGATGTGTAGTACTATGAAGTTTTATTATATGTGTAGATTCATGTAACCACCACCGTCATCAGAATATAGATTATTCTATATATACAAAGAAATTTCCTTATACTAACCCTTTTAAGCCACATCCTTGCCCTAATCCTAACGCCTGGCAATTTCTGCCTGATCTATTCTCCATCACCCTACTCTTGTCATTTCAAAAATGTGGTATCAGTGGAATCATCATATACACATTATGTAATTTTTTGAGATTTTTTTTTCCTAAGCATAATGCCCTTGAGTTGATCAAAGTTGTTTTGTGTATCAATAATGTGTTCCTTCTATTGCCGAGTAGTTTTCCATTGTATGGATGTATCAGGGCTTTTTAATCTATCCACATCTACCCTTTGAAGGACATTTGAGTGTTTTCCAGTTTGGAATATTGCAAATAAAGTGGCTATGAACATCACATAAAGATTTTCATATCCATAAGGTTTTATTTTTCTAAGATAAACACTCAAGAGTGTGATTGTTGGGTTGTAGGATAAGATTATGTGTAACTTTTTACAAAACTGCCAAACTGCTATCCAGAGGGGCTGTACCATTTTAAATAGCTAACAAAATGTATGGGAGATGCAGTTGCAGATGGGTGTTATTTTAAGAAATGCAAAATATAAAATAATTTCTTCTCTGATTTCGTGGACAAAGGGGAGTTGGTTAGAAAATACATCTGGGAAAAAATTGCTCAACTGAGTGTTAATACTGAGAAAGAAGGAAGCATATGATTCACTTTTATGCAAAATTTTGTTTCCTCAAATGATTGAGTGGCTAAATTGACATGATATTTGGCTGCTTGGAAATTTGTACATTACTTTCTGTATTAATCAGACTATATTCTTGCTTCTGTTCAAAATAGACAACAAGCTTTGTTGTGTGAATTCACCCTAAATAAACCAAAATTCTTGGTGCCTTCAGAGATTCTTGTAAATATGGTCCTTCATTAGCAATATGGGGGAAGGGAGCCTGGAGCTGGTAGAGGAAGCATTAGCAAGATTTGGAATGTAACACCATCCCAGCAGGCAATTAAGACTTGTTTTAAAATAGCTCCTATTTAAAGAACCCAAGTGTAACACATCTTGTATCATCTTCGCAGTGAATAAAAACAATCCCTGGGAACATCTTCACGGAAGCAGTAGGCTGCAGCATTCATTCTTTAAGGGGGCCATTTTAAAGTATGAAACTAATTTATTCCTAAATCAGTGGCAAAAAACCCCTAAACATGTTAATATAATTTTCATTTCTTCTATTTAGTTAATTACAAAACCAAAGACAAAAAGAATTGAAGAAGAATGAGGTCTAATCAAATAATGTGAAACTCATCAGTGTTGTTCTTTAAGTTGAGCATCATTTATGATGGTTAATGGAATTGAAGATGGTAATTATTTACTTTTTTGGTGTACTTAATATACTTCAAGCAAGGGAAATCATCCTTTTACGGCAACCATTTATTTTAACATTTTCTCTTTATAGCTCTATGTATTTTTCTAAATTTATTGTTTTGTCAGCTAAAAACAGTGAACAGAAAATGAAAGCACTTTTCATCAAAATAAACAACTATACATATCTGTGGATTTTCTCCTGTAAAATAATAATAGGGACTTTGAGAGTCATTGTAAAATATAGTAAGTAAAATATAGCCAAGTCGGAGAGAAAAAAATGAGAATATTCCACATGATCTCACTGATCACAGAGGCGAGGCTGGACTGAGATCGGCTTGCAGCACTGAGATGCACACAGGTGTTGATCTGCTTTTTCATCTGGTGAGAATGAGGGTGGTTGTTTGTCCTCCACTCCTCTGACTTTGTGTCCTAATTCATTGTTTCTTTCTTATTGCACTTTAAAAAGTGTTTCTTTTTGCAGTCATGTTGTGCCTATAATTTATTTATTTCCCTTTAAATTTTACTTGTCTCTTAGAAAAATTGGACGCAGAAAGTTTCAACAAAAAATGATAAGCTTTTTTGACACACTGTTAATAGCAATAATTACTACCACAAACTCAAACAAGGAGGGAGAGGTTTTCACTATAATGGCGAAGACACCAATAATATGTTTTCATATATGTTGTGTACCTTCAAGGTAATCAACAGAAATAAAACAAATGCATCTTTTTCACTGGTTAGATTTCCCAAGGCTAGTTTATTATTATATTTCAATAGCTATAAATTATCAGTTTAAAACCACATATAGATATTATTATGCACTAGGATGCCTTTCTAAGAGGATTAGAAGGGATTTGATGATAGAAATTTATACCTAAGTATTTCAGAAGCAACCACAGTAACAACAGTCCTTTCATTACTCTGATACTCAACAGAAATTAGATAAAAGAGCATTGCAAACCATGCATTTTAGCACAAGTGCCTTATCAGACCCACTCTGCGGACGCTGAGAACCCAAGTTAAGTGCATTTGACTGCATACTGTAAAAGTTTTAGGCTCAAACTCAGGATTGGGTGAGGTAGACACAATTACTGGTGTCAGCAGTTTAAATATAGTTCTTGCTGAGAACACCTTCAAGATAACTGTTCAGACCCATTCATTTTGCCAAGTAGAGGCAATAATTGGTAACTGTCTGTGCTCCCTACAAACACCAGGCTCCTCCAAGAATAACCCAGCATGATTAGCTCTCAGCAATTGGCTGCACTTTTGCTGACTTCTTGTGAGTGGTTTTTCACACAGTCACAGATAAACCCACTGTAACCAAACACAGCTGATGACTCATTTCATGGCTTTCTGCTTGTCTCGTTCAAAGCGGTATGTTGTTTCTGTTTTAGAAAGAACAAGCATCTATTTTTAACCAAAGGGTGAGTTTACTACCTTATTATTCAAAAAAGGACCAAGCAGGCATCTTATAATCTTATGCTTTGACATGCAGGACATTCCTGGCTTTTGTTCCATAAATAGAGCAAAGTTGTACTTGAAGGAACAATGTCCGCGTGACCTTCAAACCTATCTTTAGACTTTTGTGTGTTGCTGGAGTAAATGCAGAATTCAAATTGAGTTGCTCTGCAAAATGCATTTTGGAAGGAGACACTTCTAGAGATTATAGATGGTTCAAAAGCAATTTAACGCTGGGTACACTTGGGGTACTGTCTGATTCATGAATAATGAGGACACTTATATGTTCCCTTGATATATGGTATTCAAACAGAACTCAATGAATATTTCTTATGGAGAAGGTGTCAGCTGGAGTGGTTATGTATGGGGGACTTTCCAGAAAAGAGTTCAGAGTTTGAAATAATGTGAAATAAGGCTAATTTCCTTTTCTTTTAAAAGAAAATGTATTATTTTGCCTTAGAACATAAGAACTGAACACAGGTCAATGTTGAAAATTAAATATTCATAATGTTTTATGTAAAATATTAGTCTTTACTGGAATCACGTAGAAATAATTTTTTTCTGATCCATATTTTACCAAAACAGTACAAATTTTCTTTTTTTTTATTCAATGGCTACATATATAATTCCCCACAAATGGTTAGGAAGTCTGAACGAGACAGTATAAGTTTACTACGAGGCAAATTAATGACCAAACCATTCCCACACTTTGCTCGCAGCCTATAATCAAAATCAGAGTTTTTATTAACTGCATGTTAAAGTAGTAAGAGCAGGTGTAGCCTTACTCTAAGTGTGTGTGTGTGTGCACGGGAAAGTCTGGGTGTATTCATTTTTACGGTTTGTTTATTTTTGTGGCCTGTTTGATCCATATTGAAGATAATTTTTTTTGTTTCAATTTTTTTTTTTGTTTTATGGATTTGTTTATATGTGACTGTTTCTTTAATATTTCTATAAACTAATTGGTTACTGGAAAATAGTAAAACAGATTATAAACATTTTGTATTGTGTCTCCTGCTGCTGTTATTAATTAAGTATTTATTTCTTAATGTGAAAGCTTCAAAAGAAGTCTCGGCCACTGATGTAACAGCCACAGGCCTAGTTTTCAAATGGAATGACTCTCACACATGTTCTTCCGGTCTGATTACTTGTCTGTTATTAAGTTTATAGTACAAATAAACCCTTTCCTCAGAAAATGTTACTTTTCAATGATGCCAAACCATTTTATTTAAATTGCAATTCTCCTGCCAGTTCTCTTCATTTCCCTTATTTCCTCTATTTTTCCATAGCCCTTATTCTTCCATAAATATTATAAAATTTTCTTATCATTATGTTCCTGATCTCCTCTCCTTAGAATATGAGTTTCATGAAGGCAGGAATTTTTGTCTGCTTTGTTTATCAAACTATATATAACACCTAGAAGTTTCTGGAACAAAGAAGGTGTTTGAAAATATTCACTGAATGAATAAAAATACTGGAGTTCTGAGATGAAAATTTTTATACATATATGCTGGCATGTAAGTTCACGTGCTCTCTGTCTTTTGCCTTTTTATTATAAAACAAAATTTTAAACAACATCAATTTTAGAGACACTGAATCTATTTGGAATGTTTTGAAATACTCTTACAGATTTATGATACTCTGGTATTTCTGTTTAGATAATAAGGATAGTTTTCTTGTCAGAAAATTCATTTGTCAGACACTGATCTTAATGTGCACCTAATAAAAACTTGTTCTATTTTTAAAATACAGATTTCCCCTTAGATCATTGGAAGTCTTTAAAGAATTCATAGATCTTACATCAACTTTGTCGGTACAATGAATCTGTGTAAATAATTGTGAGATAAGTTGTTATAGGATTTCAGAGTAGATAAAAATATTAAATAAGATAATAAAATAATTGAAACTATTTGAGGAATGTTTAAAGATAATATTATAGATTAATATAAATTCTAAAATAACTTTTCCCTTAAACAAAACATAAATTTTAGGTTAAAAAATAGGTGTTTGCTTATTGGATCCATTAGATAAGAGGCAAAAGAAGGATTGAGAGCCAGACTACAAAAAGTGCAAGGTATAATTTACATAATATGCAAACTAACCTAAAGTGACACAAAGCTTAGCAGTTCACTTAGGCCCAGGGACCCACGGAGGGACAAAGAGGCATAAGGAATCTTTTGGGGGTGATGTAAAAGCTCTGTACCTTGATTTTGGTGGTATTTTCATGGGTTTCTACACCTGTGAAATTTAAAAAGTCATATAGTTTAAATGGATACAACTTATTGTACATAAATTATTCCTCAGCAAATTGATGAGGAAAACCGAAAGTCAGCAAAGATATGTTAGACAAATAAAAGTTATGAGAACTCATTGCAAATGATCTATCCTCAAGGACAGGCTAAAAAATATTATTCAAGCATAAAGACGTGATTCCTGTTGGAAACTCAGAGGAATGAAGAGAGTAAATCTAAATAAATACTGACTATGTAAGCAATCATGATGTCTTGTTTCGTTTAAAATATATGTCAAATTGAATATGACTGCAATGGTATACAATTAGGGAGAAAGTGACTTGGTTTAAATTTTTCCAAGTTGCCTACATTGCCCAAGAATAGACCAAAAGTACACATGAATATTAGACATAAGTCATTGAAGAACATAAGTTGTAATCTCTTGGCTAAACATTAAACAATAATGAAAAAGTAAAATATTCATAAACTAATAGAGGGGGAAAATAATTAAATACACATACACACACACACACAAAATCATCCTAAAAAAGGGTAGAAAGAAAAAGAGGAACAGAGAGCAGGTGGGACAAATAAGAAGGAAACAGTAAGATGTTAGGTTTAAACTCAAACATATGAGTAATTACATTAATTTTAACTCAGCTAATGTGCCAATTAAAAGACAACAGCTACTAGACTGTACACACCAATGCACATATGCATAAGCATAAATGCAGAGACATATATAATAAAAAAGAAAGACACCATAATGACAAAATGTTAATTTCACCAAGAACATAAAAAATTCTAAATTTTATGAACCTACTAACAGATGCTCAAATAGATATAAAATAAATATTTACAAAAATAAAAGGCAAATTTACAGTTCTAGTGAGAGATTTTAATATAATTCTCTCAGTGACTGATAAAGTGGACATAAAATCAACAGGTATATAGAAAATTTCCATATGTGATTGGCAAATTTGACTTATTTGATATATATGAAACATTGTACACACACATAAGAGCAAGATACTCAATAGTTAAATTGTATATGAAACTTTAAAAAAATTTGAATGTATGCTTCACCACAAAGCAGGTCTCAATTAATTACAAAGGAATAAAATTATAAAGTATATTTTATGGCTACAATAAAATTAAGATATAAATCAAATAGAAAAAGATAACTAATAAAATCATAATTTGGAAATTAAGAAATGTACTTCTAAATGAGCTGTAGATCAAAATGAAATCAAAATTGGAATAATAGTTTAGATTAATCATAGTAAATTACTACACATCAAAACTTGTGAGATACAGATAAGCTGTACTTAGAGGAAAATTTATGGTTTTAATTCATATTTCAGAAAAGAAGAAAAGCTGAAACTAATTGAGCTAACCGTGCATCTCAAGAAGTTAGAAAAAGATCAGGAAATTAAACCCCCAAAAATGTAAGAAGGGAAAAATAAGAGGAGAAATTAGTTAAACAGAAAACAAATGTGCAATAGATAGAATCAACAGAGTTACAATATAGTTCTTTGAAATTTGATCTCATGAGACTTGTTAAAAAATGAGAAAGGGCACAAAGAATCAACATCAAGAATAAAAAAAAGAAAACATTACTACAGATCTTGTGGATTTTCAATATTGTAAAAATATAATATGAATGGGTGTTCATGAATTGGAAGATTCAAAATTGTACAGATGTGAAATCTCCTCAAAATTAAATATGAATTAAATGCAATTCCAATAAAAAATTCTACTTTTTTCAGTGTTTTTTTTTGAACTTCTCAAGGTGATTAAGAAAACGTAATCAAGAATAGTCAATTCATTCTTAAAGAAGACCATGGTAAATGATCTTGTTTTCCTGGATATAAAAGCTCATTATAAATCTATATTAAATAACACAGCATGGCATTGACTAAAGAACATATAAAGAGACCAATGGAATAAGATAGATTAGAAATAGACTCAAGTATATATGATTAGTTTATTTACCAAACAAATAGCAATATAAAAGAATGGGGAAAGGATAGTACTTTCAATAAATCGTGTTGTGTCAACTGGGTAACTATACAGAAAAAAAAAAAAGAGAAAGCTTTCTTTATACCACATAAATAAAAATCTATTCTGAGTGGATTGTTTTTCTAAATGTAAAAGGGAAAACAACAAATCATTTAGGCAATAATATAAGACAATATTATTATGTCCTTGAGTAAAGATTTCTTAAACACGATATGACTAAGTGAGTCAATGTTCTACCTAGAGCATGTTTTGAGAGTGAAAGGGAGGTGCAAATAGCAATTATGCTGAGGCATCAACCAAGAATGTTTTAAGAAAACCAGAACATGTGGTGTGTCACATATGTAGGACACAAAAAGTATTATCCATAAAGAAAAAGATTGATACATTGATGACATTAAAATTAAGAATATATGCAGTTAAGAGTATGCAAGTGAAAAGGCAAGTCACACAATGAAAAACGGTATTGGTATTCAGCTTTGATACTAAATTCCTACAAAGACAAACATATATAAACCAATATAAAATTGTCAAGAGAGCTGAATAGGAATATCACCAGAGAGGAGATTCAATGGTCAATAACATGTTAAAAGCTCTAGTTTATTAAGAATCAGGGATATGCAAATTTAAGAAGGCTGACTATCAAGTGTTGAAAAGGGTGTTGAACAACTGGACTTACACGATAGTGGTGTACAACCATCTTCGAAAACAATTTGTCATTATCTCTGCAAATCAAAAACGTGCAATACCCTCTGATCTAATAATTCTATATTTCTAACAGATATGCTTGCATGTGAAAACTTCAAGAATGTTTGTATTTGGTTTAATTGTAAAAGCTGACAACTGAAAACAATTCATCCAAAAATGTTACGATCAACAAACATACTGTGATATAGTCATATAAGGAACATATACAAATGAAAATAAACAAACAACTGTTACACAACTGAAAAACCTCAATAATACAATGTCAAAAGAGGCCAATATGAAATTATACATATTATATGATTTCTAACCTAAAGTAAAAACATGTACAAATATAAACTACATATTATAACTCAGGATGGTGGTTCCATTGGATAGGAGAAATGGGATCTTATTTAGGAGTGGATTTGAGGGGGTTTCTGCAGTGCTAACAATGTTTTGTTTCTTAAGCTAGAAAACGGTTACATAAATGTTACTTATGTGATAATTCACTTCCCAAGCTGTCTTACTTCCTATTCAGTTTTCTGTATTTGTAACAAAAAAAAAAAGATTTGGAAAGGACACAAAATGTTTGAAAGAAAGAAAAAGATATTATATAAATATATAATATTTCCTAAGTTAAAAGAGGTTAAAAAAATGACAAAACAAAAACAGGTCTAGCTTTAAAAATTTTTAGATGGAGTGCCTTTCAAATGTATTATTAAATATAAAGAAGATGGTTGATGATATAAGTATGCATTCATCAAGAAAATATATTAACACTGAATGCAGACAAAATGATAGTGGTGCATGAATAAAATAAAAATTTTCAGAATTATTAGGAAAAATTGATAACTCATCAATAATAATAGTAGATTTACACAATTATCTTAGAAATTAATGAAGCAGGCAGACAAGATTCTTGAACATATAAGATGTGAAATAACTAACAAACTTTATCAAAGGAACTTAGAGTGTTGGGACCAAATATATAGGGAACATCTTTTTATTTTTCTTCAAACCCACAGAGAATTGTCATAGAAAATTGTTGTATGTTAATTTGCAAAGTAGTCTCAACAAGGTCAAAGAATCGTTAACAAAAGCGCCTTGTTCACATGCTACAATATAACTAATTTAGAGAAAATAATAAGGCCCCATAAGATTTGATAGGGTCATTAAAAAAAAAAAAACAACAACTCACTTTGTCTTAGAAAAAGTGTAAGGATAACGGAAATTATACCAAAAGTAGGATTGAACAACAGTGAGAATTCTGTGGAATGAAGCTAGAATACTATTGGTAGGCTTAAATGCCTATATTAACACACAAGAAAGAATAAAATATTGATAATTTAGCCATTTGGCCGCTCAAATTAATAAGTTAAAAAAGAAACAGAACAGAACCAAGGAAGTAAAATAAAGAAATATCAAAAAACTTAAAAAGTGAAATAGAAAAGCAGAGCAAAAGCAGAGGGGAGTAAGAAAAGCAGAACTCCGAAAATACCGGGAAGTGGCCAACGTTGGTAAAATTGATCAAGAAAGAAAGAGACGAGGAACATTATGTGGTATTAGGAAAGTAAAATGGAACGTGGATATGAAAACACATTTAAAGGCCATATGAGGAGACAAGGAAGAGCTTTATGACAATAAATACAAGAATAATTAATTTAGATGTTATATGAGAAAATCTACTTACAACTCTGTTCCTACAGAAAGAGTACTTAACAGAGCCTATAATTAAAATAATTAAAAGTGAAGTTAAAAAAAAAAAAACTACCCGCAAAATAAAAACACATCTAAAAATCTCAACAATACAAAGTACACGTGGCTTTATAGTTCACTTTTATTAAACCTTCAATGAGCAGTTTGTTGCTCCCACATGTTCAATGCTTAAGAGATTTAAAAGTGAGAAAATTTCCCCAACACTTTTGATGAGCCTTGTAAATTCTTGTTACAAACCAGAGAAAAAAGACCTGATGAGAAAGGACAACCATGTACCTAGATACAGATATCCAAAATAAAATACCAGCCATCGAAACCAGCAACTGACAGAAAATCAAAGGATGACTAGGTATGGTGCCTCTCAAGAATGCAAGAATACTTTTATATTGAAAATATGTTACTGATATTTGCTATGTTAACTTCTTAAAATACCAAAATATTTTAAATATCTCAATAGATACAGAAGAAATGTGATTAATTTCAACACTCATTTACTATTAAACACACATACATTCACATAACACACGCATGCACATACACGCATACACACCAAAAATTAAGCAACAAAAGCCTCTTAGCAAACTAAAAATAGAAAGGGACCGCTTCCTAGTAATGGGCTCCTATGAAAACCTATATCAAATGGATATACTTAAGGGTAGGAATATAAGTACCATGGTTTTATAATCAGAATTAACACAAGGATACTGCTATTACACATTATTAAATATTGTGCTACATAAAGACATGCAGAAGATAATCGTGGGAAAGCAAGAAACAAAATATTGTTACTCATAAGTAATGTACCATCCACATAGAAAACCTAATGTGTCTATAGGTAAATTAACAGATTTTTTCAGAAAATTCAGCAATGTTGCCAGATAAAACGAAGCATAAGTCAAGAATTGTACACCAGCTTTGACTATTTCTAAGACATTCTTTTTAATAAAGATCTTATTTACGATAATAGCAAAATATATAATACTAAGGAAAATTCAATAAAAGCAATCAGGGACCTTAAAGAAGAGTATTCTAAAATTTTAATGAAGGGCACAACTAAATGGAGATGTATTTTAAAAATTGAGGCCATTTCCACTGTAATCTCAATAAGGACTTTTGTGGAAATAGACAATTTTTTAAACAAAATTTGTGGGGACAAAGAAAGAGAAAAAGAGAAGAGGGAAGAGAAAAGAAAGGGAAAGTGAATTGTCCTACTCAGGTGGTTTTGAACTGTCAATTTAACTAAGCTACAACTACAGTTTCTAGAATCCTCTTCCCTATGTAGTTCTAGATTACTGTGGAGAAAAAGATAAATTGGTCTAGTTCTGGAAGGCAGAATTGAAGCAGCAGCCATAATGTTCTGAAGGCTATCTTAGGACACAGGCATGGTTGCAGCTCCCAGAGATCATGGATATGCTGCCTCTACTCTTGAAGTCCCTACAGGCTGGAGTAAAGTATAAAGGCATGAATGCGGAGAATACACACTAATCTTAAATAGTGAGGTGTGGAGGCAAATGAAATCTAGAAGGGGTACAAAGTGGATTTCAACAAAAATTTCTCAAAACAAAGCCATAAAGCAGAAATGGCAAAATGTTTACATTTCATATATCTGAGTAGTGGGATAAGTGTATTTTTATACTATTCTCTAAATTTCAATTTCAAATAGTTTCTATTTCAACAAATTATTAAAATAGGAAGATATGTAGGAATATACAGGATTATGACATGAAACAAAAATTATAAAGGAAAATAGGTATCAATTTGAATTCCTTCGAAAATATGTGAGACAGATCATCATAAAGTTGAGATACCAGTATCACATATCTTTTGTAATCAAAATTAAAAGCAATATATAATCTAGATATTTTTCATTTTTTAGCTATTCGTTGAAAATTTTATTGGTCTATAGATCATGCCTTTTTAGCTTGCTTGTATTCCATTATGATTTTCTACCAATATTTCAAGTAAACATGAGTTTGGGATCTGTGTTTTTTTAGAGTGTTGATTTTTAACCACTGATGAAATGTGTTTACTAAAGCCTATTTGTATACCAGCCTAGGGACTATAATTTTTAATGTAGATTCACAGTATTATTTTAAGTAAATTATTCATCTTTAATAGCAATTTAACTAAATAAGGTATATATATATATTATAAAATTATCTTCTTCAATACCTATTTAAGAAATGTTGTCAAGTCCTGAGATGATTAGAGTTATTTGGCAATTGGATAATATAATTCGACAGTAAATATTGAAAATCTCACTCATTAATTCCAGTGGCACATAAACTATAAATACAGTATCTATTTACAACTTATAAATTATTATACTTTAATCTACATAGTCATCTTGCATTTGTTTGGTTATAAGCATTGAAACTAAGATAGGATTGTATAAGCCTGAAACACTTGTCCTTTATGTAGATTTTTGGTCCCAAAGCAAAAATCCTAGGTAAGTCAAGTCAGCAAACGATATTACTCCAGTTTTAGAAAGGTGGAGGTATTTCTGAAAGAACTGACAGTTTTTACTGTATAGTATTTAGCATCCATTGCCATAAGCCATCCTTATCATTAAATGTCATCTCAAGGTCATCTAGTAAAACTTAGCAAACAGATAATCAACCTATTTAGAATCTATGACATAGGTCCCATAAGAGCAAATTTGGTGATAAAAACCTTGCTACGCATCTACAGAAATGTGAGTTGAAGGGCAGGCTTCACATGGAAAAGGTTAAAATGTAAAATTAAAGCTAGAAAGTGGCTGATCTGGAGGCACCTTAGGGACATGTAATGTGGAGAGGAAACTTCAGAATAGATGGGAAATCATCAGCAGGATTCATACTAAGTTGATTATCTCCAATCACCAAGTCCAGGCTGTTTGTTCCCCTTAACTTACCCTGTTCTCATTAGCAGCCTGAGTTTGGTGTCTCATACTTGACGCCAGACAATTTCTGTACATCTTGGAAGAGGTCTATGCACTTCAATAAAGTTTAGAATACCTTTGGAAGTCTTGTGCAAACTTCTTCAATTTGGGGGAAATAAGAAGGTAATCCTTTCATCCATTAGCCTCTCTTTTTTTAAAGCAGTATTTAAAGCACCTTTATTTAATGTATAATCAAAGGGATATTATTAAAACAGAACTTGAATGTCTATGCAAGACGATTCTTCTTGGGTTGAAATTGCATGGTGTAATACAGTGACTTGAACTTTGCAAAGAAGTTTGATGCAATAACCCTTATATTGAGATTATAGTTAACTGTTTACTATAGAGGCATGAGTCAAGCCAATATCAGTCTTTAAAAAAAGGCATTATAAGGACATTGAATTGTTTCCTTCTAAAAAAAAATTTACATTATTTTATTTTGGTAGGAACACAATATGAAATCTTTTAACCCTTAACATATTTTAAGTGTACAACACAATATTGTTTACTATAGACACAGTGATGCAGAACAGATCACTAGAACTTATTCATCTTGCATCTCTAAATCTGTATAGCAACTCCCCATTTTTTCCTCTCTCCCCTTCCTGGCAACGACCATACTGCTCTCTGCTTCCATAGTTTGACTATTTTAGATACCTCATCATTTTAGATGTGAAAATTAAGGACTGAGCTTATGTTCACCCAGTAAAAGGAGATAGCTCTCTTGATTTTGATGTGCATGGAGTATGACCACAGTGGGGTATGAAAATCAGTGCCCAATTTGAATTCCTTTGAATTTGCATCTTTCCACAACAGTAAAGTCTGACTTCATTTAAATGTTCAACCTTTCTCTGATTGCCTGCTTTGTATTTTCATTTTGCAATATCCTATGGTAAAGGCATTTAAAAATGGAATGCTTTACTCTCAACTAAGTAGACTTTGTTACTAAAAATTATACCTCGTAATTAGCAGGATCCAAGAAAATTATGATCCAGTCCTTCCACATTTTTTGGCCTTGTCCAAAATAGAAAGTAGGGAGAATTAGTCGTCGACCTCCCTGGCCTTTTCATTGTGCGTTCCTTCCTTGGGTAGCTGATAATTTTATAAGTTTTTCCTTCCCCTCTTTATCGAGCATCCTCTGCTCTCAAAAACAAAAACAAAAAAAAATACTAGAATTTAATTTATGCTACATTCTGAAATGTAAACTTTTAAACTTTTTTAAAACTTATTGTGTTATCTTTCTCAGGGAGATTTGCATTTCCTGAAGTTCATGGAATCTACCTTTAACAGTGGCATCAGCAGCATGACGGATGAGCCATTATTTTGAAGCAATAATGCTTTCCTAGTGCCTCAGAAATAGCAGTATGTCCAGACATGGAGTATCTGTTCATAAGGTGCGCTCTCCTTAGTATATATGAAACTGTTGCACAGGAAAAGACATAGACAGGAGGGAAGAGGAAAGTCAAAGAGTACACCCTGATTATGACAAAAGCACATAAAATAAGAGTTGCAACACAACAGGAAACTTAGGTTTTATTCAGTCTCAAAATGTTTCCTTTATACATATGTTAACAATAGTATATCATGGGTGAAAATGTAAAATTTACACTGTAATTGCCATTTTAAAACTCAATTATTTCTCTTTTCCACAACCTCTCTCATATCAAATAATAAAGTTTGGTTTTTAAATTTCTTAAAATAGTGTTTAAATAAAATTTCCTCAAAGTATCGCTGTTTAAAATCTGAATTTCCTTTGCAGAAGATCCATGCATTCTCATGATTTTAGGGCAAGTCTAACAAATCTATCCCTTCCCTGTTTTTACATGATTTTCAGAGCTCTGCAGAAATTGCACATCTGGCTCTTTGCCTGTGCACCTGATGTTATCTCAAGAGAAATTATATAAATTAAAAACAGACACAAAGAGGGTCTTTTTGAATTCAAAGGAACAGAATATATATCCAAGACAACAAATAGAGTTAGAAAAAAACAGGCAAGGGACATTAGTGGAATTAAGCTAGGAAACTAACAAAACAATGACAATGCACTATGAATGGTGTGAAAAGAACAATAAAAAACAATGTAAATTAGAGCGGGAAAATACATTGTGTGGGCCAAGAAGCCATTAAAATCATTTTCTTCCATCCATATGTGGGACTTAGGTCATTAGCTCTTTGTTTATTTTTTATTTTACTTTTGAAAATAGTGAGAACTTGGCACATTTGCCAAAATTGTTATCTCTTGCTTTATTTCTGCTGCCTCTCTATTCTACAGAATCATGCCTTGTCCTGAAGATTCAGGCTTACTCCTTAATTTCTGAGCTGACACTCACGGAGTCAGGGATATATAAATAATATCCCTCCCATATCATTCCCCACTTTCCTATCACTTGACCCACTCTCCCCAGGTCTTTTGGAGCTAAAAATGAAATTATTACTGCACTGTAGGAACAATGCCTTCTGATCCACCGTGTTGCACAGGGCTTAAAAATAAGAGTTAACTTGTTCAAGACTGATTCCTTGTAAATTAGCCTTCCAGAGAGAGAGTTGGCCTTTGGAAGAGCTCCATGGAGCTCTGAAGATCAGCAGATCAGAATCAAAGCTAAAGGTACCCCAGAGTAGAAAGCTACAGTTATGAGTCTTGGACATCATGCCTTGATCCTACCAGGGGAAATACAGGCATCCTTTAACCATGTATGCCAAAGTGAAAGAATCAGGCTGCAGGCTAGGATCCTGCCATAGTTTACTGCTTTTGGATCCCAGTATCCATGATTCCAAGGGAGAGTACTGCTCCCTAATCATGCAGCTTAAAGCCTCACAACCGAAAGGTCAGAGTCCTCCTGGGGTCTGATATCCAACCCTACCTGACCCCTGTGTACCGCCTCAGAATACAGTGGCAGGAAGGACCCACACATCTCCTGCCTGTAAATTTTCTTTAAGCCTGCATTGTATGCTGTCTGGTTATTTACCACCATTTGCTTCACTCCCCTCAATAAAGTAGCCTCCTTTGCCAGTTAGACTAAAGATTGTTTATGCTTCATCACTCGTATATCCCTTAAATAACTTAGTCTCAACTCCCCACCAACTCACTTCACAGTTTAAAAAAGAGATCCCTTTGCTTCTTCCAAAAGGTTCATAGCCATAAGGACTCAAGTCAAGTGAGGGCTGAGATATTTGGATTCTGTTAAGAGTCTTATAAAATGAAACCTGTGCGACTGGGAAATCTCTTAATATATCCATACAACTAGTGAGAAGTATAAAACAGAGAGGCGCAAAAATGTGTCCCATTCATTGCTGTGTGCACATCTAGCACAAAAAAAGTATCTGTTGAATTAATGACCAATGTAAGTATTTATATCTTAACTGAAAGGTGAACTTCCTAATGGAGACCCTGAATGCATAATGCCCAGCTGTTCTTGGATGCTTACTTGATATAGAACTTAATTTCTTCTAAAAAATTATCTTACCTGCTAGCACTTTGTTCTCTTTAAAACATGAAAGATGCTCAATAAATGTTCAATATTAACTGAAGTCCAATATTTTGCCCACCATTCAGTTTGTTTTCTGATTTATTGCCCACTCACTGCATCCTTGCTGACATCGCTAGTGCTCATAATAACTACTTCACCACCAATAGTTTAAATCAACACAGTCCATGGAATAAAAATTATGAGTAAACATTATTTTTTTGTCATTTAGTTTGGTGATATATTACCAAATTCTGTCCACTCTATATCCAAGGTATGACATGAATCCATCTACTTCTCTGCAACTCTAATATCACCATCATGGCTTTTGGTATGATCAACTCACTTTACAAAAGTCACTTAACTGATTAGATTCTTGACCTGACTCCCATAACACAACCCGTTAGTTTTTCTTTTCCTTTTATGATAAACTATTTAAATTTAGCTATAAGACACACACTGTAAACACAGTGCAAATATTGTTAAGTGCATACATCCATGAATTTTAACCAAGCGAATTCTCGATATTACCATCATAGATCATGAAACAAAACATTTGGACTTGCAGATAGTTGAGCTAATGGCCTAAAAACAAATCTGTGCACACAGTATCCAAAAACTATAGAGATTACCCAAAAGAACAAAAGAAATGACACACATTCCACACCTTCAGCATAGCTAAAAGAGAGAAAACACTGGAAATTTAAAATTAGAGTAGAAAAAAGTGATACCGAAACCTAATAAAGATAGCACAAAAACAAAATCACAGGTCAATATCATTTATGAAAATCTATACAAAAATATGCTATAAAATATAAGCAAAAATAATTCAACAAACATTTTAAAAAGACACCAGTTTCAAAGTGCATTTATTCCCAGAATGCAGGCTGGTTGAATGTTAGGATATCCAGGAACAGCATACACCACATTAGCAGATCTAAGGGCAAAAACATAGCCATAGATACTGAAAAACCTTCAGCAAAATTCAACATCCATTGATGATTTAAAAAATACTCAATAAAATCAGAATTAATAGATACTTTCTTTTTCTGATATATATCCTAGTCATAAAGTCATCATCTCACTTATAGGGAATTTTAGAGGCATGTCCAAAATATCAGAAAAAAAGCAAGGATGCCCACTACCTCCACCACTTTCTTTCTTTTTGTTTTTGGTGAGGAAGATCAGCCCTGAGGTAACATCCGACGCCAATCCTCCTCTTCTTTCCGAGGAGGATTGTCCCTGGGCTAACATCCATGCCCATCTTCCTCTACTTTATATGGGATGCTGCCACAGCATGGCTTGACAAGCAGTGTGTCAGTGCGCACCAGGGATCCAAACCTGCGAACCCCGGGCTGCCGAAGCGGAGCGTGGGCACTTAACCGCTTGCACCACCGGGCTGGCCCCCTTTTTTTTTTTGAACTTCTTTCTTTTTTTTTTTGAGGAAGATCAGCCCTGACCTAACATCTGATGACAATCCTCTTTTTTTTTTGCTGAGGAAGACTGGCCCTGGGCTGACATCTGTGCCCATCTTCCTCCACTTTATATGGGACGCCGCCACAGCATGGCTTGACAAGCGGTGGGTCAGTGAGCGCCCGGGATCCAAACCTGTGAACCCCGCGCTGCCGAAGTGGAGTGCGTGCACCTAACTGCTTGCGCCAGGGGGCAGCCCCTCCACCCCTTTCAACACTGCACTACAGATTTTAGTCAATGAGGCAAGATAAATCAATCAGAGCCATAAGAATAGGAAAAGATCCAAAAATACCCCTCTTTGAAGGTTGCCGTACATTGTGTTCTCCAGGAATTAAACATAGATGCGGAGATTTCATTTAGGATGTTTTAGAAGGAGTTACTTTGGGATCAACACCTGTCAGTGAGTAAAATAAGTAGGATTGGGTAGAGGGAAGTGTGGAACTGTGGAGGAAAACAGTCCTCAGCTGATTCTACTTCTACAGGGAGTCCTAGAGCTGGGGTGGAGCGTCACAGATGCGTGATCTTCAGGCGAGGGGTCCTGTACTTCAGACACCAGCATACAGCAGTCTTTAGATATGGGTTATCACCGCAAAGGGTATGTGACTTTGGACAAGGTTTCTCTCTTTGGATGAAAGAAATTCCTGGAGCAGAGCTCAGCTGGCAGCTATCATCTGCCATCACTCCCAGCAGCTGGAGTAATGGATCCCGAGGGGGAAATCTGAGAGGCATGCCACAGTATCCACCGCACACATCATGTGATAGTATACCTAGGAAGTCCAGGGAATGAATGGCTTAACAGAATTCTAAAAATAACATATTTTAGGAAGGTGGCAGAATATAAAATAAACATTTAAAAATCAATAGCCTTCATATACCTAAAAGTGTAGTAGAGAATATAGAGGAATCACCATAGATAGTAATGCAAAGGAACTAAAATATTTAAAAATAAATTTAGCAAGAAATGTGCAAAATCTATATGAGGATGGCTATAAACACTCCTGAAAGATACAAAATAGACTGGAACAAATTGAAAGACTTCCCTTGTTTCTGGGTGGGATGACTCAACATCATAAAGATATCTGTTATCCCTAAGTAGATTTATACATTCAATATAATCTCAGTAAAAATACCACCAAGTCTTTATGGAGATATAAAAATAAAATAAGCTTGGAAAAATAAATTCTCAAGAGCAGCAAGGAGAACTTTGAAGAAGAAAAGCTAGGAACATGAACGCTGCCAGATATTAAAATATTGTAGAAAGCTTCTATACTTAAAATAAATTGGTACTGGCATGCTGATCAGTAGAAGAGAATAGAAATTCATTAAAAGATTTAAAGGGAAATCACAATCACTGGAGTTAAAATAGACTGTTAAAATAAATAGTGCTGGGAAAACTGGAAGGCCATTTAAAAAAAAGATCAAGTTTAATTCATACATCACATAATACACAAGAATAAGCCCCAAATGGATCAGAGACTTGAATGTAACCATACAAGTTCTAGAAGATAACAGAATGAATTCCTCTATAAACAGATTACAAAAAAGAGCCTGGGGGCTGGCCTGGTGGTGTAGCACTTAAGTTTGTACGCTCTGCTTCAGCAGCCCTGGATTTGTGGATTTGGATCCCATGGACGGACCTACGCACCACTTGTCAAGCCACACTGTGGCAGGCGTCCAACATACAAAGTAGAGGAAGATGAGCATGGATGTTAACCCAGGGCCAATCATCCTCAGCAAAAAGAGGAGGATTGGTAACAGATATTAGCTCAGGGCTAATCTTCCTCACCAAAAAAATGCCTAATTGTGACTTAAAAAGCCAGACACAGTAAGTGAAAAGATAGACAAATTTAAATATACAATTAAGATTGCATAGAAGAAAACTACCCTAAAGATAACCAAAAGACAAGTAAGTTGAAGAAAATATTTGTAACATAAACCACAGATAAAGGGATGACATATATAATTTATAAAGAACTCTTAAAAAGTGAGGAAAATTTTTAAAGTATGTGATTGAGAACTGCTAATTATGTCAAAAATGATTGATAAAGATAATAAAATTGTTCTTAAATTAAAAAAATGATGCTCAGCTTCAGTCACAAGAGAAATGCAAAACAAAATTGCACGGAGATACCATTTCTCCTCTATCAGATTGGCGAAGTTACAACTCTCACAAAACATTTTATTGGTAAGGCTGTGGAAAAACAGATACTCACAAACGTTGCTGGGGAGAATGCAAAGTGGTATAATCATATGGAGGGGAATCTGGCAGTATATAAGACAATCACATTTTTATCTTTTTACCTAGCAACCTGCTTCTAGGAATCTAGCTTACACAAAAACACATATGCACAAAGTTATTCAGTGGGGCATTATTTGCCACTGTAAAATGTTGAAACATAAAAACCGTAAACTCTTATACATAGAGGATTCCTTCAAGAAACTATGGTTCATCTCCTGAATGGTGTACTATGCAGATATAAAAACAGCAAGGATACTCTTTATGAACTGATATGGAGTGATTTCAAAAAAAAGCAAAATGCAGGACACTCCTCTAGTTTTCTAACTTTTGTGTAAGAATGTTGGGAAAATATTAAAATATACATGTAATTGCTGATCTTGCAAAGAGAAACATAGGTAGCCTAGACTGGAAACCAAGGAGATTAGTTGGGTGGGAAGGAGGAGAGGGAAGTGATCAGAAGAGCAACTACTGAGTAAATTGTTTGTTGTGGCTTTGATTTTTGTAACCATGTTAATGTTTTACCAACCAAAAGAAATCATATAAATTTTTAACATAGACTATGAACAGGGATAAACAAGTATGTTTCAAAGGAATAAAAACAGAACTAATCCAAGTATCTTTTGTATCCTTATTTTGACTATAGGCAAGACTAAAGACAAAAAGAACTGTAAATGTTATTAAACTCTTGCTAATGTGTTCACTTTTCACCATGGTATTAGTTTGCCCTAGAAACTGCTTTCTGTGCATGCTAGGAACTAGACAATAAGAAAAACCTGAGAGTCACGTGTTTTAACCATTTCAGAACTGAAGTTATATGGAAAGGAGAAGACATGGTATTACATTGAAATTGGAGGGATAGTTTGATAGGTACACACAGAAATAGATATAGATATGTTTTCTAGCCAGTATGCTGAAAGAGCCTAGAAATTATAACACTTAGGTGGAGGTGAACACGCACAGGACCAAGATATTGGTTTCCAAATACTATTCTCCATCAAAGGGAACCACATCTCCTTGGAAAAAATTGCTGCTTCAAGAGCTGGGGCAGGAAAAGTGCAAGAGGAGACCGAGCATCTTGTGCTAGAAAGAAAGTTAATGCTCCAAGAATGACAGAAATGTATGAAAAAGACACAGGAGTCTTCTTAAAGGGGATTTGAACCAGCCAAATTTTGGATAATTTGAACATCAAAAAAAAAAATAATGTGGAAGGTGGTCCAAAGGTACAAACTTCTAGTTATAAGATGAATGTCTTGGGGATGTAATGTACAGCATGGTGACTATAGTTAATAATACCGTATTGTATATTCGAAAGTTGCTAAGAGAGTAAATATCAAAAGTATGTACAAGAAAAGTAATTTGTATTGTACACTTGAAACTAATATAATGTTATTATATGTCAATTAAAAAAAATTCGGTTCAATTGAAAAATAATGATAGTTAATACCAAAGTTTTTATAGTATAGTATAAATACGATACTATATATACTATATATAAATACTGTACTATATATAAATACTATACTATAAAATGAAAGGAATTTATGAATCTATACTGATATCATTCAATCAATAAGAAGGAAGAAATTTTCCATGCAGTAGATTGCCATCCAAAAATGTAGAATAAATGTTGGAATCGAAAATCACCATTTGCTTTCTATTATAATAATAATTTATTTTGGTAAGGCTCATCAATGCATGTTAAAATTTGTGGGAACAAAATTTGATGAGAAACAGTATATTTTTTAGAATCTCAGGATATCTCCCACAAAAATAACTGGTAAAGTATAAAATAGCAATTTTATAGACAAGAAAACTGGCAGAATCCACCATAAAAAATGTGATCTACGTTAACATCCTCCGTAACAGGAAAAACTGACGTAAACGCAGTAAAATAACATGACTGAGATGGACTCCACCTCACTGCTATGTTATTTGTACAAAAAATAAATAAATAAAAAAGGGAAGCCTGAATCTAATCATGAGGAAACATCAGCCAAACCCAAATTGAGGGACATCTTACTAAATAAGTGGACTGTAGTCTTCAAGATTGTCAAGGTCATGGAAAAAAAAAGAGACTGATGAAGCACTGTAAATTAGAGGAGACTAGCGGCCTGCCAGGTGGCATAGCAGTTAAGTTCACACGCTCCGCTGTGGTGGCCCAGGGTTCGAGGGTTCGGATCCTGGGTGGGGACCAAGGCACTGCTTGTCAAGCTATGCTGTGGCGGTGTCCCATATAAAGTGGATGAAGATGGGCACGGATGTTAGCCCAGAGCCAATCTTCCTTAGCAAAAAGAGGAGGATTGGCAACGGATGTTAGCTCAAGGCTAATCTTCCTCACACAAAAGAAAAGAAAATAAAGGAGACTGAAGAGCGGTGTTTTCCAACTGATGTTCCCAGACAAGTGGCCTCAGCATTCCCTGAGGATTGGTTTAAAGATTTTATTTATTTATTTTCCCCCCAAACCCCCAGTAGATAGTTGTATGTCATAGCTGCACATCCTTCCAGTTGCTGTATGTGGGACGCGGCCCCAGCATGGCCGGAGAAGCGGTGGGCGCTGGGGATCCGAACCCGGGCTGCCAGCAGCAGAGCGCTTGCACTTAACCGCTAAGCCATGGGGCCGGCCCTGAGGATTGGTTTAAAATGCATATTCTCAGGCTACTCCTCATAGTTACTGAATCAGAGTCTCTGGTCATGGATAGTTGGGTAGTAGTTTATTCAGTCCCCCAGGTATTTCTGATACATGCTAAGACTGTGAAAGAGGCTTCACAGCAAATTTCAACATGTGATCCTGGAGCAGATTCCTTTTTCTTTCTTTTTTGGTAGCTGTAGTGGACATTATTGGTATTGTCTTAATTTCTTCTTTTTGTGTAACAAATGACCGCAAATTTGGCAGCTTAAAACAGCATTCATTTGTTAGTTAACAGTTCTGTAGGTCAGGAGTCTTTGCACAGCGTGGCTGGTTTCTCTGCTCAGGCTCTCGCAAGACTGAAATCAAGTGTGGGTCAGCTGTATTCCTCTATGGAAGCTCTGGGGAAAAATCCACGTTCAAGACCTTCAGGTTGTTGGGAGAATTCAGTTCTTTGCTGTTGTAGGACTGAAGTCCCATTTTCTTGCTGGTTGTCAATCGACAGCTGCTCTCCTGGAGACTAGATAATAGAAAATTCATACTCCCATGTAAAAGATGCAATTAGCCTTCATATAACCAAAAGCATAACCCTCGATGCAAAAGAAGGTCATAGATGACACCTCAACCATGTGTACATAAATAAATAAAATCAAAGATATATATATAATTTATACACATATATTTTATATATATATAATATATACACATATACATCTTATATATATATATGCACAAATACATACATATACCTATATAGGAATATCAAATTAAGAAATAGTCACAATTCATTTCAGTAATGGGTCAAATGGGGGTATTTGATATATATAATTCCTATCTTCTACCTATTCCTTATCTCTTTTTCCTCATCAATCACTTGAGCTGGTCATGATTACTTGCCTAGTAGAACGATGCAAAACTTCATTCCGGAGGGAACTACGCCATTAGTAGTCCTGCCTGTTCTGAAATGCTGTCATTAACTATTATCATGGAATGTAGTAATTCTAAGAGGTAACTCAGAGGATCTCTTGTGTTACAGACAAACTACTTGTGTAACTAATCCAATTTTGACCTGATAGTCACAATCAATCATACTAGGCAGCAGATTAACCACCGTCTTTGCTACTGATCCACTAGTATGAGAATTATAACATGGCTAAATGCAGTCTCGACTTTTAATTTAATGGAATCATTGTTGAAGCCCTGGAGCAAGTGTTTCTTTTTGGGAATTAGGTCTGTGAACCAGTAAAGCCCAAATTTAAAGAGACAAAAAGCAAAAGTTTTGCTAGCGGAGTGTTAGAAGTAATAATGAAAGAAGACACTCATCCCATCTTTAATTTTCAGACTTGTGAATCTTTTCTACGAAAAACATAGTAAAATATATTGGTCTCTAATACTGAGCACATGTGCTGGATAATGCAACTCAGCCCTTCAGTGTGATGTCATCTAGATGTCACCATAACTGAGTCTCCTGAAGGCTTTTTCACCATTCTGTAAGGATGGCTGCTTCAGGGTTAAGGGGGATATAGAAGGACCAACAGAAGGACCAATACAAATGACCTTCATCTCAGCTACACACCATTTTGTCATGAGCCCATCAGGCAAGAACAGAGGTGACTGGGGAAAGAGCCTGACCTATGCCCACACAAGTAATTTTGTCCATCTGAAAATTAAGATTCTCCTTTCAGATACTGCACTTTTGTGATCATTTACATAGGACACAAATATCTTCCCACCCTTCATCTCTTTAGAAATGCCTGTACACATACTTTCTCCCCAAACCCCTTTGTCATTCATTTTCTAGTCATTTTTCTTCCAGATCTCAGATTATCTAGTCAAATCATTAGCTACTGTCTATCAATAAGTATAGAGCAATAATGCTGAATATCTGTTCATTCAGACAAAATGGGCTATCCAGTTTGCGGCACACTTCTGTCCACTAGGCTAGTTTCTCTTAACCACTATCTTTTAAGGCTAATTCTGTGTTGAACTGTTGTGCTTTTTCTGTTCCATTTTGAGTGGAGCATGTATTTGTGCAGAATCATCTTTAAATTAGGCCCCATGTCACGCTGTTTTAGTCAACAGGATATAGGGAACTCCCTTTGAGGTTTTAGGTGTGGGCAGAGAGGAAGGAGGCAATGAAGTAAGAAGTGTGTTATTAAAATTGTTTGAGGATTTTCTCATTGTTTTTTGTTATTGATCTCTAGTTTGACTCTATTATGGTCAGAAAATTTACTCTATATAATTTCAGTTCGTTTAAATTTGTTAAGGTTTGTTTTATGACCCAGAATAATCGATTTCAGTAAATTTTCCATGGATGTTTGAAAAGAATGTGTATTCTACCGCTCTTGCATGGAGTGTTCTATAACTTCAACTAGATTCTGTTGTTTGATGGTGCTGTTCATTTTTGCTAATTTTCTGTCTACTTGTTCTATTAAATGCTGAGAACAGGATGTTGAATTCTCCAGTTATAATTGTAGATTTGACTATTCTACTTTAATTTCCATCAGTTTTTGTTACACGTATTTTGTTTCATGAATTCTGTTGTTTGGTGCACACACATTTAGGATCATTATTTCTTCTTGGTGGATTTGTCACGGACTAGGTGCCTCCAGAAACTCAAAGGTGGGTTTGGAAGCAATTAACTGTTTTTTTCCAAGTTGTTTCTTTTCCTTTCATATGTTAGGGAGATGTAACCCCCCCCCACCCCGACCCCCGGCCATCCTGAAACTGACCAAGCTAGAAAGTCAAGGGAGATGTTAACAACCAACCATCCTGAAACTGACCAAGCATCACCACAAGAGCTACGCCCATGACCTCTGCCTTATTTTTAATGCAAAGATCTCTCCAGGAGGAGCTTAGGCCTTATTATGTAGAAGCATGTTCTCTAACTGAGCCTGTGCAAGTGAATATCTGCCTCTCCCTTTTGAATACTCATTCCCCAACCGAAATAAAAGTTCCTGCTTTCCTTTGTTCAGGGATGCCATGACTTTGGAAATGATTCTTCATGGCCTCCTATTTGTTGCAAATACACTTTACTTTGTGAGACAACTTCCACTGGTGTAGTGTTATTTAACTTACCCGGAGGCAAGCCCACTTGGTTCGGTAACAGATTTATCCTTTTTTCATGAAGTAATGTCCTTCTTTGTCTCTCATAATTTTGTTTGCTCTGATGTCTGCTTTATCTGATATTTATATAACTACTACTGCTTTTTACGTTAAAGTGAGCACTATCTATTTTTTTCTGTCTTTTTACTTTGCACCTACCTATGCTGTTGAATTTGAGGTATGTTTCTTATAGATAGTAGATAGTTGGGTTGTGTTCTTCCATTCACTCTACCAATATCTGCCTTTCAGTTGTATATCTTAGTGAGTCTGGGCTGCTATAACAAAATGCCATAGACTACGTGGCTTATAAATTTATTTCTCACAGTCTGGAAGCTGCAAGTCTGAGAGCAGGGTGCCAGCATGGTAAAGTTCTGGGGAGGTGCTTTCCCTAGGACTGTCAGCTTTCATCATATTTTCACAGAGTGGGAGTAGAGCACAGAATGCAGGATCTTTTATGACACTTATAAGGGCCTTGTGAATGACTGATCTCATTCATAAGGGCTCCACTCAGATGACCTCATCTCATCCTAGCTATTTCCCAAAGGCCCCATCTCCTAATACCATCACATTGCGGGGTAGGGTTTCAATTCTGGATGACACATTCAGTTTAAAACAGTGTGTTTAGATGATTTACGTTTAAGATAATTATTGATATGTTAGAGCATACATCTGCCATTTTATTATTTGTTTTCTGTTTGTTTCCTCTGATTTTTCTGTTTCTTTTTCCTTGCCTTCCTGTGGGATTCTGTTTTGCTTTATTTATGCTGTTTTAAACTATATCTCTTTTTATATTTTATTAGTGGTTAATCTAGGTATTTATATATATATGAAACTTATACAACCTTCTAATATTGATGTTTTACCACTTTGAGAGAAGTATTGAACGTTTACTTCCATTTAGGTTTCTTTTCCTCTCCACTTTTTAAATATAATTGTCTCAAGTATTTCCTCTACATACATTGAACACTACATCAGATGGTGTTATAATTTTTACTTGAATCATCAAATATCCTTTAGTCTAGTCTATGAACTAGACTAGATAGATAGTCTATCTAGTCTAGATAGTCTAGTATATGAACTTCTATTTTTAAATATTGTGTTGTTCTTCACTTTTCCTGAACTTCCAAGTTTCTTCTGTTTTCATTTCTTTTCTATTTGGAGCCCATTCTTTAGACGTATTTTTTTAGAGTAGGGGTCAGGTTTCCTTTGTCCCAGAATGTCTTGATTTCCCTTTAATTCCTGAAGAATATTTTTGCTAGATGTAGAATTCATAGTTGACAGATCTTTTCCTTCAGCACTTGAAAAATGTTGCACCACTTCCTTCTGGCCTCTACTGTTTCATATAAGAAATCCATTGTCATTCAACTAAGTGTTCCCCTATACGTAATGTGTTCTGTGGTTAGTTATAAGATTTTTATTTTGTCTTTAGTTTTTAGAAGTTTAATCATGATGGGTTGGCTCGGATTTCTTTGGGTATATCATATTTAGAGTTGACTCAGTGTCTTGAGTCTGTAGGTGTGTGTCTTCCGTCAAATTTGGAAAGTTTTCAGCCACACATTCTTTCTCCTCTACAGTGGGACTCTGATGATATGAATGTTGAATATTTTATTGTTGTTTGAGAGGTTCCTAAGACTTTGTCCAACATTTTTTAAGTTGATTTTCTCTCTGTTGTTCAGTGTGAATGAATTCTATTGATCTGTTCTCAAATTCAGTGATTCTGTCTTCTGTAATCTTTACTCTATTATAGTGCTCATCCAGCAAGTTTTTTTTCTTTCTTTCTGTTATTATATTTTTCAGTTTTACCATTTCTATTTGGTTCTTTTATTTATGACTTTTATTTTCTTGCTGAGATGTTCTATTTTTCATTTGTTTCAAGACAATTCATGATTATTATTGAAGCAATATTATGATTGCTGTTTTAAAATGTTTGTCAGATAGTTCTAACAACTGATTCTCTTGGTATTGGCGTGAGCTAATTTTATTTTTTCATTCAAGTTGTGATCTTCCTCGGGCCTGGTATGACAAGTGATTTTTGGTGGCACTTGGACATATTGGATATAGTTAGGAGACATTTGATGCTATTAAATCTATTTTAACAGACTATTGCCCTGTATGGGCTTAGCATGTTACTTTGAGGAAAGACTAAGGCAATTCAAGAGAATGCAGCACTATTAAATACAGGAAACCTGTGAAACTCATTGATATAGATAGATATCATAGTATGAATGAATTTGTAACATGTGACCCATCACACAAGAAAGGACCTAGTGCAACCTCTGTCTAGAGGTGTTTTTCTTTCTCAGATATGCCCACCTTGGAACTGGATCTTGATTAAATTTTTCAGTGTAGTATTCACTAGTATAAAGTCTCAGTTTTTACGGTATACTTTTGCCTAAAAATAGATGCACAAGTAGATACTCAATTATTGTTTATTATAAATAATTTACAGTGTGTTTTTTTAGTGAAAATATTTAGCATTGAAAATCTAGCCATAACGTCTTTGAAGATTATCAATGTAAGATTAGTTTTAGGGAAAACATAAGATAAAAACCTATGCACTCCCGATCTAATATGGGAGACTGCTATTTATTGTAGCGCTGTTTTCCGTAGCAAAAGACCAGAAATAACTGGATGATTATTAATTGAGGACTCACTAAATAAGCTAAATAATATCTAAACAATGGAGTCCTATGCAGTTAAAATAAAAAATGATGAATGTGTCTACATACTACCATTTATTGGTTTTCCATAATGTATTGTTCAATATGTATGTAAGGGGGCTATGTGTATGTGAATATGCGTGTGTGTGTGTGTGTGTGTGTGTGAGTATTTGCTTAAATAGTAAAAATGCCAGAATAAATAATCATAACTTCTTAAAAACAATTATCTATAGGTGGAAGAGAGGTGGTAGAGACAGAGATAGAAGCTAGCCATATGTATAATGTATTTTTTATACATTATGTTTTGTGGTTATAAAAATGTTTTACAGTTATAAAAAGCCAAAATTTAAATTCAAAACTGAAAACAAAATAAAACAAATGACCCTATGTATCACATTGGTAGCACACAGAAAAGTGTCCCACATGACTTTAAGATATAATAATTTTATTGGATAACCCGAATAGAATTTACTTACTGGAGAAAAAAAAATGCACAATATTTTTGTCTATTCTCTGTAATCATAGTTGATGTTAGCATCTGTATTTTCATTCTGAGGATAAAGAGATTGAGTACGCATTATGGGAAAGCAAATAAGAAATTATACTTGTCTCATTAAGACCTAGAATTTATGAATGGGAGAAAGGCTATAGAGATGTAAGATTAATGAGTTATGTAAAATCTCTGTCATCTTTAATTTGTACTGAGTGTAGAAGTATGAACTCCTAATTTATTTTCTCTTAAAAAAAAAAGAAAGAAAAATATTTTCTAGCTCTGGCTGCAAAAAATGTCAAGAAATGACCAACCTAGTAGCCATGAGAAATGACTGAACAGTAAATACACAAGATATGCCTAAAACAACTTGTTATTACAAAAAGCAAGGAAAATAGAAAGCTATCAGGGAGAACTAGGTCACGTTATAGAGAATCTGTGGTGAACTTGAATAACCTCCTTTCATAAGCCCAAGATGGAACAATTTGAACATCAATATGAATTATAATTGCAGCAGATTAGAATAAATCAAATATATTTAAATCCATGAGTTCATAATGATATACATATTTTTTAAAGTTACTTTTAAATATAGCCTCAAGAATATCTCTCATTTCACACGCTTTTCTTACAATTTAACTTTCTTTTAGGAAGTGCAGTCTCTGTCTCTTCTTGTTGAAACTAGATGGGCCTTTGTGACTACCTCTACCTATTGAATAGGGCCAATATGATGCTATGTAACTTCCAAGACTGTCCTCAAAATGCCATGTACTCCCCTCTTTTTCTCTTTCAACACTTGCTCTGCAGGTAGTCAGTCACCATGTAAGCATTTTGACTATTACCATAGACTAGGTGGCTTATAAACAACAGAAACTTACTGCTTACAGTTCTGGAGGCTGGGAAGTCCAAGACCAACCGTCAGCAGATTCAGTGTCTGATGAACACCTACTTCCTGGTTCATAGATCTTGTCTTTTTGCTGTGTCCTCATTTGGTGGAAGGAATGAGCGAAGTGTCTGGGCTCTCTTTTATAGGAGGGCTCTGCCCTCATCACCTAATCATTTCCCAAAGGCCCCAACTCCAAAACCATCACATTGGGGATTGGGTTTCAACATATAAATTTTGAGGGGACACAAACATTCAGTCTATAGCAACTATCCTCAGGCTGACGTGTTGTAGGGAAATTCAAAGTGGAAGCATCACATGAAGGGGCCTAAGTCTTCATGCACAGAGGCATGCAGCGCTGGACAATCCCCAACTGCTTAGTTTCCTGCTGTTCCATTTTTAGCCCCTGTCTGACTACCGCAGCATTAGAGCCCTCAAGCACCAGAATTGCCCAGCTAAGTCCGTCTCTAATTGGTGACCCACAGAAATGTGAGAGGTATACAAATGATTGCCATCACTTTAAGCTACCAAGATTTAGGGTGTTTTGTTCCACAACAGTAGATACCTAGAACAATTACATTAAGAGGATGCTAGGGAACTAACCTTTTAAAGGAAAAAAAAAACAAACAAGTAGGTAAACAAAGGGAAAGAATCAAAGATACATCCTGCATTTTCTATACAAACTATCTTCAGTGTAACCAAATAGTTAAAGATAAAAATTGTATGTTAGAAAAATATTTGGCTAATAATTGAAGAAGAAATTATTGCATTTTATGAAACTATTTTAAACTCGTACTGTATTGATGTATCTAGGCAATGACAAGCAACTGCTGATAGCCAGATAATGAGGTAATATGTATCTGGGACTATAGTAGACATAGGTCTATGCTAACTCTGAGAAACTCTGCAGGACAGCCGACTCTGTTCTTTACTAAATAATAAGCAAAGAAACAGAGAGATGGAAGAAAACTTATAAATAAAAAGATATCTAATGGGCATATCAACCAGTCTGAACATATGGACCTTATTTGGATATCTGATTCAAACATAAAAACAAAAATAAAAATGTTTAAGTTAATCAGGAAAATTTTCACCTTGAATGTGTATTTAGTAATATATTGAGATTATAGTTCACATGTGTATAGATACTGTGCTCTATTTTAAAAAGAAGTTTTCATCTTTTACAAATATATGCTGAAATATTTATGGATTAAATGACATTATATCTGGGATTTGCTTCAAAACTTTTGAAGGAGCGATGGGAAAAAGCATAAATAAAGTAAAATTATCCAAAAATTGGTAATTATTAAAGCTAAGTGACAGTACATGACAGTGCTTTACTATATTAGTCTCTCCACTTTTATATATATTTGAAATTTTTTATAATAAAAAATAATGATGGGGAACCTCTGAAATGTACATTGTCCTCAGAAAAGATTAACTCTCATTGTTATAAATATTTTATATACATTCATTGTTGTAAAGATTTGTTGATACCATAAAAGAAGTTTGATCTTACTTGGATCTATTTCTCCTTTTTATTAGAGATAAATGAATGCAAATAAACAAGGACTCTACATGCAAAAAATATAATTTTTGACCTAGTGCTAATTGGAAGGGGAGTTCATCTGTTCCCAGAAGGTAATTTTTATGATAAATGTCTCCTGTGTTTTCCTCATCTAGGATTCAATTTCTACAGGGAATCACTATCTCAAATTCAGAACATGAATATTTTTTGAAGAAGGAAATAATTTCATACATATATATTCACTATATACATATAAACCTATATACATATAAGGTATAAAATTCTATGTCTGTGTGTGAACATACTTTAAAGAAATACATTTTTGTAACCTGGCATGTGATTTTATATGGAAAATTTGTCTTTACACTTTATATTCTCCCAATTTCATGTGTTTATGTCTCTCTTCTTTTATTAATTCATCCATTCAATGTTATTTTGATCTAAGCAGACAGTTGGCATATAGGTACCATCATTTTCACTCTCGGCTGGGGATAGTTTGTCTTTGCAACTTAAGTAGAATCATCTGTCAGCTTCTATATATCTCTTTTTTGCTTGTGACAATAAATCAGACTGAAGAAAACATTGTGATTATAACATTTCCCCAATAAAATATGGTTTTGCTGTTTTTATATATTCATATACATTTTTAATCTTCAACTTATATACTATCTGTAAACGTGTAATTATTGAATATAGGAAACCATATTCAAATATTAGCATGAATGGGAGAGAAAGAAATCTTTCCCTGCTGTCATTTCTTGTGGATTCTGCCAGAAGTGGTGAACCCAACTATTAAGCTTACAGGTTCTAGTTATTCTGCAGCTGTCCAATGTTCAGGTCAAGTATTGCATCCCTACCCCGGGGAATGAGGCATCTCTCCAGAGAGTTAGACCCTCAGGAGAGGGCTTGGGGCATTGGATGCCCTTCCTCTGGTATTTACCAGCCCAGCTCCAGAGACTGAAAGTTATTGCACACAGGCTAAACAGAGGTCATACAGAGGTGAGTACAGTCCATGCAAAGGTAAACAGAGAGAACATGTTCTGAAATAAATCTTAATTAAGAGATCTTCAGGGAAGGTTATATTGTGCCCAAACTGACTACTTACATCCTAGGACTATAATCAACTAGTGGTTTTCTTTTGAAACACTGAGTACTTGTATTTATACACGTTCAAAATAACCTGGGCTAAGTGAAGTGTTTTTGAAAATAAATTTTAACTTTCTCACTAAAATACTAAATTTGCACATGAACCTTACTCAAAAGGGAATTTTAGCTGCCTTATGGCAGAAATTATAAATGAGAGATCATTTTCAATGAACACATTTCTAAAAATACCTTCCTGAGCACAAATGTAGTTCATTAATAAGTGAATAAAATAAAAATTGAGTACCATGGTGCAGCTGTTATATTCATACACTATGTGTGAAAAACAAGCAACTATAGCAAATATATATTTAAATCTCAAAGATAATGAGATGTGAAATAACCTACACTTTTAGAGATCTCCAAAAGTAACCATCATCAGGAAATTCTTAAAAATAGCACACAAAAAAACTTGTTAGAATCACAGTAATATCGTGACAAGAGATAAATCTGACTTAATACCTTATCTGATGTGATAATTTTACAAAAATATGACAACTCTGTATACTTTAAAAATATTTTTATATTTCAAATAGATTAATAAGATTTTCCATGTCACAAGAACATTTAGAATATTAGTGATTGTTAGACTTGATATGGATTATATTTAGCAACAACAAATCAACAATAACACAGCCCCTACCTTAAGATATTGATTGTCTGTGGATAAATCAAGCTGTATTCAGCCTAAGATGAGTGCTTTGACTTGAAATTTGTTTTCTATGCAATTATTCAATCCATTAATATCTAGTTTTATGCTCACCATAGGAATGGGAATGCCTGCTCCTTCTTCAATCGCCTTTTGATGATCATTGACAGCTGGAGGGAGGGTCAGAAGTCTGATGATATCCTTGGCTTCCAGCTCTATTTTTGGTCACTAAATACCCTACCATAGTCTAATTTATTGGATTTGTTAATAACTTTTGAGAGAAACAACAGCTATGCACATAACAACAAGAAATCTAGGTACCGAAAAAAGGTTTGTGTATGGCAGAGAGAATCAGAGGTCACTACGATGCCATACACATTCATTTCAGTCCCCAAAAGAGTTCATTCTTTGCATCTATTTTTGATCAAACTAATAAAAACAGGAATACAAGCCTACAAATATGATCATTTCTATAGCTAGAATTTTTGAGGCATTTTTACATCCAGCTTGTTATCCATGTCTGCAAACTGACTGGCAACTGACAAAGCAAGTATGGCAAAATAAATTCAAACACCCTGTACTCCTTCCTGGAGAAGATTTTTGTAAACAAAATCAGCGTCTGTAGAGAAATAACGAACTGGCATGTGCTTAAGATCAAGAACCTCACAGATACTCCATAAGGTATTCTGAGCTAAATAAGAAGGAATTGCTAAAGCAAATGCATTTAGAATAGATGAAACTTACATTCTCTGAAAATATCCCTAGGCTTTCTACGAAAGGTAGAAAAGCCAAGCATTTATTTTCAACAACACATCTAATTTGGTGACTCTGTAAGATATATATCCGTTGTGAGAACTAGAATGCTGCTTTTGATGCATATGAATATTTGTTTCTATCCTTTATCTTGTATCTGCTGATTTGTTTCTGTATTTGAGATATCATTTTATGAAATAGGAATATAGTATTTCTATTAGGACACATTATCATGGCACATTATCAACTAGTGAGTACTGGCAAGACATGGATTTAGTTGCTAGAAATTGACCAAAGAACTTGATAACTATATAAAATATTGATTTATATATAATATATAAGACCTATTGTATATTATAATACTGTATGTGTGTATGTGTCTGCTATGTAGCATATAACTTCTAAGATTATCTAGAATTTAGCAAATCAGCTGGTGAGCCTAGAGCTAAATTGTCAAAACTTTCTAGGAAATTTGAAATTCTGCAATTTGCTTTTTTGGAACTTTTGTTATTGACGGGTTTTCTTATTGAAATTCATCAATTAATTGTGGAAAATTATTACTTATTTTAACTTTATAACATCTTTGGGAAGTAAAACAGTAATAAATTTGTGCTTTACTTTATGCTGTGGTTCTATTCATTAGCATCCTGGCTGCCACATGGTATTTTTGCGATTACTAAAAGTAAAACTTTTCAGCTTACAGTGCTTCTGCTGTCCACTTTTTGGGAGTGTCACCTTGTTTTTTAATTAGTTATCAACTTCTTCTTTTAGTGTATTCAGAACCTTCAGATCATTGTGCTTATTAAATTTTACATGAGAACATTCTCATGTATGATAAACTATGTTACATTTAATACAAAACATATTAACAATAATTTTTATCTATCTTTAAATCTGAATATATTTCAAAATAAATAATGTGATTAATTTCCTAAGAAACTGAAAGGTAATTATTATACAAAATTGAATTATGTTCCATAGCAAATCTCACAGTATCATTAGGCACTTAAAAATTTCCTCAAGCTCATGAAGACAGAAGAGCAAATATATTATAAGATAATTTAAAAAATAATCAGGCTTAGGGCCGGCCCGGTGGAGTAGCAGTTAAGTTCATGTACTCCGCTTTGGCGGCCCGGGGTTTGCAGGTTCGATCCCGATCCTGGGCGTGGACTGACCCACCACTTGTCAAGTCATGCTGTGGCAGCGTCTCATATAAAGTAGAGGAAGATGGGCATGGATGTTAGCCCAGGACCAATCTTCCTCAGCAAAAAGAGGAGGATTGGCATCAGATGTTAGCTCAGGGCTAATCTTCCTCACCAAAAAAAAAAAAAAAAATCAAGCTCAATAAACGAGGAAGCACAACTGTGTGGTGTGTTATAAATTAAAATGTTAATTATGCAATAGCACATTAATTATACACACATACACGTATTCCTCTGTTGCTGCTACATTGGCTGAAGGATTGTACGTGGATTGTTTGTTAATTTTTTTGTCATATGCTATACCTGTATCTTCAAGATGGATTAAAATACTATGTAAATAATAATTATATACACATGTAAAGCCCTAAACTCTCTGTGTGTCTTTGGTCACTTAACCTTGTTAGACCTCAATTTTCTTATCAGTAATTTTGAAAAATACCTAGATCACAAGATTGTTGACAATTATCTGATATCAAGCATACAAAGTATTTAGTATAGTACATATCAATACATGTTAATTATAATATAATCCTAATGCTACTAGTATTTATGATAAATTATTTTATGTCGTTGTCTAGACCTCATATTCTCAAAAGCCTTTCTGTTCTCTTAGGATTGAAATAGCAATCATAAATGCTCTTTTCCTGAAAATCTTCCTTAAGCCAATGTCGAATATTTCAAACATCATTAGAATGCCACTGTATTCAATTATTATGGAAACAGTCACACTCATAGATGTGGTAAGAGTCAAAAATCAGCTATTTTGACATAAGTCATTAATGCTGATTTACTTCCTGCCACTGATATGCTTGCTGCCCTGTGCCTAGCACTTTTCAAAGATTAGTTAAATCTAGACATTAAGATATCTATGCTGCTGTTCTGTATTTTATTTGCCACCTTTATTTTCCCCAGCTCCTCACTATGCACCTCAAAAATAACAGTTACAATTTTTTTTCAAGAGCAATTTAAAATGATAAGAATAGTTGAGCCTAAAATACATGTGATGATATAGCTGTGTTATTCTTCAAGTGTAAGTCAATTTTCATGGTTTTTGAGGTATTGAAAAAAGACAATTGACATGTTTAAACTTATTCAAAAACTTTGAAATTATAACTTGTATGAAAACAAACCCAATATTTCATTTATTAAAAGCAGTGGTGCACAAGACTTAAAAAACGAAATGATATAGCTTCCATTCCTTTAATTTACTGCACATGTTATTAAGCACAACACATTCCTCCAGCCCGAAATTTGGCAAAACTATTAGCTTTTTTCCAATTAAATTCTGTTCACAAGGAAATAATGTGTCATCCTTGCTTTTCTTGTACATTCTCCAAATAAAAAACACAAACAAGCAAGCAAATAAAACAACAACAAGACAATGAAACTTAATTGTATCATTAATGTACTGTAAGCGATCATTCAACTATTCGAAACTTAACTATTTGATTTGTCAACTAAAACATATTACATTTTGGAAATGGGAAGCTAGAAGGCCAGCTGTAGAACTTTGAACCCGTAGGCATAGGCTATCATGAATTAAGAAATTTTGGGTTTATCTAGAAAGGAAATCTCAGAGGAATAAGTCACAGAGTAGTTGCCATACTTAAAGCCTGTATTTTCTTTCTAGAGTTACTTCTTCCTGCTAACTAAATTTTTTAAAAGGTAAAGCACGATCTCATAGTTTCTCATAGTAATCTCTATTATTAGAGTTTTTTATAAACTCAAATGATATTAAAAATGACTTACAGCATGAGAGAATGACAAGCTCCCTGAGCATGCTCTTCAACAAATCTGGTGATAATTACTTAAAAATGACCATTTAAAGTTTCAGGAAATGGTCTCAGGGACATACAGCCAATAAAGAAACATTTATTCAAGAAAATCTAAAATACTGTAAGAAGAGTGAGAATCTGTGGTATTTGAATTGAGATTTGCTTCCTCACTTGCCCCGCCATACTCAGCAAGATAGAAACTCCACTCCAGATGAGTGCAACCAAGAATATTGGGCTACCTCTTCCCTCAGCTCCCAGCCGGAGGGTCATATTCCCAGGAGGGACAGGGCATGAGTCTTTTCCATCAGAACCCAGCTACATGTTGCTGAGGCCAAGCTACAGGTGAATATCACCAAGAGGTGGGGGCTCCCTTCTTCCACTCATGTCCAAACTGTGAGTTGGAATCTCTACCTTAGGTATGGTACCAGTGAGAGTACTAGAGCCCTGATTACACTTGCCCAGCTGCTCTTAAGGTGGTGATTGCACACTGGGAGAGTCAAGCAGGGAAACCTCAGACTACTGCTCCCAGCTCCCCCAACCATGGAGCACTGAGCTCCTAAAGCAGCTGGGTCACTCAGAGAGAAGCAGACCATTGTACCCATACGCAGCTCCAGAGATGTGGCTCAGAGATTTTGCCTGATGGAGAGTCGAGGGGAGCAAGTCATAAAAAAGATAGTTTCTAATCTCTTCCCAAAGGAACTGAACTTACAACGAAGTGTGGAGAAGGTCAAGCCTAAGAGAGAAACAAAAACAGAGAAAGTTGTGATGAAAGGGAATTGGGAGATTACTGGGTTCATTCGGCATATAGGCTAAACTGTATGCTAACTACTTTGTCTGAAAGAATCAGAGAGACAACTGGGAGGAACACACCTACGGTCAGAAAAAATCTCAAATACTGATCTCAGGAATTATCCCTTCAAAGAAGCCCAAATCTGATTGGTTTTATCTGTGGACCAATTTATGCCCTCGCACATTGTTGAACATTATAGAGCAAGCAGTTGGCAATTACTGGAACATAACAGCTGGATGAGGTCAAGGAAAGAGATAGTCAAATATAGCCTTGTCAAAAACACTGTCGTATCAGAGTGACTGTGGGAAAACCCAAGCCAATGCCCCTATGTTAGTCTGCTAGGGCTGCTGTAACAAAGAACCACAAACTGGGGGGCTTAAACAACAGATATGCATCATCTTATAGCTCTGGAGGCTAGAAGTTCAAAATCTAGGTGTTGGTAGTGTTAATTCCTTCTGAGGGTTGTGAGAGAGAATCTCGTCCTTTCCTGTCACCTAGTTTCTGTTGGTTTTCTGGAAATCTTTGGTGCTTCTTGTCTTTTAGAAGCATCACTCCAATCTCTGCCTTTATCTTCACATAGTGTTCTCCCTTTGTGCAGGTCTGTGTCCAAATTTCCTCTTTTTATTAGGACACCAGTCATATTGAATTAAGGGCCCAGCCTGCTGTAGTATGACCTCATCCTAACTTCACTAATTACATCTGCAACAAATATTTCCAAATAAAATCACATTCTGAGGAACTTCAGATTTTTCCAAATAAAATCACATTCTGAGCTTCTGGGAATTAGGACCACAATGTACACATTTTGAAAGGAAACAATCCAACCCATAACAGCTCCCATGAGGAGCAACATCAGAGGTTTAAAACTTTGTAGGAGAAGAAATAGGCTCTACTAAAACAACCCAGGCATTCACTAAACAATTAAGCAACAAACAAATAGAAATTACAAGTTCAAGAGGAAGAATACTCAGGGTTGCTACCATGTAAAATTTCTGCTTTCCAATGAGAAAAAAAAATGAAACATGAAGAAAAAAAAGCAGGCAGCAGAAACTGCCTGTGAGAGTTACCAGATACAGGGTTTAACAGTAAAAGACTTTAAAGTACCATTGTAAATATGTTCAAAGAATAAAAAGAAACTATGATTAATGAAGTAAAGAAAGACATGATGACAATGTCTCATCAAATAGGAAATATCAGTACAGAGAATTTATAGAAAATAGCTAAGTGGAAATTAAGGAATAGAAAAGTATAATAATTGAAATAAAAAATTGACTAGAAGGACTCAAAAGTAGATTTGAAGTGACAGAAGAAATAATTAGCAAATTTGAAGATAGAGTGATAGAGGTTATGCAATCTGAAGCACAAAGAGAAAAAAGAATAAAGAAAAATGAATAGCACCTCTGAGAAATACGGGCATTATTAAGTACACCAATATAAAAATAATGGGAGTACTAGAAGGAGAAAAGAAAGACAAATAAGCACAAAAAATTTCCAAAGATTTAATGGCTGAAAACTTCCCAAATTTATTGGAAAACAATAATCTACACTTTCCTGAAGTTTAATAACCTCCAAATCAGATAAATTCAAGAAATCCACAAACATAAAACAGTAAAAATACTGAAATCAAAAACAAGGGGAAAATCTTGAAAGCAGTTAGAGAAAGACAACTCATCACATACAATCTCCAATAAGATTATCAGCTGAGTTTGCATCAGAAACAATGGAGGTCTGAAGACAGTGCAATAACACATCATTCAAAGTGCTCATAGAAACAGTCAACCAAGAATTCTATTTACAGCAAATCTATCTTTCAAAAATGAAGGTGAAAAACCTTACCAGATCATTAAAAACTGAACAAATTTGTTGCTAGGGGACCTATCTGACAACAAATACTAAAGGAAGTTCTTCAGGTTGAAAGCATGTTAGTCCAGACAGTAATTTAAATTCATACATAAAAAACAAAGAACAACAGTAAAAGTAATTACGTAATTATAAAAGCCAGTATAAATGCCTATTCCTTTTCCTGTATTCTCTTAATTGATTTAAAAACCAACTGTATAAAACTATAATTATAAATTATATAAATATATATATTTGTATTGTTGAGTCTATAACATATAGAAATATAATACATTTGCTAAAAGCACAAAGGAGACAGATGGGAGCAAATCGGTGTTGAGCTAAGGAATTGACTTCAGATGGTACTCAAATCCATAAAAACCAACGAAAAGAACCAGAAATGGTAACTCAGAAGGTTAATACAACAAAAGCTATAAATATATACTTGCTCTCTTTTCCCCTCTCAGCTTTTTTATAGTATAAAATACTATAATGTAATAATTATAACAGTGTATTGTTGGGTTTTTAATATCTATAGATGTAATATGTAGAATAATAATATCACAGAAAGGGAGGAAGGGGGATGGGGTGTTACATTTCTATATCTGACTAGAATTAAGTTAGTATCAATCTGAAGCTGATATTGATAGGGTAAAGTGTATATGGTAAGCCGTAGAGGAACCACTAAGGAAATAACTAAAAATATATACTGAAAAAAATCATTAAAGAAACGTAAATACAACATTCAAAAATATTTACTTAATGCCTTAGAAAATAGTAAAGAAGGAATATAGGAATGAAAATGGCGCAAGATGTGTAAAAAATAAACAGTAAAATGGCAGTTGCAAATCCAACTACATCATTAAGAATGTTAAATGTGAATACATTAAACCATACAATCAAAAGGGAAGAATTGTTAGACTATACTAAAAAAAAAATAAGATCCAACTATTTGCTTTTAAGAAATAGTTTAGATTCAAAGATAAATACATATCATACAAACAACAACTATAAGAAAGCTGGAGTGGCTGCTGTAATATAAGACAAAATACCCTTTAAACAAAAAATATTACCAGTGATAAAGAAAGACATTTTATAATGATAACAATGTCAATCCTTGAGAAAGGTATAAAAATTATAAACATATATGCACCTAATAACAGTGCCAAATATATATATGAAGAGGAAACTGCTGAAAACAAAGGGAGATATAGCAAATTCAGAAGTAATAGTTGGAAAATTCAATAATTTCATTTTCAATACTAAATAGGACAGCTAGGCAGAAGATCAACAAGGGCATAGACTTGAAGAACATTATAAACCAACTAGATCTGATGGGTATCTATAGGGCCCCCCACTGAAGAATAGCAAAATATGCATTATTCTCAAGAGCACATGGAACATTCTCCAGGATAAATCATATACTAGACCATAAAAAAACTTCAATAAATTTAAAAAGTTAGAAATAATGCAAAATATGATCTCCAACCACAATGGAATGAAATTAGAAATCAACAGTAGAAAAATATCTAGGATACTTGCAAATATGTGCAAACTAAACAACATATTCTTAAAAAACCAGTAAGTCAAAGAAGGAATCAAATAGGAAATCAAAAAGTACTTTGAGATAAATGAAAATGAGAGCAGATATAGCAAAGCTTATGAGATGCAGATAAAGAAAAACTTAGAGTGAAATTTAAAGCTGTAAATTCCAGAGATGTATCTGTAAGATGGTGGTGTAGGCGGACTCTGAACTCACCTCTTCCCATGGACACAACAAATTTACAACTAAATGTGGAACAATTACCACTGAGAGAACTGAAAACTGGATAAAAAGAACACCCACAGCAAAAGACAGTCCTGACTGAGGTGGAAGAGGCATAAATTCCTTTCTGGAGAGAAAAAACCCATCTCTACAAAGCCATAGCACTTCACGGCTGGCCGGGAGCAATCCAAAGGTACGCAGCCTTCCTGGAGGAGGGGTAACTTGAGCAGGGGAGCAGCACCGCTATAAGTATCTTTTGGACTCAGCACAACTGAGACGAGTGTCATAACATTTTGCCGTACAGGCTACTAACAACAGAAGAGAATACCCCCAAAAAGCTATGGGAAATAAGGAAAAAAATGCTGTCTCGTAAAGGGCCCACACACAAATTTAACCATTTCAGAAAGCAAACTCAAATCACCAGCAAGAATGGTGCACAGTCCTTTGGTGAAAAGAAACTCACCTGATAGGCTCTGGGTGCATCTCAGTGAGAGATGAGACCTCTCCAGGGACTGAGACATTAGAGGCAGCCATTATTGTGACCTAGTACAGGCATGCTGACACATATGCTGGTAGATGCCATTGGAGTTCTTCCCTGGGTCTGTTAGCCCAGGGTATGCCCCACCCACTAGAGCAATGATTTAATCCAGCTCAGCCAGGGTAAGCAGCCTGCCCTAGGGACTGGCAGCACCCAACAGCAAACCCTTGGGCAACTTGTGCGCCTGCATAGGCTAGGTGCCTGGATCTTCTGCAGGAAAGCAAGTTGGTCTGCCTCTGAGGGGCAGGGCATGCATGATGAGCAGGTGGAGCGTCTGGGGCATTGGTTGAGAGTGTGGGGCGACTAGTTCTGCTTAAGGGGGTCAGGGTGTGCACATGGGGCAGGTCTGTGTTGACGGTGTGTATGGCCCTGTGGGCAGTGGGACTTGTCAACTGCAGAAGACTTGTGCTTCTCAAACGTCCACTTGGGGATTGACCCCACCTTGCAAAGCCTGAAACAATTGGGTGCTCCTGTGCCGAGGGCCAGCCGCACCCAGCTGCAATCTTCAGAGAGCTGACAAGAGCCTTGCGGGCTGGAAGCCTACAGCAATTGTAAGCCTCTGAGCCTAGCAACCATCCATGCTGGGGTCGGACTTACTTAACAAAAAAGCTGCAACGGGAATGTGCTATTAGACCATTCAGCCAACTGTGCTGGGGCTCCCCATGCCTGATAAAGTGACTGACGTTTCCAGAACAACTACATGCAGCTGAGCATTATGACCAGCTGGCCAGGGGGACAGCCTGGCATCTCTGGGCACCTGCAGCAAGAGCAACCCTGCCACAACAGAAGGACACACATAGCCCACACAGGGGTCACTCCTGGGACATTTGGAACCGGTGACAAGAGGGCACAATGCTGGGCCTCATTTGGCATCTCTTACCTAAGGCCACATCTCCAAGATCAGGAGATGTAGTTGACCCACCTAATACATAAGCACAGAGAAAGAGGCCAAATGAGGAGGCAAAGAAATATGTTGCAAGTAAGGGAACAGGACAAAACCCCAGAAAATAACCTAAATGAAACAGAAATGAATAAACTACCTGACAAAGAGTTCAAACAAAAAGTCATAAGGATGCTCACTGATCTTGGGGGAAGAATGGATAAACTCAGTGAGACCATCAACAAAAATTGGAAAATATGAAAAAGAACCAATCAGAAATGAAGAATACAATACTGGAAATGAAAAATTCACTAGAGGGACTTAATAGCAGAGTAGGTGATACAGAAGAATGGATCAGTGAGCTGGATGAAAGACTAGAAGAAATCACCCAAGCTGAACAGATAAAAGTAAAAAGAATTAAAAAGAATGAGAACAGTCTAAGGGACCTCTGGAACAATATCAAGTGCACCAACATTCATATTATAGGTGTCTCAGATGGAGAAAAGAGAGACAAAGGGGCAGAGAATCTATTTGAAGAAATAATAGCTGAAAACTCTCCTAACCTAAGGAAGGAAACAGACATCCAGGTACAGGAAGCACAGAGAGCACCAAACAAGATAAACAAAGAGTCCCACATCAAGACACATTATAATTAAAATGTCAAGAATTAAAGATAAAGAGAGAATACTAAAAGCCACAAGAGAAATTCAACAAATTAAATACAGAGGAAACCCCATAAGCCTATCAACTGATTCTCAGCAGAAACCTTACAGCCTAGAAAGGAGTGGTATGATATAATTAAAGTGCTGAAAGGAAAAGGCCTACAGCCAAGAATACTCTACATGGCAAGGTTATCATTCAGAGTGGAAGAAGAGGTAAAGAGTTTCCCAGAGAAGTAAAAATTAAAGAATTTTAACACCAAGAAACCAGTCTTGCGAGAAATGCTAAAGGGACTTATTTAAGTGGGAAAGAGAAGATCACAGGTAGGAATAATAAAATTATCCAAAAAAAAAAAAAAAAGCATAAAATCACAGGTAAAGGCAAAAATACAGTAAAGGTAGCAGATCAACCACCAATGAAGATAATATGAAGCTCAAAGACAAAATTACTAAAATTACCTATTTCCATGATAAAAGGGTAATGGATACACACATGGAAAAAAAAGAGGTTAGATATGGCATCAAAAACATATGTAGGAGGAGGGGAGTAAAAGAGTAGAGCTTTTAGAAAGAGGTCAAACTAAAGAGACCATCAACTTAATATAGATTGCTATTTACATAGGTTATTATATATGAACAGCTTGGTAATCACAAACCAGAAACCTATAATAAATGCACAAAAAACTAAGAGAAGGGATCCCAAACATAAAAGTAAAGAAAACCATCAAAACACAAGGGAAGAGAGAAAGAAAGAAGAAAGGAACAGACAAGAACTACTAAAACACCCCCCAAAAATGTAACAAAATGGTAATAAGTGCATACTTATCAATAGCTACTTTAAATGTCAATAGGCTAAATGCTCAAATCAAAAGGCATACGGTTGCTGATTGGATAAAAAAACAAGACCCTTATATATATGCTGCATACAAGAGACACACTTCAGACCTAAAGACACTCACAAACTGAAAGGGAAGGGATGGATAAAGATACTCCATGCAAATGGCAATGAAAAGAAAGCTGGGGTAGCAGTACTCATATCAGACAAAATAGACTTCAGACCAAAAACTGTAACAAGAGACAAAGAATGGCACTGCATAGTGATAAAGGGAACAATCTATCAAGAGGATATAATACTTGTAAATATCTATGTACCCAACATCTGAGCACCTAAATATACAAAGCAATTATTAACAGACACAAAAGCAGAAATAGTAACACAATAATAGTAGGGGACTTTAACACCCCATTTACACCAATGGATAGATCAGCTGAACAGAAGATCAATAAGGAAACATTGGCCTTAAACAAAACCGTAGGCCAGATGGACTTAGTAAATATATACTGAACATTCCACCCAAAAACTGCAGAATACACATTATTTCCAAATGCACATGGAACATTCTCCAGGATTGATCACATATGAGGCCACAAAACAAGTCTCAATAAATTTAAGAAGATTTAAATAATACCAAGCATCTTTTTTGATAACAATGGTATGAAGCTAGAATAAACTACAGGAAGAAAATCAGAAAAGCAACAAATAAGTGGAGATTACACAAAATGCGACTGAAAAACTATAGGGTCAATGAAGAAATCAAAGGAGAAATCAAAAAAATACCTGGAGACAAATGAAAATGAAAATATGACATGCCAAAATTTATGGGATACAGCAAAAGAGGTTCTAAATGGGAAGTTTATAGCAATACAAGCTTAGCTCAACAAACAAGAAATATCTTAAATAAACAATCTAACAGTGCTTCTAAAGGAACTAGAAAAAGAAGAACAAAGCCTAAAATCAGTAGAAAGAAGGAAATAATAAAAATCAGAGCAGAAATAAATGAAATAGAGACTAAAAAAAAAAAAAAATAGAAAACAACCAACTAAACCAAAAGCTGGTTCTTTGAAAAGATAAACAAAATTGATAAATCTTTAGCTGGACTCACCCAGAAAAAAAGGGAGAAGGCTCAAAGAAATAAAATCAGAAATGAAAGAGGGTAAATTATAATGGACATCTCAGAAATACAAAAGAATATAGGAGAATACTACGAACAGCTATACACTAACAAATTGGATAATCTAGAAGAAATTCATAGACTCATACAACCTTCCAGAACTGAATCAAGAAGAAATAAAGAATTTGAATAGACCAATCACCAGTAAGGACATCAAAACAGTAATCAAAAATCTCCCTAAAAACAACAGTCCAGGACCAGACGGCTTCCCTGGTGAATTCTACCAAACATTCAAAGAAGACATAATACCTATCCTCAAACGCTTCCAAAAAACTGAAGAGGAGGGGAAGCTTCCTAACTCATTTTATGAGGTCAACGTTACCCTGATACCAAAACCAGACAAGGACAACACAAAAAAAGAAAATTACAGGACAAAATCACTGATGAACATAGATGCAAAAATCCTCAACAAAACATTAGCAAATCGAATACAGCAATACTTTAAAAAGATCATACACTGTGATCAAGTGGGGTTTATCCCAGGGATGCAGGGATGATTCAACATGTTCAAATCAATCAACGTGATACACCACATTAACAAAATGAAGAATAAAAATCATATGACCATCTCGATATATGCAGAGAAAGCATTCGACAAACTACAGCATCCATTTATGGTAAAAACTCTGAATAAAATGGGTATAGAAGGGAAAGTACTTCAACACAATAAAAGCCATATGTGACAAACTCACAGCTAATATCATTCTCCATGGAAAAAAGCTGAAAGCGATCCCTCTAAGAACAGGAATCAGACAAGGATTCCCATTTTCACCACTCATATTTAACATAGTATTGGAAGTCCTAGCCAGAGCAATCAGGTAAGAAAAAGAAATAAAAGGGAACCAAATTAGAAAGGAAGAAATGAAACTGTCACTATTTGCAGATTACATGATTTTATATATAGAAAACCCTAAAAAATCCACAAAAAATTTTTTACAATAATAAACGAATATGGTAAAGTTGCAGGATACAAAATCAACATACAAAAATCAGTTACATTTCTATAAACTAATAACGAAGTAGCAGAATTAAGAATACAATCTCATTTACAATAGTAACAAAAAGAATAAAATACCTAGGAATAAACTTGACCAAAGAGGTGACAGATCTGTATACTGAAAACTATAAAACATTGCTGAAAGAAATTGAAGAAGACAAAGAAATGGAAAGATGTTCTGTGCTCTTGAGGAATTAACATAGTTAAAATGTCTATACTCCCTAAAGCATTCTACAAACTCATTATAATCTCTATCAAAGTTCCAACAACATTTTTCACAGAAATAGAAGAAAGAATCCTGAAATGTATATGGAATAACAAAAGACCCTGAATAGCCAAAGGAATCCTGAGAAAAAAAGAACAAAGCTGGTTTCACTCCTTGATTTCAAAATGTACTACAAAGCTATAGTAACCAAAACATCATAGCACTGGCACAAAAACAGACACACAGATCAATGGAACAGAATTGAGAGCCCCGAAATAAACCCACACATCTATGGACAGCTAATTATTCACAAGGGAGCCAAGAATGTACAATGGATAAAGGAATATCTCTTCAATAAATGGTCTTGGGAAAACTGGACAGCCACATGCAAAAGAATGAAAGTAGACCATTATCTTACATCATACACAAAAAGTAACTCAAAATGGATTAAAGATTTGAATGTAAGACTTGAAACCACGAAACTTCTAGAAGAAAACATAGGCAGTACACTCTTCGACATCGGTCTTAGCAGCATATTTTCAAGTACCATGTCTGACTGGGCAAGGGAAACAAGAGAAAAAAATAAACAAATGGGACTACATCAAACTAAAAAGCTTCTGCACAGCAAAGGAAACCATCAACAAAACAAAAATACAACCTAACAATTTGGAGAAGATATTTGCAAACTATATATCTGATAAGGAGTTAATATTTAAAATATATAAAGAACTCATACATCTCAACAACAAAAATAGTAACAACCCAATTAAAAAATGGGCAAAAGGTTTGAGCATACATTTCTTCCCAAGATATACAGATGGCCAACAGGCACATGAAAAGATGTTCAACATTGTTAAATATCAGGGAAATGTAAATCAAAACTACAATGAGATATCACCTCACACCAGTCAGAATGGCTATAATTAACAACAGGAAACAGGAAGACAGCAACAGGAAACAACAAGAGTTGGAGAGGATGTGGAGAGAGGGGAACTCTCAAACACTGCTGGTGGGAGTGAAAACTGGTGCAGCCACTATGGAAGGCGGTATGGAGATTCCTCAAAAAATTAAGAATAGAACTACCAAATGATCCAGCTATTCCACTGCTGGGTATTTATCCGAAGATCATGAAAACACAGCAGTGAAAAGATGTTTGCACCCCTACTTTCACTGCAGCATTATTCACAATAGCCAAGACTTGGAAGCAACCTAAATGCCCATCAAGGGACGAGTGGATAAAGAAGATGTGGTATATATACACAATGGAATACTACTCAGCCATAAGAAACGATGAAATCCAGGCATTTGTGACAACATGGATGGACATTGAGGATATTATGCTAAACAAAATAAGTCAGAGGGAGAAAATCAAATACCATATGATCTCACTCATAAGTAGAAGATTAAAACAACAACAAACTATCACATAGACACAGAGATTGGATTGGTGGTTACCAGAGAGGAAGAAGGGGAGAGGGAGGAGGGTGAAAGGGGTGATTAGGCACATTTGTGTGATGATGGATTGTAATTAGTCTTTGGGTGGTGAACATGACGTAATCTACACTGAAATCAAAATATAATGATGTACACCTGAAATTTATATAATGTTATAAACCAATGTTACTATAATAAAAAAAAAGCTGTAAATGCCTATACTAAGAAATAAGAAAAATATCAAATCAATAACCCAAATTTCTACATTAAAACAAAGGAAAAAGCAAGTGGAAGGAAGGAAAGAACAGTTATTAGAGCAGAAATTAATGACATAAAGATTAGAAAAACAATAGAGAAAATAAATGAAAGTAAAAACTGATTTTTTGAAAATATAAACAAAATAGACAAAGCTTTAATTTGATTGGCCCGAGAAAGAGAGAGAGAGAGAAAACAAGAGAGAGACAGGGAGACAGAGAGAGAACTCAAATTACTAGAATGAGATCAGAAATAAAAGAGGGGATATTACTACTCACCTTAGAGGAAATAAAACGTATTATAAGGGAATTCTAGGAAAAATTGTATGTCAATGAGTTAGATAGCTTAGATGAAATGAAAAAATTCTTAGAAAGACATAAACCACCAAAACTGACAAGAAGAAATAGACAATGTAATTAAACTATATTAAGTAAAAGTGTTTAATTAATAATCAAAGCACTACCCACAAAGAAAACCCAGGTCCAGATGGGTGCACCACCAAATTATACCAAACCTTTTAAAATAGAAATAATACAAAATATTTACATGCTCTTCTAGAAAGCAGAAGAGCAGGGAACACTTCCCAATTCATTCTGTAAGTCTAGTATTATCCTGATGCCCAAGCAGACCAAGACATCACAAGAAAAGAAAACTATAGACCAACATCTCTTTAAAAACATGGACACCGTGGCTGGCCTGGTTGCATAGTGGTTGGGTTTTCACACTCTGCTTTGGGGGCCGGAGTTCACAGATTCGGATCCCAGGTGCAGACCTACACACCATTCATCAAGCCATGCTGTGGCGGCATCCTACATGAAAGTGGAGGAGGATTGGCACAGATGCTAGCTCAGGGACAATCTTCCTCAAGCAAAAAGAGAAAGACTGGCAACAGATGTTAGCTCAGTGCCAGTGTTCCTCACCAAAAAAAAAAAACCCAAAACCAAAAAAACAAAAAACATGGGCACAAAAATTCCTCAACAAAATGCTAACTAGCTGAATCCAGCAACACATAAAAAGAACTATACACTATGACCAAGTGGGATTTATCTCAGATATACAAGGTCAGTTTAACATCAAATTTCAATTCATGTAATATATTATATCAATCAAATTTTTAAAATAAAACAAAATCATCTCACTAGAGAAAAAGCATTTGGCCAAATCCAACATGTTTTCACGATAAAAATACTGAAGAAACTAGGAACTGAGGGAAACATCCTCAAACTGAAAAAGGGCATCTATGAAAAACCCACAGCTAACATTATACTTTATGGTGAAAGATTGAATACTTTCCCCAGAAAATCATGAAAAAGATAAAGATGTCTGTACTCACGATTTCAGTTTAACTTTTTCCTGGAGATTCTAGCCAAGGGAATTAGGCAAGAAAAAAAAATGACAACTAGATTGGTATAAAACTACTTGTATTCACAGACGATCGGGCTTTTTATATAGAAAATCCTAAGGAATCCACCAAGAACCCCATTAGAACTAATAGATGAGTTCAGCAAGGTTACAGGACATAGGATCAACACACAAAATTCAGTTGTATTTCTACACACTTGCAATGAACTATCTTGAACTTTAAGAAAATAGTTTCAGTCAAAATAGCATGAGAAAGAAAAAAATATTTAGCAATAAATAAAACTATAAAACTTATACTCTGAAGTCTATGAAACATTATTCAAGAAATTAAAGAAGGTTTAAATAAATGGGGAAACATCTGGTGCTAATGGATTAGAAGACTTAATATTATTAAAGTGGCAATATTCCCCAAATTAATCTTAGATTCATCCCAATCCTTATCAGAATCCCAGATGACTTATTTGTAGAAATTGACAAGCTGACTCTAAAATTTATATGAAGTTACAAGAGATTCAGAAGAACCAAAACTTAATTTCAAATTTAATTTCAAAACTTAATACAAAGCAACAGAAATCAAGATAGTCTGGTGATGTCATAAGGATAGACATATAGATCAAAGGAATAGTCTTGAGAGTACAGAAATAAACCCATATGTTTATGGTCAACTGATTTTCTAAAAGAATGCCAAGACCATTGAATGATGAAGAAATAATCATTCAACAAGTGGTGCTGAGACAACTAGATAGCCACATGCAAAAGAATGAGGTTGAATTCTTACCTGACACCAAAGTTAACTGAAAATGAATCTATGACCTAAATGTAATAGCTAAAAATATAAAACTCTTAGAAGAAAACAGAGGTCTTTATGACTTCAGGTTTGGCAACAGATTCTTAGGTGAGGAACCAAAGAAAAAATAGAGAAATGGGACTTCAGCAAATTTTTTTTAAAAAATGCTTTTGTATTTCAACAGACACTACAAGAAAGTGAAAGACAACCTACAGAATGAGAGAAAATATTTTCAAATCATATGTTGGAAAAGAAAATTTTATCTAGAATATATTAAGAACCCTTACAACTCAATGATCTAAAGTTAAACAATTAGGTAAAAAAAAAATGAGCAAACGTTTGGAATAGACATTTCCCCAAGAAAGATGCACAAAAGACCAACGAGCTCATGAAAAGATGGTGACATCATTAGTCATCAGGGAAATGCAAATCAAGACATCATGGCGTAGTGCTTCCCATCCACGAGGATGGTATACACATAGAAGTGAAAACATATGTTCACACAAAAATTGTACATGAATGTTCAGAGCAGCATTCTTCATAATAACCAAAAGATGGAAACAACCCAAATATCCATTAACTGATGAGTAGATAAACAAAAAGTGGTATATCTATATGATAGCATAATATTCAGCCATAAAAATGAGTGTAATGATTCATGTTACAACATGGACGAACCATGAAAACATTAAGCCAAGTGAAAGAAGCCAGTCTCAAAAGAATAAATATTATATAATTCCATTTATATGAAATGTTTATAATATGTAAATCTACAGAGATGTAATCCATATTAGTGGTTGCTGAGATTTGGGGGGATAGGACAATGGTACTAAAACAGTGACATTTCTGTCTTTTTGAGGTGATGAAAAGATCAGTAACTGTGATGATAGTTGCACATATCTGTAACAATATTAAAAAACATTGAATTGTGCTCTACTTTACATGAGTGAATTTCATGGCATGTGAATTAAATCTCAATATAACTGTTAAAAAAAGTAAAACAAAAACTATATTAACTTCTTGGTAGATTCATTTATAGGCCTATAACCATAGTTACGCTCATATTTATTTATATTATATCTTTGTTATTTTTCTTATGACAGAAACCCCGTTTATGATATATTTTCTATCCCCAACACTTCTACCCTGTCAAGCATAATCTTGGCATAAATTTCTTCAACAAACACCTGGCACTAGCATTATTGCATATTTGTTAGGAAAGTAGTTAAGAAAAGGGACTTACATCTTCAAATTTCCAACACAGAAATACCACCTTGGATTCTAGTTTTATCTTTGCCATTTACCACTTGCTGACTTTGGCATGTCACTTATCTTTTCTAAGACTCAATTTCCTCAATTTCTGTAAAATTAATACAAATATTTACCTCATTGCATTGCTTTACTTTGGTGACAAATGAGACAATGTATGTTTAAGTCTTCACCTTGGGCCTGGCACGTTGTAAACACTTGGTAACTGTCTACCTACGTTGTCCTTTCAATATCAGGGCTGTTGCAGCATCTTTATGCACAGATCTGATTGGGTAGATGGGGATAGATAGAAGGGATGATCCTGTATTTAAGAACCTCTTTCTTTCTAGTGTACGGATAAGATGACTTTTTTTTTTTTTTTTTTTTGGTGAGGAAGATCAGCAGGGAGCTAACATCTGATGCCAATCCTCCTCTTTTTGCCGAGGAAGATTGGCCCTGGGCTAACATCCGTGCCCATCTTCCTCTACTTTATATGGGATGCTGCCACAGCAGGGGTTGACAAAAGGTGCATCAGTGCACGCCCGGATCCGAACCTGCAAACTCTCGGGCCACCTAACCTGAGCTGGAGAACTTAACTGCTGCACCACTGGGCTGGCCTCCAAGATGACTTTTTTTTATTCTTTATTGATCATCCATGAGATGATATAATTCAATTAACTATGAATTATAACAGAAATTCAAGGTTTTTTTGTTGTGCAAAATTAGAATAAACAACTTGGTTTAATTCTAACTTTTTGCTATTAATCTATTGCTAATATGAGCACCATAATGATTAGATAGTAAAATTAGCTTTTTTGAACATCAAACTTGGAGCAACTAAATAAATTTGAAGATAAAAAGTAAAAAATGTAGTGGTTGCCAAAGGCTGGGGGTAGGGTATGGGGAGTTACTAATCAATGGGCATAAGGTTTCATTTAAGCAGGATAAATAAGTTCCAGAGATCAGCTGTGCACAATTGTATCTATAGTCAACTATAACGTATAGTGCACTTATGTTGATCTTGTGTTAATTGTCCTTACCACAGCAAAATAAAATTAAAAAAAAATTAAGGCTAAATGTTAATTTTTCCTATTATATGCTTATCACCTAAAGCTTGAACATTATTTTTCAAATATTAAATTTTGTTTCTGTTAAGAGAAAATTGTTTCCTTAACCTTTTAAGATACTAGATACTGATACTCAAGTGATTTTTTTCCATATGGAAAATAAACATTATGTATATTTGCTGTCGATTTCCTTGGTAGTAATGCATTTTGTAAAATCTCATCAATTTGTAGGCATTGAGGATTAAGTCAGTCTGAATTAGAGGGCCAAAACACCAATTATTGCTAGGCCTAGTTGAACCTGCTCTAATGAGTAGACATGGGTCTGGAGTCCTTAAAAATGAGTATATTGTATTTTACAGGTTAACTATCTTTTTGACCTTGTAACTTGCTATTGATTGGCGTAGCAATTTTTTTTTTCTTCTTAGATCATACAAAAGTGAACTTCATTCTAGCACAGGTTAAATAATCACAAATTCTGAATTTCTAGAGTTTACATGGTAGTGCTCAATCAGATATATTCTGTATTGTTCACCTTTGGCTAACATTCAATTGGGATTCATTAGTTTCAAATTTTAACACACACATCTATAAACTGTTTCAACATAGTAGGAGGGCAATTGTGTTTTATTACGTCCCTCTTGACTTCTCGTCTTAGATGCCTCTCTTCTTTTCAATAAATATTAGTTGATGGTAATTCCACCATTAAAGACCTCTCAGATGGCATCATTATTTATCCTGTAATATTAATGGGGCACATCAGAACTATGGCACGTAACTCAGACTTTTTATTTCAGCAATATTCTCATCTATTTAGTTTAACTGGTGCCCCAAGAGTTACAGTGCTTTATTGGCTTAGTTTAAATGTGCTATTGTTACTCATGGGTTAAGCAGGTAGGCTGATTGCATTAATAAAAATTGATATGTAGGCAGGTTATCCTTCCTAATTTACTTCCATGGCAACAGACAAGCAACCGTGCCTTGTTTCTCAGGAGCAGAATGCTAATAATCAAATATGCCTTACCCAGATGAATATATAACACAGTTTACTAATATAAATGTCTCGACGTTGTGTGTTTTACTGAAGAGAAATACACATTAATCCTGCATCTAAGTTACATGATGGATATGTTCAGGAGAATGAAAGAATTAGAAAGTTCCTCTGAAACACCAAAATTGTTCATTAAAGTAATGTATTTTAAATAGTGTGTATAGTGAACAATTTAATTCTCTGTCATTCTTATTGTTTATTTCGGGAGGTGCTTATATTACAGAAAAATGTAGCAACGCATGGTTATTTTGACATCTCAGAAAATAATGGGTCCGGCACAAGAGTTCAATTAAGCAATAATCCCTGGGAAAAATGGTCATTGCTAGCAGTTAATGATTGGTGTGTTAGTTAATGGCCCAAGGCAAAGCTGAGGGCGGTTAAGACTCTAACAAATGAGTTGTGAATTGTAGCTATGGCTTGTGAATTTTAGCAGTGAGGGATTTTAAAGGATTTTACCCCTGGTTATAAACCACCTTTAATGGTTTATGATAGCAATAATGTGCTTTTTAAGACTGATTATAGCATAGGACAGTCTCTGAAACAACTGATATTTCTGTAAATTGACAATTGATTTTCTTCTGATACTATAAAATTGCAGGCATGGTTTTTTGCTTTAGAATATAGGCATCTATATTACACACATATATTGTTCATTTGTTCAAAACATTTCTAATGTTGGCCAAGCTACACATAGCATTCTCCTTTCATGGTTTTCTTGGTTAAAAATATTGTGTACATTCCCATGAGTGATAACTATATATTTCCTTTAGGCGTCTTGCTGGCAAGTTTTGATCTGTGATATTAATTTAATTTTATCTTGAAATGAGATCACCCACAGAGTTTTTACTTAAAAGGCTTTAAGACTATAGAATGGGCTCTTGAATGCCTACACCCCCACAGCTCCCAAATGCCATTGGCTCTCCTGGCCCTTAACCACGTCCTCATGTGTTCATGAGTAATTTAACAGAATAAATGTGCTATATTCAGACTTTCTTTACCCAACATCAGCGATATCTTATTGCTTCTCTTTTTTAATCCATAGGAAATTAGACTTCATTAGTCTGGGTACTTGCCTCACAAAACTACTTGTAATGAAACTATAATAGCTTCTGGGATACAGGAAAGCTTCATCTGCTCTTAGAAATAAGACTTTGTACTCAGCTTCAATTAAGTCTGGGTCTTCATAACTGAGCCAACTGGTGAATTGATTGGGCGGGGATCAGTGAAACTGATAATTTGGTTTTTGAGATATACTTTTGAAAAAAACATTAATTGCTTTCTTTTAAAATGAGTTTTTCAATTCATCGAATTAACATTTTGTAGGTATCAGCTAGAATTTGGAATTGACTTCAATCAGAAAGGTCACGTGGAAGAGGGATTAGTCTAATTCTATGTACATGAAGTGGGCACACATTACCAAATTAAATTATTTGATTAAAATTTTCCTATAAACCACAATATCTTATTAAATTGTTCTACCACTTAAATATGGGGATTTGCTTTTGTTCAAAGAACATCCTGTGGAAGAATTTATTTTGTTTCAAACAAAACAACCATCCTTCTCTCTCTCTCTCTTTCTCTCTCTCTCCTCCTCTCTCTCCCTGGCTGTCTCTCTCATCCAACAACTGTCACTTGGTGAGAGACATGTAATCTTAACTTTACATACAAGTAAAATGAGAATCACATAGGTGAAATAGCCTATACAATGTCACACAGGTATAATTAGCAGATCTGGGATTCAAATCATATGTTTGTTTGTTTGTGGTACACAAAACATCAAAGGAAAAAATTAAATAGCAAACATGATCCTAAACACAATAAAAAGTCATCTTGTAAAAATATTACAACAGTTTGAAGCTAATAGTTTAAGATTCAGAACAAGTGATTATATAGCTAAAAGAATACTCACCATTCTAAAATGCCAGTATTAAAGCTTTTTTTTCTCCTGAGAATAATTTTATTTTATGAATATTCTAAACACGGTAAGAATCTCTACATATTCTGTCATACATTTTAACTTCAGTATCAAACAGAGAGCAATTAAGACCCAATAAATGTGGCTCTTATCTTAGGTCAGAGTGGGCTCTAGAGGGTCATCCAATTCATACATAGTGTTGACAGCCAGTTCGTACACACATACAGAGGAAACACTTTGGGTACTTCAGAATTCATCAACTTACACTGCATATTCCAATCTTATTCCTATTTACTAAACCAATCTATTATTCATTGGTGTTTTTGTTTCTTAACGCATATTTGTGTTCAGAAGAAACAAAATGCTTGACGTTAAAGAGTTGATGATACGTAAATAATGACTATTAGCCCAATAAAGATGTGCTGTCAGCAGAATATCTTCTATCTCTTTCTAACTTAATTGGGAATGCGATGCAGTGTGTGCATTATGTTGCTCCAATTAATTCAAATCATTCCTAATTGGGATCTCTTAAATAACTCTCTCCTGGGTCTAGAGAGGAAATTGAATCAAACGTTAAATCAGGAAGTCATCTCTATCTTTAAATATATTGTTATTCATAATCAAATATGCTGATGTTGATGTTACTAAAGACGAAGGAAAAATTCTTTTCTTGCACTTCATAAGAAGAAGGTAAAATTATGGTTAACTGATAGTGGTAAAAACTAATGAAACATTAAATGCATATTCATTTCTGTGGGCAACTAGATTTACTTACTTGAAGTACTTATGATAAAGAATCAGCAATTGAAATACAAACCTAGAGAGAGGCAGAAGCTGATTTAACTATGTGAGTTAGAATAGAATTCATTACTGGGAATGATGATGTAGAGATAGTGTTAAGGAGGAGATACTAATAGTGGCAAAATCCATAATGGGAAAAGATGTTTAATGTTGAAACAGTAATTATAGTCATATGAAGAAAAAGAGCGATAGTTTTTCATGGGCAACCACAATGAGAGGAAAAGAAACAAAGGAGCTTGCATATCCCAGGATGAGGAGCATTCCTAATCTATTGTTCAGAGCACACCTGGGAAATTAAATTACTTTCTAGGTACCATATTTTCAGAAGGTATTGAGGAAGGTAAAGGCTTTGGAACTGATGTCGTAAGAAAGGGGTAAAGGGCCTATAATTGCTAAGTGTAAAATATAGAAGATTAGACTAAGATAACATTTTCAAATAGTTAAAAATTTATGACTTGGAAAAAGAATTACACTTACATTGTTCTTCATTACTGATTTCTCCCCACATTGCCTTGGGTACTGAGAGCTTGTCCTGCCGCAAGAGAGGTTTTGAAGACTCAGGAGCCAGGATGGAGAATTTTAACCAGAGGTAATACAGAATGACCATTATTCCAGCATAGCTGTTGAAGCCTAGGGATATGCTAAGATTCTCTTATCATCCTTGGGTGAGGAGGGAGGGAATAAACCGAGGCAGAATAAATAATGCTTCAACCACGTATGTTTATGAACACAGCCAAGATACTTCTGCTTATGTCAATTAAACTTTGATTGTTGCTAGGCACTTCACCTCTCTGGGCTCAATTTCTTCAGTATAAAATGAGGATTGTATTTGCGCCACACCACTTCTATTTGTGTTGGCTTGATGGGTATCAGATGAGATATTTGTTGCAAGACTGAAGCTAATAGACTAAATATGCGTTACTTTGTGTTTACACATCTAAGAGTGTGCAAAGACTTGCTAGCTCTTCATCAAACTGTGTTCTCTTCTAGCTATGCACACAGATAATCTATATTTCCCCGCATCCCTTGAAGTTAGATCTGACATGTGACTGAGTTCTAGTCAATAAAAAGACAGCAAAAATTATGTGTGTCACATAATTGTGTCACATATGGTCCTTAGGCCAGGACCATAGATCCTTTGCATGTAAACACGTTTGCTTATTTTCCCACTCTGGCTGGATATGATGGAAAATCTGGAAACCAAATATCAAAGAAAGTTGATCCCCAAGATGAAAGGAGTCATCTGGAGGAGAATGACTTGTTGATCAGCAATGCCCACTGATGGATTTATGTGAACAAGAACTAAAGTTCAAATTTACAAGTCACTGATGTTTCAGGGCTTATTTATTATCGTAGTTGGTGTTATCCTAACTACTACGGAAATCAGAAAGAATGTGGTATTTCTAATTGAAACATAAATTAAAATACTGATCTAATGATTAGGGTGCAGATTACACACAAATTGGTATTGGAGGATGGAAAGATGGAGTCCCGTATTATGTGGTGGCAAAATATTTGGTGAATTGTGACCTTGAATAACTTTTACATCAGACCATGTGCATGCTGAGCCTGTAGGTCTAGCACTGGATGCACAATTAGGAAGAGTTAGAATGAAAGGTGCATATCACATCATTTGATAGAATTTCTACGATGCAGATATATTAGAAGTTAATAACCTCTAGAGCATAGATAATAGTAAAATGTAGTAAAATGATTAAGATAGAATGAGTCTTGAGTATTAATTGCCTTTGTTTTCAATATAATATATTACGTAATAATGATTAACAATTGGCTCATGCAATTCCTAAAAATTTACTAGTTGACTCTTATGATCTGGTATGAACTGACTCTAGCATGTAACTATCAATTTTGTACTTTACAAGAACAATAAATGAATTTCATCTGTTTTAGACCCCTAAAATTTAGGGGCGTATCTGTGACCACAGTAGCACTGGCCTAACTAATACACAAGGCTACATTCTTTATTCACAAATGGCATGTGTCTTCAACTTATCCGCTGCTCCTCTGGGTGACAGGGAGTCCCTTTACAATACCTCCGCTCCCTGAGATCCAAGGATCTTGTCTGGTGGGTGGTGTTTCCCTGGGCTCCAGGAGGAACTTTTTCATCTGAGGCAATGGATGTGTGTTTTGAAGGTAGAATGTGATTATCAAAATCCAACTATACTGGTGAAATCGACATCCAGTATAAGATTTTTATTGTCACAAGGCAACAGGACCATAATGCTTAAATTCTTTGAATACTAAACACTTTCCTAAATCAGGTGCAGCTAGAGTAATCTCAGAGCAACTAGAAAGCAGAGAATACTGGCAGTACGTGCACCAGAAATATGTCCCCAAATTATTCACGTTTAGTAATAGATGTACTTATTATATTGAGCAATGTACTTTGATAAGATCATTGGAAATTTCTGCAATATTAAATTTTGAGGCTAGAATCAAAGAATTTTCAAGTTGAAAGTTGTCCCTCTGGCCCTGTCCCTTTAAGTCCTGACATCTATCTGTGAATCACAATCAACAAGATGATGACACCAAGACACATATACGAGCAGAAATTCTATGTTATTTTCCTTGCCCAGTTTATTTTCTCCTTGACTCTGTCTCCCTTTAGCTTAAAAATCCTCATGTGACTCACCTATACCTCCCAAAGTAGAGCAATCTGATCCGTTGCGTTTTTTGACCCCTCCTCATGTAACTAACTACCCATTGGAGGAGTACAGCCTAAGAATGGAGCTCCCACCTTCTGCCCACCCTCCCATAGGACTGGGGCCCAGGCTGTTGCCATCGAGGCACACACCTATTCCACTACACTGAGCAAGAGACAGCCCCTGTTGACATTTTCGGGGTGGGGGGTCTGATATAATGGTGTTGGCAATAGTTTCCTTTTCTCTCTTGCTTGCTGTTTCAGTATTTCCAGCATCAACATGCTCATCCTTTATGCTTTTCCTGCTTTGTGGTGGTGGTTCAGTAATTTAACATGCAGCTCTTTGTTACCAAATGTTTGCCCAATTGCTTGTAAGCAAGCAGCCGCTCACTAAGACATTGATACAAGCCTTGTATAACCTCGCAGGGTACTGTTTCCAATGTTCCCCTTAACTCCTCTTACAGAGATGTGCCATTCTTAAAAGGATCGTGTAATTTTGTTCAACCCCATTTTAAAGTCCTTCTAAGATGGCCATCTAAATTTCTGAAAACATCTGTAGCTTTTGATACTACATTTATCATTTAAAAACTATACAATTGTCTCTCTCAAAGAATTTACTGTTTCTTTTGGATATTTCACGTAGAGATCTGGATGCATGGGTGAAACGTTTTAATTACCCAACCAAGTCTGTCATAGGTGACCCTTCAAGTTTGAGAAAGACCCCTCCCCCGAGTTTTATTTTTTTTAAGCTGGTTTTGATAGGCAGGTACTGTCTTCCTCTTTGACCCTTGCTGAGGAACATTTCCTGTGGAAATTACAACTTATTCAGTTGTAGACAGATCATACTAAATTGAGTAGGTCTCAATCTCTGTGTGCCAAACAGAATATATCTCCCCTCTAGAACCTCTGTGCCACTAGGAATATATTTTTGATAAATTTTGTCTGACTTTACCTCATGTTTCCCAATTCAGCTGCCAAATCTCCACCCTTACTATTTCCCAGAGTCCAATCCTTCTCCCTATCTCCTAACATTTTCTGGTGAGCCACTTCCATCCATATTCCCCAAATCAGATTCAACTCAAGTCTTGTGTTCCGTCATGAAACTTTCAAAATACAAAGAAAAGAATTGAAATTTCCAGCGGCTCCATCTGAAGAGTTCACCTCTCTTTAATTGGGTTCTGGTGTTTGTTTGAGGTATCTGTAGCTCAGTGATTGAAAATCAAGCTTTATTTCGGATATGCTTTTTGTTTAATGCTGTAGAATTGGCATTTTCAATGACTAAGAGATGTTTATAGAAAAAAAGAACCATGTCTAATGGGTATTGAAATGCAATTTCACAGACACTCTTGGAGCGGTTCCTCTAATAATATTACTTTGCATTTAACTAATTTATTTGCTTAATGTGAAGTTAGCAAGACAACTAAAACCAGAGAAATAAAAAATACCTGGGCCATTTTCATATGTAAAACATTAACAGAAAATAAATGCACACTGACGCACAAAAATTGGCTTGCATCTTTTCACCAAAATATATTTTTTATCTACATGAATGCACAAAGAATGTCAAGACATGGGGCTGGCCCAGTGGCGAAAGTGGTTAAGTGCATGCACACTCTGCTGCGGTGGCCCAGGGTTCGCCGGTTCGGATCCTGGGCACGCACGGATGCACTGCTTGGCAAGCCATGCTGTGGCGGCATCCCATATAAAGTGGAGGAAGATGGGCATGTATGTTAGCTCAGAGCCAGTCTTCCTCAGCAAAAAAGAGGAGGATTGGCAGATGTTAGCTCAGGGCCGATCTTCCTCACCAAAAACAAACAAAAAAGAATGTCAGGACTGTTATTTGATAGATTATTTTGAAAGGTGGGTCAGCATCACAACATTTCCTGCAAGGACTTGCTTTATGATATTGGTGATTACTAGAGAGACTAAACCATAAGAGACTACTTCCAACTATAAATAGGTCACATAGTCATATACACAACCCTTTTCTCACAATTGGGAACTTAAGCAAATAATTTGGCATATATTTAACACAAGAAAAATATTCAAGCAAAAGCAGAAGGAAATAAATATTCCCTAGAATTCCAATCCTAAAATGGAAAAAAAACCCAAAGCCGTTCTATGAGTATTTAAGTAAAATCTTCTCAATATTGCCCACTAGGTGACTGGGGTTACTACATTACTTTGAGTCAGAGAAAATACTAGGACGATATCTAGACTGGGAGAATAATAACACCTTCCTTTTTTTCTTCTCAAATGACATCAATTAACTATACCAGAATACTAAAAGAATGATACTCTTGACATGAGTAAGAGAAGTATAGCTATTCTCTCTTCTGCTAAATGTGTTCTATGGAATGAGTAGAGGGGAGGGGATAAACCAGGCCATTAATTCGTATGACTTCAATGAATGTGTTGTATTCTAACTCAAGCTGTGTTCCCAAGTGGCCTTGATACTGTATAACAAACGGATGTTTTGCACTACGCAATACTCATATGGGGGGCAGTTTTATTTTCATTATCCCAGATTCTATAAGCATTCATCTTCTGCCTCTACTTGCATAGAATCAAATGTGGAAGAACTTCATTGGTCCTATAGTCCATCTTTTTGCTTACATAACTTTTTTTTTCTCTCGGCACTTCTAAGAGGGAGTTATAGCATTTCATCTTGAATATTGTTATTAACTACTTCACAATGTAATATATTTCATAAAAAGAAAATGTAAAAACACTTGCAAAACATATATCTGACAAGGGGCTAATCTCCATAATATATAAAAAACTCACCCAACTGAACAACAAAAAAACGAACAACACGATCAAAAACTGGGCAGAGGAAATGAACAGACATTTCTCCAAAGAAAATACACAGATGGCCAATAGGCGTATGAAAAGATGTTCAACATCACTAATCATCAGGGAAATGCAAATCAAAATAACACTAAGAGAGCACCTCATGCCCCTTAGAGTGGCTATAATCACCAAGACACAAAATCACAAATGTTGGAGAGGATGTGGAGAAAAGGGAACCCTCATACACAGCTGGTGGGAGTGCAGACTGGTGCAGCCTCTATGGAAAACGGTATGGAGATTCCTCAAAGAATTAAAAATAGAAATACCCTATGATCCAGCTATCCCACTACTGGGAATCTATCCAACGAACCTGAAATCAACAATCCAAAGAGGCTTATGCACCCCTATGTTCATCGCAGCATTATTCACCATAGCCAAGAAGTGGAAGCAACCCAAGTGTCCCTCGACTGATGATTGGATCAAGAAAATGTGGTGTATATATACAGTGGAATACTGCTCAGCCATAAAAAAGACAAAATCGTCCCATTTGCAACAACATGGATGGACCTGGAGAGTATTATGTTAAGCGAAATAAGCCAGAAAGAGAAAGACAAACACCATATAATCTCACTCATATGTGGAATATAAACCAACACGTGGACAGAGAAAACTGTATTGTGGTTTCCAGGGGCAATGGGGGAGGAGGGTGGACACAAGGGGTGAAGGAAGACAAGATGATGGACAAACAAACATGCACGACCAAATTCCACAATGTTATAAACTATTAAGACATCAATTAAAAAAAAAGGAAATTTAAACAAATAAAAAGTTTGGCATGATTTTGAGCTAAAATGCATCACCATGTCTTTCTTATAACATTTACCACTTACTTCTCCAGTTCTTTTAAGTTCCTCTGTAAGTCTATAAGTCTGACACTCTGAGATGAACATTTTTTAGAAATTATCTCTTTAGCACAGAGAATAAAGTCTCTATTATTTACATTAACCTAGATACTGCTTCTTCACAAGGGCACCCTAACCCTGTGTTTGCTGTTTTTAAACTTATCACGCTGTTAATGAGTATTGAACTTGTATACTAAAATCTCTAGCCCTGTTATAAATCAGTTTCTGTTATCTAGGGCTTCCTTATACCATACTTAGAAATTCATTATTGATTATGCATATGACACTTTTCCATTACGGTTTTGATGGAGCGTTCACATAGAATCTGTTTCCAATACGTTTTATGGTAACCATTTGTCAAAGTTGTGTCTTTTGCCAACTTGATAATTATTCTTTATATGTCTTCCTCCAAAAGAAAGAAAGAATATCAGTTCATTTAATCTAGAAGTTTTGATCAACCGATCAAGAATTAACAAAATTTTTCTACAACATAACCCGAATTTAATTCTGCATGAAGACCCATAGTTTATTAAAGAGAGAAGAAATTTAGAGAGAATTTAAGGAAACATCATCTTTTAAGTTCATAGAAAGTGAGTCTCAGAGAAAAGAAATGGCTTCTCAAAATGGTTAAGCATTTGTTGAAAGCTAGCCATATCATATTTATTTGTAGTATCCTCTATTTCAGGGGGAAAAGTCTCATATTCTTATACTAGATTCATGAGCTATGGAAATTAATTACAGTTGGTTATTAAATTATAGTAAATTATCTAGATTATAGACAATAGAGCTAATAAGAATTCTATTACTAGTATAGTCTCTTTGAAGGGAGAAGTGAATGATGCAAATACACTATTTTCCTCTGCTAATTACCATAATGTTTCTTGATGGAAAAGTACATCATTTCTTGATGTTCAGTGTTAGGAGAGAGTGCAAGAATATCAGTTATAACATTTTTCTCACTTAGTACTTGGAAATAAATAAATGAACTCTGGGTCTGTCTCAATCTCAGAACATTCTGACCTCAGAAACAGTTTGATCACAATATTGGCTTCTGGCTTAGTTGTTGGAATAATTGTTTCGTTAAAGTTGAGAGAGAAAGCGAAGAAAAGTTCATGAGTTATTGATCTGTTTTTCTGGCTGGCTTGAAATAAGTGAATTGGTATCAATTCTCTATGCATATATTGATCTTTATATAAAAGGACCTGTAAGACGGGCAGTTGAATACTGTTGAAAGTGGCAAAAAATGTTTCCTGATAAACCTTATGAGATTTTCATGGGGTCAATTTTACTTGAGTGCTACATTCTTGTTTTTGTTATTTTCAAAGAAAAAAGAAAGCTAACTTAAGTTAGGTACAGCTCCTATTACTTGTGAATCCAAAGGGATCAATGATCCTAATGGGTTGATGGTATAGCTCCAGACTGAAAACTACAAGGGCTGATTCAAGTTTCATAACTAGTATTTAATTCTCATAAATTCTTAAAATTAATTAAATTAAATTTTTAATGAATGTTTTTTCACTAAAGAAAAATTGAAACTACCATGCTCATATTTCCTTCATCTGAATCTTTCTTCACATTGCTTGTAATGTAAGTCTTGTAGGCACTGTCAGTATACACAGTATGCATATGGACATATGTAGAGTCATCATTATCTAATTGTTTTTTGAGGAAGATTGGCTCTGAACTAACGTCCATTGCCAATCTTCCTCTTTTTGCCGAAGAAGATGAGACCTGAGCTAACATCCTTGCCCATCGTCCTCTATTTTGTATATAGGATGCTGCTACAGATGGCTTGATGAGCGGAGTGTAGATCCGTGCCTGGGATTCGAGCCTGCGAACCCTGGGCCGCCGAAGCAGAGCGCATGAACTTAATCACTATGCCACCAGGCCTACCCCATTATCTAATTTTATAAGTGCTTAAAACCTAGTAGCTATTTTCAGGAATCATTTTCAGAAAATACCTCTAACTAGTAGAATAGAAATAAATAGAATTCAGGTTTTCATTTCCATTTTCAATTTTTAAAAATATCTTGATACATTTACAAATTTAAAAATCATAGAAATAATATGAAGTATAATGGAGTGGTCAGAAGATCACATTAATACATATAATGAACATGAATCTGGCAACAACAAATACAGACCAGCACAGTTTGGTATTATTGCCTCTAATATTAGAGTGTTATTGCTGTCCATGATGTGATTCTCTTATGGTCAAGTTTCAAACAACAGACTACAATTTTCCTTAAATTTACCTTACAGTTGTCCTTTCTGGAAAATTCAGTGTAAATTAAGACAGTGCAGAAACTATTTGTGATATGTAAAATATAGTTTGGTCTGGATTCAAATCATATAAATAGTTTTCTCATCCCGCCTTGCATGAGTGACTGGCTAGACAAACGGTCTTGTAGGGGCAGGATTTTTTATTCATTTTTTACGGTAGTCCTATGCATTGCTGGACAGCCGGTATCCCAGGCATCCTCCAAAGAAATGTGTGTACTATCCCCCAAAACATTTTCACAACCAAAAATATTCACATAAATTTCTAAAATACACATTTGGTGCAGTTCCACTCTTCATGAAAACTCTTGCTTATGTTTTATGTGTTAGATTAGATACCATATCTTATATAAGAGTGAACAAATAGATGTAGTCACTGCCATAGTATCATTATGAATAGAACTAAGAACTGAGACCTTGGAGTAGAACTCACAGGAGGACGATTTCAGCTTAAGAAAGACTGAACACTTTCAGAATGTAATGTGCTTTTGGTAAGCCAACAAGTACAGCAAAAGTGAATTATCCAACAGCAATTTGACAAAAAGAAATTCTTCCAATGATTAATTAATTGAATGGTCAAATTTCCAAGAAATAAATTAGTATAATAGCATTTTTCCAATTTAGTGATTTTTTTCAGTTATTAATTCACAAAAGATTATTTCAACAACAGTTAATGTTTTTATGATATCACCCAATTGTCATTTTATTTGGAGAAAGAACATTTCTTGTGAATTTTGCATTGTGGGTGTTGTTCACCTCACAAGGTCAAGGATTTTGTAAATGGCAGGGTATGTTTCATTTTCATAATGTTTTTCTTCTCACACACATTGATTTCTTAATATGCTGATTTCCAAATACATAAGCACATGCTTGATGATCATCTGTCTAGACTATTTTTAGATGGAATTCCTCCATTTAACTGTAAACTGACTACAAAATCAGTAATATTTCAACTAAATTTATCGTCTAAGTTCTTCTTTGCAGTGTTCTTGATAATTATTTATCAGCACTTGCTTGTCTTATCATCATTCTTTGGAATGATGACTGAGGAGCTTGGCTGTGTCTAATTCACTGAATATTTGTGGGGTTTCCTAAAATCTATAGCTCCTTGTCATAGCACTCTATAATTGCTCAATGAATAGGTCTTGCTTCACTGACTAATATATGAAACTTGAAGTACATTTGACAGACTATACCTATGTCTACCTGTTGGAAAATAACCAGCTGAGTCTGGCAAATTTTTCAGGGAAGGGAGTAACAAATTAAACTTCAGGTTTATTCATCACCATCTTATGTATAAAATAACCAGCCAATTGCTCTGTTTCTGTCATTTTCTCACTAGTTATGTGATTGCGATGGCACTGGACTACTCAATGGATCATTTTTAATGAATTGACTGGTCAGTTTGAGAAAGTGTCTGAATCAAATCTTTTTTAAAAAAAAAATTTCTCATAGAATCCAATGCTTGCTAGAGCTGATTACATCATCAGATAAATTTAGCCTGAATTAGACACAGCCTGGGTCTCTGCTGTCAGACTACTGAGATGCAGAAAGGTGAATTCGAGGAACCAGGAGAGCTAATAGAACGGTCACTGGCTCCTTTCTCTTTTTCTTTGCTATTCCTCCTTCTTTTTTAAGTATTCCATTCATCTCTCTGTTTTTTTTTTTCTCTTCTGCTGCTTCAGAAGATTGAGAGGTAAGACTCTTTAGTACTATGTTCCTAGAATATGGGGAAAATAAGATGCGCTATTGTGAGCTCCCACTGTGTTGTCACACCAGACACACAACATGGGAGAATCATGACAAACATGTATCAAAGGAAGGTAGTGACTGTGTGTAGGGTGACCATTTGCCTGTTTTTAAAGCATCCCAGCTACACTTAAGTAGAAATTGGATTATTTTATATACCCAGTATTGTAAAAATCTCTCCTTATCCTCATAAGATTCTAGCATCTGAGGAAGTAAACAACTATTTATTGAGCTATTAAGATTAAAATTATTATCTTCCTCAAAGAAAATTAAAGAAGAAAAAAAGTTTATTTTACTCAGATTGGAAGGAGTGCAGGGAGGGCACTGAAACAAAGTTGGCTGGTTTTTTTCATTTGCTTTTTTGTGTGTTAAGATGCCCAAGTGAAGCAATTTTAGTATCTTTCCTAAAGCAGAAAGGATGATCAAGCCCATCTTATTTCTGCCACTTGTGTTTCTCACCCCCAGTTCCTGGAATTTTGCATAATCCAAATACAGGTAAAAAACTGAAGTGCCTATTGAAAAAACTTGCCTTCAAAATGTAGTTCTTTTACACAGTATGCACAGAACATGCATTTAAGAAACTGAAAGATAAGTTGTCTGACAAACGTTTTTATAACCTCATTTTTAAATGAAGAGGCAAAAAAGCAATCTTTGAAAAACAGAACAATATAATTTTTTTTTTTTTTGTGAAGATTAGCCCTGAGCTAACATCTGTTGCCAATCCTCCTCTATTTGCTGAGGAAGATTGGCCCTAGGCTAACATCCGTGCCCATCTTCCTCTACTTTATATGGGACGCCACCACAGCATGGCTTCCTGAGCAGTGAGTAGGTCCACGACCTGGATCCGAACCTGCAAACCTGGGGCCACCAAAGTGGAGCATGCGAACTTAACCACTACGCCACCTGGCGGACCCTCAGAATAATATAATTTTAATTCTTATTGCTTTAATGGCTGAAGACCAGAGGCAAAATAAACCAAACAGGAAGACAAAATAGTACCTTATGGGTAGTATGACCTGGCAAACGTTACTAAGGAAGCATAATTTTTGACTTTAATAACTTTAATATGATTAAATTTTCAATTTTAACATTATAATGACTCACATTCCTAATTATCACATTTTTCTGCATATCACGTTCCCAGTTCTTGGGATTGTTGCTAGTACGGTTTCCTGGTTAGCACATTTATTTTATTTTTGTCTCTTAAAAACATTCAAACAATATTTCAGTATAATAATTTTCTAGCTGTATTTTGCATTCTTTGCTCAAAAAATTATGTTTTTAGAAAGAATGTTAAAACTCCCAAACATTTTGTGTCTTAAAAATGTTTAGAGAGTTGTATTTCCTCATTTTTTTGTGGGTGTGTGAGGAAGATCGGCCCTGGGCTAACATCTGCCAATCCTCCTCTTTTTGCTGAGGAAGACTGGCCCTGGGCTAACATCCAAGCCCATCTTCCTCCACTTTATATGGGACGCCACCACAGCATGGCTTGACAAGCGGTGTGTCAGTGTGCACCCGGGATCCAAACCGGCGAACCCTGGGCCTCCGCAGCAGAGCATGCACACTTAACCGCTTGCGCCACTGGGCTGGCCCCTTTCCTCACTTTTATTCATATGCATATACAATTTATTTTAGATGGTCAACATGATCAAAATAATTAAACAGATTAAAGAATCTATCTTCCATTCTCAGTCTCAGTTTTCCTAAAATTTGTACATTGTATGTAAAGAAAGACAAACTTTGGTTATCTGTGCCATATGAAGTAACCATATGGATTCTTTGAAACCAGAAATAATCATTTAATCTCTTTTAAAGTTCATCTCTGGAGTATATTAAATAATACCTCTGCATCTGATTTTCCTTCTTAAAAAATTCTTAAGGCAGAAGTGTTAAAAGTATGTTTTCATTTAAATAGCACAAATACCTATTACAACAAAATCTTACACAGGCCCTGATTTATGAAAAAGATCAAAGTGCAGTTGCTCTGGATAAATCAGAAGGTTGTATTCTACCATGTAATTTTCTAGTTTTCTCTGTAGTAACTTGTGAAGATCCAAAATTAACCCAAGGTTACATAAAACACTGTTGGAAAATCAGAGTCTGTTGTCAAACTTTAAAAAGTTCAGATTGTCTTGGGTTATAAACCAAGGAAAAGAGCGTTTCTTTCCACTCCTGCCCCTCAACCTGTTTCCCAACCCACCCAATCCATCTTAGGCTTCTACAACACTTTGTATTTATCTCTCACCACTTTCATCATATTTCAGATTTTATTCTTTATATGCCTCTTTCCAGCTAGTTTGGCCTTTCCATAAGTTTAGTAGCCATCATGGGTTTTTAAATCTCTATTTGCTAACACCATGTTCGACACATAGTAAGGATTCGGGAAATGTTTGTTAAATGAATGAATTGATGAACCATAAATAATTGACTAAATATGTAAATTAAAGAAGAAATGAAATATATATTTATCAGCAGAATAATTGGTATAAGAGAATGTTCAGTAGTACTAATTTGCTACTAATAATCCATTTGTATACAATCAAACCTACGAATGTTTTGTAGCCTCAATAGGAAGCCTTCCTCCCACACGTGTAAACAAATCTTTTCACCTATAATTTGGATTTGCCATCTTTCTATGTTTGTGAGAACTTGTTTGTTATAGGTTATTCTTCCCTTCTCCATTTTCAACCTTTCCTCCACTGATTATTTCCTTTCAGAAAATGAATATACTCAAGTTTGTACAAAATTAAACACACACACAGAAACACATTCGTTTAACTCCACTACCACTGTATTTCTCATCATTCACAGTCAAGCATGTAATAACGTTGTCTGCTCTTTCTATTTCCACCTACTCACCTTTAATTTATTTTTCAGTGCATGGCCTGTGTCTTACCCATTATCACTGCAATGTATCGTTTTTGCCTAGATAAAAATAATATGAATAGGGCCTGCCCGGTGGCATAGCGGTTAAGTTCTCCCGTTGTGCTTTGGCTGCCTGGGGTTCGCTGGCTTGGATCCTGGGCGTGGTCATACTCACCGCTCATCAAGCCATGCTGAGGCAGAGTCCCACATAGAAGAACTAGAAGGACCTACAACTAGGATATACAACTATGTACTGGGGCTTTGGGTAGGAAAAAGGAAAAGAGGAATATTGGCAACAGATGTTAGCGCAGGGCCAATCTTCCTCAAAAAAAATTATAAAAAAAATAATAATATGAATAATAACAAAAATGATCATAATGATGATAATAACATGTTATCTAGCACTTCCCTTGTACAGGCACTGTTTTAAGTACATATTTAAGTTACATGTTTTAATTTAATACTCACGGTAATTCTATGAAATAAGAACTATGATTAGGGGCCGGCCTGGTGGCGCAAGTGGTTGGTGGCGCAAGTGGTTGGGTGTGCGCGCTCCGCTGTGGTGGCCCGGGGTTCTCGGATTCGGATCCCGGGCACGCACCGACACACTGCTTGGTAAGCCATGCTGTGGCGGCGTCCCATATAAAGTGAGGAAGATGGGCACGGATGTTAGCCCAGGGCCGGTCTGCCTCAGCAAAAAAAGAGGAGGATTGGCAGATGTTAGCACAGGGCTGATCTCCTCACAAAAAAAAAAAAAAGAAAAGAAAAAAAGAAGAACTATGATTAGCTCCCTTTTATGAATGAATACAATAAAACATATAGAGCTTAAACAGGTCACACAATATTAGCAGTGGAGTCAAGATTTAAATTCCATCAGTAGGCTCCAAAGCTCACACTTTTAACCACTAGAATATAGTGACTGTCTTCAAAGGGTAGAGAAGATCTTATGTGACTTATTTCCAGGTCTAACATTTTGATCGAATATTTTCTCCTTCAAAGAATATTCTATTTCCTAAATTTTGGTGAACATTTATTTTCTTCTAATTACTTTTTTCTCCCTTTGGTTATTCTTTTTAAACGTTTCCTTGCTAGCCATTAAATGTTGGTATTTCTCAAAATTATATCTAGACTCTCTTTTCTTCTTGTTTCACACTTTGTTCTAGTAGATCTCATTCCTTCTAGCGGCCTCAGTTATCATCTCCATGTACAAGACTTGATAATCTATAGCTTCTCTTCTTTTCTATTTACAAAACTAAAGACACTCATGTAATAAACTTGGAATGTTTCTACTCCGATATTTCGTGGCCCTCAAATTCTAAATGTCCAAAGCTGAGCAACAAACACAAAAATTAGAATGAACCTAACTAAAATGTTTAAAATTACAGAGAACTAGTTGGACAATTTCAGCAAAGAATTAGCATGTACATACAAAAGTTAAATGCAAATTATAGAGATGTAAAATGGAGAGATAGCTTCATGTTTGCTACTGGGTCTTGGAAGAGACTGAACGCCTAACCATGGTACTATCAAGTGATCATTCAGCCTGATATGCCCATCATTAAGTAGGTGTTATCTGACCCAAAGTTCAAAGTTGGGCACGCACAGAATGAATTTATTATCACCTGGAAATAATAAGTAAGAGACTAAGCACGGGCATGTCTGTAAGCTACAAGCAAATTTTCTGAGAAGGTAAATCATACTTTCTTTTTTTTTTTTTTTTTAAAGATTTTATTTATTTATTTTCCCCCCCAAAGCCCCAGCAGATAGTTGTATGTCATAGCTGCACATCCCTCTAGTTGCTGTATGTGGGACGCGGCCTCAGCATGGCCGGAGAAGCGGTGCGTCGGTGCACGCCCGGGATCCGAACCTGGGCCGCCAGCAGCCGAGCACGTGCACTTAACCGCTAAGCCACCGGGCCGGCCCTCATACTTTCTTGTAAATGATTCCTGCAATAGTGCCTCCTCTCCCTCCTATACTGCCTGTGCCTTCATGGTCTTGACAATTAGTTGACCGAAGAATTAAAAATTGAGTGTTGTTAAAAGATAGGTCATCCAAGAGTAAATGGCTGCATCATTAAAATGCTACTCAGAGGTGATCCTGAAGCAGAAGGATAAAGGAAAATCCTCCCAGTGGGCAGAATTTTGAGCAGTACAACTTGTTTTCACTTTCATTAGCCACTTCGTTTGTCCAAAAGTACACATGTGCTCTGACTCATAGGCAGTTGCTAACAGTTTGACTGAAAGTTCAGGTCCTTGGAAGAAATAAGGTTGGAAAATTGGAAGTCCAGGGAAGAGGTATAAGGATAGATCTTTCAGAAGTAGCATAGAATTTGAAGATATTTATGTCTCAGATGAATAATCACCAAAGGACGTTCACTGCAGAGAAGGCTCCCAACAATCAAACAGACACAACAACACTGGTGGATGTCAGTCAGCTTGTTTCCCAGACTACCATGGTACTTGATCAATAGGACTGTAACAAAGTGTTTACAGTGTCAGGAATACAGGCTGTTAATAGGTTCAAAAATATGTTCTTTCTCTTGCCAAGGCTGACAATAACTCCTAATGCTGAGTGCCTAATATGCCAATAGAGAGACCAGCACTGAGTTCCAGATATGACACCATTCCCCAAAGGTATCAGCCACACTCTTGATGACAGGTTGATTATATTGGACCTCTTCCTCACAAAGGGAACAGGGATTCTTCCTTACTGGAATATGTGCTCATTCTGGATATAGATTTGCCTTACCTCCTAGTAACACTTCTGCCAGCAGTACCATCAATGGTCTCATGGAATGCCTTATCTACCATCATTATATGCCTTATAACATTGCTTCGAATTAAGGAATTCATATCGCAGAAAAGGAAGTGAAGCTCATAGAATTCACTAGTCTCAGCATGTCTCTAAGAAATGATTGCCCAACAGAAAGATGAAACGACTTCCTAAAGATTCAGTTACAGTGCCAGTTGGAAGACAATGCCCAGCTGAATCAGAAACCATTATGTATTACTGTCTCCCTTATTGCCAGAATACATGGGTCTCAGAATCAAGGATTGGGAGGGACTTTTCTCATTATTGTACCTAAAAGCCCATTTGTGGAATTTTTACTTCTTTTCTCAACAACTTTGAGCTCTGCTAGTGTGGAATTCTTTTTGCCTAATGGAGGAATGCTACTCCTCAGTTAAACAACATGGGTTCCATTGAATTGAAAGATGAGATTTCCACCTCACCGTTTTGTGCTCCTCATAAAACTGACCCAACATACAGAAAAAGGGGTTACTCTTCTGGTTTGACTGATTGGTCATGGTTATGAAATAGATTTGCAGTTTGCCAATGGCGGCAAAGAGGTGTATATATATATGGGCCCCACGGGAGTAGGTGCAGATACACTTCTTAGTACTTTTGTATCTAATAGTAAAGATTAATGATAGGGTAAACAAAAAAAGGCAGAACTTTTGAGGCTTCAGAATGACAGTTTGGGTCACCCTGCCTGCTAAAATCGTTACCAGCTGAGATTCTTTTTGCTGAGAACAAAGGAATATAGAAATCTTGTAGAAGAAAGAAATCATAAATATTCACAATGGTCATGACCAGTTACTGAAATATGGACTACAGTTATGTTATGCAATTTCTCTTTGTTTGTTATATGTATAATTATTAAGGTATATTAATTGTGTTTTCCCTTTCCTTTCCCCTCTTTCTATTTTACATACGATGTATTGATGGTTAGTTTTACAATTTAGTCTTTAGCTAACAGAATATTTGGTAAAACTGTGAATTTGATTAGTGATTAATATGATCAGTGATGGCTACTGGGACTGCGAGTCTCATCATTTTGGTGAGAGGGAGAGGACTTCACACTTGTATAAAGGATGAAATTTTTTTATTGTGTGAGGAAGATTGGCCCTGAGCTAACATCTGTGCCCACCTCCCTCTATTTGTACATGGATCACTGCCACAGCATGGCTTAATGAGAAGAGCATAGGTCCGCGCCTGGGATCTGAACGCATGAACCCCGGGCCACCAAAGCAGAGCATGGGAACTTAACCAATACACCACCAGGCTGGCCTCCAGGATGAAACTTTTTTATTAGAGGGAATCATAGAGTTGTCTATTTGTTGTGTGGAAATTCACACTATATGAAGGGGATGTTTAGAAACTTGAGAGCTGAAAGGGTTGACTGTGCCCATATCAAAAATGTTTCTCATCTCATAAATCACCCTTCTTCTTTCTTTGTGGTACTAGAACTGGACCCCATAGACATTTCTCCTTTGCCAGTTTTTTTAAGAGCAGGTCCTTGAAACACGCTGTAAAACCAGAGAAGTTGGAAGGCACTTCCTTCCTGTACTTTCTGTGCTGTTTTTCAACATGTCAGCCAATACAGTAGCATCTGGGAAGCCTGGGAGCACTCACTGCAGCTGTCCACATAGACAAGTTGTGGCCAATGTCTAGGATGCTTCTCCATCACCCACCAGGTTGCTGCTGTAGAACAACTGTGGCCATGCCCTCCAGAAAGATTTTCCACTACCATGTGGACTTATAACCTCCATCAAGTTTCTTTACCACTGGCAATCTGCATGTTCTTATGGCAGCCACGCCCTTGCCAAAAATATCTGAATCTTTGCATATTAGCAAAGGACCTCATCTAAGTCGTTAGTTCATTCCTTGTTCACTCTCTCTCAGCCCTAGAGATAATAGCTGCTTTCTGCATTTGCTACTTCAGAGTCACTTACTATTCCTTTTTACCTCTTTTGGTACTGAATAAATATTTACATTAAATTCTTCCTGCTTCAATTACTAGTATGCTCTCTATTTCCTAACTGCATCCTGACTGATACGAATACTAAAGGATTTCCTCAGGCAGAAATAAATGGTCCCATAAGAAAGCAGAGGAACCAAGAAAGGAATGAGAAATGATGTGAAGGATGAACATAAATGCATACTGACTACATTGTAATGTCTTGTGAAGTTTCTAATATATGATGCAATAAAATACATGGCAATAATAGCACAAAAAGTGCAGGAGGATTAATGTGGTTAAGTGATTCTTCAATGCTTGCATTTTCCAAAAGAGTACTATTTTTTATTAGATTTTAATAAGAAAATGCATATTGTATTATAGAGGATAAACCCTAAAACAGTAGTATAACTGTGTATAAATAAAACACTATTGGAGAAGAAAAGCTGAGTAATAGTAACAAAAGCAGCAATACTTGACTATTACAGAAGCAGCTGATCAAGTAGAGAAAAAGAAGCAAATATACCAGACAGAAATAAAAAATTGAGAGGATGTTGGATATAAACTCAGATTCAATAATTATTATACCAAGGTTAAATGGATTTTGAAACTTCAATTATATAAGACAAATATCATCATACTGGATAAAGTAAAAACAGACTCCAACTCTATACTTATCCTTCAAAATCAGGATGCAGAATTACACAGAAAGTGGAAAAAACAAAAACAGCAAAAAAACAATGGACGAGCAATGCTATCCCAATAAAGCTGAAAAGTTCAGTCAATAAATGGGACATTTCAAATGATAAAAGATTCAATTCTTCAGATTTAAAGTTTTATAGACCTATTTACATTCCCTTAAAATATATGAAGTAAAATTGATAGAACTATGAAAGATCTAGGCATACCAACTCTCATAGTGGGAGAATTGAAGGCACCACTCTAAGTATCTGATAGAAAAAAAAAAGCAGGAAAAAGAATCTATAAGAAAGATTTTTGCTATATTTTAGATACAGTTTTCCAGTTTAAAGAAGTTCTTCTATCCTTAGCTATCTAAGAAAATGTTCCTTTTTCAATAATAGATGTTGAATTTTGCCAAATATATTTTCTGCGTATATGAGATGATTATATTATTTTCTCCTTTAATTTTTTTAAAGTAGTAAATTCAATTATTGGTTTTTCATTAATATTAAACCAACCTGGAATTCCTTGTATGAAACCAACTTGATTATTAAAATGTACTATTTTCTAATGCATTGATTAATTATTTTGTTAATTTGTTTATGATATTGTATGTATAGTCATAAAAGTGATTGGCCAATATCTTTCCTTTTCTGTCTTTGTCTAACTTAATTAATATCAATATTTTGCTTGTCCCATAAAATGAGTTGAAAAGAGTTCCTTCTCTTCTATTCTCTCGGAAGAATTTGTGTGAAATTATAATTGCTTTCTTCAATGTTTGAAAGAAGTCCCCTAAAAAACTTTCTGGGACTGATGATTTATTTCTAGAGAGATTTTAGTAACAGATTGAATTGTTTAAATGATTTTTTTTTTTTTTTTTTTTTTTTCTTTTGTGAGGAGATCAGCCCTGAGCTAACATCCGCCAATCCTCCTCCTTTTTTGCTGAGGAAGACGGCCCTGGGCTAACATCGGTGCCCATCTTCCTCCACTTTATATGGGACGCCGCCACAGCATGGCTCACCAAGCAGTGCGTCGGTGCGCGCCCGGGATCCGAACCAGCGAACCCCGGGCCGCCGCAGCGGAGCGCGCGCACTTAACCGCTTGCGCCACCGGGCCGGCCCCAAATTGTTTAAATGATTTTTGAACTATTCAGTTTTGCATTTCTTCTTGAATAAATTTTGGTAAATTGTATTTTTCCTGGGAATTTAATTAGTTCTTCTTAGTATTAAAATTAATTGGTACATTGTATTTCAACATCCTATTATTAAATGTTTTTCTGTGGCTTTTTAAATTTATACACCCTTTTCTACTCTTAGTAATATTTTTGTCCTTGTTCTTTTATTTACTAATTTTGCTTGAGTTTTGACTATATTATTTTTTATTAGAGAACGAAAATAATTTTTGCCTCTGTTAATCATAATTATTATAGGTTTTCATTCTATTATGTTACCATTCACTCTTATCTTTAGTGTCCTACTTTGTTTGAATTATTCTAAATTTTTTTGTTGTTGTTGAGGAAGATTTGCCCTGAGCTAACATCCATGCCAATCCTCTTCTATTTTGTATGTGGGTCGCCGCCACAGCATGGCTGACGAGTGGGGTAGGTCTGCACCTGGGATCCAGGCCCACGAACCCAGGCCACCAAAGCAGAGCACACTGAACTTAACCCCTGTGCTACAGGGCTGGCCCCAGAACTATTCTAAATTCTTAATCCTGTTACTTCGCTCCCTAATTCTGAGATTTTTTCAATTATACACATTTCACCTAGTATTTTTACTTTATTCAATTTCCAATATTTTCCAATTTTTAGTATGACTTCTTTTGCCCTTGAGTTTATTTTTATTAGTGAATAATATTTCTAAAATGCTCAAGTATGAAATGCACAACTTGATGGATAGTTACAAATTTGAATGTGCATTTGACTGCCACTTAGATCAACATATAAACCATTTGCAGTCCCCCATAACGTACCCCAATGCCTCTTTCCAGTCTGTCTCAGCCCCAAACCTCTCCCCACTCCAGTATACAATCTTTTGGATATGACTTTTTTTGCTTATCCTTTCAACTGTGAGATTCATCCAAGTTGTATACAGCAGTAATTCAATCTTGCAGCTGTACAATATCTCATTGTGTGAAGGGGCCACAATTTTTGATCAATATCATTGCCGACTAATATTGGGATTATTTCTAGTTTTTTGGTTCTTAGGCATAAAGCTTCTATGAATATCCTTGAACATTTCTTTGTTAAACGTGCACTCTTTTCTCTTAGGGATATAACTCTAAGTAGTTATAGAAGATAGAATGGGAGTGTATATCTATATTGTGCTCGGATAATACATTCTATTGCCAAAATTATTTGGCATTGTTGATCCTAGCCTTGTGGACTATTACATTACTAGTTTCCATAAATGTTCTTTGGGTGCTCTTCAATGTCTTCAATGTCGTTAGTTCAGTCTTCTTAATTATGTTGTTAAAGTCTACTGTATTATTTGTGATTTTTTTTTACCAATTTCATCAATCTCTTTCTAGGATAGGTCTTAAAAAGCACCCATTAAATTAGTAGATTTGGCCACATTCCTTGAGTTTCTGGCAAATTTTGCTTTAAATATTTTAAAGTTATATCATTAGCCGCATTTACCACTAGAACTGCTAAACTCTCTCATGAATTACAACTTTAATCATTATGTAGTGATCCTTTTTCTCTTTAGTCATCATAGATTTACTTTTGTGGTTTTTAATCTGATAGTGATTTAACTACAACAGCATCTTTTACTTAGTTTTTGCTTGATGTATATCTTTCTAACCTTTGAAATTAAATTTTCCATGCCCTTACATTTTAGGCCTGTGTCTTGAAAATAGTATATCCATAGACTACATATTTATATCAGTCTAAATTTCTTAATTTTTGAAGGGTTTATTTCACTTTTGTTTACTTTGATTACTGATGTGTTTGCATTTATATATATTTTAGCAGCCATTCCCCATCTTTTTTACCTTGGAGAAAACCCTGAAAAAGTTTACATGTCTCAGGGAACTCCTGCAAAAAATTATTATATCTACATTGCATAATATGTTAGCATGATTACTAAATTCTGGATATAATAATCCAATAATAGTTGTTAATTCTTTTTTAATAGAATTTAATATTTAATAAAAATATTAATATATTTTTTCTGTGGATCTGTTCTTTTATCATATTATTTTTGTATAAGTTTTTCCACCCTACTACCAAAGTAAGTTAATAATGTAGACAGCAGAAAACTCGTTTTTTTCCTTTTTCAAGAATTTAACTTCCTACTTATTTTTTAACCCAATCCAAGTTAGTCTGACAGATTTGTCATAAATTTCTACTATTTAGAATTCTAATAAGGTTACATACTCTAAGATATGTAAAATAGTATTCCTTTTTTTCTTTCCCCTTCTTAAAACTAAAAATGATTTTTCAACCAAACTTTCTTGAAAAACAAAAAACTAAGTATTAAGCTTAGTGTAGCTTTCTTGACATTAATTTCTTTGCTTTTCAAATTTTTTATAACTCATAAAACAAATATTTAAATAAGTATTCTAATTTGACATTATTGATGTTATTACAACACAAAATGGGTTGATATGGTTGAATGGTAAAACTACTAAAATCATTAAAGCCATATGATTAAAATCATAGCCTGATATAATTTTTAATATGAGAGTTCGATAAAAACCATTTTCTAAGTGAATGATCAGACTCAATATATCAGTTATAAAACTATTACACACATGTGTTGGTTACACGATCTTTTTCATAATTCTACATACACAGAAAAGTTATTTTGAAGTCAAGTATAAAGAATAAAATTTACCTAAGTATGAAACACATGCTTGTTTTTTTGCTGCACACTCAATGTTTGTTAGAACTTACAATAAACACACATAGTTTTCTCTTTTGACTGAAATGAGACAATTTCTGTCCTTATACTCAATGACTGTTAAACAAGCACAAGTTTGTGTATACATGTAAGAAGTTAAAAACTGCATGAAAATGTTCAGTGATTTCTTCTGACTAGAAGAATGTTCTTTGTAGAAATATAGACCTTGTCTAGAGGAAGATTAATAACTCTAATCTTGAGTGTATGATCAGACTATAGCCCACAAATACTTCCTCTTCTTTTAAAGTCGTCAGGCTGAACAGAAGTGAGGGAAAAGATCTATCACTCTGTTATATATTTGAGTTGAGAGGGAGGGAAAAGTACTGTTCTATATTGTTCTATGGTTGAGGTGTTTTGGACCTTGCTCATATCCTTTCTCACTCCCAACCCAAACAGCAGTGGAAACATTTCAAGATTTTCTTTTGTAACATGATTTTTAAAATGCAAATGATTTTTCTAATTTTAAATACAAAAATCTCATCATTTGGAATAAAAAAATTTCTCCAGGACTGGTTAAACTGGATCATGTGATGAAAAATGTCTGCCAGTCAGGCTGGTTTCTGTAGCCGTTTTTCATCTTCAAAGCACTCAGTGAAGTCTGGTCTACAATTTTCTTGAAAGGCTCCTATAATTTCCCTTTCCGCTCAAACATCCTGTTGGGAACTCTTTTTCCCATGAACCGCTAGATTCCTTTGTGTAGCAAGTGTATGTATATATTCTTTTTTGTGTGTGTGTGGGAAAGATTAGCGCTGAGCTAACATCCGTTGGCAATCCTCCTCTTTTTGCTGAGGAAGATTGGCCCTGGGCTAATATCCATGCTCATCTTCCTCTACTTTATATGGGACACCGCCACAGCATGGATTGACAAGTGGTGTGTTGATCCATGCCTAGGATCTGAACCTGTGAACCCCAGCCGCCGAAGTGGAGCACGCAAACCTAACCACTATGCCACCGGGCTGCCCCTCTTTGCCCAGTTTTTGTATCTTTTTTTAAAGATTCTTGAATGAGTTGGTCTTGGTTTAATAAAACTAACCGTTTTCTGTGTTATCATTCTAGATTTTCTACCATTTCATTTCCATGAGTTTCTTTTTTTAAACATCAGAAACTTTCTGTGAACAAAGCGTTGTTTTATGACAATACTGGGACTCTGCTTTTATAAGTTAGGTGAAATCTTCAAGGAACCAGTCACTGATGGGGCACTTTGGTGCAAATGCCAAAGCAATTCCTCCAAGACAGAACTTCTGTTCAAGATACAAAGATGAAACGTTAAATATATGTAGCCCTTTGCTTGTTTTAAGCCATTCTTTGTACATGGAAAGTTATTGTGAATTTCATCATCATTTACAAATATTACAAATGCTACAGAATGGCATTTACTGGTGAAATCTATTGACTCATCAACCTGGATAGGGAGGCTCTTATTTTTCAGTTTATTGCTCAAAACCTTTTCAACATTCTGTGACATGTCATCAATACATTGATGATCATACTCCTTAAGAGTTGAACCTTTTCAAATTTTCCTTCAGCACCTTGTCTTTGCAATTTCCTCACTATAATTTTACATTCTGGTATTATTAGATTTTTACCAACTGTGTGACTTTTTCTTTTCTGAATGATATTCTTTGTCACTAAATAACTTAGTTCTTTTTACAGGATGAACTTTTCAATAAAAAACCTAATTTTTAGATTCTAAAAGCCATATAAAAGAATCAGTACCATTATTTGTCAAATGACTGTGATTTGTAAATAAATGTCTAATTTTTCTGGAAATATTGTTACATTTTGAGTTGTCACTAAAGACACAAATATACCAAGTTGGATTGTCAGCCCATGAAAACCCACTGATACAAAGCTTTCATTGTAGAGACAGATTTTATGTGTCTCTTTCCACACTGGTGCATGATTTGGAAGTCTGTAATTCTTCATCACTAACCTCATCAGACCTGTTCATTTTGGACAGTTAGTCTAGGCCTTGAATCCTCCTTTTCCATCTCATACCTCATCTTCACAGATCACCATATTTGATCATCAGACACTTTTGTAAAATGCAAGAGCCAATAAACTACAAAATAAAAGAGCATGATATAGAATTAAATAAGAACATTGGGAAAAAAAGAAAGTATGATATAATTTACTTCTAACCTATAATACAGGTTTTGAAACGTTCTTCAGGAGAGGATTTGCATTTATCTCTACCATTTGAGTTTCTTATTAACCTGAGACCATTTGAATTTAAATTCTCCTCTTAAAAATTTTTTGACACATAGGTGGTATTCCAGTTAATTCTGTTACATGTGGCATATTATATTTTCTAAAAATGGCCACAAATAGATAATGCAGTTTCTTGTGATGACTAGCTGATGCATATAATTACATCATTTTGTTCCCCTAACCCAATGCCAAGGATGAGAGAGGCAAATTTCCTTCCTGTCACTTCTGAAAAGTAAGGGTCTATTTTCTATTTCACCACTGCTCTTTGAGACCTAAACTTTATGAAGATGTCTCTTAGTTGATGCTTCTCACCCATCGGTCATAAGAAATATCATGCAGAGTCTACAATGAGGAAGAATTTGACCTCCATCTTTCCACAAAAACAGCTGGAGCTAAAAAAGTTCTTATCTTCATTTTTTGATTTAAAATATTTTTGATTTTTGTGCATTTCTTGCTTTCTCATTACCTCAGTGATCATTAAAAGCTTGTTTTTTATTTGTTTGTCTTGTTTTCAATATTTCTGTTATTTCAGTCCAGAGGAATCTCCATCATGCTTCTAGGAACGTTAATTCAAAATGGTCTTTTTATGAAGTGAACACTTTAGTGTCTCTTCCATGCTTGAAACTGTTCTGTGGATCACATTGCTTTTAAATTACAAACTCCTTGGGGCCGGCCCGGTGGCACAAGCAGTCAAGTGCGTGCGCTCCACTTCGGCAGCCCTGGGTTGGCCAGTTCGGATCCCAGGGGCGCACCGATGCACTGCTTGTCGAGCCATGCTGTGGCGGCGACCCATATAAAGTAGAGCAAGACGGGCATGGATGTTAGCCCAGGGCCAGTCTTCCTCAGCAAAAAAGAGGAAGATTGGCACAGATGTTAGCTTAGGGCCAATCTTCCTCACCAAAAAAAAAAAAAAGATATTTCCCTGTCATTATTATAAATATTGAAATTCTTTAATTTTTTCTGGTATGTCATTTAAATACTTTACTCTGTCGATATAAACTTATAATTATCATTATTTGCACTTACTTTCTCTAAATCAGATTTTTACAGTAGTCATATTGGTATCATAAATTTAGCCAATGTATATAAGTATTTATACATCTTATTCTATGTTGTATGCCTGTAGCTTTTAATCTTCGGGGTCAATAATTGTAGCATGTCCACGTTCACATTATGCAATTATAACTTTTATATTGATGGGGATACAATAATAAAGAATATTTTTTCTTACTATTGCCTGGAAATCTACTATGTCACTTCTTTTCTCTGGGAGAAATCTTAGATAGTCTTTGTAACATTTTCTGGTTATTCTGAGACAATAAGTCTTACAGCCATCTTCATTCTGGGAAAATTCTCATTTTGGTGATCAACTTGCCTTTTGCAGTTGAATCTTCAATTTCCCCTCCTCTGCATAGGCCTTCTTCCAGCTAGAAATTTACTGAGAATAAGGGATGCTGTCAGTTTCCTCTCCTTTTCCTAATCATGTGCTAATATTGTTCATCCTCAGTCCCCAGTGCCCACCCCACTAGGTTGCCCAGAGTCCCCTGAGAGACGAGAGAAAAGACAAGGGTAGGAGAAGATAAGTCAGAGATATTATATTAAATGTGCTTTGAAAATCAATAACATTAAATCTCTATGTCTATTAGGAAATGTGGTGGTGTAGAGAGTAAGAAAGGTGTAGAGATATGGGAAAGAGATTTTCTTGCAGAAAATTGTATTTAATCTGTCATATTTTTTGCCTAGTTTTGGCAGGAAGAGGTTTTCATTAAAAACCACTATGATTCTCTCCTTCTCTTGTCTCTGCTACTCTCTGACTATTGGCTTCATTATCAGAAAAAGCATCTCACTCAACAGCTACCATAGCTGGCAACAAACACATTTACCATCAAAGGTAGTGTCAGACATGCTGTACTTGGTCTCAAGTCCAAAACGCGTAGTCTCGTCACATACTTATTGTACTAAGGATAAAACCCAAGAGCAGTGAGCTGTGAAGAGGGAAATATATCTTTAAAACGTAGCTTCCATCTGAACTGCATATTTGGAGAGAGGATAAGTGTTACTGCACAAGAGAATTGGATGAGTGTGTTAGGAGTTTTAAGCAGACAAGTCAATATCTAATCACTACATGACAGTGGAAGTAAAAAGAAAAAGACTTCTCTTGGGAAACACCACCATGGTTTTGGGTGGACGTTTGTTGTTTTTGTTATCTTTGCATGAAACTGATAACACACAATACACAATAAACTACCAAACACAATGGCTCTCAGAAGACTGAATCTTTATAAAGCACGATTATATTGAAATAAGCAACAGATCTCAGTCATTGGAAACCAACGTTTTGAGTTTTAAAAGTACTGGGACGATTTTGATCGAAACTCTCAGAAACCCCTACATCAATGCCTAAACAATAATTGTTTTCACAATGTTTAAAGTTTGGCCAGTCTCCAGCATTAGTGGACTTGGTGGCTTATTATTTTCCTCCCTCCTGCTGCAGCCTTGACACTGGCTTTTTCTCAAGAGGGTGGCAATTTGGATGTAGCCATTCAAATCATTCCATAAAATGCAGCAATGATCCAGAGGAAGAAGAGGAGTTCTCTTTTACTACGGTTCTCCTGTAAATAGGAGAAATCATTTTCGAGAAAACTTCCTCATTCCTCTAACAAGTTTTTGGCCAGGATTTATTTATATGCCTATTTCTGATCATGCAGTAGCAAAGGGGATACTCGTACTATGTTGTCCAAACCCTTTATTGTCTGAAGTTAAAGTTGATGAATCAAATTCAATATGTAATATTGAAATTAGATCTTTGGATTATAGGCAATTAATCTTAGTTTTTGAGTTCTTGCTTACAAGAGAAAAAAATAATTAATTGATTAAACACATATTAGAATAACATTTTTTAAAAATGTTTTTCTCAGCATTGTTCTTATTGACTTCATTATGAGATTTTAATTCTATTCTGAAACAAGAACTAGAGAGTTGCCTTTAATGCTGATATAACAATAATAAGCTGCCATTTCTCAAAGTTTTACTATTTTAATGTTGCTTTGTGGTGTTTAATCACTCAATGATCTTTTTAGTTACGAGTATAGTAAATATTCCAATAAACGATCATAAATAAATTAGATAGCTACAAATTTACTCATAAAATATTAAAAGCCAAAGCAAATTCTGAAATTAAAATGCAAATCATCTAAAATTCTGATAGAATATTTAATCTATGAACCATTTACAAGTAGACAAAATCATAAAATGTCTTCTCTTTACTATTAAAAATATTTCACCTTCTGGTTCACAAGGAAATTTATGTCTAAATAAACTGCAATGAAAATACCCCAAGTTTCATGGATTGGCTATTTAAACTGCTTTCTTGCTCTTGATATTTGTGAGAAGGAAAGAAGTAGGCATTAGCTGATTCATTCTTGAGCATCTTATATAAAAACTTGGTTATTTTCATAAAGCTGAATAATTAACAAACATGAATTTTGCCTATATTACAGCTATATAAATAAATAGTGGAAACAGTGACTATTATTCTGGAAATTTGCTTCTATTAATTCACAATTCATCATTTCAAGTGAATAAACATTTGCCTGTTTTAGTTCTGCTGCCCACCTCTCTATCCATCTCAAACTAATAAAGGATACATCCAAATGAAAGAAAAAATTAACTCAAAAAAACCCCCAGCGGTTAAAATATAAAACACATTTATTTGTTAACAGTTAATAAGGAAAAAACATTTCAAAAGCATATAGCTTATATGAAGTCCTGTAATACATTCTGCTTTACACTATTTTGTATTATCTAATGGGGATAAACAATCATAGGTCCACAGGTTTAAAAATAGCCAAGAGATGGTCAGCTGCCTACATCTAAAATACAAAGGTGAAAATTTGTCTTATGCTTAGATAATTTCTCATAACCTACTTTTTCATCCATCTATTTTATTAACATTTTTAGCTTTAAAATTTCCAGTATAGCTAAAGCGTATTTTAATAGAGTAGATTGCACCACCTGTTGTTCCTTGTGCTTCAAGGATCAGAATTAGAATATGTTCCTCTTTATCAAATAATAGAGATGTGTTTGGATGCTTTCGGAGTCAAATATTTCCTGAACAAGAAACTTGTCTTGAATTATAAAATCACTAGAGGAAAAAAAAAAGCAGGATTTGAACAAGCCATTAAGGAATCGTCCTGGAAGGGTTTGAAAGTCAGGTGTTAAATTAATCTTAAAATGAAGTGGAAAGTACAAGATTAGGTCAATGGAAAACAAAATACTATGAAGACAGTGTTAGATGGAGTTGGTAGAGAACTGAGAAAGTGAAATCGCATACAGTTGATTCTCATTATTTGCGGCTGTTATGTTCTGTAAAGTTGTGAACAGTGAGTTAGTGAATACTGAACCATTGCCCCTAGGGAAAATACGAGGTGAGGTTCCTGTGAGTCCCTGATCACAACATTTTCATCAACCAATAAATAAATGATCTTGTTTTATGAGTGTTTCTGTTTAAAGACACCTTATTTAATATATATTGATGATCCATTAAAATTGAATTCACAATCAACAGCACTAAAATTCATGTCCAAATTAAGCTTCCCTAACAACATATTTTCTCCATAAGGCATGTTCTTTCTTGCTCCTTGTCCTTAGGAACAAACCATAGCACTTTAGCACTATGCTTAGGGGCCCTTTAAGCAGCGAAATCACCAACAAAAAGCACAAAAATGCAAAAAACATGTTACTAAATAGACTGAAAGGACACTTGTGTATAGTATGGGAGCTGAAACAAGAAGACAGAGCATCACCATGTTTGACCTCAGCTGGGAACCAGCATGTTGGGCAACTCAAATTTTTGCCACTCTGCACATATCTGTTATTGTCCAGAAAATTGATTTTGGGGTTACAAATAAATTTTAGCAAGCAGGCAAATGTAAAAATATGAAATTTACAAGTAACCAAGATTAATTGTATCTGAAAGGGAGACCAAAAAATGGTCATACTTCCAAACCTCCAAAAATAACTTTGATTCTAAACTAATCACTACTGCCAAAGATTGACACATAATTATTTATTCTACAGCAATGATCTAGGAAACAACTCACTCTGTTTATTACTCTAATTGTATAACCTTATCTAGCACTTAGCCCTGGTGACAGATTCTCCAGTGGTTCTCAAATTTTAGTGTGCATCAAATTACCCAGAGAGCTCATGAAAACACGCATTGTGGTGCCCTACTCCCAGGTTTGAGTGGGACCTGAGAAAGCTGCCAAGCACGGTGTCATTCTGGAACCACACTCTGAGAACCAATAGACTAGATAAAACAGGAATCATTAAGACTTTTTCTGATCTGGGTAATTCTACAGGACAGAGGCTCAGAAGAAACTGCAAGGCCTCTTGGGCCCCTTTCCCCTAGCTTCACCCCTCTCATGAGACTGTGTTGCTCTCATGTCAAATATGGGAAAGTTAAATAAAAATAAAGGAAAGGTCTGCCAAAGAAAGAGCAAGTTTACCTAAATTTTGGAGCAGAATCCACCATCCCTAGGATTCCGCAGGGCATGGGATTTGTGTCACTTGGACGGTGGTCCTATTTTGCTACATCCGATTCATGGTGGTGTTGAAAACTATTCCAAAAGGGAAAAGGAAATAAAATAGCCAAGTAGCTAAATAGTGGGAATTCAAAGATGAAGAAAAACCAAAATTAATGTGCCAAATGGACTCCAGAGATTTTATTCTTTCCCGAACACATTGACATTTCTTTTTTTTTGGTGAGGAAGATACACCCTGAGCTAACATCCATTGCCAATCTTCCTCTTGTTTTCTTTTTACATGGGTAACCACCACAGCATGGCTGCTAATAGATGAGCGGTGTAGGCCCACGCCTGGGAACCAAACCTAGGCCGCTGAAACGGAGCACGCCGAACTTAACCATTAGACCACCAGGGCTGGCCCCACATTGACATTTCTAATCCTGATTATGCTAACACCACGGACTTTTCAAAAATTGTCCTCATCATTGGGGGGTTGGAACCCAGGGAGCAGTTCTCAAAATCAAGTAAACAGGAGGATACACAATTAAGTAGATTTATGAATTATATGTCTGATTTTAGCTTGGAAAAATCAACAAGTCATTTAAAAATATTCCCATAAACAAGCCATAAGTGAAGATAATGTCAATACTGGAATTCTGAGAAGATAAGATAACGACACATGTAGCGCCTGTTCTTGTGATATGACTCATTGCCAGCTATATAATTAGGTAAAAAAGATGATTCAGTGGTGAGTTCTGTCTATAAAGCAAAGCCAAATTTTAAAATTATCAATAAAACCATTTGATAACATGGCTATAAATCTAATCCTAACAAAGAGCATTGCCCTACAGGTAGTTTGTCCTTTAAGGTATGTAACCATCACAACTAGCAAAATATTCTAAAATTAAGCTTTAGGAACATAAAGGCAAATCTCTACAACTTTTTTTTAACTGATGTTTAAAATCTAATGGTTAAAAAAAGCACTGGTTGAAAAATGGACAAAGAACTTGAATAGACATTTCTCCAAGCAAGATATACAAATGGCCAATAAACACATGAAAAGATGTTCAACATCACAAATCATTAGGGAAACGCAAATCAAAACCACAATGAGATACCATCTCACAACCATTAGGATAGCCAGTATAAAAAAATAAGCAAACAAACAGAAAAACAAAAAATAAAAAGAGTTGGCAAAAATATGGAGATATGGAAGTCTTGCGCACTATTGGTGGGAATGTAAAATGGTGCAGCCCCTGTGGAAAATAGTACGATGGTTCCTCAAATAATTGAGAGTAGAATTACTGCAGTCCAGTTCTGGTATATATCTGAAAGTATTGAAAGCAGAATCTCAAAGAGATATTTGTACATCCATGTTCATAGCAACATTATTCACAATAGCCAAAAAGTGGAAGCAACCCAAGTGTCCATCAATGGGTGACTTGTTACGAAAAATTGTTATATACATGCAATGAAATATTATTCAACCTTGTGTAAGTAGGGAAATTGTGATACATCCTACAACAGCCAATCACAAAAAGGCAAATACTGCCTGATTCCACTTATATGAGGCACCTGGCATGGTCAAATTCATTGAGACAGAAAGCAGAATGGTGGTTGACAGAGGCTGGAGGGAGTGGGAAATAGGGAGTTATAGATTAATAAGTATAGAATTTTAGTATTGCGTGGTGAAAAAAGATCTGGAGATTGATTGCACAACAATGCAAATGTACTTAACACTACTGAACTGTCACCCCAAAATTGTTAAGATGGTAGTTTTTATGTTATGAGTATTTTACCATAATTATGAAATTTTAAAAAATCTAATGGTAACGCACTATTTGCAAAATGTAGCTAAATATAATGATGTGCTTAAAACTCTCTTTTACGGATTTTTTTTCTATAATAATGATAGACAAAAAGACATTTACTATTGGGGAGAACATTTACTTTTCTTTCCTGATAAAAATGGCTGATACAACACACAGTAAACAATTTGGCCACAAATGGAAATGAATTCCCATGTCAGCAAACACTATCAAAAGTTACATAGAAAGCAATGCTGAAGACTGGAAAAAAACATATACGGTATGATTAAAGTGTAGATTTTTTAATATATTCAGTTTATGAAATTTACTAGCTTTTCCTTCATTTATGAACTATACAAGGAAATCGTTCTTTGTTAACCAATGAAATAAAGATGTACTAAAGAAAATATATTCTCAATGTATGCTCACTATCTATTACAGGAAAAGAACGTGCGTTTGGGGCCAGCCCCGTGGCACAAGCGGTTAAGTGTGCGCGCTCTGCTGTGCGGCCCGGGGTTTGCTGGTTCGGATCCCGGGCGCGCACCGACGCACCACTTGTTGAGCCATGCTGTGGTGGCGTCCCATATAAAGTGGAGGAAGATGGGCACGGGTGTTAGCTCAGGGCCAGTCTTCCTCAGCAAAAAGAGGAGGATTGGCGTCAGATGTTATCTCAGGGCTGATCTTCCTCAAAAAAAAAAGGAACTTGTATGTGTAACCCCTGATGAAATGTGTTGGCTTTATTTATTCTTTATTTGAGATAAGGTGAGCAAAACAGCACCACATATAAAAATTTTTTCACAGTATATTGTATGAGGAAGCAATTACAGCAAAAACTCAAAGCCCAGAAGTGCAAAGTGCTACATCATTTTATCAACGAGGTAAATTTTATAAAAATAGATCATCAACATATGATAGAATTATTAGAACACTTTATGATGAAATGGAAAGACACCAAGGAAATCTTTAAAAGAGGTTCTCTGTTTATCAAGTGTTAAAGCACTTAAAAGAGTTGTCAAACTTAAAGACACTGGAAAATTTTTTTGCATTTCAAATATGCTCAAATTTTTCGAATTGACAGGTAACCAAATGTTTTTTGTAGCACACATCAGTAATCATTTGGTCACCATTGTTACTGTCCTAGAATCTGGAATGTACTTCCAACAACAAATTATGGGACTTGAGGAACAGACAAACATATTCCCAAAGAGAAATGGGGATCTCGAGCTGTGGTTTTGATTGGCTTATTTCGGTGAATTTGCTTGGTCTGTTTTCCCATCAGACCAGGCTGACTGATTTCATATGAGCCTTCTGTTAGATTGATTTCAGAACATAGAACCTGAATCAGATAGCATTTATTTAGGTGCCACCTCTGGCATTTACTATATGGCGTATCTCAGGCTGGTTAATTTGCATATTTGTATCTCAATTTCTTCACCTGCAAACTGTGGGTAATAAATCTTACTACGTGGTAATTAGAAGAGTGCCTGGTGCAGAAACTATATTCAATAGCTAAAGTACAGCTTTATTTTATATTGTCACAAATTGATTGTATTTCTTTATTTCCTGATTTTCAAATATTCAACTTCAAATTGAATCACCAATCTTGATTCCCAAAATAATGGAGTGGATAATTTCTCAAAAACAAGGAGGAAAAATCCACTCAGGCCACATATTTTTGCTCCAATTGAACCTTCAGATTTTCTCTGTGAGACTAGGGAAGTTGATATTTGACAATACTGTTGCAGAAACCATTTATCGAATCATAGGATATTCACGGAGCAGTTCAGCTTCTAGCCCTGCAAGAGATCTGGAATTACAAGTCACTATAGCTATAATGGAGTACCTGCAAAATCCCCAGCCTGTTTAATAATCGGGGTCCTCTCTATCTATCTACTATAATAGAATATAGATAATTTCATAACAGTTTGAAGAAAAATAAAGCACTTATCGCCAGAGCCAATGTGACAAGGATGACTTTGTCTATGGTGGGGCTCTACCTCCAATCTTAACCCATCACATGAGAATGCCACCATTCTGATGCAACTTAACACCTTGCTTCCAATCTCCAACCTCAAGTGGTGCTTTGGTAGCAAAATCACTCAAGAATATATATGTAACAATACTTGACATGAAAAATACTGCAAAATAAGGAAAAGAGAACATTATATGAATGAGTCAGAAGAAGATAAATAGTTCCCTAGGCTATTTTTTTATGAGAATCTTAAAAAAATTGATGGACTGACACCACAAATAAAATGCAAGCATACACAGACTATGAAACAGGAGAGATCCAGAAAGAGATCAAAATTGGGTGAAAAGGCAACTGGTTAAGTTTTACACAAGAAATGTAGAACCATGGAAAGATTGCAAGGAATTTAAAATGCAATATCTTGGCTAAAATGCATGTGGGAGGCAAGAAATAAAATAATAGACATTTCCAAAAACTTTATCAGTGACATAAGGCAACGAAAACAGACAAATTTTAAAATAATTAAAATATTGAAAGATAATTATGGAGGACAGAGAATGGAGACCTATGCTAAGCATTGCAGGTGGCCCTGAAAAATAAATAAAAATATTTGAAAGAGAAGCATCTTAGAGTCTCTAATTAGTAGGCAGTTATAAAGATTTGTTTCAAATTGTTTTGTATTAATCTCTAGTTTAATTGCATTGTGGCAAAAATATGAATTACGCATTTCTACATTATTGAACTGCTGAGGTTCAATTCTTGCCCTAATATATGGGCAATTTATGGAAACATTATGCAGAGGAGTGAAAAGAGGGTTAATAATGGTTGTAGTCAACATTTATGCAGGACTTGCCATGTGCTACATATTATTCTAAGTGCTTTACACACATTGACATATGTATTTAGTTTCAAAACAACTCTAATCCTCAAAATAACCTACACTGCAGATGAGGAAACTAAAGAAAAGAGATGATGAAGTTGAATAAATTTACTTAGATAAAAAGAGGAGGAAGCTCGGACTTGGATCTAGCCTCTTTGTCACCAAAATCTATCTTCCTAATCAGAATACTCTCAAGAAGCTTCATGAAGGCATGGATTTTTCTGTTCAATTCTCTACATCTGAAGAGTGTCTGATACATGGTAAACACTCAAGAAATTTTTTTGATAAGTAAATACATATTTTTAAATCAGTCTCATTCATCATATTTTAAACAATTAATTTTGTTTGCCTAATCAGTTATGAGTGTTAAAACATTTAAAAATTGTTCCCCTGACACATTCTCTATACCTTTGAGCAGATTTCATTTTGCATACTTGATGCTTTGTTAACAACGGGCATAATAATTCATGACTATGAATTGTTCCATCAATTACTCCTTTCACCAAAGATATTGCTGTCTCAAAATTTAATTTTAGAGATATAAATTGCCATCTTGGTTTTAATTTATCTTTCTCATAATTTATCTTAGTTTATGCTTTCATTAGCAACGCTGTCTCTCATTTTCTTGACACGTTTCTTGTATGAAGTATATTGCTGGACATTGATTTTTAAACTCAATCTTATAGCCTTGGCTTTAACCATGAGTCCTAACTAATGTACGTTTGTTGTCGTACTGGTATATTTCAAATCAGTTATTCATGTTTATCCTTTTAAGGTATTATTTTTGCTATTTGCTGTTGTTTCCTTTTTCACTTTTTGCTGTTGTTTCCTGTTTTTACTTTTGACATGAGTTTTAATTTTACTACCAGTTATCGTAAAACAAAAAATACAAACGAAAACATTTCTGTAATTATCAAAGTTAAAAGCAGAAGTGTAATTGCTTGATTTTTCCCAAAAAGAAATTAGCTTAATAGAACTATATTATTTCCTGGTGTCCACTCTCCACCTTTGTTAAAGTACTGAGGTTATATCTTGAAATATTAATATTATGCTTGGTTTCTGTCCAGAAATTCGTAATTCATAAATCTTTTCTTTTAGGCATCTATATAGCTCTAGAGGTATGCATCTACTACCATAGCAGGGCTGCAAAAGGGAAGTCAATATTCATACACACACTTCTGAACCGGGTCATGACACTGAGCTTCTGCCAGTCAAAAGAACCTATGACAAAAGGAAGAAGTAACAAGTTCATGCCAAATTAAAGGTTAGAAAGAAAATAGGAGGAGGACAACACTTCCTTACCTCTGCTCAGAGAAGCCTAGATGAGGGTCAGCTAAATTGGGAGTGAGAAAAGAGCGTGGTCACCAGACTTTGAAGAAGATCAAGGGTTAAAGATCAAACGGCCAATCTGTACAGATCTGAAATAGGAAAAGAATTTATTTATTTTTTCAAGGAATTTCCCTCCAGCATATGAATGGGACTATTTTCCCATTCACCTATTTTTATTTTTACTGTTCTATAACATGATTCTTAAATTGTTTGTGTTACTTCCACTCTCACTTTCAATTTCCTTTTTTCCTTTGTATTTTTTAATTAAAAAAAATTGTTTGTCCTCACTCAGTAAAATAACTCTAAACTTGTGGTATAGAGTCAGACATGGGAGAAAACACTTCAGAAACTGGACAAGCAGTAGTAAATAACAAAATCAAGAGGTGAAGGGAAGTAATTGCAAGTGTGTTAGAGTAGGAAATATCTACACAGGTCAAGCATTAAAAGATGAAAGCAATTATAAAACAGATAAGGTTAAAACTTGAAACATGTTCATGGAGTGTGGGACACTGGATTTTAAAAGTAAATGAAAGGGTTGGGATTACGGTCCAACATGAATATAGCAAACAAACCAGAAGTTTAAGAAGCAGTTCAACGTGTTCACTAGTGTCTTGAGCAGGATATTTCTGCAAGTATTTAGCATCCAGCTTCCAAGTCACAGGCAGAAATTTCATCTTATCCATGCCCAGTTTTTGATTCACTTACCTTAATTTTATGCAAATGACTCTACACCCCAGAATGACATATATTAAAGTATACAATAAATAAATAGTATGTAATAGGATTTATAGACAGATAGATTAAACACACACATACATATATATCCATTCCATAGTGTTAATTATATCTGGTTATGTTTAAGAACACATTGTGCAATCATAAGATAAATGCAAGTTTTAATATTTTAAATGTCTCTAATACTTTTAAAAATATCATGCACATGAAAATTTTCTGTCCTAGCATGCTAATTTTTTCCATTTTAAACTCATAATTAATTTTAGGCAAGAGGCTTTAATTTTCAAGTATAAAAGACAGTATGATTTAAACATTTTTACAATACTTAAGAATACTTAATTTACTAAATTTATACAATTTTAGTAAATACATGGAAATATTCTGTTTGGGAGAATTGTATACATGTCATATCAGAAATTTGACTGCTTGAAATAATCAAATACATAGAATTTACAATTGTAGTTAATTTAAGTCACTTAATGTATCATTTCACTTTTACTTACTCACAAACACCACTAAAACAATTCTCTTCCCTCTTACTATATATTTTCAAAATTTTTCCCTCTCTTTCCCATCCTAAAATTTTCTCTCCCTCCTCATTGCAAAACTTTCCTCATTTGGCTTCTAGGCATGATGCTTGCTTGTTTTTCTCCTAGACTTCGAACCTTTTAACTTTGGTGTGCTGCAGTGTGTTCAGAATTCTCTGCTCTTTTTATACTTGCTTTCTTGATAACCTTGGTATGATCCTAGGCCAGGTTTCTAACATTTTTGTGCCCTGATTTTCCATCTGTAAAATGGGATAATTGTACCAATATCATAGAATTATGTGAACTAAGGGAATTAATACATATTCAGAAAAATGCTTAGAATAGGTTCTCAAAATGCTTAGAATAGGTTCACTTACTATGAGCGATATATGTGTCCTGCTATTATTAATACTGACTCATCAGTCATCCAGCCACACGGCTTTAACTATCTTTTATAGACTGATCACCCTCAAATTTGTATCTTCAGCTCAGGCCTCTCCCCAACTCCAGACTCACATATGTAACTTTACGGTCAACATTTTCATATGGGTAGTGTCTTCATTTGTTTGGGCTACTATGACAAAATACCACAAACTAGGTAACTTATAAATGACAGACATTTATTTCTCATAGTTCTGGAGACGGGAAGTCTAGTGAGACTTACCATCTATTCCCCAGTCCATATTCAAATTTCACCATTTGTTGAAAGAATGACTTTTGCGGTTGACGCATTGTAATTTTTTATCACTTTTTAGTCTCTTTTAATTTGGAATAGCTTCCTCCATTCCGCTGCTTCTCTGACCACCCTCCCCCCAACCTTTTTAAAAAGCTGTCCTGGCCACATCAAGAAGTCAATGTTATGAGAAAAAACACGATACATTATTCCTGAAATTCTGAATCAGAAGGAGATCCAAATCAGAGATAATCTTGCTATTAACAGAATGAAATTTCATTTTTTAATTCTTTTTTTTTACATTAGTAAGCCGGGATGAACTTAAAATAAATGTGTCTGATTGCAATGATAAATTCTTAGAAATGATTTTTCAAATGTGTATAGGCTGTTAAATTCCTTGGTCGTATCCTCATTATTTTCAGTCCTACACATTACCATGAGGTTCTTCTATCTAATGCATTTTCTTCAGACTTTTTCACCAGAAAAGTAATGTAATTCTCCAGTTTTTCTATGAAAACCCACACAAATATGAGAAGTCATGTTAGATGATAGAAAAGGGGTTTTCACAGCTAGGGACAGAATATTTATGCTCCCTAAAGTTCTTAAACTATTCGTTCAAATCTTCTCCTAAAATTATTGTAACTATAGTCCATACCGAGCAAATACTCATTTATCATTTAAAGCTAGATGGAGATTTCAGAACATCAGTTCATCCTCCTTATTTTAGTCAGTCTATATTGAAAATGTGTAAAATCTTCTCAAAAAATCAGTTTATTCTACAGTTGGTATTACTCTACATTTTTACTGAAAATGACATATGCATTAAAAAATGTATTAGTGTGGACATGGTGATTTATTTTTTCTTTCATGGAAAAAAACATATAGAGTATGGGAAGTATTTTGCCTTGTACATAGCTCTACTGATACAGATGGAGTTGAGAAGAACATAGATAACAAGAGAGAAGTGGATACATTTTTCCAGGTTAAACTAGTAGAAACACAGAAAAATAAATGTCTCTAGATAACACAGACCTTTATATATTTTTGGATAATTCATGTTCCAGAATAATCCTGCGGATCTTCAAGAAACTTGTTTACTAATTTGGTCATTCACTTATATTTTAAAAAGGGATATAATCCTAACATTTTTAGATTACTTACATTTAGAATTTCTCAGCATTTCCGAGTGCTTTCTGAATGAGGAACTTTTAATTGGAAAGATTGTTGACAGAACTGACTCAAGTACATCGGCTCATGCACAATATGTTGTTCCTTCTTTGGAACTGTACATATTGTTTTTCTTCCTCTGTGGATGTTTATTCGAAAGATGAATAGGTCACTCTTAGCAGGAGAGCTCATCATGTGACTGCCAGATACTGAAGACAGATGAGTCAGTTTCACACAGACTACAAAGTATGCATGCTGGAGAAATCTATATTCATATTTGCATTTGACCTAAGCTTCAACTTTAAAAATAGATTTAACAGAAATTAGACGGAAATTCAAAAATTGTTTTTCTAGGAAGCAAACAAGTTATGCAACGCAATTTAAAAAAAGAATGTTCTTTCCGCTAGAAAAAGATTACATTAGCAGTGAAACACTATATGTCAGTCTGAGCTTAAGCCCAAATTCAAGAACATATTGTACACAAAACTTCTGAAATCTATTTATCTGCTGCGTGATTAATAGTTATTGCTGCAGTCTGGAGACCTCAGGGCGGTACTGCTTTTCCATCATTTTTCATTATAGAATATTCTTTGAATGGAAAGTTATGTCCTTTTCAGGGCCCATGGAAAATAGTCCAGGTTGCTGGGTGCTACTTAGAATATAAGAACATGTGCTCAGTAGGCAAAGACCTGGTTTCAAATCCTAGCTCAGCCACTTAGTTGATCGCATGTACAAATTCCTCATGACAACTGCCTTATTTTATTCACTTGTAAAACATGGCTAATAATGACACCTACTTCATAGGGTAGAGCGCAGGTGTGCCTTACCTGACATAATCTTTTAAAGGACTTAGCACACTGTCTGGTGCATATTTACTTAAGACATGCTAACTGTGTTTTTAATTAGGTCTTTTTGTATGCGCTGTTGCACAATAAGCCTGTAGTGTACAGACTGTGACTTTTGTAAAATTTTTTACACATTCCAAGATCTCAGAAGTATTTGTCCTACCTCTTTTCCCAGTATATGCAAATTTGAAAAATTAGCCTGCTTTTAACAAGGAGCTGCAACTAATTTTAAAAAAAGAAATCTGCAGAGAACAGGGATAGGATGCTGAATACTGCATCTGACCTGAATTCCTTCTTCCTTATTGGAACAATAGGAATTACTGGAGTAGGAACTGAAAATATCTCAATTTAGAGTTGCCACGTTTTTTTTTTGTTTACTGGTAGCCTTCATTATTGTCTTCTGAAATCTTAGATTTCAGAGGATAAGCTAATTTGAGCTCTAGAAAGAAACAAAAGATCTGTAGAAGAATGGTTGAATTTGGAGATTATACCTATGTTTGTTATGACTTATTAGTAATAACCACTATTTTAGAGGAGTTTACATATTTAGTTCTCACAGCAGTACTATGAGTTAGGTATTATTATTGCAGTTTCATAAATTAAATAAAACCGATACCCAATAGTTCAAGGATGTTTTGCAGGTTTTCACAGGTCGTAGGTGGAGGATTCAGAGTTAGAACCCAGATGTGACCAACTGACCAAATAATATTGCTTTGTGGTAGGAAAAAAAAACAAATTTTAATCAAAACGCACAGCCTGATCTTTCTCTCTGGGGCTTTGAGCAGGCACTAAGGCAATTTACTAATTCCATCTTTTCTGTGAAGGTATTAACCAGAAAACTCACCCAAATGTGTGTATATTCCAGTAAAGATGTTGGGCTTAACATATGGCACTCAGTTATTATCTTCTGAACTGTCTCCTAGAGGTATGGGGGCCTTTCTGATGTCAATAATCAGAAAAGATGCGTGTCTTCAGAGGTAACAAAAACAGACAAACAAAATCTGAGAAGATCATCTACCCCAGAACTCTGTGTTCCCGAGTCTGAACTTTGAGAATACTCATAGTAGAGGAGAGAGAGTGTTGGCAACACAGGGAGAAACCTCATGGGGGACATCAAACTGTTCTAGAACAAAATAAATATTTTTTGTCAGATTATGTTGATATATGCTATTTATTTCTATTATCTAAGTACTCTTATTTAAATACTACAAGCAGGATTCAGCTGGGCTATAGAAAGACATTTTTCAAAAAGTCATTAGTTCATGCTTGGGTTCATGAAAGTGGCAAGAATTTTCCCTTCATAACCAAAAGTGGAAAATCTGAAGTTGACATTCTAAATAAATTACAAACTACTTCAAATATGCTGAAAGGCATATAGAATAAAATAATCAACACCTGTTTATCCACTCCCCAGCTTATGAAATAAAACATGACAAATGGCTATGAAAACCATGGTGTCAGCCACTCCATCAACCTAGCTCCCCATTATAAGTTAACCACTAGAGGGACTTTGATATTTAGTATTTCTGTACACATAATTTTACCTTACTTCAGATATTTATTTCCTTAAATGAGACATAATACTGTTTAGCCAGATTGCATAATTTTAAACTTCATACAAATAACATTATACTCTTCATATCTTTCCACCTTTTTGGCTCAAATTTATGTTTTTGAGATTTATCTATGTTGATGCATGTAGTTCTAATTCATTCACTTGTCTGTTATATACCATTGTGTGGATATAAAAATCATTTCTTCTTTTGTGAGTATTTAGATATTTTCCAATTTCTTGCTTTACAAACATTGCTACTTTGAACATTTTACACATCTCAATATGCACAAGATCTAGAGTATACATGTGTGGGATAGAAGGGGTATTACTATCTTCAAACGCACTAGCTATTTCCTAAATTTGTTTTTGCAAGTAATTACAGCAATTAACATTCCCATTGTGTAACAAAAAGTTTCCAGTAAAACTAGAGTGTTAATTTCATGAGCATAGTATCTCATTATTATAGTTTGGATTTTCCTGATTATTAGTGAAATTTCATTAGATATTTTTAATGGCTATTCAGATTTTACCTGCTATGAATTGTCTCCTAATATTATTTGGCTATTTATAGGCTGGATAGTTTTCTTAACGATTTTGAAGTGTTTCTGATATAATCTACACCAATCTTTTGAGAGTTACATACATTACGCATATCCTCTCCCACTTGTAACTCAGTTTTTTTCTTTTGTTACATAAGCATTTTAAATTTTAATGCAGTCGAGCATAATTTGTATATTGTTTACAATATATTTCTGTACTTATGATCATAAAAGTCTTCTCCTTGTCATTGATCTTTATGTATTGTGTAAATCAGGGATTCCATTTTATTTTATTTGTTCATATAGAAACAATTGCTTAGGTCTTTTAATTGTGTCTAGCATTTCCTCACCTCTCTCTTATGTCATGTTTTCATATAAGATAGACCTGTTTCTAGACTCTCTTTAGTTCCACTGGTCTCTTTTTCTGTCTGTGAGCTGGCTAAACAATGTCTTGATTACCTAACTTTATAATACGTTTTGATATTTGAGAAGTAATTCCCACACATCTTCTTGTTCTTCAAAATACTTTTGGCTATTCAAAGTCCAGAACCTTCCCATATAAGTTTTTGAATTAATTCGCCCAAGTCATGATTGGCCAAATTCCTAAACTTAAAGATAATTTGAAAAATATTAATGACCTTAATATTTTACTTCTCCTATCCATGAACATTATATACCTTTTCATTTTTTTAAATTTCTTCCAGAGTTTTTAATAAACACTTCTGAATTTTCACCATAAAGGTCCTTCACATATTTTATGTAATTCATTTTTGAATACTTTGTATACATTCTTTTTATTGTAAATTATTAGTTTTTAAATACATTGTCTGTTGCTGGGCTATAGAGATGGAGTTGACATTTGTGTAGTGATCTTATATTCAGCAATTTTGCTGAACTCCTTCATTAATTCTAATAAATTATCTATGTATGATCTTTAGTTAACCATGGAGTTAGTTTAGATATATCTTATGGGAAATAAAGAAATGTAGTTTGTTTATTTTTTTGTTTTACAATTTTACCAGGATATCTGGTAAAATGTTGAACAGTTACACTGAGAGTAGGTATCCTTGTGTGATTCTTATTTTTTAAGAAAATGCTTTTAACATTTCAACTTTATTGAAAGTGTTCAATGTATGATTTTAACAATATCCTTTAGCAAGGTAATAAATTTTTATTTTTTAAAAAATTTTTGCATTGCAGCCTATGTTCATGAGTAAGGTGAGCCTATAATTTTTCTTTCTCCTATTGCCTGTGTCAGAAACACTTTAAAATTGGTATCATCTTTTTCTTAAATTTTTGATAAAATTTCTCTATAAAACAACCTGGGGCAAAAGTTTTCTTCTCTCTCTCTCTCTCTTCAGGTACAGATTCAATTCCTTCAATATGTTTGCAGATCTATGGATGTTTGTTAATTCCTCTTAAGCCAGGTTTGCATAGTTACATTTTACTAGGAAATAGTCCATTTTGCCATGTTTCTAATTACTTGTCCTAAAGTAGTTAATAGTATTCACTCTTTATTAGTTTCTTAGTCTCTATTTATTGTTTTGTCTCCATTTTAATTTCTAATATTTTTGTTTCTTCTGCATTCTCTCTCTCATTTTCTCGATCCATCTCACCCGGGTTTTATCAATAGTATGAAACTTATCAACTCAAACACTGGATTTTTTTAACTTCTCTCTTGTATCCTGGTTTGTTTGTCTTATTTAATTAATTCATGCTGTATATTGTTATCTGTTTTAACATTTTTGTGGTTTATTCTATAATCTTTCTTTCATATTTCTTAAATAAGATATTTACTTCATTTGTCTTTTTTTTCTTCTTAGATTTAACATTCAATGCCATAAATGTCACTCTTAACTTATTTCCTCTGGATCCTCTAGTTTAGGTCTACACCATTTTCATTAATGTTTGTATATGAGTATTTTCTAATTCTAATATTTCTAATTTCCATTATGATTCCTTCTTTGATCCATGATTTATTCAAGAGCATATCTCTACATTTTCATTAATTATCAGTGTTTTTACTTATATCTTAATTACACTTTTGTTAGAGAAAGCACTTTCACAATAATGAATCTTTACAGTTTGAAACTTGTCTTATGGGCTGGCATATGGTAAATTTTCTTAAAAATTCCATGTGCTCTTGAGAAGCATGTGGATTTCTGAACTGCTAGATTTGGGATCCTATACATAGCCCTTAAGTCAAGCTCATTACTAATGTTATTTAAGGCATCTGTATCCTCAAGAGGCATGATCAACCTGTTACTTGAAGAAGGGTGTTAAAATCTCTTACAATACTAGTGAATTTCAAAACTCCCAGTAACCATATTCATTTTTGCTTTATATATATTTAAGGCTATGTTATTTTGTGGTGACAAATTTAGAATTGTTGTTTCTTTCCAATGAATTATATTTTTAAGCACATGTCGTGACCTCTATATTTAGCAATAAGTTTGCCTTCTAGTCTATTTTACCTCTTTCTATTTAATATTATTTGCTATTTATTAATATTATTATTATATTTTGATATATTATATATATGTATTCTTTTATCTTAAAATTTCTGTGTCTATGTGTTTTAGCTAAAGAATATAGAGATAGCTTTTTAAAAATTCTATCTAAAATTTTTCTTTAACTGGTGAATTAAGTCCATTTATACTTCTTATTATTATTGATATATTTGGATTTATACTAATATCTTGCTTTTTTTCTTGCTATTTACTCTGAATTTTCCATATTTTTTCCCATACCTTATTCCATTTCTGCCTCATTTGGGATTTATCATTCTTCTCCATCTAGTGATTTGGACATCATCGTATTTTATGTTTCAATTATTTTAATTGGCACTATCAATTCTTTTTTTTTTTTTTTTTTTTTTTTTTTGGTGAGGAAGATTTGCCCTGAGCTAACATCTGCATGAATCTTCCTCTATTTTGTATGTGGGACGCCACCACAGCACGCCTGATGAGTGGTCTATGTCCGCACCCAGGATCCGAACCTGCAAACCGGGGCCACTGAACCAGAGTGTGCTGAACTTCACCACTACTCCACGGGGTGACCCCACCATCAATTCTTTAATATTCATCTTATTATAGCAAAGTTTACAGTTACTACATTTCTATACTATTCCCTGAACAATATTAGAACAATAACATTGTTTAACTTCAATTAACTCACGTGCAACTTGCATATTATATAAGCCAATATTTTAGTTCTACTTTATTTTTACCTACAAAAGTGACCATATTCTTGTTTTGTTTAGTCAAACTGTGTTTAGTTTTATCCATGTGTTTACGATTTTTCTTTTTTGTCAGCTGATCGTGTTGCATCTTAATCCTTCCTCTGGTTTTAATTTCCTCCATCCAAAGTACACACTTTGGAAGTTCCCACATAAGGGTCTTTTAGTAATAAATCTCTGTTTTCGTTTCCCTGAAAATGTCTTTGTTTTGGCTACATTCTTAAATTACTGTATACATGATTATAAAAGTCTGTGTTGACAGATATTTCTGTACCATCAATTTCAGTATATGATTTTACACTATGGCTATTCCTGTTGTCATTTGAAAACCATGCCGTCCATCTAAAAAAAATGTGTGCTGGGGATATTTTTCTGGCCATATTCAAATATTGTTTTTGTCTTTGTGAGTTGTTCAGTTTTATAAAGATTTATCCAAATGTGGATTTTTAAAGATAAATTTATTGCCTTAAAAAACTCTGGAAACATATACCATATAAATTCAATTCCCAGATTTACATAAAGATATGCATGTTTTAACTAAAAATATGAGTTATGACTATTTTTACCCCACTCAGAATTCAGGTCACAGTTGATAATTCCCAGTTGTCTTATTTCAGCATTGTTTATTCTATTCCTCTATTGAACTTTGGACCTCTTAATACTCAATCTTTTCTGTTACCAAAACGGGCAGAAATGGTGTCTGATGACCCACTTTACTTTCTGCTTCCTCTCCATTTTTGATCCCTAGGATTTCTTTGTGCATTTGAAAGGCTATTTATTGCATTTTCCCCATGATTTCTAGGTGTTGTTTATTGAAATGTGTTTCAAGTTATCTATTTTGCTATGTTGCAGGTAATTAATGTCTTCTGCGTTTGATTTTATGAAGGAAGCTCACAAATGTCTTACTCAGCTCGTGTTTGGGTGTTGAATTTAGTTTTTATAATGCTTTTATACTGTTTCTTTTCCTTCTTTAACACTTCTACCCAATGTCACCTCAAAAAAGATGAAAACTGTACAAAGATAAAGAGTGTCAAAGGATGTGAAATGGTAAGAAATACACAGAAAACACACGGGAATGCTTAGCATATGTGTCACCTATACAATGAAACATTAAATACTACTTAATAACTACAGACTAAACCAATTTGTCACTCAGTCAATTAAATTGAATTTCATACTGTAAGAGATGGATTTATGTTAAGATTTATATGACAAGGGAGCTATCATCTGGGAATAAGAAGATATGTTCTCACATTAACATAAGTTCTTAAAATATGCATTCTGGTTCTTAAAATATGCATTCTGGCTAAATTTGCTTTAAGATTCCAAAACGTATAGTACAATTTTAGACCTGAACAGTACTTTGGTTTTTAAAAAGTAAAAAACAGATATTGTATTTTAAAAATAACTATAAATAGAATTTAAAACACATTTGGAGCTCTTCAATTTTTCCCATGTTTACTGAATAACCTTATTTAATTATCTATCATAAACACATTTGGACATGGCAGCTTTTGAATGAAAAGCAAATGATTCAAAAACATATTTTTATCATTGAAAGCATATTTTTGTCATTTTCATGGCTCATTTTATAAAGAATAAAGAAGACATTAAAGTTAGCAGATTTTGGTCATAAATTATGAGACTGGACAAAACACTAGCCTGAATAATATTTTAAAAATAATATCTATTCTTATAATTAGGTCAAAATGATTTATTTTATGCAAAGAGTTTCATATACATGTAATTAAAATCTCAGATCTTTGAGAATTATATTATCGTATTATATAAGATATATGTCATATTATATTGCTATAAAATATGGTATTCTGGAGAGATGGTGATAGTTTTGAGTTTCTACAAATTCTCCTACAAATTACTAAGCAACTCTGATAACAAAACCAAAATATCCACAGACAACAACAATAACAAGCTAATGACAAGGTATGAGAGAATGGGAAAAGAAAACACCACTATCAACAAGACCTTTGTGGTATCAGCTTCTTTCCAGGACAAAGTGGTGGGCAAGTAAAGAGATTCCTAGTGCCTTGAGAGCTAGCAAACCCATAAATAATTCTAGGTCATCACTGGATAATTTATGAAGCCAATCTTAGAAGAAGTGTAAGTGGGATTTTCCAGATTCAGTTTGCAGTTGAATTCAAGAAAGATGTGCAAATGAGTGTGAGTAAAGTTGATGTTGTTGAGATTTCTGGGCACTATGAATTCACACAATTAACCAGATAAAGTTCCCTTCCCAGCAGACTTACACGGTAGAGAATTTCTTAGGGTAGAAACTGTATTAACAAGACTGAAAACAACCCAAATGTCCATCTACACGCACTGATTGAATAAAGTACGGTTCATTTACATAATGGAGAATTATGCAACTCTACATGGAATAAAGAATACCTAGATAGACTACTACCAGATATTCAGAATACAAAATTATTTGAAAAAGCAAGAAAAAAATGTATAGAGTTTTGTAATATTTATCTAATAAAGTTCTAGAGAGATTCAAATATATTTGCATTTTCCTTTTTTTTTTTAAATGAAAGCCTAAATCATACACTGAATGATACTGTTATTTATGTGGGAGAGAGAGAGAATAGGATGAGTCAAGGCCAACAGCTAGACTTTTCTGACTACACTTTGTTTTATTAGACTTCATACTAGAACCTGTAAATATGTTACATAACCACAAAACAAATTTAAATCAACATGGAAAGACATAAAAGCAAATTAACTGAAATTTGCATTGAGTTGATAGCTTAAACAGGCAGAAATTATTCCAAGTGACCTAAAAACATAGTAAATTAACTATAATCCCTAGCAAGGAAATAGAAACTAAGAACAAAAAAGCACTGTAAAAAAAACTCTAGAACTATGTTCTGTGAAAGAATATATGGGGTCATACTTTTGATATAATTATTCATAAACTATTATATGTATATAATATATAAACCAAGTAATTACTGAAAGTCATTAAGAACCAAGATTTTTAACCAAAGAGAAAAGAGAAATGAATACAAAATAAAAGAAGTTGGGTAAATGCTAAAATATTGTATTTGAATCAAAAATATCAGTATGAATCTGTGATGAAATTTCTCATAAAGAAACACTTTCTCACTCTGACCACTGAGAAGGCCAAGAAACAGGGAACAAATCAGTAGTCATCAAGAACCTAGGACACAGGCCGTGTCTCTATACACCCCAGCAACTTGCATGTTTTGGAGATATGGCTAATTGCAGATCTGGGGCACTAAGTGGAAAAGATGAGCCTGGACACCATGTTATATCATAAAACTAGCCGTCAAAAACAGCCAGCCATGCGGCTGCCTGGTGGCACAGTGGTTAAGTTCATACGCTCCACTTTAGTGGCCTGGGGTTCGCCGGTTCGGATCCTGGGCATGGACCTACACACCGCTTATCAAGCCATGCTGTGGTGGCGTCCCACGTACAAAATGGAGGAAGATGGGCACAGATGTTAGCTCAAGGACAGTCTTTGTCAGCAAAAAGAGGAAGATTGGCAATGGATGTTAGCTCATGGCCAATCTTCCTCACCAAAAAAAAAAAAAAAAAAAACCTACTCCAATCTTGTCAAAAAGACTCAATAAGCAACCCGAAGAGGCTTGCATTGACAATATCTAGGACAGCTTGAACTTCAGCAAAAGTATAACAGTAATGGATTGAAGCACATTAAATATGTTACAATTTTTTAATTAAAAAATGTACTAAAGAATACAAACAAACAAAAAACTTCTTTACACATATTTGGAAGATGCCACAGAGCTAACTCATTGTCGTGAAAACTGGTGAATAAAGGGAAAGAATCAAGCATTTCTCCTGCCTTTCGTTTATGATCTGTACCTTGGGGTAACCAAATAGACAAGGAGGGGAAGTTTCTCTTTACAGAAGTAATGCGGCTAATAAAAAGAGAAATGATAAAACTGGAACATCACCATTTTACAAACACTTGACAGAAAAAAAAACCATCTTGACAGGTTTCCTCAGTGGCCACTAAAACCTCACAAAAATAGAAATGACCAGATACCATGTGGCTCTTAACGAAAGTACACACCACCACATATCAGGAATCCTTTCCAAAAACTCTGCCCCAAATCAGATCAAACCTGCAGAACTATCTACCAATGTTCAAGAAATATAGGGACAGAGGAACATTATTGTTTTCCGTTAAGTGCCAGACGGACTCAATCAACAAAACACAGAAAGTGAGAAATTACAAAAGCACTACAGAACCCATGGCACAATTTCTTTAAAACAACATTATGAAGGGAAGAAAAAAAGAGAGGGATGGGGGCTGGCCCAGTGGAATAGTGGTTAAGTTCATGTGCTCCACTTCAGTGGCCCAGGGTTCACAGGTTCAGATCCCAGGCACGGACCTACACCACTCATCAAGCAGCTTTCATGCTGTGGTGGCATCCCACATACAAAATAGAGGAAGATGGGCACAGATCTTAGCTCAGGGACAATCTTCCTCACCAAAAAAAAAAAAAAACAGGGGTAAATTACATATTAAAAGAGATTTAAGGGGGTCCGGCTCAGTGGTGTAGCGGTTAAGTTCGCACGCTCTGCTTTGGCTGCATGGGGTTCGCAGGTTCGGATCCTGGGCACAGACCAATGCACCACTCATCAAGCCATGCTGTGTCAGGGTCCCATACAAAGTAGAGGAAGACAGGCACGGATGTTAGCCCAGGGCCAAACTTCCTCAGTAAAAAGAGAAGGATTGGCATTGGATGTTACCTCAGGGCGAATCCTCGTCACACCAAAAAATAAAAAATAAAAAAAGAGATTTAAGGACATGTTTACTAAATACAATATTCAGATATTAATATAAATAATTCATTGAAAAAAATGAAATAATCAAGAAAATTTAAATATTGTCTATTGGAGAATTTTAAGGTAAGTGTTGTTGGGTTGTTAGGGATGATAAATTAATCATGAATATCTGTTTTAAAGTGTACTTGTATTGTAGAGAGGCTTATTGAAATAGTTATGAACTAAATGATATTATGTTTGTTATTTGTCTCAAAATAAGCGAGGATGATGAGGAAGGTGAGAATAGAAGTATGAATGTGTGAAACAAAGTGATGGTGATTATTATAGCTGGGTGATGGCCTCAGAGTGTTCATTTACTATTGTTTTCTGTTTGTATATGTTTGAAATTTTCCATAAAATTAAAGCTAATCTGAGACCTTACAAAACCTCACCTGATTCCACGTAGAGCTTGTCACACTTATCTCCCTCCATTTTCCTGGCCTTGACATTTCTTTTCATTGCATTATTTCTCTAAGCCTAAAAGAGTCCAAAAGAAGCCATCTAGTTGATGGGTGATAAGAACTGATCAAGTCTAGGAACCCAAATGAGAATTTAATCTTTATTGTCAAGTCTGTCTGTTGTTCCACTTAGAATGAGAGCTTGACAAGGATAAAACCACATTCTTTTTTTTTTTTTTTTTGTGAGGACTATTAGCCCTGAGCTAACATACCTTGCTAATCATCCTCTTTTTGCTGAGGAAGATTGGCCCTGGGCTAACATCCGTGCCCATCTTCCTCTACTTTATATGGAATGCCGCCACAGCATGGCTTGATAAGCAATGTGTGGGTCCACACCTGGGATCCAAACCTGCGAACCCCGGGCCTCTGAAGTGGAGCACACAAATTTAACTGCTACACTACCGGGCTGGCCCCAGCACATTTTATTTTTTATTATAACATCCAGGCTTACCACGGCATCTGAAACTTTTAGCTATTCAATCAGTGTTTTAATTAAATGAGAAAATTCATTAACATGTATGCACAATTATTTTCAAAAAGATGTTTTGATTAGCTTAACACACTTTTTTATTATGATGAGAGACCACCAATTTGACCAGGCACTCTATCCCTTTTACATATTTTGAAAGATTTAAATCACAGCATTAACTGAACTCATAATTTGTTGTTGTTTTACTAATATCACATTAGTTTTCAGAGAAACTACTTAACAACTTTGGCAACCTATGCTGTCAGTACTCACTTAGTCTTCCCTGGGAAAACTGAAGGTCCTCAGATAGTGTCTTACTTCCTTCTGACCCTTAAATTAATAAAATCTTTAAATAAATGGTGAAATTAGATAATGATAAGAAATGAGAGCTTATTTATAAACTTGTGGCTGAGAAACTTAGGGAGCACTGCTGACCAGTGAAGATGAATACATTATGATCTCAAAAAGATATAACTGGAGTGTAATTATAACTAAGAAAACTGAACTCTAACAAAAATTATGTTTGAAGGAAAAATACGTTAACCAATCAGGAGGAGGTGAGCTGTATTCAGTCATGAAAAAGTCTGTGGGTCAGTCTGTCTATAGCACTGAGCAGATGAGAAAGATCCCTAAAGAGTCAAGATGAGTAAAAGTGCTTACTTGATAGTTATATTCCCCAAATAAAAATCTAGGTATTATAAGTCAATGACAAATCAGATCGGCCAATAATAGAGAGTGAGAGAGAGAAGATTTGCTGATCAGCTGTTATCAGAATTTAGGTTTCCTCCACAGTTATTTTTTATTGCAATTAATAGATTGATATTCTTCTTAAATGAATATGCCTTGTGTGTTGGACAAGCATGTCAGGCCCTGAGGAATGATGGCTGCTAGGCACACTAACAATAATCACATTTCTGGAACTGCCTTAGTAACTTCATCCAAACTCTGGAATACAACGAAGTTGTGTTGTGCCATTTTAATCTTCTAAATAACCAATCATAATGATTTAATGTGTAGACATTGGAGCCATATCCCCTGGGTTCAAATCCTGCCTCTATAGCTTACTAACTGTGTGGCTTTGTTTAATAACTCTCTATGTCCAATTTTGACCATGAATAAATTGGACTTATTATTAAAACTTACTTTATAAACTTGTCAGTTGTTATTACTGTCATTTTTCCCTTTACGTCTGTAGCACCCCTCACTTTACACCATTCAAGACACATACAAGCCAAGGCAAAATAAAAAACCTCAAAAAACTTTGAATATTTTTCCTGCTTATAAATTATTTCCTCATATAAATTTTTATCTATCATTAGTACTAATCAGAATATGCATACTTTAAATATGTTTTTCCAGAAATGTTTTGAAAGTTTGGAAAGACCCAGAATATTGGTAAAAATTTCTTGCGAAATGAGCTGTTCATAATGCTGCCATCTAAAGAAAAACATTTTAAGGGAATTTTAAAAGAAATAAATTTTAAGAGAAATTTTATTTTATAAGATGTTATTAATTAATGCTTATTGTGAATGCCTGTCAGAAACATGTTAGGGTGGATATCATTATTGTTATCTTCACTTTGCAAGTAAACCACAGACTTTGAGATGTGACTGGCATAAGGTCACACAGTTTAGTAAGTGGCAGCTGAGACTAGAGGCAGGCTTGATACTTGGTTGTGGTCCGAGCCTTTATCCACTAGGTTGTCCACAACATAACACAGAGCAATTCCAGAAGAAACAGTATAGAGTTATAAAAATGCACAGCCATGCATATTATAATATTATTAATTTAGGAGCTTGCTGTGCACTGAATTGTGTTCCCCCAAAATTTGTATTTTGAAGCCCTAACCCTGCAATGTGACTGTATTTGGAAATAGGGCCTTTAGGAGGTAATTAGGATTAAATGAGAATATAAGCTTGCTCCGTGATCTGATAGGATTAGTGTCCTTATATGAAAAGACACCAGAGCTCCCTTGCTCCCCACCCCTGCTCACCACACAGCCAGAAGGCACCCTCTGCAAGCCACGAAGAGAACTCTCACCAGAATCTGATGCTGTCAGACCTTGACCTGAGACTTCCAGCCTCCAGAACTGTAAGAAAATAAATTTCTGTTGTTTAAGCCACCCAGTCTGTGGTATGTTGTTATGGCAGCCTAAGCTGACTAATTCAAAGCTTTGCTCTCATTCTCAGAAGCATCAACTTGATTTGTATAAAATATGATGTAAAAGACTTGAAAATTTCACACAGACCAAGTGTTTTCTCCTGTTTTCTGTCTTATACTAGTACTTTCTTTAATGGTGCATTTCCTTTCTTATGTTCCCTTGGCCTTGAATTATTAGGTCCTGGGTATAATTTAACACAGAATTTCCACAGGTCCAGGATGGGTCATTTTTCCAACCTTGGATTTCATAGCAACTATGGCTACGCTCTCCTTAAATTTCAGTTCCTTAGAAAAGCCTTCTGTTTTTATCATTTGGATTTAGTGCCTGGTGATAATAGACAGGCTATGATTTTTTGTCTTTCCTCTGAACTAGAATTCAAATGAAGGATATGCTAAACACAGCTGTTGCTGTGTGTAATGACATTCAGTATGTGGATGCTGCATCCCGATTCCATTTTAGGGCAGCCATCTGTCCTTTAGCTGGCAAAATAATGGAAGATTTATACCTTAATAAAACCACCCACGTAAGTGCAACCTACACCCTTCATGTGCCCTCCACGTAGTTTCACATTCACTAGCGAATTTTCTTTAAGCTTTTTCTACCTTTAAGACTGTTTGGCAGTGAGATTCTGGACCTGTTAAGCCTGAGCACAAGGGTTTTAGCATAATATATTTTGGACTCAATATGGCTTTCAGTAAATCTTCATAGATTGACATGAATATCATGGAATTTAAAAGATTAAGAAACATTCTCTGTTTTTCTAGGCCAGTACAAACTAATATTTGTTTAGCACTGCAGAGCTTATAAAATCTTTTCTCTTCTTATTTAATTTAATATCCAGAACAACCTGTGGGGTTGCTCAGGGTCACACAATCCATTAGCAAAGAAACCAGGACTCAAAATAAAATGTTCCTTCTCCAAATCCCTTGACTTTTTCATTACCCCTCACGGTTAACCTATTTATCTATGCACGGAATTATTTTATATTATTTTACTTAATTATAACTATCAGTAAAAATGATAATTTATTGAATTCTTATTCTGTACCAAGCACTTTACTTATTATTGGAAATAAATTATTCCATTTCATTGTTACAATATCGTTATGATGCAGATAGCATTTCTTAAAATATTTAATATAAGAACTTAGAAAAAGCAATTGTCTACATGCAGAAAGATACACACATTCTCCCTAAAGTATGAATAAACAAAAAGAAAAATTTTATGATTTTCTTTTTATAGTGGGGTCTATTTAACACGTCCTCACCCTCAAATTGTTTACCTTCTTTCTCCTGGTTGAATTTAGTTAGGTTTTCCCATATTTAAAAATTTTATAATCTCTGAAGCCTTGTTTATCAGCTTATTAATTTGTTTTTATATATTATTAAAAGACTCTGCCCTTTTTTCAACCTCCTCTTAACTCTAATAAATATTTGACTTTCATATTTGACTTCCACAATTTTGAAGCATAAAGAGGTACAATTATTGCATGAGAAACTATTTCCTGTCTTTCATATGATAATACTTTTCAACCAATTAACCATTTACTCAAAAAATTATTATTGAATGCCTATCATGTGCTAGGCACTGATCATCTGGTGCTCATAACTGACTGTTATGAGCACCAGAATCATAGCAGAAACAATACAGACAAAAGTCCCTGACCTCAGGGAGTGTATCCCTTCATGGGGGCATCTATTCTCTCTACACATTTCTATTTTCTTGTCCTTGTATGAAAAGCTGGGATGTCTTTCTGTCAGTGTTCTGGAGGCTGATTTGGGACATCTATAAGCGTATATACACTGTGGCCCTGCTACTCCAGCTGTAGCCTGCACACCACCAGCACTGGCATCATTTGGGCAGAGATGCCGAAGCTCGGGGCCCACTACAATCCCACTGAATAGATCCTAAGGTCATCTGCATTCACACTGAAGTTTACAAAGCACTGTTTTATATATATTCAACAGAAATTGTCTTCACCTGAGGTATCTTTTCCTCTCAGCGGCCTTCCTCTCTTTTGTGCTTCAACAGCCAGAATATTTCCCTATAAATGCACTTTTATTGCATCTTCGTCTTGACTACAATGGATATAGAGTCAGAACCTCTCCTACATTTGCAAAAAGCTAGCAACTAATAATTGCTCATTGAATGAATGAAAGAATGATCAAACAAATATTTAAAAATATATATTAAAAAATAACTTCAATTTAACATTGCTGAATTATATGATATATTGAAATGGGGAGCAATATAATTTGTGTCCATAAAAGTCTTTATCTACACAGCAGTGGAGCCTGAAATATAACGTATGCTAAAGCTGGAAAAAAGTTAAGTATTTTCCTAAAGTTAAAAGAAAGTACATGTACATAATATGTATGTACCTGTCTATATGTATTTCTGGACATTGTTAAAGAAAGGACAGAGCAACTAATACATCTCTACTTAGGCAGAAATTGACACACAACCCAGAGAAATATATTCACGATTTGCCTTACCTTTCACACTCTACATACCAAGCAAACGAAAATTGCACATACTTGCACTGACAGCTTTGCATCTATCTATTTTTAGGACAAACAGCTAAATCTTTCTCTCCACACTGCAGGGAAACTGAACATTTGTGGGAAAGTGTAGTGCATTAATCCTGCTGAATACTCAAGGACTCACACAGATAATTGTTGTGTATTGAGAAGGCAGACTAGCAAATTTTTCGTTTTCAAAACATGATAAATAACTTAGTTTCATTGTATATTTCTCACATACTATCACAAGATGTTATTTCAAAAATTAAATTGTAAAAAGGACCAATTTCTGAATTTCATTTTCTTTCCTTATCACATTTTTTCCTCTGTGTATAATTTGCTTATGGTAATCAATATCCCAAAAGTGGGGAAAAAAAAAATGTGCAACAAAATATATAAGCAATATATACTCTGTATGATTCTGTATCCACTTCTAATAAACAACTTTATATACTAAATAGATGTGTCTAAATCATTGCTTCTCTGAGAATATATTTTACTTTTTCTATGGCACAATTCTGGAAATTTTCTGTTAAGTGTAAAATCTATTTTTAACTTTTTATTTAGACTTAGAGAAGATAGCAAAGATAGTAAAGGTAGTCCCGCATATCCTTCACCGGGTCCCATATTAGCTACCCCTAATACTAGCATCTTACATAACCATGGTAAAATAGTCAAAACTAAGAAACCAACATTGATACAATACTAGTAATTAAACTACAGGCATTATTCAGATTTTCCCACTTTATCCACTTATGTGGATATCCGCTATTTCAATGTTTCAGGACTAAACCTAGGATATCACGTTGCATATAGTTGGTTTGTATTCATTGTTTCCTGGAATCCGTGATATTTTCTCCATCTTTCTTTGTTTTTCATGACTTGACATTTTTGAAGAGTACTCTTAAGTCATTTAATAAAACACCCTTCAATTTGGTTTAGTAAAGTTCTCTCATAATTAGACTGAGGATATGGATTTTGGGTAAGTGTAGCATGGAGGTGATATGTCCCTCTCATTGCTTTGCATCATGGAACACATGATGTCATTATTGTTATCTGGTGATGTTAGCCTTGATCTCTTGGTTATGGTAGTGTCTGTTAGGTTTCTCTTCACTATACAGTTGTTATGTTTTTTTTCTTCACTTGCTGTACTCTATTTATTAAAAGCAAGTAACTAAGTCCAGCCTACGCTCAAGGGGAGGGAATTCAGCTCACCTCTTGGAGGAAGGAATATCAAAGAATTTGTAAACACATTAAAACCACCACAGTAACATAAATATTTTGGAGGAGGTGCAAATTTCCTATTTCTCCTTGAGTTTCTCCTACTAATGTAGTATTCCTCAACACATCTTCCCTGCAGCAATTATTATGATGGTGATTTTTCTATTTCCTTCATTTCTTCTACAGGTATTAATGGGGATTCTTCCGTAACAAAGAGTTGTCTGTTTTCTTTAATTATTTATTGAATTAGTTACTTATATCACTATAGATTCAGGGATAATTTTATTCTTTGAGTTATAATCCAAGACTATCATAGTTTATCTTATGGATCAAAGTGCTCCATTTTTAGCCAGTGGAAGCTTTTTCCAGTCGGCTCATGTGTGTCATAAGCAGAAGAAGAGGAAAGAGAAGGCTTATTATTATTGTTGTTGTTGTTACTATTTTTTTTTTTTTTTTTTTGTGAGGCGATCAGCCCTGTGCTGACATCTGCCAATCCTCCTCTTTTTTTTGCTGAGGAAGACTGGCCTTGGGCTAACATCCATGCCCATCTTCCTCCACTTTATATGGGACGCCGCCACAACATGGCTTGCCAAGCAGTGCGTCCGTGCCTGCCCGGGATCCGAACTGGCCAACCCCAGGCTGCCGCAGCGGAGCATGCACACTTAACCGCTTGCGCCACGGGGTCGGCTCTTATTGTTTTTATATTTAATACTACCTTACCTTCTGGCACAGCAAGTTATTCCAGGATCATCTTGTATTTTCTCTGCCACAGCAATTCCTCCAAGAAGCCCTGGTTCTTGTAATTGGAGAACTGTATTGAGAAACCAAAATATGGTTGCTAAGTGTCGTCTTTGCTAGTGCAGAGCCTGCGTCTAGGCTCTCTTGGCATCCGGGGTTATGAAATGTGTGCATGTATACTGAGCCATGTATACACACATATCTATATTCACGTCTGTACCCATCCATATATATACAGATAATGGATACGTGCTCTTACCGCCATCTCCAAGGTCAATCCAACGCCACCTCTGTTATTCTCCTTCTGCTTGTTTACAGCTGCTTTCTCCCACAGTGAGAAACTTGGCTCACATTATCTGTCCTACGTTTAATGATTTGTCCAAAAATAATTTACATGGACAGTAGTTTCAGAATTGCTAAGCCCTTGAAGCTTTTTACTAAGGCACAATGTTTGAGTATAATTATTTTTGCTTTTCAACTTATAGCATCCAGTCAAAACATTTTATGAGTTACTTAAGGCAGGTTTTTCATTCCCCACTTATTTCGTTGTGGTTATGTCACATGTTGGTAATGTAGTTAGATATATTACACACAGGCCACCTTGCATATTGGGTCTCCCCACCCCTTTTTTCAATCTGGTTGATTTTTTTCAAATATTTGCGTACAGTAAAATTCACTCTTTATGGTCTACAGTCTCATGGGTTTGACAAATGCACTGAGCATGTATCCATCACCACAGTACCAAACAGAAGGATTCCATCATCCTAAAAATTCCCTTCTGCCGCTTCATTATAGTAAACTCTTCCCTCCACACCCATTCCTGGAAATTATGGATGTATTTTCTGTCCCTATAGTTTGCCTTTTCCAGAATATCATAGAATTGAAATCACACAATACATTGCCTTCGGGTCTTGTTCTTTACACTTAGTAAAATGCATTGAAAAATTTCTGTGTTGTTTGTAAATCCATAGTTACTTACTTTTGTTTTTTTTTTTTTTTTTGGTGAGGAAGATTAGCCCTGAGCTAACATCCATTGCCAATCGTCCTCTTTTTGCTGAGCAAGATTGGCCCTGGGCTAACATCCGTGCCCATCTTCCTCTACTTTATGTGGAATGCTGCCACAGCATGGCTTGATAAGCAATGTGTGGGTCCACACCTGGGATCCAAACCTGCGAACCCCGGGGCCGCTGAAGTGGAGTGCACGAACTTAACCACTATGCCATCGGGCTGGCCCCTGAAACTTACTTTTTTGTTGGTGAATAATAGTCTACTGTATGGATGCATTAAGTGTGTTTATCATTCATCTGTTGAAGGCCATTTGGGTTACTTCTAGTTTTTTTTCAGTTATGAATTAAACTTCTATAAGCATTTACATACAAACTTTTGGGTGAATATAAGTTTGCACCTTACTTGGGTAAATACCTAGGGGTGTAGTTACTAAGTCTAGTAGTAAGTATATATTTAATTTTATTTAAAAAAAAACCCTGCCAAACTGTATTCCAAGTTTGGCTTGGAAATACAATACAAAAAATGGCTGTACCATTTTTGCCTTCCTCGCGGCAATATATGAAAGTTCCAGTTTCTCAGCATCTTCAAGAGTTCTTATTGTTTTTTGTGTTTTTTTCTAAGGCATTATAATATATAGACAGTGGCATTCCATTATGGTTTTAATTTGCATTTTCATAAAGATTAATGATGTTGAGCATCCTTTCATATGCTTGTTTGCTATCCATATACATTGTTTTATGAAGTGTTCAGATCTCTGCATATATTTTTTTGGGTGGGAATTGTTTTTTTTATGGTAATGAGATTTAATAATTCTTTATTTATTCTAGATAGAATTCCTTCATCACACATAAGGGTTGCAAATACTTCATCTTGGTCTTTGGCATATCTTTTCATTCTCTTAACAGTATCTTTCACAGAGAAAAAGTTTTTAATATTTATACAATCTGATTTATCACTTTTTCTTTTAAAGATCCTTCTTTTGATTTCATATCTAAAACGTCTTTGCCAAACTCAAGGTCATGCAGAATTCCTCCTATGTTATCTTCTAAAAGTTTTATAGTTTTACAAATAATTTTGTATAAAATGTGAGATATGTGTTAAGATTTTTTTTCTAAGTTGTCTGTACAACTCTCTCAAAAAACTGTCTCAAATTTGAATGTATTTGTGTTTATGTCTGGACTCTATGCTCTATTAATCAATATGTATCCTTTAGATAATTCCAAATTGTCTTGATTGCTGTAGTTTTACAGCAAGTTTTGAAATCAGGATGCAAAACCTCCAATTTTATTTTTTTATTTAGTATTGTTTTAACCATGCCTTTCCAAATAAATTTTTATTGCCAAGATGTTGACTGGAATTGCACTGAGTTACTTTGTATCTATACATTAAACTGTGGAGAATTGACATTTTCACATCACTGAATCCTCTAATCCATGCATAATGTATGGCTCCTGATTTATCTGTGTTTGATTTTGTTCAACAGTGTTTGATAAATTACTTAACACATATGCTGTATTTTTTTGTTAAATTTATAAGTAAGTATTTTGTTTTGGTGTTATTCTAAAAGATATTTTGATTTCAAATTTTAATTATTCATTGTTGGCGTGTAAGAGTATGGTAAACATTTATATTGAACTTATAAAATACCATCTGAATGCATTTTGTTTCTTTTTCTTGCCTTATTGCATTTGCTAGGACTTCCAGTACTATATTAATAAGAGTACTGAGAAAGGATGACCTTGTTTTGTTCTTAAACTTGGGTTGGGGGATATTCTTTATCTAACTATTAAGTGTGATGTTTGCTATAGGATTTTGAAGATGCCCTTTCTTAGGTTAACAAAGCTCTCTTCTATTTTATTGGTTGATAGTTTAACTATGAATGGGTGATGATTTTTCTCAAGTATTTGCTGCATCTATTGAGAGGAACACTTGTTTTGTCTCCATTGGTGTATTAATACTGATTAATAAAACTAATGATTTTCAAATACTGAAGCAGCCCTGCATTCCTGTGATGAAACTACTCTATTGTTATTTATCTTTTAAAATATATTTTTGGACTTGATTTTCTAAAATTTTGTTGAGAATTTTTGTCTCTCTTCTCATTATGGCATTGGTCTGTAGCTTTCTGGTTTTTTTTTTTTTTTTTGGTGAGGAAGATTGTCCCTGAGCTAACACCTGTGCCAATTTTCTTCTATGTTTTGTGTGTGGGATGCTGCCATAGCATGGCTTGATGAGCAGTATATTCGTCTGCACCTGGGATCTGAACCCCGTGAACCCCGGGCTGCAGAAGCAAAGTGTGCAAACTTACCCACTATGCAACCCAGCCAGCCGCTGTAGTTTTCTGTTTTTGGCATGTGTTTTTCTGGTTTTGGTAATATAGTAATACTGGCCTGATAAATGTGTGGGGAAGTGCTTCCCTGTCTTCTATTTTCTGAAAGTATTTGTGTAGAATTGCTATTGTTTTTTTTTAAACAGGTTTTCCCAGCTTTTTTTTTTTTTTTTTTTGTGAGGGAGATCAGCCCTGAGCTAACATCCGTGCTAATCCTCCTCTTTTTGCTGAGGAAGACCGGCTCTGAGCTAACATCTATTGCCAATCCTCCTCCTTTTTTTCTTCCCCAAAGCCCCAGTAGATAGCTGTATGTCATAGTTGTACATCCTTGTAGTTGCTGTATGTGGGACACGGCCTCAGCATGGCTGGAGAAGCGGTGCGTGGGTGCGTGCCCTGGATCCAAACCCCGGGCCGCCAGTAGCGGAGCGCGCACACTTAACTGCTAAGCCACTGAGCGGCCCCTAATGACTAATTCAATTTCTTTAATTCATATAGGGTTATTCAGGTTATTTATTTCACCTTTAGTGAGTTTTGATAGTTTGCATCTTTCAAGGAATTTTCATTTAATCTAAGTTGTCAAATTTAAGGATGTAGTATTGTCGCTCCTATTCTCTATGTGATCAGTAGAGATGGCACCTTTTTTATTCATATTGTGTCTTTTCTCTTTTTTATTTGGTTAAACTGGCTAGAGGTTTAATAATTTTATTGATCTTGTCAGAGAACTGACTTTTGGTTTCATTGATTTTCTCTATTATTTTCATGTTTTCAATTTATTTGATTTATACACTTATCTTTATTATTTTTTTTCTATTTGCTTTTGTGTGGTGTGTTGGCGTTTCTTTCTCTAGTTTCCTAAAGAGGAAGTTTGTATTATTGATTTTAGATATTTCTTCTTTTCTGATGCATGCCTTTAATGGCATAAATTTCCCTCTAAACACTGCTTTTGCTGCATCTTGAACATTTTAATAAGTTGTATTTTCATTTTCATTTAGTTTAAAATATTTTTCCTATTTCTCTTGAGATTTCTTCTTTGACCCATGTGTTACTTAAATGTGTGTTTTTAATCATCAAATATTTGGGATTTTTCTATCTGTCTTTCTATTATTGATTTATACTTTTCCATTGTGGTTTGAGAACGCACTTTGTAGAATTTTTATTATTTTAAATTCAAGTTTCTTTCATGTACCCGAATGTGCTCTGTCTTGAGGAATGTTTCACATGAACTTGAGAAGAATGTACATTCTGCTTTTGATGGCTGCAGGGTTTATAAACATCAATTACATCATGATGGTTGCTGGTGTTATTGAGGTCATCATATCCTTACTAAATTTCTGCCTGCTTCTTCTACTAATCACTGAGACAGTGTTGAATTTCCTAATTATAATTGCAACTCTCTCTATTTCTTCTTTAAATTCTTTTTTGCCTCATACTTTTTAAAGCCCTATTCAAACATTTAAGATTATTATGCTTTGTTGGAGAATTGTTCTCTTTATCATGAAGTAATGTTGCTGTTCATCCCTCATAGTATTCTCTGTTCTGGTATCTATTTTGTTTGATATTATGTAGCTACTCTAATTTTTCTTGATTATTTTTGCATTTTGTAACTTTCCTTATTGTTTTGCCTTTCACATTTTTATGTATAGTAGTCCCCCTTATCCATGGGGGATACATTCCAAGACTCCCAGGGGATGCCTAAACTGCAGATAGTCCCCAAGCTTATATATACTATGTTTTCTCCTATACATACATACCTGTGATAAAGTTTAGTTTATAATTAGGCACAGTAAGAGATTAACAACAATAATAATAAAATAGAACAAGTATAGCAATATGCTGTAATAAAAGTTACTGTGGCTCTTAGCATCCTCAACATCTGATTTTTTTTCTTTTCTTGTTAAGTCAAGAACTTCCACATCTTCACTTAAAGGAAGCACTTTACAGCTTCTCTTTGGCATATCTGAATTGCCAGCATCACTACTCTTGTGCCTTGGGGCCATTATTAAGTAAAATCAGGGCTACTTGAACACAAGCACTGCGATACTGCGACAATCAATCAGATAACCGAGGCAGCTGCTCAGTGACTAACAGGCAGGTAGCGCATACAGTGTGGGTATGGTGGACCAAGGGATGTTTCACGTCCCAGGCAGGATGGAGTGGGATGGTGCGAGATTTTATCACACTACTCAGAACGGCACACAACTTAAAATTTATGAATTGTTTATTTCTGGAATTTTCCATTCGTATTTTTCGACCCTAGTTGACCCTGTGTAACTGAAACCACAGAAGGTGTAACTGCAGTTAAGAAGGGACTACTGTATTTATAGTTCACGTGATTTTCTTTCAGAGAGCAAATATTTGTTCATTTTTACCCCATTTGACAATCTTTTTATTTTAACTGGTGTGTTTAAAACATTCAAATTTAAAGTAAATTTTGATAGAGTTGGATAAAAATCTAATGGCTTAGTTGCTATTTTGTATTTGTTCCTTTTGTTCTTTGACTCTTTTTTCTTCTTTCCTTCCTTTTCATGGGTTAATTGAGACTTTTTGAAAATCGTAGTTTATTTAGCTCCCTTGGCTTATGGCTCATTTAAAACAAATTTAGTACTTTCCTTAGGGTTTATAATACACATTTTTAATTAATTTGATTCTATATTTATATAAATTGTACTATTTTATGTGTAGAGTAAGGACTTTACACGAGTATATTCTCACTCTCTCCCTACATTTTGCAACATTGTTGTCATATATTTTAATTTTACTTGTGTTATATAAATAGGATGCATCATTTGTATTTGCTTGTCTGAGAAAATTTTTACTTCTCTCTCATTTTAAAAATATATTCTTGTTAGATATGGAACTCAGGTCTGACTGTGTGTTTGGGGGTGGGAGTGGGTGAGTGTTTATTCAGTACTTGAAAAAAGACATTCCATTATCTTCTTGCTTGCGTGAGTTCTGGTGAGAAATCTGGGGTAATTCTTAACTCATTCTTCTCTGGATAATGTGTCTTTCCCTGGTTCTCTACAAAATGTTCTGGAAGTTTCAAAATGGTACATCTAGGTGAATTTTTTTGTTGTTGTTTGTTTATTTTTATTCTGTTTAGTGTTCTAAGCTAATTGGATCTGCAGTATGGTGTCTGACACTGATTTCACGAAGTTTTCATATAGTAAAATTTATTCAGCAGTTTTCCATCTTTCTTCTTTCTCTGGGATTCTACTATGTGTATGTTAGGCTACATGACATTGTCCCACGACTCTTAGATGCTCTTTGCTTTTTTTCTTTTCCTTCTCTCTTTTGTCTTCTGTTTCATTTTGAATAATTTCCATTGAACTCTCTTCAAGTTCGCTGACCCATATTGTGGTGTGCTGAGTTTACTAAAGAGCTCTTTGAAGACATTCTTCATCTCTGTTACTGTGTTTTGACTTCTAGAATTTCCATTTGGTTCTTTCTTATGGTTGTCACATTGCTGAAAGTACCCTTCTAATCTTTCATATTGTGTACCTTTTCCGTTAGACCCTTTAATATATTGATCACAGTTATTTTACATTCTCTCTATAATTGTTCCAACATCTCTGTCATATCTAATTTTGTGATGATTTCTTTCACTCTTTAGTGTTATTTCTTGCCCTTTAATATGCCTCTTAATTTTTATTGATAGCCAGATCTTGTGTAGGATATTAGAGACTGAAGACTTTATGCTTTAAATATGCTTTCCTCCTGCTAAGCTTTTGTTGTAGTTGTGTGTTAATCTTTCAAGAGTTGGGCTGGAGATGAGGTTTGCTGTTGGTTACTCTGAGTGCACCATACACTTCAAATTTTTGTAGTAAATCTTCTCTTTATGCTGTGGACTGCTTTTCTGGAGGTTACTATCTGAACTTCTCCTCCTCTTAGCTTTGTGCTGTGCCTAAAGAGACTCTATCTCTTGCACCTCTCAAAGGAGTATTCTCTTGTTGTTTTTATACAACACTTGATAGCCTGCAGATAGAAACAGAAGAGGAGTTCATTCTCTAATGTTCTGATCAAGCCTTTATCTCAGGCGTGCACTATATTCCTGAATCTCAATGGTGTGACCTTTACAAGTGCACCTGCCTCTCCTCCAAATGTGGTGCTGAGACTAACATGTATTTCTGCTTCTCCAAAGGAGTAGTACTTTTCTTCCCACAGGTGGCCTAAAGCCACAGTTTTTTGTTTTTCTTCCCCTTGTAGGTGAATATGTTTGTTTTGTGGAGGAGAGAGAGGATGTGGGTCCAGACAGTTTCTGTAGTGGTTGCTATTCTCCTCCCCCAGCCAGCACCCCAATAAAAGCTCTGTTAGGATGCTACCTGACTTCCTTGTGAGTGTCTGGTGGAATTAGTGGAAGATAAACTGACAAGAGAGTGAAAATCCCCTTATATCCGGATTCACACTCTCACACTAGCCCACTGTGAATAATGGCTGAGTAACAGCTTCCCAGAGATGCCTATGACCTAATCACTAAAATTGTGAATATGTTAATTATATGGCAAAGAGACTTTATTAATAAGTTAAGGAGTTGCAGATGGGAAAATTATCCTGGATTATCCAGATGGGCCCAATGCAATCACAAAGATTCTTACAAAAGAGAGGACAGAGGGTAAAACTCAAGAATAGGAGATGTGATTAAAGAAGTGGAGGTTGGGGTGATGAACTTTGAAGATGGAGGAAGGGACCATGAGTCAAGGGATGCAGGCAGCCTTGTGTCTGGAAAAGGCAAGGAACCAGGTTGTCCTCTAGAGATTCCAAAAGAAATGCAGCTCTGCTAACACCTTGATGTTAGCTCATAAAATTCATTTTGGACTTCTGACCTCCAGAACTGTAAGATAATAAACATGTTTTGTTTTAAGCCATTAAGTGTGTGAGATTGTTTCATCAGCAATAGAAAACTAGTAGACCTACCCTCGCCTTTGACAGTTCATTAAAAAAAAGTCGTGTCTTCTTATCAGCTTATATGGTGTCCAAAAGTGTCTGCTCAAGGTGAGTAAATACTTGGATCCTTTTTCTCCTCGTAGTCATCTATTTTTCCGTCAGTGTTGGGTTATTTGATTGCCCTTAATGATCAGTTTTCTGATGAGTCCAAGAAAGTAATCACTTTGAAGTTTCTCCTGATTTTTCTTTGCTGTAAGGATGGAAATAGTGCTTCTCCCAGCTCCCTACATTTCAAAGTTGAAACAAGAAGTCTGCCAAATCTATATTTAGCAATATTATCCACCAGTGGAATTCTTGAGATTAAATTCGTCTTTTTATTTTATTTGATATATAAACAGATAATGTAGATCATTTAGGAAGTCATATAATTTCATTTCAATTTAAGTCATATATAATAATTTGTGATTTGTTTCAAAATTAATCAGGTATATGCAAATCTCTTTCTTTTGTTTCATGAAGGATGTAAGAAAAATATCTACGTAAGTTTATAAAATGTGTTTCTGGATGATATATGCAGTACTTTTGGATGTCTTCATGAAGCAGTTGTGGAATTTTGTACTTATTCCTGAGATATGTGAAACAATCAGATTAAGCTTACTGTACTTTGGTAAAATAGAGGTACCAGAAGCTTCGTTGTTATACTTTATGGTGTTATTCTTTATTCTAATAGATCATTTGGCTGCTTACAATCCGTGTCCTAAAAGAAAATATTTAACTGTAAGAAAATATTTTAAAATAATTTAAATCAAGTGATACACAAAGCAAAATGTTCTTTATTTCACTTAAAATAGCCAATATTTTATTTTATTTTATCTAGTTGTCCTAAAGTAATAGCCTATATCTCTTACACCTTTTTCTAAAAAATTCTTATTTTGTTTAAAAAAGAAATCTTACCCTTTGGAAAACACAATATTTGACTTGAATACTTGGATATGAAAAATTATCTTCCTATGTTTGTTATTATTCTTTCAATAAATTTATCTTTATTTAATAACTATGGCTGAATGTTTCCTATGCGTGCTATTATACAGTAAGGAGAATTAAAAACAAATAATCCTCAAGGATAGACTATTCAGAAAAATTACATTAGCATACTTCATATTTTAATTTTTCCTGTTAAATATTGGTGACTAGTACCACTGAATCTGAATCCAGGTCACAGTCTAAAAGATTTTGGATACAAAAGACAGGCAGGAAAATAATTGAACGAACGCTTATTTAGATGCCCCAAACAATCAGTTTCTGCATATAATAAACGTGTTATCCAAAACGGAGCAAATACACAGGTAAAAAGAATCAAAATGGGTTTATGTTCTCCTTCATCATTAACAGCCCCCACCGCTAATACACTATGCCTTATATTTTGTATTGCCTTTTAGAAAAAGGCTTAATAGTATTAAGTTATGTTTTCACACTAATATCAACAGTTTAGGCTGATTGACAGGTATGGTATTGCAAAAGAAAATACTCAGCACATCCTCAGAATGTTTTTTCAAAGGGATCTAACTACTTTTTAGAGTAATAGCTCTAGGCTAAATTTTTTTCAAGTTGAAGTTTGTTTTCAATTCCTTTACTTTCCTGGATGCATTTAAATAATAAAATACTGCTACTATTAATAATAATAATAGTAAAATTTTAAGAACTCTCAGAGTAAAAACAATTCTTTAGCCCTAACGAATAAACCTTCATTGATGGACAAAGAATAAACCTTCATTGATGGAATTGGATACCTTTCACAAGGCAGGAATATTTGAAGGAGGAGTCTCTATAAAGACCGTCTCTTTATACTACTGATGATGGGTCTATCTCTAGTCCGTGTCATTGGAACTAGAGTAATACTGTAGTACTATTGTACACGCGTGGAGTTACTTTCAATTAGCTCAGAACACAGTTGAGTCAATGAAAACAATCCATGTTTTAATACCAAGTAGACATCGGCCCACAAAACAGTTTATTTAGACACAAACATATGTGTTGACAGCCATAATATTGACAAAATAGTCAAAATAAATATTTCGGCCAAAGCTTTTGGCTCGAGGTTAATGTTTCATACAAATTGCAGCTCAAAATTGTTTAGTATCGATGATTTTTTTTAAAAAGATTGTGGAAACTAGGTATATTTGAGATTTATTGAAGTTCATTGAACAACATGATGATGGCTTTAGCTCCTTTGAAGTACGAGTGAAGTAGGAATGCAAATTGAGATATAACTGCAAATAATTCAGCATTGGTTTCTCTAATAAGTAGTTATGCATATACAGTTTGAGTCATAAAAGACGAAAATCATAGCAGAGAAGCATTGAAAGCTTTGTACAGCAAACTGGTGAAAAGGCCATTGGTTACATTTTAGGGTTTTAAAGAAATAGTATCAGAATGGTAATTTTTTTTAGAAAGAAGTGCTTTTCCAGCAAAAGTGAATAATAAATATAATTAACATTTGTTGTATTGTATTTGTCAGAACCGCAGGTAAGATTGAAAAAAAACAAATGAGAAAACTGGCCTTCACAGATGAGCAATTCACAGAAGAGAATGATGCGGATGGTTCTGAAGGATAGACCCTTCTAAATCCACTGGATGTGTGTCCTGAACTGAATGCAGAGATCAAAACAGTAACACAGTCAACCAAGTACACTAAGTGTATGATGTGTGACTACAGTGTGTGAGTCACTGTTCTGGGTGCTGGGGATATAGGGATGAAGATAAACAGCAAACCTGCCTTCAATGAACTTACATCTTATTAGCAGGAGACTGAAAATTAACACAGAAACCATCCAGTTAGTCATTCCAGGTAGAGTGGACTGTGATAGATATAAGGATAATGTGTCAGAGACTGACTCAGGGGAAGCGAAACAGATTCAGCTTGGAATGGAAGGGCTTCTTTTAGGAGTTGATACTTGAATTGATCTAATGATGAGAAGAAAGCACACATGAGGTCAGTGGAAGGAGTGTTCAGAGCATAAAGAGGAGAAAGTAAAAACATAAAATAATTCCCTAGGGGCTGGCCTGATGGCGTAGTGGTTAAGTTTGCGCACTCTGCTTCGGTGGCGGCCAGGTGTTCAAGGGTTCAGATCCCAGGTGCAGGCCTATGCGCTGCTCATCAAGCCATGCTGTGGCAGCATCCCATATATAAAGTAGAAGAAGATGGGCACAGATGTTGGCTCAGCAACAATCTTCCTCAAGCAAAAAGAAGAAGATTGGCAGCAGATGTTAGCTCAAGGCCAATCTTTGTCACCAATAAATAAAATAAAATGAAATAAAATAATTCCCTAAAGTATGCTAATGATGTTTGCAAAGTGAAGCTCTCAGGTGTTATTTTGACTTAGCTTAGGGCTTTATATTTGAATTTTCTTAGAAATATCTAAGGATTTGTCACAGAAACCTTTTCTTATGCAATTAATGGTTATCTCTAATAGTTCCATGACCTAGTGCCCTCTAGCTCTATCAGGGACCTAGACTTAAAAGATTCATTCTAACTTCTACCATGAAATCAGCATTGCTTTTGAGCTTAGTCTTCCTTGACCATAATTATCTTATATGATAAGTCACCTCCTGTGAGTCAACTTGATTGATCTCTATGGTGATTTTTCTACTGATGGTGTATCCTACAACTTTGATATAATCACTTCTTAGTTCCAGGAAGTTTTTTTTGTGTGTGTCACTTTTTTGGATTATCTACATAGATTATCACGTCATCTGCAAACAGTTTTATTTCTTTCTTCCCAATCTGTATATCTTTTATTTTCTTCTCTTCTCTTATTGCATTAGTTAGAATCTCCAGTATCATGTTGAAAAGGAGTGATGAGAGGGGGCATCCTGCTTTATGTGTGATCTTAGGAAAGCTTTGAATTTCTCACTATTAGTTATCATGTTAACTGTAGGCTTTTTACAGATATTTTTTTTCAAATTGAGAAAGATCCCCCTCTATTCCTAGTTTACCGAGAGTTTTTATCATGAATAGGCATTAGATTTTGTTAAATGCTTTGCTGCATCTATTGATATGATAACATGATTTTTTTTTAGCCTGTTCATATGATGGGTTACATTAATTGATTTTTGAACATTGAACTAGCCTTGAATGGGACAAATCCCACTTGGTTGTCGTTTATAATTCTTTTTTTACATTGTTAGATTCGATTTTCTAATATTTGGTTGAGGATTCTTGCATCTATGTTCATGAGAGATATTGGTCTGTAGTTTTCTTGTATTGTCTTTGTCTAGTTTTGGTATTAGAATAATGCTGGTCTTATAGACTGAGTTAGGAAGTTTTCCCTCTGTCTCTATCCTCTGAAAGCGATTATAGAGAATTGATATAATTTATTCCTTAAGTGTTTGGTATTTATCTTCATTTTTATTATTTGGAATCTGACAAAGCATATAAATAAGTCAAAATGTAGGAAATAATAACATTTTCTTCCTAACATAATCCTACCTATAAAAATGATGTCAGATGTTGCTTATGTCAACAAAATGTTAATTGTACTTAATTGTCTTTATTTAATAATAGAGGATTTTAAGTTCAACTTTCTAGTTGGTAATTGTTTTTATGTGACATTAACTGACTTTAATTAACATCTGAATTACACAGTATGTACCCAACGATGAGATGTGAATTGGCTATCTTTTTGAGGGGAAATGTTCTGTATAAAGTTTACAACACTAAAATCAGCAGAAAGATTAAATTAAGATGTTGCTTTTAAGAGTTTAAGCATTTGGGTTTTTTTTTTTTTTTAAGATTTTATTTATTTATTTTTTCCCCCCAAAGCCCCAGTAGATAGTTGTATGTCATAGCTGCACATCCTTCTAGTTGGTGTATGTGGGACGCAGCCTCAGCATGGCTGGAGAAGCGGTGCCTTGGTGCACACCCGGGATCTGAACCCGGGCCGCCAGCAGCAGAGCGCACGCACTTAACCGCTAAGCCACGGGGCTGGCCCCATTTGGGTTTTTCGTATGTTTGTTTATTTTTACTTCTTAGATAATTATATGGAAGAGAATGAAAGTATTTCAATTATTTCCTAAAGGGAAGATTTTGCATTGTAGTTGATAAAAATATGTGGATTTAGGAGTGACGTCAGCGTCATGGCAGAGAGTGATTTCCCGTAAACTCTTCCCCTGATAAGATACAACAAAAGGAACAGTCACAGACCAACAACGGAATCCTAGAGAGTGAAAAGCAAGATCGGAAAGATCCACACTGCCATGCATCTGTGAGTGGAACATGCTGGGCCCCAGGAGGAAGTGGAGAGAGGTAAGGAGAACTCCTCTCCCTCCCCGTGAGATCATCCATCCTGGTCAGCAAGGCTCCCAGAGAGGGGGAAGGGGCGGCCCCTGTGGGGAAACCACAGCTCTTCAGCCCTCTCAGCCAGTGGAAAACTCCCACACAGAGGACTCAGAACAGGTACCATCAACATCTGAGCACCCCAGAGAGTGGATAACGAGGGGCGAATGAGAAGCCCCCCACGCCAGGGACAGAGCAGGCAAAAGAGAGAGCCATCCCCTCACCCCCGCAAACCGGACCCTGCAGCTCAGCTGACCAGACCAGACCAAGCGACAGGTGGATTGCAGTGAACAGCCACGGCAGAGCGCAGGGGGCTCAGATTACACAGCCCTTTACCCCCACACAGTGGCAGCGGGTGGAAATTGCAACCAGATATTTCCAGGATGAGGAAAAACAAAGCCAATACAGGAACCAGAATGCAAAGGTACATGAAATCACCAGACCAGAAGGAAAATGACAAGCACCCAGAAACCAACCCTGAAGACACAGAAATCCATAACCTAAACAACAGAGATTTCAAAATAGCTATCATAAAAACACTCAACGAAATACGAGACAACACAGACAAACAATTCAATGAGATTAGGAGTTTCTTCACAAAAGAGATTGAAATCATAAAGAAAAACCAATCAGTGCTGATGGAGAGGAAGAACACAATGGAGGAGATAAAGGAGAATCTGGAATCTTTAAAGAACAGAGCTGACAATATGGAGGAAAGAATTAGCATTATAGAGGATAAGAATACAGATATGCTACAAGTGGAAGAGGAGAGAGAACTAAGACTAAAAAGAAATGAAGAAAGTCTCCGAGAAATATCTGACTCTATTAGGAAATGTAACATAAGAATTACAGGTATTGCTGAGGGAGAAGAGAGGGAAAGAGGAACAGAGGGCCTATTCAAGGAAATAATAGCTGAGAATTTCCCAAATCTGTGGAAGGAGCAGGAAATACCAGTAAGCAAAGCCAACAGATCACCTAAATACGTCAACAGGCAAAGGTCCACTCCACGACATCTAGTGGTTAGGCTGGCCAACATCAATGACAAAGAAACAATATTAAGGGCAGCTAGACAAAAACAAAAAATCATGTACAAAGGAACTCCCATCAGGCTCTCAGCGGATTTCTCAACAGAAAATTTACAGGCTAGGAGAGACTGAAATGATGTATTCAAAACACTGAAAGACAAAACTTTCAGCCAAGAATACTCTATCCAGCAAAAATATCCTTCAAATATGATGGAGAAATAGTAAATTTCCCCGATAAACAAAAGCTAAGGGAGTTCATGGCCACGAGACCTCCCCTAAAGAAATACTCGAGAAGGTCTTCAGGCCTTAGAAAAAGAAGAGAAAGGGAATACAAAGCTTGGAACAAGGAGAAAAATAGGTGGACAAACTCAGAAAAATAGTAGATCTTTAGCAGAATAGGTAAGCAACCACTTAAATACCAAAACCAAGATCAAAGGAAGGAATCCACCAAAAATAAATTTAACCTCATCACTGTAAACACACACCCACAACGCAAGACAGAATAAGGTATAACAAGAACGACTTAGAAGGGGAAGAGGAAAGTGATTGAATTGACTTAGTATAAGGAAATAGGAGGCCATCGGATAATGGACTATCTCCTACACAAGATTTTTTACACAAATCTCAAGGTAACCACTAAACAAATAATCAAAACAAAATCACATATGGTAAACAAAGAGAAAACTAGAAGAGTCATAAGACAGAACAACCAAACTGAATTGGCAGTCTGAAACAAATGGGACAAGAAACAAAGGAAATGCAAAAGAACCGGAAAATAAATGACAAAACAGCAACATTAAGCCCTCATATATCAATAATTACCCTAAATGTAAATGGATTGAACTCTCTAATCAAAAGATACAGAGTGGCAGGATGGATTAAAAAGCAAGACCCAACAATATGCTGCCTCCAAGAAACACATCTCAGCTCTAAAGACAAGCACAGGCTCAGAGTGAAAGGCTGGAAGACAATACTCCAAGCTAATGGCAAACAAAAGAAAGCAGGTTTTGCCATACTCATATCAGACAAAGTAGACTTCAAGATAAAACAGGTTAAGAGAGACAAAGAAGGGCAATATATAATGATAAAAGAGACACTCCACCAAAAGACATATCACTTATAAATATATATGCACCCAACGTAGGAACACCAAGGTACCTAAAACAACTATTAACAAACCTAAAAGGAGACATTAACAACAACACAATAATAGTAGGGGATCTTAATACCCCACTTACATCAATGGATAGATCATATATATAAAAAGTCAATAAAGAAATAGTAACTGGACGAGATATAGACATATATAGAGCACTCCATCCAAAAACAGCTGACTACACATTCTTCTCAAGTGTGCATGGAACATTCTCAAGGATAGACCATATGTTGGGAAACAAAGCAAGCCTCAATAAATTTAAGAAGATTGAAATCATAACAAGCAACTTTTCAGTCCATAATGCTATGAAACTGGAAATGAACCATGAAAAAAAAAACTGGAAGTGACAAAAATGTGGAGAGTAAAAAACATGCTACTGAACAACCAATGGATCATTGATGAAATTACAGGAGAAATCAAAAACTATCTGGAAACAAATGAAAATGAAAATATGCCGTACCAAATCATATAGGATGCAGCAAAAGCAGTCCTGAAAGGGAAATTCATAGCAATACAAGCCCACTTTAACAAACAAGAAAAAGCCCAAATAAGCAACCTTAAATCACACCTAACACAACTAGAAAAAGAAGAACAAACAAAGCCCAAAGTCAGCAGAAGGAGAGAAATAATAAAAATCAGAGCAGAAATAAATGAAATTGAGACCAAAAAAACAGTAGAAAGGATTAATGAAACAAAGAGTTGGTTCTTTGAGAAGATAAACAAAATCGACAAACCCTTAGCCAGGCTTACTAAGAAAAAAAGAGAAAAGGCTCAAGTAAATAAAATTAGAAATGAAAGAGGAGAAATTACAATGGATACAATGGAAATACAGATTATAAGAGAATACTATGAGAAATTATATGCCAATGAATTGGACAATCTAGAAGAAATGGATAAATTCTTAGACTCATACAACCTCCCAAAACTGAACCAAGAAGAAATGGAGAATCTGAATAGACCAATCACAAGTAAAGAGATTGAAATAGTAATCAAAAACCTCCCAAAAAATAAAAGTCCAGGACCAGGTGGCTTCTCCGGTGAATTTTACCAAACATTCAAAGAAGATTTAATACCCATCCTTCTCAAACTATTCCAAAAAATAGAGGAAAATGGAACACTTCCTAAATCATTCTATGAGGCCAACATCACCTTGATACCAAAGCCAGACAAACACAATACAAGGAAAAAAATTACAGGCCAATATCGCTGATGAACATAGATGCAAAAATCCTCAACAAAATATTGGCAAACCGAATACAGCAATACATTAAAAAGATCATACACCATGATCAAGTGGGATTTATACCAGGGACACAGGGATGGTTCAACATCTGCAAATCAATCAACATGATACACCACATTAACAAAACAAAGAATAAAAACCACATGGTCCTCTCAATAGACACAGAGGAGGCATTTGACAAGATACAACATTCATTTATGATAAAAACTCTCAAAACAATGGGAATAGAAGGACAGCACCCCAACATAATAAAGGCTATTTATGACAAACCCACAGCCAACATCATACTCAATGGGAAAGGCTGAAAGCCATTCCTCTGAGAACAGGAACGAGGCAGGGCTGTCCATTGTCAACACTCCTGTTCAACATAGTACCGGAGGTTTTGGCCAGAGCAATTAGGCAAGAAAAAGTAATAAAAGGAATCCAAACAGGTAACGAAGAAGTGAAACTCTCACTATTTGCAGATGACATGATTTTATATATAGAAAACCCTAAAGAATCTGTTGGAAAACTACTAGAAATAATCAACAACTACAGCAAAGTTGCAGGGTACAAAATCAATTTATAAAAATCAGTTGCATTTCTGTATGCTAATAATGAACTAACAGAAAGAGAGCTCAAAAAGATTATACCATTTACAATTGCATCAAAAAGAATAAAATACCTAGGAATAAATCTTACCAATGAAGTGAAAGACCTATACAATGAGAACAACAAGATATTATTGAAAGAAATCAATGATGACATAAAGAATTGGAAAGATATCCCATGCACGTGGATTGGAAGACTAAACATAGTTAAAATGTCTATATTACCTAAAGCAATCTACAGATTCAATGCAATCCCAATCAGAATCCCAATGACATTCTTCACGGAAATAGAAAAAAGAATACTAAAATTCATATGGGGCAACAAAAGACCCCGCATAGCTAAAGAAATCCTAAGAAAAAAGAACAAAGCAGGAGGCATCACAATCCCTGACTTCAAAACATACTACAAAGCAATAGTAATCAAAACAGCATGGTACTGGTACAAAAACAGACATACAGATCAATGGAACAGAATTGAAAGCCCAGAAATAAAAGCACACATATACGGACAGCTAATTTTCAACAAAGGAGCTAAGAACATACAATGGAGAAAGGAAAGTCTCTTCAATAAATAGTGTTGGGAAAACTGGACAGCTACATGCAGAAGAATGAAAGTGGACCATCTGCTATCGCCATTCACAAAAATTAACTCAAAATGGATCAAAGACCTGAAGGTGAGACCTGAAACTATAAAACTCATAGAAGAAAATATAGGCAACACACTATTTGACATTGGTCATAAAGGAATCTTTTCGGATGACATGCCTACCCAGACTAGGGAAACTAAAGAAAAAATAAACAAGTGGGACTTTATCAGATTAAAGAGCTTCTACAAGACAAACGAATCCAGAATCAAGATTGTTAACAGACAACCCACCAGCTGGGAGAGAATATTTGCAAAACATGCATCTGACAAGGGATTGATCTCCATAATATATAAAGAACTCACACAACTGAACAACAAAAAAACAAAAAACCTGGTCAAAAAATGGGCAGAGGAAATGAACAGACACTTCTCCAAGGAAGATATACAGATGGCGAATAGGCGCATGAAAAGATGTTCAACATCACTAATCATCAGGGAAATGCAAATCAAAACAACACTAAGTTATCACCTCATGCCCGTTAGAATGGCTTTAATCATCAAGACAAAAAACAACAAATGTTGGAGAGGATGTGGAGAAACAGGAACCCTCATACACAGCTGGTGGGAATGCAAACTGGTGCAGCCTCTATGGAAAAAGGTATGGAGGTTCCTCAGAGAATTAAAAATAGAGATGCCCTAGGATCCAGCTATCCCACTACTGGGACTCTATCCAATGAACCTGAAATCAACAATCCAAAGAGGCTTATGCACCGCCATGTTCATTGCAGCATTATTCACCATAGCCAAGAAGTGGAAGCAACCTAAGTGTCCCTCGACTGACAATTGGATCAAGAAAATGTGGTATATATATACAATGGAATATTGCTCAGCCATAAAAAACCACAAAATCATCCCATTTGCAACAACATGGATGGGCCTGGTGGGTATTATGTTAAGTGAAATAAGCCAGAAAGAGAAAGACAAACACTGTATGATCTCACTCATATGTGGAATATAAACCAACACATGGACAGAGAAAACAGTATTGTGGTTACTAGGGGCAGTGGGGGTGGGGGGTGGGCACAAGGGGTGAAGGGAGACGTGTATATGGTGATGGGCAAACAAAAATGTACAACCCCAAATTTCACCATGTTAAAAACTATTAAAACATCAATAAAAAAAAAAAGAAACAAAAAAAAATATGTGGATTTAGAAGATTAACTCACAGGCAATTAGAAAAATTTTTATTTTAATAAGATGTAATTTCTAATTATGACGAAATTACATTAAATCACCACATTATGTAATTTTATTATGCATAGTATATAAAAAGGGACTACAATGACCAATTTCCATATAATAAGTACTCTATTTCTACCTTAATACTCATCAAAAACTGAGGATTCTCTATGGGAAACTCAGCGGATCAATTAGTTCCATGTGCGTTCTGCGTATTAATGAGGATTTAAGGGCTGGTAAAAGTGAAACTGACATTGTAGAAATAAATTGGGGAAAGGCATAGCATTTTTCTATATTATAAAAGTAAATTAAATTTAACATTAAGTTTATTCCTCTTTTCCTCACTTCTAGAACACATTCAGCATTTTGAGTTAACTTTTGGTATTTTTCAATTAAAAACACAAATCCAAATACATTATTATTATTATTGTAGTAACAAATTTATGTATATAGTGTTTTGCCTCCCAGGAAATTAAACTTTTCTTAAAAGTTCCACTCTTGCTTAAAAGCCAAAACAATAACTTTAAAAAAGAGATTTAAAATTTCTGCATACAATAACTTTGCTCGAAGCAAGGAGACATTTTCAAGCACATTAACAAAATGATCTGTGTATGTTGTCATCTCCCTGCATGGCCCCCACCTCTGTTAGATCTGGACGTTTCTGAATCTGTTAGTGGTGAGACCTTGGTTTTTCAGGCCCCATCTGTATTTATCTACAAATAAATTTAAATGTTAATTATTTTTCTTACCAAAACAGTAATTTTTTTCCTTCAAACTACTAAATTGAGATATAAACAAACTACTGTTTAATCAAAAAGTTGGGAGAGGGACAAAATGTTTCTCTCCTCCTGAATGCAGTCAGGTTTCCTACTTCACAGGGAGTAAACAGACATATCTGTAGGATATAATTCACTAACTGACAGAAAAAATATAAACTGTTACTTCTAGCCTGCAGATAGTGATTAGATGTTATTTAAATGGCATTTTTCATGGAAATGACAGTAGAATTTTCAGAAGACGAAAATATGTGGGTGAAGTTGTCATAGCTAGACTTTGGGAGATTGAGAAAATATAGAGATTTTTTTTTAATCTATCTTTGGATAAAAAGAAAATACGAGAGCTAAGTCTGAAAGAGAAAAGATTTGTCTCATTAACAAGACAAATGAATGCAATATAAGGAAAATATTAGCTCTTTCAAAAATTCCCAATCCACTAGTCAATACAAATCTTTCATTTGAACAGATTTCCAATAGTAAACAAATACACGGGTGTATGGGTCTGTGACAAGCAGGGATCACGGTCCTCCCCCAGATGTCTGATTGCCTAAAATTTGTCATGCTGTTGAGGAAGTTTCTGAGGGTGCTGGGCAGCCATTCTTTCGACTGAGTCACGGTCCTTTCCTAAACTTCCAGGATGGGGAAGACTGACTCCCACTCACCATCCAGCTCATCAGGCTCAGTGATCATGCTACAGGCTGGGTCAGCTCTGTTCATCTATGATGTGTAGCTAATCATTCTGACAAGTGAAGAGTAGGAGTTGAAGAAATTCAGCACAGCCATTAATATGCTTATCATTGTTTTTGCTGTAAAATGTAACAGTTATATCTGCTTTAAAATATCAAGGGAAAACATTAACCATTTTTAATAGGATGGAAGCTCCCTCCATGCAGTCAATAGGCAATTAATTAACCAGGTTTTAAAGAGAAATATTAACAATAACCTATAGCTGTTGTGATCACAGATATTTAGAAAATAGCAAAACATCATTTAGATGGAAAATGAACCAGCAATAGGAAAAACTTGCTGCCTTTTAGGTTTTGTAAAAATTTTATTATTTTAAAATGAACTGTATCAATACCATTTTTAAGGCTCGTCTGTTTTTTTGGTGAATGACTGAAATCTATCTTGAATATTTTAATGGCTAAATCCAGTTGGGTAATATAAAATGACATGCAGAAAGTAAAAGAAACAAAGGTTGGGCAACGGTTACTTAACTAATAGGTTAAAGTAAGGGAAGTAAGAAAATGTAAGTGGAACAATTTAAATAATTTCATTCAAAATATAAGTGGGACGGAAAGTAGTATGCATCCCTAGTGGCCTAAACAGAAATGTGGAATCAACCCCACAGGAAAACGAATGGAATACAGCCTTCAGTCAAAATACAGAATTGTATTTCTTTATACCCTTTGTCCCTTTCCTTGTAAATATTATATGCTGTGCTTTTTAAGGAAATGATAGAATGTCAGGTTATATTTTCTACATGTAATGCAGACTAAATTCCATTGTAATGGACCTCAAAATAGTGCCCACATAATTTAATAATATTGAGATTGTTTTCCTTCCTTCCTCCTTCCCTCCTTTCCTTATTTTCCTCCTTCCTTCCCCCTCCTTCTATCATTTATCTAATATTTAACACCAGCTAACTCAAATATTATATTAAGAGCTGGAAAATATAGATAGGTCACCATGCCCATTCTTCTTTTTTTATTCTAAGCCTGAGATTTTGCCGACTTTCAAATCCACAAGTCAATTTCCTCTAATGTATTTTGGAAAGGGGGAGTTTTATTAGCTATTTTCTTGAGTTACCAACATCGCAATTTCTCTTTAATTTAGCTCCCCACTTCTCCGGGGGAGGAGTACACCTCCTCAGTTCCCCACCTGTAACTCTTTGGGACAGCAGACTTTCTTGCGTGATAGGTTTACCACTGTGTTATCTAGTTTAAAATAATAATAATACAACATAATCCAAGGTATGCTTCATTACTCCAAGTCCTGTCACCTTCCACTGTTCCCTGACAGGCCTGGGAGATAAATCTATTGGTTATTGTTGGCTGGCTAATAAGCAACACTTGCATCAAACACAACGGCGACAACAACAACAACTATACATGTGTGCGTGCACACACACACAACAGACACACAAACATGCACACACATGCACATAAAAAGCGCCGGAGGATAATCACAATTTAAACAATCAAATTTAAACATACATTGCGGAAGAGAAGTTGTGATCTAACTGCATCAAAATCAGCACAGTTGTGGGGCCGGCCCGGTGGCGCAAGCGGTTAAGTGCGCGCGCTCCGCTGCGGCGGCCCGGGGTTCGCTGGTTCGGATCCCGGGCGCGCACCGAAGTACTGCTTGGTAAGCCATGCTGTGGCGGCGTCCCATATAAAGTGGAGGAAGATGGGCACCGATGTTGGCCCAGGGCCGTCTTCCTCAGCAAAAAAAAAAAGAGGAGGATTGGCGGATGTTAGCTCAGGGCTGATCTCCTCAAAAAAAAAAAAAAAAAAAAAAAAATCAGCACAGTTGTGCTGCTCAGAGTGAGCATTATGTCATCAAGAACAGCAGCAGTTATACTTGGGTCAACTTTTTTGCTTTCACATTCTGTTCTTGGTCTTATTGGGGGCCCATTAGAAGAACAGCAGCAGTTATACTTGGGTCAACTTTTTTGCTTTCACACTCTGTTCTTGGTCTTATTGGGGGCCCATTAGAAAGCCACACATACCTGGCTGGTTGCTTCATAACGTAGAGCCAAGAGAAGATTTAAAATTGAAGCCTATCTTTATTTTTCAGGCCAGATAACTCATATATACTAATAATATAACGCAGTGCTATAAAAGCAAGAAACAATGCCCTTTCCACCACAGAGGAAAGAATAATGAATTCTGTACGAGAGACTTTGCAGAGATTACATGTAGGCCTTGAAAGGAGGGTAGAAATTAAACTGCCTATAAAATGGGAGAAAAGAACATATCACAGGGAAGAGAGTGAACAAAGACACAGAGATATGAGGAAGGTGGCATCTTTGGGAATAAGCAGGGAGGCTAGTGTGGCTCAAACGTAAGTTTAGGGGTGGGGAGCAGGATTGAGAGATGAAGATAGAGTGTGACCTCTTCCAACCAGTGTTTTCTCTTTTAATAATTAGAAGTAGTATTGCTCAAAATAAATACATCATCAACTATAGGTTTCAAATATTTAGTCACAGAGTTTGGTATTTTTGCAAATGACATGTAAGCATATAACTACATCTTTTTTACACTTTGTGTGTGTGTGTATGTGTGTGTGTGAGGAAGACTGGCTCTGAGCTAACATCTGTGCCTGTCTTCCTCTATTTTGTATAGGAGACGCCATCACAGCACAGCTTGATGAACGGTGTGTAGGTCTGCACCCAAAATCTGAACCTGCGAACCCCAGGGCAACGAAGCAGAGCATGCGAACTTAACCACTACGCCACTGGGCCGGCCCCATTTTTACACTTTAAAAATGAGTCATCGGATAACGGAACGCTCATACACGGCTGGTGGGAGTGCAAACTGGTGCAGCCACTATGGAAAACAGTATGGAGATTCCTCAAAAAATTAAGAATAGAACTACCATACGATCCAGGTATTGCACTGCTGGGTATTTATTCAAAGAACATTAAAACACCAATGTGTAAAGACATGCACCCCTGTGCTCATTACAGCGTTATTCACAATAGCCAAGACTTGGAAGCAACCTAAGTGCCCATGAAGGGATGAATAGATGAAGAAGATGTGGTATATATACACAATGGAATACTACTCAGCCATAAGAAACAATGAAATTCAGCCATTTGTGACAATATGGATGGACAGTGAGGGTATTATGTTAAGCAAAATAAATCAGAGGGAGAAAGCCAAATACTATATGATCTCACTCATAAGTAGAAGATAAAAACAACAAAAAACAAACACATAGAGACAGAGATGGGATTGGTGGTTACCAGAGGGAACGGCAGGAGGGAGGGGGGCGAAAGGAATGATTAGGCACATGTGTGTGGTGATGGATTGTAATTAGTCTTTGGGTGGTGAACATGATGTAATCTATGCAGAAATAGAAGCATAATAATGTACACCTGAAATTTATATGTTATAAAACAACCTTACTGCAATAAAATAAATGACTCATCATTAACAACACATCACTTTTTTTTTACTTGTTATACCTTCATTTGCATTCACTTTCTTTAAATTCTCATTTCAAAAGAACTAGAGAAACAATCTACTGAGCTGAAGTTAAATTCCATAACAGACTACCTCAAAGGAGTTTCTCTTATTACACAAAATTGCTTTGGGTAAAATGGTGCAAAGGTCTCATTCATTTCAATGAGCTTTACTTATTAAAAATAAAATGCATTTGTAATATGAACTTTTGTCTTTTTAACATGGGGATTCTTTCTAACTTTAAAATTTCCAGAAATCATAGTACTTATTTGCAAATGACATTCACTGTTTTTAAACAATCTTAGTTTCTCTTTTACTTTAAATTCAAATGTCATTTTGAATCTTATTTACTCAAGTTGTTTCTGTGATAAGGTATAATGAAGAGGGTTGATAAATTACCTGTACATTACACTACAGATTTTTCAGAAACAAATTGTTCTGATCAGTGTCAAGCCAACAGTACATGAACAGGACCAAGGAAGTAGTTTTACCTTGTCTGCAGGAAATAAGGGGGCGCATTTTAGGGAGAAAATTTAAAAACGGTAATAGAACTGATTAAAAGTTGGTCTGCCTTACATTAACACACTGCACTCCCAATTCCAAATATTGTCAGCGATAAAAATACTACTCCCTAACAAAACTCTTGTTGCTGTGTTAATATATTTGCTGTGATTACTGTGAGTTTTAATTTTAAAAATATGTATTGATATGTATATGTACATTTCAAGAAGGAGAGAAAAGAAGAAATGAGAGGTGGGAAACATTTGAATAAATAATGACTGAGAATTTCTAAAAAATTGAAGAAATATATCTATCCTCAGGTTGTGAAGATCCATACAATGCTAAATAGAAAAGACTGCGGAAAGGTTAACAGATTTAGGTAGCATAGTGAAATTTAAGAACATCAAAGGCAAAGAGAAGTTTCTAAGTCTCTAGAGAGGTAAAAGCAGAACATCTCCAAAGAGAAAGATCTGATCGAATAAAATTAGAATTTCCAATTGCGACAATAGTGCAAGAAGGCATAGATGAATTTATCTATTTTATATAGCATGGAGTAAACTATAAATTTTATATCCAGAAAAAATAGCATTTAAACGTAAAATCAAAATATTCTTAGCTATATTATCACACATTGACCTTTCTCTGAAAGGCCATCTAACTTACTGAATGGAGCAAAAAAAGCATTAAAGCAGTAAGATTTATCATATAATTAAGCAACAAATAAGACATAAACATGTTTACCCATAATAATGATTATATTTATTGTTAACATTATTGAGTGTTTATTATGTGCAAGACTCAGGTGGAAATAATAAAATACATGTGAATACTTTCCTATGTATGGTATTTAAACTTCACAACAACCCTATGAGATAACTACTATTATCAATCCCAAGTCACAGTTACTCAATTTGAAACTGAAATTCAATATAGATTGGAATGGAAGGGGATGAGGAGGAATGACCTACCAGTTGGCATTTTACAAATGCACACGTTTGAGAATAAAATATATTGTTCAGTTTTAGGTATCAATGAGAAAATTAAGCATAAAGGTAGATTGAAATATTTTAAAAAGAAATTTAGGAGAAAACATAGAATTATAACTTTTAAAATAATAGGAAAAAATTTGATCTCCCATTAGAAGTTAGGAAAGGAGAAATATAAGAAAAAATACTTAAAACAGTTGTAAGTTAGGAGAGATATGTCTTGATATAAAAGTAATTGTGATCCTTTTAAATGGGCTAAACTCACTAACCGAAAGACAGATATGTGCAGATCAGTGACTCGTCCCTAAAAAAATTCAGCAATATATTTTCTACAAGATGTACTTAAAAACTAATGATGCAGAAATATAGAAAATAGAAGGGTAAAAAAGTTATACCCTGTATGTACAAACTAATAAGTGCTAGACTAGCAAATATAACATCAAATAAAACCGATTTTAAAGGGAAAAAAATCAATAAAAATTGAAGTTGCATACTCCCAATGGAACAATAGATCAATTCTTATTATAATAGTGACATTATATGGCCTTAATATGGCCTTGACATAGGCAAAGAAACAAGACGTGATGAAAGAAATAGACAAATCAACAACTGAAGTTGTAAATTTTAATATACCTTTCTTGAGAACCGATAGAGCAAATTTACAGAAAATAAACAAAAGTATAATAGCTGTAATAATGTGATTAATAAACTATATAATATATGCAACTTTATACATCACAGAAGACACTTTCTTTTTAAGCATATATGTAATATTTACAAAAATCGCGTCATATTCTGACTCCCAAGAGAATCATTGATAAGTTTCAAAGAATCAATTTCTTGAGGACTATGTTCTTTGACTATGTATTTGAACTTAGAAATTAATAACCAAAATACTGCTAAAATCCTCATATTTCCCTAAACTACAATATATACCAGTGAATAGACAAGAACTAGGTAGATGGAAGAGGTTTAGCCCATGGGTGACAGCTATGAATCAGAATCCATCTTTGGAGAACAGGACTGGCAAAATATAAGCAGGATATCAGTCCCAGCTGAATGAACTGGTGTGCAGGATGAAATTGCTGTCCTGCGTGAAGGAAAGTAAAGGAAATGGTCAGGTCAGGGAATCTAGACGTTGGACCGACTCTGCACACTGGGTCAACACATCGGGAGATGGGTGCTGGCGTCCACAGCCACCAGGTAATCTCAGTAGTCTAGACACTTCTCAAGAGGCTCTGTATCCTGGGTCTCATTAGCTGCAAAATCACTTGTGGAGACATGGTAGAGAACAGGAGTCAGTCAACAGATCGTGGATTTCGAACAGTAAAATTCTGTTCCCCTGACTTGATCTGGCAATCAGATTACCCTTCAGTGTGAAAATATCTCAGTGGATTTGCTTGTGATGATTTGGGAATTGCAAAGGCCCACAATGCAGCATTGATGCAGTACCTATCCAATAGTCACAACAACTAGATTTACACAAATAAGAAGAAAGAATCAGTGATTACTGAGGCATATCTTCTCTTCATTCTGAGCATTAGCAAAGAAAATTTAAAAAATCAACTTCAAAAAAAGTTTTTACCTGTTATCAATTTGTCCTACCATATTGGTGTCCTTTTAAGCTTCATGGCTATCAATGAAAAGACTATTTGATTTCGTACTATCATCAGACCAAAGGTATAGTACTCTTTCAGCCTATGTGCAGAGATCCTCCTCTTCTTACATTCTGCACTTTTGTCATGCAAATGGACTGTTATTTACTTTTCAATCAGTGGCTCATGCATCTGAGAATAAAAGGAACTAAAAGAGTCTTAAAAAGGGTATCCACATCGTACAGCACTATACAAGATAGACAGCAACATTCACTGAATATCTGTCAAATAAATAAGACCTTTCATCCTACAGAGACAATAAATAAAGAACTAATGACTATGCCAATTACTATAACTGATTAACAAATAATGCAAAACTAAGCAGTTTAAAAAAATGATTTTATTTTGCTCATAATTTTTGGGTCAGGAATTTCCAAACAGCTTGGATAGACAGTTCTCACTTGGGTTCTCTCGTGGAGTTTCAATCTGATGTCAGGTGGGGTCAAGTCATCTGAAGGCTTTTTTGAGTGGGGCATCTAATATGGCTCACTCACATGGCTGGCACTTGAATCTGGTTATTTGTTGGGGCTGTTGACTGGTGTTTATACATGTAGCCTCTTCAGCACATTGGTATCAGACATTTAGTAAGTGATATTTCTTACATGGCGGTGGCTTCACCAAGAGTAAGTGTCCCAGAGGCCCAGGAAGATGCTCTATCACCTTCTATAACCTACCCTCAGAAGCCACATAGTGTCACTTCCGCCATAATCTATCCATCAAAGCAGCCACAAGTCCACTTAGATTCAAGAAGAGGAGAAAGAGACCCACCTCTTGTTGGTAGGAGATTTGTGGAGATTTGATTTGTGGACATGTTTTAAAACTTACAAAATGATGAACAGGTCATTAGGCAATAAAGATTTATTCTAAACTAAATTGAAATGTCCACAGGCTTCATTCTAGAGATGAAAATGTAGAGATTTCAATTACTTGAATTATCCACAATTAATGTGAAAATGTCCAATAGCTGAAGATTGCATTTGCTTTTAATGCATGTTTTTTGTCACACTATAAAATAGGCATAAAACTAAGACAATTTTTTCATGAAAACATCAGATTCAAAGAACACCAAATTCCTTTACTAAAGTTTGATGTTTCCCTATCTGAAACATCAACTTTAAACATTGATAGAGGATTAGTCATATAATTGCCCACTATGTGGACCTAGCTTTAAATGAACTTTAACTTTTACTTCAAAGGTCAACATATCACCAGTAAGTGATAATTAACTAGCCAACGTTTAAAAATCAATTCTCCTTATGAAAATGTCTTAACTTGTAGCGGTAATTATGGAAAGTTTTTATATTTAAAGTCAATAAAAAACAATGGAAGAAAACACTATAATTTTAAATTAAAATTCTACATGTGGCAATTTTTTTTATTTTTTTGGTGAAGATGACTGGCCTTGAGTTAATATCTGTTGTCAATCTTCCTCTTTTTGCTGAGGAAGATTAGCCCTGAGCTGACATCTGTGCCCATCTTCCTCTATTTTATGTGGGATGGCACCACAGCATGGCTTGATAAGCGATGCGTCAGTTTTCTCCCAGGATCCCAACCTGTGAACCCCAGGCCGCCAAAGCGGAGGGCAGGAACTTAACCACCACACCACCCGCCGGACTTTCTATATGTTACTTTTTAAATGTGACAGAATGTCATTGATCAAATAATTGAGAGCGGATGTAAAAAGTCTGCTGCCGCTGTAGAGATGTCTGTGACATCTGCTTCCCCATGTGTTGCAAAAGAAAGTAGCATGCCCTTAGACGCTTTCCTTTCTCTGTCCTTAAAAACAATAAGAAAAAAACCTTGTAATTGTTTCTAGGTGAAAATTTCTACATTAGCCATTGTTTACCAACTGTATAGGAAAAAAATTTAGAGATTCATATAATTAGATTGCATTTGCTGCACACATTCATCTATTTATTAAATGGTTTATGAACACACAGAGCTTTCCTTTCATTCATAATTGATTAAATTTGTTATTTAGAGACAGATTATTTCTGAAGTTATTACTGGCATTTTACAAAGCTCCAAGGGAGATGGCACATTTCTTTAAAAACAATCTATACTTCATGCAAGGTCAATCTTTAAAGGGAAACAGTAAGGATTCAAGGGTCATTATGTCAGGCTTATTTGTTTGAAGACTCCAAGTCCTACATGAAAATGAAAAGAGTCATAAAGCATATCTTTTCCTTACTTCTCACCCTCCTCCAGTACCTAACATGTCTTGCAGTGAAAACGCTGCTTCTGTAAACAGAATATGGAATTCATTTGTGAGTAGCGTTTTTGCTCTGTGTAGTACTAGTGACAGAAACATTTGGTTTGAAGCCAAAAGATACTATTTTAGGCTTAGTATAATTTTCCAGCTGTTGTTGGGGAAAGCATGTTCCACTTCCCCACCCGTTACGCTGACATACTCATCTATACATTTATATTTCGCCTCTTTTTCAAATCAGTGATGCAGCTGCTATAATATGCCTCCTCCTTCTAGCAGGTGGTAAATTATTCTCTGCATAAAATGACATCATTCCCTATCTTGCAGAAAACACGCCCTCTGAGCTGAGGAAAGGGCAGAACCGTTATAGGAAACAAAATTTAGATGAATTTACCACACTGTATGTCGCGGAACTACATCATATATTTTAGAAAATTAACAACTAAAGGCAATAAATCAAGTTATTAATAACATTTGAAAAAGAATCAGTAAAATGTAAATAATTAACGATTTTAATAATTAAAATAGTAGTCTTATTTTGCCTTGTTTGGAATCAATGCTAGGGTAAACATGATTTGTTGTGTGATCCTACTCCCATCGTGCTTCTTCCACAACAGAAAGAAAAACATTTGTATTATACTTAAGATAATTTCTCAGACTATGAGGTTATATTTAATTGATGACTTGGTGATATGTTTTACTAAGCAAAACTACATAAAAATTTCCATTAGTGTTACACTTGCTTAAAACTTTCTTCCTCTCAAACAGAAACGTTTTTAATAGTCAAAAAAATGGCCTTTGGCTGACATTCAATTTTGAAATTAATAAGAAGTATTTCATTTTTTTAAACCAAGATAGAGAAGGAAATGATGTCAGAAAACATAGAACCAGTTGGACTATCCAGCAACCTACTGTAGAGATGTGGGTCTATTAAGAAGCATGTGACATCATATTTACCATGAATTAAGAATTGCTTTAATAGATATTTTATTTTAAATTACCTGACATAGATGAATCAGCATATTTATATAGTATATTGTAAAAATTTTATACACAAATAAAATCATGTTGATGTGTACTTATCAGTATTTTCTTTTGTAGGTATGTTCATCTCTTAGTTACCTTTAAATGTCATAAAAAGAGTAGAGTAAGAGATCAATAGTTTAACCTCTACTTTGTTATAGAGACAATACCTCATAACATTTATGTGGGTTTTAGAAGGAGCTGGACTTTGAACACATAGAGTAATGGTTTCTTGTATGCATTACTTCATATACAATAAAAGTAAATCTGGATTAGGAAGAAACTTAGATTTTTCAGAGATGAAAGAGATCAGTTTCAAATTCATGCTAGTGTTAGAGAAATTAAATATCCCTGGTAATAAAGAGCATTGAAAACGATTGGCAAGCCCACTAAAGCTAAGAAACATATTCTAATCTATGCTGAAGATCTACTGATTACCAGAATAGAAGGAGAAGGGTTGATGGTGCAGTTTTGCTGGAAGGCTGTTGACTAATTGAGTATATCCTTTCTGGAAGATGATAAAAGATGTCATGAGGAAAATATTTCCAATATCTAATAGTCTTCTGTTCTAACAAGACAGGCCAAGAAGATGAGAGATGATAGATGGCAGTTATCTAGTGTAGGAAAATTTCTCTCTAATTAGTCTTAGCACAAAGTGGTCCCAGTGAATCTTTACTGAATGGATGCAAGAATGAAGAAAGTATTCTCCATACTTTTAGAAGAGTTAAAAGAAACACCTCTCTCTGCTAAGCCAATAGTCAGTGTGTGAAGCCAGTGTTAGTAACTCTTTAAAATTTCCAGAAATTCTCCGTAAGGGTTAAGATCAGAGTTAGATTATTAGGTAGTAAATAGATAACAAATATATTGTTAGGAGTCATGTTTATGTTGTACTTAGAAATATTTTTAAAATGCTCTTGCATTAAAGATAATATATATTCTAGTAGCAAATTTAAAATATTCATATGAACAAAAATAAGAAGACTCCTCCATGATTCCACCAACCAGATGTAACCATTTTTATCACAGTAGTGTATATCCTTCCAGCTATTTAGAGATATGTAATTGGAATCTCTAGTTATTGGAGTCATAATATTAAATGGTTTTATTTTTCCTAATAATTCCAATAAACATATCACTTAAACCACCCTAACATTCACCTCTACTTACACACAACTCACATACTCCTTTCTTACTGGGTAGTGCCTTCATCACTGGCATCTTACTCTGATTATACACTTTTCACGTAGCTTTAGTTACTAGAATATTCTAATTGGGAAATTATTATTCAAACTCAAAATTGATCCAAAGCTTTGGTCTCTGTCTTTCAACCTTGGCAGATCAGTGACCCCAGTTCCTTGGAGTGGAAGAGAAAGGTCACAGTCGTGCACTGAAATGTTTCTTCCTTTTTCCTCTTCTATTTTTTCCTCAGGCTTTGTCACTTCTAAGCGATAAAGATGTCAGTTCTCAAATGACGTCAGTTCATTGTTGGCTATGGGAATTTAGAATATGTGGTACTTGGCAACTTTTGAACTCAGCTTTACGCCATAGGCACAATAAGAAAAATTTTCCTTAGCTATGTACACACACACACGCACACACATGCACACACATACATATACACATACACGTAAATTTTTTTTAATGGGAATTATTACACAGATTTCTTTGTGATCTATTTTTAACATGCATTTCATCATAAACTTTGTTCCATATTAATCTTCACCAATAAAAACTTTTCTCTTTTCCACATTACAATAATATGTGCTTCTCTCAACAAGTGAAACAATATATTGCAAAATATATATAAGTCAAGCTAATTATCTTTCTCTACTTCCCTTTACCATTTCATTGAGATAACCAATGTTAATAGCCTATATGCATACTCTCACTCCTTTTTTTTCTTGCTCATAAATATCCCTACAAGCACATATATTCACATATAGGTTATCTAGTACTTTCTCTGTTATTGAAGCGGAATCATATTATACACTTAATATGCAGCAACTTTCTTTTTCACTGAAGATTAGACTCCCCATAACCTGGAAGAGAAAGATTTAACAGCTTTTCAAAACAAGCTGCTATAAAAACACATATATGTAGGCAAATATAATTTTACATGCACTGATTTTATTTGTGGGAATACCACTTTCTTTCCTTCTCTTCCCCCAGGCAGTCTGTGCTAGAAATCTGAGGTATATACGTCTATTCTTTTTTTCGTAATCTTCTCTACATTTCTTCACACACACACCTGCACGTGTGTATAAAATAGAGTAATCGATAACTTCAAACACCCTTTCCACATACTACCTTTTAAAAAGTCAACACTAAGGCCTGAAATGATGATTGAAGAGGGCCAGTTCAAATATACAGCTCCTCCTCCGACTCTTGGGTGCTCACCAAGGCTCAGAACATTTATGAGCCTGTGTAAATCTTTCTCCAGCATGTCCAGTAACCCACAGGTCTCTGAAGAGTAAACAGTCTCTGGGACTTCAGACTCATTCCTGAACCCTCCAGCTTGCCCCTCAAGCTTCCAGGTTACCTAGCTCCTGTATTTCTAAAGCAGTGATTCTCAAACATTTTGTTCAGAATCCCTGTATCTTCTTAAGTTATTCAGGATCCAAATTACTTTGTTTCTGTAGGTTATAGTGTCGCTGAATTTTTACATTAGATTAAATCAGAGAAATTTAAAAAAATATTTATTTACATTGGAAACAATATTAAACACATTACAATAAAATAAAAGCAACTAGAAGGATGTGCAGCTATGACATACAACTATCTACTGGGGCTTTGGGGGAAAAATACATTACATGTAAACATAACACATTTTTTGAAAACTTACTATAATTTGAAAATAATATTAAGGTATTAATGCATAATTAGACTAAACGTAATATATAGGTGTTGAAAGTATCTGTGGAGAGATTTATAAACATCATATTTATGAATAAAATTCCTTTCCTTTTCTGTTCATAAGTCCATATTAATTTTTTTGAATTTGATAATTTAAAGATATATTCTGTACTGTCATTGTTCCTGGATAGAAAATGTTATTCTTGGCTGTTATGGAAAAAAATTTAGAGATGACTAAGACTCCAAATATCTGATAAGCCACCTACTATAATCAAGCTTCCTGAGAGAAATATAAAGTTGGCCCATCACAAGTAAATCCACACTATGCATTACAGGAGGACCTTAGTCCCAAACCCTTTATGGAAGCTCCTTAGACATAAGATTAGAATAAAACAGCTAATTTTGGCTCCTTTACCTTTGTCTCACATACAAAACTTGGCACGCCTCATTGAAAAGAAGAGATATCTAAAGACTGTGGAAGAAAGAGCCCCAGTACAGGCCCATCTCTACTCCCCGACTGGGAGCTCCTGCCTATAGTAAAACAGATGGTTTGTTTCCTTAGCTGTGACTCACATTAGCTCTGTGACTATCTACCTGAGTGGAGCCTGAAGAGAGTGAGTGCGTGAGTGAGGGAGTGAATTAGTGAAAGAGTGAGAGAGTGAGTGACAGTGAGTAAGAGAGTGAGTATGTGAGTGAGTGAGTGTGTGTGTGAGTGTGTGAGTGAATGTGTGAGTGTGTGAGTGAGTGAATGAGTGCATGAGTGAATGTGTAAGTGTGTGATTGAGTGAATGAGTGCGCGAGTGAGTGTGTGAGTGAATGAGTGAGTGAATGAGTGAGTGAGAGAGTGAACAGGAGTGGGTCAATGAGTGAATGAGTGACTGTGAGTGTGTGTTTTGTAGGGACATTGCTGGCAATGAGCTCCCCCTAGAGGTAATCGAGTGCATCTCCCTGTCTATGAAGTTGAAATTGCTAAGAAACTAAATACAATTTCAGGTGTACATATGCTCTATTAGTGTACATATATGTGTAGATAGAAAACCAAAGATTTTCTCTATATGTGTAAGACTATTGTGTTCAAAAGTTGGCTCCTCAAACATTTGGGTCTCTCATAAAGGCACAGTAAGTTAGAGCTACAAGGAAAAATAAAAGTCATCTTCATCAATAATATTATCTTATAAACAAGAAAAATAATACTGATTATGGAGGACATGAATTTGAAATTTACTAGTTGTCAGAATAAAAAAAAAATCTGTGGACATATATCTCTCAAGCCTGATGTTCTATCTTTGCATTTTTAGTCTTCATATATTTTTGGATTAAAGTGCTTTAAATAGAATTTTGTATAGAGTTTTTAAATAAATGTTTTTAGATTTACAGAATTATTGTGAACATAGTACAGAGAGTTCCACACCCAGTTTCCGCTATTATTAACAATTTACATTAGTATGATACCTTTTTTACAGTTAATGAATTAATATTTATACATTATTAGTAACTAAAGTCCATTCTTCATTCAAATTTCCTCAGCTTTCCTTAATGTCCTTTCTCTGTCCCAGAACCCCATCCAGGATACCAGTTATCTTGTCTCCTTAGCTTTCTCTTGTTTGTGACAGTTTCTTGGACTTTCTTGTTTTTGATTACCTTGACAGTTTTCAGGATTACTGCTCAGGTGTTTTGTAGAACGTCTCTCGGTGGGGTTTGTGAAGTTTCTCTCATGGTTAGAACAGAGTCATGTGTTTGGGCAGCATTAGAGTGTTTAGTTGGCCTAACTGTAGTAATCACATTAAAGTTCGTTGCTCACAGCCAAGTTTCCTGAGAGATGGCCTTCAGGGAGAATAACCTCCAGCAAAAGGCAATCAGGAAGTTCAAAGTTTTTAAGTGCTCAATGGTGCTTTTGACCTTTATCCTTTCAGGAAGTTTCTTTGCTTACGTAAACATTGTATTAATTCATATCAGGATTCTCAATGCTATATACATGGAAGGAAAATTATCAAGAAAGTTAATTCCTAACAAAGACGTAAAGTTGGTTTATAGATAAGGTAAACATTCACCCCAATTTGACAAGAATATTCCCAATTTCTACCTGTTGTCCCATGGTCATGTTTAATAGCCTCTCCCCACACTTTTAAAATGGTTGCAGATGGTATGATAAATCATTTGGCTGTGGATTTGTTTCCTGCTGTTGCTGTAACAAAGTACCAGAAATTTAGTGGCTTAAAACAACACAAATTTATTATTGTGTAGTTCTGGAGGTTGGAAGTCTAGAATCAGGTTCCCTGGGCTAAAATCATGATAGACACAGGGCTGAGTTCTTTCTGGACGCTCTAGGGGAGAGCCCATTTCTGACTTTTTCAGCTTCTCTTGGCTCCTGGCCCCTTCCAGCAATGATATCACTCTGACCTCTGCTCTGTCATCACATTTCCTTGCCTGTGACCCCCTCAGCTTCTTTTTACAGAGACCTTTGTGAATACATTGGGCCCACCTGGACAATCTAGGATAATCCTTCAGTTCCGAGACCCTTAACTTAATCACATCTTCAAAGTCTCTTTTGCTGTTTAAGGTAATATATTCACAGGTTGCCGGTGGACATATTTGGGAGGCCATTATTCTGCCTACCGTACACCCTAGTAATAAAGAACAATTTAAAAAGCTTAAAAAAATTCACTTTGAATTGTGAAGAGTGAAGGTTGGATTCAAGACTTAATTCTGAGAACGCATTTAAATTTAAACCCTTGACCTCTCCATGCATTTCTACCATTCATCTGCTGTTAAGGTATAAGAAGAAGAATTATGGAAATTTATACTATTTAGCGGTAATCTGGGATAAGAAGAGAAGGCAATGTAGCATGAATTTATGGCATTTTGTTTATTAGACTAGACTCTCATCTCCTAACATTGAAATGTGGACCTAAGAAAAAGCATAGAGCAGGTGAGTTCATATGGAAAAATAATAAACTTTCTAGACTTCCAGGGTCTTATATCACTTGATCAGTTTTCTGCCTTACTAATTTTGTGACATCCGAACGAAGTGAGCAATGTATATTCTCCAAACTAAAAGCCTTTAGTGAGTCATTCCTTGAAGAAAGCTCGGTGGATTTCCTTAGAATGACTAAATTAAGCAGAGTTAGAGTTGCTTGCAGAAGTGGCGGTGTAGACAGTGGATAGCGGCCAAATAGGTAATGAAGCAAAATGGAATCCTTCTAAACATGTAAGACTTTTTAAACCAATAGTCAATTTTCAGTGGACCACCAAGGTTATTTCCAAAACGTGCAACTCAAAATTTCCATGCTGGATAAAAATAATTCAGAATCTTTCATAGTTAGATCACACCCCGTCTCTGGGTGAAGGCTGCTTTAATCTGTGGTGGATTACAAATGGCCACAAATACTTGGGCACTCTTTTTTTTTTTTTTTTTTGTGAGGAAGATCAGCCCTGAGCTAGCATCCGTGCTAATCCTCCTCTTTTTGCTGAGGAAGACCAGCTCTGAGCTAAAATCTATTGCCAATCTTCCTCCTTTTTTTTTTTTCCCCAAAGCCCCAGTAGATAGTTGTATGTCATAGCTGCACATCCTTCTAGTTGCTGTATGTGGGACATGGCCTCAGCATGGCCAGAGAAGCGGTGTTTTGGTGCATGCCGGGGATCAGAACCCGGGCCGCCAGTAGCGGAGTGCGCGCGCTTAACCGCTAAACCACGGGGCCAGCACGTGCACTCTTTCTAATGAGAAATGAGGTCTGAGTCCTCCCTTGAAGCTGGGCTAGATTCTGCCTTGACTAATACAGTAGAGTGAAGATAATGCTACACCAGTGTTGGCCCCAGATTTTAAGAGAGCGAGTAGCTTGCTTCCAAGGAGTGTGCTGAGCCACCATGTAAAGTTCTGACTGACCTGAGGACTCCATGCTGTGGGGAAGCTCGACCTAGTGCTGAGACCATGTGGAGAGAGAGAGAGAGAGAGAGAGAGAGAGAGATGCCTGCCTAGCCCCTAGCTCTTCCCACTACTCTATCTGGAGACACAGTTTTTGTGGAGCAGAGATAAATTATTTTTACTAAGTCCTGCTCAAATTCTTGATCCTCAAATTGTGAGAATAAGACAGCAGTTGCTGTTCTATGACACTAAATTTTGGTGTAGTCTGTTCTACCACAGTAGTTAATTCGTACACAAGGTGCTTGCCTTTATTCTTAAGAAACTTGGGGGAAATTCTCTTATTAACCATTTTCTGTCCACCTTTCAAAAAATTTTTGCTCAATTTGGGAATTCTTTCATTTACCTCATGAATGGTTTTCACCGCTTGGCTTATCTCTTTCAATTGATTTTTTTTTTTTGGAATGTCTACCTAATTCTTGATTCTGGGTTTAACCCAGAACTAAAAATTGTGTTTTGCTTTTACACTCCCTTCTGTATCCCAAAATCTGACTTTCCTACATGTAAATTGACTCCTACATCCCAAATCTACCTGGAGTAAACTGATACATTTGGGATAGAATATTTTAATTTTATATTATGGTAACCTGGCCTAAGGGGCCATTTTTTAAAACTTAGATTTTTAAAACTATCTTAACCCTTGGCTTTAAAGAGTATACTATATTGTTTATTTAAATTTTGAGAACACTTTTTGAATTTCTATTATTTCGTACAATTTTATAATAATTTCTATTATTTTCAAATTAGAAGACACAAAAATAACCATGTGTCAGCCACTTTTCTAATCACTCAGGTTACAATAGTGAACTAAAAAAGACCAAGATGGTCTCTCATTAAACACAAATGTTAGTGGTGAGAAAGAGAAAATACATGCATAAACAAGCAAATAAATAAATACGTGGTATGTCAGGCTGTGCTGTCCTTCATGGTAGCCATTGGCCACATATGGCTATTTAAATTTAAATTGCATTTAATGAAAATTAAATAGAATACAAAATTTGGTTCCCCAGTGTCACTGGACACACTTCAAAGGCTCAAGAGTCTTGAGTGGGCAGTGGCTACCACACCACACAGCGCAGGTTACAGACTTTTCCATCTTCACAGAAAGTTCTATTGGCCAGCATAGAATATTTAATTAAGGTAAGGAGAGGTGTTCACAACAATTTGAAAATTTAGAGAAGCAAAAATATTTCTTAGTGTATTTCTAAGGGCGTGATATGGATCTTTGAAAGGATCAGCATTCATTAAGGGCACAGTTTAGTTTAGGATTCTGTTAGTTTTCTGTTTACAATTCCTCTACAATAAAGAAAAAGCAGTATATTAACCATGGTCTTCCCTACTTCTGTGGTATGAATCAGACGAAGTGTTTAGAGATGCTATGAAAGAGGAAACTTTTGTGTGTGTTTATGGCTGATTATAAAAAAACAGTGAAAATACTATAGAAAAAGGTAATATAATATTGAAGCCTAAACTTTACCCATAATTTGACTCAAATTTGAATTGCTAGGGAAAACTATAATTTATAAAGTATTTCAAGAAGCTCGAATTTTAATTTAGACAAATATTGTTCAACAAGATAAATCAAACATCTCTTTGGCTAATTTGATTTTAATTGCTTTTTAGTTATCATCTTCTGTCTTTGGTTCATCAAGAAGATCTATACCTGCACTCAATTTTTTGTGAAATCATAGTGACTTGCATGTAAATATTTCTAAATTATGATCATGTTTTATTACCATTTAAATGTATATTAGGTGAAATGTTAATGAGGTGAAAGGCTTACCACTGTGCCACTGAATGAAAAAATTTAAACAAAAAGTGCTACATTGGAGATTAGAAAAAACAAAAACATATCATTCATAAAATTCAGAAATTGTTTAGAATAAAAGCTCATAGAAAACAGAATAAAAAGAAACTTTTTTAACTAGATAAAAGTAGCTACAAGAAACTCTCAGTAAATTATTTATTGATGTTAAATAAGAAACAATACAGTAATAAAGGTCCAGTTTATAACATTTATTGTACGTATTGTGAGAGGTCTTAGCGTTTATACTTATGCAAGGAAAAAAAGAGCTCTGATGATTATAAAGAAAGAAAAAAACTATCAGTACTCACAAATAATATGATTATCTTTACAGAAATTGTAATATAAAAGGTTACCTAGATTTCCATGCAATGACAAAAACATATATTTTTGAGGATCCCACTTATGATAGAAACAATCATATGAGACACTTATGAGTATAGGTAAAAAAGATGCATGCAAAAGCTTTATGGAAAAAGTATATAAATATATTGAAAGATATTAAGAAAGTTCTAAGTATATGAAAGAAAATACCATGCTCAGGGATAGAAACTTCATTTCATAAAGATAGTTATTCTTTTCAAATTTATGTACAGATTCATCAGAATTCCAAACAAAATACCAAAATATACAAAAGGACAAGCAGATCCGAGAATAGTTAAGGCATCTTGAAGAAGAATGACAAGATTGGGGTTGGGGCCGTTTTCTATATGGAGACATATTATAAAACCACCATAATTAAGAGGATCTGTTTTGGTTCAGGGATAAATAAGCAAAGCAATAGAAAAGAATGGAGAGAGGATAAACAGACCCACCCCTACAGAGATTTGATTGACAACCAACGTGCTGTTGCTTATTAGTCAGAATATTTTGAACATCCTAACAAATGGCGTTGTGAATTTTAGTAACCCACATTTTTAGAAAAGGCAATTTTATACCCATAACACCTAAAATCAAGCCCAGAGGAATTTTAGAATAAAATACAGAAGAATATCTTTATCCTCTCCAACAGGAATTTCTCAAATGAGACACAAAATATGTGTCTTAAAGAAGTTTAATGAACTTGTTAACTATAATAAAATGAAAATATATTTATCAAAAGAACTATGGAATAAAAAGCAAGCCACATACTAGCAGAAGATATTTGCAACATACAGCATAGAGAAAAGATTATTTTCCAAACTATATAAATGTTTCCTACAAACCAATAAGAAAAAGACTCAACTGTGTAGATAAAAAAAATGGACAAATATGTAAATGGAAAGAGGGAACATGCAGATATGTTTTATCTTATTTCTTCATAGGAAAATGCAAATTAAACACATAATGAGATATCATATTAAAGAACTAAATCGGCAAAAATTAAAATAGACTGATGACACAAAATGTTGTCATGGATACAAAATAGCAGGAACTCTAATAAACTGCTGGTGGGTTTGTAAATTATAAATACTCTGGAAAACCATTTGACATTATCTAATAAAAGTGAAGACATGTATATTTTAAGGCAAAATAATTTTATCCTTAGGTGTGTAATGTAGAAAATCTTTCATATGTAGTACCGAATATTTCTATCTTCTATCTCCATGGAGCACATTTTTGTAATATCTAAAATCTGAGACTAATCTGAATATCTATCAACAATATAATGAACAGATATATTCATACAGTGGAATATTTTATATAAAAATAAATGAACTATAGTTATACATGTGAAAATAGATGCATTCCAACAAAATAAGGAGTGAAAAAACTTGTCCATGGGCGGTTAAGTGCTCATGCTCTGCTGCTAGCGGCCTGGGTTTGGATCCCGGGTGTGCACCGACACACCGCTTGTCCGGCCATGCTGTGGCAGTGTCCCACATAAAGTGGAGGAAGATAGGCATGGATGTTAGCTCAGGGCCAGCATTCCTCAGCAAAAAAAAAAAAAAAAAGAGGAGGATTGGCATGGATGTTAGCTCTGATCTTCCTCACACACACAAAAAAAACTTGTCCAAAAGAGTACGCATAGTATGATGTAATCCATGTAATTTTACGAAAAAATGTTGAATAATATATTATTTAAGATAGATATGTAATATCTATGCTTTTACTTTTTTTAAAAAATGACTAATATTGAGTTAAATTCCACATTTTTCAACTGCTTGCTCAATAACTTGTACAAATCTTCCTCATAAAGATAATTATAAAAGCCATATATTATATTTTTAAACAATCATTCCCTTTAAAGCATCTGTGGAGTACCAAAATAGTGAGGTTTCTTTGGGCTGAGATATAGGACAGAAAGGGAATCCAGAGAGAGGTTAATGAGTGCCTTCACCAGCTTCTTGGGGTTAGGGATCCGTCAGGGAAGTAGACCCTGGTAACCATCCTCTGCTTTGGGTTGGGAATCCTAAAGTGTGGCTCTCAAGGAAGGTAAACAAGAATAAAATGTCCCTGCAAGCACTACGGTTTGACTTTGCATCTCTGGGCACCCAGCACCTCAAGAACTGAGGTACCCCAAATCTCTACAACCCAAGAACTAGGCAGACACAAAGAAAATTCTCTCTGGGAGGGAAAACATCATCCTATGTCTGACATTATTGCAACAAATAATTTTGCAAATACAGTGTCCAATGCCCAATCAAAGATGACATGCAGTAGGAGACAAAGGAGAACCAGATTTAAAAATAAAAAGACTGGAGAAACATATCACTGGGGCACCTGAAAACAACTATACTTACTATGTTTAAGCATATAAAAACCCAACAAAATTTTTATAATGAAAAGTGACAGTACATATTTGGAAAATAATAAGGCATTCTAGAATTGAAAAATATGGTACAATAAGGAACCCAATGGACATGTTTAACAATAGATTAAACAAAATTAAATAAACAGTTGGGATCTGGAAGATATCTTCATGGGAGATGTCCTCCATAAAGGAAGCCATGGGCATGAGGCTACAGGAGCTGAGCAGGGCTGCTGAGGACAGGACATGTGGACATGACTCATTCATAGAGTCACCAGGGGCTGGAGTCGACTTGACGGCATGTAACACACACACATGTGGAAGATAGGACAGAAAGAATTATCCAAAATGAAGCATTAAAAGGAAAAAAAAAAAGAAAATACTGAAGAAAGTATAAAATATCTTTAAGAAACAGTGAGAAGGACTGACATACAATTTAACACACACTACACAAGGAGTGAAGAGAGAGAAGAAAGAGGTGAAAGATCTGTACACTGAAACTGATAAAACATCGTTGAAAGAAACTGAAGAAGACATAAGGAAATGGAAAGATATTCCATGCCCTTGGGTTGGAAGAATTAACATATGTAAGATGTCCATACTTCCTAAAGCAATCTACAGATTCAATGCAATTCCTATCAAAGTCCCAACTACATTTTTCATGGAAATATAACAAAGAATCCTAAAATTTATAAGGAAAAACAAAACACCCCAAATAGCCAAAGCAATTCTGATAAAAAACAACAAAGTTGGAGGTATCACACTCCCTGATTTCAAAATATACCACAAATCTATAGTAATAAAAACAGCATGGTAGTGATGCAAAAAGAGACACACAGATCAATGGAACAGAATCGAGAGCCCAGGAATAAACCCATACATCTATGGTCAGCTAGTTTGCGACAAGGGAGCCAAGAACATACAATGGAGAAAGGAAAGTCTTTTCAACAAATGGTGTTGGGAAAATTGGACAGCTATATGCAAATGAACGCAAGTAGACCATTATCTTATACCATACACAAAAAATTAAGTCAGAATGGATTAAGGAATTGAATATAAGACCTGAAACCATAAAACTTCTAGAAGAAAACGTAGGCAGTACACTCTTTGACATTGGTCTTACTAGTATCATTTTGAATACCATGTCTGACCAGAGAAGGGAAAAAAAAGGAAAAATAACACAAATGGGACTACATCAAACTAAAAAGCTTCTGCACAGCAAGGGAAACCATCAACAAAATGAAAAGACAACCTAACAACTGGGAGAAGATATTTGCAAACCATATATCTCATAAGCGCTTAATATCCAAAATATATAAAGAACTCATACATCTCAACAACAAAAAACTAACAACCCCATTAAAAAACGGTCAAAGAATCTGAGCAGACATTTTTCCAATGAATGTATACAGATGGCCAACAGGCACATGAAAAGATGTTCAACATCACTACTTATTAGGGAAATGCATATCAAAACTACAATGAGATATCACTTCACAGCTGTCAGAATGACTATAAGCAAAAAGACAAGAAATGGAGAGGATGTGGAGAGAAGGGAACCCACATACACTGCTGGTGGGAATGTAAACTGGTACAGCCACTATGGAAAACAGTATGGAGAGTATGTGATTCAGCTATTCCTCTGCTGGGTATTTATCCAAAGAGCAAGAAAACATGAATTCAAAAAGATATTTGCTCCCCTATATTCATTGCAGCGTTATTCACAAGAGCCAAGACTTGTAAACAACCTTCATGCTCATCAATGAATGGATAAAGAAAGTGTGGTATATATATACAATGGAATACTACTCAGTCATAAAAAAGATTAAATCTTGTCATTTGTGACAACATAGATGGACCTTGAGGGTATTATGCTAAGTGAAATTAGTCAAATGGAGACAGCCAAATATGGTATGGTTTTTCACTCATATGTGGAAGAAAAAACAACAATGACAACAAATACACACCTAGATACAGAGATTAGATTGGCGTTTACCAGAGGTGAAGGTGGAGGAGGGAAGGCAAAAGGAGTAAAAGGGCACATGTGTATGCTGACAGATGGTAATTAGTCTTTGGGAGGTGAACATGATGTAGTCTACACAGAAATTGAAATACAATGATGTACACCTGAAATTTACATAATGTTATAAACCAATGTTACCTCCAGAAGAAGATTCTGTACCAATTAAAAAAAATATGTATTGGCTCATCAATTGTAACGGATATTCTACGCCAATTTAAGGTGTAAATGGGAAACTACGTGTGGAGTCCATAGGAACTGTCTTATTATCTTTATATTTTTTTCCTCTAAATCTAAAACTATTCTAAAGTAAGAAGTTAATTAAAAATAAAAAATAAAAAAAACAGTGAGGAGTACTGACATACAATTTAACACACATTACAGGAGTGAAGAGAGAGAACACAGGAAAGGTGATATTTGAAGGAATAGTAGCTGAGATCGTTCTAAAACTAATGAAGAACATCAGATTCAAGAAAACCACCAAATCCAAAGTGGGACAAAAATTATTGTACACTGTCACATTGCATAGTGAAAACACAAAGAGAAAATCTTACAGTAGTTATAGTGAAAGTTAAACTTACTTTCGTCAAGATAGTTAGACCAACAGCTGACTTTCCAACAGCAACAATGGAAACCAAAGAGTAGGAAATAATATCTTTACTTGTGGCAGAACTTAATCACAAGCCATAATGAGATACCACTATAACCTTAATAAATAAATTTTAGAAAGTGAAGATATAGTGTAGCTGGTACTCTCATAAATTGCCCATGGAGATATAAGATGGTACAACCACTTTGGAAAACAGTTTGGCAGTTTCTTGTCAAGGCAAACATACACATCATTTTTCAGAATTAAACCTGAGAACATAGAAATGTATATGATATAAAGTTAGAGATTATATATTTTTACTTCTCCTAGAAATATTTTCAGGTGCTGTAAGGATTAGATCTGTAGCCATTTGTTTCCCTAAAGGCAGAACTAATTTGTTGGATCCAAAAGGTTAATAAAAACTTCTCTTATCTTCCCCAGATCAAATGGTTACATCCAGGGATAGGCCTCTAGCTTAAGTCTTGGCATGCCATGGAGACTCGAGTGTTATCTTCCCACAAATTTACATTTTAGAAAGGAATTTGGCCCCAGACCTTGAAGATATCTCTAGTTCTTAAACATTGAGACACTTGTACATGTCTGGACCTAGGAGAGACTCTACTTACATATCAAAGAGTTGGAGCAAGGAAAAGACTCTTTCAGGGGCCAGAAGGACAGCTGCCTCCTTCTTCTCTATAAGCAGAGAAAAATCACTTTTTTCTCATCCCATTCCTATGGAGTGTCTGGCGACTTGTGAGGAAAAATTTCCATGAGTTCTCATTGTGTTGCCTCAGAGATAAGCCTAGAGGAGGGGAAGGAGGGGTAACACCTTTATTAATCATTATGAGGAAATTAATAAGAAATCTTTGTCTGATTCAGAACACTTCACATAGCCAAAGAGGATAAAATTAATAAAGATGAAAATTAAAAACCCAACACTCAAACAACTCAAGAATTCTACTCATAGGTGTTTTACCCAAATGAATAAAAACATGTATCCCACAAGGACTTCTTAATAATTATTCATAGCAGCTTTATTCATAATAGCCAAAAAGTTTTAATAAACCAAATGTCCATTAGCAGGTAAATGGATAAACAAATTATAGTATATCTTTATGATGGACAACTCAGCAATGAAAAGGAATAAACTAGTGAGATACACAATAATATAGATAGACATCATGAACGTTGAGTTGAGCATGAGAAGCCTGATACAACAGACTACATTTTGTACAATTCCTTTTATAAAATACTTTTTAAATCTAATATATAGAAACAGATCTATAATTACCTAGGGCCAGGAAAGGAAGATGAGGATTCACTGGGAGGGGTATAGGAAAACCAACAGGGTGATGGAAATGTTTATGTTTTGACTGTGACAGTGGTCACAGGGATAGACACATTGAGCAAAATTCACTGTAGTGTACACTTAAAATGGATACATTTATGTAAATTTTACCTCAAATATAATTGATCTGAAAATTCTGTAGGGGGCAGCGTAGTGGTTAAGTTCACATGCTCCGCTTTGGCGGTCCAGGGTTCACGGTTCAGGTCCCGGGCTTGGACCTAGGCACCAGTCATCAAGCCATGCTGTGGCAGCATCCCACATACAAAATAGAGGAAGATGGGCACAAATATTAGCTCAGAGCCAGTCTTCCTCATAAAAAAAAAAATTCTGTAGGGAGAAGTGTGTTCAGGTCCTTACTATTCTGGAAGGAGGGTACTGCTTAACAGTAGCTTTTTGTGTTTTCATTAATAGATTTTATTTTTTAAAGCAGTTTTAGGCTTCAGAAAAATTAAGCAGAAAGTACAGAGTTCCCCTCATCCTTTTCCCCACAGTTTTCCCTATTATTAATATCTTGAATTAGTGTGGCATATTTTTTAAAACTGATGAAACAATATTGATCCATTATTATTCATTACCGTCCATACTTTATATTAGAGCTCGTGCTTTGTGCTGTACAGTTCTATCGGTTTTGACAAATGCATAGTGTCATGTATCCACCATTACAGGATCATACAGAATAGTTTCCCTGCCCTAACAGTCCCCTGTGCTCTACCTATTTACGCCTCCCTCCCTTCCCCTAAGCCCATGGCAACCATTGGTCTTTTTTTTGTTGTCTCTCTAATTTAGTTTTTTCTAGAATGTCATATAGCTGGAATCATACGATATGTAGCCTTTTCAGACTAGCTTCTTTCACTTGGTAGTATGCATTTAAGCTTCCTGCTTGTATTTTCATGGCTTTATAGATCATCAGCTCATCTCTTTTTAGAGCTGAATAATATTCCATTGTCTAGATATATTCGTCTTGTTTATCCATTCACCTATTAACGGGCATCTTAGTTTTCTCAAAGTTTTGGCATTATGAACAAAACTGCTATAAACTTTAACGTGCAGGTTTTTGTGTGGAAGCAAGTTTTCACCTTATTTAAGTAAATACCAGGGAGTTGTGGAATCGTATGGGAAGAGTGTGTTTAGTTTTGTAAGGAACCTCCAAACTGTCTTTCAAAGTAGCTTTACCATTTTGCACTCCTACCAGCAATGAAGGAGATGTTGCTTCCCATCCTCACCAGCATTTGGTGTTGTCAGTGGACTTCGGCCATTCTAATAGGTATGCAGTGATAGCTTATTGTTGTTTGAATTTGCAACTACCTAATGATATACGATGTTGAACATCTTTTCATATGCTTATTAATCCTGTGTATCATTTTTGGTATGGTATCTAAACAGTAGCTTTTGATCAGTCAATGTTGGAGGTTATAATTTCTAGGTTAACCAATAAAATAGCTAAAAAAGAGTGCATAACTGATAGAAAAAAAAGGGAATGATTAAACAATCCTGAAAAATAAGGCAACAAAAGATAGTAAAAGGAGAAAAGATTACTGAATCAAATATAAAATGCCAGATAATTTATTAAATGTAAACCCAAACATATCAGTGAATACAATAAATGTAAAGGTATTAATTATTACAATTAAAAGATAATGCAAAACAGAACAAAAGCCAGTGATATCCTTTTAGCAAGAGACACCATAAAATACAAGATTAGTGATAACATAAAAGTAGATAAGGGAGAAAGATATGTCAAGTAAATACCAACCTAAATAAATACTTTGGGTAACCATATTAATATCACACAAAGTATACTGAAATCAAAAATCAGTTGACCAAGAAGGAACAGATCTATACATCCTTAATAACATAACCTCAGATTAAATAAAGAGAAGCTGAAAGAACCAAAAAGAGAATAAATTTGCAGCAATAATGGGAAAAGTAAGAAAAATATCACAGGAACTGAAAAACAAATAGACACAAAACATCGGTAAAGTTTTATGATATTAAACAAAAAACCACTAACTTGTTCCAAATGATAAATTCTTGAAACAGAAAACAAAACAAAGATGTCTGTTAAAACCATGACTGTCCAGCACTGTATTCAGAGTACTAGCCACTATAATAAATCAATGTCAATAAATATAAGGAACAGACAGAAGATCCAAATAAGTGAAAGTATACATCATATCCATGCTATGTATTTAAAGATCCAACTTTGTGTTTGTGTGCATGTATGTCTGCATGCACATGTGTATGCCAATTTCTCTCTAAACTGTTTGTAGATTCAATACAAACCCAACTAAAATTCCAACGTGTGTGTGTTGTCATTTTTAAGCTGATTTCAAAGTTTAAAAAAATACAAACATACAAGAATTGCCAATGCACTCAAAGAAGAAAAACACGGTGGGAAAACTTACTCCATGGGATGCCAATACTTGTTAAATAGCCACAGGAATTAAGACAGTTTGTTCAGGTGCAGGAATAGACAAATACATCAATGGAACATAAAAAAGAGAGATAAAAACAAAAAGATGTCACTGAATATTAATGCAGAGTAGGACAGTATTTTCAATAAGTGCTGTTAGGAAAAATCAGCCATTCTTCTGGAAAAAAGAAAATTAGCCCTCTCCTCTGCTTCATATCACACACAAAAATCCCTTACAGATAAAATACGGATTTAAATATAAAAGGCAAAGTAATCATTAATGTAGACCTTAAAATAGGTACCCCTCTTAATGAACACATGGTAGGGAAAGTTTTCTTAAACAATACACAAAATGAAAAATCATAAGAAAAAACTGATATATTTGACAAAAACCATCTGTTCATTAAAAAAAAATAAAGAGATTGAAAACATAGGGCACAGAATAGAAGATGAATACTGCATTTGCAACACATAGAAGAGGGCTTATATTTAGAATATAAATATGTATGTGCTTAATAGTCCAATAGTACATACCCAGTATGTACACACACTGGAGAAACAGCTCATACATATGTATATAGGAGATACTTACAATATTTTTTAATACCAGCATTGTTTGAAAGATTCAAAACTGGAAAAAATGGAAGAAGTAAAAAGTTTATGGCATATTCACATACTAGATTATGATACAGCAACCAAAATGAAAAGCACTACCATTATAGGCAACACTTCTGGTAAATACTTAAATGATAACATTGAGCAAAATAAGCCAGTCAACACAAAACACGCATACTTTGTTTTTTGAAGGATGGATGATTATTTAGTAAAACTATACAGAGAGACAAAAAGTTTTAGAAGTTCAAACTTTTATATTTCTCAAGCTGAATGGTGGACCCATTGGTTATTTTATTATTATTATTATTATAAAACTATACATAAGTGTTATATACTTCTATGTGTCAGAAATATTTTAGAATAAAATTTTGTTAAGAACGAAGCAACTTGTTTTGTTCTAAAGTATAAAAAGTTTATAAAGAAGTAACCAGGGATTTAAATTTATGGGAGTGGAATTGAAGCCACAACCTGGACTCCAATCATAAATTTTGTTGCTTTACATTTTTCATATACTCCAATAGAAACAATAATTAGAATGAAAGTTTTACATAATTCTAGTTATCATCTCTAATGGAATAAATATGCTTAGTATTCTCATCCATTGCTGCCACAAAGAAAGGGACAACTACTTTGTTCTGTGAAAGTGAGAAAGGAATACTCAATCTCAAGGAGAAGTTGATAATTCGATATTGAGCAAAGCTAAGGCTGATACTGAGAAATCTCATCTCTCATCAAGAGATCTTGAAAAAGTGAATAGCACAATTAGAGTCAGATTATGGAAAACACCTGTTCAAATCTTCTGTTTTGCTTTGTGTTATGGAAGAACAAGCCTGGAACGCAATGCTTTATTCTCTTTATCATAACATTTATCTCTATATTCTCTGTCCCACATATTTATTTCTTTTTGTAAAGTCTTCATTCCAATTATTGTTTCTATTTTAGAACAGGAAAAATGTAACAAAAAGTATGATGGAAGTTCAAATTATAGATACAATTTCACTCCTATTGACTTAATTTCTCCTTGGTGCTCTTCATTAGTTCTCATATTTGAAAATGTGAAAGCTTTCCAGATGATATCTTAGCTTAGGAAGCTCTTTTAGAAAGAATGGATGATTTCTCAATTCTTTTTAGAAAAGAGTGGAATATAAATATGTAAATTGTAGAAACTAAACTCACATAGGCTGAGTTTAAAGTGTCAGATCAAAAGACTGTGTCAGAATAATATCCCAAGCTACTAATTTGTGTTTTCTGTTCTTAATATTTTTCCATCCCTTGTTAATTTGGCTGAAATCAAAATTTGCCAGAAGACAGTCTCCCTTCCAGCTTTTATTTTAAAAACCGGGGATTTATGGAGCAGACTTCGCTAGGGGAAAGAGATAAAGGTAGGTCAGTGACTTGAGTATTGGGGTTTTTGAAGTTGAAATAATAGTAGAGATTTCTACAAGACCAGCAAGGAATTTTGGTTTACAGTTTGAGTGACTGTGATCTACATCCCACCTCCTGCTTGAATCTTGGAAGTGGAGTCAAGATTTCCAAGGAGAATGATTATACTGCCAAATGGGAAAACAGACCCTTGGGCACCAAGCCTTCCAGTCTGGGAAAAGAATACAAATCCTAAGCATTCAACAGATTCCTCAGTTTCTCCTGCCTTCAGGGGGCCACAGGGTGAGGATAACATGCATACCTGCAGTCACCTACCTGAGTAGAAGACCAAGGCTTCCTGAAGCCCTGGTGTGAGTTGGAGCCCTCTCCACTCTGTACCTCAAACTCAGAACTTTGTTCAATTCTTGGGCATTGTGGGAGAAATCCCAGTAACGGTAAAATTGACTTTCCCGCCAAACTAAAGGGGAAATAGTACCTTAAATTCAAATTTAATATTATTTTTGAAATATAATGAATCGCTTCTTACACATCTGAATTTGAGCATGTGTACCGAGAATTATGTTTGTGTACTTAGAATTACGTTTATTTTACTAAATCACGGTCCTCTCTTGCATTCCATAAATATTTTAATATCTTTTCAAATAAGTTGTATGTTTATTTTCCTTCTAATTTCCTTTAAATGAAGCAAGGACCATTTGATATTCATATAACATTAAAAAAAACTGTTAGAAACAGTAATTTGGCATTGTGGACATAATTGTTAGACTAACATCTACTTTTTTTCCCTGTCTTTGTAAATTCAGTGATTCTAGTCTGTTTCAGACACTGCTTGCAGCTTTTTGGAAGACACATGTTTTCATATGTTTTATGTAATTTGTATTCAGGAAATATTAAAAAGTAATTGAGGGGGGCTGGCCCAGTGGCGTAGCAGTTGAGTTTTCGCATTCCACTTCAGTGGCCCGGGGTTGGCTGGTTCGGATCCTGGGGGCGGACCTACTCACCACTCATCAAGCCATGCTGAGGCAGCGTCCCACATAGAATAGCTACAACTCTACAACTATGATACACAACTATGTACTGGGGCTTTGGGGAGAAAAAAGAAAAAGAGGAAGATTGGCAACAGATGTTAGCACAGGGCCAATCTTCCTCAAAAAAAAAAAAGAAAAGTAGTAATTGAGTACAGATTCATCACAAAGTTTACATAAAAAAAGAGTAGTCAGGGAAAGTGGCTCCCTGCTAGTAATTTAGGGAAAATCGTGTGAATTATGCTTTTAGAACCAAATTTAATGAAACTGAGCTAGGATATGTTTTATCTAAAGTATTCTGCATAATTTTAAGCCCATGAATACATAAACACAATTATGATTCCAAGTTAAAATGTTCTAGTGTCAAACTTAGTGCCTCTGCCAAAATATTAATGGAAAACAGAATATTTGGCACATAAAATCTATCAGTATTTTTGAATAATGCTAAAAATTACGGGAAATAGACAATATTTTTCATCATGTAGTAATGTTGATATTCAGTTGTTGAAATAACAGAGAACTATAAAATGAAAATGAGTTCTCATAAGCTTTCTTTGCTGAAATTTTAGTGAAAATAACAGGAAGAATTCCTCGTATTAAAAATACTCCAAAAGCCTCAGTTCTTTAACACACTGGTTAAGGAGAACTGACATGGCTGGCACAAAGACCTTTACTTTTAAGAAAGTTCTCGGTTTCTTTTAAGAAATCTACTGACTCACATTTAAAACATTATGCTCACACATTTTATTTTCTTTTTTCAGAACCAAGCTTATAATTACAGTAAAAGAAGCAACTTTGAAAGGTAGAGTTAGCTGACTTTTTGCTGTAAACACAGATCCTAACTCAGATGACAATGAGGAGCAGTAATTGACAAACAGCCGAGAAGGATAAAAAAGAACATAAAGAACACACTGATAGGGGATTACAAATGCACATTGTGCATAACATTTGTGATTTAAAGTTAAAAGAAACAACTTCACACCCTGCAGCAGCACATACTGTCTTACAACAGAGTAAAATAAATGATCTCCATAACCTTAATTTGTGTCATGTAGAAAATTGTAGGAAGAGTTGAACGTTTCCAAGGAAAATAACATATGAATCTACAAAGTTGCAATTAAAGAAGGTGTACGCTCTTCTAGTTCTTGAGAATGATATTTTTTTCAGAGTCAAATATTTTGTATCTACTTATACTATGAAAAAGATTTTGGACTTTCATTCCAATCTAATATATCTCTTGATAGGAACTTTACAAAATATTCAATTTTTTTTTTTTTTTTTTTTTTTTTTGCACTTAACGATCACAAAGGAACAATGAAGCACGGTAGAGAGGCTGATGCTGGAGCATGGTCTAGGCTCATTCACTAGATATTGATCCACTCTCGTTTATATAGCTATTTCCATCAATTACAAACATATTATAATTATAATTATATATATAACATATATCTGCAAATATATATATGTATATATATAAAGGTTTTATGGGATATTGTTTAAAAATAGGGACTATATGGAAACTTCACTAAATTTTGAATGATAGTGAATAAAAGCCTGGTGGTAGACAGAATGGCCTCCAAAATCTGTCTACACCATACTCTCCAGAATCTGTGATATACGATGGGTTATATGGGAAAAGAGATTTGCAGAAGTATTCAAAGTTATGAACCTTAAAATAGAGAGATTATCCTAGATTGTCGTGTGGGCACACTCTAATCACATGAGCCCTTAAAAGCAGACCACTTTCTCAGGCTGGAGTGAGAGAGATATGGCAGAAGAAGAAGTCAGAGAAATTCAAAGCATGAGATAGACTCTACCACCATTGCTGGGTTGAAGATGCTGGAGGAAGCATGACAAAGAATGCAGGTTGGCTAAAATTGTTTAGAGTGGCTCCTGGCTGACAGCCAGTGGAAAAATGGGGACCTCAGTCCAACAACCAGAAGAAAGTGAATTCTGCCAACAACCTGAATGAGTTTGGAAGCCAGCTCTCTCCCAGAGCCTGTAGATAACAGCCCAGGCCAACTGACACATGGATTTTGGTCTTGTGTGACCCAAAGTAGAGAAACTAGCTGAGCCTACCTCAACTTCGGACCTACAGAGCCATGAGATAATAAATTTGGGTTAAGTCACTGAATTTGTGGTGATAAGTTACAGCAGCAGTAGAAAACAAAGACAAGCCATTAATCATTTATATAATTTTTTTTCATTTTTAGACAGTCATATTTCAATTATCTGGAGACTTAAACTATGTGGAATGCTCAATTACTTCATAATATCAGAAAAATCATCTTTCTGCTCGAATTGTGGTGCCCAAGGGCTTTATCATTGTTTTTTGCAGTGATTCTGTATTGAATCTATTTCTATAAATGGGAAGAACTAAAATATTTGCCACAATAAATATCTGATGAAGAAACTCAAGGACAGATAAAGAGAAAACAAAGAAAGCCATAAGTTAATTTTATTCAGCATTTTATTGGGTTAAATGCCTGTAGTTATTACATTGATATAACTTCATATTAATAGCTGCAGATATTATCAAATGACAGAAGATAGAAGAAAATAGTTTAAACAGACTTGAAAATTATGGGGAATGTGAATATTTTAAAAAAAATTAAATCTATCTACTAAATCATTACATTTTAGAATACATGTGAGTAAAACTCACGTTCCTCCTGAATTTCCAAAGGTACATATTTATTTACCTTTCTCATTTTCTCTCTTCCTTTCTCTCATATACACATAAAACACACAATCACTCCGTTTGCATTTAATTTTTATTCAGAACTGTGTAGAAAGGAACTTTCACATACTTAGAAAAACTATGCATAAACTGATATTGGCAAAGTCTTTATTTCTTAGGAAAAAAATAGAGCTTTTCATTGATCATGGATAAAGACAATATTCTTTCTCATTCCCTTACTTGTTCTATTATACATAAGGTTTAATGAAAATACTATATTTTCATCTAAATAAATTATATCATCTATTATATTTTCTAGATCCTTCAGTCATATCCATGCATATCATAATATGGGACTAAATTGTGTATTCTGGGATTGCTTCCATATTTTTCCTAATGTTGATTACTCACTGCATGTCAAGCACTATGCTGTTTTCATTGTTACACTGAAATATCATAACAATATTGTATAGTTGGCTTTATTACCCTCTTTCTGCAGATGACGGAAAAGATTTAAAATTTTAAGAAACTTGCCTAGGGTTCATAGTTAATAAGTGATGAAACATATTAAATCTGGTATTGTCTTATTTCAGAATTTATGCCTTTTCTTCTATGCCTAAGTATTTCCCCCATAGAGTGGTTAGATAAGCAAGTTAAATTATACTTTTCCTTTAAAATGGTAAATTTTAAAGCAATGCAAACTGTTTTATGCATTAATTCTAACCAACAGATTAGAAAACTATAAGGAAAATATTATCTGATGTCATTTATGGTAAAGGAGTTATGATGCTTTTCCTAGAATCCTGAAAAATAATCTCATTAGTATTTAAGCCATTTTAAGTCCTGGTGATATAAATCCATTTTGTACAATTTCAATTAAGGCATTATAAAATCTCTATAAAGAAATATTAATGAGTTTATATAACATAAACATCATAATTCAGTTTATTTTTATATATATTAAGATGAAAGAGTAAACATTTATTCTTCAGAATTTAATGATCTTTTTAAAAATTCTTTGAAGACTTTTTTGTGGAAAACATAGGAGGAACAGTTTTTGACGTGCTAGATAATTAATCAATGGATTCTATTTAGATATAAAATATCTCCACATCCAGAATTAGCTACCTAAATTAAAAATTTGTTTTCCATAATAAGGAACAAGCGAAATACTCAGAGCGAAACAAGACGGTGTGGAGTCCCTAAGGCTGAGAGAGAAAGTGCATCAAAGAGCAGAGTGTGGTCAACATTTCATTCACATGGCAGATGACAAGGACAAAAGAGTAGTCATTGCATTGAGCTACGTGTTGCTTATTGGTGGCTTTGACGAGCAGTTTCAGCTGAACATTGGATTTGAAAACCATAATGGAGGGTGTTAAGAGAGAATGGACAGAGGGGGATAAATAGGATGTAGTGAGGGACCGGCCAGGGGGCGGTGGCTTAGCAGTTAAGTTTGAGCTCTCCACTTTGGTGGCTCCGGGTTCACCGGTTCGGATCCTGGGCGTGGACATACTCACTGGTCATCAAGCCATGCTGAGGCAGCGTCCCACACAGAAGAGCTACACCTCTACAACTGTGATATACAACTATGTACTGGGGCTTTGGGGAGAAAAAAAAAGAAAGAAGAAAAAGACTGGCAACAGATGTTAGCTCAGGGCCCATCTTCCTCAAAAAAAAAAAAGGATGTAGTGAGTATAGGCAACATTCTGGGAGTTCTGTAAAAGAGCAGAGTCGGTGTAGGGAGGGGAAGGCAGGATCAAGAAAGTTTGCTTTTTTAATTAAATAAGCAATGTAAAATATATTAGAAAAATACTATGCTAGAAAATCAGTGGCAAGCGATCTTTTATTTTTATATTTTCTATTAGGTACATTTTCCATGACATACTTCTAATTTTCTGTACTTTAAATGTAAATGTATTTTAAATTTTAGTTAATTACATCACCGTCAGCAGAAAATTTACGTAAAAAGTCTGGATTGAAACAACATATTTATTCATTTTGCAGAAATGAATTTTTAAAAAGTAATTTTAAAATAAATATATACAGAAAAGAGTATCGTCTTAATTTTTTTATTTATCCAAACATTGTTGGCCCTCAAAAGAATATCCAGACATGTGAAGTAACACTTGAATGTAATCATATTTGATATTTTGTCAACTTTCAATTACATAAAATCTTTTAGTCATTGTGAAGATACATTTGTAAGGAAGGAGATAAGTTATTTCATTTAGTAGTTTGTTAATTCGTGTAAAACTTTAAATATTTAGATATATACAATGTAGACCTCAATTTTTACCCTTGTACCATGCCTGCATAGGTTTGAGGTCGACCAGCCAACGGATTTAAAATATTGTTGAGGTCAGAGTACCAGAGAGACAGAGCTGGGAACCTGGGACATCCAGAAGCCTGCTAAGAGATTATCAGTAGATTGCAGCTTTGGCGACAGTCTGCATTATGATTATTGGCGTAAGTTTTGAGGTAGAGAGAAGGGAAAGCTCATTCAGAAGAGGAGTTCCAGAAAGTGATGAGCTGAGTTACTGGGAGTACCATTTACCAGTGTATTGAAATCACGAAGGATTTAAGGCAGGAGAATTGAGGAAGAAGGTGACACTGAGCTGGAGCAAAAGGAAAGAGAATGAAGGACAAGAATCTCTGGGAAATGAGGGGACTTGATTTGGGGTCAGTAGGTCATATCAATAAAGTAGTATGCTGTGTGATACGTATTATATTTATAGTAGATTTAAATTTAGATTATATTCTGGTACTTCAAGACTTACCCACGGTGTTAACACCACCTCCCATCATATTTTAACATGATTTATCACATAATTTAAACAAATATAGATATATATATAAACAATTTTTCAATTCAATTCTCCAAAATACTATGACTTTGCTGATTATAACCAGTGCAAATCATTAGAAAGACACATTTCTTTTTAGTTGAGGGCTAAATGTAGTACGTAGTGATTGTAATGTTGGGAGGAATATGAAAAGTGCTTCGGGGAAAAATGCATTTTTTGAGTCCAAAGTAACAAACTGAAGGAGATGTTATCTGTTATCTGAATGTTGAAAGGTGTGTAAGCTTTCAGAGTGCTGAGACGGAGAGAAGACAACACAATCAAGAACATAGATGGTAAAAGTTCAGGAATAGGAAAGCACCATGTGTTTGCAGAATACTTACAATTTTGCTGGAGCATTTGTTGGAAAAGAGTAGGAAATACAACTAGAATTGTAGGTTGGGATCGTACTGTGGAGGGGCTCCAATGTCAGGGTGATTCATTGTGTAATCTTCTTCCAAGCACCAATGGGTAAAGGAAATATATTTGGAACACGTTAATCAAAATTTACATTTGCTTAAATGTTCACTGAAAAGAAGTACTAGTCGCTGCATAAATATATTCATGTCAGTGTATCTATCTATTATTTTATTATGTAATATGTTCTAATGTATGATATGTCATTTACCTTATTTCTAGGTTCAGAAAGATAGCTTTTTTAAGTGGAATATTTTATCTCCTGATTCACTGGAATAACATTTAGATCCTAAGCTTTTTTTTCCCTCTATATCATGTATTTTATTCATTAAGCCCTTGCCCAGGAAAGGAAAGAATGAAGTAAACAGGGTAAAATAAATTATAACTCAATCCAGCTCTTGCAACTTTGCACAATGCTTGTACAACATAAAAATCATGACATGTACAATTTCTTCTCTTTGAAGTAGATATATTAACTTGAGCTGTTCTGCTGCTGCTATCTTATAATAACACTTCCACCCACCACAGTCCTTATAAAGATGAAGATCTGAAATACTGTAGGCTTAATTCTCCTTCAAATGGAGGAAAAACATATTTTCTTTAAATTTACAGAGCACTCTATGGAATTCGATACACTTTTTTTCTTTTTGATGTATAATTCCAAAAGAAAGAAAGAAAATATAAATGTCTTATGCTTTCCACAAGAGAATGATTCAGAATCAAAACTGTCTTTTAAGTGATGTTATATATATATACATATATATAAATATTTGTTTAAAAATATGCTATATAAAAATATGAATCTGAAAATTTTAAGACAATAATTTTAAGATGTAAGTGTAATTAGTAATTTTCTGTAAAAATATTACATACAAAATTGAACCAATGATAACGTAGACTAATAAAAAAACATCCCTGAGGGGGCCAGCCCCGTGGCATAGTGGTTAAGTTCAGCGTGCTCCGCTTCGGCAGCCCAGGTTTATGGGTTCAGATCCCGGGCTTGGACCTACACCACTTGTCAGCCACGCTGTGGCAGTGACCCACATACAAGATAGAGGAAGACTGGCACAGATGTTAGCTCAGGACTAATCTTTCTCAAGAAAAAAGAGGAAGATTGGCAACAGATGTTAGCTCAGGGTGAATCTTCCTCAGCAAAAAAAAAAAAAAAAAAAAAATCCCTGAAAACGAATACATTGGTAATCAAAACGCCCACTTCTTAATCCTTTCTACCCCAAACATTCCTGAACAAGGTAGACTTTTCAGATTAGTTTTACCAACCTTTAAGAAGTAGACCATATGGATTATATACAAGATGTGTCAGAGAAAAGAATGAGAGAAATCTCCATATATCATTTTAAACAGCTTTATTGAAGTATCAGTGACATAAAATACACTACACATATTTAAAGCATGTGATATAACACATTTGAAATTTGCTTAAACCTGTGAAACAGTCATCATAATCAAGATATGAACAAATCCATCAGTCCTAAATCATACTCTGCTGTTTTGTAATTCCTGCTTGTAACTTCTTCCTGCCCTGTCTCTAGGCAACATTGACCTGCTTTCTGAGACTGGAGAGTAAGTTTTATTTTATAGAGTTTTAAATAAATGGAATCGTGTAGTAGGAACTCTGTTTTGGGTCTGACTTCTGAAACTCTGGATAATTATTTTTAGATTCATCTATGTTGTGGCCTACAGTAATAGTTATTTAATTTTATTGTTGAGTAGTATTCAAATGTAAGGATATACCACAATTTTGTCTTGTTTTAAAATCATTCATCTGTTGATGGACATTTTGGGGTGTTTCCAGTTAGGGGTTTTTACAAACAAAGCTTCTATGAACAGTCGTGTATAAGGCTTTGCATGAATGTATGCTATTATTTCTCCCAGTAAAACTCTAGACAAATTGCTGAGTTTTGTGGTAGATGTCTGTTTAATTTTTTAAGAAACTGTCAAAATGTTTTCCAAAATGGTTTTACCATTGTACATTCGCATCAGCAGTGTATAAAAGTTCAAGTCTTTCCACATATTTGGCAACCCTTGATATGGTCAGACTTTTAGGTTTTAGTTTGAATGAAGTCCAATTTATCATTTGCTCTTTTAAGGATTGGACTTTGGTGTCACATTTAAGAAATGTTTTTGCGCGAGCCCGGTGGCCTAGCGGTTAAGTTCGTGTGCTCCACATCGGCGGCCTGGGGTGCGCAGGTTCGGATCCCGGGCACAGACCCACACACCGCTCACCAAGCCATGCTGTAGTGGTGTCCCATATAAAGTTGAGGAAGATGGGCACGGAGTTAGCCCAGGGCCGATCTTCCTCAGCAAAAAGAGGAGGATTGGCAACAGATGTTAGTTCAGGATTTTGTGAGTAATCTTCCTCCCACACACACACAAAAAAAGGGTTGGCTTCACCCAAGGTCATAAATGTTTTCTCCTATTTTTTCTGTAGGGTTTTTTTTTTTGTAGGTTTAGGTTTTAAATTTAGCCATTTAATCTATTTTGATTTAATTTTTGTATATGGTGAAAGGTATGGATCCAAGTTTTTGTGTTTGCTTCTTTGTTTTTTTCAAATGGTATCCAATTGTTTTAGCACTGTTCCTTCTGAAAACTATCCTTACTCTGTTGAATTATTTCTGCACCTTGGTCAAAAAAAACAGTTGTCCACAAATGTGTGGATCAACTTGCCTCTCTTGATCAATTGGTCTATCTCTAAAAAAAAACTGTCTTCATTAGTTATATATTAAGTCTTTAAATTAGGCAGTTCTAGTCCTCCAACTTTATTCTTTTTGTCATCATTGTTTTTGCTACTCCATATGATTTTCAGAATGAATTTTTCAATTTTTACAAAAAAAAACCCCGTAAGATTCTTTTTTTGACCTTAAGAAAGAAACAAAAAAGATATAATTAAACCTAAAGTAGATTTGACCTTTGACTTTATTTTTGACCTTAAGAAACAAACAAAAAAAGTATAATTAAACCTAAAGTAGGTTGAAAAAAGTAAATAATAGAGATCAGAGCAGAAATCAGTGAAACAGGAAACAGAAAAACATTGAGGAAATTCAAGGAGTTAAAAAAGTCCTTTTTCAAAAAGAGCAATCAAATTGAAAACTTATAGCCAGGCTGATAAGTATCAATTGATATCTTAAGAATATTAAGTCTTCTAGCCAGTGAACATTTTAGCTCTCGATTTACTTGTCTTCTTTAGCTTTTTCATCAGTGTTTTATAATTTTCAGTGTACAAGTCTCTCATGGATTTTCTCAAACGATACCCCCTAAGTATTTCAGATTTTTTGGTGTTTTTTTAAATAATGCCTTAAAATTTTATATTCTGATTGTTCTTTAGTAATATTTATAAATATAATAGATTCTATATTGGTCTTATAACCTATATCCTTGATAAATTCATTTATTAATTCTAGTACATTTTTTGTGGATTCCTGTGGATTTTCTACATAGATAACCATGATGCCTGCGAAGAAAGATAGCTGTATTTCTTATTTTCAAATATAGTTCCCTTTTATTACTTTTTCCTGCCTTAATGAAGTGGCTCAAACCTTTAGTAAAACACTGAAAAATGATAAGAGCAGACATCTGGTCTTCTCTTTGAATTTAGGTAGAAAGCTATCATCTTTCACCAATAAGAATTATTATTAGTTGTCAGATTTTTGCAGATGCCCCTTATCAGGTTGAGGAAGTTTCCTTCTATTCTTGTTTGCTGAGAGTTTTTATTAGGAACAGAAGTTGGATTTTTTAACTTTCTTTCTGAATCTATTGAGAATCTGATATATATATTTTTAAATTTGTTAACATGGTGAAGTACATTTACTGATGTTTAAAAGTTAAACAAATCTTGAATACCTGCAGTTCACCCACACTCGGTCATGGCACATCATTTGTTTTTTATTTTTGCATTTGAGTTGCTAATGTTTTTTAGAAATTTTCATTTATATTCTTGAAGGTATTATTCTGTGTTTTTTTAGTATATATATAGTGTTTTTGTCTGGTTTTAGTATCGGGTAATGCTGGTATTATTTCATTTAAATGTTTGACAGAATTCACCAGCAAAGTCATCTGTACCTGGAGTTTTCTTTTAATGTAACCATTTTAAACTAGAAATTCCACTTATATAATAGATATAGAGCCACTCAGCTTATCTATTTCTTTTGTATTAACTTTGGTAGTTTTTGTCTTTTAAAAATTTTTTTCCATTTCACGTAAGTTGTTGATTTTATTGATATAGATTTATTGACCATATTTTCCTTTTAATATCTTTAGAATTTGTGTTGATGTCACCTCTCTCAGTGCTGGTATTACTAATATATATGTTTTTCCTTTTCTTCTTTTTTTTCTTATCAGGCTGGCTATAAGTTTATCAATTTTATTGCTCTTTTTGAAAAAGCACTTTTTTAACTCCTTGAATTTTCTTAATGTTTTTCTGTTTCCTATTTCACTGATTTCTGCTCTGATCTCTGTTATTTACTTTTTTCAACCTAGTTTAGGTTTAATTATATCTTGTTTGTTTGTTTCTTAAGGTCAAAAATAAAGTCATCTCTCTTAGACTTTTCTTCTTTACAGATATACGCATTTAACGCAATAACATTTCTCATATTCCACAAATTTGTTCATCACACAAATTTTGATATATTGTATTTTCATTTTCATTTCATACCAAATAAATTTAGCTTTCTTTTTATCTTTTCTGATTTATGAGTTATTTGGAAATGTGTTATTTAGTTTCCAAATATTGGGGGATTTTCCAGAGATCTGTTATTAATTTCTAAAATATTTCCATTGTAGTCAGAGCACATATTTTGCATGATTTTATCTTTCAAAGTGTTTTGAGACTTGTTTTATGGCCCAGGATTTGGTCTATCTTAACAAATGTTTCATGTGTGTTTGAAAAGAATGTGCATTCTAATGTTGTGTGGAAGGTTCTATAAATGTCAATTAGGTCAGATTGGTTGATAGTGTTGTTCAACTCTTCTATATAGTGTTGTTCAAATCTTCTATATCATTTCTGATTTTCTACTACTTGTAGTAATTATTGATAGGGTATATTGAAATGTCCTAATACACTTGTGGGTTGGTCTGTTTGACCTTGAAGTTCCAGAAATTTTACTTCATGTGATTTGAATCTCTGTCTTAAGGTACATAACTGTTCAGGATTGTTATGTCCTATTCATGAACTGACTCCTTTATCATTATTAAACAATCTTCTTTATTCCTGATAACATTTTTTGCTCTGAAATCTACTTTTGTGATACTAATATAGTCACTCCAGCATTATTTTAATTAATGTTGGCATAGTATATCTTTTTACATCGTTTTATTCTAATTTAGTTTGTGTTTTTATATTTAAAGTGTGCTTCTTATAGGCAGTATATAATTGGGGCTTAGTTTTTTATACATCCAATATTGATTTTTTTCCCCTCTTGTTATTATCAGTTGTATTTTTCTGCTTCCTTGTATGTCTGGTAATTTTGTATTAGATGCCAGACATTGTTAATCTCAACCTGTTGACTGCAGGAAATTTGTATATTCATGAAATATTCTTGAGCTTTTTTCTGGGGTATAGTTTATTCACTTGGAGGCACTTAGATCCTTTCCGATCTTTCTATTAAGATTTGTTTTATGGGAACTGAAACAGTCTCTGCTTAGGGCAGAGACTATTATTCACTCACTAAAAGCATTTATTGTAAAGGCCTGAATTGTATTCCCCCAAAATTCATATGTTGAAGCCCTAATCCCCAATGTGACTGCATTTAGAGATAAGGCCTTTAAAGAGGTCATTATAGCTACATGAGGTCATAAGGGTGGGGCCCTAATCCAATAGGGCTGGTGTCTTCACAACAAGAGGAAGAGAGAGGAGGAGCATACACACAGAAAAAAAAGCCATGTGAGGATACCACAAGAAGGCAGCCATCTGCAAGCCAGGAAGAGAGGTCTCACCAGATACCAATGCTGCCAGCACCTTGAACTTGGACTTCCAGCCTCCAGAACTGTGAAAAAATACATTTATGTTGGTTAAGCCACTTAGTCTGTCATATTGTTATGGCAGCCCAAGCAGACTAATAAGCTAGTGTTCTGTAAATATGTGGTTTTCCAGTTTAGGTGATGGAAATAGGCATTATTATCAACTCTGTGTAAGCCCCAAGTGCTGTTACCTCTAATCCTTCCAGACGTTTCTTTTCCCAGCCATGAGTATTTTCCTTACTTGCATGAACTAGTCAGTACTCCACTGAATACTCATGGGGATCCTCTGCAGATCTCTGGATTTCTTTCTCTGTGCAGCTTTCAACATTCAGGTATTCTGTGAACTCTACCTGCTTTGGTCTCCTGGGCTCTCACTCCTTCTCAAGTAGTCCCCAGGGCTATACTTCAGTTCCTCTCCCTGTGCCACAATGTGGGAACACACTCAAGGCAGGAAGTTCAGGCTGTCACAGAGATCATCTCGTTCTTTGTCTCTTAGGGACCACCCTACTTCGTTGCCTGATGTCCAGTGCTTTGAAAACCATTTTTGCATAGTTTGTCCATTTTTAGTTGTGTTATTCTGGAGAGTAAATCTATTCTCTAAAAAGGAATATTTACCACTTAAAAGAACGAGTAACAATGTTTTGTGAGACATTGTGTATAAAAAAACAACAATAATACTGTAAAAGGGAAGAGGAGGAAAATGAATTCAAACTATTTTAAGATTCTTGCATTGTGTGGGATTCTTACTTTGTTTGAAATATACTGCAATTATTAATATGCCTATTATAATATTAAGGATAATCTTGTAAAGAATAACACAAGAAGTTAAAACTAAAAAGCTAAAACAAGACAGAAAACAAAATAATGAGAGTATTGATTAAGAAAAAGAAAGTGAAGCAGAATGGTGATATGAGAAACTCTGCAGACACTCTCCACCAAAATACCATTTAACTGTTGAAATTTATCTTAAAACATAATTACTCAAGTCTCTGGAAAGAGCATACATCATATGGATAAACATTTCCAAACACAAATATGCTTATGTCACCCAAAGTTATCTACAAGAATGTCCACAGAAGCTTTATTTGTGGAAGCCAATGTTCTGAAATTACCCAATTTCTATCAACATTAGAATGAAAAATATATTGTGGTATATTCATATGATGGAATAATACACAGCAATAAAAAAACAAATTATTGTTGGGCCGGCCCGTGGCTTAGCGGTTAAGTGAGCGCGCTCCGCTACTGGCGGCCCGGGTTCGGATCCCTGGCACACACTGGGGCACCGCTTCTCCGGCCATGCTGAGGCCGCGTCCCACATACAACAACTAGAAGGATGTGCAACTATGACATATAACTATCTACTGGGGCTTTGGGGGAGGGAGGAAAGGAGGAGGATTGGCAATAGATGTTAGCTCAGAGCCGGTCTTCCTCAGCAAAAAGAGGAGGATTAGCATGGATGTTAGCTCAGGGCGGATCTTCCTCACAAAAAAAAAAAAAAAAAATTATTGCTGTAGCCAAAAATAAGTATGGCTGGATGCCACAGAAATGATGCTGAGTGAAAGAAGTCAGACACACAAAAAAACACATACTGCATGATTCCATCTATATTTAGTTCAAGACTGGCAAAATCAATCAGAATAGGGAAATTATGGACCATAAATGGGAATCAAAAAGCTTTCTGGAAGGTAGGAAATGTTCTTTACCCTGATCTGGGTTGTAGATATGTGGAGGTTGAAAAAAAAAAATCAGTGAGATTTATAGTTAACTTGTGAGAACTAAACTGTGTATAAGATATCTATACATATATAAGATAATATATTCCCTATATTCCCTGTAGAGATGGTTGGACTTATGAAATTGAATTTTATGTGAGAGTCTGGGCTGAAAAAAATATATTTTACAGAGAAAGGTTAAGAAAAACTGTCAGAGGGGCCAGCATGGTGTCATAGTGTTTAGGTTCACGCATTCCACTTTGGCGGCCCAGGGTTTGCAGGTTTGAATCCTGGGCATGGACCTATGCACTGCTCATCCAGCCATGTGTGGTGGCATCCCACACACAAAATGGAGGTGGATTGGCACAGATATTAGCTCAGGGACAATCTTCTTCAGCAAAAAGAGGAGAATTGGCAACAGATGTTAGCTCAAAGCCAATCTTCCTCACCAAAAAAAAAAGAAAAGAAATCTTTCAGAAACCAAACTCAGAGGAACTCATATAAGTAGAAGAAAAGGAATCCACAAAGAGCATTGATAGAGACTAGCCAGAGGGGTGAGAGGGAAACCAGGGGTGCTTGGTATAATAGAAACCAAAGGTTCAGTCCATTAGTGAAATTTTTTTTAACTGAATTTTGCTACATGGAGATCAGAAATCTTTATCAAGAACTGTTTTAGTGGTGTGTGGGGCAAGATTGATTTGCAGTTGGGTACTTAATGAGTAGTGAAACAAGTTGACAGTAAATGTTGAATGAAACTCTTTTTAGAAATTTGGCTGTGACATGTAGGAGATAAATTGGTGGCTCAGGAAGAGTCGAGTTTTATTTTTTTTCTGTTTTAGAAGATAAGAGTCTATAACATATTTAAATACAGATAAAATATTTAGTAATGAGAGTATAATTGAGTACAGAAGAGTAATATAATTGACAGTGTTAGAGTCCTAAAAATGTGGGAGGACATGTTAGAAGAGCTCAGTTAGAAGATCTGATCAAGCAGTGTGAAAGCACTGTGAAATTCCCTCTTTCATAATAGGAGAAAAGAAGAAAAGTGTGGGTATGTGAGCAAGTGAATTTATGGAATTTAAAGGAATTCTCATCTCAGGAAATATTTCTACAGTATTTCCTCTGTCAATAAAGAGTTACATTTAGTCCTTGAGTTGCTTGATCATATCCAGCTGAGGTGACTGATCACTTTTGGTGAGATTCTCAAGAAACAGAATACACAGAAATACAATATGGGGCTTAAGACCAAATCCTATGGAAGCTCAATATTTAGGAGAACAGTCAACTAGTACCCAATGTCTCTAAGTGGGGTGCTGAAGCCAGGGCGGGTGTGTCTTCATTAGATTTGGCAACATGAAGGTCATTGTTTAGAGCACTTTTGAGAGTTGGGAGAAAACCATGGCAGAGTGAGAGGAATAGCGATTTTTGTTTTTTTTTTAGCTGAGGAAGATTGGCCCTGGGCTAACACCCATGCCCATCTTCCTCTACTTTATATGGGACGCTGTCACAGCATGGCTTGATAAGTGGTGCATAGGTCCACGCCTGGGATCCAAAGCCATGAACCCTGGGCCGCCAAAACATGAACTTAACCTCTATGCCACTGGGCCAGCCCCTGATTTTTTTTTAATGTTACACACTTCTAGGTATATTTTATCCAAATACATATTTTATAGTATATCAGAATAAAATTGGAAAGTTCAATACACTCTTACTTTTAAAAGCATCTATTTTAAGGATATTAATCATTTAAAATATTTAGTGATTATTTACCAAAGATTATGCATTTTCCATCTATTACTTTACAAAACTACCCTATGACGGTTTTTTTTCATATCTATATTTTTAGATGAGGAATTATGTCTCAAAAATGTAACTCAAAGCTATTCAATTAATAAGCTAGTGAGAAGTGATTCAAACTCAGGTCTGTCTAACTCCAAGATACATCCTTTAATATTCACATTAACCCAGTAAAAAGGAATTATTCAATATACCTTGTAATTTGAAAAGATTAGTCAGGTCGTGGTTCTGCTAGGAATGGAAGGATATCATTTGAACCTTGGTTATTCTTGACTTCTGAGAGAGATTAATTTGTCACAGCTCTCAGGCTTCCCCTTATTAAATACAACAGGCAAAATATGTCAGTATTACGTGTAACCCAAATTTTAAAGTGCAAGAAACTGCACCAAATAAATATGTCATGAAGTCCCATCATTTAGCCTCCTAAACCATAGTATATTCAGGGTGAATTAAATAAAAAAGACAAAGAGAAGTTTACATAGTCAACATATGAGAATAGATGAATAAAGGCAAGAGAAAGTATTAGAAGGAACTACACACTTTGCATGCTTGTGTATAAAAAAAATTTCCAATGATTTCAGGCTGCAGATTTTAATGTGACCATAATGGATGTGTTTTGCATATATATTTCTCCCAGCAATATGTTACATTTCAGATACATTTCCTATTTAGGAGTGTGAAATATTGTGTAATTAGTGTGTAAATATATACATTGAGTTTTTATCTTGTTCTGTTTTACAATACTCCATTCTTACAGTTTTGGTTATATTCTGTTTGCAGATACTTTTTTTTCCCCAGTGAGGAAACATACAAAATAGGGAGACAGCGCTTTATCTGGGGTAATGTACTTGCCTTTCAGAACAATGGCTTTGGTTACATCAGAATAAAATAAGTCAAGCCTATTTAGGAAAACCAAGAAGAAAACCTTATAAATCTCTAAAAATTAATCACAATTAAGGATGCTCATATGAATAAAGAAATCTAAAGAAAGCTACAAAACAGAATTCTTTCCATGGGATTAAGTTTTGGTAGAATCAAGTACAATGAACAAATGTTTTAAACCAGGGTTCTGACTTTCTCTCTAAGAGAGAGGGGTGATTAACAATCTGTGGGAGAGTGGTTAATATTACAGAAGTCTAACAGCAAGGATTCAAAATTAGACTTCAAGTCAGAAAAGGTTGTTTGGAGGATGGGAGTAAAGTCAAACTTTGAGAAAAACAAATGGTTGCATAAAAAGAAGTCAAGAAACTGGAAAAGTACCAGAGGACATACAAATTCCATCTCAGCATACCCAAGGTAATCAGTTCCAAGCATTTTGTGGATGAGGCAACTATCCAAGAACTGGAGACTCAAGACCAGGGCAGGGCTAGCAGTAAACTGATCCAATGTTGAGTGAATAAGTGACCCGGACTTGTATTTTGTTTGGCTAAAAAGAGAGAAAGTCCTTAGGGTTTGACTCAGCACTGAATTTCTAAGAAAAATCATCACTGGGACAACCGTGAAGCATAAACACTGCAGAGACAAGAGCCCAGTCTGTCCTTTATATGCATAGTCCTATCCAGAATATAAAGAAGTTTTAGATATCTCTGGCATCCCCATGCTCAATTATTCACTAATTCAGGTTGAAATAAAGCAACTATATTGATATGTTCACACAGGCTCTGGTCTTGAATAAAATCTTCTTTATCAACCTAGACACTCAGAAGTTCAATATTTGAAATTATATTGGCATGTCACATCTCTAAAAATCACATTTCTCGCACAAATAGAAATATCCATGAGAGAAGTCTGCATTTCATAGGATAACTAAATAATGAAAAGAAATAGATGAGAACTGAGGCTAGGAAAAATCCATTTTAGGTAATAAAATCATATCTGAAAGTCTCATTTGGAATACTCAAGGAAGAGAAAAAATGGATAGAGAGGCCAATATTTATTGCATGTTTTTATGAGCCATATAGTTCAACATGCAGTTATCTCATTTGTTTGTCACAAAGGTCACAGTAAATATTACCAACATTTTACCTGTGAGTATAATGAACAAGATATTAAGTATCTCATCACACAGATAACAAGGGACATTGTTCAATTTTAAACTCCATCTGTATCTCTCCAAAGTTTAGCTTCTTTAAAATATATCAGACTTCTTGCCTAATTATCAAATTGAATCTAATAGGATCATTTGGCCATTTATATCATTTAGATAACAGGGCATGTAATAATGACTTTGAATACGTCTCTGAATAATCAGATACAGAATGTGGTCCTATATTTAGATAATGTGTTTATGCATCTTTAATTTAGTGCTAATAGTTTCCATACTACTCAATTCTTTCCTTGGTTTCTTATTAGTGGTTTTAAATATACTCTAATTTCCTTTGATTAAATATTAAGTTCTTTTATAGTAAGACAGTAGGCAATTTATTAATAGTTTACACAGTACAGGAAATACATTTTCAATTATATTCTACTGAACACATTCTAGTTTCCCTTCTTCAGTCTTGTTTCACCTCTTTTCTGATTTGTGTTATGGAGTGGCATTTCCCTTAATTAGGCTTTTTAGATAGACTGAATAATTGGCTTTTCCAAGGATCGAAAACAATTGTTTTATGAATAATAAATGTAATTAACATTAGCTATGTATATCTATATCTTCTGACCATCTTTATTCATTATTTCATATATATTTATGGACACAAACTTAATTCACACATTCTTGTTGATAACAGAATGACCAAACTCTTGGCTGTAAGTGAAGCAGTTTCATTTTACCCAAAAGATTCATTGTTTTTTCAAATACTTTTTGTGTGTGTGTGAGGAAGATCAGCCCTGAGCTAACATCTGATGCCAATCCTCTTCTTTGTTTTTTTGCTGAGGAAGGTAGGCCCTGAGCTAACATCCGTGCCTAGTGTCCTCTACTTTATATGAGATGCTGCCACAGCATGGCTTGACGAGCGGTACATTGGTTCGCGCCCAGGATCCGAACCTGCGAACCCCAGGCAGCCGAAGCGGAGCGCACGCACTTAACCGCTTGCGCCACCAGGCTGGCCCCCAAATACGTTTTTTTTTTTGACAACTTGTATGTGAAAACCTAAAAGGCATGTTAAAAGTGCACATTCCTAGCTCCTGCCCCAGACTTACTGAATTAGAATAACTGGGAGTAGGTTACAGATCTGAATTTTTAATAGGCTACAGAGGAATTCTTATGGAGCAAATGAGCAAAGGATTTTGGAGGAGTTTGGAGCAAATGATTAGATGAAATCCCCTCCCTGAAGTTAGAAACTTTCTGTTGCAGTTTTTGAAGAAGAAAGCTGCTATAAGGTAAGTGGCCATGACGAAGAAGCCCACGCAGCAATTGCTCAGGGCAGCCATCATTTAAGAAAGTCAAACTTGCGGTTCTCCAGCCACAAGGAAACGAATTCTTCCAATAACCTGATGGAGCTTGGAAGTGGATCTTTCCCCATCAAGCCTGGGATGAGGCCACACCTCTAACTGATGCCTGGATTGCCTCCTGGTGAGATCTTGAAGCAGAGAGCCTAGTTAAGACATGCTCAACTTCTGACCTACAGAAACTGTAAGAAAATAAATGTGTGCTGTTTTAAGCCATTAATTTGTGGTAAATTGTTAGGCACTGATAGAAAACTAATAGAAACATATATAGCTAGCCATGTATGTTATCCTATTTAATACAACATTATACACTATAAGGTAGATACATGAATATCTCCATTTTACCGTGAAGAAACAAGAATTAGAAAACTAAATATTATATTCATGGTCACATAACCAATAAGTAGGAGAAGTGATATTTGATTCAGAAGTGCCTGAGTCCCGAAACCATTCTCTTATAAGACCCTTAGGGGACAAATTGACCAAAAGATCAATATTATCTGAGACACTGATGGGAGAACATTTCCCATCATCATCACTTTAATACTCTAACAATTTATGCTTCTACATCTACAGGCCGAGGAGGCTGTGGACTCAACAGATTTAAATTTAGGACAAATACAGATGATAACAGTGAGAAATGAACATCTGCCCTGCCATCAACCTGCTGGGTAGTCAGGAACCACAAGTGGCCCATGTAATCTATGATGAGGTCAAGGCTGCAGACACGTCACCCAAGGCTCATGCAAGATGCAGAGCATCCATTGTACAACAAGGTAAGACAGCAGTGGTTGCTGGGAAGTAGTTGTTTTCTAAGCCGGCATCTTAATTTCAAGAAGATGAACATGTCCGCGTAAAGCAGAAACTCAGAGGATGGATTGAGCCCAGAGAGGAAGGGTCTCCTGACCCCTAACATCCTACCGGGCATGTTGGTAGGTGCTAGACTGGAAGTCATATAGTCTAAGTCTCCACTTTAGAAACTCCTGCATGAGACCAAGGACTTACAGGTTATAGACTCGCAGGGATCCTGGGGCTCAAGAACGTTCCCCACCATGCACATGCACCAACCATACCAGGTACTTTAGAGTAGATGTTAAAAAACTGTGACCCCTGCAGCAAATCTGACCCACCACCTGTTTTTGCACAACTCGTGAGCTAAGATTTTTTTTACATATTTAAGTCATTTTCTTTGAAGGTTTTTGTTTGCTTTTTGTGAGGAGGATTAGCCCTGAGCAAACATCCATGCCCATCTTCCTCTATTTTATATGTGGGATGCCTGCCACAGCATGGCTTGATGGGTGGTGCACAGGTCCGCACCCAGGATCCAAACCCGCAAACCCCGGGCCACTGAAGCGGAGCACATGACCCCAACCACTATGCCACCAGGCCGGCCCTATTTAAATCATTTTTAAAAATAAAAAAAATATGATTGGGCTGACCCCGTGGCGCAGTGGTTAAGTGCGCTTGCTCTGCTCTTGGCGGCATGGGTTTGGATCCCGGGCGCACACTGACACAGTGCTTGTCAGGCCATGCTGCGGTGGCGTCCCATATAACGTTGAGGAAGATCTGCATGGATGTTAGCCCAGGGCCAATCTTCTTCAGCAAAAAGAGCAGGACTGGCATGGATGTTAGCTCAGGGCTGATCTTCCTCATTAAAACAAAAAAAAGATTATTTCATGTCATGTGATAATTATATGAAATTCAAATTTTAGTGGCCACAAATAAAGTTTTATTGGAACACAACCACACTTATTTGTTTAGCCATTGTCTATGATTGCTGTCTTGCTACAACTGCAGTGTTGAGTAGTTGCAAGAGACCTGATGGCCCACAAAACTAAAATATTTCCTATCTGGCTCTTTCCAGAAAGTTTGTTACTCCTTTTCTACCTATCCAGTGGTCAGAGATCAGGGCCATACTTTATTTCTAGGCTTAGTTGTCATTGGTTTAGAAATTGGAGACGGATTAGTCTAGAGGCTAAAATCCTTTTTACTTCTAGTTCTGAGAGATTAAAGTAAACACACTAATTATTACTTATACATTGAACAAAATATGTGATTTTAAAGTATTCAGGAAACTCTCCCTGTAACACACACACCGGGAGTTACCAACTAAAACATATACTAAATTTGAGTTTAATTCAGAATGACAGAAGCTTGTGAATATGAATTTTTGGTGAATTTATGTGACCAGTAAATTAATATTACTCTACTTTTCATATTTTTATAGAGAATGCCCTAAAATTATTTCTGATAGACATTTAGTATGAGGAAGTTATTCCTGATATATATTTAGTCTCATCTTTGAGACAAAGTCTTGAAATATTCTGGAAGAATGTTTTCTTCTTCTTCCCTTAGGTTTGGAGAGTGCGAATTTCCCAGCTTTTGGAGGAGCAATAGAATCAGACTAAGTTTTCAACATTCATACATGTCCATTATTAGCAGCATTTAGAAAAAATCATTTATGCCCAAATATTCCTAATGGCAATTTTTGCTAGTTAATGAGAGTTTGCTCACAAAAATCATAAATTTTGTAAGTGAGTATATATGTTTTGCTATCAATCTAAAACTATACCAAAACGCAACCAAAATTAATGTTCAAAGCACATCAGATATTTTCTATATACAAAAAATGACATTTTTTGGATATTAATATAGTTCTTTAAGTGTTTAAAACTTTCTAAAGCAACATTTTTATAGTTTATTTTTTTTTAATTCTTAGTTTCACCTCAATCTAGTTTAAAGCCGAAATCTGTTGTCTGCATGTTTCTGAGTAATGAAATTATTTTTAAGGTATTTTGTCAGCCCCCCAAACAACACTGACTCTTAAAAACACATTTACGTATCTCTGTAACTATATAAAAGTTGATACTAAAGCAAAGTCTAAAATACGTGCCTTAAACACGATCGTTGTAGGCTGGCCCCGTGGCTTAGCAGTTAAGTGCGAGCGCTCCGCTACTGGCAGCCTGGGTTCGGATCCTGGGCGCACACCAACGCACTGCTTCTCCAGCCATGCTGTGGCAGCGTCCCACATACGGCAACTAGAAGGATGTGCAACAATGACATACAACTATCTACTGGGGCTTTGGGGGGGAAAAAAGGAGGAGGATTGGCAATAGATGTTAGCTCAGAGCTGGTCTTTCTCAGCAAAAAGAGGAGGATTAGCATGGATGTTAGCTCAGGGCTGATCTTCCTCATCAAAAAAAAAAAATGATCATTGTGATTGAAGGCAAACATTAAAATGTACTTGGAGTGAGAAACTTTGGAGATGTGTTGATATTTTAAAAATACTTTTATGAAATATATGAATAGAGGCTGAGTTCCTATGATTATATCCCAGGTAGAGTAAATGTCGCGTGACCCCACAGAAAGGAAGAACTTGCTTTTTACTTGACACGAATACCCCCCTCAAGATACAATGGTTCCTGAAAGATACGGAAGAGTCGCCTAAGGGGAAATAGCTAGTCTTGAAAAATTGGCTTATTGTAGGTGAGCTTCTGCAAGTTTGCGAAGATAATTCTATGATAAATAGTAATGATTTTAGATGTAGTGTTTGCTGAAGGCAGTGAGAATATAGAGAAAATGCAAGAAGTTTCCAGCTTCATCAAAGTTCTGTGGATGTATGGTTTGAATTGCCAACTATCTCTGTAGTTTAACGGAAAAGCCAAATTGTGCATACTGAAACCTATAGTGCATTCATTACTGCTCTCTGGGGAAATGGTTGAAACTCGCCTCCTTTTGTGGGTGGTTTCTCTTTGTCATAGAGATGTTCTCCTGGAAAAGGTATGTCTTACTTGAAGTAAGACAGCAATTCACATTAAATACTTATGAACCAACAGAAGAGGATCAGATTAAGTTCTTGAGCTATTTCTAGATATTTTGCCAGAAAAAAATTTTTTCTGGAGTTTACCTTGTACTTCGAAAATGATAACAACAAATCCACTGGGTGATTTAGGCTCCAAAACTCTCCTTTGCTATGTAGTAATATCTACATAGAATATGCGGACAAGATTCCTGTGCCTTAAATCCAGAAAGTGTAAGAGTTCTTAAATATGCAAAATCTATTTTTATTTCTGAGAGTTTGATTAAAGCTATTTATCAACTACCTTTGTGCATATATTAACCCTGGTAAAATGAAGTGAGGCATTGCTCACATCATCTTTTTTTTTATATTACAGATATTGTTTTTAGCTTCAGTTCATTTCATCAGACACATTTCTTCATTTACTCAGGTGGATATTATGATCCCAATGCCAGCCTTTATTTTTCAAAGATAAATTTGGCACTATGAGCCAAACACTTTTGAATCATTTTCTAGATAGATTGATCATTTTATTCTGGTGACCTAACCCGTTCTAAATAGTTTGCAATGCAGCAGAGTACTGGCTTTGGATTCAATACTGTTTTCCAAGGAAAGTAAGAAAATCTGCTTTGCATTTAAGACTATGATGTAATGTCTCACATTTGCAGATTATTTCAAATGAAAAACAGGTTTTCACCACTTGGAAGCCTATATTTTCATTGGTGTTCATGACAGGCAGACTATATTTGAGGCAAAAAAATATCATTTTCAACTGGTGGGCCTGATCAGAGCAGGTGACATTAAATAATTAGCAAGTTCTCTTTCCAAACCACACTCCGCGCTTTAATTAATATCGTTCCTTAAAATAAGAAGTTGTTTACCAATGCTGCCCCTGCAAGCTGATTGCTGCTCACAAAGAAAACCTCTGAGACATGACTATGCCCAGGGGATTGCTTTCACTTCATTGTTTATAACAACTACAAACAAAGAGCTGTAAAAGCTCATCTCGCCATGAGACATCCTGACAATCTGCCAGTTTAGTCACCAACAGTAATGAGACTGGCACCAGCCATCAGCTCAGTGCTAATCTAATGAGGGCCTGTTTCGTTTGCCCATTGATATTACAGCAGCTGCCAAGCACCCGATGTTTAGGACACACAAACAAGAGGTGTGTCTTCAACCAGTTGAAAGATAATTACGCCCACAACACAGCCTTGATAGCACACAGAAGCAGCCGCACTTTATTTTTCTGTGGGATTTCCTTGAAATAGAATATCTTGTCAAGATTACAGAATTAATGAGGTCATCGGCTTATGCTAAGCTCAGAAAAGGCTCAATGAGTTGTTATTGTTGTTGATGGGGTTCTGTTGTTGTTTTGTGTCCCCCCACCCCCCCAGTCATCCATGCAGTTAAGAACATACATGTAATTTATGGACTTGTATATATAAGGACTCTGTGATGTCACTTCCTTCCCTTAGCTCCTGGGGTGAATGCAATTAGGAACAGATGGGCAAATGACATGATTCCACTGCTAATGAACTTCCCTACTGAGGAAGAGGACAGTGCATTACCCTTTTGTACTTCAGAATCTTAATTATCACTTTTTTTTCCAGTGTGATTATTACACATGCAAACATCTTTGAATTTTAAGTCATGTTGATGGAGCATTATGGACATCATTAACTGCCTCTGTTCTGCCTGGGAAGCAACACATGCTTATGAATGCTGTAGAATAAGACATCTAGCACAGGCAGAGCTGTCATGCTGGATCCTAAATTAAACATCTACAGGGAGGGGAGATCTTAGTAAACATGTCATTTGTTTGTTAAGGAACAAATGCCAGGAAGATCCTTTTGTCTTCTCTTTTTTTTTTAACAAAAGAACGAAGTGGGAAATATAACCAAAAAGAATCTGTTCAAGGTAGGGAAATTTTGTGCATCCTTGAATCCATATGCTAGAAGCTACTTGATCCTTTAATTTAACCATGGTTATAATCCAGTACTGTTGTCATTAGGAATTATTCATAATGCACTGAATATTCTCTTTATGAAGTATAAAATATTTTCCTAAGATATCATAATTACCCTATCAGTAGGTCTAAAGAATCTGGTCTTTTCTGTAGCAGTCAGAGAGGGCTGTTACAAAACCTAGGTCACATCCTATTTCTAAAAATCCAATGGATAGAAGGTTCTATAGACATAAGACTATTCATGAATATTTTTCATATACTTAAGCAAATCAGACTATGGGGTCATTTTAGACTATCTAGACATGAAATCAACTTGAGAATTGGCCTGAATTGCCAGTAATAAAGTCAAGTCAACCTCAGATGTAAAGCTTGGAATATTTGAAGCAATGGGATGAAATTCTGTGGCCCTGCATCTTAGGGACATGCTAAACCTAATGTTTCCCGGAATTAGGGTTGCCATTTATCAAATATAAATTCAAGACGTGCAGTTAAATTTGAATTTCAGGTAAGCAACAAATAATTTTTAGTATAAAAATTTCTTGTTAGTAAAATGAAATAGCTTAATTCTGTAAATTTTAGGATTTGATTTAAAGATAGTATTTTTTAATTATAGTAAATCCACTCAAAAGATATTTCATCCCATTTGGTCATAAAGATCGTAGGAAAAATTAATGTAAGATGGTTATCTTATTTTAAATTGCTTTAATACGTCAATAAAATATTCTTGTATAGTTTTTATTTTCCCAGTTATGCGCTTTGGATAATAATAATAATAAGTCTTTGCATTAGTTTTCCATTATTATTGTAACAAAGTCCCACAAATTAAGACAACACGTATTTATTGTCTTGTACTTCTAGAGGTCAGAAGTTTGAAATACTTTCACTAGGCTAAAATCAAGGCATCTGAAGGGCTGGGTTCCTCCTGGAGGCTCTAGAGGAAAATCTGTTTTCTTGCCCAGAGGCCACCTGCATTCCTTGACTCATGGCTCCTTCCTTCATCTTCAAATCCAGCTATGTGGCATCTTCCAATCTTTCTGATTCTGACACTCCTGTTTCCTTCTTGTAAGGACCCTTGTGATTACATTGGGCCTACCTGGATAGTCCAGAATAATCTTCCCATCTCAAAACTCTTAATCACATCTACAAAGTCCCTTTCGCCATATTAGGTAATATATTAACAGTTTTTGGAAATCAGGATGTAGTAATCTTGGCATGCCATTATTCTACCTATCACAGGCAAGATTGACAAATTCAGTCAATCCATCAATTATTAATTTAATTTATAATTACTAAAACCAAGGTTTTACCAGACAATAGACTTGATCCTAGAGAGACATAGATAATACATGAACCTGCGCCCTCAAGAATCTCAGTGGAAGTGACTAACAAGGAAGCTGACAACTAAATTACAGACAATAAGGGCTAGCTGTCTTGTAAGCACATTTAAAGACAGCTAACTCAAAGATGGAGTGTTGTAAGAAACACTATCAGAAGAGGGAATATCTTGAGATAAGTTATGAAGGATACGTAAGAGTGGGCTTGGTGAAAAAGGTATGGCAGATGACTCCCTAAGAGAGAGTAGGATGTGCCAATGCAAAAAGACGGTTTCTTAAAGATAATATAATGATTAGATACAGTGATTAGATACCAACATATACACTGGGGAGAGGTGAGGGGGGAGCAACGAAGCTGAAGATGAAATGGAATCCTAGACATGGAGGTCTTCATACGACATACCAAGGAGAAGGTACTACAAGCATCAAGATATTTTAAACTAGAAAATTATGTGATCAAATATGCATTTAAGGAAATGATTATTGGTGTAATTATGAATGATGTAGGAGAATGAGTCAGCCTGATCTACTAGGATACTAGTGATTTAAATATTTCTATAGATCACCATGAGATTGTCATTATTTCAGGCAGTGGTAATGACTATGGAGAGAAGATGTTGGGTTTCAGTGAGGCAGATAAAATCATCTTCCAGGAGCAGTTGAATATGAAGATTAAAAGCCTTGGCTAAGAGTTTTCCATATTGTTTGCCTAAGTGAAAAGAGCTGCCATTCACTGAAATATAAAATACAGAAGGAATGGATTGTGGTGCAAGGATGATGGGTTTAGTTTCTGACAGAATGAGGGTGCTAGGAGAATTATAAGTCAAACTGTTGAATATATGATGTCTAAGGCTCATTGTAGACGTCAGGATTACAGAGATAGATTTGAAATTTATCTAAATACAGGTGATAGAAGCCATGACAATAGATGAGCTATTCCAGGAAACATATCTAGAATAAGAAGTCAAGAGAGCTGAGTAGAGAAATATGATGAAAACTAGTTATCTAAAAGGACAGACAGAGGGGGATCCCATAAAGCAGATTGAATAAGACTGGCCAGAACAGTAGAGGGAAAACAAATAGAAACCATGTCATGAAAGCTACAGTGGGAGAGAGTTTTAAGGACCAGACAGTGGTTAAAATCATGTATGATAATAGCTAATAAAGCTTTCATTTGATTTAGAAACTAGGGAACATTATTGACCTTGTCAAAAAGAAGACCTTATTTACAATAAACGTATAACATAGTTGAAGAGATGACATAACAATAAAGGATATTATATAAAGGCACCCACACATACACACACACACAAAACACACAGTTACATTAATTTGGATCAGCCTATGAATGAAAATCTGCTTGTTTCTACTTTTCTGATAACTTTGCACACTCCTTCTAGTTCCAGCTTTGTGTTCCATTTATTAAGTGGCTCAACATACCCAGATTTAACTGAGCTGTTTCCTCTCTTCCTCTGTCATTTTAGGATATGGTCAATCATTCCCCCATTTCTGGAAATCAGAGGTGTATCTTCTACTTGGAAGAACATGAAAAATATGATGCTCTTTCTATTTCAAAAATATTCATTTTAGTTGTAAGCCCTTAGACTCAGGCTGGACACGAAGCTTCAGTCAAAATTGTGTCACTGTCTTTTGACCCAAGGATTTTCTAAACCTAACGCTATTCTAGTATTCTACTCTCCTTTTTAGAATAAAAATTGAAAAAATGAGAAGGATTCATTTTTAAGGAAGCAATATGTTTAGGTGTTCCTCAACTAAATCTACGTCTATGTTCTTTATATTCATAAAAATTATAGCTTTCCCCAATATTTGCTCTGTGTTAGTATCACCTTACAGAGATCATTCAGAATTCTCTCACCATACGGGATAAAAACACAGTCCGTATTTTTAAAACATTGGCTCAAGTTTCCATAACAACACAATAAATGGAAATAGAAACAAAATTTAGACAATTTTATTTTCAATTTACAATCTGATATTTTTATATAAGAATTGGAAATCATGCTCGAGATTCAAAGCATTTTTAAGCTTTTAAATAATAGATAAATGTCAAATGGCATGTGAAAATTGTCAAACTCTTCCTTTAAAAATCATCAGACTGAGTGAAACTGAGACTTTATATTCAGATAACTTTACATATAATTCTCTTAGCTTTCCTTTTTAAATATAAGCCTCATAAAAGTAAATCCATCATTTGAACTCTAGAATGGCATTAAAGTATGAAAGTTGATTTTTTCCTTTATCTCAGTTATATAAAACTTCTTTTGTGACAAATGCAACTTCCAATGCTTTAAAAATACTCATTCAATCTAAATAATTCCATTTGAGCTAGGCAAAATATTATACCCATTCAGAGATGAAAAAATTGAAGCAGAAAGGAATTAAGTAATTTGCCAAAGGTAACACAGGTGGGCAATTTTGCCAGTTATTGGTAAGATTCTAAGACACTGCTTGAGCCGTATTTGCTGGAGTGCAAAGTCACTGTGAGTTACAAGGTTAGTTTGTGTGAACGCAGGTTTCTTAATTATTTCTCATGACCATGTTTCTGGAAAAGGACACACCCCACTTCCTAGAGAGAAGCCTTCCTAACTCCAGAGCTCTCCTGTCTCTCCTCTCTTGGAGCAGCCAGGCTGAGGGTTTTGCTCTGGCCAAGACAATGGTACTAGTAAGGCTAGTAGTATTTTCTCTCACTATCACTCCTGAACTGGATTTCTTCTAGCCTTTAGAGGGAAATGATGTCTTAGACTTTTTAAAAATTCATCTTGGTGACATCCTAGAAATGAGGTGGACTTTTTGCATAACTGTGTATGCATGTGTGTTTGGGGGGAAGAAGAAAGGGGTGGTTGGAATTGGAAAGGCAAATAGATTCTGTATGAATCTATTTTGAGATAACTATCTTGAGATAAATAGATGGTCCTTTTTAAGATTTGATCCAGTTTTCTAGAATTCTCAGCTTTGGGACTTGGACCCAATCCTGGCTTGGCACACACATGTATCTTTCAGCCATCTCTCAGGGACACTGGGAGACATTTAGCTGTGGTTTGTGATATGAGACAGGTTTAGGCAACTCTTGGCCATTGAAGACAATACCTAAAATTATCCACATATCACCCCAAATTCTAAAGTAAACTTATGACCTATTAACAGCATAACTTCCTTTCAAATTATCTATCATAACTGCATTGTGTTTTTAACAGAAATCCTGGGTCTCACTTCATCATAGCTAATCTCTTTCTGCATTTTTAGAGCTCTATTCTCTCTTTGGGACATTCCACTCCAAAATTTCTTGTCCCTACAGAATTATTTTTATATAAGAATCGATGCTTTATCACTGATGAAAGTTCTTTTAATATACCACTTTCTGTTAAAAAATAAAAACAAAATAAATCTTAACCCATTTGAGCTTCTTGGATCATTATCATCACATAATATTACAATGAGCTAGGCCTTTTTAGCAAACAAGATCTTTCTGCTGACCAAACAATATGAGGCAAGAAGGGAAGCTTCTCTTCATGAAGTGTGTGAATTTGCTACAGTCCTACTAGAACCTCTGATGTCTTGTCAGTATATATGACAGCTGCCTAGTGAGTGGATGGAGCGATTAGCTCTAATAAGCTGAAGATGAAAAAGCACTTCAATAGTCTACCCTTATCAACCCTGATTCTTAGTTTCTTCCCTCTTTAGATAGTTTAATCAACAGAATCATTATTAAACAGGTTCCCTTTTCTCTTTTACTGTGTTATTTGAAACAGAAAGAGTAGCCTTATGCCTGATAAAAACTCGATTCAGATATATATACATACAATCTGCAACTGTATTTTTATATAAAATAAGTTAATTCATGAAAAGGATTTAGAACAGTGCCTGGCATATAGTAACACTAAAACTGTGTTAGGTATTATTATAATTATTACTATTTATATTTTAAAATGTTTTGAATTGCCCTTGTTCCTTATCTTAGAACATCAGCACTTTGAGATCTTGAGATATGCCTGTCCATATTCATGTCTAGCAAACTGGCATTTATCTAATAATAGAAGGTAAATGCATCTTGGAAAAAGATAAAAATACCCAGGAAAATTCATATAAAAATAGACATACAATGTAAAGCCAGGATCATTAAGCGCTTTATACCTGGAATCTAATTTTTGACATACCTTACATAATTATTTTCTGTTCTTAGTATAGTATAATGAACACGAAACAGACCTCTAAAATCAGGAATTATGCAGATGTGTGTATAATACTTTGGCTCCTGCTTTCTAAATATCTCAGAGAAAATATTCTAATGCAAATATAGATTTCTACAAATCTGTTCTTTTTAAATACTGGAGTTTGAAATGATTATCAGTGGTTTTTTTATGGCAGACACTGTGTTTTATTAAATTTATTATTACTTGTGTCTACTCCATTAAATGGTTATAGATGTGAGCTCTATAAGGATTTGTTGAAATGAAAAGAAAATAGAGGATATGAAATAAAATACTCTTCAATGTTCATCAGTAAATCTTTATTGTGCACCATTTATATGTGGTTTCAACCTCTTGCTTTGAATCATGAGGGATTCAGATTAATTACATTTAAGATGACATCTTTTTCCTTGAAGGAGATATAGACTAAATAAAAATTCAATCAGTCCTTCTTCATACAAGAAATATTTGCTGAACAACTTTTATATGCTGAGAGCTGTTCCTGTTCTGGTTTTTGGGAATACAGGACAAAGTGCCTGCTCTCCGGGAAATTATACTCTAGGGAGAAAGGACAGAAAATGAAGAAATAAATATCTAAATGTACGAAATGAGGGCAGAGTGTGGAGAGGGATTTATTTTATATAACATGGTCTAGGATTGATACTCTCATTATCATTGATAATCTTGTATATGAACAGGGACTTGTGGTAGTTACAGTAATCTGTAGTAACTATAGGTGCAAGCGTGTATACATCCCAGGAAAAGATGTCCAAGAAGAGAGAATTTCACATGGAAACCTTTCCGGTATGCTCGGTGTGTCAATAGACTACAAAGAAGAATAATGTGCCTAGAGCACAGTGAGTGAAAGGGAAAATAGATCATTTTAAAGATAGCCAGAGACCAAAACCTGTAGGATTTTATAGGCCATTGAGAAATACTATGATATTTTACCTAGATTAAGATGGGAAATCATTGAAGGCTTTGAGTAGAGGAGGTATATGATACAACAACGATTTTCAAGTACCACTGCTGGGAATAGAATACAGGGTAAATTCAAGAGACCATTGAATTTTCTATTTGGTTCATGTCAAAACATGGGCTGTGTGCTATATGGCTAGGATTTGTTTTTATATTTTTAAGGAAAAAAAATTATTTATAATAATAAATATTTTAATATCACAATCTTTTCCAAATACCATATTTGGAGTTAGAGTGGCCAAATACTTTTGTATTAAAATGATTGTAAATTAGACATTTCTTTACTTGAAAAGTTTCCAAAATCAGTTGATTATTGATACTTGCCATAAATGTGTCATTTATACCATTTTTCAGTATAAATGAGCCACAATTTTACATATACGCATGAACACACACACATACATATATACCATTTAATAAAATGTATATTAAATAAATTTTAAAAACACTGATAACGTTTTCCATAAGGAAGGTATAAATTCTGGATAACTGTGATAAGGGGAGGCTACTTAAATTGAAATATCCTAACATTTTATCCAAAAACTAAGAGGAATAAGAACAAATAAATCCACATGAATCTTCTACCTTCTGCCTAACTGTAAAAGAGTGAACACTACAAATTTAAATTACCCGTTAGTAGCAAAATAAACACCAATTTTAATAAAACTATTTATTAAGCTCTAGCACAAGGCTTTACAAAGAACCAAGAGATGGTCTCAAAAAAAAACCTTGCAAGCTCAAGGGGAATTAGAGGCTACAATACTGAAAAGCAACCACTCTAAGAAAGTCTACTCTACACAAGAAAACACTGTGAGTCATATTAGATCTGAGGACATAGTACAAGAGAGGAACTTCGAAAGGAAAATAGGCAAAGAGATCACCTTGGAAAGGCAATGCTTCTTGGAAAAATATATTTTTTAAAAGAGAGAAGTTCTTTGGAAATTAAGCAGTAAAGGGAAAAATTTAAAAGAACGGGAAATTAGATTCTACAAGAAAAACGAATATGTAACCAAAATTCAAAGGACTGGCTGACCAAGGAAGAACAGATTCAAGTAAAAGCTTAAAAAGGGTCTTAAAGAAAAGTAGGGAAACAACCAATGAATGAAAACGAGATAGAGAAAGAAGGTAAAATGTTCTGACACAAAAATCATTTAAAATGAAAACAGGCAAAAAAAGATCCAGTATATGTATAATTGAATTCCATGAAAAAGGAAATCTAAACAATGGAACAGAATAAATATTAAACACCGTAATTCAAGAAAAATTTCCACAATGAAAAGAAGACCTGAATTTACATATTACAAATTAAAAGTCCATATAAAAATATAGATACATATTACACCAGGCATCTGAGAAAACTGAGAATGGTCAACTCTAGGGCATAATCTAGTAAATTGCTAGAATTTAAAGATACAGAAAAAATCCTCCAAGGCTCCATACTAAAAGATCAAATAGCTTACCAGAGTATTAGACTAGCATCAGATTTCTAAAAAGCATCATAAAAATCAAAGGAACAATGGAAAATTTTCAGGAAACTTAAAACTTAATGTACCCAATAAATATTTTATTTCTGTCTCAGAGAGTATTAGCCACTCTATGCTCTATACAATAAGTACATCTAAAAGAGAGTTGAACAAGGTGGAAGCAATAAGAAGTAAGGGTTTCAATTCTAATGCCAAAGTAAAGTTCAACCCCAAATTCATTAAAAGCTACTGTTTATCACAAAAATTCACATATCGCCATGATGATAAAAGTTATAAAAATCTACACATAAAGCAATAAGGAAATCACTTTTACAAAGCAGAAACTACAGAAATTGAAAGAGAATATAGACTGAAACACAGTAAAAATAGAAGACTTCAACATAACACTCTCAATACAAGACTGATCAAGTGGAAAAAAGATAAAGACAGAGAAAATCTAAATAAACATGGTTGGTTTTATGGATGAATCTCACACCCCGATAATAGAGAAAACACCTTTTTATCTAGCTCTAGTATACACGAACCATCAACAAAACTGATTAGGTTACAAAGAAAGCATCAGTAAGTCTAATAAAGTAGAAATACTACAAACAAAATCATATGACATTAATGACAAATTCATAATAGAAGTTCCACATGGAAATTTAATAGGTTCATGAAAGTTGAAATAAAAACCAAAACTACAATTTCTAAAATGATAATAAAACCACCACACGTCAGAATGCATTGCATATATTAAAGCTTTATCAGAGGAAAATCTACATCTTAAATTGCTTTTATCAGTCAAAAACAAACAATGAAAGAATGAAAATAAATGAATTAAATTCACAACTCAAAAATCTAGAACATTCCAAAGTAAACCCAAAAAAGCACAATATAGCAAATAGTAATAGTATGACAGAAATTAATGGAGTAGAGCACAGAAAAATAGCAGACTAATAATTCAAAATTCTGTATTTAAAAAAAAACTTAAGAGACCAGCCCTGTGGCCTTGTGGTTGATTTCAGCATGCTCCACTTCAGTGGTGTGGGTACGGATACTGGGTGTGGACCTACACCACTCATCGGCCATGCTGTGGTGGTGACCCACAAACAAAATAGAGGAAGACTGGCACAGATGATAGCTCAGGGCAAATCTTCCACAGCAAAAAATAAACAAAAAACAAAAAAACTTAAAAATAGACTAACCAGTAGCAAACTTGATCGAGAAAATAGGAAAAAACATGGGAAGGATAAGCTGTAAACTAATGACATTAGGAGTAGGAATAGAGTAGAAACAGCGAGGGGAACACTGAGAATTCTGAGTGTACCTCTATACAGTTTTACTTTTGGAACCATGTTAATATTTGACATACTCAAAAAATAATAAACTTGGGGCAAAAAAAAATTATTCTAAAATATAATGTAACAAATCAACCCAACTACATTTCCAATAAATAAATATGTTAAGTAAATAATATCTTCTTGTGTCAGAAAGTAATATTCAAGGAATGATAGGGCCTGTCCAAAAGATACAGGAGCTGCCTGAAGGAGCTTCCACTTGGATAATATGAACATTAAAATAGATAAGAATATTAATGAGTTATAACCCAATGAATAAAAATGGAATCTATGGGTCCTTAGTGATGTAAATTCCTAAGTACGTATACAAGTGTAGAGAGGAAAAGGAAGAATTCTTCTGTAGAGCAGAATGTCAACTAGTAAATGCAAAAGAAATCACAGTTAGAAAACCTCCATTTGACAAACAACATGGTAACAATTGATTCAGGTAGGGATAGTTGATGGTGCTAACTATGCATGAAAATTTAATAAGGAACAGGATATTTGCATGCTTTCAAAGTATCTCCCCACAAAATAGTCGTTCATTACAAAGGGAAAAATATTAAATTTATTATGGAGAAATCTGGCTGACCTCACCTTAACCAAGTGATCAGAGTTGTTACCAGTAACAGAACAAAAAGCAAGATCACTTACCTAACTTATATTTAATTACATGGAAACATTAGTTAAATACAAGTTGAGAAGAAATGTCATAAAATAACTGGCCAGTAATCTTCAAATTTATCAAGGTTATGATAGATAAAGAATGACTAAAGGAAAGTTATAGATTTTTCAAAGACTAGGTATTAAAGCTAAATGCAATATGTGATTTTGAATTAAATTGTGAACCAATTTTTTTTTTTTGTAAAGGATATTACTGAGACAATTGGCATTTAGTTCTGTATATTATCTAATAAAATTGCATAAATTATACAATTACAATATTGTACAATCAAGGGATTATACAAATATAATAATTACATATGTCCATATTTGTGCAAGTAGGGAATATACACAGGCATCATGTCTGCAACTTACTCTCGAATGGTTTAGAAAAAATATAAAATATACTTTCATAGAGAGAAAATTATAGTGCAAAATATGGTAAACATTAACAATTGGGAAATCTGGGTTTAAGATATACAGTAGTTTTATGTATTACTTTTGCAACTTTCCTCTAACTCCAAAATTATTTCAAAATGTAAAGTTACAAAGATGGAAACATGATGAAAGTTATAAAATACAAATATTTAACTCAAGACAGACAACTTTAAGGATAGACAGTATAACGTTTGTAAGCCAAATTGCTCTATAGTTACAATGCCAGTTCTGCTACCTATTAGTTATAATATCTCGTGCAAGTTATTTCACTGACTTTGTCTCAATTTCTTTGACTTTAAAGTAAAAGTGTTTCACATGGGGCTATTATGAAGATTAATTGAATCACTGTATATATAAAGCACTCAGACAGAGGCTGGCACATAATGAATGTTATATAAATGCTTGTTAAATAAAATAAAATTTATTTTGCCATCTGTACTCAATCAAAGCACAAATTCTTCCTTACACTTAATATCTATGATCAATGTGTTCAATATAGGAACCATGGTATATCTTGTTGAGAAATGAATTCCTATTGAATATAAGGCATACTGCATTAATTTTAAAAATAGGAACAAAACTAATGAGAACTAAGACAAATTAAGTAATAGCAGCTCTCAGAGCCAGACCATCTGTTCCAATCAAGACCCAACATTAGTGAAATTCAAATTAAAAATCAGCATCTCTTAGTTTTCTGATTAAAAAAAATCCATGTACCAATCTAAATTTGGACCATAGTTTTGACATGAAGAGGTAAGGAATGGAGCTCTGAGAAAGAAAGATTGAGGCAGACAGATTAAATTTTGTCAGGGGTAACAGATGAACATAAAACCACCATTCATATTGAAAATGTCATATAAAGGCTAAAAAAAGTAGTTTTGGAAGATAAGCATAAAATCTGTGTATTGTGTTGTTTGCTATGTATGTTGTGGAGCTGGAATGCTTAGTTTAGTCTGGATCTAATTTGTTTATGGATGTTTAGAAATTCTGTATAGCTGTATATAAATTCTGTATAGCTGTATATATGTAGAAGCAATACATATATACGTATACATATTTGTGTATAGGTACTATTTCTGTTTTGATTTTATATGGAATCAACAAAATAGAAAAATAGAGACCAGATATTTAAAGGAGGAAAAGGAAACATTAGCTACAGTAGGGGAAAGTTTAAGCAAAGATGAAAGGAATGCTTTTGTAACTCCATCACTTGAAAGGAAACGAAGAAATAGAAAAGGTATGGGGTGGTTACAAAGATTCTGGGGAAAGGGCCCAAAGTGTGTGCTGGAATCGGATCTCAGAGAGCCTGTGGATGAGGGCGAGAGGCAGACATGTAAAGGGCGGCACATCTGTATTCAATCAGTGCTTTTTTTCCCCGAATGCTCTGTTTCTCCTCTCTTTCTCTGAGATCACCCTTCCAACAGCCCTGAGGCCATTGGAACATATGTGTTTCTTCCTTACAAACATCTCTTGGCATCAGGAGACCTGTCTCTGTTAATTTAACACAAAACCTAAAGTATACATAGAAAACGTTTTCCTCAACTTAGTTCAAGGACTTAATAATATTGATATGAAAGTCTTGTCCCAAGTTGCTGGATTTTAAATCTCCCTCAGCCACCAGAATGTCTAGCTTCAGCTGGTGGAGAAGGTGAACACTGCATCGAAGTCTACCTGATCTGGTTCATGGCTGATGAGACCTCGCTTACACTTTCTGCCTCCTGTATTATTTTCCCACCTGTTTTTATCTGGAATCACTAAACTTTTGAACATTAGATCATGTTCAGCTTTTTTCTCTCCTATCTCCTACACTTCTTCATTCTTGTATTTCAAATGTGGGTATGACATTAATGATGCTGAAGTAATAAACCCCTTTTAAATGAAAGGTTTTCTTCTTCAATTTTCTCTTCTATCATTTATAAGACAGTTTATGATACCCCCAATCTAATCCAAATAGCTATTTTCGTTAAGGTCATGAGTCCTAAAAATAATTACAGTTCTTTATTCTTATCATTTCTGATTCCTATGCTCCTATAGATAAAGCCAATATTTTTTCTTTCTTATCTGTTTACTTCGTATTTAGTTATCACACCCATTATACTTCTACTATTTTTTAAACTGTGCTGCTAGTTTGGTTTGTATAATTTTTCCCGGGATATCCCTTCTCTGATAACTTATCACCAGTTCTAACTTAACAAGATGATCCCTATTTGATTCATCTCTATCTTATTTTCTTCTGTATTTGTTGGAAATTTCTATGAAAAAATAGGCAGTCATTTACAAGTTTTATGTGAATCTTTGTTTGTTTCCTATGGCCCAATTCTATTTATGCAACAAATATTCTTGAGCGTTGCTCTCTCATCCCCATATTCCAGATAGTGGTAGGTGTTTGTGATACAAAAAGAAAAATATGTTCCAGAATTGCTCTCCAACAGAGAGGAAAATATAAATAAAAATAGTGAAAAAGTGTGATGAGTTCCCTAAGAGAAGTTTAACTAAGAAATCCATGAGCAAGAAAGAAAGAATAATATACTATGTCTTTGAGCATAAAGTTAGTAACATCTTCACAATGCCAGAAAAATAGGGTAGAGGAGCATTCCAAGAAATAAGGACATACGAAGGACCAAAATGGAGATGTAGGAAATAGTACACAGCAGGACACATCAAGAAAAAAACAGGTATTTTCAGTGTTGCTAGACTATATAGGATGAAAATGGAGAAGACGAGAGAAGATGAGAACCAAAAGGTAGAGAGGTTTCTGAGTATCTTGAAAGGGATCTCTACTATACCTTGGGGAGTCATTGAGAGACTTTAAGCAAAGAAGGGGCATGATCAGGTTCATATTTCAGAAAGATTGCTATAACTTCACTAAAGTACATCAATTGAACAGAAATAAAATTGCAGCACAGGAGGTTAATGTGGAGACCGTTGAACTATTAAAGCATACTTGATAAAACATAAACAAAAGAAGTGGTAATAAGAATTAAGAGATGGGAACAAATATGAAAACAACTAGGAAAATAGACTTAACAGAATTGTGTGGTCAATTGAATATGGGTGATGAGAAGTCAAATATGGTCTCCATGTTTTTGCATTTAGCAACTAGGTTGACAATTGCTCCAGTAAAGATAAAGAAAACAGAGAGAGGAGCAGGTAGGTTCTGGTAAGTAACAGTTCAAATTTGAGTTTGCGCTATTTTGAGCCTGCGGAGTTATCGATAAGGCAGAAACTACTGGCAGAGGTCTGAATTAGAGGTAACGTCTGGGCATTACTAGCACATTTATAATAAGTGAAGTTCTGGTCTCGGATGAGATTGCCCAGGCTAAGAGATTGGTATAGGAAGAAGCATTACGAAGTGAGGCAGTGATGTCTGAAATAGGATGAGGATCAAGAGAGTGGGATGCAAGCGAGTTTCCCAAGAGATACAGGAAAACAAAACCAAACGAATCAGTGAGGTCAAGAAGTGTAAGGACTAAACCACGTTTACTGCATTTGGCAATTAGGAGGTCCTCTATAAGGCCATTAGGGTGATCTTTAGTGGAGTGGAATGGAGGGAGCATAAACCAGATTACAAGGGCGTAGGAAATAGAGAAATGGAGGCAGATATCTCCTTCCAAGAAGCATAGATTTGATAGAATAAAGACATTGGGAGCATGGTCTAAAGGAATAAAAGATCAAGCGAGAAATTGTTAATATTGGAAGTACTTGAACATGTTTCTAGGTGGAAGGAAATTGCCAGAGGGGAGAGAGAGTTTGAATATGACTACTACGGCAGCTACTACTAGGAGTAGTTACAGAGAATTATCAGTTCCATTTTAGAGGGCACCAAGTGAAGAGGTGGGGTCAGGGGAGCTGCACTGACTTAGATCAAGTAACCTAGCACATTGTGATATATTTCATATATGCATATTTACAGGGAAATTCTGGAGCAATGTCTAAACCCAAAGAATGACCAATGGTAGAACATTCAGATACCATATTTGACAAAAGAAGGAGAATCTCTTGCGTAGCAAGTCTTACAATATCAATTGTTGCTTATTCCAATTATTATTACTTATACCTTGTCCCAAAAATCAGGGCCCTCCAGGGCCCTCCTAATCCCACATTATTTTATCCACCTAACTTCCACTGACTAACTCTCTTCTACAGTCAAGCCAATGTATTTATTCCAACTATTTTCCTCTGCATTCTTACACAATTTTTGTGTCTACATCCTTGTTATTTTATCTTTATTTTCCATCCTCTTCTCTCTGTTTTTTAGAATTTATTTCCTCCTTTGCCAGCCGGTTCTGCAATTTTACTAATAAGTTCTATTCTATGCCAAATAATTCTATTCTTAATAATTAAGAAATGATTCTTATAGATTATTCTAAATAATTAAGAATGTGTTATATAATCATTCTTCCTAAGAATTTTGTGTAGTGTTTTTAAAATACTGATGGAAATATATTTCCCTTGGAGAAGTGAGAGGATCTTAAGCTTCTTGTCTCCAGCCCTTTACAGAACATAGCTGAGTGTTAGGGATTTAATAGTCACTTAATTAGGTTGTTATTTATTGAAAACACAATATTCACATTGTGTAAGTGGTCACCCATTTTGCCTACTAATAAAATGAGGCATTTCTTGTTTACTCCATATCTATGTGGTTCACTCTCTGACCTCTGTCAACTCCTGGCTCAAATAACATCTTCTTAGTGACATCTCCCCAGACCATTCCACGTGTAACTACAGCCCCTACACACATGCTGCTATACTCCCGTCCCCTCTAAATTTTCTCCCTAGCATATGATAGCATATATATTTTATTTATTTGTTTATATTCTATACCCTGAGTTAAAATATTAATTACATGAAGGCCAAGATTTTCATCCCTTTATTCAGTGATGTAGCTTCAAATACCTACAATAAAGCCTGGCATGTAATAGAAACTCGATAAATATAACTACATTAAAAAAATCTATAATTAAGCTTATTACTCAAATTTACTTCCTCCTTTACAGTTCTGCATTCTTTTTCTCTCTTCATCCCCTATATTCTACCTTTACACAGGTGCTTGAACCATCACCTCAAACTAATATATTTATATAAAATGCTGTCATTCTTAAATCTTTTATCAATGCTCTAAAATATATTTAGGAAGCTCTATTAATTCAAACAAATAGTATAAGACAAGTTTAAACTAGGAGTAAAGTGGGAACACATTTCTGAAAACTCTTCTCTTAATTATCCTTGAAGTAAGTTAGGAAACAGCTTTAATTCTTTTGAGCCACCCTGGTTCTATTTAGTGTATTGCAAGTTCAGTGGTTAAATAGTTCCTTAGTGGAAGGAAGCTGAAACGACTCTATTAGACTAATGACAAGGGATGACTTGATTTTTTTTTCTTTAGAGCCAAGAACAAATTAGGTCATAGTGATGGATTAGATCCAAAGATAGTATCTTGCCTTGAAATAGAGGAAAGGTTCTATTCTAGAATTACACAGCATCTATACTTATAATGCTAAACTTGTGACTATGTAGATTGAGAGTGATAAGACTTATGGAAAAGTAAAAATGAAAAGAGATAAGAGATGAATCCTTTGAAAAGCTAATCAGGGAATCTGATTTTTCTAGTGTTTATATGTTAGGGATTCTTTAATGCCAAAAAAATCATACCTTCTGTAGAGTCATTGAGCAAGTTGTGACTGAACATGAGCTCATGCCCTGTCTAAAGCTTGCACAGAATGCATACAACTTGTCATAATGGGGAAGTATCTTTAACTCCCATGAAACTCAAGGGAACTCGACTGATTGTACCAGCGAGCTTATAGCGCACCATTCTGAATTGACCACTAAAATGGATGCTGGCAAACTGCCCTGACTAGCTCTGTCTTTTGTTTGACCAGTTTCAGACAGATTTCCATAGGTCACGTGTGGTTGAAGAGTAGACACAGCAAGGCTTGAGACCTGATTCTGCTGAGGAACAAGAAACCAGGGAACTCATGGGAAGTTGACCTTGAACTCTCCCACTTGAGCAATGAACTCTCAGGAAAATGCTGGTGTTGTTTTGAATCAGTTATTTCAGTTGGTGAGCAGACAGGCATGTAGCCAGCATTGCAGAAATGGCCAGCATAATAATAAAAAAAAAAGGGCCAGGAGAGTATGAAAAATCCCTGATATTGGCAAATGGTGTTTCTCGCACCTGGTAGAAACTTATTATATGAGGGCATTATCTGCAGCTGTGTATCTCCTTGAGGACTTTGGGAATTTGGTAGGTTTCCACCACTGACTGGGAGTACGCTGTAATGTCTCCTACTTCTTGTAGCTGTCTCTGAACAGAAAGGTTTCCATATCCTCTGCCATTAAATAAAATTTAAATTATTTCACTCTGCCTTTAGTCAACTTCTACCTCATTGTTTCGTGCCCACACGTTGAGGAACATACAGCAAATTAAAGATGATGTCAAGTATATTATTGAAATTTAATTTTATTAAACTCCAAAGCATTTTTCATCCTTTACTCTCTACTCCTTCTTATTCCTGTCTTCTTCTCCAAATCCAAAAATAAACCAACAAAGAATAAAGCTTACGTAATTTGTAGCTTCCAAAGGGAGCTAACAATTTAATTGAGTATTTGTTGGACCGATCTTTTTGAGGCATGAACATCAGCTATGAATAATTGAAGGCCCATAAAGATCTATGTGCTCCTGGTGGGGTAGAACCTTCTTCGACCGGGCCTGGGACAGCTCATGGAAAGACGGAAGCAGAGGCAACTACAGATCTTTTGAACCCTACTGCAACTCCCCCTGTCTTCACATCTTTGTCACTGCTTAGAGCAGTGAAATGTTACAGAATGTGTTTCTTGACAACAATGGAATTAAATTTGATTGATAAAAATAAGTAGAAAAACCCCAAATATTTGGAAATTTAATGATTAATTTTTATAACAGATCTATTAAGATATAATTCACATACCACAAAACTTGCCTTTTAAAAAATGTATAACTGGGGCCAGCCCAGTGTCATAGCAGTTAAGTTCACACATTCCGTTTTGGTGGCCTGGGGTTCGCTGGTTCAGATCCTGGGCAGGGACTTACTCACTGCTCATCAGAGGTGGCATCCCAAACAGAAGAGCTACAGCTCCACAACTATGATACACAACTATGTACTGGGGCTTTGGGAAGAAAAAATTAAAAAAAAAAAAAGAGGCAGATTGGCAACAGGTGTTAGCGCAGGACCAATCTTCCTCAAAAAAAAAATGTACAACTAAATTTTAAATAACCCATATGCCTAGGAATAAATGACATGGGTAACTAAAGTATATTTCAAACTGAATGGCAATGAAAATACAACATATAAAAACTGAAGTATATAGTTAAAAAAGTAGTTAGAGAAAAATTCATGATTTTAACGTCTTATACTAGAAAAACAACGTTTACTTTTACCTATCAAGTTTTCACATTAAGAAGCAAAGAAAAAAAGCAAGTTAAACTCACATCAGCATAAAAGCACAAATAGCGAATGTAAGAGCAGAAATCAATGACAGAACTGACAAACAATAGTATAAGTTAACAAAGCTAAACGTTGTTCCACTGAAAAGATTAATAAAATAGATAAATGACTAGATACACTAATTTGGGGGGGAAAGAGACAGAATACAAATTACCAATATCCTAAATAAAATATTTCTTACTAAACATCCTCCAGGTGTTAATGATTAGAAGGTATTATTTTAAACAACTGCATGCCAACAATAAATCAACAGTTTAGACCAATTTCCTAAAAAACACAACCTACCAGAACTGACACAAGAAAAAACGTTTCTAAATCTATATAATTCTCTATCTGTTAGAAAGACTAAATTTGTCTTTATAAGATTTCCCACAAAGAAAACTCTAAGTTCAGATGGTTTTTCTCCTGAAATCTCTCAAACATTAGTGAAAAACTAATAACAATAATACATAAACATTTTTGGAAAGTAAAAGATAGGAAAAACTAAGTAATTTATTTTATGGGGCCAGAATTATTCTGATACAAAAGCAGACAGAGGCATTACAAGAAAAGTATAGAGAAATATTACTCATGAATATAGATGCAAAAACTTTTAATATAGTATCAGCAAACTGAATTCATCAATATATAAAAATAAGATGAAACAGATCAAGTAGGATTTATCTCAAGAATGCAGTCATTTTAACAGTCAAAAATCAATCAGTATAATTTACCACGTGAATAGAGTGGAGGTAGAAAAACATATGACCTTATCAATAGAAGCAGAAAATTCACTTGACAGAATTCATTGACAATTCATAATGAAAACTGTCAGCAAACTAGGAATAGAGGAAAACTCTCTGAACTTGATAAAGGGCATCTATAAAAAAAATCTAATGCTAATATCATACTTAATGGTAAAGTATTGAATGATTTCCTTCAAAGATTGGGAGCAAGGCAAGAATATCCACTCTGTTTTTATTCAACAGGGTACTAGAACTTCTACCTTGTACCACAGGGCAAGGAAAAGATGTTAAATATTTAGAGACTGAAAAGACAATGTAGGACCATCTTTATTCATAGATGGTATGATATTATACATAGAAAATCATAAGGAGTCTTCATAAAAATTACTAGAACTAGTAAATGAGTTAATCAAAGTTATAGGATGCGAGGTAATTATAAAAAAATCAGTTTTATGTGGCCGGCCCAGTAGCATAGTAGTTAAGATCACGTGTTCCGCTCCAGCGGCCCAGGGTTTGCAGGTTTGGATCCCAAGCACGGACCTACACACCGCTTATCAAGCCATGCTGTGGCGGCATACCATATAAAGTAGAGAAAGATGGGCATAGATGTTAGCCCAGGGCCAGTCTCCCTCAGCAGCAAAAAGAGGAGGATTGGCAATGGATGTTAGCTCAGGGCTAATCTTCCTCACCAAAAAAGAAAAAAATCACTTTTATTTTTATATGCAAACATCAAATAATTGGAAAACAAGTTAAATAATTCCATTTGCAGCAGCATTAACAACATAATATTTAAGGTTCAATTTAATAACTAAAAGTTCAAGGCTTCTACATTGGAAACTACAATACATTTCTGAGGGGAATTAAACACTTAATTACATGGTGAGACATTAGCAAGCGTATTGCCTGGAAACTCAATATTGTTAAAATGTAAATTGTCACCAAATAAATCTATGGGTTCAACGTAATCTCAAAGTCCTAACAGGTCTGCTTGTTGAAATAAACAAGCTGAATATGGAATTCTGGAATCTAAAAGACCTATAAGCAAAGAATCTTGAAGACAATTGGAAGATTTACTCTACCTGATATATTGAGGCTCACTATAGAGCTATATTAGTCCAGACCGTGTAACACTGATGTCAGGACAGAGCTGTGGAACACAGTATGGACTGATATATACACCGTCAATTGAGTTTTGACAATAGTGCTAAGACTATTCATGGGGAAAGGAAAGTCTTAAACAAACAGTGTGGGGAAAACAGTATAAGTGTATGAGGGGAAAAAAAAGTTTAGCCTGCTACTTAATATCATTAACAACTTTTAATTTGAGACAGATGATAGATTTAAACAAACAAGCAAAAACTCTAAAACTTCTAAAATAGGAAATCTTTGTAACCTTGGCTTAAGGAACTATAAAAATATTGAAAAATTGGATTTCATCGAAATTAATAACTTCTGTTTATATAAAGTTACCACTAAGAAAATGAAAGGGCAAGCCACAGACAGGGAAAATATATTCACAAGCCATATTTATCACAAAGACTGCTATCAAACACATAGAAAGGACCTTCACAAATCAATAAAAAGGCAAACAACTCAATAGTGAATGGTCAAAAGTCTAAAATAGTCACTTCACAAAAGAATGCGTGTGTGTGTCCTTGTGTGTCACCAGTAAGCACATCAAAAGACACTCACATCATTAAAAGGAAAATGCACATTAAAAATGAAATACAGTTTCACATCCAGTGGAATAACTACAATATTAAAAACTGACAAAATTCTATTTTGACTATGTTACATTAATACAAGGATGTAAAATTGCACAACCACTTTGGAAACAGTTTTTTAATTTCTTATGAACTTAAGCATCCGTCTACCACATGACCTATCCATTTCACTCCTAGCATTTACCAAAAAGAAATTACCCACATGTCCACAACAAAGATTTACCAAATCATGCTTGTAGAAGCTTTATACATAAAAGCCTTCAACTGGCAACAACTCAGTTGTTCGTTAACAGGAGAATGGATGAAAATGTATCTTATATTTATAGCACGGAAAAATACCTAGGGGAAAAAAAACACATGAACTACTGACTTATGCAAAACATGGATGACTCTCAGAAACATTTTGCTGAGAAAAAGAAGCCAGACACAAAAGAGTATGCAATGTATGATCCCATTAATACGATGTCTATAAACAATAAAACAGTGGTTGTCTCTAGATGGGAGGGGAGCAACTAGAAGTGGCAAAAAGAAACTTTTGGGGAGACAGAAATGTTGATTAGGGTGTAGTTTTCCCATGTGTATACATTTGACAAAATTCACTGAATAACAAAACAAGAAGAAAATTAAAATGTATAAAATGTACATTACAAAATGTCCCCAAAATTGCATGGCCTCCCATTTCATCTGCTTTTCAGAGCATCTTCACTATTATCTTACTCTGTTTTAGTTTCTTCTTAGATCGTTTCTCTACCTAACATTGCAATACACATGTCTATGTTTATTTAGTTATTTTCTGCTATCTCACTTGAAGGTAAGCTCCATGAGTACAGAGGATTTGTTTTCTGATGTATTCTAGAGCAAGAATTATGTCTGAGTCACAGTCAGTGCCCAATAAACATTCTTTGCATGACTTAAAGAGTCCATGAATTAACAAATCTTATAAGATAGTGACTGTACAAAGTGTTGATGACGTAAAGTTGAATAAGACATAGACCATATCAGGAAAGAGCTTAGAGACACAAAATCGAAATAGACAAATAACCAAATTAGCAGAATACAATATATACAATATACAAATATAATGCATACGAATTATGTTTAATATATAATATTCAATTGTAATATAGTATGTTATATTTTACTATAAAAACGTCAGGGATAATGGTACTAAGTCTTCCATAATGTATTAAATTTTCTGCCTAGTGCAATACAAAACAACATGATATATAAATTATAGTTCATAATATATGCATTTTTTAGCGTAATCTTGTAATTGTTACAGTCTTACAGCAATTATTACTAATTTTTATTGGATACTATATTAAGGACTATGTGGGATAGTAAAGGTGGTCCTCGCCCTTGAGGAACTCAGTATATTTATAAATATATTTTAAAGTTTGATTTTGCCCCCCCCAAAAAGCTAATCTGTTTTCTTAACCATCTTAGCCACATTCCTTGTCCTGAGTTCACTTGTATTACCCTTTGGATAAACTCCCTTTCTGGAGCATCAAACCATTCCTTTCAAATGGGGCTGAGTCTACCTGCTTCCGGGGAGACACAGGACAAAACCCTGGAAATTTGGTGAATTCTACTTCCCTGTGCTCAGAGGAGTTGTTTCCAGGATGATATACCACCGAAGCCAAGCCAGTGAGTGTTATTGTTGGAGTTTTACCACAAATCTTAAGAAAGAGGCATTCTAATTTTACCAGGACTACTGGCTGCAAGGGTGCTGTAAATCTATAACTCTTGGTAGTCACTTTGCTACCACAGAGGAGAGATTTCCTGAGAATTAAGACAAGAAGCAGCAGCAGGTTAATAGGTATATTGAAAATACACTTTCCCGATGACATTGTTTGAAGCCCGATTCAGCCATGGCTGGAATCTATTTCATTCCTTGAATTTCCAAGTCTCACAAGCCAAAATGTATTTATTTCTGAAACTTTGGTAACCGGAAAAAGTGAAAAAACAGTTTTTTAAAAAAAACTGCTAGAAATATCTTCCTATGACTCCAAGTGTACCTGGATAATTGTTTGGCATTTCCTGTGAGAGGCCCACTTTGGTGAAACGGGTAATAAACTCATGAAAATGCAAATGCCTGAGACCTGAGAGTGGGTTTCCTATCGACAGTGTAAATGATGAGGTCAAGAAGAATACTTTTCTAGAGGAGTTATTATTTTTAATAATATCGTTATTATAATTCTTATACTGGAGCTAGGCAGTTTCTTTTGGCAATCTAAATATTGATCTTGGAGTGTTCTGGTCCTAGGCAAAGGAGGAGATGAGAGAGCAGTTTGTGAAAAGAAAAAAGAATATATACATATAGATAGATAGATATAGATATGAATAACAGATTCATGGGATCAGTGCAAATTAATCTGAGTACGTCTTTTAAATTCTGTAGAATTTTTCTGAATAGAGCTATTTCTACAAGAAATTGTAGAAACTGTGCAAATAATAACTAGAAATAGCATTAATAAATATGTTTTTATCTAAAAAATTATTAAAGTATGTGTGTGTATATATATATATATTATTTTTTTCCCCACTACTGGAGGACAGCTGGAAAGCCTAATCAAAACGTAGTTTAAATGCTGAGAAAATATGGCACAATGTGTACTAAGCATGTTATCTTTCTTGTTATAAGAATTAGGATATATTTGTTTGCTGTGTGGTGATGGATTGTAACTAGTATTTGGGTGGTGAACATGAGAACATGATGTAATTCATGCAGAAATAGAAGTATAATCATGTACACCTGAAATTTATGCAATCTTGTAAACCAATGTTACCGCAAACAAAAAAAACAAAAAAAACAACAACAAAAAAAGAATTAGGGTATAAATTTAATGCATTTTTTATATTTCAGTTAAAAGTATTCACGGGGGCCAGCCTGGTGCCGTGGTGGTTAAGTTCACACGCTCTGCTTCAGCAACCCAGGGTTCACAGTTTCGGATCCCAGGCACAGACCTACGCACCGCTTGTCAAACCATGCTGTGGCGGCATCACACCCATAAAGTAGAGGAAGATGGGCACGGATGTTAGCCCAGGGCTAATCTTCCTCAGCAAAAAGAGGGGACTGTCAACAGACTCTAGCTCAGGGCTAATCTTCCTCACCAAAAAAAAAAAGGGGGGGGGGATTCAAATAATTGTTTCCTTGTTTCTTTAATCTACTGCATCCAGATTACTTTTTGTTTTCTCCTCTTCTTTGCCATTGTACAAAAGCATGATTTCTCTTGTTACCAGTACTATTTTTTCTTATTGCTATTCTCTGGAGATCACATTATTTTTATTCTGAAATAACCATTGAGTCACAAGAATTTTCAAATATAGTACAGAGAGGGCTCATGAACACTTTACCTAGTTTCCCCTAATTTTCCCTAAATCGTTACATCTTACATATGACCTCATCCCTACATGTAAGAACTGACCCCTCCCCTTCAGGGGTGCCAAATACTCTCATAAACTCTGTGAATATTCAGTGCACACACTTTTCCACATGCCTCTCCCCTCTATTCGCTATTTGAAGGGAGGGTCTATATTTTATTCCTCTCTGTTTTCCCAGTACTTGGCATAATTCCTCCCTCAGGGTAGGCACTCACTAAACGCCTATTGAAAGAATAAATAGGTAAATTAATCTGTCGATTAACTGTGCCTGACACTTTAATATTTAATTCTTACAACTATACTTTGAGTAGATATTATCTCCATTTTTTGAAGAGGACCTCAAATTTGAAAAAAACATTTTTTAAATAGAAGTTCCCAGCTCAGCCTGGAGTTGATGCAATGTAAGGACCCTGATCGAAAAATCATTCTTTTGTACTGTAAGCTGCTGCCTAAATCAATAGATTGCCATGTTGTCCTTTTTTAAGTGTGTTCACATTGTTTTTCAATTATGAAGTAAATTTTCTCCAAAAAAGGCGAAAAAAATGAATTGCTAGGGGACTCAGGAATGCATAGGTGACTTCTCTGCCCTCTGCCCCAGCTTTGTTTCAGGCTAGGCTACAGGCCATTGCTTACTGCATACGGTGTCTACAGATAACCTGAGTCGTTTTCTTCTCCTTCACCTGTCTGAGAAACACAGCTTAAGAGAATTCATTGCAAGCGTTTGTTTCCAATTAGCCCTCTCAAGTCCTTAAAGCTCATTCTTTTTAATACAATCCTAACAAGGCCTTTAAACTTCATAATGTCTTTTTGCCAACTGTATTCTTTTATTACAGAACTAGAAAGATCTCCCTTTTCTACCTTTTAAAATATTTTTATTAAAGGCAATAGGAATGCCAGCTTGCCAAACTCTCTTATTCCTTTCCATTCTGTGCATTTTTCCCCCTTCACTCAAGACAGAGTAGGATAAATTGTGCCATGGAACTATTGCAGACAGCTTTTATACATAATCATTCAACTGTTCTGTTTGCCTTAGACTATCTTAGACTATGTATCTGAAAACTTTCTAATTAGTTATGTCTACAGACTTCTCTAGATACTTGTTAGTGAGGAATATTTTAGAAAATTAAAATATGATTCAACTAGATTGTCTCTTTCCAATCATATGTCTGTACTGCTTGCATCTCCATGATCCCCCACACAAACATGATTTTTCAGCTCAGACCTTTTGCCTTCATCATTATAGCCCCCCATAGATTACTGTCTCATTTCACAGACAGTTAAGCCACCGTTCAATCCTAAACACTCCCAGCTAAATAGAAATCAGTGGTCTCTAATAATTACAGACTAAAAGGCCTCAATCCCAACATTGATTACTTTCTTATTAATTTTCTCAGCATGTGGAAGCATTCAATTTTTTGGTTCTGAATTTGATTTTCTGATAGAAAATAGAACTTTCTCTCTCTTTATGAAAATAGACCCCGTCTACTTCCGCAGGTTGCTTGGAGTATGCCTAAATGAGATAAGCTTCACTCATAGTCAAGCATTTTATTTAAACTTCTATTGTTTTTCCATATCATAATAATTGACATTGGTCTAGTGCACATATGTTGTTTTCCCACCATTGCTGCAATGTAAAATGATCACCTGGATAGTCACAAGTCTCTAAAACTATACATATTTAGGATCTTTGGACAGTGGTGGTATTGAAGGCCATTGAAGCATTCCAAATGAATAATGCTTAGCAGTGGGAACAGAGGGTGGACAATGGAGACAGGCAGGATTCACTCCCCTGATATGAAATATACCATAAGTTACCCCTCTGATAGGAGCAGAGGAGATTCTGCTGGAAGGTTCACTTGTCTCCATTTTAAGAAAGAATAAAATTCATTCAAAATATCAGGGCTATTTTCCTAAAATTTTCTTTTAGCTTTTCAATGACTAGACTTCTGGGTTTTTCTCCTTATGTTCCCATTTTTCCAAGATTTTTCTTTAGTGATTTTGTCAACCAATGTCAAGAAAGATAACTAAATAGAAAAAAAAAATAGGTGAGAAAGAATTAGATTTACAAAAAGAAATAAACATATTCAGCATTTCAGGAGATGGGCAGCAAAATTGATGGAGTGATACACATAGTTCAGTAGAAATTAAGTTAGGCAAAAATTGTCATATTTAGTGGGTCGGCCCCACGGCTTAGTGGTTAAGTTTGGCACACTCCACTTCAGCAGCCTTGGTTCGTTCCTGGGTGCGGACCTATACCACTTGTCAGCCATGCTGTGGCGGTGACCCACATTCAAAATAGAGGAAGATTGGCACAGATGTTAGCTCAGGAAGAATCTTCCTTAGCAAAAAATAACTTTAAAAAAATTGTCATATTTAGAAGGTACTTGAGGTGAGGAGATAAAATATACAGATGATGAGAGGAGATGGCAGACTTTGTCTCTGGACATAGACATATTTTAAGTTAAGGGATGCACGGCTATGGACCTGGACTCAGAGAATCTGAGAAGAGGGTATTAGGGTTCCTTGAGAGATGGAGAGTTGAAAGAAAAGTGCGAGAGAATGAGAGTTAATAAACATGATGGAGAAAAACAGCTCTAATTTACTGGATAACTTGTGGTTTGCCTTCTGTTGGGAATCAGTAGCTGCCCCGTCCTCTTTTAAGTTTGTTTTATATGGCGCTTTGTATAGCAAATTTAATTTATAACATCGCTAACACTAAATTGCAGGGATGAGCTCTAAAATCCTCTAACTAATGGGCTTTTTTCTTGATAACATTTAGCATTTGCTTATCTAACTAACATAAAGATTGTTGTCCATTTAAAGTAAATATAAGTTGGTGCATGGACTTCAGCCAATAAACAAATTCATCACCACCAACCTTCAAAAGCTTAATTTATCAGTTTCGAGCTCAGTAGTAAAAATGGGAAATTCTGAATTGAATATTGGTGTAAAATATGGATCATGTGTGCTATTTAAAAATAGCTTATCCTTGGTGCTAAAGTATTTAGGGTAATATGTTCAGGAAGAGAAGTTTTGTGCTCTCTGGTTGTACATTGAAGGAATTGGGACTTTTTAAAAATTAATAATCAAATTTAGAGTTATCCTCTCCTAAGAAAGAAGCAAGGGAATGAATGTTTTCTTCTAGGAATTCTTAACCCTGTCAACATCAGTGACAAAACTACTAACTCTCAACAAAGTAAATAAATTCACAACATGAAATCTAATCTTTGCTCTCTTATCTGTAAGATCTATTAATACATTGTTCCTATGTGATACTATTATTCCAGATAATGCCTGAATGACATCTTCAGTAGTAAATGCATGTGTAAAATAATTTGCACCAAAAATTATTCCAGGCCTGAAGGAGAGAAGAACAATTTCATTATCACTCTCTATGTATACCTGCACCTTCTTCATCCCCTCCGTGCCCTATGTCCTGTTGATTGCCCAGCTTTTCAGACTTGTCACACTCCTTTGCACACCCAGGTTACCTGGCTAATCATATGTATGTGTAGGTATAGCCAAGATACACCCATATCTATCCATCTCTTCTTCATCTCTCCTGGTCACAAAAAGAAACAAGTTGTGTTCAATGCATTCAGTCTAAATTCTACATAATTTTTAAAGGATGGTAAAGGCTTCCAATGTCCATATTATATTTGCTGGATAGATAACATTTACATTTTAGCAACTGTCTCTGGAACTTGAACATGATGCCATAAATATAATAACTCTATGTCAAGGACCAGTGGGCTATATTGTCAGTATTAGACTTTCCTCAGATTCATTCTAATCATACTCTTCCAGAATCTTGATCATGATGGTAGAAATTGCTTACGTCCTAAATAGATACAAATGCCTATTCTTTAGGGATGTTCAGGGCCAGCTATATAAGTAAAATCTCTACTTACTCTGGAAAGGCCTCTACTTATTCAGGGATGTTTGATAATTGCCCCCAATAAATGCAGATAACTTGTTAGAGAGATGAGTGGAATATCATGGCCAAAGGCATAGAGATTGAAAAAAGGACAAAGAAAATAAAGACAAGCAAGTTTGTCAAAATCAGATAGTATATATATCCGGGAAAGAGGAAAATACCATTTGAATTTGGGGGACGGAGGGGGAGATGAGGCATTTGATTTAATCCTGAAAACCCTTACCAAGTAGTTTTCCCCTTTATCCATTAGAGGAAACTTATGTATTTGTGGTGAACTATTTGTAAATTTTATAACCACCCTTAGATGGATGCTGTTAGAAAGACTTAGTGGCAGGGAAAGGAGGAAGGCATAGCTATTTTAAATCAGTATTTCTATTCTGAAAATTTGGTTGACCTCTTTTCCTGTTATGAATGCTTACATAATTTTATATAACCATTGTATTTATAGCTAAGTGGGGTGATAAAACATAGTGTATGATTTGTTATAATAAAAAGAGAGAGCAGGTCCTACTGTTTATGTAGGACAAGTGCAGTGGCAGTGACATTGCCCGCTGTGGCAGTGACATTGGAAGAAAGCATTGCAATGGGGAAAAAAAAAAAAAAACAGCAAAACTATTCTGAGCCTCTACAGCCTTTTCTAATGAGATGCTGTTGCGTAAACAAGAAAATAAAGGGACAATGGAGGTTCTTTTGTGTTCCATTACAAATATTGATGATGGTTTGTGATGAGTGGTAGGGCATATGGAAAAAGATAACATGGAAAATGAAATCAGCTTTAATTTCAACAAGCCAGACCTCTGGAATTAAATATCAAAAGATAAGTTTCCAATTTGGTGAATGATTTTTTTTCAAATAAAAGAGGAAAGGCCTTTAGAGGTTTAAGACAAGCAATTTTATTTTTTCTACCTTATTTCTCCCCTTATAACTGAGTATTAGATATTTGAGTCCCATTATTCTATAAATATGGCATTATAGATCTATGCAAAATTATCTTTTTATAAAATTTGACTGACACTTCAGAAACTGTTGTTTTAAAGGTTCAAAATATTCCTCATTTTTGCTAGTAATTATCTAAACCCAATGAGCATGCAAGCTAAATTGTAACTTTGCACCACCTAACATTTCCAGTGTGCTTTTATGTATGTTATTTCATTGGTATGATTTTTATTGATAATAGTTGAGGAAATTTGGCTTAATGGGAGTAAGGCATTAATTATCACAAAGCAAGTGAGAGGAACATGGAGCCTGGTGCTCCCTCAATATCACTATACCACTGAGAACAAATTTGTGGTAAGAATCCAGAACACATCTTATCAAATTCAAAAAGATAAAGGGACAGCTAGAAGAGGAAGAGTATATGAGAATATCAATTGACTTTAGAGATACTAGAGAAAAAATACAATGATACAGTTATAATTTATAATATAATCTATAATCTATAAAAACTATAACAGTGTAGTTATAATAATATAATGGTACAGTTACAATATAGTTATAGTTAAGAACTGCCATGTTAGTACTGTAAACAAAATATATTGAGTCCATTAAGCTTGCCTCTGAGTTTGTTTCAACTCTGTAATCACTGAGTTGCTGTTCTTCATACCAGGGGCTCAGTTACACTCAGCAAGCTTAACATGTGGGATGATTGACACACAGTAACAGTAACAGTCAATCAAATGTGAAGCTGTCAAATAAAGAAGGAATTGTTTCTAACATCAGAAGATTAAAAAGACAAGGCTCTCAGAGGAAAGAGATTACTGACCATGGCAACACCCACACAAATATTTTATTGCATTTGTTTTGCGGTTACGTAAGATTTTAATGAGCTGTGGAAAAACACTAGGTGTAGATTACACTATATTAGGCTTACCTTCAGCAGCTGTCTTTGCCCTGGAATGACATTTTATTCCACAACAAAATCTTTCAAAGCATTTTAACATTTGCATGAACCTGCTGATTTTGAAAATGCCATTCAAAAGTACCATATTTGTTATTGTTCTACTGCCTATGAAATGTATTGACCGAAATACTACGAGGAAAAGAACTTTTTTGAGGGAATCAAAAGGCTCCTTTCTGAGAAAAATAAGAAGCTGTTAAAAAACAGTTGATAATATCTGGAACGCTAAAGGTATTTTTATGGCAATATGTTTCCTCAAACTAATTAAATAAGCAAATAATACTAATAAAAGCATTGTGTCATTTTCTTTCTTCTTTATTTTATCTGACAGAGAACACACAAAATGTTTTTAGAGTAAAAAAATGTTCATGAAATAAAATATTCTACTCTATTTTTGGAAACAGATCAATGGCATTCCTTGTTAAAAGCACATTTTATTCACATGAATCTTACTAAATGTCTTCCAGCCGAGTTCTAAAATAACCACTGTCATGCTCACATTTTTATTCTACTAAAGAACATCGTTTTAATTCATGTTTTAGAGGGAAAAGACTGAAGTTTTGAGTTAATTCCATTAGTCTCCATTACAAAATGAAAGAATTGAAGAACTATTAAGGCATATAATATTTATATCCATATTTAGAAACATTCTATAATGGCTTCCATAACTTAGGGGAGATATATGTATAATTAGAAAATTAATTTAAGTTCTTTGTGCTTTATTATAATACCAATCTTTCTAGAATCATCAAGGTTCTTAATGAATTTTTGAAGTTTAGGTAATGAGAAACATTTACAATATTCCTTAAAGGTCTTTCTAAATCATTTGAACCATAAAGGTCAGTTAATTTTGAGGAAATCTAAGGAGACTTGATCCTTATGAAAAAAAGCACCATAAATATCTTAAGGGAAATAACATCTTTACACATATAGACTCCATATCTTAACGGACACAAAGAACACATAATAATTTTTTGAGTCTATTGTGTTCCAAGACCAGGGACTCTGCCAAATTATTTACAGAACTTGTTTCATCTAATATTCACAAACATTTTCTTCATCATATAAAAATGATATTTCAATAGTATTTCTTGGCCAGAAATGTTGAATGATGAAAATTAGGAGGATTGACTGTAACAAGTGTTAGTGAGAAAATAGAGCAACTGGAATTCTCAGATATTGTCAATGAGAATGCAAAACGGTACAGACAGTTTGGAAATTTCTTATAAAGTTAGGTATATACCAATCAAATGACCAACAATCCCACTCTTAGGTATTTACTAAGGAGAAATAAAAACTTTAATACAAAAACATGTACTCAAGTATTCATGGTTGCTTTATTCGTAATCACCTCCAACTGAAAAGAACCCAAATGTTAATCAGCTCATGAAAATTGTGGTGTATCTAAACTGTGATATACCTATACTATGGAATACTACCCATCATTAAAAAGAATCACCTACTGATACATGCAGCAACATGGATTAATAACAAAGGCAATACACTAAATCAAAGAAGCCATATAGGAAAGATTATTTTTTGTGTATATATTTACATGAATTTCTAGGAAATGCAAAACTACAGCCATGGAAGGCAAATCAGTGGTTGCCGGGGTCCAAGGGATTGAGGAAAAGGGATTAACTGTAGAAGGGTATGGGGTTACTTTTTAGAATGTTGAGGATGTTTATGTCATTATTTTGGTAACTATATACAAATTATCACAACTCTTCAAGTTTTAAACTTAAAATTTGGGTGGATTTTATTGTCTGTATATTATAATCTAAAAAAGCTTATTTCATACAAAGGCATCTCATTCAAAGTCACTTATTTTGTAAATAGTAGAACTAGTTCTTAAATCCAGATATCCGGGTTCTGAGTACACTGTGATGTATGTTTCTGCAAGTGAGTGCTACGATTACATATGAAGGCACCAATTAAGCATGAACTCTTCCAGCTGTGAGAAAAAATTAATTCAGAATGCCATCTCATTTTTATGATTCTCATTCTGATAAACATTGTGCTATAAGACAGATCCATTGCCACCACACGGATATGATATGATTTACGTGAATGGGGACTGTTCGTTAAATTGTGTCCCTCTAAAATTTAAATATTAAAATCCTAACTCCTCAGCGCCTCAGAATGTGACGTTATTTGGAAATAGAGTCATTGCAGATATAATTAATTAAGATGAGATCATACTGACTAGGGTGAACCCCAAATCCAGTACAACTGCTGTCCTTATAAAAAGGGGAAATTTTGAGATAGACCTGCACACAGAAAGAACACTAAGTGACGATGAAGGCAGAAACTGGGGTGCAGAGCAGAGGGCACGCCATGTGGAAGACTGCCAGCAACCACCGGAAGCTAGAGAGAGACGGCAACAGAGTCTCCCTCACAGCCCTCGGAAGGAACCAACCCTGCTGTACTTTGATCTTGGACTTCTAGTCTCCAGAAGTGGGAGGAAATAAATTTCTGACGTTTAAGCCCCCCCAGTTTGTAGAACTTTGTTACAGCAGTTCTAGAAAACTAGTGCAGGGACTCATGAAGTTGTGCTGTGGACAATGTATACTCACACCAGAGATCTTCCAGTAGGTTGCCAAGAATCAGGCTTTGGGCACGTAGACAAAGCTTAGTGAACCCTTAAAACTCTTTTAGGGAGAAAAATTTTATTTTAAAAATAAAAATAAATATGTAGCTCGTACTCTATCTTGAATAATATTGTTCTCTAGTAGAAACATCGTTTACCTTGAATTGTGGATCCTTTTTAAAGAATACATTCCCTTTCCAGAATGGAATTTATTTTAGTCTTTCCCCCAACCTCTGTCTTTAGCAGTAATATGTCTGTGGAAAAATAACCAACTCTGATGTCATTTGGCATAATTTTCCACTAGTATCCATTTCACAAGTCTCAATTTACTTACTCAAAAGTTTGGTGATGACTTCACAAGCACATGGTTCATATAATTTCACGAATATTTGAGTTACTGGAAGAACTCCAGATGCTATTATCCATTTTTCTGATTCACATTTTTTGGCATATAGCTCTAAAATACAAGATTAATGCTTCAATACTAGGTTATTATAATTGTTATTGCTTACTCCTAACTACATACTTAGATGCCTAGTTACTTTAATTTGTTTATTTAGCTAAGCAATTTCACTACATACAAATCTGATTTCCTTTAGCTTATTTACATAGAATATGTTCATCTGCATCTAGGTATGAAGCAGCTTTGTTAGTTTTGATTTTGAAAATCTCCATGTGCAACTGTGTAAATTAGGAGAGGAGCTGGGTGGGGTGTTTGTCTGAATATCATTCCAGGTTGTGAGGGGGGAGCAGAGTGGAGGATGAGGGATTATCAAAGTGGCTGACGAAAGCTCTGGAGGACTAAAAGTTCAGATGGATATAATGGCCCAGCCAAAGTCACTGGAGATGAACAATTCAAGTTCCCCAGATACTCTCTGGCTCGGGTAAAAGCCCGAAAAGCACAAAAGCAGACCCGAACTGTAGTTGGGGGCTTGCATATTAAATGAACGTGGACAATGTCACCTTTGCTAATTCTTTCTTATTTGTTAGTAATGACTTGATTGTACAGATAATATTGCAAAACTACAAGAATAAATCTTTGATCTTAAAGAGATTAGAATATAAAATGGAAGACAGCCACAGATACGGACAAGTGCTGACAAATACTTTTATTTATACGAGAAAATGACAGTACTCCCTCTCAGCTCAAATTGATTTTAGGAGAAATGTATAGATAGCACCTCCTAACTTCACCCCAAGTCATTGTTTGCTGTTGTTGGCCCTTGAAATGATGAATCAACTTAGCTGCCAGGAACATAGCTTGTGTGTTTGAAATAAAAATAGTCAATAACTCCATCACTATTAAACCTTGGCTTCGTTAATGCCACACAAACTAACTGAACTACAGAATGGGAAAGATACTAGGCAACAATTGACAACTTAATAAATAGTATATCTTACAAGTGAGAATTGTCTTACAAGCTAATTTTTGATGCTATTGCTTTTAATACCCCCGAGGGACTATAATGAAGATCTTTAAACTGTCACATCTTTAGGCTGAGACTAGAATTGTCCAATGTTATACTTTAATGAATATTTCAAGCTCATGATTCTCCAACATTCCTTATCTGCTTGTGTTAGATCCCAGTGGTGTCATCCTTTCTTCCTTTGATCTAGATGGACAATAAATTTATGACAGTTGACCTTTAATCATATACTTCCCAGTTGAAACCTTTAGTCTTTCCATACACGTTAGGCTCCTCTCCTTATCCAGGCTGGAAGGATCCAGAGTAGACACTATACTGTGCTTCTTTCATCTCTCTGCCAATTTCAGCTCATCGCCGGCCATATGTAAACATGCTACAATAGTATACATAGAGAAGTGGGCACATATTATTACTGTACAGGTTGCTCAACCTTCACAAATTGAACTCACTCCTGTAACGTGTTCCCAGGTCAAGAAACAGAACGTTACCAGCACCCTCAGAAACTTCTTCATATCTCTCTCAAGTCAAGACCCCATTCTCACGGGAAACCAATATCCTGACATCTAATTGAGCGGTTTTTGTTCTTTTATAAAATGGGATCATGCAATCTATACCCCTTTGGTCTGGCTTCTCTCTTTCATTGTGCTTGCAAAAATTATCTATATTGTTTCGTGTTTTAAGTTGTTCATTCTCATTAATGTATAATAACACACATTTTATCTATCCATTCTGTTGTTGATGACAGTTTGACTAATTTCCAGTCGAGGACTATTACACTAAATTAAAAGATACCAATTTGTTCATTGGTATCTAATTAGATTATTCTAAGGTCACCCAATTTTAAGATTTGAAAAGCATATAATAAATTATTCACATTACATATGTCAATATTTATTACACTGTTAATATATATTGTTTGATCTTAGAAAAGTATATGTTGCAAATATTAAGATGAAATATTTGGGTTGCTCCCTGAAAAAGCCATTTTCATTTAGCTCAAGTTTTCAAGTTCCCTGTTAAAAACCAGTCTTGCATCTTAGAGCAAAGAAGATATTACTTTTGGTAAGAAGCATTTGAGGATTATTATGGGTGTTCCCAGTGGACTGAAGCCAGAAACCAAACAAACCAACAAAAAAGATTAAATCAACAAGTGTCTCATGGAACACCATCCTGTCTACAGCCCCCAAATCTCCTACCATTATGATTGTGAAATATATCTATGTACATATAGACATAGACAGATGTAAATACATATGTGTATGTCTATTTTTAATATAGACAAGTTTTTAGCAGTTTTAGGTTCATAGCAAAATGGAGCAGAAAGTACAAAGAGTTCCCATATACCCACTGTCCCCTACACCCACATCCTCATCTAGTATCAACATCTTGCACCAGAGTGGTACAATCAATGAACATACACTGAAACATCATCATCAACCAAAGTCCACAGATGACATGAATGTTCATTCTTGGTGTTGTACATTCTATGGGTTTTGATAAATGTATAATGATATGTATCTACCATTACAGTATCATACAGAATAGTGTCACAGCCCAAAAAATCATCTGTGCTCTATTTATCCCTCCTTCCTCCCTAACCCCTGGCAACAAGTGATCTTCCTACTGCCTCCATATTTTTGCCTTTTCCAGAATGTCACATAGTTGAAATCAGATAGTATGTCCCCTTTCAATAGGCTTCTTTAAGTTAGTAATATGCATTTAAGGTTCCTCCATGTCTTTGCATGGCTTGATAGCACATTTCTTTTTAGTGCTGAATAATATTCCATTGTCTAGATATACCACAGTTTATTTATCCATTTATCTCCTGAAAGACATCTTGGTTGTTTAGTAATGATTTTTCTACCATTCTTTCTGCCCTCTCCTACACAAATCCTGTTGAAATCATCATCTAAAAAATATAGTATTTCCTTTAACGAAATGATCCAGGTCCTAATTTTTATTGTCCCAAATCAGAGGTAATTCTCATCCTGTTTCCTTGAATTTTATTATGTTGTTTCAGCATATTATATGTAAATTCTTTTTTGTTTTTACAATTTCTGTGATGAGTGCAGATGGCTTCCCAGTAGAGCACTGTACCAAGGCAATCTTGCTCCTGAAGAGAACTAGTCAATAAACTAATTAACACCTAGTTTGCTAATTGCCTGTAAATAGAAATTTCAGTCTTTGAAAAATATATTTGCTGTTTTACCTTAGCAGAGAATAATGCCTTACTTTTTTATTTTTGCCCACTTTCTTAGTGTGCATACTAATTCTGTGGACACATTTTTCACATGCAGAATTCTATCAGAACATTAAAGCATGGTCTTCCTTTTAAAAACAGGGTTGTATAAGTGGCAATAACATTTAGAAATTTTAAAAATCCTTTGGATATACCTTTTTTTCAGGTGATTTTTGTCATATTTTGTAATTCATTGAGTTGTAGAAATCCAAAATTTCTTGAAAATTTTAATACATTCAGGAGTTTAAATTTCTTTTATTGCAGACACTTACATTTGCACAAATGTTAAGTAAAGTAATTTCAGTGTTGTTGAATAAAGGGAAGAAAAACCCATAATGAATAACCCACAATAATAGATCTTTGTTACAATTCTGCTCTATCTTTATTCCTAAAGAGAGGAGTAAAGATAAAGCTGAACAGTTTTTGTCATAATAGAAATAAGTGACTATATACTTCTCTTTATATATAGCTCATGATAAAAGAAAGCTCAAAGAAGACATAGCTATAAGGAGAAGGATGCTCATTCACATAGTCCTGTTTTTGGTGTATTATTCCTTCTTGCCAAGATGAATCTATCAATCTATCTAACGATTTAAGTACCCATTTATTTAATAAAAGTGGTATAATTTGTGAACCTCCACTTATTTTTCCTCTTGTTCTATCCTTATAATAGTCAACATGTTAAATACTATTAATGTGTGTATGATTATATGTTAAACACTTTGGTGGGAGTTATATACTAAAAGGAAATCAACATTTTGCTTTGAGAAGGTGATAAGATTTTAGGTAGCAAAACCTATTAAATTCTTATACTGGATGAGATTTTGATAATCAATCAGTTTCTTCTATTCTCCAATCTTTTTACTTCTCTCAAGAGTTATATGTCTTCTTGACAGACACACGATATGGAACAATTAAGTATAATGAATCAACTTCTTGTAGTGTCCTCTTAAACAAATATAAACTTATCAGAATACCACTAATTAATGTGTTATGATATTTTCCCACCATCAAATCATCTGTGCTATCAACTAGGACTCTAGAAAAAAAATGCACAATGGTATTTTACTCTACTTAATATAGTTTTATTTCTAAACATGTTTCAAGTGTGTCACAAAACAAAATGTGTGACCTGGTTTTCTTATCTTTTAAAACAATTCAAACAGACAGTTTCTCTAGGTCTAGTTAACAAAGCATTACAGATCTTACAAAAACACAAACTCCACTTACTTTATGACACAAAGTGCTCATATTCTCTGAAGGATTTTCCATGAGTGTTACCTCTCCTCAGTCTTGATTTTGAGCAAAAATGCAGCAGGCTGAGATAAAACTGTGTAATGGGCTCAGTTCCAACCTTGGTTCTTTCTCTTCTTTATTATAATCTTGATAAGTCTTTAAAAAACTTTCAAACCTAATTTCCAAATAAGCACAAAGAGAGACTTGAGTTTTATTTTTCTAAGGAAAATCCAGTTCTAAGATTGTTACAAAGGCCTTATTTTTGTAAGCTATTATACCTTATACATATTTCCTATAAGAATTTTCCTAAATATTTAATCACTTTAGGGTTTTTTCCCAAGTAGTATTTACGAAATGAAATTCAATACTTTATTTCAGTTGTGTTATAGCCAGAAAGAGCATAGACATGCACATGGGAGACAAGAAACTGTTATTCTTAAACTACAGAATTGCTTGTCAATTTCTTTCACAACTTTTTCTTTCCTTTAGAAAAATCTCATTTTATGTTTCCCTCTACTTCCCAATCAGTTGATTATAATATTTAACAGTATTTGACCTGTATTAGGTAGCACTACATTCATTTGGTATCTCCTATTGTGACTTTGAATAATTATTGTTCATTTCATTAATTCATTATCTTTTTCACAGAATTTGCTTCCATCTAAACTTGCAACTAATCTGAATTTTATAGTGAAACTAAATTCCTTTTAATAAATTTACAGACATGAAAATCTGTATTCTTTAACAACAAAACATATTCTCTGTTGATATCTAAATCTATTATTTTCCCACCACTGTACATTTACTTATAAGAAAAATTCCATGGTATTCAAGATTAATTTTAGTAATAAAACATACCACATTTTACATTTATAGCAGGGATATAGGGGATGTCTGGAGGGGAAGTAAGATGAAAACTTTAGTTCTCAACGTGGGCAAGATTTAAATAATCTTCATTATTATAAAGGAAGAAGGCATCATTTTTAAAGGAAGGGGCTGGGAGGTACAAAGGAAAGAGATGTGCAGGTGAGAAGTTTCTAGTCATGTAGCTGAGTGAGTTATTAGGAAACAGTGGGATTTAGGTCAGCTGCAAGGTGTAATATGGGATTCCCTCTTCTGCAGAGAGAAGCCTATGAGAGCGTCAGTATAATTCAGGGAAGAGGCAGGTCTGAACGTTTCTGAGAAACAGGAGCGTCCCTTATTAATCTGCCAAGCCCACACCTGTTCCTCTCGGGGCTTAAAATTCATTTTTATCACTTCCAGAGTCAAAGGGCTTATGAGCACACCCCTAGAGTTTTCCCATCCTCACCTTCTGCCCTGCACATGATATATTTGCCATCTGTGTGCTCATTGCACCACTTTGTAGACACTGTTTCAAGTTTTCTTCAGAAAGTTACAGGGGGTTTTGGAACTATGCAGAATATAGTTTCCTTTCCATACCTCTGTCCATAAGGGTATGGCAAATTTATAAAAACTGGACATATGTCATTCCCAAAATGTTGCTAACCTGTTTCCTAGTGTCTGATTGGTGAGACTTTGGTCCAACTGAAGTTGCAAACACTTGACATATTTCTTATGCCAAGTATATAAATAAAATGATAGTTTTTCTAAGAATTAAAATATCTCGGCAGGTGTAATTGATTAGTATTCATAAATATTTTTGTAGGCATTGCTAACATAGTTAATATACTTTCAACACATGCTATTTGTGATAATAAGTGAATAAGGGATTTTACTCTTTAACATAGACGTATAGAATAAATGCCAAAAATGTAACACTTGCCTTTGCTTGAGAAAAAGAGCTGTGTTCTTGAACCTTTTACTGACTGTACCACACAGTCTTTCAGTAAAAACATTCTGGTTAGAAAAGGGTGGAGCTCCAGTTATGATGTGAGAAAACTGTCATGTTCCACAGTTAAAGGGAAAAACAAAGATTATTTTCAGGTGGAAAAGTAAAATGCCTTGACAGGAAGAAAAATATTGGAGAAAAAACATTTTCCATCTTCTTCACAAAACCATCACTCTGTTTTTTAAACTCTCAATTCTTAGAGGTATTTATGGACTCAGAACATTTACTGTACCCTTAGGTAAAGAAAGAAAGAAATTTACACAAAAAATATGGTCGATTTGCATGGTGTTGTGTTCTACCATATCCCTTTATGTGTGAGCTGGCACATTTCTATCCATGTCATTACGATAGACACCATCGTTCTATTGGCCGCCTCACTGCCACCAATCCAGTGACCACATTGAGGAATAATGGAGGGCCCATCATCAAAGGTGGTCCAGGTCCAGTCACTTCTGCAGACCCTAGACTTTTGTCAGGTTTGACAATGAGAGACAAGCATGTAATTCAACCTGGCGCAAAGAGAGTCCTGCCTGGGTTTATTAGACTTGGGACTCCAAACATTGAGCTACTCTGTTTATTAGGTGAAGTTGTGATTGTAAATCTCTGGAGCTATCCAGAATTCTTGCCAAGTGGATCAGAAAGAAAACTGATGCAGGTGACACTGTCACCTCCAACTAAAAGAGTACTTACTGATACAACGAATTGCAAATACGGCTGATAGGCAGAAACAGGCAAGTAGCGCAACTCCAAAAACGTGTGATTCCAAGTTTTTCAATAATTTCTTGGCTCATTTAAACTCACACCTTGAACTTGACTTTGCATTGCATCCGCCTCATTCTTTTCCTCAAACTTGATCAATTTGTATTTGTCCCTTTCAAGTAAATTAGTACCGACAAATGCAAATTGTAAATATTGCTGATAACAGCTTTGTTAGAGTCTAATTTTAAGGGTTTTCCCAAAACTTTTAACCTACCATTCTCAGTCTTAAATGCTCAACACTCACACATACAAGAATGTTTCATCTCCTGGATCCTTTCTGTTTTTGATACATTGGATAGAAGAGATAAGCAGGAGCAAAAATTGGACTAAGTCAATTCTGAAGTTTCTGAACTATTATTGAGAAAAAAGATGATATCTCTAAAAATACAATATAGCTAGAACAATATAAGACTCAAATATAACTCCACTGAATGTGGTTGTTATACAATATCTGGAATATTTTTACACCAAAATCATTTATTCAATATTAATTTGTGAATATGTATTGAGTATTACATGTCAAGTACTCGTCTATATGCTTTGGGGATAGTAGTAAATAAAACAAAGTAAAAGTTCCTGCTATTTTAGAGCTTATATTTATTGTAATCTGAGCTTGACTAGACCCATAGCCACTTTTAATACATATATATTTTAATTGAAGTAACATTGGTTTATAATATTTATATAAATTTGAGGCACACATCATTATATTTCTACTTCTGTATAGACCACATTGAATGCAATAAGGCTTGAATGAAACAGATAATATAGTTTACAGATGGCTTGGAATTTTATTTCAGTCCATTAGTACTTTTGTGAGTAGAGTACTTTATCAGATGTCATGGTAAATTTGCAAATACTTTCCAGAACATTTCAATCTGTTGTAATTCAAAAACAGTAAATAAATTAAGATTACGTTCTATAGATAATAGTGGGAAACCCAGAAGCCAAACTAGTTTTGTGACATCATCTTCTATAAATAAAACAGGTCTTAGGTGATTTCTAATATCACCATCATCTATAAGATATTAGTGTACACAATTAAACATTTTAACTATTCTGGAGAAAACACATTTGTTTTTAGTAAAATGAGCACTATAAGTGTAAGTTGAGAAAAGTTGTCGACAATTAAGAGATGTTTTACAATCTTATTTTTATTAATGCTTTTTTATTTAGATATGTACTTTTAAAATATACTTACCAATAAAATTATCCACTTAAACATATTCTGAGGTGATGTTACAGTAAATGTTTTAGGTTTACCTTGGAAACACATATGGTTTTCATTATCTTTAAATAAAGTGGGGCTATAAAGGAAAGAAAATGCAAATATACACTTACTGTGCACACCTTCTAGTAGGTATTCTAGGCATTCTGCACACACTCTCTCACAATAACCAATAGTAGGTATTATACTTCTCATTTTTTAGATTAGAAAATAAATTTAAGCTTGTAAAACTGAGTAATTTGGATCTGAGTATTCCAAATTACAAAATTCAGGCCTTCATTTTTTTTTTTTTTTTTGATCTTTAAGCTGTTCCCTATCCTCACAATACTCTGGTTATATACATTTGGTGTTATATGCAATAGATTATTTGAGGAAAATTTAAACTTAGTGAAATTTTATAAAATTCATTAGTCTATGGGGGAAAAGGCTATTATTTTTGATACTATATTTTTGAAGATAATGTTACAACAGATGCTTTTCGATAGTTTTGTTTTTCCCTAACAGCAATAAAAGTTACCTGCATGTAAGAAGTCACCTGCCTGTTACTATACTCACATTTCTATATTTACAAATTATTACATACATTTTAAAGGAAGACATAACTAAGTAAAGCCCTATTAACTGGGAGATTAAGAGCCTCAGTAGCCATATTGGAATGTTGTCAAAATACACAACAACCTAAATAGTTCCTCTCTCTGCTATTTGAAATACCTATGATCCCAGCTCTTTGTAGTTTTGTTTAGTGCTTCCCAAACCTAATTGATAATCACATTACCTTAGAAAGGTAATATTGCCTTTCTTTTTCCTCTGTTTCTAATTTGACTTTGTTCTAATAAAAGAGTCCAGACCATGCTTCTAGAGATTTTGATTCAATTGGTCTAAAACAAAGCTCACAAACTGGTGAATCATTTACGCTCCTTAGGGGAACGTTGACATGAATTAACTTGTCAGATCAGTTTGATGAGATCAGTCGATATGACAGTTCCCTCCAGCATGTTTTCTATTGTGAAGAAATAATTATACTCTGGAGCAATAATCTCTGCTGACTGATCATACATGAACAGAGATTAGTGTTTACATAAAATAAAACTTCAATATATGCTTTCTGAGACATTTTATGTGGCCCATGGCAATCTTTATATTGACTAATTAATTAAAAATAAATACTAAATAGTATAGTATTATTTATAAATGCTATTATATCTGCTGTCTTGAGAATGAAAGTAATGTAGCCCCATGTCTATAAGGGTGTTCCATTTTTTTTTTTTTTTTGCTGGGAAAGATTCGCCCTGAGCTAACATCTGTTGCCAATCTTCCTCTTTTATTCTTCCTCCCCAAAGCCCTAGTACCTGGTTGTATATTCTAGTTGTAAGTCCTTCTAGTTCTTCTGTGTTAGACGCTGCCACAGCATGGCTACTGAAAGAGGAATGCTGTGGTTCTGCACTTGGAACTGAACCTGCACCGCCAAAGTGGAGAGAGCTGAACTTTAACCACTAGGTGGTCAGGGGTAGCTCAAGAGTGTTCTTTTTTTTTTTTTTGAGGAAGATTGGCCCTGAGCTAATGTCCAAGCCCATCCTCCTCTGTTTTGTATGTAGGATGCCGCCACAGCATGGCTTAGTGAGCGGTGCACAGGTCCATGCCTGGGATCCGAAACTGTGAACCCTGGGCTGCCGAAGCTGAGTGCACGAACTTAACCACTATGCCACCAGGCCAGCTGCAAGAGTGTTGCATTTTTAATGGTGGAAAAAGAATTACACTAGGAAAAGCACCAAAAATGGTAACTACATGACTAAATATATAAGCTTTTTTTCTTATTTTTAGATATCTTTAAAAGGTAATTGACCATTTAAACAAAAATAAAAACAATACAGCATGAGTTTACTACATATGTAGAAGTAAAGTGAAAAAGGATAACAGCACAAAGGCCATGAGGAGAGAAATGGAATTATACTGTTGTAAAGCATAGTATCATTGAAGGTAGACTGTGATAAGTTAGAGATCAATACTACACACACTAAACTAACTATTAATATTATTAACACAGGAAGAGTTGTATCTAATAAGTCAGCAACAGAAATGAAATGGAGTTATAACACTTGATCTAAAATAAAGCTGGATAAAAAAGGAAAAAGAGAACAAATACAGATTGAACAAATTAAAAACAAATAGCTAGATGGCAGACTTAAACTCAACTGTATAAAATTCACATTAAATGTAAATGGTATAAGCATCCAAATTAAAAGGCAGAGATTGTCGGATTGTATAACAAAGCAAGCTCGACTTGTACACTGCTTACTAAGAATGTCAACTTCAATTATAAAGGTAAAGAAATTATAACTGAAAATATGGGAAAAGATTGACTATGTTAGCACTACATAAAATAAAGCACGGGTGGCTATATTAATATTAGATAAGCTAGGTTTGAAAATAAAGAAATTATCAGAGATAAAGATGGTCTTTCATAAGGATAAAGGGGCCAATTTATCTACAGGATTTAACAATCCTGACCTTTAATGCACCTGGCACAATTCCAAAATACCTAAAGCCAAAAATCATAGAATTATAAGGAGAAAGAAAAAAATTCATAATTTTACTTGGAGGTTTCATCATCCTACTCTCAATAATTGATAGAATAAGTAGATGGAAAATAAGTAGGGCTAGAGACGACTTGAGCAATTTTATCCATAACTGATTTGTTAAAATTTTCACTTTTCCCAACAACAGTAGAAGACATTATTTTCAAGTGTGTATACAACCTTTATCAGGAAGGAAATTCATCTCTTCAAAAGACGTTGTTAAGAGAATAAAAATGGACCGAGAGAAAATATTCCTTAAGTCATGTATCTAATAAAAGAATGATATCCAAAAGATATAAAGAATCCTGAAAGTTAAATAATAAGAAAACGAGGCAATAAAACATGGGCAAAGATTTGAACATATACTTCATCAAAGAAGATATATAGATGGCAAAAAGTACATGGAAAGATGCTCAACATAAAACTGGAAATAATGTCTCAATAGGTGAGTAAATAAACAAATTATAATATTTCCATACAGTGGAATACCATTCAGCTATAAAATGTAATGAAATACTGATACCCACAATAACATGGATTAATCCCAATAAAATTATGTTGAGTGAAATAAGCCAAAATATATTATTCTATTTAACTAAATTCTAGAAAGTAAACCCCTATGCATGATGACAGAAGCAAGTCGGTGATTGTCTAAAGACTGGGGGTACATTTTTGGGAGGAGGATGAATGAGAAGGATGGGTTACAGGGCAACACAAGGAAACTTCTGTGGGAGATGGATATGTTCATTATCTTGATTATGATGATGACTTCACAGGTGTATACATGTCAAAGCCTAGCAAATTATAGACTTTATGTAATTTATTGTATGTCAACCATACCTAAATAAAGGTGTTTACAAAAAAAAAAGGCTTGAAAAACTCATGACTTAATAACACACTAAGAAAATCTCTTCCAAACTCTCGTTTTACCTCTTTTTTTTTATAAGACTCTTGGCCTACGAATGTAACAAATCCTGGAACTTTAGGATAGCTTTCAGTACAGTTTTATCCCCAACCTGCCTTCCAGCTACAAAGGACCTGCTGCCCTGAAAACCTACCTTCCCCAGTCATTTCTCCCGCTAGGGACAGCTTCATAACAGGAAGATTAAATTTGATTGATAGAAAGTATTATCCTTATATATCTAACAGGGAGCTTTGAATTTTAAAAGAAACATAACCTTTAATAAATGCTCTACACTCTTAAAATTCTTTGACTATAAATCTGTGGTTATAGTAAACTTTAATCATCCATTAATGAGTAGGTTTAATGACTGTTGTCTCTTTGTCTTTATCACTGTTTCTGTCAGAAAGTAGTAGTAAGGAGGCTACCTATCTCTTGAAACCTTTGTTTATATAGTCACATTCATAGTGAGTTAGCAAAAATGGAATGGCAACCAGAAAACGTTGCTCACATTCTACCAAAAATATAAAAACAATCATATATTGTTATAAATAACTTCAATTTTTAAGTATTTAATTTTATATTGACTAGCAGATTTAAATTTTCTACTTCAGATTCCATAACTTACTAGAAATGGACTGGTTAATGTTACCAATTTAAGATCATCACATTTAATACATTGTTTGCATTAAAAAAAAATCACCATTAAATTAGTTTCGACTCTATCTAAAAGATGATTAAGTAGTTTCATGCCTCTTGTGTGTTATATATATGCGCCTGACTATCTATATTTTCCTTTTTCAAATATTGTATTTTTACTGTTGTTGTTTTCCATAGTTTTACTTTCCAATCGTATTGTAGTTTACCTCTCATCGACAGAATGAAATATAGCTGATTTTCTTGTCCTGCACTTTGGGAGAAGTAGCCTCTGCTTCCAGAACTTCCCATGTGACAGAAACCTCACTTATATTGTACACGGAATTTTTCAAATATGGACAGAAAACAAGTGAAGATAAAATTAATATAGTACGGTGGCCTTGATTACGGTTAAATGCTTAATATAGGAATCAAGAGAGGTTGTCGAACAGGGTCCCTGCCTGTGAGCAACAACTTGGGCGCCAAAGGGAAGATTGCTTAGGTAAGTTCCCTCTCCAGTTTCCTTCCCTTCTAAAATCCTTGCTAAAGATGCTTTTCTTGTGTCTTGAGTTCAGATGAGAATTTCCCTTATTGTTTAACTGTTTAATACAAATTGGACATATAATACAATATACCTAAATCTAAATCTTAGTGGATTATCACAAAGAAAATACTGATGTAATCAGCACCAGATTTTTAAAAAACCCAATACCCCTAGAAGCCCCTACTCTGTACCTTCCATTTTACTTTTTTAGTGTTATCTCTTATTGAATAGAAGTTCTTGATTTTAACGTACTCCAATGAATCTATCTTTCCTCAGGATTGCGACTTTGCATCCTCTGAAAGAAATATTTTCCTACCTCCCCAAAATGGATATATTCTTTACAGTATTTCACAGTTCAGTATAATATTCACTATAGGCTTTTCATAGATACATTTTATCAGATTACAGATGGTTTCTACCATTCCTAATCTTTTAATTAGATTTTATTATAAATGCCCACTTATAAATTGATGTAATTTTATCACCCTTTGTGATATCTGGGATGATTATAAGTTTTTAAAATTTACTTTAATTTGATGAATTACATGTTGATTTTATAATGTTAAAGCAAAGCTGTAATCCTTAAATAAACCCAAACTGGTCATTATGTATTCTACTTTTGTATAATACTGTATTTAATAAGCTAATATTTAGTTCAGGATTTTTGATTGTATGAATATGAGTGATGTTGGCCTAAAATTTTCACTTCTTGTATCATCCTTGCTTGATATTGATTTCTGAGTTATGAAAAGCTCATGAAATAACTAAACCCAGATTATTCCTATTCTGAAAATAGAAAAGAATGGGTTATCATGAGAGCAAAGAAACTGAACAAAGATCATATTTAAATCAGATAGATATTACTGAAATTATGGTATTCAGATATGGGATATTATACTTTTAAATAAATATTTCTCTTATAATAATATATCTATTTATTTAAAAAACCCTTCAGATAATAATAGTTATAATTCATTGAAATCTTACTATCTGTGAGCCTGTATTCTTGTCATATGAAATGCACTGTAATACATCTAATCGTTACAAACACCCTATGAGGAAATGCTGTTTATACCTATTTGCAGATGAAGAAAATGAGGCATAGAGACATTTAACAGCAAGCAAAATATCTCCCAGCTGAAGATAGATGCTGTTGGTTTTTGGATATTTATTTACTAAGTATAAAAAGCCGTAGTTCTATCTCCACCTCCCAAACACCCCCCATATATCCCAGAAATGATCTATATTGTTAGTTTTGATGTATCAATCAGAATCCAATCAGGAAATGAAAATTAGATCAATTGTTTTACAGAGAGAATTTAATATGAAAATATTATTAACGAGATGTAAAGCATTGCTAACTAAGCAACAGAAAAGGCAAAAAGAGCACACTGAGTTATCACAGAGGTAGCCAATAGGGACACAGCTGGGGAAACGAATGAAAGGGATTGAAATGAATGAAACACAAACACGTGGAGGAGAGACCTTCAGAGCCAAACCTTAGACATCTGAGAAGAAGTACTATTCAGCTGGTTCAGCGTCTCAAAGCTTCTAGAAAGTTATCTGATGATCTGTAACCCAGACCTCCTAAGTGTGTGTTGGGAGGGGGTGCTGGTGCTGCTGAATTGATTCACCTGTTGCTACTGGAACAAACAGCTACTGACCGGGGTCAGGTAGCTAGATGAGAGGGATGCTGACCGGAAGAGGGAGCAAGAAGGAAGTAAACAGGAAGTAATACATCCCTTCCTCCTCCAGCTGCCCATCTCCCATCAGAGCCTCTACTGGCAGAGCTGAACAGGAAGCCAGCAGGTAAAGGACAAATGTAGTCTGCAGATTCCCAGAGCCAACCCCACAGAGTAGAACACAGAAGGTAGGTTTTAAGTTGGGAGACAATAGCTTAATAACAGTTACACATATTGATATTCTTCTACACGTTTTTATATATATGCAAAATTACTATTTCCCCTAAACTCAGACCACCACCCCCACAACACACACAGAGCAAGGGTTGAACCAAACCCATAAGAGCATCTGTACCAGACCTATATACTTAATGACTGTACTACTCATAGTCTTCCAATAGGACTTCTATTCCAGAATGCAAAGTATATTTACTGTGAAATTATTCAAAAGAATTTATTTTACTTATTTATTTATGAATTGACTACAAGAGAAGGAGAGAAACAAAAATGACTAAAATTTTCTGCTCAGCAATCAGGATGATGTCAAGATGTGTGGGGTGTGCCTTTGCACTTTGATCAAGTAGTGCCCCCAAACATCCCTATGGTTATTTGTAGCCACTCACGGTTCCCAACCCCAGCCCAATCAATCACCAGTCTACTTTCTGTCTCTATAAATTTGCCTTTTCTGGAAGTTTTATATATATAGAGAGAGTCCTGACTTGTTGGGTCAGGCTCATTCCAGAAACTGAAGTCCAATAGCTGCTGCTTCTTCCGAGAGAGAAGCATATTGCTTCTTGTCTTACAGAATCCCCCAATTTCCTGATTTTCTCTGAGTTTATTCATGGTCTTCCTGAGGGCTAGATAACCTCCTTCATACATCCAAAGGTGGATAGCTTGACACTGCTCACCATATCCTGGTGTTTCGAGTCCCCACCAAAGTGTAAGGGTAATGTTAACTTTCATAAATCTCCGGCAACACTTCTGGACAAACTTTGGTATATGCATCTAGGCATTCCAGTTCAATATCATGAAATTGTAATTTGTACAGTTTGCTCATTTTCCTTTTTTGGCTAGAAGATAGTAGTGTGTATCTTTTCTTGGATCCACAGTGTGGACAAATATTGATTTTATCCAGATATCTTCTCAAAGTCTGTAATCTGAAGATGTTGTTCCTGAACTTGAGACTGAAGGGAGGGACCAGCACAGGAAACCGCTCTCATGACACATCTTGTTCCCACCACCATCTTGCTTTGGCGTCTTGGCTCCCACCGCTGGAAGATATTTGGTAAGCTGTAAGACATTATTGTGTGTTTGTAAATTGATGAGAACAATCCATGAAATACCACAAGCATGGATGATATAAGAGAGCAAGGAAAATTGCTTGAGATATATCCTTGATTAGACAAGAGATTTTATGCATAGATGGAGGAAGAAATTTTAAATGGGGGAGCAATATTACATCTATGGAAATATGATGGAGGGTAGACATATCTGTGGGTAAAAGTGGGTACTTGTTGTAGATGGAGTTTGTCAAATTCTCATTTAACTGTTTCAATTTTCTCAGTGAATTAGAGACTCTCTCATTAGCTAAGGAAGAGGATTAGAAATGAGAGAACAGAGAAGTGTGAACGAGTCATCTTGACTGAGAGAATGAATGGACCAGGAAAATATGGCATGATTGCCCCGCCTCATTACCAACTCACTTGGGATTCCTGGGCATTAATTTAATGTGAGACCAGTCAGTACGGTTGTGTCAGTATGTGTTTGTGTGTGTGTATGTTTCAGTCACATCCATCTGAATGCATAGAAAAGTTGAGAAGTTAAACAGGGTTTGTCTTTTGCCAAGTAAGTATAAAAACAGGAAAATAAGGTAATTTGGTACATACTGATATAAAGTCTCAAAGATAAAGGTTTAAGGTCTAAAAACCCCAGAATTGTACAGTGTAACTCAATTTGTGTGGATACAAGGTGAATGTTAAAAAACTGAAATCACAGCTGAAAGACAGCTGAGATGTTGCCAGAGTTGGCTACCGTTCTGGTAACGCCATGGTGTAGATCCCCCACCCCAACTGAGCTCCAAGTCAAATCAGATTACCACCACACCCTAAGAGAGATTTTCCAGAGACCAGCAAGTTCAGACAAAATATTTACTGTGCTATGGGGATGATGCTTTTAACGGAGTTCCGAAAGAGGTTCACTATCTCCTTTGTGTGCAATGCTTTTATCTATTACACTCCTGATCTGGGGAGGGAGGGTTGGTGGAATAGCTTCACGTCAAAATGTCACAGACCTCATTGTCTCATTGACATTCAGTAGTTTCTCTTGGATAGACAATGTTTTATTTTATTCTGTGGCTTTGTTGAATTGCAAAAGTTCTGAAACGGTTGATTTTAGGTGTGTTCTTCATACTTCCATTGTTTTAGAGGAAGAGTGAGTTCACCAAGTTCTCATTGTGCCATTCCAGAAGTCAATTAGGAGATGATTGGATTTTTAATAAGATATGATGGCATGTGAATATAGTAATGAAATTGGAAAACTTTAATCCAGAAAGTGCTACTATTTATCTAAATGCTCTGGAGTAAGTTCCTCAACCTCATCATAGCTTTGTTTCCTCTACCCATTTCCAATAGTTTGGTACTAAGGTATTGTGCCTAATTCTAACATTAAATGATGATTTTTAATTATTGTTTAAAATGCTAACATATTTTTTGGAAGTTGAAAGGGTTTTATTTCCCTTTCCCTTTCTTTGTTTTCTAACTATTTAGGAATCATAAGTTTAAGCAACTATTTTTTCTACTATGACTCTGCTTCTCTAGTTTTTAATATATCTCATTCCTCAGCAACAACTTTTTCCACAAGAAATTATCTGTTTACATGTTCAGTCAGTGAAATCTCCCCCGCCTCCATATAATTTGTATTTTCAAGACAGAAAAGAATGAATCAACTCAAATCATTTAAAATTAGTTTTTACAGAATCAAACAGGATAGAAATAAAGATTATTCATTTTATCTTCCTGATTTTAGGCTAAGATAATATAGACAGGTAAGGACACCATTTTAAAAGGCTTCCAGGGGCCGGCCCAGTGGCATAGTGGTTGAGTTCACACGCTCCACTTTGGCTGCCTGGGGTTCACAGGTTCGGATCCCGGGCACAGACCTAAGCCCCTCTCATCAAGCCATGCTGTGGTGGTGTCCCATATACAAAATAGAGGAGGATGGGCACAGACGTTAGATCAGGGCCAATCTTCCTCACCAAAAAAAAAAAAAAAAAGGCTTTTAGAAAAGATAATTCTATTAACTTCTTAAAAGAAGAAAACAAAAAGTATTTGCCTTGGGAAATAATGTGGATTTTTTTTTTTTTTTGTGAGGAAGATCAGCCCTGAGCTAACATCCATGCTACTCCTCTTTTTGCTGAGGAAGACTGGCTCTGAGCTAACATCTATTGCCAATCACCTCCTTTTTTTCCCCAAAGCCCCAGTAGATAGTTGTTTGTCATAGTTGCACGTCCTGCTAGTTGCTGTATGTGAGAGGCGGCCTCAGCATGGCTGGACAAGCGGTGCGTCGGAGCATGCCGGGGATCCGAAACTGGGCCGCCAGTAGCAGGCCGCGCACACTTAACCGTTAAGCCTTGGGGCCAGCCCTGGATTTTTTTTTTTATTTCTACACTTCTACACTGCAAAATATTTGCTAATTTTATTTAAAAATTGCCACTTGGGTCAGGACCAAGATTTTCTTCCCCCAAAATTGGCCAGAGTCAAAAAATTTTAAAAAAAGAAAAAAAGCAAGCAAGCAATCTCTCCAGGTCCAAAAAGGCTTTTACTGGACAGTTAAGTAGAGTATCTGTGTTTTCTAACAATTACATTTTGCCAACCATATGGATAGAATAATGAGGGAGATGCTATTTCAATTCATCCACCTCCTTTGGAAGTGGTTCTTGAATAGAAAAAAATGACAGAGTGCAGATATTTACTAACTATTGAACTTTTTTTCTAAGGAATGTCAGACATTACTAAGTCTTCAGAGTGATTTCTCATAAATTCCATTTGAGAGTGAATCAAGAAACACAATAGAATGTTGGGTGCCAGGTTCTTTTAGAAAATTCTCCATTCTAGTCACTCTACTTGAGAAGTAACTTAAGTTTATTCCACTCATCAAACTTTTTAATATTGCATCCAAAAATTCCTAATTTTTAACTAAATAGTTGCTAGATGGTAGAAAATATAATTCAGACTGTTTCCTAAAGTAATAATACAGTTAATAATAGTAATAACAAAACTGATAATTTTTATAATTATATATAGGATAGTCATATTTGTATATATATTGGAGGGTTGTATTTTATAGTTAGGCAAGTGCCTGAAGGTATTATTTGGTTCATGATCTGAAGTACTGATTTCTGTATGGTCAATTGTCCCAATATTCTGGCTATGGCACATCATGATGCACCATCTGAAATGCCCACATTCATCATAGAATCAAATAATAATAGATTCAAGACTTACTTAGATCCTGCAATATATCCATCACATTTCCTGATAAAAGTTGTTTTCTGAAGTATCCAACTGTGAATGATGTGAAGAATACATATTTCAGGAAGGAATTATCTCATAAGTAATGTTTATATATTTTCAGTACTATTTCTAAGAATAGACCCCTCTGAGTGTGTTTGTATAATTTGGCTTTCGAGGCTTAAGCAACCTTCTTTTCTACACTTCATTTGTAAGAGCACATACACCTGACTACTGTACCTGTAAGAGCCATACCTCCCCCGCCCCCCATCAAAATAAAAAGAGAATGCTCTTCTATCAACTTTAGGCTTCTTTTCACAATGGAGCAAAAATCTATAAATTGCAAAATAAGGTCTCTTTTCTCGGGGGAATTAGGTCCTTGGCAAAATAAATAAAATCATAAAATTCTCAAATTTAAAATATTTTAATATCCATTTGACAGTATTGGAAAATTTTCTTAATCTAAAATAAGCGACAAGTAGGAAAAGGTGTGAAGAGAAGTTACAATCTCTGCTCTGTATCATAATGAGCAATATTGACTCCTTTTTTGAACCGAGGCTCTTGCCAAATTAGGTGGAAATTTAAATCAACACGAGAATAAAGTCTTGCCTTTGGACAAAATATAATCTTGGCAACTTGTACTCACAGAAAGAGAATTCACAATGGGAGAATGTACGATCGTGCTTGAGATTCAGGCCTGTGTGGGGAGAGTGACGAGAACTTAGAACCACCTTTTATGATTCCAGGACTAAACTTCTGCTTCTCTGCCATCTAAACTGCTCAAGTTTAGTGAAGTTCAGTGAAGCAAGCACCATCATCAACTGTCAGATTGAAGTCATCCTACCGCGTTATAATTCCAGGCAAATTACTTAGATTTGGAGAGATACACTGTGGGTAGAAGTGGATAGGGTGAGTTCAAACCCTGTACCCAGAATGAGGATGTCTAAAAGGTGATGGAGACTGAAAGATGAGGGGATTAGGGAAGAAAGGAATTGAGGGCAAAGGAGTCAAGTTAAGATTGGGGATATTTACATAAAATGAACCCATTGGAAAGATTTTGACTTTCTAAAGATATATCCTTTGGACCTAGAAAATGTGATATTTTACATTTGGGTTTAAGTTTCTCGCCATGTTTTTGACCATCAATGCAGTAAAGAACATTGTATATGCTAGCATTATCTTGTGCATTGGCCTTTGTGAAAACTGAAATAATTGGAGTGAGTGACCTGCTCCATTTCTTCCTGTGCTGGCATCTGTGAAAAGGGAGTAGCTCCTTTGAGTTGGTAGTAACCAGAGCAAAGTGAGTGGTGATCCACAACACAATGGGCAGTAAAGGTAATAAAGTAGTCTTTACCTTTCTTATTCTTTTATATCATTTTTAAGGATGACTTTGGGGTGTGTATGGAAAGACTAAAGCATGCACTTAGTTGTAGCTTGAAACCAAGTCTCTTACATAATGTGTAAAATTCTAGTGTCCATCAATGAATGAATGGATTTAAGAAAGTGATATAAATATAAATATACACACATATACACACACACAATGGAACATCATTCAGCCATAAAAAAGAAGGAATCTTGCCATTTGTGACAACCTGGATGGACCTTGACGGCATTGTGCTAGGTGAAATAAGTCAGACAGAGACAGACAAATAGCACGTGATCTCATTTATATGAGAGGCATTTGGGCGCCAGGCAATAAACGGAGTCCTGTCTAAGGTCCAGATCACAGTGGGCTCACTGTATTCACAGAGCCAGCCAGTAGTTATTTTCTTGGTCCCAGAACTTATAATAAGGATAGCCACACTTGGTAGTTGGTACGATTCTTGCATTGTCTCTATAACCTGTGAGGTAAAAAGCTATTAAAGTGAGTAAGGGTAAGTTGAATCTCTGAAAGTGCCCTCACACCCCACCCCCCCACACACATATAACCAGGTTAGTTAATCAGAAACAATATCGTATCTAATATCACATCCAGAAGCTGTAGTCTTCAGAAAGCCATAGATGACGTGCCAGCTCAGAGCAAATACTTTACAATGTCGGGCGCCTTCCTCCAAGACACAGTTTATACCTTTAATCAATGATATTTATGTGTTTTTTTCTCATAAGAAGAATACATAGATCTGAAAACTGAAGGTTGGAAGTAAGAGTGGCCTATTACAACCACTGCCGATGACCTCCTTATGGGATATCTTCTTTCTGTCTCCACAATTCTATGTTCTGCATAGTTAGAGCTTCTGGTCCCCAGTGGGGAGAATACTTTCACCAGGAAACGCGAAAAGGTCCCATTGTGTTTTACACTTTGGCTATCGCCTGGGCACTTTGGATTTCTCATGCTAAGGGACCAACATACAAGTTGAGGACTAACCTTCTTGGCAGTAGTAATTGACTCTGATCATCAGGAGAATATAGGGGCTCTGTTACACATGGGGGCAGGCAAAGATAGGTTTGGTACGTAAGTAATCCACTTGGGTGCCTCTTGTTAATACCTCGGCCAATTGTGAGGGGAAGATTTTACTGACCAGGGCTTACTGACCATGGATGACAATATGGGTCACAACACCAGATAAGCCACTGAGACCAGTAGAAGTGTTAGCTGAGGAAGAAGGGATGCTAGAATAGATAATGTAGAAGAGAAACAATAAGTATTAACTATTACACCAAGATAAGCCATAACAGGATGGGCTATAATTTCTCCCACTCACCTTTCTCTGCTATGTTTCCCCCAGAATGAGAGGCCCCACGTGAACTGCAGAAGGAGCTGTCCAATAAATGTGTCTGAAGATCTGAATCTGAGCGGTGCAAGAATGGACCATGGTAGATACAAATGCACCATCCCTTCCAGTAAGCACTTATGGCCCCTTCTGTTGGGAGGGCTATCAGTAGAAGGGCTTCAGGCATTTCCTCAACTGCAGAGATCCACCTTGCCCATGGTTATACCTTTCTAGGGGCAGCCCAATCCAATACCTGCTTCAGGTAAGTTTACTCAAAGGTCTGGTTATTTGGGCTCAATGTGGGATCAGTCTGAAGGGCCCTTTTAACTCCAGAGTTTCCCACAGATTTAGCTGAGGCAGAAAGGCCTATACCGCAGCGCAGCTCATCCTTATCCCTCTGTCCAACCAAGCTCTCCTCCCTTCCTTTCCTCAAGTGTGATGCCATGGCTACTCCTTAATAGTCACCCTGAGCATTGCACTTTGTCTCAGGGGCTGCTTCCGGGTGAACCCAACCCATGACTGTCATTTAAAGAATGCTTTTTTCAAGTTATATCAAAAAAATCTACTAGTAAAAGCAATTAGCATGCAGAGTACGTGAATATTGTTGTTCATTGAACAGGTATTTTACATGCTTGCTGCACGCAGGAACTGGTACAGGGGACACAGCAGTGAAGATGACAGACAAGGTCTTTGTACCTGCTTAGCCCAGAGTCTAGAGGAATATACAGAAATGAAATAGTCACTCAAATAATTATAATTGTGGTAAGAGGGAAAATTATGGAATATCTCTATCAGTTCAACATGAGTTTAGTTTAGATTCTTGAAAGAGTAACACTATTAAAAGTAATACAAAGAATAACGAGAAGGGAAAAATGTAACAGAGTCAACAAATATGTAACAATGATAATGTCTGATATAAACAACAATAACAGCAACAACCAATAACAAACCTATGATATCAACAAAGGAGGAACTAATCTTTTAAATGTTGTCTTCTATTGTTTCTTCCATGAAGTTAAGCCTAGCTCAAGAGAAATCTAAAAGACTCCAACTCAGTTTACTTTTGAAAACTTACTCAAGTGATAATGATTTGTCAAGCTGCAGACATAAAAATAAACATTATTTTGTAATATTTCTTCTCTCTCCATCTTTATTCACTTCTTCTGACAGCATTTGTTTTTATACATTCTGAAGCTATTTTTTGTGGTTTTATGTTCAATCTTCGATTACTCACATGAAGGCAAAACCGTTTTATGCCAGTGAAAATATCAACCACACTATTTATGGGGTTTTACATAAACTACATCAGGAAAGAGAAAGGAAAATTTGCCAGAGAGAGTAAAATGCTCCAAATAAAGCAAATCCATTGAAACTAAACATTTATATAACAAGCCTTAATTTCATCTGCAACATCGAAAAATATGGCCATGTATGAACAAAGGATATGAAAGTGAGAAGATAGAAACACATTTTCTCCAAACTTGGTTAGTTAGTTTCCTATTATTTAATTTAAAAAGGTTATTGATTTTTGGTAGCATTTTTCATGACTACTCAACTGAGTTTCCCTTGTGAAAAAAAAAGCAATTAAATCTTAAAAATAAATAGAAAAGCAAGGCAAAATATTCTATTTTAAATATTAAAAAGCATTTTATACAATTTGTATGTTGAACACAACTAGAATATATTATTTTAAATTTTTCAGTTTTGGGGAAAGTTTAAAATACCAAAATAAGAATTTTGTACTCTGAGTTATACAATATCAGCTTTTCTAACAAATCAAAATTTCATTTGCTTAAATGTCTCTTGGGCACCATTTTGAAATTCTTATACTATGCCAAAAATGTGAGTGTTTTCACTGCAAAGAAAATTCAAAGGACTCAATGTATTCTAGGGAAAGTGTAGAGTTTTAGATTGGCACTCGACAATTTAATGACTCTTGTTTTTTTCCATTGTCTCTGGCAACATAATTATCTTACTAGCATATTTAGTCCAACTCTCTCGTCAAAACTAGCCCAATAAAATATCTACTGGCAATTCTGAGTCTACTTGCTTTCTGTCCAGCCCAATTTGTTTTATTTTTCCCCCAGCAATTGATTTAAATGCTCTAGCCGATTGTAATAAACTGTTCTCTTTCTTTGAAGACTGCTACAAAATACTCTTATTTACAGCATCCATCCTTGAAAACTACTCAATGGCTTTTGGATCTTGCTTTTATTTTAACAAAATTCTGTATTTCTGCTTCTCATTCTTGTGTTTTTATGTCTAGATTGCTCTAGGATTTAAACTGAACTATTCCTTCAATTTCAAAGACCACTTTAATTTTTTGAAAAATTCTAAGGTTAAGGGCAAAGAGAGGCTTTTATACAAAAATGACTTGAGACAAAGGATAAAAATTATTCCTTTATGCATTTTATGATAAATATATACATTTTTCATTATGATATTAGTATCCATAGAAGTTATAGCAAGAAAGTTAGAGTGGGGACTCTGGACAAAGAGAGTTTATTAGATTTGTTTTTAGAAGTTATAAGAACTGAATAATTCATATAAAGAGCTGAATAATCATCTTTTAGTAGTTATCATCTCATAGGTTTTATGAAGTGAAAATTATTAGAAGATAAAAATTTATTTTTCAAAGTAACATCTGCTTATAAAGTTCAATTATAAATATTTAATTGCTTTTCTGAAAGACCCGGAAGAATGTATATTCTCTTAAATTAGAAAATTTTGCAATATGGTGTAATGGAATCTCATTTGGAAAATAAAATCAAACAAGCTTGTTCAAGACCAGTTTTGTGCAGAATGAAAATACGTGAAAAGAGCACAAACGGTAGGTAATAGCAAAAGGTAATTTAGAGTGTATTTCACCAAGGCCAGTATTTCATGAAATTATATTATAGAAATTATGAATTCTAATAGCATTAACCTCATCAGTAATATTGTGAATGTAAGGAATAAACATCAGGAAATTGCATAAAATTCAAGAAGACATTAAATCAACATTAAAGAAAAAAATCTATGAAAATCTTTGGAAGGAATGTGATTTTTATTATTGGATAATTTTCTAACTTCTCTGCTCTTTTTCTCTTCCCTCAAAGCAGAACAACACTGTCAAATCTAAAGAAATGGTACCCAAAATAGCAAAGCAGATCCATGTGTCATACATCATATAACACACAAAATCACACTGCAAAGGTTACACAAGCAGAAATAGGCTTTATTAGGTGGCAAAAATCTCATGCATAGACTTGAGAGCTGCCTACCCTAGCTTCTGATATTTGACGGTACAGGCAATTCATATATATGAACCAGTTATATCAAATATCAAATATTTACTAAATATATACCAAAGCTGGAAATCATTACTCCTTCTCATAATTCCACAACCTACAAAATACCTAATTTTTTATACCATTCAATTGGCATTTATCTTGTGACTTGTTCTTTAACTATACACATAAACATATTTTATATTCCTAGCTAAATTGAGGCAAGAAATCATCTAGTCTACTTTATACTCGTCTCAGTTACCATCTTTATATCCATCCTATACACATATTTCTTTCACTAGTTTGTCTTCCCAGTTTGGTTTACTTGAGGAAGCCCAGAGAATATGGGACTTTACTCTTAGTTTTCAAACCAATGGAAAGACAAGTTATATTAAAAGATTCAATATCAAGAAATTTTCCCTGACAACAAATGATTGGAAAAAGGAGAACAGAAAACAAAAGAAAACCTAATGCCATTGGGTATTAAAGGGGATTCTGATTCAGAATGACTGGCCTATAATTTTTTGCTTTAAGTATGCTGAATCTTTGGTAAAAACAAACAAGCAAACAAACAAATAAGGCAAGCCAGCAAGCAAAACAATTTTTACAAAGTGTTAACCTTTTATGCCTGGTCTCTAACTTTTAGGTTTTCCCTTAGATCTTTTCTGTTGCTAGCATGACTCGTTTCTATATTTGGGAGCTTCATGATAGTCTGAAACTTTGAAATTAAGACTAGTTTTGAATCCTCCTTTTTCCTGTATAGAGTAAAGTTATTCTTATTTAAAAAAATAAAATAAGTGGAAGTGAGCAGAAAGTAGTAATTGCTGGAGATCATAGAGTCAAAGACATTCAAGGTCACTGTGTCAGCTTATCGCTGTCTTTCTATATTTATTATAATGGCTAATGTTAATTGAGTACTTAACACCAGGCAATGTGACATTCCTATTACATGTATCATACCACTTAGTCTTATTAATCTTCCTGTAAGTTAGGTGTTGTTAACATGCTTATTTTATAAATGAAGAAAGAGTCTTACAGAAAGGTTAAGCATCTTACCCAAGGTGGATCCAGGACATGATTCCACGCTAACTAGATTATTGCAAACTGTATCAAATTGTCAATTGAAATAAAAAACAATCCAATTAAATGAGTTCACATTTATCACATCAAAAGTGGGTTTTACATTATGCACCAATAATGTATTTTGAAGAGTTTTCAGATCAAGAACAGGCCAAGAACTCAAGGTATTGATAATATTCCCATTCTCTCCTTTGAAAGTGAACATTAGGAATGTTGAGCACACTGACCAGTGGATTTCTACTGTGCCAATGATCAGGGAGACTGGAAAATATTGTCTCTGAATACAGTTTTAGGAATCTGAACTCATGAATGCTTAAATTACTACTATCATTAATATAAAGATTTAAAAGAACTTTTCTACAAGTAGACTGAAGACATAATGATAATGAGCCTTGTAGCAGATTATGTAAGATCTCCACGAATCTCAATTATTACCACAAACTTAAATGTAGTGAAAATAAACTTTTTCATCTAACAAAAAGGTCTTACCTGCAGATCAAAGCAAGAATATATCAATTGTCTTGGGCATTATGCTTAAATTCCTACAATTGCAGCCTTTGCGGATTTTGCCTGTAAAGACTGAGAGTTTCAAAAGTTGCTATTACATGTAGTACTAAAATTCCAAAGTATAAAACATATTCTTATAACAAGTTCTGGAACTCTAAAAAGGAAAAGTAAATGGGGAGAAAGGAAGGAAAGATTTTTCTATGAACTGAAAAGAAAATTCATTGTAATGATGATGAAATCTTGTTCTGCAAAGACCCTGGCAACCACAAGGATTACTGTTCACCTCCTGTCATCCTAAGAAGAATAAAAGATTGATGTTTTTATACAACCATAAAGATGGGTGTTCGACAAAGAACTTACTCATGCTTCTTATTTGCTTTCTTTTCTAGCTAAAGTGAAAAAAATCCTTTTTGTCCGTTATTTTTATACATAAAATTTCTAGCAATATTTATCTGAGGATTATAGGTGACAATTTTAATAAATTCTGGTAGGTGCATACACTAAATTTCACCATTACAAGACTTTCTAAATGAAATTATGTGATTTATATCCACTCCTTTTGGGCTGAGCCATAAAGTTATAAAAAGAGACTGACATTTTTGTGCTTACTTAAACGTTATAAATGTACAGATTTGTTACTCCACAGCTATAATTGGTCAATAATGTAAATTCAAGTCAATAATTCTTATTTGTATTGGATTATGTTGCTTAACACAGATTTATATGTTACAAAATGCAATTAAAATATAGCATGGAGTCATTGCAATTAATGAATAAATTTGTAATATAGAGAAAAGAGGGGATAACACTTAATTGTCAGTGTTTTGAAAATTTATCTTCAAAATGTGTTTGGAAAGTCTAGTCTATATCTATGAATTAGAATGCACTGGCTTATATCGTAAAATATTGTAGCAAGAATATCACAGGCTCCTGAATAAGTGTTACATTTATCTACACTTTAAAAATCATCATTAATAAAAAACTATTTGCCTAGAATATCTGATTATCTTATAATTTATATTTTAAAGTATGATTTAGAAATATAGAGTATTACATACCCTGATTTTAAGTCTGGAAAGGGCTTGATATAATGGCTAACAGTGTAAAATATATGATGACAGTGTACCTCTTTAAACATTTTCTTGTTTGTTATTTCAAAAAGTTAATACAGGGGGTCTGCCCAGTGACGTAGCAGTTAAGTTCACGCACTCTGCTTCGGCGGCCCCAGGGTTCACAGGTTTCGATCATGGGAACAGACTTCTGCTCTGCTTATCAAGCCATGCTGTGGTGGCATCCCACATAAAGTAGAGGAAGATTGGCAACAGATGTTAGCTCAGGGCTAATCTTCCTCACCAAAAAACAAAAAAACAAAAAAGTTAATACACACATGTGGCCAGGCAGCTTACCTAACTCAATTTGATAATTAGAAAAAATGTTCAATTAACCTGACAGTTTTCTCATTAAATATGTCTTAGTCTCTTAGTCATGAAATTATATAAAAATTAAATATTAAAATATTAAGGTAATAAATTATGCTGTGTTTACCTGTTATTTATATGAGTTTAATTGAAAACAAATGTACCTTTTTTAAAAGATGAATTTCCATAGCTATCTATAATTTTATTTTAGGGCATCATTTCTCTTGTCATGTCCTTCTTTTATGGTGGAAATATTCCTTTCTTTCATGGTGAAATATGAGCCATTCCTATCCAAATGGAATAAATTTCAATATATTGCCATAATGATAAGGGGGAAATAAGACGAGCATCTAAGAGCAGATCCTAAGCAAAGCATTATCAATTAAACGGATGGGATAAACAGTCAGATAGTCAGTCAGTGAGCCAAATCTGTGCTTCAAATGGGAACATAGAAGCAAGTGTGAGCTATTTCAGCCTTGCTGACACCAGTAGGAGATTAAAAAATCTTGAATTAAGTATTTCGCAGGTTTCTTTTTCCTTTCCTGAAATCTCTGCTAAGAAAATGAAAGATGAAGTTATAAACCATTTGATAAAATTCAAGACCTTATATTTCAGTCAGTGATGTCTACACTGCTGTTGGGAAAATGATAAAAGAGAAAAGATGCAAACAAAACAGAAAAGAAGTAGCATACAAGGTCACAGATATTAACAGAGATACCAGAGAGCAAAACAAAGTCCTCACAGCATGTAGAGGCGACTCTGTTCTCTTCTTGGGAGGTCAGAACCTTGTTCTTGAAAGAAAAACAAATTTGATTTCTACATAAATATACAATAATGACCTTTCTGAAAAAAATCAAAGTTCAGTTATAAGGGGGGTAGTATTGCCATAAAAAAATGTCATTATAACAGTTTAATCTCATGCTTAGCATGTTGAATATTACTTTGTAGGGTTCCACACGCAGATTTTCTAAACTCTGTGTTAATATACTAAAATCTTGAAACACGATAACGATTTACCACATTATATATTGCTTCTGGCAAAGGTCCATTGCCAAGGCACTGACTTTTATTTTCTTTTTGCCATGGTAACTTCTCACTGTCTCCCTCCAGTCAGAATGAAGGTGAATAACTTTGAGTATCGATTTCCAACTGTAGTAGGGGAATAAGCAGCAACCAGGGAAGGTCCAGACAGGTTTCTTTAGGACTGTATGTTGAATTGCATTCAGCTGAGTTTTGGACAGTTGAGAATATATATCCTGCCACATCTCACTGCACAATAAATTCTTCTTTTTTGGCTGCCACTGCTCCTCGCTTTCTATGCCAACAAGTCTCAAAACTGCTCAGTTTCTGTGAGTGAAAAAATCATGGACAGTATGTGGTAATGGACTAAATTCTTTACATCTAGCTTTAAATTTAACCACCAGGACCCTTTGAGGAAGATACAGTCAGCCCTACTTTACACAAGATATCAAATATCATTCCCAAGTTTACACAGTATTAGGTGACTGAGCTAGGCCTTGAAGTTAAATCTCCCTGACACCAAAGCCAAGATCGTGTCACCACACATATTGCTTTTCCACTGGGGCTGCTATTTCCCAGCTACATGATGACCATCTAGATCAGAGGTTAGCAAACTTTCTTTTCTATAAGTAACTGGATAGTAAGAATTTTAGTCTTTGCAGACTACTTATGACTATGTTATACATTCTTATTTTTTTGTTTTATATAAGCCTTTTAGGATGGCTATTATCAAAAAGATAAAAGATAAGTGTTGGCAAAGATGTAGAGAAAAGGGAACCCTTGTACACTGTTGGTGGGAATGTAAATTAATAGAGTCATTATGGAAAACAGTATGAAAAGTCATCAAAAAATTATAACTACCATATGATCCAGCAATCCCAAGTTCATTGCTGCATTATTCACAACAGCCAAGACATGGAAACAACCCAGATAAAGAAATTGTGAGATTTATCTATCTATCTATATATGAATATTATTCAGCCTTATAAAAAGGATATCCTGCCATTTGTGACAACATGGATGAACCTAGAGAACATAATGTTACCAACTGAATTCTCTCCCAACCTCGAGGAGTTCTTTTCCTGTTTAGTGTCACAAGTTTGAAACAAGACCAAAGCTGAGCAGGAAATAGCACAAGCTTTATTTAATGCCCAAAGAATGGAGAAGTGGGAACAAAGTTCACAAATCAAACTCTCTGCTCCTGGGGTGATTAAGCAGCTAGTATAAGGGGTCTAGGTAATCAAGGGGAGGAATATTCATAGTTATTCAGGGAAATAGTCAGGCTTTTCTGGGGAGCAAGGGTACTACCCCTTTTCTTTCCCTATTTGGTTATATCCTGCCTTTGCCCTGGCAGTTGTAAACCATCATGGCATGAGTGGGTATGTTGTATAATATGGTAATGTATGATGAGCGTATAATGAGTTGTAGAGTCTATGTCAGGTCTAGTCAGACTACCATGTTGCCTTCAACTGGTTTTGACTGGTTTTGTTCAGCCATGTTCTCCGTCCTGTCTTTGTGGTTTCCTGCAAGCTAAAGATAACACATTTGTCTTGTTCTGAGCAGGGTTGCAGTTAATGTCTTATGGGGCAAGGGGTCACGGTAACAATTAGGCTAAGTAAAATAAGTCAGACACAAAAGAAAAATACTATATGATCTCACTTATCTGAATCTGAAAAAGTCAAATACATAGAGAGGAGAACAGTGGTTAGCAGGGTGGGGAGGTAGGGGAACTAGAGAGATGCTGGTCAAAGGGTACAAAGTTGCAGTTATGTAGGATGAATAAGTCTAGGGATCTAACGTACAGCATGATGATTATAGTTCATTCTGTATTATATGCTGGAAATTTGCTAAAAGAGTAGATTTCAGGTGCTCTCACCACAAAAAAAGAAAAAAATGTAAAAAAAATGGTTTGAGGCCCTACAAAAACAGGCCACAATTCAAATCTGGCCAACAAACTATAATTTGCCAACCCTTGATCTAAAGGGTATACACACATAATGTCTGTCCTGGAACTGGCACTCTGCCTGGTACATGCTTAACAAACATACATAGAAATACAATGATTCCAGAAACAGTGCTTCCTACTCTCCATTTTAAGGCTAGGCTTCTAAGAATGGAAAGCACTGTATCTGGAATATATATAAAATCTCCTAATAATCTACAACATTCCTTTAAAACAACTCCATTCTTCTGGGGCATTCTTTACTCTTTCTTCTCTTCCATTCTCTTTGCCATGTGAATTTGTGTTCCTATCAAATAATTCTTTGAGATACAATAAGACTTTATCAGATGTATTTATAGTCTATGTGAATGCTATGGATTTATTCCATTTGGCTATATCACAATGCGCACACACATCATAGTCTCGAAATCCACCAACAAATAATGAATTTGTCTTTCTATTTTTCTGAAACTACATTTTGCTCTTTGAAACTATGGACGCACTTGGAGATTTTATTACAATCCCAAGAGCTTGTCGTATTTTGTTCTGTGGAGTTCAGCTATATCCTGTCTAATCTCATCAAGTTCTAGAATATAAAACTTTACATATTATTATGTCACTTAGTCTTTATATTATTCTTTTAAATTTTTTTGTTGGAAAATTTGTGCCATATATAGATAATTCACATTGGATTAAGTTTCTTAACATGCTCTTCAATATTTCTTGTATGCTCTCTCGTCATATTTACAAATTATTTGTTACTCATTTTCTGACTATAATAATAATATTTGACTATATAAAGTATTTAAAGTAAGAAAAATAAACTAAATATTGTACATAATATTATCAAACAGATAATGACTGAAATATTTGATGTAATTTTGTGATTGCTATTTTTTTCTATAGCTATTATATAATAAGTGCTTTGGGCGTTGTATACATTCGCATACATATAAACACATGATTGAGTTTTTTGATAGCTTTACACATGTAATGTACAAGGTTTTGTTTACCAAATTGAGATTATACAGCATATAGGATTTGTTATTGTTTTTAATTAATAAAGGCATAAAATATCCTTTTGCATTAAGATTATTTGAAAACCTCATTATTATTTGCTAATAATAGCTATATATATGTAATATATATACATATGTATATAAAATAATCCATATATGAATTATGTGAATTATGAATTATGTGGCATTTCATTCCATTTCCATAATTATTAAATCAATTTCCTATTTGGGGACACTTACCTTCATATCAAATTTTCTCTATTTTAAATGTTTCTGCAATAAATATTTCTTACATAATTCTTTGAACATGTTTTTATTTCTTTTGACTAAAGTTTTAAAAGGGCAATTTCTTGATGAAAAGACAAACATTTTCAAACATTTTTTAACATTCTTTATATAATACTCAAGATGCTTTCAAGAAACAGTACACTGTTTAATCTAGAGTGCTAAAATCCTCAAGTCTCCCCCCAGAAAGATGGAGAAGAAATAAATATTTGTTCCATACGCCATCATGAACCAGAATGCCACTTTTTGAAAGATTCTGCTGTTTTTTCAAGTTTTCAAGCATCTGTTAGATTTATTGTTTTTGTTGAATTTTTTATGGGTGGATCATTAATTGATTATTGAATATTCGGGTCTCTCAATCAAAGAGTTTCAACACATTCACATTAGTTATCATAAATGATCTGTTCTTTGTTATTGCTGTAACTAAAGCCTCCTTTAACAGGTTCCGCTATTTTTCCATTTTCCTTTATTCAGCTACACGTTTCTTTCAAAATAACTTCGCATTCTTTTAATTCTAGTGATTTGGAAACAAACTTTATATTTAAATGTAAAAGATTTTTTAATTACAATGAATAAGAATCATTCATTGAATAACCTCCACCTTATTTGAAATAAAAATTGCACATACTTGTATATCTTATTACTCCCATAATTCAGGGTCTTTATTGATATTCTCTGGTAGTTAAACCTAATTTATTAATAATAGAGCATAATTTTTTTTAGAGAATAGATATATTTTTCAATTAGTTTTGTATTTACTACATTTTGTAGCTTAATGATGAAAGATCTAAAATGTTCATTTTTTTAACTGACTTTATTTCTCATCACACTTCTTTTATACTATCAATCAATCATGATATTTGAAATCTTTCAACCTACAGAAAAGTTATAAGAATAGTACAAGTACTAGCGAATTGCAGAGATTTTTTAATTAACATTTTGTTATATTTGTACTCTCTCTTTCTTTGTGTTCTTGAACTATTTGAGAGTAAAACATTGCCCTTCCTCCGAATGCTTTGGCATATATTTTCCAAGAAAAATGATACTATCTGATATGACTATAATAATATTATCATACTCAGTAAATTTAACATTCTTAAATACTACGATAATTAATATTTAAATTTTCCTAATTGCCTTAATAATGTCTTTCATATTTTGATGTTTTTTCTTGTTTGTCGTTGTTCAATCCAGGAAACAATTAAAAATTATGCACTGCATTTAGTGGCTAGAAGGCTTTACCAAATCTTATTTTCTTTTTATTTAATTATTTATTTTTGTCTTTCATGACATTGATAATTTTATGTACCCAGGCCAATTGTTTTATAGACTATCCCTCATCTTGTATTTGTCTAGTTGTGCTGTTATGATTAGATTCAGGGTGAAGAGTTTTGGAAGGACTATTACATCACTGACCTACATGCTCACTACATCTTATCCTGAGTTGCAATGTCTACTATAGTAAGATGTCAGTTATGGTAATATTAAGCTTAACTACTTGGTTAAGATAGTTTCATCAGATTTATCCATTATAACAGACCTTTTCTCTGCATTATTATTAACAACTAATTTGTGGTTTGATAATTTGAAATTCTGTGAATATCCCATTCCCCAACAAATTTTCACCCAACATTTTAGCATATATTGATGATTCTTGCCTTAATCAGTTAGTACTAGAGTGTAACAAATGGTGAGTTTCTAATAATTTTATTTATTCTACATTTACAGCATTTTTCTATAAGTAAGAGCTTTCACTACCACCCAACCTACACATTTTATTTTTATGATTTTTATTGTCAGTTTAGAGTCATTTTTATATTTCCATAACATATTCCTTATGTTACTCAAAATATCCCTATAGAGGCCAATAAGAGACCCTTCTACTGGATCCCATAATCTTTGGACGAGTTCACATAAGCTCATACACTCTTCTTTCCTTCCTGGAATAAAAGATATTCCACACTCTCCTGTACATCTCTGCCCCCTTCATGGAATCAGCCATTTTTCCAAGGAGCCCAGGTTCCTTTGAGTCATCAGTGGGCACTCGTACTCTTAATTTTAGTCCCTTTCTCAGAGCATGGCTATTAATGTGTTGTTTTAGGTGATCTTATTTTGATGCCTCAAATTTCAACCAAATAAGGGAAAAGGAGGAAGAGGGCAGTTTATCATCCAAATCAAGGTATACAAAATCTTTGTACTTAGCAGAAAGTAAGAGTGGCAGCCAGTGAGTCCTGACATGCAGAGAGGTACAGAGATAGTCAATAGAATATGGCACCCCTGCAAACAGATCAACAGGCAAGAATGGTATTAATCTGTACAACCAAAACCGAATCAAGGCAAACAGCTTCCATTATGCAGCTGAGTATGCAATAGCGTACTTTCACACAACGTTTAGGAGGTTGAAGGCATCAGTTCTAATCAAACAGACTACCCATTACCCAGTTTCTGAACCTAAGCCAGTGTTTGATCCAAAATTCTTTTCTAAAGGTGATATTGTGACTCTAGGATCAAGAATTTTGCAGCACTATGAAAACTGTATATAATAATGATTCCCTATTTATTCCCCAAAGGGACCTGTGACAATTTACTTGTGTAATTACTTCTTGGGGAAAGAAGAACACACAAAAATTTCTAGAATTCTTGCTCATAGGGTCTGAATTGACCTTGATATCCAAGAATCTGAGCATCATTAAGCCTTTAATTTAGAGTGGGGATATATGTGCGACAGATAACTAATGGACTAGTCATTATAGATTATAACATCCCACTGTGTCCAGGAGCTGTCTTTCATTAAGCTCTGTATCAATAAAATGAATATATTTGGTAGGTGGGAACCATGCCTTCATTGATTTTGTGATCTGTAGTGTAAAAACGATAGTAGTGGAGAAGGTCTAAGGGAAAGATGTGAATCTGCTCCCCACTTCTGCCCAAGATCAAAATCTGTTGTTTACATCACATTCCAGAGAAATGGTACAAATAAGTACTGCCCTTAAAGACCTTTCAGAAGTGGTGGTCCCCATGACTTGTCTATTTAATTCATAGTTTGACCCCTACAAAAGACAGTGACATCCTCAAGGAAGAAAGTACACTATTACATACTCAGCTGCATAATGGAAGCTGTTTGCCAGATGTGGCATTTTTGCTAGTGCAGATTAAGACATGCTGAGGCACATGGTATGTGCCCATTAATCTAGTTAGTGAATTCTTGTCTATCTCAATCAAAAAGGACAATTAGGAAGAGTTTGCATTCACTTGGAATGGACCAAAGTCTACATTTTCAGTCTTGCCCTAGAACTATAGGTTTGCCATCTAGTCATTATATACTCTGAATAAACCTGGACCAACTGTCCTTTTCTCAGAGCCACATACTAGATCACTACATTGATGAACTCATGTTAACAGGACTAATTGGGCAAGAAGTGGTTATTACGTTGAATGCCTTGGTAAGACACATGGACGTCAGAGAGTAGGAGTTAAATGCTAAGAACTTATAAATATTAACTGACATTTTTGGGTGTCCATTGGTCTAGGATATGCTGAACTGTCACCATCACTCCCCTGTCCCAAAATACATGATGATATTTCACATGCTGCACCATGGAGAAAAAAGTGTGGTATCTGTTAGACCTCTTTTGTTCTTGCAGAAAATGTACTCCATACCTGGGTATTAGTCCAGCCCTATGCCAGGTGACATGAATGGCTGACAGCTTTGATTACAGCCCAGAGTAGGAGAGGGCTCTGCCGAACGTCCAAGATGTGGCGTCCTGTCACTTGGGTCATGAAACTCAGCAAATCTTAGAGCATTAAAGCTATCTGTGGTAGGAAATGATGCTGTATAGAGTTTATTCAAGTCTAAACAGAGGAATCATGATTTAGACACCTGTTGCTGTGGAGCCAGGCCATATGCAGGATCCAAATCATTTTCACTAAAATCACACATATCCTGGGTTTGTTTGTACATCTGTTGCCTGCCAGGTCTTAGCCAGTATCATCACTCAAGGATTTCTAGCGTGTTTGATTCACTGGCATGTGGTCCTACATAAAATCATACCAAGGATTCCAGAAAAGAAGGTGAGACAGTAAGCATTTGAACACGGGATACACGAGTTCTGTCACATACCACCCTACCCAGAACTGTCAGCCTGAGAGAGTAATAGAACAGATTTTCAAAGGACAACTTGGAAGCTCTACTCTGTGACGATGGGGCATCAGACTCTTAGACATGGCACACTCCCTAAATGAAAACACTATATTGTGCGATGTCCCAGCAGTAGAATATGTGAGTGCAGGAATCAAGGGGTAGAAGTGCAATTGTCTACACTTAGTATCACTCAGTGATCCACCTGTGGAATTATGCTTACCTTCTCTCTGGGGTTTGCAGATCTAGAGGTCCTCACTCTTACAGGGGTGATACTTCAGCCACGGGGCACAGAACGAAAGGCGTCTTGCACTTTGGACAAACAAGGATATACATTAGAGTCCTGCACCAGGGATATGCTAACTTACCCCTGTGTCATAATATAGACCATAGAGGCCTGAATCAGTTGGACATGCTGCAGAACATAACACTACTGAACTCTATCAATAAATCCATGTGCAAAGGACTGGTTGGACAAGAAGTGGAAGATACATTGGAGGCATTGGTAGTACACATGTACTCAAGAGGGTGGAAAATAAACCCTAAGGACTTTCAAGAGCCTATTACATCAATAAGTATTGAGGTGTCCAATCATCTAGGACATACTGGGATATCTTCTCCATTATAATGAACAAGTAATTTAACTTGCACCTCCAACCATGAAGGAAAAAAGATAACGTCTGATAGAATTCTTCAGTCAGGATATTTCACAACTATGAATATTTCTCTGATCCATATCCCAGGTGACATCAACGGCTGACACTATTGATTGGGCACAGAGGTAGAAAAGGACTTAGCAGCCAGTTCAGGCTGCACTATTAAGTAGCCCTGAAACTTGGACCATATGATCTGGCAGACACAATACTATTAGAGGTATCTGTGATAATAAAACTTTCCTTGTGGAGTTTATGGTAAGCTCCAATGGAATACTGACAAGGCAGATTTTCCATGCTCCTGAGCAATATTCTGCCTTCTGCAGTGGAGAATTTTGAAAATCATACACACATATATATATGAAATATCCATAAATTCATGTTCATTATGATACTACAAAAAATTATCAGTTCCCATTGGAATTTTTTAGTGATGGAATCATTACTCTGAAAATTAATAAAGGGAAAAATATTTATCCTGCCTTTTCTAACCAAATGTGATTCCAAGAAAGCCAAATAGATGATAAGGCAGTTTTATTTTAACAGAAGAGTTCTAGCTAATAAATGGAGAAGGGATAATCAAAGTAGAAATATACCATTTGGCAATACCTAGTAACAAAGGATGGAGAAAAAACTATTAATGGATGCTAAAGCCATTACATGATACTAATGGAGAAATTGATAATGATGAGATCTGGTTAACAGCACCTTAATATTAAAAGAAGGACAAACAGATTTTATATACATGATGTGCTTTGATAGGGATTTGATAGGGAATACACAGCAGCAACTATAAAATATTCTTGCCAAAAAAAATTTAAGAAGATCCTGATTCAAATCAACCATTCAGTTTATAGGAAGCATAGGGTTAGAGGAATAAGTTAACATACCATGCCAAAGCAACCAGCCATATCCTGAATGTGGCTATTCTACGTTATGAATGACCTAGTTTCTCAATTAAATTACATGTACATACATACACACACACAGCCCCCTAGAATACAAAAAGAGACAGACTTTGAAATAATATCAAATGCTATGTGGCAATATGCGGAATTTGTATAATTTGAGAAAGCCAATTATAGAATTCATCTTTAAGAAAATTGGAGAATTTTTAATATGGACTAGATATTAGATGATAATTATTATCCATTCATTTTGGTGCGATAATGGTAAATTTTGATTTAGAAATAGTAATTATCATCAAGAAATAGATATGAAGAATTATGAATGGTATGGCTTAACATGTTCTCCCAACACAACAGGTGTATCTTATAAAGTTTGCGGAAAGTGAAGAACTGTTGAAGCTGCGAGAATGGCATATGGGACTTGGATATACTTTTCTCCTACTCATGTACAAATAACATTCTAAAAATATAAAATAGGTTTGTGTTCTCTAACATTCACAAGAGATTGAAAATCTACTGTTTGTTAACAGTAAGAATCAATGATGTGAGTATCAAACTCACAGATGAGTGCAGGAACATACAAATATATTGGCTTTAAAAATGTGAGTACATTTTCTTATAGGGTGTCTTCTACAGGCAAAGAATCAATGAATGTCGCTACGTAGTTAAATGGAAGATCATCTATTTGCACCAATCAGAGACTTATCAGTGTTGAAACTGCATGAATCTTCACATCTCCAATCTTATACATCCCTCAGTTCAATCTTTCATTTAACTTTAAAGTTTGGGATTTTGCTGAAATTAACTAGATAGCGTATCTGCCTTGTTATTCACTCTTCTCACTCCCACCCGTGGGTTTTCACATCCTCACGTCTCCTTATCTACCGTCAACAAATCCCATAAATAAGTGTCAGCAGAAACTGCAGGAGTGATTTCTCAACATCCCTGCTGATTAGGCAGAAATCAGCCTGATACTTAAATCGTTCTTATCAAAATGAGAAAGGTCACGCTAAATACACTCTGCTTAAAAGTCTTGAGTCAGAAACTGAAAATGTAGGTTTCACTCTCACAAATGTGTAAAGTAGTTTCCAAATAGCTCTATAGATTTAAATTGTGCTGAATCTAATTCTGACAAACTACCTAATGATATTTTAAAAATTTTGTTTGCCTCCTGAATGGCCCTGGTCTTAGGGCTCCTGGGTGCCCTAAGGCTGGCAGTGTACCTTCCAACAGGCATCCTTTGTAGCCTTTGATTCGTGCACACAAGAGACCAACTCCCCAAGTTCCTCCCTCTGTTTCTGCTCAGCCAACGAATTGAAGGGAATCTGAGCTCAGCATCTTCTTAAAGATGTCTTTAGCTGTATACTATGCCTGCTGGTTCTTTGCTCACTCCAATGGCATTCCCTGTCACCAAGAAACTGAATTGTAATACATAAGCTACAGCTTTGTTTGAGCCTGTGACCTGCTCCATTATCATTTCAATGCCTTTGTCACCTCAATATCCCTCGCAAGCATAGAAAAACACACACATCTAGACTAGTGCATAGATAGACCAGTGTTGGTCATGTTTGTTTAGGGTGTGGTAATTATTTAATACATGACCGTTTTTGTCGTCTTTGGATTAACACGACTGCTTTAAATTGTGGTGCAAAGTGTGGCTTGATTGAAGTAGAACTTTCTTTTCATGGCTGTAGAACGCTCAGTAAATAAAAAGCAAAATATTTATACGGGCTTGAGTTAATGAAAAGGGGTCTACAAAATATTCCTAGTAAATGAATTTGTGAGAAGCAGCAACTCTATCTTATTCTAGTCTTTAAATGTCAATAGCCGGGGACAAGAAGGCAACAGCAAAAAGGAACATACCCATATTGCCAGAAGGACAAAACATATTTTAGGTCTTTCTAAATGCTACTGTGTATATCTCATGTGTTCAAGCATTACCATTCCTCTTTATAATGCCAGGCTAATTCTCCTTAAGAGATCTCAACTTGGAACAATATAATTGAATCAGAAGAGAACAATTGCCAATTAACACTGAGTGTTGTGTGATAATACAGACAGCAAAATGCTTAAATTAAATTTATAATCCTTCAAAATTTCTATGGATTAAATAGCAAATAGGTAGTCATGGGTGGTATGTGGAATTATACAAATATGGATGGAAGTGTGACAACACGAGAACAATAACTGGAGAGAAGAGGGAGGAGAGAAAAGCGCTGAAATGCCCCAGTAATTTATTAACATAGAGAGAGAATTTGTCTGAGCTATTAAGGGCCAATAACAGTAAATTCCAAGGACAATGAATCTTCAATTAATTTTCCTCACAAAGCCTTCAAAGGGCCTCCGGGCTTATTCAGATCATTAGAATTGCTTTACAGGCCCCGATAAGAAACCCTATTTGCTGCTAATCGAAGAGAAAGTTTGCAGCTGGGAACCTATAATGACTATATTCCTATCAAGATTCAGAGGAATTTATTTTTTTTCCTTCAACTTGTGAGTGTATTGAAATCTTAAAAATTAAAGAAATGATTTTCCCTGATACAAACATTTTAGACTATTTTTTCACAAAGTCAAAAAAAATCCACCACTTAATTCCAAATGCCATATTTTTGGTGTTTTTTTACTTTTCCTTCAGCAGATATATTATTTTTCAAATGACAAATATTTTTATAATATATTATTTTATATTATATTATAAATAATAACTGTTTTAAAAGCTGGCATCTAAGATCCCACAAAAATGTGTGGATCTCCCCTCACATTCCTTCTCTCTCCCACAATGACTCCATACCCCAGTCCTTCCTCTTTTTTTTTTCTTTTTGTCTCTGAAGTGGAGTTTCTTTACCAAAGCTCAACATCCCTTCGGAACTTGAACTTCTTCTAGATATGCATCCTCCTGCTTTTTTTGACATACCAATTTCATCTTAGTTTAAAAACATTTCTCTATACTGAATGTCTCCATTCTTCCTAAAAATATTCTTAGTCTCACCTCCAAAAGCGCCCTTTCTTTGTCTCTATAAAGCCCTCACTCTATTCATCCTGCCCCCATCCTTCTTCTGTCAAAGCCACTGACTGAGAGCTCTTGACTCGTCTCCTCTAGTTCAACACTTTATTCCACATACTCCTCAACACTTTGAAATCTGGTTTCACTCTCCTGCATACAATCTATAACTGTGCTTATCCTACTGAAGTATTCATGATCATTTCCCAGGGAGTTATGTCAAGCCATCGATAGGATAAAAATGGCATATTGTGCTGGAGTTTTAACTTTATGTGAAAATATTTTTTCTGGGGAAAAGTTATTTTAATTGGATAGTTGTAGTGGGTTGAGTAGTGTCCCCACAAAATCCATGTCTAGCCAGAACCTCAGAATGTGACTTTGAGATTCAGGTCTTTGTAGATGTAATTAAGATGAGGTCATACTGGATTAGGGCAGACTCTAAGTACAAAGACCCCATGTCCATGGAGACACAAACAATAAGGTAAGGCAAAGATGGAAATAGATTTGAGTGATGTGTCTACAAGCCAAGGAATGCCAAGGATTGCCAGCAACCACCAGAAGCTAGGAGAGAGGTAAGGGATGGTTTCTCCCTTAGAGCTTCCAGAAGAAACCAACCCTGCCAACACCTTGATTTTGAACTGCTTACTACCAGAAATGTGAGAAGATATATTTCTGTTGTGTTAAGCCACGCAGTTTGTGGTAACTTGTTATGGATGTCCTAGGGAACAAATATGGTAGTTTAAAAAAATATTTTCGTATAAAACGAGAGATATATTAAGTGGAAATTATTTCACATAATCCTTCTTACAAAATTAATAAGAGAATAAGATGAAGCATATCATGATATCTCCACTTTTTTTTACCACTACCCCTAGGCCCAAATAACTTTGTTTTCCTCCAGTATAAGGGTATTTCAGTGGGAAAATTGAGAAACACTATTCTTTGAAAATTCACAATCATTGCTGTTACATGCAAAAGCGTCTTGGTTTTTGATATCTTCAAAATTTTAGCAACATTCAAAACTATAGGCCAATTTATTAAAAACATAAATAAAACTTTCCTTCTTTGTCTTCTCTGACATGGAATAACCTCCCTTCACTTCCCACACTTCTCTGTCTGCATATTGGGCTCTTAATATTCCTCTAGCCATTCCAAACATGGCATTATTTTATGTTTATCCTGGTTTCCTTCTATTATTACAGTCTCTCCTCTATTGTGTCTTGGAGTTAATCTCAAATATAAATTTCAACAAATCACTTCTCCAGTCTGTATTTCCAACATCCCATCAGACCTCTTTAGCTACATGTTATGTTGACTTCTTATACATTGTATATCTCTCGTTTGTCATCATGTCCCACCATGCTAAACTCATTATCCAACCTTCTTCTATTTCTGACATACTAGGTAAAGGACTTCTTATTCCTGTTATGGCACCAGAATTCTAAAGTCACCCAGGCTCAAAACCTTATGTTCTTTCTTACTATCCCCTCTCCTCTCCTATCTCTCTCTCTCTCATATAACAAATAATAAAACAAATATGACATTTATCGATTGCTTTCTTTATAGTAGAGACTGAGCTAGGTGCTATTGCATTAGTCATGGTCCCAGCAGGAAACACTGGGTGCACTGAAAAAGAGGAATCAAAATGAACAGAACAGAGGGACATCAGCAGAATTAAAGGAAATACAAGGATGATTGGAGCACCATGGACATGAGGACAGCAGGGAGCTGGCTGTTATCAACCCTAAACCTGAAGGGAAAAGGAGAAATAGATGTTTCCAGAAACCACAGAGAGCTGACAGTGAAGTGTAGCAGTAAGAGAGGGGTTAGGAAACAGGAATGTGACCTTTTATAAAAGGTTTTGCGGGAAGAATCTTGAAGGACAAATATCCCGGCTTTACTCTCCTCACATCCACTCCAACTCTTATCTCCTACAAGTCCCTCCTATTGGCTGAACCCAACCAGGAACCAGAATGCAAGGGGGTTTCTTAAAGCAACCCAAAGAAGTCAGCCTCTTGGGACCCAGATCAGATGGAAAAGTGCAGAGAATCAGTCTTTGGGACAACACACATTTTATTGTCAAATGCCTCTTACTTATATTTTTAAAAATATGTTTGTAATTTTTACTTGCTTGAAGTGTATACATCCTATACTCTAATCTCTTTCTAATCTGTACCTTTTCCTTTCCACCATAATCAAAGTCCTGAATAGCTCCTCTCTAGGTTTCCTCTACTGCCTTTTTAAAATTTTCTTGCTTTATTACCTCTCTCTACTCCAGTCCACTTTTAGACGGTTGTTAGATTAATAATCATAAATAGCAATAACAAAATCTTTTCCCCTATCAAAAACATAGAGGGTTTAAACTCTAACTGTAAAGAACTTGGTAGTCTTCACTCCTATTCCTGCAACAAGAAAAAGCTGAAAAAATTGAAAATGAATAACCTTCTTGAACTCATCAGTGAACTAAGTTTGCAGAGCACACCACCACCATCTGGACAGACAGATGAATCTAGAAAGTCACAGCTAAGATCTACTTACCTGGAGCAGAAGCCCCTAGAGCCATTAACTGGTAAGAACAATAAAATGGTTATTTTAATGAATTGCTAGAGACTGACTGTAAATCAGCATGAGAGTGAGAAATTCCTGGGGTCCACAGTCTTTGCATCCCCACACTTTTGTGGGTTTTACCCCTAGGAACACCATAGTTTCTCATTTTAAGGACCCAAGAAAAATCCCCTCATGGCTCTGTTAGGGTAAGGAGAAGATTAATCAACACGAAATACTCTGAGAGCCTTCTTTGTAACAGAGGCCTACTCTCCAGAGAAAAATTTTCCCAGAGCCTTATCTCAGCTGGAGGAAGGGCAATGTTCTCGCTGCAGCCCCACTGTAGCCATCCTGTATCTCCTAGTGATGGAGGCAGGGGGAGCTAGAAAAACACTTGTGAAGGTCATAGCCTAGGGACAGAGGCCCACTAAAAGACTGATATTTAATTTTAACATTATAGAATGCTGCCCTTCTCCCACATATCACCACCACACCAACAGGGTTCCAACATCATAACAGTGGATTGCATCCAGAAGAGCTGCAAGATTCAGATCCTCTCTGTGGATGAATACTTACACGAGCCCAGAATCATGAGGGGGAAAAAACCCCAGGAGACTAGAGGAACTTGCCTCTGAAACCTATAAGTACAGAAAACGTGCAACACAGGCCACCTCCTATTCCAGTTATCATAAAACCTCACCCTTTAGTCTTGTTTACCTCAGTTCCTATTTCCTGATACAGCATGTCTGGCTTCCAACAACAACAAAAATTGCAAGCCGTGATAAAAGACAAGAAAAAACACAGTTTGAAAACATAAAGCAAGCATCAGTATCAACTCAGATATGACTCAAATGCCAGAATGATCACCCAGGAAATTTAGGATAACTATGATTAACATGTGAAGAGCTCTAATGTAAAAGCAGATGTCGTGCAAAAACAGATGGGCAATGGAAGCAGAGAGATGAAAAATCGAAGAAAGCAGCATAAAGAATGCTAAAACTCAAAAAAGTAACATAAATGAAGAGTGTCTTTGATGGGCCCATTTGCAGAGTCAACAGGACCAACGAAAGAATCAGTGACCTTGAAGAGAGGTCAAACAGAAACTTCCCAAACTGAAATGCAAGGAGAAAAAAGAACAACAGATAAAAACCTTCAAGAACTGTGGGACAATTTCAAAAGTTTAACATATGCATAATTATTTGGAATACCAGAAGGAAAAGAAAAACCGAAGAGAGTAGAAGAAATATTTCAATTAATAATGGCTGAGAATTTTGCAAATTTGAGAACAGTATGTTTTAGTCTCTCTGGTTTGTTTATCAGAATTATAAGGTATTTACTTTGTTTTTACGTTCAAATAATCAGCATCATCACTAGATTTATCACTTTTTAGTTTTGTTTTACATTTCACTAATTTCTACTCTATATTTAATATTTCATTGTCTATACTTTTTCCTTTTACTAGCATATATTTTTAATTTATCATAGCCTCCCTTGCAGTCATGTACCATTTCAATTATAGTGTAAGAAATTTGCAATGGTATACTTTTATCTCTCCTTTACAGACAATTGTGTTATTTTTGTCATAATTATTACTTTCATATGTTATAAACCTCACTCTAAATTGTTATTTTGGTTTAAACAATCAATTATCCTTTAAAGAGACTGAAATAATGTTTAAAAATCATATAAGTTTAAAAAAGTTAAAGACAGACACCAAAGCAGAGATATCCAGAAAGTTGCAAGAACATCAAGCAGGATAAATATAAAAAAAAATAATAGTAAACAAAAACTACATTTAAGCATATTTGGTAAACTAAATAATCCCCCCTAAAAGATATCCATGTCTTAACCCCCGGAATTTGTGAATGTTACCTTGCATGGCCAAAAAAAAAGTGGGAGGGGCGACTTTGCAGATGTGATTAAGTTAACGATCTTGATATGGGGCGATGATCCTGGATTATCTGTTTGGGCCTTAAATGCATTCATATATCCTTATAAGACAAATGCAGAGGCCGGCTTGACACATAGAGAAGAGGCGAAGGCAGTGTGCCCCCTAAGGCAGAGACTGAAGTGGTGAGACCAGAAGTCCAGGAATGCTGGCATCACTCGATGCTGGAATCAGCAAGGAATAGATTCTCCTCTCCAGCCTCCAGAACCTCCTTCAGAGCTCTACTGGCACCTTGATTTTTTAGACCACTGATACTGATTTGGGGCTTCTGGCCTCCAGAACTGTGAGATAATAAATTTTTGTTGTTTTAAGCCACCAAATTTATGGTAATTTTTATAGCAGCCACAGGAAACGAATATCATATTCAAACTACAAAAAACCAAAGACACGGGGGCCGGCCCCGTGGCTTAGTGGTTAAGTGCGCGCGCTCAGCTACTGGCGGCCCGGGTTTGGATCCCGGGCACGCACCAATGCACTGCTTGTCAGGCCATGCTGAGGCTGCGGCCCACATACAGCAACTAGAAGGATGTGCAACTATGACATGCAATTATCTACTGGGGCTTTGGGGAAAACAAGGAGGAGGATTGGCAAGATGTTATCTCAGAGCCCGTCTTCCTCAGCAAAAAAAGGGGGATTGGCATGTATGTTAGCTCAGGGCTGACCTTCTTCACACACACACACACAAAAAAACAAAGAAAAATAGAAAACCACAGGCAGAATATGAGGAAAAGATAAAAATAAACAACATTAAATGTAATGAATAGAAAATACGTAAAACATGGTGAACATTAATCCAGTGATATCAATAATTTCTCAGATGTTAATGGTCTAAATACACCAATTAAAAGACAGAGTGTCAGAGTGGATAACAAAATAAGATCAAACTACATGTGGGATACAAGAAAGCCACTTTAAATATAAGGACTTAGATAGGTTAGAAGTAAAGGAATGGAGAATGATATACCATGCTGACACTAGCCTAAAGAATGCTGGCACAGTTATATTAATTTCAGACAAAACAGATTGCTGAACACAGAATAGTATCAGTTTTCAAGGATATTTCATAGTGATAAAGGGGTCAAGGATCTCAGAAGATATAACAGTCCTAAACATGTCTGCATCTGAAAACAGATCAAAATACACAAAGCAAAAGCTGACAGACAAATCTCCCATGTAAAATAGTCTGAAACAATTTACACAGATTCTCTGCCCTCAACAATTGGAGCATAACTCTCTGCTAAAGTGTGGCTGCTAATACTGACATTCTTCCAAATAGTATAGTGCAGAAAGAGAGGAAAAAAAAAAAGGGTATCTTACAGTGGAGAACCCTACAAGCACTACTTCAGCCAGTTGATCAAAGTTAACATCAAGTGATAAGTATGTTGATAAAATGTACTATCATGTTGATAGTATGATGTGATGAGGATGGCCCTTTACCTCTGTAGTCTTCCTCCCAAAACGCATAACCTCAATCTAATCACGGCCAAAAGAGCAGACAAATTCCCATTGACAAACATTCTACAAAATACCTGACCAGCACTCCTCAAAAATCTCAGGGTCATTGAAAACAGGAAAAGTCTGGAAACTTACCACAGCCAAGAAGAGAAAAGGAGGTGCTATGAGGGGCCAGCCCGTTGGTGTAGCAGTTAAGCTTACACACACCGCTTCGGCGGCCTGGGGTTCACGGGTTGGGATCCTGGGCACGGACCGACACACTGCTTATCAAGCCACGCTTTGGCAGCATCCCACACATAAAGCAGAGGAAGATGGCCATGGATGTTAGCCCAGGGCCAATCTTCCTCAGCAAAAAGAGGAGGATTGGCAACAGATGTTAGCTCAGGGCTAGTCTTCCTCACGAAAAAAAAATAAAAAGACACTATGACTAAACGTGTTATAATATGCCAGATGAGATTCTGATACAGTAAAAAATTAAAGTGAAAGAATTTAAATATAATATAGGCTTCAGTTAATAATATGGTGATATTACTTCGTTCATTTTAGAAAATATAGCATTCTCATGGAAGATTTTAATAATAGAGGCATCTGTGTGGGGAATATGTGAGAACTTTCTACACTATTTTTGTAATTTACTTAAATTAAAAAATTATAAAATAAAAAGTTTATATAAAAATGTTCTCCAGGAAAATATGTATATATTGCCTCATATTTGTTTATAGAAATCTGTATAAAATTTTTAGTCACATATTTTGGAACTTTTAAAATAAGGTTTCTCAACACTTTTAAGCCTAACACTTCTCCTCCATCATAAGCTCAGAATATTCAGAACACTAAGAGCTGGTTTTTTGAAAAGATAAACAAAATAGACAAACCTTTAGCTAGACTCACCAGGGAAAAAATGATTCAAAATCAGAAATGAAAGAGGGGACATTATAACTGATACCACAGAAATACAAGGAATTACAAGAGACTCGTATGAATAATTATACACCAAAAAATTGAAACCTAGAAGAAATGGATAAATTTCAAGAAATATAAAACCCACCAAGACTGGATCATGAAGAAATAGGAAATCTGAGGTCAATTACTAATAAGGAGATTGAATCTGTAATCAAAAACCTTCCAATAAAGAAAACTCGAGGACCAGATGGCTTCACTTGTGAGTTCTACGAAACATTTACAGAAGAATTAATACCAATCCTTCTCAAACTCAGGCAAATAATAGAAGATGAAGGAACACTTCCAAATTCATTTTATGAGGCTAGCATTACCTTGATACCAAAGCCAGACAAGGACACTACAAGAAAGTTACAGGCCAATATCCCTGATGAACATAGATGCAAAATTCAATAAAATATTAGCAAACTGAATGCAACAGTACTTTAAAAAGATCATATGCCATTATCAAGTGGGATTTATTCCGAGGATATAAGGAGGGTTGAACACCTGCAAATCAGTCAATGTGATACACCACATTAACAAAATGAAGGATAAAAATCATGTGATTATCTCAACAGATGCAGAGAAAACATTTGACAAAATTCAACATCCTTGCATGATAAAAATTCGACAAACTTGGTCAGAGGGAACATATCTCAACATAATAAACTCCGTATATGACAAGCCCACAGCTAACATCATACTCAATAGTGAAAAGTTGAAAGCTTTTCCTCTAAGATCAGGAACGTGACAAGGATGCCCACTCTTGCCACTTTTATTCAACAGAGTACTGGAAACCCTAGCCAGAGCAATTACACAAGGAAAAGAAATAAAATGCTTTCAAATCAGAAAGGGAGAAGTAAAACTGTCTCTCTTTGCAGATGACATGATATTATATAGAGAAAACTCTAAAGACACCACCAAAAAACTCTCAGAACTAATAAATGAATTCAGTAAAGTTGCAGGATACAAAATCATCATATAGAAATCAATTTCATTTCTATACACTAACCACAAACTATCAGAAAGAAATTAAGAAAACAATCCTATTTGCAATAGCATCAAAAAGAATACTTAGGAATAAATTTAACCATGGAGGTAAAAAAAATCTATACACTGAAAACTATAAGATATTGAAGAAAGAATTTGAATGGAGACAAATAAATGGAAAGATATTCGTTCCTTGCTCATGGATTGGAAGAATTAATATTGTTAAAATGTCCATAATATCAAAAGCAATCTACAGATTTAACACAATTCCTATCAAAATTCCAAAGACATTTTTCACAGACATGGGAAAAACAACCCTAAAATTTGCATGGAAGCACAAAAGATCCTGAATAGTCAAAGCAATTTTGAGAAAGGAAACAAAGCTGGAGGGCATCATTCTTCCTGATTTCAAACTATATTATAAAGCTATAGTAATCAAAGCAACATGCTATTGGCATAAAAACAGACACATAGATAAAAGGAACAGAATAGACAGCCCCAAATAAACCCAAGCATAAATAGTAAGTTCATTTTGGACAAAGGAGCCAAGACTATACAATAGGGAAAGAATAGTCTCTTCAATAAATGTTATTGCGAAAGCTAGATAGCCACATGCAAAAGAATGAGATCGGACCCCAGCTTACACCATACACACAAGTCAACTCAAAATGGATTAAATACTTAAATTTAAGGCCTGAAACCTTACGACTCCGTGTCGTAAGAAAACATAGGAGGTAAACTCCTTGACATTGGTCTTAGCAATGATTTCTTGGATTTGACACCAAAAACAAAAATAAACAAGTGGGTCTACATCACAACAAAAGCTTCTGCACAGCAACAGAAACCGTCAACCAAATGACAAAGTAACCTGTGGAATGGCAGAAAATATCCAAAATAGACAAGGAACTCGTACAGCTCAAGAGCAAAAACAAATAACCCAATCAAAAACTGGGTGAAGGGGGGCTGGCCCTGTAGCCCAGTGGTTAAATTTCGTATGCTCAGCTTCAGTGGCCCGGGTTCTGTTCCCAGGCGTGAACTACACCACTCATCCATGGCCATGCTGTGGCAGAGACCCATATACAAAATAGACGAAGATGGGCACGGACGTTAGCTCAGGGTGAATCTTCCTCATCAAAAAACAAAACAACAACAACAAAAAAACTGGGTAAAGGACCTGACAGACATTTTTCAAAAGATGACATACAAATGGCCAACAGGTACATGAAAATGTGCTCATCATCATTAATCATCAGGGAAATGCAAATCAAAACCACAATGAGATATCACTTCACATCTGTTAACTGCTATTATCAAAAAGATGAGAGATAACAAATGCTTGCAAGGATATGGAGAAAAGGGAAGCCTGTACACTGTTGGGGAGAATGCAAACTGGTACAGCCACTACGGAAAATAGCATGGGGGTCCCTCAAGAAATTAAAAATAAAACTACCAAATAATCCAGCAATTCTACTTCTGGGTATATCCAAAGGAAACGAAAACTATTTTGTATTCCCATACTTATTGCAGCATTATTCACAATAGCCAAGGTACAGAGGCGACTTAAGTGTCCATCAATGAATGAGATGATTGAGAAAACATGGTATGTATATATATATTTATGTGTATATATATATAGGAATACTATTTAGCCTTAAAAAAGAGGAAAATCCTGTCATTTGCAACAACATAGATGAACTGGCGGGCATTATGCTAAGTGAAATAAGCCAGATGTAGAAAGACGAAATGCTGTATGGTATGACTTACATGTTGTCTAAAAAAAAAAAAAAACATTCAAACTCATAGAAAGAGAGCAGAAAAGTGGTTGCCAGGGGTTGGGGTGAAGGGGGAATAATAAGAGCTTGGTAAAGGGGTACAAACTTTCAGTTATAAGATGAAGTCTGAGGATCTAATGCAGAACATGGTGAGTATAGTTGATAACACTGTATTGTATAATTGAAATATGCTAAAAGAATAGAACTTAAATGCTCTTACCAAAAAAAGAAAAAGGTAAATATATGAGATGATGAATGTGTTAATTTGATGGGAGAAATCCTTTTACAATGTATACATATATCAAATCATCACGTTGTATACTTTAAATATCTTACAATTTTGTCAATTTTACATCAATAAAGCTGAAAAATAGATTCTGGGAAATTGGATCAAGAAATTTGATTGAAATCGAGAAACTGGATGAAGACTAAAACTAGAGAGTGAATATTGAAATAAATTATGTCTTTATACTTTATTGTTATTGCTTATATGTTCTTGAAAAAGAAGTACATGAAACAAAACAGAAAAAGGGGAAAAACACATACACATATTTTCTGATTGTTCTTTTTTAATTGAGTTCTATTTCACTTCATTTGGTCTTGCCTCATTCAATATGTTTGTTTTCTCAAACACATATAAAAATGTAAACAAAGAGAGTTTAATATCTCGTCTTTTTTGCAATAGAATTTAGTAGCTGAGGTCAAATGCACTAAGATTTTAGAAAGGCAGAAGGCTGACTAAGGAATGAATTTAAGTACTGTTTATCTATTGAATGAAGTACTTTTACTTCTCTGTTCATCATGTCCATGAAATGATCAGAAGGTAACGTTGCAAAGAGTATTTGTAAGAATCTATCGTGAGTTTGTTAAGGAGAGATGAAAGTATAAACACAGACCCATATTGATACTATTCATTATAAAGCTGGCCTTCCACCAAGTGGTTAATTACATTAAATCTTACTGAAATAAATCGTTTCTGGCTTAAGATTTTTACTAGTTTTTATTATTATGAAGATACTCTGGGAATATAATCGACTTTATATTATGGAATTTGGATTTCTTTTGTTACAATTGACTACCTACTATTTTCCTGTAGAAATAAAAAAATCTATAAAATTGAACTTTTTTGTAATAGTCACCTCCATTTATTCAGTTAGTTTAGTTGTGAGACACTGCGTGTACTCAGAACATTATCCATAAATTATAGAATTGTAATAAAATATAAATAAAGGATATTATAAGTGACAACTAATTTTACACTTTACAGGAAATAAAATGTAAGCATTGTAACTTTACAATATATAAAAAGATCAGTGTGCAAAATTGCCGAAACATTATGATTAAGCTAACGTATAATATTTTCCTAGAAAAAAGACCAGAAGCGTATCCAATATATCCAATAGAATAATAGATGATTATGCTAAAGTGTTGGAAATATATTTTCTTCTCCAACCTTATGAATAATTTCCAGATGGCCAAAATGTGTTTATATTACTTTTGTAAAACAGATTTTTCATTAGTTATAAGTATTTTGGTGGCATTCACCTGCTTACATTTCTCCAAAATATTCATTTTGATATTTAAAACAGACAACTCCTTACATACTTATGTTCACAATAAATTTAAATATAAATGTGGCACCCCATGTGCTTTGCTAATATTTCCCATGGAAGTAGAATGGAAGGCAGTTTCTAAAATCCTTTTGCTTTGAACTAAATGCATATCCAGTCATGCACCACATAACAACGTTTCAGTCAATGATGGACCAAATATACTATGGTGGTCCCATAAGATTAGTGCCACATGGCCTAGGTGTGTAGTAGGCTATGCTATCTAGGTTTGTATAAGTACACTCTGATGTTCGCACGACGACGAAATCCCCCAAAGATGCATGTCTCAGAACGTATCCCTGTCATTAAGCGACACATGACTATATTCCTTTAAAGTCAAGATTTACTATGAACTAATTGTTTTGAAAGAAAAGGCTATGTGAGTTACAGTGTTTTTAGCTGCTGAGATTCAAGATAGCATATTTGTGTAATTAATATCAAGAGGATACAAAAATGTCTAAAGAATGCTGAAGTAAATGACAAAGTCTCAATTAAGTGGCAACATTTCACCAGAGTTCTAAATATTATCTCTGGTATATATCAGCAATATAAATGAAAATAAAGTTAATTTGATATGGTTATTTATATTCAAGGTTATACATATACTTTTCTGTTGTATGACACATGTATCACATAATCAAGGTTATACATATACATTTTCTGTTGTATCACAAATATCAATGAAGCACCATATCCAATAGAAAAATCATGATTATGATTGGAAAACACATTAACATCTTATTAATTATATCTTTTAGGCCAAGTCAAAATTTTGTTAAATGCTGACTATGTAAATATAGAATTTAGATGGTGCAGGAGAAATGTAAGGAATAATTTAGTAAGATAAGCTATTAGAAAGATAAATCATTTGGGACCGGCCCAGTGGCCCAAGTGGTTAAGTGCGCGCACTCCGCCGTGGCAGCCCACGGTTCGCTGGTTCTGATCCCTGACGCGCACCGACACACTGCTTGGTAAGCCATGCTGTGGCGGCATCCCATATAAAGTGGAAGAAGATGGGCCTGGATGTTAGCCCAGGGCCAGTCTTCCTCAGCAAAAAAAGAGGAGGATTGGCAGATGTTAGCTCAGGGCCAATCTTCTTCACAAAAAAAAAAAAAGATAAGTCTTTGGAGAAACATAAAGTATAGTTAATGAACATATATAGGGACAATGATTGTTTTGTAATGCAAAAGAAAAAGATATTCTGGTACTTTCTGCATTTGTAAAATGTAATATAGAGGGAGGATGGTGTTGAAAAATATTTTAAATACTTAAATCTACCAGACTTGGTTGTTCATTGAAAATCGGTTTAAGGAAGAGGAAGAGGTTAAAGATGATTTCCAAGGTTCGCACTTGGACAACTGGATGGGGTGCTGTTGTTTTCATCTGACTAAAAAAGGAATGAGTGAAGAGAGTGAAGTTTGCTTACGAGTTGATCTTGAACTTGCTGAGTGTGAGATGTTTGTGAAGCAAGCATCCACAAGGAGATGTCAACAGGACAGCTCATTTACATAAGGAATGCAGGCAAGTCCAGAGATCCAGTAATGAAAGATGAAAAAACTCCGGAGTGGTCCCTTTTACTTTTTTTTGGGAAGCAAAGCAAGAATTCACCTTTGGAGAACAAGACAGAGTGACAGGGGAATTGGAGGTGAGAAGAGAGCAGAAGCAGTTTGAAGCTTACATTCTTCAAAAAAGTGAGAAATAAAGTTTATCAGGAAACAGAAAGATTGACCGAGTTGAGAGTTTGAGGTGAGTCATGATGAATTTACAGGAAATTCGATCTCCCGCTTTGCAAAAGTTTCTCCTGCCATGCTTGGCAGTTCAAAGGCAAGAGCACAAGAAACAGATAGCAGGGTTTTTGCCAACAGGTATATAAAGGGAAAAGAAATTAAAGTACTAAAAAGGGTATTATTGATACCATGAAGAATAAAATTTCAGCTGTATAAAGAGAGGAGTGAATGCATGAGAAGGGTATTTTACTGTGACCAAATAGAAGGGTCATTGGAGAGAATCGCTTTTCTAAATTGATGATTGACCCTGGTTCAGTGGTGAACAAGGGAATTGGAAGAAGAGATTGCAGTGAGAGGTTCAGATACTTGAAAGTAATTCTGGAAATGAACAAGAGGGCATCAGGTAATTCTCCAGGGAAGGAGAGACCTGCTAGATGGGCATACGAATGTAAAGTGTTGGTCTGAATAAAAAGCATGAGACCCTGTTAAAATGATGAGAGGGAAAGATGGATAGGTAGAATCAGGAGAGTTTATCTACAATCCAAGAGGCAAAGAGCAGCCATTTTAGTTTCATAAGCATATATATGGATCAAACTCCTTTTTAAATATAAGCTTGCAAAAACACAACATTAAAAATCTAAGAGTATTAAAACTTACCTTGCTACTCACAACTGAGGATGGAAATGTATGTAGCAATTCGAAATAAATGACATAAAATATAATTAGGAAGGATAAGTAACGCCTAACGCCAAAAGAACAGAAAAAAAAGGAAATCACTTCCCAGACATGTTTACAGGAAATGAAATAGGATTGTAAATATTAAAATTGCCACATTGTTGACATACCAGTTTGAAAGGAACAGTTATGAGAATCAACCTGAAAACCAATGATATAATACACAAATATGTTAGCTTTATGAAATTCTTGCTGCATTTCCTCCTTGGTAGACTAATAACTCAGATCCATATCTGAATTTAACAACCGCACAAAACAAAACAAAAATAAATTCTGAGAAGACTGAGAAGGTACACGGTGAATTTTCAGCAAGGGGAGAATAAGATTATAACAATTTTGGCTACATGAATGTGAGTCTAAAAGTTAAAAGAAATAAAATGCAAAGGAAATGAAACTAAATAATTGGGATGAAAAGATGTCATGAATTGTAAATGAGATTTGCTTTGAGGAGCTGACTCACATGCAAAGCTTTCTATGAAAGCTTAGAATAAAATAGACCATAATTTTACTTATGAAGAAAAAAGTCATTTTTTTCTAATGCCATTTGGATAATTATGAAAAGGACAAAGTAATTTCTACATACTTCTTTGAATTGTAAGACTTTGATATTAGAACAAAAATTTGGTTTTGGAAACAATCATGAATTTTAATTTTTCCCTTTTATAGTAAAGGTAAAGGCAATGGGTTAAGGAGAATATCAGATAGAAAAGAAAGAGAAATTGATTTATAATCTACATCTGTATAGAGAAGTGAGCTCTCCTTTTCATCAAATAAAAATATTTCATTCCAAGTAGTTTTATTCTTTATTCTAGAAAAGAGTAGATATATCAACTTTAATAGATTCTCCAGACACCAGAAAGAATCCTTCATCACAAAAAGTGGAAACATTCTTCTTTTCACTTCACCCAATTCCAATTCCTTCAATCCTGTATATACACACGTATTCACACTTATGTTGGTATGAATATACACAGGTAAATGCACATGCACAGACACATGGGAGACTGGATCAGAAAAAGAAACTCAGAAAACTAATGAGACTCCTAACTTAAAATAAAATGTAGGTCAAATGCCAACTTTGATATATCCTAAGGCTTTGACTAATGAAATCCCTGGTTAAGAGACCTGCTACCTCTTCAAATATTAACCCTTAAGTATGTGTAACATGCACACATTCATTTACCACCATTTACCCATTATTCTATTTAGAAAACACATGCTTTTCCAATGAATTCTCAACTATTTTCCACTTGCTGTGTATGTGCCCATGTGTTCGGGGTTTGTGTGTTTGCTATAGGGGATAATATATTATCTTTGTACTCTCTTGAATGACTGTTATCTGGATTTATGAAGAAAGACACTATATAAATAGAGACTCTGGCGTTCTTCCAAATAAGAAAGAAAACGTGCCAGGAATACTGCAGTGTATCTTTTCCTGATGTTCCTGAGGAGGCTAACATTTCAGAAAACAGTTTTTAAATAAACACTTTAAGAAAGTTCTAACAACTTGAATCATTGAAATATTTCCACTCGAATTTGCTTAAATCCTCAGACTCCTTCCTATGCCCATCTTTCTCTCACTCTCTCTTTGAATGTGTTAAGAACATAGAACTTAAAACTTCCTACTAAAATCAAAGCATTTTAGAAAAGGCATTAGTACTTCTTCTGTGTTTTCATTTGGCTCCTCTTTATAAAATCCCTGCCAAGTGGTTTTCTGGCTTCTGCTTAATTTACTTCCTATTAATCGCCTTCCTGCAGCAACTCTCAAAGTTAGAAGACAAAATATCACTCTTACCAAGATCCACCTTTTAATAATACCCATTATTTGGTGCCAGCCCTGTATTCTAGAGCCATGCAGAATAGATCCAGCCCCTCATCTGCAAAACCAACGTATCTCAACTTTTGGGAGCAATAATGAAGTCACACTAGCAACGATAAAGAAACACTACTGGCTTTTCAGCAGAGGATTTCACACTCATTGAAAATTTTCACTCCAAGTATTTGGGGGAGTCCTTAGGACATGTGTCATATGCTTCCGTGCACATATCTTGTGCCTGGATGCTGCTGCTCTCCATCATGCTTGTACTGTTCACCACCCTGACCTCCTAGATGTTTTCATCTCCCAATTGTAGTTTCCCACATCCATCACTGTTACTTCTGTGGAAGAATGACTTCCTTCTGCATTCTGAACCTGCAAAATTACAAAATAATAGTAGTAATAATAATAATAAATCTGCGTTATTTTAAATCTTCTCTCCCATCAATACAGGGATGTCATTTGGGACTATTTTGTCAAGACTTCAACAATCCCCTGTCAGGTTTACCTCTGAAAGGTGTAACTATTAAAACTCTCTTCCTAGGAGCATCAAATATTTGTCCACTTCTCTAGGGCTGGCTAGGATGCACCATGCCGTCACATCTGGTTCATTACACGTATTATTTCAATCCTTCTCCCCAGGCAGTCATCTCTCTTTCTTCCTAATCATCTGAAACACATGCGCACCAAGTCATGCAAATTGCTGAGTATAAATCAACCAATCCTCATATTACACCAGGTTGGCCTAGACACATCTGAATTCCCGTTAAGTCCAACAGAGACTGGATATACTACAGAATATTTTCTTCTTTGCTGTCTAAAGACGCTTTTGTTTCTTCAAGTATCCCTTACAATTCTACTAAAACATTTCCGGACATTATGCTTTGTTTTATTATTGTGTTTGTTTGATGTCGCTGTTAGGATGTGATTGAAGCCTCCAAAATAAACACAGTGAGTTCCAGCAAACTGTGAACATATAAAAAATATACCGTTGCATACTGGATAAGAAGGGGACCTCTGGTGTCCAACTCTCGGGAATAAATTCTAACTCAGCAAATTAGAATAGCCCTGATTTTTTGGCATTTGGCACAAGAGTACAAATTTAGGCCTCTGATCCATGACGTGCCTCACAGTTCTTCCTACACTTTGCCCTATCTCCATACCAGGAGAGGCTCAACAGGCATATGTGTGGAAGTGGACACTCTAACCCACACATCCAAGCTCTATTTCCTCAGCCCCATCTCCTAAATCAGCCACCACCCAGGCCTATGGGTGCACATACCAGAAGCATCATCTACCTTGCAGAAGATGGATCAGCAAAACATCCACTTAGGCTGAGGGAGCACGGCAACGATCATGCGGAAAGGGAATTCTTGAGTCAGTAGTACCAGGAGTATGGTCTAGGAAGGGCAAAGGCCTGAATTGGCAGATTCCTTTGCCCACACACCCAGCTCATTGTCCCATGGTACAAGGTGTGCCAGAGAATGTGGGAGGGGCTTTTAAAATGCAAAGCTCAAGGTGAAAGCCTACTGTGTAACCTGGGCAAGTGGCTTACTACTGTAAGCCTGCAATTGTCAAGAGCAAGCATAGTACATGGATATAATAACTTCTTATTAAAAGTTATCTGTCATTTTTATTCAATTATCCAAATTTCTGACCATCACCACCACATTAGCCTTTTTTACAGTCCTTGTGAAAAGAAAATGGAATAGTAATTTTTATTAAGCTGCTTTACCATCATCTTCCTAATTTCCATTGTTTTCACTATTTTTTTCAGGCTCAATGGAGTGATATTTCTCTCACTCTACCACTGCGAGGCTGAACTGAGATTTTGCACTAAAATGGGGCAATTGAGAAAATGACAAGAAAAGGAAGAGTTTAAGGGCACAGTGAGACAATTCCTCAAACCTCACCCTCGCGTTAATTCTACTTCTACTTCCAAAATGAATCAATGCCCTCGTCTTTCCTCACCACTTAGAACTTTCTTAAGTTCCTGAATGCTAAAGAATCCCCAAAACCTGTGTGTCCTGGGGCCAGCACATATTAAAGTTTGCCGATGTCAGCTTGGGCCTAATCATTATTCAGCGGTATTTTTTATGTCTGTAGTCAACTCCCTATACGAATTCCACAATTTCAATAACCTTCCTTCCCCAAAGCTGTGCCCTAACACTCCTTTCCATTCTCTAAGCCCCCTTCACATAGGGGCTAACCTGTGCATTTCTCAGACATGTGCCTACAAACTTATCTGAATCTACCCCTAATTTCTTCCTTCTTCTGGATTACTTTCATGCTGCCTAGCAAAAAGATTCTCTCCAACAGTGTTCTAGACTCTGTGCCCTTTGGCCTCTTCCCAGATACTGCTATCTGTAAACCCTCACACTGTCATCTTCTTCCTTTTCATTAAGCCTTTAAATATACTCAACTCTCTTCTTTCATGAACAAAATGTTCTTAATCTTCTAGCTCATCTTATATCTTTTAAATCCAAGTATCTTGAAATTTAGTCTATGCACATTGCCTCGATATCCATTCTTCATATTTCTTCTTAACCTGATGGTATCTGGCTTCTGTTCCTTCTCCTCAACTAAAGTACTCTTGTTCAAGTCATCAGAGACTTTACAATTGTTTTAATAATTCTTCTATTTCATTATTTTATTGACCTCTCTACAACATTTCAAATGTTCAACATTTTCTTATATTTTCAACTCTTCCTGCCCTTTAATTTTGTGTTATGACTTGATCCTAGACTTTTTCTTACCTTTTATCATTTCTTCTTTATATCCCTTCCTCCATCTGAACCTCAAATTATGGTAATTTCAATGATTTATCCTATTTTTTTCTTTTTTTGGTTTATTGTGGTAACATTGGTTTATAACATTGTATAAATTTCAGGTGTACATCATTATACTTTTATTTCCGCATAGATTACATCATGTTCTCATGTTTACCACCCAAATACTAATTACAATCCATCACTGCACACATGTGCCTAATTATCCCTTTCACCCTCCTCCCTCCCCCCTTCCCTTCTGGTAACTGCCAATCCAATCTCTGTCTCTATGTGTTTGTTTATTGTTGTTATTATCTACTACTTAATGAGTGAGATCATACGGTATTTGACCTTCTCCCTCTGACTTATTTCACTTTGCATAATACATTCATTGTCCATCCATGTTGTCACAAATGGCTGGATTTCATCATTTCTTATGGCCAAGTAGTATTCCATTGTGTATAAATACCACATCTTCTTTATCCATTCTTCCCTTTATGGGCACTTAGGTTGCTTCCAAGTCTTGGCTATTGTGAATAACGCTGCAATGAACAGAGTGGTGCATGTATCTTTACACATTGGTGTTTTCACATGGTTTGGATGTGGAGAGAAGGGAACTCTCATACACTGCTGGTAGGAGTGCAAACTAATGCAGCCACTATGGAAAACAGTGTGGAGATTCCTCAAAAAATTAATGATTTATCCTATTTTCTCTCAAAAATTTCTTCCTGAGTCATCTTTTATATCCTCATAGCTTCCAAAATATATACTGTTAGCTTACACCTTTTACCGAAGTGAAAATTCCAATATTTAACTGCTTTTTGACTGTGTTAGCACAAAAGTAACAAATGTATCTTAAACATTGCATGTCAAAAACTAAATTAACATTTCCACTGAACTGTGTCTCCTCTAATAGTGAATATTATGGACAATACATCAGCCACTCAGAATTCACCAGTAAATGCAATTCAGGTTATCTGTTTCTTCTTGAGTGAGTTTTGGTAAGCAAATACTTCTTCGATATGACATCAAAGCATGATACCAAAAAATAATGAACTGAAATTGGAATTCATAAAAAATTGAGAATCTCTGTTCTTCTAAAGATGCTGTTAAGAGAGAGAAAAAGTATTGACATACTGGATTGAAATATTTGCCAACCATATATCTTATGAAAGACTTGTATCTAGAATATATAAAAAACACTCAAAACCAAACAGTCAGTAAACAATCCATTTAACACATGGCCAAAGACATTGAACAGACTTCACCAAAGAAAATATCCCAATCAGTAGCTGTTTACAGATTCCTCAGGATTTTCTTAAACAATCATGCCATCTTGGAAAAAAGCTAGTTTTACTTCCTTCCATTCCTTATGACTTTTACCTTTTTAATGCCCTATTGCAATGGCTAGAATCTTCGGAAAAATTTTAAATAGAAGAGGTGTAATCCCAGCTCCTTGCCTTATTCTTAATGTTTTGGCAGAAGAGCTTGTTACGTCAACTTTTGTAGTTTGTGAGGAGATACTTTGAGACTATATTTCTCATCAAATTTTAATCAATCTTTTTGACTACAATGATGATTTTTCTAACTCTGATTTCTCCTATATTTATGAATTGGCATTCTAGTCTACTGTAAGGAAGAAATTTTATTTATGTTATGTTTTTGTTCTACAGTGGTGAAAACTGTGAACCAAATAGTTCAAGTCAAAATCATCAATATTGTGACACGTTAGTATCATGTGCCTCCTAATAAGACACAGCAAGAAAGACACCACTTCACTTTTGCTGTATGCATGCAAAAATGACTAAAAGTAATTACGAGGGAACAACAGACAAAATCAAGTTGAGGAACATTTTACAGACTAACTTGACCACGCAATATCAAAGTGAAGAACAACAAAGAAAAGAGGAGGAACTTTCCCACCGCTTTGAAGGAAACTAAATCCATATGACAATGAAATGTAATGTATCGCTGTGAATCACATCTAGGACTGGGGAAAAGTGTCTGCAAAAGACATTAGATAATAAAAAAAATGTAACACCGATTGTGGATTTGATTGCATCAATCAAATGTATCAATGTTAATTTCCTAATTTTATAATTGAATTGTATTTATATAAGATAATGTATTTCTTCTTAGGAAACATAGATGTATTTAGGCATAAAGGCTCATAACATCTCCAGTTTACTCTCAAATTGTTCTGAAATATGTAATAAATAGGAATATGTACATGAGCAAACTGTAAACAATTAGTGAGGATATGTGGCAATTATTCTTCAATTTTTTAAGTTAAAAAAATATAAAAATAAAATTTAAGACAAAAAGGTGACCTGAATAAATTTCCATGAAGCAGGGAGGGAATTTTGTTTAAAACACCAAAAAAGAGGATGCCAGTGGCATTCTTTGATACAGAGTCAAATTCTGATTTGTCTATTCTTGTGTAAGTTTTTGAGGATCCATCTGTCTTATTCTCTGTCTCTATTTTTTTCTGTCTACATAAATAAATATATATGCATATACATATAATATTTTATATTTTATATATACATATATATTTTATATATAAAATCAACTTTTTGACTATAATAAGCATTAGCAAAATCTAATTGTTTAAAACTATCATTAGATTCACGTTTTTCTGATATATTGGTTCTGAAATATTATATATTATTTTTTAGATACTTAGACATCTGACACTGTTTCATAAATTTTACACATATGTATTTATAATTTTCTTACAGCACTTTTATTTGGCATACCAAAATCAACCTATGAGAATTGCCTAATAATTCTTCCAATGGGGAGTAGATTATAAAGTGTTATAAATCTTAAGAACTATGAATTTTCCTTCTGAAATTCCTAGCAAAATAAATTACTGGATACAAATTTTATCTTTTTAAAGAAACTGAGCAGATTATCTAAGTTTACTAGAATTTCAAATTGTTTCAGAAAAAATTTGACATTCCAGATTACTGGGCCGAAAATCAACAAAAAAATTTGTCATTTTTCCTATCTGTTTCACGTAGCGAAATCTTACAAGGGAACACTACTCTTAATCATAATTTTATCTTTTGTATTCATTTATGACATTAGGGAACAACTATCTATATACAAAACTGTCTATAAAAAAATTGGCACTAATTGTTGGCTGCTACTTTCAGTTCAGAATGGTTGAGATTTTCCAACAAAATACTATAAAATGAAAATTAGTTTACAATATAAATTGAACATGAAGAGACCTGAAAAGTACCTTTATTCCTTCAGAAATACAGTATTTCAAGTTAGTAAGATGAAGTTAAAAAATATATTTAACTATGACATTTTTTTTCCTTCTAAATGCTGAAATTCAAGCAAATATGATGTGTCAGAAATGATCAAAAGCTTTTTACTAGTCAAGAGTTACAAGACAGATGCTTAGCATAGTTAATTGCTAAAAATGAAAGTGGCTTATAATGTAGTCTCAATTGTTCAACTACATTTAGTTTATATGCCTGCTACTTTATGTTATTTGTTTATTAAGAAGACTCTCTAGACCAAAATTGTGAGACATAACCATAAAAATTTTTTGAAATGTGTATTTATTCTACCATGATAATTTCTATTTATTTACAAGCATTTTTTTCAATCACAGTTAATGACTTTCCTTGTGACATATTCAGGACAGTATGCTACCATTAGAAATATGCATTTATCATGCAATTGTATTTCATAATCCTTAAACTCCACGCCTTAAGTTGAGTTTGATTTCTTACTTTTCCTCATTCTCAGCATCCACTGGTTTATGTGGTATTTATGTTCCTTTAATTTGAAATTTAATAAAATGAGTACTAAATTAAAGACAGAAAATATAACTTGCACTTTCTTTGAAAGCAGAAAATAATCTATTCCGCTGAACAGCTGGGTAACTTTCATGCTTTATGCAAATTAGTTCAAAAGTAACAAAAGTAGAGAAAATGTGAGTGGATGACTATTTTAAAGTGCAAATGAATGCAAATTTTCTACACATTAGAAAATGTGTGCATACACTTATTTTTAAAAATCCATTATACAATCTTTAACAGAAAACAGGATTTTTATATTTTTGCTGCATAACTATAGGAAATCCAACTATGATATATAATATGTTCACCTGGAAACAGAATAAAACCAGCACAAAGTAGATCATTTTGAATATACAAAATAAAGAACAATATGGGAACATACAGAAACAAAAAACAGATTTGAGAATCCCACATAGTGTTTTAATCTTGCAGAAAACAAACGTTTTATTTCCATTTTAATATCTGATCCTTTCTCCAGCAAACATCTCTCTCCCCAAAAGGAAATAATCTTGAGAGTTTCATTAATGACTATAACTTTACTTTGTGAAATAAATGTTAAATTCTTTATGTCCTTCATTATGTCTTATATATCATCTTTCACTTATTCTATAAATATGAAAACAATGCAATGCTGGTGCATTTCGAATGACTTTTAAACTGAGATCTGATTGATTCTCTAAATTGCCCACATTTTTAAATTATGCAATACATGTGTCTCACAACTAGACAACTTGCACACACTAGATCTACGTCACTGTAATTTTAATATTCATTTTTTAATTAATTTTGGTCTTAAAGTTTCCTATATTGAGTTTTCTTCGGGTAGACGTGTATTAAAGGCTAGAATATTGCCATGAAAACATCAAAAAATTATAATTTTGCTTCAACATATAGCATTTCTGCCATCACATATTGAAATTCATGGTAAATGTTAACGTGGACTCAGATAAGTGAAGCAGAGAGTAGATAAAAATCAATTTTGTATGCATTTCACGCCCCAACAATAGACACTATCATCCCATATATCAATTTTTGATTTACTTAATTTGAAATAATCATTGTGCTTTTAAAAGAAACAAATAGTGAGGAAATAGGGCCTTTGCTTTTTCTGACCATTTTTTCGTAATTGCAAAATAATGTAAATTTCATTTTATGTTATCAAATATGCAATCTTTGAGTCTAGTAGTTATGTTTTCATCGCTAAACTATTTCAAATATGCTTAAAACAAATTTAGGAAGTAGGATATCTAAACCCATACCAACAAAATAATAAAAAGAAAATGATTAGGTGCACATTAAAACATCAAATCATGTCACCAAGGAATATTCATATTTTCATGTTCCTGATCCGTGGCAACTTGATACAAGATTTCTATTTGATTCACATTCAAGTAAAATGGTAGCTCACCAACTAACTACATATGTCCCAAATAAAACGCGATTTTGCCTTGATGCTTTCCCTGGTCTGAGTTTGCTGGTCTGTCCTTTGCTTCTAAATACTTTATAACATTTCTGCTTTGTGTTGTAATTTGTCTGTTTACATATATATTTATGTCACTAGCCAATGAGTTCTTCCAGCTCTGGGGCCAGAAACAAGTTACCAGAGACCAGGGGTCATGTTTAATTTACCTTCTTAAGGTCAATATTTGCTGCCAAAATGATCTTTCCAAAACACAAATCTATTTATTTTATCCTTTTACTTCAAGTGCTTTCGGTGATTTCTCATGTATCTACAGAGCGTTTAGCAAGAAGACCTTCACTGTCTGGCTCTAACCTCATCCTCACACCTTCGCCCATAGAAACTGTTAATTTTAACTTTATAGAACTAGAATTCGCACAATGGACTCTCAGGGCTTCTTCACACTTTGACACAGAATGTCTGGGATTTCATCCTCAAAAGACCCTCAAACTTCATCTGATACACGAAGCTCTTCACTATGCAAGATTCAGTCAACATGGAGGAAACACAATGATCTCTTTCCATGTCTACCCTTCAATCTTTCTCCTTTCCTCAGAGGTAATTGCGTGAGAGTTTGATGTCATTTCATGTCCTTTTCATATATTTTAAATACAAATACATATTTAATCTTATGGGAACCATTTTTGTCTTCTGCTTATGAAAACTTACCTCTTAAATATAAGGCAAATATTGTCCATCAATTCATTTTTGTTTAAATTTTCTTTAATGTGCATTTTGCCTTATAAAAGTTAAGGGTGAATTATAGAAATCTTTTTATTGCTGCTAAGAACACTCTACTAAATTATGTAGGCCCTCTGTAACTCACAATTTTATTTAATGGTTTGCTATATAATTTTCTACCATATTCATAGTATTCTGCTTTCACATTCACAATTTCAATCTCAATGTTTCGTTGTGAAGAAGGAATTTAATCATTTTTAATAGATATCTAATTTGATCCAATCCATTTATGAATAATTTATCCTTCTCTCCAGTGGTATAAAATGAATGGACTACACACTCACATCATGTTAGTCTTTTCTGTAAGTACACAATTCCATTTTGTAAATTTACTGTAGCATTAATTATGATTTCTTTCTCACTGTTAGGATATATTTCTGTTTTTAGTTTTTAAATTTTTCTTGGCTACTAATGACCTTCTATTCCATAAGAACTTTAGAATCAACGTGTCAAGTTTTGTTAAGTTGTAATTTTTATTAGGGTTGCATATATTAACTTGGTAACAACTGTTATATTTACAATACAGGGTTTCCTCTCAAGGAACATGATTTAAGTGCTTAAGATTTTTTAAATAAGACAAAAAAGTGCTAAGTTGAAGTGAAAAGATAAATTTGATTATACTAATAAAAATAAAAAATAATACAGAAATTTCATCTACCTATATCTCTATATATCATATATATAATTGGATAGACATAGATATTATATATACATATAGAAATATATCTATAAACTTAAATATAATTTAAACATGATATATATGCACACACGTATATGTTTGTTTCAAGGTTATGGTGATCCTATATAAAATATGAGAAACATTCTCTTTTTCATTTCCCCAGAAGATTTTGTACAAGATTATAATCGGTTATCCTTTGACAGTTTGTTGGAAATTCCCTCAAAAACCATCTAGGCCTGGTATCTTCTTTATACCAAGATTTTTTACTGCTTCAGTTTCTTAAATAAATATAGTTATTCAGAATTTACTTTTCTTGTTGAGTCAGTTTCAGACTTTTAGGATTTAATCCTCTGTGCCTAAGCGTTTAATTTAATGACAAAATATTTACCTTTAAAATACTTGTAGCCATGTTCAAATTTTCATTTACGATATATTTGCTCATTTCTCTCTCTTTTTTTTTTTTGGCCAATCTTGCAAAGTATCTGTTTCGTAAATTTTTTCAAACTTGTGTTTGGCTTTATCTCCATTCTAGTTTTGTTTTCTGTATAATTCATCCCTGCTGTAATTTATATTATATTCTTTCTTTTATCTTCATCTTATTATCGTATTTTTTCTAACATCTTAAAATGATCATCAAGTTGATAATTTTCAGTTTTTTAACATAATAGTTTACAGATTTAAATTTTACTTGAAACTTTTGTTTTTACTGTGTTCCAAATTTTTGATATATGTTTGTTTTATTCTGTTCGAAGATTTTTACGTTTCTATCATGATTGCTTCCTTGACTCATGAGTATTTAGAAAGTTTCCTTTTTAATTGCCAAAAATATGGCATTTTCTAGTTTAGCTTTTTTTAAAAACTCAAGTTGTCAGAAAATGAGGTCTGAATGGTATCTATTACTTATATTTATATAACTATTATGATTTGATGTGCTATTGATTTTTGTGAATATTTCTCAAGTGCATGGGAATAATCTTGGATGCAGATATCTATACATGGCCATTAAGCAAAGTTTGTGAACTGTTGTTCAAGCCTTTTATAACTTTGCTGATGTTTTCTCTCTCAGACTGCTCAATAATAAAGATGTGGTTTTCTTCTTGTAGTTCTATGAATTTTTTGCTTTACAATTTTGAGTCTATTTTATTTGGTACATACTTATTTAAAAGTTTTATATCTTGTTTTTGAAGTGGATTTTTATCTGCATGAATGACTCTCTCTATTCTTAAGGGTTTTTTTCGTATTCTTTTATCTGATGTTAGTACAACTACAGAAATTTTCAGTTTCTAGTATATTTGTCCATATTTTTCATCATTTCAAGTTCTTCATGCTGTAGATGAATGTTTTGCAGATAACATTTAGCTGCTTTTCAAAATTTGTATAATTGTTATCCATTTAAACATTTTCTCTCTTTAAGTTTAGTCTGTTACATTTAATATCTTAATGTAGTTTAATGTAAGAAATGACAATCGATCTGTTGAGTTTAAACTGCCCATAATTCTTAGAATGTATTCAACATGGTGATGATGCCTTGTTATTTTAATATTCTGATTTGATTTACCAATATTGTAATTCTGAATTTTGCATCTGTTATAAAATATATTGTTCTCTTATTTCTTTTCTTTGTTATGGGCTGAATTGTATCCCTCCAAAATTCATATGTTAGAGTCCTAATCCCCAGTATCTCAGAATGTGATTGCAGTTAGAGACAGTCTTTAAAGAATTGATCAAGTTAAAATGAGGCCATTAGGTTGGACCCTAATCCAATTTAACTATCTTCCTTATAAAGATTTTATTAACTTCGTACTGAAACTTCTAAATCTGTCTGTCTGTTTTCTAAATTGCTTTTCATATGTTTTATCCTTTCTTCCCACATTCTAGCAGAACACACTTTCAATGAAATCCAGTGTCCCATTCAGCTATCTTATTGAGACTTTTGTGAGGTGGTATCTTTTTAAATATTTATAAGGTTTTATTATATAAGGAATTTTACACTCACGTAATTCAAAGTTCATAAGTCAGAAAAAGAGTAAAATCTCTCCTAGTTCTGATCTCCGTCTACCTAGGTTCCCAAACCTGAAGCAACCAACATTATCAATTAATTTGTATTCCCCAGTAATATTTCATACATACACACAGGCACACACAAACATATGTCCCCCAACTCTTTAACCATTATGGCAAAATACCACAATTCTAGTCCATGGTAACATATTTTTTTATTTAATATGTCTTGGAGATTTTCTATCGTAGCATTTAAGATATATTTTCCTCCTGTTTGTTTATGGAGACATACTACTCCATCATGTAAATTATTTGTCATGTCTTGTCTTGATGGACTTTGGGGATATTTCTAATAATTTGTTATTGTATATAAAGCTGCAATAAATAAATTTGGACATATATCATTGTTAACATTGATAAGTAAATCTATGATACCTTTTGAGAAGTGCAATCATTGTCAAAGGGTAGGTTCATTTTTAATTACCCAATGTACTGGAAAGTCTTGCCAAGATAATTTAGGTAATTTAGGTTTTCCTACAATTAAATCATATCATGGAAAGGTTAAAAGTTAAACTAATACTTAATTCCAATGTAATGTAAACTCCGCAAGGTAATTGCTTAACCAATATTTTTGAATGAATAAATATATAGTGCAACGTACATTTGTTGTTTTTGCCACTTTGCACTCATTTTCCTTTCTCTCATTGGTAAACAATACCATCCTGATTTTGCAGTGAGGAAGTCATCCATTCTTCGATCTCAGTCAACGGGCTTAGGGTTGTTTCCAAACCCAGTTCTAAGAGCAACTTATGTGGCTGAAATATAGACAAGGAAAACTTGTCATTACATTGGGCCCAATGATGAATTCAGGTATTTGACCCAATCACATCCAGTGAGAGATGGTGAGACTTTCTCTTGGACTGCAGAGGGAGCAGCAGAAGCCACCCCCTTTTTTTTTCCTGAGGAAGATTAGCCCTGAGCAAACATCTGTTGCCAATCTTCCTCAATTGTTGCTTGAGGAAGATTAGCCGTGAGCTAACATCTGTGCCAGTCTTCCTCTACTTTATATATGGGTCGCCACCACAGCATGGCCGACAAGTGGTGGAAGTTCATGACCAGGATCCAAACCTGCCAACCTGGGCCACCAAAGCACAATTCGCCAAACTTAACCACTACGTCACAGAACCAGCCCCCCAGATCCTCTTTTAATATGATTTGAACATGGAATGAAATAAGGCTAAAGTTGCTAAGTCACTTTGGCACTATAAGGAGAGAACCTCTCTAAGAATGGAGTATATAGAAGATGTGTGTAGCTGAGAGAATAAGAAACAGCAAGGACCAAAGATGTATTAATCATATGAACCCCAAATGCCTGAAATCAACTCAATCCCAGTATTTTTCAATTATGTGTGCCAATAGATATTTTTCCTAAGCCAGTTTGGGGTGAATTTTCTGTCATTTCCAATCAAAAACACTTTAAGAGATTCATGTATTCTTTAATGTAATATTTATTTGTTTGATCTTAATTAAATCCTCCTATACATTGCTAATATATTTTATTTTATCTGTTTTTTTGTTCTTTATTAATAATGCAAGGTTTATACAGGTATTAGCCTTTTCAAAGCACTTTTATCTTTATTAATTCTTTTCACTTGCTTTCCTTAGAATAATTTAATTATAGTATTTTTAGTTTCTTCATATGAATATTTAGTTCGTTTACTTCTTTTTGAATAGATTAATTTGAAATTTGAATGCTTGCCTGAAAAAAGCCTTGAAATCTATTCCACTAGTTTTGATACAAAATTATGCAAAGGCCATTCTTTCCTTATCATTTGTTTTTTTGAGTCATTATTAAGACATACATTCTTTTAAAATATTATTTGCATATATTTTATTGCACAGAGGTCAATGTATGTAGCTCATATTTTATGCTTTTAATGTTAAAGTTTTCTTTGTATCATGGGATGTGATACAGTTTTTACTGTTGTCTTCATGATCATTTAAGGACAATATTTACTTATAACCTTTATGTTTTCAAACTGATTAAGTATAATTTTTATTACATTACATTAATGTCATAGAAACTCAACATTGTGCTTAGTATTCTATATAATTTTACTGTAGCAAATATAAAATTATTAGAAAATAGTTTTTATTATATCAATGGTGAACTGTTTCCCTACACTTTAAATCTCTCAATTATAAATTCTCCTTAAATACTGGTTTTCATAAACCTTACATCAGTGGTTTATATTTAAATATAAATCAAATTTCATAAAGCAACAGCTTTCAGAAAAAAATATGTAAGATATCATTGGGCTCTTACATAAAGTTTGATGTGTTAACAAAGATTTACAGAATAGATTTCTTTCTAATTGAAAATTTTGAATACTTCCCATTTCAATTTTGTTCAGTTGATATAGAAAAGTTATCATTTAAAACCTATAAAGTAGAATTACTATTTATCTCTCCATAAATACTTTACAAGACATTTTTTTCATTTCAAAAATTACTTACAATTTTTTACATATATAGAAATTTAAATGGGTCAAACACAACAATTACACAAGGATTGAAAAACCATAATTTTGACAACTGTCTTATTCCTTGTGGCTTACGTAGCGTAACTTTCATATTAATCAATACCACAATTTATTGAGAGACTAACAATGATAAAGACAATGAAAATCGGGCAAATACAATGGCTTGAATGAACGCACAGAGATAGTATTGATAAAGGAAAATGAGTAGGTTTTTCCAACAATTACAGTAGACAACATGACAGTCATAAATGAGTGAACATCACACTGTAAATGAAAAGCAGCTATGGACTATTTCATTTTGATTCTAGGAAGAATGAATAATAACGGTCCCAGGAGTTAATGGGGCATTCACTGACTCCTGAAAGTTTAGCAAGTAGAAATGAGCCACTCATTTAGCATCCAAACCACTCTGAAGTGGTACTTGTAGATAAATAAAGCCATCCATTCATGGGGCTCAAATAAGATTTAATATTGACTTTAATATACACTATGAAAAACCATCCAGGTGAATCATGCTATTACTTCTCCTAAGAAGAAAAACTTGAGAAATCTTAACAGAAGGAGCTGGCATAACAACTAAATTGTATCTTACACATTTGAAGAGTTTCAAGTACGTAAGAATAGGATAAATTATTTTAAATTATTTAAACAGTATAACCATATATCTGTACTATTTGCTTGGAAATTGAGCTTATTGAAACTTAGCCCGTCTTCTCTATTTTTGTGAAATAGGTGTTTGTGTTAAGTCATTGTATCTGCTTTCTTCCTTCACGTAGTTTTAAAAAATATAACTTTTATATGGTTATAATATGTTTATAAGGAGTAATTTGTAATAAGGAGAAAACGAGAGGTTCTAAAAACACTTGGAAGTCCGTCTAGAGGTAACTTGCATAAAGTTGTGCTTCATTTTGTTGACATATATATGCACTCTCATTTTATGATCATGCTCCTTATATATATTTTTAAATCATGAATCCAACCCACTACACTAATCTTCTTTTGATGTGCTTTTTCTAAGATCAAATTTATTACCACATTGTGAAATCTTATAATTTTCAGAGACAAGAGCCCTTTTCACTAAATGATAAAAAACTAGCTTTTACGTGGCTAACAACTAGACAAATTGAGCCTCGATTACTAAATGAACTTTCCTACCTCTTCACTAATTCTACGTACCAAGTGTTTCAGCTTTAAAAATACAAATAATCCAGAAGAGATTTTTATTTTGCCATACGTGAGAATAGTCCCTCGTGTGTGCACGCATGTGTGTGTGTGTGTGTGGATTTACACCTCAGCATAGGGTTCTTTTCGTTAGTATTTCCTCACTTAGAAAGATGATGCGAGTCCAGGGTTAATTTCTCCCAGCGGCTGAATTGGTATGGCTTGTTCAGAAAGGAGGCCCACTCACTCTTCTTGTAGGGCTTTCAGGTTCACTGTGCAATTTCAGGGCCTCAATCTGCATAAGAATGCTACCTTGGCTGCAGGCCTGAAATAGCAGTGGAATAGAGCTCTGACATCAGCTACTCCCCCTACTCAGAGTGTGATTGTGGATAAGAAAACTGTGCCTCCTGCTGGGGGCTGTCTCCTCACAGTCCGTGTACATGGCTTCACCAGCCAAGGATGGTCTTTGAGTGTCTGCTGGTCACAGCTCCACCAAAACGTACAAACTCCAGGATTTCATTTATCACAATGCTCTATCCTGGCTAGAATTTGCTTCCATTTCTTGCTGTGTTTCTCTGAATCCAGTTGTCACCCAAGCCAGAAACCTGAGAAACACCGTCGATGGCTCCTGCCTTTTCTCAGCCATGTCCAATCATTCTATTTCCTAAACGCCTCTCTAAATTCAATCCTTGGTCTCCTCTACTTCTTTAACAAATAGTAAATAATGAGCATCTAATGTCTGCTTAGTTCCTGTGTACAAAGTAGTTGAAAACATAACAGACTATTCACACAATAAATTTTATTTCATATACAACTCCAGTGAGGTTTTTTCCCTGACTTATACAGTTGATCTGAAATGACATTTCATGATATGATAATTACTGAGGGAATTGGAGAAAAGAAATAAATTTAAAGAAACTTAGAATATATTTGGAAAGACAAAACAAAAAGATAAGCAAGCAACTCAAGACCATATCATGGCAGTATATAGTCATGATCCTGTCTGCTGCAGAGAATATGTGGATAAACATGGGCTGGAGAAGTCAGAAAAAAACTTGAGGATACAGTAGGAATATTCTGAGCTATGAAAGATGAGCGTAGTCAGGCTTCTGGTAGCCCATAAAACATCAGTTGAAGACAACAATATGAATATCCATATATTTATATATAGAGAGAAGGCCACTATGAAAGGACTTGAAAACAAGGCTGTCAGAATATAAAATAGAGACTGATACGGGTTTTTCGACAAAGACGTGATTTCAGTAAGCAGAACTTCAGGAGTATATCGGATAGTACCTGGATTCCAGGAGACCAAGTATCAGATATGTTTTGGGTGGGCCTCTTTTGAAATGACCCTGTTTTAAAATGATGTAGGTCTGGATGAAGCAATGAGATGAAAGAGCCTAAGTTAACTTTCTGGTTTGCAATACTGTCATTAGGATAATACAGTATTATTAAAAAACAACATAAAACATTTGGATTAGGTTAGTTATTAAGGAAAGTACTCGGGAAGAATACAGTTATTTGCTTAAATAAGTTTTCTATTTTTAGGCCACAAACGGGAAAAACAACACAGAACTTAATTTAAATTAAATCCCTCTGGGCTTAAATTTCAAGATAATCTTAAAATAATTGAGCCTGAGACAATAGATAATGTTATTTGTTATTAGGCCCAAAACATAGGATGACTTACAAAGTTTTGTCTATATTATCTGCAATTTCTTTGATTTTTCTGAACAGAAATCCATTTTGCCACAATAATGTGTCATACTTTTTCTTCTACAATGACCAACAAAATTTGTTTGACTTCTCCTATTAAACTAGATTTACAAGTGAGAATATTCAAACTTAGAAATTTGGCAAATAGGTTGCATAAGTAGACTATTCATAATATGTACAAATATAAATGACAAAGTAGCTAGCAAGACATTTGCTATTATTATATTACAAATTCACCCAGGCCAGAAGAAAGATTAATAATTTTACTGTAAGATGTTTAATTAGCCAAGTGTTTGAAAGAGGAGTAGAGAGATAAATTCTAAGCTTAAGACAAAAAGATTTCTTTATGTATATAACTAAAATTCTCTCTTTGGTACATTTTTTTCTTTTTCCGTACTAGGTTATGGTCCTACATAAAATCATGTTCTTTCAAATATTCTCCTTCACTCAAGTTTCTTCCTTGCATACCCAAAAATAAACGTTTCCCAATTCTTCTTTGACCATCCTCTTCATATCACCTTGAAAATATCACTGATACTCAATCCTTTAAGCCTCAAATTTAATTTTACTCTCCAGACCCCACTTTTCTATTTCTAGCTGCTCTTCATCAACATCTCTTCAAAATCTGTGTCCTAACCATCCTCTCCACCTCCCACTCCCTCCCCCTTTTCAATAATTCCCCCATCCTCATTATTGCCATGCTATTATCAGTAGACCAATATCACATACCATATCAAGTTCTACAAATTCAGGCTCTGCAAGCTTTATTGCATTTTTCCCCTCCATTACATTCCTAAATGCACTATCCTTGTTTATCTGTTGGTCACCTTGTTCCCAGAATACTGAAATGGTTCCCAACTGATTTTCCAGCCTCTTCCTTCATATTGATTCAAAATTTATAAACTGAACCATAGCTTTAATCTTTATCCAACCTACTTCCACTAAAAAAATTAACAAATGGTTCCAAATTGCCTCCAAAATAAAACTCACTGAATCAAGAATTCAAGCTCTCATAATAAGTTGATTTCTACACACCGTTCCAATCTTAGTCTTCATTGTACCTTTCATATGCACTGTATTTATCCAAAGTGGAATAGCATTTCTTCCAAATATGTCTTTTTCTTCATATGATTTTCTCATGCTATTCTCAACGTCATGAATGTATTTTCCTATGTGTGGTAATGTCTAGATACTAAAAATCTTTTACTCTTTGTAGCTTCTGTAGGAAGCTAGGTTTCTTTTCTCCAGATTCCCAAACAGAAAGTAACTACTTCCCTCCAACACATTTTCGTTTACACTTTCTAACATTAAGTATGTTTAGCCTTATATTGTTGTTTTTATTAATTCTCTATTACTGTAAAACAAATTATCTCAAAACCCAGTGACTTAAAACAATAATAAAATTGTCTCATAGTTTCTGTGGGACAGGAATTCAAGAGTGCTTAGCTGGCCTGTTCTGGCTTAGGGTTTGTCATGAGGTCATAATCAAGATGTCAGCTGAGGCTGTCATCATCTGAAGGCTTGACTGGGGCTGGAAGGTCCACTTCCAAGATATGCACTTGTGTGGTTTTTGCCAGGAGGGCTCAGTTCCTTGCCACATGAGATTCCATATAAGGATGCTCAAGTTTCGTCACAAATGTCCTCCTGACTGGGTCCTTGAGAGCAGGTGATATGAGAGAAACAGATAGACAGATAAGGAGGTATCCGCAAGGTCTTTCATGTTCTGCTTCACACACTGTCATTTTTGCATTGTTTGTTAGAAGTGACTTACTAAGTCCAACTCACACTTAAGGGAAAAAGAATTAGGCTCCAGATTTTGAACAGAATGACAAACAATTCATGGACATATTTTTAAATCACTACACTGTTGTTTTTTTTAATGTGTATTTTTCTCCATTATTTACCTCAAAAGTAAGCACACTGCTTGCTTTCTTTGTATCCCCTAGGACAGCTTGGTGCTGTGTATGCTCTTTTTAATCTATTTGTGCTCATGAACACGATTTATATTTACATATTTTTGTATTCAGAACTCTAAAAAAGGACAATTAAGTAGTTTTAGCACAAAATAAATATTTTAAATTTTTTAACTTAGCTTTTTCTTAGAATATTCAATATTTTAATACAAGTCTACCAAATGCAAGAGCTGTACAATCAGTAGTGCATTATCTAAGAGAGTTATATCTTTTAGGTAGATAAAAAGACATCGTGTCACTTCTGTTTCAGGACTGAGGAGACTGAATGCATAGAAAAGCTGGCAGTGAAGATATATCACTTCTAGACTACCTACTTTCATTTTCAATGGGCAATCTTGGTTATTTCTGGTAGCTATTTTTCCCTTGGTACTTTATAAAATAGTGTTTATGTTAAATCTTTTAAAATGTTTCTTTTGAAGGACAAACTTAGGCGGTTCAAGAGATTTAAGAACATGATTCTGCAAACCATGTCTTTTAAACAGTTTTCAATTGACAAATCATGGAGATGAAAATAATATACTTCTAAAAGACTATTCTTGTACTTCCCAAACAGTTAGTTTTGGATGTGTTCTTTTAAATATGACACAAATATGTAAGTAATACATTTATGAATAAAAGTATCACAAATTATGAATATTTTGAGTAATTAACTGATCATATTTAAACATTATTTGAATATAAAGTTCTCTTTTACATATTCTCATTTTAAGAATCATCTTTAGGGGCCAGCCCCATGGCCCAGTGGTTAAAGTTGTGCATGCTCTGCTTCAGCAGCCCGGGTTCGGATCCCATCCCAGGCGTGGACTTACCCTTTATACCATGCTGTGGAGGCATCCCACATGCAAAACAGAGGAACACTGGCACAGATGTCAGCTCAGGGCTAATCTTCCTTACCAAAACAAAAGGAAAAAGAGTCATCTTTAAGTCCTTGAGTTGAAAGAACTTATTCTTCTTTAATAAATGGCTATAAAAACCCTATTGTTCCTCCAGATAATTTTGAATTCTTCTAATTATAGGAACTATTTAAGACGAAAATCTATGTACCAAAACAAAGACTTTCACCTCCTCAATATAAAATTTGGGTATTAGGTAATTATGCATAATTTCTAAACTCCATTTTAGACATTGTTAAAGCTACAGTCAGAAAACAACATATTCAAAACATATTTTCCCAACACCTTATGTTGTAAGCTGAGCATATCACACATTCTAGGTTATGTGGTCATCTGAAAATGACAGATAATTAAAAGGTAAACAGAGTCTTATGATTATCTGGAAAGAGTCTGGTTCAATCATTCCTGTATATCTCCCTTCAGTAGAGTCTTGAACACAGCAAAATTCATAGCAAAATCAACCAAAATATACAGTAGACATTTTCCTCCATTCCTGAAGGGGGTACAAGAGAAAGTGGTCAGACAAAACCACAGTAACCAGAGAAAATGAAACATCCAGCAGGGGGCCTATCAACAAGCAGATGTTTCTCTGGCACAGGAATAAACCTGGAAGAAATAGCACAATGGGATCATTGGAGAAATAAATCCAGGAACCTGAATTCCTCCTGAGAAAATATGTAGGTCATAGAAGACAGATAAATGTAGCATAAATCTGGGGAACTGGTGTTTTAGGAGTCCAAAACTTTGTCTGATTAAGGAAAATGGCGAAAAGGAAAGTTCACCATGAAAAATGTGTCTCCCTGGAGTTAAGAACAAGTTCTTTTATCTTGGCCTTTGTTTCTCACTTTCTTAATAGTTTTAATCAAAGAAGAGATATTAAAAGTCTAATCCAAGTTTGCACATTAATGGGCGATAAAGCTGAACCATAATATTTTTTCCTATTTTCCCTCAAATCTACCCCTATTTTAAAATCAATTTTCTATCTAGCATTAAAAAAACTGATTTCTAAATGGGGAAAAAAATAGCAAAAATATCTCATGTTTCTCTCATAAAAAAAAAAATTTCCAGCTTTGAGATACTGACATATAATATATGTTTAAAATAATAATGTGATGATTTGATACATGTATGTATTGCAAAATGATTACTTCATTTATTTTTATGTTTATGTTAGAATCTATACTGTAAGAAATTTGCTTTTGCTTCTTTGTTTTTGAAGGATTTATTTCGGACTTTTTTCATACATCGCTAATCTAGGAATTCTTCATAGAATTATGCTTCGGGGCATGCTCCATTAAAATGGCTAATTTCCAACCTTTATTTCACCACCATTTAAAGGAAAAATTTGTCTTCCTGGAGTTAAAGAACAATTGCCCTTTTATGCCAAGAAATGTGTGTGGATTAAATGCTGGTTGGATCTCCCAAGGCTAATTTTCCAGAAGGAAGAGAAAAACTGACTCAGCCTATTCATGTCTAAACATTGCTGCCATGCATGCATGAAAAGGCAGTCGGAGGCAGGCCCAGAGTGTCTGGCTATGCAACTCGCCATGAGAAATTCCTCTGGTTCTTCACTATGTCTCACACCTCTACCTCCATTCACATTCAAGGAGCTCTGTGTGGAATTATTTGAGAAAATACAAGGGCGTCTCAATTCTACATCTCAAGGTGAGCTCCATTGGTGACCCTTGTGCGTAAAGGGGAAAGCCGGCCTTGTGTGTTCTCATTCAGCCAGTAACCAGCCCCTGACTCAGCCCCTTCAGCTACCTGCTGAGCAGCACGAAAATTTAGCCCACTCTTTTTCTAGTTTTGACAGTCTTCACTAATACAAATATTATTTTTCTAAAATGAACCTTAGCTCATTTGATGAAATGTGCTGAATGCATATACATCAACCATTTAATAGATATTTCTCTATGGAATAAGGAATAACTGCTCACCTGCCCATGTTGCGTGTGTCTATATTTTGACAACAGAGTCATTTCTATCGCAAACAACAATGATGCCGCATTTAGAAAATTAAGAATACAGTGGACGAAAAAGCAATTTGTAATAAACTGAGGAATAAAGATACTATTTTCGTTCAAAATCTAATTTATTATAAAAACATCCAAGAAAAATGCAGAACAAGCTGTTGACATAAACACAAGATTATATCCTGTAGAGAAAATATTTTTGCAGTAATATTCTATTACTTTTCTAATGAGTTTATTTATAAGATAAGATGAATTAATGTTTTTTCTAAAAGGGAACACTTTCCCAGTTATTTCATTTTTTCTCTTTAGTTACTAGTGATCTTTAAATTTCAAGGCTTTGGAGAATTCTTTTTCCTGATATGTTTGAAATAAACATATCAAACAATTTGTACTTTATATCTTTGAAATAGCAAGTTTATTGCCAATAAAAATAAAGGCAACAACAACCCATAGAAAATAGAAGTACGAAAAGACGGGAAGTTTGATAAGGCTAATCTGAGAAATTCCAATCCTCATTAGAACAGAGCTCCAAATACTCCCACACAGCAGATCCCCACGCAGTAACTATTGAAAGAAATGAATATCTTCAAGTGAAAACAAAAGGAAATGATAATCCTTGATATTGTTTCATGAGGGACAACAATTTTGTCAAATATATTGCCTTTTCACCACATCTAAGTGGTAGGGTTCATTGTAAATAGTTATTTTTACCATTCTTTTATTGTGAATTTTATAATTCAAACTTTTTCAGGCCAACAAAAGCAAAATGTTCTCGCAAGGAATACCATTCCTCCTGTTCCTTCCTCTTATTTTCCTGTCTTGTTGGAATTTAACAAGATTGATCCAACTGCTACAAACCTCATTGTTAATTTCTACGTTTACTTTCTTTACTGTGTCTCTAGATTTTTCCTAACGCCAAATATAAAGTTTAATCAGTATCTATTGTATAAATGAAATTAAGAAGCAATTAATTGGAAAGCATCTTAAAACTAATGTAACTAGAATCCTACATGACAATTTCTTTTTTGTTTTGTTTTTGTTTTTTTGGTTTTTTGGGGATTTTTTTGCTGAGGAAGATTAGCCCTGAGCTAACATCTGTCGCCAATCTTCCTCATTTTTTTCCTGAGGAAGATTAGCCCTGAGCTAGCATCTCTGACGATCTTCCTCTACTTTATATGTGGGTTTGCCCCCACAGCGTGGCTGACAAGTGGTGTAGGTCTGCATCCAGGATCCCAACCCTCGAACTCGAGCCGATGAACTCGCATGCCAAACTTAACCACTACACCATGGGGCCAGCCCCCTACATGACAACTTCTTTTTAAAGCATATTTGATACTTGGTTACCATTTAACCTACTTCCAATTTCAGACTATCTTTTGAATGCAGCTAATTCCATCATTAAGTTTTTCCTTATGTTTGTCCAAAATTTGATGTTTTGTAACTTCATCCATTTTAAAATAATTATTCCTTTCCTTGTTTCTTTCAGGCTTCCATCATTTCTTCAGTTTTGGCAAGTCCCAGGAACTTTCGGTTCTAATAGAGACATTTCATTTCTATTTCACCTACTCCTCTCTTGTAGTACACATTCTCCCTCAGCCAGTGAGAGAGAAAAAAAAAAAAGTCATGAAAACCAGAGGCTTTGGGCCAAATTTTTGCTTTTTATAAGGGTACAGGCACATTGTATTAGGGACCCATCCTACTCCAGTATAACCTCATCTTAATTTAACTAATTATATCTGCAAGGACCTTATTTCTAAATACGGTCACCTTCTGAGGTAATAGGGGTTAGGACTTCAACACATGAATTTGTGGGGGACCCAAATCAACCCATAACACTTCCTGTTGTCTCATTCCTTTTTCCGAAAATATGCAGTTGTTGATCTCTTTTCCTCAGGATTACTCATTAAACTTCTATTTTTCCATTCTGTTTCTGAATCAAAGGTCTATCATTCCAAATCCTCATTTGAAAATGGCATGAGATTGTTCTCCTCCACCTCACCTCCTTTTTCTGCTGTGGCTTTATTTTTTTCCTTTCTTCTTTTAATGGATTTTTTAAAAATCCATTCATTGGGTTTTGGAAGGGCAGAATTTTGTCAATTGGCTTTAAATCTATAATTTTTGCCCCAAATGCCTGATTTTAATAATGCCATTTAAAAATGCTTTGAATACTTTATTAATGTTCACTAGTAGGAGGGACTAGAATCATAAATTGCTGAAGTGAAATCACTAATCGCTTGCTAAACAACTAGTTACTTCAGATTTTTAAGAGATTTTTTTTTTTACTGGGCAAGATTTACCCTGAGCTGACATCTGTTGCCAATCTTCCTCTCTCTCTTTTTTTTTTCCTCCCCAAAGCCCCAGTACATTGTTGTATATTCTAGTTGTAGGTCCTTCTAGTTCTAGGTGAGCCACTGCCACAGCATGGCTACCAACAGACAAGTGGTATGATTCCACGCCCAGGAACCAAACTCAGGTCACCGAAGTGGAGTGCACTAAACTTTAATCGCTAGGCCATCGGGGCTGGCCCAGATTTTTAAGAGATTTTGAATCATAAATTTTTTGGCTTGTGCTGTTAAGTGAACACTGTGTGTTTGATAATCAATATTATGTCAAGGAAATGTCCAGAAACAGATATTTTTTCTTTGAAATATTTGATCAATATTGGAGGAACTAGTTAAAATATTTTGCTGTTTCCTGAATAGAATTTACCTTCCATGAAAATGGAGGCAGATTGTCCCTTATTTTCTTTTACTTTTCATATTTCACAACTGAAAGCAGACAATTCTTACATTGAATTTAGTTATTTCCTTTATAGACTTTTTTCTAACAGCCTGGAAAGAACTACATATTTATGTTTTGGGTTATCCAACATATGATGCTTTCAAGATATGAGTTAAATGATAGAGTGTGAGTGTGTGTGTTTTGGGAGGAGGAGCACTGGTGTGTCCAGGTCTGCTATTATAAAATAGACCAAGGATGAAAAGCTTGTGGTGAGCTCAAATTATGTGAAAAGGTACTGAATATTATCATACCCTTTATAAACGTAATATAGTATAATTATTGTCATTGATTAGCATTATTTGATTAGGAGTATCTCATCTGTGAACACTGTTCATTTAAATATATAATATTCATAATAATTTTAAAAACTTTGATGGTTTGTGTGTGTGAGCACGTGCAAATGCCCTTCTGAGAAATTTCAGAATGGCGTCTATAGCCTTGTCCTCATCAATTTACTTTAATACCGCTTCAGAAGTCTCTGTCAAATTCTTAGTAAGATTTATTTTTCAGAAACCCGTAGTGGCATTATTTAGTCCCGATATACAGAAGTTTGACTCTTGAAGTGCTTTCTGGCTTTATCCTGGGGTTGCGGTGACACTTTCTTGCTCAAGTTCACTGCTTCCCCTCTATTAACCTCTCCCAATAATCAGCTAACACACAGCAAAGCTTCAATAATTTCTTCTTGGCTTTCATCTTGTGTTCTATGATTGTTAGCCTTCGAAATGTTTTAATCAATATTGAAATTTCTTTGAAATATTAGCCCGGAGTTGTTACTGCTGAGGAGATTAATCAGAGCACCCTTGATCTGAAGGTGTGTGAAGAAAGGCAGGGGACTGAGGACGGCCACTGAAGGAGATCCAGCTCATTAAAATTAATTATCATGACGGGCGGGGGCTGGCATGAATTACTTACCTTATGTAATCAAAATACTTTCTCTTGAATATTACACAACTTATAATGGGTTTTATACTAATTTAAATACACGGGAAATTTTATATTTAAAAAAATATTACAGTATCTATAAATAATGCTACAATACTTTGTTAAATAATTAAGCTAAAATGGTATCATATGTTATTTGATATGCATTTGATTTTGTTCTCTTCATTTCCCCACTTTGTCTTGTTTTTGTTCAAAGAGGACATTTTCCATTACCAGATAAGTAGTTAAGTTCAGAATACGTCATGAAATTTACATACTGAAAGATATGCTAGGATGACACAATACTCACGTGCACCAAGGGAATTATAGTTTAAAAAACACTTACAGTGGTAGTAGTAAACAGGGTAATTGAGACCAACTCTCTCAGTGAGAACAATTAGAAAAGCTAGGCAAAATATTAAATCAGTTCTGCATAAAGGCGTCAAAGAGACAACAAGGCAGTTAAGTTAGGATTAAGGAAGGCCTATTTGTCAAAAAAAAAAGTCAAAAAGGGTGAAAAATCTCAAAAAGTTGAAGATAATCACAAAGCATGTATCTAAAAATAGACCTGTATCCAGAATATATAAAGTCCAATTAAAAGAATATAGTCAAATTAAAAATCGTCAGCTGACTTGAACAGACACTTCAAAAACTAAGTTGCTCAATCTCCTTAGTTTCAAAGTAATACAAACCGATACCATGGATAGATCCCACCAGAGTCAACAAAAATGGCTAAAATTCTAAACACTTCTAATACTCAGTGTAGCTAAGAATATGGATAACTTGATACTTTCATAGATTATTAGAGAGTATAAATTGATATCACCACTTAGGAAAGCTGTTTGATGTTTCCTACTAAATTTGAATAAATGCATACCTTATAACCCAGCATGGACATGTGCACCAGGAGATATACATGAGAACATTATTAGAAAAATATACATAGCAACACATGTAAAACAAGGTAAATATCTAGCAACATTGGCATGATTGCAAATTAATAAACAAATTTCAGTATATTCACAACATAGAATACTCTAAAAACTGAAATGATGTATAGCTATTTGTAATACCATAGAAAACTCTTAATCACAATGCTGGGATAAAGATGCTAGACAAAAGAATACATACTATATGATAGCATGTACGTAAAGATTAAAACCTGCTACAGTTAATCCACAGTACTAGAAATCAGACTTACCTTTAGGGAGCAGTAGGGAGTAACGATTCTGTGGGTCATATGAAAGGTTTCTGGCATGCTAGTAAAATTCTTTTCCTTGATTCAGATAGTGAATATATGGTTTGGGTTCACTTTGTGATAGTTCTTTTTGCTGTACATTTATGTACCTTTCTATAACTATGTTACTTCGATTTTTAAAATTTACATTTTTCCCACAATGTTGTCTCAGGTAATTTTTTACCTTTCTAATAATTTGATATAACGGCCCACAAGTCAACTAAAGAACTTTCAGCTGAATTTTAAGTTTTATAAATATATTTCAAAGAAATATTTGTAATTTTTGAGCAACTGGGTTAAAATATAAAAATAAACACAACTTTGGATAATTGGAAAAATTTCTTTGATACCATTTTTATTCACACAACAGCACTTCCTTACATCATTGAGAAACTAAAGATAGCACATTATGATAAAGCCATGAAATGACATGTGCTTAGTTATATAACCTGATGACTTTTCAGTAAAAAATTAGCATCAAGACCAAATAAGTTAACTAAGCCAACTGTTTTAACATATATTTTAGTAAAACTGCCTACCAGCTAAAAGTAGGTACATAAAATCTTGCATTTAAGCATTCATAAATAATTCCAGAAGTACATCATCTCATGTAGGTTTATCTTAATTTATTGTTTAGTTTAAAGTATTAATTCTCAAAATAAAGAAAACACCTCTGACCATAAGAGTAACTTGTGATCACTTAGACAGCATGGGAAACACAGAAAGCTCCCATAGCTGTCCTCCACATCTAATTACGATCATCGATAAGTTCTTTTCTGTTATTTTCCTTTCCCTACGTTTGCTGTTCAGATGTATGTGTATTCACTACAGTCAGTATGGACACCTTTAGTCTGCTTTTTTCTACTCATAATTGTCTAATGAAACTTGTACCAGGTCATTATAAATGCATTAGAAACCTTAACTTTGATGGCTGCCTATGTCACTGCAACACTTATAACCATTCTTCTGTTGTTGGGCATTTAAGATTTTTGTTAATTGTGAAGAGTATTTTTTAAATGTTGTTATGAAAAAATACCCGATTGTAATATTATCTGCTAATTTCAAGTGGAAATATTGGGCTAAAATATGTAGATAATAGGTTTTGATAGATACATTTTGTCAAACTACTTGATTTCTAGAGAAAGAATTTTGAAGTTCCTAAAACTTATACTATCAAGATTGACTATTTTAAGTTTACTAATGTTTTAGATTCTAAAAATGGAACATAACTGTGGCTATTATTTGCCATTACTTGATAATTAACTTTAAAATTTTTATACTACATTTTAATGAAAAATTCAACATTTCAAGTTGTACTTAAGGGACTAAAATAAGCTAATCTCCCTTCCACTCCAAACCCTCCATTACCCATGGCCAGTTGAATAATGAAATCGTTGGTGTTCCAATTTTTGATAGAATTACTCTGTAAACATTTAGGTCAGTGCTTTTTAAATTAACTAACAAAATTTTCAATTTCCTCCAAGGTAATTTATTTGTTTAGAGTGTCCCTTGTTTTTAGGGATCATTTTTGGTAATTTATATTTTTCTAGAAAATTCATGTTTTAAATGTCATTTTGCATAAAGTTGAAAAGATTATTCTCTGAAATTTGATATCAAATACCTGTGTTATCTCCCCACTTAAATTTTGTAGACAGTATTACGTTTTTGCTCTTTTTCGTTGATACAGTGATATAAGTTTAATAACTTCCTTTTGCTTTATTTTTGGAGGACCAGTTCTAATTGTAATTTTTTTGCCTAATATATATATATATTTTTTTTATTTTTTGTCTAATTTTGTTGCTTTTAATTTTTATCTTCCTTTTTAATCTGTTTTTGCTGTCTCAATAATTTGAAAAATATCAGTTAAATTGTAAGTTTCACTGTTTTGCTGCAATATCACTAGAAGAAAATGTACATTTATTGATTTACCAGTATTTGGAATGAAGGCAAGGAAATTGCTTGATAGCCGGACTGGGAAATAGACACTTGTAAAATGAATAATTTACCATCTACTCTCTACATATTTATTTAGTACTGATTCCACATGAGGTTCATAGATGGAATAATAGGAGAGATGATTGTGAATGAGCAAGACATTTTAAGCCAACATAAACCTGTTTGTGATTTTACTCATTCCCAGCAATAAAGATTTCCTTTATTTGGATTTTGTTTCTATACTTGAAGAAAAGATCTGCAGGATCTAACACATGTTAGAAATCACTTAGAAAAACTTTCCAAATAAAAATGTTACTTGTTAAAGCCACTGATCGCAATTACGTCTAAAATAATTTTAAATTGTTTAAATATAATTAGTGTAGATATTCAGGGGAAAGATGAAGGCTTTCTGATAATTCATATTAAATGCATGAATAAATGTTTATTTTGATTTCCATATTAAAATATTCTAGATAAGAAAACAAATTTTGAAAAAAATGAAATATAAAATGATATTTACAGTTTTTCCCATCTGCTGACCTCCTGTTTTCATTCACCCGAGTATCAACACATAGATTCTTTAGCACAAAAAGCTTAAAGTTTTCTTATTTTTACTATTTCTCTAATACACTTCAAAATTTACATATAGGTTATTATCTCTCATTGTTTTGATACTTTTAGTACAGAAAGAAATAAAAGTTTTAGGGTTATTGTTTATTATCCATAAGTTTCAGAAACTTTTAAAAGGTGAGGCTTAAAAGAAAAAGCAGGACTTCTAGCCAGGTGGAAACTATCCTGCAACACAGGATTTACTCCATATTTGGCAGGATTTCAATGTTCTTTTCTAAATGACTCAACTTTTATAAAGTACTAATTTGGATCCATGCCATATGCTTCTAGTTTTTTTAATCAAATATTTAAAAAATCACATTTTATAATATAATTCTATTTTTCAAAGATGAGAAAGTATTTTTTGGCAGCATGAGCAAGCTCTCGGAATGAATTTTTTAGATTTGATATGTAAGAGATGTATCCAAGTAGGGCAGTCAAGACAGCTAGTGTTTTTTTGATTAGGGAGGGAAAAAGAATGTGTTCATTTTCGTTTTATTTCTTAGGAATTAAACATTAATAACAATAATGAATATTATTATTAAAGTATCCCATTAATGGGAAATTCCCAAGTTATGTCTCCAGTAGAAATTTTATTTGGCAAAGTTACATAATTCAGGGATTGAATATAAATCAGTTGCTATGAAATAGTAATATTCGAATGTGTATATTTAATAATAAAATATCAGTAAGATATCTCTCTGGTGTGTAACTCACGAAATGTTAACATTATCTGCAGAAACTTGATTTGGTTTCTGACTAGGTTCTTAAATTCAATATTTTATTTTACTACATAACTATATAATCTGCTATTTGCTTTCACTGCCTCACATATTAGATTAGAATAATGCAATAAAGTGTATCTGATTCAAAATATTGAAACAGAATTATCTGTAAAATGATATATTGTAATTCTTATAGGAATTTCATGTTCTAACAATCAAATATAAGTCAATATATTATTTATCACTTTAGCCAAATGTACCTTGAATATTACTAATTATAAAGAGGTATTGCTAACGACCACATATGTTGACCTCACTGTACAGAGTACAATAGGTGATAAAAGTAGGATGAAGTCACTACTTTCATCATGTTTATAACTTACAATTGGATTGGATTATAGAGAAGTGTAAGCACACAACAACTTGTTAGAGTTTGAATGTGGTATATTCATAAAGCAACTGGAATAGTAAGTGTTCTGGATTCAAAAATAACACACATCACTGAACTATAAGGAGAGAAATGGAACTCATGGATTGACTACATGTTCCTTGGGATGAAGATTCAAAATTGAAGAAGAGGCAAATTATGTAGTAATAGGGGAAAAATGCATTATGGGAATCCTCCATGGAAGATTTACGAGCAGAGTCTTGAAGTGTAAAAAGGATTTGAGTAGGTGGCACCCATGTGAAAGGAGGTAGAAAAGTTTACTGTGGGCTCAAGAAATCAATTTGCCTTAGGTTGAGTGGTTTACTTAAGGGAGATGTGGGAGGTACTGTGTGTAAAACCTCTGGAATGTTGTCTGGCAGGTCGTCTGAGGGAGAGAATAGAGCATAACAGTGGTCTTGTGGGCTCTAGTATCAGGCTCCTGGGTTCCATATCTCAGTCCTACCATTCATGTCAGTTACTAACATCCCCAAATAGAATAAGAACTACATTTACTGAAAACTCACTGCATACTAAGCACAATCAAATCATATTGCATATACTAATTTACTTAGTTCTCACAAAACCCTTAATAGGTGTAATTGGTATCTAGTGTATTACAAACAAACTGGGATACAAGAGAATTAATGGCACCAAAAGCTATGCCATTAAACAGTATATAAACTGTTGATCTAGGCTTCCAGTTCCTTCAACATGCAATGTAGATATTAATATTATATATATCCCTTGATTTCTGTGATAAATATGGCTGGCACATAATAATCACTTACAAATGTTAATTGTTATATTAAATAGTAACTCCTTAAAAGTAGTCTGGCTTTTTTGGCTATTCAATGGTACGAAGAGGAGTGCAGACCCTATCCTTCAGTCATTGGGGATACATTGAATATTTTTTAAACATACATTTGGAGTTTTGAGAGACTCTCATATCTGTGGTATACCAAATGAAAGGAAGAGATGGGAAGTTATCAAAAGAGTTAGAGGGAGGTATTGTCCTTTCTCGGTAACAAAAATGCTAAAAGGAAAAATAGAGTTGATGTAAAATATGGGTCCAACTGGTATGAAGGATGAGAAAGTGTGGAGGAAAGAAGAGAAAGAAATCCTCTTGACCCAAGTCAGCATATAAATAAAGCGTTAGGACACACAAATCAAGCAACAGTAAAACTATTGTTTTTGGATGGAGACTAGAGTATAGTTTTACTTTTAAATAGGTTGAGTTTAAAATGGAAAGACATTATTTACTAAGAAATAAAGCAAATAATCTGAGTCAGGTATTGACGGAGGAAGTTATTACAAGGGATGATGTATAATGTAGATATGAAGAAGGTAGCTATTCACAAAGGTTGTGAAATGTAAATATTAAACTTTAATAACTTATATTCATGCATACTTATTAAGTGTCAAGCAGTATCCAAATGACCTTGCATGAATTATGCTGTTAACTCCTCACAACCCTATAAAGTAGGATTTTTAGCCCTATTTTATAGATGAATAAATAATTTAGGAACGAAGTATATCAAGTGCTTAGTATAATGACTAGGTGGTGATACACACAATAAATGAAACTAATGTTCTATCATATTTATATTGAAATTATTATTCTTGTTACCAGCAATAAATATTTTATAATCAGAGGAAACAGGAAGAAAATCTGCTGAGAGGTAAAAAATATATAATTCTCTATAAAATTCACTACACAAGTCAAGAGAATAATTATGAGCCAGCACTAACTTGCGACTTTGCTTTGAGTTTGGGAAAACTCTAAACGTCATAAGACAGGGAGAAGGAGAAATTTTTGGCAAAATGATTCTTTCTTGAAATTAGATCTAGTTTAAATCTTTTAAACAGATTTCCAAACAATGAAGTACATATGAATGCTTTTCCATTATGACAAAAGGGTATCTAATATCATGGACCCAACCAACATAAAAACGCCTCATTACAATGAGAGTAAACTGGCCACTGGATACAGGTTTGCTGTAGTTATTTTGAAGTAATAAGCAACATGGTGGAAAACTGTCAAAGAAAAAAGCAGAGTGTGGACTTTCATTGACCATCATAGAAAAAAAGGGATTCAGATTTGCCTGCTGCCGTAACAACCATGAAGTTGGACAACATATATGAAGCAACTGTTTCCAGGCATTGAATAACAGCACAGGACTGTGGAACTTCAGAGAAAAGAAACACATAAGCTGATCCCTGCACTCTCCCCAGGTGTTTGCTCAGTGACATATTTCTGCTGTGCTACAAGGAGTAGGTGGCACCAATGTGAAAGGAGGTAGAAAAGTTTACCGTTGGCTCAAGAAATAAATTGCCTTGAGTTGAATAGTTTACTTAAGGGAGGTGTGGGAGGTAACGTGTGTAAAACTCTAAGTTTATCTCTGAGTGAAGGACGTTCACTCTGCAGTCTGCAGAAATGGCTGGAATTTGTGGGGCAGTGTTCTGGAAAAGGGAGAACCGCCCAGAGGGGGCTTCGGCAGTCTGTGTGAGGAATTATTTTGGTTCTTGGCTACAAAGCAAGGGAGGGCAAGAAGACTAAGTAAGTCTTGAGAGATTGTTTCTGTGGGGTTGTGAGCTGAACAGAGATAATGGAGGACATGCAGTTTTGGGAGACATTAGAATTCTGGAATAGCCCGATGGAGAGATCTCTGAGTACCACAGACAAACAAGTGAGACCCCAGAAAAACCCAACTGATGAGTATGGATCATGCCCATATCCTACAGTAGAAGCCACACTAAAAGCTAAGGGCAAAACAGAAACAGACATTCTAATACAGAATAAACACAAGGCCAACAGGATGAAGAGTGTCAGTATTTTAACAGTCTATTAGAATAAAATTCAACACTTAAAACAAGGTGATATAATTCAGAGTCTCTAAAATATATCATCCAAATATAAAGGTTTACTAAACATGTGGAGAAGCAAAGAAATGTGACTTTAAAAGTCATTTTTAAACAGCAAGTATAAATATTTTAATGATTTAAAGGTAAAGGGGGTCATAATGAGTGACTATTTGAGGAAATTCAGCAGAGATGGAAACAAAAAGGAACCGCATAGAAACTCCAGAACTTAAAAGTACAAGATTTAAGATATAATACTCATTGCATTTCTGCAGGACATTCTTATCCTGATATTGGTTATTTGTACTTTGTCTCTTTTTTAATCAGTCTTTCTGGAGACTTATCAATTTTATTGATTTTCTAAAAGAAATTTTGGTTTTATTGACTTTATGATTTGTACAGGTTTTATTTTATTGATTACCACTCACATTTATTATTTCTATTATTTCTATACTTCTGCTTAATTTTTTCTTCTCTTTCTAGTTTCAGTTGGAAGCTTGGGTCATTGATTTAAGACTTTTCTGTCTATTCTAAGTGTTAAATGCTATAAATTTCCCCATACAAACTGTTTAATGGCATCCCATACATATTGACACTTTGTCTTTTCATTTTCATTCAGTTCAAAATTTCTTCCAATTTTATTCGTATTTTCTTCTTTGATCCATGGGTAATTTAGAAGTGTACTGTTTAATTTTATAATATTTGGGGATTATATATATATATTTCTGTCATTGATTTGTAACTTAATTCTGTTGTAGCAAGCAAACATACCTCGATTGATTTCAGTCCTCTTAAATTTATTGAGACATGTCTTATGGCCCTGAATGCTGTCTATTTTGGTGCATATTATATGTATATTTGAAAACAATGTGTCTTCTGTTTTCCTTATATGGAGTGTTCCATAAATATTAGTTAGATCAGCTTTCTTGATAGAAATGTTCAAGTCTATATCTTTACTGATATTCTGGATTAATTAACATTGGTGACTAGAGACAAAGGATTGGTAATCTCAAAAGAAAAATATAAGTGATCCAATCTACAGAAAAAAAAAGAAGAATATGCTCAAGGTATGAACAAAGCCTCAGGGTACTGTAAAAAGAGAATCAAGTAATATCAAGCACTAGAGAATATATATAATTAAGGTCCTAAAGAAAAAGGAGAGACAAAATGGACATAAAACTTATTTGAAAAAATAATGGTTGAAAATTTTTTTGAAAAGATAGTGGTTGAAAATTCTTAGTTTGGTGAAAATACATCAATTTACAGTTCCAAAGATCTCAGTAAATCCCAAACAAAACACATATAAGGAGAATTACATATACAAATATTATAACACTGATGAAGATAAAGTATAAATCTTTAAATAGCCAGAGGAAAAAAAGACATTATATAGAAAAGATCAATGAAAAAGGATGGCTGATCTCCTATCAGAAACACTGGAAACCAGAAGAATTTTGAATAATGTCTTTAAGACATTAAAATAATGTCTTAAAATGAGGAAAAAACTCCTCAAATTCTATAACCATCACAAATATCCTACAAAAATTAAGATAAATAAAGATATATTTTAGGTAAACAAAAGTTGAAAGCTGTCTTCCTCAACAAACTTGCAGTACTAGAATTTTCCAATAATTCAGGCTAAAGGAAATAACACAAATTGGACACTGAAATTATGTGGATCAATTTAAAAATATTTTATAACAGATTTTATTATATAATAGTGTGCAAAACATTTGTCACCAATAGCAAAAGAACAATGTGAGTTCAATGGAATTTCACTGTTGTAAAGAATTTTTTAAAAATTGGCTCATTATCACCCTTAATTTGTTTGGAATAAGTTAATTTTTGAGAATAGGAAAAATGTACAAAAAAATATAGCTAAAAAGGCAAATGAGGTGGTAAGATGAAATCTTAAAAAATATTCAACAAATCCAAAATAATCAGGAAAATAGCGGGAAAAGAAAACAGATAGAAAAACTAGGTGACCAATAGAAAAATTGTGGAATTAAACACAGCCGTATTAATAATTACGTTACATATAAATAGACTAAAGATGCCAATTAAAAAGGTAGAGTTTTTAAGGCAGAATAATAAAGTAATACACAACTGTATTCTGCCTACAAGAAAAACAGTTCAAATGCTAAGCACAAAAATGTTGAAAGCAAGAAAGAAAAAGAAATAGTCTGCAAACATTCAGCACAAGGAAGCTGCTGTGGCTATATAATTTTCTGACAAACTAGAATTTGAGACTGGGACTATTACCAGAGAGAAATGAGGACATTTTATAATGATGAAAGGGTCAATTCTTCAGTAAGACACAACAATATTTTCACACTTAATGACAGAGTGTCAAAGTACACGAAGCAAAAACTGACACATATAAGAGGAGACATAGACAAATCCACATGCATAGTTGGATATTTTAACAACCCTTACTTTGTAAATGATAGAGCAACTAGACAAAATTTATTAAAGATATAGAAGATTCAAATAACTGCAGAATACAAATTCATTTCAAGTTCGCACAGAAAATGATCATGATAGACCATATGCTAAAAATACATGAAATATATTTCAATATGAGAAATAAAATGTGAAAATATATTTCAAGAGATTATAATATTACACATAATGTTCTCCGATCAAAGGAGAATTTAATTAAAATATACAGATATTTGTAAAGTCAATAACATTACTAAATAACTAATAGGTCAAAGAGATATCATAAGAGAGATTAGAAAATAATTTGAAAGGAATAATGAAAATAAAACATATCACAGTTTGTGGAGTATTGCTAAAGTGGCACATCTATAGACATATATAGCTTAAATGCTCATATTAGAAAAGAAAAAAAGCTTAATAATCCATGAATAATGTTGCTACCTTAAGACTAGAAAAAGTGAGAAAATTAAACCCAAAGTAAACAGAGGAAAGAAATAATAAAGAGCCAAAATCAATTAAAAGAAAAAAGGATAAACATGGGTAAAGTTAGAGTTAAAAGTTGTTTTTTACAAGGATTATTTAGGTTGAGAAATCGTTAGAAGACTCACGTAGAGAAAAAAAAAAGAGAAAGTCCAAAATACAATGTTAGAAATTGAGGAAATATTAAGGCAAATCTTGTAGACCTGAAAAGCATAAAAAGGACCGTTAAGAACAACTTTAGGGCAATAGAAATAACAGATTAAATGGACAGATTCTTTGGAAAGCACAACTTATGAAAACTGACTAAAGAAAAAGAAGAAAATCCAAATAGTTCTTTATCTATAAGAGTCAATTCTTTTTTCTTTTTTTTTTTTTTTGTGAGGAAGATCAGAAGATCAGCCCTGAGCTAACATCCATGCCAATCCTCCTCTTTTTGCTGACGAAGACTGGCCCTGGGCTAACATCTGTGCCCATCTTCCTCCACTTTATATGGGACACCACCACAGCATGGCCTGACAAGCGGTGCTTCAGTGTGTCCTGGGGATCCGAAACCTGGGCCGCCAGCCGCCAGCAGCGGAGCGCGCACACTTAACAGCTACGCCACAGGGCCAGCCCGTAAAAGTCAATTCTTAATTAAGAAATTTTCCACAAAGAGAACTCCAAACCCACATTGTTATGCTGCTGAATTCTATAAAATATTTAAGGAAGAAATGACACCAACATTACATAGTCTTTCAGAAAACAGAGGAAGTAAAATCCACAACCCATCTTTTGAGTCCAACTTGACCTCATGTCAAAACCTGATGAAGAATCATCAAGAAAAGAAAATTACAGACCACTCTCTAATGGATATTGACACAAAGTTCATTAACAAGATATTAGCAAATCAAGTACAACAATATGTCAAATTCATGACCTAGTGGGGTCTACTCTAGAAAAGCAAGGTGGTTTCCGGGTTTGAAAGTCAATGTATTGCACCACATTAATAGGATAAAGGAAAAAAACATTATCTCACTCCATTCAGGAAATGCATTTGACAAAAATCAATACATTAAAAAAAAAAAATCTCTGCAAGGTAAGATTAAAGAACTTCCTGAAAATTGATATAAAGAAACTACTAATAAGCTTTGCTAATCATATACTTAATGGTATAAAAGAATGAGGGAAAAAGCAAGGATATCTTCACTCTTCTCTTCTATTCAATACTGTATTAAAAGTCCTAACTGTGCATGCAGTAAGACAAGAAACACAGATGACTTATAGATATGGGAAGGTAAGAAGTAAAACTGTACTCTCCGTCAACTTGAATGTTTTTGTAGAAAGCCCTAAGAAACCTTCAAAACAACTTACTAGAACTAAAATTAATTTAGCAAGTTCAAAGGATAGAAGTCAATTTAAAAGAAATCAATTAACTTTCCATATACTTGCATCCAAAAATATTTAATTGTAATTAAGAAAATAATTATATTTACAACATGATTACAAATATATAGTATGTTGGGATAAATTTTAAAAAATCTATGCAACTTTTCTACACTATAAGCTAAGACTATAGCTGAGAGAAATAAAGACCTAAATAAGTGGAATGATATATCATCTTAATGGATTGGAAGACTCAGTATTGAAAAGGTATCGATTATCCATGAATTGATTAATAAATTTAGAAGCACAGCAATTAAAATCCCTACACAATGTGTATAGAAATTAAAGGTGATTCCAAAATTTGTGAAAATTCAATGATTTAGAATAGTTCAAACAATCCTGGAAAAAGAATACTGTTGGAAACTCCGATTATCAGACTTTTACCCTAAAGGGACATTAATAGGGACAGTGTAGACTGGTACAAGAGTAGATAAATTAATCAATGAAAAAGAGATTACAGATAAAATATATACACAATCAATACTCAACAGAAGTGCCAAGGTAATTCCATAGGAAAAGTCTTTTCAACAAATGGTTTTGGAAGAACTGAATCAACATATAGAAAACCATATACCATACCCCTTAATCTGTATCATATAAAAAAATAATTCAAGGCAGATATAGGCCTAAATACAAAAGCTAAAATACTAAAGATTCTATTTAAAAAACCTGGAGAATGTCTTTTTAATCTTGAGATAAGTAAAAGCAGAAACGCTAAGAGGAAAATGATAAATTATACTATTAGAATTAAAACTTTCTCATCTAATAACACTATTTTAAAAAGACAAGCCACAGGGAGGAAGAAATTATCTGCAATACAAATATCTGACAAGAGACTTGTATATAAAATATATTTAGAACTGCAAATCAATTAAAAGACAAGTAAACTAATAAAATGCAGCAAAAATGTGTACACCTCACAAAAGAAAATATGAATAATGAATAAATACATAGAAAAGTGTTCACCATCATTGATTGGGGATGTAAATGAAACTGCAATTAGATGCCATTTCAAACAGTCTAGAATGGTTAAAATGAGAGACAGACACATCAACAACAAATGTTGGCAATGATGAGGAGCATCTTGAACTCTCATGAATTGCTGGTAAGAGTGTAAAATTGTGCAACCACTTTGGAAAACAGTTTAGCTTTAAAAAAATTTTTTTATGAAGTTAAATATACGCTCACTCCATTACTTAGCAATTCTACTTTTAGGTATTTAACCAAGAGATCTAAAAACATATGTCCAAAGACAGACGTTTATAATAATGAGAGAAAGGCTTTGTTTATAATAGTCAAACAAAAACAAAAACTAACGTCCATCAACAGGAAAATGAATAAACATATTACATAATGTATAACATAATGTATTCCTGTTATATACTAAGCAATAAAAAAGAATAAACTACAGATACAGGCAACAATAAGCATATAAATTAGAAAGAAAACATGTTGAGTGACAGAAGCCCAAATCAAATGTGTACATAAGATATTATTCCATTTATATGAAGTTAACAGACAGAACTAATGCATCATGAAAAAAGTATAGTGGTGGCCAATCTCGTGTTGCAAATAATAGTAAGGTGAGACATAAGCAAATTTTCTGGGGTTGTGTGCATATTCCATAACTTGATTGATTGGGGTGTAGGGTTACATGATGCTATACGCATATCAACATTCATTGAATTCTGCACTCAAGATCTGTATATTTCACGGTATGTAACGGGGTGGGGGGGAGAGATGGAGCTTAATTTTCTTGTCCAGTAAATACAGAGGTTTAGACATAGTCTTATGAACAGATAACATTTTAAAGATCGTGGGACTAAAACAGATTGCCAACTCTTTGTTCTGCCAATAATAGACATTTTAAAATATACCCACTTGCACACAACTTCTGAGAAATCTTTGCTCTCTCTAGGAAAGTTTTTGAAAGGTCATTTTAACATTAAAAATGTATAATGGAAACAGCTCTGCCGCATATTTTAGAGTAACATCATTCTTTATTATCTACAAATACTGTATTTCTTCATGTTCCGCTACTGTTTTATATAACATAGTTTTTCTCTCTACATTGTCTATAAATGGTACACTTTATAACAAAAATACATGCTATTGCCAATAATTTCCACATGTCAAATTTAAAATCTACGTGGATGAGACATTACTTGCCTCTTCCTCAATTCTGGTTTTTCTGAGGGAACAGATTTTAGTGCAGATTAGAAAAACAATTAGACAGCTATGATGAAATAGAACACTGAAGTGATTTCCAGGCACTATGTCCTGAAATTCCTCGCTTGTCAGTAACGGTAGAAAGAGGTTGTGTTTCTTGTCTTACTTTTCTTTTGAAAGCACAGTGGGACGTGAGCAATGTGGCCTTCCAAAGTTTGAATGAAGTAACTAGCCAATTTTATTAAGAGAGAGAAATTAAGCTCAAGCTGGGCTCCATGCTTCCTTTCTTCAGGGCTTTCTCTCAGTTCAGGTAGCTTACATGCTGTGTCCCACTAATGCAGGGGCTATATAGGGGAGTGACGGTAATGGTGTCAACTGACAATGTGCCTGAGGACATTTTCTATTGAAGCTGACATATGGCAAGACATCCATCCTCTCCTCTAGTCTTTGGACAGTAACACAGAGCACACAGGTCACTGCTCACCTCCTCACCATGGCTGCGGCCAGGGCGTCTTCAGGTCCACTTGCTCTCTAGGCTACATTTGCCAGATCTCTCGCTATTTCCTCCCTGATATTCCTCTTCCCACTATACCAAACCCTACATAAGGGAATTCTTCCTAGTCCAAGACACTCAAAATATCTTCTTTGCTTTAGCATGAATTTTCCCTCTTTTTAGATTTTACTTTCATTTTGAAATTCAAAGGGCAATTGTTTTTTTTTTTTTTTTTAATTTTTTGTTTATTGCAGTAACACTGTAATTTTTTTGTGTGTGTGAGGAAGATCAGCCCTGAGCTAACATCTGCCAATCCTCCTCTTTTTGCTGAGGAAGACCGGCCTTGGGCTAACATCCATGCCCATCTTCCTCCACTTTATATGGGATGCCGCCACAGCATGGCTCGACAAGCAATGTGTTGGTGTGCGCCCAGGATCTGAACTGGTGAACCCCAGACCACTGCAGGGGAGCGTGAACACTCGACTGCTTGCGCCACTGGGCCGGCCCCTAATTTTTAATTTTTAACTGTCAGTTTTGTATGTCACTCTTTCTATGAGGCAATGAGCATGAAAGATCATGTCTTACTGGGCTGAGAAAAGAACCATGTGTACAATAAATTAATGTGGAGATAGCATCATAAACAAAATCCCCAAACAAATCTCAATATGTTGAAACATTTTTGTATCACAACATATATCCTTCAAATAGTCTGAATTAATCAGAGCAAATGAATGCCTGCATGGCGGGACTCCTTCATATCCCTCCAACCATATCTACTCCTCAAATACTCAACTCCAGTCTTCCTGATCTTTTTCAGATCTCAAAAGCTCCAAGTGATTCTCGGCTTTCAGAGCCCTTAATCATCATTCCCCCACTAGGAATGCTTTCCACTTCTCAGGCATACTAGCAAATCTCGCACTCTTCTTGATATTGAAAGGAAAAGAAACATTACTGAACTAATCCCCATCACTTTTGACCATTAATCCCTTTCTCTTTTCCTTCAACTGTGGAAATATTCACCATGAAATTTCACTTAAACAAAAAGAAACAAGTGAATTCGAAAGAATCTGAGGTCACGGTGGCAATTTATTTTTGGTCAAGGAAGGGTTCTCATTCAAAATAAAAAAGAATCTTAGGGGTCTGTATCTCTTTGCTTATTGGGCACTTAGGAGTCTTAAGAAGGACTTCAGACAAACAACTTCCCTCTTCCCCCAACTATGAAAAAAATCAGCTGAAACATCCAAGGAAGCAATCAACGCTCAGCACCTGCCTAGCCCGGTTCCTTTATCTTGGAAGTCTTCTCACACTGCACACCATGGACCCAAGATGTCTGTGCTCTGGCTTCTTGCCAAGATCTGCCTTCTCTTGGTGAAGGAGAAGTCATCACCTGAGATCTAACCAGAGATTTGCCTCTTGGGACTTGGGCTGAACTTTCTCTTAAGTCATTTCTAAAATGCTTTTCACACAAAATTGGTTTTCATCGAAATTTACTCATATTATGGTTTCTGTATATATCCTTGAAAAAAATGGACATATTTTCAAAACATTAAAACATTGGGTATGATTTAATGTCATTACATGATTTCAAGGGAAATCATATAACATTGTATCAAAAAGCATTGTTATTAGGTTAATTTTTCAATTACAAATGTGGCAATGAGTATAAATGTGTAAAGTGCAACCCATAGATGCAATTAATTGTCCAAAATAAACTATGCATTAAAGAGCATAAATACGTTTCATTAGACTGAGTTTTCTGATGAAAGCATTCTGGTTTTCAGTTAAGAATGTAGAGTATGTTTCAGATCTTTTCGGTGATCAAGAGTTTAATAATCTTTGAAAGAAAATGCTGAGAAACAATTTTTGATTTATAGTGAAATAAACAGAGAAGTAACAGACATTTTTCAGGTTTAGAAATTCTCTACTCAACGCCGTGGCTCCATAAAGACAGAGCCTCGTAAATTATTGGGATAATTTCATTCAGAGTTCAGGTTTATTACACTGAGGCCAACATACTGGGTATAATCCTTAGGAAAACAATAGCAATCTGGCCTGTCTTATGAATAGATGGGGAAGCAAGTCAGGAGCAATTTACTAATTCACTCAGCAGTAAAGATAATTACCGTTTTTAATGATAATGTACTACAGGCCAATCTAATTGGTTCATGCCTCATGTTTAAACTGTTCTAGCTTAATAAGTGCAAGAAGATTATATTTACTTTGTTAGATCTAAAAGCACATGATGCTGAAAATTGACCTTTAAGTGATCCCCTGTGCAGTTCTGTACTATTTGCTTTGGATTATTAGAAGTCTTGAATATTTTTAGCTAAAATGTGTACTTGTAGTATATATTTTCATAGATCCTCATTTCCTCTCTATTGTGCCCATTAGGACACAGAATACATTAACAAAAGTGTGGTCTCAAAAAGCACACACCAGAAAATTAAAAGGAGAAGACTGTTTAAATAATGTGAACTGGAGAAATCAGGTCAGAAAGAACTTGAAGCTTCTTCAGTTAGATCTCTTTCTGCAGAGCAAATGAATTCCATTTATTTTTCCTCAGTCATTTCAAATGAGTGCTGTGTGGCACAAAACTGTTGTATTTATGGCATCAAAAATGTCGTGCTGGAGGGCCGGCCCAGTGGCATAGTGGTTGGGTTATCGCACTCTGCTTCAGTGACCGGGGGTTCGCAGGTTGGGATCCCGGGTGTGGACCTAGGCACTGCTCATCAAGCCATGCTGTGGCGGCGTCCCATATAAAGTGGAGGAAGATGGGCACAGAAGTTAGCCCAGGGCCAGTCTTCCTCAGCAATAAAAGAGGAAGATTGGCAGATGTTAGCACAGGGCTGATCTCCTCACACACAAAAAAAAAAGTCATGCTGGGAACATATTTATTCTCAATTAATAATAGGTAATCTTTGCATTTCTTCATTGGCCCTGCTATACAAATGACTTATCCTTTACAGGCAATATTTTGTGTTGATAAGATCCTCCCTCGCTGCTGCCACCAACCTGGTTGCAGGACCGAAACTCATTTTTCCAGCTGTTGGGCATACTGTCGGATTACACCTTACATCTCAGCCCCCTTCATGCAGATTGTCCTCAGCTGAAGAAGGTTGCTTCACTCAAGGTCATGTCACCTTCCTGCTGCAGCCATATATCCAATGACTGATCAACATGCATGATATTGAATGAGCAGCCTGCTTGCTTCAATTCAGGCCGGTTGTGCAAGGCCATCTTACCTCCAGGACTCCCTGTGCGATATTCAGAGTTTTTTTTAATGACACACATTATGGGTCAATATGATGGCCCACATCCTCCTTCTTTCCAACCCTGCTGCTTTCACTTCCAGACAGTTATTGACAGCTAAAACACTCTCAAATTAACTTCCTGCATACACATTTCCTCCATGGAAGTGTCTCAGAGGCTACTTCCCAGATAACGTAACCTGTGAAGCTCCCTGATTTTTAACCTCAGTTTTCTGGATCAATTTTCTAGTTTTGTTTGTTCAATTTTTTTGTTTTTATTTTTATTTTGTTGGTCAGTTGTTCTTAACCAAACAATTGTTTTCAATACATATTTCTTATTCAACATTTATAGTAGTCATTTGGACAAAGATTGTGAACAAATTGCTATAACTGTTTAGGTCAACGGTTGACCTAAATATTTTAGTAAAATTTGAAACATTTAAATTCACTTTCATAGATTTGAATTTGTATGAATATTTTCTTTCATTTACCTCAGTCACATTACCTAAGGATATCTTGGAAAATATCAGTTTTAATTTATATTCCCCATGTAACTATGATCCATTATTTATTTGTACCCAGAACTTGAATTTAGATGCTTTTACTAGAACAAACACTCAAGCTCAAATGAAGAAATTAATTATGAAGAGTACAGGAGAGAATGAAGCTCTCACTAAAATTTGAGCTTTGAATATATAATCTTGGTGATTCTTCTAATGGTAATAATCATATCATTATTATATGATATCTGTACCAACTCACAAATGGAAAGATATTTGTTTCCCTGAGTTTAATAGTCTTACTGGAACTGCTCCCTCAAAAGAATCTTAATGAACACTTTTCCTGGTTTCATCCTGTAAATTTTACTTTGAGGAGAAATACTCCTCCCTCATTAAGCTGATGTAATTCAGGTAAAATTGTCTCTACCTGCTCCAGAGACAGAGTCTGTGGCTGCAGCTACCTCTAGCTCATCAGAGCATGTCATCCTCAACCTCAGTGAGAGTGTAGGATGGACGTATGATCCAAGCCAACCAAAACCAATCTGAATATTGCTTTAGTGACTGGGAAGACGTATTCTTTCTTTCCTATTAACCTTGGGGCATTCAAGACTGATTTGCTCCAAGCCACCTTGCCACCATAAGTGAAAAGTATTCTGAGAATGGGGCCAACTCATAAAACAAAGCACATAGTTGAGCCAAGGTTTGGAGAAAATCAATTCTAATATCATTATCTCAATCACTGTTTCCATCCAAGCCAGAAACTAGAATAATCCCTGAACTAATCTAGTCTACCTTTTTTCTTTCTTCAAATAGTATAAATTTCTTCACTAATTTGTCAGTGTGATAATATCACATTATAGAGATTTCCTAAAAATTATCTGAAGTATTGCATACAATTATTAGTCGAACATTTATTTTAGCATCTCTATAATATGTATAATATAGATTTTTCAGGGTTGTTGTGCTTAAATATGTGGCATATAATAGCCACTCAGGGAATAGTACATATTTGTATAAATCTTCACCTCTTGAATACGAGTTGGTGATATCTTTCAGTCTTTGTTTCTGCTTCTGCTTGAGTTTGGAACATAGAGGTGGAGGACAGGGTTGAGGTATTAAGAATAGAGCAGCCCTTGAAGTATAGTGAGAAGAGTGTAAAAGGAGAACAAATGGAGAAAATTCAAAATGTTAATACTATATTATGTTATTTTCACAATTTACCCACCAAGTTAAGCAGAATGTGGCTTATAAGGCTTTCTATAACATGGCTCATAACTACATTTTCTCAGCCCTGTGAATTTTATCACAATTTTCTGAAAGGCTATTTGAAATTCCACTGGTGGTCAAGAGTAAAAAATGCTGACTGGCTTCTGGTTCTGCATGTAAGAGCTTAGAAACCACCACTCCATCCTAGTAAAAAGCTAAACAGACTGAAAAAAACAACTCTTCTAGGATCCTTAAGAAAGCTTAGGATGCAGGGCAAATGGAATCTCCCAAGATTGGAGAGACCAACAGGCAAACAGAGAGAATAACAACTTACCTGAGCAGAGACTTATGAACTGAAACCGTCTTGGGAACCAGTGCCTTTGTAGGAAAACAATTGTAATTGATGAATTGCCAGAGGCTCAGCAAAGATAAGTCTGAGAGTTAAAGATTCAAGGGGGTAGACCCCGCAATTTTGTGAGACTTACCTCCAGGAGCTCAACCAGGTTCTCACAGTGAATATTGGAGAAAAATCCCCTCATGCTTCCTGCAGGAGGAGGGGAAGGGGAACCATTTTTAACAACCTCAGAGCACTCTGTTCTTCTTAATAAGGCCTGCCCTCAGGAGAAACTTATTAAGCAGAGCCTAATCTGCTGAGGTATTTTCAGGCTCAACTAACCTGGGGGAAGGGAAATACCTGACTCCAGTCAGCCCTAGTCTTCCATCTGGCAGAAGGGAAATACTCAACTCTAACCCACCCTAGCCATCCTCTCCCATCTAATGGGGGAAAAAAAGAAAAAAAAAAGAAAGCAGTTGTGAAAAGTTGACAATTCAGAGGCATAGGCTCACTAAAACAGAGACCTAATTACAGGACTATGGAACACTTCCTCTCGGCCCCCAACACTTCCCCATCATGCTACTAAAAGCCTGTTTAGAACAGTTCCTTTTCCTCAGTACATCATGTCCAGGTATCAAGAAAAAATTACAAGGCTTATCAAATGGCGAAAAACATGACTAGAAGATACACAGCTAGCATCAGAACCAGACTTGGCAGGGATGTTTGAATTATTAGACCAGGAATTATAAACAACTATGATTAATATGCTAAGGGCTCTAATGCATAAAGTAGACAGCATGCAGGAAGAGATGGGTGACATCAATAGAGAGATAGAAATCCTAAGAAAGAGCCAAAAAGAAATGGTAGAGATAGAAAACACTGTAATAGAAATGAAGAATGTCTTTCATGGGCTTACTAGTAAGACTAGACACAGCTGAGAAAAGAATCTCTGAGCTTGAGGATATCTCAATGGAAACCCCCAAAACTAAAAAGCAAAGAGAGCAGAGACTGAAAAAAAAAAAAGAACAAAATATCCAAGGACTGTAGAACAACTACAGAAGGCGTAACATACCTATAATTGGAATACCAGAAGGAGAATACAGAGAGAAAGGAGCAGAAGACCTATTTGAAACAATGACTGAGATTTCCCTGAATTAATATCAGATACCAAACCACAGGAATATCCAGGAGATTCAGAGACTATGATGCAGGATAAATATCAAAAAATTACACCCAGGCATATCATTTTCAGATTATAGAAAATCGAACACAAAGAAAAAATTCGGAAAGAAGCCAGAGGAAAGAAATCTTAACTTGAGAAGAACAAAGATAACAATTACTTCTGACTTCTCTCCTGAAACTATGCAAGCAAGAAGAAAGCAGAGTGAAATATTTCAAGTGTTGAGGGAAAAAAACACACCAACCTAACGCTTCATACCCTGAAAAATTATCCTACAAAAGTGAAGGAGAAGTAAAGACTTTCTCAAACAAAACTTGAGAGAATTTGTTGCTAGAAGACACGCCTTGCAAAAAATGTTAAAAGACGTTCTTTAGAGAGAAGGAAAATAATATAGGCAGAAACTCAGATCTACATAAAGAAAGGAAGAGTATCAAAGATACTATCAGAAGGAGTAAGTAAAGGTAAAATAAAAGCTCTTATTTTTCTCATATTTTTTATTGCGGAGCAATTAACATATAACACTGTACTAGTTTCAGGTGTACAACATGATTTGATATTTTTAAATATTGCAAAATGATCACCACGATAAATCTAGTTATCTGTCACCCTATATAGTTACACATTTTTTTCTTGTAATGAGAACTTTTAAGATTTACCCTTTTAGCAACTTGCAAATATGCAATACAGTGTTAGTAACTATACTCACCATGGTGTACATTACATGGCCATGATTTGTTTATTTTATAACTGAAATTTGTACTTTTTAATCCCCTTCACATATTTCACCCCTCTGCTCCCCTGCTTCTGACAACCACCAATCTGTTCTCTGTATCTATGAGTTTGTTTTTTGGGTTTATTTTAGGTCCCATATATAAGTAAGATCATGCAGTATTTGTCTTTCTCTGTCTGACTTATTTCACCTAGCATAATGCCCTCAAGGTCCATCCATGTTGTTGCAAATGGTAAGATTACCTTCTTTTTTACAGCTGAATAATATTCCATTGTATATATATACATATATATACCAGGTATATATATGTGTGTGTGTATATATATATATATATATATATACCACAATTTCTTTATCCATTCACCTATCCATGGTCATTTAGGTTGTTTCCATATCTTGGCTGTTGTAAATAATGCTGCAGTGAACACGGGGATGCATATGTCTTTTCAAATTAATGTTTTCATTTTCTTTGGATAAATTCCCAGGAGTGAAATTGCTGGATCATATGGTAGTTTTATTTTTAATTTTTTGAGGAACCTCTGTACTATTTTCCACATTGGCTGCACTAATTTACATTCCTACCAACAGTGCACGAGGATTCCCTTTTCTCCACATCCTTGCCAACACTTGTTATTTCTGGTTGTTTTGATGGTAGACATTCTGACCGGTGTGAGGTGATATCTCACTGGGGTTTTGATTTTGAATTTCCCTGATGACTAGTGATGCTGAGCATCTTTTCACAAACCTGTTGGCCGTATGTATGTCTTCTTTGGAAAAATGTCTATTCAGATCCTCTGCCCACTATATAATTAAATTGTTTGCTTTATTTTCTATTGAGTTGGAAGAGTTCTTTATATCTTTTGGGTATTAGCACCTTATCTGATATATGACTTGCAAATATTTTTCTCTCATTGTTGATGGTTTTCTTTGCTGTTCAGAGCTTTTTATTTTGACGTAGTCCCACTTGTTTACTTTTGCTTTTTGTTATTCTTAACTGATCTAACAGATAATGGTTTGTTCAAAATAATAATAGGAACAATTCATTTGATTATATATGCTTATGTATATATTTTATGGATATATATGTATGCTTATAGATAAGTGAAATGAATGATGGCAATGATACAAGGGTTGGGAGGGAGGAACTAGGATTATTTTGTTACTGTAAGGTACCACACTGCCTGTGAAGTGGTATAGTGTTACTTGAAAGTGGATTTGGATTATTTGCAAATGTATATTTCAAACTCCAGGAAAACCACTAAAAAAAGTAAAAACTTTTTTTTAAAAAGTGTAACTGATATGTTAAGAAAGGACAGATAATGGAATCACGTAAAATGCTCAGTTAAAACCAGAAAAGGCAGGGAAAAGGGGGAAGACAAAAGTAGGAATAAAGAACAAGGGCAACAAATAGAAAATGGTAACAAATATGGTAGATATTAATCCCGTTATATTAATAATCACTTTGAATGTCAGTGGTCTAAGTACACTAATTAAAAGGCAGAGACTGGGGCTGGCCCGGTGGTGCAAGTGGTTAAGTGTGCGTGCTCCGTTGCGGCAGCCCGGGGTTTGCATGTTCGGATCCCAGGCATGCACCGACGCACTGCTTGGTAAGCCACGCTGTGGTGGCATCCCATATAATATAAAGGAAGATGGGCACAGATGTTAGTTCAGGGCCACTCTTCCTCAAGAAAAAAAGGGGAGGATTGGCATCAGATCTTAGCTCAGGACCAGTCCTCCTCACAAAAAAAAAAAAAAAAGAAGACAGAGACTGACAGAGTGGATAAAGAAATGAGACCCGGAGAGTAACGTCAGCATCATGGTGGAGTGAACTTCCCCCATTGAACTCTCTCCCTCTAAGACAAAACAAAAAGGACATTCATATTCTAACAGAATTCACACAACACACAACACAGGGTACGTCTGAGGCACCCAGGCAGCCATACACCCGAGGACTGAGGTGCTGGAATCCCCAGAGTAAGTGGAGGGAGGTAAGATGAGCTCCCTTCCTTCCCCAAGAACTGTGACCCAGAGACTGAGACCCTGTGGCTCTCAGAAGAGGGGGAGGGGTGGCTTGCCGTGTGAAAAACGGCATGAAAAACGGTGCTCTCCAAGACCCCTCACAGCTGGAGGGGATCTCCCTACAGAGGGAGCGGAACTGTTGCAAGGGTAGTTTCAACAAGCTCGCCCCTCAGGAGAGCAGAGAGCCACAGCAAGGCAAGAAACCTCTGAGATCGGGAAGGCGAAAGTAAGCACTCCTCCCCACCTGGCCTGCCTGACTGGTGCTTCAGCACAGTGGCACTTCAGCTCAGCCCCGTCCCCAGAGGCAGCATCCCTCAGGCACCTGGGCCCCACCAGCAGGGGCATCGTGACTGCGCCCCACCCCCACAGGCTGCAGCCCCCAGGTGCCCGGGCCCAACCAGCAGGGGGGTGAGCCTGCGCCCCCACACCAGAGGCAGCGGCAGCTCAGGCCTCACCACGCCACAGCCCCAGCTGTTCCAGCTGGACCAAGCCACGGCCCCAGCTTCCCCAGCTCTACCATGCCACAGCCCCAGCTCCTTCAGCTGAACTGTGCCCCGCCCCCAGCTCGTTCAGCTTGACCACTCCCTCTCCCCCTGGCTCCAGCTGCTTTGGCTTGGCCTGTGCTCAGGCTCCAGCTGACTTGGCCCAGCAACTTCAGCCCACCGCACTCCACTTCCAGCTTCTGTGGCCCAGCAGCGCTCCAGCTCTTCCTCCTTCTTCGGCCCCACACACTCCACTTCCAGCTTCATTGACCCAGTGGCACTCCAGCTCTTCCTCCTTTGGCCCAGTGCACTCCAGTTCCTGTTTCTTCAGGCCAGCAGGGTTCCAGCTCCTCCTTCCTCTGACCAGCGCACTCCAGTTCCAGCTTCTCTGGCCCAGCACACTCTAGTTCCAGCTTCTTTGGCCCAGCAGTGCTCCAGCTCCTCCTTCTTCTGACCAGCACACTCCAGTTCCAGCTTCTCTGGCCCAGGGCACTCTAGTTCCAGCTTCTTTGGCCCAGTGCACACCAGTTCCAGCTTCTTTGGCCCAGCGGCACTTCAGCTGCAGCTGCTTCCACCCACCTGCACCTGAGCCCCAGCTGCTTCACCCTAGCTGCGCTCCAGCTCCAGCTGTTCCCATGCTTCCCCCCCCAGCAGCCTCCACTCAGCCACACTACAGATCAGCCAGGGGCCAACAAGAGTGCCCAGGGATTGAGGCAGGTCAGAATACACTGCGCTTGACCCCCACCCAGTGTCAGCAAGAGGAAACTGCGACCACATATTTTCACTATGAGGAAAAGGAAGCCAACACTGACAGGCACCATGCAAAAATATATTAAATCTCCAGACCAAAAAGAAAATGACAAGCACTCAGAAGTCAACCCAGAAAGCACACAAGTGTATAAGCTTAATGACAGAGAATTCAAAAAAGCCGTCATAAAAAAGCTTAATGAAATACAAGAAAACCCAGACAGACAATTCAATGAAATCAGGAGTTTCTTCACAAAAGAGATTGAAACTATAAAAAAAAAAAAACAATCAGAAATCTTAGAGATGAAAAACACAATAGAGGAGATAAAGACAAATCTGGAAACCTTAAGCATTGGAGCTGACAATATGGAGGAAAGAATTAGCAATATCGAGGATAGTGATACAGAAATGCTCCAGATGGAGGAGGAAAGAGAACTAAGACCAAAAAGAAATGAAGAAACTCTCTGAGAAATATGCGACTCAATTGGGAAATCCAACATAAGGATTATAGGTATTCCAGAGGGAGAAGAGAGGGAAAAAGGAGCAGAGAACTTGTTCAAAGAAATAATATCTGAGAACTTCCCAAACCTGGGAAAGGAGCTGGAAATACCAGGGAATGAAATCAATAGATCTCCTAAATATATCAACACGAAAAGACCCTCTCCAAGGCATATAGTAGTAAAGATGGCAAAAGTCAATGACAAAGAAAAAATATTAAGGGCAACTAGACAAAAAAAAAAATAACATACAAAGGATTTCCTATCAGGCTCTCAGCTGATTTCTCAACAGAAACTTTACAGGCTAGGAGAAAGTGGAACAATATATTCAAAATTCTGAAGGACAAAAACTTTCAGCCAAGAATACTCTATCTAGAGAAAATATCCTTCAGATATGGTGGAGAAATAATAACTATCCCAGATAAACAAAAGCTAAGGGAGTTCATTGCCACAAGACCCCCACTACAAGACGTGCTCATGAAGGCTCTCATCCCTGAGGAAAAAAAGAGAAAGCAGATTCAAAGTGTTGAACAAGGAGGAAAATACATCGACAAAACCAGAAAAATTGCCGTCCTCTATCAAAATAGATTAGCAAACACTTAATTAGAAAACCAAAGATCAAGGGAAGGTAAGCACCAAGCATAAATATAACCTCATTATGTTAAACAAGAACTCACAACACAAGAAGGAATAAGATGTGACAACAATAACATAGAAGGGGAAGAGGAAAGGAATAGAATCGACTTAGTCTAAGGGAATAAGAGGCCATCAAAAAATGGACTATCACATCCACGATATTTTTTATACAAACCTCATGGTAACCACCAACCAAATAATCAAAACAGAATCACACACAGTAAAGAAAGAGAAAACTAACAGAACCCCCATACAGAACTACCAAACTAAATTGATAGTCCGAAACACATGGGACGAGAAACAAAAGAAATGCAAAAGAACTGGGGAAAGAGCAATAAAATAAAAACAACAAGCCTCCATATATCAAAAATTACCCTAAATGTAAATAGGCTGAATTCTCCAATCAAAAGACACAGAGTGGTGGGATGGATTAAAAAGCAAGACCCAATGATATGCTGCCTCCAGGAAACATATCTCAGCTCTAAAGACAAACACAGGCTCAGAGTGAAAGGATGGAAGACAATACTCCAAGCTAATGGCAAACAAAAGAAAGCAGGTGTTGCCATACTTATATCAGACAAAGTTGACTTAAAGATAAAACAGGTAAATGAGAGACAAAGAGGGGCAATATATAATGATAAAAGGGACACACCGCAAAGAAGGCATATCACTTTTAAATATATATGCACCCAATACAGGAGCACCAAGGTACATAAAGCAACTATTAACAAACCTAAAAGGAGATATTAACAACAACATAATAATAGTAGGGGATCTTAAATCCCACTCTCATCAATGGGCAGATCATCCAGACAGAAAATAAATAAGGAAATAATGGACCTAAATGAAAAACTAGATGAGATGGACTTAATAGACATATACAGAGCACTCCATCCAAACACATCAGATTACACATTCTTCTCAAGCGTGCATGGAACATTCTCAAGAATAGACCATATGTTGGGAAACAAGACATGATTATATAAATTTAAGAATATTGAAATCATAACAAGCATCTTTTCAGACCATAATGGCATGAAGTTAGAAATCAACTACAAGGCAAAAACCGGGAAAGTGACAAAGCTGTGGAGACTCAACAACATGCTACTAAACCAACAATGGATCATTGATGAAATTAAAGGAGAAATCAAAGCATATCTAGAGACAAAAGAAAATGAAAATACACAATACCAACTCATATGGGATGCAGCAAAAGCAGTCCTGAGAGGGAAACTTATAGCAATACAGGTCCACCTTAACAAACAAGAAAAAGCCCAAATAAGCAACATCAAACTACGCCTAACAGAATTAGAAAAAGAAGAACAAACAAAGCCTAAAGTCAGCAGAAGGAGGGAAATAATAAAAATAAGAGCAGAAATAAATGAAATTGAAATTAGAAAAACAGTATAAAGGATCAATGAAACAAAGAGTTGGTTCTTAGAGAAGGATAAAATTGACAAACCCTTAGCCAGACTCACCAAGAAGAAAAGAGAGAAGGCTCAAATAAATAAAATTATAAATGAAAAAGGAGAAATTACAACAGATACCACAGAAATACAAAAGATTATAAGAGAATACTATGAAAAACTCTATGCCAACAAATTGGACAATGTAGAAGAAATGGATAAATTCCTAGACTCATACAACCTCCCAAAACTGAAGCAAGAAGAAATAGAGAACCTGAATAGACCAATCATAAGTAAAGAGATTGAAACAGTAATCAAAAACCTCCCAAAAATAAAAGTCCATGACCAAATGGCTTCTCTGGAGAATTTTACCAAACATTCAAAGAAGACTTAATACCTATCCTTCTCAAACTATTCCAAAAAATAGAGGAAGACGGAACACTTCCCAACACATTCTACAAGGCCAACATCACCCTGATACCAAAGCCAGGCAAAGACAGTACTAAGAAGGAAAACTACAGACCAATATGCCTGATGAACATAGATGCAAAAATCCTCAACAAAATATTGGCAAACATATACAACAATACATTAAAGAGATCATATACCATGATCAAGTGGGATTTATATCAGGGACACAGGGATGGTTCAACATCTGCAAATCAATCAACGTGATACACCACATTAACAAAACGAGGAAGAAAAATCATATGATCATCTCAATAGATGCAGAGAAGGCTTTTGACAAGATCCAACATCCATTTATGATTAAAAATCTCAACGCAATGGGTATAGAAGGAAAGAACCTTAACATCATAAAGGTCATACATCATACTCAATGGGGAAAAACTGGAAGCCATCCCTCTGAGAACAGGGACAAGACAAGGGTGCCCACTTTCACCACTCTTAATCAACACAGTATTGGAGGTTCTGGCCAGAGCAATTAGGCAATAAAAAGGAATAAAAGGAATCCAAATAGGCAACGAAGAAGTGAAACTCTCGTTGTTTGCAGATGACATGATCTTATATATAGAAAACCCTAAAGAATCCATTGGAAAACTATTAGAAATGATCAACACTACAGCCAGGTGGCAGGGTAGAAAATCAAGTTACAGAAATCAGTTGCATTTCTATATACCAACAGCAAACTAACAGAAAGAGAACTCAAGAAGACAATCCCATCTACAATTGCAACAAAAAGAATAAATATCTAGGAGTAAATATAACCAAGGAAGTGAAAGAACTATACAATGAAAACTATAAGACATTATTGAGCAAAATCAATGATGACATAAAGAAATGGAAAAATATTCCATGCACTTGGATTGGAAGAATAAACATAGTTAAAATGTCCATACTACCTAAAACAATCTACAGATTCAATGCAATCCCAATCAGAATCCCAAGGACATTCTTCACAGAAATAGAAGAAAGAATACTAACATTCACATGGGGCTAAAGCAATCCTGAAAAAGAAGAACAAGGCTGGAGGCATCAAAATCTCTGACTTCAAAACATACTACAAAACGATAGTAATTAAAACAGCATGATACTGGTACAGAAACAGACACACAGAGTTGAAAGTCCAGAAATAAAACCTCATATCTACGGGCAGCTAATCTTTGACAAATGAGCTACAGACATACAGCGGAGAAAGGAAAATCTCTTCAATAAATGGTGCTGGGAAAACTGGACAGCCACTTGCAAAAGAATGAAAGTAGACCACCTTCTTTCGCCATACACAAAAATTAACTCAAAATGGATCAAAGACCTGAAACTATAAAACTCCTGGAGGAAAATATAGGTAGTACACTACTCACCATCAGCCATAAAGGGATCTTTTTGAAGTCCATGTCTACTCAGACAAGGGAAACAAAAGGAAAAATAAACAAGAGGAACTTCATCAGATTAAAGAGATTCTACAAGGCAAATGAATCCAGGGTCAAAATGAACAGGCAATCCACCAGCTGGGAAAAAATATTTGCAAACCATATATCTGACAAGGGATTAATCTCCATAATATATAAAGAACTCACACAACTGAATAACAAAAAAACAAACAACCCAACCAAAAAACGGGCAGAGGAAATGAACAGACACTTCTCCAAAGAAGATATACAGATGGCCAATAGGCACATGAAAAGATGCTCAACATCACTAGTCATCAGGGAAATGCAAATCAAAACCACACTAAGATATCACCTTACACCCATTAGAATGGCTATAATCACCAAGACAAAAAGCAACGAATACTGGAGAGGCTGTGGAGAAATGGGAACCCTAATCCATTACTGGTGGGAACGCAAACTGGTGCAGCCTCTATGGAAAACAGTATGGAGATTCCTCAAAAAATTAAAAATAGAAATACCCTATGATCCAGCTATCCCACTACTGGGTATCTATCCAACGAACCTGAAATCAACAATCCAAAGACGCTTATGCACCCCTATGTTCATCGCAGCATTATTCACTATAGCCAAGACATGGAAGCAACCCCCGTGTCCCTTGACTGATGACTGGATCAAGATGTGGTATATATACACCATGGAATACTACTCAGCCATAAAAAAGACAAAATCGCCCCATTTGCAACAACATGGATGGACCTGGAGGGTATTATGTTAAGTGAAATAAGCCAGAAAGAGAAAGACAAACAGTGCATGATTTCACTCATATGTGGAAGATAAACCAACACATGGACAATAGAACTGTTTGGTGGTTACCAAGGGCTAGGGGGCTGGGGGGCAGGCACAATGGGTGGAGGGATGCACTTATATGGTGACTGATAAATAATATGTACAACAAAAATTTCACAATTAAAAAAAAAGGTTTTCTTGAAGCCTATGGAATCAAATAAAACCTATTTGGCCCTGAAAAAAAAAAAAAGTGGGTTACTTGGTTTCCAAATATTTGGAGATTTTTCCAGAGAGATTTCTGTTAGTGATTTCTAATTTAATTCCATTATGATTAGAGAACATACTTTGTATGAACGGGCTCCTTTTAAAGGGACTGAAACTTGTTTTATGGCCCAGAATACGGTCTATCTTGATAAATATCCCGTGTGCACTTGAGAAGAATGTACATGCTGCTATTGTTGTGTGGAATGTTCTATAAATATCAATTAAGTCAAGTTTTTTGATAGTGCTTTCCACATCTTCCATGTTCTACAGATTATTTTTCTATTCATTCTATGAATTATTGAGACAGAAGTGTTGAAATCTCCAGCTATAATTGTGAATTTGTCTATTTATCATGTCGCTCTATCAGTTTTTGCTTCATCTATTTTGAAGTTCTGTTATTAGGTGCATAAATGTTCAGAATTATTATGTCTCTTGATTAATTGACCCCTTTATCAATATGAAATGATATTATTATCCTTGGATATATTCATTGCTCTGAAAAAAAATAAAATAAAGAAACGAGACCCGACTAAATGTTGTCTACAAGAAACTCACATTAAATATAAAGACACAAGGAAATTAAAAGTAAATTGATGGAGAAAAAAATACCATGCTGACACTGATCAAAAGTATTCAGAGGTAGTCATTTTAATTTCTGACAGAGCAGACCTCAAAGCAAGGCAAGTTATCAATGATAAAGAAAAGCATTACATAATAATAAAAGCATCCATTCTACAAGAAGATATAATTATCCTTAATGTCTATGCACCAACAACAGAGCATCGAACAATGTGAGACAAAACCAAGAGAAATGCAAGGAGAAAAAGATGCATCCACTGTTGTAGTTGGAGACTTCAACATCCCTGTCTCAGAAATGGACAGACCCAGCAGACATAAAATCAGTAAGGACAGAGTTCAACTCAATATCATCAATCAATAACACACTCCTCACCAAAGAAAATATACAAATGGCAAATTAGCTATGAAAAGATGCTCCTTATCATATGTCATCAGGGAAATGCAAATTAAACATCAATGAGGTATCGATAGACAGCTATCACAATGGCCAAAATCTGGATTTTTGACAACAGTAAATGCTGTCAAGGATGTATAGCAACAAGAACTCACATTCTTTGCTGGTGGGAATTCAAAATGTTACAGTCACTTTGGAAGACATTTTGGTGGTTTCTTACAAAACTAAACATACTCTTACCATATGATTCGGCAATTGTGCTCCCTGGTATTTATCCAAAGGAGTTGAAAATATGTCCACAGAAAAACCTGCCCATGGTTGTTTATAGCAGCTTTATTCAAAATTGCTAAAACTTGAAAGCAATCAAAATGGTCTTTGTGAATGGATAAATAAACTGTGTTACATCCAGGCAATGGTATATTATTTAGCACTAAAAAGAAATGAACTCTCAAGCCATGAAAACACAGGGAGGAACTTTAAATGCATATTACTAAGTCAAGGAAGCCAATCTGAAAGGGCTACATGCTGCATGATTCGAACTATATGACAATCTGGAAAAGGCAAAACTATGAAGATCAAAACTATGGAGGAAAAAGATCAATGGTTGCTGGGAGAGGGGTGACGAAGAGAGGGAGCACAAAGGATTTTTAGGGCAGTGGAAACACTTTTTTATGATATTATACTGGTGGATGCATGTTATTATGCATTTGTCAAAACCAGATAATATAAAACACCAAGAACGAACCCCACTGTAAACTATAGACTTTGGGTGATTATGATTTATAATGTAAGTTCATAAATTGAAACAAATGTAACAAAGAATATCACTGTTCTGGTGAGTGATGCTGATAACGGGGAAGGCTATACTCGTGTGGGGACAAGGACTATACAGGAAATCTCTGTTCTCTGTATCTATGAGCTTGTTTTTTGATTTTTTGCCTCTTCCTCTCAATTTTGTTGTGAACCTAAAGCTACTCTAAAAAAAAATCCTTGTTTGATACTAAACAAGGTATCAGCACAATATGCAAAGCATTAAAAGTTGAAAAATAAGGAGCAATTGAAAAGAACCAAAATAGCGGAAAATTTGAACTGTTTTCAGTTGTTCACAGATCAAGTACTGAAATCATGTTTGATACCTAACACGTTATAAAAATCTCTGTAAACAAATGAATGAAACAAATTAACAAATTAATTAAAAATATTAAATTATGCATAAAATATAGATAATAAAAATCATATATTTCATAAGATTTATCTACAGAAATATATTAAACAGTTTAGCCTGAAAATAATGACTAGAATTAGTTTTTCTAGTGCTTGCATTTTCAGTGATTGTTTCTTCTGGTTAAAAAATTATAGGGGCTGGTGGTGCAGTGGTTAAGTTCGTGCACTCTGCTTTGGCAGCCCAAGGTTCGCAGGTTCGGATCCCGGGTGCGGACCTATGCACCGCTTATCAAGCAAGCCATGCGGTGGCAGGTGTCCCACATATAAAGTAGAGGAATATGAGCACGGTTGTTAACCCAGGGCCAGTCTTCCTCAGCAAAAAGAGGAGGATTGACAACAGATGTTACCTAATCTTCCTCACCCACCCAAAAAATAAAATTATAATGCAGAGTCCGGTGCCCCTGCTGCCTTCTGCAAAGCTGCCAGTGCCCTGTGGTGACCACTGCTGTCCCTTGTCCTACAGCCACCACTGCCACCACTGCTGCCACCGCGGGACCTACTGTACGATTAGGCCAGAATCTTCAATGAGTAAACATATTCCTCAGTTCTGTGGTGATCTTGGTCACCCATTTTGGAGTTTCTAAAGGGCAGTGGAGATTACTGCCAGGCACAACTCAACCTCTATGCAGGCAAGAGAACTGTAGAAGTTCATTACCACATCACCAAGAAGCCCCCCGAGACTGGTTAACCTGGACACAGAAGTGTGGAACTGAAATCCGCAGAGCATTTTACAAGAGTTCTGACCTGCATGGGGTAGACCTCACTGCCCTTCCTTTCTATTGCTGGTGCTCTCCTCCAGCTCTCTGAGTTCACTCTTCTTGTTAATATTCAAAAAAACATAATTGAAATCCTTATTCTTGGGATTGCAAGAAACTCAATGCCTTTCCAGCACATCTATGAATCTTCAAAACTATTTACATATTCCTAGTTGTTTCATGTCACTTCTTGCCCTTAATTATCATGAAGTGATTTTTCTTTGTTAATCCATAACCAATTTATAGTGGTTAATAATTTCTATTGATGATTTCTTTGGTCATTTTGTCCCAAAACATAGATATAAGCTTCTACCGTTATTCCCCAAGGAAATAGTGACAAGAGTTCTGAAGTGTTTGACAAACTTTACCTGATAAATTTACCTTGCCTTTAAACTAATAGAATTGCATGCAGAAAAGTAAAACATAAAATTGGCTATCAGGTATCACTCTGCAGTGGCAGTGACAGTGGAAGAAAGGAGATATATGAAAATTATTTAGGAGATTTAAGATCCTCAAGTCCAAAGTCAATAGCTTATTATTTTTGTGTGTGTGAGGAAGATCAGCCCCCAGCTAACATCTGTGCTAATCCTCCTCTTTTTGCTGAGGAAGACTGGCTCTGAGCTAACATCTATTGCCAATCCTCCTCCTTTTTTTCTCCCCAAAGCCCCAGTAGATAGTTGTATGTCATAGTTGCACATCCTTCAAGTTGTTGTATGTGGGACGCGGCCTCAACATGGCCGGAGAAGCGGTGCGTCGGTGCGTGCCCGGGATCCGAACCCGGGCCGCCAGTAGTGGAGCGCGCTCACTTAACCACTAAGCCACGGGGCTGGCCCAGTCAATAGCTTATTGACTGTGGATCCCTACCTAGATTTAGTAAGCCATACATAGTATGCATGTGTTGCTGATGCACAAATAAACATCATTGCTCTTAAAACCAATAAACTATGTCCTTTCACTTGGAATTACTCTCCAGTCATCTTCCACCTTGGTACTTTTGTCTTCTCTCTTCCATCTTCTTTCCACAAGTCCCCAGGCCCCTGCCACCATTTTGTTGTTCCTCATTCCTTCTGCATTTCCCTATTTTCTTCTAGGATAATTTTCCTTCTGCCTGAAGACCTCATTTGTGTTTAGTGATGGCCTACTAGAGATGAATTCTCTTGTATTAGTTGGTATGGAAATATATTTATTTTGCCTTTGTTTGTAAAAAATATTTTTGCTGGGTGAAGAATTCTAGGTTGCTTGGTAGAGAATTCTAAATTGGTAATTTTTTTTTTTTATTGGCCCTGAGCTAACATCTATGCCCATCTTTCTCTATTTTGTACGTGGGACACCACCACAGTTGGCTTGATGAGCTGTATGGAGGTCCACACCCAGGATTCGAACCTGTGAACCCTTAGTCACCAAAGCGGAGCATGCAGACTTACCATTACACCACAAAGCTGGCCCCCTAAACTGGTAAATTTTTGCTGGTTAGAGAATTGTAGTGCTTATTCTTTAGCACTTTAAAGATATAATTCCCCTGTCTTCTGTTTTTCATATTTCCTGTTGAGAGGTTATCTATCAGTTGAAAAGTTAGCTTCTTTGAAAGTAATGTCTTTTTTTCTCTGCCTATTTTTAGGATTTTCTGTCTTCTCCATCTTTTCTTTTCCTTTAGTTTATGGCAGCTTAAGTATAATGCTCTTAGTTATGGTTTACTAGTTATTTATCCTGCTTGAGGTGTGTAGTGTCTCTAAAATCTGCGGTCAGGGGTCTTCTCACTTATGGAGATTTCTCTAATATCATATTATCTCTTCAAATATTGTTTTTCCCCATTCTGTCTCTCCTCCCCATTTGGAACTCCAATGACAAGCTTTTAGACTTCTTTCATATAGTTCATGGCTATTACATTCTTTCATTTTTTTTCACCTCTGCTCGCCATAATTCAGTCTGTGTATTTTCTAATGACCTCCCTTTCAGTTTATTAATCCCGTGTTCTGTTGTGTCCTATCTTTTATTAAACCCATTTGTTACCTTTGTCATTTTAGTTTTTATTTTCTAATTGTGAGACCCTAGCTCCTGAAATCTTATCAGCCCTGAATAAATGTAAGATTTCAGTTGTAGCAGCAGAAGTAAAATTGATAGAGGTGGTAGTGTATTCATGTACATTTTGTGAAGATTTCTCATTCCAGGAACTTACCAGAATGCTACTTATATTCTAACTTGATGACTGAATTCTCCATAAGCACTATCAATAGAGGTCTGTCTCTTCTTCCGTATTCCTGCTACCCTTATCTCTTCCCAGGATATTTCCTGCAAATTTCGTGTTAGTGGTTGTGACATTTCCAGCTCTGCCCCTGCTGGTCAGCCCGCACTGAATCTGCAGAATTATTGGGCTCTTCTTTGCCTCTGACCTTGCTTTATATCTGGGTTCTTGCTTCCTGCTGCTCTGTGCCTCCTTAAGCTTTGCTTCACATTCTTCAGACAATTTCTCTTACATTTTTCCTGACACTCCATCTTGTCCCCTTGATCAATTCAAGATCACTTATATAAAGCAGATGCAAGTTTGTCTGAGTCTTCTGCACTGGGATGGCTAGATTCATGAAACAAACGTTCACACTCAATTTGCCAAGTTGACTTTCCAATTGCTTAAAATATTCTCTATGATCTTCTCTCAACAAAGCTTTCCAGACTGATGCAAAAACAGCACCCTGCTTTTTCTTCCATGAGCCCTGATGATGGATTCAGCATCACTGTCCACCAATTACCAACAGGACACTTGATTGATGGAAACATCTTATTCCCCAACAGTGAGTTGAGGAACATCTTATCAAAGTACAGCATGGTTGTTACAAGTAATGAACTAATATTGATAGATTATTATTAACTGATGCTCATATTTTATTGAGATTTCCTTATTTTTTTTTTTGCCTAATGGCCTGTTTTTCTTCTTCAGGTTCCAATCCAGGATACCACATTACATTTAGTCTCTCTGTCTCCTTTGGCTTCTCTTGAATGAGACAATTGCTCAGGCTTTCCTTCGTTTTTGATGACCTTGATAGATTTGATTTGTCCTGGTCAAGTATTTTATAATATATCCCTCAGTTGGTATTTGCCTGTTGTTTTTCTCATGATTAGACTGGAGTTAATGGAGAGTTATTGCATTTTGCAGTTCAAAGATCTCTATTTTATTTAGCTGATTCTAGTTCTCTGGTGAAGTTCTCCATCTTGTAATCTACTTTTTTGGCCATGTTGATAAAACACGCCTTAAAGTGATGTGGTTATCATCTGAAGAGAGCTCACCCTCTCCTCTGGAAGATGCGTAGACTAGAGATAGATAACTTTCATCCAGTCAGACACAGGGCTGACCTGATGCTGGATTGCAGCCTTTATAAGGCCCGGTCTACCTTTGGTTTACCCTGCATTTAAAGGACCCCTGTAGTTCTTTAAAGATCTCAACTGAAATCCTGGGGTGTTTTTAAAGGCTTCACCTCCTTGCCAAGTCCTAAACTACAGATATTTCTTTTGTACGCGGTAAGCCTGCGGAACAATTGCTCTACCCTCCAGCAGCTTTCTCTCTTTGTCTTTCCTTTGCGGTTCAAATATTCAGCATATGTCTAAAGGGGAAATTGGCAGAGTTTCGGGATCAATTCCCTGTACTTCCTTTCTCAACAGAATCTTGGCTCCTTCCAGTTCTGGCTGTTTTGGCATCCCTAAACTCCATTTTTGTCTCTCCAGCCATATGAGATTGCCAAAATCTGTGCTGGCTTCCTTCCTATTAGCAGAGGGCATCATTCTGGGACCTTGGCTAGGATTTGCGATTGCTCAAAGATAGAATGAGCTACAGATCCTTGGCTAGGATTTGTGATTGCTCAAAAATTGGTGATTGCCCAAGGATAGAATCAGCTACAGAGTTCCCGCTTTTGGAGATCTTGGTCCCTAGAATCTTGTTTACTTCAGCAGTCTTCTCATATCTCAAAAAATATATTTTTGGCATTTCATTTGTTTTTTTCTTCTGGTTGTTATTGAAAGGAACATTGGTTTGCTGCAGATATATCAGTAAAGGAAAAATAAAAACAGATACTTTGTCTAAAAATAAGAAGAAAAATTGTATAAAATCTTAAGCTCCTTCTCCTGAAATATATCACACCCAAAGATAAAGTAACACAAATAATTTGAAGAAATAATGAGAACAAAGGCATATAAGAAAACGCATTGTAGGGAATATTATTTTCAGAAGGAATAGAATTCAAGAAAATATTTCATTTGGGAAAATAGAAGGACATTTTATGTCACTGAATTTAATCTTCAACATTGATATAGATGTCCTACACAATGAAAAAAGAAAATTAAAAAATAAATCTCAAAGGTTAAGTAGAGAAGAGTTTAAACTGTTAATATTTGCACTGTATAGCTCTTTATCCTAGTACATTCAAGACATTTTTCTAGAACATTGTTTTAATTAGTGAGCTAATTTAGGAAGTGGTCCACATAAATGATCAACATATGAAGTCAACAAAGTTTCCAGAGTAAAACCAGTAAAAACTAGATAATAAAGGGAAAGAGAGATTAAAACCAAAAATGAATAAAACTAAAAATATAGTGCAATAAAATTTTTTTGAAGGCACACTAAAAGGAGGCTTGAATAAGTAGAATGAAACACCTGTTCTTGGATGAGAAAACTTGTTATTGTAAAACATTCATTTTCCCCACTTAAACCTCAAGTTCAAAGTAAGTCCTTTGAAAATCTCCCCTCCCAAAAATGTTTCAAATGGGACTGCAACCAGAAAAGGAAAAATGAATAATGATACAAGCATGTTCTGAAAAGATGAGCAGGGATGAGACATGTCCTTCTAGACATCAAAAAATATTAGGAAGCTAAAATAATTAAAATAATGTGGCAATTGTACAGAAATAGAGAAAAAAAAGAACAGTGGAGAAGAAGAGTGTCCAGTGATTTTAAATTGTCAACCACATTCAGTGGAGAAAGTATAAACTATTTACTAAACGTTGTTGGAACAATTGACCATAATTTGACCATAACGATTGACCATTCATTTGGAAAAAGAAATTAATTAAGTTCCTAAAAGTAAAATCAAAACAATAAGTGTACTAGAAGAAAATATGTTTCTATTTTTAAAAATATTGCTATCAGGAAATCAATCAAGGAAAAGATATACAACTATAAAGAAAAAGACTTTATACAATTCCAAATGTTGGTTTAAAAATGAAAGCAAATATTAATAAAAATTTGGGGGAAAATTCCATATATTTAAAAAGAAAAATAACAGCAAAGACTAGTTGTTCATGAAGTGGGCATAATATATAATTCACAGTAAAAGATTATCAAGTGGTTACTAAAAATTTGTCTGGTTCATAATTTGCTGGCATATGTATTGACTATTTCATCTCATTAGAATGGAAATTCCAAATCAGAGCAGGATCCTGGCATGAATTGCTGATCACCATGCCCCCAGGTCTCAGAATAGTGTTTTTTGGAACATAGTAGATTTTCAATTAAAAACAGATATGTTGGATACATAAATAAATGACACAGAAAATACCATTAAAATATCCTAATTTTCTTTCTTTCTTTTTTTTTTTTGGTGAGAAACATTAGCCCTGAGATAACATCTGTTGCCGATCCTCCTCTTTTTGCTGAGGAAGACTGGCCCTGGGCTACCATTCACGCCCATCTTCCTCTACTTTATATGTGAGACACTTGCCACAGCATGGCTTGATAAGTGGTGCATAGGATCCGTGCCCAGGATCCGAACCTGTGACCTCCGGGCTGCCGAACCAGAGCGTGCGAACTTAACCACTATGCCACGGGGCTGGCCTCTAAAATATCCTAATTTTGAAAAGGCAAATATATTCCTTGTGAAGAATGTGGGGACTAATGCACTCATGTAATATTTGTGGTATTGTAAATTTGTAGCACTTTTCTGAAGGGAAAATGAGCAGTAAACTGTTTACTCCGTTGAACTTAGCAAATAAAGACAATCAATTCTATGATACTCTCTACTTTGTAAGAGAAGAAACAGAACTATTTTTAGTTTGAAAAAATGAAAACATTCAATAATAAAGAAATATTTTAATAAATTATGGTCCATTCATATCATGACACTCTATGTAGGTCTTCAAAAGAATATGGTAGATATAACAATATGGAAAGATCACCAAAATGTATTATCAGGGTGAAAAACCAAAGAAAATAGAATAGAAAAAATGGCTATGTGGTAAAATCCCATTCATGTAAAACAAAGCACATTACTATATATATTTGGTCTATCTCAACATGCCGTTCTCTCTGTTTCTCCTATTTGCTTATCTATGTATCTATGTATATAAGTATGTATATATCTCTATATTTATCTATCTAGTGAAACATATTTATAATGTGTAGGAAAAATTTGGAATTACACACATTGATTACATGTGTTTAGGGTGGGGGAGAAAAATACAGAGATAGATACAGAGGAAATTTCACTTTTTACCCTATTTATATTAATAACATATATAAAATATTGTTATTTTTTTATGACAGACACAGATTTGTGTAGCAGTTGTTATTAAAATGTTAAAAAGTCAAGTTTTGAGGTTTTTTTTTTACTTCTTTGTGGTGGAAGGTGTATATTTTTCAAGCCTATTAGCAAATTACATTTTCCTGTCACTTATTTCTTATTTTTAAGATTTTCATAGTTTTTATTTTTTGTTTTTTGCTGAGGAAGCTTCGCCCTGAGCTAATAGTGCTGCCAATCTTCCTCTTTTTTTTAATGTGAGCTGCTGCCACAGCGTAGCTACTGACAGACGAGTGGTGTGGTTCTGCCACAGGAACTAAACCCGGGCTGCCACAGCGGAGTGTGCCGAACTTTAACCAGGCCATCGGGGCTGGCCCTTAAATTATTTTCATTAATATTTCTTTTTATTTACTTCTACCTTGGATTTGCTTGTTTCCCTAAGTAGAAGAACAGATTATCCTTTAAGCAAGCTTGCCAGCCAACGTTGCACTTGTTCATTTTTAACTAATGCAATTTTGAAACAATGTCTTTGGACTTAGTCCCGGATTTGACGTTTAGTTCTGTTACTTAATAATAAGAGGCAAAAAGCAATCTACTTAAATTTCACTCAGCCTTAGTTTCTTGATAGTAATAGTTATGTAAAATGTCATGTGAGGATCAGTTCAATGGCATATCTAGTGTCCAGGCTGGTTTCTGGCACACAGGAATACAATAAAATTAGTTTTCATACTCAACTATCCTTGCTAACAATGTTTGTAGATTTCTTAACACATTTCCTAAATATCATATAAAAATTATTTCCTATATCAATCTAATAAAATTATAAATATCTTGAGACCAGATACTGTCTTTCATTCATTCTTTTGTCCCCTGAAGCAGTTAGCATAAACCTTTTGAAGTGGTAGGCATTTAACGTATATTTGCTGAATTTAATTGAAAGTCTAAAATAAGTGAGTAGATCAGCACTGTTGTGAAGAAATACGTTAAATCAACTAAGAGTAGATAAATTAATTTATTTTATTGTACTCACTGATGATGTTTTAAAGTTCTACTGCTTATGAGTTCATAGAGAGAGCTACCACTCTTGAAATAATTATTTGAAAATACTCCTTTAAAAGCTGAATTCACTCTTGTTCAGTTAGAAATATTACCACTTTAGCCTACAAAAGTAAAATTTTCAAACTTCAAGAATAACAGACTCTTCTTATTAAAAAAAAAATCAACTGTCCTCCTACTTGACAATCCTTCCTGCGAGTCCTTCCTTTTTAGTATGAGCCAAATGATAAGATTTCCTAGCAAAGCATTAGTCTCCCACAATTTTTTTTTAATTATAGCCTTCTCCAAAATGCTATCAGAGTACTGTGAATAGAGCACTGGACTTCATCTTTGACCAATAAACTATTTTTACTTTTGTAATTTGCAGTATCTGGATAGGAATGCTAAAAGTGTGTGTGCAAGCAAATGTAGTTGAATGACAGAGAAATAATTAAAAGCGAAATATTAAATCCTAAATAGAATAGAGTAAGACATTGAAATCACCAAGTTTTTTAATTTGCTATATAAAATATACTCTAAATTAAATAATATGAAAGCTTCTATTTTTAAGTTTTAATTCAACTTGAAACTACTTCCTGTTCTTATATATATGTAAGAAAAATGACAAAATTTGTTTTTTGGCAGACAAGTTCAGTTAGGGAGAACTGTGAATTTCCTCTACTATTTGTGGAAATCAGAATAGGAGTCAACTGCTGTAAATTGTTCTACATATATTTGAAATTTCTGAAAATAAGTTGGAACTTCAGAAATTATATACAGAAACTACTGGGGAGACTTTAGCTTAGCAGTAAGTATCAAGAAGTAACAAACTATTTAAGTTTACTTAAAGAGTAGATAGATAGATAGATAGATAATAGATAGATAGATAGATAGATAGTCAATATGCCCCTTTTCCCCAAATCATTGTTAAATTTTAATTGCTTTACTTTAAACAAGCATGAGCACTTGAAAATATTAGTAACTCCACAGTACTTCGCAGCGTTTATTATTATTTATAAGTTAAAAAGCTAATATGCTGTCATTTGTCTAATCTATGGATCACTGTCTGGTAGGAAAGCAAAGTGATAGAACTTCGAATTTCTAATTTGTTATTTTAGACCTAAATTTAATGTAGTGACAAAAGTGAAGAAAAATTTAGCTGGAACTAAGATTCAATCATTTTATTTTGTTTGTCCGTTAGTATGCAGAGCATTGACTGATAAACGTAACTCTTTGATATTCTCCCAACTTGATTCCACGCCATTTACAGCTGTTTATTTACAGCTCTGGAGCAGTGTTTTCTTCCATATGACTGATCTTCAGTACTATAAAGGTTCCACATTTATTCTACCTAAAATGTCCCCACCAGTTATCTCTGCTGAGCAAAGCTGATTCTATTCTGCCAGGACTGTCAGTAATAAATAGTAGGAGAAGGTGAATGTCCTACTAAGAGAAGAAAAAACAAAATAAAATAAAACAAAAACAGGCAGGAAGCAAGGGAGGGAGGCGGGGAAAGACAGAGAAGGAAAGGAAAGGGAAAGGAAAGGAAAGGAAGGAATGAAATAGCTAATAAGTTTTGAATTGATTCCATTAGCAATGGTCATGATTGCTTGTAGAAGGAGGAAAAAGATTGTTATAAGATGGTCTATTAAAATGCCAGGAAATTTCTCAGTAGTTTAAATACTCTTAAATTTTTAAATGCTATACTAGCTAGCAGAGCTGTAGTAGATTGAATTAAGCTTCATTATTGATTCCCCAAGACTTTGTTGGTGTGTTGCCCATTTAAACACATTATCAGATACTTAAAACCTAATTTATAATGCTTTGAAGAACATTTGCTTCATTTAAAATAGCTAATAACATCATTCAAATGAGAGAGGGTGTCAGGACTTAATAAATGAAAACGCTGGATGCAGACATAATGTCCATTAGAACAGAAGCCAAACAGATTTTTATAATGTCTTGAATAAAATATTTCAAATATAAAACTCTTAATAATTGAACTGCATTCCAAACTATAATTAGGAAGAATCAATTAAATAATTATGGTTAAGAACATCCATGACATTATGGAGATATACTAGAAAATAGTCTTGGAACTGTACGGTTTCAACTCATCCGTAACTCTGAAACGGCTTTCTGTTTGAATAGACATTTTAATTTGTTTACTGAAATTTTTATATTTGAATACTAATATTGCATGTAAATTTCCAGCTTTCTGTAAAAAGGTCTCACTAGCAATCCCTTCTGCTTGATATTTTACAGTCAGATGTCTGGTCAGAATATCAATGTAAGTTTTTAAAAAGGAGAAATATTTATTTAAGTTAATATGCATATTAATGTGACTATTACTTATTCTAATATGAATATTAATGTGAGGCTTTAGCAAAACTTTCTTCTTAATCCTCTTACTAATAGGTTAAGTTTGTATTTGCAATAATAAATAAAGACTCGGTAAAATTTATTTAGAAAGTCTTAGTGCGTCCTCATATTTCACTGGCCAAGTAGTCTAAGTTGACCATTAAGATGTCTGACTCATTCAATCTAAATATGTTACCATCTAGTTTCATCAGAGTCTAGTATTTAAACGGAGGAGTGAATTCTAAGTGTTAAACATTACATTAGTGTTTTACAACTTATTTCCTGAACTAGGTGTTTTTGAGATACGAACCAACCACAACTCAGTTACAATAAATAATTTGCTTGGGGTCAAAGCCAACTGTTTTAGATTCCGTCATATAGTGTTTTCTATTATATCAGTGAAGCACAATGAATAATTACTAACTTACTTATGTTAACATTCGAAAATACAAAACCGATTTCTATTGTTTCCATAGTAGACTAATAAAACCTTTCTATTTGTATTCAAGCGGCACTCAAACTAAATTTCCAATCAGTCAGCATTTTAATGTTAAGGTTATTAGAATGAAAAAAATATATATCATAGCCTTCTAGATGGTAATTAGTTTATTTACATCAATTATATTTTAGTTCTATAAAATATGCTAAATATTTTGAGAAGAACATGTTATAGAAGGGTCCACATGGACAGAGCTCCATTTGTGCAAATATTTATTGAAAAATACATTCTGTTTTCCTGCAATGGTACAAATGAGAACATTATCAGAACACTTTTATACTTCCCAGGAATATTATATAGTCCTTGCTATAATTCACTACACCAACATGACTAGCTTAGGCTTTGTTCCACTTATTGAGCCATAATTGTATCTCAGCCTGTCATTTGGAACATACCTGAGGGTACAGATAGATAATCTGAGTGTCTTTATAAGATTCATATATACTTATAAGATTTCTATAGCTTGAGTGTCTTTATAAGATTTATATATTTATAAGATTTATATAGCTTGAGTGTCTTTGTAAGATTTATATTTATTATACTTATATACACGTAAATCTTTGTAAGATTTATGTATCTATATGTATAATAGCGTACACTTATTAAGTAGACGATGTTAGTCATTTGCTGCTGTAAACTGAAAAAATAATGTACTTGAAGACAGATTTTCCCCAAGTGTTCCATAACAAGTTCCCTTTGTGGGAGGTTATTAGGTGCTATATGAAAGAGGTTTCCTTGGTTTGGAAAAAGCTTGAAAAATGCTGGGTTAATTATATTTTAAAAGATATATTCAGAACTTTTAATAAACTAAGGTGCTCTGCCGCCTAGATGATAGAAATAGTGAATACAGTGTTGCACGAACTGAACTAGTAGTTTTGTTTTTTTGCATAAATATGTAATGGATCTTTAGCTGTGCCCTAGAAATGAGAGATGTAGTATTTTCTTTAGCTCTCAGTTCTCAGTAAGTTTTAATCTCCGTTTTGACTCTTCTTTTCACATGCTTTGTGACCTGAATGTAATCAACTTTTGTAAATGTTTCCTGTGTATACTAAAAAAGGTATATTCTCTAATTATTGTACACCATGCTCTATTAATACCCATAAGGTCAGGTTTTAAATATATTGTTGGAGTCTTATATTTTCTTGCATTTCTTTCTATCTACTTGAGTTATTTGTTGAGAGCTATAATCTGTCTGTTCCTTTAAATATTTTGAAGTCTTCTTATCAGGTATATATATTGTAGAACAGTATAACATATTTCCAGTGAATTGTTTATCATTAGGTATTAACACTCTTTATCTACATTTTTGTATCTATTTTGTCTGATGTTAAATTTGTACTTTCTTATTTTTAATAGACTTTTGGACTTGGGATTAATTTTAGATTTACAGAAAAGTTGCAAAGATTGTAGAAAGTGTTCCCTTATCCCTCTCCCAATTTCCCCTAATGTTAGCTTCTTACATAACCACAGTACATTTGTCAAAACTAAAAAAACCCACGTTGGTACATGGCTACTAACTAGACTCCCGATGTTATATTATTTTGATTTTGCTCATTTCTCACTATTGTCCTTTTCTTGTGCCAGGATCCAATCCAGTTTACCACAATGCATTAGACATCACGCACCTCTCCTTCATCTCCTTTGGTCTGTGACAGTAGCTCAGGCTTTTCTTGTTTTGCATGATGATGAGAGTGCTGAAGGTATTGTTCAGATATTGAGGGTAGAATGTCCCTCAATTTGTGTTTAACGTTATCTCACGATTAGACTTGGGTTAGGTATGGATTTGGGAAGAAAGACCACAGAGGTTAAGGGCCATTCTCATCATACCCCATCAGGGGTACATGATGTCAACATCGTTTATCAATGGTGATATAACCTGGGTCACTTGGTTAATGTAGTGTTTGCCAGTTTTCTACCTTGCAAAGGTAAAGATACTGTTTTTTCACTCTCCGTGCTCTCTTCTATGGCGCAAGTTGTTCACACTCAAGGGGAAAGGATTAAGCTCCAACTCTTAGAGAGGAGAGTACCTATATATATATTATTCAGAATTCTTCTCTAAGGAAGATTTGTCTCTTCTTCTTCATTTATTTATTTATTCAATTATTTATTTATATCACTATGGACTTAAGTATATTCTTATATTTTGGATTATAGGTTATGTACTTTAATTATTTGTCTGATATTGCTTTGCCATTGTGTCCTTTGTAAACAACGTAGTTGAACATTTAAAAAATTAATCTCACATTTTGTCTTTTGAATTGAGAGACAGCCTGTTTAAAATTGTTGAGACACTAGGGGCTGGCCCGGTGGCCTAGTGGTTAAGTTCCTGTGCTCCGCTTCAGCGACCCAGGAAATAGAGGAAGATGGGCATGGACGTTAGCTCAGGGACAATCTTCCTCAGCAAAAAGAGGAAGATTGGCAAGAGATGTTAGCTCAGGGATAATCTTCCTCACCAAAATAAATAAATAAATAAAATTGTTGAGACACTGACGTACTGGGATTTACTTTACTTCAACACATTTTTCCTTTCCCTTCATCACCCTCCAGTATCAGCTTAACTAATAAATAAGTTAAACATTTTAAAAATTCTTTTCATGACTACGTTAAAATAATACACGTACTCGCTGCATCCCAAATTAGTCATTATTATATTGCTTTATTAGCAATTAATTGTTTACATTTATCCACAAATTGTAAGATAATTCCACTGGATATAGTTTATAGGAGAACATTCTTTTTCCTTCTGTACTTTTACGATGTCACTATTTTCTTCTGGCTTGCATAGTATTGATGAGATGTCGGCTAAAATTCAGACCATTTTCCTGGCTCTCTGTCTTCAACATCTGTCCCTATCTGTGATTTTCAGCAGTTTATAACATGCCCAGGTGTGTTTTTATTTGTATATATCCTTTTTGGGGTTCTCTGAGCTTCTTGGATTTGTAGTTTGTTGTCCTTTATTAATTTTGGAAAGTTCTCAGGCATTATTTCTCCAAATAGTGTTTCTTTTTTACTTCCAGGATTTAAATCACACATATGCTAGACCATTTGACAGTATTCAACAGCTATCAGATGCTGTGTTTGTGTTCTTTATTTTTTTCTCTCTCTCTGTTTCTTTGCATTTCAGTTTGGATAATTTCTAGTGTCCTATCTTCAATGATTATTTTCCCTGCCATACCAGGTCTACTACTCTGTCAAAAGAATTCTTCACCTTTAATAACGTCCTTTAATTTCTACCATTTACATTTTACTTTTTTTGTTGTTTTTTTTTTTTTTTTGTGAGGAGATCAGCCCTGTGCTAACATCTGCCAATCCTCCTCTTTTTTATCCGAAGAAGACTGGCCCTGGGCTAACATCTGTGCCCATCTTCCTCCACTTTATATGGGACTCTGCCACAGCATGGCTTGCCAAGCCATGGGTCGGTGTGCACCCGGGATCCAAACCGGCGAACCCCGGGCCACCACAGCGGAGCGCACGCACTTAACCGCTTGCGCCACCAGGCCGGCCCCAATTTTACTTTTTAAACAATATTTTTCTGTTTTTCTGATATAATCCATGTTTATACATGTGGTTCATTTTTTCCACTAGAGCCTTTCATGTATTGACCAGAGTCATTTCATAGTCCCTGTCAGTTATTTCCAATATCTACATATTCTCTGTGTCTGTTCAGTTGTCTGCATTATCCCTTGTTAATAAGTGTTTGCCTCACTTGGTTTTTTGTGTGTCTCATCATTTTTGATTCAGTAATGGACACCGTGTGTAAAAAACAGTTGAGACGGAGGTAAATAGCATTTATGCCCAGAATGGGCAAACCTTGTCTTCTAACATGCCCTTACCATGGGGGATTGAGTCTGTCTAGTAAGGAGTTGAGATGGTTTGAATTTTGATGTTGCTATAATTATCTCCAGCACATACTCCAAATTTTTCCTACTGCTTGCAGCTGCTACCAAGTGGATAGTGTGGGACCTAGAGCGGTAAGGACTTATTTTCAGTGTTTATGCTCCACACTCCACCAGACTGTTCTTGATTGTTACTCAGAGCGATTCCTGTAGGGGAGGCAGGGAAGATACATTAGATTCCCAGGACTGCAGTAACCACGTACCACAAACTGGGTGGCTTAAAACAAAAGACGTGTATTGTCTCACAGTACCGGAGGCTAGAAGTCTGCAATCAAAGTGTTAGCAGAGCCATGCTTTCTCTAAGTCTCTCTGGAAGAATCTAGTCCATGCTTTTCTCTTAGCTTCTAGTGTTGCCAGCAATCCTTGGCATCCCTCAACTTGTAGATGCGTCACTCTAATCCTGCCTCTGTTATCACATGGCATTCTCCCTATGTGTCTCTGTCTTTGTCTCCTCTTCTTATAAAGACATCAGTAACATTGGATTATGGTCTACCCTCATGCTCTCCCCTTAACTTGATTACATCTGCAAAGACCCTATTTCTAAATAACGTCACGTTCCCACAACTAAGGTGCTAGAGAGGAGGGTTTAGGATTTCAACATACCTCTTGGAGGGCACAATTCAACCTATGACAATATCTTGATTCCTCTTCACCAGCCTATGTTATGCAAGCGCTGTGTGCCTGGTTTTTGCGGTAGATTTTAGACAGCATTATTGCCCACCCTGCATAGTATCTGAACTCTGCCTTGTATTTTGGGGAGCCTGGAGCGAGAGGGAATTTTCTTCCCCACTCCAGCAGTAACAGACATCTTCTTAGTTTCTTTGCAAGATCCTGGCCCCTAGCAGGTATTCTTGTTCCTCTACCATAGGCAAAATGTTCGTCTTGTACCCATCGCTCAATCCCTCAAATGCAGTGCATGGGCCTTGGGGCAGGAGAGGTTTTTACTCCCCACTCAGCAGCTTCTAGCTCTTGATTAACTTGTAAAAAGGGTGTGAGAGATGGGTGGGGTTTGTTGCATTTGCAACACTGAGAGAGCCCTCTTATGTTTTCTGCTCTAACCTCATTCTTTCTCATGAAAACCTGGCGGAGGCTCATGGGAAATAGCTAGTGAATGAGTATGGACTCCTTGGGCTTCACAGAGGTTCTAAATCTTCCCAGTATCAGCTTTTAGGAATTTGTTAAATTTTAGCTGTTTCCTTCCTACCAGCTTTTGGTGGCCACACACCTCTTCCTCCAATACTCTCCCAATGGTGGAACGATGTGTCCATCTTTGGAATTTAGTTCACTTGGTTGTCATGTGACCTCAGCTCTCTAATAGACTCAGGAGAAGTTAGGGTTCTGTAGATTACCCAGCCTTTTCTCACTGTTAGCGTGGGAATGATGTTCCCTGTGGCTTTCTGTATCTAAGCCAAAGCAGAACTGTATTACTCACAGTTTAATATTTGTTTTGTTCACATGTTCCTGTTTGAATTTCAATTATTATTTCTGGTCAATTTTTTGTTTTCTGAAATTTATCATTTGGAAGTTATTTTATTGAAAATATATTCATAATAAACTATTTTTCCCAGCGCAGAAGCTGGTGTCATTCTAATTGTTTCTTTGTGAACAATTTGTTTCTCAGTGGAGGATAAATTTAGCTCTTACATTTATCATTGATATTCCAAATTGTACTAAGAAATGTCTGTCTTAGTCACTTGGGCTGCTATAACAAAAATGTCACAGACTGGTTGGTTTATAAACAAATAGAATTTTTTTTCTTACTTTCTGGAGGCTGGGAAGTCTGCAGTCAAGGCACTACCAGATATAGTGTCCAGTGAGGGCCCCTTTCCTGGTTCATAGATAGCTGCCTTTTCACTGTGTCTTCACATGGCAGAAGAGAATGAGGGAGTCTCTTTTTATAAAAGTACTAATGCCACAAACATTCGGTTTATATATATTTGTGTTTGAAATATTTTCATTTTTCTGTTTCAGAACCACTATGATACCTGTATCTGAGAATTCATGACTCACATTAATTTTGGAGATTTCTCAGCCTTATTATTTTGAATATTGCCTCTCCCCATTGACTTTCATTGCTATTTCTGGACACTCTGGTGGACATATTTTGCACATTCAAATTCTAGTCTTCATTTTTTAACTTCTTTTATATATTTTAATTTCTTAACTTTTCATGTCAGTCTTTTAATTTCTTAACTTTTCATGTCAATCTTTATTTCCAGAATAAATTTACTTGGTGCCTTTTAAATTATTTTGTTAAATTTTTATGTTTTGATGCATTTTTGATGACTATGACCATCTGAAGCGTATTTATTTATGGCTTCTACCTATGACTTTATTAACTGAGAGTCTTTGGTGTCTTGTTCTAATGTTTACTGCTGCACTTTGCTTGTGATGGATCATTTTTTTATGTGTTTCGTAATTTTGAAATGCGATTTCACATTTCTTACGGCTCTAACCTTGGGAATCCTGTCTGGATGAGAATGAGGGCATCCTTCCAGATTTATGTTTGCTTATTACCAGGCACCCTAGGGGCATAAGTAACTAGAGATTGGTTTTAAATTGTATTTTTTCTTCAGATATCATAGACCATGTAGATAACAGAATTTGAGAAACAAGGCTATAGTTCTTTTATTTTTCCTGATATATTTTATGGTTGCTGATTTTTTAAAAATAGTAATCAAAGAGATGTGTTCCTTACAAAAAGAATATCATAGACATATTCGTTCAATAAATTTATGTGAAGCAATGGCTAACATTCAAATTGTTATACTCCAAATATGGAGAATAAAATAATGATATTATTCTGGGGCCGGCCCGGTGGCGCAAGCGGTTAAGTGCGCGCGCTCCGCTGCGGCGGCCCGGGGTTCGCTGGTTCGGATCCCGGGCGCGCACCGACGCACTGCTTGGTAAGCCATGCTGTGGCGGCGTCCCATATAAAGTGGAGGAAGATAGGCACAGATGTTAGCCCAGGGCCGTCTTCCTCAGCAAAAAAAGAGGAGAATTGGCGGATGTTAGCTCAGGGCTGATCTCCTCACAAAAAAAAAAAAAAAAAAAAAAAAAAATAATGATATTATTCTTATATGATATTATAATGATATTTATCTGAGCAATTTACCTTTGGGCAGTAAAAAATAAAAAAAATACCTTATAATTGCAATGCAGACAAATTTAAGGCCACGAGAAAGATACCATTGCAATGAGGGATTCTCAGGAGCAGGGATTTTCATTTCTCTGTCTAACTTTCTTTATTCTTTCCAATATTCCAGACCTGAGAATTCCTACATGCCTAATGTATTTTCTTGATCATATTTTTCCACTCTTTAGCCTTTAGTCCTGCCTTCTAACAGGATTTCGCAGCTCATGGTATACACACATGACTATACATAGATGTAAAAATTCAGAGCAAATAAATTGCATGAAATCAAAGAACTAAAAGTAGACCAAACACATTAATTGTCTTGAGTCATAGTGACCTGTGACTTTGGATACACTATTGTTTCTTCAAGAAAAAACCTCTCATATAGTGCAAAATTCTTCTAAACAAAGCTGTTTATATTTTATACTAGTTGTAGTGTAAAAGGTATACACAATATATAAGTTGTTAGAGTCAAGATTAATTTTGGCCTCGTTCGCTTGTTGACTCTGATAACCTTTAAGAAATGGTTATATATGCTTAATATACAATGCCATAATATACTGTTACATACCATAATGCTCATATGGTATACAAGAAGCAAATATTAGCTGACTCGGAACGGGCAATTCAATGTGTGTTCAATAAATAAGTCACCCTGGCAGAGATACACTTAGAAACTACTGAGACGCCCATTGGTGAATCTGTATTTTGTATATTGTTTGTGTTGGAGAGTTGCTGGGAGCTTATTGAGACCTCAGTGCTCAAGGAATTTTTCTAATGCTGATAGTCTAAGTCAGTAGTTTCCAAATGGAGGTCTCATAAAAATCTGGTAGATTGAGTTGTCCCCCGAATAATGAGTTTTCCTGGTAATACCTAAGGTTTTTGGTTGTTTGAATCTGATAGCATGGACCATTTCTAGGACAGAGAGTTGTACCCAAGGGCATTAATTGAAATAAGCTCCAATGCTGTACAGGTATTGTTTTAATTCTCGTTAACCATAAATACTTAAAATTGCAAACACCTAGTCCTGGCATTTCCTCTCCCCCTTTGCTGCTTGTTTTTCCCCATAACACTTCCACCATCGCCATGCTTTAGGTTTATTGATTTACTCTTTGTTGTCTACCATTAGAATAAAAGCTCCATGAATATAGAGGTTTTGTCTGTTTTGTTCACTGTTTGTGTACATTTGTTGTTAGTGCTGTCAAGTGAATTTCAACTCCTAGCAACCCTGTGTCCAGCAGAGCAGAACCCTGCCCGGTCTGTCTGCACCATCCAGCACTCTATCACCTTCCAGCACTCTATCAAACAATGCTCCACTGCTATTCATAGAGTTTTCAAGGCTAATTTCTTCAGAAGTGAGTGACCAGGTCCTTCTTCCTAGTCTATCTGAGTCTGGAAGGTTTGCTGAACACTGTCCACCATGAGTGACCCTGCTGGTATTTGAAATACCGGTGGCATAGCTTTCAGCATCATAGCAACTTGCAGCCACTACAGTATGACAACTGACAGACGAGTGGTTCCCCGACCAGGAAAGGAACCCTGGCCATGGCAGCGAGAATGCCAAATGTTAACCACTAGAGGACCAGGGCTGGCTTTGTACACATAGGTAGCTCCAAAGCCCGTTATTCGATTAATTCAGCTTTTATCTCAATTCACTTTCACCAAGAGGGTGAGCAAGCCTGATTATTTCACCTGGAATCAAACATTCACACCTGTGGCATTAGGGGAAGGATTGTATGGAATACAGGCGTACCTTGGAGATATTGTAGGTTCGGTTCCAGACCACCACAATAAAGCAAACATCACAATAAAGCCTGTCACATGAATTTTTTCATTTTCCAGTGCATGTAAAAATTATGTTGACACTATACTGTAGTCTATTAAGTGTATAATAGCATTATGTCTAAAAAAATATATACATACCTTAATTTAAAAATATCTTATTATTAAAAAAATACTGGTCTTGGGTGACCAGGTACATTGTCAATGAGCAGTAATATTTTGAAAGGAATCTTTCTTCTGCACAGTAGTTCTCAACAGTGGGCTGAAAATATTCAGTAAACCATATTGTAAACAGATGGGCTGTCCTCCAGGCTGTGTTGTTCCATTTATAGAGAGAGCACAGGCACTGTAGATTTAGCATCATTCTTAAGGGCCCTAGGATTTTCAGAATGGTAAGTGAGCATTGGCTTCAACTTAAAGTCACCAGCTGCATTAGCCCCTAACAAGAGAGTCAACCTGTCCTTTGAAGCTTTGAAGCCAGGCATTGACTTCTCCTCTCTAGCTATGAAAATCCTAGATGGCATCATCTTCCAATAGAAGGCTGTTTCAACTACATTGAAAATCTGTTGTTTAGTGTAGCCACTTTCATTAATGATCTTAGCAAGATCTGGAGAACTTGCTGTAGCTTCTAGATCGGCACTTGCTGCTGCACCTTGCACTTTCATGTTATGGAGATGGCTTCTTTCCTTAAACCTCATGAACCAACCTCAGCTAGCTTCAAACTTTTCTTCTGCAGCTTCCTCACCTCTCTCAGCCTTCAGAGAATTCAAGAGAGTTAGAGCCTTGCTCTGGATTAGGCTTTGGATTAAGGGAATGTTGTGACTGCTTTGATCCTCTATCCAGACCACTAAAACTTTCTCTATATCAACAATAAGACTGTTTCACTTTCTTATCATTTGTGTGTTCACTGGAGTAGCACTTTTAATTTCCTTCAAGAATTTCCTTTTTTTTCGCATTCACAACTTGGCTAACTGTTTGACACAAGAGACGCAGCTTTTGGCTTATCTCAGCTTTCAATACACCTTCCTCACTAAGCTTAATCATTTCTAGCTTTTGATTTAAAATAAGAGACAGACATGGGACCTTTCCTTTCACTCGAACACTTAGAGGCCGTTGTAGGGTTGTTAATTGTCCTAATTTCCACATTGTTGCATCTCAGGGAATAGGGAGGGCTATGGAGAAGGAGAGAGATGGGGGAACAGCCATTCAGTGGAGAAGTCAGAACACACACACTTAATAAGTTGGCCCTCTTAGATGGGCGCAATTCAGGGCATCTCAAAAAAATTACAATAGTAACATCAAAGACCATTGATCACAGATCACCATAAAAACTATAATACTAATAAAAATGTTTGGAATAGTTTTGAGAATTACCAAAATGTGACACAGAGACACAAAGTGAGCAAATGTTGTTGGGAAAATGGTGCCGATAGACTTGATCTACACAAAGTTGCCACAAACCTTCAATTTGTAAAAACTGCAATATCTGTGAAGTGCAATAAAACAAGGTATGCTTGTACAAGATTCCTTAAAGAACGGGATATGGAACAGAAGAAAATGGAAAGTGTCTATCTCAGTACTACTCTATGAAATAAACTCTCATGACCTTCAAGTTATCAAAAAAGAAAACGATGATCAGGGAGATTAAGAAATTTATTCAAGCACAGCAAATGATTATCTGATAGAAAATGAATAGGACTCCAATTTTTCAGATTCGCTATTTTCTAACAACTGCAACAATAGACTAGACAAAAGTTCCCCAAAGAATATTTCACTTCACCTCAGATCAGGCAGGCTGCCACACTTTGCGCCAGGAAAAAACGTCATTATTCAGTGAGGCCAGGCCCAACATAAACAGCTTGCATTTTTACCATAAATTCCAGACAAGGAGGAGAGACAAGGTCATCTGATTCATCCTTCTTGGACAAGTAAAAAGATCCAGTTTATAAAGAAAGTAGCAGAAGATGATTAGAGAAAAATAAGTGCATTTGGTATTCTGTCTCTAAGACCTGTTTTCCAAATGTTTTACTTTTATAAATCCAGATAAATCTTTATTAACACTGTAACAAAATCAGTACACTGATTATTTGATATCATAAATCCCTTTTAATATGCAATATGCTAAATTTTGGGTAGCATGGTGGCCAGAGAGATAAGCCTTCCTGATTTAGAGAAAAACACAGTTTTCAACCTTTCAAATATGTTTGAGTTATCAATTTCAATTACTATATATATTATGTCAAGACATAAATCTGTTAAGAAAATGAGATAATATGTGAAAAATTCAGTCGACCTGGATTATTTGGCAATACAACAAACAAAAATATTCAATATATACCATACAGTATGAACTTTTTGCAAAAAATATTTAATATTTTGAATTCTCACAAATCTGAATTGAAGTAGGCTGAGTATATCACATCTGTGACATTTTACAGGTAAGGCATTGCTCTTACATTGTCCTGTTTAGCCTGTGGGACATTATTTTCAACCCTACACTGGTCTCGCCACAGGCATTACAATTTGTCAGAGGCTGTGAAGAATCACTCATCTTTGATAAACAGTCGATGAGATGCAAGAAATGGAGATAAGGAAGAGCTGCATTTAGTTGGATTAGGAAAAAAAGACACTTTCAAAAAATTTATAATGATTAGCCAATTTTATCTTTTGCTTGCTGTTATAATTCCATACCCTGTCTGTTTGAGGTAATATTCTAGTTGATGAATGAAGGTAAATTATTATTTAAATAATGAGTATCTGAAGCATTTAAGTCACTAGGAGAACCTGAAGGCTCTCAGCATCCTTGGTACTCAGGACCACTCAACTATATCCTGCCAAAAAGTGGATACATTTTAAGAATTTCAATCTAACACTTCGAATATACAAAAGAAAGACTGCTTATTTGACCTTCAGTTTGTACCCCACATGCTTATATATTGATTTTTACATAATTCAATGCTTCTAGGGTTTCACTGTAAAGTGGTATTGGGGTGTTGCTTCATTAATAAGGAGATTCGTGGATATCAAGTGCAAAAAGACATTCAATAATGGATATAGCTAAATATGTACTTATATACACAAATCCACCCCCTAATCAGATGGGGTTGCCTGAAGTCATTAAGCTATCTTTTCCGTATCATTTTAGGTGAACTATGCTTTCTATGTAGAAAATCGCTCCATACACTCGCCTATTTATAAGAAAGTCACAAGTATTAGCATGTTCCCTAAAACAGCATCAGATGAAGATGTAAAAATATGTTTCACGGTTTATTTTTGAGAATTAAACCCTCAGCATTAATTACAGAATAACAAACTTTTTTGAGAACAAAGTTAAAAATAAAGTTAAAAAATAACAAACCGTTTTGAGAATAACAAACCCCTGAGTGTCTTTGAACATATACCTGAAATAGTCACTTGAAACTGATGAAAACTAAGTCTGAGACAATGTTAGTTTTAGTCGGTGTTTAGATTCCCATCTTATCTATTTGTTCTTTGGAATTGAAGAGCTCTTCTTCCACCGTAACATTTGAACTAAATAACTTGGGGGCAATCTAAAATGTACCATCAGTGTGTCAGGCAGTAGTCAAGTTCCAGCTTACTGAATTTCGCCTGTAGCCAAGTGAAGATAGAACAGGATTGTTTTGTGTTCCAAATATAAACACAGCAGTTATCCTTGTCAGCAGTTGCTACTCAGATGCATGTATGGTTTTCCCCTTAAAATTCAAAGCAGTTTTTCTTGCTATCTTGAATTATTTTTATGCATTTTAACATTTGGAATAGCAACAATGGTAAGCCAGAAGTTAATGTTGTGATCTATTCATTTTGTGAATGTTTAAATTATCCTCCAAAATAATCTATCCCTTAAGAATTTGGAATGGTGATTACCTTGGGGGCTGGGCAATGCATGGAAGAGGGCCAAGGGGTTTGTGTGTGCAGGTACTCATCCCTTTCCTTGATCTGGGTCTGGAGACACAGATGTGTTTAGATTGAGAACATGCATCAATCTGTACAATTATGTTCTGTTGACTTATCTGTATGTATATTTATTTCACTAATAAGTGAAATAAAATAAGTGTTCTTTTTCAGTTATTTTCTAAAACAAAAGTTAAAATAGTACAGAAAATTAGATTTCTTATTCATGTTAGACCATTCTGGGATATTTTAATCATATAAAAGCAATAAGACTGATGAAAGATAAAGTAATATGGACAATACAATATTAAATGTTGACTGAACTGCTGCATTATCCTCTTTTTAATTTTTAAAAAGGCTAAGTCTGGCATGAAAATAACCAGTGCTTGCAAATAACTTTATAATTTATGACCTTTTACAGCATTATTGTCTGGTAAATAAAATACTTGCAACTATTTTAAGGAAGATCTATGACTCAATAATGATAATTATTATGTATAATTATTATATAGTCGTATACTTACACATTATTGTAAATAATTAGATATAGAATATAATTTTATAATATATAATATAATTATAATTAGATATTATAGAAGAGGAAGAACTATTCCTCTACTACCCTCTAGATCGTTCTGGCCGGTCTAAGAATTAAATTGCCATGGGACAGACTAACAAGAGAAAATCAGACAAAGTTTAATAGCTTGTATACATGAGAGAAACCCAGGAAAACTGAGTAACTTGCCAAAATTGCTGAAGCCTCCATCTTAAATACCAACTTCAGCCAAAGACAGAGGAGGATGTTGGGGGTAGGGGGTTGGGACTCCAAAGGGGAGGAAGGCAATTTACATGGAGATGGAAAGCAAATGTTTGATAAACAAAGGCCATCTATAGACAATGTGAAAAGAGAGAGAGAGAACTTTGATAAGGATCAGCTTAGCAAGGATCCTCCCAGTCTATCATACCCAGAGATATCTCTGGTGATGGCCTGTCCTGAGGACAGGCCTTCTATCTTAAATTCTTTTAGGCAGTTAGGAGGAAGGTCTATATTTCCTTCAGAACCTTTTGTCCTTAAAAATAATCAAGCCAAAGAGACACATTTTGGGGTGGCCAATTCTGATCCCCCATGATACACAATATAATTATATAGATTATTGCAAATTATTAGAATAATCTATCATTAATATTACTTGTCAACAGCTAAATTTTGAATATTCCATTTTCTTCAATATTGACAGTATATCTCTTCTGTTAATTTAAATTTAGTATAAATAAATTTATTTATTATTTTTAAAGTCTATTTATATAACTACATTAAGCCCCCATACTCAAAATACTTAAAAATATGAAACCAATGACTTTAAAGATACCAAATTCACTTGGTAACAAACATATTTCTCTTTATGTTTATGATATGAGAAAATAAAAAGGCATAAAAATTAGGTTATTTGTTGGAGCTCACTGTGATAAAAAGAACAATCGAAATGCCTCCCATCCTACTCTGATTTCTGCTCATTGATCAACAACATTAACATTTTAAAAGTAGAACCAACTGGGGGGCCAGCCTGGTGGTGTAGTAGTTAAGTTTGCGTGCTCCAATTCCGTGGCCCAGGGTTCGCAGGTTTGGATCCCGGGCCCACACCTACGCACCACGTATCAAGCCACGTTGTGGCAGGCATCCCACATATAAAGTAGAGGAAGATGGGCATGGATGCTAGCCCAGGGCCAGTCTTCCTCAGCAAAAAAAAGAGGAGGATTGGCAACGGATGTTAGCTCAGGGCTAATCTTCCTAATCAGAAATAAAAAAAAATAGAACAAACTCTTCTTTGAGGAATGTCAACACAGAAATATCAGGAAGTTTTACATTCTGAAAAAAAAAAAATGTATGTGCTCTTTTTTCCTGCATCCATTTCTTTCTTGCCTAAAATACACTTTTAACAATTTTTTCCAAACTGAAGTCCTACAACTGCTTTATCTACACTAAAATCTCCCCCTGAGGTAGGCCTTTACGTGGCACCCAGTCAGGAGATGAACATCAGAACACATGTTGCTTACCACCATGTTAACAAATCCTGACAGAAGAGCAAATGAAAAGATATAATAATTCAAGTGAAGTGGGATTTTGAGCAAATGTCTAAATTGCTCAGTCACAGATCTGGACTCAGTGGAATTATCAGCCACTGAAAGCCTGCCGCGTGGTTTCTTTGCTGTGTCATTCCCCGCATCTGTGGCAGCTTTAAGCTTCCCCTGCATGATAGACAAGCAGGTTTCATAGCAGCAGCCTCTGCAGTGCATGCCTGCAAAGCCTCTCCAGGGTTCAAACCGCCAGAAAGCAGGACCGGATTGGAATTAGAAGCTTGAATTTTCTATCCAGAGAAGTAAACAGTACATAGCCTAGAAGTTTTTTCCTCTTCATTTAAAAACACAGATGAAATTTAGCTGCTGGAGCATTGCTCAATCCCCCACCATCTCAACGAGTTCATACTGTGTAAATATTGTGATCTTAATAAATAAATACTGAAGCACAGCTGGCGCCGGCAAGATATCACTGTTAGGTTGCTGTGGCCCTGTTATCACCAGTGGGTGTTGCTAATTATTCTCAGAACTGAGGCTCTGGCATAGGAGGGGAAAGGAATGCAGGGGAAAGTCAACAGAGGTTGAAACAAAAATAAAACATTGTTTGTTTCTGTCCATAGCAAGGGCATTCCACCCTTGTGAAAACCAGAGATACATATAAGGTAGGTATGTGAGTTGCTTTTCTCCATAAAAATGATTTACCAACACTATTTATTTCAGCCCTTGATTGCATTCCAGCTGATTAAAATTCACACCACTTGTTTGTAGGGCGAGAGGAGGTAATTGAGATGTTCAAAGGACTGCGCTGTGAACCTGAATGTCTTAAATGAATGAGTTTACCAAGAGAAAGGATTTTGTTTTCTTCCTCCTTCCTATTCTGGCAGGTGTGTTAATGACCTAGCTTTGCACATTGCACACAAAAGAGGTTCATTGTGTGTAACTGTCTTGACTTGAGAAAGCAGATGTTCTTTAGACATATTGTCAAGCAGAAGAGGAGCTGCATATGAATTGCTACATTCTTTTTTGAAAATGCCAAGGTTAATTTTTAATTGCTGGCGGCAGGGTAGACCTGATGACCACAGCATTCTGCTCAGGTAGAGCTTCTGCTGGCTCATCACATTATTACTGCCTCTCGAGTAATGTTTTTTGACTTTGAGCCCGATGGATAAGCAGAGTACTGTCAAATGGCTTCTGGCATTGTGTTGTGTTGTTATGTTAAAGAATCGACTCTCATTTACCACTCTCAGCGTTTCATTACACAACAGGGAGGTGTGACTTCAGAGAATGCACATTACCCTAAGTACCAGTCAGATTCTTTCTCCTAGTTCTCCTCACATCTCATCTTCTTCCCTAGTCTTACTCTTGGAAACCCTTCTCCAACCCCTTAACAACCTCCTTCTCCCCCACATTGTTAAAAGGCCTTGGATTTTAAAAGATGATTTGGAGCTGTTCTTGTGTCTCTCACAGGGGCATCTCTGTCTCCTAAAATCTATTACAGGGTCTGAGACTGTTGGCAACCCCTTGCTGCTTTATTCAAGAATGTCTCAACAGGAGGCAGTACATTATGGGGTTTTTCTAGCCTAGGGAAGAAAAACGTTCAATACTTAACTGAAACTGTAGGGACATTTCTGTCAGGCAAAGTAAGTTAACTTACTTTCTTATTTTGCCTGGATTATTCAAGCAAAACCATTCTCCATGTTATTCTGTGTCCCAAATAAATTTATAAACCAGATAATAGAGCTATTACAGCCTGAAACAGATTGGATTTGTTTTGACTAATCCTAGCCGAATGTTGTTTCTATAGTTGCCTGCTTGACTCGCGTTATTAGTAAAGTGATATTCACTTCAATTAAACAGAGAACATAATTAGCATCTTGCATAGTTCTCAAGCATAACAATCATTGATGCCAGGGGCACAATTCAAAAAGGCAATATTTACTAGTGGGATGTGTGCATGAACTGGGCACCATACAACTTCTCAAACTTGGGACAGCATCACTCTCATTTCCTGCAGTATTTGCTTTCAATAATGGCAACCATCTAAACCCCATCTTTGTAAAGGTGTGACATCAGCAAAATGAATGTAGCAAAATCTAATGTGTTAGCAGTGTGTATGATATATCTGTGTTTCCCTTGAACATTTAAAATATCCTATGGCATCCCTCTGAGTCTCTTTGCACAATTTAGGAACCATGAGCTTAGAGGTTATTTTTTGTTCAATGTATTGGCCTTGATCAATATCAGTGATCCCTACGATATATTTCAGGATTTTTTAGTATGAAAAGAAGTACACTCTGTCAATTGAGATCTTTCATGGATCTTGATTTGCCACCAAACCTAGTAGATCTTTTTCCATGTTTTCCTTAGATTAAAGTCATGTATATTAAAACCATATGTAGTCATTGTGTCATATTTTATTACCTGTTGGTTGTTGGCCACAGCATTATATGTAGTGACTTGAGGCATGTTATTATTCATGAGCTATGAAACTTAGTTCTCATTATTATCCAAATCAAAGATAAAATGCAATCCTTTACTAATTTGAAGGCTGGCACACCATACTCTCAACTAATTTTAATGAATCAGGACTTACAGGTCCTGTGGCTTTATTTCTGTCCCCTGTTTGCTTCTCTGAAATTAGAAGCTATTATGCACAAATGTATCTCCTGAATGTCTCCTGGGGATTCCTTACATTCTTGTTAGAAGAGAGGACTGCTGGCTGGGATCATTTTACAATCGTCACGAGTGAAGAGTGTTAGCTATCAAATACTATACTTCTGAGACATGGAGAAGACTCCCTCAGGCCACTAATGTGTTTGGAATAGTTCATTAGTGACCACTTTTCTCAGGTAAATTCACAGAGAAGCTTCCTTTTGGTCAACTCACTCATCCCTATGGACTATTCTCTAGCCACATAAGCTATTCTCTAGCCCTATAAGTGGCAGGAGTATGATGACTTTTTGCCAACTTTGTAGAAGATGATTCTTTGCCTCCATGTGGCCCCTTCAGCAAGGTTACAATCTAGTGGGAAAGTTTCCCAATTAATTTAACATATGAGGCTCAAGTCTATTTTGTAGCATCAGAGTTTTGTTTTTGTTCTTTTTTTTTTAACCAGAATATTAAAAAGTCATCTCAAGTAAAGAGAACTATGCAAAGTAAAATATTCTGTCTTGTGAAAAATAGTAAAAGACTAGGGCAAATACATTATTAATATAAACTATGAATACATTTGCCCTAAATGATATAAAACTCCTTTGTGCTTTTACATGCTAAATTATTTTTCAGTATAGTTTTTTATAAACATCATAAAGATTTCAAAGGATGTTTCATTTGTTATTATAGACCTATTGCCTAGATTTTATTCTTAAATTTGTACCTTGGGACAATTCTAATAGTTGATTTTCTAAATCATGGTCATCATCATCATCAGAGATTTTGAATAATCCTAGAATGCAGTACTTTGAAAATTATATTTAGTATAATGTTCTCATTTGGTATGAAGTAACTGTCCTATAATATTAAGAATATGACTATTCTTATTTTATCTAGATAAAATTCATTCTAGAGCAATCCATGTATCATAGATCCTACCCTGTAAGAGTCACATTACTTAGATCTTAGTGCGTCTCTCACATTATAGCTACCCTCTTCCCCCAAAAAACAAAAAACAAAACAAAACAAAAAAACCAAGACTGTAAAACTGTCTATCCATGTCCTTTATCACCAAGATATACTTTTATATTTACAAAGACCTACTATATATTTTGAAGAACCACAGTTTATATTTGGCATCTGTTCTTATATCCTTTTAGAACTGCATTACTCTCTACTCTCTTACAAATTTGTGAAATTTTCTAGCTTTGTAATGATTAGTCAAATTCCTTCTCAGATAGTTCCCTGGTCTATATAATAGAAAGACAGACAGACACAATAAAAGGACAACAAAAATAGTGCACAGTAAAACAAACAAAAATATTATACAATGATATAGTACATGTATCATGAGAGAAAAAACATTCAGAACGAGGAGATAAATGTTCAGTTGAACTGAGTCAAGAAAGTTTCCTTGGAAGAATGTTGGAAACAGACTAAAAGGCAGAGAATAATAGAGAGGTGAGTGAAGGAGAGTTAGTGGGAAGAGAAGGAATTTTGGTATGGCTGAGATCTATGTTCAACTGCGGGGATGTGAATGTATGGGTGTGTGTATTCGAGAGGAATGAGTGAGGATGAGTGGGTTCTTGCTGGAGAAAAGCTGGAGAGGTCAACCAGGGCCAGTTCACTGAGGACTTTTAATAAAGTGAGGAACCTATTTACTTTTGGGATTTAGTTAATTACTCCAGTAACCTTGTGCAGGATGGGAAGAAGGGCTGGGAACCTAGGCAAAGAGATCAGATAGGAGATTAGAGGAGAGACCATTAAAACCATAGGTTCGCCAATCAGACATAGTCCAACTACTTAACAGCTGCCTGGTGTGGTTTAGGTTACGTAACGTTTCTAAGCCTCATAAGGAGGATAGTAGAATGACATACAGGTGATAGGCAGTTTAAATAATATAATTCATAGACACAGATTAACTCAATAAATGTTACATAATAAATGCCTAGGAAAGGAGAGATGATGGATTATACTTGTTTAGAGGTAGATTATTTAAAATATGATGATTGGTTAGATATAGGCAGGGAAAGATAAAAGAGATTGTAGAACAGAGTTCAGAAGATTACACCCTACGGGCCAAATTTGGCTAGCTACCCATTTTTGTAAATAAAATTTTATGGGAACAGAACCGTGGGCATTTACTTGTACACTGTCTTTAGCTACTTTCTCTTTACAATGGCAGAGTTGAGAAGTCATGATGGAGAACTTATGACCCTCAAAGGCTAAAATATTTACTCTCTGGCCTTTACAGAGAACAGTTTGTGAATCCAGTCAAAAATTGCCATTTATTATATTGGCAAATATTTTAAAATTATAAACTCCGTGTTTTCAGTGGTGAGCTCTAGGATCAGCACTCATGCTTCCTATAATGCCCACTTGCCCCTTATCCATCCTTCGCAAGTCTCTCTAATCACTTCAAGTCTCAAAAATATCTTTATTTGCTGTTCTTCAGTCTGATTTTACAGAGAAAGGAGTGTGATTTGAGTGCTTCTGAGAAGACCTCTGTAACCAAACAAACAAATACTTCCTTTGGCCAGTCTTGATATCTTAATTCTATCTCTGAAGTCTCCCAAACATGTTAAGTCTTCCAATTTCTAATCAAAATAAAACAAACTTGAGTATGCAAGCAAAAGTAGGCACATTGTGTAGACTGCTGATTTGGACAGCAATATTTATGACTTAGCGATGGGAAGGAAGAGAAAGAGAAAGAAAAGAGTGAGGAGGAGGCAGGAAGGACTTATGGAGAGTGAGAGAGAAGGATGTGAGAGTGAGAGAAAGAAACTTGGGGAGCATAATTAGAGGTCTGGAAGAAGAGCAGAGAAAGGGAAAAGCATGGGAACTGGGAAGGGACCTGGGATAGAAAGTTGACCTTCTTCAGTCTTTCCTTACCCTGGTTTGTAACCCTCTCTGTTAAAATGCTCGTTTTGTAGCCACCAGTAACCCACAGTTGGTGGAGAAAAGGGAACTGACATTTATTCTCACTCACCTGGGAATAACTAGTATTTGCCTTTTCAAAGAGATTTCTAATGACCCAATTTATGTAATACTCAGTTATGAAATTTTAGACCCTGTGTCAGGAAAATCAGAGTGATCTCACCTCTCAGAATATCACACCCCCAGGGCAACATCTCAGCATGACTAAGGCATTACAGCAGCATCTTCTGATGAAGAGCAACAGTAATGAAGAGGGAGTGTGGCATGATGGACTTTGGACTCAGAGAAAGTTGAGTTTTTGTGGAGATCCATCACTTGTTAGTGCGTCACGTTAAGTGAGTTACTCCAATTCTCCAAGCTTCAACATTTTCATATATAAGGTGAGCATAAAAATAACTCACATGGTGGTTGTGAGGATAAAAATCAGATATTATACACAGAAAGCATAGAGTTGAGTGTCTGGCATGTAGTATATGTTGAATAAATTGCAGGTGTTTTCTGATCATTGTTGCAATTATAGTCATTAATCATATAGTCATAATGGCAGAATGTCTAACAGAAACAAAGGCTAGTAGTTCATCACCAGAAGACTTGTATATGCTTTGAGTTTAGGAATAAAAATCTGAGCGCAGCCTTTTGGAACTGAAGGGATGTGCATTGTCAATGTCCTCTTGGAATCAGCCCTGCTCCCTCCATCCGCAATGGCCTGTAACTCCAGGAGCTGGCACTTTTCTAGACTTGGCTGATGTAAGAAATGATCAATTATCTTATAAAAAGCTGATGGAGCAGTGGTCTATTTAGGATCTGCAGTAAGGACCCTAATGAGATACGTAATCTTGACAGGTATAGTTCACTGATAAGAAATAAGAGGTTCTGGTGCAAGGGAAGGATAGGAGTTTGAGATGACCTGGAGAGTAGAATTTTCTTTGCTCTGCAGGTGTTCCCATTTAAGCAGTCCATGTGACGCCCTAGAAATTTACACCTCTGTAGAGATACAGCAAATGGAGAAGTGGTAGTTTCCAAATCTGTCTCCCTCTGAGGAACTCTCCTGCTGGGCTTCCTCTGACTGTTCATTTTAGGCCTCATGTACTATTTAGCCTTCAGAGGGGTTTTCAATATGAACAATGACAAAGTTGCTTTAATTTTACTTGTTCTTAACCTAGTCATGAATACATAAAATTTTTGAAAGCTGCAAGAATCCAGAAACAGAATAAACACACTTTCAAAGATTGGGTTCAGGTTTCAAAAAAGAATTTCCATGTTGAGAAATTTGGTTCAGTGGAATGATACACCTATTCCCAAATGTTCCCATGTGATATTTTATCATTGCAAAGTATTAAAATCCATTAGTTCCACCTCAACAAATCCTTACTACACTGTTAACCTGACTTTACTTAAGGCAGAATTTGATGTACCTGAAATCTGTGATTGTCTCAGAATTTTGGCAAGTTAGTCAAAGAAAGGAAATTAAAAATCAGAGTTCTTGATTCCCAGGTGGTTGATTAGCTCCTAAGGCAGCATTACCTCTGCTAGAATCACTGTTCAAACTTAGCAACTTACTATTTAGAGAACATAGAAAACTCATACAAATAACATTAACAGGGTGAGACTGAAGAGGCTCTTGAGGGATAAAGCATTTTGGATCTACAGATATGTACTGAGGTGGAGGCTAACTTCGTCACTGTTTCACAAAATGCTACATGTAGGATTAAATTAAGGACTATAAGAAAAGGCATTCTATGTGGTTTATAACAATTTAATTCACTTGGAATCAGAAGCATAAATGAATGCAGGGTCCAGTTGTTTAAAAGTGGATTCACCAGGTACAATATGACACTAAGTGATCAAAGACCAAGAAGAGGTCCCCTCAACTCTTTGTAGAAGTCATTAACACCACAGAGCCTCGGCTTGCTTCATAAAAATAATAGTTGCAAAAAGAGGACAGAATATATTGAAGGCTAGCAGTTGGTGGAAAAGGGGAGTACAGAGCTGAAAGGCAACAATCTGTGGTAATAACGTGGAGGGATTTTAGCCACAGTCACCTTGACAGTTACTAGACTGGGCTCTCTTAGGGGTTATTCCAGTGACTCTTTTCTAATTTCCAGTTAGCAACATAGCCAAATAAATTCCCCTCCTCCAGTCTCTCATTTTTACAGAAAAGTGACTAATCTGCTCAAGAAAATGAAGCCCTGAATCTCCTTCTGTAGGCTTGGGACGTTTATTAACTCTTCTTTAGTGTCAAGGGTTTGGAGTTTCCCAGCAAATTTTCTCCCCTGAAAGAAAGAAAGAAAAAAAAATCTAGTATAAAGAAAAAAATCTAAGCAGCAGTTGTTTAATCTCCTTCTCTTGGTGGATAATCTGGTATCAGGTTTGTGGGAGAGTAAAACACATATAAAAAGCAAGATTACAGCTATTTGAAACTGTCTTTCGTACCCTTACCACTCCTGCAAAATGGATGAGTGAGAAAGAAAGACTATAACTAGTATCTTTGATGTTTGGCTGCACAGTGATTCTACCCCCAAGCACATTAGGCCCAACAGGGGTCTTCTATCTTGGGTATTATGTAATAAGGTCAGGGCTTGGACAGGATCCTTGGCCTCCCAGGGTCCAACAATTCAACTCTTTATCTTATCGTGAACCATATATATGGTAGAGGAGAGAAACACGACATGGGTGTCACATATGGAGACTGTTTGGCCCTCTATTACACATGCTTCCTAAATGATTCCTGCTAACATGTTGGATTAGTCCCGATTATTGTTATGGAGTCCAGGGTTCTAGAGAATGAGTTCAACCACAGTGAATCTTCAGTGTGCTGCAATGAATAGAAAAAACACAATGGGACATCAAAATAAATGCAGATTCTTCTTGGAACAGTTTCAGAGAAAACTAAATGAGATTTACATGTCTCCAAAGTCAAAATTTTGTTAAAGAAAATTTGTCTTTAGAAGTTCCTGACTTTTTGAATCCAATTGCCACAGATATGGTGTAAGAAAAGTAGTCAGTATTAGCAGTAAATGTAGAATATTTTTAGTGAACAGAAACTATTTTTCTTAGAACAGATTTAGTTTTTTTTTTAACTAAACTTTTTATTTTGAGATAATTGTGGATGCACATGCAGTTGTAAGAACTAAAACAGAGAGATCCCATATACTCTTTACCTGTATTCCCTTAATGGTAACACCTTGCAAAATTATAGTATAAAATCAGAACCATGATATTGACATTGATACAATCCACTGATCTTATTAGATTTCCTCAGTTTTACTTGCATTCATTTGTGTGTGTGTGTATTTAATTCTGTATTTAGTTCTATACAATTTTATCACATGTATATGTTCATGGATCTGGCGCCATAATCAAGACACAGACATGTTCCATCACCGTAACATTCCCTTGTATTACTCCTTTATAAGGTTTAAATTAAACTGAAAGGGAAAAGAAGTTCTTTTTTAAAAGACAGATTGAATTTTAGAATTCAGGATAGATACATATTAAGGAGAAAGTGAAATATACATAAACATAAGTGCCATTAAAGATGGAAATTATAGATATTCCTAGCTGATTATTAGTGGGTTGTACAGAATGATTAGGGACAAAAGACAATTTTAAATCAATTTTATTGAAGTACATTTTGCATACAATAAAATGCATTTACTTGACATCGTACAGTTCAATGAGTTTTGACAAATATATTTACCTGTATAACCACTACACAACCAAGATGTAGTACGTATCCATCACCTTAGACAACTATCGATCTGATTTATATCACTTTAGATTTGTTTTCTATGTATTGGAACTTCCTATAAATTGACTTACACAGTATGTAATCTTTTGTGTCTGACTTCTTTAGCTCATCATAATATTTTTGTGATTCATTCCTATTCTTAAATATATCAATAATTTATTTCTTCATATTGGTGAGATGTATTCCATTATATTCATATGCCACAATTTGTTGTCCATTTACCTGCTGATGTTTATTTGGGTTATTTAGAGTTGTTGGCCATTATGAAAAAAGTTGCCATGAACATTTGTATTCAAATGTGTATGTGTGTATATGCATATATTTTTACATGGAGTGTAAATATTTAGACAGAATTGTTAGGAAGTATAGTAAATATATGTATTACTTTTTAAGATACTTCCACCAGCTATGAATGAGAGTTCCAGTTTCTCTACATCCTTGCCAACACTTGGATTTGTCACTTTAAAAAAAAAAAATTTAGCCTGGGTGTGTAGAGATAACTCATTTTTGTTTTGATTTTAAATTTTCCTGTTAATGATTTTCAGCATCTCTTTTTGTGCTTATTGGCCATTTGTGTTGTCTTCTTTTATAAAGTGTTTTGTGTTATCTCCTTTGGTAATGTATTTGCTCCAGTCTTTTATCCATTTTTTAAATTGAGTTGTATATTTTCTTATTTTGAATTATAATTCTTCAAATATTTTGATATGACTTTTTTCATTTAAAAAATATCTTTAAAAGATAACTGATTCTTAAAAACCAAAAAAATACAAATATATGTTAAAGTTTATAACATGTAGAAATAAAATTTATGCTAATAATAGCACAACAGATGAGAGGTGAAAATTAAAGTATCTTGTAAAGATTTTACAATTTATGTAAAGAGGTATAAAGTTACTTGAAACTAGCCTGCATATTGTATGATTCCATTTATATGAATTGTCCTGAAAAGCAATCTTACAGAGACAGAAAACAAATCGTGGTTGCTTCAGCTAGAGCAGGTGAGTTGGAAGAAGGGATGGACCCAAAATGTGTTAAGGGGACTTTTTGAGACGATGGAAATGTTCTGAAACAAGATTATGGTGATCTAAACCATTGGTAATATATTGGATTTGGGATGAATTAGCAATTATTAGACTGTCCATATATATTTTGATACTTCTCCTTTTGAGCACATCGTAGGATATTTTCCCTGCCTCTTGAAATTAAGTGAGGCCGTGTGACTTTCACTGGCCAGTGGCATGGTATGTGCCATCCCCAGAGGGAAGCTTGAAGAGCCAGTGTGTGATTTAGCATATCTCTTCTCCTTGCTGTAGCAAACTGCCTTGTTGTAGATGACCACCGTGCTGTGTCTCTGAGTGAGGAGGGCAGAACTCTAGCCAATCCTCAAGGGACAGGTAGTGTAAACAAGAAATAAATATTGTCATGAGAATCTACTGTTTTGATGTCATTCGTTACTGCAGCATAGTCTCACTTCTTTGAATAACGCAGTTGATATTTTCATGAATGTTCATCAGATGATTAAAAACAAACAGATAAAATAAATAAGCTAAAAATATTTGTATTAGTTTACTAGGGCTGCCATAACAAAGTACCAGAAATTGAGGGGCTTAAACAACAGAAATATATTGTCTGACAGTTTCAGAGGCAGAAGTTTGAGATTAAGGTGTCAGCAGGATTGGTTTTTCTTGAGAGCCATAAGGAAGAATCTGGTCTCTTGGTGGTTCACTGGCATCCTTTGGCAACCTTGGCATATAGAAGCGTCACCCAATCTCTGCCTTTATCTTCACATGGCATTCTCACTTTGTGCATGTTGTCTCCAAATTCCTCCTTTTTTATAGGGGTCATATTGGACTAGGGGCCAACCTTACTCCAGTATGACCTCATCTTCACTAATCACGTCTGCAGTGACTCTATTTTCAAATAAGGTCACATTCTGAGGTCCTGGTGGTTAGGAGTTCAACGTATGAATTTTGGGGGGCCATAATTTAATCCATAACAAAATACATAGAACACAATATAGATATATACATGGACCAATGGAATGAGCCCTTTTGAACCCAGAATTATGGTTACTCCATTTTCTTTTTCTACCTCTTGCTCGCAGATAGCCCTGTTTCTTCTGTAGATTATACGTAATAAAAACAACATAATATAACATAATCGTTAATATGTTTTGGAACTTGGAACTATTCTTCTTACTCGAGTAGGACTGTATTAAGGGATTATACTTGGATTATAAACTTAAAGAGGTACCATTTTGATAACTTGTTCGTGTGTTCCACAGTTATGGATCAAAGGCTAGTTTTATAATGTCTGCATGTGTGTTTTTGAAAAACTTAGGAAAAGTAGGACTTATGAGAGTTTGGGAATGGAGGAGCGGTTCTGAGCAGGTTTACTGTTTCAGTGACACCATCAGCTGTGAGCCTTCCATCTGTTCCTGCACAACTCCCCTGATTTGGACCAGAGTATGACAGGAGTGAGTGAGGGGAAATTTTAGAATTTGAATTTTACATTGAGGTGATTACAAGAGTGGAATGATTTAATTTTTTCAACGTTGCAGGGATTGAGGATTGGTGAGCTTGCTTGGGCAACGCAGCTGAGCAGAATTCAAGGAGGGAAATAGAATGTAGGTTGATGAGCGGTATAGTGTATAATGTGGCCTTGCGTTCAAATTGTGTTTTGAACCAGTTCAGAAGTTTCTAGAGACACCATGGAGGGGTAATCAAAAGGTCTTGAGTCCACATATGTCAGAACTACTATGAGAAGGTCAAGTAAAAAGGATCTGACAAGTGGCATCAAAAGCTTGGGCAGTGACTTTCCTGCATTTTCCCCTAAAATGGGCAGTCATAGCTCCAACTCACTAAAGGCATCCCAACAACTACATGGAACTGACAGGCACTAAAAGGCCCTGAGACTTGGTCAAAACAATTTTCTCTACCATCCCTCTCCCTCCCCACTGTACTGTTCAAAGACAGCAAGTGTTGATCTAAATAGGTCATATTATAGGACCCTGACTGGGCCTGTTTTTACGTCAAGGGTAGTTTTCAAAGAGGTTTGAAGATCCCGAAAACCACATAAAAGGTGGGCAGAAAACCACATAAATGATGTTAGGTAGTCATTTATAAGATTAATTGGAGATACGTTTCTAAACCTCTTCCCTCCAAAAATCTAGAAAGGTGTGGTATCGTTCGGGGCCTCCACCCTTTCTTGTCAATTTGGCAGCTGGCTCCAGGCTGCTGAGCTGGCCTAAGATAAGCAATGGACTCTGGGTATGGGGCCAAATTACCTCGTTTAGTCTCTCTCCCCACATTCCCCTTTCCTCTGGCCTTATCCCACCCAGATCCTAGGCGAGTGCCCAACATTCCTCTCATTGGACTGGTAAGAGCCAAAAGTACATAATGGTTTTGGAAGTTCTAGGAAAATAGATAAGGCATGCATCATAACTTTGGTTATTTCAAGGAGCTCTTGAGGCCCCCCTGGAATAGATATTAAAGTCATTTAAGTGGAGTCCAGCCCAACTTGTACAAGATCTAAATGGAATTTTGGACTAAGCTCAATAAAATAATAAAGTGTTATTTTGATTGTCTTGATCCCCTGTGCATGAATCCCCCTCAGGAGTTTGGGTGGCAGATTTGTTTATTTTGGGCCGGATTCAGGCATTACTGCCCTATTAAGCCAATTACTGCCATTAAACTCACTCACGTATAGCTCTTATTACCATGTCAATTTAACCACAATTTTTAATATTCACCTTTAAGTGTTTTAAAACTAATTTTAAAAATGTGGTAGGTATTGGGCAATGAGTTATTCTCAATTTTAGATGACAATATCAGTAACAAAACTTTTAAGAAATTAGTTCATTTACCATGTTCTCACTTCCTATGGTTCAAGGAAAGAATTTCCTTTAAAAGCAAAAACAATCCAAATAACAGAAAGGGAGAGAAGTTTCGTATTTGTTTATTTTGCAACGCTGTTATTCAGGATACTGTTTTTGTTCTTGTTAATAAAGAGGACTACAAATTTAAAGTAAAATTAACCATTAGTTGTTGCTTATTACTTCTTAATAGGCTTATATTTTCATTTTAAATACAGAGCGACTCATTCACACTGAGATTCTGAGCAACAATGGAGCTATGGGTTTGAGCATATTAAATATTACTGATTGTATTATATTTTGATTTTCAGTTTCAGGTTTCTTTAAGAAACAAAGTTACAGATGTTGTATTTAAAAACGTACAGTGATTCATAATTTTGTATCTACATATATTGAATTGAAAATAAACCAGCAATGAATTTCAAAAGCAATACAAAATTTCTCTTTTAAAGCTACAATGGATGGCAATTTCTAATCCTGTTACCTTCCAAATGCCACATAAGTATTTCAAGATAAAATGGAAGATTATTTCTTTAAATTTTAAAATGTAACTTTAATATTTATAATAATTATAAATATAAATATAATTTATTTTTCCCAAAATATTTTATATCTGTACTTTTACCAATGGTATATCTAATATATAATCACAAAATTTTATATCATGTTTTTAGTTTCAAGTGTTAAAATTAAAACTACTGAAACATTTCAGGATTTAAGTAATATATATATTTATATGTATAATGGGATATAGTTGTACACAAGAAAAATATCATCGTACTAGGAATTAGAACACCTATTCTCTCTCCCACCATTTATACATGTTTAAAATTGGACAAGGGACCTAAACCAGTGTTCTGTAATTTTTGGTTTCAGGGCCCATTCTACATTCTACATCCTTATCAGTGATCCAGAAAAGCTTTTGTTAATTGAAATTAACACAGAGAAATTAAATATGTGTGTTATTAATTCATTTTAGAAAAAGAAGTAAATTACAAATTAACATAAAAATATTTTCATGAAAACGATAATATTTTCAAAATAAAAATATTTAGTGAGAAGAGTAACATCGTTTTACTTATTTTCAAATAACTTGAATGTCTGGCTTAACAGAAAAGAGTGGGAGTCTCGTCATCGCCTCGCACATTTGATTAGCCATCAGAATAATGGCTTCATCATACATCACGTATATTCTGAAGCACTCCATTGTACGCTCATAGGAGAGTCGATGTAAAAAATGCAAATAACATATTATTATTATTGTTATTATGAAATAGTTTTGATCTTTCATATTTATTTGCTAAATCTGGCAAGCTTGCCCAAGCCAGGCAGCTCCTGTTCCGTGAGGGACAATTTAAGAAGGGAGCAGCTTAAAGCATTAGCTGCTATGATACTAGCAGCAGATGAGGGATCCTGAACTGGCCACTAAAGCGTACCAATAGCTTCCATGTGATATCCTATTTAGTTTCTGGCAACGAGGATTATTAAACTCACAAAACACAAGCAGTTATTTTAATTTCATGAGCCACTGATTCTTAGTTTTGTTAGAAGAATCTTTTTGATAAATCGAAAATATAAATTCCAAAGACATTTCCAAAATGGTACAAAAATAACAGGAAAAAATAAAATAAAGGCTCAACTCTATTGTTGTCCTTCCCATCAACGAGATAACGTTTACGTATTGATCTCTCAAGAGCCATAAGAACAGTTTTAGATGGACCTGACCCCTGACCTCAGAGCTTTATAATTTTGACCCATGTAAGTATAAGTGCTTTTTATGGAAGACTGTGTTTAGGGCAATATTCTTGCTCATAAGAGGATCTCTGTGTTTTCTACTACCGAAAAAATGTGATAATTACCCCATTTCTGGTTGAGAAACACTGGGTAATTATTGTTTATTATTACATTTAGTTATTGTGTAATGTAAAATAGAAAGTTGTAAATGTATGTGCCCAAAGACCCACGTAGTGTGTAGTGGTAGATAATAATGTGAACTGTATTTGGCTACTCACCAAGAACTCAGAAGAAAATTATTTGTGATATCAAATTAGAATAAAACATAATGGTAGTATTACAGAGAAATTGGGTGAGGTTTGCTCAGATTAAAATTTGAATAATCGGTGGTCTCCTCTTTGCATGAAATTCCCTTCTATGTGGACAAATATCCCAGGCTTGGGTTATCGCTTCTTAAGTCATTAGTACATACACAAGTTTAGGATCCCCAGAAGTATTCTTTCAAATAGAAGTTATGTGAAAATGGTTTATTAGAATGTGATTCCATGAAAATCCAGCAGAGAACCAAGAGGGACTTGAAGGAAGCCCCTCAAGGGTCCAACATCAAGCAAAGTCTCAGAGGATAACTCTGACTCCAACCTTCAGGGGAGCTCTGGAGGCTGTGGAAGACATACTCAGGGTTTTCCTGGTCAGGGACAAAGAGGCTGGTGCATTTACATTCCTGCATTTGGTATTTGTTGGTTAGGGACTGCACCTGGGGAAAGTACATTCCCAGATACTCACAGCTAACTGTGCACACAAACTAAAAATGATGAATAAGAGCCCCCCACAAGATGCAGGTTTCGTGCCTGCTTCCTCTTTAGAACTATATGAGCAGAACCTTGTAACATGCCAATCTTCATAAATTTTGTCACGAATATGGATCTGTTTTCTTTGCTTATATTAAAACATCAAGAGTCAGTAGAGACCCTGTTGGTCCTTTGACTTCCCTTTTCCAATGTCCCACCTATTCTAAGGCTTAAAAATGGTCTCAAGGTTAGGACCAGAAAAAGTTGCTGAGAGAGCCAATGAGACTTACCCTTAGTTCTAGGGTTCCTCTTAATCTGTCTAGTGTTGGTGTTGAATCTGTCTGCTAGAAGGAAAGTGGGGATCCTGAATTTTGGCTCAAAATGTGTGTTTCAGAAGAAGAAAATTAAAACAAAATGTAACAAAATACAAGTAAAGAATTGTGTCAAATATATAATTAAAAGTTAATTAACATTTGAAGTGATCACAAGAACTAGCCTAACCAAGTGCATACATTTTCATATTAGTCATTAATCTGTTGGTTTTCGGTAACCAGAGACCTCACTCACACTACTGTTGATAAAAGGGAATTTATTGGCTCACAGAATCTAAGACAGGTTAGAACTCCTGAGTTGAGGATTATGTGTAGCAGGAATGTCTTTGGACCTCAGAAACAACTAGAACTAGGAACTTGAAGCACCCTCAGCACACTTTTCTCTCTCGTTCCATTTCTTTCTTCTCTTTTCCCTTCTCTCATTACAAACTGGTCTAAGGAAAGACTGATTCATCCTGAATCAGTCACGGCTACACTCCTGCCCTCCACACCACCCCCCCCCCCAGGCCCCACTGTAATTTGGGGGATGTTGTAGTAGCTATGCCCAGTTCCCGTGAAGACAAAGGAGGGGTGCTGGATGGAGAAGACAAGAGGTATCTTCTTCATCTTCACTGAATAAATACACAAGACTTTATGGAAAAGATACGGTGAATTGGAACAGTTAGAATAAAAAGTTGAAGCAAATGAGAGGACAAATATTTTCTCTCTTCTTCTTGAATAATACGCAGATGGAAAAATATCATAGGAAATAAAAGTTTTCATACTTTTCCTTAATGTAGTGTTACCCTGATTGTTTTGCAAAGCATCCTTGAGGGAAACATGTTAATTTCTGAATTAGAGAAGAATGTTTTTAACTGAAAGAGGAAGTTATTTTAAAAATTAGAACATAAAACACTGTGGATCTTGTAAAAAAGATTACAAAGTCAAGGAGACTGTGATGTTGATTTAAAAACAACAAAAGTAAAGAAAATGTGGAAGAATGCCCTGCCCCCTCCGAGTAAGAGTAACAAGCAAATACAATCGTATTTGTATTAAACTTTGATTTCTATAAGAATGACTTGATGGTGGTGAGAAAGTTTTCACAAAGTCGTGGGAAAATCCTCTGCCTAAGAAAGATAACTGGGCAAGACAAACAATGGAAAGGAGCACCCAGATCTTTACTAGTTTGGAAGAAGTGACATTATTGTTGTGACATCATTGTGACAGATGAGAAAAGACAGAGGGCTTAATAGCCCTGGAAGAAAAGTTGTGAACCACTCCTTGTGATCCTGACAGAGAAAGATAAACATTGAGGTTCTGGCATTCTAGCTATTCTGCTGGAGATCAAAGGATAGACAACTCTGCCATAATTGTAGTAATTTCTCTAATGCATTGACTGTACCCTTGGGATTGAATGACCTAAGAATTCTAATTCTTGTTTTCATCATATGAGTACATTCATAATTCATTCAACCAATACCTCTCAGTATGATATAATGATATAATAAATACACGGAATTTGAAGGCTGTAAAGGATCTTAAATGTTCAACCTTTCCTGCCAAGGGAGAAATAACTCCTATTCCTGAAAGATAGACATCTCTAACATATGGCATTCCATTCTTTCTGAAACAGCTCATTGCACTGTTACAGAGTTCTTATTTCTGGCAAATTCTTCTCACATAGATCTGAAAATTGCCTCTTCAAAACTTTCACTTATTGGTTTGGTCTTATTTTTGCCGTCTGGAGATAAACAAAATCTGAACACTCTTCTATATATTACAGTATTCCAAATATTTGCAAATAATTATTATAACCTGTTAAGTATTCTCTTCTCCACGCTAAATAGTCTCAATTCCCTTAGCAAATGCTGAGCTGGGTTAAAAATATCCCCTACAATCTCAAAAGCTCTCTTCTAAATCATTAAACCCCTTAGCTAAACAGTAAAGCAGACATGTGCCTTTAGGGTAGAATAAAGTAGGATTTTTCCTTCCTGATTAATACAACTTAATATTGTGCAAATTATAAAATAAATCATCTTATTTTCTTCCACTGCCTCACAAATCATTACAGTTTGGAAGTATGAAGTTAATAAGTTAATCAATATATTTTTAAAATCCTAAAATTTTCTGTGTTTTTACACATAAAAAACATTTTCTGTCATTTTTTTTTTTTTGAGGAAGATCGGCCCTGAGCTAACATCTGCCAATCCTCCTCTTTTTTTGCTGAGGAAGGCTGGCCCTGGGCTTACATCCATGCCCATCTTCCTGCACTTTATATGGGACGCCGCCACAGCATGGCTTGACAAGTGGTGCGTTGGTGCGCGCCCGGGATCCGAACTGGCGAACCCTGGACAGCCGCAGCTGAGCGTGCGCACTTAACTGCTTGTGCCCCTGGGCCAGCCCCTCTGTCGTGTTTTTGAAAGACGATTTTTGAAAAAAAATTTAAGAGTTTCTATTCATATGTGATTTTGTCTCAGTCGACTGATTCCCACCTATTATAGTCTTTTTGAACCCTAAATCTGCCATTAAGACATTAGCCATCTCACCTAGCATTATCATCCATGAATTCACTTAATACATATATTTTGAGTGCTCATTAATTATTAGATATTGTAATGGATGCTAATGATAGAATGTTAATGCCATGTCCTCATAGAGATTCTGTATTATAATGGGAGTATGAATATGGTCTGCATATCTAATTTTAACTAATCTTTGCAAATCTCAGCATGCTATAATCTTTCACTTGCTTTAATAACTTCATACAGGCACACATATTTTAGTACTGTGACTATGTAATTTATTGTCCAAACTAGGGTGATTTGGAGAGTGAGAAGCGTGTTATTAATAATTATACCTATGTAACATGCATAAACTGGCAATGTACCATTTATATTAAATGGTCATCCTACATTTAAGAAAAATTCTAGAACCAATTTCCTTTTGAACTATTAACACTTTGGCATTTAGAAAGTGGTATGTTTATTGGCACCCTTTATATCCAAGCAAAATAGAAGCCTAACTGTAGGAAAAACTATGTCTAACCATAGGGAAAATTTTTATAAAACATATGTTACAATATATTAGTTAAGGCTTTTTAGAAATATAACTAGCTTTGGTGTACTGTGTGTTGGATCATATGTATATGTAGCATCTGTAATTTCTCATAGATCAAGTATTTTTTAATATGATGACTTTCTCATATCAATTAAATATATAGTTCTCTAATCTGTCATATATAGAATAAAAATGTCTAAGTTGAACAAACTCAAATAAGATTATGTCACTTGATTACATATCACAATCTTTGTGATTTTTAAAATTAGTTCTATCTCAGAAATGGTTTCACCAGGTAGAGCATGGTTAGCGTATTACAATTTCCTTCTAGGCTATTGTGTCATTCAGAATAGCTCTGTTGTGGTGCAGTAGCTAATATCTCATCTCAGTGGTTTAACGTCAATATTTTATTTCACTCTATGCCCATTGAAGATCATTAAGGGTCTCTGTTCTACATGTTTATTTAGGGAAAGGGCTTCCATGATTACCTGTACAGGGAGAAGAGATCACCAAAATAGTTTGCAATGACAATTAAATGCCTTTACCTGCAAGTAACACATGACACTTCCATTTGTGTTTTGTTGGCCAATTCAAGCCATGTTATCAACTCCAAGAGGAAGTGCAATCCTCTCACGTGGCCAAAGGAAGATCTGTTAAATTGATGGTTAATTCAGTAGACTCCTACACCCGCTTTTCATTAACAGCGTATTGATAACTCTTTAAAAAATACTTGCAAACACATTACTAATGGGAGTCAAGGATCCTTTAATTTTCTGGGTTAGAGTGCAGTGTGTTAAATTCGTTTGAACATAAACATTTCATAATACAGAATTAAATCAGTCGGTACAAATAATGTTTCGACATAATGACTAACTTATGAGGAATTTACAGAAAATCATTTACCAAGACAGCAGAGTCTCACAAACATGGAAGTAATCAATAGACATATTCTTCAAGGAATTCTGGGACATAAACAACTTTTAAAGCAACATAAATACCGATGAAGAAAAATACAATGAAAGAATTTAACAGAAATGCTGGACCCGCTTTTTATTACTGTTGAGTGTTATGAGCTATTCATGTCATAAAACACAGGAAAATTATGCTTTTATCACTGAAATATGTGTTCAGTGTTCTTATCAACTTAGTTGCTGCTTATTACAAACACTTTAAAATATGACTAATGTTATTTTGCTGTTAGAATTTTCTATACATTTTTGACCATTTTTACATCTAAAAATAGGAATTTGGGGCACATATATGTTCAGAATTTAGATTTTTTAAAAATATATGTAAATGGCAAAAAAAAATTCGCCTCCTTTTTTCTAGGCTTAATTATTTCACTGCTTTCTGAGAAGTGTACTTTATTGTTTTCCTTGGGAGAAACATCAATAAATATGAACCTTACATAGTCCCTGTTGAAAATACCTTTATTCATTTATTTAAGGTTCCACATCAGCCTCTATTTCATGAGTGTGTGTGAGCGTGTGTGAGCGTGTGTATGTCTACCAGCACAAGGCCTCAAGTATGAAAAGTCAGTGAGAGAAAATAGAAGTGCATAAAAATGAATCTCTAAGGAAAAGGTAATAACTAGGTAAAATTGATTTATGTGCAAAAGAAATCAAAATGCATCCCCTCCCTGGATCTAACAAGTAACTATTTCCCATACAATAATATTTGAATAAGTATCAATCATATTTTCCATTTTATATGTTTTTTTTAACGTAAGAATTACATTTCTGCTTTGGTCTGCAATAGAAGATAAAATAGTAAAAGTAATTAAAATTATATTGCCTATATACATAAATGATTGGTACAGGAATCTAGGCTTTGAATTTATTTTTCAAGCGTAATGCTGGATTTTAAATAAAATGAATTTCAATATGTCAGCCCAGCCTCCAGAAAAGTATTTTCAAATAATTGCAAATATTATATGTGGTATTGTTTTATTAGCACTTGTTTTGCCATGAGGCATAAGAGTGAGCTCATATAAACATAGGAAAGAAATTTCATTCAGGCTAGGCAAATTGCAAGGGAAAAAATCCTGCATTGCTGATGTATCACAGTTATTTTGATGCTCATGTTTTCTAAATGCTTTTGCTAAGAAATAGAATTCAATGTTATTCATTTCTTTTTTCTGTGCTGTATAGACAAATCTGTAGCTGGTAAGGAGTGGTATTGTAATGCATAGGAGTACACATGACATAGGAAAATGATTTGTTATATACAGACATTTTGTTCTTCTTTCCACTTTCATAAAGCTTTCCATATATCATGATTAGCAATCCTGGATACAACAGAATCGCTACTGATAGATGTCCTTTCCTCCAGATTGTACTTGACGCCCAGATATTTGCACATTCGCCTGGTATTAAGGAATACAGGATTAGTGCTTAGTTGTTTATAAATTCATTGGTCAATTGCCTCTAACATCCCTTACCTCTTTACGTCTTTGTTTTTGAATTGTTGGCAGTGCCTTGTACAATAAGAATCATTTCTCTTTTTCCATCTCCGCACTATCAACCTTTCATTTTCTATTATAGTTCCTTAAACACAAACCTGAAAATCAGCCTAGATCTCCCCACCCCATTTCTTTATCCTCCAATCCAAAGCAATCTCTTAATAACTCTTCCCAATCTCACTCTGTACTTGGCCTAGTTCATACCTGAATTATTTTTCATGACCCAAGGTCCCTTTGTCTTGCTCCTATCATTCTATATCTCTAGTCCATTTCACTACCTATATATCTTCAATTCACAATTCTCCTTCAAGTTCCACATGCATACTTTGAGCTAACTACTTCATATTTTTTTTGTATGTTTCTTGGGCATCTCAAATTTTACATTTAAAATTGAACTCATTGTCTTCCTTTCAAACTTTATCTTCTTGTGGTATTCTTTTTAACTGTGATGTCAAAAGCATCCTTCCAGGAGTGCAAGTCAAAAACATAAAGTCATCCTTTACACTTCCCTCTTTGATCACCCATGATCAAATCCCCTAACAAGTTTCAACTATATATTCAACCAACATTTATTCTTCATTTCCACCACCTTACGCCAAGCTAGGTGATATCTTTACCATGAACAATTGCAATGTAATCCTCACTGTTTTAACTTATATATTCTTGAACAAGTTTTATCCATTCAAATTGATGTTTTGTATGAAGTTTTTCCTCTCAAGGCATTTGATTATCTTTAGCACTGGAGACCACAATAAATAGTGCTTCTAAGCAGAAGGGAAGACAGGACAGATTTTAGAAATTTCGTGAACATAGGAAGATAAAATTTGGAATTCAGAGGTTCCATGGCAGCCAGCATTTGAGGAACCCAAATGGCACAGTAGTTGTCTCTTTGACATATTTGAAGTATTGGTAAGCTAGATAAGACAAGAAGCAAGGAACCCAATGGGAAGCCACCGAAAAATAGAACAAAGTTTCTGGCAGTATCCTGATGTGAAAGGAGAAAAAGTGCAATTCAGGATCAGCCATGGAGGAATACAGAAAACACCTCAGGCTTTCATTTGGGACCATGCTGGGTTGGGACCGAAGGAAAGGAGGTGAAGGAGGCTTTGAAGGAGGCTTAGAAAATGCATTCTATTCTCAAGTTCATTCTCTAATTACGTTAAGGTGAGGGGTTACAACTCTCACAGCCTTTTGGAGGGTACAATCAATCTACTCATCGTTCAGACCTTAACAATATTTTATATATAATATCTGTCTTTCAATCAAAAATGAATAGGCATATCAAAAATTCTGAGTCATGCACAGAAGCAGGACAATATGAGCAATGATCAAGAGAAAATATGGCTGAAAAAAAAAAAACAGACACATTTTGGAATTAGCAAAAAAGAATTTTAAAAATGATGAAGCAAGTTAAGCTGAAGAGAATTGATACCCAGTGGAAACTTGACTTAAAGGAATGAATGAAGAGCACTGGGAAAGGGAAGAATATGTAAGTAAATGTAAAATATTATTTATTTTTTACTGATTGAAATAAAAATAAAATATATTTTGAGGTTCATAATAGATAGATAAATGTACTGATAGAGGAAAAATATATGGAAACAATAACCCAATGGATGGGATAGAGTTTAATAGAATTATACTGTTTAAAGTTATTACAGTGTCTATAAATCAATATAATATTAATCAAGAATAGAATAAGATGAGATAATCATCACTGCTTTACTTCTTAGGGAAAGACCGGGAGCAAGAATATAAACAGGTAGAGGTAAAAATGTAATGGAGGAGATAAAATGGAACACTTAGACAATTCTCAATCAGTACCAAAAAAAGGCAATAAAGTAGTAACAATGTAGGAAAGAACAGATGGAACGAAAAGAATACAAGCAGAGGAGGTAAAATGTAAATGCAATCCTAGTCTATAATTACACTAAATGTAAATGAAGTAAACACTCTAAATAAAAGCTAAGATTGTAAGATTGGATGAAAGACCAAGACCCAATTATATATATATATATATTCATCAAGAAATAGTCTATACAACACAACACAGATGGTCTGCTAGATCACATCCTAAGACATAAAAAGAACATCAATACATTTAAAAGGGTTGAGCTCATACGGAACATGTTCTTTTATCACAAAGGAATTACATTAGAAATTGGTAAAATATAGCTAAAGTTTCGATATTTGAAAGTTAATAGAATTAATAAAAAGAGAGAAGAATACATGGCTCAACAATGAAATAAAGTAATATCTAAACTGTATAATAATAACACGACATTATCAAAGTATGTGGAATACAGAACAAGCAATGCTTATAGGGAAGGTTATATCATTCCATCCTTACATTAGAGTGGAAGACTATTTTAAAATCAAAGCTATAAGCTTTGACTTTAAGGAGCTAGATCTTCTATATATTTATTTTTTATTTACTTGATCTGTATTAAATTTGAAAAAGGTTTTAAAATCTCCTTGTATCAATATATTTTGTTTCTCCTTGGAGTTCCTGTAGTTTGTGCTTCATGAATGATTAGCTGTGTTATTATATATATTATTAAAAATATTTTATTTATTTTATTATTTTTATTATATTATTTTATATATAATATATATTATTATAAATTATATATTTATTTATTTATTAAAATTATTAAATATACATTCTGTTTTATTTTACAATATTAGCATTATAATGTGGGTTATTGTCTTTAATGTTTTTGGTTTGAGTTCTATTCTGTTGAATATCATGATATTGACCATTCCACTTTTTAATTTGAATTTGCCTAGTAAGTATTTGATTTTCTCCTCTTTTAACCTTTTTGAAATGTCTTTTAGGGTTCTCTGACTCACAGCATAGTGTTGGAGTTTTTGTTAGAAAAACTGATTTTTTTCTTATAGTAGTTGATTTGACCAGATAATTATATTCAACCCAAATTTTATGAGAGAGTGAGAGAAAAAGTGAGAGAGAGATATTTGCAATGTGACCCAATCTCCTTCCCTCTTTTTACCTCTCACATATATACATTGATATGCAGGAATCTTGTATTTTTGTCTAAAAGGTTATTTTTATATTAGCGTGCTGATAAAATATCTTCAGTCTTCTTTTTTGTTTTTTTATACCTAATGATTTCCTACTTTGAACACTATGAGCATTTTTATATCTGTTTCCTTCTTTACTCACAGCATCTAATTTGAACTAACATACTTTTTCTTTCAGGAAATCATCAAGTTTATTTTATATTTCATACGCTTTTCTCACTCTCTACCAATTTATGTTATCCTGCATGTATATTCTGAAAATACGTCCCTATAACATACTACAATGTCTTCCTTAGGTCCATCAATTAGGCTGAGTTCTACAGTTGAATTTATATGCTTTGTTCAACACAAGCCTTATGCTAATGATTATCTATTCATTTTACTTCTCTGAAGCTCACTCATTATTTGATTTCTGGAAAGGGGCTCATGAGAACATATCCTGAACCTTTCACAAGTGTGGGGTAGGTTGCCTACAGCCATTGTGCTTGAAAGTCAATTTGCCTGGATATAAAACTCACCACTGAATTGGCTTTCTTTGTGCAGGCTAAAATGTTACTCTATTATCTCCTGGCATTAAGTGTTGCTGTAGAAAAATCTGATGCTAATTTGATTTTCTTCGTCTTATAAATGAGTATGTCTTTTTGTCTCTCTGAAGTTTTACTTCAGTTAAACAGTATTACTAGAATATATTTGGTATTGGCTGATTTGGGATATTTTTTCTAGTTATGTGCTATGACATCTTAATATATGGGTTCAAGTTATATTTTATCTCAGAGTGTATACCTTAATTATAAATTTTACTATTTGTTCTGTTCCAGTGCTTTCATTTTCTTCTCTGGGGACCCCAGTTATCTGTATGTTGGACATTTGTTGCCTATCTTCTTTAACTATCACATTTTCACATTTTAAAATTCTTTCCTTTATATCTTCATTTTATTTTTTTCTCCTTTCCATCTTCTATTTATTTTGTGAATGTTATTTGTGGCATTTATTCACTTTTGTGTTTTCTAGATTAATCTTTAATATAAAAATAAATATTTTTCTCATTCTAACCCTTTCCTGCATAGTATCAGCTCTCTAAGTTCTTTTTTTAAAAAAAAATCTAATTTCTGCATTTTTTGAACTGTAATTTATGTTGTTCTATTTATACGTTGATTATATTCTTAAATTATGTTATCTTGTTTGTAATTATCAGCTTAAATTTTGTATGCACTTTCTAGGTATGTGCTTCTACTAGGCCTTTATTGCCTCTTATCCTGATCATTATTCTTTTGTATCTTGTAATAAATATCTCTTCTCTTTCCTTTGAGCAATGTTCCTGTACTTGTCAATATAACTTCTATGCTGAACGACTTCTTCTCAGTGCTGGTTTTTATTCTAGAAAGGAGCTTCCTTTGATTAACTTGAGACTTCCTTCATTATAGAACATTCTGCCATGTTTTATGTTTCCACAGTCCTCTTGTATTTGTCTGTGAATGGGGAGCTCGATAAAATCTTCCCTAGTTTTGGCAGTGTTCTCAGATTATTTGGGTGAGATTTCCATTCAAGTCATGACCCCTCAGTTTGGTAGCAATAACTTATTAACTATGTTTTAGAGTTGTCTTGCTGTCAGACATGTAGAATTTGCTTGGCCTTTCCTCTGGTTCCTCACAAATAGTTATTGTTACCACACAGATCTTCTGGCTTCTGAAAAATACTCTTCACTCAACTTTTTGTCAGTGTTGTCTGTGGGTATCTCATTTTGTTAGCCAAATTGCTTGATCTCTGTTAATGGAGGTATTCACAGAGATTCAAACACTATATCCCCACTTGCCCGCCTGCCCAACTGATGTTTTTTATCTCAATACTGAAAGATGAATCGTAAATTCTCAACTGATGAATCTTAGAATACAAATGGATAAGCATTTCAAACAAAAGACTCAACACATTTGCTGAGGTAAGAGGTTGCATATCATGTTCAGAAATCAACTATTTGTCTAAAAAATGGATTATGTGTAATTAATACATTTAAGATAACATTAGAAATTATTTTTCAGCTGGGTCAGGGGGCTCTGAGTGATGGTATAGTGAATTTCTTGTTATTACTATTTATTAGTTTTTTTCTCATCATCTGTCTTCAGTTATTGTTCTAAAGCTTCCTTGCTGCTTTTTTAGTACTGGATTGTGACAGACGTTTAATGAAAGTTGAAAGTGTTTTTATTCAAGGCCGTAAGCTTTTCAGAAGAAAGACAGTATGCAAATTTAAATCATAAATAACTGAAGTGAGAATCAAGATGCTTTCTCAAAGGAATACATAAATAGTATCTTAAAAAAAGGTAAAAACATAATGGCCTTAGCTTTAAAGGATTATGAAATTGAAGAGTGCATAATTCCAAACTGCTTTATTATTTCAGGGAAAAAGTTTAATTTTGTTTCACTAGAGTATCTACCTAAACAGAGAAGAAAGTGACTATAAGGCACATTAGGTAAATGGCTCTGCCAAGAATTACTACATAACTAGAAAATCTGCTGAAAGAGGGAAATAAATGCAATTGAAAACTGATTCTCTTCCAAAATCACCAACATTATGGGGGAACTGGTTAAGAGAATTATGACTCCAACCTTTTAATGGAATAGTGTTTTTACAACCATATTTTTAAAAATGTTAATACAAATGGAATATGTTCTGAGTGTTTATGTATGTGTTTATATGTTATGTTAGGGAGATGGTTACTCTCAGTCTATATTTCTTTCCAAGTGGAGAATATTTCATTGGTGTAGCTCTCCTGACCTCTACCATTTTAATAGTTCTCTCCCCAAAGTACATGGAGAATTTTAATATTATTGGTTTATTAGAGAGGAAATGATTGTTTATATTCAACTCAGTTCTGCAGGATTTTTTTGGGGGACCAAGCTGTTTGCCTGAAGCAGGAGTTTTTTCCTATATCAGATCATAAGTATTACCAGGGCACATCCTTCAGGTTGGGTAGCTTTACTCCAAAGTTGTCAGTGAATTCAGTCTAATTTTGGGATTCCGTTAACAGATGAATTTGGCTCTCATACCAGATAACTCAGTCTTTATTGATAATAATACATTTCCTTTATTTTATTTCTCCTTTTTTTCACAAAGTGTAACAAGACGGAGGGTACCATTTAATGAGTCACCACAAAATAATTTCCCTGGTGCATCCAATGATTCGCAAAGTCTCAAACACAGCTATTTGGAAACACACAAACTGAAATTCAGATAATTCACATTTCAAAACTCCCTCTAGTTTCATTTTATGAGGCACTTGCATGATTTCCACTACTCAGGAAAATATGAGTTATTGCCCGATTGTTTGAATATTGATCCATTATGGCGTGGGAGTACAGTGCAAAACATAGATGTCAATTTGTGGATCTACAGTTAAAATATTTAACTTGCAATGAATGATTAAGGTAATAATGCATAATTTAGGACTTTTACTCACCTGAACACAAATTTTCATGACCTAGCTTTAGAAAGAAGAGTCCGGAAATCGTAACAGATAAAATGATGGTATAATATTAAAAAGAATTACATTTATTATAGCTAAAGTGATTAAAAGCCCAAATTTGGAGAATTAGCAAGAACCAATCCTAATTGAAGAACTGTATGAATGCATGAACGTTATGCAAATATGTGTCTCCCACTTGACTTTAATAAAGGAAACTGCTATAAATAAGAAATTTTCATCTGCTCACTGAAGTGTACGGACTACTTAGATTTCTCCTTGAGCTTAACTATAGATTACTAAGACTATAAAAGGATATTAAAGAGTATTCTGTACAGTACATATCACTGTAAAAAAATATTAAAGAGTATTGTATTTTTTTTTTTTTTTTTTTTTTTTTTTTTTTTTTTGTGAGGAGATCAGCCCTGAGCTAACATCCGCCAATCCTCCTCTTTTTTTGCTGAGGAAGACGGCCCTGGGCTAACATCGGTGCCTATCTTCCTCCACTTTATATGGGACGCCGCCACAGCATGGCTTACCAAGCAGTGCGTCGGTGCGCGCCCGGGATCCGAACCAGCGAACCCCGGGCCGCCGCAGCGGAGCGCGCGCACTTAACCGCTTGCGCCACCGGGCCGGCCCCAAGAGTATTGTATTTTTTGTAGGAAGTATATTGTGATATCAGGCTATTTAACGTTTATATTTAAACATAGATTAAATAGGCAAAAGTTTTATTTAAAATACGTCACATCATATGTGTAAAGGTTCAAAGGAAATATGCCAACACATTAGTAGTAATTGACTTTCAGTAGTGGGATGATAGATTATTTTTATTTTTGTATTTATATTTTCTATATATTTAAAATTTCTACATTGAGATCAGCAAAGTAATTGTTTTAAAAGAGAACTGGCACTGCATAAACTAAACATCTGGGTAGTTGGCTAGATTTTTAAATTTTCAATATGTTGCTTTGACATTGGATAGATATAAACTCAGTGAAAGCCATTCATAAAAACTATCTTCACTATGGAAAAACAAAGATTTTGATACAGTGCTGAAAAAATAATAGAGAAAACTGACTTCCGTACTGGGACAATGCAGTCAACAACCAGATGCACAGGCTTATGTCCTGCCAAAATGTGTATCTGTATCTTGCTCTATGATCTATGAGGAAAATGATCACATTCTACTGATTGTGGTGCATCTTATTCACAACTACAGCATCATCAGCATATCTGTGAATGCAGAGTTTGTCCACTTTTTTGTCAGTAAAATTTACAGGGCTGTCAACTTTGCCATCAATTTCTTTTTTTTTTCCTGTGTAAGAAAATCAGAGATCTCTACTATAAATATAGAGTCTTCTTTTCTAGTAATTTATAAGAGTAGGCAAATAAGGATAAGAATTAGCAATGATTTTCATCTGTATCTTCTAGAAGCAGTAGGGGGACTTTTTTTTTTTTTCAGTAGGTAAGATTAGCCCTGAGCTAACATCTGTTGCCAATCCTCCTCCTTTTGCTGAGGAAGATTGGCCCTGGGCTAGCATCTGTGCCCATCTTCCTCTACTTTGTATGTGGGACGCCTGCCACAGCATGGCTTGATAAGTGGTGCATAAATCCATGCCCGGGATCCGAACCGGTGAACCCTGGGCCGCTGAAGCGGAGCTTGCAAATTTAACCACTATGCCACTGGGCGGGCCCCAGTAGGGGGACTTTTTGAGGTTTTCCAGTCTATAATTTCTAATAGTGACTCATGTTAAGCTGAGTGCACAAGAAAACAACACTCAAACAACAACTCAAACTATTTTTGATACAATATAATAAAATTATTATATTACAATATAATACAATTATAATATTATATAATTTTTTAAGTGTTTCACCATGATTTAGAAAAGACAATTTTTATAGATCAGATTCTGCAAAATTCTAACTTGCCAACCAGCCACAGTTTAGCTCTCCTCAATATTACCCCTTCTTTGAGAAGTCACTTTTCTTTTGAGAGTGTATGGTTACAAATTGAAGGCAGTAACATTGTGTTGGGAAGCATACATTAGGAATGATTTTTATTTCATTGTCACAAGTGATTTTTTTTCTTACCATATTCTGTCCTTGGTGTTTAGAAGAGCTTAATCGAGCCTTCTGGTAATTTTTAAAGGAGTTACTCCCCTCATCTTCATTCCCCCTCCACTACCTCCACTGTCTATCCTCTTTTGTCATCTGAAAAATACAATAGTGGCCTAACATCCTAACTTTTATATTATTCTTATAGCATTATCTTTAGTGGCATCCAGCTATCATTCTAAATCAATGGACATGGAATGGACTATTTATTACATAATATTGGTTTAATTGATTAGTTATTTAGAGACCAATATACCTAGTCCATTTGTTAAAATGGTCAATCTTACTCTTCCTGTCTCTCTGCAAACATGTTAGACAAACCAGTCAGCTCCTTTATTGTGTAGAGCTTACAAAGTTTATAAGTAAAACACAAATAAGTTAGAAAAGAACATAACCAAATAACGCGTAAAAGAGGAAATCTAATCGGTCAATATACTTTTGAAAGTATTTTTAATGTCTCTGGAAATAAAGTTGCAAATCAATCTGCAATACAGTACCATATCCAACAAATAAATTCTATTCAGAAAGTAAACCTTAATTCTATTTAGTAAGATTTAAAATGACATACTTATATTTCTAACGTCATGAAGAATTAGTAAAAATTTTTCAAATCAGCAGTTTGTAACAGGGCTTAAAGATATGTAGATCCTTGGCAATAGTAATTCTACATGTGAAAACTTATCCAAAGGAAATAGTCTTTAAAAGGAACATGATATGCCCAAAGATATTCATAGGAACATGCTTTGTTTATATTATTAGATGAAGTAAGTAGGTCTCCAAAATATATTATTCCATGATTAAAACAACGTTTAAACCTTGTTTCACAGAAAACAAAACGATTGAAAAATGCTTGTTTTAGTTAGGATATTTGGTGAAATGCTGGGTGATATATTTTGTTTACAATTTCAAAAATCTTATCTTAATTTTTCATGAGAAAAATACTACATGAACTTTTTTTAAACAAAGCAACATTATCCTTCCTGCAAATCCTTCTGTATATGCCCTCAGCCCTACTTAATACTATTCAGTCAAAATATCTAGTTCAATTTTGGTATTAAAATTCCTTTTTTTATGTAAAAATTGTCAGTTCTTAAATGTGAGCTGTCTCTACATTGTGTAAGGTCCATTATCTGATGTATAATAGTAATAAATGAATAAATGCTTGTTAAATGTATTAGCCAATGATGCCAATAACGTATACCTTATGTCCACTTCTGCTACCGCAAATTATCTATTATATTATGATGAGTCCTATATCGTCCATTTAACTGTTAATAAAAAAATCTCTTCTGTAATTGTTACTATGCATATTGATGTTAAATTTTTTTCCTTCTTGATTTATTTTAGCACTACTTCAGATTTATATATAACTATATATGATTTTTTACTATCTTAGAGGCACAAAATCTCATTTTTAGTACACTGACATCTGTTGTTGAATTTAATATATCTCAGCATATATTCCAATATTCTTCTAGCTTTACCATACTACGTTTTTAATATAAGTGAATTCTGAAGTTTCCCAAATATTTTCATTTTCACTAGAATGTTTACGTTCCTCTTTTTTTAACTGTCTCAAATCATTCTGTTTCATGATCTTCTATTTTGAGTTTGTTTTGTTTTTAGACTTGATTGCTCTTGTTTTAATGTTGCATCAATACATTTTTATACAGAATGTGTTGCTCTAGTAGTCAAGCGTGAAGGTGATCAGACTTGATAATTATTAAGTGTCTTTTTTGTGTTTGACTACTCTAAACACTAAGAATAGAAGTGAGCAAAACAAAGTTCTCACGAGTCTTACATAGCACTCTATTTCACTCATGTTTGCGTATTAAGACACCATGCGTACACCACAAAGAGAGGTAATAATTTAAAATTATTTTCTTACTTTCTATGAAGTATGACTAAAATTATGATTGAATTTTCAAAGTATTCCTGCAAATTATTGCATTCATAGGAAATGTGTGAACACATAAACAAGATTTAAGAACAAATAAAATTCAACAACTGTATACCCAGTCCTGAGATCAAGAAATAGAACATTACCAACATGAAGAATCACCTTCAATACTGCAGCCAACTTTCATTCCCCTTCTCCGTCCTTCCAGAGAGCCGCTACTCAGAATTTATTGTTAATAATTTCTTTGACTTTTTGTAATGGCATTTACTATCTGTGTATATATTGCTAAATGATATATTGATTAATTTTGCCTGTTTTTTAAAAAAAACTTTATTTAAATGGAATTCTTCTGTTTGTATTTTTCTGTGACCATTTTGTGGTTATTCCACATTAATATTCTTGAGTTTCATCCACGCTAACTTGGGTAGTAGTAGTTAGTTCTTTTCAACTGCTGTGTAGTATTCTATTGTATGAGTATTTTACCGTCTATTTATACATTCCAGTAGAAATGTATAGGCATTTGAATTGTTTCCAATTTTTTGCAATTAAAAACTATGTCATTTGGGGAATATGATTCACATGATATTTAAAGATCTCATAATGAGACATGGAAAAATGTGTGCTGAAGATAACAAAAAGAATTTTATAAATTTTCTCACTTGTAATCTCTTGTTTTTTCTTGGTATATAACCACTGGAAATTCTTGATTTCACCCTGTCTGCCCACTGTTTTCTGTTTTTTCAAACTCCTAGAATGCCATTTCTTTCTGTCTTGACTCCGCATTAGCAGCTCGAACAACTGAACTCTCCTCTATGAAATTGTCCTTATATTTTAACTGCCTACTATAGAATCATTTTTTGCAGTGGTGCTGGAGGTAGTTGTTACTAGCACTCAGAGTTAAATTTTCTTTTAAACTCCATCTTCACTGAGATGGTAGTTAAAACAAGAATATTTGTACCATGAAAATTAACAAATGCTGCAAATCAGACCCTCCCACCCCCAGCCAGCTGTGAAATATTTACCAGCACATCACTGAATCTTTGGAAGTAAAAAAAGAATATGGAATATAGAGTCATATATAATTAGGCTCTAATTCCAAATGTTACCAGTTGTTTAATCTTAGAAAAGTATATAAGCTTCAGTTACTTATTTGTAAAATAGAAACAAAGTAATTTTTTAATGTGATAATAATTAAATGTGAAATCATATCTAATGCCACTAGCCAGTCACCAGGAACAGAATGTGTCCACATGTCTATTAACTTCCTTCCATATGTAACTGGGAAAGTTATCAGTAATGTTGAGAAAATAAACTGAACATGGTTATAACTTTTTCACCTTATAATACTCTAAATCTGGTAACTTACTTTCTGGATCCCAAACTAGACATGTTTTCTTTTAGGAAGTATGAAAGTGAAAGTCAAGTTTGTGTGTCCATCAAGTAATGGTCTTTCAAACATGGAAGAAGCATTGGCATTAATTGTAGAAACTCAGTTATTTCAAAGAGGTTAAATTTCCATTTATACTTATTTTCCAGAAAAAATATTCCATATGATTTTAATATTTCTATTGATAAACTATATCTAAAATTATAAATTCAGTTCTCCTTTGTGGGCTCAATGATTATAGTTTCCTATCTTCCTTCTGTTATATTTTACTTAAGAATATGTGTTACAGAGACAGCTCTTAATTAAATATCAAGGAAACAATCATTGATGCCAGTAAAAGCCCTCGTATCCTCCCCAACCCAATGAACTCTTCCCAATCCAAATATAAATAACAAATGTTAGAATCCCAATAATCTAGGGTTGAATTCTGATTCAACTGAGAATGTCATCAGAAACATACAGAGTATTATCCTATCATTTTTATGCAATTGAATGAGAGCATTTCCAGCAGAAAATATTAACTAACACTAATTTATTTATTAATCCAATAAACATTTTTAAGCTGCAGCCTTGTGCGAGGCACTGTGCTAGGCACTATGTGGATTCAAAGACGAGTGGGGCATGTTCTCTTCGCTTAGGCAGCTCACACCTAGTAGATAGAGTATGACGTGGCTCTAGTGAAAGGTACAAGGCGCAATGAAACATGTCCTGATATAATACAATGGGAATTTGGAGAATGGAAATGTTATTCCCAGGTTAGAGTGGGTAGAACACTGGTAATGGTTGGACAAAGTAGAGCTGACTTTTTTTTTTTTTTTGAGGAAGATTGGGCCTGTGCTAACATCTGTTGCCAAACTCCCTCTTTTTCTTTTTCTCCCTGAGGCCCCAGTACACAGATGTATATCATAGTTGTAGATCTTCTATATGGGACGCCACCTCAGCATGGCTTGATGAGCAGTGGGTAGGTCCGTGCCCAGGATCGGAACTGGCGAACCACAGGCCGTGGCAGTGGAATGCACAAACTTAACAGCTACACCACCCGGCCAGCCCCTAGAGCTGACTTTTTAGATTTTTCTTAAAGGATGACTGGGATATAGACTAGTGGCTAGGCTGGATGGGGCAGGAGAGACACAGGGGGAGGAGGGAGAATGTAACTCACTAGTATGATAGCAACGCTAGTCCAGGGAAACAGCCTCAGATGGTACAGAAGTCTAGTGAGACAAGGGACAAACACATGAATACCTATTCTTTCTTTATACATGATTATGCCAGAAAATATTTAAAAAGCTTCATTGAACCATCATATTCTCTTTTAACGAGGCATTTCAATACAGCTGAAATGTAAACAGAGAGGAGTTTTGTATCTTCCATGATCAAATATAACTGCTCAATAGATGTTTATTGATAATTATAACATGACAATTCACAAAAAAGGAAATAAATACCAAAGATATGGAATATCATTTACAAAATACGATTTACACAAAACGTGAAAGAATACTGGTAGGTATTGTTAGCCCTGAGAGAACAAGAGCTAAGCAAGGAGGGCTACACCTTATTCAACTTGTGCCCCAAAGTGTTAGCACAATGCCTAGAATCTAATCAGAGTTCAATATATGTTTGTTGAGACTATTTTGAAATATAAATATTAAATGTAAACTGAAAAATTGTATATAACTTATATATGTTTATAGTATATAAACATATATATCTTATATATAAGTAAACTTATACCGAGTTAAAAGAGACCTATATAATCATGTTCTTCTTCTAAACATCCTACTAGGAAATTTGTGGATTCACAATTTCTTGGAATATATGAGGTTTTCTTGGCATCTTTCTCACTAAAGTGAACAAAGCAGAATACCACTGAAGCATGTGGTGTGCTTTCAATCAATATAAAATCTCAATTTATGTATATTTAATGTGTTTCTTAAATAAAATTCATTATAACTTATTTACATATTTAACTTTTATTGGATGTGTACATACTGCTTAATTTTTAGGAACTAAGCCAGTTTATTCTCAATTTAAGTTTTTAAAAAAATCCAAAAACATTTATTAAACGGCTACCATATGTTAGCACACAGGTAGTGGTTACAGAGATAAATGAAACTTCGTCTTTGAAGATCTTCACAGTTTAGAAGAGGTGACAGTCATATAAATAAGTGATTATAATAAAATATGATAAATAATAATTATGGAATTTTGTATAAAGTAGTATGAAAACATAAATAAATGAATGACTAAATCTGTTTCATGATAGCTGGCCTGTGTGTTTATCATATTTAAAAATGAGTTATTTTGTGTAAAAATATTAATTAAAACTCCAATAATACTCCTTTTTCCTATAAATATTTGAAATATCCTGTAATTTGGGAGGAAAAAATATCTAACAACACAAATTCATCAACAGCAAATAATGATCACAAATGAGGATGTTATATTTTCCAAAACACCCTTATGATATGACAGTTCTTTCTAATTTATGAGCTACACTACAGTTCCAAAAGTCAGTATTCATTCCTTTCAACCTTGATTCTATACCAGAGAAGCAACGCAGAGTCCAAAAAGGATATATCATCCCATGGATTCAGAGCTTCTGTGGCTCTCCTTAAGAATTAAATATTATTTATGAGCATTTTCATACTCATAAATTATATTTATTAGAGAGGCTTATTGCTTAATAACCTTTGGGCACATTTACACAAGTAATAAGACAGTCTCTGCCACTGCAGCTTCAATTTAATAGGCAGCAGAAAAACAAAACAAGCTTAGCCACATGAAACAGAAATGAAAAACAGGTCCAGATAAAATTTGTTCCAAATCTCAAGAATATAAAGAGAGAGACGGGCATTTCAAAATTTACCCTGGCAGTGGAGAAACAGTCATATTTATATACTTTCATGTGTGTGTTACTCAATGACACATATTGTAGGTTTTGGACACGTACAAGGTTAAGGGCATGCATAAGCCTGCCAAAGAGAATTCGAAATAACCCCGAAAACCAAAATAGAGTATGGTTGCAGCTTTTCAAATGAGGCTACGTGATCACATGGGAACCAAGAAGAACAATGAGTTCTTGAACTCATTGAGATCAGCATGACTTTGGGTACATGCTACCGCATCAATAGCATTCCTATGTCAAATGCAAATGTATTACACTACCATTTAAAGAACTTAATCACTTTCTTTTTGTGGAGGGATCTAGTATTTGCCCTGATTGATGTCAGGGCAAATGTGAGTTAGGAGCAGCGTTGATTTCCATGTTGGAAAAACATTTTTTATATCACTTGATACCTGTTATGGGTTGAATTGTGTCCTCTCAAAAAGATATGTTGAAGTCCAATCCTAGGAATCTCTGAATGTGATCTTATTTGGAAACAGTCTTTGCAGATGTAATCAAGTTAAGGTGAGGTCATGCTGGATAAGAGTAGGCCCTAAACAAAGACTGGTGTCTTTATAACAAGAGGGAAATTTGAACAACAACATACAGAGAAGAAGGCTACTTGGAGATGGAGGCAGAGATTAGAGTGATTCATCTATAAGCCAAAGAATGCCAAGGATTGCTGGCAACCACCAAAACCTAGAAAAGACAAGGAAAGATTCCTTTCCTACAACCTTCAGAGAATATATGGACCTGTTGATTTTGGACTGCTAGCCTCCAGAACTGTGAGAGAATAAGTTTATATAGTCTGCAGCACTTTGTTATAGCAGCCCTAGAAATCTACTACAATGCCCATTCCAGGTGAGAAAACGTTACATAAAGAAATGCTATAGTTTTGAACTCAGATAATTCTCTAGACAAAGGATCAGACAACTTTTTCTATAAAGGGCTAGATAGAAGCTATTTTCGGTTCTTAAGCTACAATGATTTCTGTCACAATTATTCAACTCTGCCATTGTAGCACAAAAGCAACCATAGGCAATACACAAATGAATGAACATGGCTGTTTTCCAATAAAACATTATTTACAAAAACAGGTGGCTGGCCTATGGTCTAGACTCTGTCTTGCACTGCTTTCCTTCAACTTTCTAATTTTCATATAGATTTCCTGATCTTTTTTCCCTTTGGCTGGTATGTGGAAATGTGCTCTCTTCTTGGCTTTTAGATTGAAATCATTTGGGATATCTTACCCAGATGTGGTAGACAGAATAATGGCCCCTGAAAGATGTCCATGTCCTAACCCCTACAATCTGTGAATATGTTGCCTTATGGCAAAGGGGACTTTACAGATGTGATTAAACTGAAGATCTTCTGATGGTGAGATTATCATGGATTATCTGTATGGTCCCAATGTAATCATAAGAAGGCAGGAGAATCACAGTCCAAAAAGGCAATCGAGGACAAAATGCCGAGAGAGAGAGAGAGATTGGAAGATGCTACACTGCTGACTTAAAGATGAAGTATGGGGCCATAAACCAAGGAATGCAGGGGACCTCTAGAAACTAAAAAAGGCATGGAAATAGATTATTCCCAGAATCCCCAAAAGGAATGTGGCCTTGCCTACCAATTTTAGACTTCTGACCTCCAGAATTGTAAGAGAATACATTTGTATAGTTTTAAAGCACTAAATGTGTGGTAATTTGTTATAATAGCAATAGAAAATGAATATGCCAGTTTTTGCTTTTTATGTTCCAAGAATTTCTTTTAGACTCTTTCTACTCATTTTCATGTACGAGAGCCAGCAATCAGTGAAACTCAACAACTTATTCAGTACTTATCGATGGACATGCTCCACCATCCAAGGCCTGTACACTGGGCCCATGCTTTTCTGAAGGACTGAGAGAAAAACATGGATCAGAACAAACAAAAACAAAGCAATCAAACTTCTCAAATGTGAGCTATCCTCGTTGGATCAGTGTGATGGTTAAATGTGGCTTACCACAGATGGTAGAACACACAAACCTAACTTTGAAACACAGTTGCACTGGATGTGCAATGTTCTTGGTCTAGACCTAAGGGCCACTGACAATGTTGGGCTGGCACTGATTTCTCTACTAGAAGCACAATCCCAATTGGGGAAGACTATTATTCAATATAGTTAGGAGATGTATAAACCAATATCGGAACTCAATTTTTGTAAGATTACTGTCAGAAAAGGGCAATCTTCAGAGTATTTCCTGGAAGAAGGGATCTCACATACATCCCTGGACATTGAGTTCAAAACTAGTTTACAAGTCCTTGCAAAAAATCAGTAGGGAACATCTTATAGGATGTGCAAAATATCACTCCAGATCTAGGGGATACAGGCATTGTAGAGTACTAGTCTATTCATATGTTCCCTATTAAGTTCAGTGTTGAATCTGAGTAATTATTTCTCTTGGGAAAGTTGCTGAACCCCCAATCCTCACCAAACCAGCCACTGTAAGAATTTTACCTTTTGGTGTAATGGTCCTTTGCTGGAAACTAAACACAGACCCACAAGCCTGGCAGAGGAGCCTCTCATTTCCTTCTCATTCCCTTCTTTTTATAGCATCCCATGGCTCTGAGTGTCCCCAGCTAGAATCACTTCTCACTCAGCCTCCACTGGGGACTTGACAGTTCCTTTACTGCTGCTTTTCCAGAAGAAATAAAGTGCAATAGAAGGTTGTTTATCTGAGGGATACAGAAAACATGCCCACCAAACATAATTGCTGTACAATTTTAGCAGATGATTATCCATACGAAAAAAGAGAAAGCTACTGTAATCATTTAAAAACTCTTTGCTTTAGTTAGTGGTGTTTGGTGATGGCTAGATCAATGGAATGTGGTGCTGTCATTGAAGCTTCATTTAAAACACAAAGACAGGGTGGTATAGATCATAAAAGAATGTTGATTATGACTCTAAAGACATTGGGTGGAAAAAAACCAACAAACTCTGAAAAGGAACCTCAGAGCAAAAGCAAAATGACAAAGAGGTGGCACTCAAGGAAACTATTCCATCAGCCATGCTGTTGGGTTTCTATGGATGCTTTTGCAATGCCATCCGATGACAAGTAATTTTTACGATATTCCTGCAGAACAGCAGAGATTTCCTAATACATAAAAAAGTCACAGTTTTATTACCTCACAGTTCTCCTTTTACAGTTTGAAGTAAATTAATTTGCATTTAACAAAACTCTGATTGTAATAGCAAGAACTGACAAATAAATGGTTTTACTTATATTGGTGTCAATAAATATCTAGAGTTTATGAAATTACCAGTAATTCAATGTTTTCAATCAACGACTAAAGATGACAGATACTTTTAGATATTCTTCATTTGTTTATATTATATAAAATACATTTTAAGATACATACACTTTAAATGTTTTTTTTTTTTTTTGGTGAGGAAGATTAGCCCTGAGCTAACATCTGTTGCCAATCCTCCTCGTTCTGCTGAGGAATACTGGCACTGAGCTAACATCTGTGCCCATCTTACTCCACTTTATGTGAGACACCTGCCACAGCATGGCTTGACAAGCAGTGTGTAGGTCCGCACCCAGGATCCAAACCTGCGAACCCCCAGGCCGCTGAAGTGGAGAGCACGAACTTAACCACTACGCCATCGGGCCGGCCCCATTACACTTTAAACTTTTAAAAACTTTTTGTTACAGTGAAACACATGTAAAAATTACAAATGTAGAGCTCAACAAATTATCACAAACTGCGTACCCAGGTAATCACTACCCAGGTGAAGAAATAGATCCTTGCCATCTCCAGAAGCCTCCTTCCAGAGCCCTTCCAATCACCACTACCTTCTCTCCCTGACAAAGGCAACGAGGCTTCTGACTTGCAAGATCATATATTAACATTGTCGTTTTTCAGTCTGTTTTCCAATCTCATATACATATTATCATAAGTAAGTATTATTTTTTATCCAGCTTGTTTTACCGACATTACGTTTACGAGCTTCATCCATGGCATTACGTAACTGTAGTCCTTTTATTTCAATTTTATATAGTATTCAACTGTGTTACTAGAAAACTATCAAAATTCCTATTGTTGGACAAGTTTGAAATATTTTTAAAATGCACATTCCTTTACATATGTCTATTCTTACATATGTGAAGAACTGGATAAATCAGTCGGTATGTTTAAGCTCCAACATAAACTAGCTATGCCAAGAGCAGCTCTGAGGCGGGGAAATCTCTTTTGGTTGAAGCCACATATAAAATTAAATAAAGATATTCTTCATGTATCCTTAAAATCTTCCTGATATCCTTCTGGGAAAAGACCACTTATTTAATTTAATTATTAATAATGCTATTCTATTCTTTCATATGGGAAGTTTTGTTGGTTTATATTCCAAGAGAAGTATATATTAAATTAGTAGATCAGATAAAGAAAATTTACTCCTATATTTAATGTGAGGTTTTGTCATATGCCATTATATGCCAGGAAAGGTCATACGCAATGTGAAAAGGAATAATTTATGCTATTTCTACTAATGTGGTTATTGTTTTGAAGAGCTGTCACAAGCTTTGATATGTAGTATTTATCCCAGTGCTGGGCACAATGTAAAGTTTTGGGAAACTGTTAATTATTATACTTATTATTATCATTTAAACAGTGACCAAGATTGTAAAGTTGAACTATGGAGAGTGAATTTCTTGAGATTAATGCTGGTTTCCTACTGGTTACTGACTAGACTTTTGACTAGTACCGAGAGTAGAATGGTGTATCCATGGAAACAGAACACCTAACTTTCTCAAATGGAAATATGTTCAAATTTTCTGTTCTTTGTAAATGTTTTCACAGTTCAAAACAATAATTAAGAAACCAATGTTAGGCATTTCCTGACATTAATGAAAAGATGACTTAAAGGCCTTGGGCAAAGTATTTTTAGGCAGTCATTAGTGCCAAAAATGTGTTCCAAACCTACAGGTCATGGTTTCTTAAATATTTGGTAGTTAAAATTCATTGCTAATTCTATAACTACAGTAGGCATAAAAAAGGAAATAGTCTACATAGGTGGAAAAAGTGTTAAATCTGGGATTCAAGTTAAGGTATAATGTTTCATATGTCACTCATCAGAAAAACAGAAACAGAAAGGAGCTAAGAGTTGTTTATATAAAGCTTACTGACCGGCAACCAAGCTGGAAAGTATAAAATATTTTCTATAAAACAAAACTATATTTTAGCTCCTATTTAGGTCAACACATATTATACATGCAACTAATAATGCTTATAATCATTGGCTTGCTTAATTATTAAAAAAATACCCTTCCATATTCAAATTTTCTGATATTTTTCCAAAGGAAATGTATAGAGTCATAATTTAGTATCACCACCAATTTTCCTGAATTATTTTCTTGACTAATTTCCTAAAAATTGTTATTTTAAAGTTTAATCCACCTTAAAGTGAAATATACCTTTAGCTTTTACCTGCTATATTGGCAAATTTGATTTTGTCTATTAAGAAAGTACAGCATCAGAACAGGAGACTAACATGTTAAGAAAATAATAATTAATATGTAGATGTTTTTATTCATTCTGGGGCATAATATTTTAACTTCCAAAAGTTAAATATTAGACTACTGACCCATTTATCTTTTTTTTATCTCTTGATATTATGTTCTAAATAGATATGTTGCCTTCATACATGTAAATATTTTTTTGGATAATCTTGCTTCATGCCAAGCCTAGGTGAATTCTCTGGCCATTTAAAGAGAAGTAATATAGGTTCTACACAAAGTCTTCTAAAAAATTGAAGGCGAGTAAATACTGCCACTCATTCTAAAAGACCATCATTGCTCTGATACCAAAGCCTGTGAAACACATTGCAAGTAAAGAAAATACAGACCAATATGCTTTATTATCATAGATGCAATAATTATTCAAAAAGTTTTAGCAATATGAATCCAATAATTTATAAAAACAATAATATATCATGACCACATGTTTGCTTGTTTTTTTTATAATTTTATTTATTTATTTTTTCCCCCAAAGCCCCAGTAGAGAGTTGTATGTCATAGCTGCACATCCTTCTAGTTGCTGCATGTGGGACGTGGCCTCAGCATGGCCAGAGAAGCGGTGCGGCGGTGCGCGCCTGGGATCCGAACCCGGGCCGCCAGCAGCGGAGCGCGCACACCTAACCGCTAAGCCACGGGGCCGGCCCATGATCACATATGTTTTAATCCCAGAAATGAAAGATTGCATTCACTTGGAATAGCAATTAACTTAAGTCGCCATATTAACAGACTAAAGAATAAAACAATATGGTTATCTTGATAGATTTGAAAAACAGCATTTTACAAATCCAAAATCCATCCCTAAAAACTCTCAGAAAGCTAGGAGCAGAAGGTAATTCCCTCAACTGATAAGGGATGACTTTGGAAAACCTACAGCTGACATCACTAAAAAGTGAAAGACTGAATGCTTTTCTTCCCCTAAGACCAGGAATAATTCAAAGATGTCCTATCTCACCAGTTCCATTCAGTATTGCACTGGAGGTACTAGCCCACACAGCAAAGAAGAAATACAAAACATGCAGGTTAAAAAACAAGCATAACTATCTTCAAAAATAACACAATCATCTAAGTAGAAAATCCTACCAGATCAACAAAAACGTACTAGAACTAAGTGAATTTGACAAGATTGCATGATACAACATCAATATTCAAATACCAGTTATATTTCTATAAACTATGCCAAACAATTTGAAATTTAAGTAAAAAGACAGTCATATAATTTAAATAATATTGAGAAATATGATCTGGTTGGGGGTAAATATGACAAAATATGTGCAAGACTTTTATACTGAAAACTAGAAAATATTGCTGAGATAAACTAAAGAGGACCTGAATGAATGTGTTCGTGTTTCACAATATAGTTAAGAAGTCAATTCTATCCAAATTGACCTACAGATACATCACAAATAAAATAAAAATTCCAGAAGAATTTTTTTGTAGGACTCAACAAACTCATTCAAATAATCACATAGAAATGGAAAGGACCTAAAACAGCCAAAACAATTTGGAGAAGAACATGACACTGAATAACTATTTGGTCTGATTTTTAAAAAATTAATACTTCCAAGTCTGCCCGTAAGGAGGTTGGAAGTTATCACTCCATCCTAACAAGTAAGACGCTGAACAGACTGAAAAATCAGCACCTCTTCTTGGATCCATGGATGAGTGGAGGACACACGACAAAGCCCTGCCGTCAGGATTAAAGAGTAAAACAGGCAAGTACAGGAAGCAGCAGTTTATTGGAGCAGAAACTCACAAGACAAACTGCTGCAGGAACAAGTGCTGAGGGAGGAAAAGCTGAACTGTAGGTGATGAATTGCTAGAGGCTCAGTGTGGACAAGTCTGAGAGTTAAAACTCCATGGGACTCAGTCATAGTGGGGGCCCCCTCAATATTGTGAGATTTGCCTCTAGGTGATGGACGAGGTTCCCACAGTAAACATCAGAGAAAAATCCTCTCTTGCTTCTGGTGGAGGGAGGGGAAATGGAGCTATTTTGACATAAGCCAGAGCACTCCGTTCTTAACAAAGCCTGCCTTAGGAGAAATGATTTAAACAGAGCCTAATTGACATGACCTTACTGACCAACTCCAGCCCGCTGTAGCCATCCTCTCCCACCTGAGGGGGGAGGAAAAAGCTGGGAAACACTTGTGAAGGTCACAGTCCAGAGGCATGGGTTAGCCAAAAGACTAAGACCTAATTGTTGGACTATAGAATGCCTCCAGTCCCACACCTCACCATCACACGACTAAAGGTCTATTTACAGCAGTTAATTTTACCCAATACAACATGTCTGGTTATCAAGAAAAAAGTATAATGCATACTAACAATCAAAAAATGCAATTTGAAGATATGGAGCAAGCATCAGTACCAGACATGGCAGGGATATTGGAATTATCAGACTGGGAATTTAAAACAATTCTGATTAATATGGTAAGGAATTTAATGGATAAAGTAGGCAGCATTCAAGAACAGATGGACAATATAAGAAGAGAGATAGAAATCCTGAGAAAAAGCAAAAAGAAATACTAGAGATAAAAAACACTGTAAAAGAAATGAAGAATGCCTTGATGGGCTTACTAATAGACTGGACGTGGCTGAGGAAAGAATCTCTGAGCTAAATAATATATCAATAGAATTCTTGAAAACCAGAAAGAAAAGAGAACAAAGATTGAAAAAACAAAAACTGAATATCCAAGAACTGTGAGACAACTACAAAAGGTGTGCCATAAGTGTAATGGGAATACCAGAAGGAGAAGAAAGAGAGAAAGCAGGAGAAGAGAAATTTGAAACAATGATGACTAAGAATTTCCCAAATTAATGTCAGACAGTAAACTACAGACCCAAGAATCTCAGAGAACACCAAGTACAACAAATGCCAAAAAACTACACCTAGGCATATCATCCTCAAAATATAGACAATCAAAGATAAAGAAAAAATTCTGAAAGAAGCCAGAGGAAAAAACACCTTGCCTATAGAGGAACAAAGACAAGAATCACATCCAATTTCTCTTCAAAAATCATGCATGCAAGCAAGAATAGAATGGAGTGAAATATTTAAAGTGTTGAGGGAAAAAAAAAAAACACCAACTAGAATTCTGTACCCTATGAAATTACACTTCAAAGGTGAAAGAGACATAAAAACCTTCTCAAAGAAAGAAAAATTGAGGGAATTCATTTACAGCATATCTGCTTTGTAGGAAATGTTAAAAGAAATTCTTTAGAGAGAAGGAAAATAATATACATCAGAAAGTCTAATCTACCTAAAGAAAGGAAGAGTATCAAAGAAGGTATAAGGGAAGGTAATATGAAAACTTTGATTTTTTTTATTCTTACTTGATCTAACACATAACAGTCTCTTCAAAGTGATAATACCAACAATGTACTTGATTCTGTATGCTTATGTATAATGTGTATATATATATATTATTTATATACTCGTGTATGCTCATAGATAAGTGAAATGAATGACAGCAATGATGCAAGGGATGGGAAGGATGAATTAGGCTTATTTTGTTATAAAGTTCTCATAAAGTTTTCATGAGGTAAGTGGTATAGTGTTATTTCAGAGTGGCCTTGGATTAGCTGCAAATGTATATTTTGAACTCTAGGGAAACTACCAAAAAAAGTAAAAGAGGAAGTGTAATTCATATGCTAAGAAAGGAGAGAAAATGGAATCATATAAAACACTCAGTTAAAACGACAAAAGGCAGAAAAAGAGTAGATTACAAAAATTGGTACAAAGGATAAGGGCATAAAATAGAATACGGTAAAGAGTTATTATGTAGTTACAGTAATCAACATTCTGAGTTTGGAATGAAAATAAATAAATCAAGGAAAGAATACAGAGTTCAGCTACAGACTGACACACCCACAGTCGATTGATTTTCAACAAAGTTTCAAAGTTAATTCAATATAGAAATGATAGTCTTTTTCATTAATGATGCTGGAATTACTAGCTATCCATATAAAAAAATGAATTTCAATCATATATCATTACACATATAAACATTAACTGATTTATAGAAGAAAAAATAGGAAAATATTTTTGTGACTTTGGATTAGGCACAAATTTTCAGATACAATACTAAAAGCATGACATATAAAAGAGAAATAACTGGGGGGCCGGCCCGGTGGCGCAAGCGGTTAAGTGCGCGCGCTCCGCTGCGGCGGCCCGGGGTTCGCTGGTTCGGATCCCGGGCGCGCACCGACGCACTGCTTGGTAAGCCATGCTGTGGCGGCGTCCCATATAAAGTGGAGGAAGATAGGCACCGATGTTAGCCCAGGGCCGTCTTCCTCAGCAAAAAAAAGAGGAGGATTGGCGGATGTTAGCTCAGGGCTGATCTCCTCACAAAAAAAAAAAAAAAAAAAAAAAAAAAAAAAAAAGAGAAATAACTGGTTAATTGGATTTCATCAAAATTAAGAACTTCTGCTCTTTGAAAGACGTTAAAAGAATTTAAAGCAAGACCCATACAGGGAGAAAATAATTGCAAATCACATATCTGATAAATAAATTTTATCCAGAATGTATATATCTATCAAAGCTCAATAATTAGGAAACAATCAAACCAATTAAAAAGTGGGAAAAATATTTGAACAGACACTTCACATACACAATAAAGAATGGCAAATAACACCCCCAAAAGATGCCTAGCATTATTATACATTAGGCAAATGCAAATTAAAACCACAATGAAATGCAAATTTAAACCTATTAGAATGACTTAACAAACATAAAACTCTGCACCAAATTCTGGCAAGATGGTAGAGCATCTAGAACTTGCATATACTACTGCTGGGAATATAAAATGATACACTCTGGAAAACAGTTTGGCAGTTTCTTAAAAATTAAACATATACCTAACATATGATCCAGCCATTCCACTCCTAGGTATTAACTCAATAGAAATAAAAGCGTATTCTCATACAAAGAGTTTACGTGAATGTTTGGATCAGCTTTATTTGTAAAAGCTCCAAACTACATACAAGCCAATTTCAAACAGCAAGTGAATGGATAAACAAATTGTGGTGTAGCCATACAATGGAATACTACTTATCAATGAAAATGGATGAGCTGTTGATACCCTCAATAGCATGAGTGAATTTCAGAAAGTAATATGCCAACTGAGAGAAGCCAGAAAAAGGGATCACACAGTAGATGATTCCACTTATATGAAAAGCTAGAAAATGCAAATTAATACATATTGATAGAAAAAGATCAGTGGTTGCCTACCCTTGAGTAAGGGGGAGTGGTGAGGGGTAGGAGAGTAGGATAGAAAGGAGCACAAGACAACTTTTGGGGATGACAGGTGTGTTCATTTTCTAGATTTGATGATAGTGTCACAGGTGTATTTACGTTTCAAAACTTATTAAACTTTACATTTTAAATATATGCAATGCAATGTTTTTCAATTACACCTAAATGAAGTTAATTGAAATTTTTTTAAATAATCAGAAAAGAGGGCTGAGGAGAGAGTAGCAAGCCAACATTTAGAGATCTGACGGAGAAGAACAGTGGAAAACAAAGAACTTGGATACAAATAGATTGACTGTATTTAAGGACTATTAACATGCTAGTTCCTTAAGCAATCCTTGAGGGTTATAATAACTTTTCAGACCCCAGGAAATCTTCCTTTAGAAGTGTCCACAATACATTATTTCAGTCTACCCAAAACTCACATTAAATATATCTGTGTCCTTTATAATATGAGAGAGAAAGAGAAAGAGAAAAAGACAGGCTATTCCATTCTTTTTTATTTGTGAATATTCGACATCTATTAGCACTGAGTTGGTAGATTTCTTCTAGTATTTTATGGGCAGTAAAATTTATTTTCATCACAGATCTCAAATGTTCTTCTAGGCTCTTGAAAAGACTATAGGACAAAAGACCTCTCCTTATAGTGCCTACTGAAAGTAAAAGGCTCCATAGGAAACTTAACCCATTAGGGAAAAGGAAGGAAAGAATTTTTGTTTTCTGGAAAAGGGGAACAGTAACAGCTGACATGTTCCTATGAGTCCTTAACATGCAAGTGCTTAAAATCATACTCCTCTCCAACACTTTTTAAGCACTCAGTAAATGATATTTTTAACTATTATGGGCTCTTGATTATTTTCAGTAGATTATAATGGTTGAGTTTTCTTGAGTCAATCTGTTCCTATCGCAGCTCACATATTGGTAGCTGAATGACCGTAATAGAAATGTGTATTATTTAACTTTACTAATTTTTTTTTAAATTGTGAAAGTAACATAAAATAATCAACTTACACTTCAAAAAACAATATTCATGAGATGGTAAAGTACCAGAAATTTTCATTATTGATAGCTAAAACTCAATATATACCAGGAGCTCATTCTATAGGCATTATCACATTTAATCTTCAAAATAGCCTGAAGAATGTCATGCTTTTAATATATCTATTTTAATGAAGGATGTAATGCCTAAACCATAGGAATTGTTTTCAAATCCATATAGCAAGCAAATGTAGGATTGATACTTGAACCTATCAGTATGACTCTAGCACCTATTTATTCTTTGTGGGTGCCATTTTAAATCATACAGATAAATTGCAAAGTTATAAAACATTTAATTTCTGAATCAAGGACTTATTTGTTAGATATTATGGGTAATCACAATGCTGTTGAATACATTTTGAACTCATTTTCAAGAATCCAAATGAATAATTTGTAAACGTTTTTATTGGGGGTTTAGTTGGGGGTAAGGATGTGGCAGGTTCCGTAGACAAGCACTTCAGCCCAAAATGAATTCTACCAAAACATCAATTAAAGGAAAGACCGCAGAAACATCTAGCGGAATTTGTGCTTGTTTGGATATTAGTAACAAAAAATAACATGACGGTCAATACTCAGGTGGATAAGTATATTTTGTGTAAAGAAAGATTAATGCTAAAGATAAGATTGCAAATAAGTTAACTGGCAAGCAGGAAAATATTCTACTCTCTCAAAACACACTAGGAACATATTTCAGATTCATCATGTTACAAACAAATTCCTTCCTGATGATTTGTATATCTTGAAAATAAATTAGGAAGGTACATGATATCCAATTACAGCTCTTCAAACTACTAATCTTAGCTTCATAAGAAACCCTAAAGTCAGAAACTATTTGTCAAGTGGCAATACAGTGAGTACTGTATTATATTCTCTTGGCAGTGTTTTGAAATATTTGTAATTTTCAAGTTTTATAGTTCCCTGGAATCATTAGCACACTTTCATTTTAGAGGCTGTGCTAAATTCAGCACCGGAGTCAATAGTTTGAGGAAATGAAAGTGAGGGGTGAGATTCGTTTTAATAGTTGGGGAACTCGACTGGGAAAATGATCTGTCTCTATTTTTCTGGAGCACAACACTATGTAATTAGATTGGTGGAATGAAGGGAGATAGAAAGGACAAGATTAGAGATGTTCTTTTGGGAATAATTAGCCTTGAAAATGCAGTTAAAACTACACGAGCATAAAAAAGTTGCATAGTCAAATCTTGAGGGAAAAGAAGAAAGAATATAGGAAGATGAAGAGCGATTGAGAAGGACGTCTCAATAGAAGTGGAGGGCAAAGGGTAAGCCTCAGAGCTAATGGAATCTTTTTACTAGAACTGAATCATCAAGCAATCTTTTTTGTAGTTGGTAAATTGTGTTTGTTTATATCCCACTAATATTTTTTGCACTTTAATTCAAATGGGAAAAGAATATCCACTTTGTTCATGCTCTCTAGTAAATTATAGAACACTTGAAGAAAGAATTACATCCTTTAATTTAATTATGCATTATGCTATGCATATAACATTATTTAATATATAATTTTGAGCAAGAAAATCTTAGGGATTTTTAGATAGACATCATTGTAGGTCACAGAAAATTTTATTTTTAATGTGTTGTATGCCAAATTCAGTACCAAAATTTACTCTTTGTCTACTGACAGACAGGTCAGTTGCTGAATTCTCACTACAGACTCTGTAAGAAAATGCAAGATTATACTGAGTCTGGAGGCATTGCCCCAGGTAGCGTACTACTACAGAATTCTTTTTCAAAGTATCAGGTTTTATACTTAAAATTCATCTGAATCATATATGTTATTGACATAATGTCTTTGCTTTAATATAAACATTTTCCCCCACATGTGTGGATTAAATCAGGAAGTAAGAAGACGCTCCATCTTTATCCTATGGCCCTGCCAAACTGTCTGGAATACCATTGAGTACCCACATGGTTATGATTATCACAGTTTCAGAAGTATGGCCACAAGAGAAGAGACTTAAAAATAGACTGCGGGGGGGGGGGGCACTTCTGACATGACAACACGATGCGCTCCACAGACCCATTCCTCAGTGAAATTGGTGAAAATCGTAAAAATGACAACCATTTAAAGTCTTTGAAAATGGCCCTAATGGTGTACAGTAAACAACTGTATGTTTATTCTGAGAAATCTATAAAACTTGGTAAGAATTGAGAGAATCTGTGATATTTGAACCAAGACTCCTACCCTCCCTCCCCCTAGCTAAAGAGATTGAAACCCTACTCCACATTGTTTCAACCAAGAACACAGGATTCCTTCTCCAACCAGCTCCCAGTCAGGGCGGTCTTCCTGGGAAGGGAGAACATCAGCATTTCTTATCCTGCTCCCAGATATCTGTCGATGAGGCTAAGTTTCAGGTAAGTCTGCTAAGAGGTGAGTGCTCGCTTCTTTCACCCGATCCCACTCATGGTATGGAAGCCCTACCTTGGGTGCACCATGGATGAAAATGCCAGGACCTCCATCACCCTTGCTCTGGCTTATAGGGTGGGATTTCCACACCAAGAAGGTAAGCCAAGGAGACCTGAAACTGCTGCTCCTGTGCCCTCCACCAAGCACTCTGCTCCTAAAGTCACTCAGAGAGAAACACTTGACTGTCCCCAATCTTAGCTTGGCAGCCATGGCTCAAAGATTCTTCCCAGGGGTAGGGAGGATGAGAGGGAAAATCCATCAAACAGAGAGCTCCAAATCCTTCCCTAGAGGAATTGGACTTCATGTATAATGGAGTGTGGAGAAGTTCAAGCATCAGGACACTCTTCAAAAGAGTAGAGGTTGTAGTTAAAAGTAATTGGGGCTAGATTGAAAGACTCACTGGAGATATAGGCTAATCTATAGACTTACTAGGTTGCCAGAGGTAAAAGGGGAAAGAAGCAGCTGGGAAGAACCTTCTTGGAGTTAGAGCAAATATCAAGCCCTGACCTCAGGAACTTTCCCTTCAAAGGAACCAGAATTTGATTGGATTAGTCTGTGAATCAATATATGTCCCAGGGCATTGTTTAAAACAATAGAACAATCCTCCAATAATTAGGGGAAGTTAACAGCTGGGTATGGTCAGGGAAAGAGAAAATTAAAGGCAGACATGCCAAAACCATAGGCATCCCAAGGTGTCAGTAGAGATTTCCAAAGCTCCATCCCCAGAGGAACAACATCAGAGAGTTACCACCATGGAGGGAGAGAGAGTCAACTTCACTAAAATAATCCAACCAGTTGTAAACAAATAAAGAAGCAAATAACAATAATAATATATTATCAAAAATGTCCAGTTTATAACAAAATTATGAGACAAGCAAAGAAAAAAGAAAGGATGACATACATTGGAGGAGGGGTGGAAAGCAGACAACACAAACTCCCTATGAGAGTACCTAGATGTCAGAATTAATTCACAAAAACGTTAAAGTAACTATTAATATGTTCAAAGAACTAAAGGAAACCATGATAAAAGAGGTAAAAGGAGACATGATTACAATGTCTCATCAAATAAAGAATATCAATAAAGACAAAGACAATATATAAAAGAACCAAATGGAAATTCAAGAGTCAAAAATTAAAAGAACTGAAATGAAAAATTTACTAGAAGGACTCAATAGTGGATTTGAACTGGCAGAAGACTTAGTGAACTTGAAGATAGATTGGTAGAAATTATGCAATCTGAAAAACAGAGAGAAAAAGGAATGAAGAAAAAGTAACACAGTTCAGAGGAGTGTTGGTCATCATTAAGTGTATCAACACACATGTAATAGGAGAACCGGAGTGAAAGGAGAGAAAGAAAGAAACAGAAAAGATTCAAAGAAATAAGTGAAAGAACCTTCCCAAATTTATTGAAAAATATTAATCTACATATTCAGAAAGATCAATGAACTCCATGTAGTGTAAATTCAAAGAGATTCATCTACAAACAGACATATCATAGTAAAAATACTGTGTTGGGCTAAGGAAATGACTATAGATGGCAATATCACAGGAATAAATAAAGAGAAGCAGAAATAATAAATAAGAAGAGTAATACAACAAAACTATAAATATGCATTTTCATTCCTTCTCTTAGCTTCTTTATTATGTGGCATAAAATTATATAATTATAACAATTTATTTTGAGACTTGTACTCTTTATAGGTGTATTATATATAACAATAATACCACACATAAAAAGAGGAAAATGGAGTTGAGTATATAGGGGTAACATTGCTATATTTCACTGGAATTAAATGATATGAATATGAAGCTGTTTCTGATAAGATGTACGTGGTCGAGCACTAAGAAAAAATTTCAAAAAAACATGGTGAAAAAATAAAGGACATTAAAACACTACATTATAAAATATTCACTTAACAAAAAGAAAGCAGTATTGGAGGCATAGAGAAACAAAAAAGATATGTGACATATAGAAAGCAAGAGGTAAAATGGCAGATGTAAATCCAGCTATCTCAAGAAAAATATGAATTGTGAATAGATTAAACAATCCAATCAAAAGGCAGAGATTGTCATACTGGATTAAAACATAACAGAACAAAACCCAACTACATCCTGTCTACAAAAGACAAACTTTTATTCAAAGATATATATATTTTGAAAGTGAAAGAATGGAAAAAGATATATCATGTGAACAGCCACCACAAGAAAGCTACAGTAGCTCTACTAATATCAGACAATATAGCCTTTGAAATTAAAAAAAACAAGCTACTTGATATAAAGAGGTATATTTTATAGTAATAAATATATTCATCTATCATGAATATAATAACAGTTATAAACATATATGCAAATAACAGAACACCAAAATACATGAAGCAAAAGCTAACAAAATAAAGGAAAAAGAGACAATTCACCAATAATAGTTGGAGAGCTCAATATCTCAATTTCAATAATGGATAGGACATCTAGGCAAGACCAACAAGAAAATAGAAAACTTAAACAACATTATATCACAGCTGGAACTAACAGACATCTGTAGAACACCCTACCTAACAACAACAGAATATACATTATTCTCAAGTGCACATGGAACTTTGTCCAGGATAGACCATATACCAGGCTAAAATCAAACCTCAATAAATTTTAAAAGTTACAAATGATCCAAAGTGTTTTCTCCAACCACAACAGAATAAAATTAAGTATTGATAAGAGAAAGAAATTTGGATACTCACAAATATGTAAAAGATAAACAACACACTCCTAAATAACCAATGAGTTAAAGAAGAAATCAAAAGGAAAATTAGAATGTAGTGTCATATTAATGAAAACGAAGGCACAACATACCAAAACTTATGAGATGCAGCTAAAGCAGAGCTAAGAGGGAAATTAATAGCTGTATATGCATATATTAACAAAGAATAAAAGATCTCAAGTCAATAACTAGAAAAAGAAGAGCAGAGTATACATAAAGCAAACAATAGCCAAATGATTATCTCAATGAATGGAGGAAAAGCATTTTACAAACTCCAAAATCATTTCATAATAGAAATAAACTAAAAATAGAAGAGAACTTCCTCATCCTGACGAAGTGCATCTATGAAAACTCATAGCTAATATCATACCTACTGGGGGAAGACTGGATATCCCCCTAAGATTAGGAATAAGAAGAATGTCATTCTTGCCACTGCTACTCAACAGTGTACCAGAGGTTCTAGCCAGGACAAGTAAGCAAGAAGAGGAAATAAAGCATCTAGAGTGGAAAGGAAAAAGTTAAACTGTCTCTATTTACAGATGACATAATCTTATATACACAAATTTTTAAAGCATACACAAAAAAACTATTAGAGCTAATGACTAGTAAATGAGTTCAGCAAAGCTGCAAAGATATTAGATCAAACACAATAATCAGTTGAATTTCTATACACTTGAAATGAACAATCTGAAAATAAAAATAAGAAAATAAGTCCACTTATAATAGTGGTAAAAGGAATAAAGTAAGAATAAAATGTATATTTAACCAAAGTAGTGCAAGACTTGTATACACTGTAAACAGCAAAACATCATTGAAAGAAATTAAAGAAGAACTTAATGAATGGAAAGACATACTATGTTCATCAATTGGAAGAGTTAATATTGTTAGGATGGAGATATTCCCCAAATTGATCTACATATTCAAAGTAGTCTCTGTCAAAATTCCATCTTGCTTCTTAATAGACAGTGACAAGCTGATCCTAAAATTCATAAGGAATCACAAGTGACCCAGAATAGGCAAACAACCTAAAACATAAGAAGAAATCATAGTTCCCACTTTCAAAATCTTCAACAAATCAACAGTAATCAAGATAGCATAGCTCCGGTTTAAGTATAAAGGTTAAAATCAACAGCATACAATTGGAGTCCAGAAATAAACCCAGGTGTCTATGGTCAACTGATTTTTGACAAGGGTACCAAGACCATACAATGAGGAAAGAACAATATTTTTAACAAATAAAGCTAGGACAATTGGATTTCCACATGGAAAACAATAAAATTGGACCCTTACTTCTCATACAAAAACTATACAAAACTAATATATAAAAACAAATATAAAACAATATAAATACTTATAAAACATACATATGTTTATATTAAACATATAAAAGCAATGAAACTGGACACTTACCTCTCATATAAAAAATATGAAAAACTAACTCATAATGGACCTAAGACCTAAATGTAACAACTAAAACTATAAAACTTTCAGAAGAAAACAAGGGAGTTAAACTTCATGACCTAGGCTGTGGCAATAGATTCTTAGATATGGCACCAAAAGCATGAGCAACAAAAGAAATAATAAATAAACTGGATTTCATCAAAATTAAAAAATTCTATGCTCCAAAGTACACCATCAAGAAAGTGAAAAGACTCATAAAATGAGAGAAAATATTTGCCAATCATATATCCAATAAAGGACTCATGTCTAGAATAAATAAAGAACAGTTCCAATTCAATAATAAAAAAAGAAAATAGACATTTCTTCAAAGAAGATATACACATTACCAATAAGCACCTGCAAACATGTTCAGCATCATTAGTCCTCAAGGAAATGCAAATCAAAACCACAGCAGGATACTTCTTCATACTGACTAAGATAGTTGTCATCAAAACGTTAAATAATAACAGGTGTTGATGAGGATGTGGAGAAAACAGCACTTTTATACACTGCTGGAGGGAATGTAAAATTATTCAGTCACTTTGGAAAACAGTCTGGCAGCTCCTCAAATGGCTAAACATAGACTTACCATATGACCAGCAATTCCACTCTTAGGCGTATACCCAAGAGAATGAAAGCGTATACCCATACCAAAACTTGTACGTGAATGTTTATAGCAGCATTATTTATAACAGATTAAATGTTGAAATAACCCAAGCGTCCATCAATTCATGAATGGATAAACAAATGTAGTATATCTATCAATGCAATATGATTCAACCATAAAAAGGAATGGGAACAAAGTAATGATACATGTTACAACATAAATGGACCTAGAAAAGGTAAGCTAAGTAAAAGAAAGTTGATCCCCCCAAAAAATCACGTTATATGATTCCATTTACAGGCATACCTTGGAGATATTGTTGGTTCTGTTCTAGACCACCACAATAAGTGAATATTGCAATAAAGTGAGTCACATGAAGTTTTTGGTTTCTCAGTGCATACGACAGTTATGTTTACACTATATTGTGGTCTATTAAGTGTGCAATAGCATTATGTCTAAAAATGTATATATCTTAATTGAAAAATACTTTATTGCTACAAAATGCTAACCATCACCTGAGCCTTCAGTGAGTTGTAGGCTTTTTGCTGGTGGAGGGTCTTGCCTTGATATTGATGGCCACTGACTGATCAGGGTGGTGGGTGCTGAAGGTTGAAGTGGCTGTGGCAATTTCTTAAGATGAGACAACAATGAAGTTTGCCGCATCGATTGACTCTTTCACGAATGATTTCTCTGTGGCACATGATGCTGTTTGATAGCATTTTACCCACAGTACAAGTTTTTTCAAAATTAGAGTCAATCATCTCAAACCGTGCTGCTGCTTTATCAACTAAGTTCACATAATATTCTAAATCCTTTGTTGTCATTTCAACAATCTTCACAGCATCTTCACCAAGAGTAGATTCCATCTCAAGAAACCACTTTCTTTGCTCATCCATAAGAAGCACTTCTCATCCATTCAGGTTTTATCATAAGATAACAGCAATTCAGTCACATCTTCAGGCTCCACATCTAGTTCTAGTTCTCTTGCTAGTTTCACCACATCTGAGGTTACTTCCTCCACTGAAGTCTTGAACCCCTCAAAGTCATCCACGGGGGCTGGAATCAACTTCGCCCAAACTCCTGTTAATGTTGATATTTTGACCTCTTCCCATGAATCACAAATTTTCTTAATGGCATCTAGAATGGTGAATCCTTTCCAGAAGGTTTTCAATTTACTTTGCCCAGATCCAACAGAGGAATCACCATCTATGGCAGCTATAGCCTTATGAAATTTATTTCTTCAATAATTAGACTTGAAAGTCAAAATTACTCCTTGATCCTTGGGCTGCAGAAAGGATGTTGTGTTAACAGGCATGAAAACAACATTAGTCTCATCGTATATCTCCATCAGAGCTCTTGAGTGACCATGTGCATTGTCAATGAGCAATAATATTCTGAAAGAAATCTTTTTTCTGAGCAGTTGTCTCAACAGTGGGCTGAAAATATTCAGTAAACCATGTTGTAAGTAGATGTGCTGTCATCCAGGCTTTATCGCTCCATTTAGAGAGCACAAGCAGAGTAGATTTAGCATAATTCTTAAGGGCCCTAGGATTTTCGGAATGGTAAATGAGTATTGGCTTCAAATTAAAGTCACCTGCCACATTAACCCCGAACAAGAGAGTCAGCCTGTACTTGGAAGCTTTGAAGCCAGGCATTGACTTCTCCTCTCTAGCTATGAAAGTCCTAGATGTCATCTACTTCCAATAAAAGGCTGTTTCATTTACACTGAAAATCTGTTGTTTAGTGTAGCCACTTTCATTAATTGTCTTAGCCAGATCTTCTGGATGACTTGTTGCCATTTCTACATCAGCACTTGCTGCTTCGCCTTGCACTTTTATGTCATGGAGACGGCTTCTTTCCTTAAACCTCAGGAACCAACCTCTGCTGGCTTCAAACTTTTCGTCTGTAGCTTCCTCACCTCTCTCAGCCTTCACAGAATTGAAGAGTCTGGGCCTTGCCCTGGATTAGGCTTTGGCTTCAGGGAATGTTGTGGCTGGTTTGATCTTCTATCCAGACAAAGAAACTTGCTCCATATCAGCAATAAAGCTGTTTCATTTTCTTTTCATTTGTGTGTTCACTGGAGTAACACTTTTAATTTCCCTTGAGAACCTTTTCTTTGCACTCACAGCTTGACTGTTTGGTGCAAGAGGCCTAGCTTTCAGCCTATCTCTGTTTTTAACATGCTTTCCTCACTAAGCTAAATCATTTCTAGCTTTTGCTTTAAAGTGCAACTCTTCCTTTCACTTGAACACTTAGAGGCCATTGTAGGGTTATTCATTGGTCTAACTTCAATATTGTTGCGTCTGAGGGAATAGAGAAGGTCCAAAGAGAGGGAAAGAGAGATGGGAACGGTCAGTCAGTGGAGCAGTCAGAATACACACATTTACCGATTAAGGTCACTGTCTTATATTGATATCATTCACAGCACCCCAAAACAATTATAACAGTAACATCAAAGATCGCTAATTACAGATAACAATAACAAATTTAATGATAATGAAAATGTTTGACATATTGCAAGAATTACCAAAATGGGACGCAGAGACATGAAGTGAGCAGATGCTGTTAGAAAAATGGTGCCTATAGAGTTGCTCAGCACAGAGTTGCCACAAATTTTCAATTTGTAAAAAAAAAAATATCATCTGTGAGGTGCAATAGTGATGAAGTGCAATAAAATGAGGTATACCTATGTACAAAATGTTCATAAGAGGCAAATCTCTAGAGATGAAAAATAGTTTGGTGTTGTCTAGGCCTCGGGAAAAAGGGATAGAGATGATAGATAAAGAGTATGGAGTTCTTTGTGAGGGGCTGAAAAGATCCTAATTGTGGTGATGGTTACACATATCTGTGAATATATAAAAAAGGTTGAATTGTACTCTTTAAATAGATGAGTTTTGTGCTATATGAATTACGTCAGTAAAGGTGTTATTAAACATAGATGTCAACCTCAGAAGGAATTGTAACATGGTCAAAGAAAGGGCAAACAACTTATTTTTCTCTCTGCTTACTCTCTACTTATTTCAGTCCCCCCCACCCTGTGAATCCAGATGTAATACAAATATTCTTACTAGTATTTGCAAAATATGTGCCCAGAAAAGAATCTTCAATGGATAACACAAATTCCTTGTAGCGTTTGCTAGGGTGGTGAGTTTCTTCTCTTTCCGCTGGAGAAAGATTCTTATAACTAGGGCAAACATTTATATTTCGTTTTTCTTATTTAGAAATTAAGTAGAATGCTAGAGGTTATGTACATTGTCAATAAACCTTCAGATTTTGAACTTGTTTTCTTATTTCATAGTATTCGATGATACTCAGCAGAGTAATGAAGCTTAGGAATGTGGAAGCAAATTGGAGTCTGCTATCCCACACACCATCTTAACCCAGCCCATCACAAAAGAGCTTGAGAGAGAGCCCAGAGGACCTGGACTAGAGAAGCAGTGTAAAACCCTCCCAATCCAGCCTCTCTTAGTGAGGCATTGTCCCCACCCCTTTTTCTGACATTCTGAATAGATGCATGCTTTTATTTCACATCAACGTTCAAAAAGGTTTCCAGGAGAATCAGGGATTTTACAATTAGTGACTCAAGCTGAAAGATAAACATTTATAACGTTTGTACCCTGTGTTAACTCTAGAAACCTAGTCTAGGTAGGTTTTGTGTGCCACAGAGAAGCGATCTGATAAACTTTTGCATACTCTAGCTAAAGTGTGAAAGGCAGGGCGCTAAATGCAGTGATTGACCCCTTGAAAGGAAACAATGTGTTGAATCTGTTAATAGAATGGTTGAAATACACATGATGTATATACTTATACTCGATTACACTCAAGGAGGATGGCCATTCCTGGGTAGCTGTTTTTCACTTTTCTTTCACAACTCTAAAATATATGCATACATAACTCAGGCTCCGGGAGCATATTTATTTTTCCGAGGAAACTATCACATTGTTTTGGTATGCAATTTATTCTGAAATTATTTGCTATGAGTATATTGCTATTCTATTTTATATTTTGACATGGTGGTATAGACTCAGAATATTTATAGATTTCTAATAGAAACCATTCCAGATTTACCACAAAAGTTCCTTATCTGTGGATAACTGACTTTACTCTTTTTGTCTTCTATCAGATCAATGTGTTCTATTTTAACCAGGATATTCTTTTTAAAAGAATAATGAGGGACCAAAAGAAGGATATGGCATTACATAATTGTAATGTGTGGAAAGCTATGTCTTAGATACCACAAGCCAATCAGAAAAAGCAGATTTCATCTCCTTTCAATACTAAAATTAGTTTTCTATTTAATTCTTTTCCTGACAGATACCGAGGAATCGACCAAAGAGAGGAAAAAAGAATAAAAAGACATTATTCTCTGAAACAGAGTAAGAAGCAGAAAGTTTCTCAAGTGACAATATTTGTATTTTAAAACTCAGATTAACATTTCCTTATAGGTATTACATTATTTCTCTTATGAAGTCTGAATTTCATCCTACATTTGAATTATATGCTGCTTGATTATGTTTGCCACTAACATTTCTTTCATTCTTATCAATATATTTTTTAAAATCATGATAGTTTGGAACCCACACAATTTGAACTAAGTTATTTCCTCTAGAAGTATTCCAAAGAATATGTGACAACTTTAAAAAAAGAAAAGGAACATGTAAACAAAATTTTAAAAATAAAAAAGGATTAAGACATAAGAGAAACCTGGGAGCAGAATTCTAGCAACTGTAACATTTGATTAGTGGGTTTAACACTGATTTAAGATAAAAGGTGATAAAAGTAGAGGATAGCCACCTTTATCTAGGTCAATAGAAGCATGAGGCATGTAAAACGAGTAATCAGATACTGGAGGGACTTGAAAACATCATGCTAAGCACTGTTGATAGAATCTGTAGGTTCTAGGGAGCTGGAGATGCTCTGGGGAAAGGGAATGCCATATTTTGTGAGAATAATAAGACTTTGATGATCTTAAAATATTGAACACATTTCAAATAGTAAATACATTAATATTTTAAATATAATAAATTTAAATATTCTTGTCATTTTACATGAATCTGATGTTTCACAAATGATCTCTTCATTAAATTGTTAAATATTTAACATTAAATCAATTCAGGTAAAGCGATGTGTAAAAGGAATGAGCAAATCATGATACAACCAGAAGGGAGGTCAGTGTCAGAGCACAGAGAGATTTACGTGGTAAGCAATTGCATCTAATTTGTCTTTATCAGACATTCATTACATTGTTGTTTGAGTTATCATTTCAAAATACTTCATTATAAATCTCAAATAAATTTAACTCTAAATGAAATTAGAGCTCCTTAATATCAAAAAAAAAGAAAAAAAATAAAAACTCAACTCTGATATGAATTAGCTTCAGTTAGTAATGTCTTTTGGCATTTTTCTTCAAGATAATTAATTTTATTTGCCTTTATTTTTATCTCGTTGTGATTGAGTCTTTTGTCTATTAATTGACTATGTAGACCCATCAACTGACAATGTTTTGTCAACATTTTTATTTGGTAAGGCTTAGTCAAAGGGATGTTAAACAAAGATACTTGTCTAAATTCAAGCGGATGTAAATATTACTAGGATACAAGATTATCTGGTGACTACATTTTTCTGTAGACTAGTACTCACCTTTATGCTCCTACAGTGGCTAACAGAGCAATGTAGGTACTCAGGAACTATGTCACAGGATTTAATGAAAGTTTATAGGAAACTACTTAAAATGCTAAAGGGCTGATTAAAACAATGTAGAAAAGAGGTCTAAAAAGTCTATAAGCTTAAGTGTGATTCTGCTAAAGTCATCACTTGATAAAGTGGGGGAAAGGATTAAAAATTCTTGACATAAGTTTTGAGGATTTGTAACCAGAAAATATTATTGCAACCTTGGGACTTTTTTTTTAAATATCCAAACATCTGTTGGGTACTATATACGTATGGTTAGAATATTTCAATCAGCCCAGAAGTCTCCTACGTATGCTTTGGAGATCACAGCCTCAGTGTTCCCCAGAAGTAAACATTATGCTGATTTTGGAAAACAATCTGGCAGTACATGCTATTTAAGAAAGCAATTCCACTCCCATGTATTTGTCCAAGGGAGATAAAGAAATATATGACCTTAAAAATACCTGTATGTGAATGTTTACAGCAACTCTACTTACAATAGCCTCAAACTGGAAACACCTTAACTGGCCATCAAACAGGTGAATGGGTAAGCAAATTGCAGTATATTTATATAATAGAATACTATTCAGCAATGAAAAGGGTGAACTACCGATGTGTGCAATGATATAGATGCATCTCAAAAGCATTATGTTACATGAAAAAGTCAAACTTAAAAACTCTTAAATCTGTATTATTCTATTTATAGAACACTCTGGCAAAGGCAGATCTATAGAGGCAGAAATCAATCAGTGATTATTGCCAGGAACTGAGAATGTAGGAAGGAGACTGACGGAATAGGAGGAAAATTTTTGTGGTGATGAATATATTCTATATTTTGATTTTGTGATGGTTATATGAAAATTAATAAACAGAAGCCTCATTAAAATGGAGTGAAGAGGCCAAAAGGGAAAGCTCTCACGCCCTATGAAGAGAGCAAAACCCAAAATAATGAGGAAAGATTTCCTCTTCTTGATGGGCAAGAAGCTCAACCAATGAGAGACTGTCTTGGCTCAGCCAATGAAAATCCACTGCACTGCCAACTCTCAATTCCTCCAGTGAACTCTGTGTACAATAGCCCTCCCAACTTCCTCTTCCCCTCTGTAAAAGAGTTGCTCCTCCCCTTGCTGCTTGGGGACTGACACATGGCTTGCCATGGCAGACCTCAAATTGTCATTCTTTAATGATTTGGAGTAAGGTCTTTTTTGTTGGAAGAATAACTGGCTATTTGTTTAAGGCCAAAAGTTGTAAGACTGTAGACATTTGTCAAAAGTTATGTGACTGCATACCTAAAAAGGGTGAAAGTTATTGTATTGAAATTATAACTCAATAAACAACCTTAAGGGGAAGTAAAGCCTGAAGAACACCAGAAAGGTGAGGATGTGGAGAAAAATTACCAAAAAACAATGGGAAGCTTGCCTTGGGCCCTGGGAGAACAAGGGCCTGTCCACCCACAAACCTTCCAAGAGGGGCCACTCTAGTGCAAAGTGTCAAGGACATTCACACCATTCACTAAGGAGGACTTGAGCCTCCTTCCTCTCAGTGCCCAAGAAGCCTATAATCTCTGTCAAGAGAGACATTATTTTTTTTATCTTGATAGGAATTATAAGTACAACTCATTCATTCCACAAACTGTTTTTGAACAGTGTCAAAAGTGTCAGCCACTGTTTCATGTACTGGCGTTCCGGTGGTAAAGAAAAAAGGAAAGGACATTATTCTCAAGGAGTGTAAGTGCTGGTCTGGCTAGGTTTATGGAGTTGGTGCTGGACAATGGGCTGAGTGCTTTTGGAGAATCATCTCTTTCTAATTTTTTTTTCAAAATAGAAATAACTTTAATGTTTTACGATGATGGAAACAGGGTCATTTAATAAAATTAGTAAATTTCAAATAATCATAAAGAAAAAGTTATAATCACCTATATTTCCACTACTCGGAGGTAGCCCCTATTACTATTCTCTTATATAGTTTTACATACACACACACATACACACTCATATATTCGTTTAACAAAAATACTATCTTTTGTATTGGTGATAGGTAAATGAAGCAAATATAGAAAATATTAGCAACTGTGGACTCTAGGCTGACAATATTCACTGTGTAGTTCTTTTAACTTTTCTACGTGTTTGAAAATTTTCATATAAGTTTTGGTAAGTTATGTTTTTTTCAAAGAATTTTTCCATTTCATACAAGTTGTCAAAGTTATTGACAAAATGCTATTCATAATATCCCTATTATTTTTTTCAATCTCTGGAACCCAAAGTGGTATCCCTTATTTAGTCTTTGTATTGGAAATTTGTCTTGTCCTCTTTATTCTTCAATCTTTTTAGGGATTTATCAGTTGTATTATTTTTTCCTTATTTTCTCTACTATTTGTATGCTTTTTAATTCATTGATGTCTGCTATTATCTTCATTATTTCATGTATTCTACTTATTTTGTTTGAAATTGACTCATTTTTTTCAGTTTCTTAGGGTGTAAGCTTAGGTAATTAATTTTTAAACATGTCTACTTTTATGAAAATAACATTTAAATCCATAAATTTTGCTCTATGGGTTGTTTTGGCTTCATCCTAATGACTCATTGGGGTCATTAAATACTTTTGTTAAGACTTTTTTATACCTGTTTTTGACCGTTGGGTTATTCTGAAGTTGGTTACTTAATTTTAGTATTTGGGATATTTAAAATCTCACACTGTTTTCTAATTTAGTAGATTTTTGTTATCAGAGAGTTTACTTTTTAATATTTAAATCATTTTAAGCTTATACAGACTTGTATCTCAGCATATGGAAAATACTGATAAATGTTTTCTGCTTACTTTCAAAGAAGGTGTATTTCACAGTCGTTAAGAATAATGTTAATTGAATATCAGTTAGGTCATGTGATTTGATAGTGTTATCCAGATATTCTTTATTCTTATTGCTTTTTATCTACTTATTCTATGAATTATTGAGAGGGGGGTACTAAAATCGCCAATTATGTGTATAGGTTTCTATATTTCTCCCTTCAGTTCCAACAAGTTGTGTTTTCTGTATTTTGAATTTTTATTAGTTTCTCACTCACTCAGGATTCTTGTATGTCCTTGAAAAATTGACGCTTTTATCACCATGAAATGACTCTTATCCCTGTGATTAATTATTATTTTGAGGTCTGCTTTTTCTGTTATTAAGATAGCCATTCCAGCTTTCTTATTCTTGGTGAATCCATGGTATACATTTTATATTCCTAAACTTTCAACCTGTCTCTCTTTTAAAAAAATATTCAATCTGTGTCTCTTATTAACATCCTGTAATTGTGTTGTTCTTTGTTTCCAGATTGGTAATATCTATCTTGGACTTCGGTCAGTTTCCATTTAATGCAATCATTGAGATACTTCCGTTTAAATCTACCTCCTGTCTATTTGTTCCTATTTTTCAAACCTGCTCTTTTTTTAAATTCCCTTCATTTTTACCTTTTTTTGACTAACAAATTATTTTCAGTATTCTATTCTAAATCATTGTAGTGGGCCCTGTGGAGTGCTGCCTTGATCACCTTTTCTGGGTCAAGGTATTCATTCCTTCATCTGCCGAGATGCTTGACTACAAAAGGCCAAACGTGAGTCACTCATCAGGCCTTGCCTTTGGCATAAAGGTGCTGCTCTGCCCAGGTGTCTTCTGTCTCCCAGGGGTAGCGAACATCTAATGACTGGTTGATGCAGGGGTACAAAGTTTTGTCCCTCTCTCCTATCTCAATTCAGGGTATCTCTGAGGTACTTCGGTGGTGATGATAAAAAGGGCCACTCCAGCTGCTACCCAAGGGTTCCCATATATCCTACCTATTGGTATAACTGTAGCTCACTCTGTTTCCCCCTCAATGAGTTATTATTTATGCACTGATTTACTATTTTTAGTGGTATTTGAGATACAGCTTAAAATACTTACCTCCATTTACTTTTCTCCCTCTTTTTGTATTATTGTTATTGAAATTTTAAATGTGTGCATTTTAAGTCACTTAAGATATTATCTTCATTTTATGTCAATATTCATTTAGATTTATCCTCATATTTGCTCTCTTCTAGTGTTTTTGTTTCTTTATATGTAGCTGTCCTTTCACAGGTTACCATTTTCATTTTGCTGGGAGACTATCCTTTCATACTTGCTTTGGTGTGTGCATGTAGCTGACAAATTTTCTCAATTGAAGTATATTTATTTCACCTCATGTTTGAAGGCTATTTTCAGTGGTAATAGAATCCCAAATTAATAGCTATTTTATTTCATCAATTTGAAGATATAGTTCTATTGTCTGCTAGATACCGCTTAGTCATCTTCTTTATGTTTATCTTTCTTTAGGTTGACACCACTTCCTGAGTTGATATATTAATTCAGCTTTGGAGTATTTTTAGACATTATCCTTCAAGATGCCAGGCTTACATTTCTGGTCTCATTTTGTTTATTTTATTATTTGTAATATGGTCTCTGTAGATTATATTGATGTTATATTTGAAAAACCAATTTTTAAACAAAAACTGTTATGTAGCTTTCTTTTCAATTTTTATAAGGTTTACTTACTATATTTTTTTATCATAATTTTCATTACAATAGTGAATAGAAATGGTAACATGAGGTGGGGATTGCAGGAATGCATGTCTTACTGCTGACTAAAAGAGAATTCTTCTGAAATTTTATCATTTAATATTATGTTTTATCAAGAATTTTCTTGTTGGGGCCTGCCCGGTGATGTAAGTGTGCGTGCTCTGCTGCTGCAGCCTGGGGTTCACAGGTTCAGATCCCGGGCGCGCACTGATGCACCACTTGGCAAACCGTGCTGTGGCGGCATCCCAGATAAAGTGGAGGAAGATAGGCACAGATGTTAGCCCAGAGCCAGTCTTCCTCAGCAAAAAGAGGAGGATTGATGGCAGATGTTAGCTCAGGGCTGATCTTCCTCACAAAAAAAAAAAAAAGAAGAATTTTCTTGTTACCGAATATCAGTTTAAGAAAGTTCTAGTCTATTAGTATCTCCCAATGACTTCTATCATGAAAGAATATTGAAATATATCAAGTAGTTTTACCTACTGAAATGATTTTGTTTTTCTCTATTAATCTGTTAACATAATAACCTCTGTTTGTTTTTTTTTTTTTTTTTTTTTTTTTTTTTTTTTTTGTGAGGAGATCAGCCCTGAGCTAACATCCGCCAATTCTCCTCTTTTTTTGCTGAGGAAGACGGCCCTGGGCTAACATCCGTGCCCATCTTCCTCCACTTTATATGGGACACCGCCACAGCATGGCTTACCAAGCAGTGCGTCGGTGCGCGCCCGGGATCCGAACCAGCGAACCCCGGGCCGCCACAGCGGAGCGCGCGCACTTAACCGCTTGCGCCACCGGGCCGGCCCCACCTCTGTTTTTTTTTTAACATCATAACAAAGAATTTTGAATAGCCACTTCCTTCTTACTGCATACATTTTCATACCAATGGACTTGATTTGTTTAGAAATTTTATAACTATGTTTATAGTAATCTAAGATTGTGATTTTTACACTTATATTCTCATACTATCCTCACCTAGTTTGTTACCAGCATACTACTAACTTCATAAAATTATTGGAGGGGAATTCCCACTTTTTCTATTCTCCCACTATTTGTGCTGTTTATAAATGGGAATTATCTGTTAATTATGGTAGAACTCATATTTTAAAGCATCTGAGTCTTTATAGCAATATTTTTTTCAAATAGGTTTATTCTAGTTTCAAACAATTTTCATTCACGTACAATACAATTCACCATTTTACCTGTACGATTTTGATAAATACATACAGTAGTGTAACCACCGCCATAACTAAGTTATAGAAAATGTCATCACCTTATACAGTTACCTTGTGCTCCTTTGCAGTCAATTGCCTCTCTCTACTTGCACTCTGGAGACCACTACTCTGCTTTCTATCATTGTAAGTTTGCTATTTCTAGAATTTGACACAAACATAATCATAAACTGTATAGTCTTTTGTGTATGGCTTCATTCACTTAACATAATACTTTTGAGATTCACTCGTGTTGTTGCATGTATCAATAGTTGTTTTGTTTTGTTTTGTTTTTTGCTGGGTTGCATTCCATTTTATTACATACCACAGATCGTTTATCTAGCCACCTGTTGATAAGCATTTGGGTAGTTTCCAGTTATTTGCCATTTTGAATAAAAGTTCTAGGAACTTTAAAATATAAGGCTTTGGATGAACACATGTTTTCATTTATAGTTTTATGTTACATTTAGGTCTATGATATATTATGAGTTGACTTTTGAGTATAGTATGAGGTCTTTGTGGTTCATATTTTTGCAAACGATAAGCCCACTGCTCCAGCACTGTTTGTTGAAAGGACTATCTTTTCCCTGTTGAGCTAACTTGGCATGCTTGCTGAAAATCAATTGACACATCTATTTGGGTCTATTTCTAGACTGTTAGTTCTCTTCAGTTGATCTATGTTTCTGTCTTCATGCCAATACTGTGTTATCTTGGTTAACGGGGCTCTCTAGTAAATCTTGAAATCAATTTGTCTAAGTTCTCCAATTTTATTCTTACTTTTCAAAAATTTTGTCTATTATAAGTCCATTGAATTTCCATATATATTTTATGAACAGTTTGACACTGTACACAAAAAAATCTATTGGGATTTTGATTGAATCTGTAGATGAATTTGTGGAAATTAACTTCTTAACAATATTGAATCTTCCAACCCATGGACACAGTATATTTCTCCACTATTTAGATCATCTTTATTTTCTCTTAGTAATGTTTTATAGTTTCAGTGTACAAAACTTGTGCATATTTCTTTAAATTTATCCCTAAGTTCTTTACACTTGATGATATCGTAAATAGTTCTTTTCCTATTTCAATTTTAAATTATTCTTTGTTAGCATATAGAAATATAATTAACTTTTTGACAGTGTATTCTTTAAAACATATTGATTCATATTTCCTTTTTCTCCAAAATAACTTCACTTAAGTAAAATTATACCTAATAATTCATTCATTTACACTAAATTTTCTATTTTCGTATCATGTGCTTTTAGAATATTTTTTCATAATTTTCTAATATTTGCAATATCTCTTATCATGACCCCTTTCTTGTTTTTCTTATTTTTATTGTGCCTTTTCTTTTTTATACTGCCATTTATTGAGAGGATAAATCTCAACATAATTATACTGAGTGAAAGAAGCCAGGTAAGAAAAGAAGAAAAACTATATGCTTTCATTTATACAAAAATCTACAAAATACACACTATTCCGTAATGGCAGAAAGCACACCAGCAGTTGCTTGTGAGTGAGGGTGGGTAGGAGTGGGAGGGAGAGTTTACAAAACGACACAGGAAACTTTTGGGGGTTGTAGATATGTTCACTATCTTGATTGTGGTGATGATTTCATGGGTGTGTATACATACGGCAAAAAGGATCAAATTGCACATTTTAAAGATGTAAAGTTTATTTTATTTCAATTATACCTCAAAATATTTTTAAAAAGAGAGACCAGGAAGAGTTCATAATATATATTTCCACTTTATAAAGTGCAAAATGGGAAAAACTAATATATTATGTTAGAAGTCATGCTATTACTTACCCTTGGTGATAGTGTTAAAAGAGAACAAATAGATTCTACTGGGAACTGGTAACATTCTATTTCTTAATCTGGGTTCTGGTCTTATGACTGTATTTATGTAGAAAGTTCATTTTGTTTTATATCATTTGGTTTGTATACGCACCATTCTCTCTCTCTCTCTATATATATATTATATTCCATTAAGAAGTTAAGATATACTACAAATGTTTTTTTCAAACAATGAGCCCTGGCCCGTTTTCTCACTTTTCTAGATGAAATTATTATGGTAATTATTCTAGTATAATTTCATAAATTTATGCAATGTGCAAATTCTGTGTCTGTACATACATGCTGTTATGGGCTGAATTGTGCCCTCCCCCATTCATATGTTGAAGTTATAACCCCCAGTAAATCAGAATGTGACTTTTTGGAGATAGGGCCTTTGTAGAGGTAATTAAGGTTAAATGAGGTCAATAGGGTACTACTATAACTGATGTCCTTATAAGAAGAGAAGATTACTAGGATACACATTAGGCACACAGAAAAAAGACAGTATAAAGACGGAGGGAGAAAATGGCCATCTATAAGACAAGGAGAGAGGCCTCAGAAGAAATCAACCCTTCCAATACTTTGATCTTAGACTTCTAGCCTTCAGAACTCTGAGAAAATAATTTTCTGTTGTTTAAACCACCAAGTCTATGGTATTTTATTACAGCAGCCTTAGCAAACTAACACATGAACATTGTATACATTATGTGTACAATACGTACATTTTTGCCATGTTTGTAACTTATTCCTAATTAAATTGCTATGGACTATAAGACTATTTATTTACCTGAATTTCCACTATGTTTATAGAACATTCTAAAGCATTTACCTAGAGTACACGCAAGAAAGAAAATATGTTACTGCCAATTTTGTCCTTCAGTAAAATGTCCTCAATTTTCTTCTATCATTTTCTGATTGATTTGAAATTCAAAGAAGACTTATTCTTTGGCAGAATAATCCTTCTGATATATTTACATTTCAATCTGCTATAATTAAGAGGGGTCCAGATTTTATTTAAAAATTAATACTGTTTGAGCATATAAATTTTTAAGACTTTGTTTTTTAGAGCAGTGTTAGTTCCAAAGCAAAATTTAGCAGAAGATACCAAGATTTCTCATATATTCTCTGACCCCACACATACATAGCCTCTCCCATTATCAACATCCCCCATCAGAGTGGTACATTTGTTACAATTGATGGGCTTACATTGACACATCATTATCAGCCAAAGTCCCTAGTTTATATTAGGCTTGGTGTTGGTGGTGTACATTCTCTTGGCTTGGACAAATTTATAATGCCATGTCTCCTCCACTTTTATGATATTTAACAGAGTAATTCACTACCCTAAAAATCCTCTGGGCTCTGCCTATTCATCTCTCGCTCCCCTCACGAGGCTCAGAGGAAAATAAGGAATATGTTTTTGGAAACAGGAGGAAAAGTTATCCTTGTTATACAGTTTAACTGAAGAGATTTCCAAGCAAAGTGGCAAAGGTGTGGTCTGGTTTATTCTTGTTGCTTTTGTTAAAATTCTACAGCAAAGAGATAAACTGAAGGAAAAACAGTTAAACAAAAATGTACCCTGTCTTGGTGGTTTGGGAAATTCTCAGCTTATCTTGACTGAAAAAGGCACTAAAATTAGGAGATTTACTGTTAGAAAAGTGTGCTCTAAAGAAAAAGCCAAGATGTGGCTGGGAAAACATTGAATAGTGCCTCAAAAGGATAAAAAAGATGAAATTAATTGTGTGCTTCGTGGATCCCCTCAACTATCTCAGCAGAAGCCAGGAATAGAGATGATATCTTCTAGGAAAGATCTCTTGGGGGGTACCTCTTGTCTAATAGTGTGAATGCTTGTGACATATACATAAGAGACCCACAAAGTTTTTGAAAATGTTATAGCAGCAGAAGCAGTGTGAGCTTGCACAAAAATGGACAGCGACGAAATGAAGGGAAGGAAGGCTGTTGAGTTCCCCAAATTCTTCAGGTAGGAAACAAGCTGATAAAATTACTCTGCTGCAAATACATGCTACTTTTCATGGAAAAGCAGAATGTCTCCAAGAGCAAAGCCTTATTCCCAAGAATAGAGCCTCATTCCCTGAGGGTGGTCGTGGGCCCTCAGGGCAGAGCCCTCAAATCACAGAAGATTGTTACCAGGCCTTGAAACCTAACAGAATTTGCCCTACTGGATTTCTAATTTTCTTGGAACCAATGACTCCTTTATTCTTTCCTTTTTCTACTTTTTGAAATGGAAATATCTATAACTTTTTTCTTATGCCTAGCCAAACATTGTATTTTGGGAACAGGTACATTTTTTTGTAGTTTCACAGGTTCAGAAATGAAGAAGAATTTATCCCCGGGATGAATCATACCCAGAGTCTTACCCATACCTGATTTAGATCACTTGAATGACAAGATTTTGGACTTTGGGATAATGATATTTAGATGAAGTTTCAGACTTGAGTTAATGTTGTAATGGGTTGAGAATTTTGTGATTGTTGAGGTAAGGTGAAAATATTTTGCATTTGAGCTGGATGTGAATCTTTGGAGCCAGACGGTGGACTTTAGTAGGCTGAAAGATGCCTCCTCCTGCAAAAAAAAAAAAAAAAAAGTGATATCCACATTATACGGCAAAAAAGGGCTTTACAGATGTGACTAAGTTAAACATCTTGAGATAAGGGGACTGTCCCGGATTATTGGTTGGGGCTTAAATGTAATCACATCTATCCTTATAATCGGAAGGCAGAGAAAAATTTGAACCAGACGGTAGAGGGAAAGGCAGTGTGGCCACAAAGGCAGACTGCAATGATGTAGCCACAAACCAGGGAAAGCCAGCAGCCACCAGAAGCTAGAAGAGGAAAGGGACAGATTCACCCCAACAGCCTCCAAAAGGAGTGCAGCTCTGCTAATCTCTTGATTTCAGCCCATTCAGACTGATTTACGATTTCTGTCCATCAGAACCCTGAAAGAATATATTCATCTTTTTTTCAGCTATCAAGTCTGTAGTAATTTGCTGCAAGAGCCACGAAACTAATACACCACTTTTTCATCCTTTTTATGCCCATATAACATGATAAATTCAACATATTTTTCAGAAATCAGGGTGAGTATCACTGCAGAACATCCATTAACCATGCAAATAAATGTTAAAGTGTGATAAATCATGCAAATTAAAATTCACGTTACTGAAGAAGATATTAGTGAGAGAGAAACAAATTTATCAAAGTAGTTTCCATTGTTTTTTATGTAACAATTTAGAAAAAATATTTAAATTCATCAATATTTTTCTTTTCCAACACACAATTCTAGTTTCAAATGAATTGCTGTAATTTGATACACAATTATTGAATACTTTTCTCTTTTCTTTTTAAGTAATTTAATTAATTTTGTATTGGCAAATTTTAAGGCTATGAAGCAAAACTACTTGTCTTCTTCATTTACAGTTAGCTATGAAGTGTGCATGTATTAAAAGTCATGAGTTGGGGCTGGCCCGGTGGCGTAGCGGTTAAGTTCACAAGTTCCACTTTGGTGGCCTGGGGTTTGTGGGTTCGGATCTCAGGCACGGACCAACGCACCACTTGTCAAGCATTGCCGTGGCGGCATCCTATATAAAGTAGAGGAAGATGGGCACAGATGTTAGCCCAGGACCAGTCTTCCTTGGCAAAAAGAGGAGGATTGGCATCGGATGTTAGCTCAGGACTAATCTTACTCACAAAAAAAACAAAAAATGTAATGAGTTAACAAATATAAAAATACTATCAAAGCCATGGATGTTACTCATACTTAAATAGCCAACTTTGTTTTAAAAGCAATTTACATAAGCATTCATGGACTAAAATTTATTTGGTAATGATACTGCTTGAATTGATATTTCACAAATTACCATATTTATAAAATTAAAATATGCTTTATAAGTATATGCATATATATATAAATAATTTTATTTATGTTGTAAAATCTAAAAGAAAAGCTAAGAGGAATTTTTCACACCTAGAATATAGAGAGAACATTTTATTGTTAAAGTATTTTAGGGGCCCGCCTGGTGGCGTAAAGGTTAAGTGCACACGCTCTGCTGTGGCGGCCCAGCGTTCGCATGTTTGGATCCCTTGTGCTCACCAATGCGCCGCTTATCAAGCCATGCTGTGCCAGCGTCCCATATAAAGTAGAGGAAGATGGGCACGGATGTTACCCCAGGGCCAATCTTCCTCAGCAAAAAGAGAAGGATTGGCATCAGATGTTAGCTCAGGGCTAATCTTCCTCACAAAAAAAAAGTATTTTAAAGTGTCATAAAAATATGAAAATTAGAATTTGTGAATATGATTTATTTATTTCTTTAACAAGTATTTACAAGTTTCCTTTTATGTGATAAGCATTGTTGAGTGATCGTGGAGAGGTATTAGTGAAGAAAACAGAGCAAGTGCCTGCCCTCATTGGGTTTACAATGCAGTGTTACAAAATCAAAATGAATCTTAGTAGTATATTTTAAATAGTATTTTTAAAAATTGAATGTACTTCACTTAGAAATAATTTAAAATCTAATTTCAAAAAATATTGCTCTTTCAGCTAATATCACTATAAATTTTCCTTAAGTGGGAGTTTTTCATGATTCCTTTATATTGTATGAATGACAATTAGAGCACTCATTGGTCACACATCTGTCTTTTCTACAGTGATCCCTGGTTCAACCCAGCAGGGAATAATTACTTTCAGAGACACGACTGACGTTAGTGCAAATCCGTATCACTGGGCTGAAATCAAGGGAATGGCATAGATGCTCTTCTTCCAGAGGCTCAGAGGGAGATTCACATCTTTGCTTCTTATAGCCTCTGGTGGCTGCCATCATTCCTTTGTTTGCGGACATTCCAGTCTCTCCTTTGTGGATAAATTGCCTTCTGTGATGGTAAATGAAATGATGGATATTTCAACTTGGCTAGACCATGATACCCAGATACAAAGCAACCTGGAAGTTGCTTTGAAGGTATTTTTAGGATGAGTTTAAGCTGCTTGGAAGGTATTTTTAACATTTCAATCAATAAATGAATAAAGCACATGACCTACCATAATGCGTGTGGATCTCATCCAATCAATCAGTTGAAAGCCTTAAGAAGAAGATTGTCTTCCCCCAAGGAAGAGAGAATTCTGTCAGCAGACTGCCTTCTGACTCGAGCTACAAGATCAATGGATCTCCTGACTGCCAATCTACTCTGCAGACTTTGGAGAGAGAGAGATATATAGACATACACAGGTATATGATTATCCTGGTTATGTAGCTGGGTCCTAAATGCATCACATGTATCCTTAGAGAGTCAGAGGGAGACAGACAGAAGGGGAGAAGGTGTATCAGTCAGGCAGCGTGTCCCAACTCAAGCTCCTTAACTTAATTATATCAATAAAATCCTTTTTCTGTCATATAAGGTAACGTTTACAGGTTCCAGGGATCAGTGCTTGGATATTTTGGGAGCCATTATTCAGCCTACTACAGGTGGACTTGAAAGGTCTTACTCGGTAGAAAACAGTAATAATGTCTGTGTCAAATGTAGGCAGAGAATGAAAACTGGCACATTAGTTCTGCACAAGACATTTTTAAAGTATAACAGAAGCCTGATAATCTATTCTTCAGTCTTTTCGGTCGACTGATATGCATGTACATCTCACAATAATTGTATATTTCAATTGCTTTTTAGGATATTCTGAAAAACGAAAATATGGAAGACAAAGATACATGACATGTTTTCAAGGTATGTGTTAAAAATATTAGCAATCATGAATATAAACTTTTACTTGCTACATCTCTTATATTCCATAATTTTCTAAAAATATTTAAATTTTAATTAGGTGGACCTAAACAATTAAATCAGTTGCATTATATAATAAGATCATTCTATGGAATGCATAAAATGTGTACATGGATTTTTCTATAAAGACAAATTTTGAGTAAGAAAGGGATCCTAAGACTTCATACACAAAGAAAGTGGCTAAGCAGTAGTGGGTTAGTCAATGACAATGAATGGGACATAATCATCCTGACAGCAAGATCTGAGTGGAAAAAGGGTTAATTAGTTGGAAAAGGCAAATAAAATAGCAACGTTAACCTAAGTCACCTCCTTCATTCCTCACTAATTTCCTTGAGAAGCACCCCCTCCCCAGCCTGGTCCTCAAACAGTGTTAAAAGAACAAAAAGACAAAAATGAAGACTATCCCTGTGTCAGTCCTACTCATTTTGTCTAACTGCCACTTCTGTTAAACAGGTGTTTGAATAAAAGTAACTATTTTGCATTTTATGCGTGCATAATGTTCTGCCATAATCATTTTGGCTAAAGGCAGGTTAAATAGTTTAATAATGTCATATTCTCTAGATTCAGAACTTTATTAAATATTCTATTTAATAATTAAGTCAGGTGTTCTTTAATGCATTTATCTTCTTTTCATATAGTCAAGTAACACTATGCGGTATTTAAAATCCTAATCATTTGTGAAATAGTAGGAGTGCAATAAAAATGTGTTGGATAGATATAAATCTATCATTCTGGTGGCTCTTTATTTCCTAAAACTGTATTGTTTTGTTTTGTGTTTCTTTGTTTGGTTTGGTTTTTATTTTTCAAAAGCCTGAAAACCCGTTGTTAAATCATTTAATCATTTGTGTATCTTAAAAGATTTATAAAAGGTTGTTTTGGAGGGTCCTAGAGCAGAGACTTGTAATTGGCATTGCCTTAAAAGGTGGGGTGGGGGGGTTGCTTCTTGGAGGCGTGAAGTGAGTTTCATTTGCTTTTGGCAGTTTTAAGCAGAACATTTAAAAATGGGTCTTAACCAAATAAATTGTAATATTATTTATAAATTTTGTCAAACAAAAGGAAAACATAATAGTACTTACTATGTACTATTATTTAAATATTCTAAAAAGCAAGCAAAAGAGGATTTCAAGTAGAATTAATTAATAACACTATTGCAACAAAAAGTCAATTTACTCCTTCAACCGTAGCATATTTCTGTCAAGCCTCTTAGTCCCATAAAAGATTATGGGGAAGATGAGACAATAATGATAAGCTTATTCATTACCTCTGAAAAGCTGATCTAAGTAAAGCAGATATCTAGATCAAATAAGACAATGGATCCACTATGTTACACTCCTGTGATTTGTGAAGAAAATTCTACTAAATGTTTTTGTATTAACATTTAAAATTGTTATGCTTAATATTGAAAATGAAACTTCAATTTTTATTAGGTTTCAGATTTAAAAAGCAATATTCAGAGCTCAGTTTAAATTGATATCTGGCAGACAGCCTGAGGCAACTTCTCTTAAATTCTAACCAAAATACCTATGAAGATAAAAGGAGAGCTAGGCTCCCACATCTCTACCCCAAACAGACTGCCAGAGCCCTTTACCAGAATGAAGCAGAATCGTCCTGATAGCTTTAAATTCCATGAGGTTAAATTTTGTGATACAAACTGTGACCTACTCATGGATTTTCATGTGAAACAAAATAGATCTGTCATCCAGAAAGAAGACAAAAGGCATTCAATCCATTCTACCTTGTTTTCTACTTTGGCTCAAAGACTTCCAGTCTTTAACAACCAGACCCTGGGCATTTATCCTTGCTTTTCACCTGCACACGTGTGGTGAAAGGTAAGTATCCATTCATTTTTTCTCCCTCCATTCAAAGCAGGAAACTTTCAGACATAACTGGACATAAAGAAACAGACTGGGAGAATGCTGACATGTCTGATAGTGATTCTAGTTTTCACACACCCTTAATTAGAAAGTTATGTAACTAGAAATGAAGCTTAAGGAAAACCAAAGCAGAGAACAATACAGATGAACAGACTCAATGCTGCTGTTAGATCTAAAGTGGGCTCTGGCCTACTCACATTAATATTCTGAGTTTTTTTTGTTGATTAAAGAAAGGAGATATATCAATAACAATGAGGACAAATAAGTAGAATCAATGTAAGTCCATATTTGTTTGGAAAATTTGAAGTTCAGATAAAACTTTTCCTTTTTTAAGAATGAGTAAATAGGGAAAGAAAGTAAACACAACAAATTTAGTTAACCTTAAAGAGAATTAATACTGTCCCGTTATGAATTGAGAAAATAAACTGGAACAGAAGAAACAATCTACCATGAGAAGTGAGATAGATGAGAAAAGTAAGCACGCAAAAACGCTAAAATGTGAGACATAATTAAAATCAGCCTATAAAGTTAGAATTGGCAGAGTGGTATAGCAAATTATTAGAAAATCAAACTAATGTCACTCCAAGTGCAGAGGAAAAGGATATTAGAGTAAAAACAATGAAAACAAAAATAGCAGATATGGAGGGGTAAGAACTGATACTTAGACAAAGTATCTTTCTATTACTGAGATGGAAAATAGAACCGTATAGACCAAAAGGAAAACAAACATGAAATAAAATATTCTAGGCTTTAGAGGAGACCTCCCTAATTATTTTTCAGATACTGACTTTCAGATACTGTCACAATATTATAGATATTTGTTGCCTTTGTTCCATAAGCAAAGCAAGCCTTCTTTCAGTTAAGAAGGGTCAATAGTTTTTTGAAGTACCACATTTTAGGCAAAACTAATGAAAGAGATCCATTTTATTTATCTAAAGCAGAATTTTGAATTCTAATATTTGGAAACAAATTGCAATCACAGGAGATAGGAAGAAAGTTACCAGAAAAGGATAAAAAGTAGACTGGCCTTAAACCTGTTAGTTTAAAGCTCAATATAAAGAATTATTTACAGAAAATTGAGAGGGATATTATAATTTTAGAATTTTATATTTAATAAAGTGGTCTGCTATGGCAGCAACAGGCATGTAAAGGCTTAGATTTGCCTGTTTTGGAAAACAATAACAACAAAAAGTAAAATGTACTTGAAGATATACATTTCAACAAGCTGAAATTCTGTGTTTCAGAATAATAAAACGTGGCTTGCGGTTAACACAGATGCAATTTACTTTCAGGATTAAATTCAATGTGAAACAATGTCTACAAAACTAAAGAGACGTACCAAAATAGTTTCGGAAATGGAAATTTCATAGATCAGAAAACATTAAATAATAATCTATGTGGAATGTATACTTATGTGCATAAACTAAAGGAAAATATCATTAAATGTCAAAGAAGATATAATTTGCAAAAAGGTATACCCTGTGTGTTGACTACAATTTCCTACCACAAATCAATCACAAGTAGGATTTAATAATAGAGTATTAAACCTAGTCCTCCTCCATCTTTTTATATTTAAACATATTTGTGTAAATCTATTCAATTAGAAGAAATGGAATGTGCAATAAAGGGTTCTATAAAGCAAACTATCAAACTTTATGGAAAACTATAGAAACTGTACCTTAGTCCACATGTCTGTTCCACAAATTTACTGGCTTACAAAACGCTTTTGAGTACGTACTCTATTCTAGGGTATCACTCGAGATTTTCCTAGACTGTATTATGGAACAGAATAATACTATCTTACCTGATAGAGTAGAAACACATAAAATAAACATGATGATTCTGCACGTAACTTCCAGTTTGCAACTCGGAAAAGTAATATGTATGTGGTGAAAGGTCGATATCAACAATGACAGGTTTTTGCTGATGTTGCTTTTTCTTTCTAAAAGTTCACAGAAGTGTTGATGGGAAAGATTGTCAGATATTGTCACAGTATTGTAGATATTTGTTGCCTTTTCATTCCATAAGGAAGGTTAGTAAGGGTCAGTATAATTGTACTCTAGCTGTGGCTATCATAATAAACCATACGTAATTACGACACTATGTAACTGGTTGACCTTATAAAATCACTTAGCCTATCTGAACTCACTTAAACTTTCTTCATGCACAAATAGCGTCAATTCATGCTCAGTTTCCTTTTTTGGTTGAGTTTCTTAGGGCTTTTGTTTTGAGGTGGAATCAATGAAATAACGTGAGTGAAATAATTATAAACCACCAAACAGTGTAAAAGTATTATTTTTATTACCAATGTAATTGTTGTTAATAATAGCACAAAAGGACACAATATTGTGTTGCGTTATATATGGCATACAATGTAAGCCATTACATCAGATGTGAATGCAAATCTTCAAGGACTTTGAATCTGGCCTACAAGGATAGGTTGAATTTGAACACGACAAAAAATGTAGGTCATTTATGTCAGCAGAAATAAAATTTATAATACCCCACATAAAAGGTCACCCAAATTTAAGTTACTGAAAATAACCTAGATTTAGGGACAGAAACTGGCTATGTGGTGACCATGATGATGCCCATTGTGGATCTCTTACTACAGAATGCAAAATTAACCAAGCTGCTATGCTTCTACACTCATCCCTGTGTTTTTGCAGAATACAAACCTCCCATGGGCTATCTCCACCAATGACTTAGTATGAAAGGGATATTAAGGCACATCTGTACCTGGAGGACCTTTGTCTGCCTTGTGTTCCTTAGCTCAAGGAACCCCTAATGGCTTCACTGAACCTTCTTTAGAGTGCTCAGCAGTCTGGGATGCTTGTATCCAATCATCTTTCCTCTCTCCTTCACTTGGGGTTGGATTTGCCTGGAGGTCTGAGAGCTCTCCCAGCATTCCCTGGCTCTATCCTATTTCCTATTGCACGGGCATCTCCCCCAGTTAAAATCCTGACATGTTTAATCCACTTTTGGTGTCTGTATTTCAGAAGACAAGAAGTAAAAGAGATAAGTAAAATATAACCTTTTTAAGGAAAAAATATTTTAAAATAGTAAGGAACTGAAAATTATTCAAGTTTATTCAATTATTCAAGTGGAGCATTATAATGATGAGATAGATTCATTTTAACTAATTGAATTTTCATGATAATAACAGTAATGCATATTTATTATAGAGAACTTGGAAAACCGAGAAAAGAGAAAAGGCCAAAAATATCAGCAACAAGAAAGAAGAGTTGTCATTAACATTTGGTGTATTTAATTAGTCTTTTTTAAACGCATAAATTTTTTTACTTAAGTTCAAAGTAGAAAAGATACATGTTACTGAAAATATGTTTTAGGACTAGGCTGTAGGGAAAAGCATGTAGGAAGAATTGGGAAAAACAAATAATGTGCAAGAAGTGAAAGTTTTGATGATATTGTTAGTTTTTCAAATTTCCCTCAGAAAGTTTAATAGTAATTTTATTCTTTATAGAAGATTTGATCATAATAATCATAGTATAAATGTAGAAAATTGTAAGATATATGAGAAAGGGTTGGTAGAAAAATCTCCTGTCCTTTATGTCTCATGAGCTCTGAGGAATAACTGTGTAATGTATATGAAAATTATTTCCACTCGCAGCTGCCAAGGAGAGGATGTGCAATTTCATAGAGCCAAGTATCACAGAAGCATTAGATACTCTGTCAGTAAAATGATGACATTTGTTTCAAAATGTAGACCTGTCGATAACCACACAAAAAAAAGTTCCTAAAAGGTATGCCTAAGAAATGTTTAAATAGTTAGGGACCTAGCTTCATTTTAATTATTAATTATTATTTATTAATTATGCTATAGATAACGTTGATATTGACTTCCTCAAATAAAAGCCATCCTTCTAACTCCAATATTATGGAGTCTTAAAAATGAATGACCTTGATTATGTTCCCTAATCATTGTACTCTTTAAATGACTCAGAGAAATTGTATTAAAAAACAAACAAAAAAATAAATGTATGGTAACAACTTTCTATTCTTTAAATAAAACAGACACAGTTCAACATTTTAGTTATGGCAAAAATTTGCTATAAAAAATCAACAGCAATGTTTATGAGAGTCAGTGAAGGATAGGGTGACAATCCAAGTACAATCAGACCTAGAAAAATTATACACAGTGTTCAAATAGAACAATTAATGCAAATTAGAAAATTCCTAGTGATATACAAATATATTTATTTTGTGGAGATCAGTATTATAAAGAATGTAAGCTTTCTTCTCAATCAGATTTGATTCTTTCCTAAACAAGTATTTTTTTTTCTGTCCTTTTGGCTTCAGTAATCATCTTTCATCCTTGAAGTGAGAGCCATAAATTTTGGGATGAATTTTAAATCCCCTCAACACTGACATCTATTGAGTCTTCTTATTTGAGAAATGAGCTTGCAGCTTGGAAGTGTAATAACTAAAATAAATGAATCTTGAAAAGCCTTAACAGGCTTTTGGAAATTTGGCTTTCCTCAGTGTAGAAATGCCGTTCCACTGATTAAGCACAAACAAGAAATATGAAAAAATATATAGATTTTTCTAATACTCTACGTCTATAATCTTCGTCGTTTGAAAATATGGCACATTAATGACCTTGCCCTTTGTAGTTTCTACTTTTTCTTATATTGGAGTCTCGACTCTGAGGTTTTTTTGTTTTTTGGTTTTTTTTAATATTTAAAATGTTATAGGGCTGGCCTGGTGGCATAGTGGTTAAGTTCACGCGCTCCACTTTGGACCCGGGGTTCGCAGGTTCGAATCCTGGGCACAGACTGACACATCGCTCATCAAGCCATGCTGGGGCAGCGTCCCACATACACAATAGAGAAAGATAAGCACAGATGTTAGCTCAGAGCCAATCTTCCTCAGCACAAAGAGGAAGATTGGCAACAGGTGTTAGCTTAGGACCAATCTTCCTCACACACACACAAAATTAAAATTCAAAAAAATAAATAAATAAATAAATAAAACAAAAGAAATTTTGTTTACGTATTTTTCCCACATGTAAGCAGAAATGCCTCCACTAGTTGATTTTACAGAAGGAATTTAATATACAGAACTGGTTAAACAAGTTTAGGAAGACCAAAAAATCAAGAAGTGAGTCCTGAGGTAAGACTGGGAAAATGGCTGCAGCAGGCAGTTGAACCTCTAAGGGTGATGGATATAAAGGAAAATCTTGCTCTTTCAAGAACCTAAGTCATGAAAAGGGGTTTCCTACAGGGTTGAGGTCCAGGTCTCTGAGAACAGAGGGCTGCCTATCTGGAACTTTAGAGGGTACACGGTAAGGAAGGTTCTGCGTTTCTTCGCACCAGATGCTAGAGCTGAATGCCGGTGGTGGGAGGAATTGGTCATGTTCTGGTCATGCTGACAGGAGCTGAAAACAATCAGGAAATTAAAGCTGCCTCCCTCATCTTGCCTTCCAGTCTCTCACTGGCAGGCAGACAAGAGGTAAAGAAGAAATCTAGTTTGCAGAGTCCCAACCCCAATATCACAAGTAGAGTCCAGAGAATAGATTTGAGCTGAAAAACAAAAGCGTGACAACTTTATCCAAATCCTTTGAATTACTACTATTATTATTCACTGTTTAAAGTAATAAAGTACATAGTTTTTCCGCTCAGGCTTCAGTGAAATAGATCTTTCTAAGAGACCCTTGTTATTTCAGGATTTCCATTAATCTACTCTAGAGCCGCCCGTTAAATTATACCTGACTTTTTTTTACAACATTTATCTTGTTGTTTATTTGTTTATCTTCTTTCTAACTTAAAACAGATGAAGAATGTGGCTCCATGCCATTAAATTTGGAAGCTTATGTTGTGTTTTCTGAGTATTCTTTTTCTTTCTGGCATGCAAACACATATTTTCAAGACTTTACCTAGTCACAAATAACACAAAGTATAAAATCAAGGGAAAAAATAGACTCTGCCCTGGGAGAAAAACTGAGATCGGTGTCTTCTCTTTATTAGGGTCACTCATATTAACTCTGACCTTCAAACATCTGGATCCACCTGCTTCCAGCTCGCCTCTCACGCTCAGCTGGTTTCCCTGTGTTTGAACACTGCCTTCCTACCCTTATGGTGCTTAAGGATTCTTCTCTTCCGTGCCACTCCCTTGGAACTTCAGAATTTCCCTTTCGTGTCTTCCAACCTTCTGCGTAATAATTCTATTCAAGGCCTCTCTTGCAGGGACTCTCTCCCCTGGAAGCCTAGGGGGAGAGATCCATTTGCTTCCCACTCAATCAGCCAGGTGTTTAATTGCTTCCTTAGCACTTTCAAGTAGCTATTTTCATATAAGAATTTCGTTCCTATTCACTCCTACTTGCTAATATATCTCTTATCTTGTGGAAATGCAGAAAGACAAGGACATTCAAATCACTGTGATGATGCTGATGGGCATAAAACAATTGATAGCTCTTTCCCCAGTCAAAAATAAATCTCTTCTTGTTTTCATGGAGAGGAAGCCACATACCCTCTATCAGATAGTGAATGTAGGAGCCCTTAATAATTGAGTTAAAACTGAAACCATAGAAATAAACATTTTAATTTATGTATATTTTTGTAGTAGGTTATTAGCAATGACTAGCATTTTTCTATATTACCTACCTAGCTATTGCTGGTCTAACTTGTTTTTATTTACAACAGAAACTTGACCAGAAGGTAGGATTTTAAAACAAGATGGAGAGTAATTTCTTAGTGTGCATGTGTTTGCGTCTGTGCTATTTGTATAAATTGTACTAAATAATACATATTATACATCTAAACTGTATATTTGTTTTGTGCTTATTTTCAATTTGTTCTGTGCCATGTGGTTGGGCTACAGGGTATTATTCACCTACAAATGCTTATGAGACACAATAACTTATTGAATCTTACAAATATACAATGTTGTGCTGTTCTTGATATTTTAAAGCACCGTGAAATGTAACAGCCGTTGATCATGGATTGTGGTCCAAACAAGCAGAGGGGTCAATACTCAATGACTGTGAGATCTCTGCTCTAGATATTAAGCTGGAATTCATTTCTCCTTTTCCTATTCACCCATAATACCTTTAGCCACTAGTAAATCCCTTTTCACTTTTCTGACTTGATTTACATTCTTTTATTCACTAGTCTTTCCCTCCGTGCTTTCGTAAGCCCTTTGAAGACGGAACCATGTCTGATATTTTTAATCCGCTACAATTTCTAATAAATTTCCATACACATACTCAACATTTGTTGGCTTTAGCTAAAAAACAAGATGACATGATAGGACTATTTAGCATTCTTGGATATTTTTCTATTTTTATACATGAATTATAGAATGCTTATACATTAGGCAATATCTATAACCACAAAATTGCTTGCATATTTGGAATAGCTTGATAAGTTAAAATAATTTAAAAACTCTTCTTCTGAAAGGAACATTGTTGATCTAAATGGTTAACTTTCCCATTCAGTATCTTAGCCTGACTAAAATGTTCATCTTAGAAAAAACATTTGTGTATACTGACAAACTATTGAACATATAACTTATAATCAGAGAGTTTATCTAAACAATTCAGGTAATAATAGAACACTACTAAATAGTACTTATAATGGCCAGGCACTGTTTTAAGCACTTTACATAAATGAATTTATTTAACCCTCAGGACAACCCTGAGAGGTAGGTATTACTATTATTATCCCCATTTTGCAGATGAGAAAACTGGCTCTCTGGTGGCAAATTTGAACCCAGGAGTCTGGCTTAAGAGTCCATACTCTTCTGCATAACATGTCTTCTCTTAAAATAATCTGATTATTTTGTTTATTGCTACAGAATGTCCAAACTGCAATAAATAGCATCCTATTTATATTGTAGGATTTTAAGCAACCTTCAATTTAGCTCCATTTCAAAGATTCCAAATATGGAAATGGAGCAGGCAGAGTTTTAGGAGGGAACAAGCAGCAGAGAACTAGAGGCTCTTGAACTCCCTTTGGCTTCTGTTGGATCCTATGCTCTCAACAATATTCAGTGAGTGAGAGATTTATGACTGAAATTCTGAAAAGAACAGTCTCTTTGGTGCCAGCAGTCACTAGATTGGGAACTTGGCTTTCCAAACGTTGCGCGTTAACTCTCACCTTGCAAAAATACCGATCCTGAATATTAACAAGCTTCTGGGAAGAAAATAGGCTAGAACTCGAGAAACAAAAAGGAGAGACAAATAAGCATATTTATATCCTACACGAATTCCTGCAGATTTTAAATGCTTCTATAATTTCCTTTTGTGCAGTAATAAAAACAAATTAGGCTCACGTTGCTTTTATTGACTTAGGGCTTAACGGAACTGCCACTTTTCCATAGGGTTTCACATAGGTGTCCAATTAACTCTTCACTTAGACAGAAGGTTACTGCACAAACATGTGTAACCTTACCCCAGACCATTTGTTTGATGTTTCCTGCCATGTGACAGCACTTATCTGATCACCAGCAGCAAACAAATAAGTCACGATGACCAAAACAGCCCTTCACGTGTCCTTAATAAATACTACTCTCGTGATTCTTAGTTTTAGATATAACATTTTGAAATAATTACCGCATTGCACAGTGACTATGAGTACACATACACAAACTCGTGTGTACAGATATAGGGCAAATGACCATTTATTTTATTTTTGCATAATAATGATATATGAGAAGACGAGGTTGAAACGGTTTCTATGGACTCTTCCGTATTAATTATTTCAGATGAAAATTGTTTTGCTGCTAAAGGATTGATACATAATTCAGCAATTAGAATTTGATATATCATTAAGACGCAATCGTATGGCTTCAGGAATCTTGAAGCTTTCTTTTCTTTCTTTCTCTTCTTTCCTCTCTGTCTCTTTCTGCCTCTCTTTCCTTCTTTATTCTTTTCTTTTTTTAAACTGTTGTATATTAACATACACCAATTAAATATATACGTATGCATTCAACGTATCACCCAGAAGCTGTGAAATTTTACGTGTATTTCTTACATTGTTGCAAACATTACAATGTACAGAGGTTAGAAGCTAATCACGGAAAGTGGTCATATTTATATGAACTACTGAAATCATAGCTAGCACCAGACATTAAAATTAGCACTTACACATCTCTCACCTATGTGTCCTTGGAATCAAGATAATAAGAGGCATATATAGATTTATAGTTATACATTTCTTTATCATTGGAATAAACTTTAATTTCTTGAAAGGAAAGGATCTTCTCTACAGATACATGTATATGTTTTTGTAGACAAAGTCATATATCCATGTGTATACTTTTTTTGTGTGTGTGAGGAAGATCGGCCCTGAGCTAACATCTGCCACTCCTCCTCTTTTTTTTTTTTCCCTGAGGAAGACTGGCCCTGGAGTAACATCCATGCCCATCTTCCTCCGCTTTATATGGGACGCTGCCCCAGCATGGCTTGACAAGCGATGTGTTGGTGCGTGCCCGGGATCCGAACTGGTGAACCCCAGGGTGCCACAGTGGAGCGTGCTCACTTAACCACTTGCGCCACCGGGCCAGCCCCATGTGTATACCTTTTGACATTTGAGGTTCACAAAATTAAGTTTGAGTTTATGAGAGAACTTAATATCTTCCGAAAACATACTGAAATTTGACACTAAAGGGAGAGCAATGTCATGTTCATTATCTGTGCATAGCTTTTCAGTAGCACAAAGGAAAAAAAAAGAAAAGCAAAAATTACGAGAGTTTAGGTGAGCTCCGGAAACTGAAGCCCGTGAATAGCAGCTAGAACACGCTCTAATTCACAACCAGTTAAGTGGAAGTATGGAGTGTTATTTGTTATTTCATTGGATGTTTGAGGTTCTATAAATTGTACAAGGAATGCTTTCTATAGGAATATCTATGTATTCTCACATTAGAGAAAACGATTCTTTGAGGGTAGAAATCCCATTAGTTATTAAATACAGGTTGTTAATTCTTAACCCATAGCAGATACAATTATCACTTTGGCACAGGAATAAATCAGCAGTTATAATACCTATATTTTCTGAACCAAAAGTTATGTTTCAAAGGTTTGCTTTGGGTATTTAAGGACTTATTTAAACTTTATTTCTTTTTAACTTTTTATTTTGAAATTAATTACTTTTCACAAGAAGGATACAATTTGAGTTTTCTCAGAAATAGATATAGAATTAAATAGCCTAAATATGCACTTTCTTTGGAACTCTCAATTCAAAATTAAGCTTGTTGAAATGTATTGTCAGTTCCTTATCTATATACCCCACAAAAGCAGGCTGATGGGCCACAGATATCATTCAGAGCACAAAGCCAACTTTTAAAAATTCTTTTTGTAAATTCTCCTGTGAAATCCTAGAGAATAAATAATTAATTTTCCCTTTTTGCTTAAACTTGGAAAGTCCAGAAACAAAAAGAAGGTTTCAAGGAGAGTAAGAAACTCACACTGCCATAAACTAGAATTGTGGTGGGAGGGGAGGTGGGATGGAAACAGGGCTGAAAAATCGGGAATTAGGGAAGAGAAGGAAACAATTTTGTAAGTAATGAGACATTGAATCTTTGGTTGGCTTGTATTTGGCTTTTAAATACCTGAAATATTATTCCAAAAGATAAAGTGACTGGAAAACATTTAGGAACTGCTGACATACCTTCCACATTTGGGGAAAAGGGGTCTAACAAAATGTGTTTGAGGACTTAAGAGAAAAAATTAAAATTTCCTTATTATAGTTCTACTGAGTTCTATCCACTTAAAAACACTTTATATTCAGAAGTCATAAATTGGGTTCACAATGATTTGTTGTTAGGCATGTTTTCTAACAACCCATTCTCTCTTCTCTCTCTCTTATTCATTTTTACCTGGTTTTTATCCCTCCACATGTAATCCAAGAGCTTTTGGGGAAGATGGCACCATCCCTGGTCCTACACATTGGGCACAATCCCATTTCTCACTAACAGTTATTGGTTCAGCCAAAGATATGTGATCCAATTTGCCCATGAGATCAAAGAAAATAAAGTGGAGGTGCCTGGGAAAGAAGCTTTCTCACTCTCTGGAGAGAGCTTCAAGACGTCTCTCTCTCTAGAAGAGGATGAAAATACATGTAGGTTCAAGAATTATTGACTATCATCCAGTAACCAGCCTTAGGACAAAGCTAACACAGCAGAAGGAAGAAATGGTAGACAAGACTTATCCAAAAAGAGTTTTTCCCCAAAAATTTTGAACTGGATTTGATAGAATAATAACCCTACTCTCTTTAATTTCAAAGTGTAAAGCATGAAACCCTGGAGTTCTTGTTGGGCATGGAGAAATCTTTGAAACAGGGACACCAACATATGGATAGAAGCAGAGAATAGATAAAAATAGAGTCACGATGGCCCTATGGTAACTGTTATAGGAATCATTGCCTTCTGTGAGACTTGAATTTGCAACTCTTTTCTCATTTCTATGAGCTAGAAGAATATTTTGAATATGTCTCTGCTTGGGATATAAGCTCATCAAAGTTATTTTTTTGTCCCTTGTAATCACAGATTGTGATGTTCTTCCTAAGCAATGCCTTTCATATTATTGTACAACATTTTTTTGCACTAATATGTACAACAGCAAGGTGTAACATTTCAACTGTAATATATTAATAGACATTACAGTTTTACCTCAATTAAAAAAAGACTGATATTTTACATATTGTCACAACTTATTATGGTAAACATTTAGACATTTCCAAATATTTGATATCAAAGACAGGTTGTGTTGAATATGGTTAATATAAATATGTGTATTTCTACATGATAAATTCCCAGTATCGATATTTTGAGGTCAAAGGCCATTTAAAAATATTTACAAACACTGCCAGGGAGCTTCAAAAATTTGTTTCTACGTGAAAAATAATGAACAATTTACCAGAGAGCCAGTTTCTAGAAACAATTGGCAACACTGAGTATGTATATTTTTTTCTTTTATGGCAATCTAATATGCAAACAATTATATCTCCTTTAAATTTGAGGAGATCTTCTGATATGTGTATTGAACAACTATATTTCATATCATGGGAATCATCTCTCCTTTATCAATTTTTAGTGGAAATTTTAGGCTTTTATTTGTGCTTTTTTAATATTTTCTTCTATTATTTTATTCTTTTTCCTTTGATATTGTCTCCTTTTGAGATAAATTTTAAGTATTTACATAAGTATTTTGATATTTTCACTTATGGTTTCTCTAATTCTTGGAATGATGAAACACATCACCAAATTTTGCATGCATTCTTCTTCATTTCATTCTAGTAATTTAATTTATTTTAAATAAATAAAGGCTAAGGTCATGTAAGTTTTATCAGCCAGCCCTTTTAAATTCTTTTGTTTCATTTTATTTTAATTTAAAATTTTAATTTTTTATTTAAATATGTAAAGTACTTATATGTTTCCAAAATCAAATATCACAACAAGGTATATTCAAAATCTAACCATTCTCCCTGATTTCTCTGCCTGATTGTCACCCTCTACTTAGAGGTAACTTTTTCTCCAGAATAAAATGCACAAGTTGGTGCATAGTGTGCACAAATCTCAAACACACACCCTCATATAGATTTACATATGTACATTGTGTGTTTCTACAACCCAGATTGAGATATTCCTTCTAGTATTTTAAATGTTTTAAAATATAAATTCAAGATAACTACTTAATAGATTTAAAATATAATCTGAGGATTTTCTATGACCATTTTCTTGGCAGTATATAATAAAATGTTTAGGTATTAAAAACATTTTAAATATGATATGAAATACTCATTACTATTTTCTTTCAAAAATTAACTAAATGTTTAAAAAACATATAAAGAATAATTTATTCTTTCACCATTGTTATGAAATGCTCTCTTGATCATTTGTTAACTCACAACATATTGTTATATTTATTTCTAATATTTTTTTCTCCTCCTTGGTCAAGATCATTCATATCATTTCCATTACAGTAGGTTTATGTTAAATATGAATATCTTCTAGGTGATTGTCAAATCATTATTTTAATTTTCAAAATTGTTTTCTGCATTCTGTATCATAAATTTAAAAATAAACATTTAAAGGCATTTTTCAATGGGATTTATTTTAATATATAATATTTCAAGTAATCAGAAAGTTATTAAAAAATAAACATTTACATTACATCCTTCATCTTCATCAAAATAATAGTATTTTCCCATATTTTCCTTTGAATTTTATTTAAATTTAAAAAGTATATTTTTGGTTAAATTATCTTAAGTTTCCCTCCTCATAAGCAACCACTGTTCTGAATATGATTTGCATCATTTAGATTATTTATGGTCTGATATAAATGCATGTATTCATAAACAAAGTATGGTAATTTTACAAGTTTTTAAACATTAAAAATGCCTGAACATATCATTTGGCAACTTGCTTTTTAAAATATTTTTGATATGTATCCATTTTTATATGTAACTCTAGATTCTGTAACTCCTGCATAGTATTTCTGTACCAAAATATCATAATCATAATTTGCTTGTCCATTTCCTGTTGATGAGAGTCTAGTCTACTTTTAACTTTTAGGGTTTTCTTTTTGTTTTTTTGTTTTTAGAACCATATTTACCTCATAGGATTCCATCAGCTTTATTCTTTTTGGAAATTATTTGTCTGAAATATTTTTATCCATTTATACCCATAATGACACAACCATTCCTGTTTTTCTCTATCTGTGTCAACACTTGATATTGTCAAGATTTAAAATTTTACCAATTTGATGTATATAAAATGGCATCTCAGTTTTCTAATTTGCATCTTCTTGAGTATTACTGATGTTAAACATGTTTTTCTTTCTAATTTTTTGACTTTCCTTTTCTGTGAAAATTCATTTTCATATATTTTCCCCTTTCTTCAGTTGGGTTGTTTTGAATTTTTGGAGATATTATTGAGTTGTAGCAGCTCTTTCTCCTATAGATTTATAGGAATTCTTTATAAATGTTTCATAGTAATAATTTGATAGTTACCTATCTTCCACCAATTGTAATTTGTCTTTGAACTTTATTTATAGTGTCCTTTGTTGACTAGAAGTAGTTTTTATTTTATTGTAGTTTATGGGTAAAGTGCAGCTTTTACTTTTTCATTTCTTGTGAGGAAGATCAGCCCTGAGCTAACATCCATGCCAATCCTCCTCTTTTTGCTGAAGAAGACTGGCCCCGAGCTAACATCCGTGCCGATCTTCCTCCACCTTATGTGGGATGCTGCCACAGCATGGCCTGACAAGTGGTGCGCGCCCAGGATCTGAACCCAGGCCACCAGCAGCAGAGCACATTCACTTAACTGCTACGCCACAGGGCCAGCCTAGCTTTTACTTTTTTTTAAAGACAGTAATCCGCAAAAGAATCCCAAACTAAGAAGTATGAAGAAATAAAACAGAAACGGACCTTAAGAGGCTTTCTGTTTAACAAAGATTTCATATATAATTGAAAATGATAGGGATGAATTACATGGCTCTCCACAAAAAGTTAGTATACACAGCATCAAGATTAACGTTGCCAAGAGGATAACTTTAACAATTTATTAGTATGTTGCAAGTAGTATTTTTTTATGGTCAACTTACGAAAGTCATTTTTATGGTAATGGTGTGTAGAAGAGAAATGTTACCATATAGAGATCGGGTATAAATCTGACAAAAACACTATTGTTGATATTACATCAAATATCTTCCAAAGATTTCTAATTTTCAATCATATCAAATAGTTTATAAGTGACAGTATATCTTATTGTCTTGTCGCTCCTTCACACTTATCCCATCAAATAATTTTTATCCCCCTGAGTTTTTTCCATTAAAAACTACTAATTAGTAAATTTTATTAATATTTATCTGTAGTAGTCAAAATTATCAATAATTGCCTTTATAATTTTTTCCTTTGTGCTTTGATGTCCTCTATGTTCCTATGTGAATTCTTCTATTTTATTCCAAGTTTTCATAACTGTCTTTAATCTTCCTGTGGAAAATATGTAAGAAATATGAATGGTAAGAATCTAAATTGATTTGTTTTCCCTGTGACTAGCCAATTGTCCAAGCATAGTATACTGAATAGTGACATACTGTCTTCGCCGATTTATAAAGTCACATCAATCATGTGCTGAATATGCTCTATTCAGCACTGTTAGTCACTTAGTCCATCCCTGTATCAACTCTATAATTACTACAGTTTTCCAGAGGTAGGGAAAATTGCTCCCTCCCATTCTTATTCTTCAAAACTGTCTTGATTACACTTGGCTCTTTGCTTGTTGCAATGAGTTTTGATGTTGCACTGGATTTCTAGTTTACCTAAGAGAGAATGTGCCTTACTAAGAATTCTTCCAATCTGTGAATTTAGTACAACTCTCTTATTAATTTAGACCTTTTATGCTCTTCAGTACACTTTTTGTAATTCATAAAACCCTTGCACACAGCTGAACTCTTTCATTTTTTCTAATAGTATGTATTTATATTTTCTTGGGTTTTCTAAATGGACCATTGTGTCATGTGACAAAAAATCGCTTCACTTTCCCTTCATTTCTAGAGTCTCTTTGTATATTTTCCTCACTGGTGCAGGAATTATTACATAATGATCGATATTGTATGTGTAGTAGGCACAATTCCCTTATCCCAGAATTTAATGAGAACGTTTCTACCCTCATAATTAGTATTTTATTTGCTGTGGAATTTGACAGATATCCTTTATTAGATGAAGAAAATTCTTTTTATTCCTTTTTTGTAAATTTTTAAAAATATTTTTAAACAGGAATGAAATTGCATCTTTTAAGATGATCATAAAAATTTTCTGCTTTAGGGGTCAGCCTGGAGGTGTAGTGGTTAAGTTTGAGCACTCCGCTTTGATGGCCCAGAGTTCAGGGGTTCGGATCCTCGGCGTGGACCTACACACTGCTCATCAAACCATGCTGTGGTGGCATCCCACATACGAAATAGAGGAAGATTGGCACAGATGTTAGCTCAGGGACAATCTTTTGCAAGCAAAAAGAGGAAGATTGGCAACAGATGTTAGCTCAGGGCTGATCTTCTTCACCAAAAAAAAAAAAATGTTCTCCTTTAATTTACCAATATGGTGTATTATTCTAAAAGTTTCTTTTTCCGGTTTTATTGAGAAATAATTGACAGACATCACTGTATAAGTTTAAGGTGTACAGCATGATGGTTTAATTTACACATATTGTGAAATGATGAAATGATTACCACAATAAGTTCAGCTAACATCCATCTTCTCATACAGATACAATAAAAAGAAAAAAAAAGAAAAAAAGAAAAAAGGAAAAAAAACGTTCTCCTTATGATGAGAACTCAGGATTTAGTCTCTTAACAACTATCCTATATATATTACATCAGTGTTAGCTATAGTCATCATGTTATACATTACATTCCTAGTACTTATTTCTCTTATAATTGGGAGTATGTACTCTTTGACCATCTACCCCCAATTCCCCCTTTCCCACCCTCTACCACTGATAACCACAAGTCTAATCTCTTTTTCTATGAGATATTATTATTTTTTATTTTTTTTTAGATTCCACATATAAGTGAGATCATGCAGCATTTGTCTGTCTCTGACTTATTTTACTCAGCATAATGCCTTCAAGGTTCATCCATGTTGTTGCAAATGGTAAGATTACCTCATTTTTTATGTCTGAATAATATTCCATTGTGTATATATACCACAACTTCTTTATCCATTTATCCATTGATGGACATTTAGATTGTTTCCATGTCTTTGCTATCATAAATAATGCTGCTATGAACATGGGGTTGCAGATATCTTTTCAAGTTAGCGTTTTAGTTTCCTTTGGATATGTTGGATATATATCCCATATCCTTTGGATCCTTGGATATATATTCCTAGAAGTGGAATTGCTGGATCATATGGTAATTCTATTTTTAATTTTTTGAGGATCGTTCATAATGTTTTCCATAATGAATGTACCAATTTACAATCCCACCAACAGTACACAAGTGTTCCCTTTTCTCCAAATCCACACCAGCGCTTGTTAGCTCTTGTCTTTTTGATGACGGCCATTCTAACAGGTGTGAGGTAACATCTCACTGTGGTTTTAGTTTGCATTTTTCCTAATGACTAGTGGTGTTGAGCATCTTTTCATGAGCCTGTTGACCTTTCATATATCTTCTCTGGAGAAATGTCTGTTCAAGTTCTTTGCCTATTTTTTAATTGGGTTATTTGTTTTTTTCCTATTGAGATATATGTGTTCTTTGTATATTTTGGATATTAACTGCTTATCAGATATATGGTTTGCAAATATTTTTCCCATTCTGTAGGTTGTCTTTTCACTTTGTTGACTGTTTCTGTTGTTGTGCAGAAGCTTTGTAGTTTGATGTAGGCTCACTTGTTTATTTTTTATTTTGTTGCTTATGCTTTCGGTTTCATATCCAAAAAGTCATTACCAAGACCCATGTCAAGGAGCTTTATTCCTGTTTTCTTCTAGGAGTTGCATGTCTTACGTTTAAGTCTTTAATCGATTTTGAGTTAATTTTTGTGGGTAGTGTAAGATATGGGTCTAGTTTCATTTTTTCACCTGTGAATATCTGATTATACCAGCACCATTTACTGAAGAGGCTGTCTTTTCTCCATTGAGTATTGTTGGCTCTCTTGTCAAATATTAATTGACTGTATTTGCTTGAGTTTATCTCTGGGCTCTTGATTCTCTTCCATTGGTCTGTATGTCTGTTTTTCTGCGGTACCATAGTGTTTTGATGACTATGGTTGTATAGTTTAGCTTGAAATCAGGAAATGTGATGCTCCCTGCTGTATTTTTCTTTCTCAGGATTTCTTTGGCTATTCAGGGTCTTTTGTGGTTCCATATAAATTTTAAGAGTGTTTTTCTACTTCTCTAAGAAATGCCATTCGAATATTGACAGGGATTGCATTGAATCTATAGGTAGCTTTTGGTAGTATTGACATTGTAATAATATTAATTCTTTTAGTTTACCAAGTTACCAATATGATGTATTAATTTAATAGGGTTTTTTTTTTTTTTCCTGCTGAAGACGGTTAGCCCTGAGCTAACATCTGTCCCAATCTTCCTCTATTTTGTATGTGGGTCACTGCCACAGCGTGGCTGATGAGTGGTGTAGGTCTGCACCTAGGATCCGAACCCGTGAACCCAGGCCACTGAAGTGGAGTGCGCCAAACTTAACCACTATGCCATGGGACCAGCCTCTTTAATAGGTTTTTTAAATGTTGAACATCTACACATTTCTGGATGAACCATAATTAGTCCTCATATATTATTCTATGCACTTCTGTCTTATCTCAGATTTTTTATTCATTTGTAAGTTAGATTGGCTTGTGATTTCATTTTCCTGTAGAGCCTTGTCTTGTTTTAGTTATAAGTTTGTACTAGCCATATAATGAATCAGATAGCTTTGTTTATTTCCCAGAATGAGATTGGCAGAAATAGGGAATAATTATTACTGGAATTTTTAAGACAGTTGGGCCCGAGTATTTGTAATGTGGCAAGTATTTGTGGCAAGAAATTTTGAAATTTTTGAGTATAGGTCACTTATCTTAAAGTAATTGCTTAATGTAGGCTTCAAATTTTTCATTTTCATTTTATCTTTATCCATTGAGTTACTTAGGTACATATTTTAAAATGTCTAAATATATTTTTTAGCTATATTTATGTTGCATTTTTTATTTAATTGTGTTATCATAAAACATACTTTGTATGACGTTGATGTTGTGAAATTTCTTGAATTTTTTGCAACCTAGTACTTAGTTTCATGTGCACTTGAAAGAATGTGTCTTGTCTATGTGTTGGGAATAAAATATCTTCTCTCCTTGACTTATCTGTTTCTCCTAGCGGTATTCATTATTGGTACTCATTATTTTTAGTCTTCATTTCCACTTTTACTTTATGTATGACTTTTGGAAGTAGCATTCTTTTAATCAGTATGATAATCAGTATGATTATCTGAAGTTTTAATAGACATATTTAATATGTTTTTATTACTGATGTATTTGGATATCTTTCTACCTTATTATTTTGTATTTAATATTTATTATTCTGTTTTATTGCTTTTCTTTCTTTCTTCACATTCCATAGGATTGACTAAATATCTTACAACCCCTTTATTTTCCATGACTGCTTTGTGAACAAGATTTTATTTCAATTCATTTTTATATTCTCCTTAATTATATTTTTAACTCTAAGTTAAAATCTCTAAGCTGTTAGAGGGAATTTTGCATGTGTAACAACTTTCCCCATCATATTATTGTTTATATTTTAACTTTAGCTTTCATAAAATATGTTATCATTAAACATTTTTATACTCCATAGTTAATTTCCCAAAAGATTATATCAAACATTATGTGCCAAAATTCTGCTTATAATCCACACCCTCTATTTGTGTACATTTGTCTTCTTGCTGGTATACATCTTTATCTGGTGACTGTGATAAGGATTTTTGCGTGATGAAGTCTCTTAGCTTTTGTCTGAAAATGTCTTTACGTTGTCTTCACTCTTGAATGAAAGTTTTACTGTATATAAATATTTGGTTGCTGATTTCCAATAGAGTTCTTTTCCTTCAGCACTTTGACAAATACTACTCTAAAATATTAACTGACGATAAACCTAATTTTCATTCTTTGAAGATAGAGTGTTTTTTTTTTTTCTGGCATCTTTTAAGATGATCTCTTTATCATTAAAGTTATACAGTTTCATTATAATCGTTTTCAATGTAGATTTATTTTTGTCACACTGATAAATCAAAGTGCTGTATATCTGTATTCATCTATCTCTTGCCTTTGGAGAACCTTCAACAATTATTTCATTAACTATCACTTATATCTCATTCTCTCTGGTGTCTTCTTCTTGAACACCTCCTAGATAAATGTGATTGTTTATCAATCTATTTTCCTGTCTTTTAAATCCTTTTTTCTAATTTTATGTCTTGGCCTTTCTTAGTTCAATCTTCTGACTGCACTAATTTGCTCTTTGTGCCTTGTATCATCTATTCTGTTTTTTATTTCAATGGCTACATTTTTTGAGATTTCTAGAGGTTTTTTTGTTTTTCATTCCACTTCTGGTTGTTTCATTTCTGATGTTTTTGTTTCATATTCGATTATTTTTCAATTAAATCTAAGGCTTTATTATCTTTATATAAACTCTTTGTCAAAATTTTCTGTAACATGAACTTAATTTAGATCTGACCATGTATATTATTTTTATTTTGTTGCTGCTCTTTCTCAGCCCTATATTTCTTTGTGCGTTTTGTAATTTTGGTCTGTGGGTTAACGATGGGAAGATTTCATGCTGTGTCTCTCTCTTCCTATTCCTTGCTTGCTTCTCTTGATCTTGCTGTTCCACCTGTGTCCTCAGGGATATCCTTCCCCGCCCCCCAACTTGTGTTGAGCTTCTAAGTGGAGATAGAAACTTAGGATTTCACTAGGCATTATAGCCACCTGGGGCACTGGGGCTATGGTAGAACTAAACACAGGACTACAGCCTTTCTAACTTCTCTCTGAAAGATCCGTCTTTGTCCCTGCCTCTGGAGGCTGAGTTTCTGATAATGGCACAGTGCCTGGCAGCAGGTTGTAGATGTTTTTGTTTGGTCCCCTTTCAGGAGCAGAGGAGCCCCACTCAACTCCCCACCTCAAGGGTTAAGCCTGGCTCCCCACCTTCTCTCCCTTTACCAAGCAGGAGCTGATCCTCTGGCTCCCACTGCCCCTGGAAGCCTGTAGCTTCAGTCAGTTGTTTTGTGTTTCTGTCCCATTCCTCAACCAGAGACACATTTTGCAGACTATGTCTTTGCTTATTAGATGGTTTGCTTTTGTTTTAGTTTGATTTTTGGTTTTCATATATTTGATAAGCTATTGTTATATAATTGGATTAAAGGGAATTTTCTTTTTTTGGTGAGGAAGATTAGTCCTGAGCTAACATCTGTTGCCAATCCTCCTCTTTTTGCTGAGGAAAATTGGGCCTGGGCTAACATCCGCGCCCATCTTCCTCTACTTTATATGTGGGACGCTGCCACAGCATGGCTTGACTAGCGGTGCATACGTCCAGGCCTGCGATCTGAACCTACGAATGCTGGGCTGCCGAAGCAGAGAGCGTGAGCTTAACCACTACGCAACCAGGCTGGCCCCCTAAAGGGAATTTTCAAAGTGCATATTCTCTATACCACATTTTTAAAGACTGATTTTGTGTGTGTGTGTGTGTGTAAGGAAGATTGGCCCTGAGCTAACATCTCTGCCAATCTTCCTGTATTTTGTACGCGGGATGCTGCCACAGCATGGCTTGGTGAGCAGTGTTTAACGTCCATGCCTGGGATCTGAACCCACAAACCCCGGGCCGCTGAAGTGGAGAGCAGGAACTTAACCACTGTGCCTCTGGGCTGGCCCGAAGACTAATTTCTTTAAGAGCAGTTTTAGGTTCACAGACAAATTGAGAGGAAGGCTCTATACCATTTTTAAAAACAGCTTTTCCAAGTTTTAAGCAATGACATTCTGAGTAGAATGGTATGAAATTTGGATACTCATTTTTTTAAAAAATTGTCGACCTAAATCTTTCATGTAGGATCAAGATATCATTCTTCATTTTTTTCTGATCTTGATTTATTTACTTCCATAAAGAAATACAGTTTCTGTAGTTTTTAGATAGTTCAGTTGCACATTTTTGTTAAAAAGTAATTTAGGGAATTTATAGATTTTGTAACTATTTTGTGGATATGTTTTATTGTTCTTTTATGACCCATATCACATATTAAAAAGAGAAGACTTTTATTACATATTTAACAAATGGAAAATGGATAGTATTAAACAAACTATCTTTAATTTCATTTTTGGTTTGTTTTTATGGTTGTGTTTCATTTTATCTATTTTTTTCTATTTGTTTTATAAGCCTATATTTTCTCATATTTTTAATTCACTTATTTCAAAAATATGATATTATATTTTACTGATTTACAGTCAGTTTAATCCCTGTTAGAGGATAATTTTCACAAAGGTAAAATCAAGACTCTAATACAAATATAAAATAAACACATAAAAGGATTGTCAAATTCACTAATTAATGAAGGAACTATTAAGACGTTGCAGTCTGTTCAAAGAACATTTGAGAAATCATGCATATATATGATATATATACTTATGTATGCATATATAATATGCAATTGACCAAGAAATATTATGATTATAATGCTAGATAAAATATAAAACCAATTAATGTCAAGCAGGGCCATAAACAGCAACACTGGGGCTATCTCTTCCACCAGAAATTACCTACTTCTCTGCCAGATAAAAATCTACAAATTAACCTCTGCTCTTACAGATTAGGGACTTAGCCAAGACAATAACATATCAATGACAACATTGCGCTAAAAGAAAATTCAGTAATCCCTTTTGTTATTCAAGATTCTCATAATGTTTTGATACCCCTATGTATTTTCTTTCCCACGAAGGTTTAGTTACTGTGATTAATCTCCATACCATATGGGAGTTTTTCTTCTATGTCTATGCTTAATGTTGTAACAGGAATGGCTGGCATAGTTTGTCAAGTGTTTTTAGGGCAGCAATGATGATATGATGATGTTTTTCTTTTCTTCTCTTTATGTATCAAACTTTATTACAATGATAGATTTGCCTACTGTTGAAAGATCATGCATTTTAAAGAGAACCAAAAAAATAAATAAATAAACCTACTTGATCGTATTGCATTATTCTCTAAAACATATTAACAAGGTTTCAGGGACGGTTGGGTAGATCAAGCAAAGGGGAAATTTTTAGGGTGGTGAAACCATTGTGTATGATAATGTAATGGCGAGTACAAGTCATAAGCTTTTTTAAAAAACCATGGAGGGCCGGCCCTGTGGCTTAGAGGTTAAGTGCGTGTGCTCCACTACTGGCGGCTCTGGTTCGGATCCCAGGCGTGCACCGCCGCACCGCTTCTCCGGCCATGCTGAGGCCGCATCCCACATACAGCAACTAGAAGGATGTGCAACTATGACATACAACTATCTACTGGGGCTTTGGGGAAAAAAGGAGGAGGATTGGCCATAGATGTTAGCTCAGAGCCGGTCTTCCTCAGCAAAAAGAGGAGGATTAGCAGGGATGTTCGCTCAGGGCTGATCTTCCTCACACACACAAAAAATAACCAAGGAAACTTACAGCACACAGAATACACTTTAATGTATGCAATTTAAAAAATGATTTAGGAAGTCAGGGAATCCCAGGATAGGATGCAGAATGTGACAAAAGAATCTACGTACATTACAAATGTATGAAACAGCTTCACCAAATGGGATTGAGGAATAAGGTTCTGCCCTAGGTAACTTTGGATATGAGTGGAATCTGTAAAACTACGGATGAAAGAAACTGTTCTTAAGCACTACACTCTACTTGGTAAAGTTCCTTCCCATGGAAGTGGAGGTTTACTTTTCTGAAACCAGTATACATGTGTACTGGAATTGAACAATTAAATAAATAGATGTCACATAGAGGGAGCCAAGTCTCTCACTTTTGGAGAGGGAATTTACAGAGGAGTAAAGGGCATAGGCAAGAATGATCTTGTAGTAATGGATTCGAGTTGGAGACATAAGTATGAACTCACGTTTAGCTTCCTAAAGATACTGATGGTTATATATAGAAATACTTATAAATATGTATGCATACACAGGTTAGTATACACATATCAGCAACACTCTATCATCTTAGAAGGCCTAGAAACAATGGCACTTCAGGTGTAAGGACACCTAACACCCAGGTCTTGGTTTCTAACACCATTCTCCAATGAAAGGAACCAAGGCTCCTTGGAGAAATGCCTGATTCTAGGACTGGGGAGAGAAATATACAAGATGAACCTGGAGTATCTTGTAGTATCAGAAAGTTAGAAAGTGCTCAACACACAGACACACCCACACACACACACACGTACAATGATGGAAGTATGTCAAGGTAGTCAAAGCATGCAAAAAAAATAGTATTGAGTTATAAACAAAAGTATAAAATAAATGTCCAGGAGCCTATACTCATATAAGTGAATTGTTAAATAAATAAACAAGTAGAGGAGAATAGTCAAATATCCCATGCAGATGAATAACAAATAATTTGTATAGGGACTTCACTGTCGACCAGTGGACCAGTAATCCCATACTCCTTAAGTCTGGGCATGGCGTAATTACTTCTTCCACTGAGTTCAGTAAGAAAAGAGAGAGAAAGAGTAATTTTACAGTAGAGAAACCTGACAAAGACTATTTCAAGCCAGGTGATCAATGTTGACATTCCTGCTCATGTCATGTTGATAGTAGTTATCCTTGATATGATGTGATGAGAATACCGCTTTACCTCCGTGGTCTTCCCCCCAAAAACACATTCACCTGGTTTCAACATAAGAAAAACATCAGACAAATCCCAGGATAGGGGCAGTCTACAAAATACCTGGCCAGTAATTCTCAAAACTATCAAGGTCATCAAAAATAAGCAAACTCTAAGAAACAGTCACAACTGAAAGGAATGTAAACATAAGAGAAGAAACAGTCACAACCAAGGGGAGCTCTGGCTCTTAAATGTAGTGTTGTTTCCTGAAGGGTATCCTGGAACAGAAAGGGACGTTAAGTAAAACTGAGGAAATCTAAACAGAGTAAGGAATTTAGTTAATAATTATGTATCAATACCGGTTCATTAAATGCATTACATTAAATGGCAAATGTACTATATGAACGTGAGATGGTAATAACAGAGAAAACTGGCGGTGGGGTATGTAAGAACACTCTGTACCATCTTCACAATAATTCTGTAAACCTAAACCTGTTATAATACATTTACTGAAAAAAATATTATTAATGATAGACAATAAAAACTGTTAAATATGTTTAAGTAAAATGTATTATTATATATTTTAATAATCTTAAATAGCATTGATTCCAAGGGGATGTTCTTGCTATATAAGTACTTCAACACAAGTCCCTTAAAACTCATTACCAACTAAGTTACTACTATTAATTCCTGTATGTTGGGCTGGCCCCGTGGCTGAGCGGTTAAGTGCACGCCCTCCGCTACTGGGGGCCCGGGTTCAGATCCCGGGCGCACACCGACACACCGCTTCTCTGCCCACGCTGAGGCTGCGTCCCACACACAGCAACTAGAAGGATGTGCAACTATGACATACAACTATCCACTGGGGCTTTGGGGAAGGAGAAAAGGAGGAGGATTGGCAATAGATGTTAGCTCAGAGCCAGTCTTCCTCAGCAAAAAGAGGAGGATTACATGGATGTTAGCTCAGGGCTGATCTTCCTCACACACACACACAAAAAATTCCTGTATGTACAAGTTCTAGACTTTTCAATGCGTGTCAAAACTCAGACAGTTTTTCACATTATTTTCCAATATTAACCTGAATTGCATGGTGTTTTTTTCTTATGTTTATAATATATGGCGAAGGTCAGTGATCTTTCTCTGTAAAGGGCCGGATAATAAATATTTCAAACTCTGTAGGCCATACAGTGTTTGTTGCAAATATTTAACTCTGATATTGCAGAGTAAAAGCAACCATAGACAACACATGAACAAATGAGTGTTACTGTGTTCCAATAAATTTTATTTTAAAAAACGTATGGTAGGCCAGATTTGGCCTGCAAGCCACGGTTTGCCGTCTCTTGATATATGGTATAAATGTTTGTATCTCTTACCTTAAATAGTAGATATTTTTAGTTCTCTTAAAAAAGCGTTATCTCTTTAAATTCTCATACCAATAAGAATATGGACTCTAAACATACAATTTTGAAACGTAGAGCCTTTAATTTTTGAACACATATTGTATAAAATGTGATTACAGAGAAAAGTCTGAGTGTGGGACCTAGAAAATTCAAAACTTTTATCAAACCCAGCTAAAAGACCAGTAACACTTTCTAGCATTTATAATAAATATTTTGAGGACAAACCAAAGCAGTTTTCACAACTGGTGATAATTTTATAGATTTTTTTGAATTTTTAATAAAATAATATTTGATCAGGTGGATGGATTGATACTTGAAGATGATTTAGTCCAGTCTTTCATTTTACAAAAAAAGGGAACTGAGCGCAGGAAGGGTATTGTTAAGATACTTTTTCATGGCATTTGAAAAGATTATTATTCCATAATTTTCTAGTTTTTACATTTAGGAATGTATTGCATTGGGCTGTCATTTACCCAAGATTTCAGTCTCCAGTGACTGTTATTTTTGTTTCTTTAGAAACTAAAAAAAAATTGGATTTCCATGTACAATCATAAAATTCTTTACAACTCTGGCCAATAAAATATATTACATTTAAATTTCATTAGTATGTATCTGAACAGCTCTGGGATAGCGTGAATCTATAGTGCACAAGCCTGCTCGCCCTTCTCTACTCTTGGTCCTGGAGATCTGGGGTCACGAGCATTAGGATAAAACACAGTATTTGCTTCCAAGTTTATTGAATATACTCACTAATGAATTTTCAAAGTCTAATTGTAGAATATTTTATTAAGGAAGTCAATTTTTAATAGGTTTTTCTGAGAAATTGAAGTGTTATAGTTTCAAAATGAAAGACACTGTATAAAAAAGAGCCTCATGGATTTACAATGCCATTATCAAGCCAGTGAGGAGCAGTTTCTACTTGAAGTAGTCATGCAAGCAATGCCACGGGAACTCGGAAGCTTTGACTTTTGCTGTCTCTGCTGATTCATGGTTTTGTACAAACTGAAGTATTTTTTTCTTCATGGTTTGAGAATATAGTGGTGGATGACCTAACTTGGAAGTAGAAATGTGTAACCTTTTCATGATATTTATGAAAATATAGGAATTTCTAGTCTAAATTAGCACCATGTGCTCTGCAGCTCAAGAGAAAGAGTAGTGTGAGGAAGAACACAGAGCTAAGAATCAGGGGTGTTGGATTCTGGACCCCTCAATGGGGACTTTGAACAAGTTGTCAAAATTTATCTAAAAAATAAGCCAGTAGTACTTGGTGATAATCACAGGTTCCTTCTAACCCTGACATTCACTAAATAATATATACTGTATCTTTTTTTAATAAATCAATACATTTATATATGCCATTGGAGCATTGAATTTTGACTATTATGCAGTATCTTACAATATGGTTCTACCACTTTTGAAAAAAAACCCAACAGTATGTTCTCAGTGGTTTCAAATAGTCCCTGAATACCAATCAAATTTGTTTTCAAAATATGGGCAAGTAAACTAGTGTATAAAAGGTATAATGAGCATATTAAAGAGTAAGTAAAATTCTGAGCTGGAATTTGGACTCACAATTCCAAAATTTGCATTTGGAATGATATATTTAAAATAAAACTTACATTTATTAAATTTTAGTTATTTCATGCCTTTTAAATCAGGATTTTGCCATCATAGTTACACTTCATTTGGAAATATAATAAATTTTGACTAGTGGAGTGGAGAAATCTCTCATTTTTCCTAAACATATGTTTGGAGGGTTGAAGACAGAGTGGTCTCTATATAGTCTGTGATGCTTTGGAAAGGCTACAGGAACGCCTTTGAGATTTTTCAATGAGACAGTCAAGCTGACTCTTAGGATCCTAGGAGAAACAAAGACTCTAATTGTCCTCACAACAGAGGTACACATGGCCACAAGACTCCACTGGAAATAATATCCTGCTTTGTTGCTTGAGACCTCCCTCAAATTCTCCAAGCCCTGTCATCCGATCACCGGAATGCTGAATGAGTTAGACATGCCATTTGGGTCTTGATTTAGGCCAATTACTTGCACTCTAAAGAGGGCACAGATAGACAGCTGAATGTAAGGGGGGCCCCAGCCACCCAATAAACAGAATGTGGCCTTAGTTTAGGGAACAGAGGGGCTTATTAAAAGATGAAAACTGGTGGTGAATAGGAAGCTTAGAAAAATATGTAGCCATGATTCCTCTCTCTAGTGTTTTCTGCAGTTTCTATTGTATTTTGTTTTCTGCATAACCAAGTGACCTCTACACCCTGTAAATAGCACATAGAACTTTTCTCCCTCTCCTCTGGGTGGATGACTATTATTGTCCTTTCATCTTGAACGGTCATGGGGTATCAACTGAAGAAGAACATCACCTCACTTTGAGTGGCCCCTCTGTTTGAAGTGTTTTGTCTGTTTGCTTTATAAAGGGTGGCCTGTCCCCAAACAAATGGAAAATTAATCATCTTTCTGTCTCTAATCCATAGATGTTTGGACCTGAAACAAAGCTAAACATATGATAGGATTGAAATATTTCAAAATGTATATGTTAGTGATTCAATAGTTAAGGGTTATTAAAACGTTCTACTGGGAAATGATAGAGTATATTATACTGTATAATCATAGAGTGGACAAGAAAGTCTATCCATTAAATGGTAGGATAAAAACTAATATTTAGATGAAAATAACATGTGCCTGATTTTGTATGTTTAACATTCTGTGAAAGGATATTTCTAAAGCAAAATCTAGTCTTTGGTGAAGACTCTGAATTGCAATGCAATGTTTCTGGAAAAAGTGGAAAACAATACAGTAGCCTTTTATAATTGTTTTCAGGATGGAGGCTATCCTCTGACTTCATGTTTTAAATCTTAAATTTGTTTTTAAAGCAACATTGTAAAAGTATAGGATTAAAAGTGAATTTGCGATTTCCCACCACAGAATCAAATCCTCCTTGAAAGGAACAAAACAAACACACACACACACACACACACAAAAGAAAAAGTATAGGGTATACTAGACCTCAGTATAGAAAATGAAGGCTGAGGTAGGATAGGGCAGACAGTTGAATTCAGGAATGTTATGGATAATTGGATATGGATGGACCTGTTTAATGAATTTCAGAATTATAACCCTAGGGCATAATCATAGGAGAAGATAATGTTAGGAAAAACAAAATTAGTAAAATATAATTTGTATGTATTAAGCTCATAAGCAATACTTTTAGAGAATACCTTAACTACAGATATATTAGAAAACAAAAATATAGATACTTGTGAGAAATTCAGATACTAATGATTAATTGGGTTTTGCTGATTGCTAAAGGGAACCAGAGAATTCTTTATCAATATCATTAAGTCTTTGTACCAGTGGGGATGGATTCAGAATGAAAAACATTGCTCCCAAAGTAAAAATGAAGTCATTAGTGTGGGCCCTAATCCAGTATGACTGATGTCTTTATAAAAAGGGAATTTTGGACACAGAGACAGACAGGCACAGGGAGAAGACAATGTGAAGACACAGGGAGCAGCTGGCCACACGACTGGAGTGATGCATCTACAAGCCAAGGAAGGCCCAAATTTGCTGACATACCACCAGAAGCTAGGTGGAAGCAAGGAGAGATTCTTTCCCTACTGATTTCAAAGGAAGCCTGGCCTTGCCAACACCTTGATTTTGGACTTCTAGCCTCCAGAAATGTGAGACAATAAATTTTTCTTGTTCTGAGAAAGGTGTGTTCAAGATTTTTGCCCGTTTTTAAATTGGGTTATTTGAGTTTTGCTACTGAGTTATAGAATAGGAGTTCTTTATATAGAAACTTAGATAAATGATTTGCAAATATTTTCTACCTTTCCGTATGTTGCCTTTTCACTGTGTTGATGGTTTCCTTTGCTACACAGAAGCTTTTTAGTTTGATGTAGTCCACTTCTCTGTTTTTGCTTTAGTTGCCTGTGCTTTTGGTGTCATATCCAGGAAGTCATTGCCGAGACTAATGTTATGAAGCTTATTCTCAATATTTTCTTCTAGGAGTTGTACAGTTTCAGATCTTATGTTTAAGTGTTTAATTCATTTTGAGTTGATTTTTGTGTGTGGTGTAAATAAGTGTCCAATTTCGTTTTTCTGCATGTTGCTATCCAGGTGTCCCAATACCATTTGTAGAATAATCTCTCTTTTCCCCATTGTATAGCCTTGGCCCCTTTGTCAAAGATCATTTGACATTATGTGTGTGGATTTATTTTTGAACTCTCTATTCTGTTTTATTGGGCTACATGTTTGCTGTTATGCCAGTATTATACTGTTTGGTTAATGTAGTGTTGTGATATATTTTAAGGTTAAGAAGTGTGAGGCCTCCAGCTTTGATTTTCTTTCTCAAGATAGTTTTAGCTATTTGGAGTCCTTCATGGTTCCGTATAATTTTAGGATTGTTTTTAGATATTCCTACAAAAAAGTGACATTGGGATTTTGATAGGGATTGCATTGAATTTGTAGACTGCTTCAGGTAGTACAGACATTATAGCAATATTAACTCTTCCAATCCATAAACAGGGGATATTTTTCCATTTATTTGTGTCTTCTTTAATTTCTATCATCAATGTTTTGTGGTTTTCAATGTACAAGTATCACCTCCTTAGATATGCTTATTCTTAACTTATTTTTTCTTTTTGTTGCTCTTATAGAAGGGATTGTTTTCTTAATTTTCTTTTTGGATTGTTTGTTGTTAGTGTTTGAAACACGACTGATTTCTATATATTGGTTTCGAAGCCTACAACTTTACTGAATTCATTTATTAGTTCTAACAGATTTTTGTTGAATCTTTAGGGTTTTTTTCTATTTAAGATCTGTGAACAGACATAATTGTACTTCTTTTTTCTGATTTGGATGCCTTGTACACACATGAGTGCGTGCACACACATACACATGTATAAATATTTGCCTAATTGCTCCGTCTAGGACTTCCAGTACTATGTTGAATAAAAGTGGTCAGAGTGGGCACCCTTGTCTTGTTCTTGATCTTAAAGGAAAAATTTGGGGCTTCTTACCATTGAGTATGATGTTAGCTATCAGGCTTTTCATATATGGCCTTTATCATGTTAAAGTAATTTCCTTCTATTCCCAGTTTGTTGAGTATTTTTGTCATAAAAGGGTATTGAATTTTGTCAAATGCTTTTTCTCTATCTATTGATATGATCATGTGTTTTTTGCCCTTCATTCTGTTAATGTGGTATATCACAATGATTGATTTTCCTATGTTGAACCGTCTTTGCATCCCAGGAATAAATCCCACTTGGTCAAGGTGTATGATCCTGTTAATGTGTTGTTGAATTTGGTTGTTAGTGTTTTGTTGAGGATTTTTCATCTATGTTCATAAGGATGTTGTCCTATAGTTTTCTTTTCTTGTAGTGTCTTTGTCTGGCTTTAGTATTAGAGTAATGCTGGTCTCACAAAATGAAGTTGGAAGTATTCCCTCTTTTTCAATATTTTGAAGGTTTTGAGAAGGATTCTTCTTTAAATGTCTGGTAGAATTCACCAGTGAAACCATCTTGTCCTGGTCTTTTCTTTATTGGGAGGTTTTTGATATGGATTCAATCTCCTTAATAGTTATAGGTCTCTGCAGGTTTTTTATGATTAAGTCTTGCTATGTTGTATGTTTCAAGGAATTTATCAATTTCTTCTAGGTTATCCAATTTGTTGGCATATAATTATTTATAGTAGTCTCATGATCCTTTTTATTTCTGTGGCCTCAATTGAAATGTCTTCTCTTTTAGTTCTGATTTTATTTATTTGAGTCTTTTTTTTTTCTGGGCAGTTTAGCCAAGGTTATGTCAATTATATTGATCATTTCAAAAACCCAACTCTTAATTCTTTTGATTTTTTTCTATCGTTTTCTCCTCTCTATTTCATTTATGTCTGCTCTAATCTTTATTATTTCCTTCTTTCTGCTAACTTTGGACCTCTTTTAGGTGTAAAGTTGGGTTGTTTATTAGAGAATGTTCTTCTTTCTTAAGATAGTCATTAGTGCTATAAACGTCCCTCTTAGAACTGCTTTTGCTGGAGCCCATAAGTTTTAGTATGTTGTGTTTTTTGTTTTCATTTATCTCAAGATACTTTCTAATTTCTCTTTTGGTTTTTTCTTTGACCTATTGTGTGTTCAAGAGTGTGTTTTTTAGTTTCCACATATTTGTGAATTTTCTACTTTTCCTTCTGCTATTGATTTCTAATTTCCTTCCATTGCTGGTATAATTTCAGTCTTCTTAAATTTGTTAAGACTTGTTTTGTGACCTAGTATATGATCTATACTGGAGAATGTTCCAGGTGAACTAGAGAACATTGTGAATTCTTCTGCTTTTGAGTGAAATGTTCTGCTTATATCTAGTAGGTCGAACCAGTTTATAGTGTTGTTCAAGTTCTCTCTTTCCTTATTGATCTTCTGTCTGGATGTTTTATCCATTATTTAAAGTAGAGTATTGAAATCTCCTACCATTCTTGTTTTATTGTCTATTTCTCCCTTCAATGCTATCAATGTTTGCTTCATATATTTGGGTGCTCTGATGTTGGGTGAATTTGTAATAGTTATATCTTCCTGGTGAATTGACCCTTTTACCATTATATAATATCCTTCTTTGTCTCTTTGACAATTTTCAGTTAAAGTCTATTTTGGCTGGCATAAGTATGGCCAGCCCTATTCTCTTTTGATTATTATTTGTATGGAATATATTTTTCTGTCTGTTCACTTTCAGCCTAAGTGTGTCCTTAAATCTAAAGTGAGTCTTTTGTAGACAGCATACAGTTAGATCTTGTTTATTTTTTTATCTAGTCAGTGACTTTACGTCTTATGATTGAGAAGTTTAATCCATTTACATTTAAAGTAATTACTGACAGGTAAAGACATTATTGCCATTTTGTTAATTGTTTTCTGTCTGCCTTGTGCTCTTTTTATCCCTCTTTTCCTTTCTTGCTCTCATTCTTTGTGTTTTTTTGATTTTTGAGTGATGTGCTTTGATTACTTTCTCATTTTTTTTTTTTTTTTTGTAGATTCTACAGGCATTTTCTTTGTGGTTACCATGAGGTTTAGATAAATCATCTCATAGATTTAACATCCTGTTTTAAGCCAATAGCAACTGAAATTGCACACAGAAAGTGTACTCTTTTACTTCTCCCTGTGATATATACATGCTTTATGTTATTAATGTCACATATCACATCTTTTTATATTGTGTATTTGTTAATATATTTTATAGGTATAGTTTTTTTATGCTTTTGTCTTTTAGCTTCTATATCAGAATTAAAAATGATTAACACACCACAATTCCAGTATTACAGTATTCTGTATTTATGTATATATTTACCTTACCAGCAAGTTTTCTACTTTCATATACTTTCATGTTGTCTAGCATCCTTTGTTTCAACTTGAAGGACTCCCTTTAGCATTTCTTGTAAGGCTGGTCCTCTGGTGATGAATTCCCCCCAGCTTTTGTTTTTTCTGGAAGTCTTCATTTCTTCATCATTTTTGAAGAACAATTTTGCTGAACATAGTATCTTGGTTGACAGATTTTATCTTTCAGCACTTCGAGTAGCCCAACTCTTCTGGTCTACAAGTTTTATGCTGAGAAACCCACTCACAGTCTAATAATGGGAGCTCTCCTTAATGTGATGAGTCACTTTTCTCTTGCTGCCTTCAAAATTATTTCTCTGTCTTTGACTTTTGACAATTTGATTATACAGTCATGTGCTGCAGAAAGACATTTTGGTTCACAGTGGACCACATATATGACTATGGTCCCATAATATTAGTACCACATAGCCTCGCTGTGTGGTAGACTATACCCTCTAGGTTTGTGTAAGGACTGTAGAAGAGGAAGAAATTTTCTTCTACCCTTCTAGATTCTTCCGGCTGGTCTAAGAATTAACTTGACATGAGGCAGATTAACAGGAGAAAAATAAACAAAAGTTTAAGAATATGTGTATATGGAAAACTGAGTAACTCACCAGCATAGCTGAAGTCCTCACCTTAAATACCATCCTCAGCTACAGACGTAAGAATATGTTGGGAGTGGGGAGAGTCAGAGACTTCAAAGGGAAGGACGGCAATTCACAGGTTGGTGAAAAGGAACAAATCTTTGGAAAACAAGTGTTTTTTGCCACACAGAAACAGAAGAACACAGAGGGGACCCCCACAAATAGGCTTTTCTAGGTTTCTCCCTGTCTACCCCCTAGTTCACGTGATGCTAAGGTGATAGCTCACTTCCTGAGACAGGTTTTTTTTTTAATCTGAATTCTTTTAGGCATTTAAGGGGGAGGTAACAAGAAAAACTTTCTGAGTCTTTTGTTTCTTAAAAATAATCAGCCTAAAATAATCCTCGTTGTAAAGAGACATTTTGAGGTGGTAAACTTTGTTCCCCTTCAGTATATTCTATGATGATGTACAATGAGGAAATCATCTAATGACACATTTCTCAGAATGTATCCCTGTCATTAAGTGATGTATGACTGTAATGTGTCTTTTTGTGAATTTCTTTGAGTTCTTCTTAGTTGAATTCTGTTGGGCTTCTTGAATCCAGATGTCCATTTCCTTCCCCAAATTTGGGAAGTTTTTGGCCATTATTCCTTTAAATAAGCTTCTATCCCCTTTCTCTCTCTCTCTTCTTCTTCTGGGACTCCCATAATTGTATATTTGTCAGCTAGGTGATGACCTTTAAGTTTCATGATTTCTTCACTCCTTTTCATTCTTTTTTCTTTTTCTTCTTCTGACTGGATAATTTCAAATGACCTTTGATTTCACTGATTCTTTTGTCTGCTTGATCAAATCTGCTCTTGAACCCCTCTAGTGAATTTTTCAGTTCAGTTATTCTATTTTTCTGCTCCAAAATTTCAGTTTTGTTCTTATTATATTTTCTATATCTTGGTTGTTATTCTCATTTTGCTCATGCATAGTTTTTTCTGAGCTCACTGAGCATCTTTGTGATAGCTATTTTGAATTCTTTGTTAGGTAATCCATGTACCTCCATTTTTTTAGGGTCAGTTTCTCCAGATTTATTTTGTTCCTTTGATTGAGCCGTATTTTCCTGTTTTCTCACGTGCCTAGTAAATTTGTGTTGGGATCTGTGCATCTGAAAAACAGCCAGTCTTTACAAACTGGCTTCATACGAAGAAAGACCTTCATCAATCAGCACAGCTAGAGATCCTGGGAAGAGGAGCTTCTGAAATTGTTTCCGTGAATGTAGCTTCTCTAAACTTGTGTGCACAAATTCCCAATTAGAGATTTGCTGATTTGTCTTTTCAGGAGATCATAATTTGTTTTCCCCTCTGGTGTCTGTCTGTGGTACTACATGTTCTCTGGAGCTGCTGCAAGGCGCCCAGCTGTTTGTTGTTCTCAGTGGCTCCCAGGCTTCCAGAGTATGCTGGGTCACATCATTGCTCTCCATCAGTGAGGCAGAAACCAGTCCGTTGGGCAGCCTTTTGAAAACCTGGTACTTTGGACACGCTCCAACTTTCCCTCCCCAGGAATAAACCATGTGTTAAGAACTTTCTCCCACTCATTCTGTGCTGAGCTCGGGGGAGGGACTATGGTGAGTGAGTATGTGCTAGTCCGAAGCATTGTCTTTGTTCTCAGTGGTCCTCAACCTACCACCTTTTCCTATCAGGGTTTAGAATCAGGCAAGACAGAAAGCAGCCCCTCAGACAGCCCTCTGACATGTCAGAACATTGAACATATGTTTCAGTCCTGTCTTCCCCTCTCCAGAAAGAAGCCAGGAGCTGAGAGTTTTCTTTTGATTGGGCTGCGCTGTGCTGGGGGGAGGAATTATGGCAAGTAAGTGCCACAAATTTTCCTTCAGGCTTCTATGTTGCTGGTTTCATGCTTGCCTGGGCTGTAGGAGCCTCTTAACTGGTTTCTGAATTTCTCACAAAGGAAATTAGTCCATGTATTGTTGTTGAGTTCGTGTTTCCTTTGGTGAAAGGAGGATCTGGAGTTTCCTATTTTGCATCTTCTAGATAAACTTTTAAGTGGTTATTTTTATCATTGATTTTTAAAACTAACTTTTTGAAAACATTCCAACCACTATGTATTAAATCAAATTTTATAGTTTTTAGAAATGAATCATGACTGGAAATCATTGCATTCTGTCTTATTGTTATGGCATTCTCTGAGGCCTAAATTTCAGATAATTGCACTTCATTGTAAAATATCCACCTGTATCATTCTTGTAAGGTTTAAAAATGTTAAAAAGGCTAGGGTACCTAAAACATACTGGATATATGACTTGATAATTCCTTAAATAAGTCTTTATGAACTTTTTATTGGCAATCCCTATAAAAGGAAATTAAATATCAAGGGGAATATTGGTTTTCTTTTTTTTTTCTATGAGGAAATTCAGAGAAAAATAAGCCAATGAATTCTTTTATTATTTTTGTAACTAGAGTCCTGAATGATACAGAAACTAGAATAACATAATTTTTAGTTCTATGAAAATAATGTATAGTTTAAGAAATATATATATTTTTTAAATTCTTCAACAGCTTCTGAAACGTTTTAATTAAAAGCAAGTGTGGTTTTAAGCCAATCATAAAACAGATTGGTCCTTACTAAAATTATGCCCTATATCATTATTTTGCATAATTTAAACTAGAACGTAAAACTTGATAGTTTAGAAGATCTAGCTTTGCCATGAAATTTAAATCAGCCAATTAAATTCTTCCAAACATGTACCTAAGTGCAGAAAATGAGCATATAAAACTTACATGGCAAGACACAAGAAGAGGAAGGAGGGAAATTGCAGCAAGCCTTAAAGAAATAATATTTTAGCCAAAATAAAGAAGCAAAGCAAAAAATTGGCTTAAAAAAGTGGAAACAATTCATGATGTAGATGGAAAATAAAACTAAAGGGAAGGATACAAATAAAGAGCATGTAATAATAAAAATTATAATTAAACAAGAGAATGTAATGTTCGTATTTGTAACAACGGTAATTGGAGACTGTTTGCCAAGTTGAAAAATAAATACACTTAAATGAACACTGATTTAATGATTCCATATGTTTATGATTCCTTAGAGTGTTGTTGTTTTTTTTTTTAACTCCAAGGATCTGCCGCTGAAGGCGAAGCTGTCCTGCTGACTATCAATTGACAAGGCCCTTAGCCAATGAATCCCCTTTAAACTGAGACATTCTATCCATGGAATAAAGTTACTGACCCTTAGAGCACAATGTTGTTTCTCTGCAGCTTACAAATCCTGCTATTTTTTTCGAAGGGAACCTGTCATGGGGTCATGTACGTGAGAGAAAGAATCTAAACATTCTCTTGTTTTCAGTCCAAAAGGTTTGTTTCTTTATTTAGAAGTTTTCAAGGGTTTTCACTACCCCGGGGGATATTCTATTTCAACTTTCTAACTGAGGCCTTTAGAATTTTGGGGAATGGGTTTAGAGAGAGAGAGACAGGAGGGAGGAGAAAAGGGAAAATCCATTCAGGTTAAATAAAATCTTTTGAAGATTTGTTTCTAAAAATTCAATTCCTAAAATAGTCCACAAAGTCAATTTGTCTCTTTCAGTTTCAGTAAGAGAGAATAAATAGAAAAATTTGACTTCTCAAATGCTTAGTGGTCCACTGAGATTTCAATAACACATAGAGAGGATAACACTAAGAAATAACAGCTAACGTCAAAAATGTTTGTTCTCGGGGTAGTTATAGAATTTATTTTCGCAGAGCTTTTGAATTACTAATATATCCCTAGTGTAGCAGAATGCCAAGTTTAAAATGACAATTGCAGATAGTAATTGCAAAGACGTATGGTATGTGTTTATATATCTATTTTATGTGTGTTTATTCAATTTTAAATAACTGAAATCAGAGATAACCAACAATATTGAATAGTTTAGAGCTCTGTAATACTGCATGAACACACTACCCTGAACTACCCCTCACCCATCCCCCAAAAGAAGAGAAAATTTCCAACTTTTGCACTATTGCATAGCATAGTACCTTCTGGGAAAATAATATAAATAATTTTTTTATATTTTCCCAAAACCCTGATACTAAACCAAACAAGAACAGGAAAGGAAAAGGAAACTCTAAATCAACCTCATTTATAAGGCTCAATGCAAATAAAATTCTAAATAAAGTAAATTAAAGCCAGCTGCCTATTAAAAGAATAATGCATTATATACAAATACAGCACATTCCTATCTGTGACGAGGGCTGTTGTGCACTACTCCTTAGTGGCCAAAAGTAACAGGGAGAGTGCTTCCGTGGTCCATTGCTGCTGGAATCAACAATCTCAGGTCAACTAACAAGCCGTGAAGAGAACAGATTCCCTCATCTTTCAAAGTATGTGCCAGTCTTTGCAACAATATACATGAATAGAGAACAAAACAAACGTGGATTCAGTATGAGCTGTTTATTTACAGTTGTCACAGGGTAACTGGGAAAAACAACAGGTCGACTGAACCACAGATTTTTTTTTAACTTACTTATTGGAACTTATAATTATTCAAAACCACAACTCCAATATTCTTTATTTCTTCCTTTGAAGTCTGCTAAGTTTCAAATCAGTACCCCCGTTAGGTTAACCAGTATAACCTCCAGGGTATTTCCAAAATGCTGTCCACTGCTGTGCCCATGTCACAAGATGGGATCATCTGGGATTTTGACCCAGGCCCTTAAATTCCATTCCGTTCCTTTAATCATCATACATTAAGCAAACATTACCCTATTGGTGATTAATTAATTCCATTGAAGTGAAGACCAAGACAATATGATCTAAACTAGCATTACTATCAATTTTGTACTTGTTGAAATAATCAATGCATTAAAAAGAATAAAATAAGCATAAATTTTGGAAAGGAATAAACGAGCACTCATGATATAAATCTACATGGAAAACAAAAGTGAAACAAATGAATCAACAAGGGAACTAATAGAAATAATGCAAGAGTTTATCAGGTTGACAGATAAAAGATCAATATATCAATATACAGGTAGTTGACTTTTACATAATAGTTATTGTTAATAGGGTTACCATATAAAATACAGGATGCTCAGTTAAATATCAATTTCAGATAACCGATGAATAAATTTTTAATAGAAGTATATCCCAAATACTGAATGGAACATAATTATACTAAAAAAATTACTTATTGTTGCTAAATATGACAACCTTAATTGTGAAAAATATCAAACATACTTATGAATATATATATGTAGACACATATTATATCAAAATAAAATTTTGTGCCCTGTGCCTATTACACAGCTTAAGAAATAGGACATTACTAAACATTTTAAGTGTCACTCTGTGACTCTCTAGATAGTATAACCCCAATCCTCCACCTCTGGATGACCAATATCCTGAAATAATTAGTCCCATATTTGTGTGTGTGTGAGGAAGATTAGCCCTAAACTAATATCTGTTGCCAATCCTCCTCTTTTTGTTGAGGAAGATTGGCCCTAGGTTAACATCTGTGTCCATCTTGTCTACTTCATATGGGACCTCGCCACAGCATGGTTTGACAAGTGGCGTGTTAGTTCGTGCCCAGGATCCGAACCCGCGAACCCCAGGCCACCAAAGCAGAGCACACAAACTTAACTGCTATGCCACTGGGCCGGCCCCAGTCCCATATTTTTTAATATAAGTTTACCAACTTAGATAACACGTTGTTCACTTTGCCTGTTTTTAAAATTTTATAATAATGGTTTCATATTGGCTAATCCTTGATTTGGATTGGCTAATCCAAGAGCAAGGGCATTTATGCATATGGGACCATTCACCTGGAGTTCATTATTCAATGCAATATAATATGTAACTTAAATGTACCGAATATTATTAATAGATTCTACTGCTTATAAAACAATATAAGCTTTATAATATATTTATAAGATATTCTTAATAATTTTGGTATTTAAGACATAATATATACCCTGTATGTTATATATTCAAAGTATATACATAAATACAAAATTCAAGGTATACGCATACACACCCATATACGTGTGTATACAATTTCAATATACACACATTGAAATTGTAATCTCATTAAGACACACACGTTTAACTTTTATTAAATAATGATTTTTTTAGAAGAATGATTGCACCAATTTACACCACAAATAGACTTTATTAGTAAATATTGTGCCACCTCCTCAGTAGCACAGCTTTTCAAGTAACAATATTTATTGAATGTGTTAAAGTAACTAAACAAAGAAGCCGTTAGACTAGAGGGGTTCTAATGCCTGGGAACCGACCTATGCAAACCAAAACCTAGCCCTGAGTCAATGCAGTTGAATCCGAAAAAATGAACCAGTCACAAACAGCCAACTAGGCTTTCTCAAATAAGGCAACTACTTAAGCTACAGCCAATCAAATAATTTCCTTGTTTTGATTCAGGTCTTTGCTATTAAAACCTCTCCCCCAGTTCCTGTCCGTGGAACGCTCCTAACCACTTTTGGTTTGACGGTGCCTGATTCCTACCAATGTATGCTCAGATAAACTCTTGAAAATTTTAATTTGCCTCAGGTTACCTTTTATACATATATACCACGTACTAATTTTTTTTAAAATAAACTTTGTATTTTGGAATAATTTTAAATTACAGAAAAATTTCAAAGATAATACAGAAAATTCTGTTTTTCCCCTCACCCGTGTTTCCCTAAAAGACAGTTATATTTTAATACTGGCAGTGTGGTGGATATGAAATGGTACTTCACTTTATTTTGAATTTTCCTAAATAATGCTATATTTAGACATCTTTATATATATTTATGGGACATTTGTGTTTCTTTTCTGTTAAAGTTCTTTTTATGTACTTTGAGACATTTTCTATTGGTTTGTCTTTTTATATTTCATTTATGAAATTATTTAAATTATATAAATCCTTTCAGTTAATTTTTGCAATACCTTCTCCTCGTTTAGCATGTGGCTTTTAATTCTATTTTTAAATTTTTGTATTTGTCTTTCAATATCATTGCCATGAATAAATTTTCTAATGTTAAACAAAACTTGCTTATCTGAAATAAACCAGTTGATCATGATGCACTATGTTATATGAGTATGGTTATCTTATTCAGTTTGTTAATATTTGGTTAAGTATTTTCATCTATATTCATGAGTGTCCTTGTTTGACTTATGTGCCAAAGTTATGTTAGTAACAGAATATAAATTGGAGAGCATTTACTTTGTTTTACATAAGTTTAAAAATACTTGCTTCTTGAAAATTTGATAGAATTTGCACTTAAGATGATCTAGGTCTTGTTTTTCTTTTGTGGGGAAATTTTGAACTAGAGTTCAATATTTCAGAGTACTAGGACAATTCAGATATTCTACTTTTCTTGAATACCTTTTGATGATTTACATTTTCTCAAAGCTATTTCATTTCACCTAATTGTTTAATATATTGACACAAAATTATTCACAATATTATATTTCTATCATTTTTCCTTGATAAAGGTATGCTTTAAGCTTTAAAAAATGTTCCAATATTTATCTTCTGCCCTGTATCTTTGTAATTGATCATTTATGTGAGAAGTTTCTTAGTGTTATTTTTTTTCCAGAGAACTAAATTTTGAGCTTGTCAATTTTCTTTAATATATTATTTTGTTTTACTAATTTCTGCTTTTATTTCATTCCTTTTGTATTATATGTGAGTTATCTCTTCCTTTATTTACTTCTTTCTCTATTTTGGGAACTCTTTGAGTTGGATACTAGCTCATTAAATTTTAGCCATTCTTCCTTTCAAATGAAGGCTATATATCTCTCTGTAAATATCTCTATAGCTGCATAGCCTACATTTTGGGTGTGTAGTATTTTTATCTCTCAACTCAGAGTATATTTTTATTTCTATTATAACTCAAACCATAAATTATTTAGATGTGTATTTTATTAAAATTTAAAGTGTACAAGCTTCTTTTCTCTGTTTCCTATTTGCTATATTTAACAGTGTTGTGGTCAGTAAACATGGTATGTATGCTATTAGTTCTTTAAAATATGTTGTGACTTGCTTTATGGCCTAGAATGTGATCAATTTTCTTCAATGTACTATGGTACCAAAAAGAATGTGTATTGTCCTATGCGTGTGCGTGTCTGTGTGTGTGAGAGAGACAAAGGGAAAGAGACACTATGCATATCTAATTCGATGTATTGATACTTGGTCAGCTTGATACTTAACTAAGAGAAATAACATAAAACCCCATTATGCGAATTTCTAAACTCATTCTCCTACTTTTGTGTCTATTGAAGACATTTTATTAGGGGCATGATGGTGAATCTATTTGGATTTGTTTCATCCTATTTTGACATTTTATCTCCCCCACATTTCTCCCATTTGCCCTCCCCAGGCCCCATGTTTCTTGCTTACTATTGGTTTCCTCCAGTTCTTTTTATATTTAGGATTTCCTTGTTACATCTTTTATCCATCTACTTTGTATAAGATCGATTTCTATTAACTTAATGATTACCCTATAAATTATTTTATTCATATTTAAGATAAAAATGTCTAAAAGAATACTGTAGCTTGACTGCCCTCCTCCTCAACCAAATACATTAGAACTGTTTGAATCAGAATGCTAAATTTAGTGTGTTATTCATTAAAATAAAAACTCCACAATTCAAACATTATTCATATAATATTACACAGTTGGTGTTGTTTATAAAACCATAAAGTTACCGGTTAAAAAAAATCAGTATTCCTTCTAGTGCTTCCTACCCTGCTACTGTGATCATTTTTCTTCTTCCTGATGTACACACATTTTTAGAGCTGTCTTTAATGATGGTAAATTTTTTGTTTGCCTTATAAAAATGTCTGTATTATGTTCTCCTTGATATTTTAGCTGAGATTACATTTCTTGGATGACTTCTTTTTCTTAGCATTTTGTCTATGTTTTTCCATTGTCTTCTATACTTGCCATTGATGATTTGGGTCTCAGTTTCTTGTTCCTTTGTAGGAAATATTTTTTCTTACTTTTTATTTTATTTTAAAATATTTTCTTTATCTTTAGTGTTTTCCACTTTAAGTTTGATGAGTTTAGATGATTATTTCTTACTCACCATTCTTGTGATTTTCGATGAACCAAAAAATTATGGTTCCTGGTTGTAAGAAATTCACAATCTAGAAGTGAAGGCAGATAGTAATAAAATATATTTATATATGTCTATGATTGGTTTTATTGGACTTTTATTTTCTAGATGTAATTTAAAAATTTTATGTTTAAATTTTATTCTAAAATTATGATGAATTCTATGAAGACAAATAACTAGATTCTGTAGGATAGAGCAATAGAAGGAACCACATTTAGATAGATGTATTAGGAAGCGTTTCCTGCATACCTCCTTTGGAAATTTGAAACTGGACATGAGATGCCTCAATATAGTTGACAAGATTGAAACCCTAGGACCTGGACATGAGAATGTTCTATCTAGCACTTAGTAACAGAATGAAGTATATGCAGGAGCAGAGGCAACTGGTGGTGAGTCTGGACTAGGTGTGATCACTGAATACCAGGTGGTTCCTAAAGGGCCTTGTACTCCAAGACCACTCTGTCTGACAACCTTAGAAAAGTAGCTTATCTTTTTAACTCTTGACTAAGTAGGCTTCTGTTTCTTGTAAGCAGGGTTAATATTTAATATACAAAATTTTACCAAGTGATAAATACAATTATATTCAAGTTTCATAGAGGTCTGTCTGTCTGTATTATGAAGAATGGATTAAAAGAAAACCAGATAGAAGGAAAGTTAGAAGGTTTTATGGAAGAGATGGTGGGGCATAGACTAGGAAACTGCCAGTGAGGATGAAGTGAAATAGATCTCCTTTGGAGCTGACCTGATGACTGTAGTGGTCAAGTTTGCGTGCTCCACTTCAGCAGCCTGGGGTTTGCAGGTTCGGATCCCGGGCGTGGACCTACGCACCGCTCATCAAGCCACGCTGTGGTGGCATCCCATGTACAAAATAGAGGAAGATGGGCACCGATGTTGGTTCAGGGCTAATCTTCCTCAGCAAAAAGAGGAAGATTGGCAACAGATGTTAGCTCAGGGTCGATCGTCCTCACCAAAAAAAAAAAAAAAGAAAAAAAAATAGATCTCCTTAAACAGTAAATTAGTCAAAATGAAATAGATTGGCTGTAAAATGAAGGAAAGTAAGAGTCACAGATGATGCCCAGGTTCCTGGTATGAACAGCTGCGATGACATTTTACTAAGGCGGGAAATAGGTCCAGAGAACATAAAATGATGGCTAGAGACTGTGTGCGTGGGGGAGTGAGAGGAGGTTGTTGGAGATGGAAAATCCATTTTGAACATGTTGAGTTTAAAGTATTTGTAGGTATCTAAATACTGATCTCTGGAAAGCAATTCACTTCACTAGCCTAAAGCTCAGAAGAGAGACTGGGATGGAAATGCAGATTTTGAATTCATTTGTATATAAATCTAATTGCAGCCATGGGAATGGATTAGAGCTCCTAAAAACTTTTGTAGAGTAAAAACAGTCTCTAGGAAAGAAGTAAGGATTCATGGGATTGCAGAGTCAAAAGAGATTTAAAAGGTTTGGCAAGAAATAAATTAAGAGACCATTATATCATCAAAGAAAAGGGAAGAGAGATTTTTCAGCAAGACAGGAATTATTCAAAGGGAGGATAGAAGGCATATAAATAAGACTGGGAGGTTCTTCTTGACCTGCTTCTCAGGGAAGATTCTTTTGATCTGAGTAGAGATTATTCGGGTGGATAATAGAAAGAAATGTGTGGGTTTTCTAGATAAAGAGAAAGGCTGTACATTATGGAACAAATCCTCAAATCTGTTCATCACTGTAAAAATATATATCCTTCAAAGTGTGGTCTTTGGACCAGCCACATCAGCAGTATCTGTAAACTTGTTAGAAATATAAGATTTTGGGCCCCATTCCAGAGAAAATTGATCAGAATGTCTAGGGTGGAGTCCATCAATCTGTAGTTTAGCAAGCCCTCCAGGTGATTCTGGTGCCCACTGAAGTTTGAGACCCACTGCGCTAATATAAAGCGATAGCATTTGCCCATTTTCTCAAACTAGTGTCTTGCTATATAATGCTAAACATCACATTGTTTTTCTCATCTCCATATCTAATAAGTATTGAAACCAAGTCTGCATTTTAAATACCCTTTGAATTAATTTTTCTCTTTCCCTTTTCTGTTTGATGGCCTCATATCAGGAATATGGCATCTTGGTTGACCTATTGTGAATATAAATTTGTGTGTTACACCTAAATTATTTTTATAAAATTATTTCACTCGGCATTACTGTTTAATAAATAAATTCTTAAATGAAGGTAAATACATATATATATTTAACAAATATTTTAAAATGGTTATTTGTTATGTATCTTAAGAAACAGCACAGCATTAATGTCATTGAAGTCTTTTATGTGCTCATGCCTAATCATAGTCCCCTGTAGCTAAGAGTAATAATTTTTCTAAATATTCTATTTATCATTCCTTTGTTCATATTTTATTATACATCTATACATATAGATTTATTACTTATAGGTGTATAGGTGGAAATGTGAGTAGAAGAGTAAAATATACCAGTATGTAGAAAGTTTAGGGTATAGGTGACACACAGGAAGCATTCAATAATTTATAATTTACAAGGCAACTAAATCAACCAGTAAGACTTTGATTCAAATTCAGTCTTTGCTATTTGATAACTAGTTAATCTTGGGGATATCCTGTTACCTTTTGAATCCCAGTGTCCTCATCTGAAAAATGATTATCATGCTACCTACCTTAGAGCTCTGTGTGGATAACTGTTAACACGTAGAGCACTTGGCTAATTATCTAACACAAGGAATATAGATGGCATATAGGCTCCGTAAATCGTCTTGAGTGAGTGTTGGGTAGAGAGAAGTGGGACTGACTGGTCTTAGAGCATTTGCTGTTTCTCCTCTGCTCATAGAAGAATACGTGCTGCCCAAGTGCTTAATAACTGTTTGTTGAAAGAAAACATTTTCACCGCTTCCTGCTTCCTGCTTCTCCAAACAAAATACTTTGTCTCTCAAGCCCTGTTATCTTTCCCATTAATCTTTAATGATACATAACATTGTTTGGCATTGAAAAAAATAGATTTCTCTTCTTACCAGAGAGGCTGAGCATCTTGTCAATGTTTTTTGTTGTTGTTGAAATGCTTCTTTATATCCTTTCCCCATTTTTTTTTTTAGTAAAACTTGAAGTTAATTATATTTTACAGAAATGTACGCAGATCCTGAGCGAGCAAATTGATGTTCTTTCACAAAGTGTGAATTGTGTAATCACCACCCAGATCAAGAGATCAAATATGGCCATAACCCCAGAGTATCGTGTTCTTTCCGCTTCCAGTAATAACTTTCCTTCTCTCCAAAGATAACCAGTAGTAATTTTGCATGCTTTCAATTTCATACGCTGTGTGTTCTTTGGTGTCTGACTTCTTTCATTTGTTAATATATTTGAGATTAATTCATGGTGTGGATTATAGAAAAAATAATTCCCTCTATAAAATATTACAATATAACAATATTAGATAATTTATCAATGTTCGTTGGCTATTAATTTTAAGCTGCTAGGAACATTATTGCACATATCTTTTAGGACTGCATATATGAACACATTCTATTGAGTATACTTTTAAGAGTGGAATTGCTGTATCATAGGGTTTGCTTACGTTTGGATTTATTAGATATTGCCAAACAGTTTTCCAAAGTAATTTTACAAATTTGTATTTGTCTATAGGTGCATTTATTTTCTCCTTGTCATTGAATGGTAATTTAGCTGTCGGCTCTTTTTGTTTGTTTGTTTGTTTATTGCGGTAACATTGGTTTATAACATTGTATAAATTTCAGGTATACATCATTATACTTCTATTTCTGCATGGATTACATCATGTTCTCATGTTCACCACCCAAATACTAATTACAATCCATCACCACACACATGTACCTAATTACCCCTTTCGCCCTCCTCCCTCCCCCCTTCCCCTCTGGTAACCACCAATCCAATCTCTGTCTCTATGTGTTTGTTTGTTGTTATCAGCTCTTTGAATGTATTATTCCTATACCTTCTTCTGTTGCTATTAAGAAATCAACTGTCAATCTAATTGTTTCTTTGTAGGCAATACGTTGGGTTGTTTTTCTTTTCTATTTTTATAAGTGCTATATTTCTTTTGTTGTTTTACTACAACATGTCTAGTAGTTTTGTAAGATTTTTAAAGCTGAGGGTACATATCTTCCATTAGTTCTAGTAAATTCTCAGCTATCATCTCTATAAAAATTACTTATCTTTTAAGTATCTACAGTTTCTCAGTCTGGAACTTGTATTATATAGAGAAAATCATCTTATTCTTCTCCCAATGTCTCTTACCCCTTCTCATTTTTTAACATTTATTTTTTCTTGATGTTTTCATTTTTAATAATTTTTCATCTCTCACTTCTTGTTCAGTCATTCTGTCTTCCACTATGTCTATTTTTCTGTTAAAGCCGTTCATTGACGTTTTAATTTCAAGGAATGCTCCGTTCTTGTCATTTCTTAAAGATTTTTAAAGTTATTTTTACATCTTCCTGGGTATTTGATAATTTTTTCTTTCAAAAAATTTCAATATCTTATATTTATTTTTATCATATAAAATGTTTTTACGGGGCCGGCCCGGTGGCGCAAGCGGTTATGTGTGCGCGCTCGGCTGCGGCGGCCCGGGGTTCGCTGGTTCAGATCCCGGGCGCGCACCGACGCACTGCTTGACAAGCCATGCTGTGGCGGTGTCCCATATAAAGTGGAGGAAGATGGGCACAGATGTTAACCCAGGGCCGTCTTCCTCAGCAAAAAAAGAGGAGGATTGGCGGATGTTAGCACAAGGCTGATCTTCTCACAAAAAAAGAAAAAAAAAATGTTTTTAGATAGTCTTTATCTGATATGATCATCTGACATTTTGGAATAATTCAGGAATAATTCTGCTTCAAGCTCTTGCTTACTCTGGTTAATGTTTTGTACATGTTGAGACTATATTTCCTCAGGAGTTCATCTCTGGAAATACAGTGAGCTCTAGATTCCATCCTTCGAGAAAGGTTTTTACTTTCGTTTCCATTAGGTAATCCCGGAACACTTGCAAGAGAAATACTTTTCTTAAGTTACCATCTCATTTTATGGATTCCAGTACCACTGAGAACACAGACCCTAATGAGAATATTTACAGATGACCGGCAAATACTTTTGTCTTCTTAGCACCCAGACCAAGGCCAAGAAAGAAAGGCCTCCTTTCCACCTTCTCTTCCTGACGAGTCGATATTTTTTAGTTCAGCCCTCACTGAACATGCCACTATTCACACATCCTGAATTCATGTGAAGGTCTCAATTACAGCTACCTCCTCAAATTTGCCCAAGGCTTTTCTCCTGCATGTGTCACGCTTGATTCCCAAGTCCCTTAGCTATAGTGATTGGCAAGTGTGCCTGAGACAGGCAAATCATTTACTAACAGCTCTAATTTTTAGTTTTTCTCTCTCTTTATAGCCTGGGAGATTTTCCTTACTACCTTCTGAGCTCAGTTAGCTATGTAGTTAAAAAAAAACGTTGCTTCTTATGTAGCATTTTAGTTATTTTGTAATAGAGGGTTCTCTGGCTATTCAGTCCTTAACATTTCCAGAAATAGAATACTCTTAATAGTCTTAAAACTCTTTGGGAATCAGCTTGTTTCTGATTTCCCTTGCTATTCTGGGGTCACACAAACTGCCAAGTAAATAGCATCCAATAAATATCAATCAAGTCCCGGTTGACAGAATGAATAAGATGACCTGATTTATTTAGGAAACCATATGTAGGTCAGTAATGTTAGAGCATAAGATGAAGGCTAGGATCATGAGGAGCTAAGTATCAAAGAAGTAGGTAGCAATCAGATGAAAATAAGTCTTTCATGTAGTTTCAAGGAACATGATTTTATTTAGGAGGAATAATGCTGAAGGGCTTAGGAGCTGATATTATGGCAAGCTCATAGTAGAGGGCTGTATTATTCAGAGTTCTCCAGAGAGACAAAACCAATAGGATATTTTATTTTTATATATAAATAAAATTTATTTTATATAAATTATTTATATGTTTTAAATATAAATACAAATTTTATTTTTATATATAAAATAAATATATATATTTAAATGTATATTATATATAAATATATATATACAGAGAGAGAGAAATTTTAAGGAACTGGCTCATGTAATTGTGGGGATTGCCAAGTCTGAAATTTATAGGGTGGGCCAGCAGACTAGAAATTCAGATAAGAGCTGATGCTGCAGTCTTTAGTCTGAAATCTATCCACAGGGCATGCCAGCAGCTGGGAAACTTAGGCAGGGTTTCTATGTTTCAATATTGAGGCAGAATTGCTTGTTCTTTCAGCAACCTTAGTCTTTACTCTCAAGGCTTTCAACTGATTGGATGAGGCCCACCCATATTATGGAGGATGTGCGCTTTACTCCAGGTCTACTGATTGGAAATGTGAATCACATCTAAACAGCATCTTCACAGCAACATCTAGACAAGTATTTGACCAAACAACTGGGCACTAGAGCTAGCTAATTTACACATAAATTAACCATCACAAGGGATAAGCCTGGATGCAAACAAAACAAACAAAATTAGAAGATAATTTTAACAGGCAGGCAGAAACTGAAAGTTAATCGGTGTTTGAAGCCATTTCCCTTGAAGCACAGATAGACCCTAAAAGTCTTCTCAACTCAAGGCTCCACTAGCCACTATCAGTTGGTCACATACATTGTACAACATGAAAACTATTGGCTAAGCTTGCTGTGTGAGGTGGACTTATTCTAAATGGCTAGATAATATTTCAATACTAGATAATCAAAGGCTGGGGCTGAATATATAAATTTATATATAATTATATAAATATAATATAATTTATATTAAAATGTATTATATATAGTACTGCAGTACAATTTGGGCTCTTCATTTCCCCCAAAATGGCCTTTTTTTCTCTTTGCTGTATTTTAGTTTTTTCACCCATAAGGAAGAAAGAAAGCTTTAAAATAGTGTTTCTCGGTAGAGGACCATTAAGTTGGAATACTTAAAATGACACTCATGCAGTAGAAAAAGCGATACACTGCTGGCTTCGAGTCTTTGAAATTCTGCTGGGATTTGAGGAGTCTACAAAGCACCACACACTATCATGTGTCATTTTCACTGCTCAGAGACCAGAAAGAATGTTCCTTGCTTCTCAGTTATCATTAATCTGGTATTCTTTTTGCATAAAGAATAACGGCTTCAACCAAAATCCTCCAAGGAAAAATAATCTGTCAGGATGTTTTTCCTCTCCCCTTTTAGAATGTTGAATACAAAACATGAATTCTTACATTGAATCTGAGGAGTTAACAAGCATGGGAGCAATTTAAGAAAAACAAATGTTTCTTTTTTACAAGGGGAGGCTAGCATATAGAAAGCAATGCCAAGTCAGCAGTATATTTTAGCAATCATATACAAAATTAGATGTTGAACAAGCTGCCACTGAATACATTCTTTGAGAAAGAATACGGGCTGTGTTTAGCATCTGGGGAAAGTGATAAGAAATAGATTCAGACTTAACTTCAAGTATCCTCATGCAGAATCGTAGAAAAGAGAGACCGAATAGCCACATCTCTGTTTAATTCAATAAGACTGCTCTGTTACATTAGGTTTTTGTATTGCTCTGACGTAAGGGTTCTACATTATCACATGATCTGAAAGAAAGAAAAAATGTAAAGATTACTAAATGCAAAAATGTCAAATGTATAACATAGGATAATTTGATATCCTTTGAGATTTTGACAATATAAAATGGCTAGCTAGTTTAAATTATATCTGTGCATCTATAAACATAGGTTATAATCATCTTTTGCTTCATTGAGGACTTCGAGTTTTTCTTCCAGGGGAGAAGGAGCTCTGAATAGAAGTTAGTTTTCTTTCTTCTCAAGACTGCTAACAAAACTTAAGAAATAGCAGCACTCTGGGTCTCTGGAAAACTCTTAATGACTTTTTGGCATTTGTTTCAGATTAAAATATGTGATCAATCTCCAGCAAGAAGTTAACAAAGAGGCTTTTCTCCTGTAAAGCCACACATGTGCCTATAGTATTCTCCCTCTCATAATTACCCGCCCCCCTGCCATACATCATTCTCTCTTTTCTCTTTCACCAATGCTTTATCTGTTGAAAATACGGCTAGACCCATCTGGACTTGAGTCTGGCAAGTGGAGACACCTGGGAAGTTGTTTTGCATTGTTGTAAATTTTGGCACTGGGAACATGACAATAGGCTACCCTAATTTCTCTCGAAAACTCTACCTAGGAAAATGCAGATGGAATGTATATTTTTTTAAAATTAATAGCACATTTGAAAATCCAGACTCTCCAAAACTGGGGTACAGTATATCAATTCTTCATGGAATTTTTTTCTCTTATTCTAGACTAGTTCTAACCAGGTAACAGAATAGATTCAGTTGGCTGTTTCTAATAAAGAATGAAAGAAAGAAAAAAGACAGCTAGAAGGAGAATGAGAGGCAGAGAGAGGGAGAGAGGGAGGGAGGGAGGGGGAGGATAGAGAGAGGGAAGGAAAGGAAGGAAGGAAGGAGGGAGCGAGGGAGGAAGGAAGGAAGGAAGGAACGAACGAACGAACGAACTTGGGACAGCTATTCTCCAGATTTGGAATATTTTCTATTAATGGTTTGCACATATCCTTCCAGAGGTTTCTTATCTGGTCAAAAGTGTACTTCTCTTCTTCCCCTCTATAAATCAAGCTGGTTCCTCATTCTCTTTGTTTGTTTTTAGTTTCTTTTGGTTTTTGTTTTGTTTTATAAATAAGAAGACCTTTAACTAGCATGTTCATGTTTGAAAATCCAAATGTTTTTCACTGGGCTTTTGATAGCTGAGTTTCTCTGAGAATAAATCTAAAAAATAAACAAGAATTCAACTTTCACTTGACTAGCATGATCAGTTTACTTCGTGTTTTGGACGGTGGGCTCTCTGTATAGTGTTTAGATGATTAATGTCAAGGTTAGGGTATCTTTAAAAGCATAGCAGATAAAATGCAGTGATGATAACACAGTGGTTTTAATTTGCTGTCACAAAGAGCATGAAGCTACAAGGAACCTAAAACAATGCTCCTGCACTGCTGTCTTGGTCCAGCAGAGGCCAGGTGGCTCTATAAAACCTCCCTGCATGAAATCATAACTACTGAAGGTTTGGGTTGTTTTGGAATTGCTGATATTTGTGGAGATTTCAGGTAGAATTCTCTACAAAACGTATATATTTCAGCAATTTCTCAGCTGGATCTTTAATTCATCATTGACTATGAACTCCAAGAGGAACAAATCTATTAACCTTTGATAGAAAGAGAAGACAAAGTTTGTTCTTGCCGATAGTGTGAAAAAGGAATTAAGGAAAAGAACAGAATGGAAGAAGTGAAGATAATGTTAGGGGTGAGGAAAAAATTGTTCTTCCTTAGAAATAAGCTGATAGGAGGATTAAAAAAGGAATTGTTGAGGTTCAGAAATCTCTTTCTCTTGCAAAAGTCCAAGACAAGAAAAGGTCTAAATGTACAATTTCACTATTCAATGACCCGTTAGATTTAAGAATTCTTATGAAGGCCACCGTGGAGCTTTGGGGCACGCAGCATTGTATTTCATCCTTCCCTCCTTGCTGCCTGGCTAACTATAGCTGTGGCACAACCTCCTGGACCTGAAACTGAATGCTTCCTAGCAGGAGCTCCAGTTCACTGCATTGTGTGATTTGCTCCAAGAAGAACCAGCTGAGCCCACAGCTTGTTGACTTTGGTTTGAACCTTGCTCTGAGCATTCCTTGTTTGGTAGGACATCTTTTATCTTATTCTTCCCATTATCGTATATTTTCCTGTATCATAATTTCTTGTATATGGTTCTTGGCTTGCTTGGTGCATCCTTCTTCAAGGTCAAGGTACCACTTTTCCATATTCCTCAGTTCCCTCCCTCAGTATGCGCTTAATCAATATTTTTCAATTGCATGGATGTCTAGAGTATTTTTGAGAAAGCCCTCAAGTCACAGTGAATTCCAGGAGAAAGCAGGGGAATTTTATAAAGAAAGCTGAGTAAGGGTGTGTCAGGCAAGTTTGTTTATTGTTTAATAAGTTCGGAATACTGAGAAAAATAAAGAAAAATGAAAACATTACGGGCATGATAGGAGATGAGCAGGCCTTTAAAATGCTAACCAACAGACAGTAGTGTGATAGGATATCTCAGTTCCTCTTTCTGATCTGCCTCACAAGAGATGCGTGTATCTTTCTTATAGCATGTGGATGGATTGGCAACGGAGGAGCTGCTTCAAAAGTCAACACAGACCACCAGAATAAAACCTGTGCTCAGAGCAGAATGCAGATCGTAACTTCCCCAGGTCCGTCCATCTTGCCCCACCTCAGGCTTTGAGCAGAACATTCTTGTTGCCTTGGCATTTTCCCAAAAGCCTGAGTATTTTTAGGGGTTTTCAGAGGATGGCTGAATGATCCCTGTGATATGACTAGAGGTTGGGAAATCCGAGCCTACAAGTATCCACTGTAAAGGGTTTCCTGAAAAGGCGTGATAAAAGATGAAGTCCTGCCTGCTTATCCTTATAACTACGCTCAGCCTAGACCAAATGCTGTATCAATGGTCCAGAGAAAAGTGGCCAAGAAAGGCAGAGTTCCCATTTAAGAGACAAGAAAAAACTTGGATAAAACAGATAGATGCTCTTTTTTTCCCAGCATGTGGTTAAAATTAGGATTTTGGCTTCGCGAAGATCCTTATTTCATTCATTTATACAGCTGGGCACTTTGTTTTGGAGCTGTAGAGAGGCTGCTTGAAAGACCAAGAAAGCTAGGTCTTTAAAAAGCATTAAATTGAATCAGTTTAGAAAATTGTTAAATCCTAATGTGATGCCCAAATCAACTTAAATGACTCCAGGGGAGTAGTTAAAGATGTTTTATCCATTTATACTCTTTAGCATAAAATAAACCAGGCACATCAAATGGAAGAATGTGCGCATGGGTTTCTCTATTCTGGGTTTTGTTCATGTCCTATAATGATAACATGTGCATATGTTCAAAACAAAACAAAGAAAACACCCTCTCTTTTTATAAGCCATCGTCAGTTCTGATATCTTTGACTGAATGAGGTTTGTGCAATGAACTGTTCTATCTTTAGAAGAGCAATCTTTGCTACATCATATGTGGCTTTTAATGTGCCCTTTGTGCTATTTTCTGAATGTTGATAGTTTGCCCACAACAAGAAAAATCTGTCTAGCCTACTGATCAAAAATATCAAAAATCTTTCTTAAACTGAGGGCTAGCAGACAGAGCTATTTGTCAACAGCATGTATTCCCCTCAGGTAATTTGGATCCTTTCTTTTTCTTTTTTAGTGCCTCTTTTATCAAGCCTCTTAAATTCATGCCTTGCATGTCAAATGTGCTTTAATAACAGCTGTCTACTACTGGCTTTGGAGAACGGTAGAGGATTAGGGAAGGACAGAAAGAGTTAATTCTTGCAGTTTTCGCACTGAAATAAAGTTAATAGGCTGCCAATAACATGGGTTATAGTTGCAAAAGCCCAAGTTATAAGTAATCCTAAAGGGAAAGAGGAAAATTGTTCCTGACAAGCTGAAATTACTTTATAAAACCTCTTATGTGTTGAGAAGCCTTAGGTTGGTCAGGGCATGAAGCTTATTTCAATGTTTAACTCAGCCTGTTTATAAAGAAAATATCTTGCCCAATATCCGTTTTCCTAAAGCGTGCCCTTTAACCTGCTATTTTTGTTTCTTTTTATAGTTGGCATGGAGACTAAGAAGCACTCCACTAGACTGATCAATGCATGGTTACATCAACATAACATTTTCAGTCCAGTTCCCAGGAGCCTTCCTCCTGAATCTGTCATTTTGATTCAGATAACTAAATCATGCTAAGCACAGCAATGATAACGGATGACTTGCCTCATTAGCTGGCTCCCGCTGCTTTATGCTGCCAGGAAGCTCTGCAGTGACTGCCTAGGATCTTGGGAGAGATAACTGTTTTTTAAAATTATTTTGGTGCATTTTTCTTGTAATTCTCATCTTGCGTTTTGACAGTAATTTTATAGGATGACATATGTACCGAATCTATATTCCTGGATCTTCTTTCTCTCAATATGTGTCATGTGATTGGTTTTAGGAAGCCTGAGCCAACAACAAGCTTAATCTAGGAGACTATTTAAAAATGTCCTTCAATTTGTCTCCTTCAAATGTTACATATCTGATAGCATTTTAATTAATAGTATTAGCAATCTTAGGATGAGCGGTCTTCCTGCAGGAAAGCAGACTCTGCCGTCATTGCTGTCCTGGCTCCAAAATGATATTTCAGTGGAGCCTTAGAACTCATTGAGCTTGTATATGTGAATAATAGCTTAAAAAAATATATTAACTAATTATCTGTAGGAATTTTGGTGTGAAAGGAAGACTAAGCAAGCAAGAAACAAAGGATTTCATTTAGTCATCCCAATCTGAGTTTGAGACTCATCTTAGAGACTCATGAAATTAGACACAATTATGCATGTAGCTGAAAGCAGCCTGCAGAAAAAACGAATAGGAATATGCAATCAGAAGCAAAAGGAAAGGCAGTTAGACCATGAGCAATGTTCCAAGGAGACAGAATATGGACAAATTAAGAAAGGCTGCTCCCAATGAAACATTGTTTTAGCAATATTATTACTTTTCAGTATCTAACTAATTATAATCAAAAAGCTAACCTTTAAAACCAGGTCTATGATAGCAACATTTAAATTTCCAAGTATTCTGTGGCATCTGTCTCTTGACCTAAACTGACTGGCATTCTCTGCAACAAAGGCCCAAAACAATTTCTGGTTTCAATTTTAAGCACCTCCACATTCATTCATGTTCTATTTGCCAAATACTAGGCGGTATTGGACATGTTTCATGAATGTACTATCGCATTTCAATAGATAAAAATCTACAATGGGGTTATATGGATACACCTGTTCAAGTATTTCGGTCAAAGTTGTATTTTGGCACCCATCTACATAGAAGGAAAGAAAGATATTTGGATAATAAATAGTTTTGTCCCTGACGTCCTAAAAAAGTCAATTTGGTGAGCCTATAGCCCCATGTATGGAGTAGTAAGATTGTATAAACGTGTTTTTACTGTTAAATATTTAATATTAAACAACTGCAATCCAGTAGCTCTGCCATAATCTCACAGTCCATCAATACATTCTGCTGCCTTTCTAGTACAGATTAGAGTCTATGGTCCACCAGCATCTCCCTCTTACAAATATCCACAAATATCCATGTTGGCAGAAGCCATATTCTATGTAGAACCAAATATTTGTTTTCTCTTTGCTTGCACCTGTATGGTTGAACTTTACAGGAGAAACTTACATAAAATCGGTGACTGGCTTCACTCTAAGTACATGATATGAAACTTCAAACATATATTAAACATAAAGCTCTAAAATATCTCTCTGAAAGCTTATTTTCAATTGCTTAAAAAAGCAGTTTTATTTATTTCTTCTCATCTGTGATCACCTTTTTCATATACCCTTTGGTCCCCACTAGCAAGACCAATGCAGTTGTTTTTAACTGATGACAATGTATCATATTTTATGAAGAAAATAGAAACCGTTAATTAAGGACTCTTAGAACTTCTCTCCACAAAGTTTACTATCCTATTTCGAAGTGTGATCATCCTCCCATTTACTTATTGTTATAAGGAACTAAATGTCTTTCTAAAGGTTAGTACTCCCACTTAAGTTCTATATAGAACATTTTCTCTTTGATTATCCACATTTATTTAGACATGTTCAACTTGGCCCTTTCTACATATCATTGCCCTAAAATTATGTGTGGATTGAAATATTTTTCATTGTCTCCGTCTTTTCTAGCCACTCTCTCATTCTCTTCACATCAAAATGGCTTAGAAATGTAAATTACACTGCTATCTCAACTTCCTTCCCTCTCATTATCTTTCCAAACTTTTTTTTTTTTTTGCTGAGGTAGACCGGCTCTGAGCTAACATCTATTGCCAATCCTCCTCCTTTTTTTTTTCACCCCAAAGCCCCAGTAGATAGTTGTATGTCATAGTTGCACATCCTTCTATTTGCCGTATGTGGGACACGGCCTCAGCATGGCGGGAGAAGCGGTGCATCAGTGCGCGCCCGGGATCTGAACCCCGGGCCGCCAGTAGCGGAGCGTGCACACCCAACCGCTAAGCCACGAGTGGGCCCTATCTTTCCAAACTTTTATCAGCTGGCTCACATCTTCACAAGGGCGTGAACACACTGTGGTCTCTGTCATCAAAGGACACCAAGTTGCTAAATCCAGTGGTCACTTTTCAATTTTCATCATATTCAAACTCTCAGGAGCATGCTTCACATTCGACATTCATCTCCCTCCTCAACATAACATCTCTGAGTTTAGCTGATTTCAAATTATCCTGGATTTATTCCTACCTCAGTCTCTGCTTTCTTGCTGCTTTCCTGATTCGGTATTCTCTTTGCTGACTCTGAAGTTTGCAGTTTCTCAGAGCTTTGCCCTGGGCTTGCTTGCTTGCTTTATTTTCTCTTCCTGGCTCATCTCATCCATTTTCATGGCTTAATGTATCTATGTACCAGCATCGCCCAAGTTTATACACACGTTCTGAGACCTCTCTCCAGAACACTGGAGATATATATCAAACTGTATCCATGACATCACCACTGGAAAGCCTATAGGAACTCAAACTTCAGGAAGTAGAAACCTTTTAAATGATTTCCACTTAAGCGGTATGCTAAATCTATTTATTTAGTCTGTTAACTCCATAACACATGCTAACAGATGCCCACAATACTTCTTCCACACTAGTTAATTGAAAGCTTGTCAAGTGTCATTGATATTTGTTCTCAAATAGGTTTGAGATTTAAGCACACGTTATAAAAACCTAAGAAATATTAATACAAGAAAGCTATCATTTAATGAAAACTGACTTTAAGGCTTTGGAAAGATTTGACAAATATGATTTGCTAAAAACAACTTATCTAATGACATGAATTATAAAGCTGAAAATGCTTAGGAAAAACAAAAATGGCAAGCGTCTAGAAAGATTTAGTACTAAGATGTATTTGCTAGGATTCTTAAATTTTTGTTCAAGTTGCAAAGAAACTAGATGTAGAAAAAATATACTAGAAAATTTGTGATGGGTGTCATTTATGCAAGAAAGAAAACAAATTTCATCGTCAGGGGCTACCTTTAAAAATGGACATATGTGTGCATGTTTCTGTGTGTTAAGTCAAACTACATGTTTAAGGTGTATATTGCCATGAAATTTGTAATGGGGTGAATTTGATAAGTACAAACAGAAAAGGCTTTAATTTTATCTAATTAAACATGCTTTGGAAATGTCTTTTCTCAAAATCTTGCCAACATCAGGTGCAGATCTCATGGAATGTGGGTCCCAACAAGCCTAATGTGGCCTAATCTTAAAATACTAATCTTACATTCAATTTAAATATTCTCCCTTTCCCCAGCAAAAAGCTGATTCGTAGTTGGAAACCTCATTGAGAAAGGGGCATGGTCTGTTCTTTCAATCTGTTTTATCTATTTTTTTTTTTCTCCTATGGCTGGCTCCTCCGTCATCAGGACCGAGGGGAGGAAGAGATAAGAGTAAAAGGAGTCTACATAGATGAGATTCTTGTAATCTTGTTCAATGCCCTCTGTGTGGTAGGCATTCACGTTTTAGTTCTCGTGAGTCGTAAGACAGAATTACTTTGGAAGGCCTCTGCAAGGACTCTTCCCTGCAGAGTCTCTGTTAGTGATGCAACATCTGGCTAAACTAACTTTTATCATCTGACTAGCAACTCCTTCCTGTAATACCCTCATTCCATCAAGATGATCTCTCTCCTGATAGATGATACATAGATGGATAGATGGATAGATGATGGATGGATAGATAGATAGATAGATAGATAGGTAGAGAGATAGATACGTAGGTAGGTAAGCAGATTTAGCACAAATATAGAAGACTGCAAAAATATGCAGCTCAACAATTTACTACAAGCAAATGCTTGTTACCACCACCAGGTCAAAGAACATCACCAGCATGTAAAAATCCCACTTTATTTCATCTCCTAATTGCTCTCTGTTTCTTTTTCATGAAGTAATTATTAACCTGACTACAAGAAAAATCTCTTTCTTACTTTCCTTTATATTTTACCGTTTCAGGCATGTATATCTAAACACCGTAGTTAGGTTTTGACTGCTCTTTTTTGAACTTTATATAAATGAAATCGTGAATTACATATTTACTAAACTTTCATTATACAGTATTTTTAGATTTAAAGAAAAGTTACAGATAATTCTTGTATACCCTGTACTGAGTTTCTCATGTTCTTGAGATTTTACATTATATGATATATTTATCACAACTAGTGAGCCATTATTAATACATAACTATTAACTAAAGTTCATACTTATATTTCTTTGGTTTTTACCTAATGTCCCTTTTTTTTTTCTGTAACAGGATCCCATCCAAGATACCACATTCCATTTAGTAATCATATCACCTTAGGCCCATCTAGACTGTGATCATTTCTCAGACTTTCCTTGTATTTGATGACCTTGACAGATTTGAGGAGTACTGGTTAGGTATTTTGTAGAATGTTCCTCAGTTTATGTATTTCTCATAATTAGACTAGGATTATGAACCTTGAAAAGAAAGACCACAGGCGAAATGCCATTCATATCATATCACATCAAGGTACACACCTTAGTTCCTACATCAGATGCACAAGGTCCAAATGTTAACAAGAACATTTACAAGGTGAACATACACCTTAACCCAGGTTTTTAACCCAGTTTTTAAGATAGTCCATTCTTCCTTTCCCCCTACCTTAAGACATGTGAGCAACTGCTAATGAAAAGTGGTAGCCACTTGGGCTATAGCATTTTCAACTACACTCCAAGGTGAAGATTCTAATTACATTCAAGACTTAAGTTCTCTCAATTTTCTCCTATTGCAAGTTCCGGAGTCCAGTATTTACAATATTACAGCAGTAGCACAGCGATATCTACAACTCCTCTTTGTCTGACTCATCACTGATGTTAGGCTTGGTCACCTGGCTGCAGTAGTGTTTGTCAGATTTTTCCATTGTAAAATTATTCTTTTCTATACCTCGTTTCCATGCTGTACTCTTTGGAAGGAAGTCATCAAGTGCAGCCTACTCTTAAGAAGTAGGGAGTTATGTTGCATCTCCTTGATGGCAGAATATCTACATATATTCTTTGAAATTCTTCTGCATGGTGATTTGGCTCTTACTCTCCATTTATTTATTCAACCATTTATTTATATCAGTCTAGATTCATGGATATTTATTTTATATTTTGGGTTATAATCCAAATACTCTGTTACTCATTTTGTTGCTTAAATATTTCCAGCTTTGGTCACTGGAAATTCATCCAGTTGACCTCTGTGTCCTTTTGATATACCCCTCCATCATTGCTTTGGCTTTTGACTTTTGTACTTTCTAGCACTGCAAGATGCTCAGGCTCATCTTGTATATTTCCTTCTCCAGGTTTAGAATACATCATTTCTCCAAGAAGTCATACTATCTCTTATTGGAATTATGATTTTTTTTTTTATGTCTAGCTTCTTTTGTTTAACATTATATTTGTGCGAGGACTCATCAATGTTGTTGTGTTAGCTGCAGTTTTTTGTTGTTGTTTTTTTCCTCTACAGTAGGGATCAGCAAACTACTGACTTCAGGCTAATTCTGGCCCTCCTGTTTTTGGAAATAAAATTTTAGTGAAACACAGACACGACCATTTATTTATGTATTGTCTATAACTGATTTCACGCTACAAGAGCACAGTTGAGTAAAGTCAGAAACATTATTTCTCACAAAGCCTAAAATATTTACTGTCTGACCCTTTATGGAAAATATTTGGTGACCTCTGCTCCATAGTATTCTATTGCATAAATATATTATAAATGACTTATCTATTCACTCTCACTTCACAACTGAGTTGTTTCCAGCTTAGGGTGCTTAAAAATTGCATACCTGGGAATATTCTTGTATGTATTTTTTGGTATGTGCAAATTTGTATTTTGCTTAGGTATCTACCTATGGATGGCAATTGCTAGGACATAGGATATGCTTATGTTCAGCTTCAGTTGATACTTCCAAGAAATATGTCCAAATTATTTTATTAATTTATGGTTTTGAGTCTTTATTCCTTCATATCTTTCCCATATTTGAATTTTTAAACATTAGCAACAGATATCTAATGTAACTTTTGTGATTTTAATTTGCTTCCCTAATAATTAGGGAGGTTGAGCAATTTTTCACATGTATATTGGCTATTTGGATATTCTCTTTTATGACATGATTATTCAAATAACTTACCTATTCTTCTCTTGCATTGTTTGTCATTCTTTATCCATTTGAAGAATTAAAAAAAAATACTCTGGAGACAAATCTTTTGTCTTTATATAATCCTTTGTCTTTTTTATTAAAAAAATATTTTTTATATATATGTTGGAAATATATTTTCTCTCTCTCCTTTCCTACTCTCTTTTCTAGTGAAGAGAAACTCTTAATTTCACTTCAGTTGTTATCTATCTCTTTCTTTATGTTTAATCTTTTTTGTTTCCTATTTAAGAAAACTTTTTCTACTCTGAGATCATAAATATATCCTCTCTGTTATTTTCTCAGACTTTATCTCTTGCCCTTTTATATTAAGTTCTATAATCCCACTGGAATACGTTTTTGTGCATGGTTTGAAGTAGAAGTCAACCTTCACTTCTTTATGCATGGAAATCTAAACACTCCAGCACCATTTTTTGAAAAGTCTATCACTTTTTCTTCCATACTGTCACTTTTAATTAAATCTCAAGTCCATATATATGTGAGTCATTTTCCAGGCTTTCTATTTTATTTTATCACCTTTCTATATTTGTGACAACTCCACATTATCTTATTTACTGTAGATTTAAAATAAATTTTGATATCTAGTCAAACAAGTCCACCAACTCAGTGATTTACTTTACTGCATGTCTTAGCTATTCTTATCTATTATATCTTACAACCATCTTGAGCAAACAACAGAAGCAACAATAAAAATAGATTGGAATTTTGTCATGGAGAGCACTGAAACTGTAGAACAGATTGAGGAAATTTTGTATCTTTGCTTCGCTCAGTCCATATACGTGGCGTAACTCTCAGTTATTTATGACTTCTTTAATTTCTGTCAATATTTTATAGTTTGCTTTCAAGAAGTCTTGCACAATGTTCATTAGATGTGCTCATAGATATTGATACTTTGTATGCTATTGTAAATGGTATCAAAAAATTCATTTTCTACTATTCTGTTAGTTTTAAAATGCAATTTTAAAAGTATTGAGTGCAAATGCAGCAACATTGCTGAAATGTTTTATCAATTCTAGGTATATATCTATAGATATGTTTGGATTTCCTGCTCATCTAGTTATATTATTTTAGAAAATGAAGCATTATTCTTGCTTCATTTCCAATCTTAGTATCTTCCATTTCTTTTTCTTGCTTTATTGCATTTGCACAATGTTAATAGTAGTGGTGACAGTAGTCTTCATCTTTTTCCTGATTTCAAAGAGAATTATTTCAACATTTCATCATTGAGTGTGATATGCTGTAGATATTGTTTCTTGATATTCTTTATCATAATAATGATGATCCCGTCTGTACTTAACTGGTTAGGAAATTTTCTAAATGGATTTTGAATTCCATCAAATGACTTTTTGCTACTGAGGATGTTGATTTCTTTCTTTTTTATCACGTTAGTGTGGCAAATCTTATTGTTCTTTTTAAATGTTAAATCAATCTTACATTCCCAGCATAAACTCAATTGTGTCAAACTGTATATAAACATTTTAAATAAATTATGAATGCAACTATAAGAAACTTGGATTGCAATTATTTTAGGGTATTAACTTATTTTTATAAGTGAGATTAGCCTGTACTTTTCCTTTCTCTTGATGTTCTGATCAGGTTGTATCAACATTGTGATGGCCTTTTAAAATGAATTGTTCAATGTTTCCTCTTTTTCTCTTCTTCGGGTGAATTTGTGTAAAAATTGCATTTTAAAATATATTTTGGTAGAGGGGCCGGCCCGGTGGCACAAGCGGTTGGGTGCGCGCGCTCCGCTGCGGCGGCCCGGGGTTCGCTGGTTCGGATCCCGGGCGCGCACCGAAGTACTGCTTGGTAAGCCATGCTGTGGCGGCGTCCCATATAAAGTGGAGGAAGATAGGCACCGATGTTAGCCCAGGGCCGTCTTCCTCAGCAAAAAAAAAAAAAGAGGAGGATTGGCGGATGTTAGCTCAGGGCTGATCTCCTCACAAAAAAAAAAAAATATATATATATATATATATATATATATATTTTGGTAGATATGCTAACGAATTTTTTGATTTGAGATTTCTTTTTAAGGACAGCTTTTCAATTATAATTTTTTTAAATTTTTATTTTATTGTGGTTAGAACACTTACATCTACTCTCTGAACAAATTTATAAGTGTAAAATAACTTATTGTTGACTATAGTCTTTGACTTTAATTTTTTTACCTTTCTTATATAATTTATTGAGATGGATGCTTAGCTCATCAATTTTCAGCTATTTTCTTTACTAACATATATTTAAAAACCATAACCTCTCTCTAGACGTTTTAACTATATCAGAATTTTAAATTCGGAATCATTATATCTTAATGATGAATTCAAAGTTTCTAAATTATAGGTAATATTTCTTTATATCTCTTCTTGTCTAAACATCTTCTGCATCTGATATTAATATAGCTACAACGGTTTGCCTGGTTAGTATTTTCATGCTATACTTTATACTATATATTTGCATTCTTTGACTTGTAATCTCACGATATCCTTATGTTTTAGAGTTTTTTCTCTTGTCCATGTTAAGTGGTTGTATATTGTTCTTTCAGTTGTTATTGTTGTTTGCACTGCACTCTTATCCCCTACCTTTGGAATTCTCCCCAGGCAAGAAGACAACACCATTCATTATGATCCCTCAAATTGCAGGTGACACATGCCAAACCATCTGAAGATCTCTCCTATTACACTCTGCTCTGCTCTACCAGGGTGGGTGTTTGTGATTCTATAGTTCACTAAGCAGCCATCTGGAGAATGAAATGCTAATCTACCATATGTCCACATATCGTCATGTGCTACATATGATATTTATTTAGTGCCTTCTTTCCCTTAACTGGCAGGCCAGTACTGGGGGAGAAGAAACACCACAAATCACTGCAATAAGTTGACAATTTATGGCATAAATTAATTCCTTCTTGCGACTAATGCTTATTCTGATGAAGTAAAGAGGTAAGTCAAAGGATTACTATGGTTATCTGTTGCTAAGCTCTGAGCAGAGTGTTTAGCAACTGTTCTGTAATGTCATTAGAATGTGAAGGTGCTAGCATCGATTATCTTAAGTTTTAGAACTTTATCCAAATCCCACATATTGTGAATGATTCATGTATTATTCTGCTATGTAATAATATTTTATGATTCATTAATTTACTGATTTTCTTTAATAAGCCATAAAATTCTTTCCCTGTTCCTATTGATTACAAGGGCATTTGCTGGATTTATGAGAGGAGTTTATTCTTTCATTTTCCTTGTGTTTCTCATTACCCTCAACTTCCTTATCTCAGTATATAACATCAATATTCCACCACTTAGTTAGGCCCCGAATCTATTATTCTTCATTTAGGTATCCATTTTTTGTCTCACATCTCATATTCAATATATCAGCAGGTTCTGTTGGCTCAAAATATGTCTTCTCCAAAATATATCTTCTCTCTACTTCTTTCCATTTCCTCTTCTACAACTTCTATTCAAGTCCATATCATTTACCATATGTCCATATACCGTCATGCTCTACGGATAATACTTGTTTAGTGCCTTCTTTCCCTTAACTGATAGGCCAGGACTGGAGAAGAAGAAACACCACAATTTACTTTATCCACCTTAGCATCATGTAAAAATTTTCCCTTGTATTCCTATTATCCATGAGTCTTAATTGATGTTTGTCATATTTATATTCTAAATAACATAATATGGTGTATCACATATGTGGCACTTAATAAGAGAAAAATCGTATTGAGTAATTTCCAATTAGGGGATTATACGGTTTGGTAACATTACTGAACATTTAAAAGTACGTATGTCAGAATTATTTAAAATGGTTACCTACCTGTGCAAATTCAACTCTGAAAAACGTATATTTGGCATTATTGTTTGTGTCTGTTTGATTTTTAAAACTAAATATATCTATTAGCTAACACTGTATAACACATTAAGAATTAGCTAACAGTGGAATAGCTGGATCATGTGGTAGTTCTATCCTTGATTTTTTGAGGAATCTCCATACTGTTTTCCATAGTGGCTGCACCAGTTTGCACTCCCACCAGCAGTGTATGAGAGTTCCCTTCTCTCCACATCCTCTCCAACACTTGTTGTTTTCCGTTTTGTTAATTATAGCCATTCTGACGGGCCTGAGGTATTATGCAAAGCGAAATAAGTCAGAGGGAGAAGGTCAAATGCCGGGTGTGAGGTATTATGCAAAGCGAAATAAGTCAGAGGGAGAAGGTCAAATGCCCTATGATTTCCTTCATTAAGTAGTAGATAATAACAACAATAAACAAACACATAGAGACAGAGATTGGATTGGTGGTTACCAAAGCGGAAGGGGGGAGGGGGGAGGGCGAAAGGGATAATTCAGCACATGTGTGTGGTGATGGGTTGTAATTCGTATTTGGGTGGTGAACATGATGTAATCTATGCAGAAATAGAAGTATAATGATGTACACCTGAAATTTATACAATGTTATAAACCAATGTTACTGCAATAAACAAAAAACTAAAAAACAAAAAAAGAATCAGCTAACACATTGATTTGCTAACCATTGTTCTAAAAATTTTATTAGAAGTAACTCATTTAATACTTGTATAAGCCTATGAAGTAAAAATTATTGTGATCCAGTTTTATAAGGGACGGTGAGCGATAGAGTCAAGATTTAGTCTCAAGAGTCTTGGCTTCAGATTACATGATTTTAACAACTATGCTATTGCTGCTCAATATATGTGTATTTCTGTATGTATATAATGTATATGTGCATTGATGCATGTATGTATATATGTGCTTCTCTGTGTGCATATGTGTGTGTGCATTTTTTTCCAAAGGACATAATCTGTGTATCATATTTCTAAAATGTCTGGCTGGCTTGCAATAAAATATGAATTAATCTATATTTTCCATTTGAATAAACTACAATTAATTTACTCTACCTTTATTCCTTGGGGTCTTAAAAATGTCTAAATAATTTCTTCTTAAGTATATTTGAAAGATTTCTCTAAGTTTTGCCCTGAGAGAAAAACTAAACTAAAGAACTGTTTTGTAATAAAAAGATCTTTGTATAATAATGTTTCTCATCTGGAGAAAGGAAAAAGATATTTAAATCAACAAATTTGTCATTTCTATACTTAAATATCAAGATTATTTTCCTCAATTTAAAACTATGCTTTTCTGGATTTGTAATTATATTCCAAATTTCTTGAAGAATCTACACAATAGATAATAAAGATTGCATTATATGTACTTGTTTTGCAGAATAAGTAACATGTTATATACAATATGACTCAATGTTTTCAATCCAATATTAAAATAACCTAAAATTTACTCTTCCTTTTCATTTGATGAAAAAAAAGAACAAATGATTCAACACCAATTATATGAGCAGAACACTTCACCAAATTTTTAACCATGGATTTTGGGTGTTCAGCAAAGGAAGAGGTAAAGAGTAAAAGAAAACTATAAACGCTAACACCAGGATGGACCCAGGGGGTACAAAAGCAGAAAACAAACAAACAAAAGAAAATTTCACCATACTGTTAGTAACAAGGCAAACAGACTTTCTTATTCTATTTCATTTATGACCCAATATTAAATGCTGAACTAAATAATAGAAAGCACACACTTATTTCTTTTCTTTCCTTCCCTTCCCCTTCTCATCTTTAAAATGGGTACAAATGGTATCTATCTTATAGAATCATTGTAACATTAACGATGTATAATGTGCTAAGAAATATTCACAATTCTTAGTCATGGTGATGACAACATGTTAGTTTTGTTTATTTGTTTTTCTCATTACTCTTTTATACAGTTGAAGAGATTGAGGGCCAAAATAATATTCCAGGTAAGTGTTGTAAGATCTGGGACTTGGAAAATACATTTCTCTAGGTTATTAGGCTAGGCTTCTTTGCTTTAGGGCAAATAGCATGTTTGTATAGTTTAACACAGAGGTAGAAAAGTTTCAAATTTATACAAAAATGAAAAGAGAAGTTGTGATTATTGTGCTTAGTAGACTCTCTAAGAGAATTGCAATATTGCTTCATTCAATCAGAAAGAAAAAGAGAAGTAAGTGACAATGAGAGAGCCACATTGACCAAAGAACTCTTTGGAATGAGGTACAGAGTATCAGAATGACCTCTTGACTTTTAGCTAGTGTGAAGAAACAAAGCCACACAAAGCAAAATAGATCCTGGGATCTACTCCACATTTAGATTTTTAGATACTTTATGTATACATTATACATACTATCTATAAAAAGCATTAAGTAGAGTATGTTTACTAGAATAATCAAAGAGCTACTATCACAATCATATAAAGATTTAGAAATTTCTTATAACATGTCAGCTTAAAGAGGAGACAGGAGTCAATAATTTTCAGCAGTTTGCCAGAGAAGCTATTATCCACATTAAATATACTAAACATAAAAGCATGAGTCATATTACATTTTTCCTACATTTTCTATCATTGAATAACGATTTCTTATATGTCGTGGGAGTTTAGTACACTTCTATTGTTACATTTACTTTCAATAATATGAGCTTATCATTTCCATATTATAAGAGAAAAACTATTCTTTGGCCTAAGGTAATAATGAAGCTTCAAAATTAGATTTATTACTCATTTGTATCAGAGAAGCTCAACCTATTTAACAGTATTTAATGTCTAGTTACAATTAAACTTTCAATTTAAAAGAAACTACGCAGGAACTAACAAAAGAAAAGGAAACAAAAAGCATCTGTTTTGCATACAAATGATCTTATAATGAAATAAATTATTGAATAAGAAACATGGTGATTTTCAAAATTATTTTCTTTAGCTCCTTGTTATTCTGTATTTGCATTCTATTCAGTCTATGTCAAAGTAGCTAAATATCATAAGCTATATTTTAATATTTTTGGTTAATATAGAATACATTGAAAAGTATGTAAAGATATTAAAACAGTGGTAAAATTTTCTAATCCCCAGTATACATTTTTTTAAGTAAAGTCAAATTTGTATTAATAACCCCATATCTTTTTATATTGCTGCTCATAGCATAAAAATTAGTCTATAATGTTTACACTAAAGTGGAAGTTTAGATAATTTAAGCTAAATTTATACATCCATAAATAAATACAATACTTATATAAATGTGGTGTGTGTGTATCTAATATGTGTGGGTAGATAACTGGATAGATAGAAAGACTTTGAGGAGGAGTGAGACAAGATCAGTAAAAGGGATATATTTTAGATCCAAGTTAATGTTAGAGCTGAGGAATTCAAACATATTATTTTTCAGATAAGAAAATTGAACTCCAGAGAGTAACTTTTTCAGGATCACGTGAATAAGATTAATTTTAAATTAATAAAATAGTTTCCATTAACTGAATTGTCTAAAATAGTATATCCTCTGAGCTATGCACAGCTAAAGGAGATGTAAAATTAAAGGATGTGGGTTCTTTTCAAAATGTTAAATGGCAGGTTTTAGGGTTTGGCTTTATCTATTTACTAATACTATGCCAAAAGGAAATTTTCCAATAAGTGTTTGGAATACCTTATATTAGTCAAAAAAATGTGCTTTATTTTGTGTATTCAACTTCCCCCAAGCAATTCAAGTGATATGGACTTTTAAACATTCCTAAATTTATATTTTTTCTAGGCATCATATTCTAGCATAAATTCTCAAACAAATCATGTAAAATAATTTTTAATACATCATAACCATATATACACCTATAGTCAGAGTTATTTGCCATGTGCACCAAATAACTACATATTTAGATTTTACAAAGGGAACTTCCAAATCATAGCTTGTTCTTTCCTACACTAATATAGCAGCTCTACTATATTAACTAAAATTAAAGGAAGTTCGTAACATACTTGAGCAATTCAATCATTTCCTCCAGCAGAGTAGAGTGACATATTTGATCTGTATTAACCATTGTATTAAATGTGAAGAATACAGGTAAGAACATATCCACTACATATTTGGCAGCTTAGGTAAACATCCCACAACTAGTAAGTAAATTAAGGTATATTCATCCTGATTCTATTATGTTAAAAGTTAAGATATACATTGTGGGCGACACATATATATAATAGCCCAAGGTCTTGATAAATAGTAGCTGAAAATTTCCAAAATGCAAAAATAAATCTGAGTATGTAGATTGAAACATGAATACTGTTTCAAGCAAAATTGAATCCCATATTGAAACATATTGTGGGATTTATTTTAAAGATAAGTTAAGCATTTAGGAAGAAATGCTTTAGGCATTTAGGAAGAAAAACACACACACAAAGCAAAACTGGCTAACTAGCCACAAGAAGGAGAAAAATTCAGCTGCCTAACTTCTAAGTCTGCCCTCATTAAAAATCAGAAGATGATAAAACTATGGCTACAGAACATACCAGAACTGATGTAATCCCAAGATTTTATAGCCAGAAAATGCGTGTGTGATGAGTAAGGGCATAAAAAAGACCGAAAAAAATTACTTAAACAAAGATATTAGTCTGCTGCCCAGAAAATAAATCAAATATTAATTGCAACGAATGGAAAGCCAAGCATGAAAAATATGAAAATAAGCACTGAAAATAGTGCATATAGCTATATTAAAATAACAATAAAATACAAATATTATTAAAAAAAATATATCTAATATAAAAATCATTAAAAATAGCAGAAAATGCCAGAAAAAATATGTAAGAAAGCAGTGGTGCAAGTGTAAAAAACAACTGAAATGGGGCTGACTTGAGCGACTGACAATTGTTGGAAATGTGTGCGTGTGTGTGTGTGTGTGTGTGCACATGTGTGTGACAGAGAGAAAGAAAAAGAGAGAAATATTTGGAACATTCTCCCATGAATGAGATATGGTTATATCTCCCCTTACTCTATTGATCAGATCACATTATCTGGTACCCTTGAAATCATATTTAGTTATAATGTGATAAAACTGTATGTGATTTTTTAATAATTTTCAAAAAAACACAGAAGAGAAAATAAAACGTTTGATTATAATCCTAAAACAGAATGCTAATATTATAAATGTCTGCAATGTAAAAACCATGGAATTGTCAACAGCCAGTAGAATGTCTAAAAGTTGAGAAAAATGGTAGGAGCAAGATGGATAACATTTGATTCCTTGGCATACATCTGGAAGTCAAGAGATATAATATAAAATCAAGAACCAAACAGAGGTTTAATTTTATTGATAAATGTATGAAGGTAATGAATAAAGTAAGCTTCTGCTTCTGGAAATGTCAGACTAGGTAACAGGCATCAACCCTCCTGCTCAAAACAAACAAACAAAAAACTTGAAAATCTAGGCAAAATATTGTCTTAAATCTATTAGAAGGCAACAGGCAGCTAGCAAGGCAGTGAAAATTTACGAAGACAAGCTTTCCAAGAAGAAAATTCAGAATTATAACCCTAGCATTTTGGAACAATTTTCCCGTAAAGCTGCACGGCCCAATAGGGTAGCTACTAACCTCATGCTGGGTATTTAAATTTTAATTAATTAAAATGAATTGAAAACAACAATGCAGCTCCTTGGATGCCCTAGTGTCATTTCAAATGCTCAAAAATCACATGAGGTTAGTGGCTACTCTATTGCTAAGTGCAGAGAGAAAACATTTCCATTGTGACAGAGATTTCTACCAGACGGTGCTACAGAGAGGTGTTTCTGTCTACTACAGAAGAGGTCAATTAAAGGCTGAGACACCGTGCAGAGATTTGGACAACCTCATAGCGTTATAGGAACTAAATTTTAGATCAGTGTCAGCCAAGGAAAGTGATCCCTAGTAAAAACCCTATATTTTTGTTTGGGATCCCCAAAAGGATATACCTAGCAATAAGGGTAAACCAGATGCAATCTATTCCTTGCATGAAATGGGCTCACATTCCAATCATCTCAATACCTATAATTTGTGTTCTGTGAACTTGGATAGCTAAAGCTCCTAGTTCTCGGACACAACTCAAAAAAAAAAAAAGTAAGTAGATACGTAAATAGATATAGATAACTTCATTCTGAACGAAGGCAAAATTTGCTCAATCGGCAACTTATTTCCACTATTTGTCTTTAATATCCAGCACACATTTGAAATATCAGGCACAGGAGGGAATATAAAAATGTTAATTAAAACCAAGAGAAAACAGACATATAACTTAACCATGCTTAATACTCTCAAAGATTAGGAGATCTTTAGTAGAACACTAAAATCTTTTTAGAAAACAAAATCAACAATGATAGTTGTTACCATAGGAAAAAATGCTGTATGAGAATGAGAAATCAATATATGCATTTAACACCATATTTGAGAGAGACGAATTGAGGGATAGTTAACTGAAAGATAGGTCAGAAAAACTATCCTAAATAAGAAAAAGAATATAAAATGATTGAAAATATAGAAGAAAATATATGAGATTTAGAGGATAAAGTAAAAGGTCTAACTAAGGTCTAAATGGAGTTCTGAAGAGTAGAAGAAAGAATGGGGTTTAAGCAATACTTGAAAAGATAATGAATGGGATTTCTTTTTCAAAAATGATGAGAAATCAAGCCACTGGTTCAAGAAACTCTACAAACCTCAACCCTTATCATAATATAAGGTACTGATAATACTGCTGACAATGAAAGACATTATCAAATTCCTAAAAGCATTCCGATACCCCACTCCTGATAAAGACAGTTTACCTTCAAAGAAACAACAATCAGATTTCAGATGACTTCTCAAAAGAAATGATGGAGACCAGAAGACCATACCTTCATAGCGCTGACAGAAAGTAAATGCTAACTTATAATTATGTGTACAGTAAAGATAACCTCCAAAATATATCTGAAGTAAATAATTTTAGACAAACTATAGATAGCTTATCACCAACAGACTCTATTAAAAGAAATGTTAAAGAGTACTTTACAAGCAGAAGGAAAATTTCCAAAGTGGAAATTCAGAGAAGCAGGAACAAAGAAAGAAAGTCTGAAATGGGAAAAGAAAGGGAGTCAGACAAGGACCGGAAGTCGTCAGCTCTGCACTCACTGCCGTTATCTGACATGGAACTCAAAGACGTATGAGAAACTAAATCCAGAACTCATTCCTTAGATCTTCATGAGGGATTTTTCTAAGAAATGGAGTTCAAACATATTTCATTTAACAGTTTATGAACTTTATTTTTAATTACCAATTACATATGTTATGACTGCGTGCATGTATGTGTGTGCGTGTGTGTATATATATAGAATATATATATGTGACAGGCATATATATCACATATCATATCATATGTCGTGTCATATTATGTCATATCATATTGTCACCCACTAGGTGTCTGGAGAAACTTAAAGGTGAGTTTGGAAGCAATTAACTGTTTTTCCCGAGTTGTTTCTTTTCCCTTTGTATGTTAAGGAGATGTAACCACCAGCCATCCTGAAACTGACCAGGCCTCACCACAAGAGCTACGCCCATGACCTTTGCCTTATTTTTAATGCAATGTCTCTCCAGAGGGAGCTTAGGCCTCATTATGTGAAAACATGTTCTCCAACTGAGACTGTGCAAGCGAATACCCACCTCTCCCTTTTGAACATTCATTCCCCAACTAAAGTAAAAGTTCCTGCTTCCCTTTATTCGGGGATGCCATGGCTTTGGAAATAATTCCTCATGGCCTCCTATTTGTTGCAAATACACTTTCTTTGTGAGACAACTTCCACTGGTGTAGAGTCTTATTTAACTCACCAGGGGACGAGCCCACTTGGTTTGGTAACAATATTATATATAACACATACATATATATATAACAGGCCTATTGGTGAGTATTCTATTTTAAACTTAATTTTAAAAATTAGGACAACACTACATACCAAAATTGTTGCTAAGCATAAGAAGTTAAATATTTTCATTCCTTGTCATTAAGTTATGGTTATTGCATCAGCACAGAAAAACCTACATTTTAAAGGGAATTTGAAAGAAGAGAGCAATATTATCCCCAAAGAGGGCAGTACTGGCTTTCCTGCAGTTTTAGACTTCAACACATATTTCTACACTTCGGGTTTGGGCTCTCCCCCATAGTATTTAAAAGCTTAAAGTTACTGTTCCACAGTTATATTTATTTTTTACATTAACACATCCAAAAGTTTATATTATCCCTCCTGGAAGTATCTTTTCTCTCGCAAATGCTCCCTAACTTAAGACAGATCGTAATGGAATTTAACGTGCAAACTTAAGCTGGTAAGGAATAGTTCCACCTAATTGCTTTCCAAGCCCAGTCAAGAAATTTAAGTTAGTTGAGAGCTGACAGTTTTGGAATGCAAAAGATTTGTCTTCACATATTTTAACTAATTAAACTTGTAATTATTCAGCACTTTCCCTCTTTAAGCACTTAAAAAACACTTTTTAAGTGAATTTCCTGTGGAGTAGAGCAGTGATCAGCAGGCACTTTCCTCAAATAGAAAACATGTGGTAATAGAATTTATTGATGGTTTCTCTTCTGTATTATGTTTATATTAACATAGCTGAAACTTTCCAACAGACGTTGAAAATGCTCCAAGGAGTGTGCATTCAATTATTTCCCTTGCACCTAGAAACGATTTGAAAATGCGTGTATGAATTTTTTGAATGAAACTATTAGAAAACCATAAAATGTTAATGAATATACATAGGGATTCTTGTCAACATAAGCAGCGATAACCTTACTTTTTCACAGGGACCTTTAGTGAAGCTGCTATCAGTGAGCGCCAATCATGTGTCTGCCCCAGATAGGGGTCTGTGTTTCCTAGATTGGAGAAGTGAGGTGGAAATACGCTAAGGAGATTACTTACATGTTAGAACAATATTGATCTATAAGTCTCAGGTTGCTTAGGGACTTCACACATTCAAAAAAATTCCACAAATTGGAAAGAGAGTGAAAGCTGCTCAAACATCCATTAACATCACTTGTAACTTAATTTTTTTATTTTATAACTATTATTTTATATAGGGGGAAATGTTGATCTTATTCTAAATTGTTTATCAACTATAGGCTTTTGATCTAATTCAATGTGACTATTTACTACTCCCCTTAGAAACTTTACTGGTGCAATATTTCTATATGCACGAAATATTTCCCTTTTAAACTTGACTGAATAAAAACAATGACCACAATTACCATGGTAGCCTATATTCTAGCAGCAAAGTAAGGAAGTGTCTCCGGCAAAGAAAGCCTTCATAATTGGCATTAATTAGCCTCATTGTTGACAGAGGCCACAGAAGGTAGAAATATTTTCTACCCTGCAGAGGAGGTTTCATATTGTCAGGAACATCGGTGGAGCAGTTGTAAATAAATTTTGAATGGTTCTATCGCTCCATCTTGATTCACTTGCTGTGGGTATTTTATTACAAATGCTCAGTACCTGATTTTCTAGACGAGCTTCAAAAGAAACAAAATAAAGGCAATAAGTTACAAAAAGGAAAAGAGGTCATTGTGAAGATTAGATTGTGCAGAGAAGCAATTTGCCCAACTCCAATTCTCTCAAGTTAGAGAAGGTTTAGTTTTAATGACATTGAGTATAAAATTATTAAACTATCATAAAATTACATATATTTTATTGTAAGGAAGGTCCTACAGAAATCTCTCTGGATTTATCTTTAGGCAGTTATAATTTCATTCTCACTGTTTTAAAGTAATAGTTCTGTTTAAATCATTGTAGCTGAAGAAGAGATTATTTTCTTACTTAAGGATTACATTTACGATGCTTACTTAGGGTATTATGTTTTTTATATTTATTGGAGACAGTGAAAACAAACCTATCCTACTGGAAAGTGGATATAGACACATGAATCAACTGTTATTCTTTCCTAAGAAGAATAATCACTCCATATAATTAATATTCTTTGGAATATTATTAAACTGTTATTCGTTTTTTAATTAGTGATGTCACATCCTTATCCTATAATAATTAAGTGAAAATATTCTCAAATTACATAAATTAAAATGCATCCTTACATTGATTAATTCATTCTAGTGGTGTTAAACTCTATATCCTCATTTAGTATGGTCTTTGAACATCTCCAAAATATTATGTTTATATAATATTCATACACAATTAATGCGTTTTAACTCTATCAGTCAGTGCTGAAGAACATTGAATCTAACCTGTTTTTTGGCATTAAGGACATCCTTTCTAAGAAAAAAAGTTTGTCTTGCTGTAGATATTCCATCTTTTACATAGCTCTTCTTTTATTATTCCACTAAGGCTGTTTTATTTTTCTCCTTCTACATTTTTCTCTTCCCCTTCCTCTCCATACTCCCTTCTTCCCCCTTCCTCCTCACCCTTCGTCTTCTTCTCAGACTCGATATATTTCAAAGGATTAAAATCATGCAAATTGTTATACAACTAGAATAGAATCAAATTAGATACAAAGAAATTTAAGGATCTACATATATTATATTTGAAAATTAAACACTTTTCAAAAAAATCCGTGGTTCAAATAAGAAATTACAAATGAAATTAGAAAATACTTTGAGATGATGGAAAACATAAGCACAATATATCAAAATTTATGGGATATAGATAAATTATGCTTAGGGGAAAATTTATAGCTTTAAATGCCTTGATTAAAAAAATGAGGAAAAATCTCAATGAATAACTTAAGCTTCCACCTCAAGAAACTAGAAAATAAAGCAAACTAATGCCAAAATCCAGCAGAAGGCAAGAGATAATATAGATTAGAGAAGAATTAAACATAAAACAGAAAAACAATAGAGAAAATCAGTGAAACCAAATGTTTGTTTTTTGAAAAGAGCCACAAAATTGAGAAATTTTTAATTAGGTTGACTAAGAAAAAATAAGAGTTAGAAGACACTAATTACAAAATTAGGCGTGAAAGAAGAGATACTACTATTGATGTTACAAAAATTGAAAGGATTGTAATGAATTACAATGAACAACTTTATGATGCCAGGAAAGTAAACGACTTAGATTAAATGGAAATATTTCTAGAAAACAAATTACCACCATTGACTAAAGAAGAAACAGGAAATTTAAATAGATCTATGAAATAAATAAAATTCAAGAGTAATTTAAAATCTTCCCACAAAGAAAACCTCAGATACATACAGCTTTACTGGAGAATTCTATCAAATATTTAAAGAAATAATGCAAATCATTCATGATTATATAATATATTAAGGCGTTTTGCATGGTCAGAACTACAAAGGTAAAAAGCTATTATTACTATCAAGGTGATTGACTCTGTAAACAAGATGTTGCTAACGCCTTTTATTAGAAGTAGGATAGAAGCCAGACTGAATGAATTTTAAAAGCATGATTCAATAGAGGGAGAAATTCCAGATTATTCTAAAAGAACATTTCTTTAGAGACCAGAAGAAAATAGAAACTCTTTATCTTAGACTCTTTCTCTCTAGAAACCTAAATTATATAAATAGTACATTTTATTGACTTTAAATATTTACCTTTTCTTGAAACGAGATTTGCCACTCAAACAAAATTGATAAATAACCACTTTCTATGGCCTAACATGGAAATTACAGAAACATTTTTCACAATAAAATTTTAGATATCATTCAAAGAGTAGAAATTGTTTCTATGAGTTTCCTGAAAACTCACAACCATTGTACACGGTCCTCTGATTATCTGTCACCACTATTCGATCTTACAAGAGGATCTATTTTGTCATTCACTTTTGAAAAAATTTATAGAAGTGGTTATGTTGGCTTCTTACAATGGTTGTCTTCCCTGTGTTTCCCCCACATTTAGGTAAGTATGGAATTATCTGGTAGCCAAGGAAAAAATATAATTATCACCATCTTCAAAATTTCATATCTAGCATCCTTAAATGTAAATTATACTTTTTAAATAAAGCAATCATCATCTTTATAACATTTATACTCAGCAAATGATGTCAAGATTACTTTATTTTTTTAAGCAGATTAAGACTACATCTGTATTCCTAGAATAACCCAAAAGAAGGACACTTTTAGCATTTGAAAAGTTTTTTGCTACTCAATAAAATGAAAAATTAAAACGCCACTACTCATCTAAACTTCTACAAACTCCCTTGGTAATCTTTGATTTTGAAAGCAATTTTTTTCCCTCCGAAATTGACTTGGTTTACGTATCATTGGTGTGATGATTTAGACATAAAACTTTCTGAATATCACTTTATGCTAATAAATTCTCTGAAGACGAGATACTATTTCGTCAAATAAATTCTGTAATTTTAGAAACAGCCACATTTTGCCAATATATTGAATGTATCTCTACAGCTGATTACTCTGCACCTGTGTGAAATGACCGTTTAAAGCAGTATGTATTCTGAGCGAATTACAGAGTCTGCTGGCCTTATATTGATATTATCTTCATTTATTTACATTAAATCCAATTAAAATATCAGACTCATAATAAGGAGCACAGGACACAAATTTCTATTATATCTACCAACTGATATAATGGAATAGAATAAGAAATAGGTGTGGGTATTTTATATATTTTATGTTAGAAACCTTCTTGTTCTCTATTTAAGAGCTAATAAAATGCAATAACCTTATGATTATGTCATTTATCATCAACTGCATAACAAAACTGAATGCATATTTGTATGATCTTGAAAAAATCCACAAATAATTTACCAACTCTATAAATTTAATCTTATGAATAGTTACCAATATTACAAGCTCTGGAAAAAGTTACTTATGTGGTAAGATATTCTTTATGTGGAACTACATTTCTCTGCATTTTAAAACAGAAGGGATATGCCAAAGGTGAATTTTCTTTTCTCAAGCTAAATATTTATGATGTTTTATTTATCCTTAGAGTTCAACAGGATTTTCATGACAAGAAAATTATTAGAAAAAACATTGTGATTAAATTTTGTTTTAGAAATTCTTAGAGTTTCTCTTTTGTATTAAAAATGATGGTGTATGGTGATGGATAAATACTAGACCATTGGCGGTGAACATTAAGCAGTCTATACAGAAACTGAAATATAATAATGTACACCTGAAATTACACAGTTATAAGCCAATATGACCTCAATAAAATAACAATAATAAAAAAATGATAGTGCTTTAACCATCTAGACGTGGAGTCGACCTGAAAATGCTGATGTGGATTTCCACAGTCCATGTGTACTTAGATGTCAACTGGGTTCCTCTGTTCTCTGACGGTCAAATAAAATTTTAGCTCAACCGCCATTTCACATGGATAGGATGACCCAGTATCCCTCTCAGTCTCTCAGGGAATTCTTGAAGAAATTTGTTGGTTCAAAAGACAGAATGTAGATTGGCTATGAGATCCTATGTTTGCTGATTTTTTTTTTTTTTTTTTAATTTTCAGATCCTCTCACCATCCAATGCCCTCCTTTCTCCTTCTCAAGTTGCTCCATTTTGGGAACTTTTAAAAATAAAAGTCTATGTGGCAGACTTTAACTGAAGGCGTGTATCGTGATACGGCAGTGGCAATGAAGGCAGTGTACATAATAGCTAGATTGACAAGACAAAAATGAGTATATTCATCCCTATTATTAAAAGGCCTTGGGCCACTTCACTGTTAGATATTTCTTATTTGTCAAATTTTTCAGCAATTCCCAAGAGCCTTTTTTGAGTATGTTGCTCAGAACCACCTTTCATTTTGTGCTTTCTTTTTACTCTTCTCTGGACTAATTGCCTCCTCCTGCACATTCCTATCATTTCTCATGCGGCGCTTTTTATTTTTTGTGTGAGGAGGATCTGCCCTGAGCTAACATCCATACCAATCCTCCTCTTTTTGCTGAGGAAGACTGGCCCTGGGCTAACATCAGTGCCCATCTTCCTCCACTTTACATGGGACGCCACTACAGCATGGCCTGACAAGCGGTGCGTCGGTGCGCCCCGGCCCCCTCATGCAGAGCTTTTAATCCTCTGAGCAGGAGTTTCCCTTTGTCCTTCTTGATCCACTCTTCATCCTTTGTCCCCCTGCTCTGTACTCTGGGAGCCTGATGTACATGGGCTGCCTGCAACGGCTCGTTTGTTCTCTGACATCAAGCTGGCTTCAACCAGTGGGAGACACCAGTAGGAAATCAAAAGGTGGAAAGAGAGAAATCCGAGTGCCTGTTCTACTGACTCACCTGCTGGGGATCCGTGTGTTTAACATGACCCTCTACATAAGAAAACTGCCCCTGTGGGTGGCCATGTCTACTCTCCCAGCCTTGCCTTCTGAACCTTGACTTCCATACTAAAAGCAGTCTGTTAAGGGGCCAGCCCAGTGGCATAGTGGTTAAGTTCGAGTGCTCTGCTTTGGTGGCCCAGGGTTCACGGGTTCAGATCCCAGCATGCACCAATGCACTTCTTGTCAAGCCATGCTGTGGCGATGTCCCATATAAAGTAGAGGAAGATGGGCACGGATGTTAGCCCAGGGACAATCTTCCTCAGTAGAGGAGGATTGGCAATGGATGTTAGCTCAGGGCTAATCTTCCTCAAAATAAAAAAAAAGAAAGGAAAAAAAAAAGAAGTCTATTAAGATTTTTCTTTTTCAACTGAAAGAATTCTTTCTAGGAAAAGACATGGTGCCTGCAGTTATCACAACATTTTTTTTGTTACCCTGATATATACATTTAAAGATGAGTTTTTGGTTTGTTTTATGATGATGATGATGATGTTTTTGAAGAAAGCCACAAAAAAGGAGGTGATGATTATGGCTTTATAGATTATGACTCTTTTATGAACTGACAGAGGGAGTAAAATTAGTGTATCTAATGATACCAAGAAAGATATAACCCAGTATTTGCTAATTATATGAAACTAAATGGTCTTAGTAAATCATTTTCCAAAAGAAAACAACTTCCCTCAATGGCTTTCTTTCGTCAGAGGAGCACTTGGCACCTAAAAGTTAAAAGTTTGAAGAAAAGAATGAGATAAAAAGAGGGATCTTAAAATTAAGAAACGTTATTCTGTTTTAATAGAAGGTTTAGGGGTGACTTTAGCTAGTATATTAGTAGAGAGTGTGGTAAATAGACTGGAATTTATATAATGTATTAGTTTTCTGTTTCTCCTTAATATTACCATGAGCTCAGCAGCTTCAAACAACTAGTTATTTTTTGAGAACAGTTATATTTTTGTGGCTCTTATACCTTATTTCGTATATCATTTTAGCTTTTTCTGAATTGCTTCACTAATATGGGTATGAATACGCTAATGATATCACGTGTTTACTGATATAATAAAAAATTTAAATAAACCAGTATGATGTAATTCCATGTGTCTTGATTTTTAATTAAGAAAAAAATAATTATATTTATGAGCAACAATATACGATAAGAAGCAAGACTGAATGGTCAAAAAAATTATAGCTACTTTCTTTCTACTATGATTGTATGTATTTATCTGAACACAATTTAGATGGTCTAGGCACATAGGAGAAAACACTGAAAGAACGCATCAAACACTGGATGTTTTACAATACCGAAGGCAAAGCTATATCAGCATTCATTTTCCTACCTGTGGTTTCTCAGCATTGTACTTAAATGTACTGTACTTCACTTGCAGGCTCAAGATGGCCGAATTTCTAAGCTGACAATCATCACAATGATTGAAAAGATATTTATTAGCTTATTACCACTTATCATGTGCTGTGTACAATTACTTTCTCATTTAAACTTTAAACAACCCTCTAATATAGTTACTGTTTCTTATTCCCCGCTTACTGATGGGAGAATAAGGCATAGAGAGGTTACATAATAACTAAGCCAATCAGCAAGTGACTTAACCTGAGTTTTGGTGAATTGTAATAGGTCGTTTTTGCTGGGTTTCCGTGAGGCTCTTGAACCTTCACTGAACTTTGAGAACTAAAAACACTTACAAAGCAAAAAATCTTCCTTTCAGCTTCCCTCCCTTCGTTGGCTACATTCTAAGAACTAAGTGTAATGTACAGGTCAAGAAGTTGGGCTTGGGAGTCAGATAGACTACTTTTCAACTTCATCATCTTGTGGCTTTGAGATCATGGGCAAGTTATCCAATTCCTCTTAGTTTTGGATTATCCTTCTACAAAGTAAGGACAACAATATTTAACTCACTTTTTAAAACAGGAGTAAATAAGATTTTGTATTTTAGAAGAGTGGAATACATCTGGCACGTAAAATATTCTGTGGTTCTGACCAATTTCTCTAATGAACAGCCTTAATCCCCTTCTAATATTACAGTGTTTCCTGAACTCCTTGATCCTACCTGCCTCCAAATGAGGTTGGCAGTCTTTCTTCTCTTTTTCTCTCTTTTACCTCAGGCATATAGCACAGAGTAGCTTGCTTAGTGATGGAATCTTCTAAGAACAAACACAGTCCCCAGCAAAAGTGTGTGTGTCTTGGGACCTTACTCTCAAAAACTCAACTGCCAGCCACATTCCTCACTGACGTAACAGATGGGCTATAAAAATTTTTCTGACCATTACTTGGATTAAACCAGGGAAGTCCTCAACAGGCACAAGAATGGATGGTGCACTTTTCTTCCCAACTGTGCATTTAGTGACAATATATCGATAGCTAGAAATCAATCATGGAGGAAGTTTACACAAAAATCGGCAAGCACTTCCAAATCATGTTTTTGTTTTACTGTGTTTTTGTTTGCTTTTTTTTTTAAAGTTGTTTAACCTACTCACCTGAGACTAATATGTTTTTACTGTAGCCTACGGACTAATGTCAATCACTGAAGTTTGTTATTATTCTACCTCAGATAAAGTACAACAATTGAGTATAAGCGTTTGGAAATGTCGAGAGCATTTTGATATTGCCATTATATTTAAATGCATGATCATTATTTTGGTAATTAATTTCTGCTCAGTTTTACAAATGATTCAGTCTGTGATGGACTGGGAAAAAATATGCCCATTAATGCACTGCTATAGACATTGTGCTTAAGTAGTCCCTCATTCCTTGGCATCTCTATACCCAGCTCACTTTCAACTTTTGCCCTGCCTTGGAAGGTGGAACTTGTCCAATCCCTTGCTTGCTTCCTCTTCTCACTGTTTAAAGACCAAAAATGACTGATGTCTTAGCCAACTCAAATTACTACAGTGAACTTTAGTAAGCTCATTTATTTCTATGTTCTATGATGTTCATTTTTCTGGGAATTCATTTTTATGAAGTAAATAAGAATATTTCTCTAACGTGGAAAGCTATCTAAGAATCAAAAGGAAGAGACTGGCATGGACAGAAGAAAGAGAAAACGGTGTTGGCAAATGTGGCCACAAGTAATTCTGCGGTGAAAAGATTTGTGGATCTTCGAGAATTGCTTGGAAGTTCTGGTGCAAAATATCTTTATTTTTAAACCCAAGCTTATTTTGAAAGCCATAATTTACTTCAGAAACTTTGGCGCTTATTTCAAGCACTTCAAATAACCTATTGAATATTTTATAGTTTGTATTCTTCCTAGTCTAAATTTATACTAAAATAAAAGCTTCAGTGTTATCTTAAAAGTCAGAAACCAGAGGTGGAGGGAAAACCTTAGTCCAAACACTTGGTACGTTTATCTCCTGCACATCCCATCTGATTATATTACTGTCAATTTTAACTCCAGGCTAAATTAAGTGGACCAATTTATATTCAGCATCTCCTGCTTAAATATCAGATCCACACCCTGTGTCTCCACAAACTGTCTTCCCACTGACTCTTGACTGCCTCACCCTGGTAAAGGAAATGGGAATTAATATTTATAGAGATTCTACTATGTGCCAACTCATTTACTTTTAGGGTGGCATTTAATATGCACAGTTGTCAAGTAGGAACATTTTTAGCTTTAATATATAGTCAATATATCTGAAGTGCAGAGAGGTCACACAATTAATAAATGACAAAACTAGGGTTAAATCTAAGTCTTTTATACTCCACAGACAATGTGTATTCATTCCATAACCTTATACCACTTGTCAATCATTCAAACCTCTTTAAGCAAAAGCTTTCAGTTTCTAGATGTTGCCTCGTGCCAGGATTGGCCACAGGTTTATGAACAGTTTTCTTCCTTTCATATTTCCTTTCTGCAGACTTGAACTCTTTTGTGGAGCCCTCATACAACTCACCAAAAATTCCACATCATCTTGGTTCTGATTAGTTTAGTGAAATATCAGTTTCTCTCAAAGCAAATCCATTGTAAGAGCAGATAAAAGAATAAGTAAAAGTCCACTCTGTTTGGAGATTGCAGACACTGTGGCACTTAACTGGTAAAAATCATGCTTAATCAAAGTTAGAGAGAGGAAAAAAACACAAACAAAAGCACAGAGGAAAACTAACCTTGCATTGATTATCATAGTTCTAGCTAGATTTCTGAAATAGTAACATCAATTTATATCAACTAAAGCCATTAGCTTTAAAAAATAAAAATGACCTCCAACAGGATTAAGATGGACAATGACGGGAAACAAGGAAAATTCACTCATGTTTTTAACTGAAAAAAAAAGTACTCAGCAGAGATTGTACCTGTTTTTTTCAATGTAATTGAAAAAATAATAGTCAAAGACCCTAAACATTTTCTGCAGGGAAAAAAAGAAAAAAATGTGTAATCAGTATGCATATTTTTATTGAGCTATAATTTACACATAATAAAATGTATAGATCATAGTATACTGTCTATTATTAAGTTTTACAAGTATGTATACCTGTGTAAGCATCATTCAAATTCAGACATAGAACTTTTCCTTGGCCACAGGAAGCTTCCTCCTGCCCCTTCTCTGTCAATTTTCACCATTATCAGGAGACACTACAACTTTGATGTCTACTGTCATGGATTAGTTTTTCCTATTCTTGATCATAATATATAGACAATCAAACTCTCTTGTGCCTGTTTCTATTTTTCATCATCATATTTTTGAGATTCTTCCACGTCAATGCAAACATCAATATAATGTCTTATTTTATAGCAGAGAAGTATTCATTTTATATCACAATTTATTTATCCATTTTCATGTTGATGGGTACTTGATTTTTTTCTACTTTTGGCTGTAAAGCATCTACAAACATTCTTGTATGTGTCTTTTTGAAGACATCGCCTTTCATTTCTCTAAGTTAAATAGGTATCTGTGGAATTGCTGGGTCATACGGTAAGAGTATGTTTAGCTTTATAAAAGACTTCCTAACTGTTCTCCACACTCACAAATTTTTCAGCAATTTGTGAAAATTTCAGTTGCTTTACATTCTCCTCAACATGTTGTCAGCCTTTTTATTTTGAAGTTTCCCTGATGATGAATGATATTGAGCAACTTTTCATGTGCTCGTTGACCATCCCTTTATCTTCTTTTGTGAGGTGTCTGTCCACGTCTTTTTTCCTTTTGTTATGGGGTTGTTTTAATTATTGAGTTGTAGGAAGCCTTCATATATTCTGTGTATAAATATTCTGTTGGATATACACAATACGAATATTTTCTCCCAATTCATAATGCCCTTTTCATCTTCCTTATGGTATCCTTTGAGGCTGGAAATTACTAATGTTTATGAACCTCAATGTATAACTTTTTTGTGTGTGTGTCTAATGCTTTGTTTTGTATTGTATTGTATAAGGAACCCTTGCCTACTCCAAGTTATTAAGAATGTTTGTATAAATTTTCTTCTAAAATGTTTCTATGTCTTGTTCTTAGGTTCAGATTTGCATTATTTTCTGTGTGTGGAGTAACATAGGGCTGGAGGTTCATATTTATTTATTACAAATATGCAGATCATTCCATGGGATTTACTAGAAATATATTTTCTTTTCCCCTCTAAATTCCCATTGGTGCTTTTGTTCAAATATCTATTCATCCTGTTTGTATGGGTTTTTTCTCAACTATCTTTATAGTTCATTGATCTGTTTGACCACCCTTACTCCAATACCACACTGTCTTGATCGCTATATCTTTATAGTACTTAAAAATCTCATGTATAAGTCCTGCAAATTTATTTCTTAAGATTGTTTTGGCTATTCTATATCTTTTGCATTTCCATATACATTTTATAATAAGTTTCTCAAGTTCTACATATTAAGCATGTCTGCATTTTATTTTTAATTTTTGAATCGAGGTATAATTTACACATAGTAAATTGCACAAATATTAAAGTTACAGAAAATTGGTGAGTTATGACAAATGCATATATTTATGTAACCTAAAACTCTCTCAGAATATAGAATATTTTGATTACCTCAGAAAGTTCACTAGTCCCTTTCCCAGGCAACCTTTGCCTTAAACCCAAGAGCCTGTCAATATTCTGATTTATGTCACCATAGGTGGTCTTCCTTTTTGTCTAGATTTTTATATAAATGTATCCATATGGGATGTACTTTTCCGTCAATTTCTTTTGCTCAGCATCATAATCAGTTTTGGAGATGTATCCATGTTGTTTTGTGCATTCATGGTCCATTCCTTTTATTGGTGAGTAGGATGCCATTTTGTGAAGATAACACAATTTGTTTATCCATTCTTCTATTAATAATCATTTGGGTTGTGTCTAATTTTTGGTTATTACAAATAAATCTTCTATGAACGTTTCTTTTAAAATTTTTGTAAGGATACATGTTTGTCAATTCATTGATCTTTCTAAGTAATCTTTTCTATTCATCGGTTTTTAGTTTTGTCTTATATTCTAGGCCATGACAAAAAATCGTAGTGTTGTGATACGCTGTGGGTTTAGCTAACTATAAGATTTTCAATAGAGTTATTCTAGGAAGGACCTGAGAGATGAGGGTGGGGGTAGAGGGTGATCACTCGTTTCATCTCTAGGTATTCTAGCATCACTCAGAAGTGGAGTAGCAGCAGAAGACTCGCTGGCCAGAAACCTGGGGCTCGATTGCAGAGGGCACCCCTGGCAAGGCTGTGTCTTACTTAATGGATTGATCTCCATGATGCTCAGGACCATGACAGGCATTATGTTATATACTGGGGATACAATCTGAAAAAGTAATTGTAGCCTTCAGAAACATAATATTCTAGAGGCAAGAGGGACTTTACATAGATAATTACCATGCAATGTGGCAAGTATAATAATAAATTCTTCACCACGTATTATAGTAGCACAAAATGTATAAATATTTCAGGAATAGTGATTGATTCCTGAAATAATTCTTAAAGTACGAGTGAGAATTCTCCGGGCTGAAGGTACTGTCAGTTGCAGGATTCCGAGTTATGAAATGAAGAGCAAAAAATGGAGGCTAGAATTAGCATGGTGTGTGCAAACACAATGTATATATTTTTATTTCACTTAACATAATTTCATTAACATTTTCCATATTTTTGCATAATCTACATAATCAACGTGTTTAAGAGTTGCGTGATATTCTACCAAGTTATCATTTAAACATGTTAAGGGTAGCTGCTTTTCTTCTTTCAAAAGATATTTCCAGTTTTAGAAATAAAGGTTTATTAAAGCTCAATCATACAATGGATATAAAAGATGTACGCTTTTTTGAATGATGCATTTTATTATGTTATTTATAACATAATATTCTATCTATAATATATATAAAATGCTTTCTATAAAAAATTAGATGTATTTATCTTTATAAATAAATGAAGCATGACATTTTTCTTAATCAATATCATCTTACTATTTTGAACTATAGAACTTACATCAAATATTTTAACCATTAAGTGAATAAATGTTTATCTATTCATTGTTGAAGTGGGAGAAAATTTAAAGTGATATTTATATCCTACAAAACCATGTTTCAAAAATTACATCCTGATTGTGAAAAAAGATGTATTAATATTTAGCCATATTTTTTTTGTTTTGCATATAACAAGAGTTTTATATGTTTATCTATCCAACTATCCTCCACTCATCCACACATCCATCTACCCAAGCATCCATGCTTCTATCACCCATCTATTTATGTACTATATATGCATATTTGGGCTGAGATCATTAATTAACCAGATTCCAAACTAGAATAAAAAAGCGAAACAACCTTATATTCTATACGCCAATAAATTTTATAGACTAAGAATGAATATTTTCTAAAGGTGATTTGATAACTTGGAATCTGATTTGATAAGGCAGGAATATCAAAGAACAAAAAACTCTTACTACCTATTCCAACATATTCGTGATTTTGTATTTGCCAGCAATTATTTGTCATTATTTGATTAAAGAATTTCATGAAGTTATATAGTTTAAATTAGATGGCATTTATTTCTTGTGGAACGAACTCTTTACAGAATTAGTAACTCTTTTGTACTTAGATTACCTATAACAATATGCTATATGAAAGATCATTCTTAGATAGCTACATTGTCACTTGTGAGCCATTGGAGTGTCAAGTAATTTCATTCACTGTCTTTATATAATTTCTGTTTTCTCTCAGTTATTTAAAACTTAAGCAAAATCAAATTGCACTTTCTCATTTTGGAGGGAAGGCTGAGAGAATGGCAAAAATTATCTTTCAATAACATGATAAGCAAATTAGACAAATGAATGTTTTGGACTTGTTATTCCTATAAAATACCTTGTAGATTTAGTACATACAATAAAGATAACACAAAGAAGAAGAAGTTAGGACACTAGAACTTAGAGCTTATGATAAAATGCTATTAAGGCTGCTTAATGGTAAAAAAAAAAAAAAAAAGGGGCACATAAATGTTAGTGCTTTATGTTCCACAGAAAAGCTTTTAGTTAAGAGGGAGAATTGATATGCCATCTTATTTCAATCACAAAAGAATCAAATCTTTCCTCTCTTCTGATTATTAATGCAGGATGCCAGCTATTATTAAGGTCATATTTGCTTAGTTTTCTGGAACCAAATTTAGGTTTTATTTTCTCATTCATTTATGCATCTTTTATTTTAGTGTCGTGACTTTTACTTCACCTATGATTTTAAAATATTAAGGTAGTTCTGGACTTCTATATGCCTATATGATTCAATGCTATTTGTGAAAAATCAGAATTTAGTACACTCAGTTATTAATTTCTCAAAGAAAATTGGACCTATTCACTCTATCTGTTGCAATATAAAGCCTTAACTCTCCGTTACCAGAAAGACAGATGAGGATTGTGTAACAACTAAAACTGTTATCACCGGGTAACTTCCTTTTCCCCAAACTAACTACTATGTCACACTAAAAAGTATTAATAAGTCAAGAAAGTAGCCTGGGATTTGAAGGAATTATCTGTGATTCTTAGCAATAAAAGAACATTGCAGAGAGTTTTAAATAAATGTGGACCTTGAACAGATTTTAATAGCCTAAGCTGTCCCTGGTTATTTTTTATGACTATCAGAATGATGTGTGCACGGTATGCAGATGCCAGAGATGCCCACACCAACACCAATGCTGCAGGATCTTTAATTCAAGAGGTCACATCCCTCCTTTCACAATTTTGTGCAGCTTAGTTAAAATTTTCTTTAGCAATGGAGTCTGATTGTCATAATTTGGGCCAACATTTAATCCAATTAATCATGCTTCAGGAGGAAGCATCAAAAATTATATAATGCTTTCCTTTTTGGGGGCTGGAGCAGATTAAAATAAATGAGGAGATTGGATGCAGCAGGAAATTGAAAGTTTATGCAGAAGCGTTAACAGTATTTATAGCAGAGTTCATCATTACATGTTTTTAAAACTTTTAATTTATCGTATTTTCAGCAACAACTATACACAGTAAGAAAAAACAATATGTTTTTCATAAGCTTGGCTTTTCTGTTCATTCTGTAACTGCTCTTTTCCCTCCTAACAAGTAAAGACAGCAGACAGTAGCATTTGACTCACTTGTGAAATATAGCTTGGACTAGCATGTTCTGTTTCCCTAAAGACAGAGTAAACAGGGCACCAGATGTGCTAACACAATTTAGAAAAATGCTTTAAGATATCCAAGATTTCTTTCATACTATAAGAAAAATGTATGTGTAAGTATTCTGACCACGTGCTGATCATGTAATAATTTTTATGTACTTTTATCTCCTAATAATTCAGAGGCTTTTGTTTCAAGTGCTACCTTTGCATGTACTAACAGTTTGATCTTACTTAAAACTGAGATGAGTCCAGCCCTGTGGCATAGTGGTTAAGTTTGGTGTGTTCAGTTTCTACGACCCGGGTTTACGGGTTCGGATCCCGGGTGTGGACATATACCACTCATCAGCCATGCTGTGGCAGTGACCCACATACAAAATAGAGAAAGACTGGCACAGATGTTAGCTCAGGGCTAATCTTCCTCAAGCAAAAAATGAGGAAGATTGGCAACAGATATTAGCTCAGGGCGAATCTTCCTCAGCAAAAAAAATGAAAACTGAGACACACATCCATAAAATGAGAATCAATAATCATTTATGTCTGCCCATATTACATATTACTATAAGGTTCATATGAAGTAGTAGATATAAATGTACATTGGTTAAAAGTGTAACATGTTAACATATTTCACTTTAATTGTAATATAGCAATACTAATTATGAGAACTCTCAAAGGTACACCTACACAATTGGATATGTTTTAGGCTCTTACTGAAAGGAAAATGTAATGAAAAAATGAAAAATATGCAATTTCAAAGCTACACTGGACAATTCATTTCCCAAGGCATAAATGTAATTAGTCATGCAATGATCTATTTCACATAGCTAGTAGTGTGAAATACTACTACTAATTTGCTACTAATTTGGAGGATTGGAGATTCATGTACCTTTTCTTCTCTTGCTATTTATTTTTATACTTTTATTTAAACATAACCCATGGCAGACAGTTGACATGATCTACAAAAAGCATCAGATACTAGAAAGACAACAAATAGTTCTTTACTGAATCCTGATAAAAAAGGAATATTTTCCTTAGAACTGTCACAATGTAATTTGTCACTTTTATATAGTGTTACATTTTTACATTAGAAAAGGTAGTTTGCAAGAAATTCCAAGGTTGGAAACATTAAATAAGCCAGCTCTACAGAAAAAACAAAAACAAACAAACAAACAAAAACACCTCAGATACAATGCTAAAAAGAAACAATTAAAAGATTGTAAAAATCCAAATCCAAAATATCTGTTTGGAAGCATTAAGTAGAGGACTGTTACAATCTCTCACTTCTCTGATATTAAAATGATTGTCAACACAGAAACAATGTGGTAGGATTTTTATGAACTTCATTAATTATTGTCTCATATCCACACTTTCTCTGCTATAAAACTACTCAACAGAGTTCCACTTCACCTTGTAGAAAAACAATATTACCTCTAAGAATAACTAGAAAGCTGAATAAATTTTTTAAAAGTGTTTAATGGCATTGGAGAGTTGAGGTGGCCAGAACTTGAGGGCACAGGAACCCACTAAAGGGAAAGGTCATTAAAGTGGACTAACTTCTATGCTACACTTTTGCCCTGGAGCCATTTGGTAATACTGAAGTTGTGCCGCTCAAGAAGCCGAGTTTAGCAGAAGGCAGCTAAAATGCAGAAAAGTTAGCTGGGGAGAGAACAACGGGAGTTTGGAGATGCCAGGTCAACCCAAGTTTAAGGGCTAAGATCCCAGACAAAGGGAAGGCCAGTGAAGCGAGCCCAACGCTCTGTCCTAGTTACAGCATGAGGCGTTGTCTTTCTAAGCTGTGCAGTGTGAGTGTTAGAAAGCAGCTGAAAAGCAGTTTGCAATATTTGAGAGTTACCAGGGAGACAAAACTAGCTCATAACCCACCCGGTTAGGTGCAACAGGCTCTCAGTTTGGACCCTGGAAGGACACACTCTAGGAGCGGGTGTAAACCAGAGGTTGAAAAAGCCAAGTCAAAAGCCAAAATTTGGGGCCGGCCCCGTGGTTTAGTGGTTAAGTGCTGGCGCTCCGCTACTGGCGGCCCAGGTTCGGATCCTGGGCGCGCACCGAGGCACCGCTTGTCTGGCCATGTGAGGTGGAGTCCTACATACAGCAACTAGTAGGATGTGCAACTATGACATACAACTATCTACTGGGGCTTTGGGGAGAAAAAGGGGAAAAAAGGAGGAGGATTGGCAATAATAAATGTTAGCTCAGAGCCGGTCTTCCTCAGCAAAAAGAGGAGGATTAGCACGGATATTAGCTCAGGGCTGATCTTCCTCACACACAAAAAAGACACCATTAAGAGAATCAATAGGCAAATCACAGGAGAGAAGATATTTGCTTTAGATATATCCAATAAATAATTTTATATTCTGAATATATACACATTCTTGTAAATTAATAACAAGATAGGTGATCCAAGGAACTTAAGTCAACCTTTCAAAACAAAGAAAATATCCAAATAGTTAATACACATTGAAAAAACTGCTAAACTTTATAAGTTATCAGGGAAATGGAAATTAAAGCCATAACAAGATTTCATCAAAAAAAAAAAAAAAAAAACAAGTGTTGGTGAAGATTTGGGACAGTTGGGGCTCTTTTGTGAGGGTGTAAACTGGTATAATTACTCTAAAAAACAACTTGGAACATACTCATCTCTTATGACCCAGCGATGTCAATCCTAGATATATACACAACGAAAATATGTATATACGGGCAACAAAAGATACAAATATTTCATAGCATCGCTATTTATAAAAGAACTCCACTGGAAACTATCTACAAGTCTGTCAACAAGTGATTGGATAAATATTTTGGTATATATTCCAGTCCTTCTCAACCGGGGGCAGTCTGGCTCCCTGGGGACATTGGGTGATATTGGGAGATATTTGTAATTGTTATAACTTGGGGGAGAGGAGGGCGGTGTTACAGACATTTAGAAGGTAGAGACCAGTGATATTGTTAAACACCACACAATGCACAGGGCAGCCCCACAACACAGAGTTATCTGGTCAAAAATATCAACAGTGCCAAGGTTGAGAAACCATGATCCACATAATAAAATATTATATTGTCCTGGGAATCAACAAATTAATGCTATGTAAACTACCGATTTATTCCACAAACATAAGACTGAGAAAAGTAAGCCAGACATAGAGTAAGTATTTTATAATCCCACTTACGTAAATTCAAAAACAAACAAAACCAATCAGTGTTATAGAAGGCAAGAGGCTGCTTTTCTCTGTGGGGAGTAGCGGCTAAGAGGGTAAAGGTATTCTTTTATTTTTGATCTGAGTCCATGGGTATATTCACTTTTTGAAAATTGTATGGTTATGTACTTATACCATATGTACTTATGATATATACTTATATGATATTTTGATATAAATAAAATTACTTAAATTTTTCATTCAATCACTAGCCTGTAATATGTAACAGTATGTTTAATATCATCAAGATTTCATGTATATACATAGTTTGGAATTAAGCAAGGCAACTTCAATTTCTAAAAAGGGCATAGAGCCTATTTAAAGTGAAAAAAAATCATGGAAACATGTCATTTTTATTTTCCAGGTGTGTGCGTCTGCGTAACACATTATCAAGGGGGTCTTTTCAATACAATATTACAATATTTAAAAAATCATTTCAACTGCTTATGCCTATTTTTTCTTTTCTTTCAAGGACAAGATTCTTCAAAATGTTTTTCATTTCTTATAAAGTAACTTTGCTTCCACAAGAATAATAAAATAGACAGCGTACCAGGATACCCTACGGTGAAATACCATGGCAACAGAGACTTTGGCTGAATCTTTTTGACCGTGGGCTAATCTGCCCAAGTCTGTCAAATTCAATATCTCCAAATTGCCATCAGAAATAGTAATATTACAAGAGGAATAATACTCTATCTTGGTCATATATTTAGCTAAGATGTACAACTAGCAGTGATGAATCAAAAATAAATCACTTGATCAAGGATCGTATGTGTATAGAACTAAACATTAAATATAAACCATTTTGAAATTTCACTGAATTACTGTATGGGAAAAAAATATATGGGTCAAATGAATCAACATAGGAATTTTTATGCTCAGATGTGTTTACACAGTTCTGACAGAAGATTCAAGAATTGAATTCTCAGTGCTAATTGACTCTATATAGTAACATATCTGCATGTATAAATCATAAATAGTAATATATCTGCCACAATAAAACTTATTTATATGTATTGTGTTTAACTTGACTATTCATCTTCTTAAGTTCAATATGCTCAGATGTATCTTCTTGTTGGTCTGCATCACTTATGCCTCCCTACTCAGGAAGATTTACAGGACAGCGTGGCTCTGCAGACTGGAGACATGTGGTCAAGAGAAATTAGAAGAGGAGAGGGAAAGGCAGAAGGAGGGGCTAGGGGAAGGGACAGGAAGGGAGTTGAATAGTAAGAAGGAGAAGAGCATGTGGAAAAAGGAGCTGTTGAGGAAGAACAGGGAGGAGGCCCAGGGTAAGGAGGCCCATGATGAATCTGCACCCCCAGCCTCCATTACAAGTGGGTAAGGCCATGTGACTAAGTTTTGGCCAATGGAGTGCTAATGGAAATGCTCTGTGAGACTCTTGGTATTTTCCTTTAAATGAAATTTCAGACCTTTCTCCCCTTCTCAATCCTGAATGGGAGCCACATGTGGCAGAGAACTAAGACAGAAGAAATCAAGGGACACAGCACCGTGCAACTGTCATACAACCCCCATTACCTACCCTTAGGTTTTTTATGTAAGAAATAAATAAATGTCTATCCTGTTTATGCCACAATTTTTAATTCTACATTCCTCACATCCACACCTATCCTAAAAAATATGAGACCCATTTCACCTCTCGTGTACTGGACACGGAGCTGGAAACTCAGGATGCAAAATACATGAAACGGCCCATTGCACTCAAGAAGCTTATAGTCTGGAGTTTGAGGAATAAATATTAAAATCAGTGCAATAAATAGTTATAAGCGTCGCACTATTACTTGTAATGTGTAGTACAGTAGTCCCCCCTTATCTGAAATTTTGCTTTTCTCAGTTTCACTTACTTGCAGTCATATTAATATGAAAAATATTAAATAGAAAATTCCATAAATAATTAATAAGTTTTAAATTGCATGCCATTCTGGGTAGCGTGCAGAATGTAGGCTGCATTGTATGACGTTTAACAACATCACTGGCCTCTACCTTCTAGATGCCTGTAACACTGCCCCCCTAGCTGCGGAGGCTGCACGCTACCAGCTACTGCGTAGGTTGCAGCCACGCACCTTGCTCCATCCTGCCTGGAAGGTGAATCTCCCCTTGTCCAGCAGATTCATGCTGAAGACGCTACCCCACCTGCCCGTTAGTCACTTAGTAGCCATCCGGGATATCACACTGACTGTCTTGGTATCGCAGTGCTTGTGTTCAAGTAACACTTATTTTACTTAATAATAGCCCCAAAGAGCAAGAGTATGCTGGCAATTTGTATATGCCGAAGAGAAGCTATAAAGTGCTTCCTTTAAGTGAAGAGGGGAAAGTTCTCAACTTAGTAAAGACGGAAAAAAATCATATGCTGAAGTTGCTAAGGTCTACGGTAACATTTATTGCAGTATATTGTTATAATTGTTCTATTTTATTATTAGTTATTGTTGTTAATCTCTTACTGTGCCTAATTTATAGACTAAACTTTATCATAGGTATATATGTGTAGGGAAAACCATAGTATCTGTAGGGTTTGGCACTATTTGCAGTTTCAGGTACCCACTGGGGGTCTTGGAACATATACCCCTGGAGAAGGGTGGACTATTGCATTACAAAATAAAGTCCAGTAAAGCCTCATGAGGAAGATGACCCTTGAGTTGACGCTTGTCACAAACAGTTGTTCCCAGATGGACAAGCGATCATTCCAGACAAAGCAGGTGTCATACTAGAAGATGTTATTGGATACATGATTCCTATGAATGTTAGCAATTCTTATGCTAAAATCATGGATCTTGAATATGAGAGAAAGATCAGACAAGCATTAAGGCTATCTGGTTAAGTGAAGGCCAAATATGGAGGCAATTCTAGGATTGACTCCACAATTTGAACTTTGTCCCATAAGCAATAAGGGAATATTTGAAAAATTTAAGTATTGGGAATGAATTGATCATACATTTGCTTTAAAATATCCTCTGGGAAAATGGACTGAAATAATGAGCCTGCAGACAGAAATCCTGATTAGTTCTGAATTAAGACACAACAGATAGAGAAGGTTGAATGGGTATAAGAAATGATAGTTGTAGAAAAATGAAATGCCTTTTCCTTTATCACACTTGTTGCAATATGCTTATTGAAGCTTCTTATTATCACCAGAGGATGGCTTGTCTCTTGATGTTGCTATCTCTTTAAAAAATATTAACTGTAGTTCTAGACTAAATTCCATCCTCTCTGCTATTTCCATAGAACCAGTTATTGAATCTCTTCTCTTTTTACTTTATTCTCCCTTAAGGGTGATTTCTGCCACCTCAAAGCCTCCAGCCACCATCTATATATTACAGTGTTGGAAGGCTGTATGCACATTGATATCTACAACAGAAATATTAATAGAAATTATTTAATATATACATATTTAATATTTAATCAAAACCAATAATGAAAACATACTGTACCAGGACAGATATAACTTAATTTGCTGAGCCATTACCTTGAAAGTTCATATATCATAAGTGTATGACTCAGTATGCCTGGGTAAGTTCAACCAGATCAAGACACAGGATGTTAACAAATTTCCAGAAGACTTGTTTACATTCTACTATCCACTGCTCCTCTCCCCCCCACAACAAAGCTAAACACTATCGTGACTTGGGAAGATATTAATTCGTCTTTCTAGTTTGAATACTTTATGTGAGTAGAATCATATGGAATACATTCCTTTGTGTCTGGTGCTTTTGCTCAATATTTTATTTGTGAGATTCGTTCGTGCTGTTTTGTGTACTTGTAAAGTATTCGTTCTCATTTCTGTACACTATTCTATTGAGTGAACATTTATTTATCCATCCTACTGTTGATAGGCATTTTGGACTATAGGAATAATGCTGTAACAAACATTTTAATACCTGTGTTCCGAGGCATGTGTGACCACATTTCTTCGGGTATATACTCAGGATTGTGTCACAGGTATGTATATGTTCAGCTTTAGTAAAGACTGCTTAAGGGTTTTATGAATTGCACCAACACTTCTGTACACTGTTTCACCTGCGGCCTCTGACAGTTTTAGTTTCTTATCAAACTTGGCATTGTCTGTTTCATTTTAGCCATTCTGGTGAGTGTGTATAAGTGTGGCATGGTACTTTTAATTTGCATTTCTTTGATGACTAATGATGAGTTGTATTACTTTTTTTATTAATTTGAAGAAGACTTCTATATATTCTAATTAAGAGTTCTTTATCAGATGCATGTGTTGTGAATATCATCTCTTTTGAAGAACAGAAAATTGCAAGTATAATATAGTCCGTTTTAGTAATTATTTTTCTTCTTGTTCTACACTTGTATGCCTGTGTAAAAAAAATCACTATCTGAAGTTCACCAGGATAGTCTTCTATATTTTCTCCTAAAAATGTTATTGTTTTATATTTTACATTCTGATCTGCAATCTATCTGGAATTGATTTCATGTAAGCTGTAAGAAGGATAAACTGCATTGTCACCGCTATTGTGTAATAGGGAGTTGTATATGTTTGGGTCTATTCTGGACTCTCTATTCAATTTTATAGTTCATTTTGACCATGCTGTCCTAATTAGTATAGCTTTAGAATACATGTCAATATCTGGAAGTGTAAGTGGTCAGTTTTACTGTTCTTCTTCGTGATTGCTTTGCTAATTCATGACTATATTTCCTTACAAATTTTGGATTTACCTGGTAAATTTTCACACACACACTCACATAGTACTGGGATTTTATTTGGATTGTGTTGCATATATGCATTCACTGGGGGAGAAATTACCCCTCTGCCTTATTATGCCTTACAATCTGCGAACATGCATATTCATCAATTTTTCCCTTCTTTAAAATCTCTCATGAACGTCTATACAGTTTTCAGGACAGTCTTCTTTATGACTTTTTCCATGCTTATTCCTAGGAATATAATGCATTTTGATGCTATTATAACTGACTTTTTATGTTTAAATGTACTTTCTATTTGTTTTTGTTTCTTGCTTTTTTTTGGCCAGATTATATGAGTAAAATTGATGTATATATGTTGACCTCATATCCTTCAACCTTTCCAAATGTACTTACTAATTCAATTTTTTCTATGTATTTTTGCATATTCTACAAATGATTTATCATCTCTAAATGATGCAAGTTTCGTTTCTTTCTTTCTAAGCTTTATGTGTTTTATTTTCTTTTGTTGCCTTCTTATACTGTTTTTAACCTCCAATACAATAATAAATAGAAATCGAGATAGTGAACATCCCAATCTTGATTCCATCATTGGATGGTGGGGAGGGGATTGAATAGTTGACCATTAATGATGGTATTAGATATAAGTTTTGGAGATACTCTTTATCAAACTAAAAATGCTTCCATTTGGTTTTAGTTTGTTGAAAGTTTTCTCTCAGTGATAATTATGATTTTTTAAAAATATCATGTCCTTTCCTTCATTAATCTGGTGAATTACAGTGAATGGTTTCAATCCATGTTAAACCAAACTGGCATTCCTGGAATATACTTCACTTTGCATCATGGTGTATTATCCTTTTTATATATCTCTACTTTCTATTTACTAATAATATATTTAGGAATTTTATATCTTTGTTTATGAGATGTATTGGCCTACAATTGTTTTCTATTGCAATATTATTTTAAGTTTATGTACAAGATAATAAGTGCCTGATAAAATGAGTTGAGAAGCTTCCTACTCAATTCCTGAAAAAAATGATAAAATATTATTTCTTCATTTAATATTTCTAAAAATTCTCCTCTGATACCATCTATGCCTGGAGTTTTCTTCATGTGAAGGTTTTTACTTATGGATTCAATTAGTGCTATATGTATAACTATTGAGTTTTAAAAATTTTATCTTGTGTAATTTATAAATTTCAAAGTTTTATTTTAATTGAGGTAACATTAGTTTATAACAGTATATAAATTTCAGGTGTACATCATTAAATTTTGATTTCTGTGTAGATTACATCATGTTCACCACCCAACGACTAATTGCAATCCATCACCACACACATGTGCCTAATCACCCCTTTTGCCCACCTCCCTCCCCCTTTCCGCCCTGGTAACCACCAATCTAATCTCTGTATCTATGTGTTTGTTTGTTATTGTTGTTGTTGTTTTTATCTTCTATTTATGAGTGAGATCATACAGTATTTGACTCTCTCCCTCTGACTTATTTCGTTTAGCATAATACCCTCAAGGTCCATCCACGTTGTTGCAAATGACCAGATTTCATTGTTTCTTATGGCTGAGTAGTATTCCATTGTGTATATATACCACATCTTCTTTATCCATTCGTCCCTTGATGGGCGCTTATGTTGCTTCCAATTCTTGGCCATTGTGAATAACGCTGCAATGAACATAGGGGTGCATACATCTTTACACATTCACATTTTCATGATCTTTGGATAAATATTCAGCAGTGGAATAGCTGGAAAGTATGGTAATTCTGTTCTTAATTTTTTGAGGAATCTTCACACTGTTTTCCATAATGGCTGCACCAGTTTAAGTTCCCATCAGCAGTGTATGAGAGTTCCCTTTTCTCCACATCCTCTCTAACACTTGTTATTCTTGTCTTGTTAATTATAGCCTTTCTAGAGTGTGTGAGCGGGTATCTCATTGTGGTTTTGATTTGCATTTCCCTAATAATTAGTGATGTTGACCATCTTTTCATGTGCCTGTTGGCCGTCTGTATGTCTTCTTCGGAAAAATGTCTGTTCAGATCTTTTGCTTACCTTTTAATTGGTTTCTTAGTTTTTTGTTGTTGAATTATAGGAATTCTATATGTATTTTGGATATTAACCCTTTATATATGGTTTGCAAATATCTTCTCCCAATTGTTAGCTTGTCTTTTCGTTTTGTTGATGGTTTCCTTTGCTGTGCAGAAGATTTTAGTTTGATGTGGTCTCACTTGTTTATTTTTTTCTATTGTTTCCCTCACCTCGTCAGACAAGGTACTTGAAAATATGCTGCTAAGACCAATGTCGAAGAGCATACTGCCTCTGTTTTCTTCTAGAAGTTTCATGATTTCAGATTTTACATTCAAGTCTTTAGTCCACTATCTTACACCATACACAAAAATTAACTCAAAATGGATTATTTTCCTTCTTTTGCATGTGGCTGTCTGGTTTTCCCAACACCATTTATTGAAGAGACTTTCCTTTCTCCATTGTATGTTCTTGGCTCCATTGTCGAAAATTAGCTGTCCGTAGAAGTGTGGGTTTATTTCGGGGCTCTTGATTCTGTTCCATTGATCTGTGTGTCTGTTTTTCTGCCAGTACCATGCTGTTTTGGTTACTATAGCTTTTTAGTATATTTTGAAGTCAGAGAGTGTGATACCTCCAGCTTTGTTCTTTTTTCTCAGGATTCCTTTAGCTATTCGGGGTCTTTTGTTGTTCCACGTAAATGTTAGGATTCTTTGTTCTATTTCTATGAAAAATATTGTTGGAGCTTTGAGAGGGATTACATTGAATCTGTAGATTGCTTTAGGGAGTATGGACATTTTAACGATGTTAATTCTTCCAATTCAAGAGCACAGAATACTTTCCATTTCTTTGTGTCTTCCTCAATTTCTTTCAACCATGTTTTATAGTTTTCAGTGTACAGATCTTTCACCTCTTTGGTTCTGTTTATTCCTCGGTATTTTATTCTTTTTGTTGCAATTGTAAATGGGATTGTATTCTTAGTTTCTCTTTCTGCTGCTTTGTTGCTAGTGTATAGAAACACAACTTATTTTTGTATGTTGATTTTCTATCCTGCAACTTTGCATATTAATTTACTATTTCTAGAAGTTTTGTGGTGGATTTTTTAGGGTTCTCTCTATATAAAATCATGTCATCTGCAAATACTGACAGTTTCACTTCTTACTTTCCAATTTGGATCCATTTTATTTCTTTTTCTTGCCTGATTACTCTGGCTAGGACTTCCAGTACTACATTAAATAAGAGTGGTGAAAGTGGGAATCCTTGTCTCGTTCCTGTTCTTGAAGTAACAAAATTTTTCTTCATTTTGTTAATGTGGTGTATCACATTGATTGATTTGCAGATGTTGAACCATTCCTGCATGCCTGGACTAAATCCCACTTTATCATGGTGTATGATCTTTTTGATGTATTATTGTACTTGACTCGCTAGTATTTTTTTGAGGATTTTTGCATCCATGTTCATCAGTGATATTGTCCTGTAATTTTCTTTTTTTGTGTTGTCCTTGTCTAGTTTTGGTATCAGGGTAATGCTGGCCTCGTAGAATGAGTTAAGAAGCTTCCCCTCCTCTTCAATTTTTGCACTATTTTGAGAAGGATAGGTATTAAGTCTTCTTTGAATGTTTGGTAGAATTCACCCAGGCAACTGTCTGGTCCTGGACTTTTATTTTCTGGGAAGTTTTTTATTACAGTTTCGATCTCCTTAATGGAGATTGGTCTATTGAAATTCTCTATTTCTTCTTGATTCGGTTTTGGAAAGTTGTATGATTCTATGAATTTATCCATTTCTTCTAGGTTATCCAATTTGTTGGCGTATAGGTTTTCATAGTATTGTCTTATAATCTTTTGTATTTCTGAGATATTGTAATTTCTCCTCTTTCATTTCTGATTTTACTTATTTGAGCCTTCTCTCTTTTCTTCTTGGTGAGTCTAGATAAAGGCTTGTCAATTTTGTTTTTCTTTTCAAAGAACCAGCTCTTAGATGAATTGATTTTTTCTATTTTTTTTAAGTCTCTATTTCATTTATTTCTACTCTGATTTTTATTATTTCCTTCCTTCTATTGATTTTGGGCTTTTTGTGTTCTTTTTCCTGTTCCTTTAGGTGCACTGTTAGATTTTTTTTTAAGATTTTTCTTGTTTGTTGAGGTAGGCCTATATTGCTATAAATCTCCCTCTTAGAACTTCTTTTGTTGTATCCCATAAATTTTGGGCATGTCATATATTCATTTTTATTTGTCTCCAGGTATTTTGTGATTTCCCCTTGATTTCTTCATTGACTCAATCATTGTTCAGTAGCATTTTGTTTAATCTCCACATATTTATGGCTTTTCTGATTTTCTTCCTGTAATTGGTTTCTAGTTTCATACCACTGTGGTCAGAAAAGATGCTTGGTATTATTTTAATCTTCTTAAATTTGTTGAGACTTGTTTTGTGGCCTAATATGTGATCTACCCTGGAGAATGTTCCATGTGCATTAGAAAAGAATGTGTATTCTGTGGTTTTTGGATAGAATGTTCTGTATATATCTACTAAGACCATCTGGTCTAATGTGTCATTTAAGGCCAATGTTTCCTTATTGATCTTCTGTTTGGATGATCTATCCATTGGTGTAAGGGAAGTGTTAAAGTCTCCTACTATTATTGTGTTACTGTCTATTTCTCCTTTTATGTCTGTTAATAATTACTTTATATATTTAGGTGCTCCTGTGCTGGGTGCATAGATATTTACAAGAGTTATATCCTCTTGTTGGATTGTTCCCTTTATCATTGTGTAGTGCCCTTCTGTCTCTGGTTACAGTTTTTGTTTTAAAGTCTATTTTTTCTGATATAAGTATTGCCAACTCAGCTTTCTTTTCATTGCCACTTGCATGGAGTATCTTTTTCCATCGCTTCACTTTTAGTTTGTGAGTGTCTTTAGGTCTGAAGTGTGTCTCTTGTTTGCAGCATACATGTGGGTCTTGTTTTTTTATCCAGTCAGCCACCCTATCTCTTTTGATTGGAGCATTTAGTCCATTGACGTTTAAAATAGCTATTGATAAGAATGAACTTACTACCATTTTGTTACTTTTCTTCTGGTTGTTTAAGTAATTCTCTGTTCCTTTCTTTTCTCTTGTTCTCTTCCCTCATGGTTTGATGGCTTTCTTTAGTATTATGTTTGGGTTCCTTTCTCTTATTTTTTTGCATGTTTATTATAGGTTTCTAGTTTGCAATTACCATGAGGTTCTTATATAATAACCTACATGTATAGCAATATATATTAAGTTGATGGTCTCCTAAGTTTTACCTCTTGCTGAAAGCTCTACTCTTTTATTCTCCTCCTCTTACATTTTATGTTTTGATATCATATTTAACCTCTTTTTGTGTGTCTGTATATCCATTACCTTCTTATCACAAAAGTAGACAATTTTAGTACTTTTATCTTTTGACTGTCATATTTGCTTCATAGGCGGTTGATCTGCTATCTTTACTGTATATTTGCCACTACCAGGGATTTTATTTTATTTGGTAATTTTTCTATTCCTGTTTTTTTGTTGTTGCTGTACTTGTTTTATTTCTATTTATGGTCTTTTCTTTTCCACTTGAATAAGTCTCTAGCATTTCTTGTAAGATTGGTTTGTTGGTGATAAATTCCTTTAGTTTTTTCTTGTAGGGAAAATTCTTTCTCTCTTCTTCCATTCTAAATGATAACCTTGCTGGGTAAAGTATTCTTGGCTGTAGGTTTTTTTCCTTTCAGCACTTTGACTATATCACACCACTCCCTTCCAGCCTGTAAGGTTTCTGCTGAGAAGTCAGCTGATAACCTTATGGGGTTTCCTTTGTATGTAATTTGTTGCCTTTGTCTTGCAGCTTTTAGGATTCTCTCTTTATCTTCAATTCTTGACATTTTAATTATAATGTGTCTTCGTGTGGGCCTCTTTGGGTTTATCTTGTTTGGTTGTCTCCATGATTCCTTTACTTGGATGTCTGTTTCCTTCCTTAGGTTAGGGAAGTTTTCAGCTATAATTTCTTTGAATTGATTCTCTGACCGTTTGTCTCTTCTCTTTTTGGGACACCTATAATATGGATATTAGTGTGCTTGACATTGTCCCAGAGGTCCCTTAGACTGTCCTCATTCTTTTTAATTCTTTTTTCTTTTGTCTGTTTGGCTTAGGTGATTTCCTCTAGTCTTTTATCATGTGTGTGTGAGGAGGATCAGCCCTGAGCTAACATCCGCCAATCCTCCTCTTTTTGCTGAGGAACACTGGTCCTGGGCTAACATCCGTGCCCATATTCTTCCACTTTATATGGGATGCCACCACAGCATGGCTTGACAAGCGGTGTGTTGGTGAATGCCAGGGATCCGAACCCTGGGCTGCTACAGCAGAGTGAGTGCACTTAACCGCTACACCACTGGTCTGGCCCCTCCTCTAGTCTTTTGTCCAGCTCACTCATCCCTTCTTCTGTGTCTTCTACTCTGCTATGGAGTCTCTCAAATGAATTTTTCATTTCTATTATATTCTTCATTTTGGATGGGTTCTTTTTTTACATTTCCCAATTCTTTATTGAAGTTCTTACTCAACTCATCTGTTCTTCTCCCAAGATCTGTGAACATCCTCATGACTAATAGTTTTTACTCTTTATTAGGTAGATTGTTTATCTCTGTTTCATTTAGTTCTTTTTCTTAGGATTTGTCCTGTTCCCTTATTTGGAACATATTCCTTTGTCTCCTCATTTTGCCTCTTTCTCTGTGCGTCTATCTATGTGTTAGGTAGATCAGCTATATCTCCTGATATTGGAGAGGTGGCCTTATGAAGAGTTGCCTTATGAGGCCAAGCAGTGTGCTTCCCTTTCATCATCAGTTTCAAATGTTCCAGGAGTGTCCACTGTGTGGGCTACATGTGTCCTTCTGTTAAGGCAGGGTTGCTTCTGCTGCAAGGGCTTGGGGAGGCTAGGCTACCCCCTTGCCAGCATTCATAATGCTCAGCTGTGTGCGGCTGCTATGGTTCCTTCGGTCACTTTATTGGGTGTGGAGAACCCCAGCACAGTAGGCTGCAAGGTCTCATAGCACATTCCTGCTGCAGTTTTTCTGTTAAGTAAGTAGGCTTCCAACATGGCTGGTTGCTAGACTCAGGGGCTCACAATTGCTGTAAGCCTCCAGCCTGCAAGGCTGTTGTCAGCTCTCTCAGTAGTGCAGCTGGGTGGGGCTAGTCCCAGGTGTGGCAGCACACAGTTGCTTTAGGCTTTCCAATGTGGGGCCAATCCCCTATGTGCTGTTTAAGAAGAACAAGTCTGCTGCAGCTGACAAGCTCCACTGCCCACAGGCCCACACACCCCATCAATGGAATCATTCCCTGTGTGTGTGTGGCACAGTGCCCTGAACCACACCCACTCACCCCACTGTAGAGGCCCCCACACACCCCACCTATGCAGGCCCACAAGTTGCCTAAGGATTTGCTGGTGAGTGGGGCCTGTCCCTAGAGTGGGATGCCTGCCCTGGCTGAGTTGGATTAAATCAGTGCTCTGGTGGGTGGGGCAGACCTTGTGCTAACAGGCCAAGGGAAGAACTCCAATAGTATCTGCCCGTGTCTCTGTCAGCAAGCCTGTAGTAGGTCACAATAATGGCTGCTGCCAATGTCTCAGGTCCTGGGGAGGTGGTCCCAGGCCGGGGAGGTCTTCTTTCTCACCAAGATGCACCCAGAGCATCTTTTCAGCAAAGAATTGTGCACCTTTATTTCTGGTGATTTTGTGTTGGTTTCTGGAACAGGTGAATTTGTGTGTGGGCCCTTTAAGAGCAGGCTTTTTTTTTCTCTTATGTTGGATAGCTTTTCTGGGGGTATTCCCCATTGTTATCAATAGCCAGCAAAACCAGATATTATAACACTCATCTCAGTTGTGCTGAGACCAAAAGCTGCTTATTGTGGCAAAGCTCTCCTGCTCAGATCCCCCTCTCCTCCAAGGAATGCTTTGTACCTTAAGATTGATCCTGGCCATGAAGTGCCATGGCTAGAATGTGGCTTTTCCCTCTCCAGAAAGGAATTCCTGCCTCTTCCACCTCAGTCAGTACTGTCCCTTTTGGTGAGGGTTCTCTTTACCTAGCTATCAGTTCTTTCTTGGGGACTTGTTCCAAGGGTAATTGTAAATTTGCTGTGTCTCTGTGGGGAGGTGAGTTCAGAGTCCTCCTACGCCACCATCTTCCCAGCAATCTCAAGATTTTTTTTTTTTACCTTCATGAAGTTGTGAAATTTAGCAGCATATAATAGCTACATTTATTTTCTCCTTTTCAATTTCTGATATCGGTCTATTGGTCTTTTGTATTCTCTCTCCCTCTCTCTCTGATTCTCTCTCTGTGTCTCTGTCTCTTGGTCACTATTGCTAGAAATTTAACAACTTTAGTAATTTTTTCAAAGAACCAACTTTTGGCTTTGTCAAATGTTTCTATTATATGTTTCCAATTTCACTACTTTTTGACATTTATTTTTATTTCTGAATAAAAAGTAGAAAAAGAATTTAGAAAACTTTCTTTGAGCTAAAATTGTTCCTATTTTTGTTTTTAGGTTTTAAGGTGCATAGATAATTAATTTCAACTTGTACTATTTCTTAATATATACATTTGAGCTAAATTTTTTCTTTAAATTCTGTTATAGTTGCATTTCACAGCCTTTGCTAGGTCATATTGTTATTAATTATCACATTAAATAATTTACTAATTTCTATTGGGTATCTTCATGGATTTATGAGTTATTTTTGCATATTGTTTGTCTTTCAGTAATAGAACCATAATTCAATCCACAGTTATCAGAGAACATATACTACATTGATTTTAAACTTTTACTATTTTGTAGACATGTTTAATTGCCCAATATATAGTTTTTTGGTAAATGCCCTACGTGCACTTTATAGTTATTTGATGTAGTGTTCTATATGTGCCACTAGACCAATCTAGTTGTTAAATTTTTCAGTTCAATTCTTATATATTCCTAATGATTTTTTAAAACAACTTTACTTTTTTTTAAAACAATTTTAGGTTCACAGGAAAATTAAGAGGAAGATACAGAGATTTCCCATATACGCCTTGCTCCCACACGTGCATAGCCTCCCCCATTATCATCATCCTCTACCAGAGTGGGACATTTGTTACATCTGAAGAACCTATATTGTACATTTTATGGGTTTGGATAAATGTATAGTAACATGTATCCATCATTATAATATACATCATTATAATAATACAGAGTATTTTCTCTGCCGTAAAATTCTCTGTGCTCTGCCTATTCATCCCTCCCTTCCCCCAACAACCCCTGGTAAACACTGATCTTTCTACTGTCTCCATAGTTTTGCCTTTTCCAGAATGTCGTATAATTGGAATTGTACAATAGGAAGGCTTCTCAAGTTGACTCCTTTCACTTAGTAATATGCGTTTAAGGTTCCTCCATGTCTTTTCATGGCTTGATAATACATTTCTTTTCAATGCTGAATAATATTCTATTGTCTGGATGTAGCATAGTTTATTAAACATTTAAGTGTACATTTATTATTAAAACATGTAATGTATATTTATCATTTTTGTTTAGGAAGAAGACTTTTTCATTGAGGTGTTGTGTAGTGATCAGTGTTCTTTATCTCCTTTGAATAAATGCTTATCAAGTAGCAGAGGGTATGATTTCCTGATTTGGTCTATCTAAAGGGGAGTGATAAGTTGAAGTTTTTTACTTTATATAAGTATGTATCACTACTAGTTGTGAAATATTTTGAATGTACTCTTTTTACTCATTGTTGTGGTGTGTGTGATTCTTCTGTGTTGTATGTAATTTTTATTTAAAATTTTGTTCAGTTGTATTACATGTATTATGATATAGATATTATATTATGTGTGTGAATATTCCAAAGTTTATTAATCCATCCATTTCTCTCTCTCTCTTTTTTTTTTTTTTGGTTAGGAAGATTGGCCCGGAGCTAACATCTCTTGCCAATCTTGCTCTTTTTTTTTTGCGGGGAGGAAGATCAGCCCTGAGCTAACATCCATGCCAATCCTCCTCTTTTTTTTTTTTTTGCTGAGGAAGACCGGCCCTGAGCTAACATCTACTACAAATCCTCCTCATTTTTTTTTTTGCCCCTTTTTCTCCCCAAAGCCCCAGTAGATAGTTGTATGTCATAGATGCACATCCTTCTAGTTGCTGTATGTGGGACGTGGCCTCAGCATGGCTGGAGAAGCGGTGTGTCAGTGCGCGCCCGGGATCCCAACCTGGGCCGCCAGTAGCAGAGCACGCACACTTAACCACTAAGCCACGGGGCCGGCCTGCCAATCTTCCTCTTTTTGCTTGAGGAAGACTGTTGCTGAGCTGACATCTGTGCCGATCTTCCTCTATTTTGTATGTGGGATGCTGCCACAGCATGGCTTAATGAGAGGTGTGTAGGTCCGTGCCTGGGATCAAACCCATGAACCCTGGGCCCCTGAAGCAGAGTGCATGAACTTAACCACTATGTCACCTGGCCAGCCCCCAATCTATTCTTTTCTCAGTTGACATTTGTGCTGTTTTCATTGTTCCTCTAACAAACTGCGACTATGAACTTTCCTATCTTCTGGTGCACTTTTATGCTCTCAGTTCTGTAGAGTGTGTTACTGGTTGTTGAATTGCTGGGTTGTAGATTATGCACATTTTCAACTTTACAGGATCATTTCATAATGCACTCCAAAGGTTTTATGCTAAATATTCTGACCAGCAGTACATACTTGGGCAGTGGTAGTTCTGGGAGGCTCCCAAATTCTTAAAGAAGAGAGTCTTCTTTTGAGCAAAACATTTAAGTGTACATTTATCATTTTTGTTTAGGAAGAAGGCCTTTTCGTTGAGTTGTTGTGTAGTGATTAGTGTTCTTCATCTCCTTTGAATAAGTCCTAATCAAGTAGCATAGGTCATGATTTCCAGTTTTGATCTATCTAAAGTGGACTGATAAGATGAAGACAATTTTGGGACAGTACAAGTGCAGAATAATGATACATGGTTATAATTTTCCTCCAGTATTTTACAAAGGTTTTGCTTATCTTCACAGAAATTCACAAACTTGCATATATTTATTTAATCAATCATATTTATCTACCATACCCAAATAATTGAAAAACTGTAGTTTTTATATAACTGATGACACTCAATCTTCCTAACTCATATTTCAATGGTTTAACTAACATTTAATCTACTAATATGATTGCATACAAAAAAACCCTAAAACTAGTATAAATTGGCATGGAGATAAACACAACAGTCATTTCATAGATTAAAAAACCAACTGAATGAATTGACTATTAGCAATCACCTTGCTGGGGGAGATTTTGCTGCTATGTTATAGGGAGGTTATGGTGTGTATAAAATTTATCAGTTAAAGGAGGGAAAGGAGTTTTCAAAAAACTTATTGTCTGTGAGTGTTATATGAATGTATAATGTGAGTTTTACCACAAATGTAGTATAAAAACCACATTATTTTAGTCATTTTTTACTACCGTTATTCTTCATCATACTGGAAGTTCTAGTTAGAGCAATAAGACAAGAAAAAGAAATAAAAATGTATTCATATTGAAAGGAGGATATAAAACTGTCCTTGTTTATATATAACATGATTATCACATAGAAAATACCAAAATATAAACTCCTGGAACTAATAAGTAAGTACAGCAGGGTGGCCATACTCAAAGTCAATAAACAGGAGTCAATTGCTTTCTTAAATATTCGCAGCTAACAATTTGTATATGAACATTTCTAAAAGGCAACAAAATCATTTAAAATAATACTAAATATTGGAAACATATTTTATGTTTCTGGGTTAAAAGTTTAAATTTTTTGGGGGGGAGGGTGAGGAATACTGGCTCTGAGCCAACATCTGTGCCCATCTTCCTCTATTTTGTATATGGGATGCCTCCACACATGGCTTGATGAACAGTGCATTGGTCCATGCCTGGGATCTGAACCTGCAAATCCCAGGCCACTAAAGTGGAGCATGTGAACTTTACCGCTATGCCACCGGGCTGGCCCTGAAGTTTAAATATTAATTCTTCTAGAATTGATTAATAGATTCAACTCAATCCCAATCAAAATCCCAGCAAGCTACTTGCAGATATTGAAAACTGGTTCCTAAAATGTATATGAAATGACAAAGAACTTAGAATAGCAAACAAATACTGAAGAAGGACAAAGCTGGAAGACTCACACTACTTGATTTCAAGACTTACTGGAAAATCACAGTAATCAAGAAAGTATGGTTTTGGCAAAGGAATGGACACATAGATCAATGGAACAGAGGAGAGATGCCAGAAATAGATCCACATAAATATAATCAACTGATTTTTGATAAAAGTGCAAAGACCATTCAATGGAGAAAGAATATTGTTTTCAACAAAGGTGTAGGGACAATTGAATATTCACATGCAAAAAAACGAATCTAGATATAGATTTTACACTGTTCACAAAAATTAACTCAAAATGGATTACAGACATAAATATAAAATGCAAAAGTATAAAACTTTTAGAAGAAAATATAGCAGAAATCTAGGAGATAATCTTGGGTTGGGTGATGACTTTTTAAAATGCAATAATAAAACCACAATATGCAAGACAAAAAATATAAATTGAACTTCATTAAAGTTAAAACCTTCTATTCTGCAAGACACACTATCAAGAGAATAAAAAGACAAGCCATAAGGAGCCGGCCTGGTGGTGGAGCAGTTAAGTTCGGTGTGCTCTGCTTCGGTGGCCAAGGTTCGTGAGTTCAGATCCTGGGAGCGGACATACACCACTCATTATGCAGTGTTATGAGAGGTTCGGGGATTCGATCGGAGACGTAAAAGACACTTTCCACTCCAAACAAATGGACGGAAGGTATATTTTATTATATAGAGGATAGTAAAGGTGATAGTCTGCAAACAGATCCGAATAGGTCAAATAATAAGAGGGAAAAACACCAGCTCGACTGGAAAGGGAAAACATCCACATCGGCTGAGATAGCAGCAGATCCGAATAGGTCATATAATAAGAGGGAAAAACATCAGATCGATCGGAAAGGGAAACACCAGATCGACTGAAGGGAAATGACACAAATCAACCGGAAAGAGAAACACCAGGTTGACCGAAAAGAGAACACATCAAATCAGTTACTTCGCAGTAAATCAATTACTCACAACATCCACGCCCCACTGCCGGGAGAGTCCTGTCAATCGACACGGCTGGGCAAGGATCACACATCCTGGGCAAGGCGTCCCTTCCACAGGTGAAACTCTCACCGGGTCTCAGTCTCCAGCAGTTTATATAAGCAGTTACAGAGTTTTCAGAGCAAGCATCCAGTGTTCCCATGCACAAATGGTTATCAGTGGCGTACGTGCACTGAGCCCCTTGGCTAACGTCCCAGCCCAGCAGTTGTGTACGTGCATTGTTTTCTTTGGTTATCGTCTTAGCCCGGCACAGATGGCCAGTCCATCCTGTGCTACGACGCTCCAAGAGCCTTGAACTGTTACAACTTGCAACTCCCTCCGTGGGAGAAAGGCCAGTTCCCGGGAAAAGGCCAGTTCCCACCACACAGAAAGCAGCTTTTATATTTCTTTTTGTGCTGGTGGCTGTAGGTCAATGGAGCGGCCAAACATGGCTGTACTCATGTCAAGACATATTCGGCTGTGGCCGTCTCCATTAACCATAAGACACCATATGCACAGACAATGAACTTCGTACACAAGTACATAAGGCACATCCAAGGATCCAAAATCCAATGACTACTATAATTATAAAACTATCTCACAATAAAGGACCCAAACCCCAAGGTAACCAATCAAATAACCGCTTAGAATATGAAATGTTATTAACTTGATCTTGCAAATCATGTACAGCATTAAAGATAACATTAGATAAGGTAACACTTAGGCCTAACAAACTAGCTTGTAGAAGTCCAGATCAGCGCCCATCACAGAGGGTAGCAGAAGGCAGGGTGATAGAGAAATTATCTGATATTGTGAAGTTGCGTGCTGTTTCTGAGACCAAATTTCTCGGCCATTCATAGTCCAGGTTATAGGTCCCACTGGTGTAGAGCAGTTGGTCTAACAGTAGAGGGTCAAAGGTTGTCCTACAGAGGCATTGTTGGTGTGTAGGTCAGCAGCAGACACGGAGTTGCAGCACAGCATAGCGAACACAGCAGGAGTATCTATTCACGCAAAGAAACAGAATTTTTAGGAACATGATATAACTGTTTATTTCCTGGATACATAACTATGAGTGTTGCAGTGGGCCCTTGGGCCACTACTTCTGCGGCACGCGGAGCCGCATTGGGTGGATGTGTCACCCACACCTTTGCTCCAGGTTTCCATCCATCTGTAGACCCAAATCCTTGCATTCCTCTTTTAGTTAATTCTCTTGGAGGCTGTCCTTGTGACACATTTGGAGTCAAATGGGGAAGCACCAATAATTGTCCCACTCGTTCCCCAGCCTCTACAGTTAGTACTGTGTCACTACCATTATATAATATAAATTTTATTTCTCCTTGGTAATCTGGATCAATGACTCCTCCCAGTACATCAATACCTTTTGCTGCCAGTCCAGAGCGTCCTTTTAACAAACCAAAGGTATTTTTGGGAAATTGTACTCTTATCTCAGTTGGGACTATAGACTGCTTCTTAGGGGGCAATTGAATAGAATGAACAGTAGATAAATCCAATCCAGCCGCTTCGGCCGTGGCACGGAAAGGCGGTTTAGCAGACTGCGTCAGGGGCCAATAGGTTAAGGTCATAAGCTCATGGGTGGTGGCTGCCACTTCTGTAATCTTTGCTGGTAACAACCTTGACAGAGGAGTCTCATTAGGGCCTAGTGGCCTGTTATTCAACACATTTAGAGCAGTACTTAGATGGCTGTGCCACCCCTTTAATGAGCCATGACCAAGTTTCCTCAATTGTTGTTTAAGCAATCCATTCATTCGTTCTATGAGGCCTGCAGCTTGGGGGTAATAAGGTATATGATAAATCCATTCTATATAACTTTCCTTGGTATAAGTTTGAATCAGCTTACCTGTAAAGTGGGAACCATTGTCACTCTGAATTTGCCTTGGTGTTCCATAATATAACTTAATTGTATCTAATAATTTTATGGCACTCTGTTGGGTGGCCACTTTAGCTGGTATAGCCAGTAAATAACCAGAATATGTATCAACAGCAGTGCAGGCATAAGTATATCCACAAGAATTTGGCAATGGTCCAATAAAATCTATTTGCCAGGTATGGGCGGGAAATAATCCCTTTTGGATATGACCTTGGTAGGGGTGTGGAACTCCCCGTTTATTTAACTGTTGGCATAACTGACATTGTTGTACTGCAGTGGCAATATCATCATGGGTGACAAAGATTCCCCTTTGTTGTGCCCACCTGTATGAAGCTTGTTCTCCCAAGTGTCCACTCTTTTCGTGGACCCATTGTGCTAAGCCTGGGTTGTGCGTTGCACGAATCTGCACCAGCTGATCAGCATGAGAATTATGCTTTCGTTCTGCAGAAATTAAAGAACTGTGAGCATCAACATGAAATACAGTAACAATCGTGTTTTGACACCATAACCATATGTCTTCCCATAATTTCTTTCCCCATATTTCTTTATTATTAATTTTCCAATCATGTTTTTTTCATTGTGGCATCCACGTTGCCAAACCTTGTGCCACTGCCCATGAATCAGTATATATATGACATTGTTGCCCCTGTTCTTGTTGAAGTGCCTGATACACCGCATAAAGTTCAGCATATTGGCTACTCATATTATCTGCGGTGGTGACAATTGTTTGTTGGGTGGATGGGTTATAGGCAACTGCTTTCCATTTCCGTGAGCCTGATATCATTTTGGCAGAACCATCCGTAAACCAGGTATGTTTTTGTTGTTCTTCAGTCAATTGGTCATATGAGACACCCCATTTAATAGGAGATTCTGTTATATCAGTCTTAGGTGACACAGTTGGCTCACTGCTATATTGAGACACTTGTTCATGCAATAGAGACAACCCCTTTGGGCCAGGTTTGGCCCAGTCTTGAATATACCATTTCCATTTGATGATATTAAATTCTTGTGCATGTCCAATTTTATGAGTAACAGGCGTGCTATGAATCCATTGCATGATGGGTATTTGGGGTCGCATAATTACTTCATGTCCCAGAGTAAGGCTTTCTGAGTCTATTAGAGCCTAATAGCAGGCTAACAACTGGTTTTCAAAAGGACTATATCTTTCACTGGAACAGGGAAGCTTGCGACTCCAAAATCCCAGAGGATAACGTCGGGCACCTTGTTTTTGCCATAGACTCCAGCTGGCATATTGATCAATGACATCTACCTGTAACTCAATGGGTCCCGGTTTAATTGGCCATAGATCTAAAGCAGTCTGAATAGCATGCTTGGCTGCTTCAAAAGCTTCTTTTTGTTCCATTCCCCATTCAAATTCATATTTTTTCCTGGTAACTTTATATAAAGGTGCAAGGAGCCGACTTAAATGTGGAATACGTGCCCTCCAAAATCCAAATAATCCAATAAATTTTTGTGCTCCCTTTTTGTTACGGGGTGCTGCAAAATCTAATATCTTTTGTCTAGCTTTAGGTAAAATTTCTTGTTTTCCATTATTCCAAAGTATTCCCAAAAATTTAACACTTGAACTCGGGCCCTGAATTTTAGCTGGATTAATTTTCCATCCATCCTCCTCAAGTGTGTCCATTACTTTTTCTAACTGTTGTTGTATTCTTTCTTCTTCATTTCCTTGGATCATAATATCATCTATATAATGTACTATTTGGACATCATCAGAAGCAGGTACCTTTGCCAAGGTTTCAGCAACCTGTCGATGGCAGATAGTGGGACTATGCACATATCCCTGAGGAAGTCTAGTAAAGGTATATTGTTGTCCCAGCCACGTGAAAGCAAACTGTTCTTGGACACCTTTAGGTGTCCAAGGTATGGTAAAAAAGGCATTAGCCAAGTCTATGACTGCATACGAAGTGCCTGGATAACATTGCACTTTTTCTATAAGAGTAATCAAATCAGGGACGGCCACTTGAATAGCCGGAGTCACTTTGTTTAGCTCTCTGTAATCTACAGTCATTCTCCATGTCCCATCACCTTTTTTAACAGGCCAGATAGGATTATTCCAGGCTGTAGTTACTCTGTGAAGGACTTTTACAGCCAAATAATCTTATATGGTCTCAGATATTTCTTGTTGTCCTCCAGGGATGCGATATGGTCTTTGATTGACCACTTGCATGGCAGGTGGAATTTCTACTTCATGATGCAAACATCCCACAATTACAGCATTAATATGAAAAGACAAAGCTCTAATAGCAAATTGGTATTGTCCATCAGCCAAATTTAATGTCAATCCTTTTAGAATATCAATCCCAATTATATATTCTGGTATTGGCACAATCATAACTAGATATGTGCGCCAGGGTAGTTGCCCAATTTGCATAGAAAGATTAGTGGTAACTGCCTGGATTTCTTTTCCTCCCAATCCAGTTATCAGAATTGATGTGCCTTGAAACTTAGTTGGATTCCCATAGATAAGGGTGGCCTCCGCCCCTGTATCTATAAGTGCCTGCACACTAGTTGTAGATCCATTCTTCCAAAATATTTTAATTGGTACATGTGGTCTAATATCTTTTTTTATAGTGGCACTAATCGATACAGAGGTTTGGCCTTCCCATCAATCACATAGGTCAGCAAGAAGAGGATCTGAGGGAGGAGGCGGTGCACTAGGTGCAGTAGGCACTGGGTTGGAAGCATTCTCTATATTGTCCCTTCTATTCACTTGTTTTACATTCAGCCCTTTTTCTTTATATAGTTTCCATAATTCTTTAGTGTCAACTCCATCAATCTGGTCTTTGGGTACTCCTGCCCGGAGTAGGGCCAAAAACATATCACCTCGAGTCATTTTATCCTTTTTAAAGAATGTTTTTCTTTTTTCCCTTCCTGGAGAGTTTTCAGTTGTCTGCCAGTCTCCCAAGTCTGCTAGCTGCATAATCTTATCTGCAAGTGTTGCTATAGGGTTTTCAGTTTCATTTATGAGAAGGGTTGTAATTATTTGTTTGTATGCCGGAGGTGCAGTTTTTATCAACTTGTTTCGCACCTGGACACTTAAAGTCATTTCATTTAAAGCTTCACCACACCCCAGAAACACAGCCCGTTTCATGGTTTCTTCTCTCATCTTTTGGACACAATCTTTCAAAGTATACCACGGTCTATTAGTGTCTGGCCACATATCCTCCGTGGGGTATTTATCTTGAGCTCCTTTTACTGCAAGAGTCAATAAAGTTGTACCATCAGTGTCTTGTCCACGATCATTTGGGGGGTGAGCATTCATGCTCCAGTCTCTGAAAGCTCCCCGTATTACTGGATCAAATTTGGAAAATTTGGAAAAAATTTGGATCAAATTTGGAAAAAATTACAAATTTAAAAGCATCTCCTGCATCCAGATTAATTCCTGTAGCGCCCATATCATATAGGCGAACAAGCCAGGTTATAATGGCTTCTCCAGGCTTTTGTGTAGCCTGGGCTAAAATATCAGAAATTTCTTGTTGGTTAAAATCCTCAATCACATCTTTACTTACAGGATGATTACCATCCATTTCCATCCGCCGATGGCGAAGAGGACGTGCCTCTGTGCATTTGGGCGGTTTTTCCTCCTCCTCACAATCAGTTTTAGAATCATCTTCCCAGATATCACCATCCCATGTGTCCGGGTCCCACGTAGGACCGGCCGATGCTATGGCCATATGAACTTTTCGTTCATTTACCTTTCCTCTCCTCTTTCTATATTTATATTTGGCAACTCTTATAGCAGCCTTTTCTGCTATAGCTTGGTAGTTACGAGCCTGATCTCCCAGTGCAAGATATTGACACTGAATCATAGCCAAGCGAGACTGCAAATCTGAATTTTCTTTTTCCAAGAGTGCCTTCTCTTTCTGTATCTTATCCCTATCTTCTATAGCCTGACGATAAGCAGTCAACAAACACCAACCTCACCGTGCCAAAAGAGAAACATCATCTTTCTCTTTCCTTTCCACCGTCTGCAAAGCTTTGGTCCCATCCAACGGTTCAAATCGTCGCAGACGAGCATCCCAAGCTTCACATAGCCCTGACCTACGAGCCCACTCCCCAGCCAGAGTGCAAAAGGGAGGGTCCTCCCATCCTGGAATTTCTTCCACCTTGGCTTCAGTTACCTTTCGTTTGAATAGGAAAGGCATCTCCTTAATCGAATCCTGCTCACAGCGCCAATTATGTTATGAGAGGTTCGGGGATTTGATCGGAGACGTAAAAGACACTTTCCACTCCAAACAAATGGACTGAAGGTATATTTTATTATATAGAGGATAGCAAAGGCGATAGTCCGCAAACATCCGAATAGGTCAAATAATAAGAGGGAAAAACACCAGCTCGACTGGAAAGGGAAAACATCCACATCGGCTGAGATAGCAGCAGATCCGAATAGGTCATATAATAAGAGGGAAAAACATCAGATCGATCGGAAAGGGAAACACCAGATCGACTGAAGGGAAATGACACAAATCAACCGGAAAGAGAAACACCAGGTTGACCGAAAAGAGAACACATCAAATCAGTTACTTCGCAGTAAATCAATTACTCACAACATCCACGCCCCACTGCCGGGAGAGTCCTGTCAATCGACACGGCTGGGCAAGGATCACACATCCTGGGCAAGGCGTCCCTTCCACAGGTGGAACTCTCACCGGGTCTCAGTCTCCAGCAGTTTATATAAGCAGTTACAGAGTTTTCAGAGCAAGCATCCAGTGTTCCCATGCACAAATGGTTATCAGTGGCGTACGTGCACTGAGCCCCATGGCTAAAGTCCCAGCCCAGCAGTTGTGTCCGTGCATTGTTTTCTTTGGTTATCGTCTTAGCCCGGCACAGATGGCCAGTCCATCCCGTGCTACGACGCTCCAAGAGCCTTGAACTGTTACAACTTGCAACTCCCTCCGTGGGAGAAAGGCCAGTTCCCGGGAAAAGGCCAGTTCCCACCACACGGAAAGCAGCTTTTATATTTCTTTTTGTGCTGGTGGCTGTAGGTCAATGGAGCGGCCAAACACGGCTATACTCATGTCAAGACACGCAGTGACCCACATACAAAACAGAGGAAGATTAGCTCAGATGTTAGCTCAGGGCCAATCTTCCAAACAAAAAGAGGAAGATTGGCAATGGATGTTAGCTTAGGGCAAATCTTCCTCACCAAAAAAAAAAAAGACAAGCCATAAACTGGGAGAAAATATATACAAAACACATATCTGATACCAGACTTGTATCCAAAATATGCAAAGAACTCTTAAAATTCAATAATAATAAAACAAATGAACAAAAAAGGAATAAATGGAGACAAATCTGAACATACATCCCACCAAAGGCTGTATACAGTTGGCAAATAAGCATATGAAAAGATGAAAAATGTTATTTATTATGATGTAAATACAAAGTAAAAAAACAATGAGATACCATTACGCACCTATTAGTAAGGGTAAAACCCAAAACTGAAAGTACCAAAAACCGGTGAGGATGTCGAGCAAAAGAAACTCTCATTCATTGTTGGTAGGAATGCAAATGGTACAGCCAGTTTTGAAGACAGTTTGGCAGTTTCTTACAAAGCTAAACATAGTCTTACCACACAGTCTGATCCAGTAATCACACTCTTGTGCATTTACCCAATTGATCTGAAAACTTATATCCATGAATATTTATAGAAGTTTTATTTACAATTGCCCCAAACAGGAAGCAACCAAGATGTCCTTCAATAGGTGAATAGATAAAAAGTTGTTGTCCATCCATTGAAAGGGACATTATTCAGTAATAAAGAGAAATGCAGTATACAGCCATAAAAACACATAAATGAATCTTTAATACGTATTGCTGAGTGAAAGAGGTCAACTTGAACAGGTTATATACTGTATGATTCCAATTCTATTACATTCTGTAAAGGGCAAAACTTTAGATATAGGAAACAGATCAGTGACTGCCAGGTGTTTGGGGAGGGTCGAAGGTTGAATAGATGAAACACAGGGATTATTTTAGGGAGGTAAAAATATTCTGTGTGATATTGCAATGGTGGATTCCTGACATTATAGAACTTTTAAGTGCAAAAAGTGGCTCAATTTATGCAGGTAAAAATTATTTAGGAAGTTGGTGGACCACAGGGTGGGATGTAGATTATGACAAAAAACCCAAACTACATTAAAAATGCATAAAATGACCTCATTGAAAAGAGTGGGGAAAATATGCTGACCGAAATAACTTTGGAAATGTGTGGAGTCTATAAGACTAAAGGCAAAAGGAACAGTACATAAGCACTGTGCTATTGCTGATAAAGTTGTGTCACGTGGGGGTATAGGTTACCAATTTTGAAACCACTATTAGTGTATAATGGAATCAAACAATGAAGTAATGAACAGTGGATGGAGAGAGCCAGATTTATCGCTGTTGGAGGAGAAAGTCGTAGAGAAACAAAGGAAGAAGACCAGAATGATTCATGTGGTAATAGATTTGCACTGGAGACATGAGTATGAACTTATGCTTAACTTCATAGAGATATAGGTGACACATATAAAAGTATTTATAAATATGTGTATCTACATGGATTAGCACACACATATATATTTCCTTGCACTGTCAGCTTAGATGTCCTAAAAGAAACAACAGTAGCAATAAACACACTTACTACCCAGATCCTGGTTTCTAACACCATTCTCCAAAAGAAGATTGTGGGATCTTTGGAGAATTGGATGATTCTGAGGCTTGGTACAGAATATACAAGATGAGCCTGATGCATCATATAGTGCCGGGAAGTGAGGGAAAGTCACACAGGCACACACACATGCACACGCACACATACACAACACAATAGGGAGCTAAACAGCTCCAGAGGGCCAAAGATGTCATAATTTGAGCAATAATAAATAAATAGTTTTGATTATACCCCAAAGTATAAAACAAATAACTTTGAGCTCATATATGAGAATAAACACATCATTGGGGTGAACAGACAAATCTCCCGTGTAGAGAAATTCCAGGTAGTTTATGTAGACACTTGTACCTCAAGAAGCTGGAACGTGGGGCCAGCCGGTGGCGCAAGTGGTTAACTGCGCACGCTCCACTGTGGTGGCCCGGGGTTCGCCGGTTCTGTTCCCGGGTGCGCACTGACGCACCGCTTGTCAAGCCATGCTGTGGCGGCATCCCATATAAAGTGGAGGAAGATGGGCATGGATGTTAGCCCACAGCCAGTCTTCCTCAGCAAAAAGAGGAGGATTGGCAGATGTTAGCTCAGGGCCGATCTTCCTCACAAAAAAAAGAAAGAAGTTGGAACGTAACTCCCCATTCCTTATATGCTGGACATGTATAGTGACTTTCTTCCAAAGAGCATAGAATGTAAAGGTGGAAAAAGAGTAATTTTACAATGGAGAAAACTCACAAATACTACCTTAGCCAGATAAGCTTAACATCATAAGGGATCAATCATATAGGCAGCAAGTACCATTGATTTGTGGTGACGGTGGCATCTTCTTCCCCCAAATCCATAAGCCTAGTCTGGAAATGAGGAAAACATCAGAAAAGCCTAAATTGAGGGACAGTCCACAAAACGCTTGACTGATATAACTCAAAACTGTCAAGGTTATCAAAAACAAGGAAAGTCTTAAGAAATTGTGTCAGTGGAGAATCATAAAGAAACCTAATGACTGGGGCTGGCCCTGTGGCCTGGTGGTTAAGTTCAGTGCACTCCACTTCAGTGGTCTGGATTTGGTTCCTGGGCACAGACCTACACCACTCACTGGTGGTCATGCTGAGGCGGTGACCCGCATACAAAAGAGAGGAAGACTGGCACAGATGTGAGCTCAGGGTGAATCTTCCCCAGCAAAACAAAAACAGAAACATAATGACTAAATATAATATTGTCATCCTAGATGAGATCAGAAAAAGAACATTGAGTAGAAACTGAAGAAATCAGAGGCAAATATGGATATAGATAATAATATATCAGTATTGGTTCCCCAATTGTGAGAAATGTACAATGGTAAGGTAAGATGAAAACAGTAGGGGAAATTGGGTGTGAGATGTATGTGAATTCTGTGTATATCTACAACTACTTCAAAAAAAGTTTATTCAAAAAAATTAAACACTACTTGGGACCATATTTTTTTTCACTTATGTTGGAGAATTCATTACATCACTGTACATGTCTATATGTGTGCCTGTGTGCATATATATGTAACAACACGAGATATACATATATACATACATATGTATGGTGTATATTAACACCTTATAATTGCTTATGTATCTTTTATTTCCTTTTCAACTCAATATTGCACCGAAAATCCATATTTCTATCTCAGTGTGTACATGGACAAACGTGTGCGTGTATGCGTTGATAGATTTTTTTAAAAGCATCTTTGATTTTGTGCCTTACCTAAAAGACTATCCCTATTTCATAATAGAAAAATATATTCCATACTGGAATTCTAGTAAGTTAGTGATTTTGTTGTTTTTACATTGAACTCATTGCTCTGCCTAGAAATTGTTTTGTTTTTGTTTTTTTTTGAGGAAGATCAGCCCTGAGCCAACATCTGATGCCAATCCTCCTTTTTCTTTTTCTGAAGAAGACTGGCCCTGAGCTAACATCCATGCCCATCTTCCTCCACCCTATATGGGACACCGCCACAGCATGGCCTGACAAGCGGTGCCTCAGTGCACGCCTGGGATCCCAACTGGTGAATCCTAGGCTGCTGCAGGGGAGCGCGCGCATGTAACCGCTTGTGCCACCGGGCTGGCCCCTAGAAATTGTTTTTAAAAGGAAGTCACTTTTTTTTCTTGTTGATTATCTGGTTCTTGAAAAACAACCTGTCAGATAAAACATATTTTCATCATTGATTTGAAAAGTTATCTTTATAATATACTAGATTACAATTTTTTTTATTAATTCTGAATTTTGTGTCTTTAAGCTGCATCTGCTTTGCTTCTAGCAAGGTACTAAGTGGGCAATTAATGTTGCAAAACAAGTGAGATTGATAAAAAAGAGAGTAAATGGAATTGATATTTGCAGAGATCATTAAAATCTGCCAAAAGATTGACAAAATCTTAGCAAAAATAACTTTTTTTGTGTGTGTGTGAGGAAGATCAGCCCTGAGCTAACACCCATGCTAATCCTCCTCTTTTTGCTGAGGAAGACCGGCTCTGAGCTAACATCTATTGCCAATCCTCCTCCTTTTTTTTTTTTTTCCTTCCCCAAAGCCCCAGTAGATAGTTGTATGTCATAGTTGCACACCTTTTAGTTGCTGTATGTGGGACGCGGCCTCAGCATGGCCGGAGAAGCGGTGCGTTGGTGCGCGCCCGGAATCCGAACCCGGGCCGCCAGTAGCGGAGCTCACGCACTTAACCACTAAGCCATGGGGCCGGCCCAGATTGGTACTTTTTGAATTACAGTTTCTCTCTCTTGTCATCACTTGGGGTTTATGTTTAGTCACATGAGAAGCCAAACACCAGGAAAGGGGTAAACAGTTTATATACATATATGCAGACATATATGGATGAAATCACTAAGAATTTATATATCTATATGTATATATGTGTATATATATCTATATCTACATATATTCAATCTGAAATACATGTTCTTCTCAAGAAGATATTTTAAAATATCTCCATGTTTTAATACTTACTTGGGCTAGTGAATAAGCAGAGTAATTATCCTCTTTTCACCAATCATAATTTTAGTCTTATTCTTTTAATTTTAACATCCATATGTTAAGACTAATACTTACCAGACTTGTGACTCTGATTAATAGTATTTTCCTTTCAGTGTTAAGAAACCTCCTGCCACTATTTTTTAAAGGGTCTCAAAGGTAAACCTTGTTTGATTTCTTATGCCAGAATTTATCTGTCCTTTCTTTATTCTAACACAATTCTTCCAAATTTCTTTTAACAAAATGAAAGATGAAAGAACTGATACGTACAAATCTGCTAAAGTGCTACATGAATTATGCTTAGCAATTTCATCCACCAGTGCTGAGAATATAAGAAAATATTTCTAAATGTTTTTTCATGTGAAATATAGCAGATTAGCTGCATGGCTGGTAGATACATAGACCAAACTTCTATGACAATATTACACAGGAATATGCTGCCCTGTGAAATGATCATCATTAGAACTGGGTCATTCAGGGCACTCTATCACTTTATAAAGTTAAAACGTAGAACTAATGAGTAAGTATTTTCACATTGTAGTATTATGTTGAGTGTGGTTCTTTAATGGGCCAAATTTTTCTATATTTATAAACAAAATACTTCTTCATCATAAGGTAGGGAAAGAAAGCAAATATATATCACAAAAGTATACCATTTACTCACTTTCTTTTTAAGTTGAATTCTTTACAGAACATCTTTTCGAATAGTATTAAATTAAGATAATAGATGGAGGAATGCATTGTCTCACATATCACCAGGATTATTTAAGATAGAGGAATAGTATATACCTACCACACTCAAAGAAAAGGAGTAAATACGCAGTTCATAAAAAATATATTTAAAAATCAGCTGCCTAAATTCAGATGTGTTTTCTAGGACCATTGCATTAAAGTTTCATTGCATTGAAATCAAGGCTGAATCTTAGCTTCTGATTGATATTTAACTGTCAGTGATATATTTTCTTGAATTATTAATTTGTTTGTCATACTTCGCCCTCCAATCCTCATTCTTTCTTTATGATATCAAGCAATCTGCATATGAAAAATTAGATGAACTAAGGAGATAAATATTAAAAAGACCCATCAATGAGAACTTTTGTCTTGAATAATTAATCTAGTAATATTTCATAAGGATGGGCGAAGTTATGCTGGAATAAGAAACAGCCCCCAAATCTCAGTGGCTTAGCAAAATAAAATTTCTTCTGTGCTCTACACGTCCCATGTAGGTTAAAAAGGAACTCTCTTTACTCCAGTCGCTCTGGAGTGGACACTGATGGATCCTCCGTCTTAACACATGCATCTTCAGTGTTCGGTCAAGATAAAGGAAGTATGGTGACTCGCACATCAGCTTTTAAAGTTTTCAACCAGAAGTGAGATATATCGCTTTTGCTCACCTTGCAATGATCAAAGCAGGATATGCAATGAGTTTCAAGCAGGCAGAGAAGTATCATACTACCATATACTTGACAGTGAGAAAACTAGAAATATTTGGTAAACAGCCATACTGACTAGGGTCTACATTTCTGGGACCAAGTATTCAGTGCACTTTATGCCCCACAGACAAAACCATTCATATCTTCCCAAGGTACACAAACCTCAAGTTCTGTCCAATTGCGGAACCAAGTCAAAGTCCATTATTCCTGAGTGATAAGTGGTAGTGGCGCCTCTTGATTGACTAAATCAAAAAAAGCAAAATAAATAAGCATTTTGTTGATGAACTAAAACTATCTAAGCATTCTCTTCATCAACTAAAATAAACTAATTAGTAAGTAAATAAAAGTTAACTGCCCCTGAATTCTCACGAAAGTCTTGCATCTTTAAAAGGATAGATGCAATAGATATTGATATGTAACAATTCTGAAATCTACTGGGAAAATTTTGAAAAGTCCTCTAATTTTAAGTGTGGGGAACATTCCTTGATAACAGTCCAACTTGTCTTCTTGGGAGGGATTTCCTAATAGAATTTTTCGTGAGGCCATTATTTTATTCTCTGGAAGTCTCTTTTATCCATTGTTTTACATTGAACATATCTAAGGCAGGCACTGGAGAATACACATTTCTTGGGGACTGAGCAACTTTTTAAGCCTATTTCTGCCTATCAGGTTGGGATCCCAGGGGTCTTTGTAAGACTCTAAGAGTTAAAGGCTTCAGGAGTATAGTTTGTTTGACAGAACAACCTTCTTAAAAACCTACTGAGATTCTTATATATTGGATTCCAGTCAGATCATGGGACAATAACTATACCTTTAATTCCTTTCTAGACTTAATTCTCACAATTGCTACATTTCTTGCTTTTTTGCTCTATGCTTGTCTTTCTCAATTTGACTATGGAAGTCTTTGCTGGGAGAGCAATATCGTTAGGTTTTTTTTCCCACAGACAGGAACCCAAAGGAAAGAAATTACTGGCACCGACATAATCCCTGCAGTGATCTTAAAGTGTCTTTGTCACTCAAAACACTTCTAAACTTTATCTTTTACCTTTTGGGATTGAAAAGCAGTTGCCTTATGTAACCCTAAAATTTCCTAGAATTGTATATTTCTCCTTTATTCTTTATAACTGCTAGCAAACGGGCCAGTTCTTTCTTGAATTTCTCTCTCATATGTAATATCTTACATTACGCAGGGAATACCAACAAATTCCTGCTAATAACTTTATTTTCCAAACTTTTATCAAAGAATTCAAGTTCCTTGTGTGCATGAATAGCCTTCCAAGTGATCATAGGCTACAGTTTTACCAAATGGTTTGACCATTGCAGAATATTGATCACTATCTATTCAGACTTCTGTAACAGATGCTTTACCACTCACTACTCACTGTGTAAGCCAACACCACTACATCATTCGGTGTTTGTTTCTGTTTTTATTTTCTATATTCTGTTGTTGTTTTGAAAGCAGCTCACTCTTGGTACCAAATTCTAAATCAATCACATTGGCCAAGGTCATCCTGCAGTGATTAGCAACTCCAAATCATAATGGCTTCACAAAAATAAAGTTTGTTTTTCATTCCTGTTACATATGGAAGGGTTATTTGCTTATTATGCCTGCTCAGCTCAACCTTGTACACAACTGATACAATTTCCAAGGTAGTAAAAAGATTAAATGGCAGATCTCCCACTGGCTTTCAAAGCTCTTACTTGGCCCTGACACACTTCCATTTCACTCACAACTCCTTAGCCAAGAAAGGTCACATGGCCATACCTAATTTAAAAGTGTTAGAAACGTATTATCCTATCAATGCATCGAAAGGAAAAAACAGAAAATTTTGGTGAATAACAATCCTGGCTAAAGTTTTTAATGCTCTTTAATATCTTTATTTGGAATTTTCCATGTTTATGTGTATAATTTATATATATGTTAGTTCTTTTGATTTTTTTTTTTTTTTTTTTTTGTGAGGAGATCAGCCCTGAGCTAACATCCGCCAATCTTCCTCTTTTTTTTTTTTTTTTTTTCTTCCGCTGAGGAAGACGGCCCTGGGCTAACATCGGTGCCCATCTTCCTCCACTTTATATGGGACGCCGCCACAGCATGGCTTACCAAGCAGTGCGTCGGTGCGCGCCCGGGATCCGAACCAGCGAACCCCGGGCCGCCGCAGCGGAGCGCGCGCACTTAACCGCTTGCGCCACCGGGCAGGCCCCTGATTTTTTTGTTTTTTGTAAGGGGGATTGGCCATGAGCTAACATCCATTGCCAATCTTCCTCTTTTTGCTGAAGAAGATTGGCCCTGAGCTGCCATCCGTGCCCATCTTCCTCCATTTTGTATATGGGACTCTGCCACAGCTTGGCTTGATGAGCCGTGAGCAGGTCCATGTCAGTGATCCGAACCCGTGAACCCTGGGCCGTCGAAGCAGAGAATGCGAACTTAACCAGTACGCTCACAAGGCCGCCCCTCTTTTGATTTTTTTTTTTTTTTTTTTGTAAGGGAGATCAGCCCTGAGCTAACATCTGTGCTAATCCTCCTCTTTTTGCTGAGGAAGACTGGCTCTGAGTTAACATCTATTGCCAACCCTCCTCCCTTTTTTTTTTTTTTCCCCAAAGCCCCAGTAGATAGTTGTATGTCATAGTTGCACATCCTTCTAGTGGCTGTATGTGGGCTGCAGCCTCAGCATGGCCAGAGAAGTGGTGCGTTGGTGCGCGCCCCGGGTTCCAAACGGGCCGCCAGTAGTGGAGTGCAAGCACTTAACCGCTAGGCCATGGAGTTGGCCCTGATTTTTTTTTGATCTTTGAGAAAAGCAAAATTTTTTCAAGAAGAGCATAGCAGTTTTTGATTTAGGGCTATTGCACATTTTCCTCCCATCAATTTCCAAAATTTGTCCAATAATAATAATCATGTGTGGACATCTAATAAAATTACAGACCTCTAGGCCTCTGCAAAATAGATTCTGATTTGACAGACCTGAAACACACAGCCAACATTTTATCTGTATCAAATATGCCAGGTGATATTCATGGTCACGTAACTTTGAGAACTAGTTCTCTGCAACATGTGGGTGAAAATAATTAGCCTACTGAAAAAGATTCTGCAATTTTATTTTGTGTTTTAACTTATTGAGATTTAGAATAAGTTTTAAATTTTTATTTTAAATTATTAGACATATATTTTGAGCAGTTTTAGGTTTACAGAAAAGTTGGGCAGAAAATATAGAGTTTAAGTTTGAAGAAATTTGTTATAAGTAGTGTAGACTAGAATCTTTGTCCGTATTTGCAAAACCACGTTGAGTGAAATTTTGCCATTTTGTAAAAATGTATGTGGGTGTTTTTAAACAGAATAGTCTAAATTTTTTATGATTCAAATGATACTAGATCAAATAAGAAGATAAATGAGGTCCAATTGTTTAAGGAATTTGTCTCCTAGCATATGCAAATTATATTTAAAAATTGTTCCAATATAATTTTGGCACCAGATTAAGAAGATACACTGTTTTATTTTATCCTTTCAGTAAATGAAAGTTTACCTTCATTACAAAAAAGAGGAAATGGATTAAGAGTGGTTTTTCTGTGTCTACAGACCTTGGGACATATAAGGCCCTCAATAAAAGTTTATCAAATCAGTGTATTCTCATATAGTGTGGTAGATGGTGAAATTGATCAGATATTAATCCAGTCCAGAATCTTTCCCACTTACTAAAACCACATGTTAGTTCCCTTACAAAAAATACATGAATATTGTTATACATGTAGAAAATAGAGATAAGCACAAATTTAACAATGTAAATGACCCATGATACCAATGATACAATGTTGTGCCAGGTTAGCACCTTCACCAAAACTGAACATTTAAAAATAATAGATAAAAAGTTTACTAATTAGGTAGTGAAACTGCGGGGGGATCATGGCTTCTTCGTGTTTGATTTGTGTATAAAGATGATTCCTTGCATTGGATTCCTTTTTTCAAATGCAGTCGAGCCTAAATAAAATGATTCATACTCTATCACAGGAGCAGTGAGCTCCCTGAAGGCCACACAATCTCCCATGACATTCAAGAAGGGAGGATGTTTCCCCAATGACCTGACTCTGAGTTCCCACTTCTGCTTGATTAGTTCAGTTTATGGATGATGTCTCTAACCACACATCCTATTCTTGTTTAGTACTGTGAGGCCACAAATGTGTAAATTTTTCTCTTTCCTTGATATTTTCAAAGAATCAATGACCTTCCCAAACAAACCTCACATAAGTTCTTTGCATGTGTGGCACAATTTATTGCAGTGGGATTTTTTTTTAAATAAAGACTAATACAAATAAATTTAAAATTGAACATGAAAACTTCTATAATTAGATTTAATTAATTAGGTTTAATTGATTAATAGATTAGATCTCTACAATGTAAGTATTCCTCCCCAAACTCCACAATAAAGAAACTCATTTACTGATACTAAGCAAACACTGATGTGCTCTCTGCCAATAAAGATTAAAGTGGTTATTTCTAGATTTTCATATAATATAATGTAATGTCAAATATTTTGTATACATTTAATCACGCAGTATGTATTTTTCTGCCTGGTTTATTCAACTCAGCATAATCTTTTTGATAGACACCTATGTTTTGCAAGTATCAGTAGCTCATTCATTTTGATTGCTGAGTAGTATTCCATTTTATAGATATACCACAATTTATCTATTCTTCGATTGATGGACAATTGGCTGTTTCCCATTTTCATTTATTATGTGTAAAGTTTCTTTGGGCATTTATGTTCAAGTCTTTGTGCAGACATGTTTTCATTTATCTTGAATCAATATCTAGGGTTGGAAATGATAGGTCATATGGCAATTAAATGTTTATCACTATAAGAAATTATCAAACTATTTCCAAAAGTGGTTTTCTTCTAGAAGTTTTATAGGTCTAATTTTTATATTTACATCTATGATCTATTTTAAGTAAATTTTGGGGTATGCTGTGAGGTCAGAGTTTAATTTTATTTTTCATATGAAGGCACAATTGTTCCATTACCTTATTTTGAAAAGTCTATCCTTCTTCCATTAAATCACTTGGGTACCTTTGCCAAAATCAACTCACTGTGTCAGTCTATTTCTTGACTTAGTTCCATTGTGTCTTGATAAGTCTATCTAGAGCTTTATAGGATTTTACTGATTTTTCAGACTCAGTTTTTGATTTCATTGATATTACCCATTTTTTTCTATTTTCTAAATCATTCATTTTTACTCTTATCTTTATTATTTCTTTACTTATAATTATTTTTATTTAATTTGCTGATTTTTTCTAATTTCTAAATTTGGTCATTGATTTGAATAATTTTTTTATTTCATTTTCACTAAATTATTATTTTTAATAATCTTTATATTTTGAAATAATACTCTCTCTCTATAAAAGTTGTGAGGTTAGTGCAGAGAGTTGCCATACACCTTTCACTAAGTTTCTTATAACTTATATTATCATGGTACATTTGTAGAAGTTATGGACTTATGAAACCAACTTTGATATATTGCTGTTAATTAAACTGGGTTTGTTTGTATATAATCAGTTTTCAGTAATTCCTTCTTTGTGTTCCATGATCCAGTCCAAGTTATCACATTGCATTTAGCTATCATGACTCCTTACTTTCTTCTGGTCTGTGATGGTATCTCAGTTTTTCCTTGTTTATTATAACTTTGACAGTTTTGAGGAGCTCTAGTCAGGTTTTTTGTAGATTGTCCTTCAATATGAGTTTGTCTGATGTTTTTCTCTTGATTGGACTAGGGTTGTGACTTTTTGGAAAGAATAGCACAGACATGACATGTACTTCTCATTACACTATTTCAAGGGTTACATGACACCCACATGTCGTCACTGATGATATTAAACTTCATCACTTGGTTAAGGTAGTATTTTACAGGTTTCTCTACTATGAATGAAGTTATTGTTTTTATCTTTTCTTTCCATATACTTTTGAAGTGAGTCACTAAGTTTACCCCTCACCACAAACAGATACACCTTGGGAGTTGATTTAGCTCTATCTCCTGGATCAGGACTATGCAGATATATTGTTGGAATTATTTTCTAGGGAAGTTTTGTGTCTTCTCTCACATTATTTATTTATTTATTCAATCTTATATTTATATCAGTATACATTCTTGTATAGGAACAGATGTTAGGTCAGGGAATCAGTAGGATGATTAAATCTTGTAGGCACTAGTAAAGCACTATAAGGACTTTGGATTTTTCTCCCTCAATTAAATGGAACCATTGAATGGTTTTCAATGGAAAGAGTGCTGTTGTGAGAGCCAAGTGAAGGATGTACTTCAAGGAGTTAGGGATCAACTCTGTACGGTTTTGCTGCTAGGACCAGTAAGATGAGGACTAAGATTTGTGAAGAGCAATGCCAATGAAGGGGTGAGATAAACGCCTTAGTGCATTAAGTTCCCGAGATGCTACAAAAACCAGAAGTGGAGACCAAAAATATGGAAACTCGTTTCAACAGTTTTGCTCTCATATAGAACAAAAACATGGAATGGTCACTGGAGGGAGATGTGAATACAAGAACGTATTTATTTTAAGATGACAGATATTGTACTTGGTTTCTATGGTGATAGAAATAATTTGATAGCAAAATATTTTGGTTTGTGGGAGAAAAATGATAACTTCAGAAGTGAGTAAGCAGGAATGAATACAATCATGTGTACAAATGGAGGAGTTCACGTTAATTCACTTTAAAAAAACAGGAGAGTAAGAAATGTGTTGAGTATCTGTTGATACAGTGAAGTCTGGGAGTGTGTGGGAAAAGAATGTAGAATGTAGGATTTCCTAACAGTTAAATAAGGAGAAAGATTCTCAGTTGATGCTGATAAGAAAAGATATGGAGCTGGAGATTTGAGGAAATAAAGATGAATGACAGAGTCATCAATAGGAGTGGCTAGTGGGTTAACAAGGGAACCACAGTACATTTGTCAGCACTAAAAACCCGCTTAATGCTTGTGGTCATAATTTAATGTGAAACAAATCAACATGGAGTAGTGATTTTCTCTAGCCACTCTCAACGTCTTGGCTGCTGGTGTGGTATGTGCAGAGTTCAATTAAAACAGGGTGGAGTTTACTGGGCATATGTGACAAGAAGAAGGGGGTATAAGCAGTTGATGGTATATATAAGGTGCTGGTTTTGCTAAAATATAAGGGAATGGCATATAGGTGAGAAATAAGACTATCAGTGATGAGAATAAAAACAAAATGCTATTAACTCAGGCAATCGGAACTCCTAGAAGTGTGGGGAAAATATTGCAGTTGGGTAACTGAAAAAAATGGGTTGAAATTTTAAGATGTTGTGGTCAAGTGCTACATTTAAGATTGAGGAAGGGTAGGTCTAGGCTATGACCCTTGGAATAATGACTGAGACGTGGTGGAAAACATGACAGTTTGAGGTGGGGAAGTCAAACTACAAGTAGGAACTTTCATATCAATATTAAATCCCTAAGAATTGTGACAAGTAGTGATGAAGAGAAAAATCCAGGTTCTAAAATCTTTAAAGAGAGAGAGAGTAAACTGGCTGTTTGTTATATAGAATTCCAAAAGAATGAGTAAAAAGTGCTATTGTTGAATATCATGAAGCATTTCTTTGTTTTTTCTTGTTGTTGGGTTTTTCTTGGTCTGTTTGCTTATTTTTTGGAGAGAAGCATGGAGGAGGAGAAAGGGATGACTTTCAAATAGCAATGAAAATAGCAAGAAGCACAATTACCCTGTTTCAGAAGCCATGATACTTGAAGGGTGGGAGGAAAATAGCCTGGAAGTACTGTAGAGAAAGGAGTGTCCTCATGGGTTCCCCAGATTTCAGTTAAAGCCAAAGGTGAAATCATGCCCACTCCTAATTTTATAATTAACAGGACAAGAGTGCAGTTGGACTCATATGTCTAAATATTTTTAATGTTTAAATCAAGCTCTCAAACTATTAATAATGTGTATTCTATCCTCTTACCTTTACAAATATATTTTCATTATGATAAAATGTGTAAAATGTTTTAAAATGACCAAAAGTTGATAGAATACCAAAGATGATGAAACATAATTATTTTCTGTTTATGTGTTCTGTTGATGGGGCAGATATATTTGCATGAGTAATAAAATGAAGATATCCATCGTTCTTTCATTATTATACATTTATTTCATTAAATTTATTTTCCTCATTCCAGAAAATCATTACATATGCTGTTCTAATCAAGACTTTCACGGAAGTTCTGAGACTATTAGCATAATTGATTGAAATAATACATGCTATTGATTGAATTGTGTCTCCCAAAAATTTATATGTAGGAGCCCTAACCCCCAATGTAACTGGTATTTGGAGATGGGGCTTTTAGGAGGTAATAAACGTTAAATGAGGTCATAAACGTGGTGTCTGAATCTGATAGGGTGGGTGGTCTTTCTTATAAAAAAAGGAAGAGAGGGTTCTCTCTCTCTCTCTGTCTCTCCATGAGCATTTCACTAAGGAAGAACCATGTGAGGACACAGCTGGAAGGTGACTTGTCTATAAGCCACAGAGTTATCACCAGAACCCAACTACCCTGGCACCCTGATCTGGAACTTCTAGCCTCCAGAACTATGAGAAAGTAAGTCTTTTGTTGCAGCTGTCCAAGCAGATTAAGACAATAAACTTTCACAAAAAAGTAAACCGTGACACTGTAAAACTTTAAAAATATATTTCATGTGTCTTCAAAAACACTTTTTTTAAAGTGTTCAAATTATCTAATAAGATTGAAGAAAAAATAAATAAGGAATCAAAATTATGAATCAAAAGCCATTTAAAGAAAACAGATTTTTTAGTTTAAAAATGTTTTATTTCGAATGCATTGAATATATTTGTAAAAAACTAACATTTCTAGCAGATGATAATAGTCTAGATGCTAATAGTAGAGTCAGAAGCATGCTTTCCAGGTTTTTCATCCACACCCCCATGTATAAATCTTATGTGTAATATAAAATATTTAATGTTGTGAAATAATTCTTGACTATGAATTATTGGAAATAATTTACTAATTTGCAAATTATCTGCTAGTTGGTGACTACTTCTATGGCCATAACTGGAACAAGACTAGGAGAGGAAAATGGATGCTTAGTACTACATGGAAACGATACTTCCATAGGCAAGAATCTATTGCATTCTTGCTGAGTAGAGGATTTGAAAGTTAATTCATCTTTTTTCTCACATAAGCGTTTCTGCTGTTCAAATTCTCCCTGCACTTCACGTTAGCATCCATATTCAGGATTCCCAGAGGCACTGTACACAAAACTCCGTATCATTTAAACGAAGTTGCATTTGTTTCTAAGGGCAAGAAATGTGAAGAAGCCTTTCCCTGGAGCCCGATCCCGTTATTCAGGAGAATGAATGTTTAGAGTTACAGGACACACTGTGTAACAGTTCCTAGCTTCAGATATGGCCCATGATTCTTTCATAACTATGTGTACGTATGAGTGTAGATTTGTGAGATGTGGGTTCTTCAAAAGCAGTGCTTCTGATTTGAAGGGCCATTTTTTATTTTTCAATCTGAGAGGACAGACTTTAAAAGATAGGAGCCCATTGAATTCAGTGGACTACCTTCAATTCAATCAATGGATAATTGAAGTATCAGGAAGGGTGATGTAAACAGGAGCCCAGAGGGCACTGAATGTCCACTTGCAGACCCTCAGTGTCAGGTTAGATGACAGAGGAAGGATCAGAGAGCAGGTAGAGCTGTGGACCCTTCTTGTATTCCCTCCAGTGAGAGTGTGAAGACTAGAGGAAGCAGAGCCTTGCCCATAATACTCAGAATTCCATGGCGTCATTTTCATTTCCATTTGATGACGGTGTTTGTCATCTCTTTTATATAGTTTAACTAATTTTTATTTTACATTTTATTATATTATTCTGCACTTCCAGAACAGTGTTCAAGACTAGTTTCAATATTGTACAGTAATTTCTAAAAGAATAATGCTAGTATTACAGCATTGAGCACTATATTTTCTACTTAGCTAGATAGTTTTCTCAGGATGATGATGGTGATGATGATGATAATGAAGATGTGCTTGTTGTCGTCATGTTTCTACTGCTGTTGTTGCTGTTCTGGACTATGTGGGTTGCTTCACTTGACTTCATTCACACAATCATCTTTCCTAAGAGAATCACATATTTGTTCATGTATTTAATCTCCTATGCAAGTGGCGTGAACTAGGGGAAGCTGACTCTATCCAAACTGAAGGGAGGATACTTTAGCCTACAGTTGGGTATTGTTGAAGGTGATGCCCTGTTGGACACAAATAATGAAGCATCTTGTTCCAGCAACTGTCAAGAATCATGGTACCATGATGAAAGCCAGCCTACTAACAAGGAGGGTAGACCATGAGATGCTCAGAGAATAGCTGAATATCTGAGCTTCAAGTTATATGAGATAATAAATTTCTGTAATTTGTGCTGATTTTCCTCTTATTTGCATATGAAAGCATCTTAGCTGATAAACATATGAAAGAAACATCCTTCTCTTCTAAAACAAAATGGATGTCATTCAATAGAAGAATAGTTACATAAGTTTTGAAAAATCCATAATGTGTCATATGTTATTAAGAAGAAGCACAAAAAAAACAATAAGGTTGAGTCATATGTACTATTATGGAAATGTCCTGGACACAAAAAAGATCTTTGCTATTAAAATCTAAAAGATATTGATTAATAATTCTTTTAGTAAACAACTGAATTTAGTTTTCGAATTTTTATTTATGCCTTTTTCATTTGTGTTAATAAAGTAAACTTGGTAAGTAAATATTTTTAGATTTTTTTTATTACTTGATCTGTCTTTTTTGTTGTTGTTAACAGCTACGTTGGCTGCATAAAATGAATAGGCAACCTTACATTATTTACTATAATCCAGAATAAACTTAATCCCCAATTTAGATAAACTTGGTAGTACACGTCACCTTAGTATTTAAAACAACTTTGAGTAAAATCATATTGCCTTGGACAATTTTATTTGGAGAAAAAAACTAATAATAATTTAAAGTTTCACTAACTAAATATCCTCTAAAGCCTGATTCTCTTTGTGGTTGGTTGGTTAGGAGAGAGGTATTGAGCCTCTATTCTACAGCATTCTGGATCCTAACAAAAATTGGCAATCACCTAACTGGTTCAGACATGATTTATTTTACTATTGACTCCTATAATTTATTATTTGAATTGAATAAATCCAAAAGATATTTTCTTTTATAACAAGAACCATAAACATCTGTGGACAATTTTGGAGTCAAAATACTTTCTTCTTTCCCATTCCAAAACTTACTACAGTTTTTGATGTACAAATTCTCTATTGAAAAAACAAACAAGCAAACATATATATATATATATGTAAAATGTCCTTTGAGCATTTTAAATGCTAATTTTTAAATATCTAAAGGAAATTATGAAACTTTTTTTTTACTTTTATTTTAATTCTATTTAAGATTATATAGACAGTTAAGTTTAAATATAATGTATTTCTTCAGTTAAAAAGAAACATATATTTACTGTTGTTTAATTATAAAAAGCAATTAACACCTGCCTAATAATAAATTACAGTGTTTATTTTATTTTTAGATTTTCAAAATAGAACAAGCCCATAAGGACTTCTCTCTATTGAGGAGCATAGAATTATTTTGAAAAGTCTGTGAAGAATTGATTGAAATGTGACTTGACCTAAGGAATTCCATTCAGCCATAAACAAACACAAGAAAGGAAATGTATATTTGCTTGTCTTCAAGTCTGACAATGAAGCTTTGGTCTACAATTAAATTAATGTCCCCTGTGAACATCTTCTCTTCACTTTATAAAAATGATTTCTGAGGAATAGATTCAGTAGCACCAAGGTTCACTGTTTTCATAATGATAGAAGCAAAATAGCTTTTATTACTTTCATTGAATACACTTTTATCAATTGTCACTTGCACCTGGATTCTACAGGGAATTAGAATTATTTGTGCATATCTGTAGTTCAGAGTTACATCAAAATATTAAAAATATTTATCCTTTTACTCTTAATTGAATTTGAATGCAATAAAGTTAGAACAATGGAAATAGCATGAGACCAGGCAGGGGAAAGGAAGTTATTGGCACTTTGCATACCACAGGTTGGTCTTAGTAAGATGCACTAGGGAAGATAGTACAATTACAGGATGCTACCAAATGTGTATACTCATTCTTTCATTTGTCTATCTATTCACTATTTCATTTATTCAACATAATATAATGAGTATCTACAATGTATTGGGCATTGTGCTAGGTATCACGTATGTAATGATGAGCAAAAAAAAGACAAAAAGACACAGTGCTCTCATGGAGATTATAGTATTAGGAGTGTCCAAAATATAACAAAAATTCTCCAAGTAAATGTGAAATGTACAGCATTACAAGTACTATAAAAGAGAGATATATTATGCTTTGAGAGCTTATAGTAGAGTCTATTTAATCCTGTGGGAAGATCAGGGAAGTATTCCTGAGGAATTAAATTATTAATTCCTAACAGTATATGTAGTGCTTATTATATATCAGGAATCCTTCTAGTTCCTAGCATGAATTGTCTTATAGTCCTTACGACAACTCTATGAGCTATATACTTTATCTTCCTTTCACCTGTGAAGACCTGAGGCTCAGAGAGATTAAATAACTCGCTGAAGCTTGCATAACTGGTAAGTGACAGAGCCAGGCGTGGGATCCGTGCAGTCTGGTGCCAGAGCCTGGTTTTAACCCCTATAATACACTGTCCCGCACTGAGAACCTAGCTATAGTGTCGAGAGGAGGAGTTTATTAGGCAGGTCTCATCATGTTGATTCAGCAACAGTCATCAAGGGAATAGCGAAGATCGTTCAGGAGAGAAGAATAATTATAATAATTATAACTCAAATATGGAGCAACCTCATGAATTAGGAAAGGCAGGGAAAAAAGAAAAAGAAAAATGTATAACTAGCCTTGACTCTACTTAATGAAAATAATCAGTAGTTTTCTCATCACATTTTGCATAGGAATCCACGTGAACTCAATGCACGGAATGAAGATGAATCATGTCATAGAAATAACTCTGGTCTGTGACAACACTAGGCGTTTACTCCTAACCTGACTCTATAAAGCTGAGTGACCTTAGGTGGGTCATTTGTTTTCAGACTTCAGTGTCTTTAACTATGTAACAGGAATTGAACCTCTTTTCCTTGAGTCAAAGATACACAGTCTTTTCTTCACATAATTCTGAAATTGAATTTGGTTTGAAGTTAACACATGCACTTATATTTACTTCTGTTTTGTGAAAATCTATTGCTAAATTTAAAAAGCAATGTTTTCATTTATTTATTCTACAAGTATTTATAAAGTCCTCTTAAAGATACTGGACAGGGGCCGGCCCCATGGCTTAGCAGTTAAGTGTGCTTGCTCTGGTACTGGCGGCCCAGGTTCGGATCCCGGGCTCGCACCGATGCACCTCTTCTCCGGCCATGCTGAGGCCGCGTCCCACATACAGCAACTAGAAGCGTGTGCAACTATGACGTACCACTATCTACTGGGGCTTTGGGGAAGAAAAAAAGGAGGAGGATTGGCAATAGATGTTAGCTCAGAGTCGGTCTTCCTCAGCAAAAAGGGGAGGATTAGTATGGATGTTAGCTCAGGGCTGATTTCTCTTACAAAAAAAAAAAAAAAAAAAAGATACTGGACAGATGCAGTGAAAAAAAATAAAGTTCAGTTTTGGAGCTTACTTTTTTTTTTTTTAAAGATTTTATTTATTTATTTTTTCCCACCAAAGCCCCAGTAGATAGTTGTATGTCATAGCTGCACAATCTTCTAGTTGCTGTATGTGGGACGCGGCCTCAGCATGGCCGGAGAAGCAGTGCGTCGGTGCGCGCCCATGATCTGAACCAGGGCCACAAGCAGCAGAGCGCGCGCACTCAACCGCTAAGCCATGGGGCCGGCCCTGGAGCTTACTTTCTACAAAACTAGTCAGTAAGCCAAATTACATCTAAATATGACTTAAGATGATAATTGATTATGAAACATACAGATGTTATCAAATGGATAACTCTAGTGTGGGAAAAATAAAACACATCTTTGTCAAATATATCAATGGGAAGTGTGCCTTAACAGAGGAATATATAAATTCTTAATAGAAATATAAATCATGGGATAAATACTCTGCTTAAGTGTTTCACTTTCTGAAAGCCATACACTAAAGAAAAATTTTGTATTTTTAAATTTCTACATTTTATGCTAATTTTTGCTGAATATTTACCGTATTTATATTACAAATATTCAATAAGCTACTCTATTGTAGTGGAGCTTCTACAGAAGGAAAACTAATTGATATTATAAATTCTATTATAAAGTTTGCTTTTTCCTTAAGCAAAACAGCTCCAATGCCTTTTGTGTAAACTCATTTTTTTCCAAACATTGGCTTTAAGAGACACAGTTACCCGTCTAGTATTTGCTATTTCTTTTCTTCACTGAAAATGCATCACTTCCTTCTAGCAAAAGGATCAAAACAATTATCCATTGAGTATCCAGGATCTCAGTAATCTCTGACATGCTCAGCAATCATACAGAATGTCTGGTAATCACTCATTACAAGCAACGTTTTACAAGTTCTCTTTACTTTGCAAATTTCTCTTCATTCATTTTCAGAAGCCCTTGCCTTTCTTTTCATTGAAAAAGTCAACCATTCTTCAGACATCAGCTTAAACCTTAAAGCTTAAGAGAAGTCTTCCCTGACTACCTAATTCAAATATAAATCTAGGCAGATTTTTCTCTTTTATTGTACCCTAAGGTTTTCCTTAATCCATCGATCACATTTTGTAAGTGTTCCTTATTGGAGTCCTCAATTGTTTAGTATATATTTCCTTACCAATTTCAGTATCCATGTGAATTTTGTTCACCTTCTCTCCCCAGGGTCTAGCACAGTGCCTTGCACAGCCTATGAAAGATGTTTTCTACAAATGAATAAGCACTGGGTATTATAGACCATGATAATGTGGAAAATCCTATCCCTCGTTTGTTACTTTCTCTTGCATAGGAAATACTTCACAATTGTTTATCGCTTACCTAAATTCCAATACATATGCTTGTTTGTACCATTGCTGATTTCTTCCAATGGTAAAAGACAAGGGTGCCTATGTTTGACAGAATAATTTGTTACGTCTGTTTCCTCCAATAGTCTCCTGGTGCAAATATAAAATACAACTGAGAATGAAGACCAATTTTTATCTTCCTAATCTACAGTTTTCCTGTCCTTGTGGATTAATTTTAGAGCCCAAACTTTACATAATATGTCTAGCGAGATTCTTTTTCATCTGATTTTATTTTATCTAATTTTATGGGCTCAAGAGAGTTCATTGTGCCTAATTAATTTCAGTGGTCAAATTTCTAATCTTTCCACTTATTCCCCTAAAGTAGGTCTTTAAGGGAATAAATTGAAATGCATCAGATATAATTTTTTCCTTGTTCTAATCTATCTTCCTATGCCTACAAAGAAGATGTGGTAAATATTAGACTAAATAACTTGAGTGCTGGCCAAGGATATTACTCATAATGCTTGATGAACTCACATACAATGTAATAATTACTCTCTTTTACTGTCTGAGCTTGGATTATCCCCTCCCCCCCAAAAAAAGCCTGTAACAAGGGAACTGGGAATAGTGGTGCATAGAAGGAAGAAAAGCCGATTCAAGAGTATTTTTGGAAGTGGTTACCACTTTGATCCACCGGGGCTTGATCCTTCTACAGACACTGCATAGAATACACTAGAATAGAATATAGTAGAATAGAATATACTAGAATAGAAGAGTAGAGAATAGAAGAGAATGAAGCAATCACGTAAAATACACTTGAGAAGTTTCTGCCTAAAACATGGAAGATGAGAGTTTTATACCCATCGTATCCTGTCCTTCAGTGGTTAAGTATGGGTGAGGTTGTGTACACGGGCCAGCACAGCTGAGCAGGCTTGGCAGGCTCCCCATGCACAGAAGTACAGAAGCCCTAAGAAAACAAGCAAGATGAAGCTGAGATGCTGTGAGGCTGCCCCTTGTCCCTGTGTGCTACTAGATGCCACAAGAATAGAGAACAAAGGTGAGCTAAGAGATTGTGACATGTGGTGGAAGATGTCTGACCAACATTATGATTGCAAAAGTAATATGTTTTAATTATAGTTCATTATTAAGATATAAGAAAGGCAATCAAAAGTGGCGAGACAAAATTAAAAAAAAAACCTGATACCATCAGTCAGACAAAAATCATCTATAACTGGGACATTCTGCAGAATACCTAACCAGTACTCTTCAAAACTATAAAAATCAAGGAACAACTGAGAAACTATCACAGATCAAAGGAGACTGAGGAGAAATGATAATGAAATGCAATGGGATATCCCAGATTGGATCTTAGAACAGAAAAGGGCCATTGATAGAAAAACTGGTAAAATTCAAAGAAAGCCTGTAGTTTAGTTAATAGTAATGTACCAATGTTACTTTCTCAGTTTCAACAAATATATCCTTGTTACATAAAAAGTTAACATTAGGGGGCCCGCCCCGTGGCTTAGCAGTTAAGTGCACGCACTCTGCTGCTGGCGGCCCGGGTTCGGATCCCAGGCACACACCGACGCACCGCTTCTCTGGCCATGCTGATGCCACGTCCCACATACATCAACTAGAAGGATGTGCAACTATGACATACAACTATCTACTGGGGCTTTGGGGGAAAAAAATAAATAAATAAAAAAAGTTAACATTAGGGAAACTGAGTGAAGGGGACATGGAAACTCTTTGACTGTCTTAATCTAAAATTATTTCTGTCTTTGTCTATTTGGGCTACTATAACAAAATACCACAGACTGGGTGGCTTATAACAACAGAGACTTATTTCTCGCGGCTCAGGAGGCTGGAAGTCCAAGATTAGAGTGCTCACGTGGTCACCTTCAGTGTCTAGTGAGTGCCTCTTTCTCAGTTCATAAAGATCTGTCTTCTAGCTATAACCTAACATGACTGAAGGGGCAAGGGAGCTTTCTCTGGTCTCCTTTATAAGGGCACTAATTCCATTCATGGGGGTTCCTCATGACCTAATCGCTTCCCAAAGGCTCCATCTCCTAATACCATCACTTTGGCATTAGGTTCCAACATATGAACTTTGAGAGCACACATTCAGACCATACCAATTCCAAATAAGATTTTATTGAAAAATCAGATATAGGGGCTGGCCCCACGGCTTAGCGGTTAAGTGCGCATGCTCTGCTACTGGCGGCCTGGGTTCGGATCCCGGGCGTGCACCGACGCACCACTTGTCGGGCCATGCTGAGGTGGCATCCCACGTACACCGACCAGCAAGATGCGCAACTACAACATATAACTATCTACTGGGGATTTAGGGAGAAAAAGGGAGGAAGATTGGCAATAGATGTTAGCTCAGATCCGGTCTTCCTCAGCAAAAAGAGGAGGATTGGCGTGGATGTTAGCTCAGGGCTGATCTTCCTCACAAAAAACAAACAAACAAACAAAAAATCAGATATAGACATGGCATTTTTCCTTGTAGCAGCCCTTTTACAAAGATATACATAAAACATTTTGTATATGTGTTTACCAATTGTTATCCTATTGTATATATCAGCTGCAGTGTATGTATACACATTTATACACATACTTTCACATGTGTGTGTATATATTTCCTGCTAATGGGTGTTTGGAAATTTTCAAGTGATAAAGAATTGATATAAATTAACAATGGACTTTTAGGCAAATTAAAAGGGTAAAAAGCTAAATTTAAAATGGTTTCTCTGGCATGATTAATATTTATTTACATATTTTTCATCTAGATTAGCCCTCCCTTTCAATAAAATAAATATTTGGAGTTTGGACTGCAGGGAAGTTTTTATTTTATTTCATTCAGCTTCATATGTTTATCCTAAAAATCTCAAGTGCTTCTGAAGGGAAGGCCTGGAGCTTAAGCAAAATCATCAACTCAGTGAACAAGATCATTGCAGCGGACACCGGACATTGCTGGCTGTGTCAGACCCTCCTTTTTAGGAGGCTCATGTATACTAACTCAGCGAATTCTCATAAGAACCATGTGAAGCAGTTACTATTATTATCGTCTCTGCTACCAATGAGGAAACTGAATAAAAATTTGCCCAAAGTCACGTAGCTAATAAATGATGGATCCAGGATTTGAAGCAAGGCAATCTGACTCCTGAATCCAGTTATTAACCAATGCCTCACCCTTGAAAGTAAATTTCTACATAAATTGTGAACGAAGTCTCTTCTTTTTCAGGAGCAACTAAAGTATTCCTAGAAAATTTTGAAATTTTGCTTGAGCATTTAATTAGGCAATTTGATAGTATTTAAAACCTAAAAAAAAGTGCAACTTGGATGTATGAATAATCACAGGAGCCGCCGATTTTTTTTTTCTTTTTTGAGGACGATCAGCCCTGAGCTAACTTCCGTGCCAATCCTCCTCTTTTTTGCTGAGGACGACAGGCCCTGAGCTAAAATCTATTGTCAATCGTCCTCCTTTTTTTTTTTCTCCTTTTTCTCCTCAAAACCCCAGTAGATAAATGTATGTCACAGTTGCACATCCTTCCAGTTGCAGTACGTGGGACGGTGCCTCAGCGTGGCCAGACAAGTGGTGCGTCGGTGCGTGCCTGGGATCCGAACCCGGGCCACCAGTAGCGGAGCGCGTGCACTCAACCGCTAAGCCACGGGGCCGGCCGCCCGCTGACATTTTTTTAAACACCTTTGTGATATTGAAAGACACAATTGCTTTCCTTGTTAATTGAGTGCTTATCATTACATGTTTTGCATATTGGAACATGGTCCTATGGAGATTAGAGAAATAAAGTTAACTCAGATGAATTAAATAATTAGTTCATTAATAAACACTCCATTAATATATTTACAAATATGAGATGGATCATAGATTCACAGAGGGTTAATCAGAAAAGACCAGAGCCTGATTTCCTTAGGTGACTGAAACAATAGGGACTCTGCCTACGTAAGAAATACAGAAGCAACTGTTGCAAATACCCTTTAAAATTACATAGGCAAACAGGATTGCTATCTTTGAAAATAGTAACATGAAACAAAAGTGTTTCTTCTGAAACACCTGCACAATTAGGGCAGAATAATACCCAAACATTTTCCAAAACAATTCAGAAGAGAGGTATTGTTATCGTATTAATTTTTTCTCCAAAATAGTGGAAAGTTTAAAATTAGTCCTAGAAGAAATGATGGAAACTTTTCCTTTACAGTGTGATAGGAATAAGCAGTAATAGAACAGCCAGCTGTCTTAAATTCTGCCAAGCCAGTCTGATTTCTTGGTATTTAAATTTACCTTCCCTGACAACTTTAATGGAGAGTTTAAAAATATAATTATGGGTTCAGTGAATACTTTTCAAATCAATTAATTTGAGAAATGTATCCTATCAAATAATTTTTCTGATAGTGCACTTCTTATGATAAAAGAGCCAAGCCAGAATTCCTTTGATGCTGGGTAAGGTAGGGACGTTATATACACCATGTCACACACCCAGATAATATTACAAAATTATCTGAGCAGTTAGTGATCATTTACTCTTCCCCATGATTTAGTAATGTCAGCCTGTTAAATTCCAGGAAAAATCCTATTGAGAGGTTAACTGGAATTCCATTAAATTTATAGCTATTTTTTGGGCAGAATTGGTATCTTTATAATACCGAGTCTTACTTTACATAAAAATCGTATTTTCTCTTCATTTATTTATGACTTTTTAAATAGTCTTCAGTAATGTTTGATCATTTTCTCTATACTGGGTTTGAAATATATTTATGTTATATTTATTTCTATATTTCTTGTTCTTTATGTTGAAAAGTATATGATTTTTGTATACTATATTCAATTTCTAAATTTTAAATTGTGTTGTATGGAAACGATCGAATTTTGCATAGCAATATTTCATTTAGTAACTTTGCTGAATGATTCTGTCTATTACATTTTTTAGTGGGTTTTCTACGTGGATAATATAAGCCACCATCATCGGCAGTGATTTCTGCCTCCTCTATTCAGAGAAGATTCCACTGTATGCTTTGGATTTAAAACTGAGCCTGGCTCCACGCACCCTACTCACATAGGAAGAAATATTTTTGCCGTTGCTCCAAACTTCCAGCCTCATCCACCTGCTTCCAGACTTGAAGTTCCGAAGACCAGAGTTCAGCATCACTCACTGCTTTATGTCTCTTTTCAATTTAGTTCCAGTGGATGCTTTTGTGTAGGAATAAGGATACGATTTTCTTAATATTCTTTATATCTTGTATTTGTTTTTATGAAGAAAAAGATTTAACACATGAGTTCACAAAACTAAAATGAGCAGGAATTCCCATGAAACTTATCACTTAAATGCTATTCAGTAATTATCAAATCTTTCCAAGGTTCCAGAATCTTTAGTATAATAGGCTTAATTTAGCATCATAATATAGCAGAAAGAGCTCTGGTTCCAATCTCAGCTTTATTACTAATTAGGTTACCTTACAAATCATGGCCTTGTCCCTAGTTAAGATTGATACTTTTTTAGCCTTCAGTTTCCCATCTGTGAAATAAGAGGAGAAATGTCTTACAGATCCTTCTAATGATTGAACATTCTATTTAAATGCTCTCAATACAAAATCTCTCAACATTTATGCCTCTTTTAATGGCACTTTAATTGAAAATCTGGAAAAACAAAGTCACTTGAAGGCAGGAAGAACTGGATTTAGGTGACATTGTTGGAAAGGTGCCCCCCCCCCACTCTGACCAACACTGAGGTTTACACGGACCCTCTAGTCCACCAAGTGTGACATCCTACAAAGAGACCTGAAAGAGAGAACTGAGACATTGTTTACGGTTGTCTTTACAAACATAAGAAGGAAAGTCCATGGGAAAGAGGTAATAGGAGTATGTTTTTACACTGTTATTATCAAAAACATTTCATTATGAAACAAGATCCAAGGGTGATTCCTATTAATCTAAAATAAACAAGTACAAGATGAACAGCTTTTGAAAATTACTATTAATTAATGAGAAATCTAGAAATATGCATGCACAATGACAGTTATATAGTACTTCAAATTGATTCAGGTTTAAGTGGATACTTAGAACCTGGATTCCACGAGAACTTGGTTATAAAAAAAGGAATCACTTTTTAAATGAATTTAAAATGAATTCATTTCATTTTGAAATGAATTTAGAAACCAAAATACAATATCAAGTAATCAGTTAAAATATCAGCAATTTATTGAACCAACACGTTTGGGAAATTGCCAGAAAAATATAAAAGACTAGAAAAATATCCATTACCGAAGTCCAAGAAAATGAAAAGATATAGTTTTCTTTTTGTAATTTACACCTCCAACATTAAACTGAAAAGCAGCATTACAGACACCTGCGTCAGTAGAGTCATTGTTTCCATGGTGCCACTTTCCATCACCTATTTTTAATAGTTTACACAACAAGATCAAGGGTGTCCCAGCTGTTATTGCCACTGTTGCTAAGCAACCTTTAAATCGGAGTTCAAGAAGACAAAGAATCATGCTTGAAAAATTTCTCAAGTGTGTTTTATGCACCCCCACCCCTGCTTTCTTCATTTTGCACCATTTTTCAATGTTTATACTCAAATGCTTGCTTTTTTTCTTCTGTAATTCAATATTCTGTATGTGAATCCACCATTCCAAGTGTTATGGGAATCAACTAAATATTTTTTGTTGATTTCCAAAATGGAATGAATATGTTCAACTACAGGCTACCTCTAACACAAAATAAACAGATTTCAAGTATTTACTTTTGTTATGAATCAGAATGGGAGGTTGTTTTAGTTCTTCATAATCTGCTGCCAGACTGTGGCATTGCTGTACCTGAGAGTCTTGTTTGTGAAATGACACATACATCAGTGGCTAGAGATTCGCTGCCTGCGGAGAATGACAATACCCTCTTGTGCATTCTGAAATCTCAGTATCATCACCTGCAAAAGACAGAGAGGTCAAATTTCTATAAAAAGCAGAACGAAAAACAGAAGTGAAGAAGTTAGGGAACTTTGAACTTGTAATTTCTGACTGATGCAAATTGCTATTAATTAAAAAGACAAAAATATTTTTCAAACATTTCTGTAAACAATGAGCTTTTTTTCCTCCCAAAGTGATTATTCAGAAACCAATGGCACATCTGTCTAGTTAAGAGGTTAGTAAACATAAATCAGCAATGTGGAAAGTAAATAAAAAAGGGAGAAAATGTCTTAGTTTTGCATTTAGTATTTATAAAAAATAGGGATTTCAGGAACTCTCAAGTCATAACCAAATATTCTTGAATAATCTACATGACAAAAAGGAATATCATGACACGATTCAGAAGTAGAGATTTGATGAACCTGCACATGTGTGTGCAACTATGTACATCTCCCAGATTAGTTGATCCAGCTGGAATTTATCCCACTGCTGAGGACAAAGCTTCTGGTCCATACCGTGCTGGCCCAATGCAGTGGTCCACACCCACCCAAATATTCAGATAGTCAGATTTTCCTCTGATCAACTTCTAACAAAACCCAAAGCCATAGTATTTTCTTCCTGAAAATTTTCATGTTCTATTTGGTTATTATTTTCTGGCTCTTATAATTCTGCTAAATATCTAGGAATCTGTTCTTGGGATGGTAGTGGTGGTTTACAAATTGCTAAAGTTCATCAAATTTAGTTAAATTATCTACTTTTTGTTTGTCCTTCTGATTTCCTCAGTACTTCTCATTTCTATTGTTTAAGAATTTTTTAATTTTCTCCTGCAAATATATGTAACTGTTAAAAATGTCAATTCACTATTATTGATCATATTTTCAACTCAAAGCTATGGATGTAATGACAATGGATTTGAGCTGGATATATGTGAATGTAACCAAAGGATCCTCAATGACAAAAAACATTCCCCCATAGGTGCATCCACATAAGTGGCAGAGAGTCGAGAGTCCAAACTCCCTGAGGACTAAGTAAATCGTGGAGTGTTGGAAATTAACCTAAGACATTCAACTGAAGTTTAGTCTGTGTGTTGCTATGACTATTAACTACGTTTGCTAAAATGCTGTGATGATAAGATTTAATAAACGATGATAAGATTTAATAAACAAGTTCTTCAATTTCACTACTCTACCTTCGCTTCACCTCCCTCTACCTCCTTTGCTATGATAATTATCTCCATTTCTACACAGCTTCAATCATCTTGCTTCCCCCATATTTTTTTCTTAGTCTGAAAACATGCTGTATTAGTTTGTTAGGGTTTCACAGCAAAGTACCACAGACAAGGTGGCTTAAACAACAGAAATTTATTTCCTCTCAGTTCTGGAGGCTGAAAGTCTAAGATCGAGGGGTCAGCAGGGTTGGTTTCTTCTGAGGGCTTCTTTCCTTGGCTTGTAGATGGCCATCTTCTCCCTGGGTCTTCACATGGTCTTCCCTTTGTTCATGTATTGTATCCTAATCTCCTCTTCTTACAAGGATAACAGTCATGTTGGATTAGGGCCCACCCTAATGACCGCGGTTAATCTCAATTGCCTCTTCAAAGACCCTGTCTCCAAATACAGTCTCATACTGAGTCACATACTGGGGATTAGAAATTCAACATAAGAATTTTGAAGGGACGCAATTAAGCCCATAACACATGCCTATATATCATTCTAAATTAAAAACTCTCCATGGAACTTCCCTCCACTCCCTCTCCAGCAAAATGATTCTACCACTCTTTCCTGAAGCATCTTCTATTTAACTCTTAACTCATTGGCTTTACTTTCTATGCTGAGAAAATTCATTCAAAATATTCCCTAACGATGTCTTCATTTTCACGGATTCTATTAAGTGTTGCATAACATTTTGTTATACATCAAATACTTCTGCTGGCTGCTTTCCCCATAACTATATACAATGGTATTTATTTTCTGTAGAGTTCTGCTTTATGCCTCAAATCTTGTGTCACTTTTCAATGTCTTTTTTTTTCTCCAGAGCTCAAACTATCACCTACTGTGGTTGGTAGTATCTAGCATGTGTTCTGACACTATTTTGTTAGGGAACTCACAATTTGATTGAAGTCTCTATATCAGAATTTCTATCGTATCCTGCAGTAAAGTTTGTTTGTTTGTTTGCTTATGAGTTTTTGGGTTGTTTTGTTCTTGTGTGTTTTGTATTTGTTTCTTTTCCTCTTTATTTTTAATAAAGATTCCAGGACTTCCTCATCGATCTATTCTTCTATACCTAGGGAGAAAGTAAACTTTCCCGAGCAATCAATGTAAAACAAGTCAAAAGTATCAGTTGACATAATACACAAATATTTATTAAATACTTTGTATACACTACCAGGAAATTTTGCAAATGCTAGCTATTGAGCAGTGACCAAAGCAGACAAGGTCCTGATTTTCATGGAGTACATAATCTGCTGGAGAGAGACAAACACTGACTAAATCCAAATAAATATCTATTATGACAGGGGGAGATAAGGGCTATTAAGACAAATAAAACAGCATCAGGAAAACATGGACTGATGCAGCAAGCTTTGTACAAAATGGCCTTAGAGCGGAGAACTAAATATATCGAAGAAATGAGTCATGCAAATATTTGGGGAAGAATATTCCAGGAAGTGCAAACAGTTTGTGCTAATTTTGGAATATCAAGGAATATGAAAAAAATGTCAAAATGGTTGAAGCACAATGAAGAGGGAATTAGGATATGCATGTTAGAATATTAGTATGCCTTAGTAATGGCTTTGGCTTTAATTTGAGTGTGAGGTGAACGTTTTGAGCAGAGGAATGATATGATGTATCTACTTTTAAATGATTACTTTACACCTCTTTCTTCTGTCCATGATGGAATTGCTTGTACCGGAACAATATTCCAAGCAAAAAAAAAAGAAAAGCTGAATAAAATGAAAAAAAAAATAGATGTCAGAGGGAGAAGGAATTGGGGAGCAGGTGAAATAGGTGAAGACATAAAAAGATGATAAGAAGCTATGAAAGTATTTACGTAAAATGGTCAAATTTAGATGCAATGAGCAGATTCCTAGAAAAACCTGATTCTCTTTAAAATGAAAAAGATATAGAAAATCTGAAGAGACACTATTTATTTAAAAAATTGAGTCTTTCAAATGTCCCGGAAGGTAATCCACAAAACCACTTCGTTTATTGGAGAATGTTTCCATATTTAAAGGAGGAGGTAACAGCAATCTTAAATAAATTCTTTCTGAGATTAGAAAAGAAGAAAGCACTCCCCAAGCCATTGTTTGAAACTGGATACATTTGTTGCTCAAATATCATTAAAAATATTGATAAAAAGGAACTCAAAAAAAGGAACTCATTTATAGGAAGATTTGTCTTCCTATAAATGCAAAAATCTTAATCAAATATTAGCAAATCAAATTCAGTTACCTATAAAAAAGAAAATACCAAGTTGCTTTTATTCCAAGAATGTAAGGTTTGCATAAAAATTGAAATTTAATCAATGCAACTCTTCTCATTCAAAAAATAAACTTTAAAAGTCATGTTATCCTCTGAATAGCTGCACAAAAAACGGATTTGATAAAATTCAACATGAATTCATTTAAAAACTCTTGGCAATCAGACAATAAAAGCATTTTTTAAAAATTTTGTTTAAACATAACTACAGAAAACCTATTTCACACATTATATTTAATAAAGAAAATTGTAAGCATTACCCTGAGGTCAGGAATGCAATAGGATATATCCTATCACCGTTTCCAGGCACTATTGTACAAGTCTTTGTCATACAAGAAAGCAACTAAAATAAGTGAAATGTGTAAGGATTAGGAAGGAAGAAATAAAATTAATTTTTCACAAAGGATATGGTCATAAATATAGACATTCCTGGGAATTTACAAGTTATTAGATAAATAAGTGAATTTAGCAAATTAGATAGAAGGCCAATTTGAATAAGTTATCTATCAGCAACAGACAAAAATAAACTAAAATTTAAAAATGAATCAACCTATAATGTCCTTGCCAGTCATTAAATATCTAGCAATAGGGGCCAGCCCCATGGCATAGCGGTTAAGTGTGCGCACTCGGCTGCTGGTGGCCCAGATTCGGATTCTGGAGATGCACCGATGCACTGCTTGTCAGGCCATGCTGTGGCGGAGTCCCACATAAAGTGGAGGAAGATGGGCACGGATGTTACCTCAGGGCCAGTCTTCCTTGGCAAAAAGAGGAGGATTGGCATTGGATGTTAGCTCAGGGCTGATCTTCCTCACCAAAAAAAAAAAAAAAAAAACCTAACAATAAATTTAATGGAAAATGAATTGATATGTATACAGAAATTAGAAAATATTATTGAGCTAAACTACAGAAGACCTAAATAAAAAGAGGAGTAACTGTTCATAGATTTGTAGATTTAATGTTGTTAATATTTCCACTCTTCTTAAATTGATTTATATAGTCAGTGAAATACTAATGAAAAGAAATATTAACAGCTACTCTCAAATTATACATAAAAAATTCATTCTAAACAGATTATAGATCTAAATATAAAAAGTTATAAACAGTAAGGCTGTTAGACAAAAATATAGGTGAATCTTATTTTGACTTTGTAGTAGGCAATATTTAATAAAGAGGACACAAATATCAATAAAAATAAAGGAAAAAGTATAATTTTGACTATATTTATACCTTTGACAGAGTGACAACACAAGCCATAGACTGAGAGAAAATGTTTGCACTACACAATTCTGACAAAGCAGTCATATCCAGAATATTTAAATAACCTGTACAAAATAATTGTTAATTCTACAGAAATTGGGCACAAGTCTTGCACAGGCACTTAAAATAAAGGATATCAAATGGACAACGGACATACATAAAGATGCTCAACTTCAATAGTGATTAAAGAAATGTACATAAAATGGCAATTAGATACTAACAATCAGTACCTGTAACAGCAAAAAAAAAAAAAAGACAAAGTACCAAGTGTTGGCCAGAACATGTCTCAGGTGAAGACTTCATACACTGCCGATGGGTATGCAAATCTACACACCTCTTCAGAAGTCTTCTGGCCCTCATCTACTAGAGTTGATCTCGTGCATACACTCCAATTTCACCTTAGGATATATACGTAGGATAAAAGAAAAAATATTCATGCTAGCACTATTTGTAAGAGCTCCAACTTGGAAAAAATCCAAATAATAGACGGGTATACAAATGTGGTATCTTTATACATTGGAATACTGTATAGCAATGAGAACATTAACTCTTGGGGAAAAATTTGGAGATTTAGGAAAAGAAATAGAGAATTTGATTTTGGATATAGGAAATTAACAAGCCTATTAGGCACCCAAGCAAACATTATTTGGCTATAAGAGACTGAATTTCAGGGCAAAGATTGGTAATTGAGATATAAATTTGGAAGTCATCACTTTTTGAATGGGGTAACAGTCATGAGACTGGACAAAATCAGCTAGTGAATTAGACAGAGATAATGGCTAAGGATTGAACTTGGGGCATTCCTGAATTTAGATTCAATAAGATAAGCAAAAACCGGCAAAGAACGTTTAGAAGAAATGAACCAAGAGGGATGTCTGATATCATATGAATAAAATGTTTCAAGAAGTGAGTGATCCCCTATTTCAGGTGTATCCTTTAAGTTATTAGGATTGGGACTGAGAATTGAGTTTCAAATTTGGCAATAAAGATATCATTGGGGATTTTAACAAGAGTTGTTCATGTTGAGTGGTAGGAGTAAAATCTGAATCGGCGACGGTGCAAGAAAGAATGAGAGGAGAGGAAGCAGAGAAAGTGAGTAAAACAATACTTTTGATCATTTTGCTATAAACAAAAGCTAAGAATCAGAGTTGAATTTTTTGGGGGGAGGGTACATGATGGGGTTTTTAAAAAATTTTTTTTAAGATTGGAAATGTGTATAGGTGACAAAAATAATCTAGTAGATAGGAGAACATGATGATGGAATGGGAAAGGTTAATTGCAGAAGCAACATTCTTAAGTAGATGAGAGGGAATCCAGAGTCCATGGTGGAGGATTTGGCTTTAGGTAGGATCAGAAACATTTTGATTTACGTAACAGAAGGGAAGGCAAAATATACGGATATGGATGCAGGTACTGGACATAGACCACGTGGGGTATGTAGAAGACAGAATTAATTCAACATCCTTATTTCCCACTGTCATTACCCAGCATTCTCCATATTACATGGAAAGTTTAAAATTTTAAAATATGGAACATAGTGTAGATCGATATTCATTCCAAGTTTGTTTTAGCCGCGTAGTTTCCCAAGCAAACAATAGATAATTATCCGTTGAGCGCATATGCAGAAAAAAAAGAAATCCAACCTGTTTAAAAATTATATTCACTCTCACTGAGCAAAATCCCATAAGATTTTTGATGACATTCTGCAGCAAATTCCTGTAATTAGTTATATATGTAACTCTTCTTCTCAAGTCAGTTATGTATGCTATTTTTATGACCACATTGAAATTAAATTTCATTAACTCAGCAAAGAAAGCATCAATGAGAGATGTGGCCAATGGATGTAGAATTTCAGAGAATAATTCTCTCCTTCCAGCATAGCATCACATCTTCTGTTAGCAAAGAATATAAAATAGAAACTCCTTCAGCTGGAGAATAGAAGTATTTGGAGGTTAGGAGCCTCTGCAAATTGTCTGCATATTCCACGATATAACCCATGTATTTCATTCATAGTACATCCTAATCAGCACCCTAATTTTTAGATAACAAACCTGGCTGAATTGTGTTCTACTTTAACCTCTGCAATATTTCAGCAACATTTAGAATCAGTCTCTGAATTTGCATTTTATCCCTGTTATTCCTATCGCCAAAAGAGTCAGAATTTTTTTTTGCCCTACTTAGAATCCAACTTAAGTTTCATTCCACTCTTTGATGCAAGAATCTCAAAATTTGGCCTTGTAATTCTTAATGTTAAATATTCCAATGTATCTGAAGCAATTATTTCTCTCCAGGGTTCTGCCATTGCTTGTATCCTCTAAAAACTGGCATCTGGAAGCAGCTACATTTTCCACAGAGCTTCAGCGGGAATACAACCTCGGGGATTTAGAAACCGAGATTTGACTGGATATTTTACCATGTCAATCCTGGCTACGACATTACCAACCAGCGGGTGTTTTCTTCCTTACTGCCCACTCTTGCTCTGCTGAAGAATTCTAGAACCATGCCTTTCACTCAGTATCAATTGCCTGCGATCCGCTCTCAGGTAGTAGCTTCTGCATTACTTTAGTTCATTTATTCCTTTAACTCATTTGAGTGTGATGCACGAGAAACCAACTGAATAAAATAAGGGAGTATTTGGATAATAAGATCTTCCTGGAAAAGTTCTCGGGTCGATCATAAAATCCAAAAAAAGAGCTGAAGAAACAACTCCTGAGAAGAGCGAGGAGAAGAGACGATCTGGGAAATTCACCAGCGGGAGTTTGATGCTAACTTCCTTTCCAGATTGTCATGAAGCAACCCTAACGGCCTTAACTCGCTGCGTGTTGTCCCACAACTTTCAAATTTCTGAAGGACAAACTATAATTGACACAGCATGAGTCATATGCTTGTGTTTATAACCAGGCAAGAAGAGGCCAATTGAAATGAAGGGGGAAGACAAAAGACAAAATGATGGTGGCATTCTCTAAACTTTTCAGGATAGCAGCTGTTACATTAACAGATATATCACAAACATCCCACCTCTAACCACAGGCTCCCCACCCACCACCCTGGCCATATATCTGGTAAAACATATACCAATCACAAACATTTATCAATCATAGGCATAAATGAAGGTGATGAAACCAGTTATCACCTACTGGCTATTGGCTGCTAATCAAGCACTTTTGAAAGGTTGAAAAATGCCTTTCCTCCAGGACTTTAAACTTTTGCAAATGTTAATTAATATACTAGAGTACTTCACGTCATAATTATTAGACAGAAGAACAGCCTGTATTCATTTATTTATGAGCATCTTTCTCTTATAAAGAAATAGAGAAATACTAAGACTTAGGCATCATCCCAAGATCATACAGCAACTGAGATTCAACCTTTATGTACTACTTATTTCCCTATCTCAAACTGCCATTGTATTAGCCTTCAAAGAAAGTTGCAGAAAAATATAAGCATAAGAAAGGAATAATATAAGGGTTAATTTTACCAAATAATATACGTATTTTTTTTTCTTTTTTATCAGCTGAAAGCAGCATAATAGTGTTATTCCTCCTGGTGTTTCTCAACCAGACTCCTTTGCATGATAAAACAATTTTACTCTCATTGGCCTATTGTAGCATTTAAGTTCATTCCCATCCATCTATATTCCAAATGTGCACCGTAGAGGCTTACTTCTCTATCCATCTGCTGCAGCAATCCCTTTCTGTCCATGCTAATGATAGAAGAAGGATATAAAAAAGGGTCATGTGGTTGTTTTAGTTTAGTTTTGTTTTGCAATGCAGAGGCATTTGGAGCAGCAGGTCAATGAATACCGGGAACTGTATCTTTTTGACACATGAGACCTTTGCAGAATGAATCAAAGTTAAATCCCATGAATAAATGCTAGTGTTTAATAATCATTCCATTTATGGAAGTTTTATTATGAATTCATAAAAGCAAGGACAACATTTCCTTGCTGGTCCACAAATCCCCATCATAAGCGAGGCAATCTTGAATAAACTGAGCTGGAGTATGTAGCCTGCTTGGCAGTTGCTAGTATTTAAATATGGATAGGAGAAGCAAAGACTGGGAGAAGTTGTCCTAAAGCAAGCAAATGACAGCTCCTACAAATAAAGGGAAAAATGTTAAAACAATAAACAAAAGAGAAACAATTACTTGCTCATTACAAACATGTCATATTGCATTCTTTAGTTTGATTGTGGAAAATTAGCCATTGACTACCAGGAACAATTGATTTTCCTTCACAGCTGTTTTCTAATTACATCTGAACGTTGAAAATTCTAGTGCAGCCATTCAGCTGTACAAACAGAATGCTCTTTTCTTCTTGTGGCTGTTGCCGCAGGCTCGGCCCAGCAGCATGGCTATAGTTAGATGTTCTCCACTGTATGTCTGTGGTGTTTGTATTGTAAGCCATGCTTTTCAGGGATGTTATAAGATGTTTAATTTACATAGGGCTGGACTTGGTGTACAAGCTGTTTGCCCAGATGCTATTACATAGCTCTCTCTTTCTTTTTACCACCACCATCAAAACAAGGGAAAAAAGAACATAGATAGCTTAAATCGGTACATCCGTTTCTTAGTCACTGCATAGTCGTCAATTGGATCTATTTTTGTCATTGTGGTTTCTGATGAGTGTTTTGGCATAGTCTTGCTGGGAGGGTGGAGGGTGATGGGCAGTTTCCTGTCAGTTGATTCTGTGGGTAAATTCTAAGCAAAGAGCATGGAGATTATTAACAGGCAGGATTCTAAGGTTTCAGAGAAGCAATTGAAATTTTGGATGCTTCTCCTAAGCGCTTCAGAATTTCTCCCAAAATGATCTCAGTCTTAAATGAGGCCAGAAATGTGAAACATGCCCTTGAGAGTTTTCTAGGACTTGTGGTTAGTGAATTCTGGAGAAAGAGTTAAGCTGCTTCCTTCAGAGATTAGGGTCTCTAATTAATTCTTGCCAAAATTTAGGTGAAATCAGTAATGTTGACAATTATACAAGAATGAAATGAAATCTTAAAATGTTTATTTTTTTTCCAGTAACACAGTTTTAAAAAAAAATCATTTAACTTTTCAAGTCAGGGTTATTTCAGCAAGAGCTGGTCTCTTTGTTGTTATTTCTCAAATATTTGCCCTCCAACTTGGAGGTAACCTTAACCACAAACCTGTTAACTGGATGGCGATTTTTTTTCTAGTCTTGAATGAGAACACTAACCTCTGTAGTTCAAGTGATATAGTGTAACTTGACACTTGCTATTTAATTTAGAAGACTCGAAGAGTCCACAGTAGTCCATCTTATCTTAACATTTCATTTGTCAAGATTAAGGTCAGGGTGATATTTTTGTCTCATTTTTTCATTTTTGTTTCTAATTTTGGATAAATTTCATTTGTGACTTTTATAGTATAAATAAAGTATAAGAAGAAGTAAAACAATATAAAAGTAAATTGTCAAGGGAAAACCAGAGCCAGACAGTAGTTAAAGTGGAAAAAAACAGATTTTACTCAGGAACTATTACAATAGGGGAAAAGAGACCTCAGTATAGAACTGGGCCCAATTCCAAATACAACATGGGCAAGGAGTAGGTTGAGGGGGTGTATGAATGGAAAGTTACTGAGAAGAAACATCAGGGTAAGTGGGGATTCTGGCTTAACAGACCTAGAACAATTCTTGCTACAGGCAGGCTGGAGTGATCAGATATCATTTGAGGGATGGTAGGAGATGAGGAATTTGATCAGGTATCGAGAGTGAGCAGATATCAGGGGTAGGGGATTCTCACTAAACTGACTTAGCAGGATTCTTGCTAAATCTGGGCTCTTGGGGACACGTCCTAGGATGAGGCCTAGTCAGGCTCAGAGGAGCCAGTCTAGAATTTGATCAAGGAGAGAGTCTTTGTCAAAATATATTGACATCATATTTCATTACATATTTTCTCAATTTTTGACATTGCAAAAGATGAAAATCATTAGCATCAAGTTTTTGAAACTCTAAAAAAGAATTTTTGAAACAATGAGAAAAAACAATGAGAGCTTTGGGTATGATGGAGATACAGAGTTAATTTAATAGGATCAATTTAAAAATAATTGGAATTTTTCTTACATAACCATGTAAATCATTAATAAAACAAGCATTTACTAGCAGCATCAAGGAATGCCAAATATCCACTACTGAATAGTTGGGTTCAGTCATTAAAATTGAAGGCGCTATAAGTATCTCACATCTAAAAGTTTTTAAGACACAGAACTAGAGGCCAATACAACTGTTGTGGGGGGGATGAAGGTCAGAAAGACTGCTTTCACCAAAATCTTAAGTGAAAGAATTTCATTAAGCCATTCATGATTTCAGCTGCTACCACACCTCAGAGGATAATTATCAGCAGGATTTCCAAAATCCCTGGACAAAAACCCACGTCCGTCATCTTCCAGAGCTCATACATTCGTTCTCCATTACCACCCGAGAGCAATGGCTTCTGCTCTCATACAGTCTCATGAGATTGCCTCTCATCAGCTGAATGTAACTGAACCCTGATGGCAAAGAACGTCAGGATTTGTAGCTTCCAGTCTGTATGCCCCTGCGGAATGGGAAGTAACTTAGAAAGCTTGACATGATTATGTAACAACAATGTCTGGAAGCACTACATTTAAATACAACAGGAATCAATCCCTAAAAGCAATCAAGTAATAGCAACATTGATGGTATCTCATGTACAGCTGTTCAATGTGATAATCACTGAATTTTTCCTTATCATATAATTGTTTTTTCTACAGACTTACTATACATCAACTATTCAACAATAGCAGCAACAATAAACTCCAAAGGAGAGAGGTAGAGCATAAAACCATGTGGTTGACTTCTCTTTTCTTCTCCTCTTCCTTTTACCAAAACAACAACAGTAAACAAGCAAATAACTCCAATTTTGAAATGGCAATATGTCTGATATGGCATGAAATGAGAAAGAGCTTCTACATTGTGCTAATGCTCTTGATGAGGAAAACAGAGAAAGAATGTCTATTAATTGACAGGCAATATACATATCACAGTGTGCAGTTTGGACCTTTAAGTTTGTTCTGGGGCTAGGTGAAGATGAATTATGTGATAGGTGGAAGCAAAGAACATGTATGTTCAGCATTCTCCAGATGGCAGATCTGGGGCTAACGTGTGGATATTACAAGAATACATGGGCCAATATTAGGCCCATATTAGGAAGACTTTCTAAATATCAAGTAATTCAGTAATTCACGGCTTTGTGTGCCTAGAAATAGAGTATGATTTTGGTACATTGCCAAGAACACATAGCAACAACTCTTGCATTGGATAGTTATAGTGGATAATCTTAAAGTTTTCTTCTAAATCTTATATTTTAGATATGATTACAGTTCATAATAAATTCTTAGAAGCCAAGATTAAGATTAAAAATAATTTGAGGCCAGCCCCACAGTGGCGCAGTGGTTAAGTTCGCATGCTCTGCTTCGGTGGCCTGGGGTTCGCAGGTTCAGATCCTGGGTGCAGACCTATGCACCACTCATCAAGCCATGGTGTGGCAGAGTCCCACATATAGAGTAGAGGAAGATGGGTATGGATGTTAGCCCAAGGCCAATCTTCCTCAGGAAAAAGAGAAAGATTGGCAACGGATGTTAGCTTAGGGCTGATCTACCTCACCAAAAAAAAAAAAGATTAAAAATAATTTATTTGTATATAATTTTAAAAGCCTCTTAGTAATCAGTGAGTGATACATTCCTTGTAACTTATTCTAATAAGAAATCTTTAAAATAGAAGGTGACTATGTTATGGACTAAATGTTTGAGTTCCCATAAAATTCAACATGTTGAAGCTCTAACCTCCAGTGTGAGTGTACTTAGAGTTGGGGCCTTTTAGGAGGTAATTAAGGTTAAATGAGATCTTAAGGGTAGACCTCTGATCTGATAGAATTAGTGTCTTTTTAGAAAGAGACACCACAGAGACCATTATCCTCCCACTCTTTTTCTCTTTCTCTTTCCCTCCCACCTCAGCACGTAGGAATAAGTCACGTGAGCACTAAGCACGAAGGTGCTATTTGCAACCCAAGGGGAGAGATCTCATCAGACTCTTGATCTTGGACTTCCAGTCTCCAGAATTATGAGAAAATAAATTTGTTTTGTTTAAGCCACCCAGTCCATGGTATTTTGTTATGGCAGTCTGAGCAAACTAATACAGAGTATAATAAAATTGAATTGCTGATTCACCAAATCAAATACAATACTTACTTTCTGCTTGGTTTGTTGGAATTGCCTGGGAATGGACATTACCATCGTCACTCACTCAGAATTTGATATCTGTATTTATATCCAAGCATGCATTTAATTTCGTTGCTTGGTGGTCATTGGAATGTGCACTCTACACTTACACCGAATTGTGATACTCCGTGTATTGACCCCATAAAAGGAGATATCACTAATTTGATTTAAGAATTAATTTCTCCAATTTAGGGAACATTAAACTGATGCAAATTCTCAATTCTTCTAGATGAAGAAATAAACTCTTGATTTATTTTGCTAAGATAGTATGAAAATAAAATGAAACAGCCTCAATTTTGCTAAATTTTCACCATTACAAACCATGATGCAATGAACATCCTTATAATCCGTGTTAGTTTGAGTGCCACCTCCCAAATACACCTGAGTCAAGGGTTCGGATACAGACTATTTATTTTGGAGGAGATCCCAGGCACCACAAATGAGGAAACAGGGAAAGGAAATCAGGAAAGAGAGAATGGGCCATAAAGTTTGTCTTAACAAGCTGAATACCCCAGTGAGCAATGGGGATGCAAACCCACTGGGGGTTGTGTAGAACACGCCTCAAGATTATTCTACCAGAGTATGAGGAGGCTGGAGCTTTTAGCCACTGCATCTCCATCCCCTGCATTGAGAGTTGCCCTCAGCAGTGTTAACACAGGCACTTCCTGATTTCTCCCACGTCCATCATTTATGTCCCATTTGTTTCCAGAGAAAGGGTTCCAACAGAGAAGGGGGACCCATACACATGAGGTTAGAGTCTAACAGCAGGTCAGTAGCTATTTACAGAAGTAGGTGAACTCAGTAGGCCAAAGGGACATGGGCAAAGCATCAACAGTACCTACTCAATCCTTAGGCACGTACGTAAGGGTTTCTCTAGGGCACATACCTAGTGTTGCTTCCGTTGAGCTGTCTTATGGCTGCATCTTCAGCCTCACCAGATACTGTCAAACTGCTCCTCAGGTTGATGCTGTCCAAAGACAATTCTGCAAGAAATATAAAAAGTTCCAATGGCTTGACCTTTTCACCAATATTTGCTAGTGTGAAGATTTTAAATTTCTTGCCAATTTGTTATCGTCAATTAGTATCTTACTGTATGTTAGCTTGTAATTCCCTGATTACTGGTGAATTGACCTTCTTTTCACATATTTAATTGCCATTTACATTTTCTTCTTTTCTGATTTGCCATTTGTATGTTCTTCCATTTTGGAAGGGTTGTTTTTCTTATCAATTTGTTAGTCCTTCATATACCTTAAGTTTCCAATGCATTTCCATTTTTTTTTCATTTATTGCTGGTGGGAATATAAAATGGTACAGGCACTCTGGAGGAAAAAAAAACAAAAAACTGCACATACATTTACCATATGACTCAGCAATCACACTTCTGGGCATTTAACTCAGAGATATGAAAACTGATGTCCACACAAAAAACTGTGTAGCTTTATATTTTCATAGTAGCTTTATTTGTAATATTCAAAACAGAAATAACTCAATTGACCTAAAATGTATGTATGGTTAAACAAATGGTGGTAAATTCATACCATGGAATACTAAACAGTAACAATAAAGAACAAACTATTGATACGTGCAACAATTTGGATGGATTTCAAGGGCATTCTTTTCAGTGAAAAATCTTGTATCAAAAGATAACATAGTGTGCAATTCTATTTATATAACATTCTTGAATGACACAAGTATATAGACTGGGAACAAACTAGTGGTTTTCAAGGGTTAGGGATATTGGAGGGGGGGATGTGACTTTTAATAAAGGGACAGCACAAGGGAGATCTTTGTGGATGGAATGGTTTTCATCATGATTTTGGTGGTGGTTACATGAATCTACATGTTATAAAGTTATATAGATCTATAGACTCATTGCACCAATGTTAATTTTCTGGTTGTGGTATGGTACTATAGTTAGGTAAGGTATAACCATCTAGGGTAACTGGGTGAAAGATACACAGAACCTCTGCGTACTATCCTTTATCTTTGCAACTTCTTGTTAAAATATAATTTGTTCTAAGTAAAACATTTTTTTAAAAAAGTGAAAAAAGAAAAAGAAACTGCAAGACTAACTGAAAATGTGGTTGTGCCATTTTGCATTCCCACCAAAAATGGATGAGTTTTTCTTTCAGCGCAATAAAAATATCATTCCATTGTATTTTTGTTTTGGTGGTTTCAAGTGAGAAGTCTCATATATTCTTACCCTTGTTTCTTTCTAAGCAATGTGTGTTTTTTTTTCTACTTGCCTTTAAGTTTTTCTCTTTGTTTTTGTATTTGCAGTTTGAATGTGATATACATAGGTTTTTATTTTTTGTTGTTTTTGTTTTTATATTTATCCTCCTTCTTGCTCTCTGAGAATACTGACTATTTTGTTTGGTGTCTGTCACTAATTTGGAACATTCTTGACCAGTATTTCTTCAAGTATATTTTCATCCTTATTCTCTTTTTTTTTCTTCTGGAGTGCCAGCTAGACTTTGCTAGACTGTATAATATTAATATTGTTCCACAGGTCTTGAATGCTCTGTCCTATCTTTTTTTTCCACTTTTTTCCTTTGCATTTAGTTTTCCCCCCTCTTTGGAAATTTCTATTGACCTATGTTTAAACTGGCTGATTCTTTCCTAGGCTGTTTTCCTAGTCTGTTTGAAGTCTACTGATGAGCCTGTGTAAAACACTCTTAATCTTTTTTAATGTTTTTTTTTTATTTCCATTATTTTAATTTAAAACTTTCCTATAGTTTCCATCTCTCTGCTAAAATTACCAATCTGATTGTTCATGTTGTCTATCTTTTCCATTAGAGACTTTAACATTCTAATCATAGTTATTTTAAAACGTCTTTCTGAGAATTCCAAAATCTGTATCATATCTAAATATGGTTCTGATAATTGTTAAGTTTCTTTAGATTGTGAATGTTATTGTCTTTTCATATGCTGCATACATTTTTGTTGACAGTTGAAAATGTTGTATGATAGGTTGTCAATACTGAGGGAAGTATATATATTGCCAGCCTTTCTGTCAGGATTTTAGGCTTATCATGTGAGGTGTGCTTTCACCTAGACAGAAGTTAGTCCTGGTTTGAAGTTTGCTAGATTTTGAGTATTCATTCTTGACTTTGGGTCTTCTCTTCGTGCTGCCCCTCAGGAGACTTTCTTACCACGCTCCCAGCTCTGTTCCAATATTATGCGTACTCAACGCTTGTGGTGGTTGTCCTCTTTCAGGGGAGTGGAAGAAGAGACGTGAGTTCTCTGATGTTCTGAAAATGGGTCTCGGGGATATGGCCTTCAGAAACGTTCCTGCCTCTCCTCCAGATATATGTTGGCTCCATTCCCTCTCCCAGGATTACAGGTGTTTTTTTCCTCCTGTTCCCCAATCCCCACCTACAGTAGGTTCCCACCAGTGCCCTCAGGTTATGATTTTCTTGTCCTTCACTCTGAAGATTAAATATTTTGTTCCAAAGAGAAGATAGGGACATGGGTTCAGGACCAATTTTGACAGTGGCTGCTATTCTCATCCCCCAGCCAGCACCATGAGAGAAGCCTTCTCATGGTTTTCCCAAATAGTCCTCTGAGCATCTCTCAGTATTCCTGGAGGAAAAATTCGCAACAGGGTGGACATTCCCCTATGTCTGTGGCCCCCATTTGGCCTTTAGCAGTATATTAGAAATTTCTAGCTGGTTCTTCTTATTGGCTTGGATGGTATTATGTGGTGTCTGTGCCCAGCATGAAACACTCAAGTTCTGTTTCTCTGAGCAGACCTCTGTCTCTAGATTTTGGGGTAGCTGTTTATCCTGTGATCTCAGTCTCTTATAATTTTGAGAAGAGTATTAATTTGCAATTTGTCTTTCCACTTTCTTGTTGTGTGAGAGCTACCCTCTTTTCATCTTTCTACATTCTGAGTTGGAACTAAAATACTGATTATTTAAAACTGAAAATTACTAAGAGATTATATTGGGTCCAATTTTATCATTTACCAATTAGAAAACTGAGATGCTAGAGTTTTCATGCAAAAATATAGCTAGTTACTGGGGGAAAAAGGCCAGAATCTAAGATTTCTGAATCTCAATCCAATATATTTCATATCAAACAACATTGTATCTCATTTTCCTTTTACCCTTTCTGTTATTGATGGAGTCTTGTAAGATAAATAAATCTTGAAATCACTGCTGAAAACCTTTAATTTTGTACTTGCATTACCCATAGATATGACTTAAGGAACACACAGAATTTTAATGGGATAGCAGACATAGAGTACCAAAGTTCAATGTCAGGGATTTTGTGCCATGTTGTTTCATTGGTGTGAAAAAATACACAGCCATTATACATTTTAATAACTTTTGTAACAGATTATTTCTGAGAAGTATGACTAAGATTTTTAAGAGCCTATAAATCAGAAATTATCTTTATATCCAATACTAATCATTCCCAGTGAACCATGACAGTCATTATATTTAGATTTTTATATTTTGTACCTTCATTGATGAAAATACAAAATAGTAAGACATTTGTTCTTACGTAATTATATTTTCAGTTATTAAAAACTACTAAACAATTATTCATCCCTTTCTACCTTTAGGGGGAAAAAATTCCCCAAAGTGCCTCTAAACATTTCTAAATAATCATTACAGATATTTATTCTATATTCAAGTTCAGTTTTCTTTTTTTTAATTGAGTTTTGGTTTGCTTTACAAGCAAAGCCTATTCACTATTGCCCTAATAATAATGGTTAAGAAATAAATCATATATTTTTTAAAGAAATCTGCAGTGTGGCTTTGGGGTAAATATAATCATCTGGATCAATGGGAATAGATTATAGAGTCTAAATGAGACATATATGGTCAATTTATTTCCCACAAAGGTGCCAAGAAAATGAAGAAGGGGTAGTCTTTACCAAAAAAAAAGTTTTGAAAATATTATATGTTTGTATCCATCCCATAACTCAGACAATAGACAAAAAATAACTCTACACGGATCATGGAGATGAAGGCAAGAAGTCAAACTATAAAGTTTCTAGAAGAAAAGAGAGAAGAAAAAAAAATTCGTGTCCTTGGTTTGTGCTTATGGATGTAATGTGTAAAGATTCTTTACATAGAATACAAAATTTTGGACTTCATCACCATTAAACTTCTGCTCTTCAAAACACACGGTTAAGAAAATGCAAAATCAATTCAGAGACTGGGAGAAAATACTTACAAATCATATACCTGCTAAAGAATTGTTATTCAAAGTATATAGAGAGCTCCTCAATAGTAATAAGAGTTCTCATTAGTTGAACAAACAATAAAACGAGTAAAATATTTTACTGGGCAATTTACCAAGGAAAATATTCAAATGGAAAATAAGTACATTAAAAAGATACCCAGCACTGTTAGTCATTAGGGACATATGAATTAAAACCGTGATGAGATACCCGTGCAGCCAGCAGATGGCTAAAACTAGAGTCTGAAGACAGCAAGTATGGGTGAGAACAAGGAGCCACTGGAACTCCTGTACATTGTTGGCGACAATGCAAAAATTAATTTTGGTGGGTTCCTGTAAAATGTATCACAGAGTTATATTTTTACCTATCACCTGACTCAGAATTCCACCATAGGTGTACACTGAAGACAATGAGTGTATGTTCACAAAAAGATCTGTCCTCAAATGTTTATAGCAGATATATGCATAAAAGCCCAAAACTATGATAAAGTCACTCAATTCAAACGAATCTCAAAAGAATTATTCTAAGTGAAAAAACATACAGAAAAGATAATGTAATGTATAATCCCTTTCATGTAAATTTGCAAAAAGACATATCTATAGTAACAGAAATTGGATCCCTGCTTGCCATAGATGGGACTGGGGGGATGGAATTAACCACAAAGAGCCTCCAGGGAACTAGTTCAGGTGATGAAGATATTTTCTACTATGATTATGGTGGTAGCCTTGCACTATAATTATTTGTCAAAGCTCACCCAATCTTACACCTAAAACCAATGAAATTCCTGATACGTAAATTATACCTAAATAAAACTGATTTTTAAAAGTATGCTACACAATGGCAATAAATGGAGAAAAGATAGTCTTTTCAACAAATGGTACTGGAATAACTGGACATCCACATGCAAAACAATGGATCTAGGGACAGTCATTGCACTCTTCATAAAAATTAACTCAAAGTGGGGGCCAGCCTGGCGGCATAGCGGTTAAGTTCGCACGTTCTGCTTTGGCAGCTTGGGGTTTGGTTTGGATCCTGGGCGCAGACCTACGCACCGCTTATCAAGCCATGCTGTGGCGGCGCCCCATATAAAAAGTAGAGGAGGATGGGCACGGATGTTAGCCCAGGGCTAATCTCCCTCAAAAAAAAAAATAAATAAATAACTCAAAATGGATCGTATACCTAAATGTAAAATGCAAAACTATCAAACACCTAGAAGATAACACAGGAGAAAATCTAGATAAGCTTGGATATGGCTATGACTTTTTATTTTTGTTGAAGTATAATTGACATACAATATCCTATTAGTTTCAAGTGTATATCATAGTGATTTGATATTTATATACATTATGAAATGATCACCACAATAAATCAAGTTACCATCTGTCACCATACAAAGTTTCTACAGTATTGTTGACTATATTCCCTATTCTGTTCATTACAGCCCCACGACATGTTTATTTTATAACTGGAAGTTTACCACCTAATCCCCTTCACCTATTTTGCCTGCTCCCCAATTCCTTCCCCCTCTTGTACCTACTAGTTTGTTTCCTGTATCTATGAGTCTGCTTCTGTTTAGTTTTGTCTGTTTTGCTTTTTAGATTCCACATATAAGTAAAGTAGATCTGTATTCTATTTTCTGCTGTGGTTGTTGATAATCTCTTAGAGATTATAAATGGCTATGATATACAGAAAAATCAAATGTTTCAAAAAGGAAGGCAAAACTACTTTAAACATTATTGGTAACATGAAATAAGATGAGAAAATTATAAAAAAGAACCAAAGGCAAACCATTTTTATAAAAATCTAATACTTGTATTGGAAATAAAGAATTCAGTAGAAGGATTTTATAACAGAATAATACAGCCAAAAGCAGTATCATATTGCAATAGAATATTGTTTAATAACTCTCCCAGAAATCATTAGAAAAGAATAAAAAATTATGGAAAGCATACGAACATGAGGTCTGCATAGGATAGAAATAGACAAGCAACTCTCTAAAATAAGAGTCCTAAAATGAGTTTAAATATATATGGAGCAGAAGAAATATTTGAAGCAGGAAATATTGAACAGATCCAAATATTAGAGAGAGAGAAAATATCTCATATTAAAAAGTCTCATAGAATAAAGAGAGGATCTTTTAAAAAGCCACAACCAGACACGTAACAGTGAAACTAAGATTGTCCAAAATAATAAAAAAAAAATCTGATCAAATCAATATTAGAATTATACGTAGTGCTAAGGGCAAGAAGACAACGGAGTAATCTTTTCAAGGTGTAAAAGATAAAGAACTGTATGATACTCTTATTTTTATGGCAAACTAAACTGAGATTTAAAATAAAAATGTAATTAAAGATATCTCAGGAATTTTATCAAACAAAAAACAGTTATTGGGGGATATTTTATTGAATAGATATAAATGAACCGAGAAAATGCTAAATTAAATATGCAAAATGAGAGAGAGTGAACAATGTAATAAAGATTATTGTCATCTAAAAAGAGCAAGAATAAAAATGAAAAGGAATGGAAATTATAGTCATATCATTGTAGATTAAAACCTCAAGGGATATCAATATTGTGAGATGGAGTTATGAGTGGGATAAAGAGAATCTTAAAGTAATACTAATCTTGTTCAAGAGAAAGATATAGAAGTCAATGACTGAAAAATTACAAGGGAATCCAAACACAAATACAGTTTCAATAAGTTACAAATAACCACCAGACTTAAAAATACGTGTAATATTTTCAAATCAGCAGAAGAAAATTTTATCTCTTCTTAAACTGAGAAAGAGTGCATTGAATATAAAATATGAGACATAAATCTTAATATAGTTGTGATTATTAAAAATGTAAGTCAATTACATTTAATGATGCAAAGGGTGAAGGCCTCTCCTACAGTGGCTGGCCAAGACACCTACACACAGACTCTCCACGTGGCTTTGGCTTCTTCACAACACATATTGCCTGGTAGCTCAGGGCTGCAAAGGCAAGTACTCCAAGATAATCAGATGGAAGCCACAATGCCTTTTATGACCCACCCTTAGATGCACCATAATCTTATTATTGCTGCTATACTAACAAGCCTGCCCAGATTAACAGGAAGAGAATATAGACCCCAACTCTCAATGGCAGTGGAGTCAAAATCACATCATAAGAAGAGTATAGGCTATAGGAGATATTATAGTAACCATCTTTGGAAAATACAGTCTGTAAGTCAGCATTCTAACCAAAACAATCCACCTCCCTCTCACATACAAAATACAGCAATGCCTGCCCCCCAAACTCCTGGCTTTATTCTATTACAACATCAGTTCATTAATGTCCAGGATCTCCTCAGGTAGGTCTGGTTCAACTACAGATGAGATTCCTCAGGTCCCATACCTGTGTAGAGCTCCTTGAATACAATTTCTCTCTAACTGATGACCTGTGAACTAAGGGAACAGGTTATACGTTCCCCACATAGGCAGCATACAATGATGTGACAGGCATAGGATAGCTGACATAGACACTCCCATTCGAAAACAGGAGGTACAACGGTTACCGATCCGTAGAATCTTCAGAATCCAGCCAGGTGCACGTGGCCAGTTCATTGCTTAGGGCTAAATCTTTCTGCCTGCGACTTCTCAGTGGCTCTGAGCTCTTGATTTTGTCCTCTGAGGCATCTTTCTTTTTCCATAAGAAATGACCTATGTTTGCAGCTGAGTGCTATTCTCAGCCTGCTTCCAGCCTGGATTTCTTAAAAGAGTATAAAAATCTTCCTTTATTTTATACTGTCTCTCCTGCTTTCAACTCAATACGATACCTTTTTTTTTTTTAAAAAAAGAACACGTAGTGTTTCTGGGTGTCAATTTATCATATACTCCGTTAGACAAGAGCCATATCCACAAAAACCTTTCACTGGGGCTCCCTTTGAATATACTGTGAGACAAAGCCTTTCAAGATTCTTAGAAATGCTATTTTTTAATAGAGATGGCCATGGAGCATGCCATTAAGATCCTTTGAAGGCCTCTTGTGTGTGTTAAAGGGTCTACGAGGCCTTTTTGAGGTCTTAATTAATGGTTTGAAAGTTACACCCTTAGGTTCATCTTCACCATGAGACATTTTCCTGACAGTGCCCAGGAGTTGATCTATGACCTATGGCTATTTCTTACTTTATGAATCTTCTTCCAGGAGAGGTTAGGAATGAGAAACAGTTTCATTTGCAAACTCAGCAAGTCTAGGATCCTTTGTATTTACACTAAATTTTCCCCTCTCTCATTTTATATTTGGCAGCTAGAAAACAATAGAGAGCACACTTTGCTTGGAAGTCCCCTTAGCTAGGTCATCAAGTTCATTGGCACATCCCCTATCTTCCACATTACTGTAGTTGTCATTTTTACACTTTCTTCCTCTGCATAAAAGGGTCTTCTTTCCCCCAGCTTCCAATAACATTTTCCTCACTCTCCTTAAACCCCAATCTATAGCCTCCCCACACTCCTTTATACTGTTACTAGCTGTTTTTGATGTCCTCTAGGCTTTCACTAATGGTCTCCTCAATGCCCTTCTAGCTTCTTCCCACTGACAAATCCCAACAGCACCACAACACAGCTTAGATTTTGCGAAGGCAGCATCTCATTACTGGTCCCACAATCTACTCTGGCTACCTATCTATTTATGCGTAAAAAATTACCCCAAAAGTTAATGGCTTAAAACAACCATTTGATTATGCTCACAGACTCTGTGAGACACCAATCAGAATGGGCTCAATGGGGTGGTTTCTCTCTGCTCCTCGTTATGTAAGGACTCAGTGGGAAGGAGTCACAGATTGGCAACGACTGGCCAGCGGGAGGCGAGACTCAGCTAGGGAGTTCTTTATTTAGATGCTTGATAGTTGATGGTGGCTGACACTGGAGATCTCAGTTGAGGCTATCAACCAGCTGATAACCTGTCACTTTACCTACACATGGCCTTTATATGTGACCTGAGCATCCTGACAGCACGCTAGCCTTGGATTTCTCATGTGGCGCTCAGAGTCCAAAGGCAAATATTCCAAGTAAACCAGGCAAAAACTCAAGTGACTTTTATAATCTAATTTCATGACATAAAACAAAAAATCTGAATAAGAGCCACGCTTTGTGAGGCTGGTTCATCTCTTTCTACGTGGCTTCATCTGGATCAGCTTGACAGAGGGCCAGATTACCCACTTTCAAGACAGCTCAGTCACATAGCTGGTGAATTGGTACTGGCTACAGTCTGGAAGTTTAAGCAGGGCCATTGTGTGTGCGTGGAGGGAGATGGGAGCGTCTCATTTTCTCTTCATGTGAAACTTTTTGCAGTTTACTTGGACCTTCCTAAAGCATAGGGACTCTGTTCCAAGAAAAAGTGTCTCAATAGAATCAAATGGAAATGATCTTTTCTTTGATGACCCAGCCTTGGAAGTCACAGAGCATCATTTTTGCTGTATTCACAAACCTATCCAGATTCAAGAGGAGAAAATAGACTCTACTTCATAATGAACAAGGGCGTCAAAATTGTGTTGTAAGAAGAGACTGTATAGTGGGAAGAATTGCTTTAGCCATCTTTGCAAAACGCAGTCTGACAAGCCATGTTACTACCCTACCCTTGTAGAAAAAAAAAATAACATGTATATTATATGTATGCAAACATCTACATACGCACATATATACATACATATGCATGAACAATTATTGATTATGAAATTGAGATTATCTTCATTTATATAATTGTTATCTGGATGTTTAGTACTTTTTTTAATTAGAGGGAAGTCTGAGTGTCTTTGTTTTGCATCCAGTTTGAGTTTCCTGTATCAAACAAGTAGACCCAGGGAAAGACATATTATTCAGCGCACAGACGTGGAGTCTGTCTTGTGGTGGTGGTGGTGGTTTCTTCAGGCTACAGTAGGAATTACAGTTTTGATTTTAGTTTCTGAGATAATCAGTACATCACGCACTCCCACGAAATGTCTTGTATCCATAAACGAAATTATCTTAATTATTATGCTGAAGTGGAAATAAATACGCCAATTAACTGATCTCTCTGATTATAAAAGGCTGTGGGTAAAATGTAGAATATTGAGAGATATTTAATTTCATTTCATGAGCTGATTTTAAAACAAAGTCAATCTTAAACAGTTAAGCTTGGTAATTCACTTAAAATGATAACAAAAATAAAAGAGTCCCGGAATTGGAACAAAAGACGGCACAGCTGAATTTTTTTTCACACAAAATTACATTTATACCAGAAATTTGCAGAAGAAAGTCAATTTCAGATTATATCTGTTTGTTCTATTCTTAAATAATATTGCATCTTGATTAAAAACACATGTAATTCCCCCCATTTGGCCCCATAAATAGAAATGATGCTTTTGCTTGTTTGATATTAGAAAACATAAGCACGTAATTTAATGCCACATTTAAAGTGGCACTAAATACTGATTAAACTCTGGATATATTTGAACACATCACGTAATTTTGAACAGGTACTTATTTTTATAAAGTTAAGCCGCTCAATATGTCTAGATCATATAAGGCTCCTCAGAGGCAGAGAAATTGATACATAAGAAAAACACTGGAATCCTGAATGGGAAAAGGCTCTCTATTTTTACCTTGATGATATAAGATGATTAACAGAGGAATTATAACTCAAAGACAAATTAAGTATCTGTTTTTAAAAACACCACTTTTTCACAGCTCTCTTTGTTTTGAAATATTTGCTGAATAATTCAAACAAAAGAAACCATAAGAAATGCCACGTATAACGAGCTGATTATGTTTTAACTAAGTGCTAGAGACAGGAACCCAGTCGAAGTGGTTTTATCTGACAATTTAGCTATGCCCAATCTACTTTTCCCAGAATTCCCCTCCCTCTGCGATTCTGGGCTAGGGTTTAGGCACAACAGAGATTTTTGCAAGTTTGGAGACACAAAGGAAGCATGAACCACTTCATTCTTTAGGTCTTTATAATGCTCTGTGCCCCACTGGAGCTCACACAGTGGCCATACATGGACTCACCCTGTTGGGCTGGCCGCTCCTCTAGTTTGCCATCAACTCATCTACTTCAGCTGCTATAAGTCACGGCGCGTGGGCAGTCCCATCGTGATGGGTGCCAACAACTTCCCCGAGAAAGAAGCATTTTTGAGGTTGGAGGCACTTACATGCTTCGGTTGGTCCCTCTCGTTTCCAATTTGTTCTTGTTTTCCTCCATCTTCAGGTCAAGCTTTTTCCTGCCTGTCAGGTGTTCTGACCAACAGCAATTTTAGGCTCGCCAGCAGACACAGTGGTATGTCTTCCCTAGAATTCTTCAACAGCTTCCAGAATTATGTGATTCCATCCCCACAGTAACCCGTATTCCATATTATTCACACTGGTGTACTTCCCTGGTCAAACCCTAATCGATAACATCGGTCAAGCCAGTTAAATCAGGTTTTAGAACACTTATTCTACATAAGTTCAGGCCTCAGTTTTGATAGTCTTTGCACAGGATATTTTCCATATTTCCCTCCCTGAACATCCTTTTTCAACCCTAAGCAGAAATTCAAGAAGTAGTTACTAAATGAGAACATAAACGTGTGGGAGAATTAAGGAAATGTGAACGTCCCATCTCTTAAGCATCTTGAAGTATATATTACTTAAACATGAAGCTATTCTCTAATTTTGTTTGGTCATATAAATTACCCTGGGTTTAGAGTGGGATTTAACAGAAACTGATACATAAGAAAATATATCAAAATGTTTTATGATTATAAAAAAGCTAATAATTTCATTTGTTAACCATAAACCCTCTGTGTGGAAGCCGTAAGATATAGGGTGATTGTATAGATAAAGAAATGATGTCCCAACCCCCCATGTAAGCTGGCCATAAACTAACATTGTTGACAGTAACACGAGAGTGTCTTTTCCTTGCAAACTTAAAGAGCATGAATAATACAGTATTTCAGATGAGGTGACATTTGAACTGGGTCTTGAATAACAGGAGGTGTTGTCTGGTACACAAAGGATAAATAAGGGATGTAGAGCTAGAAGTGACAACATAAAAGAATGGGGACAAAAGAGCCCACAATGTCCAAGGAATTGTGACCAGATGATGTTACTAGGGCTACTCAGATTTGTCCTTTACCTAGATAATTCTTAAGTCAAAGGAGAAAATATATTGGAAGTGAGAATTTGAGAATGGGTCACTGGTTTGCAAGCTTAGGCATTAATACTTCAGGAAGGAGGCATTTAATGTCATGAGCTTGAGATTCCTACAGGACACTGAGACAGAGATATCTAGTAAGTTGATTTACATCTAGGTTTGAAGATCAGAGGTAGGGACCATTGTTTAAAATTGATCAATCACTAGCATTTGGGGAATAACAAGTTAGAGTAAGAAATATAGATTGCTTGTTTAAATGGATTTGGGGGAGAGATCTTATTTTCAATTAATTTCTCAGCTTGAAATGAATTGTAAGTTGTTTAAATAAATGTCCAAATAAAGTTAATATACCAAAATATAAAGTTATCTGAATAACTAGCTCCTTTAATAGTGAAAGCATAATATTTTCGCTGAGATTGTGGCTTTAGATAACCCTGGGATCCCAGATGGCTTTTAGTTCTCTAAGATTAAGTTCTTAATGTCTCATAAATTTCTACTGAGATTATAGCTATTCTACTCTCCACACTGGTAAAAGAAAAATATAGTCAAATTCCTTGGGGATGTGATCTAATCACAGCTGAAACATAGCATCAGAGAAACCATTTCTCATAGACCCATATTAGCTCAATACACACAAGTTATTATTTTACCGGAAAGATCCTTTCATGGGGGAACCAAGGTTAGTTTTAATTTTAATACTAGTACTGTATTCTCCTTCTTGAAAAATACCTTCAAATATTCCTGGCAATTCATAACTCAAAAAAAAAAACACTGATGAAAAAGGTATTTAATTTGAAGTTCTGATCATTTTGTTTCCGAAAAAAAAACACTTTAGGGAAATAACTTATCAGAATAAAGCAAAATTAATTTGCAATACATTAACTTTAATTAAAGATGGAACATATACAGTGATACTACAGCAAAAGGAAATAAACCTAACATTTGAGAAATTTATTGAAGATCTAAGGGAAAATTTCCTGACACTATCAAGTTGCCTAGCAGTGAAATATTGAGATTAATTGTGGAAACTTCTTCAGGATACTTAAGAAATAGATTAATTTACATATTGCCTAAATGTTCCTGGTTATAAACACACAGTGGGAAAAAATGTCATCTCTGTATACCATGCACCACACAACCAACAAATCAAGGAATCTCTCTAGATAAACCACAGACTAAAAGACATTTTCTTAAGTCAAAACAGTGTGAGAACTGTTGGTACAATATCACAGAAAAGTAAAGATATCTTGTCATTCTACAATAGTATAAAAACAAGTTCAAAGGAAAAGTAAATATTTAGATAATTTGAGGAGAGCACTATTGAAGCAAAGATTTTATATTGAGAATTTAGTGATTTTAAAATTCTATTTAGAGCATCAACTGAAATTCTATTAGTATTATAAAGGTTCTTTTTGGTATGAAATTGTGCACACGAAAAAAGACTACGGCATAGAAATCATAGTAATTTATTAATCTAATATTATTTAGTATCTGTGAGCAAACATACTTTCTTTAGGCCAGAAGATCTATAAATGAAAGTATGTTGCCACTCTCTTTTAAATATTTTTAGTGTATTGATTAAAAACGTTATTTAAACGGTTACATCTTGTAATTGCGGCTTACAGATAATTGGGCAATTCTCCTCTGCAGAAAACAAACATAAAACTGGACTAAATTGTCCAAAAGGGACTTTTCAGGGCACTGAAAAACAAAAATAGTCAACAACAAATTTAGACGTGTTTACTCTGAAAGAGCTGTTACTTCATCAGAGAGGAAGTATAGGTTTCTTGCCACATGATGAGGACCTGAGAGAGGCCTGCGAAGTCAAATTCAAGAGAAACAGAACTTGACCAACTTTGAATATGTTCCTCAACCCAGCAATAGCTCCATCAGTAGAGCTTGTGGACAAGAAGTGGTTACCCATTGTGCACAGGAACGAGGCACAGGGAAGACCTTTAGGGAGCCAGGCTTACAAAAAGTTGTAAATGACATTAGTGACTACACAGTGTGAGGGAGACAGTCTGCTGCGTGAGTCCAGGAAAACAAAAGACCCACAACCTTAGAAAACAACAAAACTGAAGGCAGAGTCTCTACAAAGTATAATATACAGTATATAGTTTTCAACCAAAAATTACTATAAAAGCAAAAAAAAAATTATTAAATCGCTATCCATCTTCACGAAACAAAACAGTCAATAGAAACTGACTCTGTGGGCACTTGTTGAATTGAGCACGCAAATACTTTAAAGCAACTATTTTAAATTATTAAAGAAAGAATATTTTTAACACCAATGCAAATATACTGAGAATGATGTGAAAATATTCTAGAGGCAAAATGTACTTCACTATATGTGTTAAACAGTATTTTGGAGACAGCAGAAGAAAGAAGCCTTGAATTTGTGGATATATTAATAGTAATTATTTAATACAAAATCAGAGAAACAAAAGTTAGAATAAAAATGAATGGAGACACAGAGAACTGTGGAACAATGTTATACAATCAACACATGAGCAACTGTCCTAGAAGGAGAAAGAAAGAAGCAAAAATATACGTTGGAAAAAATAACAAAAGAAAACTTTGGAAGAAAACTTCCAAAATTTTGATAAAAAATTTAATTTACAAATCCAATAAGCTCAATAGGATCCATGAAGGATCAAAACAGAGAATTAGGCATAGACGCATCATAATTCAACTGCTGAAAGCCAAGACCAAATTGAAAATCTTAAAAAGAGCAAGAGAAAAATAGTACCATACAGGCAGGGAGTAACAATGTGTTAATGGCTAATTTCTCATCAGAAACGAGAACAGAAGGTTGTAGAAGTTGTAAGTTGAAAGTGATAGAGACTCACACACACACACACACAATAACACCAACTGCCAACCAAGAATTCTACATTCAGCAAAATGATCTTTCAAAAATGAAAGTAAAATAAAGACTTTTTATGATTTAAAAAAAATAATAAACTGCACCTGAAACTTATGTGATGTTGTATACAAATTTTACCTCAGTTTAAACAAATAAACTGAGGGAATGCATGTCTAGACGACCCGCTCTACGAGAAATAGTAAAGAAAGCCCTTCAGACTGAAAGGAAATGACACTAGATTTGTAACTTAGCTGGAGAGGAAGAAATAAAGAATGCTAGAAATGGTAAATATGGGGGTAAATGCAAAATATTGATAGATATTATTTTCTTTTTCTCTTGACTTCTTAAAGTCCATATGACTATTTAAAGCAAAATGTGTACACAGACATACACACACACATATCAGCAGACAGAACAGGGAAAGGAAATGGAGCTATTCTGAGGAAAAGTTGCTGTTTTTTAACCAGTGTAAGTCAATAATATCATGAAATATGTTATGGTAAGCTAAACACAGATAATGTAAACTTTTGGCAACCTCTAGAAAGCTAAGAGCAGAAACAAGGCAGGGAAGTCTGCTCTCACTGCTTTTCAACATTGGAATGGAGGATCTAGCTGATAATAAGCAAAGAAAAGAAATAAAAGTCATGTAACTGGAAAAGAGAAAGCAAAACTGGCTTTATTGACAGATAATTTGATGTTGTATGTAGAAAATCCTAAAGACTATAAAAGAGCTACTGAAATGTAGCTACTGTAAATGAATTGAACAAAGTCACAGGATACAAATTAATACACAATATCAATTATATTTCCATATACTATTATCAACCAATCTAATGATAAAATTTTACAAAAAAGTTCTATTTACAAAAGCAAGAAAAATAAATAATAAAAAATCAACAAAAGATGCACAATGCATGTACACTAAAAACTGTAAAACATCACTAAGAGAAAGTAAAGATGATCTAAACAAGTAGTCAATCGTACCCTTTTCAGGTATTGGCATACTCAGTCTTGTTAAGCAGGCAATTTCCCCTAAATTTATATATAGATTAAAAATATTCCCTATCAAAATCTTGAATTTTATTGAGAAAGTGGCAAGTTGATTTTGTTATTTATATGGAAATCCAAAGTATCTACAGTAGCCAAAACAATTTGGAAAGAGTAGTGCAAAGTTGGAAAACTTAAATTACATGATTTCAAAATGTACTATAAAGCTTTGGGGCTCTATAATAATCAAGACAGTGTGGTATTAGTGTAAGGATAAGATAAATGGAGCATAGTGGAGAATCAGATATTGACCCAAAGACATATGTTAATTGATTTTCCACAAAAGTGCCAAAGAACTTCAATAGGGAAAGTATAACATTTTCAATAAGTGGTGGTTGAATGATTGGTTACACAAATGCCAACAAAAAAATAATCTTAACTCTTCCCACACTATATAGACAAGGATTACCTCATAATGGATCATAGCCATAAATGTAATAACTAAAAATATAAAACTTCTAAAACAAAAGATAGAAGAATTATTTTGTGTTTTGGGGTTAGCCATAACTATAGAAACAAAAGCTGAAACTATAAAAGGGAAATCTTGATAAATGGTACTTTGTGAGAATTAATGTTTGATCTTAAAAAGACACCATTAAGAAAATGAAAATGCACGCTATAGCTTGGGAGAAAATGTTTTCAAAATATAAATCTCATAAAGTACTTGTATTGAAAATATATAGATAATTCTTGCAACTCAGTGTAAGACAAACAACCAAATAAATAAATAAGCAAATGATTTAACTTGACACATAACCAAAAGAGATGCTTAAAGGGCGATAAGAACATAAAAAGATGCTCAAAAGCATTAGTTATTTGGAAAATGGAAATTAAAAGCACAGTATGATACCATTGCATGCCCACTAAAATAGATAAAATAAAGAAGGCTGATTTTGCCATGTGTCAGGGAGGATCTGGAAAAACTGAACTTTTCAAATCGCTAATGGGGATGTAAAATGGTCCAGAAACTTTAGAAAATAGTTTAGCAGTCTGTGTGTACATATGTGTGTGTGTGTGTGTGTGTGTGTGTGTGTGTGTGTGTGTTTAAAGCAAAACATACACTTACTATAGGACCTGGCAATTCCTCTTCAAGGAATACATCCAAGAGAAATAAAAACATATGTCCACAGAAAGACCTGTATGTGAACGGTCATAGCAACGTTATTCATAACAGTTCAAAATTGTAACAGACAAAATGTGTTTCAACTGGTGAATGAACAAAATAGTATGTATATATGTACTCACAAGTAAATTTGAACTAAATATCAATACGCACAAAAACATGAACGAACCTCAAAAAACATAATGTTAAGGAAAAGAAGCCAGATACAAAAGACTGCATGCTATATAATTTTACTTATGTAAAATTTGTAGAAAAGGGAAAATATATACCATGCACACACACACACGCACATGCATGCAAGAAAATTACAGTTGTTTGGGGACAGGGCTGGGAGCAATGACCGATTGCAAAAGGCATGAAGGAATTTGGGGGTGATGGATATGTTCTAAAACCGGTTTTTGGTGAAACTAAAATGAGCATATACATTTATTAAAATCATTGACATTTATAATTAACATGAGTGAATTTTATGGCACAAAAATCATAGTCAACAAAGGTGTCTAAAAAGAAAAATATTTATCTGAGTACTAAGATAAAACAATGTGAAAATTGATATTTATTGGAAGTATGTGTACAAAGATATCACGTGCAGTGGTATAGAAGCAAAAATTAAATTTGTTTAGGAGACAAATATCTCAAGTGCCCAGAATTCAAAGAAGAATAAATATTTTTAAAATGATATCTTCTGGACTCTTTAATGTGTATGAAATCATGAACATTAGTGGAACTCCCCAAAACCAAAATAAATTTGCATCCTAAGAACTAGGGGAGAATAATAAATGCAAATCACCTACTTTGTCTTTACTTGCATCACTAATATTTATTTATGAGACACACTGCTTTTCCTGAACACTGGGAAAAGAAGAAAGATGAAGAACATTTTACAGGTGATAAAATATGCACATCTGCCATGCCTAGCTCTAGCACTGTTGAAAAATTAGGTATTTCCCATATGAAAATTTCAAATGTAAAGGAACTATATGTATCACATGCAAATGTTTTAAAGTATTTTTAAGGATATATTTTTATAACTTGCTAGACGTGTTGCTACATTCAGAAACAGTATGTTAAACTTGAAAATAACTTGATAAACATTATTTGTTAAATTTAAGCATTTATCTGGTGAAATAATCTGGAGTTCTAGCCATATATAGGACCCTTTATAATGCCCCACACCTCCCACCCCATGATGCCAAGATTTTATGATTATCAGGAACGATTGAAGACTTTCTATCTCTTTCGATCCTATTAGCCTCTACTTCTCCGAGTTGCTGTGTGTCTGCATAGAGTCGACCTCCATTTTGAGACCTTCACCACACAGGCCTTTTATAATTTGTGTTCTTCCTCAACTCCTGAGAACCCTAACACTTGTCATTTAAATTTGTTAAATTAATTTTCCACTAATAGCATATAAAGTGTAATTGAGGACTAGAAGGAATATTCTACGATAAAAGAGTAGAATATTAGTATATGGAATTTATTTTCTTCACTCTGGTTGATTCATAAAGAGACATTTGTTAAGTGCTTGCTATATTTCAGATCTAGCATTTTCCTGGTGCAGCACTGAGACTCACGGATAAGTAGCCATGGGATCAATGCATAATCACACCAAGAATGTCCTCCATCTGAATGTTTTGTGTCAAAATCAGTTTAATAACTAATAAAATAAGTTTAGCAGTTTTATTTGAAAATACATGAAACAACATCTAATCCAACTGAACCACATTTTGCATTTGCATTTATACCGAATAGCACTGTACATTGAATTCACTATTTAAGAAATAAAAAGAAATAAAAACGGACACAAATATACATATGTTTAAAGCTAAGTGAAAACACCACACATATGTTCAAATGTAGCCTTAATTACCCACAAAAGTGAATAATGTAGATTTAGCTTCAGTCTAATCAAAGTTTTGTAATTTTCTGTGGAAAACTGTGTGGGTAGCTTTTATTGCATGCAGACACAGTTAGGATAATGAGAGCATCGACTAAGTCCTTTTTGAAATCATATACATGTAGAAATGAAAGGAAAGAGGGGAGCTTCTTTTTATTCATTAGAATAGCTAAAACAGCTAAAATGACTTAAAAGGGAAATTATTCTGAGGTATCTAGACATAATATCTCACAGGATAACCTTAAATGAGGTACTTTATATGAATGCTTTCTAAATTGGAAGGAAGTACAGCACACAGAATTTACCCACACCTTGCTAATAATTACCTCACTGATATGTATAAATTTTATTTACTTTGAATCAGTCACTAAAATAAACATTAGATTTCTTATCCTGGAAAATTGGTAGCAATATTAGAATTTAAAGAGGGGGATCACATATTAGACTTGATTAGAAATTTAGGTAGCAATTTAAAAATCATATAACAGAAAGAGATGATTGAAAAAAGGAGACGCATAGTTAAGACTTTTATAAATATTCTGACAGCTACACATTTTGCTCATGCAAATGATCCGCCTCTACCTAATAAATAAAATTTCAATTTTTAAGACATTATTTTCCCTTACGTATATTCTTTCTGCGTGCCTTTTACTTCTAAATAACTGACTTAAATATAGTTTACTTTCATCTAGAGGAAAAGCAAAGTTGCTGAAGCTGTTTATGGTTATTGGACTGGAAAGCATAATTACTTTAGAATCCAATGTGCATTCATCAACTATATCATTAGGATCAAACTCTAGCATTTTGGAAGTGTGGGCTTTTAAATAAAGGGAAATAAATTTTAAACGCCTCTCTTTTCAAATAGTAAGCCCATATAAACTACAAAATCAAGTTTTGCATAATGTTTCCTTTTGCTTTTTACACGCAATCTCATAGTAGAAAAAACCATCTAGTCAAATATCCATCAAATCAATCCATCTGTTTGAAAAAGCCCTTTGGCAATGGGTCATTTTAGCTATATCTGAACACCTATGATAGGGAACTAACTCCCTCAGCAATTTAAACAATTAGATCTTTTTGTAACACAGTTTTCTGGTACTTTGGGCTGAAATTTGCACTTTGCTGCATCCTGAAAAGAAATCTTATTTTTCCTAACCACAGCCTTGCCAATATTTAGACAGCGACATCTTTTCAACATCTTTTTTCTTCTCCCAACTAAACAACTGTCAGATTTATAACGACTCTTCATATGACGTAAATAATAGTTACTTCAAAATGTAGTGATCTTGTTTTAGATCAACTGTGGTTCATCAATCTTCCTTGCTCCATTTTTCAAGGAGTTTTCTAATTTAAAATGTTGCCCATCTAGTGGACACAATATAGAATCTTACCACATTTAATCAAATATCTAAAAGACAAAGAAAAATACAGATCGGGACCCTTGTAAAACAGAACAAAAAAAAATGAGAACAGGGCTTAGAACACCAAAATAAATGCCATAGTTTTTAAAATAATCCAATGATAAATTTTAGAATTTAGAAACATGTAGCATTCAGATCATGCTTCAATGAAAAAAAAAGACAAATAAGATTATTGTGCAGAAGAAAAAGGCAAAAAGAAGGGATGAAAAAGATAGGTAAAGTTTTAAAAATTATCACAAAAACAGGGTTGAGCAAATATTGGATTCACAAAGGGCACTGGTGGCCTAAATCAGTATGTGAATCAGTTTGAGAAAATTTCAAATGGTAAGGATAAAGAAAAGAAGACAAAATGAGAGAAGGTGAAGTCTAGGGAAGACTGAGATGCAATATATAAACAGAGAGACAGTTACTTTTCTTGAAAAGGACCATTGTGTATGGAACAGATGCTATGATCTATGATCAAACATGTAATATAATGTTCTTTTTCTGCACTGAAGAGAGTCTATAATAAGTACATTGATAAGAAAAAATTCCCATTTCTGAATAATTTCTGCCATAATCTTTAAATTACAAGACATGAGAAGAAAAGCTTTTAATTCTTCTTACAGTGAAAGCATAACAAATAAACTAACTATTAAATTGGGGTAGCTTCAGTATAAATCCCAAATGATTTCAGACGCAAGATGTAATTTATTTAAGAATTCAACAGAAATATCTCTTTAGATAAACAATACAGAAAAATTATAGACTCCATATCTTACCTAAAAAATTACTTGGGCTGTGATAAATGTCTTGTAGTGTGATAAATTAAAAATAAAACAATGTAAAAGTTCAAAAGTTGGATAAAATAATATTATAAAAGTTTTCAGCAAGAATATTACTCAAAAAGAGACAAATATTACTAATAACTTTAAATTTCATTATTAATTTGAATTTACATCCTAAAGAGGTTGATAACATTTAAAATAATATTATATGTATTCGTTTGCCAGGGCTGATGTAACAAATGCCACAGACTGGGTAGTTTAAACAATAGATATTTATTTTCTCACAGTTCTGGAGGCTAGAAGTCCAGGGTCAATGTGTCTGCAGGGCTGGATTCTTCTGAGGCCTCTTCCCCTGCCTTGTGGTTGGCTGCCTTCTTGCTGTGTCTTCACATGCTCTCCCTGTGAGAGATGGGGAAGATAATCATGCTATCATTAATCAGAAGACACCAGAAATAGGTACATTCATTTCAGACAAAGAGGATTTTCAGGGATAAAAAGTGTCATTACATCATGAAAAAGGGATCACTTCTCCAAAAGGACATAACAACACTGTGTATGCCCTGAACAAGAGAATATAAAAATACATGAGGCAAAAACTGATAGAACCACAAGAAGAAATAGATAAATGCACTATTATAGTTGATACTTCAACACTTCTAGTTCTATAATTGATAGTTCAAGCAGGCAAAAAATAAGTAAGAAATATAGTTGACTTGGACAGCATCATTAATCAATGTGATCTAATTGCCATTTATAGAATAATTCATCCAACAGCAGCGGAATAACATATGATTTTCAAGATCACATGGAGCACTCGTCAAGATACATCACACTGTGGGCCGTAAAATACAGCTTCACAAATTTAAAAGAAGAGAAATCATGCAAAATATATTCTTAGACCCCAATAGAATTAACCTAGAAATCAATGGCAGAAGGATAGCTAGAAAATTCTGAAGTACTTAGAAATTAAGCAAAACTAAAGAAAATATGGGTCAAAAAACAAGTCTTAAGAGAAATTTTAAAATATTTTGAACTAAATGAAAATTAAAATACAATTTATAAAATAGCATGGAATGCATTGAAGGCAGTGTTAAGAGGAAGATTTGCAGCATTGAATGTAGATATTAGAAAAGAAGAAAGATCTAAAATCACTAATCCAACCTTCCCCATTAGAAAACTAGAGTAAGAAGAGCAAATTAAGTTTAAAGTAAGTAGAAGAAAAGAATAAATATTAGAGCAGAAATCTATGAAATTGAAGATAGGAAATTAATGCAAAAAATCAACAAAACTAAAAACAGGTTCTTTGGAAAGATCAATAAAATTGATAAATTTCTAGCCGGGCTAACCAAGAAAAATAGAAGTGTTATGGACTGAATTTTGTCTCTCCCAAATTCACCTATTGAAGCTCTAACCCCCAATGTGACTGTATTTGCAGACAAGGCCTTTAAAGAGGTAATGAAGGTTAAATAAGGGCAAAAGGGTGGGGCTCTAGTCCAATTGGACTTGTGTCCTTATAGGAGGAAGAAACTCCAGAGCTCTCTCTCCACATATACACACAGAAGAAAGGCAATGTGAGGACACAGTGAGAAGGCAGCTATCTGCAAGCCAGGAAAAGTCCCACCAGAAACCAAACTTGCTGCTGCATTGATGTTGGAATTGTGGACTTCAAAACTGTGAGAAAATAAGTTTCTTCTGATTAAGCCACCCAGTCTGTGGTATTTTTTTATGGCAGTCTAAGCAGACTAATATAGGAGGGAAAACACAAATTTACACGTATCAGAAATGAAAGAGAGTTCACCACTGCTAATTCCATTGATATTAAAAACTATTAAAGAAATACACGGAACAACCTGATGCCCACAAAATTGATAAGGCAGATGTAATAGGCCAATTCTCTGAAAGACACAAACTCCCAAAACTCATACAAGGAGAAATAGATAATCTGAATAGGCTTATGTATATTAAATAAATTGAATCATGAATTAAGTTAATAGTCTTCAAAAGAAAGCACGAACCACAATAAATAAGTAAGTAAGTAAATAAGTAAGTACCAGTCCATATGGTTATGCCAGTGAATTCTAACCAACAGTAAAGGAAGAAATTATACCGGTTCTCCACAATCTATTCCAGAGTATAGAGAAAGAGGAAATACTGCATGACTTATTCTGAGGCCAACATTATACTATTAATATAACCAAATAAAAAATTATAAGAAATGAAAACTACACACCAATATCTCTCATCAACATAGATGCATAAAGCATCAACAAAATAGTCACAAATTGAACACAATCATGTATAAAAAGAATTATAAACTTCTTCTAAGTGGGATTTGTTCCATGTATATAGGCTGGTTCAACATTCAAAAATCAATTGATGGAATCCACTAAATCCACAGACTCAATAAGGAAAATCATATGTTTATACCAATTGATGCAGAAAATGCATATGACAAAATCCAACACCCATTCATGAAGAAAACTCTAAGCAAACTAGGAATACACAGGCACTTGCTCAACTTGATAAAGGAGAGCTACAAAAAACATAGACCTATTATCATACTTAATGGTGAGAAACTATATGTTTTCCTCCTAAGATTTAGCACAAGGCAAGAACATCCTCTCTCACCTTTCATGTTCAACATCATACCAGAGATACAAACTAGTGAAATAAGGAAGAAAAGGAAATAAGAGTTATACAGATGGAGTGGAAGAACTAAAATTGTCTTTATTGGCAGATTATATGGTTATCCACCAAAGAATAGGGGGAAAAACCCTCTGGAACTTAAGCAAGTATAGAAACATTGCAGAGTACAAAGTTAATACACTCAAGTCAATTGTTTTTTTTATATCAGCAATTAACAATTAGAATTTGAAATTAAAACACAATACCATTTATAATGCCATGAAAAAATTACTTCAGTATACATTTAACAAAATATTTACAAGATCTATAAGAAGAAAACTCTGATGAAGGAACTCAAAGTAGATATAATGAATGGAAAGATATACAATATTCATGGATTGGCAGACTCAATATTGTTAAGATATCAATTTTTACTATCTTGATGTAGACAATCAACACAAGCTCATTAAAAATATCAAGAATATATTTTGTAGGTGTTGACAAACTAAAGTTTTTAAGAAAGGGTAAAGACCTAGAAGAGCCAACATAGTATAGAAGAACAGCAAAGTTGGAGGACTTACACAACCATATGATAAGAATTACTACAAAGCTATAGTTATCAAGACAGAATGGTACCAACAAATGAGTAGAAACATAGAGCAATCAAGCAAAATAGAATGCTCTGAAGTAGACTGAAGTGTACAGTCAGCTGATCCTTGACAAAGGAGAAAAGGCAATAAAATGAAGAAAGGATAGTTTTTTAAATAAATGATGCTGGAAAAACAAGATGTCCACATGTGAAGAAAATAAAAAAGAATCTAGATACACATTTTACAACTCTAAATAAAAATTATGTCATAGATTAAAACATAAAACACTATACCATAACATATCTGGGAGAAAATGTAGGAGAAAAACTAGATGACCTAAGGTTTAATAATGAGTTTTTAGATACAACACCAAAATCCCAATGAATTAAAGAAAAAAATGTTGTTCGACTTTATTAAAATCAAAAAAGTCTGCTCTGTGGAAGAAACTGTTAAGTGAATTAAAAAAAAAAAAACACAGACTGGGTGAAAATATTTTCAAAACACATGTCTGATAAAGGAGTTGTATCCAAAATAGGCAAAGATCTCTTAAAATTCAACAATAAGAACAATGATTACCCAATTAAGAAATGGACAAATGATGTAAAGATATCTCATCAAAGAAGATGTGCAGATGACAAATAGTTACATAAAGAGATGCCAATGTTATGTTATCATTAGGGAATTGCAAATTAAAACAATAATGAGGTACCACCACACACCCAATAGAATTGCTAAAATTAAAAAAACCTGACAATACCAACTGCTGGTGTAAGGAGGAGCAAGAGAAACTCTGTCACTGCTAGTGAGGATGCAAAATGGTACAGCCATTTTGGAAGACAGCTTGACAGTTTCTTACTGTTGCAGACAGAGTTCTCCAGAGAAACAGAACCAATAGGGTGTGTGTGTGTCTGCCTGTGTGTGTGTGTGTAAATTATGAGGTTTACTTTAAGGAATTTGTTCACACTATTGTGGGGATGGCAAGTCTGAAATCTGAAGGCAGGCTAGGATGCTGAAAACTCAGGGAGGATTTTTATGTTAGTCTTGATGCAGAATTCCTTCTTCTCCAGGAAACCTCTAGAGTTTTTGCTCTTAAGACCATCAACTGATTGGATGAGGCGCACCCACATAATCAAGGCTTATTCTCTTTACCTAAAGTCAACTTATTGTCGATGTTAATCACATCCACAAAATACCATCACAACAACATCTATATTAGTGTTTGATCAAACAGTTGAGCACAGTAGTCTAGCGAAGTTGACACACAAATTTTAACCATTACATTTACAATTCTAAAGTCTTACTATATGTTACAGCAATCGTGCTCCTAGAAATTTACCCAACTGATGTGAAAATTTGCATGCACATGAAAACCTGTGCGTGAATATTTATAGTAGTTTTATGTACAATTGCCAAGACTGGAAACAACAAAGATGTCTTTTAATAGTTAAATGGATAAGCAAAATGTGGTGCATCCATACAAAGAAATACTAAAAAATATAAGAGATTTTTCTGTTTAAAAAAATGAGTTCTCAAGCCATTAAAAAACATGGATGAATTATGGGGCCAGCCCAGTGGCGCAAGCGGCTAAGTGCGCGCGCTCCGCTGCGGCGGCCCGGGGCTTGCTGGTTCGGATCCCGGGCGCGCACCGGCACACTGTTTTGGCAAGCCATGCTGTGGCGGCGTCCCATATAAAGTGGAGGAGGATGGGCACGGATGTTAGCCCAGGGCCGTCTTCCTCGGCAAAAAAAAGAGGAGGATTGGCGGATGTTAGCACACGGCTGATCTCCTCGCAAAAAAAAAAAAAAAAAAAAAAAAAACATGGATGAATTAAAGAATCTCAAATGCATTCTGCTAAGTAAGAAGCCAGTCTGAGGGGCCGGCCCCGTGGCTTAGCGGTTAAGTGTGTGTGCTCCGCTACTGGTGGCCCGGATTCGGATCCCTGGTGCGCACCAACGCACCACTTCTCTGGCCATGCTGAGGCCGCGTCCCACATACAGCAACTAGAAGGATGTGCAACTATGACATACAACTATCTACTGGGACTTTGGGGGAACAAAAAAAGGAGGAGGATTGGCAATAGATGTTAGCTCAGAGTCGGTCTTCCTCAGCAAAAAGAGGAGGATTAGCATGGATGTTAGCTCAGGACTGATCTTCCTGAAAAAAAAAAAAAAATGAGGCCAGTCTGAAAAAGCTACATACTGTATGATTCCACTTATAGTTGATCCCTATTACCTGAAAATTCCTGATTTATGAATTCACCTACTTGCTAAAATTTATTTGTAACTCCAAAATCATTATTTGTGGTGATTTTGCAGTTATTCAAACACGTGCATATGCAGTGAAAAAATTAGTTATTTGACATGTATGTTCCTAGTTGATATCAGATAAGGCCACTTCTACTTTCTTGTTATAGCTCTCAAACTGTAAACAAGCATCCTATCCACAGTCTGTTTTTTTGCACTTCTGTGTTTTTTGTTCATGATTTCACTATTTAAAACCACTCCTGGGAGTGACATCAGTGTTGTGGTGGAGTGAGCTTTCCTGTAAACTCTTCCCCCAGTAAGATACAACAAAAGGAACAGTCACATACCAACATCGGACTCCTAGACAGCAAAAAGGAAGATCAGAAAGATCCACACTGCCGCACATCTGAGAGTGGAACGTGCTGGGGCCCCAAGAGGAAGTGGGGAGAGGTAAGGAGAACTCCTCTCCCTCCCCATCAGATCAGCGATCCCGGTCCGCACAGCTCCCAGAGAAGGGGGAGGGGCGGCCCTCTGCGGGAAAACCATAGCTCTTCAGGATCTCTCAGCCAGTGGGAAACCCCCACACAGAGGACGCAGAACTGCTACAGGGGTACCATCAACATCTGAGCACCCTGGGAGAGTGGATAACGAGGGGCGAGCAAGAAGCCCCACACGCCAGGGACCCAGTGGGCAAAAGAGAGAGCCCCCCCTCCCTGCATAAAAGACATTGCAGTTCAGCTGACCAGACCAGACCAAGTGACCCGCTGATCACAGCGAGCAGCTGGGGCAGAGCACAGGGGGCTCAGATAACACAGCCCTTAACCCCCACATGGTGGTGGCAGGTGGAAATTGCAACCAGATATTTCCAGGATGAGGAAAAATAAAGCCAATACAAGAACCACAATGCAAAGGTACATGAAATCACCAGACCAGAAGGAAAATGACAAGCACCCAGAAACCAACCCTGAAGGCACAGAAATCCATAACCTAAATGACAGAGATTTCAAAATAGCTAGCATAAAAAAACTCAATGAAATGCAAGATAACACAGACAAACAATTCAATGAGATTAGGAGTTTCTTCACAAAAGAGATTGAAATCATAAAGAAAAACCAATCAGTACTGAGGGAGACGAAGAACACAATGGAGGAGATTCTGGAATCTTTAAAGAACAGAGCTGACAATATGGAGGCAAGAATTAGCATTATAGAGGATAGGAATACAGATATGCTCCAGATGGAAGAGGAGAGAGCACTAAGATTAAAAAGAAATGAAGAAAGTCTCCGAGAAATATCTGACTCTATTAGGAAATGTAACATAAGAATTATAGGTATTTCTGAGGGAGAAGAGGGGGAAAGAGGAACAGAGAGCCTATTCAAGGAAATAATAGCTGTGAACTTCCCAAATCTAGGGAAGGAGCAGGAAACACCAGTAAGTGAAGCCAATAGGTCGCCTAAATACATCAAGAGGCAAAGGCCCACTCCACGACATATAGTGGTAAGGCTGGCTAAAATCAATGACAGAAACAATATTAAGGTCAGCTAGACAAAAACAAAAAATAATGTACAAAGGAACTCCCATCAGGCTCTAAGCGGATTTCTCAACAGAAACTTTACAGGCTAGGAGAGACTGGAAGGATATATTCAAAATACTGAAAGACAAAAAATTTCAGCCAAGAATACTCTATCCAGCAAAAATATCCTTCAAATATGATGGAGAAATAGTATTTCTTTAGTAATAGAAAATACTTTCCCAAATAATCAAAAGCTAAGGGAGTTCATGGCCACGAGACCCCCCCTACAAGAAATACTCAAGAAGGTCTTCAGGCCTGAAAAAAGAAGAGAAAGGGAATACAAAACTTGGAGCAAAGAGAAAAATAGGTAGACAAAATCAGAAAAATAGTAGATCTTTACTGGAATAGGTTAGCAACCACTTAAATACCAAAACCCAAGATCAAAGGAAGGAAATCACCAAAAATAAATATAACCTCATCACTGTAAACACACACCCACAACACAAGATAGAATAAGGTATAACAAGAACGACTTAGAAGGGGAAGAGGAAAGAGATTGAAATGTCTTAGTATAAGGAAATAAGAGGTTTTTATACAAACCTCAAGGTAACCACTAAACAAATAATCAAAACAAAATCACATATGATAAACAAAGGGAAAACTAGAAGAGTCATAAGACAGAACAACCAAACTGAATTGGCAGTCTGAAACAAATGGGACAAGAAACAAAGGAAATGCAAAAGAACTGGAAAATAAGTGACAAAAAAGCAACATCAAGCCCTCATATATCAATAATTACCCTAAATGTAAATGGATTGAACTCTCCAATCAAAAGATACAGAGTGGCAGGATGGATTAAAAAGCAAGACCCAACAACAGGCTGCCTCCAGGAAACACATCTCAGCTCTAAAGATAAGCACAGGCTCAGACTGAAAGGATGGAAGACAATACTCCAAGCTAATGGCAAGCAAAAGAAAGCAGGTGTTGCCATACTCATATCAGACAAAGTAGACTTCAAGATAAAACAGGTTAAGAGAGACAAAGAAGGGAAATATATAATGATAAAAGGAACACTACACCAAGAAGACATATCACTTATAAATATATATGCACCCAACATAGGAGCACCAAAGTACATAAAGCCACTACTAACAAACCTAAAAGGAGACATTAATAACAACACAATAATAGTAGGGGATCTTAATACCACACTTACATCAATGGATGGATCATCCAGACAAAATGTCAATAAAGAAACAGTGGACTTAAATGAAACACTGGACGAGATGGACCTAGTAGAAATACACAGAGCACTCCATCTGAAAACAGCTGACTACACATTCTTCTCAAGTGAGCGTAGAACATTCTCAAGGATAGACCATATGTTGGGAAACAAAGCAAGCCTCAATAAATTTAAGAAGATTGAAATCATAACAAGCATCTTTTTAGACCACAATGCTATGAAACTGGAAATCAGCCGTGAGAAAAAAACTGGAAAAGTGACAAAAATGTGGAGCTTAAACAACGTGCTAACAAACAACCAATGGAACATTGATGAAATTAAAAGAGAAATTAAAAATTATCTGGAAATAAACGAAAATGAAAATATATCATACCAAATCATATAAGATGCAGCAAAATCAGTCCTGAGAGGGAAACTCATAGCGATACAAGCCCACTTTAACAAACAAGAAAAAGCCCAAATAAGCAACCTTAAATTACACCTAACACAACTAGAAAAAGAAGAACAAACAAAGCCCAAAGTCAGCAGAAGGAGAGAAATAATAAAAATCAGAGCAGAAATAAATGAAATTGACACCAAAAAAACAGTAGAAAGGATTAGTGAAACAAAGAGTTGGTTCTTTTAGAAGATAAACAAAATTGACAAACCCTTAGGCAGACTTACTAAGAAAAAAAGAGAAAAGGCTTAAGTAAATAAAATTAGAAATGAAAGAGGAGGATTACAACGGATACCATGGAAATACAAAGGATTATAAGAGAATACTATAAGAAATTATATGCCAACAAATTGGACAATCTAGAAGAAATAGATAAATTCTTAGACTCATACAATCTCCCAAAACTGAACCAAGAAGAAATGGAGAATCTGAATAGACCAATAACAAGTAAAGAGATTGAAATAGTAATCAAAAACCTCCCAAAAAATAAATGTCCAGGACCAGATGGCTTCTCCAGTGAATTTTACCAAACATTCAAAGAAGATTTAATACCCATCCTTCTCAAACTATTCCAAAAAATAGAGGAAGATGGAATACTTCCTAATTCATTCTACGAGGCCAACATCACCCTGATACCAAAGCCAGACAAAGACAATACAAAGAAGGAAAATTACAGGCCAATATCACTGATGAACATAGATGCAAAAATCCTCAACAAAATATTGGCAAACAGAATACAGCAATACATTAAAAAGATCATACACCATGATCAAGTGGGATTTATACCAGGGACACAGGGATGGTTCAACATCTGCAAATCAATCAATGTGATACACCACATCAACAAAACAAAGAATAAAAACCACTTGGTCATCTCAATAGACACAGAAAAGGCATTTGACAAGATACAACATCCATTTATGATAAAAACTCTCAACAAAACGGGTATAGAAGGAAAGTACCTCAACAAAATAAAGGTCATATATGACAAGCACACAGCCAACATCATACACAACAGGGAAAGACTGAAAGCCATTCCTCTGAGAACAGGAACGAGGCAGGGCTGCCCACTCTCACTGCTCTTATTCAACATAGTACTGGAGGTTTTGGCCAGAGCAATTAGGCAAGAAAAAGTAATAAAAGGAATCCAAATTGGCAACAAAGAAGTGAAACTCTCACTATTTGCAGATGACATGATTTTATATATAGAAAACTCTAAATAATCCATTGGAAAACTATTAGAAATAATCCACAACTACAGCAAAGTCGCAGGGTACAAAATCAATCTACAAAACTCAGTTACATTTCTGTATGCTAATAATGAACTAATAGAAAGAGAGCTCAAAAAGATAATACCATTTACAATTGCATTGAAAAGAATAAAATATCTAGGACTAAATCTTACCAAGGAGGTGAAAAACCTATACAAGGAAAACTACAAGACATTATTGAAAGAAATCGATGATGACACAAAGAAATGGAAAGACATCCCATGCACATGGATTGGAAGAATAAACATAGTTAAAATGTCTATATTAGCTAAAGCAATCTACAGATTCAATGCAATCTCAATCAGAATCCCAATGACATTCTTCACAGAAATAAAAAAAAAGAATACTAAAATTTGTATGGGGCAACAAAAGACCCCGAATAGCTAAAGCAATCCTAAGAAAAAATAGCAAAGCTGGAGGCATTACAATCCCTCACTTCAAAACATACTACAAAGCAATAGTAATCAAAACAGTATGGTCCTGGTACAAAAACAGACACACAGATCAATGGAACAGAATTGAAAGCCCAGAAATAAAGCCATACATATACGGACAGCTAATTTTTGACAAAGGAGCTAAGAACCTACAATGGAGAAAGGAGAGTCTCTTCAATAAATGGTGTTGGGAAAACTGGATAGCCACATGCAAAAGAATGAAAGTGGACCATCTACTATTGCCATTCACAAAAATTAACTCCAAATGGATCAAAGACCTGAAAGTGAGACCTGAAACTATAAATCTCATAGAAGAAAATATAGGTAACACATTATTTGACAGTGGTCATAAAGGAATCTTTTTGGATGACATGTCTACCCAGACTAGGGAAACTAAAGAAAAAATAAGCAAGTGGGACTTTATCAGATTAAAGAGCTTCTACAAGACAAATGAAACCAGAATCAAGATGGACAGACAACTCAATAGCTGGAAGAGAATATTTGCAAAACATACATCTGACAAGGGGTTAATCTCCATAATATATAAAGAACTCACACAACTGAACAACAAAAAAACAAACAAACCGGTCAAAAAATGGGCAGAGGAAATGAACAGACACTTCTCCAAAAAAGATATGCAGATGGCCCATAGGCACATTAATAGATGTTCAACATCACTAATCATCAGGGAAACGAAAATCAAAACAACACTAAGATATCACCTCACGCCCGTTAGAATGGCTATAATCACCAAGACAAAAAACAAAAAAGGTCGGAGAGGATGTGGAGAAACAGGAACCCTCATACACAGCTGGTGGGAATGCAAACTGGTGCAGCCCCTATGGAAAACGGTATGGAGATTCCTCAAAGAATTAAAAATAGAGATGCCCTAGGATCCAGCTATCCTACTACTGGGAATCTATCCAACGACCCTGAAATCAACAATCCAAAAAGGCTTATGCACCTCTATGTTCATTGCAGCATTATTCACCATAGCCAAGAACTGGAAGCAACCCAAGTGTCCCTCGACTGATGACTGGATCAAGAAGATGTGTATATATATACAATGGAATACTACTCATCTATAAAAAAAGACAAAATTGTCCTATTTGCAACAACATAGATGGGCCTGGAGTGTATTATGTTAAGTGAAATAAGCCAGAAAGAGAAAGACAAACACTGTATGATCTCACTCATATGTGGAATATAAACCAACAAATGGACAGAGAAAACACTATTGTGGTTACCAGGGGCAATGGGGGTAGGGGGTGGGCACAAGGGGTGAAGGGAGACATGTATATAGTGATGGATAAACAAAAATATACAACCCAAAATTTCACAATGTTATAAACTATTTAAACATCAATAATAATAAAAAAAAAATGCTCCCAAATGTAGTGCTGTTTGCTGTTCCTAAGTTCAAGAAGGCTGTGATGTGTGTTGCAGAAAAAATACATCTGCTAGGTTCATTCAGGCATTAGTTAAACAGTGCCATTAGCTGTGAGTTCATTATTAGTGAATCAACAATATATATTCAATAAAGTATCTTTATAAACTGAAACACACATAAAACAAGGTCATCTATAGATTGGTTGACAAAAATGTTATGATCAGAGGCTCACAAGAAGCTGTTCTTAGAGTGTATGCATCTATCATATCACATAAACTAGTGTATGCAAGTATCATTCTATATAAATATAGAAGCTTAGTAAAATTCAAATAGCTGGCTTGCTCTATGATAATATCAAGACTTTGAAAATAATAAAATCAGCCTCTAGATACTCTTTGAATTAAAGAGACTCCTTAAATACACAAACAAAAATTCTGGTATTCAATAAAAGAGCAATTTATAACCATTAAAAAAAATAAATTAAATCTGATTTTTTATATCAAAAGTATAAGCTTATTGTCTGTAGTTCATGCAAGAAATATTTGACCCAGTTGACTTTTTATTTAAATAGATTTTATACTTTAGAGCAATTTTAGGTTCACAGCAAAGTCGAGTGGAAAGTACAGATTTCCCATGCACCTCCTGCCTTTCCCCACATGCACAGCCCCCCCCACTATCAACATCCCCCACCAGAGTGATATATTCCTCTCCACACAAAACTTGCACACAGATGCTTATAGCAACTTTATTCATGATTGATGACACTTGGAAGCAGCCAAGATGCCCTTCAGTAGGTAACAGATAAATAAACTGTGGTATATCCAGACAATGAAATATTATTCAGCCCTAAAAATAATTGAGCTATCAAGACATGAAAAGAGATGGAGGAAACAAATTCAAATTACTGCATGAAAGAAGCTCGTCTGAAAAGGCTACATACTGCATGGTTCCAATTATATGATACTCTAGAAAAGACAAAACTATGGAGAGAGTAAAAAGATCAGTGATTCCAGGGGTTGGGGAGAGGAAGAGATGAATAGGTAGAGCGGAGAGTATTTTTAGGGAAGTGAAACTACCTTCTTATACTATAATGGTGGATACATATCACTATTCATTTGTCCAAACTCATAGAATGTACAACACCAACAATGAACCCTAATATAAACCACAGACTTTGAGTGATAATGATGTGTCAGTGTTGGTTCATCAATTGTAATAAATATATTGTTGTTGTTCTCTGGGACAATGTCATCTATTTTAAACATTAGAGGCATGTATGTTTGTATTAGTTACCTATTTCTGCCTAACAAATTACCCTAAAACCTAATGGCTTAAAACAATATTTATTTCTCACTGTTTGTGTGAGTCGGAAATCCAGGCTCAAATTTTCTTGTTCCTCTTTCTCAGATTCTTCTCCAAGGCTGCAATCCAGTTGTTGGGAAGGGCTGCAGACACTCAAGACTCAACCAGAGAAGGATCTGATTTCAAAATCACTCACATGGTTGTTGGAAAGAATCAGTTCCTTGTGGACTGCCAGAGTAACTCAGTTCCTCATTGGTCATTAGCTGGAGGACACCCTCACTCTCTTGCCATGTGGGTTACTGCATAGGATCATAGGTCAGTTAATAATATAGCAGTTTTCTCCACTATATTCACCATATTCTGTTTGTAAAAGCACATTTGTAGATCCAGTCTACACTCATGGACAGTAGACTAGAAAGGGTGTGAATACCACAAAGCAAGGATCATTAAGATCCATGTTTTAAGGCGCCCATCACAATGTGTTTCTTTGCTATAAACCTATAAAGTACTACATGTAATACACATTACTATTAGAAGCATGAGTTAGATGAGCATCCTGTTGTCCTTCTTATATGAAAAATCAGTTTGCCTATTTGGCTGTCAAAAATTTTTGAATAAAGAATGAACCTCCAGGCAATCATTCATCTTCACGTTGGCCATTAAAGACAGCTGCCATCTGTCATAACTGAAAATGAAAAAGTCATACTTTATACATGAAGAGAAGTATTTGGAAGATGTAAGACATAGAGAGACACTTAAATATTTAAGAAGGCAAATGTAGTCCTAAAAGGAACAGATTCAGTAGGGCAGACAATGTATCTTTTTCGTGAAGCTTTCATTAATTTCCTATACTGGATAGCAGTATAGTCAAATTGGAAGACCCTAAGTAGAAACCACAGTCCCTAGAGGTCTCTACTAATAGTGATCCTAAGGCGAATCATTAAGGCAAACTTCCCTTAATTATATCTATTTCCCAAGTTGGAGGCAGAACACTCAACAACTCCCACGACTGTGGTAAGGATCCTAGTATTGATTGCTTTCTCTTGCACACTCAGTCAATGAAGTAGGACTCCAGTTCAACAACATGCATTTATTTCTCAATATTTTTAAGTGTTCTGACTAGCTGAAGTTAGAGTTATCTTGAACTTTCCAGCAAGAATTGTAACTCAAAGTACACTGATATTTCCATTGGTTGGTAGGACTCTAATTGTTTTCTTGTACTAAAGCAAAACTCTCTAATTATTCAATTTAAATACAGAACTGAGCCCTGTACATTTTTTTATTATATAGCACTGCAAGAAGGCAGAGGAAAATAAAAGCGTATGCACGTAGTTTAAAATGATGATACTTCTATCGAAATGTACTATTTTACGCAATCTCTAAATCAGTAGGGTGGAATAACTCAAAATTGGAGAACAGTTTACAAAAATGCCTCATGATTCTATTTCATATGCTGGGTGCTGAACCAGAGCCAAACTGAAACTACTTTGCAGCCAGTACATGTAAGCAGCAGAAAGGTCATTCTTCAGAGATGGCAGACTAAATGCTAAACCAGACACGCAACAAAATTAACTGAATGCGTCGTCCTATTATATATTTGTGGAGATGCAATAGCCTTACAATGAATGTTTTCCCTAGAGAAACACCGGATAATTCTCAACATTTAATCCGATTATTTATTTTTTCCTCTCAACTGTAGTAGATGGCTTCATATCTATCCTATACAAATATATTGCTTGTATTTCTATCTTGTTTATTGTTGGTGTGGATTGATTCTCCCCCACATTCCGTTTCCTCCCCAGTGGAGGAAGATCCATTATTAATCCACTTCTTTCCCCTTTCAATCTCTTAAATTTACCTGAAGAAGGGTAACTTAATCTGACTGATGATTTTGCAAGAATAAACTCGGTGCAATTATTCCAGACTTCTCTCTCTCTTGCTCCCCAGGGAATGAACTCCCCCTAGAGGTAGCATGTTCTGCTGTGATCCTCCTCGCTCTCTTAACAGGGGTTGGCCATGGCATTGGAGGCCTGCAGAGATCCAGCACTATTACAGGTTTTAAGTCTCTTTAATTCTTGAGTTCAGTAGTAAGAAGGCCAATTTCCTGCAGATTCAGCACATTATTTAACATCAGCTTATCGGCAATAAAGATGATGCTACATCCTCTATTAGTTTTGTTTTATGTTGTATTTACTAGAAACTCAGGTGGAGAAAAGAGTAATATTGCATATTGGTCCCGCTTAAACCCCAATAATTTCTGTAAGTATTTTTCATTATGTTTTCTAAGTTGTTATTGCCATTATATTGTAAACTATTGAATTCTTATCTTCTGTAACCAAAATCTTGGTAGAATTCTTGACAGTTTATCAACTGATATTTGTTTTGCTGTACAAATACCATCTGAAATTGAGGATATAGCATTTATTTCCAATATCTATATCTTGATTTTCTACCTTAATAAATTTTCATCAACTTTCAATGATAAAAGATAAAAATGCCATTCTTCTATCGAATTTAACGGGAATGACTCTAAGATTACTACTCAATATAATATAGGCTTTTAGTTTGAGACAAATTTTTTTTAATATTGATTTATTCTTCCATTCATCATTTACCAAGAAGTTTACCAAATAAGTTAATTTTGTCGGTAGTATTATTGTTGTTAATTTAATATTAAATAACTTATTTCCTTAAAAAGAATTATAATTATAGATAGTCTTAAAACCTATAATGAGGTGTATTTTTCTCCTTTATAACTTTAACTATTTTTTAAATTATTGGCACCTTTTGTGAGACCTAGCGTATGTAAAAATATATTCCTATGAATTTCATGTGACTGAATATAAAATTAAAATTCACTTTTGAAGATCCAGCCACAGTGTAGGTTAATTACAATTCTGTTAGCATACGTTGCAAAGAAGCTAAATGCTCATCAAAAGAGGAGTGATTATATAAAATATGATATATCCATTTATTAGAAAATTATATGGACATTAAAAAAAAATAAGTAGATCTATATGCACCAACCAGGAAATTGTCGAGTACGTATTAATTGAATAAAAATGTCATACATACATACATATATAAATGTAATATAAATAGATAAAGATGTTTAATTTCTTTAATAGATAAAGATGTTTAATTTCTTTAAAATATGTAATTATACACATGTAGGATTAATCAATTAGTTGAAATGTTCACTCTTTAAATTTTCATTTTTAGTGAGTCTTCTTGGGAATTTTAGCATAACTTTTGGAGAATCTGTATTAAAGACTACCACTTAGTGTGTATTTTAAAATAGAAGTCTAGAAACCTTTTAATTTGACATTACACATTTCCGCAAAATTTGTAACAACATATGTGAAACAAAATGCACAAAATTTTTAATTGTAGTTATATTGGATGGCTGCAAGGGAGACATTTCAGTCCTATTGACATTAAAAATAAAGTATTATATTAATGTTCTATAATTACTTTTTATGTTTTAATATTTTCAAAGGTAATATATAAATAACATTGTTGTTATTTGACACATCAAAAAAACAACTAACCTAGATAATAACCTATTTTTGCACCATCGTACATGTATTGTTATTCATTAAAATCACATTCACAAGGCATTTTTAATTCTATTTCAGAGAATGCAGAGAAAAATATGGTAGAGTAGAAATTCAAACCTTCGGCTCTGGTTCCAGAGTTGGTGTTTTTTTCTTTCTTTTTTTTATTGTGGTAACATTGGTTTACAACATTGTATAAATTTCAGGTGTATATCATTATTCTTCTATTTCTGCATAGATTACATCATGTTTGCTAAATTAACTCAAAATGGATTTTTTTTTTTAATGACATGCTTATTCTCACGTATTGCATTAATTCTTTTTCACTCAGGAGAGACAGGTCTTCTTTGACCTCATCTGTGTTGCTTTCTGATTCTCTGAACTGGTACACAAATATGAAGCATTTACTGTGCCTGGCTCTCCACTATTGCCTACAGATCTTTATTAATGAGTAATAAAAAAACACTTCTTTGATAATAGTGAGTAACTGCCATCATTCACCCCTGCCCTGGGTATCCCACCTCTTTCTCTCCTGTTTGTGTCTGTTAGAAACAAGTGTAAGTTAACAAACAGCTTGTGAGAGGAGGTGTTTAGCAGCCCCTAGACAGTAATGGGACAATCATAAGATTTTCTAGATTCTCTGAGTCTGGGGTCAAAATGAAGGGAAGGTTCAAAGTGTCATCCCACCATTTGTCAATTAATCTCAATATTATTGAGCAAAGTATGATAGGAACAAAACTCTGGACAACTGTTCATTTGTTTGTTTGTTTGTTTTAAATATCAGAGCATTAACAGTTCTTTTTTTTAAGGCAGATTGGCCCTGAGCTAATATCTGCTGCCAATCTTTCTCTTTGTTTCCTTTTTTCTCCCCAAAGCCCCAGTACATAGTTGTATATCCTAGTTGTAGGTCCTTCCAGTTCTTCTGTGTGGTACGCCGCCTCAGCATGGCTTGATGAGCAGTGTGTATGTCCGCACCCAGGATCCGAACCTGTGAACCCCAGGCCGTTGAAGCAGAGTGCACAAACTCAACTACGTCACCAGGGCGGCCCCAAACTCTTCATTTCTATTTCAGCTCCACTTGCTGAATTAAAGACAATTTCTCCATGATTCTAAAAACAATCTATTACTCAAAATCTTCACTCGTTCTTTTAACTTTTTATTTTTAAATAGTTATAGATTCATAGAAATTTCCAATGATATTATAGCACAGAGGTCCCATATACCCTCCACCCAGTTTCCCTCTATTATATTCTTTGTAATTATAGCACAATATTTAAGCCAGATAACTGACATTGGTACATGTGTATATAATTCTAAGTCAGTTTACCACATATGTAGGTTTGTGTAACCACCATTAAAATTAAGATAAAATTCTGTCAGAAAAATATCTTTTATTCTATCCATTTACATGCATACTCCCTCTACTATTCCAAACCCCTAGCAATCACTAATTTGTTCTCCATTTCTATAATTTTAATTTTTTTATATTTTTATATAAATTGAATCATGAAATATGTGATCTTTTGAGATTGACGTTTTTCACTCAGCATAATGCCCTTACAATCCCTCCCAGTTCTGGCATGGATCAATAGCTCAACCGTTTTCATTGCTGAGTAGTATTTCATGGTATGGATGTACCACAGTGTTTAACCATTCACCTATTGAAGGTCATATAGGTTGTTCCTAGTTTTTAGCTGTTACAAATAAAACTGCTATAAACACTTATCTATATGGTTTTATATGAACATATATTTTCATATCCCTGGGATAAATGTCTAGAACTACAATTGTTGAATGATATTGTAGTTGCAAGTGTAGTTTTTTTTATTGTATTCCAGAGTGCCTGTACCACTTTACAAATTGCAGTCCAGGGACTACCAAATTGTATTCCAGAGTGCCTGTACCATGTGACATTCCCACCAAGAATGTATGACAGATTTAGTTTCTCTGAATTCTCTCCAGTATTTAGTGGCTCTTATGTCTTATTTTAGCTGTTTTAATAGATGTATAGTGATATCTCATTGTGGTCTTACTTTGCCTTTCTCTAATGACTAGTGATATTGAACATCTTTTCATGTAGTTATTTACCAATCATATATCCTCTGCAGTGAAATATCTCTTTATGTCTTTTGCCCATTTCCAATTGGATTGTTTTGTTTGTTTTACTATTGAGTCTTGAGAATTCTTTATATTTTCTAGACACTGGTCTTTTGTCAGATAAGTTGGCCAATATTTTCTCCTAGTCTGTAGCTTGTCTTTTCATCCTCTAACGGGGTCTTTCACAGAGCAAAAGGTTTTAATTTTCATGAAATCTAATTTCTCAAAGTTTCCTCTTATGGATGGTACACCATGCCTAAGAACTCTTCACCAAGTCCTAGGTCCTAAAGATCTTTTCCTCTGTTATCTTCCGAAAGTTTTATAATTTATATTTTACATTTAAACCTATGATCTATTTTGAGTTATTGTTGTGCGACGTGCAAGGTTAAGTTGAGGTTCATTTTTGTGCTTATGGATATACAATTGCTCCAGCACAATTTGTTCAAAAAACTATCCTTCTGCCATTGAATTGCTGCACACCTTTGCAAATATCAGTTGGCCATACTTGTGTCAGGGTATTTACAGGCACTCTGTTCTTCCATTGACCCATGTGTCTAATGGAGAGTGGCAGAATACGCCGCCTTAAAATATGCCGCTTGAACATAAGAATTATTATGAGTTAAAGATTTTCTCTATTTTTATCTCTTTTAATTTCATGGATATCCCCTCTTTTGTTTATTGTTTTATTTCTTCTGCTTGCTTTGGGTTTATTTTATTCTCATTTTTCTACTTTCTTGAGGTAGAAACTTAGAGTATTGTTTTGAGACTTTTCCCCTTGTCTAAAGTAAGCATTAGTGCTATAAATTTCCATCTCAGCACTACTTTAGCTGTGGCCCACAAATTTTGATATGTTATATTTTCACCTTTACTCTGTTTAATGTATTTTTTATTTCCCTTGAGACATCCTCTTTGCCCATGAATTATTTAGAATTGTCTTTTTGAGTATTCAGGGATTTTCTGGTAATCTTTCTTGTTATTGATTTACATTTTGATTCCACTGTGGTAAGAGAAAAATTCTGCATGATTTCAATTTTTTTTAATTTGTTAAAGATTCTTTTACAGCCCAGAATATGATCTATATTGGTATTTTTTTCTCATTATTCTTTTTGTTTTTTGTTTCACTGCTTTTTTTTCTTTTCTGTTTTTATGGGTTAATTGAACATACTTTATAATTTGCCTTGAATTACATTATATATGGATGACTTATCCTAGTCTACTATTATAGTCATTTTACCAGTTCATGTGAAGGATAAAAACATTCTCTCTCTTTACATGGCTTTACGCTCCTCCATTTATAATAGAATTGTTTAAAATTTTTCCTCCATATATAGTTAGAACCACATGATATTTTTATGATACTTGTTTTGACTGCCAAACATAATTTAGAAAACTCAAGAAGAGAAGAAAAACCTGCCGTATTTACTCATATTTTTGCTCACCATGACATTCAGATTATGTGCTTTCTACTCTCATACCATCAAGTTCACTCATTCTTTCCTCTGTGCTTTCCATTCTGCTATTGAACCCATTCATTAAATTTTTAAAATTTAAGTTATTGTATTTTTTCAGTTTTAAAATTCCCATTGTATTCTCCTCTACAGCTTGTATTTCTTTGCTGAGTCTTTCTAGTTTTTATTTATTTAAAACATGTTCATAATTTTCACTGAAGCATTTTTATGTTGGCTACTATTGAAATCCTTCAGAGATAATTCTCATATCTTTTTTATGTCAGTGTCAGCATCTGCTGATTGTCTTTTCTCATTAATTTGAGATCTTCCCGGTTCTTAGAGCAATGAGTGATCTTTGATGGACATTTGAACATTTTGAGTAATCCGCAGTGAGTCCCTGGATCTCATTTAAATCTTCTGCTGTAGCAGCCTTTCCCTGACGTTACTCCTGCTGGGAGTAACGTGTTAGTGCCATGTAGGAGACTACGTCTTTTGGCATCTGTTGACAGTTGCCTTTGAGGGGAAGCAGTTCATCGCTGCTGCTGCTCTTGGGGTCAGGGATCAGGCTCTTCATCGGCCTTCAGTGTTAACCACCTTGGCTATTTGAGCAATGGGTGCCCCATTACTGCTTGCCATGTGGCCTCCACTGACACCACAGAAGAGAAGAGTGGCCTCATCGCTGCTGAATAATGATGAAAATCCTGACTCCCCATTAGGCCTCCTCTGACACCTTCTCAGGGAGGAGGGTGAGGAGTGCCTGCCTACCTCCAGGTATATGGAAAGTCCAGGCTCCCCACACTGTCGCCCCTGACACTGTAGGGGGTGAGTACTTGTTGCCATCCAGTGGCAATGAACATTCTTGATCCCCACTCTTCCTTCTCTGACATCACTCTGGAACCGGGGTTCCAAGCCCGTGAGAGTGGAAGTCTAGGCTTTTTCCACTCAGCCTTCTTGGTGGGGATGGTGCCACAGTTATTTTATGTTTATTGGCAGTAGAACAGTTATTTTTTAAAAGTTTATGTTTATCAGGCTACCTCTTTGCTAAAGAGAGTAGGCTTTTTTAGGAGCTTTTTTTTGTCTGTAACTGTTAGCATTTGCAGGTCATTGGCTCCTTTAGTAATTGCTACGGGATATATGAGAAAAAACGAAAATTCAGGAAACGCACCCCGTGGTTCTTCCTTAAGTCCTGAAGCCTAGTTGGTTGTTTTCTTTTCTCCACCTTTCGGTGTCTTCTTATGTTCGTTTTATACATAATGTTCAGGCATTTTAGTGGTAGATAGTGGGAGGAAGAATGAAAAGATATCTACTCTATCTTCCCAGAAGAGGAAGTCTCCTCACTGAAGTTTTCTTCTGTTTTTTCTTTTTGTCTTCACAGGAATTTTAGCATAACTTTAGGAGAAGTTGTGTTAAGAACTACCACTCAGTGGCCATTTTAAAATAGTGATGGATAAATTATTTCTTTTTAGAGTTATACTTCTTTGTAATTTATGTCTCTCTTTTCCTCTTCTAAGACCTTGCATACCACATCAACATATTAAGTCTCTGAGTAAGCTGTGAATCTAAAAAGGAACATGGCTTTCTCTCCTGGAGCTAATGAAGACCCTATACATTAAAAATCCTTTTCAAAACTCCAAGAAAAGCAGATGTGATGCACAAAATATACCCCTAGGTACTCAAGAATTTAGCAATCGGCTCTAAGCTGCTAGTGGAATATGTATTAAAATAACCGTGGAAGAAGATGTAAGATTCTGCATAACATATGCTATAAGTTGACTTTGTATATAATGACCTAGCAATTGATTGCAACATGATTTATTATTCTGTTTACACTTAAAGTCCAGGGTTATGTCTATTTCTCTTAAGCTATACTTAACTACTTTTGACAACACACCTTTCTAAATACCAAAGAAGTGTGAAGAAGAGCTTCACAACATCTCACTTTTTAAGTCTTTGATTCAAGGTTCTTTCACTTTGTTACCAGCAATCTGTTATTCGCTGTCTATACAAGCAGGATTCATAAAGAGTTAGTTTTTATCTTTATCAGAGATCTTATGTTTTATGATCATGTTTTCTTTTTCTCACATCTGTCCAGTGGTACCTATGTGGCACTGTGACCACATACCTTTCCAGCATTATTTGTTGAAAGGCTATCCTTTCCCCACTGAATAGCTTGGCATATTTTTCAGAAATCTATTGGCCAATACGTGCCAGCCTCATTATGTTCTATTGATTTATTAAATTTTTATGTAAATATTGTACTGTATTTATTACCATTGCTTTACAGTAAATCTGAAATTATGAAGTTTAAGTCCTTTAACTTACTTCTTTTCTAAATTTACTTTGACTTGTTGGTCATTTGTATCTCTAAACATATTTAGAATTAACTTTTAAATTTCTATTAAAAAACCCACTGTGATTTTGCAATTAGATAGCACCTGAATCTATAGATAAATATGAGAATTGATATTATAATAATATTGAGCCTTCCAATCCATGTACATGGTATAATTCTGCATTTATTTAGTTTTTTGTGGGGTTTTTTTTTTGTTGGTTTTTTTTGTGTGTGTGTGTATGAGGAAGATTAGCCCTGAGCCCTGAGCTAACATCTGTTACCAATCCTCCCCTTTTTCCTGAGGAAGATTGGCCCTGAGCTAACATCCATGCCCATCTTTCTCTACTTTATATGGGACGCCGCCACAGCATGGCTTGACAAGCAACACGTCCGTCTGCACCGGGATCCCAACCTGAGAACCCCAGGCCTCTGAAGCAGAGTGAGTGCACTTAACCACTATGCCACCTGGCTGGGCCCTGCATTTATTTGGTTTTAATTTTCCTCAGCAGTGTTTTATAATTTTCAGAGTACAAGTCTTTCACATATTTTGTCAAATTTATTCCTAATTATTTTATATTTTTGATGTTATTATAAGTGAAATTATTTTCATTTAGTTTTATTTTCTAATTGTTCATGTCTAGAGTTTAGAGATACAATTAATTTTTATATTTTGACTTTGAATCTTGCAACCTTGCTAAAACCATTTTTAGTTTTGGTATCTTTGTACAGATTCAAAATTTTCTACATACAAGATCACATTGCCTGTAAATCTTCCTCTTTAATCTTCAGGGTTTTATTTAGTTTTTTTGTTTGTTTTATTCCAGTAGCTAGGAACCCTAGTAAAAATTCCTGCCTTGTTCCTGATATTCCTGGGAAACATTCTGTCTTTAACCATTAAAAATGAGTTTGCTGTGTTTCCTAAATGCCGTTTTTCAAGTTAAGGACATTGTCTTCTATTTCTGGTTTACTGAGAGTTTTCATCATGAATAGGTGTTGAATTTTGTAAGAATCTAACAGCACAGTGTTCTTCTTCTCTTTCTCCCCATTCAATATTTGTATTTCCCGTTTCCCACAGTGAAAGCAGTTTCTCAAGAGCATCAATATATTTACTCATTTCCTTAATCTTACAATAAACACACAAAAATTTTGGAACTAGTATACATGTAATATGATCAATAGTAAACTTACTAAGTAAAGGTCAAATCTTCTTTGCAGTTCTGTATCTAGTCGAGAGTGTACAGTCAGAGAACCAAGTTCAAAATTCCCTTGATTTAATTCTATTTTTCTTGTCTGTAGATATGCTATCAATTTGCTATAGTTCATTTATTATTTTAATTTACTTTCATAAACACTTTGGTATGTGACCAAGTCAATATGAAGTCATTCTAACAATTCAAGATTTAGTGTCAAGGTGACGTGTTTATCTTTTAACTTTCTGCCAAATTAGTCACTGATTATCGGTAACGGAGAAAATACGGAGCTTTAAAAAGTTCCCATCTCTTCCTGTGGATAAATACAAATCTTTTCTGTTACAAATTCAAGGCGGCTGATTGTTTTGGATGTGTGCACCATTAACAATGGCTTCTCTTCTTATACTTGGAAAAGAGGATTTTTTTTTTCTAGTGAAGAAGGTACACAAAGTAGTCCCAGTTTAAACCGTGTATTCTTGAATTTGCGTCTCCAGGCTTAGAGTTCCATGACTGAGACCAGAGTAGACGTATTGATGGGGACGTAATACAAAAGATCCATTGTTGTTGCACAAATATGATATTCATGTGTGTCTTTGGATGCTGTGTGGTTCTACAAATAGCTCTGTGTTCTGTGGAGTTTGACAAATGCCAGAAAGTATCATTGTGGTATTCCTGGTTTCCAAATGCATAAACAAACGTGTACCCGGATGCAGCAACATTAAACGCTATTAACCAAGTTCTCTCTAATCTAAAAGGATGGTGGCAAATGTGTTTCTGAAGGGAATGGCTGGTTTTTAATCTGTAGCGGAAATAAATCTCTCACTAAAATTCGAGGATACATTATCATGATACTGTGCAGGGAGCAATGAAAATAGATGAGTTGGCAATCAAATTTCATGCTTCAGAGCTTGAACTGTTTTTATAGGGGTTATAATGGGATCTTTTGAAATAAGTGAAGGAATTTTTTTTTGCCTTAAAAAATCTAGAGTTATCTACGGAGATCATGGTCCAATCTGGAGTTGCAAACATACAGTTAACATAGCTATTCAAAGTAGAATTCGACAAAGTTTAATCTGTCTCTTAGCTTCCCTCGAGTGACATAGAAAAGCATGATATAAAACCTTTTGGACACAAAAGGAGTCCGTGAAATTATTCAACTGGCATTCTTCCTCATCTCAGAGGGAACTGACTTCTTACTCTTTCCTATACTTGTGACCAAAAATAACATCTTTATTCACACAATAAGGCTCACCTTTTGCTCTCCAGTTCCCTAGATCACAGCTGTGTGTAGAATCCATAGAAGGCAAGATGGCAAAAAAGGAGCCAGTAAAGAACTTGTCATCAATATACCAAAAATTGGTGTTGGTTCTGTTCCATGAGCAGCTGACTTTCTTTCCCTTAAGGGAAATATATACATTTTCTTATAGTTTAGTGATCCCTTTAAATCACTTCTTGTGTAGAAATTAAAAAGATTTTAAACAAAATATTCTGTTTTTATTTGCTTCTATATCGCTGCTTAATTTATTGTAATCATTTTATATGTTCAATTTTATTCTCATGAAATCACTCTACAAGATTACTTTGAGTCTTACTCCACTCTGATATCTAAATACTCCAAGTACTCCCTTCTCTAAATAATATCAATAATACCAAAATTTTATTCTTAAGAGTGTAGGACCATTGAAAGGAAAAGGACTTTTCAGAAGGTATGTAACAATTAGGAAATATATGTAAGGGGAATTGTACAAAGTGTTTTGAATTAAATAAATGTCAGTTTCCAGTTTATAACCCCTAGTATAGTAGATAGTCAATGTATATTTCTTAGTAATAATAATAAAAAAACTCCTTGATCAATTTAGCTTGTACTTTGCAGTAGCATGTTAAGTTTCATAGAGAAATTTAGGAGTAACAGTCAGTAAGTTATTTACCCAGGGTCACGGTAATGGAGTAATCCATGCTACTTCCCAGTATACTGAAATTGAAATTGTTCACTCAAGCTCAACATACAATTCATCAAAATTAGAAAGTTACCTGCCCATAATGAGAAAGAGTGCAGGTTCAAGTAAGTCAACCGTAAATCATTTTGTTCTTTTCTGGTTAATATATCTTAATGTGCCTAGAAGGCTCTTCAGAGAGAATAAAACCTATTTCAAGAATTTTATAAATCATATAGATGCTGGGTTCATAAGTCCTGTACCTTGTAAGTCATCTCTTAGTTCTGATAAATATATTTAAAAGAAAATAAAACAAAAATACGCTTATTTTTAAAATAAAAATCATAACCATTATAAAAAATTCATTCATGTCTTGCTAAATTGCAGCAATGATGCTTGTGTTAAACTCTTTTACGCATTAGGAATAAGTGTTTTTTTTTTTTGTAAGGAAGTTCAGCCCTGAGCTAACATCTGCCTATCCTCCTCTTTTTGCTGAGGAAGACTGGCCCTGGGCAAACATCCATGCCCATCTTTCTCCACTTTATATGGGACACCGCCACAGCATGGCTTGACAAGTGGTGCATTGGTGCGTGCCCGGGATCCGAACCAGGGAACCTCGGGCCGCTGCAGCAGAGTGCGTGCACGCTTAACAGCTTGTGCCACTGGGCCGGCCCCTGGGAATAAGTGTTTTATATCACAAATTTAATGGTAATGGAGATAGCCATCAAATGTGTTTACTACTTTTTCTGTTAGTGAAGTTTATCTCCACCACAGCATTGCATGTATTTAAAAATACACCTGAATTTGTATTTGAAAAAAAAAAGTTTGTCCAAAAGTCATAAGTCACTACTTTGAAAAAATTGTCTCTCTGTACAGTCCTTACCATGAGATGCCACATTTTGTCAGGTGTGTGGCTTTTTAAAGCTACTAGCCCACACATAACTTGACATGATTGTAGCATCTACTCTTGACATGTGCAAAGGTTAAGATAAAAAATTCTTATCACATTGTCTGGAAAAGATTGCTGATATTTTATTTTCCTTGTTCTCTTCTTTTTCTTCTCTTTTCTTTCTTCCTCCATCTTCTTTAAGCATACATACCAGGGTATTAATAAAATAAATATTTCTAAGCTAATGATGTTTAAAGACGTTTTCTAAAAGAATAATTATTCCTTACCTATTTTTTCATTAAATACGATATTCCTCACATTGACAAAAAATCATTCACAAAGAACACAAAAAGTAAAAATGTCTTATACAATTCTATGTAGAGACATTGATATATATACACACATATATACATGTGTATATATGTGCATATATATGTTTTATATGTAATATATAATGTTCTATTATTTTTAGTTTAAATAAAAAACAAAAATACATTAATATAAAATCTCATTTTAAAATAAATACAATTATTTTCTTTCATATTTCACATAGAGAGAGTATATAATTAGGTTGAACCATTGGGAATTGGCAGTATTCTCTTATTTTGACATAAAAATCTGAGATTTCTTATGGTTCAAATGAATATACGTGAATAAGACTACTATTCCATAAAATATTTTACTGAGCTTACAAAAAAATGTCTTGCAACTTCAACTCAACACACATTCTCTTGTTAACATCTCTCTAATCATATAATACCAGGGCTCATATGATCAAATAGTCAATAATTAGACCTGAGTTAAAAAAAAAAAACAAAAACCTGACCATATATAGTTTGGGTTTAATGGTCTGGATTCCACCTGACTTCAATAAACCATAGAAGCTAAGGAATATATATATATTTTAATATTATTAAGAGATAATCCAAATTAATTCAAAACTTCCCCTATGTCATCTCTTCAATGAACCACATATGTGGAACTATTTTTCACAGAAGAAAGTTTTAGCTGTACTTCCCCTAGTAATTGGCAATATATTGTATGTACCATGAACCAAGTATAAAAATAATTATTTCTCTAAAAACATGTGACTACTTTATCTACATTCGTTATGTTTTGTTCCAAGAAGAAACAGAATTGTGTTGTTACCTTACTAAAATAGTGAAAACTGTTACATTGATGAGCAATGACAACAAATAAGGAAGTAGCACCAGGCGGACAATAACAGCCTCATACTGACTTTTTTGACAAAGCTCCTCACCCTCACAGCTCTGACTCATCAATGTTCTTTCTGCATTCAAAATTCCACTGAGGCTCTCATTTCTTTGGTTCTTTTTTTAGCTTTATTGAGGTATAACTGATAAATATATAAGATTGATAAATATATTTAAAGTGTACAACGTGGTGATTTGATATACATTTACATTGTGCAAAGATTCCTATTGAGTTAATTAACATGTCTATCACCTCACATAGTTACCTCTTTCTTTTCATTTTTCTTTTTTTGGTGAAAACACAAGATTACTCTCTTAGTAAATCTCAGTGATATAGTACAACATTATCAACTATAGTCACCATGCTATACATTAGATCCTCAGCTTATAATTGAAAGTTTGTACCCTTTTACCCATTTCCTCCATTTCCCTATACTTCCCCACTCCTGGCAACCACCATTCTACTCTCTGTTTCTATGAGTTAGACTTTTTTTTCTTTTTAGATTCCACATGTAAGTGATACCATGCAGTATTTGTCTTTTTCTGTCTAGCTTACTTCACTTAACATAATTCCCTTCAGGTTCATCCATGTTGCTGCAAATGGCGAGATTTCCTTCTTTTGTGAGGCTGAATAATATTCCACTTTACACACATAGCACATTTTCCTTATTGATTCATCCATCAGTAGACACTTAGGTTGTTTCCATACCTTGGCTATCATAAATAACACTGCAAAGAACATGGGAGCACAGAGATCTCTTCGAGATAATGATTTTGTTTCCTTTGAATATATACCCAGAAGTGGGATTGCTGAATCTCACGGTAGTTCTATTTTTAATTTTTTAAGGAAACGCTATACTGTTTTTTGTCTACCAGTTTACATTTCCACCCACAGTGTACCACGGTTCCCTTTTCTCCACATCCTCATCAGCATTTGTAATCTCATATCTTTTTGATAATAGATATAGGTATGACATGATAACTCATTGTGGTTTTAATTTGCATTTCCCTGATGATTAGTGATGATGAGCACCTTTTCATGTACCTGTTGGTCAATTGTATATCTTCTTTGGAAAAATGTCTATTCAGGTCCTGTGCCCATTTTTAAAATTGGGTTATTTGTTTTTTTGTTAAGATGTATGATTTCCTTGTATATTTTGGATATTAACCCCTTCTCAGATACGTGCTTTGCAAATATTTTCTCCCATTCAGTAGGTTGCCTTTTCAGTTTGTTGAGTTTCCTTTGCTGTGCAGAAGCTTTTTAGTTTGATGGACAGCCACTTGTTTATTTTTGTTTTCGTTGCCTTTGCTTTTGGTGTCAAATCCAAAAAAACCATTGCCAACACCAATATCGAGGAGCTTAACCCCTACGTTTTCTTCTAGGAGTTTTATGATTTTAGATCTTATGTATAGTATTTTTTTTTTATAGTTTTATTTATTTATTTTTTTCCCCCAAAACCCCAGTAGATAGTTGTATGTCATAGCTGCACGTCCTTCTAGTTGCTGTATGTGGGACTCGGCCTCAGCATGGCCGGAGAAGCAGTGCGTCGGTGCGTGCCCAGGATCTGAACCCGGGCCGCCAGCAGCAGAGTGCACTCACTTAACCGCTAAGCCACGGGGCCGGCCCTCTTATGTATAGTCTTTAATCCATTTTGAGTTGATTTTTGCATATGGTGTTAAGAATGGGGTCCAGTTTTATGCTTTTGCCTGTGTCTGTCCAGTTTCCCCAACACCATTTATTGAAGAGACTATCCTGTCCTCATTGTGTATTCTTGGTGCCTTTGTTAATAATTAACTGATTATATATAGATATAGATATATAGATATATGGGTTCATTTCTGGGCTATCTATTCTGTTCCATTGATCTGTGTGTCTATTTTTATGCCAATATCATACTGTTTTGATGACTATAGCTTTGTAATATAATTTGAAATCAGGAAGTGTGATGCTTCCACCTTTGTTCTTCTTTCTCAGGATTTCTTTGGCTATTCAGGGTCTTTTGTGGTTCTGTATGAATTTTAGGGTTGTTTTTTCTATTTCTGTGAGAAAGCCCATTGGAATTTTGATCGAGATTGCATTAAATCTGTAGATCAAATTGGGTAGTGTGGATATTTTAACAATATTAATTCTTCCAATCCATGAACATAAAATATCTTTCCATTTTTTGGTGTCATCTTGAATTTCTTCTCTCAATGTTTTATAGTTTTCAGTGTACAGATCTTTCATCTCCTTGGTTAAATTTATTCCTAAGTATTTTATCCTTTTTGATGCTGTTGTAAATGGGTTTGTCTTCTTACTTTCTTTTTCTGATAGTTTGTGTAGTTAGTTGTTAGTATATAGAGATGCAGCTGGTATTTACGTGTTGATTTTGTATTCTGCAACTTCACTGAATTTCTTAATTAGTTCTGATGGTTTTCCTGTGCATTTTACTTTAGGGTTTTCTATACCTAATATCATGTCATCTGCGAAGAGAGACAATTCTACTTCTTCCTTTCTGATTCATATGCTATTTTCTTGGCTAACTGCTTTGGCTAGGACACAGTACTATGTAGAATATAAGTGATGAGACTGGGCATTCTTGTCTTGTTCCTTCCCTTAGAGGAAAAGCTTTTAGCTTTTCACCGTTGAACATGACCTTAACTGTGGCCTTGTCATATATGGCCTTTATTATGTTGAGCTTCATTCCTTCTACACCTAATTTGTTGAGAGTTTTTATCATGAAAGGATGCTGAATTTTGTCAAATGCTTTTCCTGCATCTTTTGAGATGATCATGATTTTTATTCTTCGTTTTATTAATGTGGTGTATCACATTGATTTGCAGATGTTGAACCATCCTTTCATCCCAGGAATAAATCCCACTTGATCATGGTGTATGATCCTTTTAATGTACAGTTGAATTCAATCTGCTAATATTTTCTTGAGGATTTTTCTATCTTTGTTCATCAGGCATTTGGCCTGTAATTTTCTTTTCTTGTATTGTTCTTGTCTGGCTTTGGTATCAGCATAATGCCGGCCTTATAAAAAGAGTTTAGGAGTGTTTCTTCCTCTTCCATTCTTTGGAAGAGTTTGAGAAGGATTGGTGTTAACTCATCTTCAAACGTTTGGTAGAATTCACCAGTGAAGCCACGTGGTCCTGGGATTTTCCTTCTTGGGAGGTTTTTGACTACTAATTTAATCTCCTTACTAATAATTGATCTGTTCAGATTTTCTGTTTTCTCATGATTCAGTCACGGTACGTTGTATGTTACTCTGTGGTGAGCAAAAGCAAATAGTCCCTGGGTGTGTTTGTGCTTCGAAACAGAATCGCCTCTTTGTTCCTTGTGGTCCTGGGAGACTTGTAAATACCGAGCCCCATGAGTTCCCAGAGGTTGGTGATTTGGGAACCAGTCCCTGGGGGGGAGCTGTAACAGTTGGAGTGCTGGATGTGTGGATAAGCTCCTTTCAGGAGAAGCTGGAGACTTGGTTTTACTGTTTGAGCTAGCCAGGGAGAGACAGCAGGGGACATGCTTACCAGCTCATGCAGGCTCCCAGGAGGATCTCAGTCGGCTCCCACGTGTCGGTTGACTAAAAGCTGGAACCTCAGTCAGAAGCTGGGAAAGTATATAGGCCAATTCCTTCCAGGGAGAAACTGGGAGATGGGCATTTTTGCCTGTTCCCTTTGTACTGGGGTTGGGGGAGGGAGGGCGGGTAGCTCCTTGTGAGCCCCGTTTGAAAACTGCTTTGTATGTTTAATGTGGTCTTGTAGCACTGGTGAATGCTAAGCCCAGTTGGTTATCAGAGTTAGATTATTTGAGGGCCCATTCCTTGGGTGGGAGCCACAAAAGTTGGCACTCTAAATGTGTGGACAAGCTCCTTCCAGGGAGTAGCTGGTGATGTGGTTTTATTGTTGAAGTGAGCCAGAGAAATCGGGCCCCCAGGCAGAAGCCAGGAAAGTATGCATCAAAACCCTTCCAGGGAAAAACAAAGATGGACATTTTTTCCCAGTAATTTTATTGAGATTATAATGGTTTACAACATTGTATAATTTTGGGTGTACATTATTATCAGTTTCTGGATAGACTTCAACATGCTCACCCCCAGTAGTCTAATTATTGTCCATCACCATACATATGTGTCCCTTTACCTCTTTTACCCACCCCCCAACCTCCTTCCTTTTGGTAACCACTAATCTGTTCTCTTTATCCATGTATTTGTTATCTTCCACATATGAGTGAAATCATGCAGTATTTGTCTTTCTCTGTCTGGCTTATTTCACTTAACATCATACCCTCAAGGTCCATCCATATTGTTGCAAATGGGATGATTTTGTCTTTTTTATGGCTGAATAGTATTCCATTGTATATATGCACCACATCTTCTTTATCCACTCATCCATAGAAGGGCACTTGGGGTGGGTGACTGAGGCAATACCCACATTGAAACAAGTAGGAGAGTCTGAGACACACTCTCACTGTAAACCTCACCCTGGCACAGCAACTTAGAATCAAGAAGGAACCCTCAACTCCCAGAGTCGACTTGAGGAGCGAAGGGTTTGGGCCATACATCTAGTGCCCTGATTTTAAGGCTGCCACCTGAGAAACAGGTCCCCAAATCACCTAATTCTGAGAGCCAATGAGGCTTGGCATTCACAAGTCCCACAGGACTATAGCAAACAAAGAAGCAGTTGTTAAATAGGTACACAAACATTCTCCCTGGCTAAGTGCAGAGTGAACAGACACAAATGCCCATCTTTGTTTTCCCCTGGAAGGGTTTTGATGCATACTTTCCTGGTTTCTGCCTGGGGGTCTGATTTCTAATCAGTCTGCATCTAGATGCTGTCCGGGATGCTCTCCAGGACATAAAAGAGCCAGTGGTCACTTCCTCAACTTTTTTGTCTGGCTCCCTCCAACAATAAAATCTAAGTTGCTGTGCCAGGGTGAGGATTATGGCGACAGCATTTCTCCAACTCTCCTACCTGTTTCAATGTGGGTATTTCCTTAGCCACTCAATGTGTAGGAGTTGCTGAGCTAGTTTCTGAATTTCTCTTAGAGGGAATTTATCTATGTGTAGCTATATATTTGGTACGTCCAAGGAAAAGAGAAAGTCAAGAGCCTCCAATGTAATCATCTTGGTGACGTCACTTTTTCTTTTAAGACTTTAATTTGTTAGAGCAGTTTTACGTTTAAAAATTTGAGAGAGGGGTACAGAGATTTTCCATATACTCCCTGTTTCCACTCATGCATAGCCTCCCCCAGTATCAACATCACTTACCAGAACAGTACATTTTTTACCAAAGATGAACCTACATTGACATATCACAATTATCCAAAGTCCATAGTTTACTTTAGGCTTCACTTTTGGTGTTGTACATAATATGAGTTTGGACAAATGTATGATGACATACATCCATCATTGTAATATCATACAGAGTATTTTCACTGGCCTGAAATTCCTCGGTGCTTTGCCTATGCATCTGCCCCCATGCCCTCACAACCACTGATCTTTTTATTGCCTCCACAGTTTGCCTTTTCCAAATATCATATAGCTAGAATCATACAGTATAAGCTTTTTCATATTGGCTTCTTTCCCTTAGTAACGTGCGTTTAAGTTTCCTCCATGTCTTTTCATGGCTTGAAAGCTCATTTATTTTTAGCACTGAATAATATTCTGTTGTCTAGATGTACCACAGTGTACTTATCCATGCTCCTACTGAAGGACATCTTGGTTCCTTCCAAGTTTTAGCAATTATGAATAAAGCTACTATAAACATCCTTGTACAGGTTTATGTGTGGACATGGGGTTTCAGCTCATTTGGGTAAATACCAAGGGCTACAATTGTTTGATCTTACAGTAAGAATATGTTAAGTTTTGTAAGAAACTGCTAAAATGTCTTCCAAAGTGGCTGTACCATTTTGTATTCCCACCAGCAATAAATGAGACTTCCTGTTGCCCCACATCCTCATCAGCATTTGGTGTTGTCAGTGTCCCAGAGACCGACCACTGTAATAGATGTGTAGTGGTATCACATTGTTTTAATTTTCATTTCTAATGACATATGATATGGAGCATCTTTTTATATGCTCATTTGCCATCTTAATATCTTCTTTGGTGAAGTGTCTATTAATGTCTTTGGTCCATTTTTTAATTGGGTTGTTTGATTTCTTATAGTTGAGTTTTAAGCATTTTTTGTATGTTTTGCATAACTGTTCTTTTTCAGATGTATCTTTGGCAAATATTTTCTCTGAGTCTCTGGCTTGTCTTCTCATTCTCTTGATAATGTCTTTTGAAGGGCAGAAGTTTTTAATTTTAATGAAGTCTAGCTTATCAATTATTTCTTTAATGGATTATATCTTTGGTATTGTATCTAAAACGGCATTATCATACCCAAATCATCTAGATTTTCTCCTATGTTATCTTCTACGAGTTTTATAGTTTTGTATTTTACATTTAGGTCTATGATCCATTTGGAGTTAACTTTTGTGAAGAGTAGAAAGTCTGTGCGTGGATTCATTTTTACTTTTTTTCCTGAGGATGTCCAGTTGTTTTAGCATTATTTGAGGAACTATCTTTGCTCCATTGTATTCTTTTTGTTCCTTTGTCAAAGGTCGGTTGACTATATTTACAGGGATCTATTTCTGGGCTGTCTATTCTGTTACATTGATCCATTTTTCTATTCTTCTGCCAATACTGTATACCCTTGATTATTATATCGTTATAGTGAGTCTTAAAGTTGAGCAGCCTCAGTCCTCCAAGTCAGTTCTTCTCCTTCAATATTATGTTGCCTATTCTAGGTCTTTCACCTCTCCATATAAACTTTAGAATCTGTTTGTTAATATGTAAAAAATAACTTGCTGAAATTTTGATTGGTATTGCATTGAATCTATAGATCAACTGGGGAAGAACTGACATATCGACAATATTGAGTCTTCCTATCCATGAACGTTGGATTGGATATCTATTTGTTTATTTTTTCTTTGATTTGGTTCATCACAGTTTTGTAATTTTCTTTATATAGATCTGTATATATTTTGTTAGATTTATACCAAAGTATCTCATTTTTTGAGTGCTAATGTAAATGATACTGTGTTTTTAATTTCAAATTCCACTTGTTCATTGTTGGTATATAGAAAAGTAATTGACTTTGTATATTAACCTTGTTTCCTGCTTCCTTGCTATTATCATTTTAGTTCTAGGATTTTTTTTTCTTTTGATTTTTCAGATCTTCTACATAGATGATCATGTCATTTACGAACAAAGCAATTTTATGCTTTCTTTCCAATTTGTATAACTTTTATTTCCTTTTCTTGCCTTATTGCATTAGCAAGAACTTCCAGAATGATGTTAAAAGGAGTAGTGAGAGGGGACATCCTTGCCTTGTACCTGATCTTAGTGGAAAAGATTTAAGTTTCTCACAGTTAAATATAATGTTAGCTACAGGATTTTTGTAGATAGTCTCTGTCAAGTTTAGAAACTTCCCCTCTATCTCTAGTTTACTGAGAGCTTATATCATGAATGGTTGTTAGATTTTTGTCACTTTTTTTGCATCTATTGATACGATCATGTGATATTCATTGTTAATTCTGTTGGTGTAATGGATTACTTTAGTTGATTTTCCAATGTTGAACCAGCTTTGCATACCTGGAATAAAACTCACTTGGTGAGGTATAATTCTTTTTTATGTATTGTTGGATTCAGTGTGCTTATGTTTTTTTGAGGATTTTTGCATGTATGTTCATGATAGATGACAAGTCAAAAATCTGTAGGGCAGGCTAGCAGGCTGAAAACTCAGACAGGAGTAAATACTGCATTCGTGGAGTATTCTGGGAAATCTTAGTTTTTGCTCTTAAGGCCTTCACTTGATTGGATGAGGCCCACCCCCATTATCAACAGTGATCTCTCTTACTTAAAGTCAACTGATTTTACATGTTAATGGCATATACAAAACACCTTCACAGCAACACCTAGATTAGTGTGTTTGATTAAATAACTGGCTACTATCACCTAGTCAAGTTGACACATTAAACTAATCATCATAGTCTACTATGGCTATCTTATTCTCTGAGTCTCTATGAAATTTCTGGATGATCTGTGTTTGGTTTCCTGCCCCAACCAGTATCTTTTCCTCGGGTGACCGGAAATATTGTCATTCTCTGATCATTTTCCACTGAAATCACTATGGTTTTCATCAATGCTTCTAGACACGACTTTTTCAAGCTCCCACCAAATCAAATCAGTCCCTCTGAAGGGACAGCTGAAGATCCTCATGGCCTATCCTGCAGTGGTAGACCTGCTGCATAAATGAGCTGGGAGGGCACAGTCTGCAGAATCTCACTGTCCCTACAAAGTTTTCTTGAATAAACGCTTTGCAGTTTGTAATATGCCTTTGGTCAATATCCAGAGTCCTGAGTAGTTATTTTTGAAAATTTTATTTCGTTTAATAATTACTTTAGTAATTATTTAGTAGTTACTCCCTATATTGAGGAGATGATTGCTGAGTTCCTCACTCGACCATTTCTGAAGTCCTGCTTCTCTAATATTGTTAATTTAATTTTTATCAAAGTTATATATTCAAATAGACTAAATAATCAAAATAATTCTACAATACTTGTGATGTAAAACAAAAATATCTCTTTCAACTTTCTTTGCAACTTGCATTCTAAAGAGAATGAACGTTTGTCTCTTTTGGCTTATTCTTTTATCCAGTTGCCACTCATTATTCAACTAATGTTCTTTTTCTGTTCCAGGATCCACTTCAAGACACCACAATGCATTTAGTATTCATGCTTCCTTAGTCTCCTCCTACAGCATATAGTTGAGTCTTGTTTTTGTGTCCAACCTGACAATTGATGTGTTTACATTATTCACATCTAAATTAGTTATCAACATAGCTAGATCAAAACCTACCTCTACCATCTGGCTAGCTGTTTTTTATTCTTTGCATTTATTTTTAAATTTTTATTGCCCTCTCTGATTTTAGCTGTATATTTTTATGATTTCATTTTATCTTTCTTATTGATTTATCACTTATACTTTTCTTTTTTTTTACTTTTTTAGTGGTTGCCCCAGGATACAAAATATGCATATTTAAATAATCTGAGTCCACTTTCAAATAATATCATATTACTTTATATATATAATGTGGACATTTAACTACCTTCTCAATTCCTCTCCAATCTTTTGTGACATTGCTGTCATACATTTCACTTTTACATACTCCATAAACACACAATATGTTATAACTATTATTACTTTAATCAGTCAGTTGTCTTGAAAAGAATTACAATAATAAGAGTAAAAAGTTTTGTTTTACCTTTATTTATTCCATTTTCAGTGTTCTTCCTTTCTTTGTGTATCTTCAGACTTCTGATCTGTATCATATTCCTTCTGCCTGAAGAATTTCCTGTAACATTTCTTATACAGTAGGTCTCCTGGTACTGAGTTTCTTTACATTTTGTGTGTGAAGAAGTCTTTATTTCTCTTTTTCTTTTGGAAGATATTGTCACTAGGCATGAAACTCTATTGTTTTGTTTTCATTTTAATTTTCAGCACCTTAAAGAACCCACTCTATTGTCTTCTCACTTCCATGGTTTCTTGCAAGGAGTCTGTTGAGACTCTTATCCTTGTTTTTTTTTGGAATATAATACGTATTTTCCCCCTCTGGCTACATTCAAAATTTTATGTCTTTGGTTTTCAGCACCTTGATTATTATATACCAAGTTTTAGTAATTTTTGTATTTATCCTGCTTAATGTTTTCTGATTACTTTCTATCCGCCATTATGTTTTTAATTTCTAGCATTTTCATTTTATTGTGTCTCACAGTTTACATATCTCTGTGCTGAAATCACCTATCTGATCTTGCATGTTGTCTATATTTTTTCCATCCAAGTCTTTAACATATTAAACATAGTTACTTTAAACTATTTTTCTCATATCTCCAGCATATGTGGCATATATGTCTGGTTCTCATATTTGCTTTGTTTTCAAGATTATGTTTATTCTTGCCGTTTTTTATGTCTCATAATTTTTTGCTGAAAGTTGGACATGTTGTACAGTCCAGTAGAAACTTGTGTGTATGTACCTTGATTTTGTCTCTGCATTTACTTTTTTTTTTTTAAAGGTTTTATTTATTTATTCTTCCCCCAAAGCCCCAGCAGATAGTTGCTTGTCATAGCTGCACATCCCTCCAGCCGCTGCATGTGGGACGCGGCCCCAGCATGGCCGGAGGAGCGGTGCGTCAGCGCGCGCCCAGGATCCAAACCCGGGCTGCCAGCAGCGGAGCGCACGCACCCAACCGCCAAGCCACAGGGCCGGCCCTCTGCATTTACCTTTTGTCTTATCGTTGCACTGTTCCTGAGAGAGAATCTGTTTCTTACCGTTCTCTCCTGTTGTATTCCATTATTATTTGGATTTGATGATTTGATACTTGTTAGCATGGTTTTGGGACTTGGGATGGGGCAAATTTCTGATATTCTATTTGAGCCTCAGGCTTATGAAGGCACTGGAAATGTGGGTTTCAGGGGTGTTGGGTCTTCACAGTGTTCTGACTCCTCTTTCAGATGTGAGTCTGGGCCTAGAGTATATTCTTGACCACCCCCCTCTCCAGTATAGTTTTATTTCTTCTTCCTTTGTTTCCCTCATCAAGCAGCAATTGGTTTCTACTACATCCCTCAGGGTTCAAGTTTTGACAACCTTCCCCCTACAGATTAGGGGAGATGATAGATGGCTCTGGGTGGAGTTTTGGAGGTGACTGCTATTCCACTCCTTCAGTCACTATGGAAATATCTTTCTCAGGATTCTCTTTCATCTTCCCTTTGAACACCTGGGGAGGGATGGGGGAGAAGGTCCTGAAAAAAAAAGCCTGCAAGAGGGTATGGACCCTGCTATATCTGTGTGCCCAGTGGCTTTGCACTTTCAGCCTAGTCCGGGCTTGACCTTTAGCAATTCATCAACAATTTCCAGTTTAATCTACATGTTGGTTTATATGCAATTCATTGACATTTGTGCCAGGTAAGCAAATGCCTGTTTTTCCCCTCAGATGCTTCTTGTGGCTCACTTCCCAATTTTAGGTTAGTTGCCCTGATGGATGAAATAGAAGCTGTTTATTTGCAGTTGGTCCAGTTGTGTTCATGTTGTAGCTTTACAAGTGAACCTCCTTCCAGCACACTGTGTCTCTGAGCTAAAAATAGAAGCTGAATTATTATTATTATTATTATTATCATTTGCCTGTCTCCATTTTTTTCTGATCTATTTTTCTACATTTTACTTCTTGATCAATTATAAAATTTTCTTATCTGTCTTTTCCTGTTTCCCCTTCTCTGTCTATTGCTATGTTTCTGGGAGAATTTTCCAACTTCACCTTCTACAACTTCTATTACCTTTTCATTTGATAACTGTAAATTTAATTTAAAAGAGATGTTTTTGTTTATTTGCTTATTTCCTGAATGCTCTTTTATTATAATACCTTCATGATTCTCTAAAAATATTACTCATTTTTTATTGCAGTTTCTGTATCCTCCAAGATATTTTTAATCTGTTTGTTTTAAATGCTTTCTTTTATGTTAGTTAGTTGCCTCTATTTTCTTATCATCCTTGCCTGTCCACTCATGTTTAAGTGGGTAGAAAAAATAAGCTGAAATTAGATGTTTCAGACCAACCCACTCATTGAGAACAAAGAGAAAAGTTATACAAAACATGAAAATAAATTTGCTTGAAGGCATTTACAACCTAAAATATAATAAAATGTAATTGGTCAGGATTCAGGAAAGAACAAACATTCAGAAAAATGAGCCTAATATTTTTGGCTGATTTTCATTTGAGATATCTGAATGTCTCACAGGGTCATCTTACAACCTGAGAAGCTGAATTTTATTATGATGTTTTTAAGGCTGGGGAGGGGGGGCAGGAATAAGAGTATAGAGGATACTAAATAGATGAAAATTATGAGCAAATATAAATCTTAAATAGGCAGGTCCTGGCAGAGACAGCAGCTCATATTTGAATCATTTCAGTCCATGAAATGAAACTGAGGCAATCCCAGACTGCTATTCCCTGGCTGAAGTCAAAGAAAATCCTCTCTGGAGGAAAAACACATCACCCTCATTTGCATTCTAATTCTACAAGTGATTTTGCAAACACAATGACTGGCATAAAATAGAGCATAACCTGGCATATATAGGAAAATAATAACATTAAAGTAGAAATAACAAATTATAGAAACAGATCCTCAGATAATCCCTATTTAAGTTAACTGTAACAGTCTTTTAAGTAACTATACTTACTATGTTCAAGGATATAAGGAAGAAAATGAGGATTTGGGGGAAAAATACTATAGAAAACAATAAAATGGAAGTTATAGACCTAAAAATAACAATACTCAATTAAGAACTAAATGAATGTACATGATAGCAGGTTAGATCACTGAAGGGAAAATAAAGTTAGTACACTGGAAAGTAGGTTGGAAAAAATATACAGAATAAAATAAGAAAGAGGGAAGATAATGGAAAATAGAAAAGAGAAGATAAGAGACATAGAGGATACACCAGAAAAATTTAAATTATGTGTAGTTACAGAACCAGGAGAAAATGATAAATAAAACGGACAGGAGCAAAAACAAATACAGACCATAAAGGACAAATAGAAAGGACTAATATTTTGGTAGATTTAAACCCAAAAACATCAATAACTGCACCAAAGTTAAATGAGCCAAATATTCCAATGAAAAAAACAGTTGTCAAAATACCTGAAAAGAAAACCCAACTATACACTGCCAAGAACAGATACATTTAATATCTAAAAGAGCAGAAAGATAAAAGTTAAGGGAACAGAAAATTATACCAAAGAATAATAATGTAGCTATATCAATATCAAAGTTGATATTAAGAAAAAAATTACAGGGAAAGGATTTTATAATTATACAATTTGTATAATTATTTACTTTATAATTATACAAATTTCCAGTTACAAGGAAAAGATAAAAATTCTAAATTTATAAATTAATGTGCAACTAAGAACATATGCATCACATACAAAAAGCAAAATAATGATTGGAAAAGAAGAAAAAACTATCATTAAAATGTGTGTGCAAAAAATCTAAAGAACATGCATATAAAATTTTAGATAGAATAAGTAATTGCATCAAAATTTCTGAATATAACTCAATAAAAATATTAATTGCATTTCTCCACACTAGAAGCAGTTAGAATGAAAAATTTTTAAATGATATCATTTAAATTACCATTAAAATACTAAACAATTTGGAACAAACGTTCAAAAGATGTGCTTTTTATTTCATTTTTCTTTATATGTGTTTTATTTAACAATTTATGGAAAAGGTCTAAACAAAAGTTATCAGAAGCTCTATGGACACAAGTGGAGCTTGTCAAATGTGAACTTTACTATTGTAGTGTGATCTGGATGGGCCATTTCACTGGGGAATTCCTGATGTCAGTGTCTATAGGTTTTAGCTCTTATCTGTTCAGGTTTCCCAATGACGACTTTTCCCATGTTAGATGTTGTAACATCTTAAACTAAATTGCCAAAGTTCTGGGAACTCTGTGGATTAAAACATCTGAGGATTTCATGATTTGGTGTGTAAACTTCACTTAACCACTTTGTTATCAGCACAGTGGCCTGGACTGTAATCTGCCTGTTGACTGGCTGTTTTACCCTCTCCTGCAAAAGAACCTCTAATCAGCTGCCTGGGTACTGTACAGAGCGGTATCTGTATTTTAATGATTAAATTGATTTTTAATAGACTTTCAATTATTCCGTTTTTAGGATCACTATTACTTTCAATTCTGCTGGTATCTAACACTGCAATTCCTGAGATTTGTGTGAATTATAGAGAGTAACTGAGTTTTAAGCCAGTCCTCGTGGTCTAGGGGCTAAGACTGGTGCTGTCACTGCTGTGGCCCAGGTCTGTTTCCTGGTCAGGGAACCACCCCACCTGTCTGCTGGTTGTCATACTGTGGTGGCTGCATGTTGCTGTGATTCTGAAAGCTATGCCACTAATATTTCAAATACCAGCAGGGTCACCCATGGCGGGCAGGTTTCAGCAGAGCTTCTGGACTAAGACAGACTAGGAAGAAGAGCCTGGCCACCCACTTCTGAAAAAATTAGCCATGAAAACTCTATGAATAGCAGAGGAGCATTGTCTGATACAGTGCTGGAAGGTGAGACGGTGAAAGGATGGTGCAGAAGACTGGTCAGGGTCCCGCTCTGCTGTCCACAGGGGCGCTAGGAATCAGAATTGACTCAATGGTACTAACGAACTGAGTTTTAAAGATTTTGATGTATTTTAGACTAGGAGGATTTTCTCTATCTACTACATAATTTTGCTCTTGTCTAGAAGAAGCTTTCTTTATTTTTTTAGCATTACCCTTCTTATTTTTATAATTAAAATCACAAAATGCGTTACCCTTAACTTTCGCCACACATTCATTACATATCTCCTTCTAAAGGAATGCTTATCAGCATATTTTTAAATTAATATCAAAAGCAGAAAAACAGTTGATGGAATAAACTGCAATACTAATGCAAGCACATGTGCGTGGAAGAATATATCAAAGTTTGTCTCTTGGATTTGCATTTCTTTAATCCTTAGTATTTTAATATCAAATAAAATGTTTATCTAGGTTAGCAGCTCTCAAATTTTTTGTTTGAATTTCTCCAATCTACAAAGCAGAGTGAACATATTATCAGGAATAGTGAAATTTTAGAAGTGGACCACTCCAAGTGAGTAGAACAGCAAATTTTATTCTTATTCCATTATATGTTAATATTGTTGCAACCTAAAATTACATTATTTCCATATTTTTCTAATAGAATTGGTTCTCCATAATACTATGTCATGTCATCGTATATTGTTTCCAGTTTCTGATACCCCAGAACATAAAATTCAGTGAAAGCACTTGCTTTAGAGCATATAACAATACGTATGAGAGAGTGAAGCATTGACGGAATTAACTGAACCGACTTTTGAAGCTTGTGTTTTTAGTCAATCTAGAAGAACTTTGAGAATTTTGATATGGTGAGTCTGTTTCTTCTATAAAGACAGACGTCTCTAATTGTAGCAATCTACCGTTAGAGAGGGAGAGGGGGAGAGAGAGCGCGAGCATGTAAGAGAGAAGAATTGTGGTAGCCAGATTATGACAAAAAATTGCTCAAAAATATGAAATTCAAAATGTCACTGATAAAGTTAGACCAACACAAAGATGCGATAAACTTGCATTTTTAAGAAAATGCTTTGTTGTAAAACAAAGGCCTAATTGTTTAATAATTCTCATGGCCAAGTGGGAATGAAGGTCAGACAAGATTCTGACTGCCTGGGTATCATATTTCATTTGATGTTTGTCTGCCAAAGCTTTTTCTAATCTCAAGGAAACGCTGAAACCTACATAGACGACATTTGTTGGAGTGACCACACTTCACTGAAACACGAGAACCAAATTCCTGGAATTTCAATGGTCAATAATGTATTCCTTCAACCAGTAATTTCAAACTGTAATATCTTATTTATAAAAATGGTAAAGAATACTAAGACAGAAGGCAATGGATAACAAAAGCATGAAATGTACTTGCTTTTTGGATAAAATGGTTAACTTTCAAACCTTTGACATTTTCCTTTTAGAACTGACTGTTTTCTCTAGGTTCTTTGCCCCCTGCTGTTGCACCTTCGTTTTATACATACACACACACACACACACACACACACATATTCTGGTAATCATTTACATTATAAAAATTTGTAGGGCAAGAAATCATTGTCTCTGCATTAAAAAGAGTTTATGTCCTCTTAATTACATATGATTTCCATTAAAGTGCTAGCTTAGCGAGCAATGAGAAGGTCAGTCTCCTGATAGTGGACATGTTAGAGAAAACACAGGGGCAGAAATATGAGAATTGTTGAAATTGTCCTCAATTATTGTGAAGGTATGACATGAATCAGTCGTTTTTCTTCAAAATTATTTTATACTATAAATCTACTTTTCGGAAGGTATTGATATTGATAGCGATTTTAAAGTGGGTTTAGACAGAGCTGAAAGGACCGACCAGGACCACTACCTCCCACACTGAGCACTTGACATCTGGTCCTTGATTGAATCTGCGGGGGTTAATGTAAATATCTCCTGTTATTTACAACTTTCCTAAAATCTTTGCCAAAAAAAGAATCATCCCTTTCCTCATAGCTTTGCAGCACAGTTTTCTAAGTATACACTGTGTCTCTACGAATCTTCACTTTAATATCCAATTCTCAAAATATATAAAATAACTGAGTATAAAAGTGTTGACATAGGGGCCGGCCGGGTGGCGCAAGTGGTTAAGTGCGCGCGCTCCGCTGCGGCGGCCCGGGGTTCGCTGGTTCGGATCCCGGGCGCGCACCGAAGTACTGCTTGGTAAGCCATGCTATGGCGGCGTCCCATATAAAGTGGAGGAAGATGGGCATGGATGTTAGCCCAGGGCCGTCTTCCTCAGCAAAAAAAAAAAGAGGAGGATTGGCGGATGTTAGCTCAGGGCTGATCTCCTCACAAAAAAAACAAAAAAAAACAAACAAACAAACAAACAAAAAAAAAGTGTTGACATAGCCAAATATTTTAAATGATTTGGGTAAAGTGATAAAATGATTCACAATTATTATCAGAGCAATAGAAATTGACATTAAAACAATGAAAGGCCAGGGCTGGCCCTACGCTGTGGCAGCGACCCACATACAAAATAGAGGAAGACTGGCACAGATGTTAGCTCAGGGTGAATCTTACTCAGCAATAAAAAAAAAAAAAAACAAGAAAGGCCAATTGTTTTAGGTATATTGCAGGTCCTTTGTAAAATTAATGTTATTTCCTCAGCAAAGAGAATCTGTCACGTGGATAGCCCTTTGCACAGTAACTCAAATGTAATAAATTCTGACTAAATATTAATTAACTTATGGGACATGGGACATTTGAAATTTAATTACTTAAATATTGGACTTTGACTATATTTCCATAATATACAATGAATCATCTAGAAGGAAGAGGTTTGAATTATTTCCATTAAAAACTTGCCAAAAGCTCTCTCAACATATATGTTAAAAATTTTGCTCTAATATTCTAATTATCAAAGCTTTTTCTTAATCGAATACTTGTGCTTGTATAAGAGACAATGTCTTGTAATTTAGGTCATTCATGACTATAGTAACATTTTTGTCAATAAATGACTGAAGAGAACTATTTGGCATGCCGAATAGCTTTACGAATGTCACATTTTTGGCTCTATAACAATCTATAGAAAATACATCAAATAAAATTTATTGATCATACCAGAAAATAAAGGGAATAGTTTCAATTATAGTTATAGAATTCAAATAGTCTTTTAATGATTTTATGAAAGAAATCTTAATATATATTTTATACAAGGCAAAGATTGTTTTAATTTAATGTAAATGAGACACATTTGTATTTGGGCACATTCTGCAGGCTATACAATTTTCAGGTTAAATTCTAGGTTTCCTAGAATCTCTTGGGAAAAATATTTTGGTCCATGATTGGGAAATTTAGCAGGTCTCATGCTGCCTTCACTCTTGGGGCCTAATTTAACAAAAATGGTGGAGGTGTAATCAACATTTTTTTTTGACTCTATGTTACAACTTGTTTTTCTTTTAATTGTGATTCTTTTAATACCAAGGGAATTGTTCATTTGGTCTTTAATTTGATGTTCATGTATTGAATGTCATAAGGTCAAACACTGCCTTTATCATTTCAGCTCTTTTCTGATTTCCTAAATAAAGAATATCCATAATTACACACTTCCTTTTATAGTCACAATGATATCCTAAAGAATACTAAGTAAAAAAAAGTTTGGTCACATGATTGAAATAAAACAAGGAAGTTGAGTCAACTCACTGCTTCTACTATCTATACAGTTGGAAACATCTCCTGGTTTGGTCACTATTCTGTGGAAAGAGAGGCAAAACCAGAACGGTTAAAATGAAAAAAAGAGAGAGAATACCGAGTGTTGACAAAGATACAGATGAATTTTAATATTTATATACAACTAATGACATTGTGAGTTCATGCATCCATTTTAAACTCTTTAGTGTGTCAAAAAATGGAAATGCACATTTTATCCAGCATTTCCATATATAAGCTTTCCAAATATAAGCATATATAACTTCACAAAGGACAAATATAAGAATGTTCATAGTGCCACTATCTTTAACATTCCCAAACTGGAAAACAACTATTGACATAAAATAAATAAATAATTTGTGTTATATTCACTCAATGGAACACTATACAGTATTGAAAATGAATAAATTACAACCATACACAATGACCTAAATGAATCACACAAATAAAATATTGAGTGAAAGAAACAAGACCCTCCAAAGTACATACTGCATTATTTCAACTATATAAAATTCAAAACCAGACAAAGCTAATCTATGAAGTTAGAAGGCAGCGTAGTGGTTACCATTAGGTTGGTGAATAACTGGAAAGGAACAAGATAGGGCTTAAGGAGTTATTTTGTTTCTTGCCTGGATGCTGATTCCCCAGGTGTGTGCAGAGTATGACAATTCATCAAACTGTATGTTTATTATTTGTGCACTTTAGTTTACATATAATATACTTAGTAACAGTTTTATATAGAAAGAGACATTGAAATGAGCCTCATTGTAACAAAGCATATATGTATCACTCTAAGATACTATAAAAATAGTTATTAAAATTTGCTAAAATATATGCATGGTTATGGGTATATTAAAATACACCCATAAAGTACCCTACAGCCTAATAAAGACTTTGATTATTTAATAATTGTGTTTCTACAGAAGACAACATCTTGTAATTTGGATCAATCATGAATATCATAATTTATTCTCCAGTGAATCACAGAAGTTTCCCATTATAATCAATTGATACATACATCTAATTATATTGTTACAGTGAAGATTATGTTGGAACCATAAGTTATTTTCTTCAAAATTTCTGCTTGAATAAAAGAAGTTATAGGAAATATAGCATTTCTCAAACTGAATAACATACTTCTCTGGAATGAATACCAGTAAAAGATTACCTTTACATAATCAGGGTCAGAATTGACTCTCTTTGTAAAAGTGTTTGAGGATTAACATTAGTTAACGAAAAGAAGTTGGAATTTGAGAATATTTGACACTATGGACAAAATTCACTGAGCTACAAATATTTATTGCATGAGAAATCTAACTTCCTTCATGGTAAAGAGGCACCTAATGATCCAGCAGTGTTCATCCTTGATATACTTCCTCAAAGAGAGATAAGGAATACATACACTGAAAATGTCTGTGCAAGGAGAAAAAAAAAATCAGTAGGCAATGTTTTGTGATAAAAACAAAAACAACAACAACAACATCAAAAAAAAACCAACCAAACTCTTGGGATAAAGAAACTAGAAATTCAGGATTTAGTTCTAGTTCTACCTACAGAACTTAGATAGAATTTACATGTCATACCTAGCTATTTATTCATCAGTTCAACATGTATATGTTTATCAAATACATACTGCATGCTAGGCATTTCTAGGTCTGAGAATTTAAAATAGAATTTTTATTCATTTCCTTTATCATAGACTCATGGGCATGGAAATAAATGATTAAATGCAGTGGGATAACAGTGGAGGGTATGGAGAACCATGAGCACAAATGTAAGAGATTAACAATGGAGTGAAGGTCAAACCCCACCACAGTTCTTCAGTCCTTCTAGATCACTTGTCTCACTGTTTTCTGATGCATGCTAGTCATCCAAACAACAGGCTACCTGAAATATTCTTAAGGAAGAACCTGATTTTGTCTGCACTATATCCAAAGATTGTTCATACTGCTTGCAAATATTGCTGATTTATAGACTTGGTAAGATAATGGCTTATGCTTTAAAAGGACTGAATAGATAGCTTATTCCCAGAAAGTTCACAAATGAACAGCATATTTGCTTCCCAAAATTCATTTTGGAATTATATTCTAAAACAAATATATTTAAAAAGTTGGTATTACAAATTTTAAGCAAAGAAACGACGACGTCTAGGAAGAAGTTTCAATTAAAACCCAATCTGTGTGTGTGTGTGTATGTGAGTGTGTTTACTTTTTTTTAAACTGCATCATTTCAACAAATTTTAATTAACTAACAGAATCTTTTCCAAACATTTGTCTCCAAATTCCAAAACAGTATAAACTACCTATCTGATTTCTGAGATATACATCAGGGATCAGTCATTATCTTTATAAATTATGATTCATTGACTGATTTTTCTGTTTCTGATCCCATCCAGAAGTACAGTATTTAGTTGTCCCGTATCTGACCAGTGTCTGTCAGCAAATGGAACTGTTAGCATAACTGGAATGAGACGCTACAATACAGCAAATGTGCCTTCAAAACAAGTCTTCAAAAGTCTCTTTTTATGTTCTTTATTCTTTGCCTTCTTCCTCTCTGCTGTCCTCCTTTCTTATTCCTCTCTTCTGATATTGAGACATACACAGAACATCATTTCAAGAATGGAGAATTCAGTCATGTACCATGTTTGCACATAGCTTTCATGTGATTGTCTATGATTCTGTAGGCAAACATAAGGACACTGAATTGCACACAAATTCTGTAGTCATATCATCTGTGGCTACAGATGGAAAACAGCCTGCACAAACAGAAGGTATTGCTAACCAGGTGGATTTCCAGTTTCAATGTGTTTGAACAAATCTTTGGGTAACAAACACAAAGACATTAGCAACTGGGCAAGGCTGAAGAGGTGTCAGGAGAAAGCCCTCTCAAGTCCAACCCGAGACTTTTCATAAAATCCAAGAATTATTAATAGCATCTTAGTATATCTGAGCCACCTCTCTAGACCACAGCAGCAGCGTAAATACTGCCAATCACTCCTCCTCTTGACTTCTGCATTTCCTGTGACATGACCAGTAACTCAAAGAAACAAAATGCAATCTAAGTCAGCTGGATGCTCTCAACCTCTAGAGAGTTTAGAATCAGAAAACATTACTATTTATGCCTGTCCTTATATCTCATTTGCTTTTATTTTCTTAAAACAACATTCTGACTTTTGCACATTCAAGGCCAAAGATGGGCCATTTGGGAAAGGAGAGATTTTCCTGTGACCGTTCGCCTTTCTCCACCATTTCTCATCTATGTGACCACAGTCATCCCTGGTGCTCTTCGATAACAAAGCTCCTCAGTGGTGGCCTGGTATCCACCGTGGCTGCCTAACACACACAGCCTGGTCCCCTTTCTGAGGCGTTCCCGTCCTCGCAGGAGCCCGTTAACTCACAACATTCAATAGAACACCCAGGCTCAGGTTCCACCTTCAGGACCAGTTCCCTCCTTAGTGACTCATTCAGCAGGAAAGGGAAATCTGTGTTGGGGTGTGGAGTTTTCCCCTCAGATTAAAATGCTTCTGGCTGCTGGCAAAATTAGAAAAACAGCTTCAAGGATAAAATAGTTTTACTTTATTTAACGCTACCAGTAGGGGAAATTTTTAACATCGACACCCAGCAACCTGCCCCTTTAGGCTTCAGAAGTCACCCCCCTCCTTATATAATACATACAGCACTTTACCTCTGAAAATGATTTCTGACGATGACCCGGATATCAAAATTAGGAAACAGCCAGAAAGCATTTCCTTTCCTTTATGTTTCCTGTCAGTTGCCCTCCCTGAGTCTTTTCATTTATCCTGACAGAGTTTTGTCTCTTTGTCTTTAAAAGTTAAATCCACCTTCATCGCACAATGTAGAAAGAAGTGAAATTAAAGTGCAGTGTGTTCCAGAGGAGAAAATCTACTTTATTCATCTCTCAGCCCTACTTTAACTTACACTAACCTAATTACAGCCCACACCAGGAGAGGCGGGAGAGCCGAAGGAGCGCTTCTGCCACCTAGTGGTCAGTGCCCTGCACTGTGCACAGAGACCTCCACGTTTTAGCTTTATTTTTGAAACGTCTGGCACACAAGTGCAAATGACCTTCTCTAGTGTCCGCATGCATACTGAGAATATGCATCACACTCTTCTCTGTTCCTTTGGAGATTCAAAATGTAATGGTCTTCTAAAGGAGTCCATTTAGAGAAGGTTGAATTAATGGCTCTTAAGATGAACTATAGCTTGAAAACTCTATTAAGACTCTATGACATTTCATAAAAGTTAAATTGAAAATGATAATGCAAATATTAATAGCCATTAAAACAATCCTTTAAAAATTATGTATTGAATTTAATATTTAGGGATGTTAGCACCGGCCCCACTAAATCAATTATCCTTCCTTGTAGCAACTGCACGATTTAGCTAGCTGAATGACTTCTCCAGCGCAGCAACTGGCTTATTTGTTTGCTTTCGGGGGTGGTGGTGGACGTTTAAGAATGCTTCGTTCTCTTTTTCTGGCTTCATTAACGAGTTATTGATCAGTGACTTGAAAGAAAAACTTGGATGAAAAATGTAGTCGGCCTCAAATCTCCAATGCTAATTAAAACCAGGACAAGGAAGGAAAATGAAAAGTACTTACAATGCCCACATCTCAGGGTAGCCCACCTCCCCCTTCGCGAAAGCGTTAAGGCAGCAGCCGTGAGCTCGGCCTGGCATTCCCGCCTGTACCACAGAGCAGGGAAACGCCCCCGCACACAAGTCCCTGTGGATAGCAAAGGAAGGAAGCAGCTGTGTACAGAGTGGGGAATCAATTCTGGAATCATTAGGGTAAGGTAATGGTCAGGGTCGCATTTACACTCCTTTCAACAAAGCGTCCAAAGTGGTGTGATAATTTTCAGTGGTAGCGTATATTAGGATGCTCTTCAACATGATGGCTCAAGATTGCTTATCGTATTAAATCTAAAGAGAAAATTAGTAAAGAATTGTTATCATTATCCATAAGGTCTGTTAAGTACCTACTGCTTTCAAGATCTTGTTTAGAATCGTGGTGATACAAGAGAGCATCTATCTGTTTTATGGCTTAAACCTGTTTTCTTTTATGAAAACTTAAGAATGTGTTAAAAGCGACATTTGCCATTTATTCATCAAATGTTTATTGGAGTGTGAACTGTGAGCCAGTCCCTGTAATAGACACAAGGTTCACACATTACAAGCAAAAGCCAACATGACTGGGCTCTCATGGAGGTTAATATGATTTTTCCTCTAGTCTTTGTGCCCTGTAGACTAAAATAAGAAATGACGTATATGTATTGCAGAGTATCTAAAAATCAGCCCACTCTTTTCAATTCTGCTGCCCAGTCTTAAGTCATCTCTTTATTTTTAGCCTAGATTATTTCAGTGGATTCCCAACAGGTCTACCTATGTTCAGTTTCTGTTTGTGTCCCCCCAAAATTCACATGTTGAAATCCTAACCCCCCATGTGATGGTATTGGGAGGTGGGACCTTTGGGAGGTGATTAGATCATGAGGCTGGAGCCCTCATGAATGGAATTAGTGCTTTTATAAAAGAGACCCTGGAGACCTCTCTCACCCTCCTTCTGCCACATGAGGCCGCAGCCCGGTCTGGACTGTCTGTAATCCAGAAGAAGGCCCTCACAGAACCCAACCATGCTGACACCCTGATTTTGGACTTCCAGCATCTAGAACTGTGAATAATAGTTTCTGTGGTGTATAAGCCACCTAGTCTATGGTACTTCGTAATGGTGGCCTGAGTAGACTAAGACAGACAGCTTCTTCACAGTTTGAATTAATTACAGGAATGAGACTCATAGATATCTGGGGAAGAGCGTTGCAGACATAGAGAACTACCAGTTTGGGCATTGAAGTTGGACCTTGGTTGGTGTGGTCTATAGGTAGCTAGGTAGACATGAGCGGGGATCATGGCTGGAGACCTTGCTGCATCAGTGAAACATCTTGCTGGCATCCTACAAGATGCAGATAAAGGAGAACTGAGACCCCCCTGGTGTCACCGCCAGAGTCTAAGGCCATCAACTGAGACGTTAAAAATAACGGGTGCACAAATAGCAGGTCTGTTATACACCTCTAGAGGACATTGACCTTTCTTTAATTTACATACAAATTCCATATGCATTAGCCCCCCTTCCACAGGGGGTGACTGCCATGACAGTTCTGGAGACTACTCTAGAAGGTCAAGAACTCCCCCTCCCGAGGTGTGGGTGAAGAAAAGACCATTATTGGTGGATAACCAGATAATGCTAATTCCCTTCTAAACAGCCCAAATAAAAATACAACTAACCCAAGACACGGGGCAGATGCATTCTCTGGCACTGCCCACTCTTTGCTTGGAGTATATCTGATCTTTCCTCTAATAAATCTTTGCTTGCTTGCTGTTGCTGTTGTGTGGGTGTCTGAATTCTTCTCTTAACGCTGACCAAGAACCAGAGCAATCGGGCTCTCCAGTCCGGTTACGTAGGGGCTTAGGAGGCCGGTGAGGCTGGAAGAGAGTGAAAAAGAGATAAAGTAGTAGAAGTTGAAGCAAGAGCATTAACATGCTTCATATCATGTAAGGTTTTGTTGGCTTTTATAAAACTGGCTTATACTCTTAGAGAATTAAAATGCCTTTGGAAGATTTTGAGCAGGGGGGTGACATATCCTGATAAAACAAGATCACTGAAGCTACTGTGTTAAGAATTGACTTTTTGTGGACAGAAATTTGGAAGCTACTGGGGAAATACAGGTAGGGTACAATCATGGCTTAGACCAAGATAATATCATGAGAAGTAGTTGGATTCTAGATATATTTGATGATCCATAAGTATTTCCTGAAGAAATGGATTTGGAATGTAGGAAGAAGACCGAAGTGAAGGAAGTGACTCCAAGAGTTCTGATTTTTAAAGCTTGGAAGGAAGGAGTTGCCCTTAGCAGTAAAGGGGAAGACTGAGGGAGGAGCAAGTTTCTGAGAAAAAATCAGGACATATTAGGTTTGAGATATCTATTTAATATGCAGATAGAGATGGGCCGGCAGTAGTATATCTGTGTCTATAATTTAGGGTGAGAGATCTGGAGATATATTTGAACTTTTCAGAACACAAATGGTATTTCAAGCCATGAGACTGTATGAGGTCCCCAAGAGAGAAGACAGATAGCAAAGAGCAGAGTTTTAAAGACATTCTCAATTCTGGAATATTCCATCATTAATAAATCAAGAAGAAAAGGGGAAACCTACAAAGGAGATGAAAAAGTGTGGCCACTGAGATAGTCAAAAACCAAGAGAGTTTGGTTTGGGAAGTCCAGTGAAAAGTTCTTATAAGAGGAAGAAGCAATCTACACGTCAGTGCTGCTTTTAAGTCAAGTAAGGTGAACATTAGCTGACTATTGGATTTGTCAACATGGAGATTGTTAATGACTTTGACAAGAGCAGTACTGGTAGAGTATGAGGAAGATAGCATGAGTGGAGGGGATTCAAGAGAGAACAGGAGGAGGAGAGGAAAGGAAGAAAGTAAATACATAGTATAAACAAGTATACCAGGATAGAGCATTCAATATTATTTGTGTTCACATCATTGCAAGCATTTAACAAATCCGTCATGATTACTATGAACCTCCAAAGCATAATTAATTCTTCAGCCTCTTCAGAATTAAGCAGATAATGAATTAACAGAATCTGACAAGATGCAAAAATATTATGTAAGAAAATGCTTCTATTGTTATTATTATTAGTGTCCTTTATATTCTTTTATTCTTCCAACTGCAAAATTAGACATAGCTTAGTTATAGATTTTCACAAGTTATCATTTGTACGGGAATCACCACTGAATGGACCATATATACAAAGATGTCTTGTAACTTGCAAGGTAATTACTATTAAAGCGAGAAAAATATACAATGTGCATATTGCTTTTAAAGAAAACAATTGAGTTCCAAAAATAATTTAATATGAACGACTTAGTTTTCTTTCATTTGATAAATTGATAGATATTTAATAAAATTTACTGTGTTAAAAGACAATCTAAAGCGAAACAGAGAAATTTAAACCTTGATTTATCATTTACCTGGGATCAGTATCCTTGGAAGTCTTGTCTTCAGAGATTATACTCAACAGAATAGAAAACAATTCCTAACAAAAGAGAGGAGAATATTAGGCAGGAAAAATGAATATGCAATTTTAGAAGCAATTTGCAAACCAAAAATATAAACAATAAAAGCACAAATCATGTATTAACTTTACTGGGTCTAAAGTATTGAGGCCAAAAGAGTCAACAAAATCACAGAGGGCCACCGAAATGGAAAGCAGGTCCCTGATAGCTGGATCTGTCCTCCAAAGCAGGTATTATAGAAGAGCCCTCTATGTAGTCCAAGTAAGTTTGCCTAGAAACAAATTATTTCATGATCTTATTGTGAAATATCATTTAGATTTTGGCCAGATACTTTATAGACTTTTGCTTGAAATTGATTCCATTTCAGAGCAGGAATTTGAGTCCAGCAAAGGGAAATGAGGATTTTGCATGAGTATCTTAATCCTTAAAAGCAAGAAAGCTTTCCACTGAAGAAGGAGAGCATTTAAGGACATGACTTTCCTGGTCTTTGGCCTATAAATATATTAGATCCTCTTTTAAATCCTCCTTTCATTTAGTCTTAAAGTCTGTGAAGCTGGGATTTACCATTTTACCTATACGGAAAAAAACATGTGTCCACCTTAAGGTTTTTGTGAGTTATAAATAGACTCTGTTGAAATAAATTTTAAACATTAGCACAGAGTCTTGGCAGGATGGACACACACACACACAAATATACACACACACACATTGAAAAAAGAAATAAAATAGAACGTTTGTTTAATATTAAAATTTATTAGTATATTTGTAGGCATAAAATATATTCCTAAGCTGTTTTAAATATTTAATCAAAAGATGTTACTACCAAATAAATTCATTAAAGAGTAATCTTATATTGATGGGTTTTTTTCTTTAATAAATATGCCAGGTTTAATTATCCCAATCTAAATAGTATAGAAGGTAGTGAACAGTAAATCCGCTGTAATGTTATTTTTATGTTGTCTTACCTTCATTGATATCAGTTTAATTAAAGTATGCATTGGCAAGGATCAAAATGACTTAATTGTTTAAAACAAAGCTTTTCTTAGTCATTGCCACAGCTGAAAATTAAGCACTTCCAAATGACCCTTTCTTTAATGTTTCCTACAAAACTATTCCATGGAAATAAATTTGTAAAAACCGTAATTAGTGTGTTTTATTGTTTTTACCCAATAAATAGAAAATTAAAATCTCAATTTCAGAAAAATACTCTGTTTTTAGATGGACAAACAATAAAGTTCTAAATGGATATGTAAGGAAACTTTGTTTTCCACAATTCTATTTAGGCTTCGTGTATTAATAACAAACTTTTTTTCAGCTACAATATTTGCATTCATTTGTCTTTTGTTTGATTTGCTTTTAAATAGAAACACAAAAATATGGATGGTGAGACTTGCACTCTTTGCAGGTGAGGCATGCATATATATATATATACACATTTTTGTATTCTTTGATTATAGTTGATTCCCTGAAACTTAGTGAACAATAAATATTTATTGAATATACGTGTGTTTGAGTGGCTTGGATGGTTTTGAATGGATAGTTTCCATTCCATTCCATCCTTGGATGGTTTCCAATGGTTTGGAAAATGAATGAATGAATGAAACATCACTACTTCTACCGTTTTAAAGTTGAAGACATTCAGCCTTAGAAATGTTAAGTAACTGGTTTAAAGAATTATTAATGGAAATACTGAAGATCCTGTCGTCAAGCTGAGAACTCTTCACTATAACATTCTTCTCTTAGCATCAGTAGTAATACTATGTAAGCAAGAGTGGGGGTGGCATTGTGGGGAGTGACCATGGCTATAGAAAGACAAGAGAGTTGTCAGTAGTATCCTGATATCTGCTTAGACACTGACTAAAATGAGCCAGGAGCCAAGAGACACGCAAGCCATGAATGAAATGATTATGACATGAATTAGTATGGTAGATGAAAGAAAATAATATTTTAGATACCTCATAAAAGAAATCTATAAAACCTGGACTCTAAATGGAAGAATGAGATAAGAGTGCTGAGAAATCAAAGGAACTCCCCACAATTATTTGTCTGGGGGATCTGGAGAATGATGCCTTCATTTTGATTAAGGAGGAAAAAGGTGACACGTTGAGGAGAATATGATGATTCCAAGTTTCAAAATCCTATGTCTTGAAGAGATTGAAGATAACAAAATAAACATCTTGTAGGAATTAAAAGCAGAAAATTAAAAAAAAAAAAAAATACATTAAAATGGTGAGTCTGGTAATGAAGCGTCCATCTTTAACCACAGAAATCTTTGAAGTACCCAAGTGAATGAATGAATATTATGCTGAGTTTCTTCTTGTTCCTCAAGGATGTCAAGATCTTTTTTATCTTTGGGCCTTTATATTGCTGTATCTTCTGTCTAGAATGTTCTTCCACATATCTCCTTAGCTGATTTTGTTTTGTCATTCAACTATCAGCTGAAATATCATCTCCTCAAAGTGGCCTTTGCTGAACTTAGTACTTATCATATGCAAAGCACTGTTTCATGCATTTACATATATTAACTCATTTAATCCTGATGGAAGTCCTATGAACTAGGTACCATCATAATTATATTTCACTTGGAGAAAATGGAGACAAAGAAAGTATAAGAAATTTGTAATGACAGCTAAAAAGTGGTCAAATTAGTAAGTGGAGAAAAATGAGATTTGAGCCAAGGTAGTTTGTATCTATCATGTGTTAACACTCAATCAGTGCTGCCTAGGTACTTGTTAATCTTTATTGATGATGTCTTGGAATGCATAACACTCAGAAATCATTGCATCCATTTATCTCCTAGTATATTTTCTGCTCGTTCCAGAGAGCCTGTGTCCATAAAGACAAAATGCTGAAGGCCCATACCTTTGATGTAAATGTAGAATGAGATAAACCTGCCTCAGCAAAGCAGGGAGGTTGCGAATTGTCTTAGATCATATTCATTTACATATTCACACTCTTTGTACCATGGGATTTGGGAGCCCCTCCCACTAAAGAACTGGAATATATTCTCTGCCCCTTGGCTTTGTATTTAGCCCTGTGATGTGCTTTGGCCAAACGTGTAGTAATGGGAGTTACTTAACCAAAAACTGGAGAAGCATGTATGCAACATCTCTGCTTTTACCAGGACAAGAACATGGTCTGGCTAGTTTGCTGGTTCAGAAAACAGATCCAGCTGAGATGAGCCTACTGCCCCAGCTTATCTGCAAACTCACAAGCTAAGTAATGATTCTTAGCTTTTGTGGTTTGTAGTAAGAGCTGATTGATTCAGAAATTGGTACCAGAAAAGGGGTACTGCCATTATAAAAACCTAAATTATCTGGCATTGCCTCTGCAACAAGTAGCAGGCCCTGAGGAGACAGTTAGAAGAGGCTAGGCAAATGTCAAGGGAACTGTTTTAGGAGGATGAGAAATTGGAGACGTGTTTTGTAATGATGAAATATTTGGTAAAACTCTCACGTGAGGTTACTTAGAAGATTGAAAGTGTATCTAATGAATTTTTGGAATTGCACGAGAAGAACTCCAGGGAAAATAGAATGTTGACAGCTTGGGCTGTGCTCTTTTAGCTGCAAAAAATAAAAACTTAAAAGTAAGAGATGAGCTCAAAAATAAGTTGGTAAGCAGAATTTTGAGGGCACATGCAATCCAAAACTTGCTAGATTGGAAAATACAACTTTTTCTCATGTCTATCACCTTAATCAACCAAATATTCTCAAAATAAGAAACAGGCTGGAGGTAAAGAGCCTTTCTATTTAATTTTATGTTCATGTACACCAATAAAATACACATACACAGTCCTGTCAGGTACTAAAATTACAACTTTATTGGGGTGTAATTGCTATACAAAAGAACTACATATTTGGTGTATGCAATTTGATGAGTTAGAACATATGCATGCACCTGTGATACCATCACCACAATCAAGGTAATAAACATATCCATCAACTCCAAAAGTTTTCTTGAGTCCTTTTGCTTTTTTTTTGGTAAGAACACAACATGAGATCTACACTCTTAACAAAATTTTAAGTGTACAATACCGTATTGTTAACTATAGGAACTATGTTATACAGTGGATCTCTAGAACCTATTCATCTGTATAACTGTAACTTTATACCAATTCAGTGACTCCCCCTCCCCCATCCTCTGTCAAACCACCATTCTACTTTCTGCTTCTGTAAGTTTGACTATTAGAGATCTCATATAAGGGGAATCATACAGTATGTGTTCTTCTGCGACTGACTTATTTCACTTAGCATCATAAAGTCTTCCAGGTCCATCTATGTTGTCACAAATGGTAGGATCTTTCTTTTTTAAGGCAGAATAAGATCCTACTTTCAATCCTTCTGAATATATACTCAGAAGTGAGATTGAGTTATTTTAAATGTATAGTACTGGTGTGAGAATGAGTAGATTAATGGAATATAACAGGAACAATAATAAGACATGTTTTATCCCAAGCACTGTTCTAGGTGGTTGAGAATCCGCAGTTAAAAAAGACAGATGCTCTGCCATCAAGGAGTTGAGGAACACTGGTGAACTTAATATGGCCACAAATCTTTTGCTATTCTTGTTAATGGGAGGCAGAAGGTAACTCCACTCCCTTTGAATTTGGTCTTGATGACTTGTATGATCAATGGAAAGAGATGGTGACTTGAGCAATGAATGGAATGTGGCTGAACTCCCAACTGACAAACAACTTCTCCAGCCTTGTGAGTGAGCCATCTTGGGCATACACCCAAGGGAGACTTCAGATAACTGCATTTGGTGAGAAACCCCAAGGAAGTACCACACCACTGAGCCCAGTCAACCCATAGAAATGTGAGTTAAACTAATAAATTGTGGTTTGAGCTACTAATTTTGGGGTGCTTTGTTACAAAGTGGTAAATAACTAGAAAGAGGCAGATAATGGAGGCCTAAAAACGAAAGAAATAAAATAAATTCAGGCAATAATAAATGGTATGAAGAAGAGAAATACAGTAATGAGTTCAGGATATATACATGCATTGATTGATTTAATCTTCACAATAGTATAACTTTACAGTTAGTAAAAGCTAGAACCAAGAATTTAGTGTGAATACCCTGGGGCCAGAATTAAATTATTATGAATGGCTTATAAATAAACAATTTGGGGATAAGTGGGTAACTAGAAATTAATACCGTATACCCTCAAGTATCAAAAGAAATGGCATATGAAATAGTCAAATGTAAAACATTCCCTATTAAGAAGAAAAAAGTAGGTGAAAGAAATATGTGACTTGCCAAAAATATTTATAGAATAAATGTGAAAATATCAGATTCTTTAATATGCAAGGGGCTCCTAAAAGTCAATCATAGGTGAGTAAACATTTTAATTTTAAAATGCACAATATAAACCAATGAATAGATAAATTTATAAAATAAACATAAATTGCAAAGAAAAATATAAAAACATATTCAACCCCATAAATATTAGTAAAATGCAAATTTAAATAATTTATATGTTTTACACTTTTTGTCCTTGAGAAATTAATTAAAAAATAATTTAGGCCATTTGTTGTCGGAAAATGAGTATCTAGTATCTGCTACTAAGCGTGTATATAATCAGAGTACTTTTTGAGCACACTATGGCATTATCACAAAATTGAATATGACTCAAATACTTTTGCATCTTAAATAAATGTGTTAAAGTAAATTATCATCAATATATGAAAAAGTAAGTATATTAAAATAGTCACTGCTATTATTCACAATAATATAATTAAGAAACAATATCAATAACAAGGATATAGTAAATAAGTAGCAATCTTTAAATATAAGTTTCAGGATAATATTGCCATGACAAATATTTTTGAAATATTTTTTGAAATATGTTTTTGAAACATTTTCAAATGTTTTTGAAATATTGCCTCATGGGAAATTCAAATCAGAGAGAAACAGTATAGCTGCATTTTTGCAGCTAGATATAGAGTAAGAAGTAGATATAGAAATTGAAATCAAGATAGAGGTGGAGACAGAGATAAAGACGATAGAGGTAAAGATAGAGACGGGAATCCCAATATAGTAAAAATAACAAAAGAAGCTTCACTAAAATGTTAATGGAATCCAATGGGTAGTAAGCTTAGGTGGAATTTTTATAATCAACTTTGTTGAGTTATAATTTATGTAAAATAAAATGCACTCATTTTAAGCGTAGTTAGATGAATTTTGACAGAGATATACACCCATTAACTACTCTTACTTTCAAAACATGGAAATATTCCAATTACCCCCAAAAAATCTCTTCCTGATCCTTTAGTCGTTTTACTGAGTGTATAGCGGAAACCCATCGATTTTTTAATCAACTTTATTGATGTGTGATTTACGCACAGAAATATGCAATTATTTATAGCATAAGTAAACTCGTTTAAGGTCCTAATCACTAGGTTTATCCACTATCACCACATTATTTTTTCATTTGTTGTCAATAAGTATTTTGTAGGAGGAAACTTTGAAACCCTGTAAAGTGTTGTTCCTCATCAAATTTTCACACACTAGTTTTAGTATCATTGTTTTATGTTTGTTTGGGCTAAATTAATTATTAATATGATGGTTGCAAAATGTTGATTTTCTAACCCATTCTTTATTGTACATTTAACAAGTTCTATTCCACTCTAAGGGAAAGATTTCTATATCTGTTTTTCTATACACATATACAAAAAGAGAGATAGTGAATTTTGTTATTTTCCACAATTTACATTCAGTTTTAATCTGGGCTTTTAGTTCATAGAAGAATTTACACCATTTAACTTACAGAATTTATAAACCATACAAGAAAATTAATTCTAAGATGGCAATAAAATTAAGAGTATAATAATGTGGAAGTATTTTTTTCAGATTTCCTTTTAAATGTTTATATAATGCTTCCAAAATAATCTTTCTATGAAATTGTTTTCAGATTTTCTCTTTTATTCTTGAAAAAGAGAGTATTATACTTGCAAATTCAAAAACAATTCTTTGCCTCTTAGAGTTCTGTCTTTAAAATTCCAATAAATTTAACTGTGAAATTCACAGTTATATTTTGTTAAATCAATTAAGTTTTATCTCTTAATAATGAATGATGATGGGTTAACAAAGCAATGGTCCTTGTCATAGAGAGAAGCTGAGATAAATAAAAACTTACTTCCTATAAGAATTTAATCCTAATGCATAAGAGGTCAGGTTATAAGTTTCCTCATTTATAAAGTGGAGATTATAATAATAGTGCCTATTTTATACAATTGGTGTGATGATTAAATGAGGGAATTAAAGGAGAAAAAGCAATAGAGTATGTAGAACAGTACCTAACATATAATGAGTCATTTAAAATCTACCCTTATTATTAGATGGTATTGCCATATCGTTAATAGTAAATATTCCCTATTAGTTAAAGGAAAGTAAAAGATTCGTATGGATATTCGGTATAGTGAAAATATCTTGAATTTTAATATTCATCATTTTGTATTTGAATCCTGGCTGTATTACTTAACAGTGATGTTATTTGCTTGCTACGTGAACTTACAGGAAATTATGTAACTATTCTGCACTGTTCAGTCCCTTTAACCATGAAATGGAGATAATGATGATGATGATTATAATACTTTTTTAGCCCTATGTGAGGACTCCTTTGAATTCACTTATTTAATGAAATTTATAATATAAAATATTCCAGAATCAGAAAAATGTAACACACATCCATATACTTATATAGATTTAGCAAATATTAACATCTTGACAGATCTGTTTAAGATTTTTTCTTTTAAATGTATTGTAATAGACATTCATAAACCACCCCGTGCTTTCCTACAGGGGGTAAGCATTACTCTGAAATAGGCGTGTATCTTTCCTATTGGCATTTTCTATTGGCATGATTCATTTACATACTATGTAAACGAGGTGTGTCATTTTATACACTTGTAGCTATGCACAAATGACATTATTTCATACATGGTTTACCAAACAGTTTGTTATTCAAATTTACAGAGACTGATAAATCTAAGTCAGTCATTTATTTTAATCTCCATGAATCTTGTGTAGTTATTATTTTTATTATTATTGTTATTGTTATTACTTCCTAACATGTGTAGGTATTATGCTAATTTTCTCTAATGTAAGATCAATTCTTTGGCAATTTTTGTTGTTGTTCTTTTTGGTGAGGAAGATCAGCCCTGAGCTAACATCTGTTGCCAATCCTCCTCTTTTTGCTGAGGAAGATCGGCCTTGGGCTAACATCCATGACCATCCTCCTCCACTTTATATGTGGGACGCCTGCTACAGCATGGCTTGAAAAGTGGTGCATAGGTCTGCACCCAAGATCCGAACCTGGGAACCCCCAGCCACTGAAGCAGAGCACGCAAACTTAATCACTACGCCACCAGGCTGGCTCCTTCTTTGGCATTTTTAAGACGTCTATTGTAACCTAACAAGTGCTCAATTTTTGGAAATGACCCTTGTATACTTGAAAAGAACGTATACTTTAAATACATGTTGCAGGCTCCGTCTAGTCAGAACAAATATTTTCTTGTTATTCAAAAATTTTAAACCACACTAATGTTTGCAACCTATTCTATCAAATTCTGAGCTATTGTGTTATAATCTCCCAAAGGGTTTCTGATTTTGTTTACTATTCCTTGTATTTGGTGAACTTTTATTTGAAATATCTTGAGTCTCTTTACTAGATACATAGAGATCAAGGATTATTTTATATTTCTCATATATGATTTATTTTAGCATCAAACAATGATCCTAGCATCCAATTACCATCAGTTTGTCTGCTATTAATCTCACAATGGCAGCTTCATTTGCTTGGTGTTTCTATTGTTATTATTATCTCAGAATGTCTATTTCCTGCTTTTGCCTTCAGCTTGTCTGTGACATATTTCAGATCTGTCTCTCAAATGTAACCTCAAAATACTTTTCACCATGTGATATTAATCTGTATAAATATATTGATTGCTAAAATGTTTGAATTAATGTCTATTATCTTGTTATTTGTTGTTTATTTTACCTCTTTGTTTCTTTTTCTCTCTTCTCAGATTTTCCATGGGATTTTTAAAGCTCAAAAGCTTTTCCCATACACACACGTTTTAAAAAATTCTATTTTTTCACCAACTAATAGATTGGAAATAGTACATTTCTTTTAACAAAATATAGTCATATATTAAAAAGAAACTTCTTTTTAAGAATATTAATATGGCCTTTTTGTTATTGTATCTGAGAACTGAAGAATGTCTCTTAACAAGTTTTACCAATTTACAGCTTTTGCTCATCTCCAGAAAATTACAAGAAGCTTAAAAATTTTAACTTTTACATTATATCTGTTTTCCACCTTGTTGCTATAAAATATTTTATTTGTAATGTTTTTAAACCTCATATTATTATTTATTAGATTTATCAAGATATTTATTTACCATTGCATTGTCCATTCCTTTTTTCTCTGTTTAGTTGTCTTTTTGTGTGTGTGTGTGAGGAAGACTGGCTCTGAGCTAACATCCGTTGCCAATCCTCCTCTTTTTGCTGATGAAGATTGTCCGAAAGCTAACATCTGTGCCCATCTTTGTCTGTTTTGCATGCGGGATGCCGCCACAGCAGGGTTTCATTAGCGGTGCATAAGTCCGTGCCTGGGATCTGAACCTGCGAACCCCGGGGCCACCAAAGTGGAGCATGGTTACCATGATGCCCCTGGGCCAGCCCTGTTTAGCTTTCTTTTTAATAAACATATCTAAAACTAGTTATTCAATAGACATCTCTAACTGGTGATTTTTTTCTATGCATTACAGTGTCTTTATTTTATCCTCATTTTGACCAATAATGAGCAACATATTCTAGGCTGATAATTATTTTCCCTCAGTATTTTGCATGTATTATTTCTGTCTTCTGTCCTACATTGTTTCTGATATGTCTGCTCTTAAGCCTGTCATTCCTGTGTACATAGTCTCCTGTGTAGATAGTCTCCCTTTTCTCTCTGGTTGATTTTGAAATTTATTTTTTACTTTTTGGTACTCGCTCCAATATTTGTAAGGATTAATCATATTTAATAATCTTAATAAACATTATGTTTCTTGAATCTAAATATTTCTTTTTTCTTTTTAATTCTGAAAAATTTGCATCTTTTATCTCTGCGAATATTACCTCTTCCCTTTCTCTCTAATCTTTTCTTCTTCATTCCTATTAGGGATCATTTGGTCAATAATTGCTCTCTCACATTTCCCTTCTCTTTATCTATTTTACATACTTTCCTCTGATTCATATTAAACTTTAACATTAAATTGTCTCTTTTTAGCTATGTTTAATCTTATGCTTCAACTGTTCAACTGTCGACTCACTATTTAATATTAATGACATATAGTTATAGGCATGGATATATGGATAAAAGATACAGATATAAATACAGATGTAGATATGGGTATTTTTCTAAAAGATTTAGGTAATTCTTATTAAATGCTTTTGCTCTTTTTGTTCCTATAATTTTTATTCATTTCACTATAAATTTCATTTTCACTATAATTTCCACTATAACTCTATTTCTTTTTTCATTCCTTTAAACATTTCATTTTATTTCATTTCATACTTATTTTAACATATTTAAAAATTATTTCATTATATCAATTGTGGGGGTGCTAATTCTTCTGTTTGTAATTTCTATTGAGTCCTTAGCGTGAATTGTTAAGTCTTCTGATGGCAAAGTTTTAAACGTGAGCTCTTCTTCAGCCAAGGCTTAGTTTTGGGTTTGTTTCTCTCTCTGAGTCGTATGTAAGCAGCTTTGTGGACATGCTTCCACAGAGTGGTTTAAGTTAACTTCTCCTGGTGTCCAGAGCTTCCACTGGCACTGTTTTTATTTTAATTACAGTCATGGATTACTGCACATCTTGGATAATATAATATAAATTTGGACATTTGGACCCCACATCTTCATGTGGCTTTAGGTTGGAGTTTAATTACTTCATTGGATCCCTGCCCCCGATGCCTAGTCCCTAAACCTCTCTTCAGAGTCCAGAGAACGCTAGCGAGTTTCTTCCCTCCTTCCTTATGTTGAGTAGAGTTTCCGTAGTTATTTTCTTTTAATGAGGAGCATTCCTTTATGTAGGGGTTTCAGCTTCAGCTCTGAAGGGATAAGACTGAATGCATATTTCCTTATATAAAACATAATTTCTTACTGGTAGGGTAATTCTAATTTTATTCCTTTGTCCAGTTCACTTCCTAGTTAAATCACGAGTTCTCCATTCCCATTTTGAGTTTACCCTTCATATCCAGCATCTAGGGTTTTCTTGTTTTCTCTTGAGCTTAACTCTGATTTTAACATGGATGATTCTATTTTACCCAGTATTTTTGTATATTTCAAGCAAGACATTTTTGATCAGGTCAGTCATGCATGTTGCTGGAAGACATTTCCATTTATTTTTTACTTTGTCAATTACTATTATGAGAAAAGAGCTGCACTAGCAAGATTAGAAGCAGTGGAATCACCAGAGTGAGAGATTTCAACACTTTTGCAAAATGGAATAGGAAAACATGTTCAAATTTGATTCAGGGAATGGTCTTCAGCACCACCAAGACCTTTCCAGCTTTACAACATCATAACTCTAAGAATTCACTTGACTTTATTGAACCTGTAATGAAGTAACAAATAGCAGCACAAAATGTGTCTTGCTTTCAAGTTTTTACAAAATTAAACAATGAAATTATTATAGGAAGGAGCCTTAGAAATTTTCTAACCCAATGTCCTAATTTAACAAGTGAAGAAATCAACAAAACATGAGTAACCCATAGTGTCAAGTTTGGGTCTAGGAACTGATTTCTTTTTTCGACACCAGTGTCCTTTCCAGTTTGTGGCTCCTTTAATCTCATTTAGAAAACTCAAAGTTCTTAGGAATAACTATATTCCAATCTACCCTGGAAGCAACTTTCGATTTGGGTAAATTTACTGAGAGCTAGATTCCATCCATTTACTACTCAAGTTCATCCATTCATAGTAAGCAATTGGTAAGCAAAACAGTAAGCATTATATCTTCAAAAATTATAGTTTTCCTAAGAAATTAAATGTGTTTTTTTCAAATTTTGTGTTATGATTCAGAGAATTTACTTCTAGCTCCTAAATCCTAATGTGTGTGTGATAACCCCATGAAACAACACATAGCTTTTATTGCTTAAACCAAACAAAAACAAAGATAAGATAGTTTATGAACAATAATTCTTCTTAAAGTTGAACGAATTGTGCTGGAGGCAGAAAATCATGAAAAGAGCTATAGCCATTCTAAATGTCAGATATGAAGACATAGTGCTAATATATGGAAAACAAATCTAAGCAGAAGAAAACTTGTGAAACACTGTATATGGACTTTAACATTTTGTGTGTGTGTGTGTGAGGAGGACTAGCCCTGAGCTAACATCCGATGCCAATCCTCCCTTTTTTTTTTTTCTTGAGGAAGAGAGGCTCTAAGCTAACATCCGTGCCCATCTTCCTCTACTTTATATGGCACGCTGCCACAGCATGGCTTACCAAGCGGTGCATCAGTGCACGCCCGGGATCCGAACCGTCGAATCCCGGGCCGCCGAAGCGGAGCACGCGCACTTAACCGCTTGCGCGACTGTTCCGGCACCTGGACTTCAACATTTTTAATATTTTATGATTATTCTTAAGGTTCACTTACTGTTTCCATCATCTCCAAATTACGCTGTGACCCTCAGCCTCACCCTCTAAAAGTGGAGTAAATTTGTTTTCCAAAGAAAATCACGGACATCATAAGATTTTGAAAAGTACAAGTGTTACTACATAGAGGCAAAAATTTTACCACGTTCGTTTACTATACCTAAATAAGAAATTATGTGAGTGTGTGTGTGTGTGTAAGAGCAATTTATAAATATGACTATAAAAGACATATTTGGAACAACTGGGTAATTTTGATATGGACTGTAGCGTATTAGGTAACAGTAAAGTACCAGTGTTACATTTCATGAATAATGTGACAATTATGATTCTGTAATAAAATATGTTCTTAGAGGATGCACGCTGAAGATTTAGGGCTGAAGTGTCATGATATCCGTGTGTGTGTGCTTGTGCAAACTTGTGTGTGTGTGTGTGTGTGTGTGTGGAAAGAGAGCGAGAGAGAAGGGAAATGACAAATTTTTAACAATTGGTGGATCTAGGTAAAGGGTGCATGGATGTTCTTTTCACTCATTAGACAAATTTCGTAGGCATCTCAAAGTGGACATATGTATTGAGTTTCCTAAATCTCAATAAATGATTTCATCTTTCACTCATTTATCAAATTCAGAAACACTGCTTTCTTTTTCGACACATGTATTTAATCATTCTCAATTACTGCTGCTTTTAGCTCTTGAAATTATTCAAATATATCTGCTCCTCTAAACTTATACCATTTTTTATACTAACATAATCTTTGAAATTTTGTACACTATGATCAATTTTCCTTATAAATGTCAGAATAATTTTGCCAAAATATCAAATATGATAATGTCATCACCCCTTAAATGCTTTCTGTGGCTTCCTGCTGCCTTCGGGACAAATCCCATAAGGAAATTTCAACAGCTCTGCTCTGTACCTTTGGGCTTCAGCTGGATGTTGGTTCTTGGCTGTTGCTCAAGCTCTTTACTCTAACTGAAATTATTTTCCCATCAACTTCACCTGCAAGTTCTTGTATTTTCTTCAGGTCTCGGGTGAGATGTCACTTCCTTCAAAAATTCTTCTATGAGCCCCAAGACTGTCCTGTGTATTCGTACAGGCATTCCCACAAGCCCCGTACTCACTCATCACCCAAAGTTATAATTGCCGGCTACGCTTTATATCCTTTGGCAGATATTATATCTTTCTTAACTTTGTACACTAGCATCTGGCAGAGTGTTTAAAACATGGCACACACTCAATACATAATTGTCAAATGACTGTTGCGTGGGCTATATAGTGAAACCAATTTGCAATTGAGTATTTATTAATTCAATCACTGTGTTACAATACAACCACACGAAGCTGCTAGATGAACAGAGAGAAAGAAGTAAGCATTCAGTAATTTCTAAGGAAAAGAAAAAAATATATAGTTTAGACTATTTGGACTTCGGATACAACTTTGATTGGTTTCTTTATCATTGGAAGAGGGTCTTACTAGGTAAGAGTAAATAAGATGAAAAAAATATGAAGAAAATCTATAGGGACAGAAAGCACATCATTGGTTGCCTGGGCTGGGGAGGAGGGTGGAATTACTGATACAGTCACAGGGGTAATAGAATTGTTCTATTTCTTGGTTGTGTGGTTCTTACATGGGTGTATAAATTTGTCAAAACTCATCAAAATGTATACTTAAAAGTCGTGCCTTATACCTCAATTAAGTTGATTTTTTTTTTAAATGCCTCAGTAATTTAAGCAGCTTCTCAATAACATTTCCAGCACAGAAAGTGTTCAACAGTTTGGTTATTGGAAGAAAATGCTATGAGATAATATTACTTAAAATTTCTAAATAGTAGTAATAATGCTGAAATCAATTTAAAGAGGCTTTTTATGGTAGTTGGTATATAAAAGGAAATTAATGGGTCTCACACTAATTTTATTCCGTGATTAAATCACCAAACTACGGATCTTTCTCTTGTTTATTCATAGACCATCAGGTAATTAGGACTGTCTCTACTATATCATCTGCCAGCTGTGAGGAGAATGAGAACAATAGTTATTCAGCTCAGTGGCATCATTATCATTCATATAGGAAAACAGGACCTTTGCAACTGTTAAAAACAGGGCTAGATATATTTCTTCTCTTTTTCCTCTGCTCATTGAATAAAAAGCCGTGAACCAACTGGAGGCTTAGATGTCTATGTGTATTTGAAATTAATTAAATCAAATTTATTTAATAGAACCACTTATTATTGTAGCACTGGGAGTAATTTTAAGGAATAAAGATTAAAAACACTCAAATAGGCATGAGTTTTAATACCTAGATATCTTATAGAAATTCCTTTCTTAACATACATCCATCTTTATCTGGAAAATTCACATCAAGAGTCTAATAAGTACCATGCAAATTGAGTAAAGCACAGAGAATTGTCTTAGTTCATTTGCATGTTATAACAAAATACCACAGACTGGGTGGCTTATAAACAACAGAAATTTATTTCTCACAGTCTGGAGGCTGGAAGGGTGAGATCAGGGCGCCAGCGTGGCCGGGTTCTGGTGAGGGTCCTCTTCCAGGTTGCAGACTGCCCACTTCTCGCTGTGTCCTCACACGGCGGCAGGGATCTCTCTGGAGCCTCCTTTATAAGGCACTAATCCCATTCATGAGAGTTCTACTCTTATAATTTAAGCACTTCCTAAATGTCCCACTTCCTAATATCCTCACCTTTGGGGGTAGAATTTCAACATATGAACTTAGGGAGGACACAAACATTCAGACCATAGCTAGAATCAAGCAGTTTTGGATTTCTTATACTAGAGTGTTCTTACCTTCACTGCCTCAACATCAACTCTATTGAAAACAAACACACACACACACACAACACACTATGACACACACCTTGAGAGATATTAATGGAAAAATAAAGTATAAGAATATTAATAATTATGAAACAAATAAATCATAGTAAATAATGACAGAAAGTGAGGTGGAATTGGCTAAAAAACAACCTTTCTCTTATTTAAGGTATAATTTATATAAAATAAAATGGAAGGATCTTAGGGTTCCAGCCAATGAGTTTTAATACTTGAACAAACATATGCATCTTCCACCCAAAAGATGATGAAGCACATACCCATCATCTCAGAAAATTCCATTGTGCCAATTTCCAGTAAATTCCTCACTCAGAGGTGACCACTTTCTGATTACTGTCACCATAGATTAGTTTTGCCTATTCTTAGATTCTGTATAAATGCAATCACACGGCAAGTATATTTTTGTATCTGGCTTCTTTAACCCAACAAAATGTGTTTGAGATTTATAGCATGTTATGTTTGTATCCGTTTATCTTCTTTTTAATGTCTATAGCATCTTTAAATCATGATATTTGTATTTTTTACTCTTGCCATCATGAACAGTCTTACCATGGGCTTGTTAATTTTATTAATTTCAACAATGTCAATGTTTAATTTGATTTTTAAAAATTGTTTCTACATTTTTTATGTTCCTGATTTTCATCCCTATTTTTATGATGTCCTCTCTTTATGGTTAATTTGCTTTTGTCTCTAGTTTCTTATTTTGGAAGCTTAGGTAATTATTTCTTTTCTAATATAAGGCATTTACATTAAAAGTTAGTTCTTAATACTATAAATTTTCATTAATCACTGCTTAACTTCAACCTACAGATAAATGTTCTATTTCCCTTATCATTCAAGTCAAAATATTTTCTGAATTCTCTCATAAATTTTTGAGTCATGATTTATTACACACATGTTTTTAAATTTTCCCATATTTATGGTTTTTATCAATACTTTATTATAAATGACTTCTAATTTAATACCATCATCAAAACAGAACATATGTTGGATGTTTTCAGTTCTTTGGTATTTGATTGAGCCTTTTTTCATTGTCCAGTCTATTGGCTATTTTGGTAAATATTTCCACGTGTAATTAGAAAGAATATGTATTCTGCATTTGGGGGCAGCACTCTATCACCACACCAACTTGGGGGATACTGTTGATCAAGTGTTCTAGATTATTACTGAGTTTGTGTCTATTTGTTTTATAAAATACCAAGATGATAAAATATCCGGATATGATTCTAGATTTCCCTATATTTCTTTCTTTTTGTTTTTTTGCCAAGTTGTAATCCACATGTTTTGAATATCTGTAAATAGGTGACGATATCGTATGGATTGTTGTGTTTTCTTGATAAATTATCTAATATTTCCTAATATCACTGTGAAATATTCAATTTATCTCTGATAATACTCTGCTTTAAAATTTACTTTATCTGGTGTTTATACAGCTTCATCATTATTTTATGCTCACTGCTTGCATAGCATGTCTTTTCCGGGCTCTTATCTCTGTCGGTGTCGTACACACACACACACACACACACACTCACGTACACACACAAACACACATATATTTATTTTCTAGTGCACTTCATTTCTTCTTGCAGATCTAAGCTTTCATGTAGTATCATTTCCAATCAATCTCAAGAATTTCTTTTCGCACATCTTTTAGGGCTGGTCTACTGGAGACTAATTCATACAGCTCTCTTTTGTATGAAAATGTTTTAATTTTCCCTTCATTTTTTTGAATTTATTAAAATTAACAAAGCAGTTTTAACTTTGCAGAAAGAATGAATGGAAAGTACAGATTCCCATATACCCCCTACCTGTCCTCCCCCAGCACACGCAGTTCCCTCTTTTATTAACATATTGCATTAATGTACATTTGTTACAATCGGTGAGCCAGTATTAACACGTCCTTAATATCTAAGGTCCATAGTTTATGTTGTACATACTATGGGCTTTGACAAATGTATAATGACGTGTGTCCACCATTACAGTATCATGGAGAATAGCTGTCACTGTCCTAAAAATCCCCTGTGCCCCACCTATTCATTTCCTCTTCCCCCTTTCCACACTTGATAACCACTGATCTTTTTACTGTCTCCATAGTTTTTCCTTTTCTAGAAAGTCATATAGTTGAAATTATACAATATGTAGTCTTTCCAAATTGGCTTTTTTACTCAGCAATATTCATTTAAGGTTCCTCCACATCTTTTCATATCTTGACAGTTCATTTCTTTATATCACTGAACAACATCTCATTGTATGGATGTACAACAGTTTGTCAGTACTTTTATCTACTGAAAGACTTCTTGGTTGCTTCCAAGTTTTTGCAATTATGAATAAAGCTGCCATGAACATTTGTGTGTAGGCTTCTGTGTGGACATAAAGTTTCAACTATCTGAGTAAATGTTAACAAGTGAAATTGATGGATCATATGTTAAGAGTATGTTTAGGTTTGTAAGAAACCGTCAAACTGTCTTATAAAGTGGCTGTACCATTTTGCAACTCTACCAGCAATGAATGAGAGTCCCTACTGCTCCATATCCTCACCAGTATTTGATATTGTGTTTTGGATTTTAGTCTTTATGTTAGACATGTATTGGTATCTCATTGTTTAAATATACAATTCCTTAATGACATATGATGCCGAGCATGTTTTCATACACTTATTTGCTATCCGTGTATTTTCCTTGGAGTGGTATCTGTTCAGATCATTTGCCACTATATTAATTGGGTGTTTGTCTTCTTATTCTTGAGTTCTAAGAATTCTTTGTATATTTTGGATATCAATCTTTATCAGATGTGTGCTTTCCCTTAATTTTTAAAGGCTATTTTCCATAAATATCAAATCTAAAGTATCTTTGTATTTAGCATTTTAAAGATGCCATATGTCTTTGATGAGGTCAGCCATCATTTGCATCATTTCCCCCTCTGTGTAATATATTTTTAGCCTCTCTGTCAACGTTTAGTGCTTTATATCTTTGCTTTCAGCAGTTTGACTATGACATTCTTAGTTTTGTTTTTTTTTATTTGTGTCTACCTGGAGTTTACTAAGGACCTTAGATTTTTAGCTTGAAGTCTTTAAGAATTTTTGGAAATTCTTCTCTATTTTCCCTTCAATTATTTAATGTGCTCTATTCTGTGTTCTTGGTGTTTTATTTTGGATAATTTTTAGCGATCTATGTTCAAGTTCACTAAGCTTTGTTCCTGCTGGATCTATTCTTCTATTAAGCTTATTGAATAATTTCCTTTTTCATTTCTGATATTGTGTTTTTCCTTTCTGTCCTCCCTATTCAATTTTTTTCATAGTTTCCATCTATCTGCTGATATTCTCTATCGCTTAATGCATGTTGTCCACTTTTTCCATTAGATCTTTTGACATCATTATCATAGTTATTGCCAAGTTTCTTCTCTGATTACCCATCATCTGTGTCATTTCTGTGTTTGCTTGTATTGACTGTTTTGTCATTTGACCATGGACTGCTTGTTGTAGCTTTTTCATTTTTCTCATAATGTTTTATCATAAACATAGAATTTTAAGTTAAAAAAAACCTTAAACCTATAATAATAATAAATTACTACCAGAAACTAACACTCTCCTTTATCATGAGGTCACTAGTTTTGAAGTTTGAATTTAAACTTTAGCTAGATTCACTTCACCCCTGGCTTCTAATATGTTGGGTAGGAGATGAGGTGTTTGTTTTTGTTTTCTAATCTCTGAGGAGTTGTCTTTGTTCTCCAGTCCCAGCCTCACATTTTATTCTTCAGGAAATCTCCCTTCACCCTGATGCCTTGCTCAAGTCTTCAGAGGACCATTGCAGTGTACTCAGTAGAGGCCTAAAGTGTCTCAGAGGGATTTATTCCACCTCTCCTGCCCTGTCCCCATCTTCTGTGGATGGCTGCACTGCACTCAGTGAAGATGTAGAGTGTCATAGAGCTATTTCTCTCTGCCTTCTCTCTCATCACCGACCTTCAGAGGATCTCTGCAAAGCACTTGGTAAAGGTAGAGTGCCTTTAAGAGATTTATTTCTTTTTCTAATTTCTCCTTAGTTTCCTCCTCTCTTCAGTGAGAACCTGTAACACTTTCATTGAAGGCATGATATGTTTTAGAGGTATTTCTTTCAGCTAGCCTGCCATACATTTAGCCTTCAGCAGGCAACTGTCTCTAATTTGGGAATGTCCCATGCACCTAAGGCAGGCTTTCTCTCAGATTTGCCTTGTCCCTATTCCTAAGAAGGCCATAACTATATACTCATTGATGGCCTATGAGAGAGAATTGTTCAGTATATGCATACTTTTTCTTTGGCTGGAACTTCTTAAGATTCTATTGTATCAAATAAATGCCAATTAAAAGATCATTGTTAATTTTAATGTCAACTAAAAGATTGGTTTTAAGCAGATCGGCTGGTTTCTCCACACATCCATTTATTGTGGATTCTTCTCCCTCTAGCTGCTCTGCCAATTATAAAATCTACTCTTCTATGAAGAATTCATCAGTTTCTAGAATCTAATTGATTTCAATTTCTTTTCTTCCTCAGCTCTCTGATGGGTTTTAAAAAGCAAAGATTGTATAGCTTATCTCAATTGTTCTCATTTTAGAGAGCAATGATCATTTGCAACTTCTACCATCTTAAACAGAATTCAACTCAGATATATCCTCTTAAACTGGATTGTTGCTTGTTTTAGTAATTTTGCATTGTAGTTGCAGGTAGGTGGATAATGGCATAGTATATAGCCAGGCTGCATTTTCTTTCAAGTGTCTATCATGGTAATAGATAATCCAAGATTCTATTGCTTTATAAGAAGAAAAAATACAGTTTTTACTTGAGGAAAATATTTTAAAAATATCTTCTGCTTTCCAGGTGGATGATGCTGTGATGAGCCTTCCTGGATGGAAAAATACTTCAGAATGCATTGCTGTCCTCCAAATAAGTAAAGAAAACACCAAGTCCCACTTCTAGCCAAACACTAAACAAAAATTCTTGAGCAAAAAATGCCGAGCTGGGAAAACACCATTTACTCTATTAAAGCATTATTCTTTAAAATGAAGGTTTTTATACTGGCTGTTCCCTGAACCCCCATAATTTTACAATATGTAGATTTATCCATCTGTTTATTTTTAATTTTTATTTTTCTGTCATTGTAAAATAAAAATACAGAGAAATTATTGGGGAGGTATACAGACTGCAAACCTCTATAGCAGAGCAGAGATTAACTTCAGAGATGGATATCCACAACATTTAACTTTCTGAAATATAGGGAGAAACATTTCAATAGAGTGGTTGAGGGAGACCTGCCTGTGATATTTTTATAGATATATAATAGGTGATATTTTAATAGGGATTTTCTCTGTTTTGTTTATTAGTGTATTATTTATATACAATCAATTTCGCCAATTTCAAATGTGCAGTTTGAGAAATGTTGGTAATTGTGTTTCATCAACTACCACAAAGATCAAAATATAGAACAGTTCCCTCTCCCTAAAACATTTTCTGGTGTCCCTTTGCATTCAACCCTCTCCCCACAACCACAGCCCCAGACAACAGCTGATCTGTTTTCTTTCACAGAGCTATGCATTTTCTAGAATTTCATATAAGTGGAATCACATGTAATGGTTTCAGTTTGACTTCTTTAACTTAGCATGATGTTATGGAAATTGATTCATGTTGCTGTGTTATGCCTGAGTGTTATTTTATGGTATGGATATACACAATATGTTTATCCATTCACAGGTGGAGGGACATTTGGGTTGCCTCCAGATTTTGGCAACGTGCATAATGCTGCTATGAACATTTATGTACATGTATTTCTGTTGACATATATTTCCATTTCTCTTTGACACATACCTAGGAGTGAAGTTGCTTTGTCATGGTAAATATATGTTTAATTTTATGAGATAGTGCTATACTGTTTTCTAAGGCGAATGCACTATTTTGCATTCCCACCAACAATGTATGTATTCCAGTTGCTCCAAATCTTGCAACTCTAGATGTCTGGTTGTCTTTTTGAATTTAGTCACTTTAGTGGGTGTGTAATGGTATCCATTTGTGGTAACAATTTGCATCTTTCTGATGTATGAAATCATTGGTACATTTTCACTTGGATTCTCTTATTTCTTGTTATTGATTGTAGGTATTATTTACATATTCTATACTTAATAAGCACTTTGTTGGAATATATTCTTTGTAAAGATATTCTCCCAGTCTGGCTTGCCTTTTTCTTTTCTTAAGTATGTCTTTTCCTAGTAAATATATTTATCTTTCTGACGCCGATTTTATTAACTTGATTTCTGTCTGTGTACCTAGTGGCCTGTTTAAGAAATACATTGCTAATTAAATCTCATGAAGATTTTCTTCTGTATTTTCACCTAAAATGTTAATAGTTTTAGCTCATAGAGTTAGACCTATGAGACTTGTTAAGATCATTTTTATGTATAATGTAAGATATGAGATGAGGTTTTCTCCACCCAATGCAGATACCCAGTTTTCAAGCATCATTTTTTGAAAAGATCTTTTCTTCATTGAATCACTTTGGCATCTTTCTCAAAAATCAATTGACTATTGATTGTAGGTCTATTTATGGACTTTGTATTGTGTTCCATTAATCTATATAATGATAATTATGACTATACCACATTGTCTTGAATCCTGTAGCTTTTACAATAAATCTTGACATTAGACAAAGTATTCCAATTTTGCTCTTTTTGTTCAAAAGTGTTTTAGTTAATCTAGTTCCTTTGCATTTCCATGTAAATTTTAAAATGGGTTTGTAAATATCTTCAAAAAAACCCTGTTAGGGTTTGGTAGTATTTTTCAAGAATTTTTTCCATATAATCTGGGGTATCCAATTGATTGGCATAGAGTTGTTTATACTATCCCCACATTATCTTTTTAAATTTTGAACTGTCTATAATAATGTCATCTCTTTCATCTCTAATATAGATCTTTGTGTTTTGCTCTCTCTCACTCTGTCCCCATCTCTCTTTTTACTTGATTCTTGAATAGTGAGGCTAGATGTTTATCAATGTTATCAACTTTTTTAAAAAAGAGCCAGCTTTTAATGTCATTGATTTTTTTCTATTGCTTTTCTATTTCATTGATTTCTGCTAGTATCTTTACTATATCCTTCTTTCTGTTTGCTTTGGGTTTAATTTGCTGTTTTTTTTCTAGTTTCTTATAGTTTAAGTATACTTCATCAAATTTGAGAATTTTTTTCTTTTCTAATATAGGATTTAAAGTTATATTTTCCTATAAGCACTGCTGTAGTATCATATCATAACTTTGCTTATGCAGTATTTTCATCATCATTCACTTCAAAACATTCTCAAGTTTCTCTTGTGATCTTTTCTTTGAACTAATAAATTTTTAGAAGTGTGTTATTTAATTTCCAAGTGTTAGGGGATTTCCTTTTGTTATTAACATCTAATTTTATTTCACTGCAATCAGAGAAAACTGTTTCTCATGCTTTTATTATAATTTGGTTAAACACTCAATAATTTTACATATTTATTTTTTATCTGATCCATGGATTATTTAAAATTTTGTTACTGAGTTTCCAAATATTCAAAGATTTTTGATTTTTATTTTATTTACTTCTAATTTCATTACCTATTGGTCAGAGAGTATATTTTGCATAACTTGAATCCTTTTAAATTTATTAGACTGAATTTATTACTCAGAATATTACCTATCTTGGTAAATATTCTGCATGCACTTGAAAGGAAGGTGAATTCCATCGTTTCTAGGTGGAGTCTTCTATCAATATCAATTAGCACAGGTTGGGTGATATTGTTATCCAACTCCTCCATACACTTTCTGATTTTCTGTCTTGCTGTCATTAATTATTGGGAGGAAGTTGTTGAAATCATCTATTATAATTGTGAATTTGTCTATTTATCCTCTCAATTCCATCAGTTTTGCCATATATATTCTGAAGTTTGGTTATTAGGTACATGAAATTTTAAGATTGTAATATCTTCTAGAAGAATTGAACTCATTATGAAGTGACACTCTCTGAACCCTGATATAAATCTTTGTTCTAACATCTACTTCACGTGATATTTGTATAGCCACTCCAGGTTTTTTTGTTTTTGTTTAATGTTATCATGGTATACCTTTTCCGATTGTTTTCATTTTTAACTCATTTGTATCCTTATATTTTTAATGAGTATCTTTTGGGCAGCATAGAGTTGGATTTTTTAAAATATAATCTAAATATCTGCCTTTTAATTAGGTTTTTCAACCACTTATATTTAATATGATCACATGGTTGTGTTTAAATCTGCCATCTTTATGTTGCCTAGGAAACGTTATGTTTTCAGCTTGCCTATATTCTATATTCAATAAGTCTAAAACTAATGAACAAAATTATCCTATGTACACCTCAAAACATTGTTGATATTTAACCCTCTCATATTTGTGAATATCTACTTTACCTATTTTAATATCAACATTGTTTACCTAAATTGATAATTATCTTGCTTGTATGTATATACTATTTTGCAAATTAATTATATTTGTAATTGAAAGAAGGAAATACATATTAGTCATATTTGTATTCGTCTTAGCACTCAAACCTAGTGGTTATCACAAACTGTACTCTTTGGCCTTTTATGATAAACAAAGCAACTTTAATGTCAATGACCAAAATTCACTGTAGATCATTTAGTGGGGCACTAGTCTCCAAACAGTGATTTTTGTAGCAAAAAAGTCATAAATGAAATAAATCTTTGTATGGCTTTGTGTATATACCTAGGCATATAACTTTTCTAGGAATAAAGCATTGAAGTATTAACTCATGTTTAAAATCCATTTAAAATTGGCAATTTCTTAATATAAACGTTTTAAGTACAATACTAAGTTTAAGTTGCTCAAACCAAAAACCTAGAAGTAATTTTTGATTATTCTTTTTTCTCTCACTGCCAAAATAGACACACATGTAATCTATCCCTTTTTCTATAGATCAATTACTCCACCTTGCTTTAAATTCCCATCATCTCTTACATGAACTTGTGCAATAGCCTCCTAGTTTCTCTGCTTGTTCTCTTTGTCTCCTTTAAATCTGGCTGAGACTTTTAAATGGCTTCCTACAAAGTTTGGAATAAAATTCAAAATCCTTACATTAGCCTGTAAGTGGCTACAGATATTCAGGTTCCCATGTATCCCACATTATCCTTACAGATTCTATCCACCTCCTATTTTCTCATTCTGCAATCCTTCTACCTCCTAGTGACTCCACCTCACTGTTCTTCCTATTCCTGGACAATAGTAAGCTTGTTTCCATCTTAAAACTATTTCACTAGCCATTTGCCCTTGTTTTCTAGTTGTTTACTCAGTCACATCCTTTGCAAGAGCTTTCCTGCTACTCAATCTAAGGTAGCTTCCACCCAACCCTATTCATTCGCTTTCAATTTACCTTCTTTATTTTCTTCAAATTGCTTACAATTTTTGAATTGTCTTGTTTATTAAGTTATTACCTCTAGTGGAATGAAACTAAGTTCTGTTAAGAAAAAGAACATCTCCTGTTGTCTTCACTCTTTTTTAGGCAGGACCACTAAGGAAATTTCACTTTGTGTTACAAAATTTAGATTGTATCTGTCCATGTATCTACTGAATCATCTATCTGTATAATTTAAATAATGAAAACATGTAAGTTTAACATGCAGTTTAAATTGTTTTCCCATACATTACTTAAGGTAATTATAACAAAGTTCTATAAAGTAGACAATGCTTTTGCTAATTATTTTGCAGATGAGAAAACTGAGGCCCTTGAAAAAATATATGACTGCATCAAGTTCACATAGATGCAAAAGTAGGGCTGACACTTAAACCCGAGGCTCTGATACTAAATCATGTATTCATTTTATCACCTTATTGTCATGTGTATCATAGGAATTAACTTTTATATTTGGTTAGTTTTCAATACTTTTAAAAATACCAATTTGATAGGAGGTTAGATAAAAGTAAATATTATACTCAATTAAATTAAGTTTTCATCTACATATAAAAGTGTTAAGACTTTAATTAGCTTGGCACGTGTTAAATTATCAAAGGATTCACTGCTTGGAAAAAAGATAGGAATTTAAAGATACATATATGCACAAGACCTGATTTGAATTCCACTAAAATAGACTCTATAGTTTAGAAATGACTGGTCCAATAACAAAACTACAAATGAAATATTTAAGAACGAGAAAACCTAATCTCTAACTTCATAATAATTTTCATATGATCATGAAAATATAAGGGCCAAAAAAATCAAACATCTTAAGATGTTCAGGTACACATCTACAACAAAGACAGTCCACAACCACAACCTGTTTGAGGAGGCTGTCTAAGCAAATGTAACCCCAGTCTAAACAATCGTACAGACTCAGTAACGCTGATATTTTAAGGGTTTTTCTTAGTCTTCTAGTTTTTATCTCCCTTAAAAGAATTTTCCATTTGATCATAGATTGAAAGTAAACAAAAATGCACCTATGACACACACACACATACACATACAACTGGAGGAGACAATGTTAGAGGCAAAGCCTTGGCTAGCAGCCATATATTCAATAAACTTGCTAGATTCATTTGTCCAAAAATGAGCTACATTTTATCAAGTACATTTTAGGGATAATCTTCACTATAATGAGATTTAGGTTTTAAGATTTGGCCAGAAAATAGAAAAAAGAGAGAATCAGAAAGAAGAAAAAAAGTGGGATATGAGTTGATCTCCAATGTTATTACTCCAGTCCTCTAAATGCCACTTTTGAGGCTGAAAATCTGCAACATGGCTTCTTAAACTGAGAATTTACGCCCTGGATGTCAACAAACCACAGGGGGCATCTGGTTCTATATTTTATTTTAAAAAAGTATGCAAGAAGGTAGTATTATCATATCTTGATTTGTTGGCAATTTTATATTGATGAAAATTAAACGGGACCATAATTGAAAAGTCATCGCTATCCCTGTATTTGATTACTTTGTGCAATACTAATGTGTAGGCGGTGGTTGGTTAAATTTACAACTGTCCTTTACTACACAGGAAAGGGGAATTTGGATGCCAAGCAAATCAGAGGGCTGGTGTCCCAGTTTGAATTCAGAAAAATGTTGGGTCAAACTGTAAAAATAGAAAATGCCTTAGGACAATAATGAAAGCATCCAACATTGTCTCTCAAGGTGACCAGAATCTCTGTTTCTAAATACAGGATCGTATGAGAGAATGATGTTAAACGAACTACTCGGATGAGGAATTTATCTCTCATGCTCATGACTCATTCAGTTCCTTTTTCAATTTCAAAGGGAACAACAGGCATCAGTTAACCTTTACCGGCAATACAAGGTTATCATTAAAAATAGTCACAGTGTAATAAATTATTATAATTCAGAATAACAGGGATTGAAACAAAGTATTCTGTAGGCACTGGTGGAAATTCTATTCATTCACAATTATGGAAAATATTGGAAGTTATGTTTTAATCTTCATTTATCTTCCCAGGCTCTGTAAATCTCCCCAATTCCTCTTCTTTTTCTTGTTTATTTGTCCTCTAAATAATTTTAATGGTATTAATGTATCAACGTAGCCTAGTACTGTAATTTTTTAAAAAGGTAATTCATGAACAGTATAAAAAAAATAATGAAGCTCACAGATGCAAAGATCTATAAAGAGTGTTGCCCTCATCCTTATAACAAGAAAAACCTGGAGAAACTGCAAATTAATGATATTTTCAAACTCATCAGAGAACTTAGGTCTCAGGGCAGTCACGTACAGTAGTTCCCACTAATTTGTGAGAGATACGTTCCAAGACCCCCAGTGGATTCCTGAAACCGTGGACAGTACAGAACTCTATATATACTATGTTTTTCCCTATACATACATATTTGAGGTGTGACCCCAAACCTAGCATGAATTTCTTTTTCCTTCTTCACAATTTCATGGGGAGAAGATTCATTCTTATCGTAAATCTTAGCAACCTCAGCATATGATTTTTTTCTTCCCTAATTAAGCAGAGAACTTTCACCTTTTCACTTACAGGGAGCATTTTACAGCTTCTCTTTGGCATATTTGAATTGCCAGCATCACTACTCTTATGCTTTGGGGCCATTATTAAGTAAAACAAGGGTTACTTGAGCAAAAGCACTGTGATACCGTGACAGTCAATCTGATAACTGAGACGGCTACTATGTGACTAATGAGTGGGTAGTGTACACAGCATGGATACTCTGGACAAAAAGATGATTCACATCCGGTGTGGAATGGAGAGGGATGGTGTGAGATTTCATCACACTACTCAGAATGGCATGCAATTTAAAACTTATGAATTGTTTATTTCTGGAATTTTCCATTTAATATTTTTGGACTATGGTTGACCATGGGTCTAAAACCAGAAAAAGCAAAACTGTGGATAAGGGGGATCTGCTGTAATCATAAATTTAAGGAAAGACATCTGCCTACAGAGAGAAACAGGATCTGCCCATTTGCTTAAACGAGGCAGGCATCACTGGACTACACATAAGCCAATAAGAGGATACAGCTGAATCTTCTGGATTAAGCACGCAATGTAAAGCCTCTGGAGGCCTCAGATGGAAGCGAGTCTATGCTCTTACAGGACTTTTCCCCATCAACCCCACCTGGTACTCACAGGGAATATCAGGGTGAATCTGTAGAGAGCTTTTCTTATGGGGTTAGTTGAGAGAGCAGAACAGCAATCAGTAACAATACCCCAAACAGACCTGTCTCCTCTATTTCACCTGTGGACCACACGCTTTCATCTGCAGGGGAAGAAAAACAAAAAAAAAAAGCCATTTTAGGGCACTGGTAGAAATCTTGCAGTTGGAGAAGGAAAGTGGAAAAAAAAAAAGTCACTAACCAGGGAAAGGGGCAGAAATATCTACTCTGCCCAGCACTACAGTGGGGGGAGGGGCATGTGTGAAAGTGCCCTGATCCAGAGACACAGTGCCTAAGACTGAGGCTTAACTAGAACATGGGAGCACACGCTCTGCCCAAGCCCCCCTGTCAGGTTAACAAGAATTGGGTAAAAATAATAACAGAATACAGCTAGGACAGATGAAAGAGACAGATTGTCTCTGGAGACCAGCACAAAGGAAAGACTCAAACCCAAGAGGGGAGCAGACATTGAGAAAATGACCCCTGGAAAACCAGGTCCCTCCCTAATCATAAGGTATCACTAGGGGAACCTGAGTCCTGTGGTGCACTGGGGATATTCATAACACCACACCTCAATTCAGCCCGCTACTAAAGGCTTGGCAAAAGGACTGGAGCACTCATCTGTAAACATAAGAAACATTTACATCATCATCTACTTTCTTACACAATATCTCCAGCTTTCAATTAAGAGTTATGAGGCATAAAATCAACAAGAAAAAGCACACTCTGAAGAGATAAGGCATTCATCAGAACCAGACTCAGATATGATTCATATAGTGGAAAAATGAGAAAGGCAATTTAAAATAATTACAATTGTGGACTTAGATTACCTGTAAATATATATCGCAAACTCTAGGTCAACCACTCAGAAAAGTAAAAAATGTATAACCACGGTGTTAAGAAAGGAGAGTAAATGGAACCATATAAAATACTCAAAACCACAAAAGGCAGAAAATAATGGAAGACAAAGATAGAAAAAAGAACAAAAGCAAAAAATTGAAAGCAACATCAAATATGGTGGATATTAATTCAACTATATCAATAAGCACTTTGAACATCAATGGTCTATATGCACCAATTCAAAGAGACTGTCAGAGTGGATCAAAAAGCAACTATATGGTACCTACAATACTACAAAACACTACAAAAACACTTTAAATATAAAGACACATGTAGATTAAAAGAAAATGGATGGAGAAAAATATACCATGCTAACACAAATCAAAAGAAAGAAGGTGTAGCTATATTAATTTCAGACAGAACGGATTTCAAAGGAGAGAAGGTTATCAGGGATAAAGAAGGGCATTACACAATGATAAAGGGGTCAATTCTTCAAGAAGACATAATCCTTAATGTGTATGTGCCTAACAACAGAATGTCAAACTGTGTGAGGCAGAAACTAATAGAACTCTAAGGAGAAATAGATGAATCCACTACTACAGTTGGAGACTACAACACCCCTCTATCAGAAATGGACAGATCCAGTAGGCAGAAAATTAATAAGGACATAGTTGAACTCTACATACCATCAATCAACTGGATATAATTGACATCTATAGACTACTTCATCCAACAATAGAAGAATATACGTTCTTCTCAAGCTCACATGGAGCACTCACCAAGATAGATCATATTCTGGGCCATAAAACACACTTTAACAAATTAAAAAGGAAAAGAAAGAATTTAGGTTTTCCAATTGAGTGGCTGTGGTTCACTGTAAGATCTGGCCTACAGAGAAGAGTGATCAAGGAGCTCTTCAAAGATGGTGGGGCTTCCTCACAAATTTATTTCTCAAGTATTAGTGAGAGGTATGTCTTCTGACCCTCCCAATGTGGATGAGTGGGTCTTAAATGACAAATCCACTTTAATATTCCAATCTCCCTGAGCCTCTGAATCCCTTCCTCTATATTAAACCAGGGAGATCTGGCGTTTCCTATTCACTTATGACAGGAAACTTTTGGTCCATCTTCCAGCCAACCAAACAAACTACTCAAGCTGCAACATTAAGTGCAGAATCTCTGCTTGGTGTGCCTATTTTAATAAATTTGGCCTGATCCAATTTTATGTTCCTTCCACTCTTACCCCATACCCACAGTATCCATTCTCACACACGTTCCCCAAAATTATGCTGTATAAATTAGAAAACTCAAGTAGTTATTTCGGAGTGTAGCACAATTCCTTGTACCTCAGCTTTAGGAGCGTGCTAAGACTTGAATCTACTTGTAGGTCTAGAAACAAAAAGCATGGTGGGGGTGGGTCCTAGGGGGAATCAGTGTTATCTTGCATGGCATCTGCCTCAGGGGAGACATTACCATTTCCTTAGTTAATGCGGGGTTAATCCCACCCAATGATGTGAAAAGGTCAGTATCACACAATCAGATAGTGATTGTTCTCAGAACACAATGTAATTAAATTTGAAATCAGTAACAGAAAGATAACTAGAAAATCCCACAGTATGTGGAGATTAAACAGCACACTTCTACGTAACACATGGGTCCAAGAAAAAAATCTCGAAAGCAGTTAAAAAATACTTGAACTAAATGAAAATAAAATTTATCGAAATTAGTGGGATCAATGAAAGCAGTGCTGAGAGGGAAATCTATAGCATTGAATGCATATACACATTTCCCCTGCTATCTGAAAGTTCACTTTATACCACTTCACTTTTACAAAAGACCTAGTTAGTATCCGTTTTCGCTAAACAAAAGAAATTCAAAGAAGATTTTTGCTTTTACAAAAAGAGGCAAAAAGTGAAAATAACATTGTGTTTATTTTGCAGCGAGCCATAGACGCCAAGCAGTCAAGCTTACTGTTGTATTTCAATGCTTCTGTATCAGCCACAGCAGATGATGAACCTCAACTTTTTTTTTTTTTTTTTTTTTTGTGAGGAGATCAGCCCTGAGCTAACATCCGCCAATCCTCCTCCTTTTTTGCTGAGGAAGACGGCCCTGGGCTAACATCGGTGCCTATCTTCCTCCACTTTATATGGGACGCCGCCACAGCATGGCTTACCAAGCAGTGCGTCGGTGCGCGCCCGGGATCCGAACCAGCGAACCCCGGGCCGCCGCAGCGGAGCGCGCGCACCTAACCGCTTGCGCCACCGGGCTGGCCCATGATGAACCTCAACTTTTGACATCAAGGCAGGCAGACATAGAAGAAGGTGTAGAGGTTAGTGATCTGCCTGACCGGATGGATTCAGATGATGATGAGACGTTAATAGATGACCCTCGTCCTCTTTTTCCTACACCCCGGTCTCCCATACCTCCCACCACCCCAACCTCCAATGACTAACACACCAGTATCATCACTACCACCTCTCAGCCTTCCTGTGTGCTTACCGTCTTCCTTATGATGGTAAGTGAAACTACGCTGTACTTACATTATTTCTACTTTATTTAGGCTTTGTATTTATCATATTACTCCTGCTTTTACTATATGTTAGTTTTATTTTAGGTTTTGTGTGTTATTTGCTTTGATTTGGTAAGCTATTTATAGGGTCTGGGAATGCTCAAAAATTTTTCCCATATAAATTAGTGGTAATTATAAAATGAATGGTACAAAAGGTTGCATAGGAATGTTTTACTTTTGGATAGCAGGGGAAACATGTGTTAGAAGAGAAGAAAGATCTAAAATCAATAAAATAAGTTTCCACCTTAGGAAACTAGAGAAAGAAGAGTAAATTAAATCCAAAGTAAGCAGAAGAAAAGAAACAATAAAAATTAGAGCAGAAATCACTGAAATTGAAAACAGGAAATCAAGAGAGAAAGTCAATAAAACCAAAAGCTGGTTCTTTGAAAAGATCAATAAAATTGATAAGCCTTTGGCCAGGTTAAGAGAAAAAGAGAAAGGACATAAATTACTAATATCAGAAATGAAAGAGGGAGCAGCACTACAGATCCCATGGGCATTAAAACGATAAAAAAGGAATACTATGAAAAACCCTGCCCAGAAATTTAGTAGCCTAGATGAAATGGACCAATTCCTTGAAAGACACAATTGGCCAAAACTCACACAAAAAGAAATATACAATCTGAATAGGCCTATTTCTATTAAAGAAATTGAATCAATAATTAATTACTTTCCAAAATAGAAAGCATTAAGCCCATATGTATTTGCTGGTGAATTCTACCAAACATTTAAGGAAGAAATGATCATTTCTTGGCCTTTTGGCTGAGATCAATTGTAAGGAAGAAATGCTACCAATTCTATACAATCTCTTTCAGGGAACAGACACAAAGGGAATACTTCCCAATTTATTCAATGAGATCAGCATTACCCTAATACCAAAATCAGATACAGACATTATAAGAAAAGCAAACTACAGACCAATATCTCTCATGAACACACATGCAAAAATTCTCAACAAAATATTAGCAAATCTAATCCAAAAATGTATAAAAAGAATTGTATACGAAGACTAAGTGGGATTTATCCCAGGAATGCAAGGCTGCTTCAATATTTCAAAATAAATTTATGTAATCTATCACATCAACAGGCTAAAAAAGAAAAATCACATGATCATATCAACAGATGCAGAAAAGGCATTTGACAAAGTCCAGCACACATTCGTGATAAAAACTTCAGTAAACTATGAATAGATGTGAGCTTTCTTAACCTCATAAAGAACATCTACAAAAACCTACAACTGACATCATACTCAATGGTGGGAAATTTGAAGCTTTCTCACTAAGATCAGACACAAGGCAAGGATGTCTTCCACTCACCATTACTTTTCAACATCATACTAGAAGTTATAGCTAATGCAATAAGATAAGAAAAGGAAATAAAAGGTGCACAGATTGGGAAGGAAGACATAAAATTGCTTTGTGTGCAGATGACATGATTGTCTATGTAGAAAATCTGAAAAAACTGACAAAAAAGCTCCTGGAACTCATAAGTGATAATAGCGAAGTTGCAGGATACAAGGCTAACATACAGAAATAAATTGCTTTCCTATATGCAAGCAACGAACAAGTGGAATTTGAAATTAAAAACATAATGCTATTGGGGCCAGCCCAGTGGTGTGGTGGTGAAGTTCACATGTTCTACTTTGGCGGCCCGGGGTTTGCAGGTTTGGATCTTGGGTATGGACTGATGCATGGCTTATCAAGCCATGCTGTGGCAGGCGTCCCACATATCAAGTAGAGGAAGATGGGTATGGATGTTAGCCCAGGGCCAATCTTCCTCAGCGAAAAGAGGAGGATTGACAACAGATGTTAGCTCAGGACTAATCTTCCTCACAAAAAAAAAAAAAAAAAGACAAGCACATGAAAAGATACACATCATTATTTATTTGAAATTTAAATAAAATCACAATGATATAGCAATACAAACACAATAGAATAACACATAAGTACTGAAAATACCAAATTGTGGCAATGATGTGGAGCAACTGGACATTACATAAATTGCTGTTGGGAATACAAAATGATAGAGCCACTTTGGAAAATAGTTACAGCAATATCTTGTAAAGTGAAACGTACACTTGCCGTAAGACCCAGCAATCCCATTTCCTGATACTACAAAACTTTGAAATTATATGTCTAAACAAAGAAATGTTCAAATCATTAAGGTACATAATAGTCTAAAACTAGAAGCAACGCAAATGTCCATAAATGGTAAATATATAAATAAATTGAGGTATACCCATACAGTAGAATACTACTCAACAATAAAAAGGACAACTACAGATATACACAATACCATGGATAAACCTTAAAATTGTTATTCTAAGGGAAAGAAGCCATATGCAAAACACAGCATACAGTCTAACGAAAATAGCCGGGGCAAATTGTCTCAAGCGGAGGCAATGACAGATTAAAGCCCATGAATCAGGAAATATGTTTGCTTATTGGAATCCCAGAAATAATACTATGGTTATAGCCACGTGAATAGGAAAGGAATCATGTCATAAGAGATTAGAATGACGTGTAATTTGGAGTCAGACAATGTAGGCCTTTGTAAGACTTGTTACCGAGTCTGGATTTAATAATAAAACAATTTCAAGATCTTGGAAACAAGATTATATGGGGGACAATAGTGAAAGAAGAAAGGCAAATTAGGAGGCTACTCAGGTAGTCTGGGAAATAGACAATGATATCTTCAACTAGGATTCTGCCAGTGTATATTTTTAAAGTGAGCACATTTTGAATATATTTAAAACAGTATATGGTCAGGCTTGCTCCTGGGATATATTGAAGCCAGGTTAAAAAAAAAACAGAAGGCTTGAGGTGGGTCTCATTGAATAGATTGTGAATGCCACTTATCCAATGAAGTATACTTGAAATAAGCAACTGTGAATGTTTTTGAAAGGGAGAAATAGAATTCACTTTAGATTACGTTGATGTTCAGATCCTATAATACATTAAAATGAAGTGTCAAACAGCAATTGGATTGACAAGCCGAGGGGAGAAGCAAGGCTGGAAACATAATTGGAAGACTTATCAATATAAAATTTAGAGTCTTTCTGAGGAAAAGCAGCTAGCAAAAGAGAATGAGAAAGAGTAGCCCAGTAAGTAGAAGGAAAGCATGTCACAGAATCCAGGGAGGAAGAGAGCTCTGGATGGAAACAGTGATCCACTCACTGGGCTGTGTGCTGCTAAGAGGTCAAGTCAAGTGAAGATAAAACCAGTTAGATTTGATAGCCTATTTGTCACGTTAACATATATGTGACAACAGTGGATGGTGGCGACAAAACGTCTAAGAGTAAGTGAACGATAGGAAGGTGATGGAAGCAGTTAATGGAGACAAACTTATCATTGTTTCTATGAAAAGAATTAAAGAAATGTGATATGGATGTGGAGTCAAAGATAGTATTGCTAATTTTACTGTTTGGTTGTTCTTGTGAAACTGGATTTTCTTTTCCAGGTTATAGAAGGGATCCAGACAGCAGTGGAGAGAACTTGGTAATGCAAGGAGAGAGGTGTAACGCCAAAGCCTTATCTTTGAAAACGTCAAAGGGGGTGGAAGTCAGGGTATGTGTGGAAAAGCCCAACCATAACAGGAACAGGGCCAAATTCTCCATTTTAACAGGAGAAAAGATGGAGAAAACACATGGAGAGGCGAGAAGGTTTGTTGCTTCTGAGAGGGAAAGATGAGTGAATTCTGTCTGAGCGTTTCTACTTGTAGAATGAAGCAGCAGAAATGAAAGAAGTAAGTCCAGAAAGTGTAAAGAGAAAGATCATTTAAATTGCTGCTAATGAGAATTAATTGAAAAAATTTTATTCAGAGATTAGAAGTATCAAAAAGAGTGGTAATATTGCTCGTTAATAATGTGTAACCATTTGATGTCTGAGGTAATTAATTTAAAGATGTCATACTTACAATTTAGCATCAAGAAATCTCTCTTCTAAATAAGTACTGGAATCCATAATCCAACTAAATCAGAATGACTTGAAAGTAGAGAAGTCAAGAGGCAGGAATTCATATTATAGGAAAACTGGCTATAAATATCGAAACTAAAAACACTGTTAAATTTTTAACAACTGAGTTATAAAGTTGAAATATCAAAACAGAAACTTTTCTGCAAACATCATAGAATGTTAAAATAAAAGGTTACTAAAGCTAGTCTTAAATAAGAACATCAAATGATGTTACGATCAAGTAATACACAAAAATGTTGGAGATAAAATTGTTCTATATTATTCTTTAATGAAGATATCATTTCATCTTTATGTCTGTATCTATTTGGTTATATTATTACATGTATATTTTATTTTTCAAAAATGGAGAATAAAAAATTAAATAAAAATCACCCACATTCCCAACTCCCAGAAATAATTCTTATTAATATATTATATTTTTCATATTTTAGGAAATATAAAATGAAAAGCATACACACATATACATACACATATTGTATCATTTATATAAACTACTGGAAGGAAACATTACCAAATAGTAGTCTTAAGGGCTGACTGGCCCGGTGGTGTAGTGGTTAAGTTTGCGTGCTCCACTTCGGCGGCCCGGGGTTCTCAGGTTCAGATCCCAGGCGTGGACATGCTCACTGCTAATCAAGCCATGCTGTGGTGGCGTCATGCATAATAAAGTAGAGGAAGATGGGCATGGATGTTAGCTCAGGGCCAATCTTCCTCAGCAAAAAGAGGAGGATTGGCAACAGATGTTAGCTCAGGGCTAATCTTCCTCACCAAAAAAAAATAGTAGTCTTAATATCCAAGTGGTGGTATTACAGATAATTTTTTGCCAACTTTTTCTCAAATAAGCACATTATTCTTGTATAATAAGAAAAATATAAATATATACTATTTTGAAACAGATCATTCCATGTTTATATTATTTACTTATTTGTTTTTTATTAAAATATTTTATCAAAAAGTAGGTTTTCATGATATTGTATATTGAAATTGTAAGTGATTTTTCTTTTCGATTTTGGTAATACTATAATGAATGACCTTCTAATGCACCTGCTTTATTTCCTTAGGATACGTTTCTAGAATTTGAATTACTGCATAAATGAGCCTGAAGTCATTCCAGGCCTGGGATGCACATTGCCAAATTATCTTCCAAAATAGTTTACTAACATACATCTTTCCTTGTATTTGATAATGTAATGCGCTGTTTTTTTCCAGTTTTGTTGAGAAACAGTTGACATCCATCACTGTATAAGGTTGAAGGGGTACACCACGATGGTTTGATTTACATATATTGTGAAATGATTACCATAATAGTTTTAGTTAGCATCCATCATCTCATATAGATACAATAAAAAGAAAAGAAAAAGAATTTCTCCTTGTGGTGAGAACTCTTAGGACCTACTCTCTTAACAACTTTCCTGTACATCATACATCAGTGTCAGCTGTAGTAACCATGCTGTACATCGCATCCCTGGTACTTATTTATCTTATAACTGGAAGTTGGGACCTTTTGGTCACCTTCTTTCAATTCTCACTCCCCTTACCCCCTGCCTCTGGTAACCACAAATCTGATCTCTTTTTCTGTGAGTTTGGTGGAGTTTTTTGTTTTGTTTTTTTTAGATTCCACATATAAGTGAGATCATACAGTATTTGTCTTTCTCTGTCGGACCCATTTCACTTAGCATAATGCCTTCAAGGTCCATCCATGTTGTCACAAATAGTAGGATTTCCTTGATTTTTATGGCTGAATAGTATTCCATTGCATATATATATACAACTTCTTTATCCATTCATCCATCAATGGGTACTTAGGTTGTTTCCATGTCTTGAATATTGTTTGTAATATGCTTTTACAAAGCATATTACAAACACTCATTTTACATGTGTATTCCAATGAGTTTTTTTGTGTGTGTGTGTGAGGAAGAGCAGCCCTGAGCTAACATCCGTGCCAATCCTCCTCTTTTTGCTGAGGAAGACCGGCTCTGAGCTAACATCTATTGCCAATCCTCCTCCTTTTTTTTTTTCCCGAAAGCCCCAGTAGATAGTTGTATGTCATAGCTGCACATCCTTCTAGTTGCTGTATGTGGGATGCGGCCTCAGCATGGCCGGAGAAGCGGTGTGTCGGTGCGCTCCCGGGATCCAAACCCAGGCCACCAGCAGCGGAGCGCACGCACTCAACCGCTAAGCCACGGGGCCAGCCCTCCAATGAGTTTTGACAAATTTAGATACTTTGGTAATCACCATCACAATCAAGATATACAACATCTTCATTACCTCAAAATGTGCCTTAATGCCACATTTAGGCTCCAGGCGACCACTGATCTGCTCTCTGTCACTATAGATTGGATTTGTCTTTTCAAAAATTTCATGTAAAAATTTTTTTGTTCTTACTTCTTTTCTTCAGTCTGATATGTTTAAGACTCAACCATGTTTCATGTATCTAATAAAACTATCAAAACTACTTTATTGTTTTAATTATAAATAACATTTCATTCATGACCATATCACAATTTATTTGTCCATCTCCTGTTGGTGAAGAATTGGATAGTTTCCAGTCTTGGCTGTTATGAATAAAGTGGCAATGAGCATTTGTGTAAAATTCTTTATGTTGAGTATATTTTCATTTCTGGTGGGGAAATTTCTAGTAGTGGAATTGTTAGGTTCTCTGGAAAGGTAATGCTAAAATTTGTAAGGAACAAAAAGGTTGCACTCCAAAGGGGTTGTGTTGTGTTACCAGCAATTTATGAGTATTCCAATGGCTCCAAATCTTTGCCAATACTTTATTTGGTCAGTCTGTATTTTTTTAACCATTATAATGGGTGTGTTATGTTACCTCATTATGGTTTTAATTCGCCTTCCCCTCATGACTAGTGCTCTTGAGTATTTTTTCATGTGCAGAGTGGCCACACATATCTACTCTTTTATAAGTGCCTCTTCAATCTTTTGTCCATATTTATAGTGTTGCTTTCTTTTTATTATTGCATTGTAAGAGTCATTTAAATATTGTGTATATAAGAATATTTTCAGATATATTTATTATATTCTGGATACAGGGATATTCTCAGACTCATTTATTATAATATTTTCTCCTAATCTGTGGCCTGAATTTTCACCTTCTTTATAGTGACTTCCAATAAGCAGAAGTTTTTGATTTTTTTTTTTTTAAAGATTTTATTTATTTATTTTTCCCCCAAAGCCCCAGTACACAGTTGCCTGTCACAGCTGCACATCCTTCTAGTTGCTGTATGTGGGACGCGGCCTCAGCATGGCCGGAAGAGTGGTGCCTCGGTGCGCACCCGGGATCCGAACCCGGGATCCGAACCCGGGATCCGAACCCGGGCCGCCGGCAGCGGAGCACACGCACTTAACCGCTAAGCCACGGGGCCGGCCCAGAAGTTTTTGATTTTGATAAAGTTCAGTTTATTATTTTCTTCTTTTTTGATTTATGATTTCTTTGTCCTGAGAACTAAGGTCAATTATAACAAAAATTTTCTACCAAATATTTTTTGTGTCTGTTTTACAAATTTTACAATTTTAGATTTTATATGTGTGTCTGTGATCCATATTGAGTTAAATTATTGTGTACAACATCAAGATTCACCTTTTGAAATATATATAGATCCAGTTGTTTCTGTACCAGTTATTGAAAAGACTATTTCTCTTTTGTAAATGCCTCACCATTTTTGTTGAAAATTGATTGACACAAATGTGCCTCAGTTATTGTAAGTGTAATAAATTTTTTTAAATAATTGATTTTACTATTCTAAGACATTTTCATTGTTACATACATTTTAGAATAGCTTATCAATTTCTACAAAGAAACAAATCTTGCTAGATATTGATTTGAATTGTATTGGATCTATAGATCAATTTGGATCAAATTTTCATTTTAAAAATGTTGACTTATCCAGTACAGGAACGTGGTAAAAATAGCCATTTACTTAGGCCTTCTTTAATTGCTCTCAGTAGTGTTTTATAGTTTTGTTTTTTGTTTTTTTTTTTGAGGAAGATTGGCCCTGTGCTAACATTTGTTGCCAGTCTTCCTCTTTTTATTTTTTCTCCCCAAAGCCCCAGTACATAGTTGTGTATCATAGTTGTAGAGCTGTAGCTCTTCTATGTGGGACGCCACCTCAGCATGGCTTGATGAGCAGTGAGCAGGTCCATGCCCAGGATCTGAAACAGTGAACCCTGGGCAGCCGAAGCAGAACATGGAAACTTAACCACCACACCACCAGGTCGACCCCTATAGTTTTTGGTTGTAAAATTATTAAACATACTTTACTAAACATATCCAAAAACTCTTCATGTTTTCAGGCTTAGAATAATTTTATTGTTCATTTTTTAAAGTTATGTCTATTGCTGATACATAGGCATACAGACGATTTTTTTCAATCAACCCTGTTCTGGGGTCTTGCAAAAACCAGTTATTAGTTCCAGTAGCTTTTATTAGATTCTTTAGAATTTCTAAATACATAATAATTATGTCTTCTGCAAATAAAGGCAGTTTAATTGTCTCTTTCCAAGCTGTATGTCTAGATTTCTTTTTTTTGCTTTATGGCACTAGCAAAATGTTTGGTTCAATATTGAATAGAAATAATGAGAGTGAAAATCTTTGATTTTTGCTAATAATTGAGAAGAGGAATTCAGTTAGTTCTTTCTTGTATATTCCGTTTCTCTCTTTTCTATGTTCATGTTTTCATTTAAATATTAGTACAAAAGTATAATAAATAGCTCTTTTAAAGTTCTTGCTACTTCCATCATCTTTGACATTTTTGGGTCTATTTCTATTGACTTAAAAAAATTGCCTGATTTTGAGTCACATTTCCTGCTTGTTGATATGTTTAGAGATTTTTGATTGGGTGCTGAACCTTGTGAAAATTGCATTGCTGGGTATATATTTTTATGTCTTTCTATATAGAATGTTAAGCATTGTTTGGCAGGTAGTTATTGGCTGATTAGTTAGATTCTTTTCAGGTATATTTTTTTAAAGCATTTCTAGGGAATTCTTGGAGTAGCCTCCACTACAGAGACATTTCAGCTCTGCTGCTAAGATTTGACCCACTTAGAGTCCCTTCTAAATTCCAGAAGATCAGTGAGGATTCTCTACTCTGGCTGATTGGAACCCAAACAGCTCCTTAACAGTGCAAGCTCTGAGATAATGAATTTACAACTCCCTGATGAGTTGTTGCTGGCTTTCTAAACTTTCACTTTACACATGTAAGAACTCATATTCAAGAAGGACTCAAGAAGATACCTACTCTGTTTCTGAGGCTCAGTTTTCTACATAGCTTTTTTTTTTTTAATTTTTTGTTTATTGCAGTAACAGTGGTTTATAACATTGTATAAATTTCAGGTGTACATCATTATACTTATATTTCTGCATAGATTATATCATGTTCACCACCCAAATACTAATTACAACCCATCACCACACACATGTGCCAAATTATCCCTTTCACCCTCTTCCCTCCCCCCTTCCCCTCTGGTAACCACCAATCCAATCTCTGTCTCTATGTGTTTGTTTGTTGTTGTTATTATCTACTACTTAATGAAGGAAATCATACGGTATTTGACCTTCTCCCTCTGACTTATTTCACTTTGCATAACACCCTCAATGTCCATCCGTGTTGTCACAAATGGCTGGATTTCATCATTTCTTATGGTTGAGTAGTATTCCATTGTGTATATATACCACATCTTCTTTATCTGTTCGTCCCTTGATGGGCACTTAGGTTGCTTCCAAGTCTTGGCTATTGTGAATAACGCTGCAATGAACACAGGGGTGCATGTATCTTTATGCATTGGTGTTTTCAAGTTCTTTGGATAAATACCCAGCAGTGGAATAGCTGGATCATATGGTAGTTCTATCCTCGATTTTTTGAGGAATCTCCATACTGTTTTCCATAGTGGCTGCACCAGTTTGCACTCCCACCAGCAGTGTATGAGAGTTCCTTTCTCTCCACATCCTCTCCAACACATGTTGTTTCCTGTCTTGTTAATTATAGCCATTCTGACAGGAGTGAGGTTTGTTCTGCCATACTGCCCTATAAACGCTGCTGTCTCAACTCCTTCAAACTTTAATCTTCACCTCTTCACTTCAATAAGGTCATACAGCGCTGTTTGGGTTCCTTCTTCATGTACCTGGGGTCTAGAATCGCCTCCAGGCAAAAAAGTGGGAAAATCTTAGGAAATCAAACCCCATCTGTTTTCCTTCTCTCAGGGACCACAGTCCTGTGCTGCGTGTTTTTCAATGTTTTTTTTCATGTATTTTTTCCTAACTTTTTACTTATTTACAGTAGAGATTATATCTAGTCTTTATTACTCTATCATAGCTGGAAGTAAAATTCAATAATCTGCATTTTTTTTCAATAAACTTTAAAAATAGATATTTTAGAATAATTTTAGATTTACAGAAACATTGCAAGAATATTACAGAAAATTTGTACATATCCCACACTTAGTTTCTTCCCCTATTGTTAACATTTTACGGTACATTTCTCACAACTAATGAACCAATATTACTACATTCTTATTAATTAAAGTCCATATTTTATTCAGATTTCATTAATTTTTCCTAGCATCCTTTTTCTCTTCCAAGATCCAATCTATGACACCACGTTACCTTTATTCAACATCTCTCTTTAGGCTACTCTAGACTGTAACAGTTTCTCAGCATCACTCCCTGGTTTTGATGACCTCAACAATTTGCTTTTAATTTCTCTTCTGCTTTCCCTAAACTTTGTTAAAAATTTTTGTGTATTAATGAAAGAGAGTAATGATACCATTTTACGTACCAAATTAATTTAAAAATTATAGAATTTAATTTTGATGATTCCAGTATACCACTTATATATTGCTTGACCCCCTTTAGGGTAGCTTATATCTGTACTTTAAATGCTCCAAACATACCTGAATTACTTTATTGCATTTATCGTCAGCTTTACATCTTATTTCATAAGAATTTTCTGGGGGAAAAAATGAAGCTCATTATTCAGATCTCAGAAAGAGTGGCCATCACAGATGGAGAAAACAGGCAAAGTGGTGAAATATGCGACGCTCATTTAGCCACAAGAATGAAGATAATCAAGCTTCAAAGGAATCCGATGAGGTAGAGGTAAAGGTCCTGTGGCAGCCCCACTGCACGAGGCCCAGTCAGAAGATCCCAGCAGTACAGGCGATGCCTGAAAGCAATGGCACTTTATCAACAAAAATCCCATCTGTGATAGTTAATTTTGTGTGTCTTCTTGGCTAGGCTATGGCGCCCAGTTCTTTTGTCAAACACTAGTCTAGATGTTGCTGTGAACATATTTTTTTAGACGTGATTAACATTTACAACTGGTAGCTTTAAGTAAGCAGATTACCCTCCATAATGTGGGTGAGACTCATCCAGTTGAAGGCTCTAAGAGCAAAGAGTGAGGTCCCCCAGGAGGAAGGAATTCCGCTTCCAGACTGTCTTCGGACGCAAGACTGCAGCATCAACTCTTGCCAGAATTTTCAAGCTGCTGGCTTGCCCTGCAGATTTTGGACTTGCAAGGCCCCCACAATCATGTGGGCCAATTCCTTAAAATAATCTCTCTCTCTCTCCCTCTCTCTCTTCATATGTATGTAAAGAATCTCCTTTGGTTCTGTTCCCGGGACAACCCTGACTAATAGACTATCTAGTGAAATTACTGGCGGGTCTACAAATGGAGGGGAGTTGTGTCGACACAGAGAAGAAGTGTCCCCAAGAAGAAGCCTACCACTTATGTAGAAAAGTGTGAGCCTGTGATCTTGGGGGACTGCCTGGCTTCTGCTGCCCTGTGGCTTCTCTCGCTCATTCCATTCAAGTTATGTGCGAACAATAACATATAGAGTCACGTATCCTTGTTTCTTTAGTTCTACTCATCATGAAATCCTGCTGGAATTCTAGCAACAGCAGCCCTGGACCTGGCAGGTGTCCAGGTTCCTGTTGCCTTGGGCCAACCCTGAAGGAGGAATGAGGAATTAAATAGTGTCAACAACAACAACAACAACAACAACAACAAAACAGAAAGGGAGATATAAATATCAGACAAAATGCAATCTAAGGTTAAAAAGATAAATCAGTCAACAGGATAAAGACAATCACTATTATTGATGAAGCCTGCAATTGGCATTAAAGCTAAAACTGCCTTGATTTTTCTCTTAATCTGCTTTGAAATTACACGTTGTGGCAGTACCATTTTAAGCTTTTTACATGTATTAATTAATTTACTCCCAAGCTAACTCTACAAATTAGGTGTTTATAAAATCCATTTTTGATTGAACAAAGAAAGACAGAAGGAGACAAAGTAATTTCTTCAAAGTTCCAGATTTGGTAAGTAGAAGGGCTGGGTTTGATCTCAGACAGTCTGTATCCACAGGCCATTTTCTAAAACATAATGTAGTATTGCTTCTTCACTGTTCATTGTACCCTTAAACGTATGAAGAAAAATTATAAAAACTACAAAGGTGATTTGAGAGATATGTTATAGTTGTTTGATATTGTTATAAATTTTTCTCATTTCTAGAAGAAATAAGAAGCCCAAACAACCAAATTCACCAGCTGAAGTATACAATCAGAAACTATATTTCTCTAGCTATCCTAATCAACTAAAATTAGAGTGCAAATATATAAATCTGGGAATGAGAACAAGCACATAATCAAAATACAGAGAAAAAAATAATCATTGGATACGTTGTATAATCTTACACCAATACATTAAAATCTAGACAAAATAGCTGATTTTTACAGAGAGTATATAAGAGCATAACCACATAAGATTTAGCTAATATAAACAGAACAATAATTGTGGAAGAAATTGTTGAAATTTTCAAAAAAATACTTACAAAAGGTCTCAGGCTTACACTGTGTCTCGGGCTGTTTCAACTTTGAAGGTATTCACAATTCTTTTGTGATTTAAAGTTTTGCAAAGCATAGAGAAAGAACAATTCTCATTTTGTAAAACTAGGATAACAGGATAAGCTTGGTATAAAAACCATAAACTAGTGTACTTTAAGAGAAAAAAATGCAGATAAATCTTTCATTAACATAAACCTATGAATATAAACCATAAATCCTAAATATGAAATACTAGCAAAATTAATATTGAGGTGCAGTTATAGAATAATACACCGTGATTAATACATAATTATCCTACAAATATTAGCCTGTCTCAACATAATAAATCTATTATTAGTCTTTTCATACTAACAGGACGAAAGCAAAGAATATGTAGAGTGGAAAACTTGCAAAACTATACCATAGGCATAAAAAAGTAATCAAATTCAAAATTCATACCTGATTTTTAAAAATAAAATCCTTATTAAGATAAATATAGAAAAAAATTGTTTTAAATGAAAAAACATATCAAACTCAAATAAACATCTCTCATTTGGAAGTGAAAAGCAGAAGTGCCATAATGTCACTACTATTTTGTAACACTGTTCTACAAGTTTTAGCTCAGTTTCCCGTGGTCAGAGAAACTAAATGAGAACTATAAGTACTTGAAAGTAGGAGGCAAACTCATAATTGCTTATAGATAAAATAGTTGCAGATCCCCTATTAAGGGGCCATCCTTCCCATCTTCCTTGCACAAAAGGCCAATATTCTTCGAAAAGAGATCTCCCCTCCCAGATACAAGGAATGAACTTTGATTCTCCTAAGCCTGCCTAAGTGACGCCATTCATTCCCACTGCTAGTGATGGATTTAGACTTGGCGAGTGACATGGCCCTGGCAGGATTCAGAGTGCCTAGTGTGTGCTCGCAGGGCTGCGAGCCCCTGCAGTTCACAGAAGACGAGTTCATTTTAGCTTGGATGCAGACTGCTTCAACATTCTTTGGCAGATTCACAGGACCAGAATCCTTGACACGCTGTGAACTGAACATTACCAGTCACCGGAATCTCACAGAATCACCTCTATAAATATCCTGAAAAGCCAATCTTGAAAGATACATGTCTTCCTCCACGTAAAGGGACTATCCGTCTTTAAATTTGATTCTCTCTCAATTTTATTGCTCTTTCCAATCCAAAGAACTTCTGTTCTCCGTGCCACTCAGTAATCCTCTGGGACACATAGGAAGCTAGTTATGATGTCTTTGTCCCTCCGTTCCTGCCTTCCTTAGAGGGGAAAGGATTGCGAGATAATTTCCCACCCACTCATTTCCCTCAAATACAATCTTAAAATCATCAGAAAATATCGACAGCAATTAATACTCATTTCTAGAACTCTGATTGGCTAATTCATGCTTAGGTTTCTTCATTACATATTTTATAAACCATTTTATTACTTTAGAAGCACTTATTTCTACATTACTATTATCTATATAAAAAAGATAATAAAAACACACTATAGTTCCTGATCCATCCTCCTGAGGCAACCACTCTCAACTATTCCAGTTGTTTTTGAAGGGGAGGAATCTGGTATCTACATTTGTATTTCTGAAGAATTTACTTTTAAAGTTTCTTCTTGATTATTAACCTTTAGATGTTGACTATTTACATCCTACCGTGGAAAATTAGAATTTAACATTCTCAGAACTTGATCCTCTCCTGAACATCCCCTACCTCTAACCCAAAAAAACATGTGCACATGTCCTCTTCTCTCACTATGATCCATTCTATCCCCATTGTGGCGCTGTTTCTGTTTCCTCTGTGTCTCTCTTGTTCTCTGCTGGTTTGGTCTTCATATTTCATTTTAGATTATTTCCTCAATTTTTGATAACCCTTCCCTCTCTGTTCATAGACACTAAATTGCTGATTAGAGCCTGTGGGAGCCTTGTTTGTTTAGTGGTCTCCATAAAGGATACTTCCAAGAGGAGTTGGCCACATTATTTGTGGATTTCCAAATGGGAGAATTGATGGATTTCCGAATGCGAGAATTCATAAAACTTTTCTCTTGGGCCAACCTGTTTTTTCTCAGAATCCTTCAAACTCTCCAATTTCTTGCCTGGGAGGAACAGGCTGGACCCCGTGGAGTAATGGAACCTATGCTCTCCATTCAGCATCCAGAATTTCAATGAATCCACCTGTTTTCAGTAAAGATTCCTAACCCAACCTTAGCTCTGCATGATGAGGGAGGGGGTGGGGAGTGTATGGTGTTTGCCTTTTTAGGGTCAGAGATGGCCTCTCTGTTGTCAATCATTTCATTATTTTTTTAACAGAAATAATGCTTAACATAGGATACAAAAGTGACAAAAGGACAAATAATTACAAAAAATGAGAACTTTTTTTTTAATATTTAAGTCACTTTATCAATTAGCCTTTAGGAAGACTATTTAAGTAGGCTTCTTGCTAAATATCAAAGTACATAACAAAAATTCCTAAAACAAACTTCTGTTAAAACAACTCCCAAAATGAATCACCCATCTTAAGTTTAAAAATTGAGGAAATGCCCACAATCATTGTTAATTTCACCAAACTACTAAATTCAAGCAAATACACAGCCTTGCTAAGACCAGAGGTTTTGTTACACAGACTAAGTGTTAATCTAAAACCTGCATTTGCTGCAAAGATTAAAGCTTAAGTCCTATAGTTACTGAATAATGATTCACTACAGTGAAGTGCGTTGTGTGTTTTGAAGATTTTAAAAATTATCTGACAGTAGTAACTAAATAAAAATATGATTTTTTTCAACTCTTGCTTTTTTTGGTAGGAATAGCAAGTTCATTATTTGCCAGTAAATGGAATAATCGGCTAATTAGCAGCACTTGTTATGTGATGAATATTCAATTACCAGAATAGAAAAAAGATGCATCATACCTTAGTAAATTAATTCCTTTTTGTAGAGTGAATTTGCATCCACCTGGCAGAAAACATAAACAATCTCTTAGTGAAAGCCTTGGGAGGGTTGCCAAAATCGAGAAATTAAGGGGTGTTTAATCCCTTCACTCTTTGTCAGAATATGATTGTCCCTCACAGATGTTTTCTTTCTAATACCATTGAAATTAATCACATGTCTAAATCTAGTGTATTTTACAATGCTAAGAATGTTAATTAAGTGTATTTCCTGTCATATTCCAAGATTCCTGTATTTCTTATAAAGGAAAACTGTAAAGAAATTGTAAAAGCTATATAATTGAACACATGCAAGAGTAGGTGATATTTAACACTCGATGATGATGATTTTTTAAAATATTATGAAGCCTGTTACTACTCAGGGCATTTTCAGACAGTTGTCAATTTTTCTTTTTTCTTCCAACTACAACTTCTGCTTTCCTTTTTCTGGGTATTTATTTTTTCCCCACATTGAATGACTCCTCCTCGAAATTTTGGATTCTAAAAACTGAGATGTTGATCTCCTGTTGATTTACCAAGACATCTGTGGAAAGTATGTTGTTTCAGGTTCCAAACCTTCTTATAGTTGTTAGTAGGAGAAAAGACTAGTAACTCAAGACCTTATCTCAGTCTTGTTGACATTGCTATCTTTCACAGTATTCTGTAGAAAGTAAAGCAATTGTGTCTCTACATCACCCAACGCTAAGTCAATGTCAAAGGAGAGCTTGCTCGGTTGTGTTGAATAAACAGGAGGGGTAACTTGTGAGCCAGTTAAATGCATTAATTTATGTGCATTGAATGACGCACTGCTAAAATGACAAAGTGGGAGTCAGGAAATAGGATTTTTGCCTCAGCTCAACTGCTCAGTCTTTAGTCTTAGGCAAACTACAGTATTTAGGGACCTACTACTCACTTGCAAAATGTGGGCCTTCCATTCAGAGATTCTAAGGATATTGGCAGATCTAATGTTCTAGAATTATGTTTGCTGAATGGGGAATTACAAGTCTCAATTTGATCATAAAATGAAGTGGTACCATTTAGCTTGTTATTCTGATTTTCCTGGGTTGTCTGATCTGTAATCATAAAACAATATTGCAGCTACCGAACTCGAGTGGTGACAGCTTATAAAATCATTCCTTTTACAATGAGCTCTCTCCATTGCAGTGAAATTTGGAAACAGGAATCTTTAAACGTATCCAATCCTCATACTGAATTTCATCAGGAAATTTGATCTCATGATACAAGTAAAAATCAGGAGTATTTAATACTATTTTCAGTAACTAATGATCCAATTTAGGAATGATTAAGGTAGAGTGCCACTATTAGATAAATTTAATACAACAACCTTATTTAGAAATGACTGCTCATTCTTCTACTAAAATGTAATTGATTATGGGTGGCTTTCCAATATGTTTAAAATTATGTATGTGTTTTTATTGGCTATCACTTATTTTCCTAATTACTGGTGTTTTGATGATGGACTTACTGGGGAGGAATCATGGGAATGCAGGTGAGGAAAGATATAGACAAAAGGGATTTTAAAATTCACAAGATCTCTCTCTCTTTCTGAGCACAAGCACCAAGGAAAGGCCACGTAAGGACATAACAAGAAGATAGGAAGTGGGTTCTCACCAGACATTGAATCTGCCATCACGTTGATCTTGGACTTCTTAGCCTCTAGAACAGTGAGAAATAATTCTCCTTTAAGGCCACAATTCTTTGGCATTTTGTTATAGCAGCCTGAGATGACTAAGACCGGGGCCCTGAAGATAAAGCTTCCTTACATTCATGGCTTTTCTACCTCTAGTAATAAATTACCAGATGACCAGGGCCATGAGGTTTAGAACAGAACTTGGAATTAATGATGGAAAATATGGCAACTGAGGTGCTATTTTATTACAGGAAACAGGGTATCCTCTTTGTCTTATGAAAAGACAATGAATAAAATGGTGAAATGGAAATGCTCTTGGGACAAACTCTGTCTTCTGAACCATCTTTCCAAGGGCCAATGTCCCTTGCATCCTTCTATCACTGCATGTTCTACACTGTTTTGTAATTGCCCAATTCTCCATTTGTCTTCCCAAGTAGACTGTATACTCCTTGGAAGTACGGATGCTTTTTTGTTCATATGTTTAATTTCCAGGACAATTTACAGCACGTAATAAATAGTAGATCAATATTTGATTGACTGATTAATGTATAATTGAATTAAGGACAAATAAAGGCCCTAGATCACTTGTCTGTATCTCTCATGGGAAACTCTAGGTTAAGATAGAATTTTGATTTCATTACATTTTATAAGTAATCTTGCTGTTTGGAAGCATTACTTGTTTTGGAAATTAAAGTTCTGTAGTTCAGACTGACCATAGAAAAACATATCTAGAAAATCCACGTTCTCTTTTTATTTCAATACAGTGTACCATATCCTCAATAGCATACCTGCACATGTGGAATTTACAAAGAAACTGAATCAGAGAAATAATGCAACTTGTGTTCCACTCACATTATCATATTTTATAAAACAATCTATTGTTTAATTTTGTCTTACCATCGAAGGTCCAAAATCTTTCTCTTCATAGAAGTGGAATGAGGATGTAAATGGTGGTACTTATAAAGAATTGTGAGATCCTCAGATAAAGCTACAAAGTCAAATTCTACTATTCTAAGTTAAACACACATAATAATATTTGAAATACACCATTTTACAACTTGAGGAAAAGAGATAATCTTTAACCCTATAATGATTGCTTTATCTAATTACTTCCTAATGCTACAGTATCCCAATAATTACTACCTGTCATTCAATTCTCAAAAACCTTTTTCACGTTTTTTAATGCTCACATCGTACAGCAGAGAGTACAGTGGGATCATTCCTCTCCCAGCTTCATTAGCATTGTGATTTCTTGCCAAGAGAAAGAATCAACCTGATGTACTTGAATTCAACTTCAAGTTGAAGTGCACACTAATTCAGTTAAAGCCTCTCTACAAATTTGAATAAATTAATAAAGTTTCCAAATGTTTTGTCAAATATATATAAAATGCTATAAGAAATCTCGATACATCCCTTTCTGTACAACACCATTGAGTGTCTTGTTACTAGTCTGGAAGAAGGGTTTATGAAATTAAGTATAAATACAATATTTCAAATGGTGAATAATTTATAGCCTGTGTTTTATAAAATTACTTTCTGATTACCAGACTGTTAATATTAGCTCGATGTTCAATTACCAAGGAATATGACCCTTTTTTAGGGTTAAACGAGAAAAAGATCACTGAAGCATTTATTTGTTTAAATCATATTTAGGGATGAAAAGTATTTACTAGACTGGGAAAAATAATTCTCTTACAATCCTATACGAATAAAAGGAGTATTAGGAACTGAATACTTTACACAAATCACAGTAATTACACTCCATGGTGAGTGTGACATATTATTCTTGACACAAACATTAAATGAACAAAGATGTTCTCACACTATGGACCTGGTGGACAGTTATGAATTTGGGTTTAAATTTTTGTAGAAAGTATGAAAATAGAGCAGCACATTTCCATGTGTAATTGAGTCCTTCACAATGCCCTGCATCAGAAATGTTCTAGATTAAATCGGAAGTACTTGCTTATAAGCAATCATTTGCAATGAGATGACATTGAATCATGAAAGAGATGTTAAAAATGCAAATCTATCACTGAAGGAAAAGAACAGATTTATTCTCTCTGACTTGTACAGTTTGATATTTTCTGCCGTTGAAGCTATGAGATTTCCTTTTGAAAAAATACTTGGAAGTGAATACTCTCCCTCTAACTGCATTAATACCTGGATAGTCCTCAAAATATTATTTTATCACTTGTCTAAAAAATATCACAACACAGTGAAATAAAATGAAATTTCATTTCAGGATGAAGACTATTTGAAAAAATTGGAACAATGGCAAGCAAACATTACAGTTTCTAACAATCAACACTATTTCAATGTACCTGGACATCAAATGGGGATCTGTAAAATCTGCTTGTAAATTGCCAGGTAGTCTTGAGGGGGAAAGAAACCTGGAATATTATATATCTTTGCTGTTGTATGCAACAGCAGAGTGAAATAGTTGTGACATTATGGCCTACAAAGCCTAAAATAATTACTTCCTAGCCCTGTATAGAGATAACAGATCTAAACAAAAATTTCACCGTTTTCCTTGTCCCAGAGATTCAAAACATGCATTCATCTTTGCTGGTTCTCTCTATCTTCTATCTCTCTCTCTTTCTATGCATGTCTCTCTGTCTTTTTCTCTGTTCCTCTCTCTGTCTCATTGTACCTCTCAGTCTCTGTCTCTTTCTCTTTTATCAACTATTCCTGTCATTTTCTCCCTCTTGATCTTGAATGTTGCCCACATTTACCCTTTTTTATATTCTAATGACTGATTCCAGAACTTTGTTTTTTACAGAGATAACCTTAAAGCACTGTTCTTTAGCCAACCTTCCAGGGCATTCCAGATTAATCCTGTACGCTTCTTTCTGTACATAATTCTTTTTGCTCTAATTCCTCGTTCTGTACCACAAACTTAGAACTTCTTGTAGTGGACTGTGTACCATCTATAGTCTTCCACACTAAGTCATCCTAGCCGTATTTCACAATATTCCAAACAAGCTCCCCCAGTTCTTAGTCAGTCTGCTCTCCTAATTCCTCCTGTGTACTACATACTCTTCTAACCTTTGGGTATGGGCTCACATGGTTTCTCTCTCTTTACTTGCTTTCACTTTTTTTCTCTGCATAATATAAAATATCACTCATCCTTTATGAACCAACCTAAGATCACTGCCTCCTTGAAATCTTCCCTGTTTGAGGACTCTTTTCTATGAGACCTGTAGTCTCATTAGAGCAGACTAGAGGTTTCAGGTTTGAAAGGGACTGTATTAGTTTCCTAGTGCTGCCATAAAAAAAGTACCACAAACTAGGTGGCTTAAAACAAAAGAATTTTGTTCCTTTGCAGTTCTGGAGACAAAAAGTCCAAAATCAAGGTATCAGCAGGGCCATGCTCCCTCCAACGGGTCTAAGGAAGAATCCCTCCTTGATTTTCCTACGTTCTGGTAATTGCTGGCAATCTTGGCATTCCTTGGTTTGTAGATGTATCGCTCCAATTTCTGCCTCCAGTTTCCCATGACTGTCTATGTATCTCCAAATCTCTTTCTCCTCATTAGAACACTAGTCATTGGATTTAAGGGCCCATACTAATCAAGTACAACTTCATCCTAACCAGATGATATCTGTAAAGACCATGTTTTCAAATAAAGTCACATTCACAGATAAGAGGGTAAGGACTTCAACATGTCTTTTTGGGGGACACAATTCAACCCACAATAGGGACTCTCAAATGCATCTACACTAACCATTCATTAATATGACATGGGAAAACCCCAAATAACTCTACTTAAATACTTCTGTTGACATTAGAAACTCACACTTTGGAAAGTTAACAGTTTTATCAGTGGATAGCCCAGAATTACAGTAAACAAAAAAACAACTCTCTTGTAGCATAAGTCCATTGGCCTTGTTTCCCTAGTTCTATTCTTGAGCCCATACAGAACAAAGAGTATTGCCTTGTTAATATTATAGACCATTAAATGATTCAAGACAGATCATTCTCCCCTAAGACTTTCTTCAGGATACACACTCCTATTTTACTTGATTGCCTTTTTCTAGTACGTCATGAACATAGTGAAAACCATGACATGTGTCTCTCAAGAAAGCTGATTTAGCTCCAATTGTCTGATTTTGAGAGAATGTCTCTTAATTGCCTACTTTCATATGGAATTAGAGTTCATCATATCATAATGGCTTTGATGTCAGACAGATGTGGCTATGAATCCCAAATTTGCCGCTAAGCGATCATGTTACCATTAAAATTAAATAATTTCTCTGAGCCTCAATGTCTTACTTGGCAAATGGAATGTAACATTTGCCATAAAGAGTTAATGAAAGTAATAATTAGATAAAAGATAATTAGCATAGTGCCTGGTAGACTTAATAACTGGTACCTTATAATAACATAGTTTTTATTGGTATGGCTACATAGACATCTCATTTAACACATCAGAACCTGTATTATATCAAGCATAGCCTAGAGCTCTTGGTGTTAATTCATGCCCTGACAGTAACTTCACAGCTAATATGGATTTGTACATTGTTTTGCAGACCTAGCTATTCTCATCTTGCTGGCTGTCAGGGAGTAGGAACAGAATAGTTCTAACCACATCCAGAGTTCCTGTGAAGGGATGTGCTTTAGAGTTAAATTTTTCACTTTAGTAAATGAGGTAATACAATACTTATCCTCACCATTAATTACCACTCTTACCTCTCAAAGATCAGTCTCTGAAGAACCTGAGAAATTACCTGGTTTCCCTAAATAAATAGCGTCTCTTACTTTCCCTTTAGTCTGTTTGCAGAGCCTTAGCTTTCCATTCTTCATATATCTGCCATCAATCCTTGGCAAATGAGACAGATACTTCTAGTTGCCACCTGATATCCATTCCCCACTCGTTCCTTAAAAACAAACACTTTTATTTGGAGAAGTGACATCCCCAACTGAAATACTACCTGGTTTCCCTAAATAAATAGTGTCTCTTACTTTCCCTTTAGTCTGTTTGCAGAGCCTTGGCTTTCCATTCTTCATATATCTGCCATCAATCCTTGGCAAATGAGACAGATACTTCTAGTTGCCACCTGATATCCATTCCCCCCTCGTTCCTTAAAAACAAACACTTTTATTTGGAGAAGTGACATCCCCAACTGAAATACTACATTTTCCAGCTAGAATAATCCATCTGATTAAATTCTGGTCAAGGAGACGTAAGTAAAAGTGTTTTCAGGACTTCCAAGAAGGGTTTTTAAAGAGATCTGACTTATCTGGAAAATAGCCTGAGAATACAGTCATGATTTTTAGAGCTCTAGCAGATCTCTTAGAATATGAAGTGGCCCTGATGATGGGTGTCAAGAAGATTTCATAGAATTATAGGATGAAGATGAGTCCCTAACATCTTTGGAGGATCCAGTCCAGCCTTCAGCTTCTTTCACATGCGAGAAAACTGTACTTGTATCTTTTTGAAGCCACTGCTATTTTGTGTTTTCTGCTATATGCAGATCAATCTAATTCAGTTCTCGTCCTAAATCTAACTGAGAATGAACTTCAAATAGACATCTGGACCACTGAAAAAGAGGAATTCATGGCCTCTGGGTCTTTTGATCAACTGTCCCTGTATTATGAGTTGAATTGTGTTCCCTCAAATTCATATATTGAAGTCCTGGCCCCCAGCACCTCAGAACGTTATCTAATTTGAGGATACGGTCTTTATAGAGGTAATTAACTTAAAATGAGGTAAGTAGGGTAGACCCTAATGCAACATGACCGGTGGCCTTATAAAAAGGGTAAATTTGGAGATAGATATGCATAGAGAGAATATGAAAAGACACCACAAGAATACCGTCTTCTACAAGCCAAGGAGAGAGGCCTGAAACAGATCCTTCCCTCCAGCCCTGAGAAGGAACTAACCCTAGGGACACCTTGAGTTCAGACTTCTAGCCTCCAGGACTGTGATGCAATGAGTTTCTGTTGTTTATGTCACCCAGTTTGGAGTCTTTTGCTAAGGCAGCTCTAGCAAACGAATAGACTCTCGAATTCTATGAGGTTTTGTGGTTTGCCCTTCATCTTATAATCATCAGCCTCTTTTAGGTATTTCAGTTTACTTATTTCTTTTAACACAATTTACCACATTATCTATTGGTCCCAAACTCTCTTTTTCTTGGTTTAGCCCTCTTCCCTGTGCCAAGAATTGTGCAGTTTGTAGGCCCCCTGGACCAGTAGGCCCAATATACTATTATCTCGACGAGTAATTGTCTTATTTAGCCCAATGCTGAGAACATAGTAATTTTCAAGGTTCTTTTTGATAGGTTGACATTTTAAAATCTGATTTTAAAATTGAATTTTAAAAGCATTGACATTGATTTATAAATCAATTACATGGGTTAGAAGTCACACCTTATTATTAAAATAATTATGCTTTATTATTTTTAAAATAAAAGCAATAACTGTTTCATACACAAAGATATTTTTAAAAAAATTATAATGTATACATACTCTCGTATCATAAAGCTTATGCTATCAAATGCTGGTATAACTTAGAGCATGTTATTATTATACCTGGTCATAGATAAGTGCTTCTCTCTACAGTTACTAGTTGTCAAGATATCAACTGTCACGTACTGAATTCCAGAAAATAATGAACAAGCACAATGATTCACACAATTTTTGTATGCACTATTTTCAATGAGTTTGTAGTCACCTTGAAGACCATAGATGAATGGATTTGCTCATATAACAACACATACTGTTTGCTCTTTGACTATAGAATATTTGCTTTACAAGTCTTTTATCCCATTCACTTCATTCATGGCTTATATTCAACTAGTGAACCTGGATATGGCTGGCATCATTCTGATAGATTGCTATTGATTATGCTTTACTGGTATTTAAATATTTTTAATATCACTCCTTTGCTTTCATGCAGATAATTATAGATCTGTTTACTGCTTACCAGTTGTTAGCATTAATGAAAGTAAATCCTGTGTATTAATTTGCTAGGGCTGCCACAACAAAGTACCACAGACAGGGTAGCTTAAACAACAGAAATTTATTTTCTCACAGTTCTGGAATTTAGATGTCTGAGATCAAGGTGTCAGCAGGGTTCACTCCTTCTGAAGCCCTCTCTCCTTGGTTTGTGGATGGTCTTCTTCTCCCTGTGCCTTCACATGGTCTTCCTTCTATGTGTGTCCTTCTATTGTGTCCTGATTTCCTCTTCTTATAAGGACATCAGTCATATTAGATTATGGCCCACCCTAATGACCTCATTTTAACTTAATTACCTCTTGAAAGACCCCATCTCTAAATACAGTCACATTCTGAGGTACTGGGGCTCAGGACTTCAAAATATGAACATTTGGGGGACATGATACCTTGCATTCCTCTTAAATTTATCATTTAGTTGTGTAGCATTTCTAAGGGGTCTGTCTAGTAGATTAATATGCAGCCAGCCATGATATTGTTACTGGTAACAAAGTATCCTTTCTATTATAAACAATTAAATTACTATCCAAAATATATAAAATAACTATTTGCAGCACAGGACTGAGAGAAAGAAAACAAACTTGACGAGCCATACAATCACCCCGGCTTTCTGCCTGGAGATGCTTTCCAGACTATGGGGCAAGACGCAGTAAGGAAAGCAGAGTATAGCAGTGTTACTAGCTTAGGAGACAGAGAGCAGGTTTCAGGAAGGATGCGATGGCTTTACATTTGGGGTAAAGTGCATAATAGGAGGGAGCTGCGTAGATGAAGAGTTCCATAAATCTGCATACTCTTCCTCAGAGTCCTCATTGAATACTTAACTGTACATGAACGGAGTGAGACTCTAGAAAGCTGAGCAAGGAACAACTACTAAATAGAAACCAACTACAAAGACACTAACATAAACTCAGCAGGGCTGACTGGGAGATATTCAAGTTCTAGTCGGCATAGTAGGTAGCAGTAGGATGTAGGTAAACATCCAGAGCATTCAACAGAGACCTTAAAAATGCCATATTTTAGGATTAAACCACTTCTTATAGTTCATCTAGATGTGCCCTAACTACTCTTATAATTAAATTACTCATTAAATTAAACTACATTTATAATCCTGATGTGCTCTAACAAAGCTCAAATTAACTGCCCACTAGAAAAACATCCTTATACACTTCAAAGTAAGTCAACAAAGCCCAGACCATCATCAATGTAACTCACAATACACAGCATTCAATTAAAAATCACTGTATTTACACAGAGGCAAGAAAATGGGCCTCATTACCAGGAGAAAACAGCCAATATAAACAGAGCCAGAAATAACAGAGATGACAAAATTAGTAGTCAAGAATTTTAGGGAGCTGGCCCCGTGGCGTAGCTGTTAAGTGCACGCGCTCCGCTGCTGGTGGCCCAGGGTTCAGATCCCGGATGCACACCGATGCACCGCTTGTCAGGCCATGCTGTGGTGGCATCCCATATAAAGTGGAGGAAGATGGGCACAGATGTTAGCCCAGGGCCAGTCTTCCTCAGCAAAAATAGGAGGATTAACATGGATGTTAGCTCAGGGCTGATCTTCCTTAAAAAAAAAAAAAAAAAATTTAAAAGAGATCTTATAAATACGTGTAAGTGTTTAAAAATATAAACTCAATAAGAAGAGATATTAAAACTATAAAAAAGAATCTAACAAAAGAACTGAAAAAGTACAATCTCTGAAATATGTACACTAAATGAGGAGTTATCAAACTTTTTCTGTAAAGAGCCAGATTGTAAATATTTTAGGCTTTGTGAGCCCTACAGTCTTTGTCACAACTACTTACCTCTGCCATTGTAACACTAAAGTCACATCCATAGACAACATGTAAACAAAATGTGGCTGTGTTCCAATAAAACTTTACTTAAAAAGACAAGTGGCTAACTGGATTTGGCCTGAGGGTCTTGTTTGCCAATTCCTGCCCTAATCCATTCAAGCATAACTCCCAGGATACTTTGTGTTTGGAGGTATGAAGCAAGGACAACCTGCTGTGCCTGTGGAAGAATTTTTGTGTGGTGTTAGCTGGGCATTACGTAGTTAAACACCTGGCCTGGTTACAACACTGGAACTATCCCAGACTTTGATTATCCCTTTAAGAATATCTGACTTAGATGTCTTTTCCTAGGAAGAATTCAGGAGTTCATGGTATATCAATGCTTCTGCTGCCAAAACTAGAAAAAAGTCAGATAAATTAAAAACAAAACCTCATCAATATCATGAACTGTTTAGATGAAATAAAATACCAGGGAGAGAAGAACCCTTCCAAGATGAATTACGTGGAAATAAACGCAGACAAACCAAATGAGAACAGAGGCTATTTATTCAGAGCTTGCAATAGGAAGGGAGTCAGCCACCATCACAGTGTTTGGCAGAGACTCAAAGGCAGGCAGCGGACTGGAAAAGCTTTACGGTGGAAAAAAGGGAAGGTTTAGGAAGTTTAGGTATGCTTCCATTGGAGGTTGTTAGCATGGGGCAGCTGGAGGCAGGCTAACTAGAAGTGGGGCATCTTATGTGATTATTTTGAAAGCATGTCTGGCTTTCTCTAGCTGGTTCTGAGTTGGAAGTGGGCAAAAATTACGGAAGCCAGTAGTCATTGTCCAAGTTCTGACTGTTCTGGGCTGATTGCTGCAGAGATTTTGATTTGACTTTCTGGACTGTTTGATGCAGAGTTTTCGTGTCAGATGTCTGCTCTCATACATGGTCTTGCCATTGTCCATTTGTATATTCATCACTCAGGTCAAACACTCTCCAAACATTTCACTTAGGGGGCATTAGAAGATCCTGGGCACTAGCTGAAGATTGGGGTGAGCTTAGGCTAAGGGTCCTTGGGAAAGAGAAACCAAGAATTATTTTAGCAGCTGTGCACAGAAGGAGCAAGACATTGTAACCTTGAGGGTTTCAACCACATATCTGTGTTTCCCCTAAGATAACTGCTATTTGGCTATTCTGCAGACAGTGTGAGGGGCTGAAGAGTTCATCTGAAAGTTTCTAAAAGACAGAATAAAATCTCCTCCAGTATTGCCAGGCTTGGGAAACCAAGACAGTTGGAGAAAGAGACAGCTTTAAGCACAGTACCATTCTCTGCCTTAGGCATTTGCCTGTCTATGAAACTATACAGGGCAGGTAGCTGAAGAGCTGGGCAGGAAATCTCTGAACTCTTGCAAATTTTCAGAGCTGAAGAGACAGAAAGCCATGAGGCTTGCAATCCAGTAACTTAGAAAACTTAGAAGCCCACACCGGTAAACAAAGGTGAAACAAAGGAAGACTGAGACTTTGCAAAGCTGCAATCCAGCCCCGACCAAGATATATCTCTGCATGCAATGAGAGAATACGTAATTCCCTTATCTTAGTTGTCTTACAGTGAAAAATAGAAAAAATATATAAGAAACCCTATTTCTTTACAAAATGCCTAGAATATATTACAAATATTCATAAACTTGCAAATTGACAAATATACAAAAAATGAGTTTATATAATCAGTAACCAAGAGAACAAAGAGACAATAGCAGCAAACCCAGAAATGATCCAGATATTTATTTCATTTCATAGAATATGTAACTTCATATATTATGAGTTATGAATCAAATATTTAAAATATATTTTTATACATTTGGATTTTCTCAAAGAAACTTGATACATAAATGTCTTTTGGAAGAATATACAAATTAAGTGAAACTAAACTTGAAAAGTAAAAATGTTGATTGACCTATCACACAGTAAGGCAGAGTGTACACTCACAGAAATAAAAATCACTGGTGTTTTCCAATAACAGAAAAACAGGTTATTGGAACAAAATAGAGAGACTACAGATGGACACATTTATATGTAGAAATTTAATATAGGATAAATTTGGCAGCATAAATCAATGATGAAATGAAATATTGTCCATAGATGTTGAGTAAAGTGGCTCACCATATGGGGAAAAGTGAAAACTCGTTCTGTAATCCCACAGACAAATGAATTCCAAAAACATTAAAGGGCAAACGCCAAAATAAAATTTCAAAGGTTATAGAAGTAAATGAAGGAGCCTATATTTGTGATAAAGGAGTAAGGGTGGTAGCTAAGAAATACTTACCAGACAAAATTTCAGAAGACAACCTACAAAACAAAACAAAAATGATTAGTGTTATATCAAAATTGAGGATTTCTCTTCAATGAAGGGCAGCAAAGTCAAAGTTAACAGATACATGGAAGACTGGGAACACATTTTGTTTGGTCTGATTCAGAAAGCGAATAGTATCTAGAACATAAAAGGGACTTCTGCAAATTATCAGCAAAAATTCTGTGACCCACATAGAAAAATGGGAAAGGATGTGAATCTGCAATTTCCAAAGAATAAACTCAAAAGGCTAACAAGCACACAAAAAAGTATTAAAATTCACTAGTAAACAGAGAAGTGAAAATTTAAAGAATAATGGAATATTATTAACTGGAAAAAAATAAAAGCTGGATGGTGCCAAATGTTGGTGATACACTGAGAACATCAACTCTCTAGTGGTGGAAGTTTCGACTGGTTCAGTCATTCTGAGGAGCAGTCTTTGGTCAAAGATCCACCAAATTTAGTATACGTGTTTATATTAACACAAATTTTAAGCTCATGAGTATATACTAAAAAGATCTTACACAGATTCCCTCAGGGAACATGCATGAGCAGAACTAACAAAAGCAAAAATTTTCAGATTCAAGAAGCCCAACTATTGCAAGCAGATTAAATAAAAATAAACCCATATTTATACATTTAAGAGTGTAAATTTATTAAACAAAAGACAAAGAAAAAATTTAAAATGGCCAGAAGAAAACAAAGCAGATTTTCTTCAAATGAATGGCAATAAGACTGACAGGTTACTTCTTCACATTAAAGCTGGAAGGAAGAGAACAAAGAATAATATCTTCAATGTTTAAAACTATCTTTAAATTAAGACGACAATATTTTAAAGATATATATTAAAACAGAGCCTTTTCCAGCAATGGACCCCAACTCCAATAAAAAACCCTCATTTAAGCAAAAGGAAATGATCTTATGTGGAAAATTTGAAATGCAAAAAGTAATGAAAAGCCACGAAAGTGGTATTTAACAAGACAAATTAAAAAAATAAAGATAATGTTTTACCGAATAAAATTTTTAAAGACAGAACTAAACCAAATGATGACAACATCATAGAATTATGGAAGATTTTGATTAGAATTAAGATAGTCTAAATTTTTGGTAGTCTCTTGGTGGAGAACACAGATAGCATTAACATTAGATTTAAATTAAGTAAAAGGGTTAAATTTCCATGGGAACCACTGAAACAATATTAATAAAATGGCTGATTTTAGAGTAGTAAAGGGAAGATGGAGTGAGGAATAGCATCACAGTAGATGGACAACAGAGCCAAGGGGGACTAAATGCTGCTGACATAAATAGAATGCAGGCACGACATGGTACAAATAATCAAGATGTTGCCACAATTTAAATAAATGTTAGAAAGCAATGAGTGACAGATAGGAAAATAATATATAGAAATACACATTTTTTAAAAATCCAGGAGTATATTTACAAAAATAGAGAGGATGTGACTCTACTATTACATGTCTAAAATAGACATTGAGTCAAAAAGTATTTCTAGAGAAAAAGAAGTAAGCATAAAATTGTTAAAGTTTACTTCATTAGCAACTTTGACAAATCCTAATCTTTCACATCCCTAATAACAGAGCCTCAACACATATAAAGCAAATATTCACACAACTAAATAGAAAAAAAAATCATAAAGAGTCTAATATACTTCCTTTAGTAATTTATGCATCACTAAGGATAGAGAAGATTTGAAAACCAAAATTAATAACATTCATATAATGAACATAGATAAACTCTTACATCCAACAAGTTGAGAACAATATTTTTATCAAGCAATCACAGAAGATTTTTGAAAATGACATATATGTAGTAATAAAAATATCTCACCATTATTAAAAGATTGGGTTTCTATAGACTATGTTCTTTCACGAAAAGATACTTAAATTAAAAATCACACTGATAAAATTAGGAAAAACCTCAACGTTTTGAATTTAAGAATATAATTCTACTTAAATCAGATAAATAGCAGAGAAGTCATAATGAAATTAGGAAAATATTATTTTATGCTATATAGCTAGGGTGGTCCTCACAGAAAAAAAAAAATGTACTTAAGTGTCTTCAGAAAAAGAAAGAAGTTTGATAAATATATATAATTACTATAATTTAGCACTGACTATAATAAAAACAGTACACAAAAATGAGAGAAGGATGAAACACTCAAGATAATGAAAGGAATGAATAAAACAGAAACCAGAGATACAATAGAGAGGTTCAACAAACCCAAAACTTATTCTTTGAAAAAAAGCTGATAATACTGACAAAATTCTGGAAAATTCATTAAGAAAATAAAAAATAATGTACAGTAATAATATTAGAAATAAAAAAGCAATAATTAATAATGCTATAGATACTAAAAATTATAAGAAGTTACTATGAATAATGTCAAATTATTTAACACTGAGATAAAATGAAATATAAAATTTCTAAAAGTTGAATCAAAAAGAAAAAAATACTGAGTCCTTCTCTTCACAGTTAGCTAAGAATTTTTGCCATCAGCTCATGTTGTGCTTCTTGGAATACTGATTTTCTGCTTCTATTGAAATGAATATATGAGTTTTTTTCCTTTAATAAATGGAATTGTATTAACTGTTTCTAATATTTAGCCAATCCTGTATTCCTGGGGTAAACTCCTTTGATCGTGATAAATTATAATTTTTCTGTATTCCTGGGTTTGGCTAGTAAATATTCGTTTAGGATTTTGTATCCTTGTCCTACAAGAACATACAAAAATAAATAAATCAACATTTTAAAATCTTCTGATAGAGATCAACAGCAATCTCAAATGGTTTTATTTGAAAATTTTATTAAACCCTAAAAGAACAAATAATTCTATTCTTCTTAATTTTTTTTTCCAGACCATGAAAAAAAGGAAATAGTCATAAGTTAATTTTATAAGATCAGTATAGCATTAATACTAAAATCTACTAAGTCATTATGAGGAAAAAAAGAAAACTATCCTCTATTCCTCATGAACAAGCATCTTAGAAGTTTATAGATTTCAGTCATGTGCACCGTCCAGATGGTCTCAACAACACTTGACTCTCTCAAGGCTGTGTCCTTAAAACAGCTCCTGCTGTGAGAATGGTGGGCAGAAAGTACAGGACAGGAGAGGGGGTGAAGAGCCTCTGATTGCCTGGTCCAGCTGCAAGGTCAACCCAAGGTCACATCCTCTCTATTACCTCTTCCAACAAATATGTATGCACACACACACACACAAACACATTTGAAACTGGAAGAAAAACAGATTTAATTTACTTTCTTATCATATATTTAAAAAATAGAGATGGTTAAAAAATGTATAAGTAAAAGGCAAAGCTATAGAATCTTTAGGGGTCAATATAGGAGAAAGTCTCACTGGGTAGTGAAGAATTTCTTAACCAACAGAGAAATTACTAAAAATGAAGGAAAGTATCAACAAATACAAGGATGTTAAAATATTTTGTTTATCACATTTCTCTAGATAAATTGGAAAGGGAGGTCACAACTTGACATTTGCATAAATCTGGATTTTAGAGTCATTTAGAAATGGAATTCTGCATATCCAAGGATTATTTTAAAAGAAAGTGTGGTGTTAAGCAAGTTCAAGTCTTTCCTCTAAACTGGAGTTACACCATTATTTTTTTCCACAATAAGTCTTTTTATTAGTCACCATTGAATGTCTGAATTTTCAACAGATTCTTGGACGAGTGGCTCATGTCCATCAGCTCGGTCAACCTTAGCTCCTATCTCATTCCCAGGAGCTCCTTGGAGCTGCTACCTTCACCATGAAACCCCATTAGTTTTCTCAACCCAAACCTGGGCTTCTACACCATTTTTGCTTTTCTAACAAAGTCATCATGGAGATTGGTAAGTCTTTTTTATATCTGTTCCAATGCTACCTGCCACCCATTTATTGACCACTGCTTTCAAGTCATTTGTCTACAGCTCTTGGGTCATAATTTCCATCACCTTCTTCCAGCTTTGGCAGACCCATGGTCTTCTGAATCTGATTGTTATATTTTGTAGTAAAACAATGGCCAGGCAGTTTTTGCCCAGAACATCCTCAGTAATTAGCTTGAATTTTCTAAGTGCAGTTCATCATTCTGCAGATCAAAAGGGCTCACTTCAAAAATACTGCCTTGAAGTCATCAGCTGCAATTTTGGTTCCTTGAGTCCTTGTGACGAGTGTTTTTCCAACATAGCTTATACTGAACATAGCTGGTGTTTTCACATCGTATTTCTCTTCCTTAGAAAATGGATCAACTACTTTCTTCTTAGCTCCCTTTTCACTGCCTTTTGTAAGATGCTAGTTCTTGCCAACCACCATAGTGCTTCTCTGAGAGTCAAAAGGCCAACACCATTATTTTATTTTGCATTTTTTAGGGGCAATGCAAAATGACTCAATGCCAGTTCATAATCTCAGAAACAGAAAACTGCTTAGATTTTTTAGAGCCTTTGTGTATTATTTATTTTAAGGTTTTGTGTTATCTGAAAGGTACTAAGATAATTTTTCAATATAGTTTTATGAGTAAATATTTATTTCCATCCTCCTAATATCAAATAAAAAACAATCTATTTCCTTAAACTTAAATCATAATTGCTATACTCTTTCTAGTTTCATTAGCTTAACATGTATGTTAGACTCTTCAATTTCATCTTCACAATTATTAGCATAAGGGTTTTTTTAAGTGTGTAAATATCATTTGACTTGTAAGAATATTTTAAATGGAGAACTGGTATCACTTATGTTACAGTTAATATTGCCAGTCGTTTTAACACAACAATTAGGTCTAATAAATTGGTCATAACCTTGGAAACCATCTTGTATAAATCAATATAATCTGCCAGCTCCTTGGTTGTCATAGAAACTGATTATAGCAAGCATGTTTAATGCAACACACATTTTATGCATAAATAATTAACATGCTAAAGTTTACAAATGAATCTAATCAAAACCATGTTTACCACAACTTTCATTATTGCTCTATATTTTGTCTGCTGCATCATTTCTTTTTAAACATGAACCAAAAAATATATAATACTGGAAAGAGTAGATAAAGGATGTACCTTTAGAGCTAATACTGAGTAGTTCTCTCATAAGGAAAGAATTCTCTCTTTCCAGATGAAATAATTTATCAATGTGACTTGTCCAAGCAATTGAATTGTTCTTGCTTCTGATGTGTTTAGCTGTTCCCATCTTTGCCTAACTAATAATTTGGGGAATGAAAAGACTTTCAAAATCCAACATTAGGATGCACTGGACTGCATCATCCTATGGATTTAAAATGTAATTTTTAAGGAATAAAAAGGATATGATTGGAGCCTTGAAACAAGGGAACAGTGTTCTGTGCAAATAGTCAAGATCCAGTCAAGGTTTTGTCATTCAAAGGTTTCAACCATAAACCATTAGGACAAAATTATATGAGTCATTATTTTACATAAAATGCATTTTTATAAATTCCTTCTTTTTGTGTATTTGAATAAGCAGCACCAAAAGGTAAAAATATTATAATCCAAAGAGAGAAGCATCCTTATCTCAATACGGAATATTGTGAAGCCTAGTGTAAAATTTAAGTATTTTACATAAAAGAACATCATTCAGGAAAAAAGCTAAAAAAAAAGTATAAGTACATTAAGAATATCCATGGAAGAAGTTATACAATTATATGTATATATATGAATATATGTGTATATATAGCTACAAATATACAAGTGTACATAGATATATATAGAGAGAAATAGTAATGTAACCATGTACTATGCACCTATCACTCAGCTTCAATGAATAAAAATTCATGACCAACTTTGTTTTATCTTTATTCCTACCACTTACCCCCATCTCACATTATTAAGGAGATAAACCGAGACAATATTTCATTATTCCTTATATAGCTCATATGCACCTCTAAAAATAAGCAAGCTTTCAAAAACATACTCATAATATTGTGAACTCCCGTAAAGAGTTAGTTCCTTATTATCATCAAATACCCAAAGAGCTTTCCCATTTCTGCAGTTGTCTCATAAAAGTTTTCCAGTTGATTTTTTTGGAGTGAGGATCCAAATAAGGTCTATGCACTGAAAGTAACGAGTGTGTCTCTTAGATTTCTCTCTATGTACTTATTTTTCCCTCCTTTTAAATTTTTTCTTCCCTCTGGGAATTGGTTGAAAATAAATGTCAAGTTATTTGTCCTATATAGTTTCACACAGTATAAACTTTTCTGATTGCCTCTGTGTGGTATCTTTTAACATGTTTCTCTGTCTTCTTCTCTGTGAATTGATAGATGTAGAGACTCAGTTTTGAATTTTAGAAAGAATTCTGCATAATAGATGCTGCGTACTTGCATTAGGAGGCCATCGTTGCTGGTTGTCTTAATTTTGCTATATTAGAAGTCATTGATGATAATTACCTAATATATGTTAATGACTTTGGAGTTGCAAAATGGTGATATATTAATTCTAATACTTTTATTCATTTATTGGCTGAGATATTTCTATAAAAACCTTTCCCTCATAAACTCTTTGGTTACCACAAAACATAGTTTTTATAGGAAGAGGGAATAAATGCTTGAATCTATCTTTTTTTAACAGCTTTCACAATAATAAAGTATTTTCTTAGCATCGTCTAAGAAAATCAATGAGACTGTATGTTTGTGTATATATGCCAATATTTAATATTTAAACCATAGCCATTATTTATCTTTTGTACTAAACTTATTTATTAATGATAGCTTAATTATCTATAGAGTCTTTTTAGAACTTAAAGGAATATATATTTATAAATACAATCTAGGTGGGGTTTTTTTGCAGCTCAATTATGAATAAGTAAGACAATGTAGCTTTTCCTTTTCAATATACTATTTTGTAGAGTTGAACTTTTTATGTTTTACAAATGATCTGTAATAAATTTTAATTTTATTGCATCAACTAGTGTTTTCTAGTATATCTTATTGATAAATATATAAACTTCTATGTTGCAAAATATCAGACCAAAAAAGGGCAAATGATGTTATGAGAAGGCTGCTTAAATGCATATTACAGAGAAAATGATATGTTATCTGATATACATATATTAGAATATAGATTATATACATATAATCTTGAGCATTTTCTTACATGGAAGAAATGTTCATATATTACATAAAGGAACATATTTTATTTTCATTATTTACCATCATTAAGTTTATCTTCTTAGTTTAAAGATTCAGAGAGTTTTATTTTACATTTTTCTTTTTTTTTATTTTTGTGAGGAAGACCAGCACTGAGCTAACGTCTGTTGCCGATCCTCCTCTTTTTTGCTGAGGAAGATTGGCCCTGTGCTAACATCTGTGCCTGTCTTCCTCTACTTTATATGGGACGCGGCCACAGCATGGCTTGACAAGCTGTGCGTCAGTGCACGCGTGGGATCCGAACCTATGAACCCTGGGCTGCCGAAGCAGAGTGCGCGCACTTAACTGCTACTGCCAACAGTCTGGCCCTTTGTTTTACATTTTTCCACTTGTAAGAGTTTTAATCTAAAAACTTCAAAATACAAAATTATTTAAAAACTCTTGTGACTATTCTAACATCAGTTTCTTTCTGAATAGCCAGAAATAACACATCACTTAAAGAGAAATGCAAAATGAAGGATTAATCTTAAGGAGTGCTGTGTTCATGAACAGTGAGAATGTATCATTGTATCTTTAATTAATGAAATGATAAGATTATTATTTTGCCCACATGATATATACATCACATACGGATATATGATGCAATTATATCAAATTTTGCCCTCAATTGATTGTAAGATGTATTGTCTTTAGTGATGCATTATATCTGTCAAATCATTCAGTCCATTTACTCACAAGTGTAGGAAGATCAGTCTCAAGACGCTATGAGCTAATTACCAAAGAACACATGTTTGTTTCCACATTGAATCTATTAACTCCTTCAGAATAACTTTCCTGTTTTATAAGCTATTGTCTATTCAATATACTTTCAAAATAATGAGATGTGAAACAACTGGTCCACTCTTACATTTTTGATTCAAAATTAAAGGTTTATTTTCTTGATGTTATCTTCATGAAGAATCCCCAAATAGGAGAATTTATGCCCAGTTATCTAACATAAGTGAGAAAAAAACCTTAACAAAAATACTGAATGAAAAATATTTAATGCATAGTATGTTCTCAGGCACCATGCTAGTTGCTGATTGTATGTAGAATGATTATATAATCTTCTATTGTAGTTTAGTTTGAGAATGAGAGGGGGCACTATTAATAATTATGCTAGACTAATGTGTGTAAAATAAGTCTTTCCAGGGCAACCAGGACATCCTAGTTGCATTAAAATAATTAAAATATACTGATTCCTATCTTCTTAGAAGTTATTAAAGTATAAGAGTTATTTTATACAAAAACAATTAAATATAAATTTTCAAATTATTTAAGAGCTGTATAGGTATAATCATAATGGAACTGGTTGTGATAAAAGATTTTAGTATCGAGCTTGCTACCCAAGTCAGTAGTATTATGTGGCAATCATATCTACAATTAAAACTTTTGTCTTCTTAGAAATATTTTAATCATCCTCTGCTATTACAATTTTTTTCCACCAGATGGTAGCCAATAAAAGGGGGAAACAGAGAGATTAACAGAGTTAAAAGAGGTAAAATTAAATTGAAACAAAACTCAAATAGAAAATTTGATTACAGCTAGAGATATAACTAGGTATGTAAAAATTCTGTATATCAAATAAATAAAAATGAACACTTTTAAACTTCTTTTTCAAAACAAATATTGCTACAATATTGAATTTGTGAAAATTCTTTAGGATTAACTTGGATTTCTAGGCCTCTGAGACTGTTAAATATGAGCACTGGAGTCAATGTTTATTGTTTCATAGATCGTTTACAAACATATGGATACAGACATATATTAAATATTCCTCAAGTCTTTGTTTATTTAAAAGAAGCTGTGTGATGATCTAAAATATAATTTTTACAATCTGCATTTTCTGACGTTCTTTTTAAAAAAATCCATCTATCCCTCTTCTCCTGCAAAAATCAGATATGTGGATTTATTTCCTCTATGTAGAGTCTTCTCCTCTAGCCTTGTTAGTCTTGGCTTGTACATGAAGTATTCATTATTTGCAAAAACCAATTATCATCCCTGTCTGGATACATTAAGATTTTTTCTACAAGTCTTTTCCTCTCCATCACATTTTAAGCAACAGCTTACATGAATTATTCATAGTTCCCATATTGCAGGCAAGGTTTTTTTTTTTATTAAATTTGATCATAATAATAGTTATTACCCCAGTCATGGCAGTTTTATGAGTCTTCTTCAATGCCATTACCTGGAAAGATTTCAATCAAGAAATATAAAAGATGCAAATCAATTTCCATAATAAAATTAAACTGTACCATCTACTCCTTCATTCCAGCAATAGAGCTGATTGACAGCCTCTTCCTGATAGCTGAAGCAGATAACGTTCAGACACAGAAATGGAGAATGGCAGATAATTTTCTCTTAAGAATTTCAGTGGCTTTTTCTTCATTGTTGTTATTTCGTGTTTGCTAATCTCACTGGAACATAATATTTAACTTAGAATCTGTATAAGAATTTATTTTCAAGCATAGTATTTTCTTTTAAAAAAGTAGTTGATTTTTTCATGTAGTTCTATTACTACAGAATAAACACAGTATTAAGTGCTATGATGTTGTTTTCCTCCCAATGATCGTGTAATCTAATTTTGTAAAACAAAAATACACTATTTTGGGGAAGAAAGAGTACTTAATTTGGTGCTGGGTGTCAATTTTTTTAATAAAAAAATCAGATATTTTGGTAAGAATTTTCTTCTGAGAAATATTTATCAGAATCTGCTCTCAAACAACGAGAGGAGGTGTTCAGTTAAGTTGGACTGTGAGAGTGCAGAGTTAAACTGGGAAATTTTTTTTCGTGTGTGAGGAAGATTAGCCCTGAGCTAACATCCATTGCCAATCCTCCTCTTTTTGCTGAGGAAGATTGGTCCTGGGCTAAAGTCCATGCCCATGTTCCTCTACTTTATATGTGGGACGCCTTCCACAGCATGGCTTGATAAGAGGTGCAGAGGTCCGAGCCTGGGATCTAAACCTGTGAACCCCAGGCCGCTGAAGCTGTGTGTGACCTTAACCACTATGCCACCCAGCCAGCGCCAAACTGGGAAATTTTTACAATAAGAAGTTATGATGTCTGAGAGCAGACCTGGGAATATGTGCCAGTATATACCCTAGTTTAGAAGAGAGGATTTGTAGACCTATGAACACCCTCACTTCTTAAACTGTTGAGTGACTAGGAAGGTGACTGGAGTAGCAACCATCTGATTCTATTCTTTCCAAAATGTATCACAGGATTTGAGTAGAAGATGAGACAGCAACAAGGATCTTTTATAGAAATGACTCTTTAACATTGTTCAAGGCCATGGCACGAAATAGATCTTACAACTTAATTCTTTATTGTTCTCTTCAACAAATATCTACAGTTAAAACTTAACATTGGCTTAACAACTAAAATGTCTTCAGCTTAATATCTTTACTTTTTTCATAACTTCTACTTTCACAAATACTTTTGTGTTCTGGGATAGTATCAAAATATAATTTCAGGAATAGAAAAAATAATTTTTAGTGAAGCAAGATAGAAAATTTAAAGTTCACTTGGCAGCAAAAGTAGTCACCAGAAGGTTTCATCATGCTAACCCTACCTATCTTCCATGCATTAATTTAGACTTTACTTCTCCCAGCCTTTGGTGACCCTTGTATCTAGTATAGGAGCCTCTTTTCTCTGCTTGTCTATATCTTAGTACTTATCACCATGGACAGTTCCTGTTTAATTGTTTATGTTTATATCATATTATAAACACTTTCTCACCTGAAATATTGGATATATATCCCATAACTAGGACAATGACCAGTCAATGCTTATTGATTTGAATGGATGGATTGATGGATATGCCAGTTGCATAGGTAAGCAGCTTCCATAATTGATATGTGTATTCCAGAAAGATCTCTTCTAATCAATAAACAATTGTTCCTCTCCTGCTGTATAATAGCCTGTAATGTTCATTTTTGTAACCTATGATATGTTCACTTCTATGCTGTTCATTCTCTAGTTTAATTAATATCAATAAGAGTATCATTCAAGAAGCCATAAAATAATTTGAATTTAATTATTATTAAATCTTATGTTACAGAATAAAAATACTATATTTTCAAAAAACAAAGGCTTACACAACATATGCAAATTTACATATTCAATTATTTGAATGTAGAATTTCTATACACTTAGAACTAGCCAAGAGTAATCTTAATAACAAATTTAAATCACCAAATTTCCTGCAAAGTTTTTGAATGTGGGTCACAAAATTAGACTTCATATTCCTAGTGCACAAAGGAAACAAAGAATCAAAATAAATTATGACATTTGTATTACTTATAAACTAGAGCCACAAGACAGGTGATTGAGTTGAGAGAAGACTGGCTGAGCTGTAGGTGATTTTCCCTTGAAAAATATTCGTATTGAAATCCTAATAATATGCACCCAACATAGGAACACCAATGTACATAAAGCAACTATTAACAAACCTAAAAGGAGAAATCAACAACAACACAATAATAGTAGGGGATCTTAACACCCCACTTACAGCAATGGAGAGATCATCCAGACAAAAAGTTAATAAAGAAATATTAGACTTAAATGAAAAACTGGACGAGATGGACCTAGTAGACATATACAGAGCACTCCACCCAAAAACAGCTGACTACACATTCTTCTCAAGCGCGCATGGAACATTCTCTAGGATAGACCATATGTTGGGAAACAAAGCAAGCCTCAATAAATTTAAGAAGATTGAAATCATAACAAGCATCTTTTCAGACCATAAGGCTATGAAACTGGAAATGAACCAGGAAAAAAAAACTGGGAAAATGACAAAAATGTGGAGATTAAACAACAGGCTACTGAACAACCAATGGATCATTGATGAAATTAAAGGAGAAATCAAAAACTATCTGGAAACAAACAAAAATGATAACATGCCATATCAAACCATATGAGATGCAGCAAAAGCGGTCCTGAGAGGGAAACTCATAGCGATACAAGCGCACCTTAACAAACAAGAAAAAGCCCTAATAGGCAACCTTAAATTACACCTAACAGAACTAGAAAAAGAAGAACAAACAAAGCCCAAAGCCAGCAGAAGGAGAGAAATAATAAAAATCAGAGCAGAAATAAATGAAATTGAGACCAAAAAAACAGTAGAAAGGATTAATGAAACAAAGAGTTGGTTCTTCGAGAAGATAAACAAAATCGACAAACCCTTAGCCAGGCTTACTAGGAAAAAAAGAGAAAAGGCTCAAGTAAATAAAATTAGAAATGAAAGAGGAGAAATTACAACGGATACCATGGAAATACAGAGGATTATAAGAGAATACTATGAGAAATTATATGCCAACAAATTGGACAATCTAGAAGAAATGGATAAATTCTTAGACTTATACAACCTCCCAAAATTGAACCAAGAAGAAATGGAGAATCTGAATAGACCAATAACAAGTAAAGAGATTGAAATAGTAATCAAAAACCTCCCAAAAAATAAATGTCCAGGACCAGATGGCTTCTCCAGTGAATTTTACCAAACATTCAAAGAAGATTTAATACCCATCCTCCTCAAACTATTCCAAAAAATAGAGGAAGATGGAACACTTCCTAAATCATTCTATGAGGCCAACATCACCCTGATACCAAAACCAGGTAAAGACAATACAAAGAAAGAAGATTACAGGCCAATATCGCTGATGAACATTGATGCAAAAATCCTCAACAAAATATTGGCAAACCGAATACAACAATACATTAAAAAGATCATACACCATGATCAAGTGGGATTTATACCAGAGACGCAGGGATGGTTCAACATCCGCAAATCAATCAACGTGATACATCACATCAACAAAAGAAAGAATAAAAACCACATGATCATCTCAATAGACGCAGAGAAGGCATTTGACAAGATACAACATTCATTTATGATAAAAACTCTCAATAAAATGGGAATAGAAGGAAAGTACCTCAACATAATAAAGGCCATATATGACAAACCCACAAATAACATCATACTCAACGGGAAAAGACTGAAAGCCATTCCTCTGAGAACAGGAAGGAGGCAGGGCTACCCACTCTCACCACTCCTGTTCAACATAGTACTGGAGGTTTTGGCCAGAGCAATTAGGCAAGAAAAAGGAATAAAAGGAATCCAAATAGGTAACGAAGAAGTGAAACTCTCACTATTTGCAGATGACATGATTGTATATATAGAAAACCCTAAAGAATCTGTTGGAAAACTGTTAGAAACAATCAACAACTACAGCAAAGTTGCAGGGTACAAAATCAATCTACAAAAATCAGTTGCATTTCTATATGCTAATAATGAACTAACAGAAAGAGAGCTCAAAAAGATAATACCATTTACAATTGCATCAAAAAGAATAAAATACCTAGGAATAAATCTTACCAAGGAGGTGAAGGACCTATACAATGAGAACTACAAGACATTATTGAAAGAAATCCATGATGACATAAAGAAATGGAAAGATATCCCATGCACGTGGATTGGAAGAATAAACATAGTTAAAATGTCTATATTACCTAAAGCAATCTACAGATTCAATGCAATCCCAATCAGAATCCCAATGACATTCTTCACAGAAATAGAAAAAAGAATACTAAAATTTATATGGGGCAACAAAAGACCCCGAATAGCTAAAGAAATCCTAAAGAAAAAGAACAAAGCAGGAGGCATCACAATCCCTGACTTCAAAACATACTACAAAGCAATAGTAATCAAAACAGCATGGTACTGGTACAAAAACAGACACACAGATCAATGGAACAGAATTGAAAGCCCAGAAATAAAACCACACATATACGGACAGCTAATTTTCGACAAAGGTGCTAAGAACATGCAATGGAGAAAGGAAAGTCTCTTCAATAAATGGTGCTGGGAAAACTGGACAGCCACAAGCAAAAGAATGAAAGTGGACCATGTGCTATCGCCATTCACAAAAATTAACTCAAAATTGATCAAAGACCTGAAGGTGAGACCTGAAACTATAAAACTCATAGAAGAAAATATAGGCAACACACTATTTGACATTGGTTTTAAAGGAATCTTTTCGGATGACATGCCTACCCAGACTAGGGAAACTAAAGAAAAAATAAACAAGTGGGACTTTATCAGATTAAAGAGCTTTTATAAGACAAATGAAACCAGAATCAAGATGAACAGACAACCCACCAGCTGGGAGAGAATATTTGCAAAACATACATCAGACAAGGGGTTGATCTCCATAATATATAAAGAACTCACACAATTGAACAACAAAAAAACAAACAACCCGATCAAAAAATGGGCAGAGGAAATGAACAGACACTTCTCCAAGGAAGATATACAGATGGCCAATAGGCACATGAAAAGATGCTCAACATCACTAATCTTCAGGAAATGCAAATCAAAACAACACTAAGATACCACCTCACGCCTGTTAGAATGGCTATAATCACCAAGACAAAAAACAACAAATGTTGGAGAGGATGTGGAGAAACAGGAACCCTCATACACAGCTGGTGGGAATGCAAATTGGTGCAGCCTCTATGGAAAACGGTATGGAGATTCCTCAAAGAATTAAAAATAGAGATGCCCTATGATCCAGCCATCCCACTACTGGGAATCTATCCAACGCACCTGAAATCAACAATCCAAAGAGGCTTATGCACCCCTATGTTCATTGCAGCATTATTCACCATAGCCAAGAAGTGGAAGCAACCTAAGTGTCCCTCGACAGACGATTGGATTAAGAAAATGTGGTATATATATACAATGGAATACTACTCAGCCATAAAAAAAGACAAAATCGTCCCATTTGCAACAACATGGATGGGCCTGGAGCGTATTATGTTAAGTGAAATAAGCCAGAAAGAGAAAGACAAACACTGTATGATCTCACTCATATGTGGAATATAAACCAACACATGGACAGAGAAAACTGGACTGTGGTTACCAGGGGCAGTGGGGGTGGGGGGTGGGCACAAGGGGTGAAGGGAGTCATATATATGGTGATTGACAAACAAAAATGTACAACCCAAAATTTCACAATGTTAGAAACCATTAAAACATCAATAAAAAAAAAAAAAGGCTTACACAACATATGCAAATTTGCATATTCAATTATTTGAATGTAAAATTTCTATACACTTAGAACTAGCCAAGAGTAATCTTAATAACAAATTTAAATCACCAAATTTCCTGCAAAGTTTTTGAATGTGGGTCACAAAATGAGACTTCATATTCCTAGTGCACAAAGGAAACAAAGAATCAAAATAAATTATGACATTTATATTACTTATAAACTAGAGCCACAAGACAGGTGATTGAGTTGAGAGAAGACTGGCTGAGCTGTAGGTGATTTTCTCTTGAAAAATATTCGTATTGAAATCCTAATAATAATAATAATAATACATGTTACTGCAAAGCTACAGTAATTAAGAGAGTGTGGTACTGGCATAAGGATAGACATATAGATCCATGAAAAAGATTTGAAAGTCTAGAAAAAAATCTTTACATTCACAGTAAGTTAAATTTTGACAAAGGTACCAAGACAATTCAATGTGGAAAAAATAATCTTTTCCACAAATGGTGCTCAGACAATACAATATCCACATATAAAAGACCTCATATCTTATACCTCACATTGTATACCAAAATTAACTTACTATGAATCACAGACCTAAATGTAAAAGCTAAAAACTATAAAACTTTTAGAATAAAACATATGGGTAAATCTCAACGACCTCCGACTAGGCAATGGTTTCTTACATATAAAACCATTATGTGTATCACAAAAATCACAGGCAATAAAAGGGGAAAAAAAGAGATAAGCTGGACTTCATCGAATTTAAAAACTTTTGTGAACACAATTGAAAAAAGTGAAAAGACACCCCCAAAATTGGAAGAAAATATTTCCCAATCATGTATATATAATAAGGGAGTCACATCCAGTGCAAAGAACTCTTACAACTTAACAACCAGACAAATATACTAATTAAAAATGGACAATGGATTTGACCAGACATCTCTCAAAAGAAGATATACGAATGGCCAATAAGCACATGAGAAGATGCTCAACATCATGAGAAATTAGAGAAATGTAAATCAAAACCACGATGAGACACCATTTTACGATTGCTAAGATGGTTAGAATAAGAAAAGATGAGCAATACCAAGCGTTGGTGAAAATGCGGAGAAATTAGATCCCTCATACATTGCTGCTGGGAATGTAAAATGGAGCAGCTACTGTGGAAAACAGCTTGGCAGTTCTTCAAAAAGTGAAACATAGAGTTACCATATGACCAGCATCGCTTGGTGTATATCCAGGAGAACTGAAAACGTATGCCCATAAAAAATATGTCAATAGTCACAGCTGCATTCTTCATGATAGCAGAAATGTGGAAACAACCCAAATATCCATCAACTGATGAATGGATCAATAAAATATACCCATACAGTGGAGTACTATTCAGCAATAATAAGGATGTACTTATACATGCTACAGCATAGATGAATCTGATATCATGTTAATTGAAAGAAGCCAGTCAAATGACCGTAGATTGTATCATTCCATTTATAGAAAAGTCCAGGGGAAAAAAAAAAAAAACTAGGAACAAATGGAACAAAAAGAAAACAGCAAGCAATATGATAGATTTTAATCCAACCATAACAACAATCACTTTAAATGTGAAAGATGTAAACACATCACTTAAAAGACCGAGATTGTGAGACCAAACTACATGCTGTCTAAAAGAAACTCACTGCAAGTATAAAGACGTAGGGAGGGTAACAGTATTATTTAATTATAAGATTTTTAAATTTAAACTAAAATTTCAGAAATGTACACTAAATTATTTTTGCAGGAAATGATGTATTGCAATGTCTTAACCGAGTCAATAAAATGTAATACACTTTTCCTGGGTCACTTTTGTGCCATTTTTCAACTTTTTCTATGTTAGTCCAAAACCACAGGGGATAACATAACCAGCACTATGGGAAGCCTGGTTTGAGATTCTACATTTTAGGAATTCTCTACGTCAGTTTTTCTGTTAAGCTTTTTTTCTTTATTAATTTTGCTTTCTTCTTTCCTGAATCTCAGAGTAATCCAACTGCTTCACTTTCTGCAAAGTACCTTCCACAGCCTCATCTCCCTGTAGCAACAGGGCAGCGTACTCAAAATATGCTGTGAGAAGTTTAGAATTAATATTGTGAATGTAAGTCATTATGGGCCAATTATTCTAAAACATATCATTGAGTGGCACTTGTATAAAAACAATCATAAACAGCTAGCACTGTTACTACATGCAGTAGAAAGAAAATTTACTTACCTTTCTAATTTTTGCTTTAATATCAGTTTTAAACCTTAAGCAAGATATTCAGGAAAAAAATAACAGTTTTAAACACGCAAATTGAATCACCTTCCGCTTGTTGTTAGAACTAATTTTTGTTTTGGTTTTTAAATAAGACCTGGTATTGAAGAAACGTGACAGCATAGTAAGAATTCAAGTTCCTGAATCTTCCCTTTACCTGACATTTCCATGTGAGGACGTGTCTAGATGAAAAATAAAATGGACTACAAACAAGCAGTGGCTATTTTCTCAGCCGATTCAGTTCTAAAATTCTCCGATAGTTGAGGTGTCTTTTGTGTTTATTCATCTTGAAAATTCATCGTAGTTTACTCCATATATTTCACTTTCCCAGATATAAAAAGAACCACTGATGGTCTGTTCAGTACCTGCTCCTCAATTGAGTTATTAGCTCGCATTGGAGGAACATCTTGTGTCTGGCTGTTTTGTTGAAAATGTTTTTCCTTTTGGTATGGGGAAAAAAAATCAGTTAAAACAAGTCAATCGTATCCAAATATATTTTTATTCAAGAATCTCTGCAGCTGACTTTTTATGTTTAATATTCAGAGACTAACAGATGGTAATACAACTAACAAATACATTTGTAGTTCAGTTTTGCAAAGACTTACTCAACTGAAACACTTGTTTTAGAAGAAAATAACTAAGGTTTAGGAAGAATCCCTAAATCTCTTGTGAACTCCATTAGGCATGAAACAATGTTATCACTTATTCATTGAAGTCAAACCACAGACAGATGAAAATCCGCTGAAAAAATAAAAAGTAAATATGTAAAAATTTTCTTAGGAAGCTTCTGGAAATGTAAATATGTTCCCAGGAGAATGTCTACAAAGTACTTTACGGTTTACCTACCATCACAACCAAATGAAGTCCCTTAGATACCTATGGTACTTCTAACCTGCCTCTATTAATAAAAAACTGTAAATATTCTTCAGGTTTGCCAGAATAGCTTGGTGGAACACTGTTGACACAGGTTTTATTTTTTTCATTTTGTTTGCTTGTTTATTCTTCCATATATACTGACAAAGCAATGCAAGTAGAATTCATTCACACAAGGTAGAATTTTTTCTTCTAAAAAACCAGGGAATGACTATGTGCTAATTAATAGTAAGCAAAAGTGTTACTAAATTTTATGCTATTTTGAAGGGGAATGTTATAAGGGTGTGTCATTTGTGTGTGCCTGTTGACGTGGCATCAATCAGTTCTGGAAAGTAGCTTAAGCTTGGAGAAGTATAATATCTCTCTCTCTCTGGTCACTAGGAGTCTTCACATTACAGGACTTCAGAATCCACTATTTACTCTCCTCATCAATCATAACTTAATCTATTATTATTGTGAAACTATTGACAAACTCAACTCCATTTATTATTGCACCTAGTTAAGGGCTATAAATAGGCAACTAATAGGAAATATGAAATATAAAGTTTAGTAAAATATAATTTTAATTAAAAAGTGTTAAAATTTTTCTGACGAGTTCTAATATTGTTTAGCTAAAATTTACTGGGCTATGTTCTTTAGCAAATACATGAAAGAGGATACCTAAATTATTTGGAAAGGGAGATGGAAAGTCAATGGAATTGACAAATGACTCAGTGCTCATTGCACGCATCACAAAATAAATTAAAATAAATACAGACAAATTCTGTGTCAGAATGGAGAACCTGTATAAAGAAGGTTAATAATGCCCCTCCAGACTTTCTTTTCTTTTGAGAGAAAAGTGGTCCACTATTGGGAAGGGAAATATCTTAGTATTTTGGCATTCATGAAGAAAAGCAGATTTCCAATATAGGAATTTTAGAAGAAGCTTCCGGCTCATCTGGTCAAAAAAATACTCAGAAATAAAATATTGGATTTTTGATGTCTACTAATGTGTAATACCCCGGATATGAATAATATTTAGTTAATTAGCAGCACCTAGCTTATATCATCATTATATTTCCCCAACAGAAATAAGGAAAGAATTCTTATAGCAACACAATATTTTTGTGGAAATGAAATATTCATTTCAATTAGGACACTTACATTTATTAGGCACTCAGGGTCTTAGTCCTTAATCAGCACTTGTTCTTAAATATGATTTCAAAATAAGCCACAAAATGAGGCATTAGTTCCCTGGGGTTCTCTAAAATATTAAGAACAATATGTAACATTAAAGAGATGAAAAGTAAACCATTGTGTACACAGACACATATCAGGGCTGAGCAAACATCTCATTATTCAAGGATAAGTAGATACTTTTAAAATTATGAGAATATAGCCTTAGTGATGATAGGAACAATGTGGTTTCAGAAAATTACCACAGACATCTTTAGGAAGTATTTGTTCTAAATTCACAATAGAATTCAAGAAAGCATGAACTCTATAAAACCAAAGATAAAAGACAAAAACACACTAATAAAACCATTCAAATAGATATATAAAGAGAACTGGATGAGAAGCTGCAGGCAAAAATGAGGATATTTCATGACTCAGGCAATGAAAATAAAAAAAGAAAAACAATGAGATACTTCAAGTCGTATTAGATTCAAAAGTGTATAATCATCATTTAAAAAAATACCGTTATTATGTAAAAGGCCAAATTCAGGAAGGCCTTCAGATTACAAAGACAGGGTTAAAAACAAGATAAAATGGAATAAAATTATCAAATGTAGGAAAGGTAATATAAATTAAAACTATGGATTATTGATATTTCTAAAGAATAAAATAAATTCATAGAAGTAATAATAATGTTTAATAGAAATTCCTGCATTAAATAAATTCTTAAACTTGCATATGTATAAGCACCAATTCAGGGAAGATTAGTGGTTACACACAAATCTGTTGGCCTTAGATTTATTTATAATAAACGTCAGAAAAAAATGAAAGAAAAGGTACATATCTCAGATATGTTTCAGTAGTTAATGAATTTATGCTATTTTTATTTATGACAAGACAATAAAATACATGATACGCAAGAGTCATAATCCTTTAAAAGAAGATTATGAAAATAAACCACAAACAAAAAATTAACTCTGATTTTAAAAAAATCAGAATTGAGAAAGTACTATGTTGCAGATGATCCAGAGTTTAAAATAATATGTTCAGACAAAAATAAAAAGGCCTTGAAAGTCTGGCTACCCTCAAACATCTATCAAGCTCAAAAAAGTATAAGAATATATATGAAATAAACAGAACACCTATATTATATGGTAAACTAGGGCACATTAACTAATTAACCATATTAATCTAAGAAACACCTTTGGACATCTATTACAAAATGCCTTGGGGGCACCAGATTAATGGCAAAATGTCGTGTAGTATTAGTTTTCTAGGGCTTCCATAACAAAGTAGCACAAACTAGGTGGCTTAAAACAAAAGAAATTTATTATGTCACAGTTCTGAAGACTAGAAGTCCAAACTCGAGGTGTTGGCAGGGTCATATTGCTTATAACACCTGTGAGGAAGGGGAACGTTTCCTTGCCTCTTCCTAGCTTTGGGTGGTTTGCCCACAATCGTTGACGTTCCTTGGCTTGAAACTGCACAACTCCAATCCCTGCTTTCGTTGTCACATGGCATTATCCCTGTGTGTCTCTTGGTCTTTGGATGTTCATCTTCTTATAAGGACATCAGTCATATTGGATTAGAGGCCCACCCTACACCAGGATGACCCCATCTTAACTTAGGTAATTATATGTGCAATGACCCTATGTCTAGATAAGATCACATTCTGAAGTAGTGAAAGTTAGGACTTCAACATATATTTTTGGAAGGTGGACACAATTCAACCCATAACACCTTGAGTTGGCCAAAAACACATTTCTTCTCATAGAAAAAAAGGAGAGGAGGGGATGAAGTTTATAGACCTTGTTTTGATTGCCTACTCTTCACTTCATTGGTGAAGTTATGGGAATGGCCAAACACATGACACCCAACACTGGATAGATGAGATCAGCAACAATTTATTAGTCACATGTACTTACAACCTAGGGGTGGAGTGCACCATACAATGCAGGGCTACACAGGGGTTGCACTTGGGAAGAGAGTGAACAAGTAGGGATTATGGGAGGCAGGCTTTGTAGTAACAAGAAGATGAAGTGATCCCTGGTTCCCACAGGAAGATGTGATTGGCTTGTTTGAATAACTTCATGGGCTGTCAGGGAACTGAAGCCTGCTGCTCAGAGATAAGCAGGCACTATGCCTGCTCCCCATAATAAGGGAAATTGTTCAGCTGGAAGATCTTATCCATGGGAGCGAAGTAGATAGAGTTACCTGCAGGTAGACCATATGAAGCCCCCTGATTTTACCAGATATCAAGCCCATTTTATCAGCACATGGTATTGATCCTTAATTTCAAGGCTTATACCAAATTGACATTTTGGTTCAATTCAATTGACATCGATTTAAACGTTGGTAATAACTGAAACTTTTAGGGAGCAGAAGTGAAGTAGACACTTAACCAAGAAGAAGGCAAGATGGTGAGGTGGTCATCAAAAACATGAACTTTGGAAGTGTCCCTCTTTGTAGCCAATAAAGGCAATTGAGAGAATTGTGTGACACTGTCATAGGGAATGCATGTCCCCAGAGGGTACCGATTATACTAATCAATGCCTGTGGCAATAGTGACACCAGAAGGGGTCAATTTGCTATTTGTAACTTAAATAGGAGTTCTTTAAGGAGCCCATTATGCCTCTAGGTTAAACCAGCTGCCTGAAACCTAGAGATGGAGACTTTCCATCGAATGCTTACTTCAATATCCCAGCATCTTGTATTCTGAGAAGTGAAATGATTACCTTGGCTACTATCAGTAATGTCCAGAACTCCTCTGAAGGGCAAGAGGAGTATTCTGGTGAGGCCTTGTATCGTGTCCTTGGTATACATAGAAACATCTGTTACCTTGATTTATAATTTGGGAATTTTTGAGGCAAGAGATTCACAGTGTGGTTTCACCCAAATGGGCAAATCTTAGGCAATGACAAAGAGTTGGTGAAAATGTGCAAATATAGCCACTTGTTGGAAGATAACTCTACTGCTAAGATGGCTCCCTGAAGTTTGGCCAATTGTGCTGACCCTGGATCCTGTCCTTGATCAGACACATCCTAGTTAAGGGCTGGAAAGCAGCAACATTCCAGTAAGCTCCATCATGTGTGATGGTGTCACTGCCACTGGTAAAGTCTACGAACTAAACTCTCATTGCTATTCCCTTAGCTCTCCAGATAGCCAAGGAATTGAGGAGAGAGTTGACCTCCTCCAGCACTATAGTATCTGGTAACGGACTAAATACAGAAGAGGCCACCCCCTCTTGCAGGTGAGATACGCCAGAGGACCCAAGTGTGGCTCTGTCCTGTAGCAAGGAGGCCTCACTAGCCATGCTGAGCTTGTAGGGTGCCACTTCCATCACCCAAGGCAAGATTGGCAGCTGAGTGTAGAGGTTCACAGACTTAGAGCCTCTGAAAGCCTCTATTTCGAGGAGAACCCAGTACATGTCTAGCAATTACAGCTCTAACGGCATTTAGTGCGGAGCTGAGAAGGGCATTTTTGCGCATCAGAAAGCTATGGACATCTTGTGGCCACCATGGGTGGCCTAGAGACTTCAGAAAGCATGAGAGGAGGTTGGTAAAGCCTCTAAAATGAAGCAGTCCCAGGGCCACTAATGGGAGTGTCTTTTATATGGCAATTTGGACAGATTCTAGAGTCTTGAATGCAGTCTGCTCCATTAAAGGTGGGCTGATTTGCAAATAAAACCATTTATTGGCTTAAGCAAAATTTACAAACAAGTAACATGTCACCTTGGAAGGCAAAAAGACCCAAAAAGAAGTTGAGAGCCAGTCAATAGCTGTTTCTTGACAGTGTCAGGGATGGAAGGACCCTCTATGAACCAAATAATTTTCAGGAATTTAACCAAGGTGGCAGGATCTTGTACTATGTGTGGAACAATGGCCCATCTACTTTTTTGTAAGCTCTTTTATGAATATTTGTATGCCCTTATTAAGTATGTCACATGAATCTCTTTGGAGGAGGATGTCATCAATATAATGTTATTCTTGTGCTCCTGGAGAAAGTTGGAGGTAGTTAAGTTGTTGCCTGCAAAGATTGTGTGTGATGATAGAAGTGCTGAGTTGCTCCAATAAGCAGCCAGGTAAAAGTATATTGTGTCTCCAAAGGTGAAGACAAAATAAGGCTGAGAGACTGTTGAAGTAGGCACTGAACAGAAATATTAGGAAAATCTATAATAGCAAAATATTTACTGGATGCTAATTGGATGGAGTCAATAACTTCAATAACTTTGAGTATGGGGGTCATAATGGGTAGGGTCACAGAATCAAGGTTGCAGCAATCCACTGTGAGTCACCATTCATTCTCTCCAGGTTTAAGAGCTGGAAATACTGGGCTGTTAGGAAGAGAAGCCGCGTAGTACAGGCACACCTCATCTCATTGCACATGGCAGATATTACATTATTTACAAATTGAAGATTTGTGGCAACCCTAAATCAAGCAAGTCTATCAGCGTCATTTTTCCACAGTATCTGGTCACTTCATGTCTCTGTGTCACGTTTTGGTAATTCTTCCAATATTTCAAACTTTTTCACTATTATATTTGTTATGGTGGTCTGTGATCAGTGATCTTTGATATTACTGTTGTAATTGTTTTGGGGTGCCAGGAACTGCACCCATATCATGGCAAACTTAATCAATAGATGGTGTATTGTTCTGACTGCTCCACTGAATGGCCATTCCCCCCTCTCTCTCCCTCTCCTCGAGCCTTCCTAATTCCTGAGATACAATAATATTGAAATTAGGCCAATTAATAACCCTCCAATGGTCTCGAAGTGTTCAAGGGAAAGGAAGAGTTCCATGTCTCTCACTTTAAATCAAAAGCTAGAAATGATTAAGCTTAGTGAGGAAGGCATGTTGAAAGCTGAGATAGGCTGAAAGCTAGGCCTCCTGTACCAAAGAGTTAGCCAAGTTGTGAATGCGAAGAAAAGGTTCTTGAAGGAAATTAAAAATGCTACTCCAGTGAACTCACAAATGGTAAGGAAGCAAAACAGCCTCCTTGCTGATATGCAGAAAGTTTTAGTGATATAGATAGAAGATCAAAGCAGCCACAACATTCCCTTAAGCCAAAGCCTATATCTCTTAAGCAAGGCCCTAACCCTCTTCAATTCTATGAAGGCTGAGAGAGATGAGGAATCTGCAGAAGAAAGTTTGAAGCTAGCTGAGGTTGGTTCATGAGGTTAAAGGAAAGAAGCCATCTCCATAACATAAAAGTGCAAGGTGCAGCAGCAAGTGCTGATGCCGAAGCTGCAGCAAGTTCTACAGAGGATCTGGTTAAGATAATTAATGAAGGTGGCTACACTAAACAACAGGTTTTCAATGTAGACGAAATAGCTTTATATTGGAAAAAGATACCATCTAGCACCTTCCTAGCTAGAGAGGAGATGTCAATGCCTGATCAAAGCTTCAAAGGACAGGCTGACTCTCTTGTTAGGGGCTAATGCAGCTGGTGACTTTAAGTGGAAGCCAATGTTCATTTCCCATCCTGAAAATCCTAGGGCCCTTAAGAATTATGCTAAATCTACTCTGCCTGTGCTCCAAAAATGGATCAACAAAGCCTGAATGACAGCACATCTGTTTACAGTATGGTTTACTGAATACTTTAAGCCCACTGTTGAGACCTACTGCTCAAAAAAAAAAGAAAAAGACTCTTTTCAAAATATTATTGCTCATTGACAATGTACGTGGTTACTCAAGAGCTCTGATGGAGATGTACAATGAGATTAATGTTGTTTTCATGACTGCTAACACAACATCCATTCTGCATGCTGTAGATCAAGGAGTGATTTCGACTTTCAGATCTTATTATTTAAGAAATACATTTTGTAAGGCTATAGCTGTCATAGATAGTGATTTCTCTGATGAATCTGGGCAAAGTAAATTGGCAACGTTCTGAAAAGGATTCACCATTCTAGATGCATTAAGAATATTCATGATTTATGGGAAGAGGTCAAAACATCAACATTAACAGAAGTTTGGAAGAAGTTGATTCCAACACTCCTGGATGGCTTTGAGGGGTTCTAGACATCAGCAGAGAAAGTAACTGCAGAGGTGGTGGAAACAGCAAGAGAACTAGAATGAGAAATGAAGCCTGAAGATGTGACATGATAAAACTTCAACAGATGAGGAGTTGCTTCCTATGGATGAGCAAAGAAAGAGGTTTCTTGAAATGGAATCTACTCCTGGTGAAGATGTTGTGGAGACTGTTGAAATGACAGCAAAAGATTTAGAATATTGCATAAACTTAGTTGATAAAACAGGAGCAATGCTTGAGAGGATTGACTCAATTTTGAAAGAAGTTCTGTAGGTAAAATGTTATCAAACAGAATTGCATGCTACAGAGAACTCGTTTCTGAAAGGAAGAGTCAATCAATGTGGCAAACGTCAGTGTTGTCTTATTAAGAAATTGCCACAGCCCACCCCCCAACTCTTAGCAACCACCACCCTGCTCATTCAGCAGCCGTCAATATTGAGGCAAGACCCTCCACCAGCAAAAAGGTTATGACTCACTGAAGACGCAGATAATAGTTAGCATTTTTTAGCAATAAAGTATTTTTTAATTAAAGTATGTGCATTTTTTTAGACATAATGGCATTGCATACTTAAAAGACTACAGTATCTTGTAAACATAAGTTTTACATGCACTGAGAAACCAAAAAATGTCGCTTTATTGTGATATTTGCTTTATTGCAATGGTCTGGAAACAAACCCACAATATCTCTGAGAATTGCCTCTAGTGAGGATATTAACCCCTTCACTAATTAGCTCTTATACGATATATTTCAATCTTTGAAGGTCATATTTTAATATTTATATTAGATTGCATTAACTATTTTAATGGAGGGCAGAAGACAGGGGTGGGGAGGTGCTTCATGGAGTCCAATTTTTTTCAAGCCAATTAGTAAGCGCCATAGGACTTAATTTAATTTTATCTTGATACTATACGTGTCAGAGCATCCATGCCCACTTTGAGACTGTCCTAAAATTAGGACAATGGGCACTATGACCGTGGGCAAGGCAATGCTCCCAGTGGTTAGGATAAGGCACATATATTTGTTTTCTATTTTACATTCAGGAACCCCCTTAAGGTTATAGTGGGTACCTAGTTTAAATTTTGTGAAATTCCCACATATAACTGTAATTTGAGTCCAAGTATTGATTAAGGCCGTGAAGGTTTGACAATTAGCTCATTTCAGCAGATGTTAAAGTTAATTCAGAACTTATATTGTAGAAGCCCAAAAGCCAATGAGCATCTTTTTATCTTTTTGCTGTATGAGTTATTTTGGCTTTCCAATTGGGTTAAATTGTGGAGGCTTTTTTCAATTTAATTGTTTGTTTGTTTTCTTCCCTGGTATCCATGTTTCTTCCATTTTTTTCTTTTTCTTCTTTTTGCTTGCTGAATATACTTGGGTGAGGGGAGTTGTATCTTGCGAATATTTATAAATTTATTGCTCCACACAGCCTTAAATAATATTCTTGGGTTAGGAACCTCCTGCATGGCAACTGTTGCTTTATGGTGTTTGAGCGCCAAACTGAAGTCAGGTTTGCATTAACCCATTGACTGTGCTACAGTAGTGCCATGGATTTTCATTTGTTTCTTTCCTATAACCCTGAGGATTAGGTTCTTTATTTCAACACAAGCAAAGACAGGCGAGTAGCCCAGTGCAAGAGCCCTGCGCCCACAACCTTGAGGTGGGTAGATTGCTGATGGAGGAGTTTTGAAGTCTCCAACTATAACTGTGGATGTTTTTTTTCTCCTTTCAATGACATCAGGTTTTGAATCATGCATTTTGTTAGGTATATAGACATTTAGAGTTGTTATCTCTTCTTAAAAAATCAACCCATCATCATTAGGTAACGGCCCTCTTTATCCCCGGTTCAAGTCATTGTTCTACTGTACTTGGTATGATATGAATATAACCACACAAGATTTCTTTTGGTGAATGTTTCATGCATGTCTTTTTCCATCCTTTTGCTTTTAACCTCTCTATAGCTTTATATTTTGAGAAAGTTTTCCGTTGACTGCATACACCTAAGTACGAATTTCGTATTAAATTTGGCATTGTCTTTTAATTGGTGCCCTAGACCATTTACATTTAAAATAATCTTATCTGGCTAGATTAAAATCTACTATCTTGCTAGTTGTTTTCTATTCTTTTTTATTTTTCATAATTCTCTCCCCTTTTTTTTCTTGTTTTCTGCCTGCATTTGTATAATTGTGTATTTTTTCATGATTCCATATTATCTCCACAATTGACCTATTATTCATGCCTATATAAAAAATTTTAGTGGCTGTCCTAAGATTTACAATTTACAGTTTTCATTAATCAGTCTACCACCCAATAACAGTATTCTACTTTGCATATAGCAGAAAAATTAAAAAGCAAATAGATAGAATTTTCAAAATTATATCAAAAAGAAAAATACAGTTGGAAAAATCATGCTATATGATTGCAAGTCATGGTTTAAAGCTACAGTAATCAGGAGAGTATGATGTTGACAAGAAGGTACACACAGAAATCAGTAAAACAGAATAGAGCCTAAAGAGTAGATGCACATATATATGTTGATGTATCCAAATATAATTGTGGATTTGTCTATATGTTTAGTAATAAACATGGAATAAAAATTGGAATAATCATGAAGGCATTAAACAAATTGAAATAGAAGTTCAAAATATATTTCTAAAAATTGCACCCCTGTAGGTTTCATAGGCAATTGTTCACAAGTACTCAAAGAAGTAAAATGACAATACAAATTTTCAAATTACGGAAATGCAGAAATACTTCATAGATATGTCTGTATACAGTATAAACAAAATACCATCCTTGTATAAGAAATATAAGAATCTCACTTACAAAAATAAATGTAAAATAATCCAGCAACATGTAATGATATCATCATTCAGTACAGATCCCAGAGGAATCTGGCCTTAGTAGAAAGTGAAAAGTAGCCAATATTTGCCCTTCTATAGCATAAAATATGACTCAAAGGTATCATATTGATCCACATATGACTGTCAAAAAAAATTGAACAGTTGTTAAATGATATAAAAATCAAGACATTTTTATTGCAATATCTACTATCTCCAGCATCAAATAAAAATTACTAGTCATACAAACAACCAGGAAATTCAACCCATAACCAGAGAAAAAAATATTCAACAGAAACAGTCACTGAATAATAGAGATAATGGAACTACTAGACAAGAATGTTGAAATAGCTATTATAATTGCACATACTTATTTAAAAGGAAACATAAACATAATAAAGAAGTAGAAAAAATTGAAAAAAACAAATGGAACTTCCACATCAAAAACATAACGTCTGAAATTATTAAATCATTGTAGAAGAAAATATCTATAAAACAGAATAAAGCCAGAAAAAAGTGGTCTAATATATGCATAAATATTGTCCCAGAAAGAGAAAAGAAAAAGAGAAGACAGAAGAAGTATTTGTAAAAATAGTGGGCAAAAATTTCCCAAATTTTAAGAAAATTTACATTGACTAAAGAAACTGAATAAGTCCCAAACAGTATAAACATCCACACAGGAATAAACCCCCACCACTGCCCCCCCACACACACAAAGGCACATCATAATTAACTTGCTGAAAACACGAGGCAAGAAAAATCTTAAAAACAGCTAGAGGAAAAAAAGAATATTACATACAGAGGGACACAGATAAGAATTATTGCAAACTTTCCATCAGAAACTGTGCAAGCCAAAAATACAATGGAATGACATCTTGAAAGAAAAAATCATTCAAAGATGAAAACAAAATAAAAATTGATTTTCAGACAAACACAATCTGTGATAATTCATTGACAACATCCTTGCACTTAAAGAGCTATTAAAAGAAGTTCTTCAGCAGAAGGAAAAGATAACAGATGGAAACTTGTATCTGCACTAAAGAGTAAGGAAGGTCAGAATGGTGAATATGTGGGTAAATATAAATAATTTTGCTTTCTCACTTATAATTTCTGTCGAAAATAGTTGATTTTCAAGCAAAAATAACAGCATTCTATTTTGATGTTTATAAACATGTAGAAGAAAAATGTAAGACAGCAATAGCATGAAAGGCAGTAAGAAGGAACTATATTATTATAGAGATCTCATGTTATAGGGGAAGTGATATATAATAATTTGAAGATAAACGTTGACAAATGTACATAATGTAAATCTGAAATTAACCAATGATAAACAAAGAAGTATATCAAGAAAGCTAAGAGTGGGAGTAGAAATGGAGCACTAACAAATGCTCCATTAATACAAAATACAGCATAAAAAAGAAGATAAAATAAAGAATATAGTGGCCATTTAGAACATATAAAGTAATATGGTGTAATTAAATCCAACCAATTAAAAGACAGAGACTATCAGAATAGATTGTCAGACTGGTCTAAAATATCCAACTATAGACTAGTTACAAGAAATGCCTCTTAAATATAAATACACCAATAGGTTAAAATTAAATCAATTGAAAAAGATATATGAACACTAAGATTAATAATTCTGAACTGGCTACATTAATGACAGGTATAATAAACTTCAGAACAAGCAACCTCACTAGTGATAAAGAGCAATATATCCTAATGAAAGGGGACAACTCATCAAAAAGTCATAACAATGCTAAATGTGTCTACACCTAACAGAATTTCGTAAAAATGAGACAAAAACTGAGAGAACAGAAAGGAGAAATGCATAAATGCTAATTACAGTAAAAGATTTTAACATGTCAATAGAAGTAACTGATAGAACAAATGAATAGAAAATCAGTTAAAGGAGACTTTGACAACAACATGTGTTATTGGGCCTAAATGACGCTTATGGACTACTCCACCCAACAACAGCAGCACACAGATTATTTTCAAGTACTTGTGGAACACTAACCAATATAGACTACGTTCTGTCTGAAAACAATAAATAGGAAAAGGTGAACACAATACAAAGTATGTGCTCTGAAAATTATAGAGCTATTTTCAGAGAATTAGAAATGCAAACAGAACAATATCTGGCATATCCACAAACATCTCTAATTAACATTTAGGTGAAAGAATAAATCACTAGGCAAATTACAAAATGTTTTGAATTGAGTAAAAATAAAAACACAACATATCAAAATGGGTGAGATGCTACAAAACAATGATTTAAAAGGAATGTATAGCTTTGACTGACACAAATTACATTAGAGATGATCAAAAATCAATGATCTAAGCTTTGTCATAAAATAAAAAATATCAAAATAGGAAACAAAAGCCAAAGTAAAAGCACAGAAAGAAATAATGAAGACAAAAGGACAAATCAACAGAAAAGAAAATAAACAATACAGAAGTCGATGAAAACAAAGTTTTTCTTTAAAAAATCCGTAAAGTTGATCACACGAAAAAAAGAAGATAAATTAACAATATTAGGAATTAAAGAAAAATTATAACTACAGATCCTGCAGGCAATGAAATATTAACAATAGAATATTGTAAAAACTTTTATAACAATATATTTCACAACTTTGTTGAAATGAACAAGAAATAAATTTATAATTTTATTAAATTTAATAAAATAGTTTATTAATTGTATAAATTTACCAAAATAAATTCCCAAAAGGGAATGAAGAAGAAATAATCTGAATGACCCCATTTCCACTAAATAACTTGGCTTCATAGTTAAAAATCTTCCCATAACGAAGGCTCCCAGGCCCAGATTGCTTCATGGGAGAAGTCTATCAAATATTTAAGAAAGAAATGATACGAATCATGTAAAAAGAAAAATCATATTTCATTGCACATGAAAATAATATAACATTAAAGTTTCAGTATCTGTAGTTTAAGTGAAACTCAGCCACATTTTTTGTTCATTTATGTGTTATCTATGACTCTTTCCTCACTACAATGGGAGAGTTGAGAAGGTACAAAGCACCATATGTGGTGCTGTGGTGGCTTATTCCTGCTGCTTGGTATGCACCCCAAATCCCAGTGATGCAGTTATAACACAACCCTTTTCAAAAATATTTTCTGCACCCTGATTTACAAGAAAAATGAAACTTGACTTCTCTCTCATTAATAGATAAAAATAAATTCTAATTTGGTTATATATCTAAATGTGAAAATACACACAAACACACACGTACACACATACAGAAAATATTGATAATTTTTACTACATAAAATTTGAGAAATTGTCTTCATCAAACCCAGCTAACAACATGAAAAAGTAAATGACAGAGTCAGATTTACAACCTGCAATAGTACCTATATATAGAACTCTTTAAAATAAATGACATATTATCCCAAAGATATATATACACATAAAAATTGAGTGTGCAGCTCACAAAAGAGATTAAGCCAATGGCCAATTTGTGGAAAAGTATTCATCTTAGTAGTAATCATTAAAATAAAATTAAAATCACAATAACTACCACCACTCTCCTACTAGAATGTCTAATATTAAATAGAATGAGAATGCAAATGGTGGTTAGAATATAGAGAAATGGATACTCTCATATTTTTCTAGTCATACTGTGTTTTGGTTAAATCACCTTCACAAAGAATTTAACATTTTCTAGTAAATTTGAGCATTTGAACCAGCATTGCCACTCCTGTGTTATGTCTAACAGAAATGTGTAGATATGTGCACCAAAAGACATAGCAACCTTCTTCATAATATCTTGCCACTAAAAGCCACTCAGATATCTACTAGAAAAGATAAATAAACTGTGGTATATTTATACTATGGAACACTATATAACAATGAAAATAAGTCCACAATTATAGCATGCAACAGCATAGGACAATCTCACAAAAATAATGATTAAGAAATGAAGCCAGGCACAAAAAAAAATCCCTGTATGATTCCATTAATTTAAAGTTTAACAAAAGGGCAATAATATTTTGTTAGAAGTCAGAATAATTGGAAATTTGACATGGAAGATCAGTGACTGAGAGGCAACATGAAATGAGCTTCTCGAGTGCTCATATTATTCTCGTTCATGCCCTACGAGGAACTTGCACAAGTTCTTTTATATTGTGATAATTAACCCAGCTGTATGCACATTTGTGCACTTTTCTGTATGTATTATACATCTAAAATATTTTTAATCATAACAAACTGTAGTGATTTGAAAAAATATGACTTTTTTAGGGGTATAGTAGCTGTGGGTTATAGTATAATGATATTAATTATATTATTATTTATACAATTTTATTTCTACCTTTATATTTGCAAGTTAGGCCCTCATATATCAAATGATTTCCTCAAAGCATAATGCATCCAATTATTTTTGCTATATTTTGATATGGAATATTCTTACTGAACCAAAGGGTAAAGAAATAATTTACATTCAATAGAAGTACAGCTATTTAAGATAAGTAAGCTTTGTCTATAATTTCCTTTCTGTAGAATGAGTAGTTTTCCTCTTATACCCTCTCAAAAAGAAAATTCATATGCCTAATTCATCAGTAAATTTTCTGCTTCTTACACTGGCCGTGACTAGTTCCCTCCACATCAATGCACATCTATGATCTCACGTATGTGAGCACAGAGCCTGCAGAGCTATTACAGACCACTCATCTGGAAATCACTTTCAGGATTCACAGCTTGTGCAATCCAGAAACACTGATCTACTTTGTTTCATAGTAGTATACAAACCTACAGATGATAGAAATCTAAACATGCAAGAATCCTTGCATCCTTTCAAAGGCCAGAAAACGCACACATGCAATGCTATTATGAACTTTTGCATGTCATATAATTATATAATATATATTTATTCTTTCTTAAACTGTACTACATTCACCCTTTCCTCAATAAACTTACTTATTATTTTAAAATAGTCATTATACATTAGTTCTCCTTAGTGAGATATTAAAAGTTTTCTTGGGGCCAGCCCAGTGGCATAGTGGTTAAGTTCGCATGCCCCACTTCAGTGGCCCTGGGTTCACAGGTTCGGATCCCAGGTGTGGATGGACGCATCGCTTGTCAAGCCGTGCTGTGGTGGCATCCCATATAAAGTAGAGAAAGATGGGCACAGATGTTAGCCCAGGGCCAATCTTTAGCAAAAAAGAGGAGATTGGCATCAGATGTTAGCTCAGAGCTAATCTGCCTCACAAAAAAAAAAAATGTTTTCTTTCTGTTAACAAAATGTATAAAACAAATAATTAGCTAAGGGCACGATTTATTTTGTTGTTTCTGTAAAGGAGAAAGAATAATAATATATATTTAATATGTTATCCAATAAAGAAACATATGTTAAGTATATTGCAGACTAGATATGTGCCTCCTTGTTATGAAATTGATTACTGCTGAAAGGCAAATGGATTGCTACAAAGTTGTTATTGTAAAGTAATTCTGATATCACACTATTCCCATCAAGATCTTTACCATCATATTATTGCCCTGAATCTAAACATAATACAATGATAAGCTCTCTAGAATAACTGAAAGGAGATTTAATTTAGTCACAGTAAATCTACATCTATACAATCAAAGTAAATCTAAATCTCTATAGTCAGAGAAAGTCTGCTCCTGCTAATGTTGTTGTTAGTGCCATCAAGTCGATTCCGACTCCCGGTGACCCTACAGCAAAGCAGAACCCTACTTGGTCTTTTCGTCCATCCTCTCACTTTCTGGTGCTGTATCAGACAATGTTTCGCTGCTATTCACAGAGTTTTCATGGCCAATTTTTTCAGAAGTAGGTGACCAGGTCCTTCCTCCTAGTCTGCCTTAGTCTGGAAGCTCTGCTGAAACCTGTCCACCATGGGTGACCCTGCTGGTATTTGATATCCCAGTGGCATAGCTTTCAGCATCACAGCAACAGGCAACTGCTGCAGTGTGACAACCTGACTGGGACAGGAACCTGGGTCACAACAGAAAGAGTGCTGAATCTTAACCACTAGATCACCAGGGCTGGCTACAAATGACTCAATGACAAATATTTTGTATAAATATGAAATATATAATTCATATGGAAAATGTCATAAAATACTCCTTGATGCACCTCTCTCAGGGATTTCCTTACAGGCAAAGCTGCACCAGCATGCGCTTGTGGAGACCAAGTAGAATACCTGTGAGGACGCGTAATTTTGGGTTCTCACAACGTTACTGTAAATAAATAAACTAAGGAAGAGTGTTACTCTGTATAACCTGGCATTCTTTTAGCTAAAACATGTCTTCTCGGCTAAGAAAATCAAGTTGACTTTAAGCAAAATGGAATTTATTTTTTTATAATACCCAGTTTGTTTGGCTTTTATACATGTTAAAAAATGATTAAAAATGCTCCAAATTCCATTTTTCATAATTTATCAAAGGAATTGCCCTTAGGCCGTTTTGCTCCCTCTTGTATTTTCAATTGTCTCTTTCTTAGTCATGCACTCCAGTGTACCAAGATGCTCTGTGCTGCAAAAAATAAAACAGAAAAACAAAATAAAACGTACGAAAAGAAGTCTTATTTTTACCCTCTTCACTCGCACGTCTCCCTCTAGCTACACTACTAAGTAAACTCTCAAAAATATGTTCTACATATAAATTTTCCACTTCCTCTTTACTTTTCTAGTCCACTTTTAAAGAAAGAGTAATGTTTTCACCTTTCTACCTCTCCATACATTTTCACATTCAAATTTCTTTTAGTTATCACTTTATATTTACTTTGTGAGATTAATAACATTTACATATTGTGACCATAATCAGTTTTTCTACAGTCTATCAATAAGTTCAATCTAAAAGTTGAAAATAAATGATATTTACATTATTATTACTATGGAAATGTTGAATTCAGAGCTAACTCATTTCTTTTGCTAAATTTCGAACAGTGTAATATCTAGTCTATTAAAGAAAATGTTCTAACTTCCCTTAAAGCCTTCTGGTTGCTCAAAATTCATTTTAATTTGCTTTATATGTGTACTTCGGTTTTTTCAAGTTCCAACACCCAAGATTCCTCATTACTCTGTTTTAATCTTGAAAACTTGTTATTTACTTCTTTCCCTATACCACCAATAATTTCTAGGGCATGCTTATTCTTTTGTGGATTGAAATCCATAATGATCTTCTTAAATTTGTCATTTTGGAAATCCACTGATTTTGTGTTCCAAACTGTACCTCTTGTTTTCTAGGCCAATTTTATAGCATCACCTTGGAATCTCTTTCCAAAAACTGTTCTTGATTTTCAACTTTGTTCTGTTCCCATACTTGCTAAAGAAACTTCCTAAAAAAGATGAATGTTCAAAACTTTGAGTCACTAGATATCTGAGAAAAACTAATTGAAAGCCCTATTACTTACAGAATTTTAGCTTAAAAAATCATTATCCTTTAGAACACCTAAGGATGTATTGCTAGCATCTAATCTTGCTCATGATAACAAGATTCCACTGGGATTCTCATACCTATTTTAGGTTACCCACTTTTCTCCCTGGAAACGTTTGTTTTTGCCTGGACACTTTCTCTGAAAATCCTATCTTTCCTTTAGCCAAATCTGAAGTACATATTTTTATTGTGTTATTTAATCTCTCAGAAGAAATTTGTCAGAATATAGCACTCTATTTTTCTTGAAACATTCTGATCTATTGGCTTTTAAGGTGACACAGTCCATTCAGATAATGGAACTGTCAAGTCCACAAACCCTCAGACATCTATGCCTCTGCATTTTAGCAGAGCCTCAAAAAACAACCTTGAAAGTGACATTTAGTGTTGGGATAGTATTGCTCATTGCCAAGTTGGGAAAAGAACCAGAACTCATTTGCATAAAAATGCTTGAGAACCTTTCCCAAAAGCTACCAACATCAAATCAAGTCTTGACATGTACCTAGACTGTACTTTTTTTTAATTTTTTTGGTGAAGAAGGTTGTCCCTGAGCTAACATCTGTTGCCAATCTTCCTCTTTTTGCTTGAGGAGGATTGTCCCTGAGCTAACATTCATGCCAATCTTCCTCTATTTTGTATGTAGGATGCTGCCACAGCATGGCTTGAGGAGAGGTGTCTAGGTCTACACAGGGGATCCAAACCCAGGGACCCCAGGCTGCCAACGCGGAGCATGTGAACTTAACCACTATGCCACCAGGCTGGCCCCCAGCCAGTAACCCCTGGAAGTTCCACCACAGACGGGTTGCTTGATTCTTGGGGAGCATCCTCAATGTCTCAGCATTTGTTTTGTTTGTTTGTTTCTTTAAAGACTTTAATTTTTAGAGCAGTGTTAGGTTCACAGCAAAATTGAGCAGAAAGTACAGAGTTCCCAAATACCCCTGCCCCTAGACATGCATGGTCTCTCCCATTATCAACATCCCCCACCAGAGGGGTAGGATTTGTTAAAATTGGTGAACCCATATTGACACATCACAATCACACAGAGTCAAGAGTATAAATTACAGTTCACTCTTGGTGTTGTACATTCTATGGTTTTGGACAAATGTGTCCTCTGTGTTCCACTTATTTATCCTTCCCCTCCAACTCCTAGCAACCACTGATCTTTTTACTGTCTCCATAGTTTTGCCTTTTCCAGAATGTCATATAGTTGGAATCATACAGTAGGTAGCCTTCTCAAAATGACTTCTTTCACTTAGTAATGTGCATTTAAGATTCCTCTATGTCTTTTCATGGCTTGATAGTCCATTTCTTTTTAGTGCTGATTAATGTTCCACTGTCTGGATATACCACAGTTTATTTATCTATTCACATACTGAAGGACATCTTGGTTGCTTCCAAGTTTTGGCAGTTATGAATAAAGCTGCTATAAACTTCTGTGCGTGTGCTTTTGTGTGGACATAAATTTTCAGCTCCCTTTGGTAAATATCAGGGAGCTTGATTGCTGGATTGTATGGTAAGAGTATGTCTAATTTTGGAAGAAACTGCCAAACTGTCTTCCAAAGTGTCTGTACCATTTTGCATTCCTACCAGCAATGAATGAGAGTTCCTGTTGCTCCACATTTGCTATTGTCAGTGTTTGTATTTTGGCAATTCTAATAGGGTTGGAGTGGTATCTCAGTTTAATTTGTATTTTCTGGACAACATGACATGAAACATTTTTTTCACATGCTTATTTGCCATCTGTATATCTTCTTTGGTGAGGTGTCTGTTAAGATCTTTGGCCCAATTTGAATCAGGTCATTGGCTTTCTTATTGTTGATTTTTAAGAATTCTTTGCATATTCTGGATAATAGTCCTTTATCATAGGTGTCTTCTGGAAATATTTTGTCCCCGTATGTGACATGTCATCTTATTCTCTTCACGTTATCTTTTGCAGAACAGAAGTTAATTTTAATGAAGTCCAACTTATCAACTATTTGTTTCATGGACCATGCATTTGGTGTTGTATCTAAAAAGTCATTGCCATACCCAAGATCATCTAGGTTTTGTCCTGTTATTTTCTAAAAGTTTTATAGCTTTGCATTTTACAGTTATGTCTATGATCCATTTTGAGTTGATTTTTTGTGAAAGGTGTAAGGTCAGTATTTAGATTCATTTCTTTTTGGAGGTGGATGTCCAGTTTTTCCAGGCCATTTGTTGAAGAGATTGTCTTTTCTCCGTTGTATTGTCTTTGATCTTTTGTCAAAGACCAGTTGACTATATTGATGTGGGTCTGTTTCTGAGCTCTCTATTCTGTTCCATTGATCTATCCATCTATTTTTTCACTAGCACTGCACTATCTTGATTACTATAGTTTTATAGTAAGTCTTGAAGTCAGACAGTGTCAGAGCTCCAACTTTGTTGTTCTCCTTCAATATTATGTTGGCTATTCTGAATCTTTTTCCCAGTTTGCCAATATCCACAAAATATCTTGCTGGGATTTTGATTGGGATTGCATTGAAGCTATAGATCAAGTTGGGAAGAAAGGACATCTTGACAATATTGAGTCTTTTTATCCATGAACATGGAATATCCCTAGATTTCTTTAGTTCTTTGATCTCATTTATAAAAGTATTGTAGTTTTCTTCATATAGATTTTGTACATATATTGTCATATTTATACTAAATTATTTCACTTCTTTGAGTGCTAATTTAAATGGTATTTTGTCTTTAATTTCAAATTTCACTTGTTCATTTCTGGTATATAGGACAGCACTTGACTTTTGTATATTAACCTTGTATCCTGTAACCTTGCTATAATCACTTAGGTCCAAAAGTTTTTTTTTCAATTCTCTCAGATTTTCTACATAGACAATCACATCATCTGTGAACATAGGCAGTTTTATTCCTTCCTTCCTAGTATGTATACCTTTTGTTTTACCTTTTTTTGTCTTATTGCATTAGCTAGAACTTCTAGTACAATGTTGAAAAAGAATGGTGAGAGGAAACATCGTTGCCTTGTGCCTGATCTTAGTGGGAAAGCTTGGAGTTATGACGTTAGCTGTAGGTTTTTTGTAGATATTCTTTACCAAGTTGAGGAAGTTCCTCTCTATTCCTAGTTTACTGAGAGTTTTTATTATGAATAACTGTTAAATTTTGTCAAATGTTCCTTCTGCATCTACTGATAAGATCATGTGGCTATTCATTTTTAGCCTGTTAATATGACGGATTACATTAATTGACTTTCAAATGTTGAACCAGCCTTGCATCCCTGTAATAAATCCCACTTCGTCATCACGTATAATCTTTTCATACATTGTTGGATTATATTTGCTAATATTTCATTGAGGATTTTTGTGTCTATGTTCATGAGAAATATTAGTCTGTAGTTTTCTTTTCTTGCAATATCTTTGTCATTTCAAGAAACCATTGCATGATGGTTTTATTTTTAAAGCAATGCAGGCATCATAGAATGAAGTAAGAAGTATCCCCTCTGCTTCTACTCTCTGAGAAAGAGACTACAGAGAGTTCATTTCTTCCCTAAATGTTTGGTAGAATTCACCAGTGAACCCATCTGGGCCTGATGTTTTCTGTTTTGGAAGGTTATTAATTATTCACTCACTTTCCTTTATAGATATGAGACTATTCAGATTGTTTATTTCATCTTGTGTGAATTTTAGCAAATTGTGTCTTTTAAGGAAATGGTTCATTTCATCTAGGTTATCAAATTTGTGGGACTAGAGTTGTTTATAGTATTCCTTTATTACCCTTTTAATGTCCATAGGATCAGTAGTAATGTTCTCTCTTTCATTTCTGATACCAGTAAATTGTCTTCTCTCTGTTTTTCTTACTTAGCCTGGCTAAAGGCTTATTGATTGTATTGATCTTTTGAAAGAATGAGATTTTAGTTTCATTGATTTTCTCTATTGATTTCTTGCTTTAAATTTCATCAATTTCTGTTCTAATTCTTTTTTTTTTTTTTTTGAGGAAGATCAGCCCTGAGCTAACATCCATGCCAATCCTCCTCTTTTTGCTGAGAAAGACCAGCTCTGAGCTAACATCTATTGCCAATCCTCCTCCTTTTTTTCCCCAAAGCCCCAGTAGATAGTTGTATGTCATAGTTGCACATCCTTCTAGTTGCTGTATGTGGAACGTGGCCTCAGCATGGCCGGAGAAGCGGTGCGTCGGTACGCGCCCAGGATCCGAACCTGGGCCACCAGCAGCGGAGCATGCACACTTAACTGCTAAGCCACGGGGCTGGCCCCTGTTCTAATTCATATGATTTCTTCTTATTATTTTGGATTTAATGTGTTTTTTTTTTCTAGTTTCCTAAGGTGGAAATTTAGATTACTGATTTGATATCTTTCTTCTTTTCTATAAAATATTCAATGCTATGAATTTCCCTCTAAGTGCTATTTTCACTGCACCCCACAAATTTTGATAAATTGTGGGTTTATTTTCAGTTAGTTTAAAATAGCTTTTATTTCTCTTCAGATTTCTTCTTTCACCCATGTGTTATTTGGAAGCATGTTGCTTAATTTCTACACATTGTGGAATTTTCCAGTTATCTGTTACTGATTTCTCGTTTAACTCTTTTGTGGTCTGAGAGCAGACATTGTATGATTTCTGTTCTTTTAAATTTGTTAACATGTTTTTTAGGACACAAAATGTAGTCTATTGGTAAGTGTTTCATGTGAGCTTGAGACGAATGTGTATTTTGCTGTTATGGAATGAAGCAGTCTATAGATGTCTATTGTATCCAGTTGACTGATGATGCTATTGAGTTCAACTATGCCCTTAGTGATTTCCTGCCTGCTGGTTCTGTTCATTTCTGAAGAAGGGTGTTGAAGTCTCCAGCTATGATAGTGGCTTGATCCACTTCTCTTTGCAATTCTGTTAGTTTTGACTCACATACTTTGACATTCTATTATTAGGCATGCACATATTAAGGACTGTTGTACCTTCTTGGAGAACTGACTCATTCATCACTATGTAATGTCCTTATTTATTCCCAATAACTTTCCTTGCTTTGAAGTCTGCTCTTTCTGAAATTAATATGGCTATTTTGTCTTTCTTGTGATTAGTGTTAGCATGGCATATTTTTCTCCATTCATTTACTTTTAATCTAATGTGTCATTATATCTAAAGTGAGTTTCTGCAGACTGTCTCAGTGTTATTTAGCAGCATGGACATATAGGAAACATAGAAAGTTTGATGCTCAGAATTTCTTAAAACCTTTCATGGACTGATATGTCTTAATGTTTTCCAATACTAACTGTAATTTTGACTGAAATAAAAACAACAGATATCTGCCAAAGTACTTGCATCTTAGGATGGAGTTTTCCCAGAATCAGATCCTAAGAAAATGATTGATTTATTTGGTTGCTGATCCCAAGAAACACTGGCTGGACAGTGGGAATTGAGATAGGGAAAGAAAGAAGATAATTAAGTGTGTTATCAAGCAAGTTACCATTGAGAGTAATTGAAACCTAATTAGAACTAGAGAATTCTGAGATCCAATGAAGAATATGGGATTCTGAAGTAATTAAAGTGCTTTTGTATTTACATACCAATTCCCAACAGTCGTAGGTGGTGGCTGCTCCCATGAAGGATTTCTTCCTCAGCACTTTTGACCTTTTGTGAGCATGGATCAAGTGATCGTTAGGGGTTCACATATGCTTTGTCCAAAGGCAAAGAGATACAGGTGCTGGCAGGTAGAAATCCAATTGTTTTGTGCTGAAATGGTAAGGATATGGCAGGGGAACCAGCAACATATCCCACACACTGGGGTAAAGACAGACCTACAGGAATGATAATAGCTCAATGAAAAGAATGGGGGGGTTGACCCTTTTTACAATCCCTCCTCCCCAAATAACTCATCATCTTTGACTTTCGTGATACCAGTTCTTCTTATCCTGCTTCCTCTTTGGCCACTAAGTTTTTGTACATTCAATAACTCTTCTTCTAGTCATCCTTTAAATATTTTTTTTCACTGCCGCGTCCCAAGTTCTCTTTTATTCTCATATTCTCATTTTATATATTACACTTAGAGAATATTATCAATTTCTATTGTTTCAGGAGTTATTCACTGTAGCAAGAGAATTATCACAACAAAAATCCTTTCTCCTGCAATCCAGACCCCTATGTCTAAAAGACCTACATTGAATTCTCACTTGAATATCTTATTGGCACCTCCAACTCAATTTTTCCAATATTAAAGTCATTACATTAAACCAAATATTCACCCTTTTATAGATTTATAATCCCACAGATATAAGGTTCTCAGATAAAATATAGAACAATCAGTTAAATTCGAATTTCAGAGAAACAATGAGTAATTTTGTATAAGTATGTCTTAAATAGTCCATGAGGCATCTTATATTAAAAAATTATTCACTGTTTTACTGAAATTCAAATTTAACTGGATATACTGTGATTTTTAAATAATCAGGCATTGCTACATTGATAACCCCTTTTTTGTTCCTATCTCTCCCTCCCTGGACATACCTGGTCAATCACCAAATACACTGCATTTACTTCCTAAATTATGCCCCAGTCTGCTCTGTATTTCTAAACAGCTTAGTTACCACCACCTTTGTTTTAACCATTCCAATATTTGCCTTGATTTCTTAGTCTTTTAATTGACGTTTCTTTCTCCTTTCTCTGCAGTGTTATCAAAATTAAATCAAATTTGATCATATCACTTTCTTGAATATCTTTTTATGATTTCTAATTATATCTAAATGCCAAGTAAAACTCCTACGTTTGGTTTATAAAGCACTTATGGTCTGTTCTCAGACTTCCTATCCAGTCCAATCTCATGTTAAACTCCCCCTCATAAGCTATGCTGCTACTAACACAATGGGCATCTTTTAATTTGCCAAGAAGGACACACACACTCTCCTGACCCCAAGACTTCACAAATGCAATGTCACTTTCTCAGAGAATCTATCTGTGGTTGATGACACTAGGTTAGGTTTTCTACTACAAATTTCTTAATTGTTTCTTTCATTTTCCATCTTTGCCTCATTTGTAATCACTGATACAATGTATTTATTCCCCTCTAGAGTTTGAAGTCCACAAGCACATGAACTATATGTAGTTTTTTTTCATTGATTGATTACTATATCTAAATAAATATATGAGGATGGATGAATGGATAAACATTATTATAGTGAATGCTGCCAATAAAGGCAAACTGCCCTTCCTAATTGGCATTTTTCTGTATCAAAATATCTCTTCCATTTTTTTCAGAGCCATGTTAGCAAGTTGGTCAGCAGACTTCCAGCAAACTCTATCTTTCTATCTACCCAAAAGACTGCTATATTGTTCAGAAGAAGAAGTACTAAAAATGTGAACAGCCTAATTTAGACTACCCTTAGTATAGTTAAAGAGGAAAAGTATTTTCAGATGAGGCAAAGGAGAAAATTCCTGTAGCATTAATCTGAATTTTAATAAAGATCCAGATATGAACTAGGAGTTAGAGTGGGGGATATAAAATAGAATATCATAACCTGATATGGGCAAGAGCATTTGGGGAACCAAAGTTGGGACTGAATAACGCAACAAGAGAGAGTTTAGGATTGTTTTTGTTTGTATTGATAACCACACACCACGACTCTGTTGGCATTTTACCATTTTTCTAAAGGTCAAGATAGAGAGGGAATACTAAAGCACCAAGACATTACAGGAAGGCACATTTTGGGCTTCCGACAGCACATACCTCCTTCCTATTTTTATAATTACTTTTAGCAAATTTTTTAGTTTGGAATTCTAATATCTTATTTTCATTTTGTTTTGTTACTTAATGTTGTTAAATTATATCTTAACTTTCCAAATAGACTCTAAATTCCTTTAAAACATTTTCTCCCATTCTTCAAGTTATAAAAATAATAGGAGATTCACAAGCCTGCTGAAATGTTTGTATTTAATTTAATAACTGAAGAGTGCTCAGTGCAAGACACAAAAATCAGTTATTTCAAACAGAAATAATTATTACCAGGTATCAGATACTTATAAAAATTAATGTCAGGTATTAGATACTTATAAAAGGATTGGAGGGGCCTCATGGGAATTAATACCAGGTATTAGATACTTAGAAAATTACCAGAAGATCCTCAGGGGCGACCACTGGACCACCGAGTTGAGGTGACACCACTTAGAAGGCGAGAGCTGGTGGTCAGGGGGGTGCTGTTGCTCCGTCTCTGTTGCCCCACAGCCTGGCTTTCATGCCCACCAAGCAGGAGAATGGATACTCACATGCAGAGCCCAGCTGCTTTCACCATATGTAAACACTCACAAATTATGATCTCACTGCTAACTTCAACAATGACAAAAGCTGCCTCTGACTTACTTTTGCCTTCAAATCTCACGTGAATGCACTTTCTTGATGCATCAGTTTTGGACAGTGAATCGTAACCGAATGGAATCTGAAAAACGCCGTTTTTAACTTTCCAACGTTTTGACTTGCAATAGAACAGAACTGAAATTGAGCAAGCCAGTTCACAACCCTCTCTCTCTTTCTGCACCCTTTCCTCCATATTGATCATGTTTTCTCATCCAACAGGTTTAGCTTCCTTGAAACAAATCAAGGTCAAGGGAATTAGAAGACAAGCCACAGATTGGGAGAAAATATTTTCAAAAGGCATATCTGATAAAGAACTGTTATCCAAAATGCACAAAGAACTCTTAAAACCAACAATAAAAAAATGAACAACTAGATTTAAAAATGAGCAAAAGATCTGATGAGACACCTCCCCAAAGACAATATGCAGATGTCAGATAAGCATATTAAGCATATAAAACTACATGTGCTCAAAATCATACATCATTAGGAAATTGCAAATTAAGACAAGTAAATATCACTACACACTGAAAAGAATGGCCAAAATCTGCAACACTGACAACACCAAATGCTGGCTAGGATGTAGAGCAACAGGAACTTTCATTCATTGCTAATGGTAATGCAAAATGGTACAGCCACTTTGGAAGACGGTTTGTGCTTCCTTACAAAACTAAATATACTCTTAACATGTGATTGCACTTCTTGGTGTACACCAAAAGGAGATGAAAACTTATGTCCACACAAAAACCTGCACACGAATTTTTATACCAGCTTTATTCATAATTGCCAAAATCTGGAAGCAATCAGGATGTCCTTCAGTAGGTGAATGGATAAATAAACTGTGATACGTGCAGACAATGGAATACTATTCAGCACTAAAAAGAAATGAGCTATCAAGCCATGAAAACAAATGGAGGAAACTTACAGGCACATTACTAAGTGAAAGAAGTCAATCTGAGAAGGCTACCTATTGTATGATTCCAACTATATGATCTGAAAAAGCAAAACTATGGAGACAATAAAAAGGTAAGTGCTTGCCAGGAGTGGGGCAGGGGGTGGGGGTGGGGCATGAATAGGGGGAACTGAATTTTTAGGGCAGTGCAAATACTCTATATGATATTATAATGGTGGATACATGTCATTATACTCTTGTCAAACCCATAGAACGTACAACACCAAGAGTGAACCCTAATGTAAACTATGGACTTTGAGTGATAGTGATGTGTCAATGTAGCTTCATCAAACTTAACAAATGTAACATTTTGGTAGGGGTTGTTGATAGTAGGGAAGGCTGTGGGTGGGTGGGGGCAAGAGATATATGGGAACTCTGTATTTCCACTCGATTTTACTCTGAACCTCAAATTGCTCTAAAAAATAAAGTCTATTAATTAAAAAATGGGGGGGGCAGTGAAAAGAACACTAAGCATGAGTCTGATGATTAAATAACTAGAGGGTTTATCTTCAGGACGGCAATTAAAGATGGTAGAATTCAATAAATTTTCATTGAATGTAATCATGTTGAACATGATTCTTTGTTGAACAAAGAAGACACAATCTACATCTAAACATAGGTTGGGAAGAGTATTAAAATGAAACATCATCTATCCTCTACTTTTGTTATGGACTTTATTGTTGGTCTATTCAAAATCATGCCAACACCCTCTTATCTTATCTGAGTATCCATCTTACTATTGATTGCTTGGTCAAAATAATGGTTGTGAGTTTAGGAATCAACATCATTTTCTAGGATGTAACAATGAGTTAATATAATTACAGACAAATTATATCTCAATCTTTCTCTCTAGAAAATGTAATAATGCATAATTAAGTATAGATATGCCATTACGTTTTCTTTATTTGTATTGCAATCTTGATATTAACATGAAAGGTATATAATTGTATTGAAGAATTATAAAGAACAGCTTTGGTAAGATACAGTAATATTTGATTTTTTGGGGGCTGTGGTTTAGGTTTGATCTGTGCTGCTCATTTGCCTTGTTGAAATGAACAGGTTTTAAGTGGGAGTTTCTTTTCTTTGCATTTAAAGCAACTTGGTTATTGGAAAATATTCTGTTTATGTGAGCCAACCGACTTTGTTAAAAGCCAAAGAAAATTTACACATGGTTTGTATATGGATTTAAATGATTAAGGTAAAGAAAGAGTAAAAATAAAATTTTGCTATAGAGGAGTTAAATTACAACACTTACACATAGATTGAAGAGTCTGGTGCTCCCTCTAATCTGTTAATGTGATTCCCAATTCATGATCAATATGCTTGCTTGTATTTGACAATGTACTAACACAATATTGATATTATGTATAGATATCTGTATTGTTTTAAGGTCCAGTAGGAGACATTCACAGCAAGTATCATTTGTAATGAGTAATGTTAAAACAGCCTAAATCCTTCATTTGGGAGTAGCATCCATTTGAGATCAGATCTTGTACTGTATAAATGTTTGCTTCTATTTTGCTTTAATCTCAATGTTTCATTGTTATTTGAATTTAGCTGCACCAGATCAATTCCTTTTATCCTATTTGATCTAAGTGGAGAGCTACCTATTCATTCATAGACCTTAATTGAGAGTCTAGAAAGTATCTTTCAATATTTTCTTCCCTGCTTCCAACTCTATTTTCAGTGTATAGTTTCCTTGTTACAAAAATACATCAAGACTTGAAACAATAAAAGGGAATTGATAAAGCACCTAAATAAATCACAAAGTTGACATTTCTTCATTGATTTTAAGGATTGTCTTTTGCCATTGTTAGCTGTTGTAATGATGGACCATGTCACGGGTAGAAGATTAAACTACGAGTGGTTATTTTTCACCAAAAATTTGATGAGAAATTAGACAATCAAGATCTAGTAATTTTTTAAAAATAGTTCATCTGAATTTAGAGGAATCTCCAAATTGCCAGTGAGTATTAAGTAAGGGGGACTATAAGAATATATTTGAGAAAATACTAGAACTTTATGGTTCTGAGGGGTGTAAAATGCTGCTCTGGAATTTTCAACAAGAGAGGCATCGTTCAAGAGGTGAATTTATAGCTATAAATAAAGTAGTCTTTCCCATAAGTTTTTCTTAACTCCTATGTGCACAGTGCCACCAGCAGGAAAGATATGAACTATCAAATAATAATGCATTTAAAATTCAAAGGGAAACCAGAGGCTTCAAATAACCTTGGAGAGTATTATAAGAATCATTCTCCTCTGTGGCATGTCTTTGAGCCATTCTAATCTTGACTCCTAACATTCACAAGAGTTTAAATAATTTTATTCTGCTTTTTCTCTAATCTGGAACAACAATTCTTCAACTGTGTATTCTATGGTAATATTCAAATGTTTTCAACATGACTCATAGTAAGACTTTCTTTTTTTTATTGTGACCCAGAACATATATATATGCACCTATATACAGATGGAAATAAAATTCCAGAAAACAATATTTAAGCTTACTACATGCAATATAATTTTATATTTCATTTTTCTATTCTATTCTATTTCATATTTCTCTGCTTTCCCATGGAATAATCTCCATCGCTACTCCATTCTCACATAGTAAGTTCTATGAAGGCCTTGTTTACCTACAAATGTACCCATATAAATATCTGGGCCTCAGTCAGCGCCAAGTCCACACTTAATTAAAATGCATTGAATAAATGCATGAACCTTCCCAGCTTCTCAAGATGAGTACCAAAATTCTGCCCATAAAAATCATTTCTTTGAATTTTGAAGTACTTTGAGAAAATAACTTAAAATCTTAAGAAATGTGTGATAAAAGTAAAGATGTGGGCATTTGTAAGCAAGGCTCTTTGGGAATGGAACTCAGTGGAGGACTAGAAAGAGAAGTGGCACAAGAAGTCAAAAACTCTGAAAGACGTATGACGTACTAACAAATAATACACTTACCAGTCTGCTTTTTCCTTCTGCATGGTGGCTATCATTGTCTTTATGTTTGCTAAGAGGAAGACTTCTCCAGACAGTCAAGAATTATACCATGGAGGTAGCTTTGATGCTTCCAATGTCTGTTAACCTGAAAAGACATTGATAACAGTTCACAGAATATAACCATGAGGAAAATGGTTTTCCTATTTTAATTGACTCAAGTCTAGCCAAACATACCTGATTTATACTTATATTTTAGCTAAACCTTTTATGACCTTAACATTTTTAATAGTGTTTTTCATTCATAGATATTTAACACTAAACTCTTATTGTTGTGTGTGTGTATATATGTATACATATATGTGTGTGTACATATGTATGAATATAGATGGGTATATGTGTATTTCAACAAGAGAAGCATCATATATATATTTTAAAATGCCATATCTGTATATATATACATATATATGTATTTAATAATTTAATAGGTAAAAATACTTTTAAAAAAAAGTTGTATCAATAATTTTTTCCTTTCACACTAAATTACATTTTCTAACAAATTATAACATTTTAAAGTGCAATATAGTTCATGCAGGACATAAATACTGTGTATTAAATGTTAGACCTTTAAAAAGCTGTCCCAAGGGACTAGTTACAGATACTTACCACAAGGGGGCTCAGTAAGGGAGGGAAAGGAAGGAACCAGAGCATAATATTTTAAAAAGAAGAAATATGAAAATACCATTTCATAGTTTAAAGATCCTCTCCCTCTTTCTGCAAAATAAGAATTAAAAAGTGAAGGTTTCTGAGAGGAGCTGCTGAGAGCACGGCTTTATCATGCAGGCTACTTACACTACATTGCAGGGAAATTCAGTTGACATTACTTGGGTATTCAGAGGGGTAATTTGTAAAGCCAATGCAAAAGACGAGTAAACTCGTATATATACTTAAGATTTTATAGATTCAGGCACACTTTTATAAACTCAAATAAAGTTCAAGATCTTCCTGAAATGGAATGGGTATAATCAGTCTTCTTTAATTCCTCCTCCTCTTTTCTTTTTCTTCCTTGTCCTTTTCTTCTGATTCTTCCTCTTTTTGTTATTCTCCTCCTTCTCCTCCTCTCCTTCTCCTTCTCACCTCCTTTTTTTAATATAAAAATGATGTTTTTCATTGTATAATGTAAAGGTCAGACGCCCTGGAATCAGGCAGATTTCAGTTTGAATTTTCACTTTTTATGGAACTTTGGGCAAATTACTTAATGTTTATAAGCATGAGTTTCCTTATCTGTAAATTTCGGAAACACATCCTGGAGGATTGTGAGAGCTTCACATAATATTTGTAAAACGTCCACCACAGTAACTGGAAATATTAACTCTCAATAAATAGTAGATATTTGTATTATGGTTAGGAGAGTTTTAATGATTTTATGAATGTGAAATTGTGTAATCTAACATTTGTCATCCAAGTTTTCTTAATATTCAGAAGCACACTGTCCTTCACAGGTCTATTTGACTGATGTGTAACCCTGTAAACCTTTCAGTATAAGATTGAAAAATTACAGGTATATACTGCTGAAAGTTCAAGTATGGAGGAGCATCAGAGGACAGAATTCCTACACATTTGAAGATTTCAGAAATGAAATTTCTTGTTGGAAAGGAAGAAAAAATTAAGGAAGACTCAATTTATTTTACAAAATAAGGCACTAAGTACTGAATAAAAATCAAAATATATAGGACTGGGAAACATTCTGTAGGATACTATAATGGGGGATACATGATATTATGAATTAGTCAAAACCCAGAAAACTGTACAACACAAAGAGTGAAGCCTAATGTAAACCATAGACTTCAGTTAATAATGATAATAACTATTGATATTTGTTCATCCATGGTAACAAATGTAGCACACCAAAGCAAGATGTTGATAGCAGGGGAAACTGTGGGCAGGGATGAAGGACTCAGAGCATATGGGAGCTCGCTGAACTTTCTGCTCAATATTTCTATAAACCTAAAACTGCTCTAAAAAATAAACCCTATTAATTAATTTAAAAAATCATCAATACATATACCAGCTCACACAGAGACTGTCTAGTGCCTTTATTTGTTGAGGACAGGCATTTATTTCTTCATGCAGAGCATTAAGGTAAAATTCAGACTGTGAGATTTAAATTACAATTTTATTTATTTGTTATTTAACATCTATCCATGTCTTTCCACTTATGCTTGAATGAGAATTGAGAAAATTTAAGATTTTTTTGCAGACAGCCTAATGTTTAAATTATTACTTGTAATAAAATAGCAATTCTAGTATTGACCTATTTATTGGGCCCTGTCTCTGTTCCAGACACTATGATAAGTACTTTACAAGCATCATTTTCCTAATTTCTAAGGAAGAAATAATTATCAAGAAAGTCTTCTACTCTGAGTGATATTTATGTACTATTATAACTTAAAGAACTACGAAAACAGGATGCAATGAATTATTTTAACTTCATTTAATAACCAATCATTTAATAATAGTCATTTTGGGTTCTGTGTGTTAGTATGTGTTTACAGGGTAATGATTAGGATATAGCTGTACTAAATATCCATTCCATTAGACATATTCATAATATTCACTGATACATTTTATTATACACTGGTAAATCAGAGTTTCAACGCAAAAATTCACAAGAGACTACCAGTACTGTCATTATTTCTGAAATTAGAATAACATATATAGTGAAAAGTATTAAATATGTTTCTGTTTCATTTTAAATCTCTTTGTTATAGAGCATACTTATCTTATTATTGTAAGAATATTAAATTGCAAACACCAGGGGACTTGGTGAAACTATACCTTGGAATATCAGCCTAGAAAAAAATTCCATACTTGTTAAAAATTAGTAATATCTATGTGAAAAAATACTTTATTTGAAAGTACACAAATATGCCACTGTAAGTTTGGATCTTTAAAACATTCAAAAAAATCATAAAGTTATGTATGTCAAGAACAATCAATGACTTAATTCAAACCTATCATTGGAGATATAAAGAAAATGAGAACTAGACAAGTCAAGTGGTATTTCAAAGATTTACCTGGCCATAAATGGTCACTGTAACAAAATCAAGGAACAGAACAAGATAATTGGTTCTGATTAATAACAAACTAACAAAAGCAAAACAAACAAATCAAAAAAGCCTTCTCTATTATTTTTTCTTTTCTCAGACATCTTGTGACTCATCTTTCAAATTTCCATTTTAGGAGTGTAGTTACATCTCAAATAAATAATAGCATTGCAGTTGGTAGGTGCTAGATTCATAATAAATTGCTGCTGTGTATCCGTATTAAGCTCTGTTCTTTGGCATTCCATGATTATTCCGTTTCTGTACTCCACATCACTTTATAGGGTATTTAAAAAAATGTATCTATCAACTCAATTCTGTTTTTGGGCCCCATCCTCTGCTAATGCATCACTTGCGTGACCTACTGTGATCTTATATAACCTTATATCTTCAACTCAAATGTCTCAGTCAATTAGAAAATTGAAATACAGAACCTCACTTTATAAAGTAACAACTTGTCTAACAGAAGGAAACTACTGAATAGGCCAAAATAGTGATTTACCAAAACAAGTACTTTTTTAGTTAAAAGTTATTTGAGATCAAAAAGCTCAAATACCTTGAAATAGCTTATCAGAAACCTTGATAATATAAAGTATTGCTATTTTTGTTCAATAAGAATATTTGTAATTAATTTTCTCATCTTGAAAAGGTCAGTGTATTTTGTCCTCTTTAGTACTGGTAAAGCTGTATGGCTAAACTTAGCCCAAGGATTTACACAACACTGGTTCACCTATTTAATCATAACCAGAGCAGCTGGGGCAGAGGAAAAGGCTTGCCTGAGCATGCCTACTTACTGTCCAGTGGGGGAAATCAAGGGCCAGTCTGATCCTTTCTTAGAATCCATGAAACAAAGAGGGAGAGAGAGAAGAGAGAGACGCTATCAACTATGTTGTCTCCATTTCACACTGTTCAATACAGTTCTGTATTCCCCAATTCATGTGGCTTAGGGAATGTTCTTCTCTGCTCAATTCAGCAATCAGATAAATCACTCCTCTCCCCAAGGGAGGGAGCAAATGAGGGAATGAAAAACTGGGCATGAAGTGATAACTCCCAAAGTCTTCCTCCAGGGCCAGAAAGAGCCTATAATAGGCAAAGAATAGAGTCTCCTATCAAACATACTCCTAGTTTCATTTAATATATTTTCTGCAATAATTACAGTTATTTGCCAAATATCTGCAAAAAACAAGAAGTAAGTTTTAATTAAATTGTTCCAGTTAGGTGAAAAGGTTTCTGAATAGGAGCATTCCCTCATCTCTTACTTTTCTGATTCATCATTCTCAAGAATATCTTGCAGAAATAGATTAATGGAGAATAGTACGTTTGTCACAAATATGATTCTGTGGGTATTTTCTAAAAATGATTGACTTCTGATCAACTGACATCACATGGCAATCTTATTGGGCTGCTATTGGGTGCATCTCAAAACAGGGTCTACAAGATTTTTCACAATGCCTCTTTGTCTATAATCAACTAGTCACATCTTCACATGATTTTAAACCAAATAAGGTGGGCTTTTTAAGGAATCACAGAATTGGTCTAATTAGGTTTCCTGACATTTTCTGAAGTTTTGGAACCTGTGGCAGGTGAAATTGCTACTCCAATGGATTTCACAACTTTCAACAGAGCAAATTGGAAAAAAAATTCTGTAGACTAGGATAACAGAGGGTTATTAGTTAAAAATCAAACCAAAGAAGCAAACTAGAGTAAAAAAGCTGCATAAAATAGAACATTTTTTTATTTCAAAAATGTTTTAGAAATAGACACGATGCCAAGCAATAAAAGCAGAAATGGAAGTAACCTGAACAAATGAATAAGGCTTATCCTGATGATGTAAAGAAACTGTACTTTATGATTTCATTAGAAAATATCATGCAGGGAGTAAGGGGAGAGAAGAGAATTATGCTGGTAAATCTTTCTTCCAGGTTAATTAAATAGTGTATATGTTGCTGTTGTGTTTAGTTCCTTCTGGATTGAAAAGGTAAACATTGTCTATTTCTCTAATGTTCCAAGCAACCAAGACGCTGTACAAACAAGAAAATAACTGTTACATGTTAGATTATGAAACCTTTTCTCTATTCAAACTTATTTGAATTCACAGCTGTTTTAGAAGGAAACAGAACTACACCAAGAGATCAAGGTGTATATTTTCATATTTTTAAAAAGCTTAATATATTTCCAGTTCATAGATCCTATTTATTTGAGTTTCACTCCAATGATTATTTTCAATAGTGTTTACATACTCAATTTCCACTTTCCTCCTGTCTTTATGGTTAATTATAATGAATTTCAAATTTCAACTTCACCTAATTATTAAAAATTAAAATATACTGTGTATTCTAACATATGTGTATTTTTGAATTAAAAATGAATAAAACTTCTTTTAGTATTAGCACATATAACCAGCAAATAAAAATGTTCACGAATAACTTCAATTATAAGGAACTAAATTAAACTGTATTGTGTTCCCAAATAAATATTGTTTAAATTTCTAACAAGTAAAGCTATCTAGAATATGGAAAGTGGACAAAGTATAATTGAGAAGGCAAAAAGACAGCTGAAGTTGAAGGCTGTATATCAAACACATTTCCCTGAATGTCCTTGTGTCCAGTTGGATCGCGACAAAGAAAATATTTGTAATCCCAGTGCTTAACAGCAGGCCTGGCACATAGATGGTACAAAAAAAAATTTGTTCAATAAAAGTTGTTGAATTAATTTCTATTTTTGTTTTATCAGAAAGATAACCAAATTTATAAATACAGATAACAATTTGTCTTCTTGATACTAATAGATATACTATGCATAGGCATTAAGATTACGTGTTAAAATTTTATAAATTAAGCTCATGGACTTGAAATTTAAGTTTTCAGATTATATTATTATACACAAGTAAATGAAAATGTTATAATCATAAAATTTGGAATCTAGAGAACACGATAAAAATTTTTCCTTATGAAATGTAGTTTTTCAACTGTTCATGGGATGAAATTTTCTCAAAAATAAAAAAAAAGGACTATGAGCTTTATCAAGGTTGTCCATCTCTAGAATTGTTATGATTTTAAATAAATTACAAGACATATTTTTTCACAATATCATTTGCTATGGACTCTATAAGAAAAGAAATTTTATCACATGTATTACATTCTAATGTGATTAATAACTCTTATGTGTATGTCACATACATGTAGTATGAAACTAGACTTCTTCAAGCATAAAAAGGCTATGTAATTTGAAACTAAAATATACAAACTAAAAACAGGAAGTGATTAATTTTTTGCCTAAAAAATATGGAGGAAAAGTCTGTCTGTAAGGAATCATATATTTCTCAGGTTCTCGATTTCCAGTTTTTAAAATTCTTAATTTCTAAGACTTGTTAACCACTAAGAATGCTTTGTGCTTATCAATTACTAAAAGTAGGGATGTCACACAAGAGAAAAGTGAAATGAGTAAGTTCTGGTCCCAAACATATCATTTTGCCATTCTTCCACTACATTCAGGAACACATCATTTCCATCCAGTAAGACGTTTCTACTTGGAGTTATCCTTTTACTGTACAGGGTTACTAATTTCTCAGTAATGGTGCATCTCCTACTCGTCATTGAAATAGAGCCTTCCATGTTGCTTGCTAGGTGGAAATACTGTTTACATATTCAATTTACACTTTCCTACTGTCTTTATGGTTAGTTATAAATAACTTCAAATTTCATTAACTCCAATTAATTATTAAAAATTTAAATACACTGTGTATTATAAGAGTGGTGAGATATTATAAGAGATAAGTGGAAATAGGTACTATTAGTCACCTCAAATAGATTAATACAGATAATGGGCTAGAGAGCTAATATTTGATATTTCCCTTGTATTAGTGCAACATTTAAAATGATAGGAATTTTCTTACCTATATACTTTATGATATGTAGTATAGTTTACGCTTGATAAGCAAATGAACAAATAAATGACCCAGAAGCCAAATGGATAGAATTCATGGATTACAGCAGGTCAGATGGAGGGAAAGTAGGGAAGGAAGGGAGGTTAGTTTCTAAACAGGTTGCTTTTTCTACACCGTATATTTAACCATATCACATCAGCAGGCCCCTGCATAATTCATATATGCATAGATATTTTTCTCAGCATGTTTTCATGTCAATGAAGGATATTAGATAATTTGATAGATAAAACCCTCTAGTGTCACCCCCATGATTATGTTACGTTGTATTACAAAAGAGAGATTATTTAGGTGAGCTTAATCTAATCACATAAGCCCTTAAAAACAAAGAACTTTTCTAGCCAGTGGTCAGAGAAGTTCAAATCACAAGAAAGACTCAAATGTGCCATTGATGCCTTGAAGATAGAAGGGACCATGTGGAAAACATGAGATGAAAATGAACTTGGAAGAGGATCCCAGGCCCTAGATTTAGTCGGTGAGACCTTAAGCAGAGAACCCAGTCATGCTACACCAGGCTTCAGACCTACCAAAACTGGAAGAGAAGAGATTTGTGTTGCTTAAAGCTGCTGCAATTGTGGCGATATGTTAGGCAGCCATAGAAAACTAATACGATAATGTTGACCCACTCCTCTTCTTCACGGTAAAAACAGAAATACATCAAATTTGGAATTGAAACTTTTAGGAGTGCTACAAAAAAAATAACTTCATGTTTAGATAGACATGGCCTGAAATGTACCCCGCCCCCAATATCTTTAATGACAATTTTCAAGAATAAGACATAATTTGATGCCTGAGCCTTTATGAAGCCTGCATACATTTTCTCCTAGTCTCCAATCATATTATTCAAAATCATCAGATCATAGGTAACATTGGTTTTGATGGTAAATATCTGAGGTAGTATCTAAAATTAAATTACCGAGTGACAGAAACACCATAGCCATTTGTCAGGGAATCACATATTAATCAATTTTCAAATCAATGCATTTTACCTCCTCAGTAATCATGAAATGCAAACTAAAAATATAAAATAACACTTACCCACAAGACTGGCAAAAATTTGAATTTGAAAATACAAAGCATTGCTGAAGGTATGGAGCACCAGAACTACTCACACTCTCTTGAGGCATATGAGACTTCAGAATGAATTTGAGATTTCCTAACAATATCGAACATGGCCTACTCTGAGACAGATAAATTCCACTTCTGGGTTTAAATCCCAGAGAAACTCTTGAATACATATACAAGGAGACAAAAGATTGTTGGTAGGAGACTTGAGCTTTGTTTGAAATGGCAAAACAAAACAAACCAAACAGAAAAACCTAAATTCCCATTAAAGAATCGATAAATAAATTATGTAGTATCCATATATTCAGTATACTCCAGATGAATGAAAATGAAGTGAAACCACAAACACTAATACAATTTGAATAAGATGAGTGTTCACAGTGAATTTACAAAGTATAATTCTACAAGTTCAAAACAGGCAAAAGTAAACATGGAAAAACAAGGGAAGGATAGGAAAACTCAGGATAGTAGATATCTTAAGTTGTGAGAATGTCACACCCATTTATCATGTAATTCTTATGATCCATTTTTAAATTTGCTGTTGGTTTGTAAACTATATCTATTTTATTCTTAGTGCTGGGTTTACAACAAGCATCTTTATCACACCTTGCTTTGAAAAAATATAATGCCCTAGAGTATATTTCTATATATCACTCTCTACATATATATCCATATCTATATATGGATATTTCTAACTGGTATCATTTCCCTTCTTCTTGAAGAAGTTCCTTTAACACTTAATGCAGTTGTAGGGTTTTCTGGTGAAAAATTTTCTCAGCTTTTAGTTCTCTTAACATGTCTTCATTTCATCTTTTTTTCTTTTTTGAGGAAGATTGGCCCTGCACTAACATCTGTTGCCAATCTTCCTCCTTTTTCTTTTTTCTCCCCAAAGCCGCAGTACATAGTTATACATCATAATTGTAGAGTTGTAGCTCTTCTAATGGGACACCACCTCAGCATGGCTTAATGAGCAGTGAGTAGGTCTGTGCCAAGGATCTGAACCAGCAAACCCCGGGCCGCTGAAGCAGAATGCGTGATCTTAACCGCTATGCCACCGGGTCAGCCCCTCATCTTCATTTTTGAAAGAGACTTTTTGCTGGAAAAATATTCTAAGTTGGCAGATTTTTTTTTCTTTTTTCTTCCTCTAGTAGCCTTTTAAAAAATTCTGTACTATTGTGTTTTGGCTTCCATAGTTTTGGATGAGAAGTCTGCAATAATCCATTACTTACAATTTATCTCCAAGAAAAGTCCAGGACCAAATGGCTTAACTGCTCAATTCTTCCAACTTTCAAGTCATCTTACACAAAAACTTCTAAAGAATAGAAAAAAAATGAAAAAGTCCCCTACTCTTCTTATGAATTAACATAATCTTGATATCAAAACATGAAAAAGCATTCTGAGGAAGTAAGATTACAGATCAATTTATCTCAGATACATAAATGCAAATTAGTAAATTGTATCTAGTGATATAAAAAAAAAGGATAATATACCACAACCAAGTTGGTTTTATTCCAAGAATGAGATGGTAGTTCAACCTTTGAACATCAATAATGAGATTCACAACAATATCAGAATAAAAGAAGAAAAATCATTTTGAGAAATTCATAAAAAGTATTTGACAGCATTTAACAGCTATAATAAAAAAAAATTAGCAACTAGGAATTAAATGAAACTTCCATAATTATTTGTAAGCTGATGAAGTTTCTACAAAATTCTACCTTGCACATTATATTTAGTTGTCAACTATTAAAAACTCTCCTTCTGAGATCAGAAATAAGCCAAGGATTCCAAATGTTAACATTTTTGGCTATCATGATAGAGGTCTTGGCAAGCAAAACAAGTCCAAATAAAAAGTACAAAAATTGGAAGTGAAAGGGAAAGCAAACTTCATTTTTCACAAGTAACAAAACTGTGTATGTAAGACATAAAAATATATCTGTAACCATCCATTTAGAATTAGCGAATGAATTATCAAGGTTGATGAACAAAACGTAAAAACACAAAAATCAATTGCATCTCTATAAAACATTGATGAATTATAGAAAATTAAATTTTGTAAACGGTATTATTTAACATCTAAGATATCAAGTACTTGGAAATAAATCTATAGAAATGTGTGCAAGAATAGAAGATCTATAGAAGTGATGGACTTACCTTGTTCATAAAGTGGAAAAATAAATATTGTATAGATGACAATGTCCACAAACTGATTTCAATTTTTTTTGTGGAAATTGACAAGCTGTGTCTAAAATTTATACAGAACTGCATTTGGTCAAATTAGGCTAAATAAAGTTGAAAATATAAAGGCAGTAATATCACCAGATGTCAATACTCATTTAAAGTGTTGGTACAAGCATGAATAAATATACTCGTGAAATAGAGTGTGACAACAGATCCACACATAGACAGACAGTCATGTAACTTATGATTGCATTGGTGCTCAGCATGGAAGTGATTACTTTTTAAAAATGGTGTCAGATCAACTGGATAGTCACATGGAAAAGTAATCCTGAAACAATTATTTCCTATAATAGAGAGAAAGTTAATTATATAGCCAAATATGATTTCCAAGGTGGATTATATATCTAAATTTGAAATGTAAAACAATTAGAATAAAATATAGGAGAAAATCGTCATGATCTTTTAGTAGGTAAAGATTTTTTTAAAGGACACAAACTTGCTAACCCTGACGCATTAATATAAAGACTTGAATTCATGAAAAGACAGTATTAGGGTTAACATCTCTAGTGATGCCATATGGATATTATGTACCTCCTGATGCGAATGTGATGAAAGGGCACTTCACTTCTGTGGTATTCTTTCCAAAAAAAACATAACATCATAATAACAATGAGGAAAACATCAGACAAACCCAGTTTGACAGACATTCTAGAAAACACTTAGCCAGTACTCAAAACTGTCAAGGTATGAAAAGCAAGGAAAGACTAAGTGTCACAGACCTAAGGAAACTAAGGAGGCATGACAACTAAACATGATATGGTACCCTGGATTGGATCCCAGAGTAGAAACAGGACAGTAATGGAAAAAACTAGTGAAGTCCAAATAAAGTCTGAAGCTTAGTTAATAACAGTAATAATAATGTTTCTTAGTTTTGACAAATATACCACACAAATATGATGATTAGGAAAACTAAAACTTAGAGAGCAGTATATGAGAACTCTCTGTACTGTCTCTACAACTTTCCCGTAAATTGAATTTTTCCAAAATAAAAAGCTCATTACAAAAATAAGAAAATGTTATTAGAGTTAAAATGAAGCCAAAGAAGGGAAGGTATTTTCAATAGATACATGTAACAAAGGATTTGTATTCTGAATATATAAAAACTCTCAGAAATTAAAAAGCAAAAGGTAGAAACCTAGTAAAAATCAGGCAATAGAACAAATATGCATTCCAATAAAAGGGTATTAAAATCTAAAATAAACATATGAAAATATATTGAGATTAATAAGTAAATTCATTAGGTAATTGCAAATTAAAATCACCAATGGACCTTTGCTTATACTCCAGAAGGGCCAAATAAAAATGTGTTAGTGAGAAATGGCCCAGCAGTTGATACCCTCCTACATGGCTGTAGGAATTTAAATTGGTACAACCATTTTAGAAAACTCTGTATCTACAAAAGTTGAATAAACACATAATCTACACCTCAGGAATTTCTCTCCTATATATAAAACTAAGAGAAATGAGTACATTTTGCACCAAAATACATGTACTAGCAGCACCATTTGTAGTAGGCAAAACCTGGAACAACCCATTATTTCACACACCACCAGGATGAATTTGTTTAAATTGTGTTATACCCGTATAATGTATTACCATGATGAATTGAAAATGAGTGACCTATAACTACATGCCACAACTTAGATGGATATCACAAATATAAAGTTAAGTAAAATAAACCAGACACAAAAAGAATGTCTATTACAATTTCATTTATATAATGTTCATAATTAGGCAAAGATATTTGTGGAGTTAGAATGCAGGAGAGTGCTTATCTTTGGGGGAAAGAGTTCAGTTATGTTCTGTTATTGTTTTGGCTGCTGCTTTTATGGGTGTGTTCACTTAGTGCAAATTTGTCAAGCTATACATTTATAATTTGTGCGATTTTCTTTATGTATGCTATATTCAATAAAATGTTTCAGAAAAATTGCATTTTTCTAATAATCGATCTTTCCTTTCCTTACCTAAGAAGCAAATCAATGAACTATTGGGCATATTTCAAATACACATAGAATATGGCTTATAGAATATGATGCCATATTTTCCATAGCTGAATGAATTTAAAGAGAATATTCACTAACTGTTATCTTTTGGGTTAAACAACTTACCTTTTTGAGAGTGACCCTTTCATCCACTAGCATGAATTAGAGCAAATAGCTCTACTGAAAATTTCCCCATAATTTTGGAGTCCATAGTTAATATAGATATCCAGAAAACCCTAACATAATCTCTGCCGTTTTTAACATTCTTCAATGTAGACTAGGATTTTCAAATTTAGTAGAAATCAGAACATTGAAAGAAAATGACAGGATGTGAAATTTTACCTTCCAGGAAAGCCATCATCAAGGATTATACAACTATTTCAAAAATATTTACAAATAATGCCATAGATTGTACTAGGAAAACTAAATAATTATAATACATAAACCATGTATTTTAAATTTGAGACAATTTTAAATTAAAATGATATGAAGATATAATAAATGTTCATGTATGCCAGAATTGGTCTGAGGTGAAATGTGGTTTGAAATCTGCTAAATATAAAATATCAGACTTTGAAGTCAGGCAAAGTAGGGACAGAAATCAGACTCCTTTATTTTTTTATTTGTGAGGAAGATTAGCCCTGAGCTAATATCTGATGCCAATCCTCCTCTTTTTGCTGAGGAAGATTGGCCCTGGGCTAACATCCGTGCCCAACTTCCTCTACCTTTATACGGGACGCTGCCACAGCATGGCTTGATAAGCAGTGCGTATGTCCGCACCCGGGATCCGAACCTGCAAACCCTGGGCTGCCAAAGTGGAGTGTGTGAATGCTAACCTCTACACCACCGGCCAGCCCCCCAAGACTCTTTTATTTATGAGCTGTGAGACCTTGAAGATTTCCCTAATCTCTCACAGATCCTCACTTTTCTTCATCCACAAAATTAGTACAATAATGACTATCTACTGGGTTCTTTAATTTATGAACATATTTTAAATGAACTAATAAGCACAAATAGCAATCACAGTGTGTAACATATAGAAACACTCTCAAGAAACATTAGTTTACTTCCTTCTGTACTGCTCATCATGATTTGCTACTAGGCTTTTTGGGAAATAGCCCACAGCCATGGATTCAATTATCCTCACAATGTAGCGAATGTTCTCCTGGGTTTTAATCCTCAACTAAAGGCCTCGTACTTCTCTGTTTATAAAAAACCTACTGAGTCTCACAATTTTATTGTTTTCTCCCTCTTCAAATTTTTCCTGCCCTTAGCTTATTAACAGTGATGGAGAAAAAAAATTAATGAACACAAAACAAGAAACTCTAGGTCATTTTAAGCTTATCATTTTGATTGTGTTGTTTACTTTTCATTTACTTCGTTTTACAAATTCTGCTACCTTTTCCTCCCAAAGCTCCTAAATCTACTCATTTCCTTCATTATAACTACTAACTTTGTCCAGATCCCAAGCACATTTTTAAAATTTTCATAGCAGTATCTTTTCACTTTATCCCTTGATTTCGATACCAAAATACCACATTAACATCAGCCACTTGTATGAATTCATTCGATCATATTTCTGACAATTATACCTCATATTTGTGAAGGCACCATGAACTCTCATAAAATTGAGAATAAGTGTACTTATAAATATTGTATACAGCGTAACCACAGTCTTCAATGTATAGATCCAAATAAATATGTAGCTTCTCTGATGATTATTCAGAAGCAACTGAAATAGTACACAAGATTAGCAGGATTAAACTGCTCCAAAGTTTGATCACAGTAGACAGTAACTTAAATAAATCAATATTTAAGTTATTTAAAAATATCTATTAAGCTTTCGTATGTGCCTGACAAGAGCTCTTGAATGTAACTCTAATACGTAGGACATAACACTTGGGGATTTTTTGGACTAAGATTGTTAAGAAATGGTGGTAGGCTGGAGACAGTTATAATTTTTATATTCATTTAAATTATAGTATCACAGAGCTCTGAAAAACAGTATCTCTAATCTTCCATAAAAGAAGAGTTGATAACAATGCTGAACAAATGCTGTTGGCGTAAGCCCCTGACAGGGTAGCTTTGATTAATGCTGTAGCTTTCCTAATGTGCTGCTGAAGAAGATACACAATCAGAAGCACAAGGAAGTAGGGCGAATGCCTGCCAGCAATGGAATGTTTACATGATTTACTTGCCACAGAAAAGCTCACTACAGGCATTACAGGAAAAGCTAACCATGAAACAACATTCTCTGACACTTTGTCCCTCTAGAATTCAGGGGAGAAATTCAGCTGCACTGAAATTAACCAAATGTTGCCCACTCTTTTGAAGACAGAATAAGCCTACTTCAAAGGAAAATCAGAGAAAACGGACTGCAATAGCTATTGTTTTGAATCTTCCTTCAGCAGTCTGGACCTTTATTCAGAAATGGTAGAGTAAAGATATAAAGGTACAGGAAAGTAGATAGATAGATAGATAGATAGATAGATAGATAGATAGATAGATAGATAGATAGATAAGATAGATGATGGATGGATGGATGGATGGATGGATGGATGGATGGATGGATGGACGGACGGACAGACAGATATAGGTAGATAGATATTTAGGCATAAAGGTAGATAGACAGACAGATGTAGCTACCTGACTATAATCTTTCCAATTTCTTAAGATAGAAGCTTTGATCATTATTTTCAGACATTAATTTTTTTCAAACATTTAATGCTATAAATATCTATCTAATGCCAGTTTTTACATCATTCCACAAATTTTGATATGCTTTGTGTTTAGTTTTGTTTATTTAAAAATGTTTTCTAGTGTCTCTTGTGAGTTTTTTATTTGACCTAAGGTTAATTATGAGGTCTGTTGATTAATTTAGAAATATTTGGATATTTTCCAGATACGTTTCTGTTACTTATTTCCTACTCAATTGTGTTTGGATCAAAAAACACACTTAAGGGGCAGGCTTGGTGGTGCAGTGGTTAAGTGCGTGCGCTCCGCTGCAGCGGCCCAGGGTTCGCAGGTTCCGATCCCAGGTATGTACCGACGCACCGCTTGTCAAGCCATGCTGTGGGAGGGTCCCATATGAAGTAGAGGAAGAGGGTCATGGATATTAGCCCAGGGCCAATCTTCCTCAGCAAAAAGAAGAGGATTGGCATTGGATGTTAGCTCAGGGCTAATCTGCCTCAAGAAAGAAAGAAACGAAACAAAGAAAGGAAGGAAGGAAGGAAGGGAGGGAGGGAGGGAGGGAGGGAGAGAGGAATGATAAAAAAACACACTTAAAAATTTTACTTAAAGAGAGGGAGAATTTAATTCCAGATGGACAATCAGAGAAGACAATGAATCAACATCTTCCCTGCATTGTATTAGTTATCTACTGCTGCATAACAATATTACCACAAATTTACAGCATAAAACAACACTCAGTTATTTTCTGTTTCTGCAGGTCAAGAGTCTTGGCACAGCTTAGGTGCACCACTGCAACGCTGCAATTCAAGTGTTAGCCTCGGCTTGGCAGTCTCATCAGAATGCTTGACTGGGGAAGGATCCACTGCCAAACTCATTCAGGTTGTTGGCAGAATTCATTTCACTGTGGCTTTAAGACTAAACGTTTTATTGTCCTGCTGGCTGTCAGCTAAAGGCCACCTTAAGCTCCAAAAGGCTACCTGTAGTTTCTTGCCACATGGGGTTCTTTAATATGTCTGATTGCTTCCTCAAAGCCAGCAAGAGAATGAGGGATTCCAGCAAGAGGACAGTACAATCTTATGTAATGTAATCACATAACCACACACATCACTCTTGCCGTGCTCTACTGGTTAGAAACAAGTCACAAGTCCCACTCACACTCAAGGGATAGGGTTACACAAGGGCAAGTACACCAGGAAGTGGGGATCATGGTAGCTATCCTGAGCCTTTCACACACACACACACACACACACACACACACACACACACCTTGTAACATAATTTCCAAGGGATCTCTTGATTTTTTTCTCAGTCTTTATTCTTTGTGTGTCATTTTAGAGACTTCTATTGCTATGTTATCAAGTTTAATGATTGTTTCTTTTGCTGTGCCTAACCTTCTGAGAGACACAGAGAGAGAGGAGACAGAAAGAGAGAGAGAGCTTCACAGTCGGTACTCAGCCAAAGACTTAATCAAGGAGTCACCTCTGTTGATCTATGTGGTGTCTGGAGCAGCTAAGGGCCCGGCCGATGCCACCTGCCAGCATGGAGAGACAGAAGACATGAAAATGTACATGTGCTGCTGTGGCACCTGGTGCCTTGCACCAACATACCAAGTAAAAAAGAAATATGGTGTCTCTTCATTTCCGCCTTCCAAGTCTCACACAAAATGTCTCTCGTAGCCCATGCTAATTCAGAACTGTGCAGAAAAGAAAATTCTGGAAATGAGGTTCTAGATTAGCTAAATTAACAGAATACACAGGCACTACGTTTACTTTTTACTAGAATCTTTATATTCTTAGCTTTTTACATGCAGGTCATTGATTTATCTCAAATTAATTTTTGTGTACAGGGTGAGTTGTGAGGCATGGCATTAGGTGGAGATTCATTTCTTTGTCATCTGGTCATCCATTTCCAGCACCATTTGTAGAAGGGATTATCATTTCATCTTTGCGTTACACTGGTGTTTTTATCAAGGATCACTTAACCATTTATGTGAGTCTTTATCTCTAAGTTCTTTCTTCTGTTTCATTAATCAATTTTTCTATCCTTAGGCCAATGACATTGTCATGATGTTTTTTTAGCATTATGATAAGTCTTGCAGTCAGATTAAGATCTCCAATTTGCTTTTCCTTTTGCAAAGCTATTATGGCTGTTCTAGGTCTTTTTCTTTTCCATATATATTTGGAATAAGCATGTCAGTTTCTAATTTAAAAATCCTGCTGGAATTTTAATCTAGATTGCATTGCATCTAAAGATCAACTGGGGAAGATTTTCCATCTTAATATTTAATTATGATATCCATGAATATAATGTATCTTTCTTCCCATTTAGTCTTCTTAAATTTCTCTCAAAAATGAGCTGCCAGTGTAGAGTTCTTGTACATAGCATATATTTATCACATGTATTTTATTGTTCTTATTTCCCAACTTCAATAACTGGTTTGTCTGTGTGTTTGCTATAACTATTTGTTTTATTCGACCTTAGCAATAGGTCACATGTTTCTGTCTTTTTACATGTCTAGCAAATTGTTACTGTGTCCTACTGTGTCCTGTGTCCTCTCCCACTGTGTATGAAAGAAATGAAGTAGCTAACTTCCACCAGTCAGTGTCCCCTCTTCTATATGTTGGGAAGTTAGCATAACTAAATAAAAACATTTTTTTGAGCTGGGCCAGAACTGTGTTCCAGTATTGGTAAAAGCCTACTCTCCATTAGTTTGTCTTTATTCCTCAAGCACGACCCTCCTTGGATTTTGACTGACAGCTTGGAGACTACATCCTCAGCACTGAAAATTCTATCATATGGATATTTCGAGATTGGCCTTCAGACCCTCTCTGGCACAGGTCCAGAATTTTCTGTTTTCTGCAGGTTTTCTCCTTCCAGCAGGAATTTGTCCCCTGGGTACCTAGTGATGGTGGAGATTCCCTTTGTCTTCTCAGCTTTTTATCACCTTCTTTCCTCTGAAACCCAGAATCCATCACATAGCCTATGGGGGAAACTGACCTCATATTTGGGACTCTTCCATTTTCTATTCAGTCGTACCAGCCAAACATGGCTGCCAGCCTCTGTTTCATTTTACTTAGAGGTGGAAGCCTACCTACCTGTCTCCACATCCTATAACTTCTTATCGATTTCATATTAAATCTGCCATATTACCACTTATTTTATATCTGTCCAATAGTGCTGTATTCCTTTTCCTTGGGTGTATTGCTTTCCTTTGATTCAGAAGTACTTAATTGGGGGTGATTTTGTGTCCCAACGCACATATGGCAATGTCTAGAGGCATTTTTGGTGTCTCATCTTGGGAGCAAACGTGCTATTGGCATCTATCGGATAGATGCCAAGAATGCTGTTGAACATCTTACAATGCACAGAACAGTGAACATAGAATTATTTGGCCCAAAATGCTAATAGAGTCAAGGCTGAAAAACTCTGCTTTAGTTTAATTGCTTGTACTATTCTGTTTCCCCTTGAAAGTTCCCTTGTATTTTTATGAGTCTTTTATAGATAAACCTAAGATTAATAATATACATCACTCACTTATTAAATTCTAATGTATAGCTATACCTTTACTGCTTTCTAGACAATAAAAGGACTTTGAAACACTTTACATCTATTTACTCCTTGTCACATTTTTGCAATTATTGTGTTTAATCTTAATCCTCCATATCAAATTCCACAAAGTATTAATATTTTTTAATACTGTAAATATTCATCTTTTTTACTCATGTATTTACCCTTCTGATTGTTCTGCATCACTTTCTGCACCTCTATACTTCCATCTGGATCATTTTTCTTCTGCCTGAAGAACACCATTTAATATTTCCTTTATTGTGTGTGTGTTGCTGCAGACTTCTTAAAGTTTTTCTTTGAAAACTTCTTAACTTGCCTTAATTATTGAAGAACATTTTTCTTTGGTAAAGAATTTTATATTGGCATTTGTTTCTTTCATTCATTTAAAGATATAATTCCATATTTTTATACCTTCCATTTTTCTTTTGACAGTTGCATTGTATCAGTATTAGAGCCACTCATCTAATGATAATGTTTATCTCTTTGTCTTTGGTTTTATGCAGCTTTGCTATGTTGTTCTTAGGCATGGTTTTCTTTTTATTTAACCTTTTTGGCTTTCTTAGTGTATCTTCAATCTCTGGCTTTATGTCTGTCATTAATTTTGGAAAATTCTCAGTTATTATCTCTTCAAATACACATTTCTCTCAGTCCCTCTCTCTTCTTTCTGAAATGAGCTAAAAATATGTTGAAACTCTTTTCTATATTCTGTACGTCTTTTTCCTTCCTTTCCGGCTTTTTATTCTTATATATATATGCTTCAAACTAGGTGTTATCTTGTGATCTCACTTCTAGTTCTCTAAATCTCTCTACTGCAAAATCCATCTATTGATTCCTAATTTCATCTACAGTATTTTTATATTTTCAGTGGTAAAATTGTCACTCGATTGTTCTTTTTCAAAAATTTTACATTGCCATTTAATTTATCGAATGTTAATCACAGTTATTTTAAAATCCATGTCTAACAACTCTCACATCTGTGTTTTTTGTGAGTTGGTTTCTAATATCATTTTCCTCTTGCTTTTCAATAATTTTGTCTTTTTGCATGCCTAGTAGCACTTTTTATTAATTGTAGACAGCTCAATAGGAAAACTTTGTAGAGAAAATTTAAGGTTCTTGTTAATGCTGCCTTTCCCTAGAGATAATTTTTTTCTGGTTTTAGCAGATGCTAGGCCAGGGGAAGATAACCCTAATCTAACAGGGATTAAACTGATGGGAAACTGGGCTTGTCTCTGTGGGGATGGTACCATCTGAATCAACATTGCTCCTGGCATTTAGTTCTCTGACTGTTCCAACTGAAACCTTGGGATCTCTATACAGGAGCCTCTTATTTGGCAGGCCACAAACTCCATTTATTCTCTGAGTCCCATGGGACATTCAGCTGCTCAGCCTCACAGACTCAGTCTTAAATTAAGTAGATGCCTTTAGGGGTAAATCAAAAGCAAATGTTGGGGTCATAATTTTGGATTCCTTTTTCTCCTCCAGGATCATTGACCTAAAGTCATCACTGTCTTGGTAACTGAAAAGGGATTTCAAAAAAAAATTGTCTAACTCCTACATTCTTGTAACCATAAATATCTAATTCATATACTTTCAAATCCAGGTATATGGCATTGCTATTTTCCTAGTATTTGGTGTTTCTCTTATTCAGTTCTCTTCATTTCTTCTGCCTGCCTAAAACCAACTTTCTCTCTCTCTCTCTCTCTCTCTCTCTCTCATTCTTTCTCTTGCTTTCTCTCATCACAGACTGTTGTCTCATTATCTGATTTTGTACTTACTTCACAATGCAGTATTTTCTCTTTTTGTCCTGAAAATATAAAATAAGTGACTTCAAATGTACTTATCTTTACCATAGAAAACCTTTTTTTCCCCAGAATATGCATCTGGCATGCTGTTTTCTGTATTCTATATTAAACATACTTTCATAGGTCCTAGATTATTCTGTTTTGTTTCGTTTTCTTCTTCAGCTTTTTCATCCTTTTAGAATGAGCTTTATTATAATGTGTATTTTAGCCAAAGCAGTGTGGGAAATCTCTGAATTATCACTGGATCTCCTTTTCATATTAATTCATCTATACACATTGGTAATATCTAGATTAAATGCTTCAGTATTTCTGAATGTGACACCATTTCCTCTTTTACAACACTAAATAAAACTTTTCCCGATTTTTGTATGATTAGTCATTTTAATCAAGACCTGGTATGGAAGAGGAGTTGAAAATCTGTGTTCAATTAAAAAATCTCATACAGAAGAATGCACTAGATTTCCAAGGATAAAAATAGGAATAATTCCAGATAATCCTATCTGATGTTTGGCCTCATTCTTTCATGAAAATCTTTTGCTGATTTTTATAAATTAATTTTCTTTTGTGTGTTTCAACAAGTCTATTTGGACACCATATTGAAAAGACACTTTAGAAGAGAAACCTAGACTCCTTTGTAGGAAAACTAGCAGACAGCAACATTTTGCTTTTTCTCCTGGACACTTCTATTTCTTATATCTTTTCTCATAAACATTTCACATTATTTTCGGATTTGGTTGCTGAAAAGTTATAAAATAAAATGTCCTGTTAGTGGTTAATTTTATGTGTCAACTTGGCTAGGCCATAGTGCCCAGTTGTTTGGTCAAACACCAGCATAGATGATGCTGTGACGGTATTTTTTTAGATGTCATTAACATTTAAATCAATAGACTTCAAGTAAAGCAGAGTACTCTCCATAAGTGGGTGGGCCTCATTCAATAAGTTGAAGGTCTTAAGAGCAAAGACAGTTTTCCTGAAAAAGAAGGAATTATCCTCAAAACTGCAACGCAGAAACCATACCTGAGTTTCCAGCCTGCTTGCCTGTGGAATTCAGAGTCAAGACTGCAACATGAACTCTTACCAGAATTTCCAGTCTGCAAGCCTGCTCTACATATTTGCCAGCTCTCACAATCGTATGAGCCAAGCCAATTTTTTAAAATAAATATGTACCTCCACCTCTATCTTTATCTCTATAACTGGTTTTGTTTTACTGAAGAACGCTGACTAATATAGTCCTGGTGTGAAGGAAGAACAGGTGAACTAGTTTAGTTCCTTCTTCCGAAAAGGGAAATATTGATATCTTTGAAGTTTAGTGCAGATTAGAGTTCAGGAGATATGATGTAGGGAAAAGGAAACAGGCATGTTAGACAAAGGAGAAACTTCCCTCCTGGTTCTAGCTCTGGGAAAACCACCAGGGTACAATTTAGAGAAAAGTAGTGGTAGACCTTGACAGGTGGGGTCTTCTGGCTGCTCAAACAGCAAGGGCATTCTAGACAGATGCCAATGGATTCCTTGGACAGGAATATTGGTTCTAAGTATTCAAATATATCAAGATTAATTGAGCCAGAAAGATCTTATTGATAGTTCATGGCTTGAGAGATTGTCAGAAAGAGAATCTGAGACTCGCTCAAGAATTCCCCAGATTCCCTTGGTAAGAAGTCCAGGCGATGTGGAACTGGATGGTCTCAAAACCACAGAGCCAAGCCAAGCAAAAACTGCTTTGCTGCTATTTAGAGAAACTGAGTCGTTTAGACTAATGTAACCTAGAACAAAATGTCTATCCCAGGAAGGTGTTGTAAAACACAATTTTTATTGTTCATGGCTAAAGCTTTAATACTGAAACACGTACTGAAAGGAGAACATTCACATATGGTAGCAGAATGAAATATTCATTTCTGTGCCTAAGCTATTAGAATATACCAAATAAAATAAAATAGGAAATGTGTAAATACTACCTTAAGTTAACAACATTGAAATATCAACAATTCATATATATATATTTTAGGTGGTATTTCACAACATCTAGTAAAAGATATGTGTTTGAAAATCACCAAACTCCTCTTCATATGGCTCTCTGCTCTTCAAGTTTAAAAATACTATTAATCAGTAGCATTACTTAAAAAAAAGAAATCTGCCTTCTCAATGCATGAGGTTTTGCAATTAAAACCACTAAGACACGGAAAAAGCTGTCTGCACAGTGGTACACTCAGGCTGAATATTAAATATATATATATGAAAGCCTCCCTAGGGCAAATGAACTTTTTAATCATAGTGTTTGACTTTCCATATCTGATTTGTTGCTCTTTCTATGGCAGGAGGATGGACTTGGTAGCATATTTTTCTCTAATTTCTTGATAAGCACTACTATCAACCTGACAGCCTGGACTGATTAAATATCCCTATTCACATGCAGACATCACCACTGTCTTTAAGAACTTCTGAGGCTAAAATTAAATGTAAATTAACAAGGCCTCAAACCCCTCTTCAAGAGCTTTTCTTCTCAGGCAATTATTACATACTACTCTGTGAGGAAAAGACAGTGTACTTACAAATAACACTTATTTGTCTTTATTTTACTGGTCCAGTAGAGGTCAGATGCGATACAGCCAGGGGAAGAATAGTAAAATAGCATAACTTAAAGCAGCCAAAGTTGAATTTAGAAAATGCAATGTATAAATAGAGAATCAATAGATATACAAGTTGAAACAGGAAATTTCAGAGTTGAGGGAAGAAAACAGCAAGCATGTCTTCTAGGACTAGCTTAGCAAATATACTAAATGATTAGGGAAGGCAGAATGCAAGACAGAAAATCCAAGTTAGAGCTCTGGGCACAAAAATGTCAGGCAGCTATTGTGGATAATGTAGCGCTAAGATAAAGATAAACAGTTGGCAAAATAAAAATGTGTAACTTTGACTTGGAGTTGTGATCATCAATGGAGATAATGGAGCTCTATAAGTGCCGTGAGCAATTTGAAGGTTCTGTGAGCTGGGATTCTCTGGAGCCATCGGGTTAGGGTCAAAGTTGTTCTGAGGCCCTCAAGAGGCCTGAGTTCAGAGAAAAAGAAAACTGGTACAGCTAGGGAAAGGTTATTCAGAAAGATAAATGGAGAGTGGAACCAGGCCATTACCAAGATCTTTTCATATAATCTTCCTTCTGCTACTATGTTATTGATATAATCTGAGTTTTCATGCATCTAGGTGAGACTGGTTATAATTCCATATTAACATTGTCTGACAATCTTACTCCATTTTGGTAATCAATTTACTTTCCCAAGCACTATACTTCTAACTTTTTCCAGTCTCCTCAAATCCCCAGACTTATCTTCTAACTTTTCCCATGTCCACTTTGTAGAGTAATAGAAATTATCCTACCTACATCTTCCCAGCAACAAACTTACAAACTTCTCTTTTCTTCCCATAAAACGTGGTTTGTTCCACCATTCTCTGGAGTCAATCCATATCTATAATTACAGAATATTCATGGTATTGCTTTCTCTGTTCATTTCTTAGTCTCCAATTTCACTCTGTTTATTATATCTTTGCCTTCAGCTATTTTTAATGCACTTTAAATTTTCACACCTTGAAAAATGTCCTCCTTTGGGCCACTCTCCCCACACTCCAACAGGTGCGTGTCATCTTTTGTTTCTTTGACGAGCAGACATCATCACCTCACCCCCTTTACTTACTTCAATCCCATTAGTGAGGGAGAAGATGAGACTTTTATGGTATCACATGGTTTCTGGCCAGAGAATAAAGAATCCCTGAATCCTTTTCTATCAAACACACCAATGCTTATGAAGGATCCATAGACACAAAACAAAAATGAGATAAAATAAATAAAATAAGGTAGATAAGATAAAATGAAACAATATAAAACAAAATACTAAAATAAAAATCAAATGAGGGGGCCGGCCCCGTGACTTAGCGGTTAAGTGTGTGCGCTTCGCTACTGGCGGCCCGAGTTTGGATCCTGGACGCGCACCGACGCACCACTTGTCTGGCCATGCTGAGGCGGCATCCCATTTACAGCAACTAGAAGGATGTGTAACTATGACATACAACTATCTACTGGGGCTTTGGGGAGAAAAAGGGAAAAACAAAAAAAAAAGGAGGAGGATTGGCAATAGATGTTAGCTCAGATCCGGTCTTCCTCAGCAAAAAGAGGAGGATTGGCATGGATGTTAGCTCAGGGCTGATCTTCCTCACACACAAAAAAAAAAATTGCAAAAAAAAAATCAAATGAGAAATGACATAATGCTTTGTCATCAGCTGAGTCAGTGACTAAAGGTGCAAAGCATGTAAAAAAAAACGGGTGGGAACATGGAATGTAGACAAGCCTAAATGTTGCTTTATGCCTCTCTCCTAGTTCAAAATCCAGTGATTTCAATGAGTACTTCCAAATTAAGTCTCCAGGAAGACTTACCTACAGAATTCCAGACTGGTATATCATAATGTTTTTCAGCATCTCCTCTTGAATGTTTCACTGGAGCCTCTAAGCAACATGTTGAAAACTGACATTACGACCCCCTCACCACAGAAAGCAGATGTGTTCTTGCTCCTTCTCTTCACAGTGGCGGTAAACAGTATTGCTCTGATCCTGACAGTTATAATGAACTCCTCATTCTCCATCACTCCCCCTATCAAATCAAATATTCAATCTTTTCTTCTACTTTATTAATATGTCTATATTCTTTGTACTCAAGGCCATTCTCTCCTCTCTCACCATTCTAGTTCAAGCCATCATCATCTCTCTACAACCAGATCCTAACTAGCCCTCTTGCTTTTACCAATGCCCTCCTTTCAACAGTCCTTCTGGCAGCTATTAGAATCACCCTTTTTTAAATGAGATTTAATTATGACCATTCTCTATTCCCGTTATCTTTGGCATAGACAAAATCCTTAACATGTTCTACATGCCACCGCATGATTTGGTCATTTCTTGTTTCTCCATCCACATCATCATCGCTATGGTCTAGCTAGACCAATGTTCTCGTATTCTCTGAGTAGGTAAAACTTCTTTCTCCATAGAGACTACATCTTGCCTAGAATAGTGTTCTTCAAACTTTTTTGGGATATGAAGGGCCAAACAGTAATTATTTTAGACTCTGTGGGCCATAAGGTCTCTGTGAAAGGACTCAACTTATCCGTTGTAGTGCAAAAGCAACCATAGATAATACATAATGAATGGGTGTGTGCGCCAGTAAACCTTCAAACACAGGCAGTAGGTTGGATTTGGCCCACAGACCTTAGTTTGCAAACTTTTGGCCTAGATGATCTTCACTCTTCTCATTCATATGGCTCACTCATACTCATCCTTTAGGTGTCACTTTAAATGTCATTTCCATCAGAAAGTGTTCTACCTTCCACAAACTGCTAAGCCTTTCAATATTGAGCTTTCATTGCCCCCTATAAGTGTTGCTTTCTAGTTCCAAACATAATTCTACTTAGTTAATAATTTTGTAGTTATATGTAAAATATCTTTCTTCCTGACAATGTAATCTTCCTGAGGGCAGATGCTATCTATAACTGGTTAACTGCTGAATATCCAGGCATACTTGGCATGTAGGATACGCTCAGAAATATGTGTTGAATATGTGCATGTTCTCTTAAACTCTGTATCCACATCAATGAGACTTTCTCTAATTCTGATATGGTGGCCGGTGTTATTTTTTAAAATGCTCACTGAACCTCATTGGCTAAGACTTGGTTTGGCCAAGGAAATGAAGTGGAAATGATATGTTCAGTTATGAGCATGCAGTTTAAGAAACAATATTTGTGGGTCAGCCGATGGTGTAGCAGTTAATTTCACGCGCTCCGCTTCTGGTGGCCCAGGGTTCGCAGGTTCGGATCACAGATGCGGACCTACGTACAGCTCATTAAGCCACACTGTGGCAGGCATCCCACATAAAATATGGGAAGATGGCATGCATGTTAGCCCAGGGCCAATCTTCCTCAGCCAAAAAGAGGAGGATTGGCAACAGGTGTACGCTCAGGGCTAATCTTCCTCACAAAAAAAAAAAAAGAAGAAGAAGAAGAAAAAAAGAAACAATGTTTGGTTGCACATGTTCTCCATTTCCTGCCTCTGCAATTGTGAGACTGACTGACAACAATGGCAATGCTCCATGATAGATTACAAGTAGGGTTGCTAAATCTAGCAAATAAAAATACAGCAGATATATTAAATTTGAATTTCAGATAAACAAATACTTTTTTGTATAAGCATATCCCAAATACTGCATGGGTCATGCTTATACTAAAAAAAAAATTGTTTTTTGTCTGATATTCAAAATTAAGCACATGCCCAGTATTTTATCTGGCAACCCTACCTACAATGAACATGTAAACTTTGCTTTTGTAAGCCACTGAAATTTGAGAGTTGTTAGTTGCCACAATACAATTTAACCTACCCTAAGAGAACCACAGCTCACCCACTATAAAGAAAAGAAATCATGATATTAAATGCTATTGCTTGATTTTTAGGTTTCACATATATTTCTTCCCCCATTGAAGATTAATACTTTGAACTGAAAAAACATTGTCTAATCCAGGTGATCCCGTTCTTTCCAAACCATGCACTATCGCCATATAAAAGCTATAACTATTCCCATGCTTAGTTTTGGAAAACCCTGCAACTCAAGTCAATTACTAAGGAGTAGTATAAACTTGAGTATACCCCATCCTCCACAAAATATTTTAAACTAAGTAGTATAAAATACAGGTAATTCTTTTGATGTCACCAACTCACGGAGATGCCATATACAGATCTAACTCAATAAAAGTTACATTTAATTATGGGGAAAATTATGATAAACACTTAGGTAACTGAGGAAATGATGCTCTGAACAAGAAAGGGTCGAGATAGAGGGTTCTGTCTTCACACTTCTCTCTCTCTCACTTTGTCCTGGACCACATCCAGCCAGGAGTTCAGTCTAGGGAGCCAACCCTATTGTATTTGCCAGCTTCAGCAGCACTCCCTGGTCATGTACAAAAAGAGGAACACAGAGCTTGGTAAAGGGAACTGCTTAAGAACACAGGCAATGACCTGAAACTTAGCTTCCGGGGTGACGTTCCTCACAATTGATCCATGTTAGCAGAATAAGTAGTTCAGACTGGGGGCACTATGTGACAAAGTGGCTCTGGAGACAGGATGACTGAATGAACTGGCCTCAATTTTGGTGACATGGGTGCAGCATGATGAGAGCAACCCACAGCACATTTATGTCTTTGGATGAATGAATCAGCAAACAAATATTACCAAAATAAATTAGGTAGGATTTTATGACAAGGGTATAGGAAAAGAGGAAACTATAGACTAAACCTTAATTAATGTATGCTTGTGATTGTGTGCTCTGTATGTGTGTGGTTTTTTCCCTCCCTCAATTTTACCAGGGAACTCACTTATAGCATCGCTACTTCTCATTTTTATTTGTATTGCTTTTTGCAGAGGTAATCAAAAAGAATCTACAGACAACCTATTAGAACTAAGAAGAGCCCACATTGCTACCGGATACAAGATGAATATTGAAAAATGTATGCTGCTCTTATGAACCTCTCCTAGGTTGAATTCTCTTAGAAGCAGACCTGGATCCAAGGATTCAGGCACAAGTGATTCTTTTTAAGGAATTATTCCAGAAGATGCCAGAAAGGAAGTGGTGGAAACAGGGCAGGGAAGTGAAGAAGCCAAACAAGGTTGTAAAAACAAAAGAGGTCACAGCCTTAACCTAATTTCACAAGGAACTCCAGAGTTTAGATTATATCTCAGAGATGGGTCCCACTTGGTTATGTACTTTCACGCTGGACAGTCATTGGTTATGAAACGCCTAGATCTGTGAGAGTGGACACTTTGAATTCTCCACCAGGGGAGTAGAACCATCCTCTCAAAACTCTGAGGTGAGCTCATAGCAGCCAAGCAAGCATAAGCCCAGGAGCGGACACACAAAATGGTAAATGATTCTGAGGGATCTAGGCATAGCACAAAAAGTCTCTGCTCTAACACATGGAATATCTAATTAGAAAACCGAAGTCAGATATAAGAGACATTTATAATAGCATAGCAATTATAAGTGATTGGTAGATAATCTAACAGAAGTACAAAATATCTTTTTAGAAGCTCACTGGAAGTTAGCAAAGAAAACCTGGAGAGGTAAATGATATTAATGGATTAGAAATCCTAGAAATGTAACATTTTAAACATATCACTCTTCCAAAACTAATCTATAAATTCAGTAAAATTCCAATTAAAACCCCAATAAGACTGGGGGCATAAGAATTCATAAAATTAGTCTAAAATTTGCACAAAAGAGTACAATAACATAAATAAATGAGACAATTTTGAAAAGGAAGACCAAAAAAGAGGAATTTCCTACCGAATTCAAACACATTTTACACATTAATAATAATTAAATCAGTGTGATATTGGTCTAGAAAGACAAAAAGCTTAAATCTTGACCAGAGATTGTCTTTAGCATGTTGATGATTAATCCATGGAATCAGATTAATCCAATAATCAGAAAAAGGATGGGATGAAGAGATATCACTTAAACTAGCTAGAACAATGGGAAGTTACCATTTATCCATACAATGGAATCTTATTTGGCCATAAAACTAAATGAAGTGTTGATTCAATCTACAACATGAGTGAACTTTGAAAACATTGTACCGAATGAAAGAATCCAGGTACAAAGTCCACATATTATATGATTCCATTTATATGAAAATTCCGGAATAGGCAAATCTATAGAGACAGAAAGTAAATTAGTGGTTGCCAAGGCTGGGGGGAGGAAGAAATGGGGACCGATTGCTAATGGGTATAGGATTTGGGGAAGTGTATGACGAAATGTCCTAGAATTAGAGTGGGGTGATTGATACACGACTTTGCGAATCTACTAAAAACTACTGAGTTGTACACTGTAAAAAGGTGAACTTTATGGTATATGAATTACATCTCCATAAAACTCTCTACAGATACTTATATTTTGAACTTTTCCTGTACTATCTCCTAGAGTAAAAAATAAATAAAATTTTTAAAAATGGGGAAACAGAGGAATTTAACAAGGTTTGCAAAGGAGCACAACATATTTCCTACAGAGAGAAGAAAGGGCAGAAATGAAGAACTGTGGGTTATGTTACAGAGATGTGCTCTCCCTCACTTTTCTTCATTTTCCAAACAGATTTCAACAGGATAGTAAAAATAAAGAAATTTTTTCTCATGTTGATGGATCTAAAACAAGTGAAATAAACAGACTTTGAGTAATTTTTTTCTTAAATTGTTGTACATTAATTTCATCATCTATTATGAAATACATATTCTTTTTTTTTTTTATTGATGTTGTAATGGTTTTTAACATTGTGAAGTTTTGGGTTGTGCATTTTTGTTTGTCCATCACCATATATATGACTCCCTTCACCCCTTGTTCCCACCCCCCACTCCCACTGCCCCTGGTAACCACAGTACAGTTTTCTCTGTCCATGTGTTGGTTTATATTCCACATATGAGTGAGATCATACAGTGTTTGTCTTTCTTTTTGTCTTTTTTTTATGGCTGAGTAGTATTCCATTGTATATATATACCACATTTTCTTAATCCAGTCATCAGACGAGGGACACTTAGGTTGCTTCCACTTCTTGGCTATGGTGAATAATGCTGAAATGAACATAGGGGTGCATAAGCCTCTTTGGATTGTTGATGAAATACATATTCTTATACCAATTGGCTTTCAAAAGTTTTCATTGTTTATAACATATATAATTCATTCTCAGTCTATATATCCTGGAGGGGGAAATGGGGGTCTATTATTTTAGAGAGTGATTAAAAATTGATCCTTAGAACACTCTTCATGTTAACTAGTTTGATTTTAACAATTATCTGAAAATCCCCAAACAGCCTTTTCTCGGGTACATTTTTTGTTGCTCTAAACTCAGTCTATTGATCTGATTCTCAGTCGCTGTTTTTCATGACATAGCTACAGTGAATTCAGTCGCTTCACCGGATGCTTTTGGGTATAATTTTAAGAATCTGATTGACATTTTAATAACTATTGTACTTACATCAATAAATGTTATTTAGTACATTCTCTAGGGCTATATTAAAGTTAAAATGCATTCAGTTGGCTTAGTTATTAAAGCTGAAAATGCCTTCAAAATGAGAGAAGCCAGAATATTTATCCTAACAGATTCAGTGTCCTATAATAAAAAAAAATGCCCAGTAATGAACTTTAGAGTCTAGCAAAGTATACTCATAGTAGAATATCATGTAATACAAGTATAACTTCGCATTCACACAGATAACTCCACAACCATCCTGTCCTTAACATTACTATCTACAATCAGCCTTTCTCCTTCATTTCATTGGATTTCAAAAAGAGAAGATAAATAGATGCTCTCAGGAAATACATCATAAATATAACCCTCTTTTATACATAATTTTATTATTTTGAAAAACTTATAAAAGGGAAATACAGCAACTGTTGCTATTTTAGGTCAAGTGTCTTAGTTTCTCACAGCCAGTGCGTAAGATAGTCATTGTCATCTCTAAAACTCCTTCAATCTATGAGAGAGAGAATTTTTGAATTTATTTGTATGAAAAAAGGAAGGGATGTAGATGCTTCTCAGGCAAGTGGCGGCATAGTGTGGACCGCTGTTGGGGTTTGTCTGCCAAGAATCTCTTCGCTCTTTGTTCGCCCAATGGTTGGTACAAGGAAGAGTAACCTACCCCAAGCATTTTAATCAGAAAGGGATTTAGGTGCTTACAAGTTACTGGATTTTCTACAGTGGGTCCTAGGGTGAGCCTTCTGAATGACTCACAGAACAATACAGAATCGACAACCAGCACAGCTACTCTCTCTGAGGCCATCACTGGATCTATGCTAGAAGGAAGAAGATGACACGGCAATTGCTTCTGAGGAAGCTGGAGAGTGGATATGGGAAAGATGCTTCAGAGAAAAAAAAAAGCCTCACATTTTCGTGACATTGTTTGTCAGCGGGAACAAGCGAAAAATTACAGGAAGACGGCCTTCTTCTCACTTACTCCTTCTGAATCCTGCTTTGGTGAATCTGACGTGAGGATCTAATTCATACCCAATACCCTCACTGCAAAGGACTGTTGAGATGTAATTTTAGCTTTTCAATTTCAACAAATAGGAAATTGCAGTGCAGTTTGAGGGAACAAATCCAGAGTATCCATTTTACTCTCATTTAGAAAAGGGAAACTCTCTTTCCTGAGCTATCTATGCCATTAAGTTTTAGTGTGTTTACCTCTCTTTCCCCTACCATCACCTTGGTGGGTATATAACAAGGTGTGGCCAACCAAAGGCTCTGATCACTCTTTCGTGCTGCCACAGCTCCAAACAGCCAGTTTACTTTCAAGGAGTTTTCTAACAAAGTAATGGAGGGGAGGCTATATATCCACACTAATTGCTAAACTGCTGATACTGTCATGTGCCTCATAGTGACAGTTCTGTCAACAACAGACCACATACACAATGGTGGTCCCATAAGACAATAATGGAGCTGAAAAATCCCTGCAGCCTAGTGACATGGTAGCCAATGTAATGTCATAGCACAATGTATTACTCACGTGTTTGTGGTGATGCTGGTATAAGCAAACTTACACACTGCCAGTGGTATAAGAGTATATACCGTGTATATACAGTGTATAATATTTGATAATGATAATAAACGACTGTAACTGGTTTATGTACTTACTATACTATACCTTTTATTGTTATTTTAGAGTGTGCTATTTCTACTTATAAAAAGTCTACCGTAAAACAGCATGCCATGTTACGCCAGCAGCAGTGTTACTCACGTTACCGTGTCTCTTGGTTGCATCATTTTCTCTTGTGCTTGATTTAATTTCATGTTGTTTTGTTCATCATGGCCCCTAAGTGTACAAAATCCACTGCTAATATTGCCAGTAAGAGGCCACATTGAGTGATTGACTTTGACACAAAATTAAAAGTGATTAAGGACTACAAAGGTGGAAAATTAGTGATGGCTATTGCTCGTTACTCACGTATGTCCCATTCTACCATAGCTATGATCTTGAAGAACAAGAACAAAGTGACAGAAGCTATTAAAGGATCTGCTTCAGTGAAAAAAACATAGCTTTCAAGATTTTGCTTATTATTGATAATGTTCCCAGACATCCTCCTTTTGTTGGTGATTTTCATCCCAACATCAAAACAGTGTTTCTCTCATCAAACACCATCTCTTTGAACCAACCAAGAGACCAAGGATTTGTAGCAGCTTTTAAGGCTGACTACCTGAGGAAGACCTTTGCTCAGGCTATGGGCACAACTGAGGAAGACACTTACGTAATTCTGGAGGGATTCAACATCTATGATTTCTTCAAGAACCTTGCTTTGGCTTGGGGCGATGTCACCAAGGAGTGTATGAACGGCATCTGAAAGAAGACACTCAAGAGGTTCATCCATGACTTCAAAGGATTTGCCAAGGATGAGGCGCTTGCAAAAATCTGCAAGGCTGTGGTTGAGATGGCAAACAACTTGAACCTGGGTGCATGTGAGGATGACATTGAGGAGCTCCTAGAGGTAGATCCTAAGGAATTGACTGATGAGGAGTTATTGGAGCTGGAACAAGAACACAGAGCTGAAGAAGAGGCAAGAGAAAAGGAAACTGTAGAAGAAAAAGAAGAACCCCAAGAAAATTTACAATGAAGGGTTTAGCAAAAGCTTTTGTAGACCTCAACAAGCTCCTTAAAAAGTTTGAAAACGTGGATTCCAACACCAAAAGGTTTTCATTAATAGAGAACAATATTCCTGGTGCATTATCTGGTTACAAGTAAATATATGATAAAAATAAAAAAAAGAAACAAACCACCATGGACATATTTCTGAAAAGAGTGACACCTCCTCAAGAAGAGCCTCAGGCCTGTCCTTCGGGAAGTATACCAGAAGAAGGCATTGTTATCGTAGGAGGTGACAGCTCCATGCTTGTTATTGCCCCTGAAGAACTTCCAATGGGAGAAGATGTGGAGGAGGAAGACAGTGATATTGATGATCTTGACCCTGTGTAGGCCTAGGCTAACATGTGTGTTTGTGTCTTAGTTTTTAACAAAAAAGTTTTAAAAGTAAAAAAAAAAAAAAATTAAAATAGAAAAAAGTTTATAGAATAAGGATATAAAAAAGAAAATATTTTTATACAGCTGTACAATGTGTTTGTGTTTTAAGCTGTTATTACAAAAGAGTCAAAAAGTTAAAAAAAATTAAAAGTTTATTAAGTACAATAGTTACAGTAAGCTAAGGTTAAAACGTTTTTCATAATTTTAGTGTAGCCTAAGTGTCCAGTGGTTTATAGAGTCTACAGTAGTGGCAGTAATGTCCTAGGCCCCCACATTCACTCACCACTCACTCACTGACTCAATTCCAGTCCTGCAAGCTCCATTCATTGTAAGTGCCTTATACAAGTGCCATTTTTTATCTTTTGTACCACATTTTACTGTACCGTTTCCATGTTTAAATGCACAAATACTTACCATTGTGTTACAATTGCCTACAGTATTCAGTATAGTAATGTGCTGTACTGGTTTGTAGCCTAGGAGCAATAGTCTATACCATAGCCTAGGTGTGTAGTAGGCTATACCATCTAGGTTTGTGTAAGTTCACTCTATGATATTTGCACAACAACGATATCACCTAACAATGTATGTCTCAGAACATATCCTCGTTATTAAGCGACACATGACTGTATATGACTAATGGGCTGCTAGTGCTCATTATGTGTCTGGACCTAATCTCTCCAAGAGATAGAGAAATGGAGATGGGATCACCTCATTTGCATATCTTAATCCAGCTCTAGTCATCTACAATGATATATTCTAGTTCTCTGCAAATATCATGCAATTTTTATGATGCTTCAATACCTGAAATGACAAGCTCTCCATCACTATTTTTCTTTTGTATGAATTATATGGTAAGGCTCAGACTTCGATTTTCCATATGAAAATTAAGATTCCAAATCCAAAAGTGCTGGAATTTTCATCAGAATTGCAGAAAATAAATACATTATTCCTTGGAAAACTGACATTTTTATCTTCATCAGAATTCTTCTTCAGGAACGTGACAGGCTTTTCCATTTGTTCAGCAATTGCTTCAAGTCTTCCAGTGAAATTGTATTGTTTTCTTCATTTACGTCCTAAACATTGTTGTTAAACATATTCTTAAGAATGACAAATTTATTTCTAATTTGGATGGAATGTTTTCCCCACCATCTGTTTTTAGCTGTAGATTAATAACATAGAGGAAAACTGCAAAAATGTTTTCCTTGTTTTCTGCCACCTTGACAAATTCCTTTATACTTCAATTTTTGTTTATTTTACTTGAAAGTCTTTGATTTTATAGACACATCTATAATCACCAAAAGTGAAATGGATTAATTTCTTCTTTTCCAATATTTATAACACCCAGGTAGGCCGAATACTATTAACTCTACTGGCATCCCCACTCTACTGCTGCTGACTATTATACTTAGTATACTGTTTAAACCAGGATTTTCCATTGCTGTTGCTGTTACATTGGAGATACAGACTTGTTATTAAAAATCTAATTTATTTTATTTAAGGCATTTTTGTTTATTTATTTTTCTATTTATCTATGTATTACTTTTAGTATTTTAATTTTTTTGAAAAATCATCGATTTCATTGAAATTTTTTATGTATTGAACTAAATGTGTTCATAGCAGTCTCTGTATTTTTAAAAATATTATCTCCTCTATGTGCAGTTTTGTTTCTTCTTCACTCCTAATCTTTATGTATGGTTTTTCTGATAATCTTTGCAGTGATGGGACTACTTCTTTAGTCTTTTAAAAAAACTAACTTGTTTGTTTTGACTATCTCTATTGTTAATTTGTTTTCTAGGATTTTACTTCTAATTTTCTTTTTGTTATTTCCTTCTTTATATTTTATTTTAGTTTACTTTGTGGTTGCTTAGATCTCTGACTACTTAACTCATAAATTATATATTCTCTTAAAAATATACCTGTTTAAAACACACATAATACATATATTAATACACACAATACTCTACCATATACATATACACATAGTACTCTATAACCACCATTTTAGTCATTTTCCAAAATTTTGTACGTTCTGATTTTTTTATATATAAATTCCGATTATTTTTAAATTCTCATTGTTTCTTCTTAATCACTATTTAGAGTTGCATTTATACATTTCTCAATGATTAACTCATCTATTTCTAATTTTATGGACGAATGGGGAGAATATGTGACCTATAGGATAGGAATTCTTTAGAATGCCCTGGGACTTCCTTTTTTGACCTAGGACATGCTCAGCTACAAATGAATGCATCCTGTCTTGAGTACAGGATTTTATATATGTCAATTATATCATGCTTGCACATTTTGTTGTTCAAATATTCTGTCATGCCATTTCTTTTGTTTTTTGTTTTTTGGTAAGGAAGATTGGCCCTGAGCTAACATCCATGCCCATCTTCCTGTATTTTGTATGTGGGATGCCGCCATAGCATGGCTTGATGAGCAGTGTATAGGTCCACCCCCAGGATCCAAACTCGTCAACCTCGGGCTACCAAAGTGGAGCACACGAACTTAACCACTACACCACCAGGCCAGCCCCTGTCATGCCATTTCCTGACTTACCTATTTCTGAAAAAGATATAACAAAATACCAAGTATGTTACTTTTTCTATTTCTCCTTATATTTCTGGTACTTCTTTTACTCTCTGCATACTGAGGCTCTGCTGTTAGGTGAATACAGTTTCACGAATACAGATTCATGATTTGCATACCTTCTTGGCTGATTTTACATTTTTCTTTAAGAAATGATCTTACAAATAGTGCCTATTAATTTTCTTCAGTTTAAAAACTTTTTTTGTCTGGTATTAACATTTATATAACTTATTTATTTTGCTTAGGGTGTTCCTGGTGTATATTTTATTCACTACCCTTGCATTCAAATTTTTCTGTCATAGTGTTTAAATTCAACCTTCAAAAACAGCATATGACTAGAATAAAGTTTGGCTTTGTTTTGTTGTTAATACAGTCAAATAATTTTATCCTTTATAGAAAGTAACGAATAGGCTTTATTTTTTTGAGCAGTTTTAAGTTTACAGAAAAAGTGAGCAGTAAGTAGAGAGTTCCCATATATCCCCTCAACTCAACGCCCCTGCCCCCCACCCCTACCACAGTTTCCCTATTATTAACATCTTGCAAAAGTTTGGTACATCTGTGATGACTGATGAGCCAATACGGATACACTGTTATTAACTGAAGTCCACAGTTTACGTTAGGGTTCACTCTTGGTGTCATGAACTCTGAGTTCTGACAAATGTATAATGATGTGTACCCATCATTACACTATCTTATAGAATAGTTTCACTGCCCTAAAACTCCCCTGAGATCCACCTATTCAACCCTCTCTCCCTCCATCTGAACTCCTGGCAACTAGTAATCATTTCACCGTCTCCGTAGTTTTGCCTTTTCCAGTATGCCATCTAGCTAGAATCATACAGTGTGTAGTCATTTCATATTGGCTTCTTTTGTTTAGAAATATTAATTTAAGCTTCCTCCATGTCTTTTTCTGGCAATTTTAGTCTTTTAATAGGTTACTTTCGTCTGTTTATCTTTGTTTCTATTGCAAAAACACTTGGTCTTATTTTAACTTCCCTTTTTATGTTTAGTTTTTATTCTGTCCCCCTCTCTCCTACTATGGAAATTATTCATTTTTTTTGTTCATATGAAACTCCTCGGAGCCTTCATAGTCTCCCTTCTACAGGTCTTCCTTCTAGCTCTCATTTCCAGTTATACTAGAATTTTAATTCCTCAATTCTGATATAGGCTCACCTGTTAGACTTAACACATCCGGTTCCCTATCTCTGGTAAACTCATTTTTCCCAATCCATTTGAATGAGGTCTACTCAGTCCTTCCAGTCTTGAGTAGACCTCAAGGATTTTTTTAAAATCAAGATGTTTTTAGCTAATCCAGTCAAAATTATGTATGTCCTCATGTTAATCCCTGTCAGGGCACTTTGTGTTTACCCTCACAGTTTTTTGAAACTAGCCACTTATTTCTGAGATTATTCATTTAATATCTATTTCACATCCTCCCCTGACCTGAGAAAAGCTGTAACTTTTTGCTGATCTTCTACGTTACCTCGTACACAACCGTAGGTGAATATTAACTGAGCACCTAACAGGTTCCAGACACCATTCTTGGCACTGAAGATACAACAATAAATGAAAAAGACTAAAATTTCTGCTCTCAAAGGAAAGACAAACAATAATAATAAGTAAAAAAGAGGAACATAATGTAGGTTTTTAGAGCGTGGCCCCTGGAACCATACTGCCTCTCAGATTCAAATCACAGATCAATCACTTCCCAGCTCTGTGATTTTTGCAAATTAGTTAACTCTCTTTATTCATAAAGCAGTGTTGTTCCTTATTTATAAAACAGTGATAGTAATACCTACTTCATAAAGTTGTTATGAAAATTAAATAAGCTAATATTTATAAGGAACTAGGAATAGTACCTCAAATGTAGTTAGCACCATATAAATGTTTGTTAAATAAAAATGTATATTATATGTTATCTTGAAAAGAAGTGTATTTTATGAAAAAAATGCAGGTAAAGGGGACTGGAAGGGAGGATGGGGAAGGCAGGTGACAATTTTTAATACGGTGGTCAGATGGGCTGAGTGAAAAGGAGAGATTTGAGTAGTAAATTGAAGAAGGTTCAAAATACATATTTTTAAAATGAGTTAAAGAATGACTTATAGCATTTTAAGAGCATCCCAGGAATTGAAAAGGATGATGAAAACAGTGAACTAGTAGCAAAAATTAATAAATATATGGAACGTGGTGATTGGTAAATGAAAACAAGTAATCTTAATAGAAAAAGAATAAGATTCTGCATGAATATAAAGTATAATGCTTCCCTCCTCCCCCATCCACCCACTGGTCCAATGGGCCATGGAGCATGAGAAGAGAAAAAACACCACCTTACAAGAGGGCTGCAATCCAATACTCTCACAAAGGGAGAAACATTTTTAGTTAAGGTAAAGAGATGGCCTGAGAGAGAAAGGCGACCTGGTCAGGAGAGCTGCTGAAACAAACAAAATTGCCTTTCTTCCTAATGCAATATGTCTTTTATTATTATTTCATTTGTGGAAAATAAAAGAATTTGCCAAACTTGAAATTCTTGTTATAAAATTGCTATTTAAAGTTGTATTTAATTTTGCAGATTACATAAATTAATTGTTAATCATGATTTTACATTTTCCAATGTGGGTTAGTGCTATAAACATAATTGATTCTGAAAAAGATGATGATGATGATGATGATGATGACGGAAATGATAAAATAGAAAATATGAAGGAAAGATAGGTTATGTATTATAGAATCTAAAGCGAAGAAAGAGGAGGAGAAGTCAACTTGAGAATCCCACATGCCATTGAATTCCTGTGCCAATATGTTGCTGTTTTTCTTTGTCAAATGTTAACATCAATGAATCCTCAAAAAGACATTTCTACAAATCACTCTATACTATATAACCCTTGATGTGGAAGAATAGGCAATTTCTGTTCTGTTTCTAGTGTTTGTTTGAAAGAAGCTAAAGATGTTAAAACTGATATTACCTTTCACCTCATTGGGCAGAGACCATGTCTTCTCTATAGTCTATTTAGCACTGAATGATAAATAATACTCTTGCAATACATGAAGAATAGATTCTTCTCTGTTAAATCCTTTGCTCATTAAACAAACCTCACTGGCACAATGCTTTTCAATAAACATTTAATAAAATGCATCTGGCTTTATAAATTCACTTATAAAAATTATTAGACACCCTCAGACAATAGAATCAAAGTCTTTCTCAAACATTTTATTTACTGAATGTCGAAGATTTACAGATAGAGAGTAACAGACTAGACAATTTCTATTTATAATGCAGGTCAAACAATAGATAAATTCAGAAAGCAAAAATTGAAGTTTGAAATCTCACAGGCCACTGCAAAAATAATAAAGCATCTCCATTTCACCTCCTGCACTTTTTGGAAATCATATTTTGAATGCATCTCTCCGGTCCAGGCTGAGAGTAGAAGTGATTTTTAAATGCTATTTTTAACTCCCCAGAGATTACTTCACAGGAAGAATATTAAAGTCCTGTCAAGAAAAAGTGAAAGAAATATTTCACTCCCTTGGAATGGCATTATTTTGAAAATCTGGAAAAATAAAGTCTAATTCTATAAAGAAAGAAAGATATAGGTTTATTGAGACAGTAAATAATGAGAAATCTTCTGAGGCCAATGAAGAGAGAATACTAAGGTTAGAGTGAGGGTACTTCTCTTTCTCCCTCTTCTTTAGTAATTTTCCCTACTGCAGGCACCTTGAGATTCACAGCTACAAGCCTTATAAAACATGTCTTTTCCTTGCAATTAATTTTTAATACAGTAAACATTATTTTTACTTTCCCCTTGCTTAGGATAAGTTAAAAGATACATAAACTTAACTTTTAATGTGGTATGCCTTTCAAAAGAGCTGTTTTTATATTTATCCAGAAATATTTTGATATTATGATTATCAGGGGAAAAATCTTATTATGAGAATTAGGTAGGAAATGAATAAGTTTCCCCCTTTAATCCAAGACCTGAATATCTGACGGCAATATTGTCTAGATGTTAAAGTCTGTCAATACTGCTTAATTTGAAAATTAGGAAATAGTCAGGACCACGAATCACCCTCCTCTGATAAGACATATTTGCACAGAAATCACTACCAACAAATTTGTTCTTCAGATATGATCTTTAGTGCCATCTTTCTCTGAAGTCTCCCACCTTTATGACACAGACCAGCCAATGGCGGCTTATGGACAGCATTCTGCCCTTTTAGCTTTAGGCCTGCATTAGAGTCAAGCCAAACAGCATATATTGATACTCTGGGCATCGTATTTTCAATCCTACCACTATAAGTACCAAAATATACTAGAGGAATTAGAATTCTAGAGGAACAAGCTAGTGAAGACAGGGTAAATAAATAATTGACTCCTTGGGAGAAGAGCTTGTGTGAGACCCAACTCCTTGCTCCCTTCCCTTTGAAACTCATCCCAGAAACGAGACCTTTCAGTGGGTGCTCCTCCAGCCACACTCACAATTCCAACTAGATGAGGGAGAAGAGAGGAAAGAAAACACACTCTGCCAAGGAGATGGAGTTCAAGAGAAAGAAATATTTCATGCCTGATTTTATTTACAATCTATAATCGATTATGAAAACTCATTGATGCCGTGAAAATTCTAGTCCCTGTAGATTTTATTCTACCATTCATCCTTTCAACACACTTAAATTTACAAATTTAGCCTACTAATATTTTGTAATGCAAGGATTTTACCTCTGTAGATGGGTTTCAGAGAATAAGATAGAGAAAACTGGGAGCAGAGGCATGAAAACATAGGTAGCAGTGTGTGCCCTAAAGGAGAAGGAAAATCCAGGTGACCATCCTCCATTAATTCTGATTTTCAGATACTTAAGCAATTCTAGAAAGCGTGTAATTACAATGAGGGCATGCAAGTGAAGGCAGAGAAGGTTAGGGGGAGTGGGACGTAAAGAGGGAAGTGGAAAGATTAGACTATAAAACTTTTGAGTGTGGGATCTTTTTACATATCTCCAGCAAACCATAAAGTGCCTGATTCATAAATAGTCAACAAGTATTTGTTAAATAAATGGCCACAATGGAAGAATATTGTTAATTTCAAATGTATCCATTAGAAATATTTAATTGCAAGAGCAATTGACCAATTTTAACATGAGCAATTATAGAATTTATTGGAAGAATATGGGCAGCTCAAAGAAAAAAGAAAATTCTTATGAACCACGACTCCAAAATGACAGGGATGGGAATTTAAGTAACAATGATTAGAAAGTATCTTCAGAGTACCACCTTTGAAATTAATCAGCTCTGTCTTCAAATTGCTGGCTCAAGATTCAAATTTATGAGGCAAGCAATTCTCCTTGGCTCAGTTTGGCCAGGAATTGGAACTTTGAAGGATGATGTAACTAAGATTGTGAGAAATAGGGGAAGAGTAGTTTCCTAGATGAAAACACAGGTGCTATTAACATAAGCCAGTAAACCTACGGAAGGCACTAAATTTCCTCTCCTGGCATTCTACTAGATTTTTTAAACGGATTATCTCATTTAATTCCCTCAACTAGCCTTTGAGATAGGATTTCTTTCCCATTTTATATTAAGAAATTTGAAAATAAAAAGCAGATTATGTCTGGTTTTTTGGTTAGATTATGAAGATATGCCCCCAACTCCAATACACTTGCTGTTTCCGTGGCATACAAGAAGGTGATATACATGAATTTCACTCACAATGAACAGGGTTTGTTGTTGGTTTTTTGTTTGTTTACATATATTAGTTTATTTTATATTTTATTTTTAAACCACTTTATTGAGGTATGATTGACACATAAAAAGCTATACAAATTTAATATATATAACTTGATGAGTTTGGGGATAACTATATACCAGTGAAGCCATTACCATCATGAAGGCTATAGACGTATCCATCACCTGCCAAAGTTTCCTCCCACTACCATTATTATTATTATTACTTTATTATTTGTGTGTATGTGATAAGAAACTTAACATAAGATTTACCCTCAGCAAATTTTAAGTATACAATACAGCATTGTTAGCTACAAGCACTATACCGTATAGTAGATCTCCAGAACTTATTTACCTTACATATCTTATACCCTTTGACCATCATCTCCCCATTTCCCCCTTCTCTGAGTCCCTGGTAACTACCATTCTACTCTCTGCTTCGATGAGTTTGACTATTTTAGCACATATAAATGAGACATACAGTATTTGTCTTTCTGTGTCCGTTTTATTTCACTTAGCATAATGTCCTCCATGCTTGTTCTTTATGTTGCAATTGCACAATTTCCTTTTGTAAGGCTGAATAATATTCCATTTTATGTGTATATGACATTATCTTTATCCTACCATCCACCAACGGGCATTTAGGTTGTTTTCATGGCAATCGTGAATAGTACTACAAAGATTGTAAGAGAACTAATATCTCTTTGAGATCCTGATTTCAATTCCTTTGGATAAATAGCCAGAAGTGAGATGGCTGGATCATATGGTAGTTCTACTTTTAATTTTTTGAGGAAACTCCATACTGTTTTACATAATGGCTAGACCAATTTACATTCCCATCGACAGTGTACCATGTTCCCTTTTCTCCATATGCATCGCCAACACTTGTTAACTTCTCTCTTTTTTTAACAATAGCCATCCTAACACTTGTAAGGTGATATCTCACTGTGGTTTTGATTTGAATTTCCCTGATGATTAAGGATGATGAGCACATGTTCACAAACCTGTTAGCCAGTTGCATGTCTTCTTTGGAGAAATATCTATTCAGGTCCTTTGCTCATTTTTTAATCAGATTATTTGGTGGTTTTTTACTAAGAAGTTGTTTAAGTTCCTTATACATTTTGGATATAACCCCTCACCAGATTTGTGGTTTGCCAATATTTTCTCCCATTCCATAAGTTACCTTTCATTTTTTTTATTGTTTCTTTTGCTGTGCAGAAGATTTTTGGTTTGATGTAATTTCACTTATTTATTTTTGCTTTTGTTGCCTGTGCTTTTGGTGTCATATTAAAAAATCCTTGACAAGGTAAATATCAAGGAGCTTTTTCCCTATGTTTCATTCTAGGAGTTTTATGGTTTCAAGTCTTATGGTTAAGTCTATTCCATTTCATGTTGATTTTTGTATATGATGTATAATATAGGTCCAATTTCATTCTTTGGTAAGTGTATATCCCGTTTTCCCAGCACTATTTATTGAAGAGACTATCATTTCTCCATTTTGTATTCTTGATGCCCTTGTAAAAGACAAGTTAACCATATATGAACGGGTTTATTTCTGGGCTGTCTATTATGTTCCATCAGTCTAAGTGTCTGTTTTTATGCCCATACCATACTGTTTTGATAACTACAACTTTGTAATATAATTTGAAATCAGGAAGTGTGACGCCTTCAGCTTTTTTCCTTCTTGATCAAGATTGCTTTGGCTATTTGGGGACTTGTGGTTCCATGTGAATTTTAGGATTTTTTTTTTCTATTTCTGTGAAAAATTCCATTGGAGTTTTGATAGAGATTGTGTTGAATATGTGGGTCATTTTGAGTAGTATCGACATTTTAACAATAGTAATTCTTCCAATTCATAAACTTGTGATAACTTTCCATTTATTTGTGTCTTCAATTTCTTTCATCAGTCTCTTATAGTTCTCAGTATAGAGATCTTTCACCTATTTGGTTAAATTTATTCCTAAGTATTTTATTCTTTTTTATACTGACGCAAATGAGATTTTTTCTCAATCTCCTTTTTCAGATAGTTAGTTCATTATTAGTGTGCATAAATGCAACTGATTTTTGTATGTCAATTTTGTTTCCTGCAACTTTATTGAATTTGTGGATTAATTCTCAATAGTTTTTTGGTGGAGTCTTTAGGATTTTCTATGTAGAAGAACATTTCACCTGCAAACAGAGACAATTTTATATCTTCCTTTCTAATTTAGGTGCCTTTTATTTATTTTCTTACCTGATTGCTCTGGCTAAGACTTCTAGTACTATGTTGCATAAAAGTGATGAGAGTGGACATCCTTGTCTTGTTCCTAATCTTAGAGGAAAAGCTTTCAGCTTTTCCCATTGAGCATGATGTTAACTGTGGGATTGTTATAAATGGTCTTTATTATATTGAGATACATATCTTCCATATCTAATTCGTTGAGATGATCATGTGGGTTTTATCTTTCATCTTATTAATGAGGTGTATCACATTTACTGATTTGCATATGTTGAACCATCCTCACATCCCAGGGATATCCACCTATTCTCAGAATTTTTGCTCCAATAAGGTGCTGGAACCTCTCAATGGACTCCCAGGCTCCCATAGAGGTATTCTCACCTGTGAGTAATTATTAAAATTTGTATTTCTGTGGGTTTTGAGGGCTGGAATCCCCTATTTGCCATCTTGCTAACATCACTCCTGGTCAGGTTTGAAAATCAATATTTGCGAAATGGAAAAATAACACTTGTCAAAAGATATGAATTTATTAAAGAATGTTATAGATGAAGAAAAGTTTGCATTTACAGCTCTTAGAATAGAAATATTAGCAAAAAAATATGGTGACTTCAATTTTTTCAAACGCTTTCTTTGAAAAGGACATGGAATCTACATAAATTATGACTTTTTCATACATTGTTGAGCTCACAGAAAATGTAAAATTTCTTGAAGGACAAAGGACAAACAATTATCTGAAAATAAGTGGCAAGTAAATATAGAAGCCATACCTGTTCTGAGAATGAAAGCTGGTAACAGGACCCCAGAGTTTAGTTGGTTAACAATCAAACATGGGAGAATAAGAGAATAAGAGTAGGACCATGAAAAAGGAAAAGCTAAATATGTGATCGTATCATAAAGCCAGAAACCTATAAAGGCTACATCCTCATTGAAAAGATGGGCAGGAAAAAGTCAATCAGTTATAAAAGGAACGCATCAGGGAATCCTATTTGTTTGTACAGTTCAAGGTGGAAAAAAAATAATGATAGTACTAGTACTTTCCACAGAGAATTTGTAGCCAAAAAACTATTCTCATGAGACTCTGGGCCTGAATTTACATGGGAAATTACTGTGGGAAACTATGAAAAAATGTATAAAAAGTTACCATAGGATTAAAATAGAACAAAAATTTCCAAACCAATGGGACGGGGGCTGACAAAGACATTTCATGAAAACATAAGAAATGGGAACATTGTTTTAACATTATTAAAAAATTGCAATAAAATACATAAAATAAGATGAGAAATAAAAGTCCTAACATATCAGTAATCATAACAAATGAAGATAAATAAATTTATCAGTTAAAAGGTCCAAATTATTGTCAGGTCTGGGGTTTGATTTTATCCCACTTACAAGCTATTAAGTTAGCCTATTACTCTTTCATGGGTGCGGGCAGAAGACCTGAGTCTTCTGAGTCAGAAGCAGAGGACTTTATTACACCCTGCACAACAAGAAGCATGAAAGTCACCATGTTTGTGTCAATTTCCCTTGCTCCAGGTCCCACAGGAGCAGCACGATATGATCCAGATGAATGCTGTGCAAGAGTGCCCTTTGTGCCAGAGGGAGATATTACCTCACCTCTCAACGTTGCTCGCTGTAAACCCTAAGAAATGGCCCAGATAGAGAGCAATCAGGGCCCTGCATTCTTGACACCACGGCAAGAATATGCAGGGATGCTCAGGGCCCATGGTGGGTTGCATCTCCCTATAATCCACCCTTTGTTCCCACACGTTCTTGACTGAACCCAAATTTCCACATGAGTATGCCACTCAGTTGGCTACTCTGATTAATCTTACCAGCAGAGACTGGGGCCAAACTGATTAGATTTTTATCAAGTATCTAATTAAGGCTGCCGTTAACCAGAGTCCAAGCATCTGGACGAGGGTAACCTGTTTTATTGACCTAAACTAGATCTCCTCTACTCACAGACTCAGCCAACTGTGAACAGGTCCTAGAAGGGACCAGTATGTCTTATTTCAGAGAGTTAAGATATGGTCTAAGTCTAGTCTTTCATCCCTTTCAATTCACAGGGAAAATAGACTTACTGATCTTTGGTGTTATCAATAATTAGAGAGCCATAGATGGGCCAAAAAGCAACCCCGTCTCTAATGGAAAGATACTCCTAATCTCCCCCACATATAAACATATAACCTGAAGGCGCACAAGTCATTCTAGTTCAGGATTTACTGTTAAATTTGACCTGAATCACCATTACATTGATTTAGTTAAGCTACATGGGCCACTTTAGCAAATGGTTGCAGTTTTTCTTTGCCATCACGGTACAACCCAAAGCCGCTCAAGCATCAGAAAAAAACATAAATTTGTATCTGCTCGACTGAAACAAAATTGTGGTGGCCCGTGTGTTTGCACACAGATGCTGTAGGACAGAGTCCACATTCAGGAGCAATCAATGGTAGCGTCTGATACACCAGAATGTTCCAGGACTGGTCATGTCCACATAACTTTTTTTTCTGTTTACATAGCACTTGGATGGAGATAACAAACCCAGCCACAGATCAGTTATCAGTCACAATTGCTGCTTAATGATCCTTTCACTGGGCTGTACTCTGGAACCTAGAGGACAAAAAGCATTAATTGTTTCCCACTCTTTGAACCTTAGAATCTAAGGTGTTCCCTCTCCAGGCACTGGGATTGCTGCTCTCCCTTCATGACTGTGAAATAATAACTCTCATTCTAGAAGCTATAGCTCCACCTTTTCTCAAATCATATCCTACTTACACCTAGACCTTTCATCTGGATGGGGTCAAGTACAAGAGGAACAAGGGCATTTTTATAACATCTACTAAGACTCATTATATACCCTACCTTGACCTACATGGGTGATTATGTGGTACTCGGCTAGCCGGGTACTGAACCAAGTTGCCATTATCTTTAGGATCATGTCAATCCAACAGGAGAATCCAGGTGATGAAGTCAGAACTAGGTTTCTATCCAAGAGCCTCCCTTTTAGCTGGGCTGCCACCAAGAGGATGTACCAACCAATCTGGCCTGGATTTGCTGTCAGCAGAAAGAAAGATGCATCACGCCTAGGAACAGTGAGGATGCAAGGCAAAATTTTCAAAATAAGTCTACATAATTCCCCACTCCTTTCATTTTGATCGTTAACCAGGGGGTGACCAAGAAGAGATGAACTCTGGGGATGGCTACATTGAGTGATAGAATTGTCTTATGAAGGCTTGTGGACCAAAAAGAAGGAGAGAGGTAGAGTCAGAAATCCTTTTGATTTGATTCCTAAGGAGTTATTTCTAGGATTCAACAGTGCTGGATGCCCACAGCTGATAGGGAATGTGAATGTCTACCAAATGCATTGACTATCAGCCCACTGTGCCATTGTGGGATGGCCTTTTCAACAAAAGACACAATAATGTCAGACTGTAAATGATCCAGAGAGCTGAAAACACAGCACAACTCAGTTTGACGAGCCGTAATAGTGTGGCCAGAGAAAGTTCATCAGACATGAATAAGAACATCACAACCTAAAAATGTGGCAAGTGCAGTGATCACCATTGGTAGTCTCAGCAGGGCCAAAGATCCAATATAGTCAATCTTCCAGGAGTGGGTAGAGTCAATGTCCCATGCAATATGGTCTCTTTCACTGCAAGACAGAGGGGCCAACTTTTGGCAGGAGTTACAAGTCTAGTGTGCAGTGTAGTTTCTTCAGCAGAAGTACATTGTCCTTTATTGCATGGCGAGTTTATGAAGGTAGATGTACTGCCAGGTCTGGGGCCGTGTAAATCCAGGTGGCTATGGTGATGCCGGGCAGGGGAGGCCTGGTCAGCATCTTTATTCCCCTAAGCCTTAGAGAACAGACTCCTACCATGGGTGTTGACATAAGTGACTCAGACTGTTTGACTACAGTTAGAATTTGCTTCCACAGTTCACAAGTCCCAACCAGGGGTCTCTTTAACCTGGTAGTATGCAATCTTTCAAGTAAGTGGCAGACCAGATGGCTGAGCCATTGGCAACAGCCCAAGAGTCGGTAAAAATACAATTAGCTTGGCCCTTAGGAGCATTGTCTGAGGCCACTCAGCTCTCCGTGCTGGCTAGTTCTTACTGCAGGCAGTCTTCCAGAGTCGTCCTTGGAGCTGGATGGTTGCTGTCACCCACTGGACACAATTTGCTTTCACCTTAACCAAACCATCAATGAAACATCCATGCATTCATTGGAACCTCTATGAATCGATGGTCTCCTGAACCAGTAGCTTTGTTTCAGGTGGTAGAGAGGAGAATAAGGATCCCCACAGGGAAAGCTGCCACTTATTTACGCAAATCCACACTGCTGATAGGGCCATGCTGGCTGTGTTTGAGAAAATATCATTTCATTTGCTGAACAGGCCTGTTGGGCCATTTCCACCTTATTAGTCATTGAGTACAAGTTGACCCACTCCAAAAATAGAGATGTCTGGCCAGGGAGTCACAAGGCATCCATGGATTAGGCATTCAGTCTTAAAAAGCTCTTAGTAGCTGATTATTAGCTGCATTAAAAGAAAAGGCGTTTAGAGTATAATTGGTAGCCCTGTTAGACAGTACTTCCATTCTCTTTCTTCTCATAGCCAACACAGCACTTCCGTGGCTTGACTATGTTGTGTCTTAAATGTAATTATTGGTCTGGGGGCCCTGAGGACTGGTGGGGGTAAATCCTGAGGAAGTCTGTGTTGTCTCGCTGGGAGTCCTCAGCAGGAATGGAGAGGAAAGAGGAGTGCTGTTCTTTATTAGGGAGAAGTGAGCCAGCTACAGTTATAGAGAGGGGCGTCTGTTCCACATACAATTATCTCTACAACAGACATTCAGGGAAAACTTCCTTCTGGCAGTAATCCTTCCACCTGTATTCACACTACTCCCAGTATGTTACTCCATTTTATCAGACTTTGGTTTATTATTCCAGTGTTTTTTTTGTAACTAAGCAAATATGTGTACATATTCTTATTATATGTTTTTGGTTTTCTCTACTTTTCTACACAAAGCATTGCACTTTGCTTGTAGTTTTGATTTTTTTTTCACTTAGAATAATATTCTGGAGTGCTTTCTCACTTTTTATAACCTCTGTAATTACATTTACTTTTTCACAATGCATGAGACTTCCTTATTATTCAAACATATCCCCTTCAGGTCACACGTCTCTTTTCCAATTTTTAGCTGTTACAAATAATGCATGGTGAATATTCTTGCACATATGTTGTTTTGCATTTTTAGAGGTGTATTTTCAGGGTAAGTTCCTGAAAGTTGGGGTGCTGGGTAAAAATTAAATGTGTTGGTAAATTTGTTAAATGCTGCTAATTCTTTGCATAGGGATGGTGACATTTTACTCTCCCACCAGCACTGTGTTAAACTCTTGGTTCTCCACAGCTCCACCAATATAGCATCTTGTCAAACTTCTGTACTGTTACCAATCTGATACTTGAGTTTTAGTTTTAACTTATATTTTGTTATTATATGTTACGTAGAGCATATCGTCATATGTTTCAGTGTTATTTGCATTTCTTTTCTGTGAACTGTTTATATTTGTTGACTAATCTTTTATCAAGATTTTGTCTTTTTCTTCTCAATTTTTAAATCATCTTTATATCTGAGAAAGTTTAGTTTCTTGTGGTAAATATGAAAATACATATACAAAGATATATGCATGTATACTTAATTTTTACTTTGTCTTTTGCCTTGGTTTATGGTAAATTTTGTGATACAAATATATTTTATATATTTTGTCAAATTTATCAATATTTTCCTTTACTACTTCTGGATTTTGAATCATAATAAGAAAAGTTACAAAGAAATTCACCCACTTTTTTCAGTATTCATATGCTTTCCTTTCTCAGAGTTCTAGTTGAGATTCATTAGACATTTCTTCTGCTATATGTTGAGGGGCACAGTCTCGGCGTTATGATTTTGAAATGGCTATCAAGAATTCCCAACCTGGCTGGCCCAGTGGCATAGTGGTTGGCTTCACACTCTCCACTCTGGCAGCCCAGGGTTCGTGGGTTTAGATCCCGGGCACGGACCTATGTATCACTCATCAAGCCATACTGTGGCGGCATCCTGCATATAACATAGAGGAAGATTGGCACAGATGTTAGCTCAGAGACCATCTTCCTCAAGCAAAAAGAGGAAGATTGGCAACAGACATTAGCTTAGGGGCTAATCTTCCTCACCAAAAAAAAAGAATTCCCAACATGATTTATGACAAAGTCTATCATTTCCCCAGTGATCTGAGAGGATGTTTTTATCATTTACTATATTTTTACACCTACTTTGTTTGGGGATTTTTATTCTATTTTATTGGTTTGTCCATTCATATGCTAATACTGTGCTCTTTTAATTATAATAGCTAATTTGATTAACCCCTCTTCCAGCATTGCTTTATAATAGAATTTTATCACTAGTGATTATTCATTTTTCCATATGAACTTTAGAATCAACTTATCTATCTTCATACCAAAAAAAAAAAAGCTGATAATTTCATTGGGATTACATTAAATTTTATTGACTTGGGGCAAATTAACATCTCTGTGATGTTATATCATCTTATCCTTTCTCCTTGTTTAAGCCCACTTCTGTGTCCTTCAGGGGTGTTTTATAGTTCTCCCCATTTAGGTTTTGTACCTTTCCTGTTAAGTATGTTCACAGGACTATTACCCAGAACTATTACCTTTTGATTGTAAGGATCCTTCTATAAATTGCTCCTTCTAATTGGGTATTGTTTTTATATATAAAGACTGTGTTAGTCACAGTTCTCCAGAGAAACAAAATCAATAGGATACACGTGTACATAGAGAGACATACTAAGGAATTGACTCACATGATTATGGAGGCTGACAAATCCAAAATCTGCTGGATAGACTGGAAGACTGGAGACCCTAAGAAGAGTTGATGTTGCAGCTTGAATCAGAAGGTTGGAAGAATTCTCTCTTCCCAAGAGTAGGTCAGACTTTTTTGATTAAGGTCTTCAATTGATTAGATGAGGCCCACCTACATTATAGAGGTTAATCTGCTTTACTCAAATCTACTGATTGAAATGTTAACTTCATCTAAAAAATACATTCACGAAAACATCTAGAATAATGTTAGAACAACTTTCTGGGTACTGTGACCTAGCCAAGTTGGCACATAAAATTAACCCTCACAAGGACCTTTAATTTTAAAACATTAGTTTTATATTGGTACTCACTCAACTTCATCTTTCTCTCTTTCTCCCCCTTTTCACCATTCTCCCCTTTTCTTTGATTTTCTGTAGTTTTCCAGGTAAACTATCACATCATCTGCAAACAGAGATAGTTTTACCTTTCTTCTTTCTAACTCTCATGCCTCTCATCATTTTCTTTTATCTGATTTTATTTTTTAATATCTTCAATGCATTATTAAAAACTACGGCAATAATGAGCCTCATTTCCCTTTTCTCTGAATTTAACAGAAAATGGTCCAGTATTTCCCATTATTTAAGATATGGATTATTCATATTTGAAAAGCACTGAATCAATTACTCTTCTATTGAGTATTTTCATTAGGGAAAGGCATTTAATTTTGTGTAGAACTTTTCATGGAAATGATCATATGAATTTCTTTCTCCTTACATCTGTTTAAAACATGAATTATATTAATGGGTTTTCTAATTTTGTTCCATCCCTGGATTACTAAAATAAATCTTAGTTAGTCATTATTTATTCATTTTAATGTTTTTCCTCTACTGACTAATATTATTTTATTTCAAATATCTGCATCAGTATTTGTATAAATAAGGGTGGTCTGTAGTTATCCTTTACGTGAAATCATATTGAATTTAAGTATTAATGTTTTACCTGTGCATCTGTTATGATCTATTTGAAATCAGAAACCATTCTACATATTTCACAGAGAAGAAATTTAATGCGTAATTAGTTATATGATTTGGAAGGATTAGAGGAGCAAAAGAGAAGAAAGTAACATTACTAAAAATTAGTCTACTGGAAACCAGTAAATAATGTTACTGCAAGCCCAGGATATCTGTGTCACAATCCTAACAGCTTTTGTTAGAGTCCAGTTGCCTGCCGTGGAATCCATAAGCACGCGTGTCTAGGTCACTGCTGCTTTTGCTGGGAACCACATTGCCTAAGCAGGAAATAAGGAGCCAGCATTCCCAGGCTCCTGTCACTGTTTGCGGCTATATCTGCCAGTCTCCTCGCCACTCTTGTTGCTGCTACTGTTCTTGCAGCCGGAGACACCATGAAAAAAGAAAGACGACAGAATAGCTTCCTTCTCCACTCCTCATTCTGTCAAGTTCTCCACTAGAGCATCCCATTTGCAGAAACCTAACTAGAGATCATTTGACATGGTTGTCTGGGGATTGTGGTTCATGGGGCCCCAGACCCTGCTCTATTGAACAGATCTCAGAAGGGCAGAAACAGAGCTGAGAACAGAGAAATGACTGGGAAAGCTTACTGCATAAAAGGAATTTGGAAGTTTTTTTTCCCCCTCCCCCATTGATTAGAGCAGTTTAAGTAACGTTGGTGTTATCTGATCTTTAAAGCATCATCTAGACCTAGTGCTTATTTGAGGGTACTTCTTGATAATATTCTCAATTTCTTATATAAAAACGAGGCTGGTTAAAATTCATTCCTGGAGTTAGTTTTGGGAAATTATATTTTTCCTAGAAAATTATCCATTTCAGATTTGTTGGTACAAAATTGAGAAAGTGGTCTCATGATTATTAAAATTTTCTCTATTTTGAGAGATTTTCTTCTTGTCACATCTTAGAGTATTTATTCTTACACCATTTTTTCTTCCCTAGATTTGTTAGTTATTGGATTGTCTATTTTGTCCATTTTTTAAAACAACTTTGGATTTATTTGCTTAACTATATTTTTCTGCTTCTAATTTATTGATTTTCACTTTTATTTTTTACTATGTCCTTCATTTTACTTTCTTTTGGTTTCTTTGTTGATCTTTTCTTAATTAATCTTTTGAGTTGCGTAGTTCGTGCATTTCTTTTCTTTCTTTTAGCTCTTTCATAAAGACGCTGATATCAAGAGTTTCTATAAATATTTTATTTCAGAAATTCTGTAATTTTGGTTTGTATTTTTCCTTTGAGTCAAGAATTATTCTAAAAAATGATTCTTGTTTCCAATTAGGTGGATTTTTTTTATCGTTTTTTTCCAGTTGTACTGCATTTTTATATTGGCAAAGGTTATTTGCATCATTTTTAATTTGTGGAATTTAATAACGATTTTAAAAACACTCAGAAGAGTGCCACTTAACGTCCTGTTACCCAGGCTTTGGGAAGTTACATAAACAGAAGTTGCTGCCTTTCTGCAAACCCTAAAGCCATATGTATTAGTTTGCTAGGGCTGCCATAAAAAGTACCACAGACTAGGTGGTTTAAACAACAGAAATTTATTTTCTCACAGTTCTGGAGGGTAAAAGTCCAAGATCAAGGTGTCAGTAGAGATGATTTCTTCCGCCCCTCTCTGGTTTGTAGATGGCCGTCTTATCCCTACCTCTTCACATGGTCTTCCCACTGTTCATATCTGTGTCCAAATTTCCTCTTCTTTTAAGGACACCATTCATACTGAATTGGGGCTCAGACTAATGACTTTATTTTAACTTAATTAACTCTTTAAAGATTCTATCTCCAAATACAGTCACTTTCCAAGGTATTGAGGATCAGGACCTCAACATATGAATTGGGGGGCACAAGGTAGCCCATGACAAATAAATTCTTTGCATCAAGGTGTTCCACCATTCACAAGTGAGATATCTTTCTTACTTATAGAGACGTTGCCCAGAAAAAACAAACTTAGAAACATGAATTATTCAAATCAGTTCCTTATTATTAAATATAAATGAACAATGAGGTCACTAGAAAAAGATGAAAAAAAATACCTTTTGAAAAAGTCCAGAATAGAAGAACAGGAAACTTGACTGTAGGAGATAAAAGAATAATTCAGCAGCGAACTAATGAGTATTAAAAAACACACACTAAATTAGCAGATATGATGTGAATTATATTTATATTGCAACCAGAAAACAAACCGTAAGCTGTTGTCTAATTAATTTGGATGATAAATTCATACAAATTACAAATACACTGTTTAAACAAGACACAGAAAGAAAATGTGAGAAACAACAAAACCAAAATTATATAAAATAAAAAGGCCTAATATCCGTAAAAATAATTTTTTTAATTGAGGGAAGGAAACTATCCAAAATGTTCACAAACTATGATTCTTCATGCTGAAAGTACCCCCCAGAGTATTGAGTAGAATATGTATAATTAAGAGACAGCCACATCATCATAAATTCTAAACAGCAAATAAAAACAAATAAAAATCCTGCTCCTTAAAAATTAGCAGAACTAGGTAATTATCAGATTTCTTATTAGCAATTATGGATGTTAGAAGCAAATAGAGCACATTCTTCACATTTTCAAGAAAAATGAGTTTGAATTTAGAATTATATATAAAACCTAACTACCAATCAAGTGTGAGCCAAGTATCAGACAGTTTCAGGCAAGAAAAGATTCAGAAAATGTATCTGCGAAGCACTAAGTTAAAATATTGGTAAATTTAAAACACATTAGCATAGGCAGTGGGGCATAAATATTATCTACTGTAAAAGATATACAATTTAGGGAGAAAGTTTTTATTTATCAGGAGTTTATACCTAACCAAGATGTCCTTAAGCTTCCCTCAACTTGACAAAACTTTAGGCAGGTTTACCCTTGACTATAGGCCCCTGACTTACCTTTTCTTACAGCATTTATTTTAGAAAACTTACCATTATAAATTCTTTCTTTGCCTCTTTGAGATGTAAATCTTTGCCCAGCCTCTTGCCAGTTTTACAACCCAGGAATGTTTCATGGGCCTGGGAGCCATCCCTTTGAAATGCAGTCATCAAGAAAGATAGTGCCCTAATATCCCAGTCTTTGTGGGAGGGCTGGAGCCTAACTTCAATAAGCTCCCATTAGCAAACACAGATGGATTAATCACACTGCTCAACCTCCCTGCTAACTAACTCCTCCAGCATTTTCCAGTAGATCATCCCTGAGCTTAAACACTCTCACACCTTTTGCTTCAATGGAGTTGAGCTCAGTCTCTCTCTCTTATGGCAATAGTCTTGACCTCTACTACAATAGTCTTCAATAAAATCTTTCTTGCCTATTTAACTCCATCCAGTGCAATTTTTCTTTGACAAACCCAGGATTGATAAGCCTCCAGCCAGGCTAACTAAGAAAACAAAAAAGAGACAAGAAACAAATTACTAATATCAGATATGAAAGAGAGGACATCACTACAGATCTCAAGTCATGAAAAGGATAATAAGGAATTCTATGAACAACTCTATGCTCATAAATTTGATAACATAGATGAAATGGATCACTTCTTTGAAGGGCACAATCTTCAAAAACTTACACAGGAAAAAATAGACAATCTAAGAGGGCTATGTCAAAAAATATTCAATCAATAATTAATAACTTTCTAATACAGAAAGCACCAGGCTCAAATGGATTCACTGGCAAATTCTACCAAATATTTAAATAAGAAAGTATACCAATTCTCTACAAAATATCACAGAAGACAAAAGCAGAGGGAACACTTCCTAACTCATTTGATGAGGCCTGTAGTATGCTAATACTAAAGCCAGACAAAGACATTACGAGAAAAGAAAAGTACAGACTAGTATCTCCAATGAACACAGATACAACATCCTCAACAAAATAGCAAATAGAATTGAACAATGTATAAAAGGAATTATATACCATGGCCAGGTGGTATATAAATATATACGATATGCAAGGCTAGCTCAATATTCAATAATCAATTAATATAATCCATCATATTAACAGGCTAAAGAAGAAAATTCACATGATGATATCAGTAGATGCACAAAGAGCATTTGATGAAACCTAACACTCCTTCATGATCACAACTCTCAGTAAACTAGGAATAGAGGAATATTTCCACAACTTGATAAGAATATCTACAAAAAACCTACAGCTAACATCATACTTAACAATGAGAAACTCAAAGCTTTTCCACTAAGATCAGGTGCAAAACAAGGATGTCCCTCTCACCACTCCTTTTCAACATTGTACTGGAAGTTTTAGCTAATACATTAAGACCAAAAAGGAAATAAAAGATATACATGTTGGAAAGTAAGAAATAAAACATTTTTTGTTTGCAGATGACATGATGTCTACATAGAAATTCTGAAAGAATCAACAAAATCCTGGAACTTATAAGCAATTATAACAAGGTTGCAGGGTACAAGGTTAATATATAAAAGTCAATCACTTTTTTATATAACAGCGATAAATGTGGCATTTGAAATTAAAAACACAACACTATTTACATTAACACTCCAAAAAATGAAATACTTAGGTGTAAATCTAACAAAATAAGTACAAGAACTTATTTTGAGATGAGAAATTTGAAGTGAGAAAAACTATAAAACTCTGATGAAAGAAATCAAAGAACAAAATTAATGGAGAGATATTCCATGTTCATGAATATTAAGACTCAATATTTTCAAGATGCCAGTTCTTCCCTACTTGATCTATAGATTCAATGCAATCCCAATGAAAATGCTAGGAAGTTATTTTGTGGATATTGACAAACAAATTCTAAAGTTTATATGGAGAAACAAAAGCCTCAGAACAGCCAATGCAAAACTGAAAGAGAAGGACAAAGTTGGACTACTGAGACAACCCAGCTTCAAGACTTACCATAAAGAAGCTACAGTAACGCGGAGAGCGTGGCATTGGTGAAGGAAAAGATAAATATTTCAACGGAACAGAACAGAGAGCCCAGAAATAGACCCAAACAGATATAGTCAATTTATCTTTGACAAAGGAGCAAGGGAAATACAATGGAGCAAAGACAATCTGTTCAACAAATGATAATGGAACAACTGGACATCTGCCTGCAAAAAAATGAACTTAGACACAGACCTTACATCCTGCACAAAATTAACTCAAAACCATAAAGCATCTAGAAGATAACATAGAAGAAACTTAGATGACTTTGAGTATGGCAATGCCTTTTTAGATATAACTCCGATGGCATAAGCCATGAAAAAAATAATTGATAATCTAGACTTCTTTAGTACTGTAAACATCTGCTGTGCAAAAGATACAAGAGAATGAGAATACAAGCCACAGACTGGGGAAAACATTTGCGAAGGACGTATGTGATAAACTATTATTCAAAATATACAAAGAACTTTGAAAACTCAATGATAATAAGCAACCCAACTAATTAACGAGCAAAGGCCTTAAGAGAGATCTCACCAAAGAAGATATACAGATGGAAAATAAGCATATTAAAAGATGCTTCACATCATATATCATTAGAGAATTGTAAATTGAAATGATGAAATACTACTACACACTTGTTAGAATGGCCAAAATCCAAAACACTGATAACACCAATGCAGGCGAGGATGTGGAGTAACAGGAACACTTATTCATTGCTGGTGGGAATGGAAAATGGTACCGCCACTTTGGAAATAGCTTGAAGGTCTCATACAAAACTAAACTTTCTTTTACCATATGATACAGCAATTGCACTCTTTGTGTACCTACCCAATTGCACTCTTTGTGTACCTACCCAAAGGAGTTGAAAACTTATGTCCACATAAAAATGTGCACACAGATGTCTATAGCTGCTTTATTCACAATTGCCAAAACTTGGAAGCAACTAAGATGTCCTTCAGCAGGTGAGTGGATAAAATAAATTGGAACATCCAGACAATGGAATATTATTCAGCACTAACAAGAAATGAGATATCAAGCCATGAAAAGACAAGGAGTAACCTTAAATGAATATTAATAAGTGAAAGAAACCATTCTGAAAAGTCTACATACTGTATGATTCCAACTATAAGACATTCTGGAAAAGGCAAAACTATGGAGACAGCAAAAACATCAGTGGTTTCCAGGGATTAGGAATCAGGGAGGGATGACTAGGCAGAGCACAGAGGACTGTTAGGGCAGTAAAATTATTCTGTATGATAGTATAATAGTGAATACATATTATTTTAAGTTTATCATAACCTTTAGAAAAGACAACACCCAGAGTGAATCCTAATGTAAAACTAAGAACTTTAAGTGATAATTATGTGCAGTGTATGTTCATCAATTGTAACAAATGTACCACTCTGTGCAGGATGTTATAGTGGGGGAAGCTGTGCATTTGTGGGGAGAGGGGATATATGGATCCCTTCTGTACTTTCTGATTAACTTTGCTGTGAACCTAAAACTTATCTGAAACATAAAGTCTACATTTAAAAATGGATTCTCATTGACGAAAGTAGTATATTCAAGACATAATTATTGGGTAATTACATCAGAGACAGTGACGCCTGCAGCCTCTACTCTTAAGAATGGTGCCCTAAGCTTGATTTCTGAACAAATCTCACTTTGCAGGTTTTCTGGTGGCCTGATGCCAGCTATAAGGATAAGAGCATATTGCCCCTGGACTGTTGTCAGATCTGCCTTAAGTTCAAGTTACTGCAGTTAAAAGAGAGAGAACAGAGAGTTATATCAAGCTTAAAAAAGAGGTTTTACCAACTATTCTGTGCCATCTTGTTAATAAGTACTTGTTTAGTAAATGCTTTTATTTTCAGTGTAATCTGATAGCAATATTGTGAGAGAAATACTAAGAGCAATTAGCTTAAGTTGGTTTCCAACACAACCCGTTAGAGAAAATTTGTGAAGATATACTTAAAACAAAATGGAAAGAGGAAAATTTAAATTTCCCAGAAACTCCTTTACGACAGTAGGAAACCAGTCTAGTATGCAATGGGATCAAATTAAAATGGAAAGTCACAGAAAGCTTCAGGATGAATGCCTTCAAGGGGAATGATACACATTTTATTCAGTAGATAAAATGAAGAAATTGGAATATATGAGCAGTAACGTTTCTTCTTTCTGCAAAAGTAATGACGGCAATTCATCACTACAGGAAAAACAAACAAACCAAACACTGTTTATGAAAGTAATGTCTCAATTAGAAAGAAAACTCATCTGTGTCATGCAAATGGTGGAATATAAAAACTAAAGGGATAAATTATTAAATCTTAAATTAATAAACAGTCTGAGTGGTGTCGAGATCAAGACACTGAATCTATAAAGGAAGAAATATTATCTCAGCATAATATTTGGTTCTTCAGTAGAGTTGGGATGGGGATAGGGAAGGTAGAGGTAGAGGGAAAAGCTGATACTACTAAAAAGTAGAGAATCAAGAGACAATATCCAAAGTTATAAAAGAATAACAAAGGAAAAGATGCCCACCCTTTATTTAAATATAATATATAACATAATACTATAATTATTTAAGCAGTGTTTATAAGCACACAGAGGAATGAGACAGAATAAAGAATTGGGAATAATCTCAAATATATGTTGGAATTTAACACCTTGTGAAGACCATATCAGATTTCAGTGGTAAAAATAGATTATTTAATTCATAGTGTTTAGTGAAGTGGAAAGACATCTAGAAAAAATGGAATACATACCACAATCTTTAATCAAAAAATAAATTCCAAGAGAATTAAAGATTTAATTTTTAAAAAATTTTATTAAATTGTTAGAATAAATCAGAACTCTTAAAAGATAAACTGAGAGTGAGGAATATAACATGAAACCTTGAAATAGAGAATAAAAGATTCATAAATTTTACTACATTAAAATATTATGGATTTCAAAAAAATCCATAAAGACAAACACAAAATGATGGTATTAGTTTGTAATTAATCCTGCAAAGGAATAATTCCCTAAAGATATAAAGAGCTAAGACAAATCTACATTAAAAAGACCAATTAACAGCCCAATAAAAAAATGTACAAGAAAGAAACACACAATTCATAAAAAAAAAAGACAAAGGAAATTTAAATAGCTCCTAAAATTAATGAAAAAATACTAGGCAATACTCAAAATGAGAGAAATGAAAAAAGATATCACAACCAAAATCAAAAATAAGTTTGATAGTATGTTTGCCAAGCATTCTCAAGTGTCAGTGAAAGATTAAATTGGTATAACTTCTACAGAGTGCAAGTTGGCAATAATCTATCAAAATTTAAAATAACATATACCTGTGATCTGGCAATTCTACACCACTTCTACCCTAGAGATATATTTGAAATGACACGTCTTTGTTTGCAATTACAAAATATTGGAAAGGGAAATAGTTAAACAAGTTACATAAATTTTCAATTATCCTTCAGAACGCTATTTAAACCAAATTGCCCAAGCGCACTTGAAGTTAACCTAGATTCCCCTACATCATGTTGTTGCATGCAAAAGATACTGCAACAATTTATTCTCCCCAGTGCCCCTAGATATTTGGGGAAGTGGTGGGGAGATATCTGGGGGACATATGGATTTTCCCATAAGAAATTTACTTCAATTTCAATTTCGATTAAATAAATGACATTTATTTAAATTTCAAATGAATGATTAATAACTTTATACTCGGAAAAACAAAAAATGAAGCCAATTCCGTTTTGAGGCAAAGAGCCAGTAGCAAAGAAAAGCAACAACTTACAACGGTTTTCAGGAGATCAGCTAGTAATTTGGTTATGGGAGGAGTAGCAGAGAGAAAAATCTAGTTAAACATCCACCTCATACCTTAAGCCAAATAAATTCTAGATGACTAGAAAGGTGATATTTAAAGGAGGCAGAAAGAGAAAGAGAACAGACATAGATGTAGATATAAATTATTCCGTTGAGCAAAACGCATACAGATATCTTCAATACATTTGCTAAAAAGAATTTAGAGTTTCTAGATTGTAAAAAAATACAGGTTATCCTTTACAACGTGGAAGGGGAAAAGCAGCTTAGAAGACAGAAATAAGTGATTATTTGCTGCAAAGTGTTCTGAAAGCAGGTTAAGTAGTTTTGGAAACAGAGAAAATGCTACTATGTTATAAGAAGAGTTAGGAATTTCCACACAAAGAAAAATGAGAGCTGCAGGATTTTATCTACTGGCTCTCATTTTGTGTTTTTGGAAAGCATACTCTGTTCAAGACGCCTGTGATCTTGATAGGTGTCCTTGTGATGGAAATTTCTGTACTTCTGGGCTTGACTGAGAAGTTTAAATTATATAGGGAGGTGACGGAACTTAGAAATTGTTCTCTTGGACCATGTTCCTTTAAGATTTACGTATTTGTTGAACTGTCTGATTCAATCAGTAAATATATTGCAAATTTTATATTAGCAACGTTAAAATATAACAAGCCCATACAAAATTTCCCTGTAACATACTCTAGTAATCTAGTAATTTAATTTTTAGAATGTATCTTAAGAAAATAATCCAAATGGTAAAATACTCCATATATAGTAATTAGCTTAGCGTGGATAGCTTGCAAAAAAGCATAAAAAATAGAATAAGAATAAAAAAGAAGCAATTACAAGAAAGGATATACTTGATAAATTGTATAAGTAATACACACTTAATACATATATGTTAGAAAAGTTAGTAAAATAATCTTTTGAAAGAATATAAAATTTCAAAGATAAATGAAACCAATCTACAATATCAGAAATGAAGTATAGCTAACAAATATGAATTTTAAATGTATATGTAATTAGCCATACTACTTAAGGTTATTTGCTTTCAGGCCAGTTGGCATTTAGATTAATTTAATTGTTCCCTATTTATTTGAAATTTCCCATTTCATAGTAAGATATATTTACTCTGTGACGAATACGCAGATTTTTTTCCAGAAACCACTTTCTATGAGCGGTATTCCATTGTCGGATCCTTCTCTTCTTTTCTCTAACCAGTTTCCAGAATAAAACCTAAAATGAGGTCACTTCCCTCGAGGTAGATTTTTCTTTACCAGCCTCTAATTGTTAATCTTTGCACAGCGTCCACATTGTTTCCCTTCTCTAAATTATGACAGTACACAATGGAAAAAATAAAGTAGGCTCAACAAAAGTCAACGAGAGCACCACTGAAGGAAGGAAAGGAAAAGTCTAGAAAGGGCCCGTTGCTTTGCCAACTTTTTAGTTTTGACCTGGACTGGTCCTAATTCTTCTGAGGAATCATTAGAAATCAAGAATTTTATCCACTTCAGAGGCTCTGTGATTCCATGAATCTGCACATGGCAGCATCAGAAATGAGAAAAGATTTAAAAACAGAGATTGTCTACTTTAATGTATTTTAATTCCCATGAAGCTTTCTCCGCTCATGATAATGTGAGAATATGATACTTTTTCTTTATACACATATCATGACTGACCTTGAAAGAGCTGTGGAGTCAGAAGTCTGGCAAAGAGTAAAGAGATACTAGCACAGAAGGTGACAGCTCAGATGGGCCTGGTGATGCAGAGAAATGGAATAAATGATTTGCCTCATTATTTTTGTCTATGCTTCTTAGAATATTGGACCTATTTTAATGAAAAGAAATTAAATGTGCAAAGTTTCTAGTTCAGGTCAACTATTTCACCAGTTCCGGTTATAGTTACAATCTCTTCAGCATTTTTCCTCTAAACTTTAAATTTCAAGAATCCAGAATCCATTATTTCATTAAACACTTGTTTCTTTTACTGGCGTGTTCAAAAGTACTATCTGTGGAACCCAGATAAAGATTCACGGGAGTTTTTCAGTAAAACATGAGCTGGACAGATGTTCACAGAAAATGTAAAAAAGAGAAGTATTTCTCAGCCGTGTAAGATTTTAGTCAGCCTAGGAATTATAAAGTGAATCACTGAAATAATACATAAAGGCCCTTATAATAGAGGAACCTAAAAGCATTCTTAGATTTCTAATGCGACATTTTTCTAGAGAATAATTTGTACATGGAGAGACTAAAATGAAATGCAAATAAATTACCAGTAATGCAATGCTTTGCATACTAATTTGTAGATAGTCAAAGAAGTTTATTGTAAGGAAGCATACTAAGTTTTTATTTTCCACAAATGGCTTTTATGAAAACCTATGATTTATGAACTTATTTGTGCATATTCAATGAGTGGTTTTCGGTCTCTGTTGTATGGCGGGCACTGTCATGGTGCCAGAGAGGCATCATGAATGAAACATTTCCTCCTCGCTGGGTAATGAAAATACAAGAATGTTAGTGTTGGTGAGAACGCCAAAAGCCAAACAATTAGGATGCAATATGATGAACACTAAAACGCAAGCACGTGCAGGATTCCTAGGAATAATGTGGAAGTGGTGCTTGCGTCCCTTCAAGACACTGCCTCAGGGGCTGTGCCAAGGCCAGTAACGTAACAGGGCAGGAGTGTGGGCCCCACTACCCCTCACTGCAATCAACACAGCTCTGCTTTTATTTTGCATACTGGAAATCTCTGGGATGTTTTATTTGGAAAAGAGATTCTACCTTTTCTTACATTTTGAAAAACAGTCACCTAAGTCTTCCAGGGGGACTCTCAAAAGATTTCATAGAAATAGTTGGTAGTGTGAAAACATATACATATTTAAACATCTGTATATACTGTAGCAACTGCTGAATTTTAAGTGTGGAGCAGGGGTGTGGAGGGGCGTTGAAATAATCTGTTTTATTGGAGAATCAAATTTTATATTAATCTCACCCTCTCTCAAATAAGGGGTATGTGAAAAGGTGAGACATGGAGAAAATAGCTCATGGTTTGCAAATCCAACAGCAGGGTTGGAAGGGAGGCTCCAGGAGACTTTGGGGTGAGTCACTAGAATTGCACTGCATGATTAAGAGAAAGGAATGTTTTTGTAATTGCTGGCAAGTAGCAGAAGCAAACGGAAGTGTCCAGCTACATAGCAACAGACTGAAGCTCTGGTACATAAAAGGGGAAAAGATTTTTTGAAGGAGAGGGATGTTTAATAATCAATATGAAGATGTGTGTGGGTGTGAGTGTGTGTGTGTGTGTAAATGAAGAAAAGAAAGCCGAGTTCCAAATATGGGTCAGTGCGGGGCTGAAAGAAACAGACCCTGGCAATGAGCAGCAAATGAAATCCAGAGTCCCCCAGAAGTAGGAGAATATGAATCCCTGAGAATGCCCTGAGAATGGGCAATAATCTTTCAGTAGAATAGGGGTTATAGGCTTGTTTGACACATGAATTACAAATGTTTGAACCCAAACCTGAAGGATGAGAGCAGTTTGTGAATTGGTATTGGGGTAGCAAGAGGTATGACAGGGAATAGAATGGGAGGAGGAAGCAGTTTAGGTGGAGAAATGACACATGCAAACCAAATACCAAAGACTGCATTGATTATTCAGTGAAGTGTAACATGTTATCAGAATAGCGAAAAACAATGGTGGCATAGTGGTTAAGTTCATGCGCTCTGATTCAGCATCCCGGGGTTTGCGGATTCGGATCCCAGTGGACTTACACACCACTCATCAAGCCATGCTGTGGCGGTGTCCCACATACAAAATGGAGGAAGATTTGCACAGCTGTTAGCTCAGAGACAATCTCCCTCGAGCAAAAAGAGAAGGATTGACAACAGATGTTAGCTCAGGGCCAGTCTTCCTCACCACCACCACCAACAAAAAAAAGAATAGTGAAAAATGAGCTGACGCCCCCTGTCTCTTGCTCTTATATACAGTCATGTGTCTGTTAATGACAGGGATACGTTCTAAAAAAATGAGTCATTAGGCTAGTTCCTGTTATGCAAACATCTTAGAGTGTACTTACAGAAACCCAGATGGTATAGCCTACTACACACCTAGGCTATATGGCACTAATCTTATGGGACCACTATCATATATGTGGTCTGTCATTAATTGAAACATCATCATGCAGTGCATGACTGTACTCATATACTGTTCAGCCTCTGTGCTTTACATTGTAGATAAATGAGTACATTTAATTAGGCAATCAAATGTCATTTAATTTACAGGAAACTGAACACATACATTAATTTAAATTTTACAAATCTTTCTTTTGGGAACTATATAAATATTTCGCTGTTGTCAAGTCCACCGAAAGTTATTTTGCCACACTTGCAGCAGCACTGTTTTACAGTACTGGTTTTACAAGAAAAACCACTTCTCAGCAGTCAACTGAACTTTTTGTTTGTTTGTTTACTGTTTGTTGTTTTTTAATCCAGTTTGTGCCATTTTGAAGTGCAAATCCTGGAATCTGCCTGGTGAAGATATTCTTGGATATTCTAACACTCATTTCTCAATTATGCTGTTGTTGTATGACAATACTACAATTTCTTTAACTTCCTGATGGTAAGTAAACCCCAGATGCATAATTAAATGTATTCAAGCTTACACAAATTAAGTCAAATAAAATTCCAGTGTTCTTCTCATCCAAGAAATATAAATAAACAGGCTTAAATAGAAATTTGCATTCTTGCTTGGTAAAGAATTATGTTTTATCATGCAGTTATGTTTTCGAGTGGACAAAAAGTAGTAATTTATTATCTGTCACAGAGTCCATCCTATGAATATCTTTATTTTAAAACTTTATCAGTGTTTAGTTAAAATAATTTGGGAAAAGTGCATATAAAAACACAATAAATAGAAAGACCTCTTAGAAGGTGACAGTGAGCTGTCATATGCCCTATGTGAATAAATAAGACAAGGTAAAAAGAAAAAATATTGAAAAAGAAAATAAATTATTTAAAAACAATCTACCAATAGATAATGAATTAAATACATATCAAGAGCCTATATTATGTGATTCACTGGGGACACATATCAATAAGACAATCGTCATCAAGTTTATAATTTAATGAGAGAAATAGAGAAGTTGAGACTTTATATCAAAATGCTAATCATATTAACAAAGGTATGCACAGGATACACTGGGAGCATTCAAGAGAAGCCACCAACCTCTTTGGAGAACAGGACAATTTCGCATGAATAGAGAAGAGCCTGGTAAAGTGATGGGGGAAGGAAGTTTAGGGAGTTAAGACGCTGTCTCAGAAAATGCTAGGAAGACCAATTTTACCATTTGCTAGTACAGATACAGTGTAACTCTTTTATCTTTCTAGGTATGATAAAACTCTGGTTTTGTTTGTTTAGTTGCTGTCTTTATTATTATTTATCTGAAGGTACAAAGTGGTTTTTAAAAATTTTACTTCCTTTTACTTTTGACAGGGGGAAAATTTATCCAAGCTTACTAACTATGGTGACAAGGCACAGTGTCAATTTGCCATTTCATCCCCTCCTTGAAGGAAAGTTCCACCTCTGAAGAACGATTTGAGCACGTAGCTGTATTTAGCAATTTTCTGTTACAATGTCACTCATTTTATGGTTTGTGTTTACGGCTCTTTCTTTTTCTATAGATGCCACAAGACACAATGATTAAGACATAAAAACTCTGGGCCATGGCTAAGAAAACTAGAAGAGTGTGATACTTGACAATGCCGAGACTTGAGAGTTATTGTCTGGAGACACTCTCAAGTCATGCTGACTGAATCACATTTACATGCCAGAAATGGTTTTTAGGGCCTCTACAAGCTGGTATCGACTACTTCAAGGCTAGAAAAACAATGATATGATTCCTCTCTGAGTTAGCTAGCAATCTTTTATTTATTCATTTAATATATTTTTTATTTTATTTTATTTCAATTTTTTGTTTATTGCAGTAACATTGGTTTATAACATTGTATAAGTTTCAGGTGTACATCATTATACTTCTATTTCTGCATAGATTACATCATGTTCACCACCCAAATACTAACTACAACCCATCACCACACACATGTGCCGAATTATCCCTTTCACCGTCCTCCCTCCCCCCTTCCCCTCTGGTAACCACCAATCCAATCTCTGTCCCTATGTGTTTGTTTATTGTTGTTATTATCTAGTACTTAATGAAGGAAATCATACGGTATTTGACCTTCTCCCTCTGACTTATTTCACTTTGCATAATACCCTCAATGTCCATCCATGTTGTCACAAATGCCTGGATTTCATCATTTCTTATGGCTGAGTAGTATTCCATTGTGTATATATACCACATCTTCTTTATCCATTCGTCCCTTGATGGGCACTTAGGTTGCTTCCAAGGCTTGGCTATTGTGAATAACGCTGCAATGAACACAGCGGTGCATGTATCTTTACACATTGGTGTTTTCAAGTTCTTTGGATAAATACCCAGCAGTGGAATAGCTGGATCATATGGTAGTTCTATCCTTGATTTTTTGAGGAATCTCCATACTGTTTTCCATAGTGGCTGCACCAGTTTGCACTCCCACCAGCAGTGTATGAGAGTTCCCTTCTCTCCACATCCTCTCCAACACATGGTGTTTCCTGTCTTGTTAATTATAGCCATTCTGATGGGCGTGAGGTCATATCTCATTGTAGTTTTGATTTGCATTTCCCTGATAGTTAATGATTTTGAACATCTTTTCATGTGTCTGTTGGCCATCTGCGTATCTTCTTTGGAGAAATGCCTGTTCAGGTCTTTTGCCCATTTTTTAATTGGGTTGGTAGTTTTTTTGTTGTTGAGATGCATGAGTTCTTTATATATTTTGGAGATTAAGCCCTTGTCAGATGTATGGTTTGCAAATATCTTCTCCCAATTGTTAGGTTGTCTTTTCGTTTTGTTGATGGTTTCCTTTGCTGTGCAGAAGCTTTTTAGTTTGATGTAGTCCCATTTGTTTATTTTTTCTATTGTTTCTCTTGCCCGGTCAGACATGGTGCTTGAAAATATGTTGCTAAGACAGATGTCGAAGAGCTTACTGCCTATGTTTTCTTCTAGAAGTTTCATAGTTTCAGGTCTTACATTCAAGTCTTTAATCCATTTGGAGTTAATTTTTGTGTATGGTGTAAGGTAAGGGTCTACTTTCATTTTTTTGCACGTGGCTATCCAGTTTTCCCAACACCATTTGTTGAAGAGACTTTCTTTTCTCCTTTGCATGTTCTTGGCTCCTTTGTCAAAGATTAGCTGTCCATAGATGTGTGGGTTTATTTCTGGGCTTTCGATTCTATTCCATTGATCTGTGTGTCTGTTTTTGTGCCAGTACCATGCTGTTTTGGTTACTATAGCTTTGTAGTATATTTTGAAATCAGGGAGTGTGATACCTCCAGCTTTGTTCTTTTTTCTCAGGATTCCTTTAGCTATTCGGGGTCTTTTGTTGTTCCATATAAATTTTAGGATTCTTTGTTCTATTTCTGTGAAAAATGTTGTTGGATCTTTGATAGAGATTGCACTGAATCTATAGATGGCTTTAGGAAGTATGGACATCTTAACTATGTTAATTCTTCCAATCCAAGAGCACGGAATATCTTTCCATTTCTTTGTGTCTTCTTCAATTTCTTTCAGAAATGTTTTATAGTTTTCTGTGTACAGCTCTTTCACCTCTTTGGTTAAGTTTATTCCTAGGTATTTTATTCTTTTTGTTGCAATTGTAAATGGGATGGTATTCTTAATTTCTCTTTCTGCTACTTCGTTGTTAGTGTACAGAAATGCAACTGATTTTTGTATGTTGATTTTGTATCCTGCAACTTTACCATATTCGTTTATTATTCTAAAAGTTTTCTGGTGGATTCTTTAGGGTTTTCTATATATCAAATCATGTCATCTGCAAATAGTGACAGTTTCACTTCTTCCTTTCCAATTTGGATCCCTTTTATTTCTTTCTCTTGCCTGATTGCTCTGGCTAGGACTTCCAATACTATGTTAAATAGGAGTGGTGACAGTGGGCATCTTTGTCTGGTTCCTGTTCTTAGAGGAATAGCTTTCAGTTTTTCACCATTGAGGATGATATTAGCTGTGGGTTTGTCATATATGGCCTTTATTATGTTGAGGTACTTTCCTTCTATACCCATTTTATTCAGAGTTTTTATCATAAATGGATGCTGTATCTTGTCAAATGCTTTTCTGCATCTATTGAGATGATCATGTGATTTTTATTCTTCATTTTATTAATGTGGTGTATCACGTTGATTGATTTGTGAATGTTAAACCATCCCTGCATACCTGGAATAAATCCCACTTGATCATGGTGTATAATCTTTTTAAGGTATTGTTGTACGCGATTTGCTAGTATTTTGTTGAGGATTTTTGCATGGATGTTCATCAGTGATATTGGCCTGTAATTTTCTTTTTTTGTGTTGTCCTTGTCTGGCTTTGGTATCAGGGTAACGTTGGCTTCGTAGAATGAGTTAGGGAGCTTCCCCCCCCTCCACAACTTTTTGGGAGAGTTTGAGAAGGATAGGTATTAAGGCTTCTCTGAATGTTTGGTAGAATTCACCAGGGAAGCCGTCTGGTCCTGGACTTTTATTTTTGGGCAGGTTTTTGATTACTGTTTCAATCTCCTTACTGGTGATTGGTCTATTCAAATTCTCTACTTCTTCTTGATCCAGTTTTGGAAGGTTGTATGATTCTAAGACTTTATCCATTTCTTCCAGATTGTCGAATTGGTTGACATATAGCTTTTCATAGTATTCTCTTATAATCTTTTGTATTTCTGAGGTGTCTGTTGTAATTTCTTCTCTTTCATTTCTGATTTTACATATTTGTGCCTTCTCTCTTTTTTCTTGGTGAGTAGAGCTAAAGGTTTGTCAATTTTGTTTATCTTTTCAAAGAACCAGCTCTTGGTTTTATTAATTTTTTCTATTGTTTTTTTGGTCTCTATTTCATTTATTTCTGCTCTGATTTTTATTATTTCCCTTCTTCTACTGATTTGGGGCTTTGTTTGTTCTTCTTTTTCCAGTTCCTTTAGGTGCATTGTTAGATTGGTTATTGGAGATTTTTCTTGTTTGTTGAGATAGGCCTGTATTGCTATAAACTTCCCTCTTAGAACCGCTTTTGCTGTATCCCATAAATTCTGGCGTGTCGTATTTTCGTTTTCATTTGTCTCCAGGTATTTTTTTTTTTATAATTTTTTTTCTTTTATTTATTTCTTCCCCCCAAAGCCCCAGTAGGTAGTTGTATGTCATAGCTGTACATCCTTCCAGCCGCTGCATGTGGGATGCGGCCCCAGCATGGTCGGTGCGCGCCCGGGATCCAAACCCGGGCCGCCAGCAGTGGAGCGCGCGCACCCAACCACCAAGCCACGGGGCCAGCCCTGTCTCCAGGTATTTTTTTATTTCTTCTTTGATTTCTTCATTGACCAAGTCCTTGTTCAGTAGCATTTTCTTTAATCTCCATGTATTTGTGGCTTTTCTGATTTTCTTCCTATAGTTGATTTCTAGTTTCATACCGTTGTGGTCAGAAAAGATGCTTGGTGTTATTTCAATCTTCTTAAATTTATGGAGACTTGCTTTGTGGCCTAATATGTGGTCAATCCTGGAGAATCTGCCATGTACATTCGAAAAGAATGTGTATCCTTCGGTTTTTGGATGGAATGCTCTGTATATATCTACCAGGTCCATCTGTTCTAGTGTGTCGTTTAAGGCCAATGTTTCCTTATTGATCTTCTGTTTGGATGATCTATCCATTGGTGTAAGTGGAGTGTTAAAGTCCCCTACTATTATTGTGTTACTGTCTATTTCTGTTTTTATCTCTGTTAATAATTGCTTTATATATTTAGGTAAATCTACATTGGGTGCATACATATTTACAAGTGTTATATCCTCTTGTTGGATTGTTCCCTTGATCATTATGTAATGCCCTTCTTTGTCTCTTTTTACAGTTTTTGTTTTAAAGCTGCTACCCCAGCTTTCTTTTCATTGCCATTTGCGTGGAGCATCATTTTCCATCCCTTCACTTTCAGTTTGTGAGTGTCTTTAGGTCTGAAGTGTGTCTCTTGTATGCAGCATATATATGGGTCTTGTTTTTTTATCCAACAGCCACCCTATGCCTTTTACTTGGAGCATTTAGTCCATTGATGTTTAAAGTAGCTATTGATAAGTATGCACTTACTGCCATTTTTTAACTTTTTTTTTCTCAGTGTTTTAGTAGTCCTTCTCTGTTCCTTTCTTCTTCTATACAGAATTGATGGTCTCTTTAGTTTGACCTCTGTCTGAAAGCTCTACTCTTTAACTCCCCTCCTCCTTCCTTTTATATTTTTGATATCATATCTAACCTCTTTTTTGTGCCTTTGTATCCATTACCCTCTTATCATGGAAATAGATAATTTTTCCTATTTGTGGTCTTCTCTTTTCCCCTTAAATCAGTCCCTTTAACATTTCTTGTAGCACTGGTTTCTTGGTGACAAACTCCTTTAATTTTTGCTTGTCTGGGAAATTTTTGATCTCTCCTTCCATTTTGAATGATAACCTTGCTGGGTAGAGTATTCTCGACTGTAAGTTTTTTCCTTTCAGCACTTCAAATATATCATGCCATTCTCATCTAGCCTGTAAGGTTTCTGCTGAGGAGTCAGCTGATAGCCTTGTGGGGTTTCCTTTGTATGTAACTTGACTTTCTCTTGCGGCTTTTAGGATTCTCTCTTTATCTTTAATTCTGGACATTTTGATTATGATGTGTCTTGGTGTGGGCCTTTTTGGGTTTATCTTGTTTGGGGCTCTCTGTGTTTCCTGTACCTGGATGTCTGTTTCCTTCCTTAGGTTAGGGAAGTTTTCATCTATTATTTCTTGAAATAGATTCTCTGCCCCTTTGTCTCGCTCTTCTCCTTCCGGGACACCCATAACACGGATGTTAGTGTGCTTGAGTTGTCCCAGAGGTCCCTTAGACTGTCCTCACTCTTTTTAATTCTTTTCTCTTTTACCTGTTCAGCTTGGGTAATTTCTTCTAGTCTTTTGTCCAGCTCACAGATCTGTTCTTCTGTATCCTCTATTCTGCTTTTGAGTCCATCTAGTGAATTTTTCATTTCCAGTATTGTATTCTTCATTTCTGATTTGTTCTTTTTTATATCTTCCATTTCTTTGTTGACATTCTCACTGAGTTCATCTATTCTTCTCCCCAGATCAGTGAGCATCCTTAACACTCTTAGTTTGAACTCTCTGTCGGGTAGGTTGCTCATTTCTGTTTCACTTAGTTCCTTTTCTGGGGTTTTGTCCTGTTCCCTTACTTGGAATGTATTCTTTTGCCTCCTCATTTTGCCTTTTTCCCTGTGCTTGTGTCTACGTATTAGGTAGGTCAGCTACGTCTCCTGCTCTTGGATAGGTGACCTTATGTAAGTGATGCCTTAGGAGGCCTGCCATGTTCTTCCCTCAGTTCTCAATGTTCCAGGGGTGACCCCTATGTGGGCTACGTGTGTCCTTCTTTTGTGGCCTGTTTGCTCTCCCTGTAGGTACCCAGGGAGGCCGAGTTATGCTCCTGGCCAGCTGTTGCAATGCTCAGCTGCTTGTAGTTGTTGTGGGGCCTTCAGTCTCTTTATCAGGTGTGGGGAGTCCCAGCACAGTTGGCTGCAAGTTCTAATACCACATTTGTGTTGCAGTATTTCTTTTAAGTGAGTAGGCCCCCAGGGTGGCAGGTTGTTAGGCTCAGGGGCTTACAATTGCTATAAGCCTCCAGCCTTTAAGGCTCTTGTCAGCTCTCTGAGGATTGCAGCTGGGTGGGGCTGGCCTCAGGCACAGGAGCACCCAATTGTTTCAGGCTTTGGAAGGTGGGGCAAACCCCCTATGTGGGTCTTTGAGAAGCACAAGTCTTCTGCAGCTGACAAGCCCTGCCACCCACAGGTCCACACACACAGTCAACACAGTCCTGCCCTGTGTGAGCGCCCCGACCTCCCCAAGCGGACCCAGTCTCTCCACGGCAGGAGCCCCACACACTCCACCACCGCCCCACACTCTCCACCCGCTCCTTGTGCATGCCCTGCCCCGCTAAAGTCAGCTCAGTTGCCAGGCTGCAGAGAATCCAGTCACCAATCTATGCAGGCCCACACGTTGCCCGAGGGCTTGTTGTTGGGTGGGGCCAGTCTCTAGGGTGGGCTGCCTGCCCTGGCTGAGCTGGATTAAATCGGTGCTCTAGCGGGTGGGGTAGACCCTGGGCTAGCAGGCCTCAGGGAGAACTCCAATGGCTTCTATGTCAGCACGCCCACACCGGGCCACAACAATGGCTGCCACCAATGTCCCAGTCCCTGGAGAGGTCTCACCCCTCACCGAGATGCACTCAGGGCCTATCAGGTGAGTCTCTTCACCAAAGCACTGTGCACCTTTCTTTCTGGTGATTTTAGGATGCTTTCTGAAATGGGTGAGTTTGCGCGCGGGCCCTTTAAGAGCCAGTTTTAGTTTCTTTGTGAACGGGGTTTTCTGGGGGTGCTCCCCAATGCTTTAGTAGCAGGCTCAGTCAGATATTATGCCGCTGGTCTCGATTGTGCTGGGTCCACAATATGCCCACAGCGGGGGTGCCCCCGGCTCAGGACCCCGCGCCTCCAGGGAGGCTGCGTACCTGTGCGCTGCTCCCGGCGGCCGTGACGCTGGCGGCTTGTGAAGGCGGCGTTTTTCTCTCCAGAAGGGAGTCTCTGCCTCTTCCCCCTCAGTTAGGATTGTCCTTTGTTGCAGGAGTTCCTCTCATCCAGTTCTCAGTTCTGTCTCAGGGGTAATTTTTCCACGAGTAGTTGTAAATTGGCTGTGTCCGCGGGAGGAGGTGAGTTCAGAGTCTGCCTATGCCGCCATCTTGACTCCGCCCTCTCTAATTTATTTTTTAAATCAATATGTGTTTGAATGTACTTGACCTGCGAGCAAGAGACATTCATTATGACCTGTAAGTATAGGTTTCCATTAGCTACAGAACATACGCTCTGCAAGTCTTCTGAGAGGACATTTAGACATCGCATACACCAATGAAGTATGGCCCTTGTCTAAACACGGATTCTTTTTTTTTTTTTTTTTACATTCATCCTACTTTTATTTTGAGAACTGACTCAAACACGGATTCTTAAGGAACTTTGTAAATAACTACGTGGTCGTGAATAGTAAGGGGACCTAGTAAGAGCACTCTGTTCCATATTTAAATATAGTTCTGAGTAATTTTGTAGGTAAGGCAAATCTATCTATTTATCTGTATTTCTACTCTCTGCAGATTCATTATTCTTAAGTTTTCCTATTGACTTACTAGCTCATACTTAAGAATTTTTATGTGCTGTATTTTCTGGATTGCACAGGGTCGATTTGAACAGGAAACTATTTAGACAGCGTTTCATTACAGTTGATACAAATACAGTTTGTGAAATTGATGTTTATATGTAGTTGAAGAATAAAAGAGAGGTGTTTCTCTTCCGTCCGTTAGAAAATGGAACTTTGACCACAGTAAATCCGTTTTATTCAGTCCTAGGGAATTAATTCGTGTTCCGATTATGTTGGTGTAAAAGTCTACATTCATGAAGTTGTCTTGGAAATCCCGCCTCGTTCCACAGAATGAAAAAGATCTCTTTATAGTGACAATGTCAGCTCAAACTTGGGAAAACCTGCCCATGTGTCTATTTCCTGAAATATTAATAGTCAAAAATATCTGGTAATGCTCTTTACTGACACTATTATTTTTCTGAACTTTCTTCCAGAATACTTATACAGGGGCCTGCACACAAGTGTAAGGGAGGGGCAGAAATCATCTGTCAATAATGAGACTGACAGATTCTGGTTACTTTATTATAACAAACTGAAATTTCAGAAGGAGACTGGAATCTTCTATTGAGGTAATAATCCATTTTTAAGGATTAAGTCAACGATTTAGTAAGAAAGTATTATGAACAGTGAGACATTGACAAAGCTCCAGGGACTTCTAATTCACCTCATAAAGTATATGTTGTGTTTGTCACGAATTGACCAGAGATTATAAAATAAATTTATAAATCACTTTGATGACAGTTATTGACAGTCTTTATACAAGAACATGATTGTGCTTTTATCCATCCTGAAAGGAACACAAATGCTGAAATATTTTTAACACACCACGTACCACAAATATCTATTTAACTAGGGACCCTGTTTGAATTTCTCCTTTTGTCAACACTTTCCAGAGTGAAGGCTTGATAACTAGTATGGTTCTCTTTATATTTTAAGCTAATTAAAAATACAGAAACTGTCAAGCATACATAAATTTTTTGTACCTCTTCTTTTATAGAGTAAGAGAAAAAAATTGGTATCAGTCAATTAGCTGTCTAGGAAATCTCAAAGGCAGTATGGGTTTGAAGAAATCTAATAGTTTTATTATTCTGAATTTGATTTCTTAAATTCAAATTTAAGAAAACCAATATCAAAAAGACTTATAGGAAGATATAAGACAGGGTCATAATCTTAAGTATCTAAAGAAAAGAAATGGTTTCAGCTTTGGTTTAGAGTGACAATGTTTAAAGTGAACAAAACAACAATAATAACAACTATTAGGAATTCCAGCTTTTACAAAAGAGAAAAACTTTTGTCATTGATTGAAAAGAATGAAAAAAAGAGGCACATAAAGTAACAGGCTTTCAAGTGAGAGCATTTTGGTGATACAAGGAATCTCATCTATCTAATCATAGAATGTCTTTTTTTGCATTTTCATGTAATGAACAGGATACATAATCAAAGATGTATTTGTCATTTTAAGAGAAAGAAAAAAATTCTTATTATAATTTTGCATATAACCCATGTAACATTTTGCATTAGAGTCACAAGCCTTTTTCCATATTATGTATCAACCTATAAAACTTGACCCAACTACCTTTCTCAACATTTAATACATTTTCTTTTAAAAATTTTTTTACAAACTCCTTCCTTACAAACAAATTCCTTTCAAGTTTTTTAAACTATATACCTTTTTCATATTTTTTAAATGATTATACCTAGTATAGTTAACCAAAGTAATCAAGTTTTGTTCCCATAAAGACACAGAAAAACTGTAAACTGTGGAAGTAAACAGAGAACTGTCTTCCGCTAGCACCTTAGCAAATAAGCATATCTCCAGTAAGGCAATCCTTCCATAGCCGTACATTATTTTTTAAGATTTTTAAAAAATAAACTTTAATTTTTAGAACAGTTTTAGAGAGAAATTGAGAAGAAAGTACAGAAGGTTCCCAAACATCCCACACCATTTCTTATATTATCAATATCTTACATTGGTATGGTACATGTGTTACAATTAAAGAAGCAATATTGATATATTATTATTAACTAAAGTCCATAATTTATTCAGATTTCCTTAGTTTTTACTTAGTGTCCTTTATTCAGTGTCATGATCCCATCCGGGAGAACTTTACATTTACATTTACTCACCCTGTCTCTTTAGGCTCTTTGCTGTGACAATTTCTCAGACTTCCCTTGCTTTTGATGACCTTGATGTTTCGAGAAGTACTGGCCCAGTAAATTGTATGTTGCCCCACAATTAGAATGTGTCTGATGTTTTTCTTATGATAAGATTTGGGTTATGGGTCATTGAGAGGAAAGCCACAGAGAGGAAGACTGCCATTTTTATCACATCACATCAAGGGTACATCCTATCAACATGACTCATCTGCGTTGATGTTGAACTTGATGATCTGGCTGAGGCAGTGTCTCCCAGGTTTCTCTACTCTAAGGTTACTCTTTTTACACCTTTTCCATGCTGTATTCTTTGGAAGAAAGTCAACTGTATGTAGTCAACATCTAAGAAGTAGAGAGTTATGCTCTCCTTCCTTGAGGTTGGAGTATCTACGTAAATTATAAAGAATTCCTATGGATGGGAGATTTGTCTCTTTTCCTCCATTTATGTATTTATTTATATCAGTATATGATCATGGTGTGAAAATACATAAAGGAAAACCTCATTTAAAATGGAGATAGGAAGCCCTGAAGGGGTAGCTCTCACTCATGTACGACTCCTTGCAGCCTGCATAACCAGCAGGAAGATAACAAAGTCTATTTGTATAAAGTTCTATGGGTCTCAACTTCTCATCCATGATGATAAGAATGTTACTTTTCCTCTGGTGCGAGGAAAGACAATTTTCACATGGGAATTTTTTTTTTTTTTTTTTTTTTAGTGAGGAAGATCAGCCCTGAGCTAACATCCGTGCTAATCCTCCTCTTTTTGCTGAGGAAGACCGGCTCTGAGCTAACATCCACTGCCTAATCCTCCTCCTTTTCTTTTCCCCCAAAGCCCCCCAGTAGATACTTGTACGTCATAGTTGCACATCCTTTCAGCCGCTGCATGGCCGGAGAAGTGGCACATCGGTGCGTGCCCGGGATCCGAACCCAGGCCGCCAGCAGCGGAGCGCGAGCACCCAACTGCCAAGCCACGGGGCCGGCCCCTTCACATGGGAATTTAATCTTCTGCTTTTAAGAAATGGAAAGAAGATCCCTCCCTGCCCCAGCAACAAGGCTCTAACCACCACTTATGACCAATAAGAAACCACCACAACCTCGAACTCTTGTTCTTCTCCAATGAACTCTTATTCAAAACATCCCTCTCCAATTTCCTCCTAAAATCTAATAAAAGTTAATCTTCCCTTTGCCTCTTCAGACTTGCTTATGGTTCACTATAGTTTGCTTGTCCTGAACTGCAATTCCTCTGCTGTTCTCAAATAAACTCATTATATTTTTAGCTTGCCTCAGTTTACCTCTTTCTTTAGGTTGACAATGGATTTGTACTTTATACTTTGGATTATAATCTAATACTACTTTGCTTACTTTGTTGCTTAAATTGTTCTAGCTTTGGCCATTGGGAGCTCTTCAGTTGGCTCCTCTACCACTAGAATCAACCGTTTCTAGAATCAGCCATTTCTCCAAGAATCCTTGGTTCATTTTTATTGGAGAATAGTATTGAGAATAAGATCTGGGCTCTTTGGTGTGCTTGTTGCCACTGGGGTGTTATTTCTTTTAGGCTCTCCCTCTCAGCTGAGAGAACACACAAATATGTGTTTTTACAGACCTGTGTATATCCACATGTCTCTAAAAATGTCTATATGTTCTCATCTGTTTCTATATGTATAAGCTAAACATTAGTTCATACTGATGGTTCCAACTCTAACCCATTACCACATGGATCACTCTAGCCTCCACCCTCTGAATATCTATAGATTCCCACTACAACAGAGAGAAACCTGGCTCCCACCATCTGCCACCATTTGCTTAATTGTTCCATTCCAATATACATGTATGGCAATATCAGAACTGTTAACCTGTAGCCCCGTGGAAAAGAACTTTATTAACCAGAGTACAGTGTTTTTGTGCAATTTCTTTTCCCTTTAGTCTTATAGATCCCACTCATTTCCAAAGTCACTTAGGTCATCACCCTTCTCCCCACCCCCTTCAGTGAGGTTGTTTTATACATTTGTAAAATAATTAGGCTTCCTTTTCATAGTGTGCTGTCCTTCCTGGGATTCATGACCTTCTAAATGATGGAGGAAAAAATTGCATACATTAAGGTTCACACTTTGTGCTGCAAAGCTCTGTGGGCTTTAACAAATGTGTAATGCCATGGTATCCACCATCATAGCATCATACAGAATAGTTTTACTGCCTGAAAAATCCTCTGTTCTTCACCTATTTCTCCTCCCCAACTCTCCCCAAACCTCTGGCAACCATCGTTTATTTTACTGTCTCAATAGTTTTGCCTTTTCAGAGTTTCATATAATTGGAAGCATACAGAATGTAGGCTTTTCAGATTGGTTTCTTTCACTTAGCAGTATGCATCTAAGATTCTTCCATGTCTTTCCGTGGCTTGGTAACTCATTTATTTCTATCACTGAATAAGATTCCACTGTATAGATGTACCACAGTCACCTACTGAAGGACATCTTGCCTTCCTGTTGTTGGTAATTATGAATAACACTGCTATAAATATTCACATGCAGGATTTGTGTGGATTTAAGTTTTCACATCAAATGGGTAAATACTTAGGAGTTCAATTAACTTCCAAAGTGGCTCTGCCATTTTGCATTCCCACCAGCAATGAATGATAGTTCCTGTCTCTCCACATTCTTGCCAGCATTTAATATTGTCATTTGGAGGGCAGGGAATTTTACCCATTCTAAAAGATTTGTAGTAAGTAATATCTCATTGTTTGAATTTGCAATCCCCTAATGACAAATGGCGTTGAATGTCTTGTCATATGTTTAGTTGCCATCCGTATATCTTCTTTAGTGGGGTGTCTGTTCAGATCTTTTGCCCATTCTCAATTGTTTTCTTTCTTTACCTATTGAGTTTTAAGAGTTCTTTTTATACTTTGAATACAAGTCCTTTATCAGACATGTGGTTTGCAAATATTTTCTTCCAGCCTGATTTGTCTTTTGACTCTTTCGACAGCATCTTTAGCAGAGCACAATTTTTAATTTTATTAAAGTCTATTTAGCCACATTTTATCATTTTTCTATTTCTGGTTCATGCTTCTAGTGTTGTATTTAAAACCTCATTGGCAAACCCAAGGCCATCTAGACTTTCTCCTTAAATTTAACTTAATCTAATTTAATCTGGTTCTTATTACCCCAAAAAACATACAAATTACTACTGATATTATGAGTCTGTCAGAAATAGTTTGCTTAGATATTTTAAGTGGAAAAACTAAGTTTACATAATGTTCAACAATACCTGAAGCCCATAGGAGCATATTGTTTTAGAAGACATCAGTTAATATCATTTAATTTAATTGCATACATACATTTTACATTTTCATGCCTTTAAACCATTTGTGAAAACAATACCACCATCAACAAAACTTGACTAAAGAATCAACTTGGGAAATTTAGTAACTTTAAATTAGGCTTTCCCTAAGAAAATAAACTAGTCTTTTGTAAATTATACTATAATGCTAACAATATTTTTCACATTTACCCAATCAGAAAGAATACACAAAGTCTTAAATAATTGTCATTATTGCTTTGGACTGACAATCGTTGTCTGCATTTTCACCTACCCTTTATTAGCCTAATATTACTTCACATTCGCTTACTCTTTGTCTTATAACTTAACAACCAAGGTCATTAAGATAATTCACAGCTAAACTGTTCTTTTGTTCTTTCAGCAAATGTCTCAAGCTTTCATAACAGTCCAGAATACTTAAAGCAAGAAGAGGTTTTTTTCCTTAAAATTCTTGAATTCTCTTACTTTAAATTTATGTGTGCATTTTATTATTTTCTATAAGCTAATCAAAACAGTTTTTCTACATGTAAGAGACTTCACAATCTAACGATTAGTTTTCTTTGGAAAGAGGTAGATGAAAATGGCCATGAATTCCCTGTGACTCAATTTTCTCTTGAGAATAAGTCGTAAAATGTTCTTTAGCTTCCATCTGCACCTCCTGAAATGCTTCCTCTTAAGCCGTCCTTTCTTTGTGCCGTCTCTTGTAGTTAGTTGTGTCTTTTTGTTTGCTGGTTTCTTTTCTGTTTACCTCTTGACACCTTAATGAGATGGTTCACACGGCCAGGGGGCAGTGGGGGTTCGCAGACAAAGCAACCAACACTGATGGACCTGGAGCTCTGCAGCCCGTGGCACTAGGCGAGCTCTCATCATTCCCACGCAAAGCCCTTTAGGAAGAATGGGGAATCCAGTCCTCACCGTCCATCAGCCATGGCTCCTCAGACTGACCGCCGCATCCTTCAGAACACCAGCAAGGCCAAAGGCTGGCGGAAAATGCCTTCTCCAGCTCATCGCTGAGGCATTACCACAGGTGGCTTCCAACTGCTTCTCCAAACCCAGCGGTCTCACGTGAAGCAAGGGAGGAAATTCAGACAGCAATAAAAAAAGACAGGAAAACAAGCTTCTCCACACAGAGTTCCACCTTCCCACATCCCTGATGCGAGGAAAGCAAAGCTTGCAAACGCTGATGGCACCTGGGGGTTTGGAGCGTTGCCTCCCCCAGGACCTGCACAACGTGGGTGGCTCGTTCATCTGGGTGGCGGCAGAGACAGTTTGTTCCTGAAGGAGCAGAGCCCCGTGGGGCCCAGCCACCTCCGCAGGCCCTGCAAGAAGGCCCCGTGGTCCCACTCGGCCAGAAGCATGTGGGCTGCCAGAAAGGGGACATGGTGCCCAACCATCTGGACCAAGGCCTCTAGCTGGTCCACTTGGGCATAGATGCCCCGCATTTCCATCACTTTGGCCTTAGGGAGTGGGGTGTTTTCCTCCAAGATGTGGAAAGTGTTGCTCCTGATCATATCAGGCGGGCTGCAAACTCTCCCACGCTGAGGCGCACGCGCTCTAGGTTCTCCTCCCCCTCCTTCGCAGGGTCCAGGGTTCAGAGGGTCCGGAAGAACGGAGTTTGCGCAGGCTGCTGCCCCAGCACCGGTTCTGGGCCACGCCTCCTGGGCCTCCAAGCCCCGCCCCGGTCGGTTGCATACTGGCCCTGGCATGTAATAAGTGAGACTACACTCAGACCACAGTGTTGTGAGAAATTCAAGGTTTACAGGGCAGAAGTCAAATCTAAGAGGCCATCAGTAAAATGCAGTTTAGGATAAATTCCTGATCCAAGGTGTGTCTGTAATACCTTTTCTTAAGATCCCTGAAAGATTTAAGGCAGAGCCTCTTAGACTATGGCAGTTAGATGGAAAGGTCTGTGAGAATCTTAATTGCATGCCCCCAGACTCTATTAGCCAGATGAAGGGTCTTCTAAGATTCTTAAGTGTTTGCCTCCTTGACTTTTTGGGTAGACAAAAGATCTTCTATTCACAATAGCCAAGACTTGGAAGCAACATAAGTGCCCATCAAGGGACGAATGGATAAAGAAGATGTGGTATATATACACAATGGAATACTATTCAGCCATAAGAAACGATGAAATCCAGCCATTTGTGACAACATGAATGGACATTGAGGGTATAATGCAAAGTGAAATAAGTCAGAGGGAGAAGGTCAAATACCGTATGATTTCCTTCATTAAGTAGTAGATAATAACAACAATAAACAAACACATAGGGACAGAGATTGGATTGGTGGTTACCAGAGGGGAAGGGGGGAGGGAGGAGGGTGAAAGGGGTAATTCGGCACGTGTGTGTGGTGATGGGTTGTAATTAGTATTTTGGTGGTGAACATGATGTAATCTATGCAGAAATAGAAGTATAATGATGTACACCTGAAATTTTTAGATTGTTATAAACCAATGTTACTGCAATAAACAAAAAATTAAAAAAAATAAAATAAAATAAATAAATAAAAGACTTAAAGATATTGTCCCATAGCACCTTCACTCCTAGAATAGAGAAGGATCTGTCTCAAAGAGATTAATGGCAGTGGCTTTCATCTAGGAGAGTGAATACCAATAAGATCCCTGGGGAACTCACAATCGTGTTAAGCGTGTTGTGGAACAGACAGTCTCAGACTTACGGTGGTTAGACTTACGATTTTTCCACTTTATGATGCTGTGAAAGCAATATGCGTTCCGCAGAAACCATACTTGGAATTTGGAATTTTGATCTCTTCCCTAGCTAGCAGTATGTAGTATGTATGATACTCGCTGATACTCTGATGCTGAGCAGTGAGCCACAGCTCCCAATGAGTCACAAAATCAAGAGAGTAAACAGCCAAAACAACCATTCTGTACCCATACAACCATTCTATTTTTCACTTTCAGTACAGCATTCAATAAATTATGTGAAATATTCAACACTTTATTATAAAACAGGCTTTGTGTTAGATGATTTTGCACAACTGTAGGCTGATGTAAGTGTTCTGAGCACATTTAAAGTAGGTTTGGCTAAGCTATGATGTTTGGAAGTTTAGGTATACTAAATGCATTTTCAATTTATGGTATTTTCAATATACAATGGATTTATTGGGATGTAATCCCATTGTAAATCAAGTAAAATTTGTAGTAGAAACACTATCTGTCAACTTAGAATGAAAAGGTTAGAGATAGTTCAAAATGAAAAGAAGCTTCTGGGCCCTTCTAGAAACAACAAACATGCTGGAAAGCTACTCAACTACAAAAACAGGCCATTTCTTATCAAAAAAAAGGGTGAGTCACAGCGGAGAATAACCTGGCCCAAGGATCTGCACGTGAGGAACTCCACTTGTGGCAGTGCATCCACATCTAGACTTACGACGATGAACTCCTGGATCTCAAGCCTGACCCTGATGCTGTAATTCATGAATGAATCCACACCTAAAGAACTTCACCTGAGGCTCTCACAATCAACGTCTGGAGGTAATTAAGATGATGAGCCCCTGGACGTCAAGGCTGACCCTAATGCTGTAATGCATTTAAGGGCCTTGAGAGGAGATGAGTCTCTGTTCTATGTGTGAGGAATATCCATAATTTTAGGTGGACTGTGGTTGATTAAATTTGACCACAATTGATTGCAACACCCTCATTGGGAGGTGGAATCTGTTTCACCTCATCTTGAATCTGGGCTGGGCCTGTGAGTTGCTTTGACCAACAGAATGTGGTGGGAGAGATACTGTGTGACTACCAAGTCTAGGTCATAAGAAGCCTTTCATCATCCACTGGGCCTCGTGGAACATTTGCTCTTGAGATGTTCCCTGTCAGAACTCAACTGCCAAACTATGAAGGGCCCAAGCCAAGTGGATATGCCAAGTATAATTGCTCCTGCCAACAACTCCAGCTGAACTTCCATATGATAGGAAGAGTCAACTGCCAGGCATGTGAGTGAACAATCCAGTGGAGCCTTCAGTTGTCTGCAGACCCAGCCGCCATCTGACTGCAATCACCTCAAGTACCTCAAATGAGAACCACCCACCAAATCTAGTGGACACAGAGATCCAACAGAAATAATAATAGCCACAAAGTTTTAGCCACAAAGTCATGGACTGGTTTGGTAAGTAGCAATAGATAAGCAAAACAACAGGCAAAGTTTAGTAACCTGTTCAGAAAATATTTTATATTAACACAATGGAAGAATCTTGGAATCAAAAGCAAGTTGTAGAAATCTGAAGTTTATAAGTAAATTTCTCCATGTTTTATCGTGTTGTTTTCTTTAGTAATTTTGTCCACTTAGATAGTAGGTCAAGCTAAAGGTTCAAATTTAAGATTTATTAACATCTTGTTTTCAGCACATAAAGTATTTTCTCACATATGAACTTGGCTTATTTATGTATTTCTATAGGGGTTTTCTATTTTCTTTTGCGATAAGAGGGAAGAATTGTTGTGTACTCTGAGTGGTTCAGATGTCTCAAGAGATGATAAAGCTCTGCAGACCAGAAGCAATCAATCCTGTATCATTTATATTCTCATTCCAAAACACTCAGGCTGATCCATACAATTATTCTTTTAACCAGATAAAGTTCTTACATAAGAGTCAGAGCTCTGCTTTTTCTAAGTTGCAATTTTTAAAAAATTGCATCTTTTTCTTTCCGGTAATAATAGATATTATTTTTTTCTAATTATAGAAATTATACTATTTTTAATTAGTCTAGAAATTAGACTAATTTCTAATAGTCTAGAAAGTCAATAGACATGCTCAAAGGGTAGACAATTTATTAAAAGCTTTGACCAATTAATAAGTGCAAGTTTCCCAAAAAAAGAAAGTGAAAAAAATAAGAAAAAGAATAAGCAAGCTACAGACACAGAAAGAGCTATAAATCTAAGCAGATCATTGTAAAAAAGAGGCAAATTACCTTCCTTTCTTGAGAAGAGCAAAACCTTTATTTCTTTTTCCCATTTAAGCAAATACACACACACACATTGGTAGCCTCAGTGTTACAATTTCAGCCATGGGTCAACTAAATATAGAACACAAATTGTTGTTTCTCAGTAAAATTGACTGACTGGTTACATCAGTTCCAGAACAGAAGGTCATAGTGACACAGACAATCTCAAAGGCATACTCATCCTGATATTTCCTAATCTAGTGGCTGCTCTTTATTCTAGTGGACATAAATTGTTTTTTCTCTTTTTTTCTTCTTCTGACTTATTTGAGCTCATAGTGGCACTCAAGAAAACGAATAATGCAAGATTTTATCGACAATTGGCAGCCAACCAGGCAGCAATGCAGGCAGTGACAGAAGCTTTGCTTTGAACATGACTAGACTATAATTTTGTGACATGAAACAGAAGCAGGTGACACAAAGGCCAAGAGAAATCAGAGTTCTCCACATATTAAAGAAAAAGCAAAAAAACCTCAGACATAAAGAGTAAAGATGGTTTGGACCGTATAATCAAAACCACCAAAACCAAAAGTGGGGATAAAAATGGCGGCCAAATAAAAGCCAACCCAGATTTGGAACCAGAAACAGTCATGAGAAAGAACTAAAGACAATCCAGAGAGAGAATCAGTGAGAGACAAAGCACCTGCTTCAGAAACGGAACCTGAATCAGGAACAGAGTGGAAGCTCTTGAGTAGAAAGACAAAATCTACCCTGCAGACTGAAGACTGAGCAGCCGGGCGCAGGAGGCCCAGGGGTGTTGCCCTCATCAGCAGTGCAATATCATCAGGGCTGGTTACTGGATCCACTGGGGCATCTCAGTGAGAACGGCATCTGTGAAATAAAGACTAGAAAAGGAATGATTAAGGAAAAAAAATACTTTCAAATTTTTTGCAACAAATGCAGACTTGAGAAGAATCTTTTTATCACCAAGTTTAAAAAATGCAATAGGCGCTTTAAATAAACGAGTTTACTAAGGTTACAGACAGTCTGTTCACAGTGGAGAAATAGTTACTGCTTTATAAAATTATATCTGGCAATGAGTGTCACAGTTTTAGAAAAATCAGGAATGAAGTTGTTTCCTTTCATGAACATGTAGAAAATGACTCAGCATTTCATCTGTTTGGTTATCCTGATTTGGATATGTCAAAATGAAATGAAAATATCTTTTTGTTTTCTTACTCTCTGATTATAGTACATAATGAAAATAGATCAAGTGATGGTAGAGCATATGTCAGTTGCTTTCCCAACATCCTTCACTCTTATTTCTAACTCACGTCACTCGGTCAGAGTTGCTGGACTTCCAATGTTAACATAAGATGTGCCCAAATCAGCAATTTCAAGCCAATCCTTGTGTCTTTGTGTTGAGCTCAGTAACCAGGTCAGACCTTTCTTCCATATTGTTGAGTTCTTGTTGGGATCATTCATGTTCATTTTTGTCTTTGCTCCCCATGAACCTTATGCAGGGCCACCCTTAACTTTCCAACAAGAGGCATTGGGTGTCTGGTTTTGATCACTTCTTTCAAAGTAAGTCTCTTGGCTTCTTATGCAAAATTTTCTATCCTCTTCCCTTGGGGTATCATGAGAGGAAGTTTCTACTGAACATCACAACAGGTTCTAATATAACATTCCTGCAAGTTGAGGGTGTTTTGTTTGCCTCACATTTGCATGATGAGGTCCATTGAAGCTGTTGTGATCTCAGTCAAGAAGATCGACTCCAGTGTGACTTTCTCCTGTGCGGTTTGGAGAATTGAATAAATGATGACAAATGAAGTTGCAAAGTTCGGCAGAGCCAAGATCATACAAATCCTGTTGTGCTAACAGCAACAACAATTACAAGAATAAGAATAGGCAATCAAATAATTATGATAAATCTGCATTAATAGTTACTAATAACTATTTACAATGCGCCAAAATTTTATACACATAATCACATTTTTTTTTCCTTACCATGATCCCATGAATCAGAAAATATCTTTATGGCTTTAAGTTATCACACATTGCTAATATAAAAGCCTCTAATATTCAATTCACCAAGCAACCAATTGGCTGAAGATCCAATTAACTAATGATCAACTTGCAGATTCTCAGTTTTCCAAATCTGCTGAATTAAAACATTTATTAGTTTACCAAAAATAGTTTCAAGAGAATTAGCATAATTATATTCATGATAATATAATAACATTAGCAAGAAAATGAAATATGATTACAATTGATGTATTTTTAAATACTGAAATATTAAATTTAAGAATATTATTTACATTAAATATCACATTTCATCATTTTTAAAAAATTATTATTTCTTGTGGGAATTCTTATTCCATAGTGATTTTTAATCCTCTAAATTATTTAGTGTTGCCAAACTTTTATCTTTCCTCATTGTCATTTTTAAGATTTTAATCAATTTTTTAATTATTTTCTTAATTTTCTCTTTATAATTAAATTGCATCTAATTTTAAGTATGAAACATGTAGACCATTCCATTCATGTTATTATTCTTTCCTTACCTGCATTCAACAGTTTATTTTTCACCTGCAAAATGCTTCTAGTTGGCATATCCTAACCTGAGTGTGTGCTCAGAGAGAGGCTAGAGTAGTCCCTATAAATAAATGTCTTTGAATCATCCACACATATGTGGTAGTTGAAGCCATGGACATGGATGACACTGCAAAACAGACTGTCAGGGAGAGATCTAGGCCAAAATAGAACTTCGGGAAACTAAAATATTTAAAGCATAGAAGGAATAAAAAGATCCTGGGACACTGAAAGTGAACAATCAGAGGAACAGAAAGAAATCTACGATAAAGTGATGACTTAAATGCCAAGCAATAGAAGGAGTTATTTCTCGTTTAGGACTCAACTGACAAAATAAGCAAATGCCCGCTGTGTAGTGAACAACTGTATCAAATAATGGAAAAAAGTAAGAGACATGGGCAAATGTTCAATGTTTCTAAATAAATCATTGGTGATATTAGTGAGAGTAATTATTGTGGTAAGGTGGGATTAGCTGTGGACTTCCAAGGACAGTTTCAGATTCTCCTTTTATCCCTGCTTAAGAAGAAACAGATTTCCAGTGTATTTCTTTGAGAGAAATTATGATTAAAAAGAATTTTTTTTGAATAGGAAGATACAGAAGGAACCAGATAAATACCCGGTAATTCAAAGCTACTGCGTATTCTTCTTTGCCCAAGACCTTGAAGTTTCAATGTCATATACTCCCGAGAAATATGACAGTGAACCAATAAAATTACAACTATAAATCAGAAAATTATTAAATATGTAATAAGGAACTGTTGCATGTCAGCAAATCTGATGGATTTACTTAATTGATTCTTCCTAATAAGAAGAATTTATTTAGTTCTTGTCATTAAAACTCTTGATTATTAATGATGAATGATCACTTAGAGAAGTTATAAATTCATGTGTATACTTTCAGTCTAAGGAATCTATCTTTTAATGAAAGCATTGGAAAATACATTTGCAACAAAGAAGCACAGTTGTCATCATGTAATATTTTAAACTTTTGTAGCAGAACAAGAATGTGTTTTAAATACACTGCGGAGAAAACTATCAATTTTGCAATAACAAAGTTTTCTTGAGTTGAAAGTTTAAGACAAGAGACAAAACGAGTCTCCTTCTTCCACTTAGACATTAAGATAGCTTATTTTGTAAGAGGTAAGAAAAATTATTAAAAACAAGAATTTAGCAATTCTTATATCTAACGGTGTTGCTAGATGTAAGATCAATTTACTAGATAGTTCTAGATATAAGATCAACTTCACTTCTATATACAACATACAGTTAGATATTATATTTTTGGAAAGAGACCATTCAAAGTAGAACCACAAATTATAAAGTACCCGGGAATAAATAAAAATATATATACAGTTAAGACCTGTATGGAGATAATTGAAATTTTACTGAAAAACATTAAAAGGACATGAAAATAAATGGAATAATGTTTCATTTCTACAGATAGTCTCAAAACCAAAAGATTTCTACAATAGACCACTAAAAAATAATTTCCAGATAGATTAAGGCAGAGTTTCTTAATAGCAACAGTATTGACATTTTGGGTCAAACTCCTCTTTGTTGTGGGGGCTGTCTTGTGCATTTTAGAATGTTTAGCAACATCCCTGGCCTCTATTCAATAGATGCCAGTAGAATTCCTGACCCCATTATTATAACAAAACTATCTCCAGACTTTTGCAAATACCCTCTGGGGACAAAATGACCCCCAGTTGAGAACCACTGGATTAAGGACATAAATATGAATGAAAATTTTTTAAAAAAATATATAAATACAGATTACTTTTAAGATATTGATATAGGAAAAGACTCTTGAAAAGAAATAAAAGCATGAAACGTGAAGAAAAATATTGATAAATTAAGAAATTAAATTTGTTAAGCATACCATAAAGAAAATGTACAAGCCAAAAACTAGGTGGAGATAATATCTGCAGCATATCTCAAGGAAAAAATAATTATCTCAAATGCATAAAAGTCTCCGAAAAGTCAATGAAGAAAAAAAAACTAATAAGCTAATAGGAAAATACAAATTAAAACCATAATTAGATCAAATTTTATACACCTCATAGTCACACTCTGTTGTGCAGAAATGTAAAAAGTCTGCTAATACTAACAATCAGTAGAAAAGTTCAACAATTGGAATACTCAAACTTTGCTAACGATGGTGTAAATTGGGGCAACTATTATAGTAATATTCTGTAGTAATATTGAAGACTTGAAAATTCTATAACCCCAAATTTTATCTCTGGCTCTATACTGTAGAGTCATACTTCTCCACCTGTCCCAAGATGGACATATAAGCAGTTTGTAATACATAAAATTGCAAATACCACAAATAGCACCCAACAGAAATTGAATTAAAAATATGTAGTATATTCAGGCAAAAAAATGTGCTATGTGACAGTAAAAATTAATGAATTAAATCTACACATAATAATCTGGATATATTTCACAAACAGAGTAGAGAAAAAGTAAATCACAAAAGATTAGCATAGATAGATCAATAGATCGTTAGATAGAAAGACAGTTCTCTTCCAGTAAAGTTCAAAATGCATAATTACATAATATAATTAAATAATGTTTTAAAAATGCATATGCATACGTAAGTGGTAAAACTACAAGGAAAGGATAAGCACAAAATTTAAGGGAAGAGAACACAAAATACTGGGATTGTTCTGTTCTTTAAGCTAGAATTTAATATATATGTTTGCTTTATAATATTTTTAGACCATATGTGTAAATTATAGGTAATCTTTTGTAATATGACTATTTCATAATAAATAATACTAAAACTCCCTAAACCTTAGAGAGGTTAAATATATTTTTCAAGGTAGGTGTGGAACAAGTAATAGTATCCCATCTGTCATGCCGCACAAATTCTTTTTTCACCCACCAGGCAAAGCTAAATATTTAATTTATTATTGTTCTCCTTCTGTGTTACCTTGATGCATACTTAAATATAAAATGCCGAGAATGTCATTAAATTACTGGTGATTCTCAAGTGCCAACCAAATTAGATACGAATTCTTTATTTAAGCATTTAAGCCAGTTATTTTACTTGACAATTCCAATCTGTTGGCGGTGACACGCAGAGTTGCTATAGCTGAGTTGCTATACTAACAACACAGCAGATTTCAAAATTAAGACCATACTAGGGAAAACAAGAGAAATGTGATAATGATAAAAGGGATAATTCACCAAGAGGAGATAAAAATTTCAAGTGCTTGTACTCTTAGTAACAAAGTTTCATCTTACTTGAAGCAAAACTTGACAGAACTAAAAGGAGAAAAAGACAAATCCACCATCATAGCTGGTGACATCGACACCAATTTCTGATAGAACGATGGAATTGTATGGAATGAGTAGACAAAAAAAATCAATAAAAACATAGGAAAATTGAACAATATTGTGTACTAATTTGACCTAATTGATATTTATAGAACATTTCAACAAACAATAGAAATGTCCCCATTTTTTTTTTCCAAGCGCACAAGAGATGTTTACCAAGAAAGACTATATAGGGAGCAATGAAACAAATTTTGACAAGGCTAAAATGATTAAAATCATGCGGAATATGTTTAATCTTCACAACAATTAAATTGAACAACAATAAGTGAAAGATATCAGGGAAATCTCCAAATATTGAGAAAATAAGAGACAAACATCTAAATTACTTTTAAGTCAAAAGGGACACTATAAGAGGCATTAGAACATCTTTTAATTGAGTGAAAACAAAAACACTTTATATAAAAATTTGTGGAATGCAGCTAGGGTAGAGTGTAGAAGATAATCTGATATTAAATGTATATATCAAAAATTGAGAAATATGTAAAATTGATGACCTGAGACCCGACTTGAAGAAACTGTAAAAAAAAAAATCTAAATCCAACATATAAAAAGATACAACATAAATGATGTAGAAAATAGAACTGTATACTTAAAATTGGTCCATGTGTGTATGTAATTTTTACCTTAATGAATTTGATTTACTAAAAAAGCTGTGAGCAGATATGCAATTTATTCAAAAATGTTTCTGATGATCCTAGGCATAGAGTGTTTCGCCACAAGGAAAAAAGCTGCATATACAGAAGAATTTTAGTAATTTTCAGCATAACAGAATAAATGGACACTGGGATGACAACAGGATCTCTCTTAACGATTTCCATTTTGTGTGTGTTGCCTTCAGCTGAACTTGATCCAGCCCTCTACTTTTACCTTGGCTTGTATGGTTGAACATTTAAGAGGTCCCCAGATAAAAATGCCACACCGAGGGACTAGCCTGGTGGCACAAGTGGTTAAGTGCGCGTGCTCCACTGCAGTGGCCCGAGGATCTCTGGTTCGGATCCTGGGTGCACACCGATGCACCACTTGACAAGACATGCTGTGGCGGTGTCCCATATAAAGTGGAGGAAGATGGGCATGGATGTTAGCCCAGGGCCAGTCTTCCTCAGCAAAAAAAAAGAGAGAAGGATTGGCAGATGTTAGCACAGGGCTGATCTCACAAAAAAAAAAAAATGCCACACCAATACATAGATACACATATATTTATATATGATTACAAAGTAACATATAGGTTTAATTCTCTTTGTACAATGTCAAGCTAAAGCTTAATGTTGATTGGTAAAAGATAAATAAAAATTTCAGAATCCTACCATGTACCAAACAACGTTTATATATGTTTTTGTTCAACCCTCATAGCATTCTTCTTAATCTTGAATCTACTTGTTTAAGATGAGGACATGAAATATAATCAAACGTAGGCAATTTACCCAAGTCATATAGTAGACTCTGATCATATGTTCCCAAACACAGCAATCCATCTGCTATATCACATTGCCTTTTTCTTAATCTATATATTTGATTTGATTTACTCTGCCTTATAAAACAGATACAGATGGTAATTAAATCATAATAATAATCTTATATACACAACTAGTCCAATAGATTTTTTAAAAACATCATCATCAAAGGAAGGTTTAGAAAAAACTTAATTGTATAATTCATTTTTACACTCAAGGAAGCTTTTAGATCTAAATGAAGGGTTCGTTTTTCTAAACTTATTTCAGCTGGGAGAAATTTCAGACCTGTTAATTGAACTGATTTAGAGGCAATGGTTACATTTTAGATATCTAATCTCAAATTGATAGGTATAATGTGTGTACTTTTTAATCCAGCTAATTCTGAAAGAAGTGAGTGCCAAATACTGGAATTGTGCACTAGCACCAGTTATAGAAAACAAGATTGCGAATATCACTTTTCTTCAAGACATGATTTTGGTCATTTATTTAAAGACATTTTGACTCCCCAATATATTGGGTTATGTACTAAGGATACAAAGTTGATCAGAACAGACTCACAGAGTTCACAGCATATTAAGGGAAAAAAATGTGGAAACAATCAAATCAGAATGTAAGAGAAGTTACACTAAAATATGAACAATGCATACTGTTGATGCCAAAGAGGCATTAATTGTATATTTGGGCCTTAGGGAAAAAGGATCTGAAAAGTTAATGCTTAATCTGGTTAAAGAGATGGACATTTACCTTGAAAAGGAAAACACTTGTTCAATGTAACCTAACTTCTAAATCCAGAATATTTAATTAATTAGTTAATATTTTAAAATTTCGGTATTAGTGTTCAAATTATTAGTAAATCCATTATTTCATTAATCCACTGTTAGTAAATCCATCAGCGAGATTGATTTTAAAGATATCGCCTCTTCTTTAAATATTTTCTCTTATTAATACTGCCCTGAAGCTGACTTTGACCATAGCAAAATTTGTTTGTGGGTTTATGTGCATTCATAAGCACTCTTCTATAGTTTGTGATCTTTATTCCATTTACCTCAGCCCTTTTCTGGGTGAGATTGCCCCCCAGTGATTATTTAAATACTACCCACTTGCCTTTAGAGTCTCTTATCTGAATAATTCCAAAATCTTCATGACATTGAAAACCCAGCTACAGAGCATATAACATTAAATATTGGATATTTGCAATCATTATTTTACCCCTTTCGTTTTACTTGGACCTTTGAGAAGCAGGTGTAAACGTTCACGGAGTAGGGAGCACATACCACATTAGGGGGAGTCTGCAAGGCGCATTTCACACCCTGCTTCAGAACAACCTGACAGGATAAATTTCATTATAAATTTGGTGCATATATTTACCCTTAAGGGTGTCATGTTGTCTTCTATTCAGTATCTCGTATTGCAATACTAACCACAATCTCTGGTGACAAATGCAGAATATACTTTAACACATGAATGAAGTAGACTTTACAACGATTTTTTTTTCTTTTTTTTGTGAGGAAGGCCAGCCCTGACCTAACATCCATGCCAATCCTTCTCTTTTTGCTGAGGAAGACCGGCCCTGAGCTAACATCTATTGCCAATCCTCCTCCTTTTTTTTCCCCTTTTTCTCCCCAAGGCCCCAGTAGACAGTTGTACATCATAGTTGTACATCCTTCTAGTTGCTGTATGTGGGACGCGGCCTCAGCATGGCCAGAGAAGCGGTGCGTCGGTGCGCGCCCGGGATCCGAACCCGGGCTGCCAGTAGCGGAGTGCACACACTTAACCGCTCAGCCACGGGGCTGGCCTCTGACGTAGACTTTAAAAAGCATAAGAACTGATATTTTAGGAAACTGATTCATGTCTGCCTGATCCCTGGATACCCTTTTTTTTCACTCTGTGATTTCTTTCTGTATTGACTTACTATAGAAGCATCTCTCACCCGCACACTATGTTTTTGTGCGAGTGGGGGCTTATTTTTAAAAATATATATTTTATTTTAAAAAAACCTCTTAGCATCATATTTCTAATTTTGGAAAACGGAAGACTGCTAGCCAGCGGCAAAATACATATACACTAAGCCAGCTGCTCTGTTTCGAAGATAGAAAATATGCCATGAAATCTTTGTAAGTTCTGGAAAAATGTGATTCAGGTTTTTTAAATGACTCTAAATGATCTTGAAGCTAAATGATCTTGAAGGTGACACTCCTGTCAGAACAATTTTTAAAGAATAACCAAAGATGAAGACATCATCATTTCCCATAGGAAAGAAATTAGTCATCATAAATGTGAGCTGTTTTTCTCATAGGAGTAATAATATTTTGTTGCAGTCTGAGGGAAATGTGTGAAAAAGTATCATTGGCCGCTTTACTCTGAAACAAGATTAAATGGACAAATCATACAGAACACTCACGATTAACATTATAACTCTGATTTACTCTACGGTATTCCAATTTACCCATAGCCTTGGGAGATTATAAACTGATATTAGATAGGAATTAAAAGATGATGATTTTAGGCTTAATTATAGGCAAGAAGACTTATTCCAACAAGAAGATATCTGAACTCTGTTCTTCTTGTAGGGACTTTTCTTTATGCCACATTTGCTTGAGACGGCCCTGTCCTGGTCTGTGTAACCGGGCTGAGGTCCGCAAGTCGGCCTCAGGTGTTTCACTGACCTGCTATATAATTTCCTTCACTGTGAGTGGTTGCTTGAACTTGAAGATTGTTTCATCGACTATTTTTTTTCTGTCATATCTGGAACAGAAATAAGAAGCTTAAGTTAATGTTCTTGAGGCAAAGCTTTGTTGTTTTCTGGATTCCTGTTCTAACCATCTATGTGATTTCATGCCTTAAAAAAAAAATTTACTGCACCTTCCATGGGGATTTGAGATGGAACTTAAATACACATGAGTGTTCAATTCTCTATATTAACTGAAATATACGTCAATCTTCATCAGATTGCTGTAAAACATATTTCATTCGGACAAAATTTATCTTCTAATTGTTGATTTTCTTGGCTTTCTTAGCTTGATGTCTTCAAATGCCTGTTTATATTTTGGAATTTTGTTTGCACGTGTATTTCTAGAAAGCTTTTGTTCTGTCTTCTTTTGTATTTTCTCTCTCTCTTCTCACTCTTTGTACCTTCTTGTGCTTCCTCTCCATGGTCTTCCCTTTCCTGTGTGTGTGTTTATTTTATTTTATATTTTTGGTTGTCTCCAGTCTGTGCCCCCAGTTGCCCCATTGAAAACCAAATCTTGCAATATTGCTTTGGAGGCGTGGCCCAGATGTGACTTTGGTAGATGGCAGATTCAGCTGGAGAACTGCTGGGCAACTGGGCTCACCTCTCTACAGTTTGTCACAAACCCCAAACAGTATTTGGTAGGAGCTTGTGTTTGTTTATTTTGTCTTGTAGCTGCATTTCAGAACGAAACAGGGGATGGATCACTCATTTTGGGAGAAGCTAGCTGCCAAGAGGTAAGGATACTCCAACAGCCAGATTGAGAGCTCCATGTGGTGAGGAAATTAGGGCTCTCACCAACGGCCGGGATGAACTTGCTTACTCCTATGAGAGGTCCATCTTGGATATGGAAACTCCATCCATCCAAAGCCTTCAGATGACTGCAGCCCTGACCAGTATCTTGAATACAACCTCATGAGAGATGCTGAGCCAGAACCAACAGCTAAACCACTACAAATTTCCTGACCAACAGAAACTGTGTGAGATAACGTTTACTGTTTTAAGCTACTAAGTTTTTGGGTTATTCGTTACATAGCAATAGATAACTAATATACTCATCTATACTGATATCTTTGTCTATATCTCAATCTTCATCTCCAACTTTGTCTTATCTATGGATATATCTTTATCTCTTTGGGAAATAGCACTAAAGAAACATTATTATTTGAATGTAATACAATGTAATGATTAGTAGAAATTCATTTTCTATTTAAATTCTATTTAATGCCTTATTCTTTGATAAAGATTACATAAAAATAGCTCTTAAAATTAGTATAAACTAAAAATTAGCGATCATATCATGCTCACTTCTTAGGTAATATGACTTGGTTTTAGCTGCCAATTTGCATAAGGTGTTATTGAGATATAAATTACAATAAATAACACCTATATCTTGAGCTGGGACATAAAGCTGTTGCTACATCTCTGAATTATATTCTTCTTTTATAAATGATTTACTGAAGAAATTGTATTTATTTACTAATTAAATATCATTTAAAGCTCCACTACTGTTAACAGACTCTCAGGGACACCATTCACAGACTTCATAGTCTAAGTGGCCTCATACTGCTCCAAAACATTGAGAGATGCTTTACAACGTACCTTGCTGGGAAAGGACTGAGATTTAGGATACTTAAACTGCAAACACAGATCTGGAGCTAGTGGGACTATTTCCACAAAAGCAAACCCTCTTCGTGGTTTACAGATATGCAGCCCTCACGCCTCGTAGTTAAAGCTACATGACAGTTCACGTGCAGATTCAGCACAGACACGCACACATTTCCTGAAAACTTTTACTGGATTTTAACCCTATAGCTGAGGACATAGTCTCCAGGACAACTTGTGTCCATTTCTGGTGTATTAACCAGTACTCGTGAATTCAGATGACAGAAACCCAACTCAAAGTAGTTTAAGCAAAAAATTAAATGCATTATTTGATGTTACTCAACTAGTGGATCTGATTTCAGAGATAGTTAAATTCAAGGATTCAAAAAATATCCACCAAGGCTCTATCTCTCTCTGTATCTCTAGACTCTACTGTCTGAACTTTGGCTTAATTCCCAAACAGGCTGTCTCCATTTGGTGACAAGATGGACGCCGGAAACCCCAGCCGTACATAATGCTGTTTATGTCCTGTACCTACCACTAAAACAATTTGGTGGAATGAAAGTATTCCGGCCTCCTTGGGCTCAGAGTCAATACCTATTCCTGGCAAGGTGGGGGAGGAAATGCAAGAAGGTTACCCACTCCAGAAGCACACTGACTGAGCAAGATCACTATGGAATGGGAGACATATTGTCTCTCCAGGGAAGGGAGGCTGGATAGACAAAATCCCAGATACTGTGCATTTCCTATCTGAATTACTGTCTAGTTCTTAGTGCCAAAGTTGATATTTTAATTATCTACCTAAGAAAAGAGTACTTTTCAAAATTTGTTTAGTTGTCAATCTGTACTAGCATGATCTTAGTTGTTTGTTTTCATTTATTCAGTACTCATTGAACAGATATTGTCTTCCAGGAACTGTTCTAGGCTTTGAGGATATATCATAAAAGAAAAAAAGTATCATATCATTTTTCTTTGACCTCTTATAGATTACATTTTATGGATCTAACATTCTAGTATTAAAAGTGCTGACCCATAGATACCACCACAGACCTAATGAATTAGAAAACCTATCAGAAATAAGAAATATACATATTTAATGAGTAGCTCATGTATGCCATTGGGTGCACTAAAGTTTCAGATCCAAATCAGGTCTACCTTTGCCATTCTCTTTCCAGTGCTCTAGAACTCTAATATTTAGTATGAGATTTTCCTAAAATCTTTCTGCTAGAATGCCATCTAATCTTGGATTGTATATCCTGATGTTCAAAACAACTATTGGAATATCCTGCTGCCCTTGTGTTATCTTTTTGATTTCACTTATAATATAATATTAAAACATATCTTTCACAATACTCTGTGGTTACCATATTTTATCTTCCTTTCACCTTCCAACCCACAAGAACGTGGGTCTTCAAAATCTTACAAGTTTGATACATAAAAAGTACTAAAATGGATACTATCATCATTCTTGTGCATATAGTATTGTAGACAGAGAAGTAACTATATACAACTAACAAAGTAATACCAAAATGAATCTAAAAATATTCACTACTTTTATGGTCTTTTTAGTTAAGCTTATTGAAGTAGAAAATCAGTAGGATATAAAAATGTCCTGTACCTTATACTTTTCTTATAGTGAGATGATAAGAAATTATAGGAAAACAATAGCAAAAAGAAAAGAAATGAAAAATTTTGCACCTTTTTTCTTGCATATTACATAGAAAAATCTTCAGGCATAGTCCATCAGACCTGATAAGAGGGGAAAAAAAATACAAAAATGGAAGAAAAAATGAATACCTATGAACCTCAACAAGTGAAGATTCTAGCAACTTGAAGAGACCAAACATGTTTTATTTACTTCTTCATCTATCTTTTCTTCTCTCTTGAGTATACTTTGAACATCTTGTTTACCAAGTTCCCAGATATTTCATATTTAAAGTTAATATTTGTCATTAAACCAGATAATAGCCAACCCCATTTTAGAACTTCACCCAAATTCTTGGTTAAAATTTTATATCCAATCAGGGGTGTGATGAAAGGATCTTGCTTATTTTACTCCTAATTTATACAGTAGATACTCTCTTAAGTGACAGTCATTTAATGGTTTTACCAGAGAAACTCATCATATACATTACGCATTGAATGCTAACTAGGTAATCCATGGGACGTTGATCTCTGAATGACCTGTTGTCTGCTTTCCTGTAAATCCATGTTCTTCTGCTTAAACTAGTTCCAACTCTTTATGCCAAGTTGTTATTGTGACTACATTACTTCCTTAAATATGATGTAAATTGATTATATATAAATAGGAAAAAGGTAGTTGTTTGGGGGAAAACTGAATTGAACGTTTCAGATTCAATAATGCCCTATCCTGTTACTATTGGAAAATATAGTTAAAAAATGCACTCAAGTTAGGAACAAACGTAAAAAAATTGGGGTGATTTTCTAAATTAGAGAACAATTCTACAGGTAATTATTTTGCAACTCCCTTTAAGTTCTTACTCCACTCTAAATTAAAATGACACTGGAAATACCATATAGAATATGATGGATATGGATATTCAAGAAATGTTCAGAGGAAATCCAAATGGACTTACTTTAAAAATAGTCTTTGCTTTACATCAAAATATTGGTCAAAGAATGCACATGTATATGATTTAAGTTATCTTCTAGATCTGAATCCAAAATTCAGTCACCACAGGTTCACAATGTAGGACTCAATGACTGGTATCCAGTGTGTCCCCATTCCTCTGGAGATGTTATTTCCTGTTCTTGTTTTCCTACAAAGTTAGTTTCTAAGAACAAGAGAATAAAAATGGTAGGACACTGCAGGAGATGATGATTAACTTGGTAAAAGCCATGTAGTCAATATTAATAGACATAATCCCATTTTGAATTACCCATTACAAATCCTTTGAGAATAACAATACACCCATTTGTCAAATTAATTCTTCTAGTGCCTCATGGATTAAATTGAGAACTTGAAACAGGTTATTTCCTAGATGGCGCCATGGGAGGCACTTTATTCTTTGTAGATTGACTTTAATATCAAGCCACATTTGGTCACTCTTAGTCACTGTACATTGGACTACATCTGTTACTTATGAGTCAACCTGAAAAGCAAAGACTTAAGAAACTATGATATTTTTCCAGGAGAAGTAAACACTTATTGTTTTGAAAAGTCTTGAATTCAAGATAAAATACAAGGTTTATATAGCCTTTTCCTTTCAGATTTTTGAGTCTCCTCCCCTCCTTTTTGTCCCCAATGTTGAAAATGGAGGATATTTTGTTTTTAAGAGGTTTTATTAGTAAAATATCATGTTTTATCATATTTGGAAGGTGAAAAGCGCCTAATATGATCATCGTTCTGACTTCCCCACCAATTCTGCTTGCTGGAGGTGCATGCAAATGACAACTCTTCTAGAAGGAAGCAGGTGTAGGCCTGGCTCCTGAACGGCTCAGCACAAAGCTGACATTTCAACATTAAGTTCAATGCATTGGAGCATTGTTCTCATCATAACAAACTGTCTAAATTACAAGATTCTGGCAACACATTCTAGCCATTAGGCTGTATATCCCCCTATTTTCAGTCTGGAAAGTGTTTATTAATTCATAAAAGGATTTTCTCAGCAGAGAGAAATTGGAAGCTGGCAGAGCAAACAACAAAAACAGGTCCACTCATTTCCCAGTTGAAAGATTTGACCAGATTCATTAGCGTTTGAATTACTTCTGAAAAATTCCACCCATCACTGATTACCATATATATTTTTAATGTATTACTGCAGACTCATATTTCCATGAGTTTTCATGCAATTGTGTTTTACAGAATATTTTTTCATTTATAATGTTCTAGGCATTGTTTATTACACATTGCTCCAATATTATAATTTTTTTTGCTTTTGGAAAGGTTACAAATAGTCACAGTAAAAGTATTACCCAGAACAACAAATGATATTCTTTAAACTTGAAGCTGTTCTGCATTTGCCCAGTAAGCTTTTGCTCAGCCACAGTCTCATCAAGTTCATGACATGGAAAGAGTAAGACTTTGTACTATTTGCAGTTAAACAGGTATTGACAAGTACATAAATGATAATGATAAGGTAAAGAAAAATAATTCTTCCATAACCATTGGAGTTTTCCAAAAAATGAAATAATATGATAAAATATATAATTCCCCATAAAATTTCACAATATAACAAATGGTGCTGGTTTTTTTACAGATATTATACATGCAATAAATCGCATAAAGTGTAATAATCCTTAGTATGTGTCTTAGAAATATTTACTTATATGAATACTTATATAATCACCAAACAGATGAAGGTGTAGAACATTTCCCTAAGATACACTAAAATGCCCCTTTTCCAACTATACCACTTTCCAGGACATCTACATTTATTCCGACTTCTGACTATCCTAACTTCTGACTTTCGTCATCATCAATGTATTTTTCATCTTCTTGAATTAATATAAATGGCGTAAAACAGTATGCACTCTTGTTTCTGGTTCCTTCGATTGGTATAATATTTTTTAGATTGATCCATCTTGTGGTGAGTACAAGTAGTTCATTATCTTTAATTGCTGTATAGTAATCCATCTGATTAATATAACAGTTTTTTTAACAGCTTTATTGAGATAAAATTCACATACCATGAAATCCATCCTTTTAAATTGCTAAATTCAGTGGTTTTCCATTACTCAGAGTTGTACAATTATCACCACTGTCTAATTTTAGAACATTTTTATCATTCCGAGAAGAAGCGCCATACCCTTTAGCAGTCAATCTCAATGAGCTCTCCCTCTAGGCCTGAAGACCACTCCTCTACTCTCTATCTCTATGGATTTCTCTATTCTGGACATTCAAATAAATGGAATCACATACTATGTGCCACTGTTTGTTTCTCCATTTACCTGTTAATGGACATTCAGGTGTTTCCAGTTTAGGACTATTATGTATAATGCTGCTGTGAAAATTCTTGTGGAAGTCCTTTTGTGATTATTCACATTAATTTCTGCATTTTATAAATTATAAACTTCGATGACTGGAAACTGCTGAACATTTTTCTAAAGTGGTTGTACAATTTTCTAATATGTGCAGGGATGTGTGATAGTTCCTATTGCCCCGTAACTTCTCCAACACTTAGAATGATTAGTTTTCTTAATGTTAACCATCATAGAAGTTGTATAGTAGAATCCCATTGTGGTTTTAATTTGCATATCTATGATAATTACTGATGTTTAACTGTTGGCTACTTGTTCATCTTCTTTTGTAAATGTCTGTTCAAATATTGGATTATTTTTATCAGATTGTTTCCATTCTCCATATTAAATTGTAAAAGTTTTTTTATAGATTCTTGATATAAAACTTTGGTACTTATATGTATCTTTTTCATTTTATCCCAATGTATTTAGCTTGGTTCTTCATTTTCTCAATTATATCTTTTGAAGACAAGATGATTTTAATTTTGTTAAAGTTAAAAAAAAATATATATATATATGTTTTCTTCTATACATAGTGCTTTTTTATGAGTCCTGTCTACTAAATCTTTGCCTATACCAAGTGTGCATTTTTCCTTCTAAATTTTTATCTTTTGCTTTTTACATTTAAGTATGTGATTGATTATGAGTTTATTTTTTTTTTATTTGGCACAATGTAAAAGATGAGGTTAATCTTTTAATGGATATCTAATTGTTTCAGCACACTTTGATGAAAGAACTTTTCTTTCCACACTGAATTACCTTGATACCATTTTGGAAAATCAGTTGACCATATATGTATGGGTGGGTTTGCAAATCCCCTATTCTGAAGAAGTTCATTGAGCTATGTGTGTTTGCTTATGCCAACACTATATCGTTTTGAATGCAATAGCTTTGTAGTAAGTCTTGATATCAGATAGTGAAATCTCCCAAATTTGTTCTTTTTCAAAATTGTTTTTGGCTATTTATTTTTCTTTGCATTTCCAAATGTAAATGATTAAGTCAGCATGTCAATTTCTAACAAAAAGGATGCTGGGAATTTGATTGGGATTGTTGTGAATTCATGAATCAATTTGGGGAGAACTGATATCTTAGCAATACTGAGTCATCCAATTCATCATTGTGATCAATCTCTCCATTTAGATCTCTTTCATTTCTATAAACATGGCTTATACTTTTTATTTTTTTTTAATTTTTTGTTTATTGCAGTAACATTGGTTTATAACATTGTAAAAATTTCAGGTGTACATCATTGTACTTCTATTTCTGCATGGACTACATCATGTTCACCACCAAAATACTAATTACAACCCATCACCACACACATGTACCGAATTATCCCTTTCACCCTCCTCCCTCCCCCCTTCCTCTCTGGTAACCACCAATCCAATCTCTGTCCCTATGTGTTTGTTTATTGTTGTTATTATCTACTACTTAATGAAGGAAATCATACGGTATTTGACCTTCTCCCTCTGACTTATTTCACTTTGCATTATACCCTCAATGTCCATCCATGTTGTCACAAATGGCTGGATTTCATCGTTTCTTATGGCTGAGTAGTATTCCATTGTGTATATATACCACATTTTCTTTATCCATTCGTCCCTTGATGGGCACTTAGGTTGCTTCCAAGTCTTGGCTATTGTGAATAACGCTGCATTGAACACAGGGGTGCATGTACCTTTGCAAATTGGTGTTTTCAAGTTCTTTGGATAAATACCCAACAGTGGAATAGCTGGATCATATCGTAGTTCTATCCTTGATTTTTTGAGGAATCTCCATACTGTTTTCCATAGTGGCTGCACCAGTTTGCACTCCCACCAGCAGTGTATGAGAGTTCCCTTTTCTCCACATCCTCTCCAACACATATTGTTTCCTGTCTTGTTAATTATAGCCATTCTGACGGGCGTCAGATGATATCTCATTGTAGTTTTGATTTGCATTTCCCTGATAGTTAGTGATTTTGAACATCTTTTCATGTGTCTGTTGGCCATCTGTATATCTTCTTTGGAGAAATGTCTGTTCAGGTCTTTTGCCCATTTTTTAATTGGGTTGGTAGTTTTTTTGTTGTTGAGATGCATGAGTTCTTTATATATTTTGGAGATTAAGCCCTTGTCAGATGTATGGTTTGCAAATATCTTCTCCCAATTGTTAGGTTGTCTTTTCGTTTTGTTGATGGTTTCCTTTGCTGTGCAGAAGCTTTTCAGTTTGATGTAGTCCCATTTGTTTATTTTTTCTATTGTTTCTCTCGCCCGGTCAGATGTGGTGTTTGAAAATATGTTGCTAAGACCAATGTGGAAGAGCGTACTGCCTATGTTTTCTTCTCGAAGTTTCATAGTTTCAGGTCTTACATTCAAGTCTTTAATCCATTTGGAGTTAATTTTTGTGCATGGTGTAAGGAAAGGGCCTACTTTCATTTTTTTGCATGTGGCTATCCAGTTTTCCCAACACCATTTGTTGAAGAGACTTTCTTTTCCCCATTGTATGTTCTTGGCTCCTTTGTCAAAGATTAGCTGTCCATAGATGTGTGGGTTTATTTCTGGGCTTTCGATTCTATTCCATTGATCTGTGTGTCTGTTTTTGTGCCAGTACCATGCTGTTTTGGTTACTATAGCTTTGTAGTATATTTTGAAATCAGGGAGTGTGATACCTCCAGCTTTGTTCTTTTTTCTCAGGATTCCTTTAGCTATTCGGGGTCTTTTGTTGTTCCATATAAATTTTAGGATTCTTTGTTCTATTTCTGTGAAAAATGTTGTTGGAACTTTGATAGGGATTGCATTGAATCTATAGATGGCTTTAGGAAGTATGGACATCTTAACTATGTTAATTCTTCCAATCCAAGAGCACAGAATATCTTTCCATTTCTTTGTGTCTTCTTCCATTTCTTTCAAAAATGTTTTATAGTTTTCTGTGTACAGCTCTTTCACCTCTTTGGTTAAGTTTATTCCTAGGTATTTTATTCTTTTTGTTGCAATTGTAAATGGGATGGTATTCTTAATTTCTCTTTCTGCTACTTCGTTGTTAGTGTACAGAAATGCAACTGATTTTTGTATGTTGATTTTGTATCCTGCAACTTTACCATATTCGTTTATTACTTCTAAAAGTTTTCTGGTGGATTCTTTAGGGTTTTCTATATATCAAATCATGTCATCCGCAAATAGTGACAGTTTCACTTCTTCCTTTCCAATTTGGATCCCTTTTATTTCTTTCTCTTGCCTGATTGCTCTGGCTAGGACATCCAATACTATGTTAAATAGGAGTGGTGAGAGTGGGCATCCTTGTCTGGTTCCTGTTCTTAGAGGGATAGCTTTCAGTTTTTCACCATTGAGGATGATATTAGCTATGGGGTTTCTCATATATGTCCTTTATTATGTTGAGGTACTTTCCTTCTATACCCATTTTATTCAGAGTTTTTATCATAAATGGATGCTGTATCTTGTCAAATGCTTTCTCTGCATCTATTGAGATGATCATGTGATTTTTGTTCTTCATTTTATTAATGTGGTGTGTTACGTTGATTGATTTGCGAATGTTAAACCATCCCTGCATACCTGGAATAAATCCCACTTGATCATGGTGTATAATCTTTTTAATGTATTGTTGTATGCGATTTGCTAGTATTTTGTTGAGGATTTTTGCATGGATGTTCATCAGTGATATTGGCCTGTAATTTTCTTTTTTTTGTGTTGTCCTTGTCTGGTTTTGGTATCAGGGTAATGTCAGTTTCGTAGAATGAGTTAGGGAGCTTCCCCCCCCTCCTCAATTTTTTGGAAGAGTTTGAGAAGGATAGGTATTAAGTCTTCTTTGAATGTTTGGTAGAATTCACCAGGGAAGCCGTCTGGTCCTGGACTTTTATTTTTGGGGAGGTTTTTGATTACTGTTTCGATCTCCTTACTGGTGATTGGTTTATTCAAATTCTCTACTTCTTCTTGATCCAGTTTTGGAAGGTTGTATGATTCTAAGAATTTATCCATTTCTTCCAGATTGTCGAATTGGTTGGCATATAGCTTTTCATAGTATTCTCTTATAATCTTTTGTATTTCTGAGGTGTCTGTTGTAACCTCTCCTCTTTCATTTCTGATTTTACTTATTTGTGCCTTCTCTCTTTTTTTCTTGGTGAGTCTAGCTAAAGGTTTGTCTATTTTGTTGATCTTTTCAAAGAACCAGCTCTTGGTTTTACTAATTTTTTCTATTGTTTTTTTAGTCTCTATTTCATTTATTTCTGCTCTGATTTTTATTATTTCCCTTCTTCTACTGATTTTGGGCTTTGTTTGTTCTTCTTTTTCCAGTTCCTTTTGGTGCATTGTTAGATTGTTTATTTGAGATTTTTCTTGTTTGTTGAGATAGGCCTGTATCGCTATAAACTTCCCTCTTAGAACCGCTTTTGCTGTATCCCATAAATTCTGGCATGTCGTATTTTCATTTTCATTTGTCTCCAGGTATTTTTTGATTTCTTCTTTGATTTCTTCGTTAACCCAGTCGTTGTTCAGTAGCATTTTGTTTAATCTCCATGTATTTGTGGCTTTTCTGATTTTCTTCCTATAGTTGATTTCTAGTTTCATACCGTTGTGGTCAGAAAAGATGCTTGGTATTATTTCAATCTTCTTAAATTTATGGAGACTTGCTTGTGGCCTAATATGTGGTCAATCCTGGAGAATGTGTTCTATAAACATGGCTTATACTTTTTAGTTTACAAGTCTTGTATGTAATTTGTTAAGCATATTCCCTTTTTTTTTTTTAAAAAGAAGCCACTGACCAGGAGAAAATAGTTTTAAATCACATATCTAACAAAAGATTGAATTCCGAATATGTAAAGAACTCTGAAATATATACGGAAGTTTGGGACAGAAATTGCTCTGTATCCTGTTTGTGGTCATGGTTACATGAATCTATACATATTTAAAAACTCATAGAACCATATTTAAAAACTCATACACCAAAAATAGTGTATTATGAATTATTATTACTATTATTTTGTCTGTAAATTTTTTAAAAAATGGAAAAATTCTACAAGACATTATTACTATTGTTCCTTTAATAATTATTGACATTTGTTTATATAAACCTGCATAATTTCATTTTGAGTATTAGTTATTCCTTTCTTAGGTTTTCTGCTCCCATCTTGGATCATTAATCTTTATCCCAAAGATCTTCTTTAGTATTTATAGCAGTGTAGCTCTCTGTTGGTGACAAATTCTCTCAACTTCTGTTTTTTAAAACATTTATATTGCATCTTGGTTATTTAAGAATATTTTTGCTGATTATAGAATTCTAAGGAGCAAAATTTTTCTTTTATCATATTAAAGACGTCATTTTATTGTCTTCTCGCTTCCATAATTCTGTGGAATTATCTATCATGTTTATTGTTGCCCTTTTGAAAATAACTTGTCTTTTTCTCCTCAGCTGTTTTTAAATTTTCTCTCTTTTATTTTCAGCAATTTGATTCTGAGATGTTTAACAATTAATTCCCCCAAAAAAATTAATTCCAAAAGTGCGTCTTGGAATTTAATGAATTCTTTAATGTATGGTTGAACTCTTTCATTAGTTTTGGAAAATTTTCACAATTATTTCTTAAGAAATTATTTCATAATTTCTTGCTATAGTCTTTCTCTCCTTTCCTTCTGAAACTCCAAAACGTATATGTTAGAATCTTTTAATGTCCCTTCATGCATCTCATGCTTTGTTGTGTTTTATTTGTTATTTTTTTGTTATTTTTCTCTGACCTTCGGTTTTAATAATTTTTATTGATTTCCTTCTAAATTACTGATCTTTTCTTCTGCTGTTTTCTTCTGAGGCTAAACAGATCAAATGAATCCGTTTAGCAGATTCTAATCTGCTAAATGCAGATACTAATTTTGCAGTTTTAGTTTGTGTATTTGATTCTCTTTAAATAAATATCATTGCTCTGTTGAAATTATCAACATTTTTTAATCCAACATATTTAACTTTTTTCCATTTTGTTTAACATGTTTATAGTAGTCATACTAACACTTTTTATGCTAATTTTAACATATGAATCACATAAATGTACGGTTCTATTGGTTCTTTTTGTCATGGACCACATTTTCTTCTTTGGGTCGCATATCCTTTCTTCTTAATATGTCTCTCAATTTTTACTAAATGGCAAACACTGTTTCTAAAATGACAAAGAGGCTGAATTCTAGGTGCATTTCCCCCGAGACAGCTTATCTTTTTCTTTTCTAGGTAACCAGGACAGATCACCTTGATCTGATCAGGAATTAAGCATGGCCAGGGATGGGTGGAAGCTGGCATTAGTCTCATTTTCACTCTGGTTCAAAGATCTTAAGGGTATGATGTGTCACATATTTACTGAACACCCCTCCCTCTGCTGGGACTTAGACTGTAAAGTGCTGTTCAATGGTATGGAATTTCATTCCATGTTCCCTTCCCAAAGTCCCAGCTGCCTCAGCACTCAGCTACGTCCGGCTCTGCACTTAGGCTTTCCAGATTCCAAACTGTCAGCACAGCCAACACAGCAATCAAAAGCTCTCCTGGCTTATCTTTACCCCAGCAGAGTCTTTCTGCTTATGGCAAGCCTGATCCTCAGTCCACGCCCAGATCCACAAATGCCCTCTGAGAAGAAAAAGGAGGGGGTGGAGACACCTTCCATGTAGCTGGGAAGGGATCTTTTCTGTCTCCTGTCTTCTAAAATAATATGATTTTTGTAGCAGCTATTTTTCTCTAGTTTAAATAGTGGCAATGATGGTCTACCATACTTCTACCTAATAATTGGAAGCAGAAATCAGTGTGATGGATATTCTGGTAAAAACTTTAGGGATACGCCACATAACTAAAGATGACATGTCATAGCACCTGCCTTTAAGATGAAACATTAACGGACTGAGATCAAGGAATATTACTCAGAAGGATGCAGAACTTTCTAAATGCAATTACTTATTCTTTAAAAGACATAAAGTGCATCAATTCAGAAATAATTCAGTCAGTCTACTATGAAATAAATACACATAAACTACTGGATGCCAAGTGGTCGTTATAAAAATGAGAAGTATATAATGTCATATTTTCTTCAATCGCTAATTTAAATAACTCTTCATTTATTTTTTGATGGTCCTTTAATTGCCTGACTTCTCCAAACATATATTAATGATCTACATAAAAGAAAAATAACAGAGAATAAATAAGTCCAGTGGGATGAAAAAATTAAAAATAATTCTTTCTAAATAAAACCACACATCTATGGACAGCGAATCTTTGACACATGAGCCAAGAACATACAATGGAGAAATGGTGTTGGGAAAACTGGACAGCCACACGCAAAAGAATGAAAGTAGACCATTACCTTACACCATACACAAGACTTGAATGTAAGAACTGAAACCATAAAACTCCTGGAAGAAAATACAGGCAGTACACCAGTACGGTCTTTGACCTTGGTCTTAGTAGTATCTCTTCAAACACAATATGTACTTAAGCAAGGAAAGCAAAATAAAAAATAAACAAATGGGACTACATCAGACTAAAAAGCTTCTGCAAGGCAAAGAAAACCATGAACAAAATGAAAAGATTACCCACCAACTGGGAAAAATATCTGCAAATCACATATCTGACAAGGGGTTAATTTCCAAAATATATAAAGAACTCATACAACTCAACAACAACAAAAAAAAAAACACAACCTGATCAAAAAATGGGCAGAGGGTATGAACAGAAATTTTTCTAAAGAAGAAATACAGATGGCCAAGAGGCACATGAAAAGATGTTCAACATCGCTAATGATTAGGGAAATGCAAATCAAACCTATAATGAGATTTCACCTTACACCTGTTAGAATGGCTATAATTACCAAGAAAAGAAATAACAAACGTTCGAGAGGATGTGGAGAAAAGGGCACACTCATACACTGCTGGTGGGAATGCAAACTGGTACAGCCACTATGGAAAACAGTATGAAGATTTCTCAAAAACTTAAAAATAGAAAGACCATATGATCAAGCTATCCCACTACTGGATATTTATTCAAAGAACATGAAATCAACAATTCAAAGAGATTATTCATCCCTATATTCATTGCAGCATTATTCACAATAGCCAAGATGTGAAAGCAACCCAAGCGCCCATCAACGGATGAATGGATGAAGACGACGTGGCATATACATACAATGGAATACTATTCAGCTACAAAAAAGACAAAATTGTGCCATTTTCAACAACATGGTTGGACCTGGAGGGTATTATGTAAAGCGAAATAAGCCAGACAGAGAAAAACACTGTATGATTTCACTCATATGTGGAAGATAAACAAGCACATGGATAAGTAGAACAGATTAGTGGTTACCAGAGGAGAAGGGGGTGGGGAGAGGGTGAAAGGGGTAAAGGGACACATATGCATGGTGATGGGTAAAAACTAGACTATTGGTGGTGAACACGATGCAGTCTATATAGAAACTGATATATAAGAATGTACACCTGAAATTTACACGTTATAAGCCAATATGACCTCAATGAAATAATTTTAAAAAAATAATTCTTTCTTTAGAGTAGAATCAGTAAAAAACAAACAAAATAAACACACAAACAAACAAACATTCTTTAGCTCAGAGTGCCCAGTTAATAGATTAGAAACTATCAACTATCAATAGTTGTTAAATGCTTCCCTGGTAAACTCACAAATAATTAGCTGTGCCATGGCTCCCATTCCCCCTCTTCCTTCTTCTCACCCTTCTCTCTTCCTCTTTCTTTCTCTTTTTCTTCTTCTTTTAAAACTGACTTTTGAACTCCACTGTTTAAAACACAAGGAAGGAACAAAAGGAGACAAGCAACACCCTCTCCTTGCTTAGCTCAGAAACTTTAGCGTTCCCTTATCCTTAGATCAAATCCAAGCAAGCCTAGTCCACAGTAGCTATTCAATATATATTTCTTGAATAAATAAGTGACTCACATTCAGGGAATACAGGAATAAATAAACTATTGAATGAATAAAAAATATAACTTTAAAATTGGAACCTCTGAGAAAATTACTTTTCATTTCAGATCACATAATATTCTCAAGTCATTTTACTCCTTTTTTTTATTTGAATAAAATGAAATATTTCTCACCTGTACTATTTAGCATTCCTTGTGTATCCTTGCTGTCTTTTGCTATAAGCCAAACATCAATTGTCCTTTAATAGTTTATCTTTGGTGGTTCTCTAACTTATTTTTCATGGCCTGTAACATTTGTAATGCGACCCATAGTGGGTGGATTCAGTTTGCCATCTCAATGATTTTATACTTGAATAAGCACCTGTGCTTTTGATACTTGTCTTATGAAAAAATTCTCATCTAACTATAGACTTTGCCTGTAAGCATACCTCTTTTTAAATATTTTATCTATTTTATTCCATATTAAATGTATGAGCTCATAGGAGAAAAGATTAAATATAAAAGAAAAGTGAGGGTCCGGCCCCGGGGCGAACCGGTTAAGTGCGCCCGTTCCTCTGCTGCCAGCCCAGGTTCGGATCCCTGCGTGCACCGTCGCACCGCTTGTCAGGCCATGCTGTGGTGGCATCCCATATAAAGTGGAGGAAGGTAGGCACAGATGTTAGCCCAGGGCCAGTCTTCCTCAGCAAAAAGAGGAGGATTGGCATGGATGTTAGCTCAGGGCTGATCTTCCTCACAAAAAAAAAAAAAAGAAAAATGATAATTAACGTCAGCAAAATTAAAACTTCTGTTCATGAAAAGATACCATTAAGAAAATTAGTCAGCATGCCACAGACTGAGGAATAATATTTGCAATCCATACACCAAGAGAAAGGACTTGTAACCAGAATTGATAAAAATTCTATAAGTCAATAATAAAAGGCCAAACAAATCAGTAAAAATTGGGCACCCATGTATTGAAATTTGGCCTATAGTTTTGCAATTTCCCAGTATTCATGTAAATGGAATAATACAGTATGCTTTGTTTTGATGCCCACCTTCCTTATTCAGCATCATTATTTTGAGATTCACTTATGTTGTTCCAAGTGTCACTAGTTCATTCCTTTTTATTGATGAGTAGTATGCATTGTATGAATATCCACAGTTTCTTTATCAATTCACCTGTTCATGAATATTCCTGTTGTTTCCAGTTTGAGGGATTATCAATAGAGCAGCCCTAAACACTGGCATACAGGTTTTGTGTGAACATGTGTCTTCATTGCTCTTGGTTAAGTACCTAGGAGTGGGCTTCTCGGGTGGTATGGTAAATGTATGTTTTACCTTTATGAGAACCTGTCAAACTGTTTTGCAATGTGGATTTAACATTTCACATTCCCACTGGCAATGCATGGGAGGACTTCATCCTCCCAGAACTTGTTAACATCAGTTTTTACTTATTTGATCTATTCTGCTAGGTGTGTCGTGTTATCTACATGCAGTTTTAATTTGCATTTCCTTAATGACTTAGGTTCATGTGCTTATTTTGCAGCTGTGTCTTTTTGTTTGTTTGTTTGTTTATTGCACTGACATTGGTTTATAACATTGTATAAGTTTCAGGTGTACATCATTATACTTCTATTTCTGCATAGATTACATCACGTTCACCACCCAAATAGTACTTACAACCCATCACCTCACACATGTGCCGAATTATCCCTTTCCCCCTCCTCCCTCCCCCCTTCTCCTCTGGTAACCACCAATCCAATCTCTGTCTCTATGTGTTTGTTTATTGTTGTTATTATCTACTACTTAATGAAGGAAATCATACGGTATTTGACCTTCTCCCTCTGACTTATTTCACTTTGCATAATACCCTCAATGTCCATCCATGTTGTCACAAATGGCTGGATTTCATCGTTTCTTACGGCTGAGTAGTGTTCCATTGTGTATATATACCACATCTTCTCTATCCATTCGTCCCTTGATGGGCACTTAGGTTGCTTCCAAGTCTTGGCTATTGTGAATAATGCTGTATCTTCTTCAGTCAAGTGCTGTTCAAATCTTTTAACCATTGTAATTGTGTTGTTTGTTTTATTTGTAATGGAACTTAAGTGTTCTTTGTCTACCTTGGTTACCAATCCTCTATCACCTATATGCTTTACAAGTCTTTTCTCCATATATGTGATTTGCCATTTTATTTTCTTTTGAGAAATTGTTTAAGTATATATATGTCAACTCCTTGTATCTTGTAATATCTTAAATATCTGAGTACGCCTTCATTTTCTTCCCAGAAATCTTCATTTCTCAATTATTTCATCAGCTCTATATTTAGCCTAAAATTTGAAATATTGCCATGTTACCAAATATTAGAAAATCATGTTTTTAATCCCCATTTAGCACTTTTATAACCAACATATCCCCAAGATCATTACATCATCACCATTATAAAATAAGACTTCTGTCTTCCTCTGATTTGAAAACATCTCTCTATGATCTAATTTGTTTAATATGAATAGAAAAGATATCACATACTTATATCAGACTGTCTTCAAAGGAAATTTGAAGTGGATTATGAGGAGGAAGATATGCAAACAGTAAAGCTAAGAAAATAGTTGTGGCTAAGTTTTTCCCGGGCCTCTTCGCCTTTTAGGTAGTAATGCGTTAAGAGTAGCAGGCATAACTCTGTCAAAAAAAAAAGTTTCTAATCCTACTTGCTCATGTGAGAACCTTTAGTCACATTCGAAGTCACTCCCTGTCATGTCAAGGAGCCCCAGTGCAGTTTCCAACATATAATTAAGAACAGAATGTCAGGCAATATTTTGTGCCCATCATATTTTCTATTTCTGTTGTGATCCTTAGTCTATGTCGATCTCAACTGCCCTCAAAATCACCTGACAAAATCTTCCAATTGTACCTTTGGCATATGTTCAATATAAGAGCCAAAAGCCCAATAGGAGTTTTATGGTGAAAAAAAGGTCAATTATATCACTCTTTGTAGTAAAGTTAAACGTATAACATGACAACATTGTTCACTGAAAGCTCTCTTGTAGAGGGTTCTCTAATGTGGTTCAAGGATTTATAATTCTGCCAGTGTAATTGAATCTAATGGAGAAAATACAGAGAATCAAGGAACTGAAATAAATATCTACCTCTGAGACCATACACAAATTATTTCTTACTCCTTTTCATCAGTTTTCAACATACCCAATGTTCAAATTTCTTAAATATATTATCTTGCTGATATAGAGTTGCCATTTCTACCTATGTGGCACATTGGCAGCCAAAATAAGTACAAGAAATATTATTCCGTGAGTTATAGGTAGAATAAACAGATAGTGCCATAGTATACTGGGTTTCTAACATCCTGCCGAATCAAATTCAAAGCATTGGGTATTATCTTTCAATCACTACAAATTTTACACAGATAACTTATTAACTTTATGGAATTTGGCTGCTCTTGCTGCTACACTAATGAAAATCTTTTTTTTTTTTTTAAGGTCATCTGTGATCCCTTGAATACCAAACCTAATAATCTATGCTTGGTCTTCAATTTAAATATCACTCTGCAGCATTTTATATAATTGACCAGCTGACATTTCTTAAACATTTATCCTTCCTTGGCTTAGGAAACACGATCAGCAACTAATTCTCTCCAAATTATCCCCTCATTATTTCCTTAACCCAGATTTTTTATTGACCTGTCATCTGGACAGTTGGCAAACTTCCTATCTTATTTCCAAATCACCTGTCTGTTGTCCCCTAGCTTCTCCCACTGGCCAAAAGTATATCTTCTGAAAAAATGATTCTCATTATATCAATTAACTCATAAATTGTCAGATTTCTGAATAAACAATAAACATGGCAGATTGAACAAACGGGCTTAATTCAGCCCTCTCATGAATTCTATAATAGTATAGAATAAATATAGTATAATAGTATAATAAATGAATAAAAAAATGGCTAAGCTGGTCAGATAGGTTCATCAATGAATTACATCAAACATTTAAGGAATAAATTATACCAAGTCTCGGGTCTGGCCTGGTGGCACAAGCGGTTAAGTGTGCGTGCTCCGCTGCGGCAGCCCAGGTTCTCTGGTTCAGATCCTGGCTGTGCACCCACACACCACTTGTCAAGCCATGCTGTGGTGTCATCCCGTATAAAGTGGAGGAAGATGGGCACGGATGTTAGCCCAGGGCCAGTCTTCCTCAGCAAAAAGAGGAGGATTGGCAGATGTTAGCTCAGGGCCGATCCTCCTCACAAAAAAAAAAAAAAGAACAAATTATACCAATTCTCTACAGTCTCTTACAGAAGATAGAAGCAAAGTGAACATTTCCTCCTTTATTCCATGGGGCCAGCATTACCCTAATACCAAAACCAGAAAAAGAGACTACAAGAAAAGAAAACTACAGACCAACATCTCTCATGAACATAGATGTAAAAGTCCTCAACAAATATTAGCAAACCAACTCCAAAAAATGTATAAAAAGAATCATATGCCATGACCAAGTAGGATTTATTCCAAGTACGCAAGGCTGGTATGACATGCAAAAATCAATTAATAGGGGCCGGCCTGGTGGCACAAGCAGTTAAGTGTGCACACTCCGCTGCCGTGGCCCGGGTTCGCCCAGTTCAGATCCCGGGCGCGCACCCATGCACCGCTTGTCAAGCCATGCTGTGGCGGCGTCCCATGTAAAGTGGAGAAAGATGGGCACAGATGTTAGCCCAGGGCCAGTCTTCCTCAGCAAAAAGAGGAGGATTGGCAGATGTTAGCTCAGGGCTGATCTTCCTCACACACACACAAAAAATCAATTAATATAACCCATCACATCAAGAGACTAAAAGGAAAAATCACATGATTGTATCAATAAATGCAGAAAAAGCATTTGACAAAATCCAACACCCATTCATAATTAAATCTTTCAGGAAACTAGGAATAGAGGGGTCCTCCTAAGCTGGATAAAGGATATCTACAAAAAACCTATAGCAAACATCATACTTAATGGTGAGAAACTAGAAACCTTCCTGCTAAGATCAATAAAAAGGTAAAGATGTCCCTTCTGACCCTCCTTTTCAACATCACACTGGAAGTCCCAGCTAATGCAGTAAGACAAGAAAAGAAAGTGTATACAGACTGGCAAGCAAGCAATAAAACTCTTTTTTCTCAGATAATATGATCATATGTGTAGAAAATCGAAAAATATTGACCAAAAAAACTCCTGGAACTAATAAGTGATTATAGCTTTTCTACATACCAGTAATGAACAAGTAGAATTTGAAATTAAAAACACAATGCCACTTACATCAACATCCCCAAAATGAAATATTTACTTATAATTCTGACAAAATATATACAAAATCTGCATGAGGAAAACTACAAAACTCTGATAAAAGACATAAAAAAACTAAATAAATGGGAAGACATTCCATGGTTGTAGATTGGAAGACTCAGTATTGTCAAGATGTTAGTTCTTCCCAACTTGACCTATAGATTCCAGTAAGTTATTTTCTGGATATCAATAAACTGATTCTAAAGTATACATAGAGAGGGAAAAGATCCAGAATAGCCAACACAATACTGAAAGAAAAGAACAAAGCTGGAGGACTGATACTACCCAACTTTAAGATATACTATAAAGCTACAGTAAACAAGACAGTGTGGTATTGGTGAAAGAATAGACAAATAGATCAATGGAACAGAATAGAGAACCCAGAAATAGACTGAAATAAATATAACCAACTTATTTTGACAGAGGAGCAAAGACAATACAATGGAGCTAAAATAGTCTTTTCAACAAATAATGCTAGAATAACTAGACATCCACATGCAAAAAAATGAATCTACACACAGACCTTGCACCTTTCACCAAATTAACTCAAAATATACCATTGACCTAAATGTAAAGCACAAAACTATAAAATTCCTAAAAGTTAACAAAGAAGAAAAACTAGTTGACCTTGGGAATCACAATTACGTTTTAGATACAAGCCCAAAGGCACAATCCATAAAGGAAATGATTGATAAAATTTTGACCTCCCATGCACCCTTTTGCAGGAAGCTACTGGTGTATATGATCCACCAAAAAGAATGACTAAATCAAAACAGAATGTGGTAGACACTCTCAGTTGCTGTCCAGATTGCCCCTTAATTAAGGTCTTATTTCTTCAGCTGTTGGCAGAGAGCCTTCATCTCTCGGTCCCTTTAGAAGCTACCTCAGCTGCAGAGACCTGACTTATCCAAGATAATGGCATTTACCTGAGTGGGTCCATATTGACCCATATGGAAATATAAAGACCTGGACGTTTTGGCTTAACTGGGGACAACTCTGAAGAGCCATTCTAACTCTAGGTCTCCTTGTAGGGTCAACCAAGTCTATCATGCCTACATTGCAAATCAACATTCCGCTTTGACAAAGCTTGCTTTTCTGCCTCTCTTCCCACTGATGTTGATCCCAAAGGTCCTTCTTAATGAACATTCTATATCCAGCTCAATCTCAGATGCTGGAGAGTCCAGCCTGTGACACAGATAATGGAATGGGATTCAAAAACACGGGGTTTAATAGAAGAGCAAGATGAAGGTAATCACTCAGATGATGGTGAAAGGAAACCCCAGGTCAATATCTGTGCAGCAGACCCATAGAGCCAACAGTTCTGGCTACAGCAGAAAGTCAGAGGGTTCCAGGAATAAAATATTCAATAAAAGATGAAATTTATAGAATTCTAAATATTTTGATCATGTTGCGAAGAGATTTATTTTTTGCCATTGATGATAGGGATGAAATAATTATAGGTCCATAGAAAATAAAGCAAAATAAAACAGAGACAACTTGTAATGTGAAGGAAAACCAAAAATGGTACCTGAAAGTAAATGTAATCATAACTCTCTTCACAAGTCAAATATGAATAATACGCACAGTTGTAATAATGCAAACTTGAATATTGAACTCACCAAAGCTTATTACCTAACTGTTCTGTGAAGGAAGTATCTTTGGATATCAGAATATCAATTATTAAGTATTCCATTTTGGGATAGCAATAGCTAATATTGAAAACTGAAAAGGCACATATAATAATTTATGCAATCTACTTAGTTAAGTGCAAAAAACTCACCAGAAAAAGTAACTAAAAGGTTCAAGATGAAAATGGAGGGGAAGAATGAGAAGTGCAAGGTTTTTAGTTTAGAAACTATTAAAAATGTTTAAATGTTAAAAGTTTATAACTTGCATTTAAAATATTCTTAAGAAAATTTTACTTTTTGACTCCCAATAGTTTCCAGTATATTTGTCTACAAAATCCAAATTCTCTTTTGTTATGGTCTGAATATGTGTGTCTTCTCAAAATTCATATCTTGAAACCCTAATCCCCAATGTGATCCTTGTGATGGTATTTGAAGATAGGGCCTTTTCGGGGTAATCAGAGTAGACAAGGTCATGAGGGTTGGGCCCTTATGATGACATTAGTGCCCTTATAGTAAGAGACATTGAAGGGCTCAAGTACTAACTCTGTGTGTGTGTTTGTGTCTCTCTTTCTCTCCAAGCATGCATAATGAAGAGATCACATAAGCACACAGAGAGATGATGGCTACCTACAAGCCAGGAAGAGAGCCCTTGCCAGAAATCAACCATGCTGGCACGCTGATCTCAGACTTCTAGCCTCCAGAAACGTGAGAAAATAATTTTTTGTTGTTTAAACCACCCAGTCGATGGTATTTTGTTATGTCAGCCCAAGCTAACGAATACACCCTTAAAAACATTTCAAATTATTTTATTCTTTACTACGCATCTTATATTCCAGCCACACAATTCCCCAACCACAGCAAACCTCTCCTTCCTCTATAAGTTATTAGCTTTGAATTTGTTTTCCCTTTTGTTATAATGATCTTCCTCACTTAATACATTGGGCACACTCCCTCATTCTTTCTAGTCCCTAGTCAATCAATTGTGTCATTTCTAGGAAGATTTACCCAACTCATCTAAACAGAATTAACGTTTCTTCTTACTAGTACCTAATCATATTGCACATATTTCTATTATAGAATTATCAGGTAGTGTTTTAATTATGTTTGCTTGCACATTTTTCTGATTGACTACAGGGTCTAAAAGTAGGAATATTAGGGGCCGGCCCCGTGGCATAGTGGTTAAGTGCACATACCTGCTGCTGGCAGCCGGGCTTGGGATCTCAGGGGTGCACCAATGCACCGCTTGTCAGGCCATGCTATGGCGGCTTCCCATATAAAGTAGAGGAAGATGGGCACGGTTGTTAGCCCAGGGCCAGTCTTCCTCAGCAAAAAGGAGGAGGATTGGCACGGATGTTAGCTCAGGGCTGATCTTCCTCACAAAAAAATAAATAAATAAATAGTAGGAGTATTATTCATTCATCTCTGAGTGGATGCACGTCTAGCACTGTGATTGCTATATGTAGAAAATCTTGCTAACTTAAATCAACATTAAAAATGTAATGTTATTGATAACTTTGTCCCAACATCACTCTATCTAGCTGCAATTTTTTTCACTTGGCTATTTACCTCTACTCATCATTTGTTCTTCTTTAGTATATGGAAAATTTCTGTGACCTTGTTAAAAAGTAATCTAAGAATTCAACTCACAGAACATACATATAAAAATCTATTTTAAGGTTCAAAACAATATTTAATTTAGCATATTTTATTAAAATTAGTAGGCTTATATAAAATTAAAACAACTTTCAAAATGAAATCGCATTTTCTTAAATCAGATTTGTAAAATTCCTTACACGTTTTTGACATCAAAGATGTTGACTAAATAGTACTGGCATACAAAAAATTCTAAGGCAACACTCTTCAAAACAAATTATGATGAAATTTTACAATCTCATCTGGTTACAATGGTAATGAGTTAATCTGCGATTTAATATTGTATATTAGCATTATTGCTTCATTCTTACGTTTGTTAATAGAACTATAATTGTAATACGAGGAAGAATTTAGAAATCTGATATTGTACAATGATTTCTAAATGTGTGATGTTGAAATACTAAGTCAAAATCTCATACACATTTACAATATATATACAACAACGTTTATCCAAAAATTTAAAACGTTTCTTTTCTGAAACACTTTAAAAATATCACTCGCAGACTCTTAACCTGTTCCACTGGAATCAGTACCAGACATATTTCCAAGGACAAGAAAACTGAAAATAATAATATTTGGTCAGAATTTTCTATAAAAATGTCCATTTAGCAATAGACACTGCTCTACTGACAAAGCTAATTGGGCCTGCCCTGGAGATCCAAATAGAGACACCTAATACTGGTGCTTCCAACTCCAACCACCTAACACAGTTATTGAGACCGCTGGCATGCTCCTCCCACACCTCTTCATTTAAATATAATTTACATATAATGAAATTCACCCATATCAAGTTTTGAGTTTCGTTTATTTTGAGATTTGTTTACAGTCACGTAACCATGGCCACAATTAAGATATAGAGCATCTCCATCACCCCGAAAGGTTTCCTCATGCCTTTTGCTTCTCCTTAAACCAGTTAACTTTTCTGTTACCATTTTACCCATTCCTTCCTCTTTACTATATTTCATATTCAATTAATTTACAGCTCACCCCTGGAACATTACTGCTATTTTCCTGGATGACAGCTCTTTCTCAAATCTCGTTTTGGCTTCCACCAGAGTTGTTCTGAACGACGCAGCTCATACAGGACCCATCACATTCTTGCATACAAAACTCATGAAGAGTTTACCCCAATAAGCCATCTACCGATGAGTTTATTTTTAAATGGAGAATCATATTCTATATGTAACTTTTAAATTTGGGTGCCATAGAAATTATTAAACTCACATAGTCATTTCAAAATTACAGACTGCCACTGCTCTGAGTTCAGATCTTTACTTCACTTCTCAAGTGCCAGGCAGGTCAATAGAAATGAAAAGATAACTCAGAAAAAAGTATATCTTAAAAAACAGTGATTTAAAATACATGAACAATTGAATTTATCACTTACAGAAACAATTTAAATATTTATGTAGAGAAAATATCACTAATTTCTACATCAATATATTAATTCTACAAAGTTAAGTTTTATTTCAAATCTCAAAAAATAATCAATATCTAAAAACCTTTTGAAAAAATACTAGATTAAATATAAGTTCAGCAATAAAAATTAACTAAACGCAACATTTTTTTGCAGATATGGAATCAAAATATTTCAGTGACAGAAAACAAATGTCTAGCAATTACTGCAATTTTCAGTTCTATATTTTATAATGATCATGGACAATCTGGAGAGCCTAAACAGGAGGGAAAGCAAGATGTTGAAAGGCGTGGAAACATGCTCCCTTAAAAAACTTGAAATGATTTATGTTTGGCCCTAAGAGGAGGCAAGACTAAGGGAACTCTTGATAGCTTGAAATGATTCATGAGTTCCCAGGAAATGAATGACAAGGCAGGATGTATGTTGCTCTAGAAGGCTGAACTTGATCAAATGATGGTAAAAGCAGAATTTACAGAGAAGGAACATTTGTCCATATACTAGGCAAGAAATCCCTGTCTACAGCAGTGGTTCTCAGCTGGCGGCAATTTTGTGCCCCATAGGACATTTGGTAATGTTTGGAGACATTTTGTCACCTATCTGGATGGGGGAGAGGGAGTGTCATGGCACCTAGTGTGTAGATGCTCAAGATGCTACTAAGCATCCTACAATACACAGGCCAGCACCGTACAATAAAGAATTACCCAGTCCAAAGTAGCAACAGCACCAAGATTGAGAAACTCTGGTCTAAGTTATGGAGATGTACAAGAGGGAGATCAGCTGCCCAAAACATTCTGAGATTTCCATTTACTGGTACTCAAGAGGAAATACAGCAGCTTCCTTCAGTATCGTTGTATGATCCTTCTCTGGGTCCTTAAACTCAAGAAATTTGCATTCTACTTTGTAAAGTAAGATGTATATGTATGAAAAGATAAGCAATAGCACGAAATAAAATGGAATAAAAGTATAAATTAACTAAGTACTCTAATACTTCAAAAAAAAAAAAAGAAAGAGGAACTCTAAACATGAGGATTAAGTAAGTGGACAGATAATGGATACTCTGTTTGAATTCTGATCCCAACTTTAAAATTTTCTGATGTGAGACTCAGAGCAAAATGCTTGGCTTCTGAAAGCCTGCACGGTCTCGTCTACAAAATGAAGACCTTACTTTTAGGGTAAGTATGAGAAGTAAGTAAATTAGTATTTGAAAAGTGCTTGTAAAAATGCCTGGCATGTAATGTCAGCTCTTATTATTGCTATGAGGACACCAAGACATTCTGAGATATTTTTATGGAGAAGATGAGATTTGAGCTGTAATTATAGAATAGGTAGATTTTAAACAGTTGAAAAAAGAAAAAAATGGCATTTTGTAAGAGGAGCGCATCAGGCCACACTCAGTGAAATGCACAACCCTCCGACCTCCCTCTCTTTTCCTTGCCTTCCTGGGAGCTTCTATCTTCTGTTCTTGACAGAACCTCTCACGTGGTCATTTCCAACCTGAACCAAAATGCAACATGATGTGGCTCGATTAAGGAGGATAGGACAGGATAACACAAAAAATATCTTTTTTATACTACAGAATATTTTTTCTGCATTTCACACATCACTTTATTTTGATTTCTAAAAATAAACTTTTTTTGAGGTATTAAAAGTATTTTTCAAATACTTTTGGTGTCAATTATATCATATTTCATAAGAATTAAGGAAGGATTAAGCTAGTGTGAGAGGCATATTATTTTCCAAGTGTTTCAAATAACTTTGAAGGGTGATTTACGAGAGCACAGGAAGAAGAGCATTATGCTACACATGTGTATATACACGCATCTTTTATGTATTAATTTTGTGGGAAACTGCAAGATTTCCTCTTTTACCTCTATAGAATAGTTGCATCACAAGTGTCTTTCTACTTTAAATGGTCTCAGGATATTTCGAGAGAACAGTTTAAATTGATTTTAGTGCTCTGTCAACATTGCTATAGTTAAGAAATAGAGTAGAAAATGCATATAAATTAGGTTATTTTGCAAACTGGTAACATCTTCAATATTATCTTTCCCTTCTTAGTGGATTTAAATTAGAAACACTAATGACTATGTTAGCATATTTTGTGCTCAGTAGGAGACACGATAGAAGGATTCTTTGGGTACATTTACAGAGAGATAAACAGTTGAATATCATTAGCACCAAAATCAAAATAATATTTCACTGAAAATACATAGTTTTAAAGAAATCTCAAATGTATCTCAGAGAATTTTAAATAAATTTACGAGATAGTTATAAACCAGGCTGAAACGAAGAAATTATTGACAAGTGGAATTTTCCTTGTACTAACTTGAAGTTAAAAAAAAATGTCTATTCCTCCGTGAATCATTCTTAAATAAGCTCTGTCCTGTGTTAGAAAAATATTATCCTTGACATATTTATTCACCAGGTCTACAGCATAAGGTCTTTAATATTATTTCAGTAGAAATGATTTGCTTATATTATTATTTTGTTTTCTTTTACATGATTATTTTTATATTTGAACACTGGAGTATGAACTGGTGGAGTCGAGGCATGTTTGGTTATTCAAACAGAATTATTCTCCACTGGGATTGCACGACATGCACAAACAGGGGAATTTCACAGAACATAAACACAGCAAACACGGCTAAGGGAATTAGAGCTGGGAGTAGAAAAACCAGAAACTGAAGCTTCTCTCTTTCTGAAGGACCACTTGATCTGCATTTCTGCTTCTTTTGGCAGGCCTGTTGCGTTTTTCTTTCTTCTTTCCTTTCTTTTTTTTTCTGCAGGGTGGTTTCCTCTGTCTGAACACTATAGACTTTAGCCATCCAGGCATGTAACCGACATGCTTTTACAAGTTCAGGTTAGCGCCAACTGCCTAGAGTTCTGGTATACCACAGGTTCCCACCTCCTAGGATGGAAAATATTGACCCAGATCAGCTCTCTGTCTTCCTCAGGTTGTGTGCCTAGAAGTGACTCATTCAACTGATGTGACCAAAAATACTTATCCTTGTGAAGCAAAATTGCTCATTCATCTGAGAAATATTTATAATTATTAGTTGATAAACACTCTGCCTGATGCAGAAAAGAAAGGCAGTCTTTGATATCATGGACTACACAGTTTAGTGGAACAGAGAATGTTTTTAAAATAATCACACTGATTAAAGCATAATCACCTGAGAAAAACTCAGAAGATAAGTCTGAGTTTTCTGTGAGAAAAGTTTGCATTTCTGTGAGTTCATGACAAAAGAAATTCATCTAGATTGGAAGGTCAGGGGAAGTTTTTCTGAGGAAGTGAGATTAGAGACGCATTCAGAACATTTAATAGCAGTTCACCAAGCTAAGGAAAAAAGAGAAGGTGAGAACAGCGTTCCTAAGAAAAAACACGTGCAAAGGCCCTGTGGTAGAAGACAGGATAGTACACCCAATATTGTGAGAAAGCCTCAGTAGCTGGTGAAGAGAGAACAAGAATATGACTAGATTCACTCAAGGCTGGAGAGGTAGGTGGGGCCACTTCACTTGGTCTTGCTGGAAAAGGTTTCACTTTCTTCTCTATCCTTAGAACAATGGAAACCTTAGAAGAACAATAAACAAGCAGGTAACTTACTGAGACTTTTGTTCAAAAGATGCCCCTAGTTGCAGTGAAGAGAGGAGACTGTATGGCGCCAAAAGCAGATGCAAGACAGTTAGTAGGCAAGTTAGGAGTGCAAATAAGAGGTGACAGAAATTTGGCCTAAAGATGTAGGAGTAGGAATGAAGGAGTGTTTCGAATTGAGAGGTATTTAAGAACAAAACTGATATGATAGGATTATGTTCCACTTTAAGACTGGGAGACCATGCTAGAAAAGGGGAAAGGACAGAGCACGTAAACTTACATGTCTGCAGTACCTCCATTGCTAGGATTAAAGATGCTCATATTGTGGGTTGAATTGTGTCCCCCCACAAAATGATATATGAAAGTCTTAATTCCCAATACTTCAGAATGTGGCCTTATTTGGAAATAAGGTCTTTACAGGAGTAATCAAGTTAAAATGAGGTCTTTACGGTAAGTCCTAATCCAGTATGACGGATGTCCGTGTAAAAGGAGAAATTTGGACAGAGACAGACATGCACAGAGGGAAGATGATGTGCAGACACTCAGGGAGAAGATGGCTATGTGACTGGAGTGATGCATCTACGAGCCAAGGAATGTCAAAAATTGTCAACAAACAACAGAAGCTAGGAAGACATGAGGAAGGATCTTCCCCTATAGGTTTCAGAGGGAGCATGGCCTTCCTGACACCTTGATTTCAGACTTCTAGCCTCCAGAACTATAAGACAATGATAACTTTCTGTTGTTCTGAGCCACTCAATTTAGGCACTTGGTTACAGCCCTGGGAAACTGATACAAGCCATAATTCTAGAAGGATTTCTCTGATCCTTCTGATTCAGCTTATAACTTTGATATTTTTGTTAGTGTGCTTAAAACATCTGAGGTAATATGATACATTAAGTTTTATACTGTAGAAAGTATGGATTTTTTACCTTCTATGAGTCATTGATTTTGCATATCTGTTTATAGCTTCAGTTGAGATATCAGGTTATAGAAGGTCTAATTTTCATAGATCTGTCATCATTTTTAGTAAATGTGCCAATTTGAAATCAACTGGAAAGTCACGCAAAATATATTTGGGCCAAAGAGAATTCTCTAGACTTCTAGTTAAAGATGGTCTGCTAGGCAGAATTCTACGATGGTCCCCCAAATCTTCATTCCCCGATATACATCTCTGTGTAATCCCCTCTCCTCAGAGGAACTTGTGAATATGATAGAATTTTACTCCTGTGGTTAGGTTACATGATATGGCAAATGTACATGAATTTTACAGTTGTAATTAAGGTTCCTAATTAGTTGATTTGAGTTCATTGAAAGAGAAAATGTCTTGAGTGGGCCTGATGTAATTAGGTGAGCCCTATAAAAAGCAGCCCAGGCCTTCCTTGGAGGGAGAGATTTGAGGTGACAATCTCCGGCTGGCCTTGAAGAAGCAAACAACCATGCACGCTACGAACTGCTTAGGACCTGGTGATGACCTTTAGAAACTGAAAGCAGTACCCAACTGACAACAAGCAAGAAAATAGGGACTTCATCCTAGCCAGAGCAATCAGGCAAGAGAAAGAGATAAAAGGGATCCAAATTGGAAAGGAAGAAGTGAAACTGTCACTATTTGCAGATGACATGATTTTATATATAGAAAACTCTAAAGAATCCACCAGAAAACTTTTAGAAGTAATAAACGAATATGGTAAAGTTGCAGGATACAAAATCAACATACAAAAATCAGTTGCATTTCTGTACACTAACAACGAAGTAGCAGAAAGAGAAATTAAGAATACCATCCCATTTACAATTGCAACAAAAAGAATAAAATACCTAGGAATAAACTTAACCAAAGAGGTGAAAGATCTGTACACCGAAAACTATAAAACATTTCTGAAAGAAATTGAAGAAGACACAAAGAAATGGAAAGATATTCCGTGCTCTTGGATTGGAAGAATTAACATAGTTAAGATGTCCATACTGCCTAAAACCATCTATAGATTCAATGCAATCCCTATCAAAGTTCCAACAACATTTTTCGCAGAAATAGAACAAAGAATTCTAAAATTTATATGGAACAACAAAAGACCCCGAATAGCTAAAGGAATCCTGAGAAAAAAGAACAAAGCTGGAGGTATCACACTCCCTGATTTCAAAATATACTACAAAGCTGTAGTAACCAAAACAGCATGGTACTGGCACAAAAACAGACACACAGATCAATGGAATAGAATCGAAAGCCCAGAAATAAACCCACACATCTATGGACAGCTAATCTTTGACAAAGGAGCCAAGAACATACAATGGGGAAAAGAAAGTCTCTTCAACAAATGGTGTTGGGAAAACTGGATAGCCATATGCAAAAAAATGAAAGTAGACCCTTACCCTACACCATACACAAAAATTAACTCCAAATGGATTAAAGACTTGAATGTAAGACCTGAAACTGTGAAACTTCTAGAAGAAAACATAGGCAGTACACTCTTCGACATCTGTCTTAGCAACATCTTCTCAAACACCACGTCTGACCGGGCAAGAGAAACAATAGAAAAAATAAACAAATGGGACTACATCAAACTAAAAAGCTTCTGCACAGCAAAGGAAACCATCAACAAAACGAAAAGACAACCTAACAATTGGGAGAAGATATTTGCAAACCATACTTCTGATAAGGGCTTAATCTCCAAAATATATAAAGAACTCATGCATCTTACCAACAAAAAAACTACCAACCCAATTAAAAAATGGGCAAAAGACCTGAACAGACATTTCTCCAAAGAAGATATACAGATGGCCAACAGACACGTGAAAAGATGTTCAAAATCACTAACTATCAGGGAAATGCAAATCAAAACTACAATGAGATATCACCTGACGCCCGTCAGAATGGCTATAATTAACAAGACAGGAAACAACATGTGTTGGAGAGGATGTGGAGAGAAGGGAACTCTCATACACTGCTGGTGGGAGTGCAAACTGGTGCAGCCACTATGGAAAACAGTATGGAGATTCCTCAAAAAATCAAGGATAGAACTACCATATGATCCAGCTATCCCACTGCTGGGTATTTATCCAAAGAACTTGAAAACACCAATTTGTAAAGGTACATGCACCCCTGTGTTCATTGCAGCGTTATTCACAATAGCCAAGACTTGGAAGCAACCTAAGTGCCCATCAAGGGACGAATGGATAAAGAAGCTGTGGTATATATACACAATGGAATACTACTCAGCCATAAGAAACGATGAAATCCAGCCATTTGTGACAACATGGATGGACATTGAGGGTATAATGCAAGGTGAAATAAGTCAGAGGGAGAAGGTCAAATACCATATGATTTCCTTCATTAAGTAGTAGATAATAACAACAATAAACAAACACATAAACACAGAGATTGGATTGGTGGTTACCAGAGGGGAAGGGGGGAGGGAGGAGGGTGAAAGGGATAATTTGGCACGTGTGTGTGGTGATGGGTTGTAATTGGTATTTTGGTGGTGAACATGATGTAATCTGTGCAGAAATAGAAGTACAATGATGTACACCTGAAATTTTTACAATGTTATAAACCAATGTTACTGCAATAAACAAAAAATTAAAAAAAAAAAAGAAAGTATTGAAAAAAAAAATAAAATAAATGCAATCCGTAAAAAAAAAAAAAAAAAAGAAAATAGGGACTTCAGTCCTATAACCTCTAGGAACTGATTTTGGCAACAACCTCAATGAGCTTGGAAAGAGATTCCTTTCTAGGCAAGTCTCCAGATAAGATCCCAGCCCACCTAACATCTTGATTGCAGCCTTCTGAGACCCAATCAAGCTTTCGCTGGATTTTTGTCCTGCAGAAACTGTGAGATAAAAATTGGGTGTTGTTTTAAGCTACCCAAGTCTGTCATAATTTACTATGCATCCACAGGAAACTAATACACTTTCTACATGTGTTATTCTTTCATTCATCTTTTTGAATATTCTAAATAAACTTTTTTTTCATCTTTGTGAAACTGTTCTATTATTTAATTTCATCTTGACTAAGCTTATCAGAAAACTCTCGATCTTACTGGCGGTCCTTGTTAGCATTTATATTCATTACTTGTCTTAAATTTGGCTTACAGATTCCTTTTGACTTATATTCTCTCTCTCTCTCTCTCTCTCCTCCAACCTACAAGCAGCCAGCTGTTCCATTCTTTTCTTCAGCCAGCTACTCAAACCTCAGTTCAGATCCTAGACTTTTAGTGGCATTTACAAGCTTCTGCAACAACAATAACAAGGGTAAATTGTCAAATCAAAACCTGAGACAGTAGGGAGATTTATTTCATTCCCTGTCACTCTTCTGTATGCACCTCCCTCCCTAAATCTGCAATTTTATAATTTTCTGAGTGGGGACAGTGTTTAACCCTATCCCAACATATGATCGGCAGCAGCAGGATTCGCTTCAGTCCTTTACCTCCTGTGGAGCAAATTTGCGTCTCTTTACTCCACAGGAACAAATCCCCAAACTGCCTCTGACTGCTTCCAGCCCAACCATCCATTCAGCCTGAGAACACTTCTCTCTCATTACTGTGCATTTCTCTTCCTTTATGGCCGGGTCAATTCTATATGTTTGGAGCAGAGGAAATGGAACAAAGAGTTAATACTTGACCCTTTTGAGAGTGGAATTCTATAAATTGAATCTTTTAGCTACTGTTTTTTAGTCTATTCTTTATGCTTCTATTAGTAAAGAAACACAAGTGGGTCGATAGGGAGGAATGAAGGGGGAAAAAGAATTGAGAGACAGAAACCAAATTTGCAGTGTTTAAGGAATTATGTCTGAATGGAATAAAAAAGAGAGAGAACTCATTTTTTATCCTTCCTAGCTACTCTAGGGAAGAAATGGCACACAAATTAATCATTTGTTGGGCCTCTCAACGTGCATACCCCAAGCTTACTCGTTTAAGAAAAGCAAAGGTATTAAACAGTTTCAGCATTTTAATTTTCTATTACTTTGGAAATTTAACCTTTAGAGAATGGTGGATAGATGGATGGATGGATGGATGGATGATGGATAAATACACGATAGATAGATGATAGATGATAGATAGATAGATAGACAGACAGACTGACTGATAGACTGATAAAAATATAGATGTAGATATATAATGTCTTTGCTTCTCTTCAAGTTCTTTTCACTTCTCCAACACATCTGTAGGTAATGTCTATTAACCAAAATTCTAGATTATGAATCTATCGCAATTTTTAGAAGTTATCACCTGTGGCATACAGCTCACCTTGTGCCCCATCTCATCTAATGGCGCCCAATGTTTTAACTTCCCACTTACCAGTGGCCCCGGAAGATTGTAGTGGAGACAGCACGCAGATTACCAAATGCGATCATAGACCAATTCCACCTCTCATGTGTCACTTTATTCTTTTTTATACTACTGCTAGTTATCACTTGCACTTATGTTACATCAACTGGCTTATCCAAAACCACTTGCACTTTAGTTTTCATGTCCTGGAAAAATGTATAGCATATGAAAAGATGTTCAGCATCATACGTCATATAGCAGCAACAAGAAAACAAACAACCTGATTAAAATAAGGGCCACAGACCTTAACAGACACCTCACCAAAGAATATATACAGATGGAAAATAAGCATATGCAAATATGCTCTACATCATATGTCATCAGAGAAATGAAATTAAAACAAAATAGCATACCATTACACACCTATTAGAATGGCCTGAATCCCGAACCCTGACACCATCAAATTCTGACGAGGATATGGAGAAAGAGGAACTCTCATACATTGCTGATGGGAATGCAAAATGGTTCAGCCACTTTGGAAGACAGTTCAATTGTTTCTTATAAACTAAACGTTTCTCACCATACTATTCAGCAATTGTGTCTCTTGGTATTTACTCACACAAGTTGAAAACTTGTGCCCACACAAAAACCTGCACGTGGATGTTTATAGCAGCTTCGTTCATAGTTGCCAAAACTGGGAAGCAGTAGGTAAATGAATAAACTGTGGTACATCCAGACCATGGAATATTATTCAGCGCTGAAAAGCTATCAATCCAGGAAACACATGGAGGAAACTTCCACGTATATTACTAAGTGGAAGACGGCAATCTGAAAAGGCTACCTCCTGTATGATCCCAACTACAGGACATTCTGGAAAAGACAAAACGATGGAGACGATAAAAAGATCACTGGTTGCCAGGGGTTGGGAGAAGTGGGAGATGAATAGGCAGAACACGGGATTTTACGGCAGTGAAACTATTCTGTGCGATACTATAATGATGTATACATGTCATTATTCATTTATCAAAACCCATAGAATGTAAACCACCAAAAGTAAACCCTAACATAAACTATGGAATTTGGGCGATAATGATGTGTCAATGTAGGTTCATCAAATATACCATTCTGGTGGAGGATGTTGATAATGGGGGAGACTCTGCATGTGTGTGGGCAGGGAGTATATGGGAACCCAATTTTATACTTTCCACCTAATTTTGCTATGAACGTAAAATTGCTCTAAAAAATAAAGTCTACTTTAAAAAATGTATGGAACTTGTCATTTTTATCTTTTGTCTGTTTCAGAATAGTATTGATGAATGTATGAAGGTTTTCAGCCAAGTCTTCACAATGTTCTTTAAAATTATCATCTTCTGCTGAGATGTATTTGTTCTCAAAGGAAAAGTAAACGCCTATTTATCGGAAGAGGGAGAGGCTTGTTTGAAAAGATTCATTTAGGTTTTGAGGAAAGGAGAGCAAAATGTCAAGCTTCATGTCTTGAAAGAAATGGAAGATGAATTGGATTAACTGGGGAGAACTGTGGAGTAGAAGAGCCTGCCAATATTGCAGATCCTGTAAAAATGTAATATTTTCCAGGATTTGCCTTGCATTAATTTTAATAACCACAAAGGGAGGTGACAGAAATTTGACAGAACTGAATATCATGATCCATCATAAGAACATAATAAAGAAGTTTAGCAGAAAAGCTCAAGAGGAAGGATTAGTCCAAATTCTGCTTGATTTATAAGTTCCTAAGGTAAGAAATACCATTGTATGTTGGTCCCCTCAAAGGATGACATACATCTGATGGAACCTGGGTCACCAGCAGTTGCCCTGCAAATATCTATGAAACAAAGAGACTTGAAATGTTGGATAGCCTGAAAAGTCTATTGGGGTCAGGACCAGAGAGATGGACCAGGGCTGCCACAGACATGCATTTCAAGGAAGAAGAGGTTTGGAACAAAGATTGAGTGTACCCATGAGATTGACAGCCTGAGGAGAAAGCCACAGTCAGAAGCTCTGAGGAGGAAGCAAGGTAGCAACTAGAGGTGCAAAATGTGAGGAAGACAATTACAGTAGTTAGTATTGCAACATTCCCTAAAGTTCTCCTTTGTCTTATTCAAGTTTGTGTTTCTCTCTCTGTCTCTCTCTCTATTCCTTTCTCATCATCTAAATATTTCAAAGTGTAATGTGCTATGGAACACTAAAATACCCTTTAATTTACTTCTCAACCTCCTCTCTCACTTTTCCTTCTCTCCATCCTCATTTTCCCTTCCCCCATGTTTTACTTCTTCAAAACTTGGTGAAGTGTGTGCTTAGCATATCCTTACTTTCTCTAATTCATGTAGAAATTTAAGTGCTTATATAAGTACTTGACTTGTTTATAGAGAAAATCTATTCAGAAAATAGTCTGGTTACATATCAATCTCTGCACAAAAGTCTATTCTTTCTTCCCTTCTGCACTCTGCAGTGTCTGTTCCCTCTCTACTTCCAAATTCTCTTCCATTTGGATTCCTATTGACTTCCCATGATTCCCCACCATTTTTATAGGCATTGACTCTTCCTCTGGGTGGAGTTCTGGTCCAGTTTTGATAGTGAGAGTATATTTGGATTTTTCTGTAGATCTTTGTATTTCCACTTAATGATCCTATTCCTTTGTCTGATTTTTTGAGTCGTTAGTCAATTTGAGTTATTATCACCATCTGTGAAGAGTCAGAGCATCGTCTCTAAAGGCCATGCCTTAAGGCAGCAGGGGGAAAATGACATCAATGGCCAGGCCAGTCCTTAGAGTGTCGGGCCTCTGAGCAGGGGCCCAGATCCAGGACACTACTGCTTAGTCTCCTCATTTTCATAAATGTAAAAAGAGATTTTACCACACAGAAAACAGTTTTAATTACCATAGCCTTTTAGGAAATGTTTTGCTTTCTGGGCAAAGGTGCAGGTTAATTAAGGTTTGGGTAAAACTTTCCTTTATATCGTAATCGGCATTCAACATCGAACCCAGAAGAAGACACATGGTCTTATACAGTCACTACCATTTGCTTTTTGCTTTCAGTGAGCATTTTTGGGGGTGACAAGAAACTATAAGATCCCTAAGCCAGTCAAAATTCTGAGGCGGCAGTGAACGGAATATCTCTTAATATCCAGCTTTAAAGATAACCTTAGAGAGTGCTGGTGGTATTATTCCCACTTTGTAGATGGGGAAATGGATTTATGGAATATAACATATTTTGAAGGTTCCCTCACTAATGAAGGGCAGTTCAGGAATTTGGGCAGAATTTGATCTGCTTCCAGTGGCTTGTTCTACCTTATGATCAGGTGAGACACCTGCTACTCTAAATGAGGCGTAAAACTGCAAATTCTCATAGGGACTAGACGCGTAAAATAATATGAAGCAGATGGTGACGCCTGTGATCAGCTGGACTGTGTATATTCAGCTAACAACATTTAAAAATGATTTTAAAGATAATATCACTCTCCTGACCAGGCAAAACTCATCTGCTAGCCTGAATGTAGGGCTCTGGTTTGCAACAACTACTTTATATGTTGGTATATTAATTCAATTTCATGAGATTTTTAAGGGAAATTGGCAAAGAGAAGGTTACTCTCAGGCAGTAGAGGAGTTATAGGAGTTATAGAAGTCAGATCATGTTATTTAATTTATAAGTGAGATTAACCTGAAATGAAAATGACATCCCCCTAAACAGAATTGTATTTTTTAAAGTTAAAATAAAATATGTAAAATAAATTATATAGATGAAACAATTTTTTTTAAATGAAGCAAAAAGCTTTTTCTGGGAATTAGGTACAATGGGGTTCAGGAGTAGGGGGAATTGAGAGGACAATAAAAGAATTCAACTTCTATTGACTAAAATGTAAATAAAGAACAAAATCTTTTAGATGGTTTTCCAATATCTCAGTGGCTCTCGCTCACAAACGAGTACCTACTAGTAAACTGCTCTCTCTGGTCAAGGAAAGATATCACCTTTTATATTGAATAAAAACACGTTAATGTTTGAAAGTGTAATTTACAGTGATAGTCATAGTATATATTGAATATTCTTCTGCCTTTACGTCCTGTATCACTTGATAAGAAAACATGTTCTTACTGTCCTTACCTGATTCTGGTCAAACCACTTGAAAGAGTTTAGAGATAAATAAGAACACTGCACCTGTGAAGAAAAATAACTTCAAGTCTAAACAGAAAATTGGGAATTAGGTGCTAATAAGAAGAAATGAAAAACAAGGTCAGACAAAAAAAAATGTTTTATGACTCAAACTCCAGTTCAAAATTAGGTCCATGAGGGAATAAATTATTTTGTAATTTTCCCAAGTCTCCTTTTTGACTCATATTAATATTTTTAAATACTTTATTCCTTTCCAGAGAATCACATCATGGGGATTGTAGGAATGATTTTTCCAAGGAGTAGCAAGGGAAACCAAGGACAGAGTAGCAATATTCCACCTTCTTTATCTGTGTCTACCATCTGTGTCTGTTTTTGCTTCAAAACATATTCATTCTCAAAATTCATGAACTTTTATTGCTCCTTTCATTTTTGGATTACTGATATTCTGAGGAATTTTCCTAATCCACTCTTTTCCTTTTGACCAGTACCTATGAAATATATACAAAATAGAGAGATGGAGAAATGACTGGACAGGTTCTATGCACCAAGGCCCTTCACGACAAATGTACTAGCGAGTTATTCTGGATCATTTACTCTTAGAAATTGACAGGCATTTTCCTTCCAGCATGGGCCAAAGGGCACAGTTGAATGGAGCCCTGGGTGGTAAGAATTATCTCTTAACTCCTGTTACCACAAGCTTAGGTGACAAAGCCTTGACAACCATCGTTCCTCTTGCGTACAGGTCAGCATGCCACCTTAACTCTGATGCCTAGGGCTGCTGCCGGCTGGGGTGAGAGAGCAGGGTAGTAACAACAACGTGCACCTTCTTATCCAGTTCCTTTGCCTCTGTCCAAGTAGGAGCCGGCGTTAGATCCCTGATTCTCTAATTTGCTGACTGTGAGTAGGTATGGATTTGAAGTCATTGGTCGAAGACAACAAGAGAACATACAGGAAGCCAGAGCGCAGAGATCTCTCTTCTAGCCTTGTGTTCACTAGCTTTGTTATTGCTGTTATTCTTGTCTTACAGACTTGTGTCTATACTTGTCATTATAAATCTATTTGATTTCATGGATACTACTCTTCACTCTTGTCCGCTTAAAAACCCTAAAAACCTTCAAAAATAGTGTGTTCTATTGTCTCAGCTATTTCCCTGGATTCTGATCATTTTAGTTAGCTTTTGAACAGTGAAATTGGTGACATTTCTGGTTGTTGTTCAGGATCCCTAGGCTTCACAGTACAGACTTTTCTATTCTTGGTCATCTTTGGAGTCAGATTGTTAATGGTAACTATAATAGAAATTGAGGACATAGTCTTGAGTCTGCACAAGCTTCAGAGTATAAAGTCAAATCTTCTATTAGTTTTTATTCCTTTATTTTAAATAAACAGTTTTAAGGTAATTCTCTCCCATTCTTCATTTCCTTATGAATATAATGGAAAAAACAAGTTATAAACCATTTTTCCCCTGGGGATGTGTTTAATTGATTTAATGACGCATGCATTCATGCAAACAGAGGTTACACTATGTAGTGGTGACAAAGAATGAACAAAAAGAAATGATTCTTGACCATAATAAATCCCTTTGAGCTGAATGACTGGGATCTCTCTCTCTCTCTCCCCATGTTAATATCTTCATGTAGCTACCTTGTGTTTCTTCACGTAGTGTCTGAGTCTCAACAGTGTTTCAAAAGAACATGTTCCACTATATGTGTGCTTATCAAGTGGCTGTTTGCATCATGCCTACTAATGTCTCATTGGACAAGTCCAAAATCAGTGTGGGAGGATACTACACAAGAGCATGAATATCAACAGATATGAAGATATTCAAAAAAAAGAGTCTACCACAGGCACTTTAAGAAAAAATATCTGGTGTTCTTGGAAGATCTTTATGCTGACACAGCACCGTTCCAAGAAAACTAATAGATTGTAGAAATTAATCTTTTCAATAAGTAAGCAAAACATTTTCAAAATGAAATTCCGTATTTCAGTTCAGCTCAATAGTAGTCTTCATTTAGATATAGCCACTTCTATACATTAAATCTTTCTTTTATCCCTCCTACATTTTTAATATGAGTGTTACGATAATGTTTTCTTCGTTTAGATAATTTACATTTTAAATATATGGTTAACTATTTCATACTTTTATTTGCTAAACTTGATAAATATTAGTGATGCAGCAAGCTAGCTTATGTTGAAAAAGGTAGAAGTATAGCTGTGTTTGTCTGTTTCTTCTCAAAGAAAATATAACCAAAATATTTGTATCTTAATTTTCCAGACTTTTCCACTACAACTTGTTGAGTTTTAATTTCTTATAAAGCTTCACAAAATAAAACTTTTCATAATACTAAAACACACAAAATTTTATGCCTACAACTTAGAAGCTCCTGTGAGCAGAGAAATGATTTATCTCAATGTCAAAATTGCTATTCCCAAATTGCACATCATTCTAAATTAATGTCACAGCTAGCTGCAAGATAAAATTTTAAAAAGACATTAAAGTTTGAGACACATTTTAAGTGAGGCATGATAATGGTTTTGAGAAGCAATGCAATTTCATATTTGAGTCAAATAACTTTCATTGCACACAGATGTAAGGACAAATTCCAACATAAGCTCACAAAGGAGTAAAAGAATTCCAAATGTTTTAAAAATGTTACCCGACTTTCTAATTATGATTGCAACAGTTTACTGCCAGAAAATAGAAGTCTATTTTTTGTTTCAAAGAAATCACTGAAAGTCCATTTTTTTAAAAAAATCGAAGTTTTATATAATTAAAAATCTTACTAACTTATTAGAGATACTACAGCATGTTGCAGAAAACTCTAATGGATAATCAGTACATCATCTATAAAATAAATTTATCATTGATGGAATTAATTGAATGGCTCTCCTATTATTTGCAGCATCAAATTACCCTACGTGTTTTATTTTTTTTCTCTTTTATCAAGGTAAACTCTTAGAATGAAAAGACAGAAAAGACAAAATCATAAATGTACTTCTTTCATCAATTTATACAAGGTGAATATACCCTTGTAAAAATCACTTACATCAAGAAATAGAATATTTCCAGAAACAAAGCTTCCCTTGTTTCCCCACTCATTTGTTAATGTACCTTGATAAAATTAACCACTTTTCTAACTTTTATTATAACCGATTTGGTTTTGCTTATTGCAAAAAATTATATAAATAGAGTGTATACTCTACTACGACTGACTTCTTTCACTCTAAATTATGTTTGTGATATTCATTCATGTGCTGTATATACTAATAATCCATCCATTTTCATGTCTATGTAGTATTGCGTTGTATAGAGATACCAGATTATATTAATCCATTATACTGTTGATGGTTATTTGAGTCATTTCTAATTTGAGGCTCCTATGAATAGTAGTGCTAACAACATTATCATTAATAGCATTTGCTGCAAATAACACAAATCAGAAAAAAGACACAAGTCAATTTTAAAATGTCGAAACAGTCTTGAATATTACAAAATAAGATTTCCAAATGGTTAATAAACATGTGAAAAGGTGTTCAAAGTAATTAATCATTAGGAAAATATAAATTCAAACTACAACTAGGTACCATAACACATTCTACAGAATGACAGAAAATAGAAAGTCATGCCAAATATTGATAAGGATGATGAGCAACCAAAATTTTCACATATTGCTGGTGATCATATAATTTAGTGTAACAGCTAACTTTGGAGAAATTGCTTAAAAGTATCTAATAAATACTATTTGTTGATCTAATAAAGTTCAACAAATGCATAATCGTTAGTGATATCTCAGCAATTTCACTCCAAAGTAAATTCCCCAAAGAAATATGTTCAACAAAAGACCTGTAGAAGCGTGTTTATAGCAGCATTCTTCATAATGGTCACATTCATTTTGTGAGATATTTCAGTTGGTTATAATAGCCTAGGTTGATATATTTTGTTTTAGCATGTCACATATGCCATGGATTATCTTCTGTTTTCATAATTTATATTGAAAGGTCAACAGTTAATCTTGTTGTTTATTTGAAGGTGATCCATCTCTTTTCCTGCTCTGTAATTTGTTCATTTAGTTTTTAATAATATTATTATCATTACCTATGCAGACTTTTCTTCCCAGGCAATGTCTCTTCAAATATTGCTTCATTCTCTCTCCCCTCTCCTTCTGGTACTGCAAATCCACGCACAGTAGAAACCTTCCTTCTTCCCCATATGTCCATTACTTTCTTTATTCAACAATGTATGTTTTCCTCTGCTCCTCATTCAGGATATCCATATATCCCTTACATTGTTTACTAAACTTTCCATTGTTTTTTTCTGGTCTGTGAGCCTCAGTTTGGATATTTTAACTAGCCTATCTTTAGTTTACTAACCCTGTCTTCTGCTTGGTTGCATCTACTTTTGTAAATGGATTTATTTAAGAATTATCTACATAAAATAAATTCATCCATTGCATGATTTGTAGTAAATTTACAGGATTGTGTAATTATCAAAACAATCCACTTTTAGAACATCTCCATCCCCCCAAAAAGTTCCTTCATACCTCTTTACATTTGAGCCACACCTTTCCCAGTCATGGCAACAACTGGTCTACTTTCTATATCTGTTCATTTGCCCTTTCTAGACATTTGGTATAAATGTAATCATACAATATTCAGTCTTTTGTGATTGTCTTCTTTCACTTAGCGTAAAGTTTTTGAGATTCATAAATGTTGTGCCATGTAACAGTGATTCCTTCCTTTTCGTTGCTGAATAGTATTCCATTGTATCAATATAAATATTTCATGTATCCATTCACCAGTTAATGAAAATTTGGATTGTTTCCATTTTTTTAGTTCTACAAAAGTTTCTGCTATGAATAGCCACATTCAAATTATTGTGTGGAATTTTTTTTTTTTCATTTTACTTGTGAAATACCTAGGAAAGGAACTTCTGGGATTTATGGTAAATTCATGTTTAACTTGTTAAGAAAGTATCAAACTTTTTTCCAAAATGCCTGTACCATTTTACATTTACACCAGAAATGCATGAGAGTTCCAGTTTTTGTACATCCTTTTCAACCCTTGTTAATGTCTATCTTCTTGATTAGAGCCATTCTAGTAGCACAGAGTAAGCAATCAGTAAATATAGAATGGGTAAATAAATATATGTATTAATAAATTCTATGAGGCAAATGTAAGCTTGATAAGAAAATTTTTTGCCAGATTACTTTTATTTAATACTCTCCTTGTAAAAACCCCAAATATAATATGACGAATTAGAAGTGCATAAAAAGCACAACATATTACGATCAAGCAAGATTATCCCAATAGTTCAAGAGTAATCCAACATTTAATAATATTCCTTAGCTAACCTGAGTAGCACATGAATAACATTTTAAAGCGTCCAATACCACCCTTTTTACAAAATTCATGGTAAGCTAGACAAAAACTCCATCTTAAAAATATTTGTTACATTTTTACAGGCAGTGTCAAAGAAAAAGAGATACAAGTTTTATCAAATAAAAAAGAAACTATAGTATTATGTATGTTCTTTAATCTTAAATAAATCTCCTCAATTCTCTCAAACTCCACAGTTCTCTTTCACTCTGAACTCTGATAAACCTAAACTGCAGCCTTAAAGTGGACTTCCTATACAAAAAATATTTAATTCTGTTCGTATTACATCTGGCAAATTTTAAACAGCTATAGTTTAGGCAACAAAAGTTATTAGGCTATATTCAATCACTGAACCACATCCTTGCCATGGCAATATTTTTCACAACTGCATTTTGAAATGTATATGTGAACAGACTATATTTGACATTTTAGCAAAACCTGGGAATGTTTATATGTAAACATCAGGGGACCACAAGACCACCTTTAGACTCAGTGATGCACTGGAAGGACTTATGGGACACTGACAAACTATTATAGTCATGGTTATGGTTTATTTACAGTGAAAGGATACAGAGTCAAACAGCAAAGGGAAAAGATGTGTGGGATGAAATCCAGGAGAAGCAAGGCACAAGCTTCAGATGTCCCCTCCCAGTGGAGTCACACGGGGACACACAATTCTCCCAGCGACGTTGTGTGATTACACATGGGTAGTCTTGCTAACCAGTGAAGCCTTGATGGACAGGGTTTTTGCTGGGTTTAGTCCTGTAGGTACGCAGCACCCATAAAACCGACCTCAGCTACTCAGACTCCAGGCCTCCTACTTCAGAGAAAACCCAGGCATTCACCATAAATCACATTGCTAAGATAAACTATTCTAGCTAAACTCATACAGCATGGCCCAAGGCTTCTGGTATACAAAATCACTCTTACCAGGCAGAATATCCCAAGGGGTCAGAAGTAATCTCCAAGAAGCTGGCTAAGGGACATATTTTTCTTTGGAATGTACAGGATTTGAACAATCCAAGCCTGCTGAGTTGACCTTTTCCTGCCCAACAAACTACATAGATGTTTGGTTTTGTGACTATAAAACATCATTAATTTTGATGTTGCTACAAAATGGGTTACAATCTTTCTTCCCTTTGAATTATTCAATTTTCATTGAAATCATCAAATTTTGTGTAACATGTCACTACATATTACATGTTACTTAGTAAAATATCAAAACAAAGATTTTAGCAATATTCAATACTAAGCGCATGCTATCTTTGTTAGAGATTCTACTGATTTCAAATAATCTAAAAATGCCAAATTATAGAACAAACAAACCTGATCTTTTTTCTGAGCTTCTTCAAAATTTTATGACATAAAAAAGCAATAAAAATGACAGAACCTAAGGGAAACTACTTAACCATTTACTAGAAACTAAAAACAAACATCATAAACATTATTCTTTCACAGAAACATTCCAAATAAGAGTCTAGAAAAAGACAAGTCTCTTTGTTTGCCATCACCACTAAAATTTTATGGTTTTTTTAATAGAGTTTACTTTTTAGAACAGCTTTATGTTCATAGTGGAATTGAGCAGAAGGTATGTAGATTTCCTATACACCCCCTACCCCTACGTGTGCATAACTTCTTCTCCCATCAACATTCCCCAGCAGAGTGATATATTTGTTACAATAAATGAACCTACATTGACATATCATAATCATTCAAAGTCCACTGTCTACATTAGGGTTCACTATTGGTGTCGTACATAATACAGGTTTAAATGCATAATGACATATATCCACTGTTAAGTGCATCATACAGAATAGTTGCACTGCCCTAAAAATCCTCTGGGCTCCACCTGTTCGTCTCTCCCTCTCCCCTACCTCCTGACAATCACTGATCTTTTTATTTTCTCCATAGTTTTGCCTTTTCCGGAATGTCATATAATTGGAATCATACAGTATGTATCTTTTCAGATTGGCTTCTTTCTCTTAGTAACATACTTTGAAGTTTCTTCCATGTCTTTTCATGGCTTGATAGCTCATTTCTTTCTAGCACTGACTAATATTCCATTGTCTAGATATACCACAGTTCATCTATTCACCTATTGAAAGACATCTTGCTTGCTTCCCAGTTTTGACGATTATCAATAAATCTGCTATAAACATCTGTGTGCAGGGTTTTGTCTGAACATACATTTTCAACTCTTTGGGGTAAATATCAAGAGATGTGACTACTGGATTGTATGGTAAGAGCATGTTAACTTTTCTAAGAAACTGCCCAACTTTCTTTGAAAGAGGCTGTACCCTTTTTCATACCCACTAGCAGTGAATGAGAGTTCCCCTTTGCTCCACTTCCTTGCCAGCATTTGATACTGTCAGTGTTTGGATTTTGGCCATTCCAATAGGTATGTAGTGATATTTCATTGCTGTCTTAATTTGTATTTCCTAATGACATGTGATGTGGAGCCTCTTTTCATATGCTTATTTTCCATCTGTATATCTTCTTTGGTGAGGTGTTCATCTTCTTATTGTTATTGTTAAGGTTTAACAGTTTTTTGTATATTTTGGATAACAGTCCTTTATCAGATACGTCTTTTGCAAATATTTTCTCCCAATCTGTGGCAATCTCTTTTTTGGCCATCACTACTAATGTTCTATGTTGTCTTGTAAGTACTTTCCAATATAGTAAAACAGAATAAAAAATAAGACTTTTAAATATAGGAAAGGAATAAATAATCATTATAATTTGCAGCTTATACAACAATCTACAGAGAAGCACAACATAGTAGTTGAAAAATTCTTAGATGTTGTATTTCAACTTATAAAACCCACTAGATTTCTTATACGTCAGTACTAATAGAAAAATGCAAAAAGAAGAAGAAGAAGATGATGGAGGAGGTTGTTTACAAATGCAATAAAAGTCTACAAAAGACCTAGTAATAAATCTTTTCTGAAATGTCCAAGCCCAGGGTGAAGAATAATTCATAATGAAGAACATATTAAAAAGCTGAATAATGAAAATATGTGCCAGATTAATGCCATTGAAGTATTTAATGTAATAAGTCTGTTTCTCATATTTAAAAAATTTTTTTCAAATATTTCAAACAAAGTATTTGAAATAAACTTCTAACTTTAGAAGAGTAATTATCTGTCTGGCAGAACAAATGTACAAAGCAGAATAAGTAAACACTTTTAAAAGACTAGTGATGTTCCTAATTTACCAAGTAATCAAGACTAATGAAAAGCACAAGTCTTCAAAACGAACAAGACTGCAAAGTGCTAAACCAAAAAGAGAAAAGCACTCTTATTTATCAGATATCAAAATATGCTAACAGCAATATGATATTGACAATAGAATATATATACAGAAAAATGTAATAGGATGAAGTCACCATATTAAAACTAAGATATATGTATGTATACACACATGCACACACACATACCACATACACACACATACACAGATGTGTATGTATATACATAGAGAGAGAGAGAGATTTAGTACAGGATAATTGTCGTATTTAAAATAACATAGAAATGATGTGCTATTCAAAAATTGGCCTTGGGAAAATTGTTATACATATGGAGAAGAACTGAGTTAAATCCCTAATTCATATCACATACAAAACTACATTTCAGTTGGTTAAAGATCAAAATATAAGACACAAAATTGTAAAGTACAAAAAGGCATAAAAGGAAGAAAATACAGGATAAAAATGTAATAATCTGGAGTTAGAGGAAATGTTCTAAAAATATTTGAAACTTAAAAATTACAAAGGAAAACTGTACCTAATCATACAGAAAAAATTTATTTGGCAAAAGACACAATAAGAGGATTAAAAGATAAACAAAAAATGAAAAAAATATAAAATTATTCTAAAATCGATAATAAAATTAAATATGAGACACTTTGGTAAAGGAAATGAATAGATAATTAAAAGAAGAAAAATACAAATAGCCAAATTAACATGCATGAACACGTTTGGCCTCACTAGTAACAAGGAAAGGCAAATTAAAGCCACAGTAAGATAATAGCTTATTCTTATTACATTGGTGATAATTATAAAATACCGTAATATCTCCTGTTGATGAATATGTGGTGAAATTATTCTTCTTTATATGTTAACATTGAAAGAATAAATTAATATAATTATTCGGAGGGGAAGTTAGCAGTTTTCCTCAAAAATTAAAAAATATACATAGTAGCTCAAGGTGATGAAGAGGCTTCATGCTTCACTTTCTTGCTTGCTAAAAAATCATCGATGTCGAAAGAGGGAGATGTCTTAAAAAGGAATAAATTCACTAAAGCACTGAAAATAATAAAAGGTATTTCAGCAAATCAAATATTATGAACTTCAGGAAGAAAAAAAAGATTAGCAGAACAAAATTCATTGTTGACTCAAAGCTCAGGGGGATACAGCACTGAGCACGTAAAGGAAAAAGCTGAAGGAAGCAATGGTAGAGCCCTCCTGGGTACCAGCGCTCTGGCTGCCAAAGTGACTGGTGAACTGGTTGTGGCATCCATGTGAGATTTACCCCTCACTGGCCCCCCACATACACTTACTACTCACAGTCCTGCACTTCCCCTATTAGCATCCACCCTCCAGTTGAAGTCGGAGCAATAACTTCTAAAGAAATGAAGCCCACTGTCCGGAGTGAGGGAGGGGAGGCTGGGACTCCCAGAGCCAGAGTTGATGTCCCATCCAAGCTTGATATTTGAGGCTGAAAGCCCATCTTCTCTGATTTCTTGCATTTTTCTCAAATAAAATATAACCTGTCAAAAGGTAAGCAAGCACACATAGAGCATGCTCCTCATTCAAATACGGTAATTGTGTAGGAAATCAATTCCTAATGTTTATTCCTTAATTGAGCAAGTCTATCACTCATAAATATAATCAGGCATCACCAGACAAATGAGGAAAACCAACAACGATAGCATAAATGATCAACGTAAACAATAGAAAAACTGTCCCAGGAAAAATCATAAAAAATTTACTGAAAAGAAGGAAACAAGAACAACAACAAAAATCTAATTAGAATTCTCAGGAAGATTTAAAAGTATTGCAATTAGAATGGAAATCAGGATACTATGAAAAGGAGGCAATCAGAGGAAAATAAGAAGACAAAGATGTGTGGTAGCCCTATTTGAGGCTCAAAATATTTCTGTAATTGTCCACTGGGCATGTGGGGTCTTGTCGGTATGTTTCTCATCCCCCTAAGTCAGGCTTGGCCTTCTTTTATGAATTGCTTTTGGCAATAGAATGTGAGCAGAAATGACGTATAACACATCTAAGAAGAAACTTGAATAGATATTGCATGAATCCACGATTGTTCTTCTCATACTGCGATCAAAACAGCAGGTCCCAGATAACTGGGTGTATCTTCATCCCGGGTCCCAAAGGAAGGAAGACAACTGGAGAAGAGCCATGTGACTTTGGCTAAAAACAAACCACTGTTGTGGTAAAACGCTAAGATTTTAGTTATTTGTTACTACAGTATTATGTAGAGAAAGTTTGCCAACATAAACTTTAAATAAAGATTGGGAGAAAAAGCCAAGCAAGTCACCAGAAAATAGGGCCAAAAGATGGAAAGACAAAATGCATGCGTGAAAAAGCTAAGAGTCACAGAAGATCAGTTCAGAAAGCCCATATCGCCATACGGCACCAGAGCAGGCAGCAGAGAAAGGAAAGGAGTGGGAGGAGTGACCACATAAAGAACATTCGCTACTGCTGGAGAAAGATGTGAGTTTTTGGATGATAAAATCACAAAGGAGCAAGTAGCATTTTTTTAAAAGTACTCATCGTAAAATTTCAAGGAAAAATTGAAGAGCACAAAATCTTACAGAAAAGAAAAAAACAGAATAATCACCGAGAGCAAAAATAAGATAGAAAACAGCTTTTTTAAATTAGATGCTGGAAGGTAATGAGCTAAGTCTTCCAGTTTTTAGAGAAAACTATTTTTAACACAGAATTCCATGTCAAAGCAAACACAACAAAACTTGGGGAAATAATACAGAAAAACAAAGTAGTGAGACATGTGATCCTAGATATAGTGGACTTAAATCTGGGAGTATAATAAAAAGAATCCGGAGTATAACTGTGAAGCAGGCCTAGAAATAATTCAGTACATGCTAAACCACTTAACAAGTAAGCTAAGTCCCTTAACGCTATTAGTAATATCGGGAAAATTCATTTTCTTTCAACAAGAAAAAGGAAGACAATTAGAAGTGCTAGAGAAAAACCATTGTGCAAGAAAAGCATGTTCTAAATATAAATATTAAAATTGTATAGTTTGAAAAAAGTGTTGGACTATAAGAAAAATAATCCATTCATCTTGATACATAAAACATAGCTCTGACACAGCGTTGGTTATATGATTATATTTTATTCTCTATGAATGCATTCAAAGTACCTTGTTCCAAAGTGAATAATATTTATTAAAAGTTAATATTATGGGGCCTGCCTGGTGGCAAAAGTGGTTAAGTGTGCGAGCTCCACTGCGGCGGCCCGGGGTTCGCTGGTTCGGATCCCTGGCGCGCACAGACGCACTGCTTGGCGAGCCATGCTGTGGCGGCGTCCCATATAAAGTGGAGGAAGATGGGCAGGGATGTTAGCCCAGGGCCAGTCTCCCTCAGCAAAAACAGAGGAGGATTGGCAGATGTTAGCACAGTGCTGATCTCCTCACCAAAAAAAAAAAAAAAAAAAAAAAGTTAATATTATAATTGCTCCTTGTCTTTATCTATTTTCACTTTTAAAGTAATTCAGACAAGCCAAAATTTAAAAAAATTATATAACACTTCTATACCAAATATTTAGCTGAAGAAACATTTCTGATAGAATTTGGGCTTCCTGTGTACAAGCTCTTCCAAGCTCCTTCCTCTTTGCTACATTCTCAGGAGGAAACAGTACTGTTATTTAGTGTTTATTATTTTTGCATGCTTTCATAGTGTATCACATATGTATAATTCCATAAACAATATATCATATGGTTAATCATATTTTAAACGTCATGTAAATAATTCTATGCTGTAATATAAAAACTGTAATATAAATGTATAAGTTATTTGCATTCCATATAGTTTTGAGAATTATATATGTTGATACTTGTAAATTAGATTCATTCCTTCTAATAGATGCATAGTGTTTCTGGTATTAAAAGACCACAAATTATCTGTTTTCCTGTTGAGAGATATGATATTTCCAAAGTTTAGTCACGCTAGAATTAACATACATGATTATAACCCCTTGTACACTTGTGTAAAAATTCCCATATGACAGTGGTTCTCAATCCAGTTAAAGGCAACATCCTTCTTTTATAGCAACTATTTTGTAACATAATGTTTACTCTTTCAAAAATATTTATGGATAACATAATAAACCTATACACATATATGGATAAAATAAATAACTATATACAAGAAAAAATAAAAGTAAAGTTAAAATAAATAACATATATTTTAATATGTAAATACTCAAGCACAACTACACTTGAAGGCATAATGAAGTAAGGAGATACTTGCTCCTATATATAGAATCATCCTGAAAGCATCATGATATTGGAAATAAACTGTTTGATGTTGTAAATATACATTGATACAGAAAGGTAAACATAGACTGTAAATATATTGTAAATATATATTGATACAAGAAGATTACAATGGTGATTTAAATACCATGAGCTATTTTTACTATGGGTGATAGTTTCAAAAGGATGAACAACATCATGGTAAATTTCCAAACAAAAGAAAATTCACTCCTAGAAAATTCAGGGTATATTAAATCGTATAAAAATTATGCTTTATTTTTTAATGTAAAATGGAGTTATATTATAAGCTTAGGTTACTTAAAACAGACGTTTCACCTAGGCAAGTGCCCAGTAGGACATTTGAAAGAAAATATAATCGTGGACAAAACAATTCTTTGTTGTATGGGATTGTCCTGTGTATTCCCAGATGTTTAGCTTTCTTCATCCTGCCCACTGCCTACAAGTAGCATCCTCCAATCCTTGTGGCAACTACCAACACCTCATATGTTTCCAAAACACCTGCTAGGTTGAGAACTACTCAGACATATTCTTAGGAGAACTTGTAAGGATACACAGGAATTGCCATGTATCTAGGAAAAGAATTGCTATATCATAGGTGATACATACCTTAAATTTTACCAGGTAACAATATTTCTCCAGAGAAGTTATCCTAATTTACACATCAACCACAAGTACATGCGAGTTTCCATTTCTCCACATCTTCACTCATATTTGATGTGGGTAGAATTTTTCATTTTTGCCAATCTGATGTGTGTGAAACAATGTACATTTTTTAAATTGATATTTCTGTGGTTATTTGTCATACTGAGCATTTATCTTATATCTGTCAGCCACTGAATTTTCCTTTCTTTGAATGTTAAAACATGGTTTATAATAGAAAAAAATTTCTTAACAACATAGATGCTTACCAATAGAGAGACAATCAAATACATTATAAAAAGTATAAAATACTAGGCAATTGTTAAAAAAAATAAGATAGATCTGCAAGTACTGGCATAAACAAATTGACTAGATATAGTGATGCTAAAAAATAAAGGTCGACTGTATTACAAAGAATATGAACTCATTTAGGTATGTATACATACATACATATAAATGTTAGAAAAAGTCTTGGAGGGATATGTTTCAAAGGTAAGTAGTGCTGTCTGTTGGCAAGAGAAATCTCATTAGATAGAATGAAATGGCCTTTCAATCTTTTCTCTATATTGTTTTATTTGAAATTTTCTTTGGATGATGTAATTGAGCAATTAGAATAAAGATAAATAAGCATTTTGGTAGCAACAGGATAAGAGAGGGGAAACTTAGTTGCTCTATATTCACCTTCTTATATACATAAATGTTGGAAGTCTACTGTAAGAATGACCATATAGCTGAGTGTCAGACAACAGGATAAGGAATAGATGTGAAAAACCCCTCCCCAGTGGGTGCTAGTGCAAGTCACAATTACTCAGTATCCCAGATTCAAATACTGAAACATAATGTTATAAGACAAATACCCAGATAAACTTTGGTATGCAGCTATAATACAGTAACAATATATTCGAATTTTCCTATTAGAATCTCTCTCATTTATCCAAGTAAAATTATTAGCTGTTCAATGTTCTTGGATGCTGCTACTATTATATTTATCTACCTTAAGTCTTCCAAATTCCAGGTGATATTTTTACACACTAAATATGTATCTTTAATGGTAGAAACATATTGCCTTATAGAAACGAGAAACAAAAATTAGCATAGTTTCATTATTTCTGTAATTATTACTGTTGTGTTACTGGCATCTGTCCTAACTCAACCACTTCTTGTATGATCATCTTGCTCAAGATTATATGCTTAGTGAGATGACACAACATATTTAAAGCCAATTAATTAGGCTGCAAAATCTTATTCTGGTTTCTTTCACACCATGCGCATGGGGCATATTTCACCTCTCTGTGACCAAGAATTTGTGATACTAAAAGCAACTGGTGGGGCCGGCCCCGTGGGGTAGCGGTTAAGTGTGTGAGCTCTGCTGCTGGTGGCCCCGGGTTCGGATCCCTGGCGCGCACCGACGCACCGCTTGTCAGGCCATGCTGTGGCAGTGTCCCACATAAAGTAGAGGAAGATGGGCACAAAAAAAATAAATAAACAAAATAAAATCAACTGGTATATGTGCACATACTAAACTTTTCCTTTGTAAAGAAATTTCAGGAGACGTGTGTAATATTTAATAATCCTACATATTTAATAATAATATTTAATAACCCTATACATGAAATCTACTTCTATTAGTTTGTCACTATAACTATCATACTCTCTGTGGGTGGGAGGGGGTCTATCTCTCTTCCTTGATTTTGAGGAAAAACTAAATAAATTATTTTCTCTCCAGTTCTCCCCTTGATGAGCATATCATTTGTCATGTCCTACCGGAAGCTCAATGACAGCAACATTAATAACGATTATAATAATATTTACGAGGCAGCTACCATCTGTCAGGCACTATTTCTAAGCACGTCAAATGTGTTTACTCATTTAAACCTCCCCACAAACATTGATGAAGTACATGTTATTTTCACCTTAAGGTAAAGGTAAGGAAACGGACACACAAAGAAACTATGTAATTATTCCAGGTCCCATGGCTGGTCCATTGTAGAGCAAGACTTCAAAACCAGGTAATATGATTTAGAGTCTTCTTTCTTAATCACTGAACTATTATCCTCAAAACTAAGACAAGTTGACTGCAACCATATGCTACATTTATATATTATCAAGAGCGTTATTTATTCTTTATGAGGTTGCTGTTTGTTTTTCTTTCCCTTTTGGATTGTCCAGAGGCTGATTACCTCTGCCTCCAAGACTTTCTAGAACAAGAGTCAGCTAGGGATTTATCCACCGAGGAGGAGGAATGCTATTTGGTGAGATTTCCTGAACAGCTTAAGTAGCAGAGACAGTATGTAACTTGTATTTTTGAATGAGAGTTTATGGAAGTCTTAGAGGAGACAATTTATGAAAATAAAATGTTGTAGCTCCTCTTACCACTCGAAAGGAACCTTGCTCTCTTTCCCTCCCCGACTCCCTGCTCCCTGGAAAGTAAACATGATCTAACGGCTGACCTTCTTCTAACGTAAAACTTGACTAAACACTCCAGCCAGTTCTGTGTCAACATTTCCCTCATAACATTTTCAGGAAGAACTTCACTTAAATCCTTACCAGTGTCCTCTAACACTATTATGTAGGAGTCAGGCGATGGCTACACCCCTACGCTTCAGCCAACACTCATATTGTACAAATATTATTATTTTAGAATTTATAGTCTACCCTGTCCACTCACAATTTCAAGCAGAAAGACTTCTGTGGAAAGGAGAGAAATTGAGTACATATGGTAATCTTAGATTTTTTAGCCATCACTAATATTAGCCCAAGTTATATTTGTACTTTATCAGAAAGTAATTTTATTTCATCACAGTGGGAAAGCTGAGAACAAAAATATTTTTCTTCATGACAGAGCCCATTATTACAAAGCAACAAAACTGTACTATAGGGAATTACTAGAAAGCAGATGTGAATGCACACCCACATTTATTTCTTCTTTGTCTATAAGATTATCATTTTCTGCTTGAACTGAGCTGTCAAATAGAGAATATTTTCATTAAAACAGAGTGAGTCTTGTAGGCATTTCTCTCCCAATAGGATCTGCTACCTTATTTATTTTATAATTTTGCTAATGAACTCATCTTTCTTAACCAGGAATCTTAGACAAATAAGTTGATTTAAACCCACGATAAACAACAGATGATAACTGATTCTCTCCACTGGGAATTACTTTGCATTCCATCACAGATATATCACTGATTCTTAGAGATTCAGTCAGTTGCCAATGCCATGTATGAGCAATTTCTATGCGTGTGGCCAGGGATGGAATATGGTTATATGAAGTCTCACTGTCTTTTAAATTTAATTTAAAGAATGAGAAAATAAGGAGAATGTTCTGTTGAATTGTTTAGCAATACTGTTTTTGGTCCATGGTGTTCACCTCTTGAAATGATTTGAGTTCAGCTGACCCAGAGTAACTATTGCACGGTCCAATATCCTCAATAAGCTGTTTTAACTAGTTTAGATTGCTGGAATATCATTTATAGCAATGTGTCATGTATTTAGTTGGGAAACAAATAATAATCCTATATTCATCAATTTGTTCGATAGTAGTAATCCACCAATTTCTGAGGCCTGACCGAAGGGCTACAGCAGAAATGTTAAGTGGGGTTTCTCATCTTACCAATGGCATAAAAACACTCATACTTCATGTTTTTGATCAGCTTCTATATTAGCCGAAAATAAGTGAGGAATGGAGCAATACTTTAAACATGTGAAGAGTCATATTTATTGCAATATTCCTCACCCAAATAAAAATGGGGTATGGAAGATGATTCAGATATCACCTATCACACTGAAAAAATAGTTATTTTCTCAACTAATCTGAGTTTTATAATTCTAAACTCATGCTATCACATTTTGCCAAAGATAACTATGCATGGAGATGATTTCCAGGTTATAATTTGTAAAACCTTTTTTCTGGATTCCATTGCAATCTTTCAAAATAGGCATGTTCTTTTCTGAGTTCAGCTCTCACCTCTGATTTAATGTCTCTCCTCCCCTGCCCCTAAAGCAGCTCTGTTCCAGTCTTCTCCATGTCAATGGAGAATATCTTTTATTCACTTGTAACTTATCTCCTTTCCCCTATCCTGGGATACAATTAGCCAGCGTACCTTGTTGAGCCACAATTCCTGATGTGTGTTGAGTGTATTTCTCCCTCTCATTCCTCTTTCGGGCTCTTTCGTCTTTAATTCTGAAAGAAAAAATCCTAAAATTCCAATTGTGTTTCTGTAATGTAACTCTCAAGGTAGAATCATGGAGCTAGAGTGAGAGAGTAAACTGGCTTTTGCAGTAATTTGAGCAAAACGTAATAAGACATTAGCATGTGCAGTTGAAAAGGAATAGAGGACCGCTCAGAAGAATAAGCGGATTTGGGTAGCTTGATTGGGGTTTGGCAAGGAGACGTATAATTTATTAACGACATCCAGGCAGAAGCTATTACATCATGATCAGCCCAAGGCAAGGTGGTGCTGTGTATGCAGCATCACATTTGCTTTCAATAACTGTAGGAATTGCTAGGAAAGTCCCCAGACTTTAAATCACAGTGGAAACAGCCAAGGCTTCTGAATATGAAGACTCGCGTATTCTTCAAGTTATTCAGACGCCCTCCGTAAAGCGGGTACGTGGTCCTCCTGTATTTGCAAGAGTGGAAAGACGTCTCACTTTGACTTTCTTCCAAGTCATCTTATGAACTTCAATCTCCTGGCCTTCGAGTTTGTTTCATAAGATAACGGTCTTGATTCTAAGAGTCCATTTTGAAATGAAATACTAAAAGCTTTACATCTCAGAAGTGACTTGCCAGTATTGATGACAGAAGCAGACCTGTGGATTTGGGAAGACGATTCATAACTCGACAATGGCTAAATAATTACTTTCCAATAAATATTCAAGCCTGTGCGTTCTTCCTTCGATCCTTTTATAATAAAGGAGAAAAATCAAGTCATCTCTATTAAAAAAAAATTTGAAAATATTCAGCATCCTTTTATGATGCAAACTGTCAGAAAATTAGGAATAGGAGGGGAAATTTTGATAAAAGGCATTTGAGAAAAATTCACAAATCTTACATGTAAGTTTTCATCATACATAATGGGAAAAAGATTGAATGTTTTCTATCTAAATTCAGGAAGAAGGCACTTCACCTTGCTCTGCCAAGCGTGAACTGAAAGTCCCAAGGGCAATAAAGCAATTAAAAGAAATAAAAGGCATAAATATCAAAAGCAGAAGTAAAACTCTATCTGCAGATGACATAATTATTTACATAGAAAATTCTAAATAGGGCCGGCCCCGTGGTTTAGCGGTTAAGTGCGCGCGCTCCGCTGCTGGCAGCCCGGGTTCGGATCCCGGGCGCGCACCGACGCACCACTTCTCTGGCCATGCTGAGGCCGTGTCCCACATACAGCAACTAGAAGGATGTGCAACTATGACATACAACTATCTACCGGGGCTTTGGGTGAAAAATAAATAAATAAAATTATTTAAAAAAAAATTCTAAATAATATACAAGAGAAAGACTAAATCTAAAAATGAATTTACCAAGGACATAAGATAAAAAATCAGCATACAAAGTCAAATGTATCTCTCTTTTCTAGAACCAAATAATTGGAAACAAAGTGTGAAAAATTAATGTAGAATAATATTAAAAATAAAATATTTAATAATAAGTTTAACAAAAGATGTGGAAAGCTCCAACTTAAAACTAAAAAGCATTGCTGAGAGGAGTTAAAGACCTAAATAAATAGAGACATATGCCATGTTTATGGATTACAAGACAATATTCTTAAGATGTGAAACCAATCTATATGTTTAATGTAATCTCAATCAAAATTCCAACTCATTTTTCTTTTCAATGACATGTCTATTCCAGAAGTTACAAAGAAATGCTAAAAACCTAGAATGATTGAAACAATCTTTATGAATAAGGAATGCAATTGAAGCTGACTTCTCATAGACCTACAATAATCAAGACAGTGTGGTATCAAAATATGAAAAGACAAATACATCAGTGGAACAGAATAGAGTCCACAAATAGCTTCATACATAAAAAGTCAAGTGGTTTTCAACAAAAGTCCTAAGAAAATTTAGTAGGGAAAAGAACGCTGTTTCAACAAATGATGCTGTAATAACTGAATATCTGCACGGAAAAAAATGAATCTCGAACGCTACCACTAAACATTAAAAAACTATAAAGTTTTATAAGAAAATGTAGAAAAAAATCTTCAAGAACTTGGTGGTAGGCAAAGATTTCTTAGAGAGGACACAAAAACATTAACCATAAAAGAAAAAAAATGATAAATTGGATTCTTTAAAATTTAAAACATCTGTTTTCCGTTAAGAAAAGAAATTATTCACAATGCATATGAAGCCATAACAAAGGAATTGTTTCCAGAATATCTAACAAAACAATAATAAAAAAGAGAAATCAACAACACCAGTGGTACATTCCATGAAAGAAATAATTGATAAGCTGGACTTCATCAAAATTAAAATCTTCTGTTCTGAGAAACAATGTTTAAGCCACAGACGGGGAGAAAATATTTTCAAAAGATACATCCGATAAAAGACTATTATCCAAAATATACAAAGAACTCTTAAAACTCAACGATAAAGAAACGAACAATCCGATTAAAAAAATGGATTGAAGACCTTAACAGACAACTCACCAAAGAAGATACACAGATGGCAAATAAGCACATGAAAGCAAGCTCTACATCATATGTCATCAGGAAAATGCAAATTAAAATAACAATGAGATACCACTATACACCTATTAGAATGGCCAAAACCCAAAACACTGACACCACCAAATTCTGGCAAGGAAATGGAAGAACAGGAACTCTCATACTTTGCTGATGGAAATGCAAAATGGTGCAGCCACTTTGGAAGACGGTCCAGTGGTTTCTTACAGAACTAAACATTCTCTTCCCATATGATCCAGCAATCACACTCCTTGGCGTTTACCCAAAAAAGCTGAAAACTTATGTCCCCACAAAAACCTACACATGGATGTTAATAGCAGCATCATTCATAATTGCCAAAACTTGGAAGCAACCAAGATCTCCTTCAATAGATGAATGGATAAATAAACTATGGTACATTCACACAATGAAATATTATTCAGCACTAAAAAGAAATAAGCTATGAAAAATAAGCCATGAAAACACATGGAAGAACCTTCAAAATATATTACTACGTGAAAGAAGCCAATCTGAAAATGCTACATACTATGCGATTCCAACTATATGACATTCTGGAAAAGGTAAAACTAGGTAGATAGTAAAAAGATCAGAGATTGCCAGTGGTTGGGGCTGGGGATGAATAGGTGGAGCGCAGAGGACTTTAAAAACATTAAAAAGACTCTGTATAATATTATAATAATGGATACATGTCATTATACATTTTCAAAACCCACAGAATGTACAAAACCAAGAGGGAACCATAAAGTAAACTATGGAGGTTGGGTGAGTATGACGTGTTAACATAGGTTCATCAATTGTATCAAGTGTACCACTCTGGTGAGTGATGTAGATAATGAGGGAGGCTATGCACGTGTGCGGAGAGGGAGTATATGAGAAATCTACGCACCTTCCTTTCAATTTTGCTGTAAATCTAAAACTGCTCTAAAAGATATAAGTATGGACAGTGACTGGAAAGAGTCATAAAGAAACTTTCTGCAAGATGGAGAATTTCTAGATCTTCATGAACAATGAATTGCATATTTAAGATCTATGTATTTATCTATATGTAACTTTATACTCCAATAAATTATTAAAATAGGAAGGTACACTAGAAGCAGAAAAAATATTTCTAATCATAATAAGTGACATTTAAAGGTCTTGAAGGGAATTGTGGATATAATCTTATACACAATCTCTTTATCATTTAGGTTTTGTTTGTTTAATATAAGTGGTGAAGTTCATCTTTGGGGCAGAGCCTTGTGGGATGTAGGCCAGTGAAACTATTTAAACGTGATATCCTAACAGGAGGAGAAGTTAGGGAAGAGTCAAAGGACAATCTCCAATGATCTCTCTCATATTCTGACCACTAGTCTTCTTTTGCACAAATGAGGAAACTTTTTTAGTTCAAACACCAAACAGTCATGGGCAATTTGAGACACTGAGGTTCTAGAATTCCTTCCATCACCAGAGAAAACAGTGAACTCAGCTGCCTTCATGAAATAATATTGATTTTCACCTAGATAATGTAAACAGAATTTATGAGGGCACTCACTTGAGAATGATCGGTAGCAGTGCACATCAATCCTGAATCAGGAGAAATTGTGCCAAGAGATGTTTTAATCAAGTGTATATGCAGAGACAAAGATTATACCATAAGGAGAGAGTAAAAAACTACCACCAAAGAAGAGACCTTGGATCTAAGGTATTATTCCTGGAATTCCTGCTGTTGGTGATGGAAAGTAGTTCCTATTGCATTGAGCCTACTGCACATTGCACCTGAAAACCATATGTTGAAGATCTCATAACATCCTTCAATCTAGGTCCCTGAAAGAGAATGCAAAAGAGGGCATTCCCACTGACATTTTCATGCTTCCAAGGTTATTATGTGGGCAAGAAATAAACTTGTAATGTGTTTGAGGCAGTATTCACTTTGGGGTTTCTTTTTTACAGTATTTATCCAACGAAGAAAGACGAAGTCATGGGATGCAAAAAAAAAGAAAGAAAAAGTGAATATAAAGCAATCAAGAAAAGTTCAGAAAGAGAAATATGTCAGCAAAGCAACTTGATTGGGATTCAAACAGGAAGACGGAAGGTTCTGGGAGATTAGCCTCCTAGAACAAAAGGTCAACAATAAAAAGTGTGAGCAAGGATTGAAAAAAGTGAATGTGTGATACAGGCATATTTTAAACATAAAGAAAAAACAAAACTGTCTAAGAAACCATGAAATCCTGGTTCAATTCAAAGCAAGCTAAAACTACGGATGGTTTGGTCAGGGAAGTCTTCTCTTAGGAGATGATATTTTACCTGAATATGACCTGAATAACCACTGAGATTTCAGGAACGAGTATTTCAGGCATTAGTTACAGCAAATACAGCAACACTGGTACAGTAACAACCTTGCCATAACTTGTGCAGGGAAGTAAGTGTATAAAATGTTTAAGGCCGTGAAGATAGAAAACAGTCAATATGAACTAGAATGGAATGAAATGACATCAAGAAGGTAGAAAAGAACAGTCAGATTATGAAGACCTTGTAGAGCATGGTAGGGAATTTGGTTTTTGTTTTATGTGCAATGAGTTACCATTTGAAAGGTTTAAGCAGGGAGTGATATACATATTTTTTTTATATGAGAATTTTCAGTGACTGTTGACTAAATGAGTTAGTGTTCTGTTATCAATATAATCCTTGCTGTCAGGCTCTAAAATATTAGTTATCTTTGATGCTATTCTTCCCCATGTCTAGTGAGTCGCCATATCTTCCAAGCTAATTCTAAAAAATCCCAAACTCTTTCCCTTTTCTCAATCGTTAATGTTTTTTACTGGATGAGGTCCCCATTCTCTTTTTCCTAAGTTCTTATGTAAACCTTTTGTTTACACTCAGGATCTTCCCTACCCAGTTTATTCTCTTAAGGCAACATTCTTCAAAATCTCTCCCATTCTCAAAAAATATTGGCTGCCCATGGTCTATAGAAAGCCCAGAAACTCTAAATCTGAGCCCTCCCTGGGTCCTACTCTGCCATTAAGCCTGGGCTCATTAAATGAAATCTTCGATCCTGCTCAGGTATTGGCCCGGCATTGTGGTCAGAAAGTTATATGTTTTTCTAGGATAAAGAATGGGAGCCAAAAGGTGAAATGTACCTGTGGACAGATCTCAGCTCAATATTAAAAAGATATTTTAGGGAAGTAGAACTATTTAATACTGGAAGAGATTGTCTCCTGATATAAGAGAATTTAAGTACAATTGAGTGACTCTGTGCATGAAATAATGAAAAGGGTCATCTGGCTTTATGACAGAGATTAGATTAATTGGATAATTTTTTCTGACTAAAAGTCTCTGAAACTTTTGATAAAACATTAATAATTCAAATTTTTTATTTTAGAGTTTACGAAAATAATAAACTATGCTCTTCATAATGCTTCCAATATGAAGTGTTTTCATTTTCAACACCCTTTTCCGGGATTATTTAATTCAAACAAAAAGCAAAGAAAAGAAAGCATCAGAATTCACAAGAAGGCTGTGGTGTGTGTGATAACGTATTATCTACAGGCTTTGAGCTCTTTGAAGATAAGCTGTTGAATAATGTCACTACATTATTATTATAGTTAGAATATAAATACAGGTTTAGCATCTTGTCAAGATGATACAACTTTCAAAAGAGTACAATGTGAGAAATTCACATGTGCAATTTTAAAGGAGGGAAGCAAGATTCATAAGATTAAATCAAACAAAAGATATTGTACTTTATCAATATATAGCCTTTTCATAGAAGTAAATTATACATAATTAGGTCAGTTAATTTAAAATTTAAGTTTATTTGCTCTTTATTTTATGTGAGACAGTGCTTTGAGTGTTTCTGATGGCCTTAATTGAAATGAATTATATAACTGAATTATTTACGTTTAGATCAATATTAGTATTTAGACTGGACATTTTTGTAACATTTATTGTAAAAGTAAAACTTGGTCATAATTTATAAGTCCCCAATTATTTAGCTAATTAAATATCATCCTTAAAATAAAAACACAATAAAATTTTAGTATTTTTGCATTATTGTCTTTAAAGCAAAGTGATATTTTCCCGGAGTATAGTCATCTAATGTAAGTCATTTGGTTTAACCCTCAAAAATAAACAGTTGCTTAATTACCCAAGGCATAGAATCCACACTACAATTTTGAAACATCAAAATGAGAAAAGTAATTAGTCTCTTGGGTATAATTAATCTGTCTAGTAAGAATTGGGCCAAATTGTAGGTTAGTCCTTTCTACAATTCAGAAGCCAATTTTAATTATACAAAAACATTATGCTTGTAGCTTGTGGACATAGGCTCTAAAAATACGTTAAATATTCATATTTACTGTAGACATTGGAAAACACAGAACAAATGGAAAGGAAGGCGGTACTCAGAATTAGACACCCACCGCCAAACTTCAGAGTTGTTTATACTTCTTGTACAAACGAGATACGGCTTAGGCCTGTAGAGTGCTTAACAGGCATTTCAAAAAGCGGGTATAGTTTTTTTATACTGCCCTTTCATTTAAAAATATCAAGCACAGAGTTACTGAAAATGAATATAGAGCAATAGACAGAAACATTAAGAATTTTCACCATAAGCTTTAGAGCAAAGAGAATGTTATTAGCAGCAGAAATGGATCATTTCACCAAATATCTACTCATCAAATAATTGCTTCAGCAAATGATCAATTCAACAAAAGATTTGTTCATTATCTTTGCTTAATTTAGTAAAGCAGTATTTCTTTTAAGAATTTATAAATTTCACACCAATTCATATTTTTAATAGTTTTTTATTTGTTTTGTTTTGTTTTTGTGAGGAGATCAGCCCTGTGCTAACATTCACCAATCCTCCTCTTTTTTTGCTGAGGAAGACTGGCCCTGGGCTAACATCCGTGCTCATCTTCCTCTACTTTATATGGGACGCCGCCACAGCATGGCTTGAAAAGTGATGCATCGGTGCGCGCCCGGGATCCCAACCCCAGACCGCCAGCAGCAGAGCACGCACACCCAACCGCTTGCACCACCGGGCCGGACTCCATATTTTTTAATAGCTTTTAAAGGTCTCTGCAAAATTTTCAATTTGTCTTCATAGCAGCAGTTTAAGAAATGTTCCATTTGTAAAATGCTAAGGGCTATAGGTAAGTTTCCTGTCAATATATTTGGTATGAAAAACACCTATTTTTTTCACTTGTAGGTGAAATTTAAAACAATATTTTTCTATCTGCAACAACAAAGTTAGAAACCTTAATTTTTAAAAGAATTCCATTTTCCATAGCAACTTTTTCTGTCTCAATCTCAATTCAACAGAATCTCTCAACTCAATCTCTCTCTCTTTCCATAGGTATGTTTGTGTACGTATGTGTGTGTGGTGTGTGCCTATGTCTCGCAGGCATATCTCTAATAAAAGGTGAGCATGATGCTCATGGAAAAAATTACAAAATTTTATTGAAATTATTACATACACAGAAGTATGTATCTGTATGTCATATTAATGTATAGGAAATTCTAATATCTTAAAGATAGCTTAAAATTTGTGACACCAGCTTTGTGAAAGTATTAAACAAATATAAAGTTAGAATAGATATAGATCACAGAAATGTGACTATGGAATTCTAATATATGACAGTAGTGGCATTTCAGATCAGAAAAGGCTAAAGTATTTAATAAAATGCACTGTGATAATTATCAATGGTGGGGTTGGGTCCTATTGGCTCTTATATAAAACAATCCCGAAAATCAGTTCCATGTGCACTAAACACAAATATAATAAGAAACATTTTAGAAGTCTTATTGTATTTTCTCACAGTAGTTTAAAATATATTAAACAAAACTTTTTAAAAAGTACATAAAAAGTTGCTGAATTTATATGCATTCATATTGTCACCAGCTACCTGCCCCGAGTTACTTAAAGAGTTACCTAGGCTTAAAGAGTTGCTTGTTGCTTAAAAAAGAAAAACACCGTCAGCAGTTAGTAGTTCTTCAAAGTAGTCGGGAAGTCCTTAAAAAAACTTTCTATACCTAACACTTCGTGTTGAAGTTATGCTTGCTTATAGGAACTAAGGCAGCACATTCAGACAGAACATTGTCAGATGGAAAACCAAGAGAACTGGCCCAAACCAGAAAGATCCAAGATGTCAATGAGATCCTGTGTGCAGAAGGAGACATGTGCAGAAGGTGCCGTGTGCAAGAAGGGAGATATGCGCATGCCCCAAGATAATGCTTCCTCTATACATATTCATCCCCTACCCCAAATAAAAGGCACTCGCTCTCCATGTTGAGGGAGCAATAGCTTTGTGAAGTTATTCCCTATGGTTTCCATTTTCCTTGCTGCATGCTGCAAATAAAACTCCTGCTTTGTGTGACAACTACTTCTGGTGTAGTTTGATTTAACTCACCAAGAAGGGGACTCACATCTGGTCCAGTGACAATATTTAGACTACTATTCTTTAGAACATATTATAAGAAAAAAAAGACAGATCACAAATTATGAAAAGATATAAAGAGGGCATATAAGCAATAAATTGTTAGCATACCAAGCCTATAAAGAAAAAGACAAAAAACTCCATGGGATAAAATGACAAAAGATATAAAGAGGTCATTCATAAATGCGGACAGGCTAGTGACCAATAAATACAGGAAAAGATGTTAAACATCACTAGTAACACCTGAATGAGAGTCCATTGCACTCCCATTAGTTTGGCAGAAATTAAAAAGATTATCAGTATCAACTGTCATGAACTGTATGGAGCAATGAAATCCATCAACTAATGCTACTAGGAATATTAATTATATAAAACCAATCTGGAGAATAATTTGGCCATATATTGTATAGATAAAGCATATTTACCCTAAGACTCAATAATTTTACTCTTAATTATAAACTTTAGAGAAACTCTTGAGTAGATACACAAGGAAACATAAAGAAGAGTGTTATTAGAAGTCCTGGTAGTAAAAACAAAAGAAAATGGAAGTAGCCTAAATGTCCGTCAACACAAATGTATATCATGCTATAATCATGCAATGGAATCTTGCATAGCAGATGAATGAAAGCTACATTTGTCAACATACATAAATCTCACAAATATAAAGTTAATTTTTAAAAAAGCAAGTTGTAGAATAAACACACACAAATTACAATGTCATCTATATAACGTATATTTCTAAGACATGGGAATAATAAAAAACAAATTCTGAGCTGTTACTTTTGTAACTGGGAAGAAATATACAAGACATTGCAACTGTGTTTTAGCTCTTATGCATCGGATGGGTACAGAGAGCTTTTGCTATTGTTCATACATTTAAATGTACTGAATATTTTATAGTAAACTTTAAGAGACTTTAATTTAGATTAAAAGGTAAAATCTGATTCTAGTTTCTGGTTTCACGTGTAAGGCACTTGTAAGTCATCACTTCATCATCATGTCAAGTAAAAAGCTGAACATACTGAAAAATCAACAGGTATTCTTGAATCCATAAGAGAGCAGAAGACACAGGGCAAACTGAGGCTCCCAAGATTGGAGAGACAACAAGAGAATCCAAGGAGTCACAACTCACCAGAGCAGAGAATCACAAACAGAAACTACCACAGGAACAAGTACCAGGGTAGGAAAACCTGAACAGTAGTTGATGAATTGCTGGAGGCTAGATGTAGACAATTCTGAGAGTTAAAAACACCTCCAGGGAGATTCAGTCATAGGGAGACCCTCAAAATATTATGAGATGTACCTCTAGGAGCTCGACCAGATTCTCACAGTAAATATTAGAGAAAAGTCCACTCCTGCTTCTGGAATAGAGCCATTCTGTGGTTCCAACAGGAAACCCCTTGAAATATACCAGAGCTTCTTAGCAAGGCCTGCCCTCAGCAGAAACTAGGTAACAGGAGTCTAACCTGCTGAAGTACAGGAAATATTCAACTCTAGCTCACTCTAGCAATCCTGTCCCACATAAGGGGGTGGAAAAAAACTGAAAAACACTTGTGAAGTTCACAGTCTAGAGGCATAGGCTCACTAAAAGACTGAGACCTGGTCATAAAACTATAGAATGCTTTCCCTGCTGGACACTTCACCACTACATTACCAATGACCTGTTTAAAGCAGTTCCTTTTACCTAGAACATCATGTCCAGCTATCAGGAAAAACTTATAAGGCATATCAAACGTCAACAAAACACAATTTGAAGAAACAGAGCAGGCATCAGAACCAGACATGGCAGGGACATTGGAGTGATCAGACCAGGAATTTAAAACAGTTATGATTAATATGCTAAGGGTTATAACGGATAAAGTAGGCAGCACGCAAAAACAGAAAGGCAATGTAAGCAGAAGGATAGAAATCCTAATTAAGAACCAAAAAGAAATGCTGGAGATCAAAAACACTAAAAGAAATGAATAATGCCTTTAACGGGCTTATTATAAACTGGACACCACTGAGGAAAGAATCTCTGAGATAGAGGATATATCAATAGAATCCTCAAAAAATTGAAAAACAAGGAGCATAAAGACTAAAAGAAAAAAAAAAGAACAGAATATCCAAGGACTGTGGGATAACTACAAAAGATGTAACATACACATAATAAGATTACCAGACGGAGAAGAAATAGAGAAAGGAAGAGAAGAAATATTTGAAACAAAAATGACTGAAAGTTTCCCATATGAATGTCAGACACCAAACCATAGATTCTCGAAGCCAGAGGGAAAAAAACACTTAACCTACAGAGGAACAAAGATAAGAATTACATCCAACTTCTCCTCAGAAACTATGCAAGCAAGAAGAGTGAAATGAAATATTTAAAGTGTTGAGAGAAAAAAACCTCACAAACCTAGAATTCTGTACCCTGCAAAATTATATTTCAAAAGTAAAGGATAAATAAAGACTTTCTCATAATAACAAAAATTGAGGGAATTTTTTCACCAGTAGACCTACCTTGAAAGAAATGTTCAAAGTTCCTTAGAAAGAAAACAATATACATCACAAACTTAGATCTACATAAAGAAAGGAAGACCACTGAAGAAGGAATAAGTGAAGGTAAAATAAAAACTTGATTTCTTATTCTTCATTGATCTAACAGTAAGTTTGCTCAAAATAATAATAACAACAAGGTTTTCAAATAGGTATGCTCATGTATATATCTTATGTACACATATATGCTTGTTTATAAATTACATATAAGTGAAATTAATGATAGCACTGACACAAGGACAAGGGAAAGGAATTAGGATCATTTTGTTATCATAAGGTACTCATACTACCCATGAAATGGTATAGTGTTACTTGAAAGTGGACTTGGATGAGTTGTAAGTATATATTGCAAACTCTATGGCAACCAGTAAATGAAGTAAAAAAAAGTATAACTGATATACTAAGAAAGGGAAGAAAATAGAACCATATAAAATGTTCAATTAAAACTATGCAAGGTTGAAAAAGAGTGGAAGATAAAATAGGAACAAAGAAGGCCCAGCTCTGAGGCCAAGTGGTTAAAGTTCCTCACGCTCTGCTTTAGCGGCCCAGGTTCGCAGGTTCAGATCCCGGGCGCAGACCTACTCTACTCACCATTCATGCTGTGGCGGTGTCCCACATACCAAAAAATAGAGGAACATTGGCACAGATGTTAGTCCAGGGCGAATCTTCCTCAGGAAAAAAAAAATAGGAAGAAAGAAAAAGGGCAACAAAGAGAAAACAATAATGAATATGGTAGCTATTAATCCAACTATATCAATTATTTCTTTGAACATCAATAATCTAAATGTACGAATTAAAAGACAGAGATAGTCAAAATGATAGTCTTGGTTATGGAGCGAAAACCAAGACCCAACTATATATTGTCTACAAGAAACCCACTTTAAATACAAAGACATATAGATTAAAAGTAAATAGAGAAAAATATACCATGCTAATGCTAATCAAAAAATAGCAAGAGTGGCTATATTAATTTTGGGCAGAGAAGACTTCAAAGTAAGGAAAGATATCAAGGATAAAGAAGGATATTTCTCTATCACATTATTAATATTGCATGATAATAAAGGGGTCAATTCTCCAAGAAGACATAACGATCCTTAACATGTAGACATCTTACAACAGAGCATCAAACTACATGAAGTGAAAACTAATATAATTGCAAAGATAAATGGGTGAATCCACTATCATAGTTGGAGACTTCAACATCACACTATCTGAAATGGACAGGACAGATTCAGCAGGCAGAAATTAGTAAGAACATAGTTGAACTCAACAACACCATCAATCATCTGGCTATAATTGACATCTATACACTCTTTCATTTAACAATAGCAGAATAAACATTCTTCCCAGGATCACATGGAACATTCACCAAAATAGACCACATTCTGGGCAATAAAACATGCGCTAACAAATTCAAAAGTATAGAAGTAGTACAATATCTGCTCTCAGACCATGATGGAATTAAAAAAATCAGAAATCAATAAAAGAAAGATAACTGGAAAATCCCCAAATACATGGAGATTAAGCAACACACCTTTTTTTTTTTTTTTTTGAGGAACATCAGCCCTGAGCTACTATCCATACCAATCCTCCTCTTTTTTGCTGAGGAAGACTGGCCCTGAGCTAACATCTATTGCCAATCCTCTTCCTATTTTTTTTTCCCTTTTTCTCCCCAAAACCCCAGTAGATAGTTGTATGTCATAGTTGCACATCCTTCTAGTTGCTGTATGTGGGATGCCGCCTCAGCATGGCTGGACAAGCAGTACATCAGTGCGCACCCAGGATCCGAACCCAGGCTGCCAGTAGCAGAGCGCTCACACTTAACGCTAAGACAGGGGGCTGGCCCCCAGCAACACACTTCTAAATAACACATGGGTGAAAGAAGAAATCTCAAAATTAATTTAAAAATATTTTGGACTAAAAATAAAACACAACTTATTAAAATGCGTGGGATACAGTGAAAGCGGTATTTAGAGGACAATTTATAGCGCTGAATGTATATTATAGAAAAGAAGAAAGATCTAAAATCAGTAATCTAAGTTTCCATCTTAGGAAAATAGAAAAAGAAGAACAAATTAAATCCAAAGTAAATAGATGAAAATAAATAATAACAATTAGAGAAGAAATCAATGGAATTGAAAGTAGGAAATAGAAAAGAATCAATGAAACCAAAAAATGGTTCTTTGAAAAAAATCAATAAAATTAATAAGCTTCTAGACAAGCTAACTAAGAAGAAGAGAGAGGATACAAATTACTAATATCAGAAATGAAAGAGGAGACATCACCACAGATCCTATGGAAATTAAAATAATAATAAAGGAATACTATGAAAAACTCTATGCCCACAAGATGAAATAAAACAATTCCTTGAAAGATACAATTTGCCAACATTCACACAAGAAGAAATAGACCATCTAAATGAATCGATAATTAATAACCTTCCAATACAGAAAGCATCAGGCTTACATGCATTTAAGGAAGAAATTTTACCAATTCTCTACAATCTTTTTCAGGGGATAGAAGCAGAAGGAATACTTCTTTTTTTTTTTTTTTTTAACCCCAACTCATTTTATCAGCCTAGTATGACATTAAGCCTGATAAAAACAGCACAAGGAAAGATAATTATAGGTCCACGTTACTTATGAACAGCAAGTGAAAATCCTAAATAACGTATGTAACTACATCCATCAGTGTATTACAAATATCAGTTCTTCACTTATGCTATGAGACCAGAATTACCCTAAAAGCAAAACCAGACAAAAAGTCAAGAAAACTATAGACCAATATGTCTCATGAACATAGTTGCAAAAATTCTCAACAAAATGTTAGCAAATTGAATCCAACAATGCATAAAAAGAATTATACACCTCAGCCAAGTGAGTATCATCCCAGGTATGCAAGGATGGTTGAGCATTCAAAAATCAGTTAATGTAATCTATTTCATCAACAGACTAAAAAATAATAACTTCAAGATCATATCAATAGGTGCAGAAAAAGGATTTGACAAAATCCAACATGCATTTCTAATAAATAATGTCTCAGCAACCTGGAAATAGAGGGAAACTTCCTCAACTTAATAAAGAACATCTACAAAAAAAGTTACAGGTAACTTCTTACTTAATAGTGAGAAACTTGAAGCTTTCCAAACCAAGATCAGGTGCAAGGCAAGGATGCCTCCCTCATGACTCTTTTGCAGTATCATACTATAAGTTATAGCTTATTCAATAAGACAAGAAAATGAAATAAAAGGTAAACAGATTGGGAAAGAAGAAATAAAACTACATTTGTTCACAGATGACACGATCATCTATGTAGAAAATGTAAAAAAATCAACTAAGAAACTCTTTGAACTAATACACAATTACAGCAAGATTGCAGGATACAAGGTTAATATACAAAAGTCAATCACTTTTTTATATACCAGCAATGAAAGTGGAATTTGAAATTAAAAACATAATACCATTTACATTAGCACCCCTAAAATGAAATACTTATAAATCTAACAAAATATGTACAAGAACTATATGAGGAAAATTACAAAACTCTGATAAACGAAATATAAAAACACTATATAAATGGATAAATAGTCTGTGTTCATAGATATGAGATTCAATATTGTTAAGATGTTGTTCTTTCCAACTTGATCAATAAATTTAATGCACTCCCAGTGAAAATCACAGCAAGTTATTTGTGGATATTAACAAACTGATTCTAAAGTTTATATGGAATGTTAAAAGACCCAAAATAGTCAGCATAAATTTGAAGGAGAAAACCAAAGTTGGAGAACTGACACTATCTGACTTGAACAATTACTATAAAGCTACAGTTATCAAGCCAGTATTGTATTGACGAAAGAACAGACAAACAGATCATTGGAATGGAATCCAGAACCCAGAAATAGACTCACATGTATATAACCAAGTAATCATTAACAAAGGAACAAAGGCAATACAATGGAGCAAAGATAGTCTTTCAACAAATGGTTCGGGAAGAACTGGACATCCACATGCAAAAAAATAAATCTAGATAAAGACCTTATATCCGTCACAAAAAATTAACTCAAAATGGATCACAGACCTAAATATTAAATGCAAACCTATAAAACTCCTACAAGATAATACGGAAGAAAACCTAGATGACCTCAGGTATGGCAATGACATTTTAGATACAACACCAAAGCCATGATCCATGAAAGAAATAATTAATAAGCTGGACTTCATTAAAATTAAAACTTCTGCTCTGCAAAGATGATGTCATCAGAATTAAAAGACAAGTCTCAGACAGGAAGAAAATATTTGCAAAAGACACAGCTGATAGAAGACTATTACCCAAAATATGCAAAGAAGTCGTAAAACTCAACCTTAAGAAAGCAAGCAATCCAATTAAAAATGAATTAAAGACCATGACAGACAACTCACCAAAGAAAATTTACAGATAGCAAAGAAGCATATGAAAAGATATTCCACATCATATTTCATCAGGGAAATGCAAATTAAAACAACAATGAGATACTACTACACAACTATTAGAGTAGCAAAAATCCAGAACACTGACAACACCAAATGCTGACAAGGATGTGGAGCAACAAGAACTCTCATACATTGCTGGTGGGAATGCAAAATAATACAGTGACTTTGGAAGACAGTCCAGTAGACTTTTACAAAATTAAATATACCTTTACCATATGATCCAGCAATCATGCTCCTTGGTATTTACCCAAAGGAGCTGAAAACTTATGTTCGCACAAAAACCAGAACAAAGATATTTATAGCAGCATCATTCATAATTGCCAAAACATGGAAACAACCAAGGTTGTCTTCAGTAGATAAATGGATAAACATACTGTGGTCCATCCAGACATGGAACATTATTCAGCACTAAAAAGAAATGAGCTACCAAGCCATGAAAACACATGGAAGAAACTTCAAAATATATCACCAAGTGAAAGAAGCCGATCTGAAAAGGCTATATACTGTATGATTCCAACTACATGACATTCTGGAAAAGGCAAAACTACGGAAACAGTAAAAAGATCAGTGTTTGCCAGCAACTAGGGGGAGAGGGATGAATAGGCAGAGCACTGGGGATTTTTAGGGCAGTGAAAATACTCTGTATGATGCCATAATGATGGATACATGTCATTATACATTTTCCAAAGCCATAGAATGTACAACACTGAGTGAACCATAATATAAATAATGGACTTTGGATGATAATGAAGTATCAATGTAGGCTCATCGGTTGCAACAATTGTACCACTGCGGTGGGGGATGTTAATGATGAGGGAGGCTATGCATGTGTAGGGCAGGGAGTATGTGGAAATCTCTGTTACCTTTCCCTCAATTTTGCTGGAAACCTAAAATTGCTCTAAAAAATAAAAAGGAAAATAAAGTCTTAATTTTAAAGTAAAATCTATAGTGAAAATCATCATAGACAAAAATAAAATTCAAACAAAGAACTGGAAAAATACTGACAAGATAAAAACTGTATAAATCCTTGTGGATAGTGCCTGACACAACAAAAACAGGTAATTGATAAATGAACCTTGAAGATGAAACTCCTGTTCAGAGTGCTTGAAGTACTAGATGTCACCAAGATGGTGATTCAGATGGAAGAAACAATGGATACAAGACCAAAGACAGGGTAACATGAATATCTTGGTGGGAAATCATTCTTAGATCAAATCATAAGCACAGGGAGAGGAGAAAAGCCAGCAGAATGGAACCGTTTCTACTTAGTGACAGAGGAGAATCAGAGAAGTAACAACATGGAGGAACTGCTTGACAGATAGACCTCTCGTTCTGTATACTTCCAAAATTGTGATCAAGCTTTGTGAGGCTGTTTCTGATGCCCCATTGAAGAGTGGTATCAGGACAGAAAGTGTTAAGAAATTCTACCTGGAGCTATCTTTTGGAAATAACTTTTAGTGTGCTTTCTAAAACTTAAATACATTCATTTGCAAAGTAGATTGTTTCACGGCCTTTCCTTTTCACACATCTTTATATACATCAGAGAAGAATCTGTTTGTGTGTGTGTAGGTGTTTTAATATTATTTCACATGCCAGCAATCTTATGCCTGGTTATTTATTCCAGCAAAATGAAAATTTATGTCCACACAAAAACCTGTACATTAATGTTCATAGTCTCTTTATTTGTAGTAGCCAATATTTAGAAATAATTCAAATGTCCTTCAAAAAAAAACCTGCGTGGATTAAAAAACAAACAAACCTGAATGTCCATACTACGGAATACTAGTCAAGAATTAAAGAAAGGAACAAGTGATATACTCGACTACTTGGATGGATCTCAAGGACATTGTACTGAGTGGGAAAAGCCAACCATACAAGGTTACACACTACATGATTCCATATCTATAACCTTCTCAAAATGACAAAATTGTAGTGATAGAGCCAGGAAGTAAGGATTTTTCTCCGTGGTGATGGAATAGTTCCGTGTCTTGATTTTGGTAGTGGTTATATAGATCTCTACATATGATAAAACCTTTATCATGTTACATACCAAAAAACAAAACAAAACACAAAACAAAAAAACAAGTGCATGTAAAAACTGGTGAAATTCAAATACGGTCTACAGTTTAGTTAATAGTACTGTACCAATGTCGGTTTCCTGGCTTTGGTAGTGTACTATGGTCACATTAGATGTTATTACTGGGGAGAGCTGAGTGGAGGACACACAGGTAAGCTCTGTACTATTATTGCAACTTATGCGTCAAACTATTTCAAAATAAAAAGTTATGCAGAAAAGTTCACACTCTTTTGATTATTTGTTTCATCACGCAGAAGAAGCCTAAGTACTCCAGAAACCATTTTTTCCTTCTAAAGAAGCCTGAGCATCTTTTCACAAAAACACATTTAAGCACTGTCTACATCAATAAATAGTACTTAGGATAGTCATGAAGCAGTTGTTAGCAACATAAGGATTTTCTGAATTGCCACTAACAGGAAATTATTACCAATGTGACTTTGCCTCCCGAAGGAACTTGAACACACACACACACTCACAGCAGGAGTAGGCCTGCCTACTGGGCTTTCAGGGACACTAATCTAGGGAAGCGAGACAACAGCAGCATGGAAGAAATAGAGATGATGTAGCAAGAGTCTCGCTCAAATACATCGCTGGTTTAATTCTGTTCTCCCATTACGGCATAATTGGCCCGTTATAAATTTTAGAGATTTTTTAATAATGGTAAATCTATGCAGACCAAGATACGTCTCCATCTGAGAAAACCCTAATAAAATATATAAACTCCCTGCACATATGGATTTGCATTCATTGAAAACTCTGAACCCCCCTCCATTCCTTAGCTGTTTTGTTGTCTTCAAAAAAATCATGAGGAGAAAACACTTAATTAGTATTTCACCTTAAGTGAATAGATTGAATAAGAAACCAATTAGTATTTAGATAATAGAAAGTCTAATTAACCAGCAAGCATCCAACAGAAAATTTTCATTATTTGCCTTCCCGTAACTGAAGCGGGTGGTATGGAGCAGATTAGCTTCTCGGGAGCATCTGTTCTAATCCCTCTCCTGCCATTAATTCATCGCTAAAGGCACAAATAAGTAACTTAATCAGGAGATTAAGACATTTGGCAAATAATTGAGGCTGGTTTTGCTTTGGATGAGTGAGATGTCTTTGGGAATGCTCTAGAAAACAAGCTTACTTCCACATAGGCTAATATATCTCTGTTTTGTGAAGAAGAGGATGAGAAGAAGCCAACACTAAAAGCGTTCCACTAAACCCGAAAGTGTGTGTGTGTGTGTGTGAGTTCAACCAGGGCAGAAACAGCCTTAAGGGTAGAAATAGTGAACACAACTATTCATTAAATTTTGAATATTTTGAAAGCGACATTTAAAACACATAGGATGGGAATTTCTAGTTAAATATGTGGAACATTGAAGCTTTTACTCTATCCACCCTCCACCCTCCACCCTCAATTCTGGATGATTTTGACCTACTTGCCCACCGTGTTGCACAGATAGTAGATCAATGCTACTCTGGTGACCTTCCACCTGGCAGTAGAAGCAAAACGGGAACCCTCAAGCCCCATAGGCAGGTGACCCTAAATGTGGGAGCACCACGAAAAATAAGGCTGTTCTCATTCTACACAATGAGATAAAGCAGTCCTCTGAGGATGGAGAGCAGCATTTAGGAAGCAGCAGGATTATAAACTTTGAATCCCATCTCAGGTGGTTTAACCTCTTTGAGCATCAATTCTTTATCAATAAAAGAGGACTATCAATGGCCTCTTGTAGAATTAGATGTGATATGTCTATGTTTTATGAGAAATAATATCTTCATCATTAGCAGCCATGATCCTTAACAAGGCTGTAGCCATCCAATTCGCCAAATGATAGAAATTGCATTGATCTTGTGGGGTCCAACACATCAAAAGAGTATGAGATATCCAAGTCTGGCTTAATTTGGGAGTGTTCACAAGCACTTGATATGAGTCCCCAGTCTACATTCCAATATTTTCTAATGGCCTTGCAATTCTCCTTTTTCTTTCTACCATAATAACTGAAATCCTCTAAATAGAAATGAAGAGGTAGGAAGGAAAGTCTGGAGTGTTTTTCTTCGGAGGGCAGATGCCATTCGTTGGCACTCGTGATCACTGACTGCAGTATTGCTGCGCCTCTGCGTTCTATGTGAATACTCAGTGGGAGCGTTATATGTTTGTCACCTTCCTTCATGCAGCCCTTTGATCACAATCACAAGTTCCAAAGAAAAACGCTTTCTGACTTTCCAACTATCAGTTGAATAGATGAGGATCATTGTTGAAAAATAGAGCTTTAAGGCAGCAAAACTGAATGCAGGAAGAGAATAAGAGGAAAATCAAAAACGCTAGGCCCTGATTTCACTCAATTTCTGTTGAATATCAGCCAATGCATAGTATTAGATTTCTAATAATAATATGTAAAATATAATGTGATTGTCTTTGTTCCAGAGCTTGGGGATAGCAGTGTTCAATAAATGCTATGTATTTCAGTGTGTGTGCGAATGTGTGTGTATCTATATACTCACACCCATACATATATATAAAATATCAATAAAGTTGAAATTAAATTTTCAATGTGACTTTGGGATAGACTCCCAAGGATTACGAAATTGCCAAATGTGGGTGTCATTATAATATTCAAAGCTCTCCAGTTAGTACAGAATTTTCCATATTATAATTTAACAACATCAAAATTCACAACCTCCCAGTTTTACCAGGAGGCAGGCAATCTAGGATTTCCTCTATCTTGTTCAAAAAAATTTGTTTCTAGCATTGTGTCACATAAAAAAGTCTTCTGACATGTGAAAAAATACTACTGTTTTTATTTTTTTCTACATATGGGACAAAATTTCAAGAGTTACTTACCCCTTCTTACTTTTCTTTAAGCACTTTCCAGATTCCTTGGGATCATATCCTAAATTACAGCCTCTTGTCCACAGAAGGTTTTCCCTTCTCAGTTCTTGCAGCTATACACATCCATGCTATTATCATACATTATTTAAGAAAAACAACTTGTGGCATCACATTCAAATTTCTGCAAAATTTTTACATATATCTTGTAGGCAAAAGAAGGGTATTAATATTTTCAAAAATTATGTTGTATCTTTATAACATATGATTTAAACATATATAATAACATATATCTTTATCTATATAATTAGGAAACCGTAAGAACATATTTTTTTTTTTTAAAGATTTTATTTATTTATTTTCCCCCCAAAGCCCCAGTAGATCGTCGTATGTCATAGCTGCACATCCTTCCAGTTGCCGTATGTGGGACGCGGCCTCAGCATGGCGGGAGAAGCGGTGCGTCGGTGCACGCCCGGGATCCGAACCTGGGCCGCCAGCAGCAGAGCACGCACACCCAACCGCTAAGCCACGGGGCCGGCCCATGAACATATTTTGAATTAAATTATTAAAAACATACAAGTCTAGGGGCTGGCCTAGTTGCGTAGTGGTTGGGTTCACGGGTTCAGATCCTGGACTGGACCTATGCACTGCTTATCGGGCCATGCTGTGGCAGGCATCCCACATATAAAGTAGAAGAAGACGGGCATGGATGTCAGCCTAAGGCCAATCTTCCTTAACAAATAACAGGAGAATTGGCACCAGATGTTAGCTCGGGGCTAATCTTCCTCACCAAAACAAAAAAGAAAAGAAAAGAAAAAAAAACACGCAAGTCTGCAAAACTAATATTAACTAAATTATAGATAATGCTAATATATTATTCAGAAAACTATGAACTTTTAGCAGTTTCTTAAATGGAATTACTCAGAGGCAAAGTTTACTTACGGTGCTGAGTTTGGTAGCTTAGCTCTTACCATGTTGCCATATATGAGAAATTCTCAGAGACAAGCATGTAAAACTGAATAAAATTTTTCTTCTTTGAAAATTACTTCAACCTCTCTCTTTCAAAATCACTCAATCCTTTCTTTTGTAAAAAAAAGAAAACTAATTGTTTTTATGACTGTTAGTAAAGCAGTGTCAAATTTTAATTTAATTTCTCTAGAAAACAAAAGATAAGGGAAGAATCAAAATGTTAACTCTTTACTTGGGAGCTCAAAACCCAAAAGTGCCAAGAGTGTGGTAAAAAGAGAAATGAGTTAAAAAAATGAATAAAAAGGATACAAAGCAATTGGATGCGATGGATTACAGCACAGGCAATCGCTTCACAAAGTATCAAGAACAAGAAGAGAAACTTCTGGTCCTTCAGCATGTTCATTCACTGGGCGCAAAGGACATCTGTGGATAGACTGAAAAAACAAAATTCACCTCTGAGCAGAGCATGGAAGGGAGAATCACAATATTGTGATATTTACCCTATAAACCCAACATAAGTTGAAAATATTGTAAGTCAAAAATGCATTTAATAACCTAAGCTACCAAACATCATAGCTTAGCCTAGCCTAACTTAAATGTGCTCAGAACACATACATTAGACTACAGTTGGACAAAATCATCTAACACAAAGCTTATTTTATAATAACGAGTTGAACATCTCATGTAATTTATTGAATATTGCACTGAAAGCGAAAAACAGAATGCTTGTATGGGTCCAGAATGGTGGTAACCGTATGGGTCATTTACCCTCATAATCGGGTGGCTGACTAGGAGCTGCACTCGCTGCCACTGCCCAGCAGCACAAGGGAGGATCGTACTGCATAGCACTAGCCTGGGAAAAGATCAAAATTCAAAGTACAGTTTCTACTGAATGTATATCACTTTCCCACCATCGTAAAGTCAAAAAAATCATAAGCTAAACCATCGTAAGTCGGGGACCATCTGCAGTTAACCACAGCCTAATCTGCTGGGGTGTTATCAGAGCCTAACCTGGGGGAAGGGACATACCCACTCAAGTCCCATCTAGCCTTCCATGTGGGAGAAGGGAAGTACACAACTCCAGCCCATTCTAGTCATCCTGTCTCACATAAAGGGGTAGAAAAAACCTGAGAAACACTTGTCAAGGTCACAGTCCAGGGCCACAGACTCACTAAAAGACTGAGACCTAATCATAGGACTATATAAAGCTTCCCCTCCCCCCCACCTCACCACCACATTACTAGTCCTGTTTACAGCAGTTCCTTTTACCTGGTACATCATCTCTGGTTACCAGAGAAAATTACAAGGCATACTAAAAGGCAAAAAACACAATTTAAAGAGACAGGGTAAGCATCAGAACCAGACATGGCAGGGGTATTGGAATTATCAGACCAAGAATTTAAAACAACTATGATTAATATGCTAAGGGTTCTAAAGGATAAAGTAGACAGCATGTAAGAATAGGCAGGCAATGTAAGCAGAGAGATGGAAATGAGCAAAAACTGCATGGGCTTTGTCATTTAATGTGTTGCTTAAAACACATCATATGCAGTAAAGTAATAAGTTTTATTTTCAATAAACAAACTTAAAGTTTTGTACTGTAGCCTTTGTCCAAAAAAGATTAAGTAACCAGTACCCAGTACTGGCTAGGACTGATATGAAAGGTCCTTACTGGTACCAAGGTATTTATTTATTTTTTATTTTGTGCTAAATATATATTAGTCTTTTAAAATTATTATTGTTATTAATTTGAATTTTATAATTTTCTAATACAATGGAAAAAAATATTTTAAACCAATTCACTGTAGAAACATTCTATTACTTTGATTAAATGTGTTATTAGAAAACTAGGAATTTGGACTTTGAGGTCCTAGCCAGCGTAACCACAGTTCATCTAAGCAAAGCTGACCGTAATTGAAAACAAAATATTGGAGAGAATAAGTTCTGGAAAACTTATTCCAGTGGATAAAAATCACTTAAACCTGTGGATAGAAATCAATAAAGTAACATAGCTCTTTTAAAGGATTAGGTGAATAAACACAGTGCTATAATACATCACTACAAACTATCAGAGTTTTCTTGATGGAGTTGGGGAAACTTTTGATATTAAAATGTTTATTAATTTAAATATCTTTCTCAATTTTTAGTGATTTACTTCCAAATAAGAACACAACATCAATTAAAGAGAAAATAAGGTTGAAGAATCATGTACTTCACTTGCAATTATAATAATAATATGAAAAATATATTGGATTCCTATTTTTTGTAGGCAAGTGGATGTTTAATTGTGTGTATCCTGGGCAAAATAACTCAATACTTTCTAATATGCCCTTGTTTTATCGTTATGGTCTGGGGATGTTGTCTTAAATAACTACCTCACTTGAAAACAATTGATGATAAAATTATACAATTTTGTGAAATATAGTAATTTATAAAAATGACTTTCAGAATATTGCAAAATTATTTCTTCCAATGTAGAATGGAGCATTTGTTGAGGTAAATACTGTTCACCATTACTGCATTCAATTTGAGCAAATTTATTCAATGAGAGTAAACAATTTTTTTTATTCACTGCCGTCTTTAGAGAACTTGACTTTGAATTATCACAGTTCTCTTAAGTATTTTGTTTACTTCATGCAAAAATGTAATTTAGCAGGCACAAAGAAAGAATTCAAAAAGAGTAAAAAGAAATAAAATGGAACCCTCAATTCTTTCACACATTTATCATACACACATACATATCTTAGTGGAAATGCATGAGTACAAAACACTGCAGATTCTCTCAGTTCACCAATTTGACACATTTGTCACACAAAATCCCACATACTCAGTCCTTGATTTCCAGGGATAACAATATAAATGCTCAGCCATTTATTACCACGTTATTAATTCATGACACTCACAACAGAACTAACGTGAATTTATGAATTTATTTTATTCTACGTTTGACAAGCAATACATAAAGCTTCCACTTTTTTTATCAGATGTTGTCTTGGTCTGCTTGGGCTGTTATAATAAAACACCATAAACTGGGTGACTTATAAACAACAGAAATTTGTTTCTTACAGGTCTGGAGGCTGGAAAGTCCAAGATCAAGGTGCTGACAGATTAGATATCTGGTGAACGTAAGCTTCCTGGTTCATAGACAGTCATTTTTTTGCTGTAACCCAACATGGTGGAAGGACAAAGGAGCTCTCTCAGAGACTCTTTTATAAGGACACTAATCCCATTCACGAGAGCAGAGCTCGCATGACATCATCACCTCCCAAAGGACCACCTCAAAGTACCATCACATTGTGTGTTAGGATTCAACATATGAATTTGGGGGGGACGCAAGCTTTCAGATCATAGCAGATGTATTTTCCTACAAAGTGCCCAATTTTACGTGTTCCAGAGACGACTCTCAGAGAGGTATTGGAAACCTTTCAACTTAACAAAATTATATTGAAAAAGAAAACACTTTGCCATTGGGTACCTCAACGGGCAAGGTGAAGTGCTTAAAAATGAGCCTGCAGAGAAAGATACATCTCTGCCACATCTTCTAGGAACTTTCACATCAGTGGGACGAAAGACAGATTGTGAATGCTACAAAAGAAGTAAGTCCAGTACAGAACGCTGAAGTAACCCCAGGATTATAACTAACTTCATCCTCAGCCGAAGTGAACAGTAAGATATCTCAGAGCTGGTCCTTGTACAAAGTCAGAAAGAATGAGTAGATCTCTACAGGGAAATCCTCTTATCCTAGTCAGCTAAAATGATTTATTCAAAGTGTGAGACAAAAGTAAACATGGCATAGTCTAGGAGTTGCAGGTTTTTCAGTCTTACTGCTTTACGTTGGGGAATAGTGGAAAACTGGCCTGGGAATGTAGAAAGTGGTGAGGAAGATTAGCCTTGTTGCCAATCCTCCTCTTTTTGCTGAGGAAGATTGGCCCTGGGCTAACATCCATGCCCATCTTCCTCTACTTTACATGTGGGATGCCTGCCACAGCATGGCTTAATAAGCGGTGTGTAGCTCTGTTCCCAGGATCCGAACGTGCGAACCCCAGGCTGGTGAAGTGGGAGCACGTGAACTTAACTGCAACGCGACTGGGCCAGCCCCAGCTCACAAAGATTCTTGATGGGTGCAGCAGTTGGACAGATTAAGAGGCATTGCAGAAGAATGATCATATATGCATTTTAGATAAATCATGCCAGTGCCTATGGATGACACATTAAAAAAGGAGTATGAATGGAGGACATAGAGGATGCTCAAATGAGAGGAAAATAGAGAGCATGTGGCTCAACTTGCAGGAGTGAGAAGGAAGAAGAAACTAGAGAATGAAGAAAAAACTTTTTTCAGAACTAGAGAAGAAATTTTTATAATTATAAGTTATAATTATATTATATAATTATAAGTTAATAAATCCCATTTCTTGATGTCTAGTAAATTGTCTCTTGAAAATAACTCTACATTGTGAAAAGTTATGAAAATATTCTCTCACCAAAGGATTATTTGAAAGCACAATGCCTTTCTAGATATATAAGATCCCCATACTTGCTTTAAAATCAACTTCATTCCTGCTTTTGGTATGCATATTTTATTCAGTCATTTAAAAATAACTAATATAAAAAAGTAGTATTTCATAAAAATTGCAATCTATTTCACTACAGCATGGGTCAGCAAAGTTTTCTTGTAAAGGGCCAGTTATTAAACATTTAGGCTTTGCTAACCAAGAGGCAAAATCAAAATTATATAAAACATGTATACAAAGAAAGAAAATTTCCACAAATATTTAATTGTAAAAAATCAAAATCTTGTTTACAGATACAAAAATATGAATTTCATATTATTTTCACTTTTCAAAAAATATTATCCCTTTTAGTTTTCTTCAACCATTTAAGAATATAAAAACCATTCTTAGCTCACAGCTGTGCAAAAAGAGGCATGGGCTGGACTTGGCCCTCAGGCTGTAGCTTGCTCACTCTTGCTCTAAAGGCAAAGTCAAGAACTCCTTTTGAGACAACTCACTATTCAGGAGAAATTGAGATTTTGATAGTGAAATGTAACAATAGGGAAATGGATAGCATATGCAAAGAATAGTTTCCATACACACTTGTAAGAGCAGGTATGAACTCTGCACCATTTGAAAAAATGGAACTATTAACGTGATCAAGAAGGCAATTCACAAAGGAAAACAATCCTTATGTAAAAGCAGAAGAATAGCTCAATCTTTAATTCCATTATTGTTTGGAAATATATATAGTGAGAGAAAGTCAGCAAACCAGAATAAATTTCTCAAAGTATAATAAGATGTCACTGACTCTTGTGAAAAAAATGCCTATGAAAAATCACCAAAGAAGCTATTCTGAATTGCGTGTCTCATGATTTGTTGCATTAATTATGAATGTTGGACTGAAATTGTAAAGAAGAAAAATTCAAGTAATATACATTATGGTAAGGCACTGTAACATGTAACATTCAATTTAATACCATTGGTAACTGTGTTAGTTTGCTTAAGCTGCTTACATACCACCTTAGTACTTTATAATAGAGGGCCATAAAAGTTATTATTCTTTAAAATGAATGATATTTTGTTTCACTTCTACAGTAGTTTGGGGTTTAAGCCTTTCGTTAATAAAATAATTATTAGACCATTCTTTAATGTTAAAATTTAAATTTTATTATTTCCATTTACAAAATATAACATTTCCAGACAAAAACTCAAAAATGTGAAGACTGCCTGAACTGGAATTTATCTACTCCATTCCCCTCCAAATATGAGAATTAAGATCAGTTCATTATTCACATTTAATGATCTCAAAAAGTATAACAGAGTTTAAGTGAAGCAAACTAATTCAAATTAGCACGTTTGCAATCAGTTCACTTCAAAAAGTTTTTTCTGTTTTGCTTCAAAATAAATGTAATGTTTATCAGCTTTCTAAATTAATCCTTACCATGCAGAGAAGCATCTAGTGAATCAAGTCCATTAAATAATCACAGGAGGGATATATTTGGCTTCACAACCTAGGCAGGGATAAGATATCCAACAGCACACTCTACATAGGAACTTTCAAGGAAGTTACCAAAAGCCAGCTTCTCTCTTAAGCCCAATTCTTGCTCAATGGGCTCACGTATATCATTTCTGAGTACAGCAGAATCCCTGATCCTACATCATATCTTGACAGCAGTTTCCCCCTGTTTTTTTCCATTCAGATGTCACACAAAATTAAAACCAATGAAGTACAAAGCTTTAAAAAGTAGAAATTGTTTAATGACGTTATAAAACACCAGGATAAGTACGTCATCAATGAAAATATTCACTGCCCTACGATTAATGAAGAGCTACCAATAACTTAATGCTTACCACGTGGGAGCCGTGTGCTAGACACCTTATGTGCAGAATCTCCTTTAATCCTCATAACCACATCGACGAGATATTACTACCTCAATTTTATACATAAAGAACTTGAAAAGTTAAGCACTTTTTTCAAGGTCATACAGCTGGTGATAGATGCTGAATTTGAATTCAAATATAACTCACTCTAGAACTCCTTGTTCTTATCAAGTATGCTATCATGTATTAGGCATGCAAAATCCCTCTAATCACTAAATCATGGGTGTTATTCACCTGCCTTTGCAGAAAACTACCACATAACACAATGATAAAAAAAAAAAGTCTTTGATTAGAAGGATGATTAAAAAAATAAGTTAATTAATAGCCTTTGTTCAGAAGTTGAATGCTGTAGAATTGAAGGCCATACTACATTCCATTGAATTTTTATATCTAGAACTTTTGTTGGATTAGTGGACATTTGGTCCTGTCCAAAACATCCCTGAGCGTACTTGGTCCATGCCAAATGGTTTTGGACAGGACCAAATATCAAGGACCTTTTGGCATGGACCCAACGTCTCCATGGACATTTTGCACAGGATCAAATATAACCAGATACCAAGGACATTTTGGCATGGATGAAATGTCCGATGGATGTTTGGGACAGGACAAAATGTCCTACAAGGCTTTTGTTGGCATCAAAACACCATGAAATAATTAAATCCAAAAAAAGAAGAAGAAAGCAAATAATAAATATGAAAGCAGAAAATAATAAAATATGAAACAAACCTACAAATGAGAGGATCAATAGTGTCAGAAATTTGTTCTTTTAAAAAATTATTAAGAACTACTGATACCAGCCAAGATATAGTAAGCTGACTACATTGTATCTCTCCCACTCATTACAACTAAAATCTCTGGACAGAATTCAAAAAGCAACTACCTGAGGACTCTCAAAAGTAAATAAGAGACACATTGAGCAGCAGAGTCAAAACCCGAACAAGGTCTTTATGAGGGTGAATTTACTAGGTTTATTTTTTTCCTTATGTCCTAACTTTGACTCAAGGACGGGTGCTGTTAATCATTTAATTTTGTTTTACTTTTTCAAGTTGTTTTGGTTACCTTTGCATTTCCACATGAGTTTTAGAATCAGCTTGTCAATTTTTACAAAAACACCTGGTGAGATTTTTACAGGGGTTGTGTTAAATCTATAGATCCAGCTATTCCACTGCTGGGTATTTATCCAAAGAACTTGAAAACACCAATGTGTAAAGATACATGCAACCCTGTGTTCATTGCAGTGCTATTCACAATAGCCAAGACTTGGAAGCAACCTAAGTGCCCATCAAGGGACGAACGGATAAAGAAGATGTGGTATATATCCACAATGGAATACTACTCAGCCATAAGAAATGATGTAATCCAGCCATTTGTGACAACATGGATGGACATTGAGGAGGGTATCATGCAAAGTGAAATAAGTTAGAGGGAGAAGGTCAAATACCGTATGATTTCCTTCGTTAAGTAGTAGATAACAACAACAATAAACAAACACATAGAGACAGAGATTGGATTGGTGGTTACCAGAGGGGAAGGGGAGAGGGAGGAGGGCGAAAGGGATAATTTGGCACATGTGTGTGGTGATGGGTTGTAATTAGTATTTGGGTGGTGAACATGATGTAATCTATGCAGAAATAGAAGTATAATGATGTACACCGGAAATTTATACAATGTTATAAACCAATGTTACTGCAATAAACAAAAAATTTGAAAAAAAAATCCATAGATCATTTGGGGGCAAATTGAAGTTTTAACAAGAATGAATCTCCTGACCCGTGAACAACCTTGCTAAACTCACTTATTAATTCTAACAGCTTTTTTAGTAGATGTTATCAGATTTTCTGCATAGACAATCATGTCATCTGTGAATATAGATAGCTTTATTCCTTCCTTTCCTATCTGAATGCCTTTTATTTCCTTTTCTTTCCTGAACCACTACAATGCTGAAGAGAAGTAGTGAGAGTGGATAGCCCTCTCCTCTTCCTGATCCTAGGGGGAAAGTTTTCAGTCTTTTTATCAGAAATGTATTTCGGATTCAGTCAAATACTTTTTCTGTGTCTTCTGTGATGATCAGATGGTTTTGCTTTGTTTTTGATGGTTTTTATGATTAATTACATAAATAGTCTTCATATGCTTAACTAACCCTGTGTTCTAGGAAAACTCCTGTTTTGTTGTAATTATCCTTTTTATATATTGTTTGATTTGATTGGATATGTATTGTTTTTAATTTTTTCATCTATGTTCCTAATGTTATTGATCTGTACTTTTCTTTTAATGTCTTCGTCTGGAAGAGTTTATGGAGAATTGGTTTTCTTTTGTTCTTCATCTCAGCAAATCAGGAAGAGGTCTTGGCTCTGCCTGAGGTTTCCCACCCCTTTGCTGTGGCCTAGAAATACTCTCAAGACAGTAATCTGGGACAATAGTAGGGCTGATCTCATTTGTTACCATATTTTCAAGGGATGACTGTCCTTTGTTACAAAATGTTCAGTGTCTTCAAAGCTATTGTTTTGTTTCATTTCTTTATTTTTATTTTTATTTTTTTTGTTTTTTTTTTCAGATGGAGGAAAAGTCCAGCCTCTGTTAACTTAAGTTGATTAGAAAGACAATTATTGGAAGATCACTTCTTCCCAGACCTGAATATTCCTTAAGGAAATTAGAAATATAGTCTTTAGGGATTACATAAACACTTCTACTTAAAAAAAAAAAAAAAAACTTTTATTCCAGCGGTCCTAAATGTGTAATAGTGTGATAATAGTAGTAGGTGCGATCATCTAAAAATTCTTTCTGTTTGTTCTAGCTATAGTTTTTAACTTTATATATTCTTTCTTTACATTTCTAAAGAAGCCTTCTTCTATATTTCTCAAAATTGCCTGCTCCACAGCTTTTCCATGGTTCTCTTTTACATAAAGAAAGGTTGTTTCATTACTGAAACCTCGTGCATTATTCATTGAACATCAAATTTTTTTTTTAAGACGGGAAAATTATTTTATTATCTAGATTTCTTTCTAATTTTTTTATTGTGATAAAATACAAATAACGTACAATTTACCATCTTAACCATTTTTAGGTGTACAGTTCAGTGATATTAAGAACATTCATATTCTTGCGCTATCATTGCCACCATCCATCTCCAGAACCATTTTCATCTTGCAAACTAAAATTATATACCAATTAAATAACAACTCCCCATTCCCTCTCCTCTCAGTCCCTGGAAACCACCATTCTATCTCCATGATTTTGACTACCATAGATACCTCATGTAAGTATAATCATACAGTAATTGTCTTTTTTGTTATTGGCTTATTTCACTTAACATAATGTCTTCAATGTTTATCTATGTTGTAGCATATATCAGAATTTACTTTTTTTTAAGGCTAAATAATCCTTTATTGTATGTTCCATTTTGCTTATCCATTCATCTGTTGATGGACACTTGGGTTGTTTCCACATTTTAGCTACTGTGAATAATGCTGCTATGAACAGCATTCATACTCTGGGTGTACAAATATTTCTTTGAGACTCTGCTTTCATTCTTTTGTGTATATACTCAGAAGTAGAGTTGCTGGATCATTTTTAATTCTATTTTTAATTTGTTGATTAAATTGCTGCATGTGGGACATGGCCTCAGCATGGCTGGACAAGCAGTGCATTGGTGCGAGCCTGGGGTCCGAACCCGGGCCACCAGTAGCGGAGCGCGCACACTTAACCGCTAAGCCACGGGGCCGGCCCCTATATTCTGGATATCAATCCCTTATCAGATATATGATTTGCCAATATTTCCTCCCATTCATTTGGTTGCCTTTTCACTCTGTTGATAGTGTTCTTTGATGCACAGAATTTTTTAAGTTTCATGAAGTCTGATTTGCCTATTTTTTTCCTTTTGTCACCTGTGCTTTTCCAAGAATCCATTGTCAAATCCAATGTCATGAAGCTTTTGCCCTAGATTTTCTTCTAAGACTTTTATAGTTTTAGCTCTTATATTTAGGTTTTCAATCCATATAAAATCATATCACCAGTGAATAAGATAATTTTACTTCTTCCTTTCCAATTTGGATGCCTTTTATTTCTTTATCTTGAAAAATATGTCTATTAGATCTAGCTGGTATACTGTATTATTCAAGTCCTCTATTTCTTTGGTTGTTGACTGTGTGATTGTTCTATCCGTTATTAAGAGTGAGATATTGAAGTTTCCAGCTATTATTGTAGAAATGTTTATTTCTTCCTTCAATTCTGCCCATTATTGCATCATACATTTTGATGGTCTGTTATTAGGATCATAAAATTTTATCTTTGTGGTATAGTCTTGCTGTATTAAAACTTTTATTAACGTATAATGTCCTTGTTTGTCTCTTGTAAACACTTTCCATTTTAAATCTATTTTGTTTGATATTAGTATAGCCACCGCTGCTCTCTTTTGGCTACTATTTGCATGGAATATGTTTTTCCAGCCTTTCCAACCTTTCAACCTATTTGTGGTTTTGAATCTAAAACAAGTCTCTGGTAGACAGCACATAGCTGAATGATGTTTTTTATCCATTCTGTTAATCTCTGTCTTTCTGTTGGAGAGTTTAATCCATTTACATTTAAAGTAATTACTGATAAGGCAAGTCTAAATTCTGTCATTTTGCTATTTTTTTCCATATGCCTTATAGATTGTTTTGTCTATTGCCTACAATACTGTCTCTTTTGTGTTTAGTTTATTTTTTGCAGTGAAATGTTTTAATTCCCTTCTTATTTCCTTTTGTTGTATTCAATAAGTATTTTATTTGTGATTCCTGTGGATATTACATTTAATATCCTAAAGTTACAGCGCTTTAATTTGAATACATACCAGTTTAACTTCAATAACACAAAAACTCTGCTTATATACAGCTCTGTCTCCACCCCTTTCAATTATTGATGTCAAAAAATTATACCTTTGTACATTGTGAGTCCAAAAACATAAACTTATAATTGTTTTTAGTGTATTAGTCTCTTAAATTATATAGAAACAAAAATGTGGAGTTAGAATAATACTAGCTTTTGTGCTAGTAATTGTTGTTTTCTTTTTAAATGTATTAGATTTTAAATCATATAGAAAACAAAAAAAAAGGTGGAGTACTGAAATCATTATTTATCCATACAGCTTTGATTTACTGTCTAGTGTCCTTTTGTTTCAACCTGAAAAACTCTCTTTAGGATTTCTTAAAGAGCAGGTCTAATGGTAATGAACTCCCTCACCTTTTGTTTACCTCAGAATATCTTAATTTCTCCTGACTTTTCAAAACTATATCAAGTTTTGCAGGATATAGGATTCTTAACTGACAGGTTTTTTTTGCTTTTAGCACTTTGGATATATTAGCCTTCTGGCCTCCAAACTTTCTGATGATAAATTTGTTAATATTCTGATTGAGGATCTCTTGTATATGATGAATCACTTCTCTCTTGCTGCTTTCTAGATTCTCTTTGTTTTGTCTTTCCACAGTTTGATTATAATATATGTCAGTGTGACTCTTTTTGTTTTCTTCGTACTTAGAGTTTGTTGAGCTTTTAGATGTTTAGGTTCATGTTGTTCATCAAGTTTGGGAAGTTTTTGGCCATTATTTCTTCAAATAACTTCTCTGCTCCTTTCTCTTTCTCTTCTCTTCCTGGGACTCCCATAATGCATGAGTTATCCACTTGATGGTGTCCCATAAGTCCCACAGATTCTGTTCACTTTTCTTCAATCATATTTCTTAATGTTGCTCAGACTCAATAATGTCAATTGTCCTATCCTCAGATTTGCTGATTCTTTCTTTTATCTGCTCAAATCTGCCTCTGAATCCCTCCAGTAAAATATTCATCTCAGTTTTTGTAACTTTCAGCTTTATAATTTCTTTTTTGTTTCTTTTTAGGTTCTTATGTCTCTTTATTAATATTTCTATTTTGATCATACATCATTTTCTTGACTTTTTCTCACCTTTCTTTAGTTCTTTGATCATCTTTAAGACGGTTGTTTTAAATCTTTGTCTAGTAGGTCTGCCATCTGGTCTTTCTCAGGGACAGTTTCTGTTGGTTTACTTTTTTCCTTTTATTGAGCCATAGTTTCCTGATTTTTTCTATGTCTTCTGATTTTTTTGTTGAAAACTGGAGATCTGAATCTAATAATGTGGTAACTCTGGAAATAAGTTTTTCTCCTTCTCCAGAGTTTGCTGTTTTTGTTTTTTTCTTTTTGTTCTTGTTTCATTTTGGGGGGATTTTTTTTTTTATTCATGTAGGCTGTCTTCATGCTGAGCATGATCTTGAGGTGCAAACTTAAGGTCTTCTCAGGTCTTTTCTGAGCCTGTGCCTTTCCCTGGGCATGCATAGTGACTTTCTATTTTCCCCTGTATAAGCAGTTGCTTTTGAATATTCTAGTCTTTAATGTCTGTCTCCCAAAAGGGGAAAAAGAAAAAAAAAATGATGGAGGAGGTAAGGGCACCAGCCCTGTAAATCCCCCAAAATTCACTTCAGTTGGAAAAGAAGGGGCTCACAACAATGGGTGGGTCCAGCTATGGCTGCCCACCTCTCTGTCTGCGCCTCCCCAATTGAAAGCAGCAATCGACAATCAGAACACAGATCCTCAATATGACTCCATGAAACAGTGTGCCAGCTGCTTTAGGGGCACATGCATGGCTGCCTGCCACAGGGCTGGGGCGTGGTATGGGTAGCTGCTGCTGAACTAAGAGCTGATGGTGACTGAAATTAACTACAGTTTATTGTCCAAGCTTTCCTGTGGAAGTTGCAGGCTTTCAGTTGATTTCAGAGTTCCAAAATAGTTACGTCGGACAGATTCTGCTGGGCAATTGTTGTCTACGTGGGCAGATGAATTCCGTGAGCTTTCTCCTCTCCCATATTTCTAGAATTCCCCTCCTCAAACAAATACTTTTAAAACACACGCTATGTTCTAGGCACTAGGAATTCTGATCCTAAAGGAGCAACATAGTGAGGACAGAAAACAAACAACAAAATAGCAAATTAATTATACGGGATGTTACAACGAGATACATATTTTGGGGGGAAATATGGGAGGGTGAGGAGGATTGGGAATGTGTTTGGGAGGGTGTGGTTTTAAACGGAGTACTCATTGTAGGCTTCATTGAGAAGATGATATTTGAACACACTTGATGAAGGTAGTCAGTGCAGAAGCAAGATAAGAGGTCAGAGCACACACAGCCACAGCAGCAACTTATTCTATATGAACGCATGTAGGGGTCGGTTTCCTATACGAAAAAAAAGGAAAGAGAGGAAGATTTTTAAAAATTAGTACTCTGATTGCCAACAAACTATTTTAATGCCTCTTTCTTCAAGGACGTCTATTTCAGAACCAGTAGTTTTGCATGGAATGTTTTTAAGTCACTCTTTAATTGAATGTCTTGAGCTTTTAGAACCTGGATTTTTGTCCCAAATTTTGACTAGTTCTTGAATTTTGTTACATTTAAATTAAAAATAGAACAGTATTGCTCATTGTTTTGTTTTTAAAAACAATGTACTTATCCAAGGAAGAAAACAAATTAAAGCTTATGTCTTCACTACATGATATATACTCTTCTTTTTTTTTTTTACTTTTCTTTTTTTTTTTTTTAATTTTTTGTTTATTGCAGTAACATTGGTTTATAACATTGTAAAAATTTCCGGTGTACATCATTATACTTCTATTTCTGCATAGATTACATCATGTTCACCACCCAAATACTAATTACAACCCATCACCACACACATGTACCGAATTATCCCTTTCACCCTCCTCCCTCCCCCCTTCCCCTCTGGTAACCACCAATCCAATCTCTGTCCCTATGTGTTTGTTTATTGTTGTTATATAAACATTTATTCCACAATTTTTTAACTACAGCTGCTTCCCTGAACAACATATACTGCTAAAAAGCTAGAAAAAACTAAGCTCTCATAATAACATTTGAATAAAAAATAAAGAGCCACAGCAATAACAAAACTTTCATTATAATATTCTTGAAAAATGATTTATTTTTTTCTTTTTTTTTCAGACTGAAAAAGAGCCTGATTGGTTCCTAGTTGACAGAGATTAAAGAGAATCTTCAGTTAATAATCAGAGACACAAAGTCTAAAAAAGGTGTAGATGTTTCAGTGCTTTTGAAATACAGGAAATGCATATAAGTACCGACTTTTGATAAATATGACTACAATACGCATTACTCCCAAATGTAAGAATAAAGTAATAGAAAACATGAGAAATACTGAAAACATTAATGATCTATTGAAGCATTGTAAATAGAAAGTGAATATCGAGCCACATGACTTAAATGTCCCTATTGTGAAGATATTTCAAAGTAGTGAAAATTGGATATGGGAATAAAGTTTGATTAGAATTAACAAATGTGACCCAAAGGACACTTTTTTAGTTGCTTGTATAAACAATTCAGATTAATATAAACTATTCAAGGGGTAATTAAGTTTTTAAGCCTAGAAAAATCAATTATTATCAAATTGGATTGTTACACATTTTCCGATGTTAATTTTGATCATGGTTTTTCAGGCTTATTTTTTTTTTTTTTTTTTTTTTTTGTGAGGAGATCAGCCCTGAGCTAACATCCGCCAATCCTCCTCTTTTTTTTGCTGAGGAAGACAGCCCTGGGCTAACATCGGTGCCCATCTTCCTCCACTTTATATGGGACGCCGCCACAGCATGGCTTACCAAGCAGTGCGTCGGTGCGCGCCCGGGATCCGAACCAGCGAACCCCGGGCCGCCGCAGCGGAGCGCGCGCACTTAACCGCTTGCGCCACCGGGCCGGCCCCTTTCAGGCTTATTTTGTATGTCTTGTATTATGTTTTCTAAATGATGTATTTGTTAGTACATGAATTTCATTAGTATTGAAATAGTTTAATTTGCATAATATTAATATGGCAATATTATACTTATCAATCTACTTATGGTAGGATTTTAAAGCATAAATTTAAAAATTTATATGAAAAGCATAAATCTAAAATTTCAACTATATTAATGTAAAAGAAATATGAATAAAGTAACTTTGTATAGTTGACTGAGCTGTATTTTCATTAACAAGTAATACATTGTCATGACATTAAATCCTAGAGATAAGAAAGGAAATGTTAAATGACAAATTAACTAATTAACAAAGCATAAATCTGGCTCTCAATATTGTTTATTTTAAGTAGATTATTGTAGATCATTTGATGATGAGAAATCAACTACCTTTCAATTTCTTGATAAAAATAATATTCTTAGTAAATGGATTTTTTCTTTCTCTACACATTCTTTAATGCAACGAATAAGTGAGACACACAAGAATATCTTTCAAATGTGAATAGATAAATAATTTTGGAATTAAAATATGGACTTGTATTACTTCTCTCAGAAAGACTGAGGTCACATGACTGAAAGTCATTCAGGGAATGAGAAAATGTGATTATTAAGGGGTTATATCACTGCAGCACAGTAGGAATAGGATAATCTAGCCAGAATGCAAAACTCTCAAATATGAGAGAGTCTTTAAATGAGGGTTGAATGGTAAGGGAAGCTCTTGATAGGAATTCTAGGCCACAGGATTACGGAATGTGGAAAACTGGGCAATCTCATAGAGACGGCTACAATGAAAAGCTAAGTTTAATTGAAGATAAAAGTGTTCAGAAAGCATTTCATCAATAAATTGATGATGCAGGGTATCTGTTTACCAGGGAATGGGATTCCACAGGCCAAGATAAAGTGAATTGGGAAACTGTTTTACTTGGTGTGCGTTAATTAATATTTTTGAATTAATGAGTAAACAAATACCAATAAATATTATCTCATTTAATTCTTAAACATCATTCTGAAGAAAGTACTACTACATCATCCCAAGTTCAAAGATGAGAAAACTGGGCTTGGAGATGTTATTAACTAACCCATCGAAGTTTGCATATCTTGTATATGCAAGTGCCACAACTCATACCTAAGCAATGTGACTTCAAAGTGGGTCCCCTAATGTCTGTGCTGTGCTGTTTCAGAACTGAGCTGTGGGATAACAAGTACACTTTGGACTTTTTCTGAACATTCTGTTTCTACAAATGCAACCTAAGATCACGTGAGCACTGTTGGCGACACCATCATGCGGTAACACAAACGGAGCATACAGTAAACCAGTCATCCCTAAATCTTTTCTTTCCCACATGCCGCCAATTTTTTTTTTTTCAATTTTCAATTTTATTTTTTTCAATTTTTATTTTTTAAGCTGTAAACATAGGATTTTACATTTGTCCCTCTTAGAATTCATTTTATTAGATCTAAGACCTCGTTCCAGACCATTCTGAAAATTATTCTGTAATCACATGCATAGATATCTTTCCCAGGCACATTTTAAAATAAAATTTAACTAAATCTAGCAGAGTGTGGGATGCAGATTGTACAAATTTAAGAATGTGACATCGTTTAAAGAGGTATTACAAAAGACGATCACACCATAACTAGTGATATCAAAAGGAAGGAATTATCAACTGAGTGAGGCTCTTTCCTAACCAATCCGACAGCTACACATCTATCTTCTGAGCCACATATTGTATGGAGAAGGAAGACTCCATTCTAGAGGATAAATGTCCAAGAAAGAGCCACAGGTTGTATGTGGGTCTGTATCCGAGGATTACAAATGGAAAATAAGTAATGATGGGGAAATGGCTATTTCCTTAAAACCAAAAATGGCAAAAGGTCTCTCTGTGCCAATGGCTTGTGGTAACAATAAAATTAAAGGAGGAAGCATACATGGAGAGTCACGTGCTATATAAAAGTAAAACATTTTATTATTTTAAGGAGTACTCGTTCTAATTATCAAAAAGATTTAACTGAATATGACATAGAGGAGCTTCCATAATGTCTTAACTTGTTAAGTTATTAGAATGAGTCTATTTTTCACAAAAAATCAATCATTTCTTCCAGTGTTAAACTACATAATTTTTATGAGCAGTGGCAAATTAAACAGGATTCTATTTTTAGGTTATAAAATCCACTAGAATCTTCTAATTCTAATAAAAAGCCCTTATTAATCCACTTATGGCTTTTTCGCCCTTATGGCATCACTAAATAAATAAATGAATAAACGTAAATAAATAAATGATCCTAATTTTATATATCGTTTGCTTAATTCTTTTGACAAATATTTATTCTTCAATACCTACTATAAGTCCACCCATCCATGTTTAGGATACTTGAGTAATGTAGAAAACAATTGGATGCTTTGTAATGGATTATTTGCCACTGTCCACAAGCCAGTTACGAAATATATTTCTGAATCCTCCGCTAGCTAATTAGAGCGTTCCATTGAACCCAAAAAGGGCACTAAGCCCGCTATTCACAACACAATTAAGGTATGCACTGTTGCTATATAATTCAAGCAAAAAGTCTTGAAATATATTTGTCCAACCAGAAAACACGAGAAAATTATTTTGACTCTCTTCCCCCAGCGATATGCAAATTTGAAAGAGAAATGTAGTTACCTTTCCCGTCATATTGATTGCTTGGCTTTCACTGACTCAAACAGCGCAGATCAATGTGGGATTTTACACTTTGCTAGAAACAGCTTCAGCAAAACATGTTATTATTAGCTTCATTTGCAATTATAATGTCAAAGCCGTACTTTGCCAGAGCAGGAGGAGAGGCCAAGGAAAATAGAAACCATAAATGAAAGACAGCTTGGTCATGGATTCAAGTGCCAGCAATTTATTGAGTTCAATGGATTCAGGCTGCCTCTTCCCGTTTTTGTAAATAATTCCATTCTCCTCACACACCCTTTATGAATGAACTAAATGATTGTTTTAAAGGAATTTTAAATTTGGGAAATTCCTTTCTTTAACAACGAATATACAAGTCCCGGAATATTCATCACTGTTTAAAAAAATTGTTTAGATTTTTCTCATTTGTATTCTAACCACCTCTATAAATATGTCTTCACTGTTGTTACCCCCATTATAATACTGAGAAATATCTTTGGTCAGTTGGTAATGAATGAATTTAGTCAAACTATATGACACCTCTTTAAAACACTTTGGACTGAAGGACAGAGGAAATTTATCCTATAGTGGTGTTCTTTCCTCCAGGTTAATTCGGGATTTGGGGTATGTAGGACAACTTCTAGAAGTTATTATTTATGAAACATAGAAATACAGGTAAATTCTCAAAATTTTTATTTTGATTTTGTTTTGCCCTGCAAGTACAAAAGATACAGATAACACAAAGTATGTGTATTTTTTTTAACAGTTTTATTTATTTTTTTGTGAGGAAGATCAGCTAACATCCATGCTAACCCTCCTCTTTTTGCTGAGGAAGACCGGCTCTGAGCTAACATCTATTGCCAATCACCTCCTTTTTTTTCCCCAAAGCCCCAGTAGATAGTTGTATGTCATAGCTGCACATTCTTCTAGTTGCCGTATGTGGGACGCGGCCTCAGCATGGCCAGAGAAGCGGTGCGTCATGCGCGCCCAGGATCCGAACCTGGGCCGCCAGTAGCGGAACGCACACACTTAACCACTAAGCCACGGGGCTGGCCCAAAGTATGTGTATTTTATCTCAGTAAAGTAATAAGGGACATTCCTCAAAGAATAATTTACTTTAGATTTTTTTTCCTTCTAATGAATATTGGGTAAATAATCACTCATTACCATACAGCTCTGTTGTGAGAGAGATAATGACTGCCATGTGCTTCGCATCAAAAAGTGTGGCAGTGACAGTTTTAGTAACAGTGATGATGGCAGTAATAGCTTTTTTGTTGTTGTGGTTGTGTTGTTATTGCTACATTTTTTGAACATGTATCAAAGATTTTATTTAACTTATTGATTAATGAAGAAATCCATAAGAGATTACAACTGGTTCCTGTTCCTACTTTTTTAATGGGGTATCTGCCTCAGTTTCTCACTACCTTTCTATTTTCCCAACTGGATTTGGAGCCTTTGTTGATGCTCAGCCTATTTGCCAATCTTTCTAACCTCTGACAGTACCTTCTTTTTGGGAAAAACTCTATTCCCCATTATCCATATGGTTTTCCCTAAATCGTCAAGTCCTTGCCTTAATGTTGAGTGGCGCCTCCCTGAGAAATCTGGCTACTGTATCTCACCCATAAGATACAGACTTTTTATATTTCAGCCACTGTTAATAGACCAAGGTGCTATTAATTTCAGCTGCTGTGAATAGACCCAGGTTCTATTCTTCAGTGGCCCCTCAATGGCTCGCTTACATGCCTATCGAGCCCCTCCCCCTTTGTTAATATGGGTCCAGGGACAATGTAAAGGAGAAAGACATCATCAAACTTACAAAATCTAATGATATTTGATTGACTTCATTCCTCTAATACTTTAAATGTCCTGTAGTATCTGGCCATTGCTTATATCCTGAGCCTTATTTCACACCAGTTTTCTATTTTCTTGCTTGCTCCGTACCCTTGATTGAGCCAAGATAAGTTTCTCAAAGTTATTCAAAAGTGCCAACAAATTTCCTACCTCAGGGCCTTTGCACAGAATGCTCTTTCCCTGACTCTTCGCCTAGTAAAATTATACTTTGGATCTCAGCTTAAACATGTTCTCTTCAAAGAAGCCTTCTCTGGCCCCTAAATAAAATTCCCTAACACACCTGGTTGGGTTTTGTTTCATAGTGTTTATCAGGGTTTTTTACTATGCATTTATCTGTGTGACAAGGTGTTTACTGACTTTAAAGTTTGTCACACTGAACTGGACTTGCTTAACAGTAAGGAAACACATCAGCTCACGTGAGAACAAGTCCAGAGGTAAGTCAGACTTCCAGGTTGTTTGACCAGTAAACAGTCAGACTGGAAAATGGCTGCCATTACTTCATGTTCCCTTGCTCATACTGTACAGGAGGAAGAGAGCTGGTTTGCAGACACTTAAGAACAAGTAAAACCTTCCCTAAAAGACCAGAAAACCTAATCTCACGTTTTATTGGACAACATTGGATCACATACTTATTCTTGAGCTGATCATTGGCAAGAAAGATGGGATTTATTTTAGTCCAATCTGACGCATCCTTGGAATTGAGGTTGGGATCAGATTTTCCCGGGGCATAGACTCTGTGGGAGAGAAATGCATACATAAACTAAATTAGTGTTTTGTTATGAAAAAGGAAAAGGAAATAAATACTGGGTAAACAACTAGCAATATTCACCCCATTACTGTATACACAGAACTTGTTTATCTTGTTTAAACTGTATAACATTGTCAGCATGCTCGTTTTTAATGTTTTAAAATGTCATGATCCGATTGTTTACTATTCCAGTTAAACCAACAAATGTCATTTCTACTACCTCGCAGGATGAGAATTTAGACGTATTTAAATGAATTTTTATATGTAGCCAGAGGCATATTTCCCATCAAAATTGACTATTAAACTTGTTTCTAAAATCTGCGTCCCTCACATGAAGGTTGAACGTAAATAATGCCTGATGTTATCTATCAGGAAAGCTGTTTCAATCCATCACTCTGAAAAATTCCAGTTTACTAAGAAATTAGGAGAATTAAAGGTAAATTCTAGAAGAGAGAATTGGAAAATATATGTCAAATCATGTAATAGTACAATTAAAGCATCATTAATTCTGCATAGGATATACATAGCCGTATTGTGTCTAAGATATTAACTATAAAACCATAAGAACACAAGAATTTAAGTTCAAGCAGCTCAATAGAAAAGAAGTGCATATCTGTGCATTGCCTGGGTATCCCAAGGTCGCAGAAGCATAAGAGTCAAGACTGCATCTAAGGATCCATTCACTACAATCAACGGGGTAGCGCATAGAGATCTGCAGGAGCCTGGATTGTAATGAAACATTAGTGGCTCAGATTCTGCCCTAGTTCAGCCCAGCTCCAGAAGCCTGAGCTGTCTTTGCAGCTGACATTGTAGTGAGAAGTAGAAGCTATCCTAGAGTGACAATTTAAACTAAAATAAAATATCTTGTGGGTTCCTCTCTAAAACAAAGAAATCTCTTAAAACCACCAATGTAGAACACATTTGTGCTTGAAAGAATTAGTAGAGGTGAGTCAAATTTCCTATGATACATGCAATTGACATCAGCAACTTCAAAGAAATACAACTAACCACCTTTGTAAGCCGAAGACCTGCATACACACGCATGCATGAATACACACACATACACAAAAGTGCACGTGCACACACATACACACACACACACACTTGAATGTAGATCCATTGTAGGGAAAATTGAAAATCCTTTGTACTCAGCATATCAGCTCTAATTTCCATAAATAAACAGCATCGTCATCCAATGTAATCCAGAATAATCTGAGTCACTACCATTCTATTGTGTGTCTACTATATACCAGGCACTTCCATTATCCAAGGGCTGCCATGCTAAAATTGTGCAGTTTGGCACTGCACCACGGTGCTGGCCACAGAGGCAAGGGAATCTGTATACCCTGGCAGGGGCTATGCCTTCTAAAGTAGGATGCATCCACCCCAAATTGGCACCTTTTTCTAATTCATCCACCAAAGATTCAAATTATTCAAATTTGCACAAAGCTGCTGCACGTGCTAATAGCTGCACTGGCGTTATCTTATTTGTTCCTGGCAACACATTCTACGATGTAGATGGTAATGAACTTCTTGTAATCTAAAGTATTCACAAGTAGATCGTTCTTAAAACAGTCAAATAAAATAATATGAGCACATCCTATCCTTCCTAACTGTGAGATCTCTAGTAGCCTCCCCAATATGTATTTGGATTCAAATATTCAGTGGGTGCCATATTCTCTCAGTTAGAATTTTGTGCATTACTTCTGGCTGTTTCTCCACCAATCCTCTGGCTACTGTCTTCTCATGGTATCCTTTTACTCCACAGAAAATCATAGCTCTTTCACCTGAGTTCCCTTGGGAGCAAAACACACCCAACAGTAACAGTATCCAAGTTCTCTGAATAAGGAAAAGAAATTACAGAACACAACAGCAATAATTCAAAATCGAATGTCACATATCAGCTACTACGTGTCTGCCATAAGTACTGCTCATCACTGCCATAAGGGGGCTCATCATGGGCTATGAGGCTCCAGAGCCATAGCCTGACACCATCATTTCAGGACTCCATCTCTTCCAACTAAATCCAATTCCCTTTCTGATCTTCCCCAAAACAACTCTACTGGGGACTAGTAGATTGGTCACTAATTCTTAATTTTTATTATACAGAATAATTAAATTCTTGCTTTTCCCAAGTTCTTTCAGTAAGACTAGATGAGCCTACTCTTTCATGATAACTTTCCCCTGGGTTAGGTTCCCCTGCTCTCCTGAAATGTAGATGTGGCTTCAATTGCTATTATTTTAGGTAGCAACCTTTTCTTCTCTGATGCATACTTTGTACAAATGAGAACACTGAGACTCAGAGAGCTTGTGTAACTTATCTGACATCTCTTAGACTCCAAAGTCTACCGTCTTTTCATTAATCACCGATTTGAAACTCACTTAGCAGATAAAAGAGACCCTAAAGATGAAAAGACCCTTATGCTAATATTCAGGGGGAAATTATTACATGGACTCCATACATTCATCGCAATATTATTGAGCACCAGCCATGCTCAACTACGCAAGAGAGGCAGATCCCTACAATTACAAGTTTATCTTCTACTAGAAGATACAGACATTGAATAAACAAACGCACAAGTAAATATATATTGCAATTAGTGCTAAGTGCAATGAAGAGAAAGAATAAAATGCTATAAGCCAATAACAGAGAAGACCTATTTTAGATTGCAATCAACTAATCTTTTCTATGTTCTTTGAAACGTGATCTAAAATTCTTTTCTAGGTATTTTAACACCTTAGATATTTTTTAAAAAATCATAGGAACTGCGTGAGTCCAATAGACATATTTAACTACTACTCTAGTCTCCTAATTTTGTTCCTCTCATTCTAAACCTATCTCAAAACAAAATATAGACCTACAAAAACAAGCAGTCGCTCTGAATGAATCATGTACTTTCTCTTGTCTCCTCTCATCAAGCTGGGTACCACAAGAATAAATCACCTAACAGGGCATCACACAGGGAACACACTTCATGCACACTCACTGTACTCCTGGATGCAGTTGTCTTAAGACCCTAGTGCATTTCCCTGGTTAACTCTTCTCTCACCACTGAACCCTTCACCACTGAACACTTGGCAGAGACCTTCTCCTTCATAGAGAAAATTGGAACCATCAGGTGGGAATTCTTCAACTTTCCACCTCTAAACCTCATTGCACTTGCACCTAATTCTTCCTGCCTTTTAACTGTTAACTAAACAGACATCTTCCAATCTGAAGCCAAGCACTCTTGTCTGTGCTCTGGATGTCATCCTCTTCAGTCTTTTCACAAAACGCATGCTACAATCCTCCCTGCTCTCTCCTCATATCTTCCTCTCTTTGTTCCTACCTGATCTTTCTTATTGTCTTTTTGATGTAAAATAAATAAATACAACAAAAACCCACCTTCAATCTACATACATCTCCTAATAGTGGCCTTATTTCACCCTATACTTTTTCAGCCTAGCTTCTCATAAGGAAAGTTATTAATTCCACTTTCTGACACATAGTTCACTCCAACCCCAATCAAATAAATTTCCACTCCTCTACTATAGAGCTTTCATGGACTGAAAGTTTGTGTTGTCTCAAAATTCACATGTGGAAGCCCTAAACCCCAGTGTTGCTGTATTTGAAGATAGTGTCTCTAAGGAAGTAATAAGTTAAATAAAGTCATAAGGGTGGGACCCCTCAGGATTAGGGTTCCTGTAACAAGAGACACCAGAGAGCTCATTCCCTCTCTCTCTTCACACACACAGAGGAAAGGCCATGTGAGGACATAGTGAGAAGGGGGCTGTCTACCAGCCAGGAAGAGAGAAGTCTCATAGAAACCAAATTTGTTGACACCTTGATCTGGAACTTCCAGCCTCCAGAGCTATGAGAAAACACATTTCTGTTGTTGAAGCCACCCACGCTGTGGTATTTTGTTATGGCAGCCCTAGCAGACTAATCCACGGTTTTTGGAAAAGTCACTAAAACCACCATATTGTAAATCCAATGAACATATTTCAGTTCCCATCACAAGTAAACCATTTCATTCATATTAATTGAACAAATACTTCTGAATACCTGCCACTGCACTAGGCACGAGGAATACAGAAGTGAATAGAAGGGGCAGGCCCCTATACTCGTGGAGCTTATATGCTATTAAGTGGGAGACTGACAAAAACATTAAACAAATGAACAAAAATAATATCAGATAGTGATAAATACATACTATGATGACAACAATTGTGCTAGTCGATGACTCTCTTCCTTTGAAATTCTCTTTTTCTTTATTTACCTGGCTTTTCTTCTGCATCTCGGGCCATTCTTTCTCAGGCTTACGTGCTGGCTTGTGTTCTTCTAACCATAATTTAGATATTGACAATCCTCTAGTCTTGATCTTGGGCATTATTCATCTTCAAACATCACATCATATTAGTTTACTATATTGCAAATAACTCCAAATTTTATATCTTCATCTGAGACCCTTCCTTGGGGATGTATATATCGACATCTTCTCTTGAATGTCTTAAATACATTCCAATCTGGTTTTTTCTCAAAAAGCCTGAAGACGTCCTAGAAAAATGTCTCAGCCACCATTATCAATTAATCATGGATTCAAATCCAAAACCTTTCAATACATCTCTTCCCTTCAAACCTTGATTGTCTCTTGACTACAGTACTGAGCATCTTCCCAAACCGTCTCCCTCTCACCGCTCATTACTCCATTCAATTGTGTTCCAGGGCTATCTTTTTTAAATGAAAATATGATTATTGTGTTATTCTATAAAAGAGATCCCTACTGGTTTTAAAATAAGGAGTAAAACTTTTGGACTATTCTAATAGGTGCAAAAAAAAATCTCTAGAGTCTTCTAGAATGTTCTTACATTCTAATCTTCTTACTCTTCAAACTCCACACAGGTCTTTCATTTTCTCTGATGCGCCATTCTATTTGCCACCTCCAAGCATTTGAGTGGGCTTTTCCTTCTGCCTGAGAAAGGATTTTCCCAAGTGTCTTATATAATAAGATATCTACTCACCCTTAACACTTCAACTCAAATTTACTTCTTTAAGAAAGCGTTCCCTGCTCCACCTCCTGACATTATAGACACAACCCTCTGTGCTCATTAAACTTAGATCTTAAAAGGAGAAACAGGGGGCTGGCCCAGTGGCTCAAGTGGTTAAGTGCGCACGCTCCCTTGTGGCGGCCTGGGGTTTGCCGGTTGGGATCCCGGGCACACACCAACGCACTGCTTGGCAAACCATGCTGTGGCGGCATCCCATATAAAGTGGAGGAAGATGGGCACAGATGTTAGCCCAGGGCCGGTCTTCCTCAGCAAAAAAAGAAAAGAGGAGGATTGGCAGATGTTAGCACCGGGCTGATCTCCTCGCACACACAAAAAAAAGGAGAAACAGGCAATAATCAAATTAAGCACATAAAATATTAGTGATCCAGCGATTTCACTCTGGAACATATAACCAACAGAAATATACATATAAAATTATCAAAGATATATACAGTGGTGTTTATAGCACTATAATTAGCCCAACAGTAGAAAAATCCCAAATGCTCATCTACAGTAGAGTCAATAAATTATGGTGAATTCATATAAAGGAATACCATACAGCAATGAGAATGAAAAGCCTACAACTGCCTACACCAACAGTAATGAATCTCACAAAAGTAATATTTAATAAAACACGCCCATAATAAGAAAGTATGTACTTTCTGTCTTATTCCAGATACAGAGAGTTCAAAAGTAGACAAAAACAAATCCGTCCTATTAGAAATCAGGACAGTGGTTACCATTGGATGGGGTGGTGGTGATAAGAAGAGAATAATGAAGAGTTTCATGGGTTGTAGTCATATTCTGTTAGTTGTTTTGGGCGTAGGTTCTGTGGGTTCATTCACTTTGAGACATGCATTCAGCTGAGCATGTATGGTCTGTGACTTTACTGTATATATGCTCTATTTCAAAAAAATTGTTTAAAAATATATAGTATGTCAAATGTGAATTACATGGAAAAAATGAAGCAAAAAATGAGAATAGACATGCCATAGGAGGTACACGGCTTGGCAGTATCGGTGGCTATTTTAAATAGGGTAATCAGAAAACATCTCACTGAGAAAATATCTCACCCATATTCAGCAGGAATATGAAGGTGAAGGAAAAAGTCATGTGAACATCTGGGAAAGAGTGTTCCAGAAAGAGGAAACCACAGTGCAAAGTTCATTGAGATGGTTGTCAACCTAGCATTTTCAGTGAACAATGAGGAGATCAGGATAGCTAAATGGAATGATCGAGGGAAGAAGAGTATCGAATTAGGACGTGAAAGTAATGGGGAAGTGAGGCCAAAGATTTCAAGGCCTTTTAGGTCATTTTAAGGGCTTTATATCTGTGAGCCAAGGAACCGGGCGTCCCCATAATCACCTTTTTGTAAAGCCCCCTTCCACACTGAACATCGACTGGCCTCATGTAAGCAATAGTGTGGCATTCATTACTTAACCATAAAAAGTCTTGCTTCTGGCTGTGGCTCTTGGAATACTCACTCCTGGGGAAGCTAACCACGATAAAAAGTCTACTTTGCAAGTTCCATATTCTAAGGAAGTCCAAACTAGCCAATGGGGAAGCTGCATGTTGAGAGAGATCCTAGACAGCCCCTAGCTGCTCCAGCTATTCACAGCTAATGCACATGTGAGTGAAGAAGTCACTTTGGATGTCCAACTTCATCAAAGCCTTATATGAGTCTAGCCCCAGCTGCATTTGACTGCAATTGCATGAAAGACCTCTAGAACCACCCATCTGAACCCAGCCAATCCCAAACATAAGAGATAAGCTATTGTTATTTTAAATCATTAAGTCTTGGGGTGGTTTCTTAGTCTGCAATAAGTAATCAAAATAGGATTTTTATCTAAGTGAGATAGAGAGCCATTGGAAGATTCTGAGAAGAATGACACATCTTCAAAGGATCACTCATTTATGCTATGTTGTTCAGAGACTATAGCAGTTGTTGGAGGTTAACAGCTTAGAAAGCTACTGCTCTCTTTGCACTTCTTATAACATTAATCACAGTTTTAATTAAGTAATTTACTCTGTAACCTTTTAATATATTTCTTCCTGCTACTCTATAGCTTTATGAAACCAGGGGGCATTTAGATCCTGTTCACTCATGAGTCTTCAGTGTCTGTGCAATAAGAAATTGTTGAAGGAAAGTAAAATTGTATGAATGAATGAATGAATCAATGAATGCATACTATAGATGCTTAACTAAATACAGACTTAGTTCTTGGATATTATCTATGTTTTTGGCGCCTCCTTTTCATTTCTTCTTCTAATTTCCATTTCTGTTTCTTTAAACTCAATGCCTGGTTTTAAAAATAATTTTCAATATGCATGAATAATGCATGAAAATGAGAATTCAGTCATCATTGACTAAAGAATTTGAATATAGAATAATGTTAATGTTTTTAAATCCAAATGCAGATATGATAGGAAATGAGACAAAACTATGACTGCACTGAAATATGTATTTCTTTCTCATGAACACATTTAAAGCCTACAGAATAGTAATACATTTTCTTTACTACTTTGTAGAGTGAAACTGATCATGCATGAAATATTCTGCGAAAATCAAAGGGATCATCTCTTTGGAAAATTGCAGCAGAATAAAAATGGTCTTATTCTTATATTGCAGATAAAGAGATCACTAGTAAGAGGACATAGAAAATAGTATTCAAAAATGAAGAAAATTAAACATTTGTATATCCAACTCTATCAGTTTCAATAATTATCCATTTAATTATTATTTATTTACTTTTGTCTTATTTTAAATTATTTGTAAATGATTTATTTTAATATGCATGGTTTTGTGCTTCAACGTCTCCACAGCATTACCATAAGACATTGTTTTACCCAGGCTTCAAGAAGCGATCCCAGCACTGTATTAGGACCAGCTCCAGGTATCAATGACAGGTATTAGATCATATCATGAGATGTGGGAATATGGCTTTATAGTAAAAACTTTCTTTTATCCACTTTTATATTCTGTCCTCCCTGTTTTCTGCAGCTCTAAAATCAGTTCCAAGACATGTTCTCCTGTTTTCTGCCAGAAAATATTAGCAAGATCCTACATGTTTTTAGTTCATATTCTCTTTCCTCTCACAGAAGGTACTGTACTTCCCTAATTGGGACATGTGACATTTTACATAACATCACACTGGTCCGTTATACTGATGACATCATGTTATTCAGAATTGTAAGCAGAAACTGTCAGTATTCTCTACATGATGGTAAGCCATATGTGAAGCATAGAATAGGAAATAAACCCAAAAAACATTCAGGCACCTGCCACATTGGTGAAGTATTTAGCAGTCCTGTGCTTTGGAGACATGACAGAACGTTCTCTCTCTTCCAATTATCCGTTGCCACATAATAAACCAATCTAACACTTTGTGATCCACAAAAAGAACAATCATTTATTCTCTTATGATTTTGCAATTCAAGCAGGAAATGGCAGGAACTCACCTCTTCTCCATGTGGCATCAACTGGGGCTACAGGCTCACTCACAAGGCTAGCAAGTTGAGGCTGGCTGTTGACTCTGAACTCTGCTGGAATTGTTGGCTACGGACCTCAGTTCCTTTTCACATGGACCTGTCCTCAGGACTTCTTGGGATTTCCCACAACATGGCAACTAGATTCCAAGAGCGAGTGTCTCAAGAGTCCTGGGCAGATGCCACAAGGCTATTTATCACTCGGTTTCAAAAACCCCAGGGTTAGTTTTGCTGCATTATATTGATGAAGTAAGTAACTAAGGCCAACCTAGATTCAGGGGAAAGGGAATTGGATTCAACCTGTCAATGGAAGGAGTAGCAAAAAATTTGCAGCTATTTTTCAGCTACCACATCAACCACAGAAAATGAGAAATTATTGCACTATGAAAATCCTACAACTAAAGAACAATAGAGCAATTAGTAGACACGTTCAAATTTTGGAAATATGTAGATCATTCTACACTTGGAAATACTGCTCCATTCCATTTATTGGATTACCCAAAGATATGTAAGTTTTGAGTGAGCCCAGAGCAGAAAAGTTCTCTCTGACAGAGTCAGGGTAAGAACAGGCGTCTCTGTCCCTTGATCCATATGACCCAGAAGATCTCTGGGTTCTAGAGTTAGCTGTGATGGATAGAACTCGTGTGCAGTTTCTGACAAGCTCTGTAGGAGATTTGTAGTGTAGACCTCCAAGATCCTGGAGCAAGGATCTCTGCAGCAGAGATCTACTCAGCATTGGCAAAGCAGCTCCTGGTATGCTGCTTGGCCCTAACAAAGACTGGTGCCCTGACCATGGGACATTAAATGACTAGGCAACTACCCTTCATAAGCTGGTTATTGTCAGATGAACCAAATTATATGATGGAAATGATATATTCAAGACAGAGCACTAGCAATTTCTAAGGGCACAAGATTTTCTTATTACCTCTGTTGTATCAACACCCCTCCCTAAGCTTACACCTATATCCTAAGAGAGTTCTTTATAATCAGCTGTTGTCGGGGGGACAGGGGAACAACTGCCTGGTTCATGAATGGATCACAATAGTTGCAGTGAGTAAAATATGGACTGTTTTTACACTACAGTTTCTCTCAGGGAGACAATGGTGAGGGGAAACCTTCCAAGTTGGCACACTTTTTAATAGGACACCTGCAGGGTTGCCTCAGGTAATAAGATATATTTGGCAATGGTAACTGGCTTTGCTGGTTGGTGAGAGCAACCAGAGAAAGAGGGTTCTAGATGACTCATCAAAAGGAGTTCAGCCAGCCTCTGTCCTCATACACCCCAGTGCTTACACGTTGGACCCCAGGGTGAAATAGCCATGATGGCATAATGCTGAGTCATCCAACATGGGCTCCCTCTTGCTAAGGTGGTACTAGGCATTACTGCTGTTGAAAGTCAAACTAGCCAAATGCAGAAACCAAAGTCAAGTCCTTGGCATGGTATAATCCATCAAGGAGACCAACTAGCTTCTTGGTGGCAAGTTGGAAACATCAAACCACTTCTGCCCTGGAGGAGGTAGGAAATCGTCCTAACTCAACCCGATATCTATTCTGCGCATAGAACTGCCTTTCTTTTCCATAGCATCTTGGGCAGAATCACTATTAAAGGGCTTGTAGAGTGTCTGATTTATCATGATAAAATACTCAAAAACATCTCCTTGTATAAAGGGTTCTGCTTTAAAGCGAAAGAGGGGTGACAATGGTAAATAATCAAGGCACGTACTGGCCCTACCATATCATACATTATGTGACCCTCTAAGGTGAGAGCTAGGACACCAGCTTGAGGATGACACCTTTGAGTTTGGGACATTTCTTTCAAGGTGAAGTATATTATTTGAACCAAGAGCTATCATATAAGACTGTGTTCTTAAGTGCTAGGAAACATGAGTCCAGGACCAAAGTGGTGCAATTCGGATTAGTCCTTCTCATCATCATTCCCAATTACCCACATAGGGAATTAGTGATTTCCATTCCTGCAACTTTAGGCTCTTCTGGACTGAAGGTCCTAGTTTCTAGAGTGGGGAGTGGGGGAAGGTTTTCTTCTATCAGCATCCCTAATAAGAGTTCTCAGTCCTGAGAGACAGACACTCAATAAATATTTGGTGGTAGATAAAAAGTGTGTGTGTGTGAGAGAGAGAGACAGAGATTTTGTCTGTGCTTTGTCTAAGTCTTCCATGTCCTTCTATTCTTTTCACTCTTAAGTCTTCCCACCTTGGCCCTCTGAACCCACAGGCTAGAAGCAGCAGGCAGTGGGAGGTCTTTTGGAATGTGTTTTATTTGTCTACTTATAGGTAAGTTGAAGAATGCAATATTCTCTTTCTCTTTGTAATGTTGGAGGTATGGGTTATGCATCATTTTATTTACTGTCTTTGTTGATTTTGTTTGTTTATTGCTTTGTTTTGTTTATTCCAGAGAGTATGATACAGTATTAAAATCCTGTAGACCTAGAGATTCTCTTCAAGCATGTATTTATAAATTTCTCCCAACTAACTGTGTGGAATATATTACACAAGAGGGAAAAGCAACTTTACTCTTATACTATCATTTCATCCAAAATGTTTAAGAATGTACATTTCTCTTACAATTGTAATTCAAAACAGATATTTTGTAGATATTTAGCAATAACAATGTCTATTAAACATTTTTTTGTTTCTCTAGCCATAAAATTTTATATTTTTCTAGGTCTATAAAAGTATACATTTTAACAATAAGATTTAATTTGATTGATGTTTTACTAATATTTCTGTAACTATCACATTAGGTGATATAAAATGTAACCTAACATAACCTATTTTTTACTTCATTGATTATGAGAATCACATCTTATCTTAAAGTTCCTAACTACAATTCAATAAAAAGTAGCTTGTCAGGAGACTCAAATGGCTTCCTATTGCCTATTAAGAATTGAAACATAAAATTATAAAAAAAAAAAAAAAAAGGGCCAGCCCCATGGCTTAGTGGTTAAGTGAGCACGCTCTGTTGCTGGCGTCCCGGGTTCGGATCCTGGGCGCGCACCGACGCACTGCTTCTCCGGCCATGCTGAGGCCGCGTCCCACATACAGCAACTAGAAGGACGTGCAGCTATGACATACAACTATCTACTGGGGCTTTGGGGGAAAAATAAATAAATAAATAAAATTATAAAAAAAAAATTGAAACAAGTTAAAAGAAAGTCTGAGTTTGCTTTCACATAACGTTATTGTGCAAACATTTGCTTTCACATAATACAAACAAGGAATTCATACAAATATGACTCAACAAGCAATTAATTATATATTCCATTGTTATACTTCTTGTATTGTTATTTAGAGTTGATGAGTTACATTGAAATCCCAGCTCTGACATTTAATAATTATATGATCTTGATGAGTTACTTTTCTCTGAAATTCAATTTCCTCATTTGTAAAAATGACAATATTAATCCTACCAGCTGTTTTAAGGAGTAAATTTAGTAATATGAATGAAAGCATTTAACATGCTGCCTGGTGGTAGGCTCTCAGTAAATATTTAGTTATTTATTTCCTACTTAATTGCCTTCCTATCACTCTTCTTTTTCCAACTTTCTTCCTTATTTGTGTTATTTAAATTTTGCATTAGCTATGGCTATATATATATCTATCATATATTACATATATGATGTAAAGAATGAACATTGTATATCATATATATCATATATACATGTATATATAATACATATATAAATATAGATAGATAGATATACATATATATGTATATGTATACATATAATGAGGTCAAATATATATAATCAGTCTAATATACTTTTGGTGATGTTGTTCTTACTTATTTCTCTATTTATTTCTCTATATTCCCTACACTTCTATGATCTCTGTGATCCTGTAGGGGACATTAGTTTCAAATGTCTGAACCCCCATTAATGCCACTCCATATGCCTAGAGTATTTTCTCCAAGTTCCCCACGCCTTCCTTACATCCTTCAAGATTCTTAAGTGTTATATCTTTTATGAAAAATTTTTGCCATATGCATACCTTACCTCTATCCCCAGGGAGGACTAACTACGTGTGTTCCTCTGCACCATCATTTTTCTTGTCAAAATATCTCCTTTAACTATGGCATACGTGTTGTCAATCTATTAAACTGTAGAATCCTTGAGGCTAGGGATCATGCATTACCTATTAATCATGACTTTATTTTATGGTCCATCACATAACAGATACTCAATGAATATTTGTTGAATGTGTTAAATTAAAAGACCTTTGTGGTCATTAATTCCAAACATCTGTATAATGAAGAAGTCCTTTCTACAATATTCCATACAGATGCTCATTCATCTGGTGCTTGAAGACTTATACATCTCATTTCTTTCCATTCGATTTCAATAGGTTAGATGACTTCAAAAAAGTAATATTTATTAAGGACCAGTCCACTGGCATGCATTTGGGTTATAAATTGCACAGGCAATCAGTTTATCAATTCCTAATTAAATAGAAGCTTCTGATTAAAAACATTTAGAGATTTTAGTTCAATATAAGTTAACCAACATGGTCATGCAATAGTCGGTAAAATTAAGTACATTATCGTTTTAAGTTTAAGGAAATATTATTCCCACTATTCTCTACATAGGTAGTTCACAACTGGGGTATCGTGTCCAAGTCTAAATATCTTGTAAAAGAAATACTGATAAAATAGAGTTCCAGGAAGAGGACTGTTAGAAATGAGAGAAGAGGAGAAACCACATATGGTAGAACTATGATACATACACATTTAACTTACGTGTTAATTCACCTTCCCCAAAGACTTGACTTCACTCGTTCATTGAATCCTTACGAGAAGAAACAAACATAGATGTATTAAGCTTAGAGAAGCTTGATATTAAAACAGAAATGTGTAAACCTACAGACAATTAGGAATACTTTAGAATTTTTCATTCACTCCCCATTCACCACTATGGATTTGTTAGTTACATATGAGATAAAATGGCTTGAATTCCCAGGCAGCAACACATAGATTTTGTCTTCCTCATGGCTCTCTAGTGTAATATTGCTTCCACAAAACAGTGTACACCTGCTATATGGATGATTTAAGGGATTTCAAATGTAATTTTATTTTAACTATTTCCACAATTCTTGCTAACTTTAGAATTGAAACTACCAGGTAAGATATAATATGAGAATTTTTTAAGAAGACTGGAAGAGTTAAAACTGGAGAAGAGATGAATTAGAAGGAAAATGATAAATGTATTCAAATACTTAAGGGATGTAGATCATGCTCTGGAGAGCTAGAAATAAGAATTTGAACAAATGTGTGAAAGTTCTAAGGAGACACATTTCAACTTTGCAGAAAGAAGAGGAGTCAACAGGGCAAGATTTAACTTTGTTTTAGTGGTGGAACTGAGCTGGATATAATTATATACTATTAATATACAACATATATGCTTTTTCCTCTAGATCCATTTCCCACCCTTATCTTTCTCAATGTCTCTGGAGACTGCTCTGCACGGCCTACATCACAGGATTCTTTGCTCACTGGAATCTTGGGTTCTGCCAATTATGGTAGGAATAGGAGAACAGAAAGTGAAATGAAAATGAGATCAGAGTATTTATCACCTCTCAACTGAAGATCACAGCCACTGTCAGACAGCCCTCTCTACACAGCCCTGTCTCTTCTTCTCACACAGGTCTGTTTTTTCTTTCGTATCTTGCATCTGTGTAAATAACCATTTGGTTCTGCAAGCCAAAACCTGGGAGTCATCCATGATCTTCCCTCTCCTCACTTCCCCATAACCACCTCCCATCAATTTTGCCTCCTAAATAGCTCTTGAATCTGTACCCATCTTTCCCTCTCTACTGCCAGCACTCTAATAAAACTTACTCTCATTTTTGCCTAAAATCTTGCAATAGTCTTTTAACTGATGCCCCACATAGGTTCTTGTCCTCTCTATTACCTATACTGCAACTGGCATAATTTTTCAAAAGCACAAATTTTATCAAAAGTCCTTCTACTGTACCTTGCATTCCACACCTCTCCGCCTTCACATTCACACACACACACATACATACACACACAAACCATATGCACATTTAGCACCCATGGGTGCTAGCTAATCCTCCCTCTCCTTTTCACTTCAGGTCTTGGGGGTTCCTCTCCTATATACTACAAGCCCAAGGAAATTGTGTTATTCAGCACGATTTTCCTACACCCTCTCCACACCTTATAAATAGTCCCTATTTAAATCTCCTCAAATTATCCCAATTTGTGTATGCCATCTGTTTCCTGCTGTGACATGGGAAGCCTTTGAAAATTTTATGAATGTTAAGACCTTCACTTTAAAAGTTAAAAACACACACACACACACACACACACATAATTACAATTCTTTATTTCTCTACTCATGAACCCAACCAAAATTATGCATTTGTACACATAAAAAGGACTTGGGGAGCATTTAGCAGCATTAAACAGAAAGATGTTTTGTTTAGTCAATTTCAGCAAACAAGGAAATTAATATCAACTCACAGATAATATCAACCAATCTAAGAGCCATACAAAATACAGCTTCCTTCTGAATATCTGGTGGGTGAATCATTGTTCCCATGAAACGTGAAAGATGAAATGTAATTCTCTCCGTTCTTTTGAACTTGGCTGATATTTCTGAACTTTGCCGCCATTAAATGACTTCTGTTATAGTTGGAAAGCTCTTTCGCCGTGGTTTTTCAAAGACCATTTACCACCTTTTGACAAGTGTAAATTTGATTCCATAGATTGTGCTATAATAAAATGTCAACCTCATTTTTGTGCTTGTATTTTTAGAATACATATTCATCATTTGATATTATCTCTTCATATCCATGCAGCAGATACAATACTAATAGCAACACAATGTGTCAGCAGAGGCTTCAGATTAATTTGGAGCAAGAAGAATGCAGGAGAACATTTCCAGACAGCATCAGAATGGAAGGCGTCAGCGCCTTGCCACTCATAGTGATTGCTAAAGGAATGCGCTATTGTCAACACAGCTCCCAGAAGAGGAAAAGGAGCTTTAGTGTCATTATAAGATGCAGTCTCTTCTCAAGTATGGAGAATAAATGCTAAGACAGGGAAGCCAATGGCAAACGGGATGCTCACCCTTATCCAGGGCAGGCCTGCAGTCAAATTGCGAAGTAAGTGAACTTGCCTGTCACCTCCTACCTTGAGTCCAATGGAGATCTAAGAGATTCCCTGCTGATCCCTTTCTAATTCTCCCTCTCGACAAACATTGGTTTTGCAGGTGCTGCACTTTCAAAGCTTATTTCTTTAACACTTAAATTTGTCTTTGGGTATTAGCTGGTAAAAGATTAACAAGTATATATACATTTTGATAAAGATTTTTAGATAAACATCTTTGACACGTGGGAAAAAGTCTTGATTGATAAAATATCATAATTTCAAAGAAACGACATCTGATAGAATATAATCTACTGCAAGCCTTGTGCTTCAGGTTGCACAGTTACACGTTTCTTCTTTTAGAATTCTCTCTATTTCTAGAATCCTCTGGGGCTTTAGGAAGCCTACCCCCACCCCCACGTCTCAGATTAACTAACTCTAAGAATGGTCCACAGACATTTGAAAAGCAATAAGACTTTTTAAATTACTTACAATATATAAACTTTAGAAAGTAAAAGCTACGTTTTAGAAAAGCCAAGAAGAGTAGTTGGCAAGCTGCCTCCATCCTACAGAAGGGTGTTAGGTTCCAGTGCTTGACTCTAGAATCTATCCTGCAGTCCTGCAAAATTTATACCCATTGTGCTGGCAAATTTCTGCTTCCTCCTAGAGAATCCTAAGAAGTCAAGGATCTGAAGTAAGGAATTTTAGAGAGGTTTTCTTAATCATGATTTTGAATAATTTATTCCATACTCAAATATGTTTTAAACCAGACATTGAGCTAAGTGTTATAAGGAGGAGAATCTCCAGCATCTGCCCAACCTGGAGAAATGGACGTGCACTCAGCAAGAGTCTAGAAAGAGTTATTCATTACTATAGAGTAATGTAATTTGTTACATGTATCTCAAGTTTGCACAAAGTGCTATAAGATTTCAAAGGAGGAAATGAAGGAACATTCAAAGGAAACAGATTGATACACAACTACATTTTTTTCTTTGTTAAAAACATTCTAATTATATAAAACACTTCAAAACAAGACACACATGCTGTGTTCTAACAAAATTAGCCATTTTAATTCTTATTGCAACTTTCACAGGTCTAAGTTTTTTTTCTCATATTATCACTTAGTAGGTTTAACTATTAAAAATGATGTACTGCTGTCTGCTATGCAATCACTGGCAAATTCATTTATTTCATATGATTCATAAGAATCCCTAAAATAGCAGAACACTGCTCAGTAAACTGCTAAATACACGCCAACGCTGAAGTGTTAGTAGTAAGATAAATCCTGATTTGAGAGATAAAATGAAAATATTATTTTATTCTGGTTCTTTCAGCCTCATATTATTCTCTCATTTCAATGTAGATAAAGTCTCTTTGGCGTTTTCTAGAAGATAAACATGACTCTGAGAATCATAATGAAGTCTTAGAGTACTTTATTATTTTTCAAGATGCTTTCACAGTGCAACATATTTGTTTTCTGATTAGTTTTAATTCAGTTTCTTTGCAAAGTACTTGAAGACGTTGAGGGTGAGGCCTGTGGGGGCTAGTCAGCCAGCTGCTTCTGCTGTAGTTCGCAGGGGGAATGAGCTGTGCTTCCAAGGATTCAGTCATGTTCAGAATATCTACCTGTCAAAGCCAACAGCGCAAACAGAAAGGCTAATGGGCAGAACACCAGGAGAGCTCAGCTCTTGACTCCGTCCTCCTCCCTACACAGATCCTACCGGGACAAATGCTCAGCCATCTCTGTTTCTCAGTTCTGGCCACTGTATGTGAGAGTGAAGGTACCATCTCTGTGTTCTTCATTAGCTTGTGTTGAGAATCATGTGATAACGGGAAAATGCTGTATAAAAAGTGGACATAAAACAACTTCAAAGAAAGTGTAAAAGATTTTATTATGGCTTTCCAGAAATGTATTTTTTGCTTCATTTAAGATTTAGAAATAGGCAATGTTCAGCATAAATACGAAAAAAAAAATTTTAAGAAAACATGGCATGACTGGAAATATATTTCTAAGACAGTGCTGGAAAATTAGCCTGGTGATTTCCAACGAGAATTTATAGGAGTCTAAGAATTTTTATGGCTGTAAAAAAACAAATGCTTTTATCTAAACAAGATGAACTCCAGAATGGAGAAAATACCCCAGAAGGCCCTACTTCGGGCAAATGAAGACTGGGCTTCATCCCTAGAGAGATCAATCTCTATTCCAAAGGTTGAAGTAAGGACTCAGCTTTAATATGTGTCCAAGAAATCACTCTAAGGAAAAAAATAACTGGAAAATTTCTCTTTCCCCTTTACAAAGGGATAAAAATCATTTTTATTTATCCTTGTATCTTATAAATTGAGAATCTGAATTACCCACCTCCCAGGCCTCCTCTTTCTTCCCCAGGCCTCTTCTTCCTGAGTCCCTGATATTTCTAGTAAAGAATTACTTATCACAAGATTTCATTACTTTGTATGACTTGAGATACCTAAGAGGACATGGATCAATGTTTGGTGAATCATATTAATCACAATTCAACCACTATAAACTGAAAAATTGTGATTCAGTACTTCTTTTCCTCATCGCAGATTTCAGTGACAGAGCAGCCAATCTAAAATGAAACATCTGAAACTAAGCCAAATATCACAGATACAAATTTCAACAAGGAGGAATTACCATTATAGAAGATCGTAAAATCATGTTGCAATGAATTGGGTTTGTATAATTGATGTAGATCCTAATAAAAATGGTCTTCACTTACTAAGACTTTGGATTTGGGCAGCTTTGGTTCAAATCCTGGCATGGTGATTTCTAGGCATGTATAATCTTGGACAGCTTTCTTTGCGTCAGTTATGTCTATCTTATAGAAGTGTTTAAAGATTGAATGAAAGAATATAAGTAGAGTATTTAGCAAAATTCCTGGAACTTCAGGATGAGTCAAACTAGGGGTTAAGGTTTTAAACGTTTTGATTGGAATTCATTAGCTAGAAATGGAGGAGAATACTCCAAGTGAAATGGATCAGATAAGAAAAGGCATATGATGTCTGTTTCATGCTGGAATATTTAGGACCGTGGCGCTCAAATCCATCGAACATTAGAATCACCCAAGTATCTTTCTGCAAAAATATTTTTATTTTGGTCCTACTCTCAAACCTAGGATTCAATCTTTAACAGCTCAGGTATTCTGATCATTGGCTATATTTGGGAACCAATAGTGTAGTGTCTGTGTAAAGATATAGTAAGAGACATACTTGAAAATTTGGGGTGCATGGTGAGAAAAATATGGGGGATTGAGTGCCAAGCTGAGTGTGGACTTCACTAACTAAAGCATGGCCCATCATGTCATATGTTTTAAACAAGGGCATGCCATCATGCCCAAAGCTCTTCTTTATTAAGATAAATTTGGCAATGAGAAGTCAATTAGGGCAAGGGTAGACTTGAGAAAGACTAGTTATGATTCTACAGGTAGACTGGTTAGGAGTCTATTAGACCAGTCAAAGGAAAAATGAAGAGTGGCTGGGGTTAGGGAGGTGGTACGGAGCTTCATGCTAGAGAGCAATCAAGGTTGAACGAGGTGCAGTTCGTTAAAACCAGCAAAACACACAGTAACGGAAAGAGGGTGATGTAAAAATATGGAATATAATTTAAAATAAATACAAAGCTTACAGTTTAAATAATACTAAGAAATTATTATGAATCAAAATCATTCTTGCAATTTGAATCAAAATCGAAAATAAAGTAAGTTGCCAGCTGCCGAGTGGAAAGAGTGTTGGTGAGTGTTGTTCCTTGGCTATGAGCTCCACCTATCCTCCACTTCTCCTCCAGAGGTGATCTATAAAACTCACAGTCGCTCCTTTTCATTCTTTGAGGCTGTGGAGACTTGGTGTATCCATATGAATGACTCCTCAGACACCTCCTGAAACTCCCTCCCTTCGCAGACTCTATTGGCCCACAGTTCTACTACACTGCAGCCGTCCACAGGTCCACTTTTAAAATCAAAAATCCAATTTATGACCACAATCTCCTACCCTTTTACAAACTCAGCACTAACTTCAGTCTCCCCATGACTGCTTTTCCTCCCAATCTGACGTCCACTTTCTTCATGACTTTGCTTTTTGTTATACTGTCAAATGCTCTGTGGTCTTAAGACTTCTCTTTTCTGCATTCTCAATGCCGTTGTCCATGTATCCTACTGATTTGCCCAGAATACCCAGGGGTTGTGAATCAGACTGCTTTCTCTACTCCTAGTCCCAAACTGCAGGACAGTACTGCAGGAACTAAGAGTCGACCAAATTGGTATCGCTACAAAGTTATGACCTCCACTTTAACTGGGCCATTAATATTGCTAAGAACAATTATTTTTAATATTCCTGGCGGGTTTCCTTTGCCATCCTTGGAATTAACAAATCACCCTGTCCCAGAAAATAAACTTACGTACAAATTCACAGTGAAAATTGAGACTTAATGGAGTACCACAGCATTAAATCCCACACGTACAAAAAATACTGTGGTATTTATTTCTATACATTTACTTCTTTCCTTTGAGAAGTGGTCTCAAAGGAAAATTGTTATTTCTTGCATTCAAAGTTAATGCATCGTGCACTTCTATCAACTCCATGCTATCGCCTCAGGGAACTTGACCCCTTCAACTGTTCACTCTTTCCTCTGTGATTACCACATCGTGGTGTCTCCTGGCTCACTCTGCAGAGACAATAAACATGTTCAAGTCTTTTCTATCTTTAAAAAATCATTCTCTATAAACTCAAAGATATTTTTATGAATTGAAGAATTAAATATAAATAAGGACATACATAAACAATTTAACTATAAATATAGTTTTTAATATACTTAGAGGATGTGTGGAATTATAACGATAAAGTCAAAGATAAGGATTTTATGTCATTCCCGACTTCAAGTTACATCAGAGAAAGCCTGCTCTTACTCTTAATTATTGGATGCGAGAGAGAAATTAACTATCATATGTAAGCCACTCTATTTTCTGGCATTCACAGCTGAGTCTAATCCTGCTTAATATACAAATCTGAATGAGTCTAGTCTTTCCACGCTTTTGCCATGTTTACCTTCTTTATCTTCTTCCTCCTGTACTTAATGCAATAATGTTTTCATCAACATCACTCCACCAACGTGGTTCTGACTAAGATCACTTATGACCTGTTGACAAATTACAGGCTTTGTTTTAATTGACGTCTCTACAACACTTCATATTTGTTTGACTCTCTGAGCTGCTTTCTTCATTTGTTTATTCATTCAAGAGATGTTTAAGTTCTAAGCATTATTTTGTGCTAAGTACAGATACACAATGATTAAAAATTCTTTTACTTTGGGGTTTGGGGAGTGGGCAAAATGGGTGAAGGGTGCCAAAAGGTACAAACTTCCAGTTATAAGATAAATAAGTCCTGGAGATGTAACGTACAGTTGGTGACTATAATTAACAATACTGTATTGTATATTTGAAAGTTGCTAAGAGAGTAAATCTTCAAAGTTCTCATCATAAGAAAAAAAACTGTGTAGCTATGTGTGGTAATGGATGTTAACTAAACATATTGTGTTTATCATTTTGCAATACATATGTACATCAAATCATTAGGTTGTACACCTAAAATGAATATATGTCCATTATATCTCAATTAAAAGTAAATAAATGAAATATTAGTAGAGAGATTCCTTTCTTCATCATTTTGTAAGACCAAGGATGATTAAAATTGGTAATATTATTGTGCTTAGCATGCCCACAGTGTTTGTACCAAACCATTGTGCTTCTCATTTGCATGGAAACTTGTGAATTCAGCAGTTAATGGAGGTATGATGGAAAGAGATGTTGAAAGTGTCAGAAGACTTGAGTCCTGGCTCTGTCACTAGCTCTGTGATCCTAAATGAGCTATTTACTCTGAGGAAAAAATATCCAGTGAGATTTCTGAGAGGACAGTGTGATTCTAGTGAGAATCAAATGAGGAAGACTAATACACATATGGTGCTGAAACTAATAATTCTGTTCCATTAAATTACCAAATCAGAAGGCAGTTCCTTATTTTCTTGCAAACTTTGTCTCTGGTACCCACTGGGAAAAGATATTGACTGACATTCATAACTTCTCCAAACAAACATGCCGAGGCTTGGGCAGGTTCTAAAATGAAGAAGAATTAGGTGGTGGGTATGTTCCAGGCCCCCCTGGGTTCTCAAGTCTAACAGTGCCTCCTCTGAGCCCAGACAGGGTCTGATTGTTCTGAGTGGTACCCAGCAGGGATAAAAAAAATAATAAATTCTCATGCTTATGGAGCTTACATTCTAGTGGGAAATAGATATATTAGCCAACCAAACACTAGCAGTAGAAATAAAATTGTGACTTCCGTAAGGATGAACTGTTATGAAAATTGTGCTCTTGCAGTAAACACACAGAAAACTAGAAAAAAATATATGAAATAACTCTTTAATACGCTGGCCAGCTGGCAGTGCAGGGCTGTAATTCCTGAGAGAAAGGAAACAAATGAGATGAGCTCATGGCTGCTCCAGCTTACAGCCTGGAGTCAGTTTTCAGCTGTAGTACAAGGAAGAGGAACTCAAACAGGCCGACAGTCTTCTTAGACTGAGGAGGAGATTGGATCTAGAAATTTGGGGAGGTTGAGGTGCTAGAATTTGTGTAGCAGAGGCAGGGAGAGGAAGGTGGTGCACAGACGGAGCATTTCAGGGTCCTGCAGGGTGATCCCCTCAAGTCTATGGCTGAGTACTGATCTGTACACACATAAGGTGATTATTTCTTAAACCACAGCGCCCAAACAAAACCCTTTCCCCAAACACACACCTACATCTTCTGCTTTAACTAAGAGGAAACATTTGACATATTTTAATTCCGAGCAACGTCTTTTTCCCCCTCTGAGGTAGAACTTATAAAAAGCCATGTTTTTTACTCATTGTCACTCAAATAGCATTTCTGAAATGATCATCTGAAACATTATTTCCCCAAATGGTCCCCTGTCCTTTTGATAATTAAAATCAAACTCCTTTAGAAAAATGAAGTCTTTCGTGATCGGCCCCACACTGACTTCACCAGCAGCATGTCTCACTACTCCTTGTGCTCTAAAATCCAGCTAAGAGGGCCTCCTTGCATTTCGTTGAATGTAACTGTATTCATTTTGTTAACAGTAGCCAAAAACTGAAAACAACTAAGGGTCATCAACAGGTGAATGAATCAACAAATTGAGATATATTGACATAAATGGGCACTTACTCAGAAACAAAAAGAAACAAACTGTTGATACGTACAACAACACGGATGAGCTCAAAAACATTCTGAGTAAAAGAAGCCAGAAACAAGAGTACAAACTGTACCATTCCACTCTATGAGATTTGGGAATAAGTACAATTTACCTAAATTAATGGAGGTCAGAAGAGAAGTTGCCTCTACTCAGTGGGAAAGACTGGCTGGAAAGGAGCTTGAAGGACTTTTTCTAGGAAGATCAGAATAGTCTACACCTTGATTGGATACGGGTTACATGGATGTAATCATTGATCAAGACTCATCGAATTGTACATTTAGAGTTTGCACTTGTGCCTTTCACCGTACATAAATTAAATCTCAATTTAGGAAGAAAGTCGAGAAATCTCAGTTTAGAAAGAAAGTAATGGCTTAAAAAGAGCAAGAAGAGCTGACTTTCACTGAGCACTTGTTCTGTGCTAAAACAATTCCTATTCTCTTATTGGACAGAATCCGCCGCTATTAACGCATTTATCTCATACTAAGTGCTCAGGTGATAGCAGCTATTACTATAAATGTGTAAACTATGTGGAAATATTTAGAGGATAAGAGTGTCATAGCATGAACTTCAGGGTAGTCACAAAAGAAAACTTTTCTCACTCTTTTACAATCCAAATGGAGATAATATAATTGTAGTGATACTGTGATATCTTTTATAGGATTTGTTTTCATATCATGTTGGAGTTTTTTTTCTTTTCCAATTTTTATCTTTGGTACTTCAACTTCTAAAAGCTACTAAAACTCGAGATGCACTTTTATTTTCAACAGTGAAATGGAAAAATGACCGATACTGAAGGGGTCAGAACAGTTAAACCAGTTTTACTAGCTTTCATAAAAAGCTTAAGGAATAACCTTCTGAGGCTGGTAATGCCTTTTTCTCTAGAAATGAAAAAGGCATCATAAAAGGACATTTACTGGGTTCATAAAATTCAAATGAATATATTATTACCAAGTTTCACAATATTAAAAGACAGATGATGAAAGGAGAAATGAAATACGTGAAAGCAAATTGAAATTGATCATCAAAAATGCTGGAAATAAGAACTCTAAAAAATTCACTGGTAAACCAATTAGAATTATATTACAGTTCAAATGATTACCATAAAATCTGATAGAATTTAATATGAGATTTCATTTTTGTATTTTCCCAAGTAATGACAGAACTTAGCCAAGTATACTTAAAATTCTTGTCATTTGTCAAGTGTCTGGCAACCTAAAATAAATCAAACTCTGAAATGGTTATATGATATAGTTATTCAATAAGATTCTGGTTAATTTGATTGAATTTATGTGCCCTTGGTCTATTTTTTATCTAGTAATTAAAATGAGCAAAAAGCTATCTTTTGTATCTATAATGCTAATCATCATTTATTTTGTCATTACATATCTTTTGTAATCACTTAAGTTCTATAAAATGGAAGCAGAAGCCAAATGAACCTCCGTTGGTTATCTGACTGATGTCAGCTACGAAATATTCTAAGAAATAACAACTATCTATAAACTCAGGCCTTCAGGTAGGCTACCAACCGACAAAATATTTCCTTCTCTTCCACACCAGCAGCTCTTTGTCATCTATGTGCTGTTACAGGAGCAATCATTTCTTACAGGTACATGACTACAGAGTTATTCTACTCCTTACCACATACTGTCTGATATTTTTTTAAGCAGCCCAATAACAATGTTATTTCTATAATTAATTCTCTTCAGGAAATTAAAGCTTATTCAATATAACAATAAGAAGAGAAAGATGAGCTTTTTTAAATTAACAGACTTTATTTTTAGAGCAATTTTAGGTTTACAAAACGTTGAGCAAAAAGTACAGAGTTCCCATATATCCCCTCTCCTCTCCACCACACAGTTTCCCCTGTTATTAACATCTTGCATTAGTGGGATACATTTGTTACAATTGATGAGCCAATATGTATACGTTATGGTTAACTAAGTCCATAGTTTACATTAGGCTTCACTCTGTATTGTAAAGCTCTATGGGTTTTAATGAATGCATAATGTTGTACATTCATCATTACAGTATTATACAGAAAATAGTGTCACTGCCCTAAAAATATCCTGTGCTTCACCCATTCACTTTCTCCCTAACCCCAGGCAACCACTAATCTTTTTTATTCTCTCATAGTTTTGCCTTTTCCATAAAGTTATACAGTTGGAATCATATAGTAGCCTTCAGACTGGCTTCTTTCACTTAGCAATACGCATTTAAAGTTTCTCAGACTCATAAATACAGAAAACATGAATATAAATGCAAAAATCCTCAACAGAGTATTACCAAGTTGAATCCCACAATGTATAAAAAGAATTATGATCCACAACCAAGTCAGATTTATTTTAGGTACACAAGGCTGATTCAGCACTCAAAAATCAATTAATGCAATCCATCACATCAACAGGCTAAACAAGAAAAATCATATAACCATATCAATAGATGCAAAAAAACAGTTGACAATGTTCACGATGCAAACTCTCAGCAAACGAGGTCATGTCTAGTGTACTGATGAGTCCATTAAAGGCATTCTTTGTTTCCATTAGTGTTTTGATTTCTAGCATTTTCCTTTGATCTTTCTTTGAGTTACATCTCTCTCCCTATATTGCCCATCCCTACTTGCGTGTTGTCCACTTTTCCCGTTAGAGCCCCTAGCATATTAATCATAGTTACTTTAAATTCCCAGTCTGATAATTCCAAAATCTCTACCACATCTGAGTCTGGCTCTGATGTTTGTTTTCTCTCTTTAGACTGTGTTTTTTGCCTTTTAGAATGCTTTGTAATACAGCAGACATGCTGTATCAGGTAAAAAGAACTAAGGTAAAGAAGGCCTTTAACGAAAGGCTTTACATTTCTCTCGTAAGAGTTAGGCTGTGTTTACTGTTTGCTCTTGCTGTGGTGTTAGAGGCTAACTTCCCCGTAGTGGCCTTGTTTTCGTCTCCTCTGCTGTCTTTGGGTTTCTGTTGAGACTCCTTAAATAGGCTTTCAGCTATAATCTGCTTTCATTATATAGGAACCATATTGATGTGGTGGTAAGGTGTGGAGCGTGGGGAAGCATTCTTTAACCCTGGGTTAGGTCTCAGTCTTAGAGAGCCTATGTCCCCGGGGTTGTGACTGTGACCTTCACAAGTTCTTCTCGGCTTTTTTTTCCCCCACTTAGGTGAGACAGGAAGGCTAGAGGGGGCTGGAGTTGGTGTTTTCCTTCCCTCAGATTGGTTGGAGTCTGGTAAACTCGAGTCAGGTTTCTGGTGAAGTTGTTTCCCTTGATGGAAGGCCTTTGTTAAGAAGAGCCAAGTGTTCTAGGCTTATTTGAAACTGGTTCCTTTTCCTCTCCTCCTGCCAGAAGCATGAGGGGATATTTCTCTGATCTTCACCCTGAGAACATGCTGTGGCTCCTGGAGGTAAAACTTATAAAAGTATGGGCCTCCACCCCACTCCCCAAAAAATGCCCAGGCCAGCAGGAGTTTTCTCCCTCAAGCTAGTCCACATTGCACCTCCAGCAATTTGTCCACACCCTCTACGCCTTCCTACCAGGCTCCAGAGGTGGCTTCTGCTGCCCACAAGCAATGATTCTCTGTATCTGCCCATCTCTCCAGTTTTGGGGGCCTTGTTACCTCAATTCTCTGATGGATCTTAGAAGAGTTATTGATTTTTGGTTTATTCAGCTTTTATCTTGCTGTGAGGATGGAAGTGACAACTCTCAAGCTCTTTATTTGTTGGACCAGAAACTGGAAGTCAAAATGAGTTTTTAAACCACTTACTATGTTCAATTTTATACAAAGAAGTCAAATGTAAAGAAAATATTCCCTGTCATTCCCAAGACATGAGAGAAAATGCCAAACTGTATCTTTATAGTCAACAGAATTTTTCTGATCACTGCTTATCTTTTGGTACCAAAAATATTTTTTTTGATTTTAAATAAGAGGGATATGAATGTATGTAATATTGTCATGCACCACATAACAATGTTTCAGTCAATGGTGGACTGCGTGTACGATAGTGGTCCCATAAGATTACTACTATATAGCCTAGGTGTATAGTAGGCTATACCATCTAGGTTTATGTAAGCACACTCTATGATGTTTGCATAACAATGAAGTTGCCTAATGACACATTGTTAAGCAACACATGACTGTATTTAAAAATTATCCAGATGAATTATTCGATGGAGATATACCTTTGACCTTTAGTATTATTTTAATGCATGATAATTTCAAAATATTGTGAATCAAGTATTAAAGATGATTAGGGTAGTAATTATGACATCGTTAGTAATATGGCAGTTGTACGTAATGCTGTGAAGTAATTATCTAGATAGAAAATATAAATGCATGGAAAAATAAATGAAAATACTATTTAAATGGGCAAAGATTTTTTTATTATTAACATAGCTTCAGAAAAAAATTTATTTTACTCATGCCAAAGAAACTATACAAAATCTTAATTGTTGATGTGATTGGCAGGCTTTAAACCCCAGCATTCCTGATGAGCAAGGTAGTAAAGGAAACCCTGACAGTGTTTAATATTCTTTGTGGCTCTGTGTTTTCAACTGGTTCAGCATCAGCCCAGTTTTCAAGAGAAAAACATTTTCCCAATGATATTCCCCGGGGCTGTTCGGAACTAGAGCAGCTTGAAATGAATCTGACTTCCAAACAAATAAAACAACAACAACACATTAAATCACAGGTGAAAGGAACAAAATATTGACATGAGGATATTCTCTGATTTCCCCTCATCTTTACCTCTGTTCATCCCTGACCTCAAGGCTCACTTCCTGGAGGAATCTTTGAGGCCAAGTTTGAATCTTCTGTGACATAGGTTCTACATCAGAGAGACATCTAGGCTGTTAGAGGGAGTGAAGCTCTCAAAGTCCCAGGGAGATGGGAGAGGATGGACTAGACTGAGGGAGATGTGGAAGGGCTCAGAGAGGGGGAGGCGTCTGGGGAGACTGATTGGCTAATAAGAGGTTCTAGAAGCAAATGCATCAGGATGGCACATCAAGGGCTAGAGGAAGCACATTTTGGAAAAATATTGCTGGGGTTATATTTCTGATTTTTATTATTTTTTTAAATGTTGTAAAAAAATTGGAATTCTTTTTAATGTTTTAATTGCTGGATTAGTCCCTTAAACATGCAAACATTTTATTTCTCCCATCACAGGAAGGAAGGAAAACAAAAGGAAGAAAGGAAGGAAGGAAGAAAGAGAGAAAACAGTGAGGAGAGGAAGGGAGAGAGGGAAAGAAGTAAAAGAAAGCTTGCATTAATCAAAATTTCAAGCTTGGTAAATAAAAAAGCATACGACTGATGCAGGTATAGACTGACAGACTAAAAAATACTAGAAAACAGCTATAGATAGCTTGCTACATTACAGATATAGAATTGAAAATCAATGAGGAAAGAATGAACTATTAATAAACTGGAATAATACGATGGATTATCTATGTGGAAAAAATAAAATTAATTTCCTACCTCATACTGGACACAAAAGTAAATTGCAGACAGCTTAAAGCTTCAAATATAAAATACAAACCAAATTTTTAAAAGAGTAGAGATCATCTTTATGCTCTTGGAAGAGGAAAAGATTACTTAAATAGGTTGTGAAAGTATAAACCATAGCATGGACTGTAGAGAAATTATTTTTGTGTTTCTACATGACGAGGGCTTCTGGACTACAACACAAGGCATGGAAATTAAATGATGACTGAATAGACAGTGAGAACGCCAGAGAGGTTTATCTCCTGGAGGAACGTGTTCACATTTCAAGGAAGGGATGACATCAGCACCATGGAGACATCCTATGGGTTGTAAACTCAGAGACACTAGTCTTAGCCTCTCCCTGGAGATGTTTTGTACATTCCAAAGGGTGGGAACCAAGGATCCTTCTCTTTGGGTTCCAACGAAAATTTATTTACACTAGAGAGATAAAGTTTCTCTTTGTCTCTCAGGAAGGGAGAAGGGACAGCTGCCCCTCTCCTATATAGACTCCTAGATACCTATTTTTGTGCTTTCTTGCCTATAGCGCAGACCCCAGTTTCGACATCCAGATCTCCTCAAGTCTCATAGAGAAAGGGGATATTGGAGTGTCGCAGAATCAGCAGAGTTTTTTATATTTGTGAGCAGTAATTCATCTGATCCTGACCCAGAAACCACATATCTACTTTCAGGGCAATATAAATAATTATAGATTTTTAAAATTTGATGACAATGAGTAAATGATTGATAATCTTGACAACATTAAAATGAAAATTTTTTGTAGAGCAAAAGACATTGTAAATAAGTTGGAAGAAGTCAGAGATACTCAATTCTGGATAAAATATTGATTATGAGTGAAAAAGAGAGAGACATTAACAAGGTTAGTCACATAAAAGAAACTTCTATACTGTAAAAGATAATATCCATGAAGCTAAACCAGCTATACTCATCAATAGCTGCATATTAGAATCATCTTGGAAGCTTTTTAAAATTACCAATGCCCAGGTCCACTCTAGGCCAATTATTTCAGCATATTTAGGTGTGAACTGACCTCTGATACACAAAAAGCAATACATAAGAAATTCCTGTGAATAAACAAGCCCAATATAACAACATAATAATGAGAAAAATATATAAACAAGCAGTTCACAGAAAAATATATAAAAATATTTTCAGTCTTACTAAAAATCAAAGAAATGAAAATTAAACAAAGTATAATTTTTACCCATTACCTAGAGAAGATTAACAAGATTGATAATACCTAGTATTTATAAATCTGTGGGAAATGGAAACTTGTATTTTTCTTTTTTTTTTTTTTTTTGCTGAGGAAAACTGGCCCTGAGCTAACATCTGTGCCAATCTTCCTCCACTTTATGTGGGAGGCCGCCACAGCATGGCCTGACAAGCGGTGCTTCGGTGAGCACCTGGGATCCGAAAACCCAGGCCACCAGCAGTGGAGCGCGTGCACTTAAACCACTACGTCACGAGGCCAGCCCCTGGAAATGCATATACTTCTGAAGGAGACACAAATAGTTTGGAGAAAAAAGTTGGGGATATCTATGAAAATCTAAAATTGTCAAACTCTTTGAACCTGTAATTCAACTTTTTGTCATGCAGAGGAAACATGTAGAAATATACAGTAGATGCTCTCCTGACCTCGGCTTAGCCAGTATTCCAGGATAGCTGACACTCTTTTTCATTTATAAACCACTTGACCAGATACCCATAGCCTGCCACATGCTGATGAGCAGCTACTTTCTAATACACTCAGACCGTCCTGCTATGCCAACAAATTTAATGCTTACCAAGTCAACTGTGTTTGTTCCAAATATATCATACTATTGAATTTTTAATTTTAATTATACAATTTTTTTAAATATTATACATACCAGAAAAAAAGGAGATAGTTGTTTCTATTAAAAACAATTTTTTGAACATTTTGAGAAGATCTGAAAAAATCAAGTCAATAAAATATACTTGTCAGGGGGCCGGCCAAGTGGTGCAGCGGTTAAGTGCACGAGCTCCACTTTGGCGGCCCGGGGTTCGCCGGTTCGGATCCCGGGCGTGCACTGACGCATCGCTTGTCAAGCCATGCTGTGGCTGCGTCCCATATAAAGTAGGGGACGCTGGGCACGGATGTTAGCCAGGGCTAATCTTCCTCAGCAAAAAAAAAAGGAGGATTGACATTGGATGTTAGCTCAGGGCTGATCTTCCTCACACACACACAAAAATATTTATATATATGCTTGTGAAATTGCATGCAAAAGATGACAAGAAAAAAATCTAAAATTATTCTGCAATTAAATACCTTTTAAATGTGTTTAAATTCTCATGGAAATTTTTACAAAAGTAAAACTGGGTGCCAAAAAAAACAGTGGTTTATGCAAAAGAAGATGGCACGGGAATGTAATCAGTATTGGCCCAACATAGAGAGTGGCAAAAAGTTGTACATTCATATGCATCTACACTTAAAAATTAGTGTCTCTATATACCATTTCTTATCAGCCTTCATTTAATTATCTTTGAATTTTCCAACCACAAGTCTCTACTGCACTTCAGTTATGTGCACAAGAATTTATTGTACCATGGTAACAAGGAAAAGCTAGAATAAAAATTAATGAAATACACCCTAACATTACAAAGAAGCAAGACCATATGAAGTACTAGGAAAAGATATAGCAAATAAATTGCTAATTAGAAATCCAAAAAACAATTTGTAGAATATTAGATAGAATATGTCCCAATTTTTTGTTTTGAGAAAATGATGTTCTAATATAGATAAATACCTAGGTAGCTAAACAGAATAAAAGGCTGAAAAAATATTCATCTAACTATAAATAATGGTTTCTTTTGCTCTTAAATTTCCTTTTTTTTGATGTACTTTATTATTCAAATACATGATTTGTGAAAAAGTCATTAGTGTTTGTTCTTAAATAATAGACAACTCTGTATAATCTGTACAAAATTTTCCTATTTTTTCCCCAAAAATGCTTTATACAACAGATATTGTATTTATGTCAAGCTAATAAAATGTATTTCAAGTAAATGACATTTACGTTCTCTGCCACGTTTTGCTTTTGGAGACCAATTCTTGAGCATATAAAGTTGTATGGCAGAGCCTTAGACTTTAAGCAACATGTCAATCACTCAAATGGCTGGTTAATTGTGGCATGGCACCACTTCTCATTTTAGATCGAGTGCTTGATGAAATAATCAGTTATATGTGCCTGCATTGAGAAATTAGCATGCATGTTTATTTGCCAAAATGTCAAAGTCAGTCTTTAATCCATAAGTACTGTCCTGGGTAGTATATGTCAACATTTCTGAACATTAAGAGAGTAATGCTCACAAAGCAAGGAGAACCACGATTCTCATGGTAAGACCACCTTTGTAAACCTTCCTTACATATTTTTCATTAGAAATTAAGTACAGTTAGAGCTACAACCAGGGTGATGAGCTCCTCTAAATTTTCATCAGAAACCAAACTAAAGCTAAACAGATGTTTTTCTTTTTAAAGAAAAGGCTGTCGGTATTCTTTTATTTAATAGAGTTATTCAAAGTAAAACAAAGCACTATTCTAGGTGTTGAGGGAATGGGTAGAAATTATCCCCATCCGTGGGGTAGGGAGTAGGAAGTGCTAAGTGCAGAGTGAGCACTTTGAAATCAAACCAAATCAGTCAATATGTATTAATATTTATTGAGATCACTCGATGTGTAAAATTTTATCTCTAAAATTACAAAGTCAATGACAAAAGTATACAGAATTGGCAGGTACAAATTACAATCAATGTCGTACATCAATATAATGACTTGAAAAAAGAAGAGATGTCATTAACCCACAAATAGTAGAAACTAGGGTTTCAAATACTTTTCCAACAATAGATGGAATTTATGCTGACACAATGTATTCTTCTTTCCAAGAATAATTCTATCCTTAACATTTATATCTTTATTCAGTTGTCTGTTTGTAGTAAACTAGTAAAACTTTTACCCTCCCCTTAATTATATTACCTGTGCCTTAAATATTCTTCTCATACAATGTATGTAAGTAAAAAAATGAAGCTAAACAGAAATTTTTGTTAATAACTATTTGAAGGTGGATTAATATACTTCCATAGAGGAAAAGAAAATTAAATATACTTGAAAAGAAATCACTAGTCTCATGCTTGGGAAATATAAAATCAATCCGAGAATTAAGAGAGAGTTGTGTTGCAGTTTCTAACTTTTACACATTTTATAAATGAGGTAAACAAGAAAGAGTTGAATAAGAGAGAACGTAGACAGTTAGAAAATGTCAGAAAGAAGAAATGAAATATAAGAAAGTTGATTCCAAAAATAAATATTTATTAACTACTTATTATATTATTATGTTCCAGACACTTGGATGCCCAGTAAACAATATCTACTTTTATGGAGTTTACTAATATAAGCATTAAAAATTACAAATATCCCTCTATGGGCTGGTTTAGCTGTATCCCACAAGTTGATACATTGTATCTTCATTATCATTCAGTTCAAATACTTTTCTTTTACCCATGGGTTATTCAGGAGTTTGCTGCTTAACTTCCAAATATTTGGGATTTCTCCAAATATCTTACTATAATTTGATTGACTGAATATCAATCAAATGTAATTGATTTCTAATTTAATTTCATAGTGATCAGAAAAGATCCTTGGCATGACTTCAATTCTTGTAAATTTATGAGAGTTGTTTTACGGCCCATCATGTGGTCTATCTGTCTTTACTAATGAACCACATGCTTTTGAACTGAAGTTGTCGGGTGACAAGATTTGATGGTTAATTGATTGAGAAGTATGAAGATAAAGTAGAGTGAAAAAATGATACCACATTCCTTTGCCTGGAGGGCATTGCCTCTCACTGAAATGAGAAAGAGAAGGTCCATAAGAGGTATGCAATGCGAGTGTTAATGAATTTGTGTGGCGCATACACAAGCACGCTGCAGAAGAAAAGATGGTGGGCAGAGATCATACATATCTTGGACATGCTCAAGTTTAGCCAATAAGAAACTCAAGAGCCAATGTCCAGTGACAGCTTGCTATGAGACATGTCACTTGGGTGAGAGGTTTAAGACAGAAATATTACAAAAAGAAAAGTGAAACAGGTTCAGGTGAGATGATATATGTTGAAAAAACAGAAAAAAATGAAACAACAGACAAGGTTATGTTTCCAGGCTAAAATTTTGAATTTTAACTTTAATAAATTTAATATTATTTAATCATTTATACATGCATGATACTGAGCCATTCTGGTAATTTTTATGATCTTTGTTAGTATTGGAATACAGGAGTAACTCAGAGAAAAGAGTTGATAGTCCAAGTAAACTCCAACAAATTCACTATTGGGACAATACCTGATTTTTAAAATGTATGTATACATACAACATACCCTCTCACACACATATATATATAATTAAATATCTCTTACAGAATTTTGTCATTATTTTGATTAGCATTTAGAACTTCTTGTCTTCTGATGAGAAAAATTATCAGTCAGTTACAACTGTCACATAATATTTTTAAATTATTTCATGTAAGAAAATGTAATGGCATTTGCATGGCAAAATGTGAGGAAAAAATGGCAAATCTGTTTAGCCAGAATGCCATATTTCCAAAGGCTTTCCTGCCTAGAGGTACCAAAAAGCTGGGCTCCTCTGTTGGGGAGGGTCTTCCTTTCCAGAAAAAATAACTATGGGACTTAGTGAAGGAAGGGGATGTTGGCTTAGCCATCCAGATCAGTCAATCAACGCAATGATCAGTGAAGCATAGAGATCACAGACACACCTCTTCAGGTCTTTTACACATAGGTTACAGAAGCCTTATCTCTTTATTTGAATCATGGCTATGAATAATTTTTCCAGGAAAATAAGATGCATTAGTCATAGCCTCCTTAGGCAAATATGCTTAAAGTCCTTGAAATCACAAGGCAATTACTCTGGGTTTGGAAGTAGCGACATCTCCTTAAATGTTAAATTAAGTTCAGTAGTGATACTGCGCTTGTTTATACATTCAAACTAATTTCAGTAAAGTAAATTTAGCCAACAGAGATTATTTACTTTGTCACCACCCATTATAATAAAATTATGAAGGAGATTTAGAGGTTAGATGATGACTAGCTAACTCCTCCAACTTCCCATTGAAAGATTCATTGAGAAGGAGAAGAGAGGAACAGACAGAGAGAAAGAGGAAGAAGAGGACAAACGAGGGAAAAAAGTACACCAGGAGATCAACAGTTCTGACTTCCTTGGAAACCAGAGACATTAATCAATGCTTTGCCAGGCTTCGAACAATTTCCACTAATCAAAGCATAATTGAGTTCCTGAAAACAAGCGAGCAAAGCCCCACACGTCCTCCTACCACAATGATAGAGAACATTCACAGGCCAAAAAGCCCCAGCGGGCAAGCTTCACCCACTTCCACCCTTTCCCAAGGATTTTCTTTGTTTCTCATGCTTATAGTGGGAGATCTATGCATGCACCAGCTTGAATGTATTAATTAGGAGTACTTTGTGTTTTTACAAAACGAATCAGGGCTCACTTGGATCTCTTATAAAGGGAACCACTCAAATGCCAATCAAAGAAAAAGGAAATTAAAAACAAAACAAAACTCAGTAAATTTTAATGTGGATATTAAGTGGTTCAGTAGGAGTGTGAAATGGAACAGACATCTGGGAGCTTTGCGGTTGATGCATAATATAGACAGAAGTCATGAGAATCATTGTAGGTGATTCTCTGGCATAGAAACAACTAAACCCAGGGAGGGGCACTGTGCCAATCTCTCCTCCACCGGCAGCCATCAGTCCAGGCAAACAGTAGTGCTGATCCGTAAAGGAAATCAGAGAGCCCTAGGACAGAAGCAAAGGGAATTCCATTGAGGGCATATTTTCACTGAGGTAGGATTCTAAGACCTCTGATGCATTGATGCAAAAGAGACAGCGTGTGGTCAGTTGTCTGTAATGAACTGATATGTGGAGTTGAAAACTACACCTTCAAGATGATACACATCCCAAGACTTCTCCACCCATTGCCTTAGAATCTTTACTTATAGGAATACTACTAACCCAGGATGGACTCTATCACTATGCGCCTTACCTCACTAGCCCCATCTAAAAGTGTGGCTGCCTAGATGTGGCAGCTGGACTCAGGGAATGCAAATGCGTGAGAACAACTTCAGTCTTCTTCAATCTTCAAACTTGGGGGAATCCCCTTTTCCCTCTCGGCAAAAGAAGGAAATTTAAGAAGTTTGGTTAAGGCAGTTCATTTGTCAATTCCCTAACTCTATTTCATTATCATTCTCTGATTGGATGGTGGAAGAAAGGTAGCTCTTTAAAGAATATCCTAGCTCTTCAAAAATAACTGCATACTCGGTGAGAGATGACTTCTGGGTCTCTGGAGGTCACTCTTCTCCATAAGCAGCGTTACTCTGTACCAGGATTGGGTAACTTGTTCAAGGTTACATAGTTTGTAAGTAGCAGAGCTGACATACAAACTGACCCAAAAACCCAAATCTTCAATTACAACTTCAATTACCTTCCCTACACAGGATTTGGAATTAGAAATAATTTTAATGTATTTCTGTATTTTAAACATTTCTAGAGATGTTATAAATTTTACATCTGTTCCTGCTTGATGCCTCACTGATGTTAAGAAAAAGTATGATGAGAGCCTTTTTGATATTTCTACCTCCTCTACTACTGTCTTAAAAATCCCCACATAGAGCCAGCTTGGTGGCATAGTAGTTAGGTTCAGGTGCTCTGCTTAGGTGGCCCAGGGTTCACAGGTTCAGATCCCAGGCGCAGACCTACGCACCACTCATCAAGCCATGCTGTGGAAGCGTCCCATATACAAAACAGAGGAAGATGGGCACAGATGCTAGCTTAGGGCCAATCTTCCCCACACACACACACACACACAAATCCCCACATAGAATACTAAGACTGGGAGAGCTTTCAAGTGATACTGTTTATAATTATATCCTAAAATATAAGCATATGGTCTATTTTTAAAGAGATTCAAACATAGATACTGAATCTGTCCATGTTCAGCAGAAACTCCTATTTTTTTGTTATGTAAGTTCATAAATTTACCTCGCAAATTACAACACTCTCTTCTAATTCCATTGAAATGTACTTGTTCAGGGCATCCTGAACTTCCAGCCTGACAGAGGAGTCATTTGTCAAGCTTGAAGTGACTTCATAGTAAGGTAATATATGTATGTCATGCCTTGTTGTATATAATCTTAGAGACACATTCTTAGGGATGATATCATGTAGATACAAACGGCGTTGCCACCATAGGACATGGGTAATGTTTAGGAGACAGAGTGAAATGTTAAATGGGTAAATACTGACAGAGGGATAAAGTGAAGAAAATCCAAAAAGTGAATCATTGCTTAGACGTGCAAGCCGTGGAGGGCCCCAGATCTCAAAGACAGAGCTTGGGGAAATCCAAAGAAGCAGCAAGAAAATGAAGCAATGAGTCATTGAAAAAGAAGCTTAGGAAAGCAAATAGTTCTATAATAAATATGCTAAAATTGTTATAGGTAGACCACCTCATTCTTTAGATGTTGTACTATTACTCAGCAAAGCAGTTCATTCTCTTCTAACGTTGTTGAGTCTTTTTTTTCCCCTCTCTAACCGTCCTGTCCTGAACTGCACCCACGGCATTTGATCATGCTGATTTCTGACCACTGGTTTGATTGCAGAGACAGTGTTACATCTTTTCTTTCTTCCTTCTCTCTTGTACCATAATATTATTCATCAGGAAGAGTGATCAGAGCCCAGGCAAGTACAGAAGACATACTTCACCAAGGAAGATAAAAGTACTCTTTTTATGGAATTTTTTCTTTCTTTGCTCTAGTCCTTTTATGTGCTCAAAAACCAAAAACAAGTTTTAGTGTTAATAAAACACTGGTCAATAAATTTTTCTTTCTTTCCTGAGGCTTCTGTGTTTTTTACTGTAAAAACATGCTCTTAATTATTTTTAATAAGAGAAAACCAAAGCTTTCTGTTGGTTAAAATATTATTTGTCTTTTATTACCAATGGAATAAAAGGAGGAGGAACCAAATACCACAATTCCATATAAATAGCCCCTACTTTTTATTCCCTTGTAATTTAGAAAAAAATTGTCACACAGTTTTTTTCTAATAAAGAAAAACATCTTGACTTGGATAAACTCATTAAGAGTCTGTGAATCACTCAAATAAATTATGTTTCTCTGTGCTAGAAAAATCAACAGCAAGATGGCTAAATTCATTGATTCTTTTTTACTCTGGATCCTACCCAAGCTCACTATAAAATCTGAAATTATTTCCAGTTTAGCTCTCATGATACTGGATTTTCTTTTCTTGTTTTTTTCTTTTTCCATTAATGACAAATGACTATATCTTTGACCCATATACATCAATTACATATGCATTATACATGTATCTTTTATTGCATACACAACTGTTTTGTCATTTTAAGTATACACATGTATATTTGTAAAAACTAATTTGCGTTTTGCTAAAGATGGCCTTAAAATGCAGATGTGTTGATTTCACTGCTATTCTCTCACATAATGCTTGATATGTGAAATTTCCTCATCTGGACAAAAGACCATTTATCCCAGTTGAAAGTCCTGAGTGAAACAGCCATCTTTGGCAAATTCTTTCACTTCTTGGGGCCTCTATTTCTTTAGCTATAAAGTAAAGTGTTTATATGACATCCAAAGTCCTGCAGAAATTTTATTTTCTGTGATTTTAGGTAAGATTCCACGTCATCACCTCCCTCAATCCGTAAGACAGGTAACGTGCTGAATTAAAATTGCATAGAGTAGGGCCGGCCTGGTGGTGTAGTGGTTAAGTTTGCATGCTCTGCTTCTGCAGCCCAGGGTTAGCGGGTTTGGATCCCAGGCATGGACCTACACACCAGTCATCAAGCCATGCTGTGGCAGCATCCCACATGCAAAATAGAGGAAGATGGGCACAGATGTTAGCCCAGGGACAATCTTCCTCAGCCAAAAAAAAAAAAAAATGAAAGGAAAAAATGCATAAAGCTACACAAATTATTGAGTCCAGTGTTATTCTCAAGTGTCTCGTGAATAGAGAAACTGGAGAACTGGATGTTTGAAAGAACAAGATTATATTAAATGGGGCTGGGGACACCACAAAGTTCACCCACTCTACGTGTTTGCCCAGACACAGCGCCAGCCCTGAAGGAAGAAGAGACAGATGAAGAGCAAGAAAAGTTAGGAAGAAAAAGCTCACTGGCCAGTAACGCCTTATAGTCAGTTATTCAGCTTAAATTTTTTACACTTGACTCTTAGCTGTTTAATCTTTATGCTCACTGATGTCACCATATTTCAGCATCTCATTTACTCATCTCTCAGTACAAAAGAAATCCCTAACTGCACTCCCTGATTGAATTGTCTCAGGCATCTCCATTTGGATGTGTAAACTACTGCCAAACCAATACTCCTCAAAATCATCGCTGCATCAAGCCATTTCTCTTGCTCAGGAAGCCCTGAGTCGCTGATATAAGGATCTTATGCTTTCTTTCCACACTTTAAGAGGATAATTGTTCCACTGGCACAGGCAATCCCCACCTCACAGATTTGTCTTCTAAATGTTGACTTGCAAACTAAGAAATTGGAATTCAAGCCCTCTCAGGGCTAAAGTTCTAACTAGCGGAACTGGGACACTGGAGTTTAGACTTATTTCTGAGAGAAAATTAGTTACCTGGTTGTTGGGTGCTCAGTGAGTTTGAGCACAGCTCTGTAGTTTCCCTTGTTAATGTGAGAGAGAAGTATCCTGGACCAAACATTCAGGCAGGCTGGAGGCTGGAGAAGAGGAGGAGGCAGATCAAGGTCTCTCTGGTGGATTGTCCCACAGAGGGCACCGTAGGATGAACAGGGGCAAGAAATGGGTGGGTGCGGGCAGGGACTATCCTGCTGCAGTAAGTTGGTGGGGGATGAGCAGGAAGGAAGGTTAGGCTCCTGATACAGCACTGCACTAGAAACAAGGCTGTGAATGGAGCAGCCAAGTGTTTTAAAAATATCAAGTGAGAAAGGAAAGCAAATCTGTGTGTCAAAGGCAAGGATTCACACAAAGCAGGTATGGCCCCCACTGGACTTGTTTCACTAGGGAACTCCTCACTGATCCCTGGGGCATCCATTTCTGTCCCCCAAAGGATATTCCAAGCTCCCTGAGCATCCGCAGAGTATAGGAGCCTCCTGCTTGTAGGTTTTTTTCTCAACCTGCTTTGGGCCTCTTGTTCCTCTGGTACAAATCGATTCTTTCTGTCTGTCTCTTTTCTGGCCTTCTGTATTCAATCCTTAAATTGTTCTCCCAGGACAAAGATTATGAAATCTCAGCTATTAAATTGAAAACGTGTCTTGAACCAGAGGAAAGGTAAAAATCAAAACAAACAAAAAAAAAGAAAATAGATATGAACTATCTTGAGAAAGGAAGGAGAATTTGGAGAATTAAAAGAAAGAAAGAGTAGGCAGTTGTATGGGAGCCATCCACACGCCTTCCCTAACGCATTCGGGGAGAAGAGTGTGGCAGAATACAATCACCTCTTTAGGTTTGAGAATGTACCAGCAACCTGTGTCTTGTCTATGATTTTAGAGTCACTTTATCAATGCCTGTCGTAATTTTTATTAGAATTTCAATGTAAAGTAATGCATTTCATTGTTTTAAGCCACTGGGGTGGAATCTTTAGTTCATTGCAGCTCGATAAACAAACAAAAAACTTTGTTTTAAAACTATATCAGTTTTTTCCCTAACGATTAGTTAGCAGAAGCAAAACCTATACACAAGAGAGTCCGTGGGTCTCCAGCTAGGTCATTAGAACTTGAATCTTTCCTGCCTTCTCCCTCATGCTGAAGAAAGGAAGGACCACTGATGTGTCTGTTTACCTCCTTCTTCCTTAAAATGTTCTTTGTTCTCTTGATTCCGAGGTCTCCACGGAGAGAGGTCAAAATTGAACTACTTTATGTCAAGACAAACACGAGCTGTTGTGGAACGCTCCTCTGTTATCGCCTTGGCATGCTATGCTTATTGCCAATGCTGCTGAAAATTTCTCTTAACCATTTGCTTTGTGAAATATCCTCCAGCAAACTAGTTTTAGTAACGCTCCTTTGGGCATACCCAACTATCCTTTTTATTTTATTTTATCTTTTTGGTCGGGAAGATTGGTCCTGAGCTAATATCTGTGCCTATCTTCCTCTGTTTTGTATGTGGGTCACCGCAATAGCATGGTTGCTGACGAGTGGTGTAGGTCCACACCCAGGGTCTGAACCTATGAACCCCGGGCCAAATCAGAGCAAGCTGAACTTAACCACTATGCCACTGGGACAACCCCCAATACCCAACTGACCTTAATCCCTTAAATGACAGTGCTTTGCAGTCCCCAAGCTCTCCCTATGCACGGCCCTCCTGACTCAGATTTGGTGATAATTCGTTCTTTGTATATTCACTTGAAGTGCATTTTCCCCTCCCAAACCTCTTGGACCACTTCTCCACATGGATCAAGTTCAGTCCCAAACCAGCACTAGGAACAAAGTCCTTTCATTTTCCCTTCAGGAACATCTGTTTCTACTATTCCTTTCACTCAATTACCTTCCCTACTTTTCCTATCCATCTACCTTCCCTTACCAACTGGAATTTAAATTGGTTCTCTTACCACCACCATTACTGCCACTACCATCCCCACAGCAGTTGGAAAGTTTAAATTGATGCCCTCCACATTCTTTACTTTAAGACATGTAACCTTCTGTGGAAACTATATTTATGACCATCTAGTATCTTAAAATGAGAAGCCAACTCAGTTTTTCAACAAATATATATTGAACACTCTCTATGTTTTAGACCCTGTGCTAAAAAGCACTAAACGTTGAAGACACCATTGTCTTTAATTATGCAAAAATTATCTACTTTCATGTCAATATGGTGGGATGACAGGGCTTTAACTATCTGTAATTACCTATATTTAACATAACATTTGTTAAAATTTGTTAAAATGTACAGGACTATCCTTTACTTGGAACAGTCCTACATTACTTTCTCCGGTTTGAGATAATTTAGTCAATAACTAATATGTTATATTGTGCATATTCACATATCATGTAGAGCTACTATTTTCTTTTTTTAGGAAAACAGAAGACTTTATCAGTTAAAATAATGCAGTATCTATATCTTAAAAGAAAATAAATACTAATTCTAAGATAAGCTAATCTATAGCTTAAAATATACTTACAAGGATTACTTTTATAAAAATATAGAATCGTCTCCAATATCTGGATTTTTTTCCTTTAAAAATTACAAATTAGGTATTTGCTCTCTGGTCTTTAGAATTTCTGGGGTCATAAAAAAAGTAACAAAGCATGATTTTTTCTCTGCAAATTAGTATCCCTCACTGTTCTGTGCAGAGATGAGGGGAAGATAATTAAAGCATGAGAGTGATCACCATTTAAAAGTGAAAAAGAAAATGTCCTGCAGCATTCTTCCTTCCTTTTCAACTAATCTTTTAACCTGAATTCTGAGATTCCAGTCTGGGAAACTTTTTCTTGTTCTCTCCTAAGGCTCAGTCACAGAAGCCGTCCCACACCCCCATCCCACACTCCTTCATTCAGCTAAATTATGAGCCACACACACATTTAAAGTAAAATTCTGTGAATTTAAAGAGAAGAGATTTTATTTTTTTATTACCCACCACAAAGAATTTAATAGCTCTTCATTGGAAGGCATTGCTTGTTACTTTGTGGGTAGATAATTACAAAAATTATCACCTTCCTTCTGCCCAGAGCTGCCTGATACTTTTAATACACAGTGAAGTGAAAATTTTGTAATTGTTACAATTTTAAAAGGTGATAATTTAAGTAGTTACCCCAAGGGATCGTGTGGTCCCGACAGTTGGCAAGATGTGATGCCAGTGGACGCCTGAGGATGAACACAAAGGTTGTCATGGCAACACTGAAATTTGGTGAGCTGCTCAAAAAAGCAGAAGTGGTCCTGTGAATCTCAGGAATGTGTGGCTAATGGTTTCTGCCTGAAGGCCTTACTGATCACCTGGTCAGAGGGTAGCAACCAAAGTGCAATCAACTTCTTGGCTCTCTCCTTAGTTCTCCTGGCTTAGGATTCTCACAGAAGCTCTGTTCCTTTTGATCTTTGCTTCACTCTCTTCATCACTTATAACTTTGAATATTTGGAAAATATGTACTCTCCAGTGAATATCAAGATGGATTTTTTACTTAGTTTATAATTGTGGGTAATTTGAAAAAATGTATATAACTTAATGTTAACCACAAACGTAAGGACATCTGGAATGTATTAAGAACATAGGAAGTGATTCCAAAAGTTACTGTAATTAAAAAACAGTTTGCTTGTATTTTTTTCTTTTCTGAGGAAGAGGGAAATGCAGGTGAAACAAATTATTTTATAGATTCATACATTTTAGAGCTGTGACCACAAAGATATTAATTGTTGATCTTACATCTAAGTGAATGCATACTTATAAATGAATGTGAAAGGTTTTGAAAAGCAACAATCTAATTTCCCTTCCACCAAAACAGAAAGAGTAAAATGTTTTGTAGAAATTCAGTTAGTAAGCCAAAACCATCTATGCATGTTATTCAATAACTTCTAGCTGTTTCTAGAGTGAAATTTAAAATGCTTTTCTAGAGTTTTTGAGATGTAAATCATATGATACTTTCTCATCAAATAATTTTCAAAATCTCTGCAAATTACCAAGCCCTGAGTGTGGACTGTGAACCTGCTAGTACTTGTTGTGTCCTCAGAAAACATAAAATCAAATAAGTGGTCAGACATATTAATTCCAACAACTCTGAGAGTGTACAAGGTACTATACTAAAGTACTTCACTGCATTGTGGTTGATGATTCTTTCAAGAAGGAAAAAGACCAGACGCAGGCACAGAGGAATATGGTAACATAAACTGAGGACACGCAGGAAGGGCGATGTTCACAAAACAGCCTGGTGATGAGTCAAGGGCAGTGGAAGTGTAAGGCCTGGAGGACCTGGGAGGAGAGTTTCAAGAAATGAGTTTAGGGAGACAGGTTTGAACCATGTTGTGAAAAGCATTGAATGTTTTAAGAAGAGGTGTGATATAATCATATTTGTAACTCTAGTGTCAGTGTAGAAATGGATTGAAATAGAGGCCAGAGCTGAGGAGACCAAGCCAAAGAAAATTAATAAGGAAAACCCAATCAGGACAAAGAGAAGGAACTTTGACTATTACAATGTCAACCTACACTGATACTTCCCAAGGGCTTGCCATTCATTTTCAATCCAAAGGCTTTCCAAAACATGGTCTCATTTCATCTGTCCTACATTCTCCTCAGGTGAATATCTATGAATATTGTAATTCCTTATTCATAGATGAGGCCCTGAAAGGTTAAAGAACTTCTCCCAAGGTCACACAACAGAAAAAGAGATTTTGAATCAAATCTGTGTGATTCCAAAGGCACATCCATTGAATAACTGTACAGAAAAAGAAGAGGATAATGAGTTAGTGGTTTTCTTAGCACCAAATCATTCCTATCTATCTCTGCTTTCTATACACAGTATCCCTTTCATTAAACACTTTCGTTAAAGTAGAAAAGTACTGAATCCTTTGCAATGCTTTTAATTAATTTCACAGGATATTAAACTGTGATGCAACTTAATGGAGATTCATTAAAAAATATTACGATATTATACTATTTTAGAGACTGGGAAAGATTCATAGAATATAATGGGGTTTTTTCCTAATCTTATCTTCTCATCCCCAGTACCTAGCACAGTGGACCAGGCAGACACACACTATGCTGGTTAGAGGAGAGGCTTGGATGTACAATAGACCCATCTTCTTGTTTTACAAATAAAGAACCTGGGATCCACTTGATCTTGTGACTTGACGAGGCAGGGCATAAAACTGACATCTTCTGACTTCAGTGAGCCCAATTTTTATGAAGAGTTAACTTATTTTAATAGAATATTTACAGGAATAGCACAGAGAACCGACATTAAAAATATGTACTTACATGTATAAGAACTCAACTAGAAACGTATATTTAATAACTGGAGTGTACTACATAGTAAAAAGTCTACAAAAGCCATTTAGTTGCCACCAGTAAGAAATTTCTTGGTTAAAAGCTGGCATTGTACAGAACAATTTAACAAGTTTGTTTATGCTTGTTATAACGTGGAATTTCTGAAACTTGTTTACTGAAACATTTTGAGTTGCCTTAGTTCTTTATGTCTACATATTTATATTAAAATTCATTCACAAGTGAAAATGGAAAAATAAAATAACTTGCCAGTGTCTGATTCTGTGGCCTGTGATTTCATTAAATATCATAAACTTCAGTACCTTCTGGCCTCATTGGGCCCCACTGGAAACTACCAATAACAGGAAGATGAACTTTGTTGTTGCTGTTTACTTAAAAATGAAATGTTTCCTCTCATAGAGGATTTCAGCACGTTCTCCGCATATGCAGTATGCTAGCAAGACGCCTTTTGGAGTAATTGTTATACATTTGCTATGGGTAGCACACAGGTTGGTGTCTTTAAATGAGCCAACCAGATAAGCCCCACTTTGCTCCCATGAAATTCCCACAGCAGAAAGTGCAGATCTAAGCCCCAAACCAGGTTTTTGCACCAGGTCCTATAAGTGAAGTCTATCAATCATTGGACTTCTGATGTTATCAGATTTCACCAAGTGCCAATTTACCAAAGTAATAATGAAATCTCTTCACCCCTCCAGCAGAGGGCGCACTGTCGCCAGCAGCTTTTGTGGCCGGTTGTTTATTGGCTGTGTTACCACCACCCGATTTGAGGGCCATAAGCCTTGTAGCAATGCTGTCAACGTGTGGACCCCAAACTGGCTGCTGATTGCGAACTGTCTATTAACAGATTGATACTAGAGAAGGAGCTGGAGCCAGAATATAAGTCAACAACGTCACTAAGTACACTATTGAGTTCGGCTGACACTGTGTGTGCTAGGAAGGGGCAAGGCTTCCTCAATGACGGGAGCAGTGCATTGATTTTCATAGCGGAGCAAGCCATCTCATCATTGGCCAGGACTCAGAGAACTCCTTCCAGAGTGCCTCTTCTCTTGCTGATGGAGGTCTGCAAGATAGAGGGATGACTAATGCTAGAAAGCAAAATTAAGGCCCTAGGAGAATTTTTAAATGATTCATTTTCTTGACTAAATTGTACATGATGTTATAGCTAGTCTAACATAAGTAAGCATTGCATGTTATGACCTTGAGAATAAAAAATACCTTTAGTTTTCCTTTGATTGGAGATGACATTTGACTTTTTAAAATCTATTAAGTTGCTTTCTGTTGGGCTTTTATAATTTATTATTTCATCAATATTCATATTAAGAAGAATTGAAGGGCTGGCCCCGTGGCTTAGCAGTTAAGTGTGCGCGCTCCCCTTCTGGAGGCCCAGGTTGGGAACCCCGGGCGTGCACCGACACACCGCTTCTCCAGCCATGCTGAGGCCACATCCCACATACAGCAACTAGAAGGATGTGCAACTATGACATACAACTATCTACTGGGGCTTTGGGGGGAAAAAAAGGAGGAGGATTGGCAATAGATGTTAGCTCAGAGCCGATCTTGCTCAGCAAAAAGGGGAGGATTAGCAGGGATGTTAGCTCAGGGCTGATCTTCCTCACAAAAAAAAAAGAAGAATTGAAAATTAAAGATGTTCCACAGCTCCTAGTAGTTGCCATTAAGTGTATTTACTAAGATGTTTGGAGGGAGTGATTATTATTGACTGCATATTCATGATTTCCAAGCTTAGAATTACCCTTTAAATTGTATGAGTAAGGGAAAGGAAATTTTGTTTTCAGATTTCCTACGGATTGTTGCCTTGATGCAAACCAGATTTTTCTTTCTTGATATGGACAAAATGGTATTTTTTAATTACTAAAAATGCTCTACAATGTTCTAGATTGTCACTCTAATGCTAGCCAGTTGCAATACAACAGAGCTGCAAAGCTTTAGTGATCCTTGCAAAATAAATTAGATGTCTTTGTCCGCTTCTGGAGTCTCAAACATATTTGTTTTGATTTTCGTTTTCCTTTTCAAAAAGCAATTTAAAAAGCGGAGTCAATGTACTATAAATATTTTGCTTTCACATCAATTTCAAAGATAAAAGAGGTAGTATAATGGAGGGTGAGAAACAGCGCCAGTTTTATAACAACTTTTATTACCAGTGTGGAAGATTTTAAGGACATTCCCTTCTAAAAAGAAAGCAATATGAGAAAAAAAATTAGACAATATTTTTTTCTATAGTTTTAGGACTATTGTGATGTCATATTTTGCACGCTATTCTGGATTAATCAATCATCTCATAGGGCTATAAAATTGAACCAGAGTACCTGCACCATTTCAGGACTAAGCAAGAGCATTTTAACATATTACACTTTGTGATTGTGTAGGTAAAACTAGATCCCACTAATAAGACATAGGATTACAAATGCATAAGAGTGTTTCTTATAAGTTTTCTCATCCTTTCAATCAGATGTTAAATGGCTTGAAACCCTGAGTGCTATTAATCAGAAAGTTATATGTTATATACCCTGTCCTAAAAATATAACCTTATTTGAAATAGCAGTTCATATGGTTGGTTGCAGACTTTTCAGAAAATGAGTTACACAGTTTCTAGCAGATTATTAAGATCAACTGAAATAATCAAATACACATTTGAGCACATTTCACACAATGACTATGCACACCACTGTAGAAATCATTACCAGAGCATCTGTTAATGGTGAAAATTAGCAATCTTATCTGTCTATAGTAATAAAGTTTGTGAAAAAGTCCTCCAATTAACAGCTGTTGCAAATTATTTTATCTTTTGCATGTTGAGCTGTTTTGAAATCTTAAAAAATAATCTTTAAGATGACATTTAATTGGGAAAAATAACAGTTTAATAACTTCACACAAAGGTAGATCTAGGTGGTCCTACTTAGTAAAAAGAAGAATGACCAGCATTCCAAGTGGCAAGTTTTTTACTGCTTTATTTCATTTCGGTGAGGTCTTATTTATCAATTTCTTCTGTTATAGATTATGCTTTTTTTGGTCAAGTCTAGGAAGACTGCCTAGCCCTAGATTCTGGATATTTTGATGACTGTGCTTTCTTAAAATTTTTATAGATTTACATTTAAGTCTAGAATCCATTTTGAGTTATTTTTTTGTATAAGGTGTGAGATTTAAGTCAAAGTTCGTTTTTTTGCCTATGGATATCCAGTTACTCCAGCACTATTTCTTCAACCGGCTGTCCTTCCTCCATTGACTTACTTTTACACCCTGTGGGCCTATTTTTGTGTGCTCCATTCTGTTCCAATGATCTATGTGTCTATTTCTTCACCACTATCACACTGTCTTGATTACTGTAGCTACACAGTAAGCCTTAATATTGAGTAGAGCGATTCCTTGCGCTTTCTTCTTCTTTGTCAACATTTTTTTAGCTATTCCATGACCTGAGTCTTTTGATATAAATTTCAGAATAAGCTTGTCTATGTTAACAAAAAGCCTTGTGGGAATTTTGATAGGAATTGCGTTACACCCATAAACATGGCGAGAATAGACATTTTTACTATGTTGAGTCTTTCAATCCACGAACATAGTATGTTACTCCATTTATTTAGGTCTTCTATTTCTTTCAACAATATTGGTAATTTTCCATTTACAGACCCTGTACAATGTTTTGTTAAATGTATGTCTCCATCCAAGCTACCAGGTAATAGGAAATCATTCTTCAATTACTATATGGATCCTTCTTACATTTTCAATTATGTATTTCTTAATAATGACATTACTGTATAATCTATTTGGAAATCTAAAACTCTATTTGTTTCTGAGACATTCTTTCTTCTTTGTGCTGACAAATCCATTTTATACGGTATATTGTTCTCAAAAGCTTCAGATGTGCTAGGATCAACTGTAAGATATGTTTTCTAAATTTGTCTTCTGATAACCTGAGTTATCATAAACAGATAAAGTTGCCAAGCATGGTCATTTAGCAGTCAGTGTTTAAACAATTAGGCAAATGAAATACAATTAGGCAAATGAAATACTACAGCTTTAACAAGATAAATCATAAATTTCTAAAAGTCATAAATCATAGATAATACAAAATGGAGTCATTTCTTATAGATCTGATGTTTACTTACTCTAATCAAATAAATTAATAAAGAATGGTGTAGTCTGAAGATTGCTTTTCCACACTATAAATGCCCGCTGAGCCTGTCCAAAAGATGTATATTTACATATACATGCTCAGTTTTTATACTAACTTCACAAGCTATATTATTTGCTTCCCTTTTTTAAGTCATGTGTCACCAGCACGTGAATTTGCATTCCAGATTCTCTGGTTTCTTCCCTGATATTCACTTCCTTTCATTTCAGTAGGTATGCCTCTCTCCTATCCTACAAGCAAAAAGTACTCAAATTACCTTTATCTTTAGACTGTGCTATTCTCTCTGAACCTGATTATTCCTCATCTCCCCACAACATTTCCAAAGTCTTCTTTTCCTTCTATAAACACTTTGTCAATAAATAACCTATTTCACTTCCCTCCTGAATTGAAGCCTCTTTTAGTTCCGCTTAGTTCAAATCTTAGTGCTCAAACTTTGACTCGACTCTTCTGTGATAATGTGGTCTCATTGCCTGTAGAAGTTTTAATATGAATATCACTTATTCACTGATGGCCTACTATGGATTCTATAATTGTACAAAGAAGTATGTAATCATTCCCTAAAAATTAAAAAAAAAATTTCATGCACCCCATAAATTACATTAATCTTATACACTATATTATTAGGCATTAAAAGTCGAATAACATTAAGAGGCAGGATATGATCAGAACAACATGTGGATTGCCAGTTGTGCCCTGTACAATGAAGCCTGGCCAAGGCGCTCTTAGAAGCTGAAGTTCAGCTCATGTTCCACCTGCCAAGCCGTATGCTCTAGTTGCATCTACCAAAAGGGGCCCTGTTTCCTAGTTTTCAAAAGCTGTAACGTAGGCAAATAGTTGTCTTGTATAGCATATAAGAAGCAGCAGTGGTCTCTAGGTTTCCTTCCAGCTCTAAAATTCTAAAGAAGTTCTGAAGAGGCCTACATCCCTGGAGACTAATGTGTTGGAAGGCTTCCTGTACCATGTGAAGCTTGAACTGGGCCTTGAAGAATCGGTACAATTGGGCTGAAAAGATTAGGCAGAGAATTGCTAGTGAAAGAAAAATAAACATTGAATACACAAAGGTGAGAATGTACGTAGTGTATTTAAGGAACAGAATTATTGCTAGGAATCTGTAAATCCATATTGAGATAACTATTTTCTCAATAAATAGATTTTAAATGTGACACCATTATAATGTATGGGTCTGTGAAATTTTTTGCCTTCAAGAAAATGCCTTAATATTTGAACAGGGTACGTGTGACTTCTAACAAATGCAAACTTGACTTCCATATACCCATAATGGCTGCTTTTACTTTTAAGTTTATATAATATTAAGATAATATTTTTCTGACTTGAAGTATTAAAAGATCTGATCCTTGTTTTCTGTGTGATAAAGATCTTCTATTCTGTTTTAAATAATGTGACTTTCTATTGCTTGTGTTTGAAATTATTATTGTTGCTTCCATTGCTTACTTTTAATTTCATAAGCACTTCTATAATCGTCCAAAACAGTTGCAACATTGATACCACTTTTTGTTAAAGAACACTTTTCAAGATTAAAGACATGCTCGCTTGAAGGAAAAAATATCCACTAGTAACCTTACTTTCTGCATGTATATATGCATCATGATTTATTGAGAATGCTAATTTGTTCACCATAAAATAATTAATGCTCTATTCTTTTTCTTCTTTTTAACATGTTTCTGTTCTGCCTAAATGAGCCAATTTAAAAAAGTATCTTTTAGGAACTGTTACTATTGAAGAGATAGCCAATATTGCAATGAATCACATAACTAGAAAGAATGTTGGAATTGGCTAACCAAGCCCTTCTAGACTGCCTGAAATAAATCCACTCAGTCCCTTCTCTCTGCTCCTGCTCCATTGGTTTCATATGTCTGTTGCTTTCGTTACTAGATTGTTTGATACCTGTCTCTCCCACTAGACTGGGGCACCGTCAGTTCAGACAACAGGCCTTATACCTAAGCACCAAAAATCTAGTGCCAGGAATAACAGGCATACCAAAAAATGCTCGGTGAATGAATGTTGACAAAATGCTTGTGACATTTTACTGTCACATGCGTTGGTAGTGACAGAGTCAAGACTAAAGCCTGTGCTTCCTTACACCTAGACCGTGTCCAATTTTCTTCTAACCTACTGGTTTTTCTGTAGCATTTCTTAAAATTTTGTAATTATGAAACTCATTCATATTTATTGTGAAACATAAAAATAAGGTATAGTGTATATAAGAAATATAATATTCCCAAATGCAAATACCCGTATATAAACATCATTAATTTATTGATGCCTTTTCTGTGTGTGTGTGTGTATGTGTATTTAACTGAAGTCATAAACTATCCATTGGATATTGTTTCCTAGCATAAACACTTATTGGTGCCATTAATGGTGAAATAGGAAACAGTGGATAGGAACCGTTTGAAGATGGATATTAAATTTGGGTTTTCTAAATTACATCTAGGTGGAAGTAGACAGTAGATTATGCATTTTCTCAAGTAGCTCTCAGCAGTCGGGAGTAGAATAAAGAAAATAAAAGAAGTGGAATGAGTTGAGAGTCAAGTAGCTCTCAGCAGTCGGGAGTAGAATAAAGAAAATAAAAGAAGTGGAATGAGTTGAGAGTCAGAATTTCGTCAGGCAGGTAGGACAGAAATGTAGAGGAAAACAGCACTGTTCAGGCTGTGCACTTCTGGACACTATACACAGGAAGAGATTGCTGAAACCAGGAAAGATTGTACAGATGAGGGAATAAATGTACGAAGCGACTTTGGTTTGGTAGAAATGAAGACAGAAAAGAAATATGGTAGAAATCTGTATGAAGAAGATAAAAATTGAATAAGTCGGCATCAAGGAAAAGCCAGCAAATTAGAAATAAACTGAGAATAATGTCCATAAGGCCAAGGAAGGAGATGATGATGGTAAGAAAGAAGTTCCAGTCAACAGTTCAGTCAAGAAACGTTTATTGAGATTTATCGCATGCCGGGCACAGTATTGTGATGCCATAGAGCTAACCGTAAGCAAAGGAGAAATACAAAGACGACGAGAGTGAAGCTCCTGCTCTCAAGGAGCCCACAACTCAGCACAAGCATAAGACAAGTACATCAATTACCGTATTCCACATCTATTAACCAGAGCCCTGATTACGGCACACAACTGTAAGAGCCCTGAGCGAGACACAAAATGAGACATCAGAGTCAGTTGGCAAATCAGGACAGATTTCACAGAGGAAGGGTGAAATAAACTTTGAAGAGTAATTGGCCTCATTTATGTGTAGATTAGGGGACAAGGAAGTAAACAGAAGGCTTAGAAATGACTGAGGGTAAAACGCAGGAGCATGCCTAGATGGCAGCCAGCAATTCAGGTGAGAGGACGGAACGTAGCAGACAATTAAAATAAAGACCTTTTGAAATTTTGAATCAATGGGAGTACTATTTCTTTTGCAGGTCTTGAGCAGTTCAATGCTTCTGTTGTGTAAAAAGAAAAACATATATCTTCCTATCTGCTCGACCTCCACAGGTGCTGAAGTGTTCTCGTCACTGATATCATGAAGAAGTTGTTACTCACACACACAACTAAATCAGCCATTATGGCATTTCCTGCTCAAGCATAGCTGATCACTTACAAAAAAATTTATAAGCATATTGCCTACCATGTTTGGGAGCAATCCGCAAGACTAACACCATTATATGCTTCAGGGTTTTTGCAAATGTAAATACATTTCTCACGGTAGGAACAATTTAAGAAACCACAGTGTTCCTCAGCTCATCGTTGGAAATGGTAACTAGTACATCGGTAAATTACCTGTAGAATTTTCTTTCCATGAACAAGAAGATAATGTTATCTCGCTGAGTGCAGCAGGCTGATGTGAATTATCACTTTCAGAAAAATGAAGCCTTATGATCCACCAAAGGTGCAAATTCATGATGATGATGTTGCTGATCCAGCAACTCGCTATTCTTATATACAGAGTACATAACATAGAACATAGAATGTTCTAAAGAAGTCCCTAGAATAGCTTGAGAACACAAGTCTGTCCTGCGCCATTTACTTCCCTCTGATATCAGGGTGCCGAACCTTTTGCTATTTCCCTTTGTTTAGTTTGGTGTCCTTAAACATTCCAAGAAAGCTCTTCAGATATATCTATGGCAAATTGCTGTTGCACCATAAATTAGTTTTGCTAATTAAAAGTTCAAGACGAAAGCTGGTTAAAAAGCTGATGAAATGATACAGGCTATCATATACACAATTGCCATCAGCACGGTATTTACACATCACTCTAAATCTCAAAGCAGCTTTGAAAATTTTTAAAAATCTACCTGTTCCTTATTTTTCAGTGATTAAGTTTTATTTGTTTGTTATTTGTTGTTGTTATTAAGCAGCTTATGGAAAAGAGATATGTATTCTTTTTTCTGCTGAAAATTACTAAAGGGAAAATATGTCTTACCAGACTGCTTTGAATTACCCATTTGGGAATCTAAAAATCCCTGTGACTAATTGCTTTGCAAAAAAGAGATCAGGAAATAATATAATTAAAGTGCTAAAGTGAGACCTTATAAGTAATCTAATTTTTAAAAGCTGCGACGTTAAATCCACTCTACAAGGATCCCAGCAAGTTCTTTAGTCTGTTTCAATAGCTCCATTCACAGAGAAACTACTATCTTCAATATAGTGTATTCTGTCTTTATACACTGATGGCAGTCATTCTTTATATCCACCATAGTCTCTATCCACTCTACGAGTGTAAGATAAAATAAAATCTGATGTAAATTATATTGCTTTACATAATTTCAGCTAAAGATGATAGAGTAAAAGTTATTTTATCCTAGTCCCTCTCAGAAACCAACTAAAAAACAAAGTAAAAATAATAAAAACAAAATTACGTTGAACTCCATCTTTAATAAAAGTAGGAAATAGCTACCAGCTCATACCGTAAACTATGATGATACGTATCAAATATGGGGAATTTGGGCCAAATCATGAGAGGATGCAAAAAGTAAGCATAGATTTCAGGCAGCAGGCTGAAGTCTTCCGAATTTGCTGGAATTTTCTTGAAGAACTCAGTCAAAGGTTATGTAGAAAAGCAAAGTCAACCAGAGGGTTTGGGTCGTGATAGCAACTTGTGCCCATTTCATCCTAGAGAAAGCAGGAGAGGTGGAGCTTAGGAAGAGTTACCAAAAAGTACCATAATCAAGTTAAAAGGATGAGACATGTAATGAAAAACCAAAGAACACTTAAACAAATTCTTTGGAAAAAATATGAAAAACTATTGTATATCAGAGTTTCTTGGAAAAGTGTGTTGGAAATAAGCGGATATTTGAAGAAAAAAGTATGAGTTCCAATAACATCTCTACATCTCTAACTTCTTAGACTAATACCAACGTCTTTAACATATTAGCTTATAAACAAAATTTCTGACTAGTCTTACCTTAAGGTATTACTGTTTTGAATCTAGTTTATTTGTTTCTAAATAATCTCTATCAATCAAAAAAACAAAATGGACATAGATTCTGCTTATGAACTAATGAAAAACCTAAAAGAAATACTAAAATAAATCTAATGATGTATATGGTGATAAATGTCTTTAAGGATAAGTAGATAAAGTTCTGAAGGAATTCAAGTAGTATGGTTAAATTTCTATTTTTAAAATGCCAGTGTGAAGACAAGAGTTTTCCTTATCTCCTCAAGAAATTATCATTAAGTGGTAAGAACAAGAATCAGAAACAATAACAGCCATAAAAAGGAATATATTCATGAAACAAATATTTATCAAGTGTCTAACATGTACCAGAGATTCTGCCAAGTACCTTGAGTACAAAGACAGATAAAAGAAACATGATTTTTGGTCCCGTGGAACATAGAATCTATTGAGAGATTAAAATCTACCAACATGCTCTACTACTATATCTTTGAATAACGAGAGCATTTTATGTTTTGCAAAATTATACCATAAAAAGAAGAAATAATGTAATTACCATAGAAATAATTTAAAGTCACTTCTAACTTGGCTGTGACAAAATTATCTAAATAAACGTGACAATGTCAATTTGGACATGATTAAATTAATAGACTAGCATTTTTTCGATTTATTGTCACTTTCTTTTTATGTGCAATGAATATTTTGTGAAATCTAAAGTGGAATGTACTGTGTGTCACGTATAAAATAAGAAAATGTGTTCTTATGATGCCAATGAAAAATACTTGGCACTCATAAATATCACTGAGAGTTTCAAAATGGTTTTGTTTAAAAAATAACTTAAAAAATTAAAAAAACTATAGAATGTAATATTTTATTCTCAGTTGAATAAATGCATTGGCAAAAAATATATTCACTTAAAAATAGTTATTAAAAGCCTACTCTGCATAGCATCTCAAGGTATTACTACATATTTTAAATCCAGAGTTTTTACTTCTAAGTTATCTCTTTCAATTAAAAGAGACAAAACAGACACAGCCTGTATATAACCTAATAAGATATTTGACTATAAGGAATTATATAGTGATAAGTGTATTTAAAAGTGGATGAAATGCTGTAAAGATTTAAATAGTAAAATTAAACTTATAGTTTTAAAAACTGAGATTGAAGAAGTTTCCTCATCTCTTACTGCCATCATTAAATAACAAGACCAAGAATCAAGAGCACAACTCCACGCTTCAGATCCCAGACAAAGCTCACAGTGCACCTTTCTCCAAAATAAGTGGCACCCCTGGGGGAAAAGCCATTAATTTCTCATCGGAAAAAGAGACACAAGTGCAAAGACTGGCTAAGAAAGAGACCTTCTCTGTGCCCAGTTTGGCGTGAGATCTTGAGAAGCAGAAATAAGTGGGGCTGTGTGCAATATTAAATTAAAAAAAAAAAGAGCATATCTTCACGGAGCAGTCTGTTGGTGAAGTGGAAAGAGGAGAAAGACTGCATTGAGAGACTTAACACTCTGTATTCAGACACAACACTCCTGTTATCCTGCTTAGCCTGACATATAGCTCTGGCCCCACAGTATACCCACGAATCATTACAAATAGCTGATCTAGGGGCAACTCATCATAAACGAGTAAAAACTTAAAAATAACCATCATAGGATGTATCCAAGGATATTACGAGCAAAAAGTCAAAAGGGGATAAGGAAAAACAAATAGCAGATTGAGTATTCACTAGAAAAATATTGCCACCAAAATAGATAAAAATTTTGATCAAATGTGTTGCCATTATTAATAGTATATGATGAAGAAATGTACACAAATCAAGAGCACAAAGTATCAATATAAAGAGTTTAGAAAGGATGTCTCAAGACCTAAAATATGGTCAGTTTTTTGACTATGTTGCTTGAGAAGAAAGCACACTATTTATATTAACGTGTAAATTTCAACATACGCACATAAGATCTACCATATTGATTATATTGTACACGTCTTCTAGATCTTTATTATGTTTTATTCACTTGACTTGAACTGAGAATAGTATGTTAAATATCTCAACATTAGAGTGAATCTGTACATTTCATTTTGCATCTCCTGTAGTTTCTGCTTTACGATGGATAATTGCTGAGATATTTGGGATAGTCATAGCTTTTATATCTTTATTGTAATTTGTAAACTTTAGCATCCTTGGTGTCCTACGTACCTACTTTTCTAGCCATATTTTTTAACTTTGGTACTCCACTAACCCTGTGCATCTGCCATTCCAAGTACCATGTGCCATGCTCTGCATCCCCCTTCGTCTCCCCGGAACACTCTGCCCCCATTAGTTCACCTGGCACTTCAACTTGTCCATCAAGACTTTGCTCAAGGTCACTACCTTCCTTTTTCTCTCGCTATAGCATATAAACATCTCTGTTATGGTGTAAAAAAATATACGGCCAACTATTATTTACCATTTATGGCCTCTTCTGGACTGTGAACTTTTAAAGGATAATGACTCTGTTATTTATCTCTGTGTCCTCAGGATCTGGCATTTTGCAAAGGCTCAATAGATGTTCATAATTCTAGATTGTGTGCAGCAAAGAGCACAGGAAAAGGGCCTTATTTCCCATGAAGAGCACACGGCAAGGAGTTACTTGAGATGAGCCACAGCCAGATAAGATGAGGTTAGGGGCAGAAAAATCAAAACATGTTACCTAGCATAATGCTTATGTAAATAAAATACAGTTTAAGAGGACTGATAACTCCCACGAGTGTGGCATGTAGATGCACAGAAGCCCATCTCAGATAGTGGAATCCGGACAGGTGTAGTGAGCAGAATTCTAAGATGACAACAAGACCCCACTCCCTGGTATACACACGCCTTTTTTGGGTTATTTAATCAAACATTAACCTAGGTTCTTCTGTGAAAGTGTTTTGCTGATATAATTAGACCCCAAATCAGTTAACTTTAAGCAAGTTGCCTTAGTGGAACTGACCTAAACATGAGAGCCCTTAAAAGGGACTGAGTTCTTCTTGGCAACAGAAACTTGAAGTGTGAGAGGGATTCAACACAAGAAAAATTCTCCATTCCTGGCTTTGAAGATGGAGAGGAACGTGTAGTAAGAGACTGAGAGTGGCCTTTTCCAGCTGACACAGGCTCTGGATGACAACCAGCAAGGCAACAGTGGCCTCAGTCCTACAACCATTAAAGAACTGAATTCCCTAACACCGAAATGAACATGGAATAGGACCTTGAGCTGCAGTGTGTAAACACATCCTGCAGACACCTTGATCTCTGGTTCGTGAGACCCTGAGAGGGGAGTCCAGTTATTCTGTGTCCATATTTCTGACTTACAGAATTGTGAGCTAATAAATATGCATTATTTTGAACTGGTAAGTTTGTGGTAATACATTGTGCAACAATAGAAGACGAATGTAACAGATAGCTAATTTAATACCCCAATCTCTTCCTAATGGGCTTAGTCAGAATTGTGTTAAGAGCTATGGATGGGACCTAGCTTCTAGCTTGGAGATCTTGAACAACTACATCTGGATAAGGTTCAAGAGGCCAGGAGTCTCTTTAGCAAGGCTTCCAGAGACAGAGTCCTGCCCCTGAGACTCAGTCCTCATGACTAGAATCCGATCTCTTGCCGTAGGAGGTGTCTGCTACCCTCTGTGACCTGCAACCAAATCTTGTCCTCTTGAGTTTTGAAGCTACTCAGATTGCACTCAAATCCCATTCCATCTTTTAGTGGCTGAATGATCTTGAGCAAGATGTGTAAACTAACTAGGTCTCTAGTTTCTCATCAGTAAAATGGGGATTGGAATAACTATTTCATAAGGTTATTACAAGAATTAAATGAGATAATGCTTTTAAGCTTTTAGTCCATTTTCTAGAATTTAGTAAACACTCGTAAGCATTATCTAATATTAATTCACTATCCCAGATAAATTTCTTTCCTTCTCTAATGTTCTTTCCTTGTTTAAAAAACACAACCCTGGGCTGGCCCCGTGGCTTAGCAGTTAGGTGTGCACGCTCCGCTGCTGGCAGCCCAGGTTCGGATCCCGGGCGCACACCGACACACCGCTTGTCCGGCCATGCTGAGGCCGCATCCCACATACAGCAACTAGAAGGATGTGCAACTGTGACATACAACTATCTACTGGGGCTTTGGGGGCAAAAAATAAATAAATAAAATTATTAAAAAAAAAAAAACACAACCCTGTGTATAACGGCCAAAAATAAATACGCATGTGTACAAGATACGATACACAAAATTTTGTAACTAATGTCTGTCTGTAAATGTTAGAATATAAATGCAAATAAAGACTTATCTGGCTTCAACACCAGGTAGATTTAGGTAAGCAGAACACAGTTAAATGACTGGGACTGTGTCCATTTTACCAATACATTTTATAATATCCTGTCTATATTTTAATTGCAACACCTGCTACTGATTTCTGGAAAAAAAAAGTTGTTTACTTGTGCTTTAATTAGGTTAGGCAGAAAAATATTGCCATATTGCTACCCATCATATATTCTACAGTCATTTAGGATTTCTAGAAAAATATTTTCATTTTAAGAAGTTCAATGGCAAAATTGACCTCAGAAATTCTATCAAGCATCCTACTCAAGGCATCGTTAGTTAGTCTGTGTGAAGATATTAAGATGAAAAGTCATTGTCCTACCCTAAAACTCAGGAGATATTGGGCTAAGGGAAACTAATTAGAAAGCTTTTGCAATAATTACTAAAGGAAGCAATAAGAGATGAACCAAAGAAGGACGAGCTGAAGGGAAAAGGGAGATGCTCATGAGAAAGTATTGCTGAGATAAATCAAGAACATTTGGAAACTGATCAGCTATGGAGAATGAGGAAGAATGATGGAGGAAAACGCCTTCCTTCTTTTCTTAATGCAGGACCAATGAGTTAGCAAACTTGTCAAGTCTATGCCCACAACTTCAAAATCAGAGGTAAAAGAAGAACACAATTTTTTTAAGTCAGACAAACCTGAGTTTGAGTCTCAGTTCTAGCATTTGTGATCAACGTGACGATGGGAAAAGTCTTAATTTCCTTGAGATTTGAGTTTGTTGATGGTAAAATAGTGATGATAACTGCGTTTGGTTATCTCTATCACTCTACTCATTTGAAACTCAAATGAAAATATGCAAAAGGTCCCCTTATGTTTTTTAGGAAGACGGCGATGTCGTTGACTGAAGTGGTCATCAGAGGTGGAAAAGCAGGCTCCCGGCAAAGCTTTGAGGAAGGTGGGGAGTTCAGGTCACGGCATGTTATATTGAAGAAAGCAGCAGGACATGCAAGGGTAAATATCAAAAAGGCCATTTAGAGATAGCCCTGCGACTCAGGAAAACAGTCATGGCTAAACAAAGAAACAAAAATACAAAAACAAAGAAACAAAATACAAGTTGAGAATCATCTGTGAAGCACTGATGGTTGAAACTATGAGAGTATATGAGATGGTCAAAGAAGCTTGAAGGATTTGTCATAGACTTAAAAAGGACAATAATGCAATGACCATTTCTTCACTTATTAGCTCTTTCATTCATTTATTAATTTAAAAAAATTGAACATCTACTCTATGCTAAATATAGAGTTAAGCCCTGCCTACACAAACATGATTAGGACACATTCTTCTCCCTCAAGAAGCTCATCTTTTAAAGGTAGAATCACATTTGAGCACAAGTAATTTTAATTTAATAACAAGTAATAGGGCATAGAAGCTCTGCTTCTGAAACTTCCTTAGAGGCATGGAAGGTCATCTCAAAGGTTCGTAGAGTTAAGCTGATGCTTGGGGAATGGAGAAAAAATTAAGCAGATAAAGAGGTAAAAGGCATTCACAGAAGGTGGATTAATTCCTGCACACACATTCTCGCATGCCCACTCAGAGACATAAAAGCCCTTGAGGTGTCCACAAAACAGCAAATTGTGCAACATGGCTAGAGTCCAGGGGTGGTGAGGGGGGAAACTAGAGGCAGGGAGGAGGAAGATCATGAGTGGCAGATTCTTATGGAATTCAGTTGCATTTTTTCTGTAGATGACGAGCATTCGTTCAAGAACAGAGTATCTAGAAAAAGGTGGATGCGGTTAAATTAAATTCTATATTTTAAATCAAACAATTAACTTCACCAGAATTCAATGAATATCCTATGTCATGAAAGAGAAAAAGAATAGCTGAAATGATTTTCACAACTAGTGTAATATTTTGTGTTTAAAAAAATAAAAATTCTTAGTCTGTGGCAGAGTGTAAAAATGGCAACAGTGACTCCCATCGAAAAGTGAAGTCTATTCTCCACTCCTTGAATCTGGAATGACCTTGTCACTGTTGCATTGGACATTACAATGTGGAGGAAACAATTTCATGTGAATGTCAAGCCTGACCCCTTTGCACACTTCCACCATCTCTTGGAATCCTGCTACCGCTACTCGAGCAAGTCCAGGCTGGCCTGCTGGAGGGTAAGAGACACGTGGGGCAGATAACAGCTGAAGCCACCTTAGATCAACCAGCCTCCAGCTGCCCTGGCCACTGACCACAGTCATAAGAATGAGCTCAGCCAAGACCAGACGGCCCAGCTACACCTAGCCCAAATTGCTGATCCATAGAATCATGGGCAAAATAAAGGATGTTATTTGAAGCCACTAGATTTTGGAGTAATTTGTTACACAGCAAGAAAACTGAGACACAGTCTCCCAATTACATGTGAGCAAACGCAACATTTTCATAAACAAATTTCCTCTTTTATTGGTCTTCCTAAAACAAACTGGCACTACACCATTTGGTAGTCAATCTTCATATTCAGTTAGTTATTCATATACATAATGTAGTAAAATTAATTAAGTTAGATTCCAGTCGTTTGAAACGGTATCGTTCAAACATGGACTGGGGCTGTTTTGACTTAGTCTAGGAAAAAGGTTTTGCTACAGGCAATGAATAATATAAATAGGATTCAAGAGGGAGAAATTATCCTCCTTACTAAAATAAATTGTTTTCAAGTACTTAGAACTTTCATTAACATAAAAATAACAGGAAAACTAATGGGCTAAGTCAAATCATTCTTATCTTCACACCAGTTCATTAGCTTAGAATGTTACAATTTGTACAATAAAAGTAGAATTGCAGTTGAAAAGAATATTCTGTGATCTTATTTTGCTGATTCAAGTGGATTTTCCTCTCATCTGATATTAAATTAGTGAAATGTTTCTGATATTCACCAATAAATAATTCTCCCACTGAAAGGCAGCCATGTACATGTTTCACACTTATGATAACCTATCGCTCTCTGCATCCAAAAATCAAAATCTGACTCCTGATCTGGGTCTTAGCCTCTTGCATATTTTTTAAACTAAATACTCTAAAGATCATCTTCCAACCTCAAGCCCATGGTTTGAGTTCATCATTCTGTGACCATATTGTTTCATCTCACCTATCAGAAAGGAGAGTATTGTGGTTACAATTATGGACTGTGTAACCTAGAGAAAGAGAAAAATAAATATGGAAGGAAGATTTTTTGAATGCTTGACCTTCTAACAAGACACTTTATAATGTCAAGAGTGGTATTTATCATTTTTAAATCATTCATAGCTTCTTACAGTATACATTCCATCAGCAGTGTCTGAAAATTCCTTTTTTGCTGTACCTTCTACTACAACAGAAATCATCATTGTTAAAAATGTTGCCAATTTCTTAATAAAATGTGGTACCTTATTATTTCTTTAATTTGTATTTATTTTATTACCTGTGAGGTTAAATATATTTCCATAAGTTTAGTGAACTTTTCTTGTCAATATCTTAATCATATCCTTTGATAATAGCTTGAATAATTAGGTATTATTTTGCCTCCAACTTTCCCCTCTCCTCTCTCTCTTTCCCTCTCTCTCTTTCCCTCTCTCTCTCCTTTATCTTCTTATTCCTCACTTACATTTTCCTTTAAATGTTGGCTTTATAATAATAAGTAAAAAGTATAAGTGCAGAGAAGGTAGTGGTGCAGAGAAAATCTTCGCCAGGATCAGGAAAATTTGGAAACTTTCTCCTCCCAAGCTTTCCTTTCAGAGGACACTCATAGTTTTGTCACACCCCAAGAATGGATCACTCACCTCTCTTAAGGAAGACTTTTTAAAAATCCTCATCCTGAGAGACTTCAGAGAACAATGAGAAATGACTAATTCTATCTGGGAAGATGATTCACTTGGCTTATTAGAATGTTGTTACTTTCTGAATTCTTATGTATAAAGAGCTGGGTGTTTTAGAATCTCACATTGCAATATACATAACTTTACCAGGAATCAAGATTCTAAAGGAAATGGTAGGAGGGAGGCCAGGCAGAAAAGAGCAAAGGAAGCAACTATTCAATTTCCCAATAAAAATTCACAGACAGAGGCTGGCAAAGCAATGGTTCTCAAAGTACGAGTGCCTGGAGCAGCAGCAGTACCACTTGAGAACTTGTTAGAAATGCAAATACTCTGGTCACACCTCACAGCTGCGGAAGCAGTAGCTCTGGGGTAGGGCCTGAAATCTATGTTCAACACGTCCTCCGGGGGATTCTGAAGCACACTCAAGTTTACGGACTACTCATCTTGAGATCTATCTGCCCACCTGCATAAATAAACAAATAGTATCTTCTTTCCAGATTGTTCCAGTTTGTCTTGACTCCTTGGTATGCTCACCACCATTATATAACAGTTAATTTAAAGCTTCCCAGAGTGGGAATAATCTAAAATTACCTTTTAAAGCAGAAATGCTTACACTCCTGCTTGGAAGCTCAATAAATCTTTAAGATTCTCATTAGACGTCCTGAGCCCTCCCAGAGATGGGAATTTTTAAAAAAGGGGAGGGTTTTTTTGTTTTTGTTTTTTTTACTTCCAGATTATCTGCGGTCTCTCCCAGATTGATTCTTGAAGACTATTCATTCATTCATTCATTTGTTCATTCACAATTGTACTAGGTGCCAGGGCATGCGCCTGCCACTGGGATACAGAAGTTAGCCAGTAGATATGGACCATGCCCTCACAGAAATTGGAGTCTAGAAAGGATGATGGATGTGCATTATAAAATCTCACATTCTAGGGGCCGGCCCAGTGGTTAAGTTAGTGCAATCCGTTTCAGCGGCCCAGGGTTCGCCGGTTCGCATACCAGGTGCAGACCTACTCACCGCTCATCAAGCCGTGCTGAGGCGCCATCCCATACAGAAGAGCTACAACTCTACAACTATGATACACAACTATGTACTGGGGCTTTGGGGAGAAAAATGAAAATAAAGAGGCAAGATTGGCAACAGATGTTAGCGCAGGGCCAATCTCCCTCAAAAAAAAAAAAATCACACATTCTAAACTATGATAAGTGTCATGATGGAGAAGTGTAGGAAGCTATGTAAGAAAGGGGATGCAATCTCTAAATTCAGGGAAACTTTCGCCAAGTGAGTAACAAGCATAGGATAATATCAGGACTGTTCTCTAGATGTTTGTCCATCTCCTCAAAGAATAGCAGGACATCCTTCTGGGAAAATTGAGGGATGGTGAGAAGAAAAAAATGATTTTTCTTTTTCATCCTTTGAGATAAATACATGAAGAAAACAATGTACCTTACCACAGTACTTATTCTTTCTATCCTGATTATTTTCCAGATTATTATTAGGTAAAAGGTGCCAGCCCATCCATTTTGAATGAAAAAGTGAATATGTGTTATATCAACCTCCACTTATACTAAAGAAGAAGTGTAAATTGGGTTTTCAGCTGAGTGGAGATGGGGCACCTCTTATATACAGATATGATGTGCAGCTTTGTTTTCACCAAGTAGGAAGTAGATCTGCCCATCAACGCTGTTCAAATGATTGAGCATATTCCAGAATCCAAGTAGTCGAGACAAAACTTTGTCAGAAAATCCAAGGAACTGGAGAAGAAAGAAAGAACCCTGGGTTAAGAGCCAGAGAAAGCAGCAGGCAGCAAAGGTGATCAGCACTGATGAAGCCCAACAAAGCAGGTCAGAGGAAAAGGAGCCCCAAATTAATGCACAACAAGCAAATAGAACAAAATCACATCTGGATCCTCAGTTCTTGTAGTCAGTTGAGGTGGAGGAACGTCGTGTTTACAGTGGTTAGAAGTATCAAAATCTCCATAGAAAAAGATTAACATGAGGATAAGAAAATGTTTTCTACTGGTCAAAATAAAAGCATGATGAGGGGCTGGCCCGGTGGCATAGTGGTTTAGTTCAGGGGGCTCCGCTTTGGCAGCCCGGGCTCACGGGTTCTGATCTCGGTCGCAGACCTACACCGCTCATCAAGCCATGCTGTGGCAGCAACCACATGCAAAATAGAGGAAGGCTGGCACAGATGTTAGCTCAAGGACAACCTTCCTCACCAAAAATAAAAACAAAACAAAACATGATGGTTTGTAGAAAGGACAGCTTCTTCTGTGGTCAGAGGGAAAAGAGAGTCTCACTTTCCCTGGAAAAATGCAGCTGTAAAGTAGGGCTAATCTTGTGAGCAGGCAAAATACAGTGCAACCTCTGCAATGAGGTGCATTTTTCTATTCAATGGCTATAGTTTTATTACACTTTCTTGGCTCTTATGTTTTCACTTAATCTTTAAATAGCTAGTGCATCTCACATGGTTCCAAAACACTTACGGATGGGGAAAAATCCTGCTCCCATTACTGTCCTCTGTGTGCCCAGCACTCCTTCCTGTACCCCGCTCTCCAGGTTTGTTGTTAGTCTCGTCAAGTGGGTTCTGACTCCTAGCGCCCCTGTGTCCAGCAGAGCAGAACACTGCCTGGTCTTTTTGTGCCATCCTCTCACCTTCTGGTGCTCTATCAGGCAATGCTGTGCTGCTATTCATAGGGTTTTCATGACCAATTTCTTCGAAGGTGGGTAGCCAGGTCCTTCTTCCTAGTCTGTCTAGTCTAGAAGCTTCACTGAAACCTGTTCACCATGGGTGACATTGTTGGTATTTGAAATCCTGGTGGCATAGCTTTCAGCACCACAGCAACATGCAGCTGTCACAGTCTGACAACTGATAGACAGGTGGCATGGTTCCCTGACTGGGACAGGAATCGGGGCCATTGCAGTGAGAGTGCCAGTTCTTAACAGCTAGACCACCAGGGCTGGCCCTCACCAGGTGCATAATTATTACTTTGTTATGTGTCCATCCAAAATTCCTTCAGGCATAAAAATATAAAAGCATATTTTTTTTCTTTATTTTTCTCCCATTTTTATGCCAGGTCAGCATGCTATGCACCCTATTCTGTGCCTTGTACTTTTCACTTAGTAATGTATCTGAGTAATCTTGCCATGATATTATAGAGAACTTCTCATTATATTTTACACTTGCACATCACTGCATTGTATTGGAAGACTATAATTTATAACTAGTATCCTATTAGTGGATATTTAGGTTGTTTTCAACCTTTTCCAAATACAAATAATTCTCCAATTAATGGCTTTGCTTATGAATCATATTTTAGGTGTGCAAGTACATCAGAGCAATAAATTCCCAGAAGCCAAATAGGTGAGTCAATTTCTATTTGTCTTTGTGATTTTGGTAGGTATTCACAAATTGCCGTCCACAGAGATTGCACCAATTTATACTCCCACCAGAAATGTATGAGAGAGACTGTGCCCCAGAGCCTGGCCCCAGAGTAAATCAAATTTTTCAATTTTTGCTCATAAGTGAAAAATAGACATTCAACAAATTTTATCATGAGTGCGACTGAGAATCTTCTCATATGTTAAAGAACCGTTTTGCATTATTTTTGTGAACTGTTTATATTATTTGTCCTTTTCTCTGTCAAGTTATTGGAAAGTTCGATGTTCAAAGACTTTAACAATTAATTTGGCATGCTCACAAGCCAGTATACTGCAAAGGATGCCAGCCCAATTCGAATGGGTGCCAGGTGGAAACATCTGGAATGCTTGTGGCATCATGTTCCAGGGGAAAATTAGCCCTGATTGTTGGTCTTTTTCTAGGTGCTTTCAGTATACAAGAAGAGTTGGAAATAACTTTTTCCAAATGTGTCATTTATCTTCTGAATTTGCTTATGTTGTTTTCTAGAGGGCAATCCAAATGCTTTTAGATCATTGTTTTCAAACTCTTCTTTTATGCCATTGATATTTTCAATTAGAAAGAGTTTTCCACTCCAAGAATTTAAGTAAATTCTTTCATTTTCTGACTACATGTAGCTTCAAATTTTCACACAAATTTTTGAAAGATTTGGATGTTATCCTAATATACATTGTGACATATAAATATAAATCCGTCCTTAATTTTTCAAGATAGTTACTTAGTTGTCCAACACTATTTATGGATTAGCCTATCTTTTTCCCCAGCAGTCAGGTCCCCAGACCTGAAAGCAGCCTTACGCATATACTAAGTTCCCGTACGAACTAGGGCTTATTTCTATACTTTTTATTCTATTTCATTAATCTGTATATAAATCTTCATGTATTAGTGCCACACTGATTTAATTAGTAAATCTTTATAATACACTTTAAACCTTTAAGTCATGTCTACCCTCACTGTTCCTCTTTTTCAAAGTTTTTCTGTTCATTCTTATTTATTTCCCCACGTTAGATTTAGAGTCCACTTGAATAGTTTTCCTCTTCTTCAAAAAAGGTATTGGTGCTGCTCTTATACACTACTGGTGAAAACAAAAAATGTGGAAGGGAAGTTGGTAATACCTAGCAAAATTGCATGTGCATTTGCCCTCTAAACCACCAATCTTAGTTCTAGGGATCTATCTTATTAGCAAAAGTGTAGAAAGATATATGCACAAGAGAATTCATTGAAGCACCACGTGCAACAGCCAAAAACTGGAAAATACTAAATTGTTATCAATAGGAAGCTAGTTGTAAATATGTATAGTTACATGTACGTGTATGTAAATAAATATAAAATATGTATACCTACACAATGGAGTAATGTGCAGCTGTGAGAAGGATTGATGACCATCTCTATGTCCTACTGTGGAGTGAGGTGAGTAACGTGGTGTCTAATGGGTTTTTAAGCTTCCTTTGTTTCTCTGAGTTTTTATCTCTTTCATTTCATTACGGTGCATTTTTTTACTTTCTTCCTTCAACAGGTTAGATAGTGACTTACCTGATTTTTTTCTCACAGAACTGGCTTTGGTATTTATTAACTCTATCGTTTTTCTGTTTTCTAACACATTTTGTTGTTCTTTTTATAATCTCCATATTTACATGCTTGATTATTTGTTTTCAATTTTCTCTTTTGTTTGTATAAGTATTGAAGCCTGTGAATTTTCTTCTATGCATTGCAGTAGGGAATCTCATAAGTTATTATACATAAGGGGCTTCATTATTACTATTATTTTCTAGAAATTCTGTGATTCTAGTTTGCATTCTACATTGATTCTAGAGATGTTTGAAGTCACTGCTTTGTTGGTTTGTTTTGATTTCCAAATGAAAATGTCTTTTCTTTTCTGGTTTTGTTACTATTTTCTATTTTTATCACATTTCAATCAGAGAAATTTTCTATACTATTTACATTTTTTGGAACATAGTGAAGTTTCTTTGTGACCTTGAAATATGATCAATAGCAAGGAAACTTGAAAAGATGGGGTGTTCTCTATTTTCCAGGTTCAAATTTTGATATATACCAATCAGAAGCACTTTTAAAATTGTCATCTATAATCTTGCATTTTGTCTAATTTGATCTATCATAGACTGAGAGAGATAAGTTAAATTCATCTATTTCTAGTAACTGGATATATTTCTCCATTATCTTCAGCATTTTTGGCTTTTTATAGTTTCTCTTATTTGAGGCATAGCTATTCATAATGTTTATCGCCATTATAAATTCCTCATATTAGCCTTACGAAGGGGCCTTCTCTTTCTCCTTTAACAATTGTTGGCCTAAATTGCATTTTATTCAATCTCTTAAAGTCAAGATCCCTACGTTATTTTTGTTTGGATGCATGAGAATACACTTGCCCATTTTTTTCCCCAAAATTTCCTCAATTATTTTACTGACTTTGCTTTCAATCAAGAGTTACGTATTTTTTATGCTCCAATCTGAAGATCCATTTCTTTTAACGAGTGGATTATTTATTGACGTGCAGCAGTATCTATCTGCTACACCACTTGGGTGAGCGTTCTTAGAGAATCTTCCTGTTAGGTTTGAGATATCACATTTCACCTCTCTTTTCTGAGCACCTCTGCCCGACGACTCTACATAGTTCTGGCTCAGAGATCACATCACATTCAGTAATTATCTGTATAAGGATACTTTTAAAATCTATGTAAGGTGTACATCAATCAGGTAATGAAATGAATTTTTGTGTGACTTATGAAACCACATGCAATGCGGCGTGGGCCTTTGCTCTCTACTCCTAGCCTCAAGGCTACAATCTAAAATTTCTACTTTCCTTGGGGATATATTGAATATCCTGCCTTCCAATATAGCCAAAATAAAATTCAAAATTTTCTGCCAAATCACAGTTCTCCCATATGAACCCTATATTATCCCCAAAAAAGAATCTAGCCAGTTGACAGACCATTGTCCCTTTACTTATTTCATTTTCCTTGCCCAGAATGCCATCTTCACGTGAGGGAACTTACTTTTCTTTTAAGATCCACCTTCAAATTGAAACTTTTTCTCACCCTCCAGTCAAGTATGTTCTCATTCTCTCCAGAACAAAATTCATCTAGGATACACCACTGATTTTTGCATTTATAAAATTCTTCACTGTGTTGTGAATTGCTTCCATATGTAAACATATGTCTTTTTTCACATTTAAATTGAAAGTATCTCAGGAAAATGGAATTTCCTTAAAATCCTATAGACACACAGTTGTCAGCACTATTCAAAGAGACTAGACCTCATTAAAAGTTTGTTTATAGTTATTAGCATCTTAGCGAAAATTGCCTTTTCAGTTAACTAGTTTTTAGTGCAGTGAGGAAATGAAAAAAGTTGGAGGAAGAGTAATTTTGAAAGAAACCTTAATGGAGAAACAGTGGTGAGCAGAAAGCTCATGAGCACCTGGAAGCAGAGAGGAGGTGGAAAGAAAAATAAGGAGCAACTAAAAGGTGGTACAAGAGGGAAGACAACGGACTTTGTTTAATTCACATTTTTATTGAGGCAATCTCCTTCTCCAAGGTCAAAATTGTAAGCTATAGCACACCTGATATATCTGTGCACTTAGGGATTTTTTTCTAACATCTTATTATGAAAATCAAATATACAACAAAGTTGAAAGAATTTTAATATAAAAAACAGTATATTCACTTCCTAGATTCTGCCATTAACCTTTTACGGTAAGTTGAAAAAATAATTTTCAACTACATATCTGCTCATCTACCCCTCCATCAATCTCTCTCAGTTTTTGAAGCAGTTTAAAGTAAACTGCAGAATCTGTACGCTTCCACTTAGGTACTTCAGAATGCATATTATAAACTAGAGTTCAACTGTTTTTTATAATTTCTTTTCTTTACATGTAAAACTTACGGCACAAGATAACATCATCTGACAGTTAAACTGGGCAGCTTTGCCCTCATCTCCAGGGATGCCTAGAAGTCTGGTACGAAGATAAGAACAAGTGGGCTAACTAAATATTTATAATGTGTTGTTTAAACCTCCAACTTTAAGCTTTACACCCAAGACCAACTTGTTTCTTGAAGGGAAACTGGTTCAAAACCTTGGCTTGGCTGTGTGACAAGTGGGCATAAAAGACTCTGCTGGAAATCTTTCCTCATGGGCTCCTGAAACTACGATTCCTCACTCACATATCGATGGCTCAAAATCCCCAGACTAAGCACGCTCTATGAGACTAAAACAGACTCCCGGGGGGGCTAAGCCTAGGAGTCTCTGGCCCCCATGCCTGCCTACATTGGGAACACACTATGCCATTCCCTTTGCCTTGATTAAAGCCTTACGTGAGTATGCTCTGTAGTATTGTTAAATCTTTTCATTTATCTAATCCTGTGAAATTGTTGCATTTATATACAATGAAATACATAAAGTATAAGTGATATTTATTGAGATTTGACAAATGGATACCCTTGTGTAATCCAAACTCCTGTCAAGATATACGAATATTATTCTCAACCCAAGAATGTTCTCTCATGGCCCTTCCCAGTCCCCCCAGGGGCACCTGTCATTCTCTTTGTTGGCTTTTTTCCCCACTATAGGTTAGATTTGCCCTTTGCAGGACTTTATGTATATATGGAACCATATAGTATGTGCTTTTGTGTTTGGCTTCTTTCTTTAGCAAGTTTTTTGAGATTCATTCTTTCCTGTTGTATGTATCAGTACATTGTTTCTTATTATTTTGAGTCATACTCCACTGTACGAGTGAACACACCACAGACTGTTTATCCATTCTCTTATTGATGTACACCAAGGTTTTTTACAGTTTAGAGCAATTTGGAATAGAGTGGTATAGGTATAATTCTAAAAATCTTTTTGTTTTCATTATTTTGGGGTAAATACCAAAAATGAAAACTTCTGGGTCACAGGATAAGTGTACGTTTTGTTTTATAAGAAACTTCTAATGCTTTCCCAAAGTGACTGCTGCTTTTACATTCCCACAGGTAACGGATGGGAGTTTTAGTTACTCCACATCCTGCCAACAGTTGATGTTATCAGTCTTTATAATTGTAGCCACTCAAATATATAGTGATATCTCATTATAGTTTTAATTTGTATTTCCCTGATGACTAATGATATTTAGCAGTTTTATGTATGCTTAATGAACATTTGTATATTTTCTTTTGTGAAGTGTCTGCTAAAATATTTTGCCCCTTTTTTAATCAGATTGTTTGTCTTTTCACTATAAGCTTGTAGGAGTTCATTACATGCTCTGTGTGCCAGTCCTTTTGTAGTTATATGGTTTGCAAATATTATCACCAGGGAGGCTGTGGGTTGCCTATTCATTTCGCTTATTGCTGCTGTCTTTTGATGATCAAAGGTGTTTAATTTTAAACAAGTCTAGTTTGTTAATCCGATCTGCAGACTCATGAAAAATAATAAATATTTGTTGTTTTAAACCATAAAGTTGGGGGGGGGGTTGATATCCAATAATAGATAACAAAACTAGTCTATGTCCACAAGCTCAAAGTAAAAAAAGAAGATTTAAAGAGAAGAGCCCTGAACTCAGTCTCGTTCACCCCTAAAAAGAACTGTACAGGCATAAAACTGAACATTTTACTGTGAATAAATATGGATCATGACTTTCTGATATATTCCTCCATTCACGCATAAATATTGAAGAATCCAAATCCTTCATGCATTATACAAGGAACTCACAGAAACTCTTAAAACCTCACAAGAATGGAGTTCCACTTTATAATTTTGATTAGTACTTTTTTTTAAGTGCTGGCTCTTGATAATTTGCTTGACATAGCCGACGACACCTCTTCAATGTGAAAAATCACTTGACTAAAATTATGTGAACCGCAAAAAAAAATTGAGACTAGAGTTATATAATTATGGTTGTCCTGGTTATAATGTAAAACAATCAATTAAAAAGACTGTAAGAGTGTCTTTTCTCATTCACACCAGGGGATAATACTTAACTATACAATAGACTCTTACTAAGGGTATTAACTAATGTCAATGAGGATTGTGATTTTTTTTCCTGAGAGGACAATTACAAACTCCAAAGCTATGTTTGACTCCCTTAGATTTTAACACAAAGAGATTAACATAATAAAAAACATTTTGTACAGAAATTATATTATTTTGTTTTTCAAAGTTCTATGCCTTTTAGAAAAGAGAAGTAAAATATCTTAAGAACAGAATGGCAATCTAAATTTTGGGGAGAGAAGAAAAAGGTCTAATAATTTTCTCTCAAATTCAAAATCACAAAAATATACAGTCTAATTATGAAGTGATTACATTATGATGAGGACAAATTTTTGAGGAGTATTCCTTTATTCACACTAAACTGAGTCCTTAGAAGGTATACTAGGATCCATATCCATTTATTCATTCCACAAATATTTAGTAGATACCAACTGTGTGCCAGGTACTGTTGAAAGCTCTGAAAATACAACAATCAGCAAACAGAAAAATTCCCTACCCTCATGGAGCTCACCTTATAGTGGGAGGAAGGAATTAATAAATAAATGATATACCTAGAGGTGATGGGGATCAAGAGAAAAATGAAACAGATAAGAGATTAGTGAGTGCTGGAGGAAAAACGAGCGCTATTTTGCTTGGGGCGGCCTGGGAGAGATCTATCTGATGGATGATGCTTGAGGAGACACTTAAAGGGAGTGACAAAGCAAGCCGCTTAGCTTGCTTGAGGAAAATTGGTCTAAGAAAAGGAAAGAAAGAGCAAAGACCTTGGGACAGGATTATGCATCCATCTTCCAGGAATCCAACGACAATGGAGCAGACCAACATTAGGGAGATGTTGCTGGGGGCAAATAGATAGTGTCTTTTAGGCTGCTGTAGCTTTTGCTTTTTCTCTGACTGAGAAGGGAAGCGGTTAGATGATTTTGAGCAGAGGAATGACATTACCAGAGTTTTATAAGTCACTCTGTCTGCTCTACGGGAGAGGGTAAAAGTGGAAGACGTGACACCAGTTAGAAGACCATACAGTCCGGCGAGAGATGATTTTTGCCTTGGACCAGGAGTGGTAACATTGGCAATGACCAATAGGTGACTGGATAAGCAAGTCAGGAGTTCAAGAGAGAAAACTGGATTGGAGATATAAATTTCAGGGATCATACCATGTAAGCGGTATTTAAAGCCTCAAAAGTGGATGAAATCACTTTCTAAGTGGATGTGGATAGAGAAGAAAGAGTTGAGGAAGACGGAAAAAGAACTAGTTAGGAAACAAAGCCAGAGAGGTTGTAGGTAAGCCAGGCAAATACGCATCTCATCAAGCAAGCGAAGAAAGTGTTAGGAAGGAAAGAGAGAGTAATCAACTGTGTTAAATGCTGCTGATAGGTTAAGTAAGGTAAAGATGAGAAATGGCCATTGGATTTGTTGATATGAAGGTCTCTGGTGACAGAAACAATTTTGATGGTGTGCTAGGGGGCAAACACTTAGAGGATAAGATTGGAATCAGCAAATATAGATAATTCTTTCTTACACTTTGGTGCAAAAGGGAACTGAGAAATGGAGATGACAACTGTAAAACATGGAGATGACAACTGTAAAACAATGATTCGAGAGGGCATTTTTTATGTGAGAAATTGGTAAACAGATGAAAATGATGCAATGAAGACAGAAAAATTGATGACCTATCTAAGAAGAACCCAATAATAAAAAACATCATGAACCATTTCTCTAGACACACTTGCTTCCCTGTGTCCTGTCTTCAGAGGAACCCTTGTTCTTCATGCTGCCGCCATGTTTGTGGAACCAATTCTGAGCCTGGTTAGTCACTTCTAGCTCTTGAGCTCTGTAACTCAGCCCTACTCTCTTGCCTCAGTAAAGCATGCCCCCATGCATCGTTAGACAATTCCAGAATATTTTCTTTTTACTTTCTAAATGTGTCCTACTCCTACTTGTGAGCCCAAATAGTTTTTTTTATACTGAGTATCTAATTTTATTTTATTTTATTTTATTTTTTTAATTTTTTGTTTATTGCAGCAACCTTGGTTTATAACATTGTAAAAATTTCAGGTGTACATCATTATCCTTCTATTTCTGCATAGATTACATCATGTTCACCACCAAAATACTAATTACAACCCATCACCACACACATGTACCGAATTATCCCTTTCCCCCTCCTCCCTCCCCCCTTCCCCTCTGGTAACCACCAATCCAATCTCTGTCCCTATGTGTTTGTTTATTGTTGTTATTATCTACTACTTAATGAAGGAAATCATACGGTATTTGACCTTCTCCCTCTGACTTATTTCACTTTTGGAAGCAACCTAAGTGCCCATCAAGGGATGAATGGATAAAGAAGATGTGGTATATATACACAATGGAATACTGCTCAGCCATAAGAAGCGATGAAATCCAGCCATTTGTGACAACATGGATGGACATTGAGGGTATAATCCAAATAGTTTTAAGTAGGATATTTAGAGAGAGACATTTAATTTAACTATGAGTGCATACTTTTGCATTATTTATAAGAAAACACTGGGTTATATTTCCACTAACTTTAGAGCTAAGAAAAGAAAATTTATTTCTTTGTTAGAAAATTCTGAAATTGTGAATACACACTAGATTTCCCATTTTTCTAGGTACAATTTCTCCAACAGGAAGTGATCATCCCCATGAGGGGCAGCTTCTCTCCATGGTATCATTGTTCCACCCCTGTTTCCTAGCATATTTCTCTTTTTTTCAAAAAAAAAAAAAGACTTTTCTGAGTGCAAAAGGAATACACCCTCACTGTGAGAAAGAGATACTAGAGAAATACAGGGAGAAAATAAAGAAAAACTACTCAAATGTTTACCACTCAACATTTTGGATTCATTTCTCTATTATTATGCAAACTGTTTACCAAACAAGAAATCACACATTAAATTTGTGCTTAAAATGATGCAGCCACTATTTTCTAATGATGATAAAATGCTAAAACTGTTTTATAGTTTTATTATAGTTTTCATTGTATAGATACATCATAATTGAGTTTGAAACATTCAGTAATTTGCTGATTTTTTGCCATTATAAAACAGGATTTTTTAATTTTTTCTCTATAAATCTTTATCTGCTCTTAGGAATATCTCTTAGGGTATATATTCACAAATAGAATTTCTGGATCAAAGCATGTAAACATAATTAGGCTCTGGGTCATCGTAACAATTTCCAAAAAATTTGTTTTCCAATTTATACCTCTACTAGCACTATGTATTAGAGTAATTGTTAATATTTTATATTTTTCATAATTTATTGAAAATGGTATATCATAGTTATGGTTTACCTACTCAGTAAGTAGGTAAGAGTTATATCTTTCAAACATTAATTAACCATCTGCCTTTCTATTTTTATTTTATTTTATTTTTGGTGAGGAAGATTGTCCCTGAGCTAATATCTGTGCCCATCTTCCTCTATTTTGTATATGGGACGTGCCACAGCACGGCTTGATGAGCAGTGTGTAGGTCTGCACCCGAGATCCGAACCTGTAAACCCCAGGCCACAGAAGCAGAGCACGTGAACTTAACTACTATGCCACTGGGCCGGCCTTTGCTTTCTATTTTTGTGAATAGTTTGTGTGCCTGGTCCAACTATCTGTGGCTTACTTTAGGGCATTTTCCCCTCTGTGAAGTGTCTTAATGTCTTTATAAATTAAGAATACTAACAGCCTGTCACATTTTATTTCAAGTTTATTTCCATATTTTTTCATTTCATTCATTTTTTTTTTTTACTTTATTGACTTGAAGGCGTTGACATGCAGTAAGACATATTGGTCATTCGTAGATGTTTGTTTTTTTCAGATTCATAAAGCTTATCTCCATTTACAAATTAGATTAATATTCACCTATATTTCCTATCATTTTTTTTCAATTTCCATGTTTATTTTGATGAAATGGAGTGAAGTAACATCAAAATGGATTTTTTAAACTAGTTCATCAATACTCCCAACAGTACATTTTGAATGATCCATCTGTCTCACCTGATTCTTCAGGATTCATTCATCACGCGTTACTTTACAGGACCTGGTTCCGTGACAGGTATTCTATTCCATTGATCTGCTGGTCTATTTTTTACCCACTAATTACTATAGCTTAATCAATTAAATTACACATTTAATTCTTCCAGTCTTATAGAAAGTGTTATTATCTCTAGGACTAGTCCCTACATATTATTTTTCCTTTCCAAAAGTTCCGAATTGTTTCACATCTTCTTGTTCTTTAAGATAAGAATGAAGTTCCCATTTATGTTGCAGTTTTATACAGTGATGAAGAGCATTGACTCAAGTTCAAAATCCCAGCTCAAGTACATACCAGCTCTATAACCTTGGGCAAATTATGTCAACTCTATGCCTCAGTTTTACATCTGTAACATGGGTATAATAATGGAACCTATCTCAGAGAGCTGTTATGATGATAGAGTAAATGATTAAATATATGTAAAGCACTTAGAATAGTACCTGGCAATATAATACAGAATATTATACAGAAGTGCTTCCTATTATAATTTAGTGACAACCACTTTGCTAGGCTTTACATGCATTCTCTTGTTCAATCCCTATTTGGAGCTACCTCTCAGGACTCTCTCCTTCTGACTTAATGATCTTGTGAAAACTAATCAAGTTAAAATAATTTCATGTTTCATCATGAGCAAACAGTTTCACAGGCGAAAAAAGAAAATCCAAGACGTGTTTTTCCATTTCTATTGAAATTATTTTCACAGGTATTGTCTCACCTGAGGTACTGATTCTCTTGACTTTCCAACCAACAAGATGGGAAGAAAAAGGACAAATGCTAGTATGAGTATATAGGTTTAAAATCATTCCTAATTCTTTTTTCTTGAAGCACTACAGTATCGTGTTCTGTTATGATTTTATCCAATCTATACAATAGAATTTTAGGAATGACTCTTTGAAGCTTACGGTTTGTCCCAAGTACACACCTGTACATACAACATACATGGTATTATCTTAGTTGGTCCTTTATGATGCAGGCCCAGTAGTTTGGGCTCTCAGTTGCTAAGGTACATAGAGAGAGAGAGAAAGAGCAGGTTTACCAAGAGAGCAGGTTAAATTTGAAGATTCGAGAGATTCTGACTTAATAGGTTTGCACATTTCATAATCGGCCCCCATCCCCAAGTAATAGAATACAGTTGGTTCCAAGGAGTAGATTTTGAGAAATGTTGCCCAAAGGAGAGACACAATGGAAGGCATCTGGCATTGCCTATAATTGTGGCTGGTTCCTTATGAAAAAAAGAAAGACAAACTTCTCAGATTAAGAGCATGTTATCAGATGACAGTGTGAAACAGAATGTGCCAGAGATGGAAAGAAGATATAGACAGGCCCAGATATGCTGCTGGTGTTGCAACAACCGCTGCTTAAAAGCAACAACTGTATCATCAATAACAGTATCATCAAACTGTATCAAAGAAAAGTGCTGGAGATCACTTTTCTTTTCCCAAGATGTGGAATCCCAACTCAAGTCTCCCTCCTCAATGCCATTTCTCTGGTTTCTACTTCCTCAAAAAAAAAGCCTCCTGGGACAGTGGCCTGGTAGGAAAAGTTGAGATAGGGTCTCAATACATTCCCCATTTGAATCCTGTCTTTCCATAACGACCCCAAAATTCTGGGTATAGCCTCTGTGTTCCCACCTCCCACGGCCTACTCTTCGTGCAAGTATGGCCAGTTTAAGAGGAAGAGGCAATCATTAGATCCCCCTATACTTAAATATGTGGACTTGCTCTTTCAAAATGCCTCCGATACATATCCTGTATCCTACATTTAGTGATTCTCCACTAATAGCGATTTAAACTCTAGAAATATCATCATCAATGTTACAAAATATGAATTAAACTGTCCACTTTTCCAGTTAGCCAGCATAGATGTCTTCCTCACATATATTACCTCCCTCTCTCTGGTCACTTCTCCTGCCCTCAGCACTTTATTGTGATGAACTCCACATGTCAGTGAGATCCATGGAATTTTGAGAACCATTCTAGGAATTAATGTCTCAGAAAGTTCAGAAAAAGTACAAAATTTGAGTAAGAATTATGAGAGAAATAGGTTCCCAGAGAAGAATTAATCATGTTTAACTTGCAACAAGTTAATATTCTCATGGGCTAACATGCTTCAAGTGTATGATAAACTTTTATAGACAGGAAATTATGCCAGTTTTTTCCAAAAAATGGTTATAATTCATTGAGTTTCTCCCAATGGTTTAATATTTGCTTAGAGTTTTACGGACCATTCATTGGGTGCTGTTAGAAATACTCATCTTTAAAAGATGCTTAAGGATGGTAGTTTTTAATACAGTCAGTTATCTGGACAGTGATGAAATGGTCTTAGGTAATAAAATCCATCATCCTCAACTCACTGAACACAAGTGGCTTTAGTGAATGAGTTGTATGTTTCGCTGACCAATTTGCTTCACTTACAGAACAATCTCAGTAGTAACACGAAGCCTGGGAAGCAAAACTTCAAAGAAATACAGAATGGGCAAAAAGAGTGACATGAAAAGACAATGAACCAATATCTAAGAACAAAAATAGTGGGATTCGACAAAAAAAAGTAAACACTAAAAATCTGAGGTGTGAAAATAATTAGCTCCTAATAAGAAAGAAACAGAAACAGATTGTTCTTTTTCATAGGCCAAGATACTTTTATGGTATTACCCGTATCTGAGAATAATTCCCACCATGTCAAGTAAACAATTAGGAACCAACAATTGGGAACATTTTAAGATTACTGGAGTACCATTTAGGGAGCAACATATGACATTTTAGTATCCTAAAATCTCTTCTTATAAGCAGGAACCTTCCCTCTGAAACTTGCCATAGCCTAGTCAGTTATACAGACAATAATCTTTTACTCTCAGTGACTATGTTTTTCCTCACCCCCATCCTCATCTCACAGACTGGTGTAATGCCAATGGAAACCATGAGGCAGTAAGGCCACTATCCTAGAACCCAAGGGGAACTTGAGAGCTGAAACAGAACGCAGTTAGCTTAGGGGCATCACTTCGTGACAAAGTCACATTCCAGCTGGCTCAGGCATAGTGAGAATAACCCCAGACATGGGGTCAGAAGTCCTGGGTTCAAATCCAGATTCGTCTGTTTTCTGTATGTGCAATCTTGAGCAAATTGCTTCAGTTTCCTCACTGTGAAGCAGTGATGGTCACACCTAAATGTGAAATTCTTTTGTCCAGCACTTGACATATAGCAACACTCAGAATTGTGGCTGAACCTAAATCTAAATGTGGAGAAGATTCCAGAATCCCTCATTTAATTTCTACTCTCACTCAAACCTAAGAGTTTATGTCCACACCAACACGGAGGGCACTGCTTCTCCAGCGCGTGCACCGTTTCTGTAATTGTCCAGTTCGTTAAAACATCGGGGGTCTGCAGAGACCTGCTGCATATTTCATGTGCAGTGCACTTAGTGGCAGGAGAAGTAATTTAATAGATGTTACTGACTTGAACAAAAATAATAGCAAACACGATATGCCAGGCACTATTCTAAGTGCACTACCTGTGTTAATTTATTTAACCCACCTAATAAGCTAACAAAAAAGACTTAATTTATTAGTGTGTACCTAAAAGCACAAGCAACAAAGGGAATAGAGTCCCCTGTGTCTTAGAAATGCTTCTAAATAATGAGAGGCCTGACTTTGTGCAGCTTTTCTTCTCTGCGTCCCCTTAGCTCCGGCTTCTTTTTAGAATACAGGGAATCACTCCAAATCCAGGACGCAAGATTCCACGGAAGTGGTCCAGGTGGCTGGCTGTTGAAGAGAGGTACATAACAGCCAGAACTATGAGCTTTTGCATCTAGGAAGAGGAAAGGTCAGCCTAACTCAATCACAATACCATTAATCAAAACAACTGTTCTATAAATCATTGGGGATTATAAAGGAAAAAGGGAAATTTCTTCCTTTCACTTTTTACTCTTTCTTGGTTTTGTGTATGCTCCAAATCAAGAACTTTTTTTCTTTTTTTAAACATCGATGGCTGGTATAGTCTTCTCTCAGATTCTATCAGATGGTTGGAAGTATTAAAAAGATCTCATTTTAAGATGTCAAAGAAAGAGACAGAATAAAGACAGGCTCATGTTGAGAGCGTTCAGCGGCATTTGGTAACATTTTCACCTTTGAAATAGCTGTGCTTCTTGTTGTTCTATTTTTTTTCCCACTGAACTTGTGGCTGTTATATAAATATTTGCTGGGATTCAAAATTGCTGCTTTAAAGTATGAAATTTTTTAAAAAGCTATTGAGTAATCTTTCAGCAATAAACAGCATTAATTATATTTGTACAGTTTGAAATATAATAAAACAAGTACTTCAAAATAGACATAGGATATTCAAAGACATTACCAGAATATATGATTTTTAAAAATCAACACATTTTGAAAGACTTGTATATATTAAACTTTCCAGTATGATAAGGAGACAATGCTTCTTTCTCTGGTATGATACGTCTTATTTCTTCATATCAACTCTTGTTTATTTTAACAATACACTGTTGTTAACTGTAGTCACCATGCTGTACCTTATATCCCCAGAACTTATTTATCTTATAACTGGAATTTTGTACCTTTTAACCACCTTCACCCATTTCTCCCACCCACCACCCACCAAATTCTTCGGTACATGATTATTCTATTTTCAAAGGTTTAAATCTCACTTTTAGTTAATTTTTCCTTTTTCATTGTAATGCCTTAATACACATCCAAGAACTATGTCACTAAGTTGCCAGTGCCTACATTTCCACATGAATTGTATTCTCTTTCATTACATAATTAATTTTTAAAAGAGAAATTGTGTTCCTGCATTCCTAAGTTTACCTATTATTGCTAAAGATATTTAGCAATCATTAATAAAGATATTTGGCAGCCATTGCTAAAGATATTTGGCAATCATTAACAAGGTGATTCCTAACATTTTATTTTGATGTTAAGAATCAAGTGATTTTCAATTGCTCAAATTATTCTCCATCAATATGATATATAAGGCTATAGTTACGATTTATTTGAAATATACAATTAAGAATTTAAAAATTATGCTAAATAAGATAAAATGGGGTCATAGTCCACCTTGCTATATTTGGACTTGCAATTGTCTTTAAAATCCTAAATTTTAAGAATGGTTAAGCCCTACCCTGGTAAAGAAGTGGGAAGCACTGAAGATTGAAGGAAAAATTTCAGCGGAAGACAGAGAGAGAGAAACCTACCACTGGCATATGAGAAAGAGGAACTGAAAGTATTTCTATATTGCAGAAGCAAACAATTCAAGTTGGAGAGAGATAAAGCAAGGTTAGAGGAGAGGTGAACCAGAGCAGGCTTTTAGAGACTCTACCCATTAAAGGAGTTTGAAGTTCATCCTAAGTCAGCAGGTCTCAAACTTGAGCGTGCATTGGGACCACCGGGAGGGCACGTTAAAACAGAGTACTGGATCCCACTTTTAGAGCTTCTGAGACAATAGGTCTAGGATAGGGCCTGAGAATTTGCATTTTTCACAAATTTCTGGAATTGCTGATTCCATTGCTCCACAGGTCACACTTTGACAACCTCTGTTTTGAAGGAAACCTCTGAAGGACTTTCAACAGGGGAGAGACTTGCTGTTTAGAAAATTCCCTTTTGCTGTAGAGTGGAAAATGGGTTAAAGAGGAGGAAGAGGAGGATATCAAGAAGCTGTTGCTACAGTACAGGCGAGGCAGCAGAGAAGGAAGAGGGCAGGCTGAGTCAAGGGCGTGCGAGGGAGAAGCCTGGTTTGTCAGGCTTGCCAATTTACATGTAGTAAATGCTCCCACCATGGCTGATTTCGAGCTACCAATGTGATGTCACAGAATAGGGAAGACTCATTATGTGGCACCCATTATGTAGCATTTCCACCATACAGAGACAAAGCCAAATTCTGGAACTAGGAGAGCTGCATAGGAGTTGTGGGCACGACTTAAGAGCATGTTAAGTTGCAAGTACCACTGTAAGTTTCCATCAGACAAGCAAAACACAAGCAAGGATCTATTTGTGACACCAGATCACAGTCTAGGTGAACCTGTGGGTGATGAAGGCAGTATTGGCATGGTTCTCAAGAGATGTGAGAGGAGAGGTGTGGAAGGGAGTAGGATGGTAAAAGCAGGCACAGTCACAATGGGTACAGCTGGGGTCAGTCATCAGACAGCAGGCCCTTAGCAGTGACCTAGCTAGGATTCAAGGCCAGCGTTCTTGTCTTCCCAGAAGAGCAGTAGCTAGAATAAAGCAGTGGCTTAGTGTTAAGGAATAGAGATATTTGATCACCTCAGCAAGGGCTATGGGATGGGGCTGGAGTCCAAGTAATAAAAGAAGGGCACTCAGTGGGGGTAAATTTCAAGGAAAGTAGAAAATCTGATTATCCAGGCTGGCGTCCAAAGTCGGAGGCACACCACCAGTAAGGGGCAGAAATGCTGAGCTGTACAACACAGGCCTTGGGTCATCTTAGACTGTAGGGTCTGAGACATTTAGGGGAAGGTAATAGATCCCAGGTGAGGCTAAAGGCTGGGAATGGAGCAGCGGGTAATAGTTACACAGCTTGTTTGCACTAGCCCCTCTCAATTATCCTGCAGAGCATCTCATGAATTGTGACTGTCCATGGGCATACAATTGTTTGCTCCCAGGATAGAAAAGAAAGGAACTTTCTTAAAATGCAATTTTTATATGTATTGCTTATGATCACAAGTTAGTAGATTCCATGTAAAATTAAAATGTAATAAAACATAGTCCCCATCAAGTCCTAAATACAAGGAGAGAGATTGAATGCCCTAATGCTAAATGTTCTAATTGGAATAGTCAAAAATGGTCATTGTACCTTGCAGATCACACAGTAAATAAACTCAACAAAAGCAATTGCAAATTATCTAAATTAGTAACATCTGGAGGAGGAGGAGGAAACAGGACACTTTTGTTTTCTAAATCTAGCACTGTTTTAGACTATTTCTGTACTGAAATCCCTTATACCCAAGTCAAAAGCATGAAAAGTATCCTGGTCTATTTCTTGTACTGAAACAAATCGTTTCAGCTTCCAACTTGTATATTTATTGCACTTACGATTATACAAATTAAATCAATTTGTTTTAAAGGAATAGACAATTTCAAAAGCCAACTTGAATATATTTCTGTTTAAAAAAATAAAAAAAAAAGCTATCTATCCAAAAGAACTTTTAAGAGCCCGAAGATTTCATCTGCTGCCATAAGGGGAAAAAATTAAGTGTTTTGTTTCCTTAGGCCTTTTTTTTCGGGTACTCTGTTATTTTTACCTGATTTTTGAGATTGTTTCTTTAAAAATAAAAAATTCAGTCATTCCATTTGGTTTCTATAGTAACAAAAACTAATTTCTGGGTTTCTTCAAGAGCTATGATCATATTGACACCAAAGAGGACTCACGGGTCTTACAAAATTCATAAAGTCCTGAATAAATAGGACTGCCATCTTCTGGCATTTGTCTGAAATGACAGATAATTGTATCAGTTCTGCATCCTAACCGTAAGATTTTCCCCCTGCTGTTTGTAATTCAGCATAACAACATAGCACACGCTCAGACTGTTCTTGGGTGACCTCATCAGGCTACAAATAAGCCTTTTGTCCCAAAGGGAACATGAAGAAGTGAGGAAGTCTTAATGCAAATATTTGTTCCAGAGAGTTGCACGATAAATACACTGTGTGCTGAAAGGATCAGAATCTTTCCCCCTTCTTTCAAGAGGTTATTTAATCGCTTTAGATTCCAACAATTCCAAGCACAAGCCATGCGGTTCAAAGGGAAATTCTACCAGTGATTACCACGACAGAGCTGTTCTCTCCCAGGAAAGAACAGAAGGCGAACTAATGGAAGAGGGCATATAGGATCTGAGAACTTCCTCCCACACTCTTCAGCTGACAGCAGTGAGTTATGAGGTGCTACAGAGTAAAACCGAGTTACCGTAAGAGCTGTCCAAATAACTTATGGCACCAAATCACAACACCATCTTCAGGAGATAATTCATGTCACCAGTGAATGTTCAGTAATATAGATTTTCTCCAAAACACCGTATTTAACAGGCAGCACCATTGAGAGGTGCATTTAATGGCAAAGTGAATTATTTAATAGAATTGAACTATACCCCAACATGGAACGAGAGCTGATTAAAATGTATGCATAGTTGATAAAGTCATTTAACCTAGATACTGGTTGTGGGTAGCAAATAATAATCAGTCCCAAATGTTAAGATGCCAGCCAAGTCAAAGATTAAAGAGAGAAAAGAGTAATCTAATTAAGATTTGTATATATTTCAACACTGCCTTTTTATTGTTACAAACATAACAGTAAATTAAACTTTAAATGCATAAGGCAGACATTCATTCTACCAGAACAGTTTATTATTGCAATTTCTGTTCTTTACAATATTAGGCACAATAAAATAGTTACTTGAGTAAATGACTAACTTATTCTAATATCGATAAGAGATTACCCTTCCCAAAAGAAAATATTCCTCCATGATTAAGTCCAATGCAGTTGTGGAGTTTCAGACTCACACAGTAAAAATTGTTCCATGAAACCTTTTATTTACGAGTTGAAAGATTATGTGTAGGCTGTCCCAAACGTGAGTTAGAGTCTGCTTATCAATAATAGATTCATTGAGATAAATATGGAACGTTATAGTATGCAATGGTAGTAGTAAAATATTATTGATTCCATTTGAACAATATCACTACCACTTGCCTCAGATAAAACTGGCTCAAAAAGTTCAAACTAGGACTTTATAAAGTGCTTACCCCCAGATCTCGCCCCTATGAAAAGAATTGAAATATTATAATTTGCCATTGTTTTTGGCTCTATGATCGTTATGACATTCTGTCCCAGTGTGAATCCCCAACTCTGGTCCATTTCTAATTGTATCTGGTCAGTTCACCCTGCATGACTGTGGACATGTCTCTGCAATTGTCAGTGCTAGTGAATTTCTCTGCACTGTGTAGATTTCAAGTTTCTTTCTTGGCAATTTGAGTGTGGTCAGAGTGTCCTTGCTGTCTTTCCAGATCAACTAATTTTCCACTTCACAGATTCTCTCAATAAAAGAGCTAATTATACCAGTCAGAAGTCTTATATACAGGCAATTATTAAAGTAAAGAATAAGTACCTAGCACAACTCTGTATACCCTATTGAATCCCTCGTGTGCTCGCTTTATCTTTCAATTATCTTTTGCATTCACCATATTCTTTCTATTTCCACTTTCCACACCCTAGTTCAGCTCTTCACAGTTTTTCATCTGCACTATTCCGGGCAGTAATCTCCAGCTTGTTTCCTAACAATTTCTCCTCTCTACAAACAATTCTCCAGGCTACTTTCATATTAGTCCCCAAAGGAATAACTCTAAGACATCCTTTTGCTTAAAGTCAATAACTGCCCTTAACTTGCAACACAGAATCCCATCTTGGCGTGCCTTTCAAACCGTGCCCAGTCTGACACCAATTTACCTTTCTAATGCTGCTTCTACAGCTCCGTTATGCTGGGAAGTTTATGCTCCAGCCAAAATAGACCCATTACCATTTCCAAGACTTGCCTGTTACATGCTATTCTTTCCATTTGATATTACCTCATCCTAGATCTCCACTCATTAACTCCTGTCTTTCAAGGCCCTGCTTACACGCTACCAGCTCTTCAAGCCTCCTCTGATAACCAGCATCAGGGAATTCTCAACCCCTGAACTCCCATCATTTGTATATTTCCTACAATATTTAATGCATTTCTCAAAATATTATAATTATCTGTGCTTATTTTTAGCTCCACTCAAAAGAAGATGAATTCCCTAAGTCAGCTACAAAAGTAATTCTCATTCACTCTTTTACTCATAAAGTTGATAAGCGTTTGCCAGCCCCCACGGCAGGCACTGGGCAGAGAGTTATGCACATGCTAAAAAAGATTCCTGCCACATGGAATACTGGTGGGAATTCTGGTGGAAAAACATTCTTGTACACAAGTTAATAGGTAAATATATAAGAAGCCTAGATATTCGGAAAAATTCTATTAAGAAAATAGATATGGTGATATACATATGAGAGGTAATTTTACCCGGGTAGCAGAGAAGACTATTCCAAAAAGAAAACAATTAAGCTGAGACTTGAAGAATGAGAAGAAGCTGGCCTAGGAAGGATTCAGCATGGTCATTCCAGCTGAAGTAACTACAAGAGCAAAGTCCTCTATATTAGTGGTTTGGCACATTTTTAAAAGTCCGGGTGGAGAGTGTAACAGGGTTTGAGATCGAGCTGCAGGGTTCGTTAGCTCATGCCAAGCTGTACAGGTCATGGACAGAGTGTGGGTTTTGTTTTAGGAGAGATGGGAAGACAGTGAAGTTTATTTATGATAACTTCATTCAACAAACATCTATTAAGTACCCATTTTATATCAGGAATAAAGCTAGTTATTAAGAACTTATAGAAGAATAATGAATACACCATCCCTGAAGAAAGAGACAGACATTCAAACAAATCATACAAACGAGGTGTAATTCAGCCATAGCTGGTTGCTAAAAGAACACAGAAGAAGCAACAATTTCAACAGAGACCATCCTGCAATTGTTTATCCCATTTCCAAGAGGCAAAAAATACTTATCTTGCCTGAAGCTTCTACCTGCTTTAATGGCCAGGAAACAGTCACAAACAAAGCTGATTTCTTTTTCAGTGCTGTAGCCAATTTTTGGCTGGTACAGTCCTAGAGAAAAATTTGTAGAAAACTGTGAATGATTAAAATCAGAGAAAACCAAAGGAAGCTTGATGGTGTTGTGTTATCAGATTGATAGATAAAGTGAAGCACCATAGCTTCCCCATTCATCAAAGAAAGGGGACAGGCTCTGTGTGGAAGTGGAGCCAGTTAATGTACGTACGACATGGGGAGTGACAGGATATCTCATCCAAGTTCAAGTGCATCACCACGATAGTAATGTCAGGGTGATTACTGGTCTCTAGGCTCTTCACTATTGCTGTCTTTTGTATTATTCCCCAAAATGAAAAGACGAGGGAGAGAAAGATTGCCAGGCAGGGCTGGATGAAGTTCGCAGGTGGCTACTTGGTTATTCCTCTTAAACTTAAATAAAGTTTTTGTTGTGGTGGTGGTTGTTTTTTGTTTTTAATAATGATAAAAATACTAACGTGGGGCCTGCCCAGTGGCATAGTGGTTAAGTTCGAGTGCTCCGCTTCGGTGGGCCCGGGTTCACAGGTTCAGATCCCGGTAGCAGACCTATGCACCGCTCATCAAGCTATGCTGTAGCGGCGTCCCATATACAAAATAGAGGAAGATGGGCACAGATGTTAGCTCAGGACTGATCTTCCTCGGCAAAAAAAAAAAAAAAAAAACTAATGTCAATCCCCTCCAGCCAAAGACCACCAGGAATAAAGTTATAGTTGAACAAGTTGAGTTTTTGCTTGTTGCCCATAAAAGAATGAATGCACGTCACGGGGACCCATGGGGCATCTCAGTAAGAGGGTGTTAGAGAGGACTTAGTACAGGATTTGAGCTTGTGTTAGGTAGTTTGGAGGGAGGATTTAAGAAAGCAGGACTTGGCTCTGGATAGGATGTTATCAGGATGCGAGGGAAATTCTATGGATGAATATCATAATAAAGTAACCCAGGCTAACACTGTAATTGGTAAAGAAGCAGTAGTTACTTATATTTAGCCAGGATAGGGGGCTTTTGGGTAATTTTCGTGGCTCAGACAATGTACATATTTTTTCCGTGTTCAGACATTACTAACCAGTGGTATTATTTTTTCTTGATCCATCATGGTCACAGCATGACCTTATCTGATGTTAATGTTCTACAGAATTGCTTATGTTCAACAGGAGAACACTAAGGTCTAGCTTGAGTCCAGGTCAGCTCCTGGCTGTCAGGGACTGTTTCTGTCTTCCTCACTGATTATTCTGTAGAGCTGCAGTCGATTGCCATGGCTGTGTTTGCTTGTTATTTTGGGATGCACAGGCCTCTTTCCTCCACACTTCTGTAGGGTAAAGCTGTTGCCTCCTTGGAGGCAAGCATATGCACCAGGCCTTACACATAATGCTTGATCACCGCTGCTCGAGACACCCAAGAAGAACTTATCAGAGTTCTTCTCAGAGACTCAGTATGTGGATCGTGGATGAAGAAATTTCTCTTTTATTCCTCTGATATTTTTCATCTGGGGCTGCCTGAGATCATGTGCCCTGATGCTTGAAGAAAGAAGAGTAATATATCTTTTAACATGACAGAAACAGAGATAAGACGTTGATACAGAGCTCAGAAATCATCTGTGGGCTTGGATAGTTTCACCTAAAGCCCTAATTCACCCTTAGATTTCCCGATCATATCCCCAATATTCCCAATCAATAAATTCTTTTTTTTCCTTTAATCTAATTTTAATTCGGTTTCTGTCATTTGCAGCCAAAAGAGTCTGGAATAATATAGAAATATCATGCACATAAGAAAAAGTTCTCTATTTAAGAACTGAAGGTCTCTCTATTAAAATTGGTATGTAATCCATCAACAATTCCACACGTGTATGCTCCCATTTATCTTAAATTTAACCACTTCTCCCCAATATACATTGCCACCACGCTGATACAAAACAGTGACAATACATGTCTTTGTCACATGTACTACGGCAATAGGCTCCTTACTCATCTCTCAACTTCTCTCTACTCTATTCTCCACACAGCAGCCAAATTAATCATTAATACATAAAAAAAAATAAATATATGCTGGCTTGAGTAAAACTCTTCAAAACTTCCAAGTTCACCTCAAATAGAATCTCAAGTCTGGAATTAGGACTACTGCCTAGCTCCCAAGCCTCATCTTGTTTTACATTCTCCCTAACCCCCTTGCTTCAGCTACACTGGCCTCCCATAGGCCCATAAAGTATATCCTGTTTTTTCCTACCATCAAGACTTTATATGTACTAATCCTCTGTCTGGAATGCTTGCCTAATCACCACTGCCCACCAAAGCCGTTCCTCGCCCCCTAGGTATCACTCAGATCTCCTTCAGGTACAAATGATGTAATCACACAATGTTATTAAAAAACTAATCTTTTAGAAACAAGCATTTGGGGAGGCTCTTTTCATCCTTCCTTTCAGCTTAAACATCAGAAGTCCTTTCCCATCCCCAGACACACTTTGTTATTCTCTATCTCACCCCTCTATTTCTTTAGGAGCACCAGCATCACATTATAATTACATATTGATGGTTTTTGTTTTCTTGGCCATTATATTTCTCCCACACTTGTCTATAAGGCCCATGAGGACTGACACTTTAGCTATTTGGCCATCCAATATAAATATTTTTTCTTGCCCATGTTTCTTGACTAACTTTCTAGTTTCCATTAATTTGGGGAATTCTCAATATCCTTCCCCAAGATTTTTCTTCTGCTTCAGTTAGCCAGTGTCTGTTGCTGCCAATAAAGATTTCTCTGACAATGTCTGTTTTATGTACACTGTATACCCAGGACCTAATTGAGTACTCATTACATACTTGTTGCTACATAAATATTTGTTAAAATGAAATTTTTATGCAATTTCATGTAGAAAACACAAGTCTAAAAACTGTTGCTATAATCTCCCACCAAAAAAAAAAATTGAAAAGTAATCAAATCAATACAGTTCAAGGCTCTATCTGCATAAGTTCAGGCAAAGAGGCCCATTATAAGACCTTGATCTCAGACAGAGATTTTGAAATCCAGGAGACCAATGGTTTTCCATCTGGTCAGGGCTCCAATCATCTGAGGATTGTGAGATTAAAATCATCATCAAATATAAGCAGTCACACTAGATCACTGTACAGAGTAATAATTGGTTTACAAGAGCTTCATGGGCTTAAATGGTGTGATTTATACATGCCTTCCTTGCTATCTGGGTCTGCTGAGTATTTATCACAATAAAGTGCAAAAATGTTGTCTTGGGAAACTTACCCTTGAGGTTACCAAAAAAGTTTTTTTATCTCTAAGATGAACCGTAACCAAGAAAAAGAAGGGTAAACTATCAAGAAAAACATTCTGACATTGAGGCTATACACTGCTATATGCTGCCAAGAAAGCTGTACAGTTGTTTCTCGTGGAGACTTTAAAGATGAGACACCACAGTTCTCTCACTAGTGGTTTAGATATCATCTTACACCCACAAAGCTTTGGCACAGATTATGATTCTACGGCTCTATGGTTGTTTAGAAGCTAATATAACGAATCTGTAAGAAACCACCCTACTCAAAATTGCTCATCAGATCTACAGTTTAAATGCCATTTCACTGTGCAAAATTTAGGGACAGGAATAGGATCAGAACGTACATTACACCAGCAAAGGAGAGTCCCTGGTCATCCTGATGTTTTAGACTTCACATTTGTCCCAAGGTTGATTATTTTTCCCCTTCCTCGTATTTTACCAATGTCTAATTCTGAGCAACTTTATTTTCGTTTTTATTACCAAGCATAAGAAGATTTAAAAAAAAAAGCCCAGCCATGTTTATCATCACCTATATTTTCTGTAAGTCAATGAAACTTTCTCGATCAAGAAAAATCTGGCACCCAGCTGGAGAAAAACAAGAATTATATCTAGCCTTTCTCAGTGTTGTGACTCTATTATTTTCCGGCCTTTCTAGGCAGCATGCATCCAAATGGATAAAAGAACCAAATTTGGATGAGTCAGATGGTGGTAAATCATATAAAGTATGGAATTTATAGCCCAGTAGTTTAGAATTTTCAATACAAGAACTAGATCAGAAAAGCAGATACTCACAATAGCAAATGCCCACAGCTGACCCAAAAGTCTCTGGCCTTTGTATTCTAATCAGCCAACTATATGCAACCATGAGCATTTAAATCGAAAAATATTTGACAGGTATTTCTCAAATTTTACACGTTATCTTAGAGAACTAATTTATCTGTACTATCTATAGTATTAAAAGTACAACCTAAGATTATATTACACAGTGACTCTGTTTTTCATTTTTCTCATCAAACAGAACAGAAAGCCGTCAGTTTTTAGCTATATATCCCTAAAAAGGGAAGGAAGTTTTCGTACAGATATAATGGAAGTCAGTGGATTACCTTTCAGCTACAGTAGTCATGGTCCTATGTCACAAAGTGGCTGCTTTAACCTGCAGGAAGGATTCTCAGGGTGGCCAAAGGGTTGTATCCTGGTGACCAGCTACGAGTTTTCTTCTCACTTCATATTATATGGCATTTAAGAATAAGGCAAATCTAAAGACATGGGCATCTCATGTGGATTATAGGAAAAACGTTATAGTTTTGCTTTATGCCCTTGGCATTTCCCATGAAATATATCCAAATGACATTTTGTAAGAAACTCCCAGCTTTGGGAGGACAAAGATACAAATCTGTAAAATTCTACAGGTGCCTGACATGGGGAAACCCATGTTTATTCCTGTAGAGTAATGCGGAGGATATGGGCAAGGTGTAAGATAATGATGAACTCAGCACTTCATAGAAGTGGAAAATTATCTTCTAGTTCCTTTTCAAAAGAAGTGTTTCCATGTAGTGGAGTAAGAAAGAGGGGTGCAGGAGATGCCTTGAGGCATTGCACAAAATGCTTCTTTTCTTTATTTCTGGGTACCCTCTCTTATCTCCCAGCCTAGCACCAATCAACCCTTCGTTTATTCAGTCTACAGTTATTTGGTGAGCATCAACTACATTAAACCACATTCCAGGAGCTGTTTTAAGCCCTGGGGATATAGTCACATCCACACAGACAAGTGCCTGCTCTCATATGACTTTTATTTAAGACGAAGGAGAAAGACCATACAAGTAAGTAAAGAAAGAAACAAGATACATGCTATAGGAAAATAAATCAGGACAAGGAAATATGATAGAATGATTTGAGAGTGGCTACTATAGATTTTTTGATCATGAAGAGCCTCTCTGCCAAGAAAGAGTAGGCCATGTGAATATCTGAGGAAAGAGAGCTATAGACACAGGCACAAGTGAAAAGGCGTTGAAGTGGGAACCTGTCTGTGTGCTGGAGGAAGAAAAAAGGGGTCAATGAGGCTGAAGTTCAGTGAGCTAAGTAGGAAATGAATTTGAAAAGGTAGTCAGGGGCCAGATTATATAGCCTAACCAAGTAATTTATATTTTATTCTAATTATATTGGGAAGCAAAGGCGTGACATGATCTAATTTAAGTCTATCATGATTTCTGTTTGCAGTGTAGAGGATGGATTTAATTTGGGACTAGAGTGAAAGAAGAGAGATTAGTTAAGAGCTTATTGCATTAATCCAGGCAGAAAAGAATGGCTGCTTAGACGATGTGGTAACAGTCAAAATGGAGAGAGAGTGAAAGACTCAAGATATACTTTGACAATAGAATCAACAGGGCTTGTTGATGCATTGGATGTGGAGATGCAGAGAAAGAAGTAAGGATGACATTCTTGGGTTTATTTTCCTTCAGTAAGGAGTAGAGGACATGGCATTTACCAAATGTGGAAGAAAGAGGGATCAAGTCTGGGAATGACGAGTTAGCTGCAGACACTTTAACTTTGAGATGACTTTGAAATACCCAGAGCAGATGTCCACATTGACAGTGAGATTTGCAGGTCTGGCCCATAGCTCCTGCTCTCTTCAGGGCCCACCAAGCACCCCTGCCCCTTGCTCTTGGGCAAATCAGTCTCTGAGCTAAAACTTGAAAATCAGCCTCAACAATCCCTCCCATTTTCATCTTTTTTATTTTCTCACTCTTTAGTGGAAATCTTCCTTCTGCTACTCCCAAAGAGTTCAACTGTTCAGCCCAGGATACTATAACATATTTCAGCATAGTTTTGGGACTTTAAGTGATTCTGCATTGGATCCTAAACATACCCAGTCTACCAAAAAGAGTTCACGCCTACCTCTGTTATTTTAGGAATGACTGAGGAGTCCCATTCCATCAGACTCCCCTTAAGGCATCAACTTCTGACAGCCACTTCCAAATCAAACCCATAAGCACCGCATCTCTAGTTTAGTTGGCTGATTCTACGTAATTCTTAGGTTCCTCTTTAAAGTCTTCACTACAAATTAAAACTGTAAACAATGTGCCCTTGATTTGTTTCACAAGTGTGGGGAATTTTATGAAATAATTTATTGACTACAATGATAAAGCGCAGTTTTTAAAGTTTTCCAGAACCTTCATAAAAGAATGCATTGAAGATGGCTAATAATCTGTACTAATACAAGAAAATGATCTTTGAAATATATAAAAGCTATCATGTAAAACATTTTGACTATGTTCCCCTGATAAAGAAAAATATTCAGTAAAATAAGCTTCCATTAATTATATTTCTGATTTTTAAGAATAAAATATTTTTTCTATAAAAGGATATTCTTATTCTATGAATATTTTTAGCTAAAACAAAAAAAAATTCCAGTTTCTGCCTTTTCTCAAGAAGTTATATATAAGAAGGCAATTCCTTTGCTGTACAGTCATGTATCACTTAACGACGGGGATACGTTTTGAGAAATGCATCCTCAGGCAATTTATCATTGTGTGAACATCATACAGTGTGCTTACACAGACCTAGATGCTATAGCCTTCTACACACCTAGGCTGTATGGGACCACCATCGTGGTATATGCAGTCCATCGTTGACTGAAATGTCGTTACATGGTGCATGATTGTACTTGTCTCTGTTATTGTCTCCTGCCTTCTATATTTAATAAGCAGATCCACAAAGGTTTTCCCTGACTATTATTTGGAATGGTTATTATTATTATTCCTAAGAGCTCAGAATAGAATTCTCAATTGTTTAGACAGAGAAATTATGTATTCATTATTTTTCTTTCATCATGATTAAAAATTAGGCAGAAACATTAAGAAAAATATTGATTTCATATACTTTGAGGGAACTGCCTCAATCTAAGGAAAGCATAAGAAACCCATACTAATAAAATAATTTATTTGTTGTTAACCTAGCCACTAGGATCTAATATGAGAATTTAAGCTGTATCAACACTAAAATATTGAGATAAGATAAAGGATTGACATCATCATATAGATATTTCATCTCAGCATGGAATAAGAAACAGTAAGATAATAGTGTGGATGTTTTACTTTTTTACTTTTTTTGGTGAGGAAGATTGGCCCTGGGCTAACATCTGTGCCCATCTTCCTCTATTTTATATGTGGGATGCCTGCCACAGCATGGCATGATAAGCAGTGAGTAGGTCCGCACCCAGGATCTGAACTGGCGAACCCTGGGCCACCAAAGCGAAATATTCTTAACCACTACACCACTGGATTGGCCCCTGAATGTTTCATTTTTCATCCAGATGCTTGGGACTCTGTCGAAATACTATTGGTTTGTAAGTTTCTAGTGGACACGAATGCTATCCAACCATAAAGTATGCGTGCAAAAAGGAGTGATAAATATCCTTTAAAGATCAATCAAGTGCAGCAATTTTTACTTCAAGATTCCAGATCCATCTCTCACTTTGCAAAGCATTATCTTATTAAAATTTGAGTTAAGACACTCATTTATCACCAGTTTTTCAGTCTTTCTGTTAGGAGAGATTGAGATGATAATAATATACATTAAATCCTATAAGACAGTTCTGAAGAGTATGTGCCAAGAAATACTTTCTCTCACAGTGATTTTAATCATTACAGAAGACAGTTACAGCAACAGAAAACCATCAAGTAATTCATATTATTTACTAAACGACATGATGCATCAGCCAATTAAACTGTTACAGCAGAACAGACTCCTCACATATTGAGCTTTGAAATAAAAATCTCTCAACAAGTATACCGAGAGAGCAAGATTTTCTGTTGTCTTAGAACATGTAGTTGAAATCAAACCCAAGTTTTCTTCAGTCAAAATTTTTGTGTCTGAAAAGAACGACTTCAACTGTATTTCATTTTGCTGTAATCCTCATTGATTTCAAGTTTCTGACATATGACTTTCTCCTCTCTGTCAGCAGTTACAAAGCTTATACATTCTTTGTTGTGTGTTTTTTCCTAGATAATACCCCTCAAAATTGAGTTTTATGAACTAATGTTTTTACAAGAAAAAAGATAAATTTATTCACTATACACTGACTTCTTTCATTTATTCAATCAAGGAATATAAAAAGTAATCACCCATGCTTTAAAGAGATAGAATAATTGCAATCAATGACCCCTAACTAGTTTATCAGTCAACATTCACTGACAGGCACAACATTTAAAATAAATTCAAAAATATTTATGCAATAACAGATTATAGATTATAGATTCTGAGGTGGAAAGGAAAAAAAGAAACCTGTTGGAACTGATTCTAATTTAACTTGAGTTAAATTCATTATCCCTTTGAAATAAGAGGAAACAGACATACTAATATATTAATTGGAATTATTAATTTCCCAACTCTGTACATTCCCATAATCTGTATCTTTACCAAATCATAACTCAGGAGTTTAAAGAGAACTATCATCAAATCCCTTACTCGTGACATCTAATTCTTTAAGGTTTCAAAGATAGAATGAATATTAATTAATAGTAACAGAAACCATCTTTTGATCAGGTAAGTTTTTAAAATTCTAACAATCACAATATGATTTGATTATTGTAAATAGTATTATTTTTCCTGTTGAATGCTTCGAGTTGGTGTTCATTTACCACCATCAACACAAAAATCATAGAAGAAAAGAAGAGCTTCCTCCTTAGAACCAAAGGCTCAAAGTCGTAGGCAAGCTGTTCTAATTTGCACCTTGGAAATATAAACAGCAGAATCCAATTGAGACAATCCACTAATGCTCTAAATAATAATTCTGGGATAAGATGGACTATCACTAAATTGGAATATACACAATTTTGTAAATTTCAAAAAAAAAATATCATTATCCAATAAAAGAAAAATATTCTTTATATTTGAAACTAAGAAAGAGAGAACTGGTTTTGAGGGTAGTGAAATTGGGTCATCAATGACTTTATTGCTAGTTTGATATTTTGAATTATTGCAGGGTGAAAAAATATTTTTCACAAGTATTTAGCAGGATTTTAGTTTTAACTAAAAAATTATATAATTACCTTAACAGAAAGTGACATTTAGAGTGATATTTACATTTTGAATGATTTCAGGAAATGTTAGTAAAGGAAAGGATATAATTATGAGATAATTTAAATAGAAATTTCTCTGCTTGACACCAAAATAGTGTTCTAAGAAGATTTTAGAAATGGACTTTAGAACTTGGTGATTTTTGTCTTCAAACACGTAACTTTTCTACCCTGATTTTATTAAGTAATATTTTATTAATTAAAAAGAAGCCAGTATTGTATTCTAATTCTGGTCAATATAAAATGAAGAACTAAAAAGAATTAAAAGTGTCCAAACACTTATCTTTATTTTCTATTTTTAAATTTCATTCACTAATAATAAATTATCCCAAAGAAAATGTACCCTCCTGTCCTGTGCAGTGAGATATGCCAGATAGTTTTATTCAAACAGTGATACATTTCATTAATATGCTTCTTGGCCAATTGCCTGGAGAAGAGAAACAAGTTCTAATTTTTAAATATTCTAGACAGCTGATTATAGCTCAGGCTGAAATACAAAACTAATGAAGGCAGATCAAGCACATCTGAAATCCAGCATGCACTTTTCCATGGTCCTTATTGATTCCAAGAGATTTATTAGATTAAACGCATAAGCAGAAATAACACTGTTCTTGCTAATTCGCTATTTGGATAAATTTGTGGGGGTTTTTTTTTTTTTTTGGTGAGGAAGATTGGCCCTGAGCTAACATCTGTGCCAATCTTCCTCTATTTTGTATGTGAGACACCGCCACAGCATGGCTTGATGAGTGGTGTGTATGTCCACACCCAGGATCCAAACCCACGAACCCCAGGCTGCTGAAGTGGTGCATGCGAACTTAACCACTATGCCACCAGACCAGTCCCTAAATTTGTGTTTTTAAAATGAGTTAGAAGTGTACACTAAATTAAATCCCATTGAATTTTGTTAAGTATCTGCAAGATACTAGAGAGTTCTTTCACTAAACTCTACCCGCTTTGCCGTGGAGAAGCTTTACCCATGGAAAACCATGAACTTAGGTGGGTGAGTAAGTCTAATGGAGACAACAGAGTCATATTAAAATGATTTGTGGGATTTTTTTCTCCTACCTCTGCGCTCTCACGTTTATATATGCCCCTCTTTTATACGTGCACGTGAATAAAGGTGTGCAAAATGTTAAAAGACGGATCATGCTGCTGAAGGCTTATACTTTTTGGCTTGAAGATTTAGGCAGAATACCACACACTCAAAATAAATAGATTTCTAACATTTAGCGGAAAATTAAAAGTTTTAAGCATAAACTCATGTTTCCCAACTAAATTTTTGCGGTATATGAAAACAACAATTTGAACATTCAAGTAGTTGATTTTCAGATTTGATTACCTACAATGCCAAAATATGTCAAGTGACTCCAGGTTTCCCATTTCAAATAGTTCCAAGTATCGTTAAATCGTTTGTAAAATACTTTTTAGATCCCCAAGTGGGTTAAGTTTATATTATTTTTCTACCATGAGGAATAATGGGTAATTATTATCTGTTTATTGCCCAAGAGGAGAAGTTAGTTCCCAGAAATAAAATCTTGGTTAAATTTTGCTCTAGGCTACCTCAAAAACAAATTACCCACCACAGGTTAAGACTTGGCTCTGTATATAAGAAAATTTCCTGTTTGAAATTTTAATACGATACAACATATGGGAAAAGTAGAGCTCTTGGAATAACTTGGTAAAATAGTTTAGAAAATGAAATGGTGTAAAATGTGTAACCACAGTATGTAAGTAATGTTTCCTCTAATAATCATTAAATCTGCAGTTATAACCAGACTTTGTGTAGCACTATTCTTGTTATTCTTGTATTGCTTTACACAAATGGCTTTCTGCACCAAAATGGACCATATTTACTCACACCTTGCCCCTTGTTTTGAAAAAGTCTAAGGAAAATGTGCACAAATATTAATTTATTTGAAATTGAAATACACATGCTTATGCTATTTTAAGAGAAGCTTAATGGTTGCAACGTTTCTTTTCTCAGAAACTTGGTGGAAATATTTCTTGTGCGTGCAACGAAGCCAGTAACAAAATATTAGTAAATGGAAAAATTATACTCATTCAAAATCCATTAACTATCTTACAGCTCTATAGAATTATATAAATATTTAAGACATGTTCAACAAGGGAATAGTCGAATAAAACATGTTTTGATACCAAAAACATGTTCCATTAATTTTTATTGTTTCTCTTCCTCTTTTTTAATATAGCATGCGCAAAATGGAGAAGGAAATTGAAGGCGGAAATTATGGTCCCATATTTTTATATATGAAATTTATTTCTATAAAGGTGTTCACATGGGTGATCCAGAATTTAAGCAATTATTCTTACCCTAGAATGATAGCGGTAAACTCAGAGACCCATTCTTTTCCATCCTCCATCGTCAGGTAACATCTACATTCCAGGGAGGAAAATGTTGACATGCCTATTTCTATCTTCCAGTGAGTTATCTGAGCTCCAGATTCCTGGAGTATTGACTACAGATACAATATACGAATTTAAAGTCAGATAGAAAAGAGTTCAACCACAAGATCTCCCATCCTCATCTCTGCTATTATGGATGAGTTTCCTCATCAATAGAACTGAGAATCAAAATAACACCTGCCTTAGAAGCTGATGTGAGACATTCCTGTATGGCAACGAATACAAGATCTGGCACATAGTAAATGCTGAATCAAGTTTATTACTATTTTACCACATGAGGAAAGATAACTTTAAAACATGATGATAGAAGCTACCTTTACTGAATACTTACTAGTATGCCAGGTACCGTGTGAGTACTTTACACATATTACCTAATTTAACCCTTATGATATTGTTAACCCATTTTACAGAGAAGACAATGAAAGGGGAGCATCCTCTGGTCCCAAGCATTCCAAGAATCTTGTCATTTTGTAGCTCATTTGAACTACTCCTGGTTTAAAGAGAAGATTAACATAAAAGAACATATCCTATATCTACATGAAAAATAATAATTTGGTGAAAATTCCTTAAGTTTGGCAGATATTACCACATTAGACACAGTTTTTTTTTAATATTTCCTTGAATTAAGATACTACTAGATGGAATTCTATAAATCAGGATATTGATTACCTTTTTAAAGGTCTATTTCACTCTGTTTATTTTAACAGATTTGGAGTCTGACATTTTGTTCTACTTCTGGCTGATATACATAATTAGTTTAACTTGCTTCTGTAGTTCGATTTCATAGATAAATTTGGGTTTTGTTTCTTTTAACTTCATTCTTTGATAATAAGAACAGTGAAATTTTCAAATGCCCAGAAACAAATCTAAATATTTCAAAAATAAATATGTAAAATATGTATACACAAACTAAACATTTAAAATCAAATCAATGCCAAAGTTTAAACTCTAATTTGAATATGAACCCAATCTCATTTGTGTGTAAGCGTACGTATGTGTGTATAAGGCATAAAGTATGTTTGACTCGAAAAGTGTACGGTATAAGCAAATATTAAATACTTGTCCTCATCATACTATATATAGAATATATACTAATATATTAACTCTCAGGTATTTATTCCAAAGAAAGGAAATATTTGAGGAAATGGTGCAATTCACAGGACTTTTTGAAAATGAGAAATCATTACAGTTATTGAGTGAATTAGGATTATAACTCAGCAATAGAATGCAACAGCTAAATTCAAAATGTTTGCACGGATAATCCTCAACCTTCTTAATTTATGAGCAGAGCTATAAGCATTGGCCGAGTCTCTAAAAGGGAGGGCTCAACATTAAGAGAAAGAAAAAATCTGACTTTCAGGATTAATAGCAACCAGAAAGAAAATTTTAAAATGCAGACAAAAATATGATAATATTGATAATACTATATAAACAGATAAGTGGCTATTGTTAAAATTCTTTTCTTTAAAGGGGAAAACTGAAATTTGCGGTACTTTTATTACTCCATTAGTGTCATTACAAAAAGTCATTTTAACAAAATATGTGTAAGTAAAAATCTTCTAAAATATTTCCTGATAAATGTTTTTCATTCCTAAAAAACAAATCAGATAGATTATATAACAATATTATTCTCTTAAACTTTAAATTATCAGGACTTTATAGTTAAGACTTACATATGTCCCTTTAGCTTCATATATATACACATATATAGTTTCATATACAAATATATGTACACAAAACAATATATATGTTTATATGAAACTAAAAGGGTCTTGCAAGATATGTATGCATATATCTTGCAATATTTCATGTATATATACATACACACATACATATATACATATATGTATATTTCTACCGTTTTCTTAATGCCAGCAAGGATAAAGATTCTACATTAAGCAAGGATTACCCTTGGTTCTTTCAATTTTAATGGATGAGTCTTAAAAGATTTATAAAATACCCAGACTTGTGTGTAATATTTTGCACCTTTCTGATGAGTACTTCTACAACTTTCCCAAAGGGTAAGAATAACTATTCGGGATAGAAGAAAGCCACAATTAAGTGGTGGTGGAACAGTGGGTGCACGCACCAGGGTATGGTATCTGGTTTTAAATCTCACTTTTCCCACATGGCTGTGTCGTCGTCTTTAAGTTTCTTAGTATCTCTGAGCCTCAATTTCCTAATCTATAACATAAAGATAATAGCAGGACCTATTTCAGCGGGGCCCTCACAACGTGTCCACATGATCAGGTATTTTTGTAAAATTTGCAAAATTGTGTATTTTTTTAGTAGATACATCTCCCAAATTGTGTAACTTCATGCCCCACCAAAATTGGATCCTTCTCTTTTTCACCTCAGGGATCATATTGAGGGTGAAATTAGATAGTACGTGTAGAGCTTTAGGACTACGCCTAGAACACGGAAAACACTTAGTTAATGTTCATTATCATTATTATTATCAACTCCCATAGGCAATTTGCTTGTGTTTATTTTTCCTATCACTACATATGATAGAGTATTTCGTATCTTACATGGTATGGGTTAGGAGTGTTTAAGAAAGAGCTTAGTATATTAACAGAGTTTTCTACTCAACAAATTGGGAAAGAGAAATAGTGTGAAATATATTCATTCAAATGTTAGCCTTATTGGTACAAGCTTAAGAAGGGGTAGTTTTTAGAATTTAATCAAGATCATATTTGTATTTTGACAAAAAAAAAAAAATCCAATACCCTTATTCACAGAACACTGTGATACTATGCAGTGTAAATGTGCCTAAGTGAGATTTCAGACACTGATAAGTGGCTGTTGCAAATTAGGATGAGTAAATGGTTGAACTCACCATAATTGCAGAAATCTTATCATATCTATACAGAATTATTCAAATATTCAGGGATTTAACAATGTATACAAAGATGGCCATGCCAATTTCTGAGTCATAGTTTCAAAATTTGGGACTTATGATACACCTATTTCACATTCATAATGTAAATCATTTTCATATGATATCTATTTTACTATGCATAATACAAATGCTATCATACCTTTTTTCACATACCTAGAAGCTACAGATATAAGCTATTTCTATAAATTACGGTTAATCACAGAAAGAATCACAATAAATATTATTGACCTGTAATTAAGCTCCACCTTTTGAGTTTTCTATTATTTTATTCAAACAAAAGAGATATATACATGCATTAGTTATGAATAAAATTCACCAGGAAAATATGGCTTGTATTTCAAATAATAGGAGTTTGCATACTACCCTCACTGAATCAACCAGTCAATATAGGAATTTATTTCCTGCTTCAAGACAAAACAAATTTAAGATAAGACCACTCGATTTGTCTCTAGCAACAGCTGAAATCATGAAGCAATATTGACCTATACACACATAGAATTGCCTATTGAATCACTTTTAACGGGAGCAATGTATATTTTTTAATGTAATTTAAAATCCTGTTCAGAGAAAACTGCGAAGTATGTTTGTCTTGTCTTTTCTGAGTCAATCATGAAATCGTCTAATGAAGTAGCTGAGGAACGGTAAGAACGAGAAAATTGTTCTGCTCTACTCCATAGGGATAGAAAGGTAAGTTCTTTCCAGACAGTGAGTCGAACGACCAAAATCACAGTGCCATTTCCTGCTTCGTGCTGTGTCCATTTAGTAAAACAGAATTGGCCACCACGTTCTTAGCATTGCTCCTCAGAGACGTCATCCGCAGGGCAGAGGAGCTGACGAGGCAGCTGGCTGACCTCTGTGGACGGGACCTCCTCCTGCAACAGAGCTGGCTGTTGAAATGCCTCCTGAAGCTTTCACTGAGCAGATAAAGAGCAAATGGATTGACGCAAGAATTGCAAAAGCTCAGAACCCGGGCAACCAAGGTGACAATCATGTGGCCTAGAGATGGGTCAATCTCGTGGTAGTTGAAAGACCTATACAGGTAGAGGACGTGGTTTGGAAACCAACAGAAGACAAAGCAGCCCACGAAGACGAGCACGATTTTAGCCAGGCGTTTCCGTGTTTCCATCTGCAGATACAAGGAAATCGCCCCATTGGTAAAAATGAGTATAGAGCCAGCAACACGCAAAACACGACGGTACGAAAGGAGGAAAACTTATCATAGCATGCAAATACGTCCAAAAATACAAAAGCTATTTTCCTCAACAAAGTGATGATTTTAACAGTTTGAAGAAGCCTATGTTGGTCACTATACTATTTTCCTTTAAAAATATTTGACAGCTTACACAAGACTAGATGATATATTATTAATACATGGCTATGTCTTCATGTTAAAACCATGATCTTAAAAAATTCTCTCTTACTTTTAACTATTTTCCTTTTGCTCAAAGTCTTATTGTGTTCATTATAAATATAAATCATTTCTGTTTGTATTAAATCCACTGAATTAATGAACCATAGAATATGTTCAAGCCTAGATTTTTTTTTTTAAATCAGGGTATTTTAAATAGGAAAAATCAATCTATTGAAATAGGGCATGACTTTTTTAACCCTTACTCCACACACACACACACACACACACACACACACACCCCTTGAGATTTAAACTCCTGATTCACATAAATCAAATACATCTGACATAACTGTCAATCCTATAAACATTACTATGTTAGGTTACCTTTAAAAATAAAAATGTTTTTTTTCTTTTCATAAACTTTACATACTATGTTTACTGTTTTAAAGGAAAGTCTTCAGGAATGTGACAGACAAAATTCAAATACTGGACGGTAATCTTTTTTAATCCAAAAATCATTTTCTGACATCTAGAGTCCAAAGTTTAGCTCATAGTTGCTAATTTGTTTAAATGTTTAAATAAGGCAACATGAATGTGAAAACATAATTTATCAAAAGATATTGAGGGAAGGCAACGTGATATTTTCTGAGCTAAAGCTCTTAATAGTCAACTAGAATATGCCAAGGAAGACTGGAAAGTTTTAAGATTGAAACAGATCTGGCATTGGGGAGTAGTGGTGAGTGGTGACAGCAAACAAAGCTGCAAGAGAAGAGGAATCTAGTTCAGGAAGCAGAATGTGGTTCTCAGATGTATCCCAGTGGCATAAGTTAGGCAACCTGGCTATATTAAGGAGGTGGATGTGAAATTTACATTACTGAGCAGTGTCCACCCTAGCAGGTGGAGCATGAGTGCAAGAATTTCATGGCACTCTATACTTGGAGATTCAAATGCACACACAGGCTGTTGACATTGAAATTACTTCTCAGCAGATGTCAAGCCTCGTTCCCCAGCCAGAGTTTGTAAGTCCCAACAGGGAAACTCACAAAAACAAGGCGGAATAAGGGCCATTTGACAAAAAAAAAGTGGAGGTGTGGAGGGTAAGAGGAACTCAACGCTAGAAAACAAAGCAAAAACTCAAATACCCAAATTGAGATACAAATTGGATCACAAGGCTCTGAATAAAAGGATTGTGTATAAAGGAAAAAGCACAGTGAGCCTATGACCTGGACATTTTTGCTTCAATGATGACAGATATTTAGATAATAAATCCATTAATTTGTTTAACAATTACTATAATGATTGGTTGATTTTTCAAGCCTTTAAAGCAGATGTGGATCTCTGATGATGATGGTCATCAGTAAACAGAGGTGATCTACATAAGAAAGCTTTGCCAGACTGTGCTGTTGCTAATGTGCACAAAGCCCCGCCTGTGCCCCTGTCTATAGCCTAGCAAACTTTAATGATTTGTGATTCAACTTGTTTTCATTCAAATTGGGGAACAGGCACCCATAACTTCCCTGTACCTACAGAACGCTTTGGAGGAAGTTCCTCACTAGGAGTGCACAAATGGACAACTTGAAATTCTGTCCCATAGGTACAGTATTTCCATCTCTTTGTGGATTAACACAATTGGTTTTACCTTAAACTAATACTGTATGTTCTTTAAGGAAGCAAGAGTATGCAAGGTGCATGTTGTCATTTTTGCATGAGTAGATAATCTTTATCGGAAAAGCTATAAAGTTGAATCAGACCAAGCAAGACTTCCGCACCGGCCTGCATTTGCTCACTTTCACACTTGTCATGCTGTCCTCTGTTCCCAGAGCCTCCCATTCTGGCACCCTACCCAAACCTCATCCCCAGATCCCAGGCAGTGAACCACAGCCCTTTCCTGATGCATCCTTCTCCTAGACTTCCCGTCATCCTTAGTGGGCTAATGGGAGAAGAGACAATAATGAAATAAATTTATAATTAAACTGTGAAAAAGTTCTGGTTTATTATGTGATTCTTTGCATAAACATTTGCTTGTAAAGAAAAGCCTGCAAAGATATTAAATTCTAATAGCCCCAGGCCCAGATGGCAGATAAGCTGGACCTTGGTGGGCCTTCAGAGAGCTGTGACATGGCCACGTATCAAAGACACCCCTTCCAGTTCAGGCTAGTGCATGTCCCAGTGCCCTCTGACTCTGTTCTGATCAGTCCTGGTATTGAGAACCCATGAAACGAAACACAAAATAGTACTTACTGCATCTGTCCAGCACAGTCCAACACACACACCTACGAAGCTCACCTGTTTTTTGGTATGTTCATTGTATTCTCCAGGAAGATTACGTGCACTTTTAATTAAGGTCTTTGCAATATGATAATAATAAACACTAATAAGAGTAAGTGGTATCAGGAAATAGACCAAGAAGATGAGCACTGAATGAATCTTTGGATGTAATTCATCTGTCTGAGGGTAGGGTAGACACGCTGTGAAGCTGCCGTTTTCCAAGCTGCCAATGTGCGCCACTTCAGAAAATACGGCTTCAGGAACCGCCAACAGCACAGAGACTACCCAGATAGCCACCGCCTTCACACAGGTCCACAGCACCGCCCCTGATGTCTGGATGTCCATGGGGTTTACGATGGCTCTGTACCTGGGAAGACAATACATCTCAAGTTACTCTCTTAAGAAAGAAAATAAAAGTAAGGAAAAGAGAGAGAAGGGGAGGGAAGGAGAGGAGGGAGAGAGGAAGAAAGGAAGGGAGGGAGGGAGGGAGAGATCCTACTTGTGTCAAAATTAACTATAGTGGAGTCATTTTAAAATGGAGTCAGAGCTGCCTTTCCAGAGAAACTGCTTCACTGTCTTGAACCTTGGACCGGACAAAACCTTTGGACTGGACCAAAACAGCAATTGTTTTACAAGCAATTGTTTGAGAAGTCAGCAGGAGAACTGACATCCTGATCACAAAGACTGAGGACTGTGGACTTTCTGAAGATAGAATCAACAATCAATGTTTAGCAAAGACTGGCCGTCTGCCTCCAGCTCCAATTAAAATTCTTTGTAATACAACCTCCTTTCTTTGCCTTTAAAAGCCTCTGACTTTTATTCCCTAGAGGAATACGTTTTGGGGTTTCTACTTGAATCTATGTCTCCTGAATGGCACTTCTAATTGCCCAAATAAATATCTGCTGTTTAAATTGTAGTGATTTTTCCTCAGTCGACACTTGCCAAGAGAGTGTTGCCAACACTCCATTATTCTCTGACTGTTTTGTAAAGTTTGGAATATCCAATATCCCAGGTGCCTGTGTGTCTACAAGTCATTCCACTGTTTGTTAGCACAGAAGACAGGAAGACAGAGGAAAATATTTTAAATTGCCATTTCCCAAATTGCAGTAATTTGCTTACCTCTTTCACAAGCTTTTTCTAAATCTACACATACTACAAGAGAAATTAATAAAATAATCCCATTTACAATTACAACAAAAAGAATAAAATACCTAGGAATAAATTTAACCAAGAAAGTGAAAGAACTGTATGCTAAAAACTAGAAGACACTGATCAAAGAAATTGAAGACAACACAAATAAATGGAAAAATATATCATGCTCATAGGTTGGAAGAATTAATATGGTTAAAATGTCCATACTACCCAAAGTAATCTACAGATTCAGTGCAATCCCTATTAAAATACCAATGGTATTTTTCACAGAACTAGAACAAAGAATCCTACACTTTGTATGGAACCACAAAAGATCCCGAATATTCAAAGCAATCTTGAGAAAGAGGAACAAAGTTGGAGGTATCATATGCCCTGATTTCAAACTATACTACAAAGCTATGGTAATTAAAATACTCCCTAAAAGTAAAGAAGAAAAGCTCCCTGAACCTAGTGTCTTGCTGTGTCTTGCTCACTGTTGCATCTAAAGTATAGGACACAATGCCTGACTCGTAGTAGGTTCTCAATAAATGTTTGTTGAACTAATAAGGAAATGTGTTCTGAGCAACAAATAGATCACTTATTTAGTTAGTTAGTTAGTTAGTTAGTTATTTTTTGGCTGAGGGAGATTCACCCTAAGCTAACATCCACTGCCAATCTTCCTCTTTTTTATGTGAGCCACTGCCACAGCATGGCTACTGACAGACAATGGTGTACGTCCACACCTGGGAACTGAACCCCGGCCACCAAAGCAGAACACATGGAACTTAACCACTAGGTCACTGGGGCTGGCCCTAGGTCACTTATTTAGAGCAGATTTAATAGAGTGGGATGGTAGCTGGATGGTAGATTGCCGGAAGAATGGAGGCAAGAGATGGAGACACAGTCTAATCTACTGATGCTCAAGATGGATCAGTATTCAGAATCACCTGGAGAACTGAAAAAAGGTAGAGTGTTAGGTTTCTCCCCAGACTTACTGGTGCAGAGTCTCTAGGATGTAAAATGTGAGATTCTGCATTTTACTAAGATTTTTCAAGTGGCTCTGAATAAAAGCCAGGTTTAGAAACCACCTTACGAGAAGATTGAATACGGCGGTGAGCATGTTTCCGCAAGCATCCTTGTGGAAGCTTGCCCAGCATAGTGGACACCATTCAGCAGTGGAGAGGATCTGGTATCCAAAGGTTCAGTGTTTGAAGAATCAGATGCCTGACCTTTACCATATGGCACATCATGTTTCAACAGTATTGATATGTTATAGCAGTAAATCTTATTCTGAATAAAATTATTAAATCTATCATTTAAAAATATCTATGCATTATTATACAACAGAATGCCTAAAACTATAAATAACCTTTTTAAAAATAATGTAGTAAGTGGGGTGTCACTTTGGAAAGGATGAGAAATACTGGATTTGATTACAGAGGGCTCAGCAATTCTATTTGTTCTTTACTCCCCCAAAAATCACTTTGTTCTTAATCCATTGAGGTGTATTGCTTAAATGACACATGAAAGTTTCATGAGAAGGAGAATGACAATGACAAGCCGTGTTGATGAAGGCAACAGGTAGGAACTAGCCAGTCTATGGTTAAAGGAATTGTTGGAAAGGCTGTAAAAGGAAGAGAGATCACCTTCACTAATTTTGCAATAGGCTAATTTTGCTCTCCACTTCAATGCCTATTTTCTGATAATTAACTGCATATGTGACTAAATATTGACTTGAATTAATGAGTCATTTGTCATCCTGACACATAGATGATATAATAAAAGTAGTTCCACAGCAACCCACAGTTTGAAAATGCTTTCACATTAATTGTTTCATTTGATAAAATAATCCTGAGCAATAAAGCTTATTAGTGTCCCTGTTTTACAGAAAAGCTCATTGACACTAAGGGATTAAATGATGTTCAAATGATGGCAGAGCCAGTAAGCCGATCGATGACTCAGGATTCACACACACATCTTATAACTACAAATTCTGTATTTTTTCAACTGTAGCACATTGCAGAGAATGCAACTGAAAAAATAAATGTCTTATCTGTTCTATCCATTTTCAGACATTTGATCTCCTGGTCCTTTTAAAGTCAATGGTATTTTGGGGGCTAGCCCCATGGCTTAGCGGTTGAGTGCTCGCTCTCCGCTGCTGGCGGCCCGGGTTTGGATTCCGGGCGTGCACCAAGGCACCACTTCTCCGGCCATGCTGAGGCCGCGTCCCACATACAGCAACTGGAGGGATGTGCAGCTATGACATACAACTATGTACTGGGGCTTTGGGGGAAAAAAATAAATAAATAAAATTATTAAAGTCAATGGTATTTTTAACTGGAAAGACTTAACTTATATCTGTAATTATGTTTTTTCAATTTAATTCTCATTTTTACAGTGAAAAAACTAAACCTCAACAGTACTATCAAGTAACATTTCATATTCTTTTAAGTCATCTCTAAAAACAGCATTTTCATATAATCTATATAAATATCTATGATCATTTCCAGGTTCTGCTTTCATAATCTAAAACTGGTTCCTAATGAGATGGTTAAGGTTTAGTTCTGTCTTAAAATTTGGTTCTTTTCCAAAAATTAATTTCAATTAAACCACAATCATTAAAATTTTAATTTTCAAAATAATCCCCCCAAATTTCCACAAATAATAAAAGAAAGGAAACAACAAGGTCTACATCAGACATTGAAAAAAATATTCCTAATGAAAATCTGCATAATAAAAAAATCAAAACATAATGACAAATAGATGAGTCAAGGGAAGTGCTAGGAAGAAGCGAAAGTTTCGTGCTTATTCCTGCTCCTCATGAAGACCTACGAATAACTGGAAATAGAAAATACTGCCCAGAACCTCAATAAATCAGTAGTGTTCATGGAGAGTAGCCTGTGGACCTAATAATAGCTAATATTTTATATCAATAATTAAAACAATATGTTAAGAAACAGTTCATTAAGTTTGAAGCTAGCAGTATGAAGTTGGGTCATCATTTTGGAGCATGGATTGAAATGAAAATAACCTTGGTCATATGGAAATAAATAAGAATAAAGGAACAAAAAGCAAAGCAATTTTTAAAAAAGGAAATTTAATGAAGACGTGTCCTTTCCTATAGAAAATAAACAAGTGGACTTTTTAAATACCAGGTCATCAGTATATTTGGGATGTGGGTGAGGTTCTCCAAAGAGCTGAAAAAAAATCTACAGGTTATATAAAATATTATCTAAAATGTACACATTGACTCAAAAGTAAAAATAATAGTGGATGTAAATATACAAATATAGCATATAACTACTTATTTTGTACAAAATATTGGATCAACTTTTTCAGAAGGGAATCATCTACACTTCATATCAGCATCAATTTTTCCAGAAATTCAATAAATAAACAATTAAATAAGGACTAACTAAAAAATTTTTAGTAAGAACTTATGGCGAATGAGAAAATTAAAATGCAATTAAAATTATTAAAGACCTCGGAAAGAGGTCAACCCTCCTGTGGAATCAGCTATTGGAAGGGCAAAGGTAAATTGTTATTTTAGTTTTTGAAACACACAAATAGGAACTGTACTACTGGTGACAACTAACAACGAGAAAAGTGTTGAACTTCACTGTCTGACCTCATGGCTCAGCCAGAACAGATGGCCCCCTATTTAAATGCATCACTACAGGCAAAAGACTGAGAGAGAGGTACACCTTAGAGGGTCTTTCTTTCCACCGAGAAGTGGACAAAATAGAACCAGCATAAATTATTAGATGAGATATTTGTCTGAGATGTGGTGACGTGGAACAGTGTGACAAGCAGAGCACTAGAGCACTGAACTGAGTATCTGGTTGCTTCACGAGTTACTCACGTCCTTCTCCTCTTTGGGTCTCTCTCTGCTCAATATTCAGAGAGGGAGCTAATAGGATCCTATCCATGGTTGGATAGATGCAGCTCTACAGCTGAAGATGTTATTCTTATTTTGCAAATGAGAAAAATACTGCCTTATGGCCATGTGTTTTGGACTGTTTTATCATTTTCTCCAACTAGAATATTCGGACATAACACATGTAGGACTAGTACCCAGATGCCATGAACCCCCGCCTGGTACATTCCCTCCTTATTTATAGTGTCCCAAAGTTTCAGATCAAGGTAGATGAATCATCTTCAAAAGTAATAAATAATACTAAAGTAATAAATAAAGTAATATATAAATTATGGCATTAGTATGAATATTGTGAGAATTATACAGCACCTCTCTAATTCAATGTTTGAGATTCCTTCTAAAGAGAAAGGAAGGGGAAATAAGCTAGAATTATTTCAGACTAATGAGTAGAAGATATCTGATTTACTGGAGTCAAATACAACAGCCTTTAACAAAAAACCATATAAATTCAAATTAAACTAATAAATTAAGTGCAAGTTACAATTTGTTCTGTTTCTATGGCTATATAAAAATAACAACTGAGCACTTGTCATGGAAGACAAATTTTCCTTTTTGTACTGACAGCTAGAAAGGTCTCAAACGTATACCTCACATTTTGTGAAAGCATGTGTTGCCTTATATTCTTCAACTTTTATTTTCCCTAAACCTGGTTTTCCTCCTTTTTTTGTTCCTTTTGTATGTTGTTTGGATCTCTATTTTTAAGCTTCCTTGAATTCTTTTGGAACAAGTTAGAAATAGATGTCATCTCCCTGGCGACATGGGTTACCATGTTGAGAGTGAGTGTGGACTATTCTCTTAAATATGTATGGCCAGGCTGACCTCTCCAGAAGAGTTTAGAAGCACACCAATCTCAGCACCCACTGAGAGCTAAGGTCTTCTCAGCATACTGTCCAGGGCTATGGACAAAAGAAGAGAGGCTCTCCAGTGACGGCCAGCCAGTTAACCAGTACCCGAGCCTCAGTCAGAAGTTTTGCCGAAAAACCAGCAAACAGATAATGGCATTCCCTCCCACCCCTGGACAGAGACTGATGAAAAAGCTTCATGAGGACCAGGGAGTTTTAGACTTTCAATGTGTTTCAATATTTCCACAAATAATTATGCTGAAGAGAATATCTGTTTGCATTGGTATAATACCCAAATAATGTTAAAGATTCAAGGCTCATGCCTAAGAGAACTAGCTCAGTTATGGAATTAAGTCTGACTATCCTAACTAGCAAAAGAAAGTTTGAAATTACTAATACATTAGTCAGATTTGGTGCAATATTATTTTTGCCTTCAATCAAACATTGGAGATTTAGTATCAGAAAACAACATAACCTGAGACACTAAATTAATATTAATTTCATTTTTATTGTTCTATAGATTCTTAAAATTTAATTTATAAATGCATTTTAGATAGTTATGATAAAAAACAGAATAAGGAATTGATACCTAGTTTTATATTTGTAAATACGTAAAATTATAAAGTTTATAGTTTTGCACTAGGAATCTGTGGAAATTTTTTCCTGTAAAGGAAAAAGGAGAACTCCATTCCTAAAAGTTATTTGCATTTTAATTATGGACTTTGAGAGACCAGAAGATCTTCAAGAGTCAAAGAAATAGTATTCTAAGCTTGGAAATGCAGCTACTGGCATCGACAGTGAGGGAGATATCTATAAAGACAACCGTAAGCAAATTATGGCTTGTGGGGCTCCCCTTACCCAGTGTCACAGCACATGTGCCACAACAGTGGGTGGTGGGAATGTGCGTGTGTGTAAAACTGTTAGAAAGAGAATATGCAAATGCCTGTAAACAGCTATTTAATGTGAGAAAGCAAAAAGAAGTACATTTTCAAAATGATAACAAAAAAACCCATCAAGATAAAGGTGAAATTAAACTGAGAGCCCCCCGTCCCCACTTCAGATCACGCACTGTCTCTCCTCCTCCCACTCTGGTTATGAGACACCTCTGAGGCACTTCTACAGTGGACACAAATGATTTTCCCTAAAGATGCATCAGCTGAAACTCCTCAAAAGAGTTTGGAAAGTCAAGGATTAATAATCACAAGTACCAAAAATCATCACCCATACCACCCTCTGGCCATATCAAACGAGGCGATTTAGACCTCGAGATAGATTCATAAGTACTGCATTTCTTATTTCAGTCTCTGCTATCCAGTGATGCTGTCATTGATGATACATAACATTGTCTCCACTTCACATTGGGATATGCATTCCAAAATCTAATTATCTTCCCGTTTTTTTTCTACGTTACTATGGTCTCTATTTCTAAATTCTCTACCTTTACTTTCTTAGGCAAAGACATTTAGGCCATGTCATGGAAATAGGATATTTGGCTTAACAGACAATTGAACGTACTGTTTAAAAAGTATAACAGAGGTTTTTCCCCTATTGCTACAACTACTACTTAATTTTGAGTTCAAGTGTTTCTTTTATTTTGCAGTTACATTTTATGACCTTCTTTCATTCTATTGAATCTAATGAATCAGCTTTTGTGATCATTTTTCTTTTTTTACTCTCCAGTGCTTTGTTTTAAACATCACTTTTCAGTCTGCCATTAAATAGGGCAAACCGTTAGTCATTTCTTATACTTGGGAAAGTAATGACGTGGCTTAATGGTGAAGAGGGTAGGCTTTGAACTGGGTTCAAATGCTGGCTCCATCCTGTGAGATCAGCAAAATGTTGCTTAATTTCAAGCCTTAGTTTTCTTGACTTTAAAATGGGCCGGCCCCGTGGCTTAGTGGTTGAGTGCGCGCACTCCGCTGCTGGCGGCCCGGGTTCGGATTGGGCGAGCACCGACGCACCGCTTCTCCGGCCATGCTGAGGCCGCGTCCCACATACAGCAACTAGAATGGATGTGCAACTATGACATACAACTATCTACCGGGGCTTTGGGGGAAAAATAAATAAATAAAATCTTAAAATGGTAATAATAATAGTGCCTTCCTCACAGTGTTGTGAGGATAATAAGCTCACACAAAAAAGTTAACACAGCAGTAAGTGCAATTAGTCTCGTACTTGTTTCCAAATCCACTTGGTGAGATAAAGTGTGAGAAGATCAAGGACTAATCAACGCTTGATTACTATGTTCTGGAAGAAAAACAGAAGCATAGACAATGTACAACAAAACATCTCCTAACCATTTTAGGTGAATATTAGAATGTATTGTGTAATTTTATCACCAGTGATTCCATTTCCTTAATTCACCTTTCCAAAACACACACTGATAGGCAAGTGCAGCCTCTGGGCAAGTAGAAGAGGCAACCCACCTTTCCTTATCATTGTTGTTAAAGTATCCGTGCTGTATTTAAAAAGTACATGATGCACTTCACAAACCAAAAAAGTCAGTAAATATATGAGAAATAGCATCCTCTCTGACCTCAGCCAGAGCCAATTTACCTGTGTGTCTCCATGACAATAGATTCAGCAAAGTAATGTGAAATAAATTCAAGCCCTGGGACTTGCCACTAATATTACCTTTTAAAAGTGGAAGCACAATGACAGCAATTTTCACTATTGTAGTGGTAGCTATTCATTAAGTTTTATTCTAATCATTAAGTAGAATTTTTAACTTTCTAATTAAAATGTGCCCCATAAAAAAGAGCAGCTAAAAAGTCACATTTTAATTATGGAATTAAAAAAAAAACTTTTAAAAAGATGATAGAAATGGTGTCATAGAAATAAAATGAGGTACACAATTTACCCAAAAGCACCCATTTTTATAGGTATGTGGCTTTGAAGAGACTATTACACAAACTAGAAAGTCAATAATATTTGGATTAAAAAGACAATGGCTCTCAACTTTCCACTGAGTATTGTCTTTCCTTCAATGCAGATTAACTCTTCAAAGACAAAGTGACGTCAGGGTAGTATTGCAAATACCAGGAAATTTAAATGGACTCATTTTTCATTAATAACTTAATATGTAAATTAAAGAGGAGGAGAGTGAACACAACCTTAATCATCCAAGTTAAATTCTTTATCTAAATAGCTTAAGTCAACACCCCACCCCTAAGGGAATCAGACCAGGCTCTGTGCAATGATGCCTAATTGGATATTTTGCCCCTAGCCCTGTCCAGACATCCCTTCTGCTTAAATCCCCCAAACCACGATGATAGAGGGCCTGGGGTAGTGGCACTGGGCCAAGTCAGCAGGTCTGGATTCTCCTCTCAGCTCAGCCAGGGGACTTACATTCCCTGGTCCTCAATATCTTCACCTGGAAAATGACAGTTGAACTAGTTGATCTGCAAGGTAAAGCAAAGGACACTCCCATCCTTAAAATACGTGAAAAGCAGATTTGCTATCAAAGGTGTATTTTTACAGCACTGTAAAGCACAGATACTAAAATTTGGTACCTACCTGTTTGTGAAAAAAAAAAAATCGACATATCACTTGACTTGAGGTATTAAAAAGAATGTGTAAAGTCATCTGTCTGAAGAAAATTTACTATTTTAGTTGTTTTTCCTTCAAATAAATAGCCGAATTTGGTGAACAAGTGTAAATGTTGTTTCCCTTATTTGGAAAAAAGTTCAAAATCAAACATTTCCCTAATATTAAGGCAGACATTCTTACCTATAAGTTTACTAAACTGCTGAATAAGGAAAGTGCACTTCTAAGGTTTTGGGCACACACAAAAAGCTTCTACAAGACAGTTGCACTTTTGCACGTTAATGTTATAGTTTTTATATGAAATAGATAACAAAGATTCCCGACGTGTGTGGAGCGGAGGGGCAAGACTAGGATATGCAATTTTAAAACTACTTTCAAACTAATGCAATTTTAATTATTTTAAAATTAATAATTTTCTTATATTTTTTCAAGCTTCTCGTCTTAGTCCGTTTTAACTCCTTTTACTCTAACTCCCAGATACACTCTCTCCCTCCCCCTCCCAGCCACCCCCGTCTCCCTCCTCTCCCCAGCCGCATGCCGGCTCACCCTCCTCCCCGGCGCTCTCCGCCACGTTTCTAGGCCACCTCACCTCTACTTGTGCCCTTACCTGTCGGCGCTGAGGGCAGTGAGAGTGAACACGGACACCCCCACGGAGGTGAGCTGGATGACGGGGATCAGTTTGCAGCCCACCTCCCCGAACATCCACTCGTCAAAGCAGTAGCGCGAGGCGTCCACCGGGACGCAGGTGAGCAGCAGCAGCACGTCCCCAGCCGCCAGGTTAGAGATGAAGATGTTGGGGACGCTCCTCACGGCGCTGTTGGTGATGAAGATCTTCACCAGCGTGATGTTGCCCAGCAAACCCACCGTGATGATGAGCAGGTAGAGGGAGGGGATCACACAGCGGATCACCAACTCGGCGGTGGTCCCGTCGGGGGCGGGCAGGAAACCCCCTTCGGACACCCCGGGAAGGAAACGACTCTGATTCTCCCCCGCGGTCTGGGCGAGGCTGGAAAGAGACTTGCGGGGCATGATCTCCTTTCCAGGAGAGTCCGCTAGAGTTTTCATGCGCCCAGGTGCCCTGACAAGTGCAACGCACAGGACTTGGGTTTAAGGGATTTCTCTCTCTCCGGGACAAGTTTACTGCCCGCGGGGACGCGTCACCCCGCCGCGGCCCGGGGAGGACAGGGTCGGGTGAGAACTCCAGCTGTCCACACGCTCCAGTCCTTCGCTCCTAGAAGGCGCGCATTGGCTCCTGCTGGCTCCGAATTTAACAAAAAAAAAAAAGGCAAAGCGGTTGCGTCTTTGTTCCAGTCTTCAGTGGTTTGTTCTTGCTTATAGCTAGCGGAGAACAGCCCTTTTGTGAGCAAAGATTTATCCCTCTGGGGTCAATAAAAGTACCTGCCCAACCGTTCACTGGGAGCAGAGGAGGTCATCCTGCCGCTGTCCAGCGAACCGCAGCTGAAACACCGGGAACCAGCGTGGGGCGGCCGGCACTCTGCTCGTGCCACAGTTTTGCTCTTTGTTTCTGCGGTTCCTGTTGTACTGTGTGGAATTGAAGGGGATCTGAGTCCTCTCTCTTACACGGCGTCCCTATATACATCCATCCTTATCCGCCTCCGAGCGGGAGGAGCCCCAGACAAGTTTTGTGAACCTCTGAGGATTTGGTGGCTGAGCTGGCAAGTCCCTGATGCTGTATCACTGAATATAGGAAAGAGAACGAGTGGCAAAGGATGAAGTAAATGAATGGAACTCCTTCCACACTCTTCTTCCTTGATCCGCTTTTCTCACCCCAAATATGGAAACTCTTTCCTACAGCTGGCATATTAGTTTTAAACTTATATTTTATTGAAATATAGCATGCATAAAGTACACAATTCTTAAATGTACAGCTCAATCTAACCACCATTAGGAACCTACAATCTAACCACTATTGCCTAAGGGAGCCACTATTCTCTCTGACTTTTATCATCCAAGATTACTTTCCCTGCTCTTGAGCATCATATAAATGAAATCATTCAGTATGTACTCTTGAATCCAACTCCTTTCACTCAACATTATGTCTATGAGATCCACCCAGATTTTGTGTGTAGCATTTTCCACTGCTGTTTAGTATTACATTGTGTAAATATACCACTGTTTATTTATCCCTTCTAATGTTGATTGACATTTAAATTCTTTATAGTTTTAGATAATTTGAATGATGTTCCTATAAATATTCTTGTACATGTGTTCTGGTGCACATTTGAACAAATCCCAAATGTGGATTTGCTAGGTCACAGTGACCGAGTACATTGAGCTTTAACAGAAGTTAACATTTTTTTTTTCTTTTGGAGACTTGCTTAACAATATTTATTAAGGCTAAAACTATGTATGCCTATGACTGAGTATTGCTATCCCTAAATATGTACTCAATATATACCCAATACACTATTTTAAGTAGTATGTCCCCAAGAACAAATAATTTCCCAAATTAACACCGTCTGTGTCTAATATAAACTGCTCAGAAATGGCACAGTTAAGTTAGCCAAGTAACACTCTTTCCACTAGGAAAAACATTTAGCTAGTTCTTGGCTATTAAAGGATAAAATTGTGTGATAACAAGGATAGTAACAAGGACTACCTACAATGATGTAGCCAAAAGCTGATGAAATATGCCAAAACATTTGCAAAATTTAAGCAAATTTTTCAGATATTGTCAACCAAGAACAGCATTTAATTATCATAGTTGAATTAGACAAGGTAAACATTTGCATTGTAATCAATTTTATGTTTTCTAACTCAATTACAAGTCCTTATTATAGTCTTCTTGGATTTCATTACTTAAAATAATCTGTTATTAAGTTCAAGTTGACTAAAGAGAGTGTTCATATACATACAGTTGAACGTATGTATATGAACATTCTATTTATATTTATATATCTTAGATATATATCAAAGCAATTAATATTACATATAAGTTGAGATATGTCTTTAGGAATTTTATCTTCAAAGTTAAGTTTCCTCTTTTAACATCCAACTGCATTATGCAAGGTAAATTAACTACTAAAGCAGTCTTCTAAATTGTGAAATTTCTCAAACTTTCAAACTGCGACTACATCATTTTAATCTATTTTATATGAAAACATCTTGAAGTCTAAATTGCTGTATGAATATCTATATTTTCTTCTGATTATGTCTGTAAGATGCTAAGCATTTAGATGAGGGAAATATTTAGCCTAAAAACTGAATTAACAAGTATCCAATTACCTGGCATTGTGGAAATAAAACATCTGGATTGTTGAATTTTTTCCATTTCAAGAGAATCTATATGTATTTACTCAAAGCCTTGGGTACACAAGAGTAGAGAATACACTGAATGTTTTAATAATGATCGTTTTCCTGCTAGTTTATTAAACATATTAGAAAGTTACTATAACTATGTATGCATTATTTAGATACATCACCAAAGTTCATATAGGTACATAGGTATTGTCTCATTTGTATAGAATTGATACACATAGGAAATAAACATCTACTAAAGGGACAAACTTTTTTATTGTTATCAATGTGCCATATACCACATTAGGTCCCTTAGAGCCATATCTAATTTAATGTTTATAAATATTCCTTGAGGTAGGCATTCGAGTCTTAATTTTACATTCAAGAAAGTCAAAACTCATAGAGGCAAGATAACTTGCCTAATTTCATAAAGACCTCTTCATTTTGAAACTTATTACATTTGACTTCAAAATCTATTGTATCTCATTGTTCCCAGAGAATAAAATTGCCTGGAAAAATGTGGTTTCTATGTAACTGAAAACTACATTTTTGATGCTGAGGTATTCAATGCTAACAAAACATACATTATGCATTTCATTGCCCCAATACCAAAAACCATTCAGAACTATATATAAATATTTCTTGCTGTTTCAAATTCACGCAAATTCAAAAATAAGGGCAAAAATTAGTCCATTGAAACAAACCAATATGACATAGATGATATAATAAGTAGATAAGGATATTAAAAATGTTACTAAAATTTTATTCTATGTGTTTGAGAAGGAAGGGAAAGCAAAAGCATGTAAAGAGAGACATGGAAAATATAAAAAGACATATATTGAATTTTTACAGAGTAAAAAACAATGTCTATGATAGAAAATAAACTTTGTAGTATTAACAGCAGATCAAATTCTGTAGAAGCAAAGATTAGTGAACTTAAAAATATAGTGATAGAAACTATCCAAAATGAAATACAGAGAGAAAAAGACTGAAAGAAAATGAACAGAGTCAGTGCACTGTAGGATAATAATGTTCAGTGGTCTAATATATCTGTTAAGAACCCTGAAGGACAGGAAAGAAAAGAACAAATGAAAAAAATATTTGAAGAAATAATGGCTTCAAATTTTTCAAATGTGATGAAACCTAAAAACCCTTATAACTAAGAAGCTCAACAAATCTCAGGCAGAAGAAACATGAAGAAAATTCTACCAAGAAGAAAAACTAGAAGCTTTCCTGCTAAACCTGGGACAAGGAAAGAATGTCTTCCTTCATCACTTTTTTCAGCATTGTACTAGATGTCCTGGCTAATACAATAAGACAAGAAAAGGAAATAAAGTTGTTAGGTAGGAAGAAATAAAACTCATTGTTTGAGAATGACATGATGGTCTATGTAGAAATCCAAAATAACCAACAAAAAAACTCCTTCAAATAATAAGTGATTGTAGCAAAGTTGTAGGATACAAGGTTAATATATAAAAGTCAATTGCTTTCCTATATACCAGCAATGAACAAGTGGAATTTGAAATTAAAAACACAACACCATTTACATTAATGCCTTCCAAAATGAAATACTTAGGTAAAAATCTAGCAAAATTTTACAAGACCTGGGCCAGCCCAGTGGCGCAAGCAGTTAAGTGCGCGCGCTCCACTGCAGCGGCCCGGGGTTCTCTGGTTTGGATCCAGGGCATGCACCAACACATCGCTTGTTAAGCTATGCTGTGGCAGCGTCCCATATAAAGTAGAGGAAGATGAGCACAGATATTAGCCCAGGGCCAGTCTTCCTCAGCAAAAAAAAAAAAAAAAGAGGAGGATTGGCATCGGATATTAGCTCAGGGCTGGTCTTCCTCACAAAAAATAAAAAAATAAAAAGAAAGTCTCAAACATTTAAAAAAAATTTTTTTACAAGATCTATATGAGCAAAACTACAAAAGTCTGATTAAAGAAATAAAAGAACTTAAATAAATGGAGAGATATTTCATGTTCATGGATAAGATTCCATATTTTCAAGATGTCACTTCTTTCCAAATTGAACTATAGATCCAATGCAATCCCAATCAAAATCTTAACAAGTTAATTTATGGGTATTGACAAAATGATTCTAAAGTTTATATTTGGAGAAGCAAAAGACCCAGAAGAGCCAACACAATATTGAAGAAGAACAACAAAATCAGAGAACCATCCTACCCAACTTCAAGACTGACTATAAAACTATACTAATCAAGACAGTATGGTATTGGTGAAAGAGTAGGCAAGTGGATCAATGGAACAGAGCCCAGAAATAGACTCACATAAATATAGCCAACTGATCTTTTACAAAGGAGCAATGGAGTAAAGATAATCTTTCAATAAATGATGCTGGAACAACTGGACATTGACATGCAAAAAAAAATGAATGTAGAGACAGATATTACACCCTACACAAAAATTAACCCAAAATGGGTCATCAACCTAGATGTAAAACACAAAACAATAAAGATAGATAACATAGATAGGAGATAACATAGGAGAAAACCTAGATGACCTTGGATATTGTGATAACTTCTTAGATACAACACCAAAGACACAATCCAAGAAAGAAAGAACTGATAAGCTTGACTTAATGAGCTAATCAAAATTAAATACTTCTGCTCTTCAAAAGTGACTGTCAAGAGGATGACAAGACAAGCCACAAACTGGGAGAAAATACTTGCAAAAGACATAGCTGATAAATGACTGTTATCCAAAATATACAAAGAACTCTTAAAACTCAACAATAAGAAAACAAATAATCCAATCAAAAAACGGGCAAAAGATCTCAACAGACACTTCACTAAAGAACATATACAGATGGCAAATATGCATATGAAAAGATGCTCAACCTTATATGTCATTAGGGAATTACAAATTAAAACAACAATGAGATACCATTACACACTTCTTATAATGGCCAAAATCCAAAACACTGATGACACCAAATGTAGACAAGGATGTGGAGCAACAGAATTTCTCATTTATTGCTGGTGGGAATGCAAAATGGTACAGCCACTTCGGAAGACACTCTGGCATTTTCTTACAAAACTGAATACGCTCTTACCATACAATCCAGCAATTGTTCCCCTTGACATTTAATCAAGTGAGTTGAAAACTTACATCCACAATAAATCCTGCACATGGATGTTTATAGCAGCTTTATCCATAGTGCCAAAACTTTGAAGCAACCAAGATGTCCTTCAGTAGATGAATGTATAAATTGTAGTATATACAGACAATGGAATATTATTCAATACTATAAAATGATCTATCAAGCCATGAAAAGACATAGAGGCAACTTAAATGCATATTACTAAGTGAAAGAAGCCAATCTGAGAAGACTACATACTATGATTCCACCTTTATGACATTCTGGAAAAGGAAAAACTATGGAAATAGTAAAAGGATCAGTAGTTGCCAGGGGTTACCCTAGTGAGGAGGGAGAGAAGAAGAGGCAGTGCACAGAGGATTTTTAGGGCAATAAAACTACTCTGTATGATACTATAATGGATATATGTCATTATACATTTGTCAAAACTCATAGAATGACAACACCAAGGGTGAACCCTAATGTAAATTATGGACTGTGGATGATGATGTGTCAATGTAGATTCATTAATTGTAACAAACGTATCACTCTGTGCAGGATATTGATAGTGGGGAAGACTGTGCGTATGCAAGAGGAAGGGATGTGTGGGAAATCTCTGTACCTTCCACTTAATTTTTCTATAAACCTAAAACTGCTTTTAAAATTACTCTAAAAAATAAAGTCTATTTTAAAAAAAGATAAAAAACATGATAAAAATCATACTTAGTTAATAAGGTGCTGCATTTTACCTAGGCATTTATACCTATGAAAATTACTTGACAGGATTACCTGCTTTATATTTTATTGTCAAAAATAGTCTTATTTGGGTTTGTTTTTGTTTTTTTAAATAAACTACACCTATGGCTTAAAAAATTGTACAAAGATACGTCATAATCAAATCACTTGGTACCAATGACAAGAAGAAAATATTTAATATCAGCCAGCAATATACATAAAATAATAAACAAACTATATACAGAGACACAACTAAAACAATGACAGGAGATATTTTGCTGGAAGCAATGCAAGCCCAAAGACAGTGGACCAGTATGTTTAAACACCAAAAGAAAAAACAAAATCTCACTTAGAATTCTATAGTCAGGAAAATAACTTCCAAAAACAGAGGTTAGATACTTAATTTTTCAGACATACAAAAGCTGAAAGAGTCATCACTAACAGATCCATATTACAAGAAAGGCTAAAAGAAGTTCTTCGGACTGAAATAAAATGATTCCATCTTTATCTACAAAAATGAATAGGAGTGTGTAAACAGTAAATATAAAAATAAATTTCTTATGATTTAAATCTCTTTAAAAGATAATTGATTGAGTAAGCAAAGGTAATAAAAATATATTGTGGGAATTATAACATATGTGGAGTAAAATGTATGCTAATAATAGCACCAAGACAAGAAGAGGAGAAATGCAGCTATAATCTTATAAGGTTCTTATCTATATGTGAAGTAGTATAATATTACTTAAAGCTTGACTGGGATAAGTTGACTGGATAATTAGGTCATGTCAGCTGATAGCAATACTATCAACCCTTTTGACTTCATTAGCATATATAAAATACTTCACCAAACAATAGCAATATATATATTCTTTTCAAATGCATGCAGAACATTTAAAAAGGTGAAACACATTCTGGGCTGTAAAACAAGTCTCAATAAACATAAAAGGATTCAAAATCTAAAAATATGTTTAATGACCACAAAGGAATTAACATAAAACTCAATAGTGGAAGGTTACCTGGAAAATCCTCAAATCTATGTAAATAATAACATACTTCTAAATGATTCATTGTTCAAAGAGGAAATCAAAAGGCAAATTAGAAAATAATTTGAAGTTAATAAAAACAAAAGCACAATCTATGTAAATTTGTGTAATACAGTTACAGCAGTAATTAGAGGGAAATTTATAGCACTAAAATGCCTATATTAAAGAAGAGTCAGCGACTTTAGCTTATTTCTTAAAAACCTAGAATTATAACAAACTTTTTTATTAATGAAATTTAATAGCAAATTAAAGTAAACAGAAAAGAAATAAGTTAAAAGCAGAATTCAATTAAATAGAAAATATAAAAACACTAGAGAAATCAATTAAATCAAATGCTGATTATTTGAGATCAATAAAATGGATATGCCTCTAGCCAAATTGATCAGAAAAAAATAAAGACACAAATGACAAAAACCAATAATGAAAGATGTGACGTCAACACATTCTACAGATATTAAAATAAAAATAGGGCCGGCCCCGTGGCTTAGTGATTGGGTGCGTGCGCTCTGCTGCTGGCGGCCCGGGTTCGGATCCCGGGCATGCACCGACACACCACTTCTCTGGCCATGCTGAGGCCGTGTCCCACATATAGCAAGGCCGTGCAGCTATGACATACAGCTATCTACTGGAGCTTTGGGGGGAAAATAAATAAATAAAATAAAAATAAAAAGACAACACGATGAACAATTTTATGACAATAAATTCAACAATTGTGATGAAATGGACAAATTTCTTTTGAAAGAATTCCTTTTGGTGTTACCAAAGCCAAAAAAACAGTAGATCAATAACCTGAATAGCCTTATATTAAATAGGCTATTAAATTTGAAAACCTTCACACAAAGAAAACTTCAGGTCCAGATGGCTTCACTGATGAATGTACCAAATATTTATGAAAGAAATAATGCCAAATTTAAGCAAACACCATAAAAGCAAGTAAACAAAGAAACAAAATAAATGCTTTAGGAAAATAAATCAGGACAAGGAAATGTGATGGAATGATTTGATTTTAAACAAAATCTTTCATAAAGCGGAAGAGGACGAAACGATATCCAACTCATTCTATGATACCAGCATTATTGATACTCAAATCAGACATAGACATTACAAAGGAAAATTTTCAAAAAGCAACTGCAGACCATTATCTCTCAAGAATATAGATATGAAAAATTTTAACAAAATTTTAGCAAATCACATCCAAAAACACTTCTTTAAGAAAAGGATAATATATCATGACCAAGTAGAGTTTATCCCAGGAATGCAACATTGGCTTATCATTCAAAAATCAGTGCAATTCATTACATTAACAGATTAAAAAAGAAAAAACATACTAACATCTCAATAGATGCAGAAAAAGCGTTGGACAAAATTCAACATCTACTCACAATAGAAGTTCTAAGCAAACAAGAAATAGAAGGGAATTTTTTCAATATGATAAAAAAGCATCCACAGGATACCTGTAGTGAGCACTATACTTAATGGTGAAATATTGAAGGCTTTTCTCCTGAGATCAGGAACAAGGCGAGATGTCTGCTCTTGCCACCTCTACTCAATGTTGTACTGCAAGTTCTAGCCAGTGCATTAAGGCAAGAAAATCAATGACAGACATACAGATGTGTTACCTCATATAATTGGAAATGGATGGGGGTTGAGGTACTAGAAAGACTAGTAGTTCAGTTGCCAAACTAAACCTCCCTGTCAAACCAGATCTATGCTGAGAGGGATTGTTTGAGTAAATAAATGATAAAAAATAAATGAAAGAAGGTGAAATAATATTTGAAGTTAAAGGAGCTAACCGATGAATTATCCAAAAGGGAAAAGTAAATATGACTCTGGTGCCTTGCAAGTTACTTCGTGCAAGATAAGAATTTTGTCTCTTTCTTTGATTCATATTCCCATAAAGGCAAATCGCTTTCTTGGCTGAAGCCTCTGCCATTACTGCAAACAAAATCCCATGGCCTGGGAGGTAGCGAAGCTGTGCAACATTGCCACTAAAGTAAATTATTTCATATTTATTTGATGAAACCACAGAAATTCCTGCCAGTTAAATGGAAATACATTAATGTGGCTATCTTTTGCCTCTCGTTTTACAGATTACATGTACTATCAGGGACCTTTTCTGGGACATCTATGGGAATGTCTTCCCCAGATCAAGCCTTAAGAGCGCTATTCAAAGCGGAGCTGAAAATATCGTGTAACTATAAATTTTGATGATGAACTGTTAAGAAAAATACTAGGTCATAGTGGTCTAAAGTTGTCTGCCACTTGCTCAGCGTGTCATAAGTGTTATGTGCCAAATCATTTTCTTAACTTGATTTTTTTTAAACAATATAACATGGAGATTATTGAAGCAGACCAACCTGTGGCGAACAAAAGTGGGCTGATGTGCTGGAGACCACAACACCTGTAATCCAGGTGGCCTGTGAGAGACCCTCAGACAAACACCGATAAAGGCATATTTAGAGGTAAGCACTGCTACACCAGTTTGTCTTGGAAAACACAAAAATTTGTGTGTAAATGTTTCTTAATTACACTCAGGCTGTTAGCACACAATGGATACAACATATATGGTGGATAAAACAAAATTGGACTACCACATCAAAGACATCTTTAAGGGAAATAGGACTAGGCATAGGAAAATCAGGACAAATAGAATTTGCCTTTATTGCAAAGAGACATTCAGGGGATAAAACTTTCTTGCAAGAAGATGATACCCCCTGGTTATCCTATTCCAGGAAGAAGGCAAATGATAGCGAGCTTCTGAGTCTGGTAAAGAAGCTTTAACTAACCTTCTTCCAAATGTAAGAAATGCGAAGGAAATGTGACTGACCAAAACGGTGGGAAGGAGTTTGTCCTCTGAATCGAGCAGGGCTTTGAGATATACTATTACAAATAGAAGCAGAAGCTATTGCCCAGGATGAGAGGACAACTTCTGAAACGGCAGTATAAAGAGCTCCGCAGACTTTCTTCCCGGTGAAACAACCATAACGGGTAAAAATTAAAAATAAACGTAAACAACCGTTTAACGTCTCTAGAAATTGTTCAAAGTGCATACAGCAAATGAAGAAATATTATTCAATAATATCTACTAAATCGCAAGACAGACTGTTTCTAAGTCTGTTTTGACTTTGAGACTCAACACTTGGCATTTGAGACTCAACCAACAACTTCCACTTCCCACACAGCTAGCTCAGCATTATGGAAGCTCCCCTCAATGTGGGTGCAGCCAAGAACACAGGACTCCCCCTCCCCCAAGTGCTGTGGTCTCCCCCAAAAGAGGCAGGCCACCACCAATTCTCTTCCTCCTCAGTTCCAAGCTCTGTTCCATGCAAAAGCAGTTGAGTGGTCTGGGTCTATCTTACTATACTCAACTCGACTAATAGAGCAGAAATTCTACCCCAGGTGTAGCAGGCCACAAATACTGGGGCCCTGATCACCCTCACCCTAGCTTGCTTGTAGTGGGGAAACTCTGTGCAAGTAGAGGCAAGCCAAGGGCTACCACCTCTGCCCATTGCCCTCCTCATAAAGCAGTGGTGTCATTCAGAGAAAACAAGTCATTCTCCCTGCCCACAGAGCTAGTGCGGTGGCAGAGATTTTTCCGAGGGGAGGAAACAAACTGTAAAAGCAGAGGTCTCCAAAGCTTTCCCCTAGGGGAACTGACTTTACTGGGTAAAAATAGAGTATGGGGAAGTTCAAACTCAAGATAATCTCAAAAGCAATGGACATTATGGTGTCAAGAAATTCAGAGGAGGCTGACGGCTCTGTGAGAGCAACAAACTAAACTGTAACCCAGCTACAAGTTTACCAGGAAGAACTGGAGAAAGATAGCTAAGAAGTGCCCTCCTGGGGTTGGAACAAATGTCAAAGATGGGCCTTAAAGATTACTCTTGCAAAGGGATCCGGTTTAATTGAATCATACTGTGGAGCATGTTATGCTGCCAAGGCATTGTTAAAAACAATAGAGCAATCAACCAGCAATTAGTGGGAGCTAACAGCTGAATGTTGTACCAAGCAGTCAGCTTGATAGAAGGATTAGGGAAAGAGAAAGTCAAAGAGAATGCTGCTAACACCACTTCATCCCAGGGTGACTGTACACATACTCAAGGCCATGCCCTCTGAGGAATGACATCAGAGGCTGCACAATGTGGGGAAAATAGATGACATTGAAATAGGCCAACCTACTCATTAAACAAATAAACAAGCAAACAAAAACAACAAGTTGAGACTCATAAATACAGAGAACAAACTGGTGGTTGCCAGAGGGAAGGGGGGTGGGGGAATGGGTAAAACAGGTGAAGAGGATTAAGAGGTACAAACTTCCAATCATAAAATAAATAAGGCATAGGGATGTAATGTACAGCAAAAAAATACAATAAAATAAAATAAGTTGGGGAGTAGGTCAGTATATAGATTTGCTATGATATATAATCAAAAATGTCCAATGTTCAACCAAAAATTATGAGGCATGCAAAGAAATAGAAAAGCATGACCCATATACAGGAAAAAAGAAGATGGCAAAAACTACCTTTGAGAGAAAAACTACCCAGATGTCAGTCTTAGCAGACAAAGACTTCAAAGCAACTATTATAAATATGTTCAAAGAAATAAAGGACACCATAGTTAAAAAAGTGAAGGAAGATTTGATGATGATGTCTCATTTAAATAGAAAATATCAATAAAGAGATAAAAATTAATTTTGAAGGAGCCAAATGGAAAAGCTCAAGTTGAGGGGCCAGCCCTGTGGCTTAGCGGTGAAGTGCGCACGCTCCACTGCTGGTGGCCTGGGTTCGGATCCCGGGCACGCACCGACTCACCGCTTCTCAAGCCATTCTGTGGCAGTGTCCCATATAAAGTAGAGGAAGATGGGCACAGATGTTAGCCCAGGGCTAGTCTTCCTCAGCAAAAAGAGGAGGATTGGCATGGATGTTAGCTCAGGGCTGATCTTCCTCACCAAAAAAAAAAAAAAAAAGTTCAAGTTGAAAAGTATAATAACTGGAATGAAATATTCACTAGCAAGCTCAAAAGGAGATTTGAACTGGCAGAAGAGTTCCTGAAATTGAAGTTAAACTGATAGAGATTATGAAATCTGAAGAAGAGAAAGGGGGAAGAAGTAAAGAAAAATGAACAGAGAAATGTCAGACATTATTAAATATACCAAAATATGCATAATGGGACTACCAGAAGTGAAGGACAGAGTAAAGAGCATAAAAACTATCCTATTCCTAAAAACTATCCATATTTGATGAAAAACATTAATCTACACATCAAAGGAGCTCAACGAATTCCAAATAGGATAAACATAAAGAAAGCTACACCTAGGTACATGAAAATATACGTTAAAAGACAAAGATAAAGTCTTGAAAATAGCAAAGAAAAATGGCTTGTGACATATTAGATTAACAGCTGATTTCTCCTCAGAAGCAATGGAAGCATATTCTTCCAATGGGATAACATATTCCAAATGCAGAATGAAAAAATTCAACCAAGAATCTTATATCCAGTAAGACTATCTTTTAAAAATGAAGGCAAAAACCACATACCTAGATAAACAAAAACTGAATTTTTGTTTGCACATCCATCTTACAAGCAATACTAAAACAAGTTCTTTTTTTTCTTTTTTTAAATGCTTAAATCCTGGAAGCGTACCATCTTTTTTTCTTTTTCTTTTTTTTCTTTTTCCTTTTTTCTTTTTTTGAGGAAGATTGGCCCTGAGCTAACATCTGTTGCGAATCTTCCTCCTTTTTTCCTTTTTTCTCCCCGAAAGCCCCAGTAGATAGTTATATGTCATAGTTGTACACCCTTCTAGTTGCTCTATGTGGGACTCTGCCTCAGCATGGCTTGATGAGTGGTGTGTAGGTCCATGCCCAGGATCTGAACCAGTGAACGTCAGGCCAACAAAGCTGAGCACATGAACTTAACTGCTACGCCACCAGGCTGGCCCCTAAAGAAACTTCTTTAGACAGAAAGCAAGTAATCCCAACAGTAGTTTAAATCCACATGAAACAACAAAGAATATGTGTAAATGTAATTACAACAGACAGTATATGCATATTTTTTCTCCTTTCTTTTCTTATTTTTAAAAGCAATTGTATAAGACAATATGTATATAATTGTATTGTTGGGCCTATAATATATAGAAATGTAATAATATTTGACAGTAAATGCACAAAGTTGGTGGTTGGGAGCAGAGTTTTCTGGGAGTAAGACAAGACACCAGATGAGCTCATAAGAACAAATAAAGAGAACTCATAAGAACAAAGAAAAGAACCAAAAATGGTAAATAAGAAGGTTAATATAACAAACTATAAATACATACTTGCTCTCTTTTCTTCTCCCAGCTTCTTTAAAGGACATAAATTGTATAAGGTAAAAATTCTAACAATGTATTGTTGGGCTTGTAACATACGTAATGTAATATGTGTAGTAATAGCACAAAAGGTGGAAAGAGGGAATAAAGCTCTATATAGAAGTAATGTCTTATATCTCACTACTGTGTAACATAAATCTGAAGTAGAGTCTGATAAGCTAAGATGTATGAGGTAAGCCCTAGAGCAACCACTAAGAAAATAACACAAAACATGCAGTTAAAAAAATTAACAAAGGAATTAAAATTTTAAACTAGAAAATATTTACTTAATACAAAAGAAGGCCAAAAAGGAGGAACAGAAGAACAAAAAAGATGTGAAACATACAAAAACAAAAAGGAAAATATCACACACAAATCTAACTCTATCAATAACAACATCAAATGTGAAAGGATTAAACAATCTAATCAAAAAGCAGAGATTGTCAAAATGGATAAGAAAACAAGATCCAACTCTGCATGAGACATTCTTTAGATTCAAAGATACAAATATGTTTAAAGGAAGGGAATGGAAAAAGAAATATGCAAAACCGTAGCTATAAGAGAGCTAGAGAGCTACATTAATATCAGACAATATAGCCTTTAAAACAAAAAGATTCCTAGAGATAAAGGAAGACATTTTATATTGATAGAAGGGTCAATCCATCAAGAATATTTAACAATCATAAACATATATGCACCTAACAACTTCGTCCCAAAATACAGGAAGAAAATATTAACAGAACTTAAGAGGGAAATAGACAATTCAATAATAATAGGTGGAGTCTTTAATGCCTCGTTTTCAATATGACTAGAACAACTAGACAAAAAGGCAACAAGGAACTAGAAGTCTTAGCACTATAAATCAACTAGACCTAACAGACATCTATGGAAGAATCTACCTAACAAATGTAAAATACGTATTCTTCTCAAGTACACATGAAACATTCTCCAGGACAGACTATAGGCTAAGGCATAAAACAATCTTCAATAAATTTAAAATTACTGAAATCAAACAAAGTATGTTCTCCAACCACAATGGAATTAAATTCGAAATCAACAACAAAAAAATTTGAGAAATTCGTAAATATGTGGAAATTAAACAACATGCCCCTAAATAACCAATGTGTCAAAGAAGAAATCACAAGAGAAAATAGAAAATATTTTGAAATGAAAACAAAGATGCAACATACCAAACTTAAAGGAATGCAACTATCTCAGTGCTGAAGGGGAAATTTATAGCTCCAAACACCTATGTTAAAAAAGAAGAAAAATCTCGATTCCATATCCTAACATTTCACCTTAAAGCAATGAAAAGAGAAGAGCAACCTAAAACTAATCAAGCAGTTGGGAGGAAATAATAAAGATTAGAGCAGAAATTAATGAAATACAGAATAGAAAATTGTGGCCACAAATCAATAAAATCAAGTTTGTTCTTGGAAGAGATCAACAAAATTGACTAAACTTTTGCTAAACTGACCAAGAAAAAAAGAGAGAAGACTGAAATTACAAAAATCAAGAATGAAAGAGGGTGCTTCTCTGAACACCATAAAGAAAGTAGAAATCTAATCTACAGAATGGAATTTATAAATCATATATCTGATAAGGGACTTGTATCTAGAATATATTGGTGAGGATGTGGAGAAAAGGGAGCCCTTGTGCACTGTTGGTGGCAATGTAAATTGGTGCAGCCACTATGGAAAACAGTATGGAGGTTCTTTAAAAAGTTCACAATAGAACTCCCATATGACCCAGCAATTCCACTTCTGGAGATTTACCCAAAGAAAATGAAATAACTAACTTGAAAACATATATGCATTCCCATGTTCGTTGCAGCATTGTTTACAATAGCCAAGATATGGAAAACATGGAAACAACCTAAGCATCCATCAATGGATGAATGGATAAAGAAAATGTCACATATATATAGAATGGAATATTATTCAGCTTTAAAAAAAGAAGGAAATCTTGCCATTTGGGACAACATGGATGGACCTTGAGGGCATTATGCTAAGTGAAATAAATCAGACAGACAGAGAGAAATACCATATGATATCACTTATACGCAGAATCTAAAAAAAAAAAAAAAAAAGAACTCATAGACAGAGCATAGGTTGGTGGTTGCCAGAGGCTGCGGGTGGGAGTGGACAAAATGAGTGAAGGGGGTCAAAAGCTACAAACTTCCAGTTATAAAGTAAATAAGTTACGGGGATGTAATGCACAGCATGGTGACTATAGTTAATAATACTGTATTGCATATTTGAAAGTTGCTTAGAGAGTAACATTTAAAAGTTCTCATCACAAGAAAACAAAAGAGCTTTTATGACTCAATAATAACAACACAAATAACCCAATTTAGAAATGCGCACAGGGCTCGAATAGACTTTTCTCCAAAGAAGATATGTAAATGGCCAGGCAGCACATACAAACACGCTCAATATCATTAACCATCAGGGAAAGGCAAATCAAAACCACAATGAGACACCACTTCAAAACCCGCTAGGATGGCTACAATCAAAAAGACAGACAAAAACAAGTGTGGACAAGGACATGGAGAAATCCAAACCCTTATACGTTGCTGGTAGAAATAAAAAATGGTGCAGCCACTGTGGAAAATAGTCTGGCTGTTCCTTAAAAGATTACACAAAGAAGTACCATATTACCCAGCAATTCCACGCCTAAGTATATATCCATGAAAATTGAATACATATATTACACAAAATTTATATACAAATGATCACGGCTTTATTCATAATAGCCAGAAAGTAGGAACAAACCAAACGTCCATCAGCTTATGAATGGGTAAATAAAATATGATAAAACCATACAATGGAATATTGTTTGGCATTAAAAAGGAATCAGGTACTGACACATGCCACAACGTGGATGAACCTTGGAAATATGCTAGGTAAAGAAGTCAATCACAAAAGACCACATATTGTACGATGCCTTTGATATGAAAGGGAATGCATGAAATTTATATGAAATGTCCAATATGGGCAAATCTATAGAGACAGAAAATACTTAAGTGGTTGCTTAGGACTGAGGAGTTGGAAAGGAATGGGAAGAAATGGGGGAAAATGCTAATGGGCATGGGGTTTGTTTTAGGGTAATGAAATATTTTTAAATTGATTGTGGTGACGGTTACACAACTGTAACCATGTGGTTACATTTAATACGTAAACATTTTTAATAAAGCTGTATACTTTAAATGGGTGAATGGTATAGTATGTGAATTATATATCAATAAATGTGTTAAGAAAAAAGACAAAGATGAGAAAGAATAGGAGGTGGAGGAGGCTCATTAGCCTATCACGTTTACTGCTTAATCCATTTATAGAAAAATCTATGAACCCTTTAAATTACAGAAGTTTCTAGATAGAGGATATAATTCACTTCAGTCTCCTTGATGGTTTTGGCTCCATGGGTAGATCGAAACGAGTCATACTCTACTGTTGAACTTGTGGGGACAGGAAATAGATTAAATTTTTCTCTGATAATCCTGCTGAGAAGTTGATTGACTATCTTAGAAGACTCCTCCCATTGGGAAACCATTTTAACTCAGTCCTGTACAATGATTAAAGATCTGTGGCTAAGCCCACAAAATACGTGTACCCTGAACTCACTTTATGCACAGGCTTTGGTCTACACCACCGTACATAACAAAATCTGGTACCTGGGAAGAGGTCATTTCTGTTAGGAAGAGGCACGGCACACAACAGCCGTAATTTCTGAAGTTGATAAAAACCAAAAAAGTAAATACTTTTCTTAATGAGAAAAAGTTTTGGTTATATAATAATGTGGTTTCTATGTGTTTTCCAATTATTACTGTTACTTGTAAAAAAAAAATTAACTAAACCACCACTTACGTAGCAGTCTCTCAACCTTTGTCATATTAAAGAGAACTTCTTTGAAATAGTTTTATCCACCCACTGGTTTCAAATAGGATTATAAAAATGTGAAATAGATCATTTTATAAAAATCAGAACACAGAATTGGAATTGGGATGAGATTGGTTTATACTGGAAGAAAACTGAACATTGAAAAACTTAGGATAGCAGAAACATCGATGACACTTTAATCTGTGTAGAAATGTGACTGCAGAGAACATGAATTAGAATGTTCTTAGTAAGCTCCACTGAGTCCGTATTTAAAATGCAAGGCAGCCCTGTGGCATAACGGTTAAGTTCGAGCACTCCACTTCAGCGGCCCCAGGGTTCCCAGGTTCGGATCCCAGGGGTGGGCATACACACTGCTCATTAAGCCATGCTGTGGCAGAGTCCCATATACAAAAAAGAGGCAGATTGGCACAGATGTTAGCTCAGCAACAATCTTCTTCACCAAAAAAAAAAAAAAAAAAAATGCAGCTCTTTCTCTCCCGGTGGGATATCTCTCAAATAACTTGCTCAGAAGCCACCAAGGCACCTCCCAGCATATTAGCAAACATTATTTGTGTAGCTTAATTGTTAAATTCATAAAGTAAACAAATACTTCAATCCTTTCTGATTAAATAGTATTTTCTTATTTAAAGAGTCCATTTGATTGCCACAGTATATTCAGTTTTCATTCTGAATGTTTAGTAGAGCCACAAAGGAAAAGAAATTTTCCAACTTGGAACACTTGACCTTAATGTGAAACTGGTAAATAATCTGCTAGGTACCTCTCAAGATAAACAGGATTATAATTTCTTGGGAGTTATTGGTTCCCAAGAATCTCATTTGAATTCTGTATTTTGTGTCTAAAGGAATAACCACAATGTGATCCAGGTTTTCCCTCTCTTCCAGCATTTGATTGGAAGGCAGTTCATATAGGCAAATGGCTAGACTCAGTTTTTAGTGGAAGAAGTTGCTTAATTTTTTTCAAATATTATGAAGTAGACAAGAAAGAGTAAACATTCTTCAAATTCAGTATAGAGTAGGGATTGAATAAATCTCTAAAATCATTTGATGTGGCATCAGCACTCCTCAAACGAAAGACAGTACAATCCGTCTGTCTTTACCTCCAACATCCTTATTGCTAAAGTCTGTAATAAATCTTCTCTGGAGAAAGGAGTTAACAATCCAATATTTTATGTCTCATTAGCGCCACCTACTGAGTGCTGCTCACATTTTGTAAATCTCAGTTACAATTCAATTGCTGTAAACCCGAAAGGAACCAAACCAAAGTAACAGAAGGATGACAATACAATGATTATAACTCCAGCGTTTTCTTCTCATCCATGCTATTTGAGTATAGGTGCAGTTACCAGAGCAGTGAGATATCGGGTCATTAAAACAATTTACTTTAAATTTCACTGATGTAAGTATAACAGGTACTTGATTAAAAGAGGTTTTATTTTGACAAAAACAAATATTAAGCCGTACCTGCCTTACTGATTTCACAGATCTATAATAAAAATTATATAAAGTAATGCATGTGGAAAATCTTTGCAAAGGACAAAACACTGAAAATGTAAAACATTCTATACAATTTAACCCATAATGGAATGACATTTTCAGTTTTATTTAATTTTTTTCAAAAAATTTTAAAATGCCACGACTGAATTTATGATATCAGAGCTAGGCTGTTCCTTTAGGTTCAATTGGAAAAGCTGAAATATGTCATTTCAGTGGAAAGAGATTTCCTACATTTGATGGTTTGAAGTCCCTTTCTTAGTATCTTTTCATTTCTAAAAAAAAAAATTAAGGGTTTATTTTTATAGCCCAAAATCATATTTATTTTTCAGTTCTGAAAACGCAATGAATCATACCCACTGCACATGGCATATAAAGACTCGATTGATGAAAACGGAGTTGGTGATTCAAACTTCTGACTTTCCTGAAACGACTAACTCATGAAGCACTCAACGTGTTTCAGCATCGAATTCATTGATATTCAACAGTTGGTGAGTTTTATAAAACAGAATGATTCTATATAAGAAAAATTCCTCTCACAAACTTTACCTCTCTTACCACCTTCCTGTAGATCTTGTCCGAAGTAATAAAATAACAATAAACAATTAAAAATAATTAATAATAAAATAAAATAATTCCGTATTTCTGATTAAATACATTTATTACACTTATATTTTTATAATGCATGTAGAACACCAGGATTGAGGAATCAAATAATGCCCACGTGACACATTTTCTTATCCACAGTTTCCAATTGTATAATAAGAAGCTTACCAAATTTGGAAGCATCTAAATATCTGTAAATATTTAAATATTTGTCATTTTTGCCTGAATTGCCAATTTTGCCTGAATGATTCCTATTCACACAGAAGCTTGGATATTTTGTAAATATAAACCTAGCCAAAATACATACAAATGTATTAATATTTAACGGAAACCTTCTTTTGGCTTGATTCCCTCCTACATTCACATCTTCCCGGCTGTCCCTCCCAATGCCCCCAGAGGTTTCTCAGCAAGAAGAGCTCGATTATGAAACAGGAAAATCTCCACTCAGAGCTGACGCATGCAGTTACAAAGTGCTCTGGAGAGGCTAAAAGACTGATACGAATTTGGTCCACTGAATATAACCTGCAGTGATATTGCCAGAGAAGACAAGAATTTGAATGAACCTAGGTTGGGAAAATAAATTACCTTGTCGCCTTGAAGGCAATCTCCATGGGTCAAGACTAAGGCCTTTTTCTTCGGTATTGTGTGGAGAATCATCTCTATGGCTTTCTTTTTCCATATAACTAGGTGGTTTTGACATTTTTGTGGTCAGTAATCTGATATTTTTTCACAAATTTTCTTTCAATAAATGGAAAATAGTCTCATTAGTTGAATGAGAATGACTGATCATGCTAACAAACGTCTCAAAATCCTCCTAACTTTAAATCAAAGTCAGGGTATTAGTAAGGCTACTTCCTTCCTCATATTTATTTTCTCCCTCTGGGTTCATATGTCAGTGTGTCTAGCTAATGTCAACAGCAGAAGAAAATAACATCATGGTTCAAGAAATTTAGTCTTGTTAATATTTGCTTAAGAGGTACTGACCTGATAATGATCTTCAGCAAACATTTCAATCAAAAAGACAAAAATACTTTTGTGTCTACAAACGTATTTAATTTCCAGACCAGAAACTTTAATTCAAGGGGAAAAACAGAGTAGCCTTGAGACTAAGGATGGTATAATAAAATATAATAATTGCAATGGGCAGTACAATTTACTTATTAAGATTTATGTGCCAAATATCCATTTGGACAATTTACATTCGTGATCTCATGTCATATTCTTAGCAACACTATAAACTCCACATTATTATCCCTATTTTACTAGGAAAAAATTAAATCTAGAGTGGTAAAATAATATGTCCAAGGTCACCCAGTTAGACCGTGACAGAAAACAGAACTAAAGCCTAGCAAATCTCCGTTTGCTAAGCCGTTCATGCTGGCAGGAAGCTACGTGTGCAAGGATGAAGATGTACATTTTTCCAATTCACTTCGAATCAGAGTCTGCTCACCAAGTGTGTGCCTGTGGGACTGTCTGCCCAAATGGAGTGAATTTTTCTACTTTATACAAAGATGTCAAGTGGCCTGGAATTAGCCAAGTATGTTGCCAAATGTTCTAAAAATTCAGAGAGAAGACTGTTGTTAGCTCAGTTGATCAGGGATGGGATCATAGACACAAGAAATTTAAGTTTAGCCTGAAAAATGGATAGGATTTCAATGGGAAAGATAGAGAGTGTAGTAGGAGGGTAAAGTGGGACATGGAAAATGCAAAGGATCCATGTGTAGAAAAAAATAAGGCACATTTGAGGTATAGGAGATAGTCTGGAGTGCTGAAACATAGACTTTTCTGGAAGGATGGAAGATCAGACTGAAAAAGGCCGACTTGTGGAATACCCAAAATGCTAAAGTAAGGTGTGTGGTCTATGGTCATTAAGATTTGGGGAGCAATAGGCGATTTAGGAGGGAAATAATAAAGCCATACACAGGAAAATTATTTTAGCATTGGGTGTAAAAGTTTTTGAGCAGGTAATATGGCAATAAGAAGACAACTGAGAAAATATTAATACCATACTTGAACTAGTGTATTAATGCCAGACCTGAACTATGAACACATAATTCAACACTAGTATAGAAGTGTTGGAAGTGGAGAGGAGGGATAATCTATTACTAGAAATGCATTATTGCCCTTTCTTCCTATGAACGTTAGGTTTTTTTAAGTTCTTAGATACAATGTGTGTCCATGCGGGTATCAAGTTAAAACACTAACATCTTTTGGAATTTGACATAGGGATAATGATTACGAAAAATTATCCAAAGGCCTTGAATCGCCATTTAACAGAAATACTAAATCAAAGAAGGAACTTCAATACCCATTGCTCTCTGCATCCACTTAATGTCATAAAATGATTTACCTACCCAAACATATATATACCCACGCGAACCCGAAAATAGGTCTTCAGCCTACAATTGCTATAGGAAGCTGTTCATTGTATCTTTGACGCTAAGGGGGTGTGTAGAGTTATTAAAATCTTGTTCGGATACAGATAAAGGTCTTCAAGGAGTTCTATTTTTAGAGCCTTTTATGAAGGATTCGTTCTAGAACCATACTTTCACTAACAGTCTTGAATCCCTAGTAGGTTGTTGATGCTTTTGAGTTCTGACATATCAGGAATCAGTGTCAGGTCTCTATATCATATCTTTAATACCATTAGATTCCAAAGTGCTCTGTGTACCAACTCCAGGGAATTCAATCCAGAAGAGTCTTGCTTTTTCACAAGATCTCTTTGTGTCATTTGACAATTGATTAGCAAGTTTCAGCCAGGTTTTATTTAGATATTCTTTTATTTTCTTATCCATTCAAATTTCCATTCATAATTCAGTATTATATATTTTTAACAGATCTTTTGGCATAAAATTATCTTTCAACTTATTATTACTGTAAATTTTACCCACTGTTAGCCAAATAACCACATAATTATTACCTTTGTCATTAACATACTTGCTTTTAACAAATTATTAACTTCTAACATTATTATGATTAATATTATTAGAAACTTGCCACCTCACCCAAAATAAGTTAAGTCCTATATACATTTTACAAATTAAAAGTGGTATTAGAAACTTGCAGCACATAAACTCATCTTAAATTGTTTGCATCTCAATAACATAAATGCTGGGTTCATTTCCATTCGTCGTAGTCTACAAGAATGCTCATGATGACAAAGTCACTAAAGGCCACTAGACATTCACCAGCCTTTTCACTACACCTTGAAAAGTTTGTGCCCTTAACATACAAAGCTGGAAATATCATCCTTTCTGAAACCATCAGAGAATACGTGATGGTTTTATTTCATATGACTCATAAAACTCAAATAATTATAGTCAGTAGCATATTAATATAATCATCTCACTTACGGTTTCAGACCTTACCAGATCCAGTACATTTGCATCGTGAGATCCATATTAACATTTTAAAGATAAATTAGCACATCTTAATACTTAATAAGTAAGAATTCATAGAAAAATGGACGTTAAATTTTCCTTATAAAAGGGAGCATAGGTGGTTTATATATTAGGTATTCATAACAGGAAAATGCATTAATCATCTTTCAAAAGCTAAATTTGTCTCAAGCTCATTATTATTCAAAGCAATGAATTTTCCCTGGTAACATATCACAGAGGGAATTAGGAACAGAAGTTCTAATGACAGCCCAGCAATTCAGCACAGATTTTAATTCAGTATTCTGGAGTTTATACTCATAAGACTGATCATATGCACTAAAGTTTGATTCTATAAGCATTTCATAAATTAAAGGAATTCTATGTATTTCAATAATATAAAATGATTTAATATATATTGAAATTAAGAAGCAGAGTATACTGCTTTGCCAAACATAAAAAAATCATTAATTTTCCCCACACTAAATTATGCAACAAAAGGATTTACAATTTCTCATTATGTCCAACATTGAAAAATCACAACAAATTGATGACCTATAGAACTTATATTGATGAAAATAGGATTAAATTAGAAATAAGCACTGACAAATGAGTAGTGTTAAGCATGAGCTATCTGAGTTTGACTCTATAGCAAATAGTTTCACAAAAATCTTTGACTGTCAAATGTTTACCTCCCTACAGATAATTGGTTCAGAGAAAATAAATAAAACTAGGCATGCACACATTTAAAAAAATCAGTTTTCTTCAGAAAAATGAGTATAATCCTCCAAACAATAAATCTAAAGGATCTAGTTACAGTGCCATAATGCTCACTAACCTCTTTGGTACTGAATTAATTTGAAATAACATGAAAACTTGAACATGTTGGTAGGTATATGCTAATACACTCATATTTGTAGTCATCACTAAGTTATTACTAAGAACATTAGTCATGTGCACATAGCCAACCCTAATACCTAAGTTTCTCACTTGCTAATGGAAATTTGTGGTAATTTCAGATAAGAGCCCTCCAAAGTCAAGTTTATATGATGCAGATTGTCTCATAATGGAAGAATCTGTTCATTGAAGAATTATCCTAATACCACTTCAGGTTTATCTAGGAATCACTCTTAGGAGAAATGCCCATGTCTGAAGGTCTTTTGGAATATATGGACTATTCAAAAAGTGTCAGGAGCCCTAGAAGCTTTTGGGAAATTGATGCAGATCTGAGAGGTAAGACATATACTATCTTCTGGCTTCTGAAGGGTGAACACCTCAGCTGCCTACAGCTATCTTTTCTTTCTTTTCTACTTCAGAAGGGACTGTGCTGTTTGGTCTAACTTTGGCCTCCGTTTCTACACTTTCTCCATATCCTTCCTTCCTCTTTAAGCTCATGTGCAGCAGGCTTGAAATATATTCAGGAACATTAGTACTATAAAGATTTTCAATTTAAAAAGATAAAACATTTCCAGGTTCATTTGGGTGGTAGAAGGTTGTGGTTAAGAACCAACAAGGAAGGGAGGCATAGGAAACCATCTTAGCAGTTATACAAAAACTCTTAATCTCAATGCTCCCAATTCAGAGGCCTATGTCAGGTCAAAGAGACAGCCAGAGCATTGGATTGTCTGCATTCATAGTACAGCATTCTCTCTTATGTATGTCTCACATTTGTGCTCCCCAGGTGTCTTAGATAGGGTTCCATAGGAGCAGATGCTGAGATGACGACGTATGCAGGGGATTTGACCCTCAGGAGTTGACCCTGTAAGGAAATGAGAAAGGCAGGACTGAGTAGATGAAGAAATACCTGCAATGTGGTTGCGACTCAAGTCTTCATCAATTCAACCATCAAGGATTGCCCTGGAGTTGGGATGGCCCTTTAGAGTTGTTCTGAAATGGGGTGGAGGCAGGCCTTTTAGCTCCACGTCAGCCAGGTTCTGGCCTTGTATCACCGTTTGAGAAGGGACACAAGCTTGGGTGAGACATTGCCCTGCAGTGGAGGGCTATGCTCAGTGAAGGATGTAGTTGTGCATTGCCTGCAGCCAATATTCCCAGCAGCAAGAAGATGGTGCATAGGCAAAGTATCATAGCATTCACCACCCCAAGATGGGAGATCTAACTCAGTCAGGCTACCCCCGTATAAATAAGAACACCTCATTGGGCGTGGCCTTCTTTATCAAGTGTATTGATGGCTGGCTTTGCTGGTGCCCTAAGAGCTGGTTCAGTCAGTTGTGATCAAGTAAATCAGTCTGCTTTCACCCAAAACATAAAACACAAAGAATTGCCAAAGATTCTAGCACGGTGGGCACTTAGAGGTTTACAGATTCATCTTCAGTACAACAAATGGCCAACTTCTCAATAACAATCACATCAACAACAACAAAATAATAATATTTTGTGTTAATTTGATACTCACAGTGCTAGGGACTATGTTAAATACTTTTACATACTCTATCTCATTTAATCTTAATAGCAACCTTTTGACGTGAGTATTATTATTTTTATGTTACAGATGAGAAATTGAAATCCAGAAAAAAAATAGAAAATGTATTTAATATCACACACTGTTAAGTCATAGAACTTGAAACAAAGGGTTTCAGACTCACTCTTTGTAAGAACTTTACTAAACTGTCTACACAGCCTGACTTAGTACTGACCATATACTACTCGACACGAGGATAGAACTCTGTTGACTTCTTAATTTTAAATATTACAAAGTATTATTTTAAGTATTATTTTAAGTATTACAAAGATTGCAAGATTGACATTACAGCTGTTCAAAGATCACATGATCTTAACTCTTCAGAACATTATTGCGAACTGTGAAACCAGTTAAAAAGGCTTTTGTGTTCTGGGGCCGGCCCAGTGTTGTAGTGGTTAAGCTCATGCACTCTGCTTCGGCGGCCTGGGGTTCACCGGTTTGAATCCTGGGTGCAGACCTATGCACCACTCATCAAGCCATGCTGTGGCGGTGTCCCACATACAAAATGGAGGGAGGTTGGCGCAGATGTTAGCTCAGGGACAATATTCCTCAAGCAAAAAGAGGCGGATTGGCAACGGATGTTAGCTCAGGGCCAATCTTCCTCACCAAAAAAAAAAAGACTAATGAAATTTATCAGAAAAAAAGGCTTTTATGTTCTGATAGAAATGGGGTAATGAGGATTAGGTGTTCTTTTCTGCTTTCTGCTTATAACAAGTAGAAAACAGGATCAGTCAAGGTAACAATGATTGCAAAATGTGAGACAGCCTTTGGAAAACAAGCAGCACGGGACTGTGATCACTGGGAAGAGGAAAACAAACCAGGTGAGCCCTGACTGTGTGAGCTTATTGCCCAGCGGCAGCCTCTGGGCCGCTGTTCAGGAAGTGGAAACCCTAACAGAGCCCACTGGCCTCACTGAACTGAGGAAACAGAGATCAGCGTTTGAGGAGGCAAAGATGGCTAGAATTTGGAGGGCAGAGTACTACAGAGGTGGGAGCTAAACAGAGAGAATTCCAGAGACTTGCAGGGGAGTCTGCTTGAGGCTGTGAGTGAGCACTGATCTGTTCGTGCATGAGAAGAACATCCCAAGGCCAGAGAAAGAACTACTCATCAAGATTCAAAGTACAAACTGGGCTAAGAGTAGTTTGTCTCTCCACAGCCAGAGTAGAAAGACCTTATAATGCCATGTGCATCCTGTAGGATACTCAGAAGTATATCACAGTAGTCCCCCCTTATCCGTGGTTTTGTTTTCCTGGGTTACAGTTACACTTAGTCAACTGCAGTCTGAAAATAGTACAGTATTTTGAGAAACAGAGAGAGAGAGACCACATTCACACAACTTTTATTATGCTCTATTGCTATAACTGTTCTATTTTGTTGTTAGTTATTGTTGTTAATCTCTCACTATGCCTAATTTATAAGTTAAACTTTATCATAGGTAGGTAGGTATAGGAAAAAACATAGTATATATAGGATTAAGTACTATTTGAGGTTTCAGGCATCCATGGGGGGTCTTGTAACATATCCCAGCTGAGAAGGGACAACTACTGTACTTTAGTTGTGAGCCTAAATTTGCCCTATACTACAAGCTAATCTAAACCCGTTTTAACAATGCTTAAATCAAGCCTCAGAGATATCCAACTGATTCCAGTAACCTACCTGCAGAAAAAAATTCTAACACTATGGAAAGGAAGAGAATAAAACGCAACAACCAACAAAATGTCAGGCATCTGGTTAAAAATTACCAAATATATAAGAAACAGGAAAATAAGATCCATAATGAGGAGAAAATCGATCTTTTCTCCTGAAACAGACACAAAAATGGCAGATATGATAGAACTAGAAAACAAGGATATTAAACAGCTATTAAAATATATTCCATCCTCAACATCACTAATCCTCAGGGAAATGCAAATTAAAACCACAATGAGGTACCACCTCACACCTGTCAGAATGCTTATTACCAAAAAGACAAGAAATGACAAGAGTTGGCATGGATGTGGAGAAAAGGAAACACTTGTGCGCTGTTGGTAGGAATGTAAATTGGTGCAGCCTTTATGGAAACCAGTATATAAGTTCCTCAAAAAAATTAAAAATAGAACTACCATATGATCCAGAAGTTCCCCTTCTGGGTATTTATCTGAAGGAAATGAAAACATTAACTCAAAAAGATATATGCACCCTCGTGTTTATTGCGTAATTATTTAAAATAGCCAAGACATGGAAGCAACCTGTGTCCATCAATGGATGAATGAATAAAGAAAATGTGGTATATATACACAATGGAATATTAAAGAAGGAAATATTGCCATTTGTAACAACATGGATGGACCTTGAGGGCATTATGCTAAGTGAAATAAGTCAGACAACAGAGAAAGACAAATGCTGTATGATCTCATTTACATGTGAAATTAAAAAAAAAGAAAAAAACTGAACTCATAGATACAGAGAACAGATGGTGGTTGTCAGAGGTGGGGGTGAGTGAAATGGATGAAAGGGGTCAGAAGGTACAAACTTCCAGTTATAAAATAAATAAATCATAAATATGTAATGTACAGCATGATGACTATAAGTCAATAATACTGTATTTTATATTTGAAAGTTGCTAAGAGGGTAAATCTTAAAAGTTCTCATCTCAAGGGGAAAAAATTTATAACTGTGTGGTGATGGATGTTAACTAAACTTGTTGTGGTGATTATTTCACAATTTATACAAATACTGAATCATTTTGCTGTACACTTGAAACTAATATAATGTGATTTGTCAATTAAGAAAAAAAGCAAAATAAAAGAATATATATATATTCCACCTACCTTTAAAAAGGTAGAGAAAAATATTAATGATGATTAGAGAAGTGGAAGATCAAAAAAAGACTCAAAATCAATTTCTAGAGCAGAATTGCTAGAAATTGCTAGAAAGACTGGCAACTTTTTCTTAAAGGGCCCAATAGTAAATATTTTAGGCTTGTGGGCCATATGATCTCTGTTGTAACTGTTCAACCCTGACCTTGTAGCACAAAGGCAACCATAGACAATACATAAGTGAATGGGCATGACTATGGTACAATAAAACTTTATTTTACAACAAGGATCCATGAGCAGTAGTTCACTGACCCCAGTTCTAAAAATAACAATATCAGAAATGAAAAATGCCTGAATAGGATTAACTTCAAATGAGATTCTGTAGAAGAAAAGATCAGTGAAATTAACATAGTAACTATTCACAATGAAACACAATGAGAAAAAAAATTATAGAGAGGATCAGGTACATTTGGCACCATATTAAGCAGTCTAGCATATACGTAATTGGAGTCTCAAAATAAGAGGGGAAGCAGACAGAAAAAGTATTTGAAGAAATAATGGCTGATTTTTTTCCAAATTTGTTGGAAACAAATCCACAGATACAGAGAGCTCAACAAATTCCAAGCAGATTCGGAAACGGAGGCTTAGAGTAGTTAGACAATTTTCCCAAGGCATTTTCATTACAAGCTATGATTCAAATCCGTGTTTACTGATTTAAGAACTCAAGTTTTTACCTATTTGGTATATTTCCTCTCAAGCTTGATAGAATGAGTCTAGCTTCCATAATAAGAGCGAAAATCATATTTACTGAGAAACCAACTATATGTCAGGCACTGTGCTAAATATTATCTTGTATATTCTCTCATTCAATTACAATATATTAGGTAAGAATAATTTTCCCCATTTTACAGATGGAAAAACGAAAACTCACAGAGTTAACACAGAATGCTTAAATAACAACCAGTAACGGTAGTAAAAGACACAAACGTAGGTCTTCTGGATTTACAGGCTGTGTTCTATGGAGTATGGCTATATGAATGGAGTATCTGAAAAAGAAATGTCATATGTGTTATATAACTAGAAACCATGCAGTTTTTGAATATTTGAAATATAAACTCATGGATAAAAAAGGAAAATGAGGCCTTCAATTTAACCATTAGGTCCAACAATTACTGGCATCATATGAATTACTGATAATAAATCTCAGAGCTAGTACAATAGCTCCAAGTATCATTATAAGACTTAGAATCATAAAACCATAGAATTGTGAAATTATTTACAGATTGTAGAATCCAGTCTCTTCCTTTTGGAGAAATGTAAACATAACCCAGAAAGTTAAATCATTTGCCTAAAATAGCGTTATCGGTCATTGACCCTTTCTTCTAAGCCACTCCAACTCCATTCCAGGGAATATAAATTATTCATACAGAAACACAAACCCAATTTTGGCAGGTCAGAGATTGCAATGAGATGCGAATTGGTTAAGGGTTGTGATTTATGAATTGAGGCAGCTATCCAGATTGCCTTATCTCAGCTATCCTTCTGTGAAACATCCTATTGCGAGGACCTAAATTGACCTCTATTCGATTGCGTTCAGCACTCCTTGGATATCTCATGAGAAGACAGTAAATTACTGTAACAATGCAAAATTCTGAGAATCAAAGAAAGTCAGAGAGGAAACTTAGAGATCATTTCTCCTTATTTGCCAGATGTAAAATAAGCCAAGATAGTTTGTGACCCTAGTCTGAAGGATTAAATATAAATCATGCCTCATTTTAAGCAAATTCTCAGCATTATACATGTCAACCATATATGTATATACATGTGTACCCACATATAGACACACACAAGCACACACGCTCTTATGTAAGCCCCATGAAGGCAGGAGCTACATTGTTCTCACACATTCTCAACACCTCACACAGTAGCTGGTACTATAGGTGCCTACTATTTACTGAGTGAATGAAAAAAAATGAGTGAATAAGTCCAAATACATAGAAAAGCATATCTATACAGCAACAAATGTAACTAGATTTTAAAGTACTAATTTAGAGCAGATTGTAAATAGTAATAATAAATAACACTCACAGATTGATTTTCACGTCTTAGCCATCATGAGTAGGGCTTTTCTACACTTTTATTTCATTCAATCCTGTCTTGGGCTCTGCACAAAATTAGAGGTTTATCCTTTTTCTGGGTTAGATGACATAGGTCTTAAATGTTTTTAATCTCAGAAGTTTTGGGACACCAAGAACATCTGTCAACAGATTATACATGACTTCCAGGGTTTAGAGAAGTACTGAGAGATAGTAATCATCAATAGATGTCAGCAACTTGTGTGTGCGTGTATGGTGATGGTAATAGTAGTAGTGGTAGTTGTGTAGTAGTAGTGGTAGTGGTAGTAGTAGTAGTGGTGGTAGTAGTAGTGGTATAGTGTAGTGGCGTAGCGGTGGTGGTCATAGTAGTGGTAGTTGTAGTTGTAGTAGTAGTGGTAGTAGTAGTTGTAGTAGTAGTAGTAGTGGTAGTTGTACTTGTAGTAGTAGTGGTAGTAGTAGTTGTTGTAGTCGTAGTGGTAGTAGTTGTTGTAGTAGTAGTAATGGTAGTTGTACTTGTAGTAGTAGTGGTAGTAGTAGTTGTTGTAGTAGTAGTGGTAGTAGTTGTTGTAGTAGTGGTAGTTATACTTGTAGTAGTAGTAGTTGTAGTAGTAGTGGTAGCAGTAGTTGTAGTAGTAGTAGTTGTAATAGTGGTAGTGATAGTTGTAGTTGTAGTAGTAGTAGTAATGGTAGTTGTAGTAGTAGTGGTAGTAGTAGTAGTGGTAGTAATAGCAGTTGTAGTAGTAGTAGTGGTAGTTGTACTAGCAGTGGTAGTAGTTGTGGTAGTAGTAGTGTGGTAGTTGTAGTTGTAGTAGTAGTGGTAGTAGTAGTAACGGTAGTTGCAGTAGTAGTGGTAGTAGTAGTAGTGGTAGTAGTAGTTGTTGTAGTAGTAGTGTGGTAGTTGTAGTTGTACTAGCAGTGGTCGTAGTTGTTGTAGTAGTAGTGTGGTAGTTGTAGTTGTACTAGCAGTGGTAGTAGTTGTTGTAGTAGTAGTGTGGTAGTTGTAGTTGTACTAGCAGTGGTCGTAGTTGTTGTAGTAGTAGTGTGGTAGTTGTAGTTGTACTAGCAGTGGTCGTAGTTGTTGTAGTAGTAGTGTGGTAGTTGTAGTTGTACTAGTAGTGGTAGTAGTAGTTGTAGTAGTGTGGTAGTTGTAGTTGTACTAGCAGTGGTAGTAGTTGTTGTAGTGGTAGTAGTGGTAGTAATGTAGTACTAGCAGTAGTGGTGGATCTGAGCTTGCCTTCACCCCTCTTTCTGAAGTTAAAAGCTTTAAGAAAGTTTGAGCAGGGAAGCTGGTATGGTGGTCTCAAATTTTAGGCCATTTACTCAGGAAATCGATGGAGGTATCCTGGTCACTTTTTAAATCTTTGGGGCTGGGAGAGCAGAGACAAGTTTTAATGATTAAATTTACTCAAAGCCTCCTTGGGGTTCAATCTCATTAGTCCTTGCTGAGCAGAAGTCCATGTCTTGACAGCTGAATAAACTCTAAAGGAAGAGATGCTCCCTCCCAAAAAGATTAAATAGAGAGAGAGAGGAGAGACATTGAAAACAGACTTGAGATTTATGTATGTTATTCATCCTTCGCTAAAACATTCTTACTCTGGCCAACACGAACGTTCTTTACATTGAAGAAAGCAGTGACTCTTTCTTGCTTGGGAAGGATTATTAATTTGTTAACATTCTGTAGGCTGCAAAACAAGGAAAAACTAATAGAAAACAACAGATGGTTCGGGCTCTCATTAAAGTCAAATGTTTTAATAATCCACATACGACAACGCCGTGAGGTAAATACTATTGTCCCCAGTCGAAGAACCTGAGATTCAGAGATGGTCAATAATATTATTGAGATCTCAAATCTAGCCAAGTGGTAAAACCAGGGTTCAAACATAGGTCTTCTGATTCCAGAGCCCATGATCTTAGATACCATGTGGTCCTTCCTCCTCACGTTGATGCCAAATGAAAGAAACATCACCTGAATTCATTTCCGTGGAGTCCTTCAGGTATCTCAGGTACTCCCCTGGCACGTATTATGCTTGGTTACTTCTCTGCTCGGCCTTTCTCTTCACAATGAGACCTGGTCAGGAGCATGGAATATGGGCCAATCTCTACAGCACCATCCAGCTGCTGTGTACCCCAATAACCCCCTGAGCTCCTCACAGGAGAAAATAAGAAAGCCCGAGTTTATTTCCCCTTAATTTCCATGTTTCAGTGTCCTAGCAATCAGCCTAATAATATTCTCATGGGCCTATAGCCAACCCGTTAACAACAAGCAACTCATTCACTATTTGTCACTATCTGGCTTTGCCGCTTACTAACTGTAACTTTGTTTAAATTATTTAAACCCTCTAAGCCTCATCTGCAAAATGGACCTATAAGAGAACATACTTCATGGAGTTGTAAGAATTCAGATTGTTTGTTTAAAACACTTAGTAGCAAATAGAAACTATTCAATAAGCATAATACATTATTATTAGATTTTTATTGTAGGAGAGATTTTTTTTCCCCATCTGCTCTAGTCTTTCTCATGTTCCTTTCACATCAGGAAGGAGGGGCTTAGTGTAACAGCACACAGGCATGACCTCAAACTTTAGTTCTCATTTATTGACTCTAGGTTTCTCTAGGAAGAAAGCACACATCCATGATTCCCAAATTGCATTTTTAAACAGGCAAGGTTCTTGAATATTATCTATTATAATAGATTTCCTCAATTAATGCCCTCAGTCCTGGGGTGGATTGTAAAATCACTACAGATTCTTCACTTCTCCACTTCCACGCCACTGGAATGTGATTTCAGATGTTCCTATTAAGACCTAGAATCCAGGTTTGCCATGAGCTCTGCTTGGCCAGTGGGACATTAGTAACCATGAAGAGAGCGGAGACCTGAAAAACTCTTACACATTTGGGCTTTTCCACTCTTGCTGCTTTGGGAACTCTGCGATCCCTACCATAAGAAGCAGCCTGGGCTAGTCTCCAGGATGACAAGAGACATGTGCTTCAGTCGCCTTGATCACTCTGGCCAAAGCCTGCCAACCACCAGACATGAGAGTGAAGTCATCCTAGATAATCCTTCTGGCAGCTGCCCTGCTGACTGACCACACACGTATGTGAGAACCCAGCGGAGATCAACTGAGCCGGCCCAGACCAGGAGAAATAACCACCCAAACCATGAGCTGAATATATGCTTCCTGTTTGGCCATTATATTTGAGAGTGACTTGGAATTAAAAAATTCTTAACTGATACAGATATTGGTACCAAGGGTCAGGTGCTACTGTAGCAAAAATTTAAAAGTCTGGCATCATCTTTGGGAGTACCAGGAGGCAGAAGGTAAAAAAGTAACAAACTATTACCAGAGGCAGGAAAAGCAATGAGAAACTATAAGCAGGGGCTGGAAAAGCAGTGAGAAAGCTCCTATAGCAAGCTGGAAATATGGTTACCCTTATTATACAGTAGTAAAACAAAGTGACACAACAGTCACTTCAAATAACTTAGAAGATAAAAAGTGTACTAATGAAATTTTGGATTTGTCTAAGGCACAATCCAGAGAGAACAGCAAAAGTAACAGTTTGGTACTCCTAGCCACATTTGATAAGGTATAAGAAGAGACAGGTTACCTAGTGAAGGAGCCTAGAGATGAGTTTGCAAGCAAAATTTTGGGAAAATATAGAGGGATCAGGAGTTGCTACACAGGAATTTTTTTTTTTCCATTTCTAGTGCCCCTGGCCAGTAAAAATTTCTAACGTAAAACATGGTTTCAGGGTAAAAAGCAAATCGGAGACATGGCTATAACATTCTTTGATAAGACTTCTCAAATATTTAAGGCATGATTAATGACCATCTCAATTAGACAAAGTTTTCTAAAAATCTTAAAATGCGTGCTCTCAGAGAAGCCTAATCTAAAAACAGCAGAAAATTTATGTGTTTAGAAAAAGGCATGTCTTTAAAAATTTGTGGATATGACTTTTTTCCAAACTAATTGCTTTTAAATCTGATACATAGAAAACTCAGAAAATGATTAAGAGAGTTATACCAGCAAAAGAACTGCTAATTTGGATTAAAAGGTACAGATAATGGTCAAATGTAAAAAACAGTTCTGGTCCCCCAACTTTCTTCTAACAGGAAGCCGTCTGAGGAAGCTAAGCAGCTTCAAACACAGCACGTTTTTCTTAATGAAAAAGAGAAGATGTTTTCAGCCAATAACACAGAGGATGGAGCCACAGGCCATTGACAAAAATGAGTCAGGGAACTACTCCCATTAAGCAGTAGAGTACAGTAAACTGGGGAGCAGTTTTCAGGGGATAGTACTATGCCTTAATCATGGAACATCCCCTGCCTCCAGAGTAGGAAGAACTGGCAATATTTCTCCTGCAAGATTTCAGAACTGTTATGGATCAGTGACAGCGGTGTGCCCCCTGTTCTCCCACTTTTGGAGAGAAAGTGTCTGTTGGAATCATCCTACCCCTTATCACCATTGTACATTGATATTGTGTGAAAGATAACTTTTTCTTTTGTTTCATTAGATTCTGGATCATGAGGAGTCACTTCTGAGCCACATCCAGATTTGCACATGATGCAAATCACAAAACCCTGGACTTCAACCTTAATGTTGGAATTAGATAAGAGTTTTGACATCCTGGGATGAGGGTGAAAACGTGTGAGAAGGATATGAATATATGTGATCAGAGGCATACTGTGGAAAATAACATTAAGTTGGCCACAAATTTTTCCTATTCCTGCACCCACGCCTCTGCAATATGACTTTCAAATCCAACAAGAGGTAGAAGCTAGTTCCTGAGTCTGGGTTGGCGTTGAAATTTGCTTTCTCTAACGCAACATGAAGCAAGCAGAGGCCTAAGCAATGCTTGCACTTTGGGGATTGCCCTCATTTGCTGCTTTTGGGACCCTGCAACTGTTAGCATGTAAAGAAGCTTAGGTTGTGACCCTAATTAACAGCCCTACTAACTGCCATTCATATGAGGCCAGCCTATCTTATCTAGTGAGTTTTCCTTACCTTTGGAAGGTAAAACTGGGCGTACAACATTTATTTCTTGTCACTTTCCCCTTGGTAGCAAGTTGCTCACCGAGTTCAGCAGTTCCACTCCGCTCTTCTCGTGCATAAATCTTACAGAGGCTGTTGGGGGTGGCGGGAGGGTGTGGGGGGCACTCCATGCAGGAAAGGCAGCGTGATACAACATTGACCGGGCCTGCATCTGTATGTATCTGAGGAGCTCACTTTCCCAAAGAGATAAGCCACACCCCTCTTCCAACTTAATTTTTATGGTAATAAGAGTGTAATTTTGGCCTGCGTCTGCCTTATTCCTTTGTCTTATGACTCAATTGGATCATAACCTGTAAGTGGAAGACGGATATTATTTATTTGGCCCCTCATAGATCCCAACAATGAAAATGATGCTACATTTCCCTCTTCTACACATGCAATTAAGGTTCAAGCCAATTTTATTCATCTCTGAAAGAACATAGGAAGACGGATGATTTTTACATGTTTGACACTTGTATATATTTGTCTCAACAAAAAGTCCTTACTGTACAACGGTAAAAGTCAAAGTGAGGTTGCTCCCATGTAAGTGATTGTTATGGCTTTTAGATGCCCCTGTAAAGGAATCAACACATAGCAAACCTGGAATTCTGTTTCTGAAAAGATGAGACTATAGGCCAATTTCTCTTATCCAGCAGCTCTGAGGGGTCATTATGTTGTCCATTCTTATTTTTTCCTATCCAGGACAACACTCTGACTCAACAAGGCCACTGCCCCTTGCCCACTGGTTACAAGTACACGCGTTATGCAGTCACTTCTCCACTCACGGAGGAGAGCGATGAAGGTGTCTGGAGTCACAACTTTCTCAGATCACAAACAAAACAGAGACGAGAGAAACAGGTGAAGAAAAGAGATGTGACCCCCCACTGGCTGTATGGCATTGCAAGTGGATGGAAAATAGTAAGCAGATGTATCGGTTAGAAGACAGCTACTCGTCTGTCCTGGCCTCTGCTAATCCTCAGCGCCCACCCATAACAATGTCTCGTAGTCCGCTCGTCCACTCAGGGACACAAGGAGGGGAGGGCAGGATTGTTCACGTGACTTGTGCTAGATCCCGGTCTTATCTTGATTAGCAGGACCCTATCCTTTTCCTTAGAACAGAGATCTAAGTGCATATTTTTCCCTGTCTGTGGACAAAACAGCAACACATCAGTAATATTCAATGACGTAATAACCACCATGGCCTGGGTTACAGTTTCTAAAAATTCCCAGAAATTAATTCTATTCCATAGAAGTAAACCAGAAAGAATCAGGAATATTTTTCATGTACTGATCTTTTCAGACACACCTAAATGGAAAACTCTAAGCTCAAGAGTCCACCGATTTCCATACATTAAACTCGCAGGTAATGGAAAGGCGTTGGGTGCCCTGAACCCTTGCTGGCTTCTTGCTTTGCTGGCACTCCTGTCTGGTTCGCAGGCTATGCTGACAGCGTAAGCCACGGGATTGTTAGATAGACCACATGCCCTCAGCTTTTGTTTCTTTGTTTTAGGACAGAGATAGGAAAGTTGATGGGGGCCCCAGAGATCCATGAAAAAAAGAAAAGAAAAAGACAGAAAAGGAGGAGGGGAGAGACATTTGCAGTGATAAATGCTTTCTACTGTAAGAGTCATGACAGATTATAAGAGTTTGATTCTAGTGGAAGCAAACTGACAAGTGGGTTAAGAATTTACCCACAGGGATGCAGGATAACATCTCCTGAAACATGTCTCTCAGTTACATCAAAAACTTTGATGAAGGATGTGTAAGTATTAGAAAAAAACCCAAACAATTGTATGACTCTTCTCTGTGTATTTTAACCTGATTTGCATGAGTGTTGTTGAATAAGTTCCTCTACATACATGGAGAATAATATAAACATTAATCATATACTTCAAAATATTCTGAATTTAAAGTATAACTAGAATAATTCAGCAAGTACTTCTAGCTGTTGTTTTAAAGTAGCTTGCTCTCTCTAATTTGATCATTGAGGAGAAGAAAATAAACTGTAATGACAACTAAATAAATATCTGGTTGTTAAGATAGTGTGTATATTAATGAGTTTGATATTTTGTTTGTTATCTAATTTTCCAAAAGAGGTACTAGATATTCTAAGATTCTCTTGATTTTATTGCAAAAAGATTACAGGGGTAGGGGCTATTAATCAAATTCAAAGCTTTTTAAATATTTCCAGAATTATACATTTGATTAGCAGCATGTCCCTATTTGACTGTTGCACTTCAAACTTGCAGAGTGAAAAAGGGTAAGAAATCTCATAATGCAAGATTTGCATTGGGCTTGATGATCTCTAAAGTTCTATCTCGCTTCGAAACTTCATGTCTTAAATTTTTAAAAATATGATAATGAAAACATCCTAAAATATCCTCCTTTAATGTTTGTTTTCAAAACATTTTTTTTTCTCCTAAAATCATAACAGATGAAGCCTCCAAAGGTGATGGGTCAATTCCACACCCTGTTCTTTGGGTCGATCCGAATGTTCTTCCTTGGGGTGTTGGGTTTTGCAGTCTATGGGAATGAGGCTCTGCACTTCAGCTGTGATCCAGACAAGAGAGAAATTAACCTCTTCTGTTAACAGTCAGTTCAGACCAATCACTCCACAAGTAAGTTTTTCTGCATTCACATAAACCTTACTCTACACCAAATAAAATTGTTTTTTTTAAAATGTAAAATAATGTCATAATTAGATGAAGAATGCCCTAACAGGTATTATTTCTAGGATTATTACTTCTTCTCTAACTGGTTGTATATTTCAGGTAAGTTAATTTGAGTTGATCAAGAGTTTCTTCCAACTCCAACATTCTATTATCTATTGATAATAGATATAGATAGGGATAATAGATGATAGATATTGATCTATTCATATTCCAGGCCTGTAATTAGAAAATGGAAATTGGGCAGCTACTAAAATACAATATTTCATCATAATTAGTAATTGGTAGGTGATGACAGTAAAATGTGATGACGTTTTCACAATTACTATATGTTTAAAGTTTTAAACATCTTAGTAATCAAATAATATATGTTCAACATTACTAGCTTCATTTATTATTTTTATTCTTATAAGACTTATGAAACTTAGAATTTTTAAGTCAGCCTCTCTTGAGAGTCGGTGAACGTTTTTAGCGTATTTTTGGTTACATGTTGATTGATTTGACTAAGACATTTCTGACATGCTTTAGGTGTTTGGGGCTTTACAACTAGTGATTGTACTGGTTCCTGGAGCTGTTTTCCATCTTTATGCTGCATGTAAAAGCATCAATCAAGAATGCATTCTTCAAAAGCCCATCTACTCTGTAATTTATATCCTCTCCGTTTTATTAAGAATTAGTCTGGAAGTGATAGCATTTTGGCTTCAGACACGCCTCTTTGGTTTCCAAGTAAAACCCCTCTACCTGTGTGATGCTGGATCTCTTGTGGAAAAATTTACTATTATAAAATGCATGGTGCCAGAACATTTGGAGAAGACCATTTTTCTCATTGCAATGTATACATTTACTGTAATTACAATAGTCTTATGTGTTGCTGAGATTTTCGAGATCATATTTAGAAGATGCTTTCTAATTAGACAGTGACCAAAAGGTTGATTACCTACTGTCATGCCACAGTTATTTATAAATCATTTTTATTTTGTTTCATGTTATTCAGTGAGTAGCTCAATTTCAAACTTACCTTAGTGTGTCTGAAATTTATGTCTAATATAAAATATAAGACTAAGTTCTAAGGCAGGGATTCTTGAACAAACATTTCATTCTATTTTAATTTTGTCACATATTAGAAAACATACACAGAACTAATGTTAACTCCTTTTTAAATAGTACTTTTACAGAGTTCTCTCATACAGAATCTTAATCTATCACAGCATTTTGTGGCCAGCAAAACTTTTGTTATTGCTTTTACACAGAGTGAAAAATTGAGGACCAGAGAGGTTAATATATGTGCCCAAATAGACCACCAGACTAGCATCCAGTTCTCCTAATTATAAAGCCATTTCTCTTTCCACTGAGCCATGCTGCTTAAAGTTTGAGGATGTAATGATTTTTGCATTTATGTAAAATATAACTTATTTAAGCAGAAAAGTTATAAATTAATTATTAAAAGAGTTATTCTATAATTTGATCACTAACTTGAAGAACTGGAACGATTACATTTTTAATATTATACTCTCCTGTTTTCTTGAAATTTTTAATATTAAATGATATGGTAATATAGCCACCAAATAAATAAAAAATGCTACGGAAAATATTGTGCATGGTTTCCTTGTTTCTTGTTGAAAAAAAAAAATCCCTCTGTGCTCATAGAAATCCTATAACTGTAGCTTCTACATTCAAGATTATTGAAATGGAAAATTATATTCATATTAAGTTAGACTTCCTAAATAGCTATGAAATTATTTCAAAGACAATTTTATACCAATTCAGTGCATTTCTTTTTATCTGCCTTCCTTACCAATAATCATCTTCATGTGATATCATTTAAAATCTTTATGTATGGCTGCCCTGTACTAGTGCCTTATTAGGGGAATAAGTGTAGTCAGTCAAATACTGAAGTTTTCAGTTGTTTCCTTCGGCATTATTCAGCCTATATTTGATATCATGAATTTCTAGATTTAGTATTTTTAAATCATTGAGGCTCTCTCCCCTGAATGCACAGGAGAAAATCCCACTTACCTTCATTCAGCAAACAGCTGCTAAGTATCTAATATTTAACACGTACTGCATTAAGAGTTCATACACAAAGGTAACTAAGATTTAGTACCTTTATGAGACCATATTCTACTGAGTGGTCCAGTGCCATGCCAACAGGGTGGGAGCTGGTGGAAATAGCCCACCCTGAAGGGAAGGAGTATTTATTTACTGTCTTTGTTTAGAACTACTGGCTCTTAGTGCTAATAAAGAGCAACAATGTTTAGTCGGTTTTATTCTTCATTTCTCTATAGATAATGCATCCTCTATTGCCTGCACCCAGGGTGGACGGCTCCCACCAATCCTCCCCCACACACAAACGTCTTCATCATGAGTCATGTTTCCCTGCATCTTTGGAAGGGTGGTAATTGTTGATTGGATGTCAGACATTTTGTGTTTTACCTTGTTGGATGCTGGATGTTTTTGTCTTTCCCATAGACATTCTTAAACTTTATTCCAGGGCACAGTTAAATTACTTGAAAACAGTAGATCCTTTGTACTTCCTTTTAAAGCTTTGTTAGACAAGACCAGTGTAGTCCTCACTGAAGGGCTGACTTTGCCCCATTACTAAGGCAAAGCCTTTCTGAGTGTTCTATCAGATGCCCCTTTGGTGCTTTGAAAATATTATCCTTCCACCATTCTCAAAATCTTAAATTCCATCCTCAAGCTGGTTAACTCATGGTTTTAGTGTGTTTGAGTTGCTATAATAAAATACCTAGACTGGGTGGCTTATAAAGAAAAGAAATTCTTTTCTCACAGTTCTGGAGACTGCAAGTCTGAGATCAGGGTGCCAGCATAGTCAAGTTCTGGTGAGGGCCCTCTCCTGGGTTACAGACTTGCTGTATCCTCACATGCTGGAAAGAAGGTGAGAGAGCTCTCTGGGGTCTCTTTTATAAGGGCACTAATTACATTTGTGAGGGCTCCACCTTCATGACCTAATCACCTCCCAAAGGTCCCACCTCCTATACCATCACACTGGGGGTTAGGATTTCAAAATACTAATTTTGGGGGGACACAATCATTCAGTCCCTTGCACTCATGGTTGCAACATAAATTGCTGAAGCTACAGGACGCAAGTCTTTGCTGCACCCAAGGAAAGAAGGGAGAAGGGGCGAAAGGGCGTTCTCCTAGTTTGCCTTTCAGGATTTTTCTCAGAGATTATTTTTTCAAAAAGGCCACAACAGTCTTCCCCTTAAGGTCCTTCCCCATTCATGTATAAACATGTTGATTTATGCTTATTCTGATTCATCCTCTAGGACATTGTCAAAGTATGCCCCTTCTTAAAGAGATTTCTCTACCCTGACTGTTGAGAACAGCAACTATTCTCAGTCCTATGAATCTTGGATCCTGTTCCATTTAATTTTTTCAGATAGTTCTTTTCCTGGAAAGACGTTTAAAGATGTTACACTAAACAGAACTCAGCTGAAGACCATTTGCAGATCTCTGGAGCTCTCTTGCTTTGCAATTCTCCCCTCTAAGGTATTCAGCCCCAGGGAATCTAGTCTCCTTGACCCTCCCCTGGACTCTATCTCCTTAACTGACCAGGCGGAAAGACAGCATTTCTAAGCATCAAAGCAACCCTGCTTACCTCTGTTTCTTTTAAGTAAGCCGTACATATTGTTATGTTTAAAGCTACAGATTCAGTGAGACAGTTGGTCTGGACAATCTTTTTAATTCCTTACTGATCTACTGTTCTGATTTCCTTTCGATAGTAACTGTATCAGGATTGTTAGCACATAGCTATATACTCCTGGATAATAAATGCTGTATATAAATATTCATAAAGCATAAATATAAAATACTTATATTTTAAAATATAAAAACTGATTTTTCTAACCAAAATGTAAATGTAGTAAAAACTAATAAGAGTGTCAAAGCCAAACAAATATCTAACCATTTCAAAACAAATTTAAAATTATTTCATAAAAAGCTCTTGAGTCAAATAAGTTAATTTAAACTGCAGTTTTTCACTCTATAAATGAACAAGTCAGAATACTACAGATTAGAACCTATGAGGTATGACCAAATTTGTAGTGCATGAAAAATTGACAGCTGAAAATACATTTATTATTTAAAGAGAAACAAGAAATATATTTCAAAAAGCAAAAATAAGAACTCGAAACTCAAACTAAGAAAAACAAAAATAATTAAATAATGATAAAGGCAGAAAGTAACAAATTAGAAAACAAACACAATAGATAAGTCTAAAATGGTCTTTGAAAATAACAATAAAATAGATAAATCTGGCTAATCAGATCAAGTGTGGAGTAGAGTATTTTAAGATTCTTATTACATATATATCCAAAGTTGTATATTATCACTTGAAATACATTGCGATAATTTAAAGATGTATACCATAAAATATAAGACAACCAGTAAAACAAAACAACAAAATTTTGGCTAATAAGTCAACAAAGGAAATTAAATGGAATCATAAAATCTCCCTAAATCTAAGAGATGGTAGAAAAAATAAAAAGGGAACAGAAAAAAATGGGATAAATTGAAAACAATAATAGAGTAGTAGCCCTAAACCTAAAAATATCAATAGTTACAATAAGTATAAAAGATTTTAGCCCTCCAAACAAAAGCAGAGATTGTCTGAATGTGTGTTTTTAAAAAAGCCAGATCAATTTACTAACAAAACCTCACTTTAAATATTTGTAGATATATTAACATTTAATACTTAAAATATTTAATATTTTTACAAATAGATGAGAAAAAATGGAAAAAGATATATCATGCAAACAATAAGCATCAGAGAGCTGAACTGGCTATATTAATATAAGAAAACTCAAGTAGATTTCAGGGCAAGAAATAATGACAGGGATTAAAGAGACATTTCATAATGATTAAAGTATAATTTCATCAGGAAGTATAACAGTTATAAATGTGTTTACCACTAGATACAGAGCATCAAAACTCATGAAGTAAAGCCTAATAGAATTGAAAAGAGAAATAAATACAATTATAGTTAAAGATTTCAACACTTCTTCCTCAGTAATCAATTGACAAAGTAGACAGAACACCAGAAAGGGTATCCGCGGAGACTTAAGTATTACCAATAAGCAACTTGAACTATTAGAGAACGGTCCACCAGACAACAGCAGAATATACATTTTTTTCACGTGTATGTGGGACATTCACCAAGAGAGACCATTTTCTGGGCCATAGGAAAGTCTCCAGGACTGAAATCATAGAGTATATTTGCTGGTCAAAATGGAATTAAACTATAAATTAATAAAAATAAGATATCAGGAATATGCCCAAATGCTTGAGAAACTAACAAGACATTTTTATTAACCTATGGATTAAAAAAGAAATTACATGGTAAATTTAAAACTACTGTTAAGCACAATTTATCAAAATTTGTGGAAAGCAGTTACAACAGTGCTTCACAGAACATTAAACATTCTCAATATTATATTAGGAAAAAAAAAGTTATAAGATGATTTTAGCTTCCCACCTTAAGAAATTATAAAAAGAACAGTTTAAATACAAATTAAATAGGAGGAAAATAAAAATAAGAGCACAAAATACGGAAATAGAGAACTGAAAGACAACAGAGAAAATCAATGAGACAAAAAGCTGGGTTTTTGAAAAGATTAGTAAAACTGATAAATTCCTAGCTAGACAGATTAAGATAATAAAAGAGAAAATGAAAATTACCCATATCACAAATGAAAAGAAAAGAGACATCACAACAGAACATTTAAATGATTATAAGGAAACATCATGGACAATGTTATGCCAATAAGTTTTGATACTTAGATGAAATGAACAAATTCCTTGAGAGCACATGTTACTAAACACTGACTCAACAATAGCCAGATAATATGAATATCCCTATACCTATTAAAGAAATTAAATTTAGAATAAAAGCTTTACCACGAAGAAAACACCAGGCCCAGAGAGCTTCACTGGTAAATGCCGTCAGATGTTTAAGGAAGAAATAATACTCCACAGTCTCTTTTAGGAATTAGGAGGAATATTTGCCATTTCATTTAATGAAGTCAGCATAACCTTGATATAAAAAATTCTTAACAAAAATATATTAGCATATGTAATCCAACAACATATATAAAGATAACACTTCATGAATGAAAGGTTGTTTTATCATTCAAAGACAAATTAATGTAATCCAAGTGGATTAATGGAATAAAGGAGAAAATTCACAGTCATCTTAACAGATGCAGATAAAGGTATTTAATTAAATTTAACACCCAATTATGATGTAACGAACAAACAAACAAAAAAAAACAAATCTCGCTATAAAAGGAAACTATCTAAACTTGATAAAAAAAATCTAAAAAATCCTACAGGAAACATCCCACTTAATATGAAAGAATGAACAATTTCCCCTATAATCGGGGGGGGGGGGGGGGCGGGGAATAAGGATGTCTACTTTTACCACTTCTGTTTAACACTGAACTTGAGGTCAATAGGACAAAACAAAACAAAATAAATATATATTTAAAATATATATTTATTCAATAAATGAAGACAAAAAAACAAAAGGTATACAGATTGGAAAAGAAGAAACATGGTCTTTACTCACAGACATGATCATATACACAGAAAATTCTAAAGGATGTACAAAAAGCCACTAGAATAAATAATTAAACTTATCAAGGTTAATGTTTCTGTAGAGTAATAGAAAAGAAATTTAAAATTTAAAAAATGTCATTTACAATAATATTCAAAAACATGAAACACATAGGGATAAATTTTACAATAGATGTGTTAGACCTGTACAATGAAAACTAGAAAACAGTGCTTAGAGAAATTAAAGACGTTTTAAATAAGTGGAACAATAAACTGCATACATGGTTTGGAAGCCTTAATCTTCTATAACTTCAGTCACTCCAAACTGATCTGTAGATCCAATACAATCTCAGTCAAAATCCCAATAAGCTTTTGTTGAAATTAACAAGCTGATTTTAAAATTTACATGGAAATATACAAAAGACCTAGAATAGCCAACACAATTTTGAAAAAACAAAATAAAAGTAGAGGACTTACACTGTATACCTTCAAGACTTACTATAAAGGTACGAGAATCAAACCAGTGTGGGGCTGGTACGAGGATAGCCATATTGATTACAGGAACAATAGAAAGACTGGAAATAGTTCTGCACATATGTAATTGTTTTCTTTTTTTTAATTCACCAACATAATTCAATGGTGACAGAACAACTGGATATCCATGTTGAAAAATAAACTGCAATTTTTACCTTCACCCCTATCCCAGCTGTGTGTGTGTAAATGGACCTTGCCAAGTCATCAGGGTCTTCTCTTCCGCTGCAACTTTTAAGGAAAAACTATCCCTATTTTAAGGGGATGCTAAACTAAAAGAATGTGAGTCTCGTGATACTGAAAGCCGGATTTCTACCATATACAGTGTACCCCAAAGATACAGTTATGGATATATATTATCCTAATTACATTGCCATGTCATTTGCCACCAAAATAGTTGTGACCACAATCGGAACAGAAAGTTTTCCTGTGAGATGATCACACACACACTGGAGTCCAGAGGATGGTGCCAAACCTTTACCTTTTCCCATGGAAACACCTGTCGGTTCTGGTCTCTCTCCCTGTCCTTCTTCTGTGGTTGCCCCACCCCACCCCTATCATTGCCCTCCTCTCACTTGCCAAGATTCTAGCCCTAACCTGGGGGGTGATGTCAGATCCTTCAGCAACTGATCAGAGCCGGATGGAGGATAGTTTAGGTCTTTCTTCATATTAAAATATAGTAAATTCTTCATTGTGAAACATGAACAAGAAAAAACAACCTCGTCTTGCAGTATTTACTTTGTTTCATAACATGATTTCATTGTGCCGTTATGCTAACAGTGTCTCTGTTACTTTTCTCCCTTATATCAATTATCCTCTCAAGATGGGAGTACCATACTTAGAAAGAAGAGAGCATATGTTGGCAGATGGAGTACAATGCAATTCTAACCATTTCACTTACTTGCTTATTTTGCCCCTCCCTTCCTAGAATGCATGCAAATTAGGACGGGACCTTGAGGGAGAGATCAGAATAACAGGAAGGTGCAGGCTTCATTAGGAAGAGGAACACTTGATTTTCAGACATAGGATGATGCAATAGAGAAATGATAAAACACAAGGGTGTATTGGTCTAGAGAAACATTAAAGTCAAATAGCAGTGGTTAGGTTCACAGGCTCTGAAACCAAAGTCTCTGGATTTTAATGTCTAACATTCATACTTACTGGCTGTGACCTGGCGCAAGTTATATGAATTCTATGTGTCTCATTTTTCTCATCTATAAAATAATGAAAACGATAATACCTTCCTCATAGACTTGTGGTGAAGATTAAACAAGCCGATGTAAAGTCCCTAAAAACATGCATGATACATAGTAGATGCTCAGTAAACGCTAGCTAGTTATCATTACTTTGTTATGGCAGAGGCGAGGTTCAACAATTCCTTTCAGGGGGTCTTATTCTCAGTAGCAGGGAGCGCAGTCTCTGACTAGGGCAATCAGGGCAGAGGGTCTGGCTTGAAGAGAGCAAGGAAGGCTTGAAGCATCAGCCGTGTACTGGTGGTTCACTAGGGCACTGGTCCTCAACCCTAGATGTGCCATTAAAACTTCCTTTTTTAGGATATTTAGGTTCCAACCTAAATCTGAATGCCTGGGGATGTGACCTGGACATGAGTCTTTTTTAAAAACTTCTGAAGCGATCTTTAAGGACAACCACAGTCGAGAATCAAGAAGTAATATGAAGAGAACAAATGAGACGTCATAACGACAGAGAGAAGACATTCATGTTATTCCACGCTGCTTTGCCTCATTATTTTCTCTCCCAATCCAGCAACTTCTGACTGGAAAGTCAGGATAGTGGGAGCAAGAGCAAGAAACCACAATGTCTTTGTCTGTTCTGGCTGCTTTCACAAAATACCACAGACTGGGTAGCTTATAAACAACAGAAATTGATTTCTTATGTGACGGCTTTGCCCTCCTGACCTAAATCACCTCCCAAGTGCCCCACCCCCCACCTCCTAATACCATCACATTGGGCGTTAGGTTTCCACATACGAATCTGGGGGAGACAAAAATATTCAATCCATAACAAATACATTCTCAAGTGGTAGTGAATGTGTTGCTGAGAATACAGAATTCAGTTTCTTGCAGGGTGAAAAAGCCAGACAGAGTAAGGTCATGGACTCTGCAAGCAGGGACAGACAAGGAACGTGGAGCGCGGGTCATCTAAGGACACAGAGCAGCTTCTGCAAGAGTTGGGGGAGAGGAGAGTGTTGATTAGAGCAATACAGACAGAGGGAAATTTCAGAGCTTGAGATCTTTTTCTTGGAGATGGTGTGATTTCAAAGAAAACTAGTTTCAAGATGAACTCTCAAAACTGGGGACTGAGATAAGAAATAAAGATGAAGGTTATTGAAGGGAGTAAACAAAGCGTCAAGTCCTGAAAGGTGACAGTATGGGATGGAGAGGAGAAAAAGAGAACTGAAGTCTTTGATGGTGGAAGGAAAAGTTGATGGTATGAGTCAGCAGCACTCAGCAAGAAGTACACGGGAACGCCTTCCCTGCATTGACAAGATAATGTCAAAATACTTTGCAAATTGTTCATCACTCCCCAGAAATAAACGATCCACAGATTATTCATTCACTAACATATACACTATCCGGTTCAGAACAAAAGTTCAATTTTCTTTAAGCTGTCTGTGTTTAGTGTTTAAGTTGAAAAAACTGGTTTTTTTATCCAAGGTGTCAATATACAAAAATTTAATTTAAAAACTTACATCCTCCGTCATCTTACGCAAGAATTGAATTTAAAGTTTCTAAGATCAGAAAAGCTATGGACGCTGTAAACATCATCTGAGGAAATGCAAGCGATAATTCCTGAATGATGCCAGAAGCAATTCACGCTTTTACTCTTTCTCCCAATCAACAAACATTTACTTCTTGTTTTTCCCTTTCTATCCTTCTTCTTGCCACAAAAAGCGAGGGAAAATCAACCAAACAAAATGCAAAACAAAACAAAAACTCTTTTCCCTGCTACCAGCAGAGAGCGCTGGCGTCCTAACCGCTGAACCTCTCAGCCTTGAACTAGCACGAGCCAAGCCCACTGAGGTTGTTCCTGCTGGGAGTCCGTAGTTGACGTGCTGTCGCCTAGCAACGGGAGGGTGGGCGGGACTTCCTGTGCGCGCTCGCGCGCGTGACCTCCGGGCGGAAGCGGAAGTGTCGGCGGCGCGCGAGTAGGAAGTGGTGATTCCTGGAGTAGAGATGGCCGCGCTGGCTGTGCTGCCGCCGCTGCCGCCGCAGTTTAAGAGCATACAGCATCATCTGCGGACGGCTCAGGAGCATGACAAGCGGGACCCCGTGGTGGCCTATTACTGTGAGTCTTTCCGAGGCGCCGCGCCCCTCATGCCTCCGGGGCCCGCCCGCCGCCCCTCGGCTCTTGGGGCAGGCCCCGCCCCCTGGCTTTAGATTGAGCTTTGACCTCTGGCCTACCCTGGGAACTCCGTGGGCCCCGCCCTCCCGGCACCCCGACCCTCTCCGCCCCTTCGTAGGCCCCGGAAAGGCAGAACCCCAAAAGCACCACGGCTCCTCCCGTCTCGTGCTTCCATGTTCCTAAACTGACTCCACGGGCTCGTGAACTCGGGAACACACTGCCCTGAGGTTTTCTCTCTGTGTGGACACACAACACAGCCTCCCGTCTCCACCAGGGCATCCTGAAAATAACCTGGGTAGTTGAGTAATGGAGTTGGAGCTAAAACGAAGGCGAGTGTCCCAAAGACGGTAGTGATGTGGACACAAGGAAGACAGACTAATGGGCAACATAGTGAGAAGTGCGGGTTAGTTATGACAAATGCAGGCCAGTTCAGAAGCTCAGAAATGGTTAAATGCAGAGTGTCTGCTGCAAAACAAGCGCTTGAATTTGACCGTCCCCCCTTCTGCTTCCAAACTGCTCTCTCCCACCGATGAGCATTTTCAGTCTTGACTTAAATCATACCTGGGGTTGAGACGCTTGGTAGTCGTTCTGTCACTTGATTGCTTGTGATACATACACTCTACAGTTGATGGAAAACGTAGATTGTCAAAACTTTTTTTTTTGCAGAGAAGAGAGTAGTTCCAGTAGTTTTGTGTAAACTTTATTTTACATTCCCTACCTTAACTTTACTGAAGATAAAACAACCGAGCAAGGGTAAATCATCTGAAAAGGATTTTTAGAGTTAAGCTCACTATACCGTGTCCTCTGTTGTGAATGTTACACAGTTAGCTACAGTTGGGTCCGCTGTCATGCCTGCCATGCTCCAAGAGTACCCCATTTTCATTTCTCAAATGTTCCAGGCCCTTTCAAACCTCCGTGTTCTTCACTTTCTTGGAATGTCTATCTTTTTTTCCTCCACTTGGCAAACTGCTCATGATTCAAGATCTAACTCAAATGTCACCTCTTCTGTAGGCAATAAGCTGATTACTCTCCAGGCTATACCTCATTTTGTTCAAATCTGACAGCATTGTTTCCGTTATACTTGTTCTTCATGTTCCTCAAGCGGGGACCATTAATCATTCATTCAGCGTTATTTATTGAGCTTTTAGTTGTATCAAGCACTCTTTAGCACCATGGCTACAGTTCCTGCGTTCATGGAGCTTATACACAATGGGGTGGGGAGACTACACAATAAAATGAGTATATTATGTACAATACTAGAAGGTTGTGGAGAAAAATAAAGCAGAGAAAGAGAATAGGGAGTACCCGAAGTAGTGGTGGTGGGGAGTGCGGAGCAGATTTCTCTTTCAAAGTGGTCAGGGAACATTTCACTGAGTTCTCATCTGAGCGGAGACTTGAAGGGAGTGAGAGGCAGGATTTACATCATCTGGGAAAGAGTTTTCTCCGTAGAGGGAATAACAAGTACAGAAGTCCTGAGGCAGAGGCCTGCTGGAAGGAGGATCAAGGATGCCATTGTAGCTGGAGTGGACAGAGCAAGGAGAAAAATGATGTGATAACGATAAAGAGGTAATCTCTTATAACAGTGAAATAGGAACCCTTGGTCCTGTCTAAAACTAATCCCTATTCATGGGCTCTTTTGATGTACTTTTGTGACCACCCAGGGACCCTTTATTTCCTGTGTCATTATCCTCTCCCGTTTGCTGTTTCTTTCTAAACTTGCCCCAGTTTTCTTTATTTAAAAAATAAAAAAATAAAAGAAGCTCTTACTGGGACGTTCCCCCAAAGTGGCAGTCCTGTCTGCCCAGCCTCATAGATATACTCGAAACTGTTGTCTGTAGTTGTCTTTACAGCCTTACCTCCTAGAACCTTTTCAGCCCATTGCAGTCTGGTTTTCATGCCCATTAGTTCACTGAAATGCTCTCTGCAGGGTCATGAACAAACATTTTTATTTGCTAAGTCCAGGTGGCACTTAAGTATTTTTGTTATGAAACATATGCATATTAAAGCACGTATATAATGTGTATAGAGTTTAAAGAATAATAAAATGAACACTAATGTACCCACCATGTTCGATGTTATTAGACTTTTAAATTTTTGCTAATCTGGTAGGCGTGAAATTGTGTCTCATTGGAGTGAAATTTGCAATTCTCTCAGTCTTAATAAGGTTGAGCATCTTTTCATATGTTAATTAACTATTTTGTGCTTCCTTTTTGAAATACCTATTTATTGCTTTTGACCATTTTTCTATTTCACTGTTTGTCTTTTCTTAATCTAGATACTAATCCTTTGTTGTATGAATTGCAAATGTCTTCCCCAAGTTCGTGGTTTGATTTTTCACTCTATTGATGAAGTCTTTTGATGTTCAAACGTTCTTAATTTTAAAATATAGCCAATTGATCCATCTCTTCCTTATGATTTACATTCTGATTTTCAAGGCCTTGATTTCTTTTTGTGTAGCTTGTTTGGGACTTTGCCTTTCTTAATTTGTAGATGGGTGTCTTTCATCAACTCTGGAAAATTCTCTACTGTTATCTGTTCAAGTATTGCTTCTCCTCTGTTATCTATTTTCTCTTGAAAGTTTTATTAGACATGTATTACATTTTTCTCCTTTAGCCTCTTTGTGTCTTAATGCTTTCATAGTGTTCATCCCTTTGTCTCTCTGTGCTGCATTCTGTGTCATTTCTTTAGGTCTGTCTTCACCTCCATATATCCTATTGTATAACCCATTTATTGAGTTTCTACTTCCATTTTTTGTTTCTAGGTGTTCTCTTTTTTTGTTTGTTTGTTTTCACATTGGCCTAGCCATTTCTTATAGTCTTTTGTTACTATGTTTTTTAGACATTCATTTCTTTAAATGCTTTAAAAATATTTATTTACATTTATATTTGCTGTCTGATTATTCCTGTAGCTACTCTATTTGTGGGTCTGATTCTGCTGTTTAACAGAAGACTGCTCATGGTGATTTCTTTCCTTGTAATTTGTTCTCTAGACATACTAAACCAGTGCTCTTCAAACTTCAGTATGCAAGTAGTTCTACAGGACTCAGTTTCCCAATTCTCAACTTCCATATGTTTTCTTTCCTAACAAAGCTCTTTTGGTCTGGGTAACAAAATAGTATGCTGCTTCTCTTTTCCCAAATCCTGTTCACAGTTGCCCTTCTCCTACTTTAAGGAAGAAAGGCATACTCTTAGGCATCATGAGTATTTTTATGGTGCATTGCCCTGGGGAAGAAGGTGGAGAAACCTCCAGGGTGTCCTGAAAAAAGGGACAATTCAAATTACTGGTGTTAGTGAAGCTTCCATTAATTAAGGTATTAGGTAGAGCTTCCTGTCTTTCCCTGTCTTAAATGGAAGAAGATCAATCAGAGCAAAGAATAAGCCTTTATTCGAAAATGCTGGGCATGAGAAAGGATGTCAAAGGAACATTCTAATTTGGGGAAAGAGGGTGGAACGTTTTCATAAGGGGGATGCGAGAGTCACTTGGTTTTTGTCTCCTTTCAGAAATAATTGGTCAAGAATGAATCTCAGAACAGGGGAGAATTGTGCTTAGATATTAGCAGCATTGTTTGATTATTTGGATTTTATCCAGAAGGGTGCGGAGGGACAAGGTCCCTTTGGCTTTCGGGCCAAGCTCATGTGCACAAGGGTGTGGGGAGGATTAGCTGTGGGGACAAGGACTTGGAAGGACCATAATGGAAAATTCTTCGTCTTGCAGAGTCTCTTACACTTACACATATATTTGTTAGGGGTAATGCCTCATATTGAAAACTGGCCCGTGTTGCGGTGTTCTGAATTCCCAGAATGGGGTAAGAGTTATCCTGAAATGACCTTACGTTTTCATTATCTGTTCATTATTAAAGAATATCTGTCCTGAGATAAGAGCAAAAGAGAAGTGCTGAAGAGGGCACTGCCTTGTTTCCTCCAAGCGACAAGCTCATATAAGGGTCTGTGGCTTATCGAAATTTTAGACTTAGAACTCAGAAATGAGATGGGGCATGTGGGGATATGAGTTAACATATTTATTCGAATTGGAAAATTGTCATATTTTTCTGAAAAAGTAAGCCTCCATTGGCTGATTGGTTTGGCATTAACAACTGGTTTTGCCATTTATGTAATATGGTAGATATTCTCCTTAATTTAAATGAGGTAAATCTCCAGCTCTGAGGTGTTTTGTTTTTTCAGAAATACATTTAAAACAAGTGATAAGATACAAACATTTGATTTTTTTTTTTTTCCAGAGTGTGTTGAAATGAATAGTATTTCAGTTTTCCCAATCCCATCTCAATGTCTTAGCATAAATAAGAACCCTCTGAATGAAAGAAAATGATGAATCTTTGTAAGATCTTTTTTGTATACTTCACAGGAATTGAGAAAATGAATACTCTAAGATGGGGTGACAAATCCTTTTCTAGTTTTAAAACAAATTTTGAGGCAGACCTAATTGAAATGTCAGCTAAGAGAGATTATTAAAAATACTATTGGGTAATTGACGATTATGTGGTTTTTAGACTATACCCCAGAAGGAATTTAAAGGATTCAACGATTTTGCTGTGAAAAAACTTCCATTCTCATCTTTTGCTTTATGTGAATGAATTTTCTCCCTTGTTAAAGTCATAAAAATGAAAGTAGGAATGGAACCAATATTCTGCTCTGGTTTATTATGACAATAAATTATATTGATTCATAGATATGTGATTTAATTCATTATAAATGCATTTCCAATAAATTTTACTTTTTATATGAAAAGATTATTAAAATATATAATATTTATGTTTGGATCAAGTGTTCATTACAATAATTGTAAAAATTCTAAAACAAGAATTTTAATGCTTAGCACCTTATCTCACTGAATATTTTGTAAAAATTTAAATTTCAATTTTTATACACTTTTTGTTGCAGAGAGGTATGGTAGGATAATCAAGTTAGGAGTTTTGAGCATACAAATATATTTCTTTATAATAAATTCTATAGGATAAGTAAATGGAAATACGAATGAAAAGAAAAACAGCTGTGTCAAATTTCTGACACTTAAAAAAGAGCTTTTGGTGTTTTAAAATAGATTATGATAGATACTAAATTGCTATGATATTTACATTTGAAGAGTGATATAATTTTTAGATGTCAGTATTTGATGTAGTACAGAAATTACATTTTTTTTATCTATTTAAACTTCTGATGAAAACGAATAGATGTCAACTTAAAAATGTGTGAAGGGATACATTTCTGTAATCTTAGAGGATACAAAAATATTCTAGATTCCTAGAGCAAGGAAGAAGTTTTTTTTTTTGGTGAGGAAGATCGTCCCTGAGCTCACATCTGTGTCCATCTTTCTCTATTTTGTATGTGGGACACCACCACAGCGTGGCTTGATGAGCGGTGTGTAGGTCCACACCTGGGATCCTAACCCACGGACCCCAGGTCGCCAAAGCGGAGCGCACAAACTTAACCACAATGCCACTGGGCCGGCCCTAGGAAGAATTTTTTGTGAGAAAAAAATTCGAGATTATTTTGCTAAACTACTTGCCAGTTCGTAAAAACTCCATATTCTCTTTTACTTCTGAGGGTTTATTTATGTTGCTCTCTGCCTGGAATCCCCTCTGACTTTCTCTTAACTCGACTAACTTACTCTTACTGACTCAGTACAGATTTTACTTTTAGCAGGGTGCTTTTCATAAGGATGGTCTGGAAGTTGCTCCACTGTGCCCTTCGTCTTGATGACACCATGTCATAACACCTATTTACCTTTAAATCTTGTGGATGCTCCTGGAAGACATCAATTGATGCCTCGTTTTCTTTCACCACCTGGCACGTAGTTGGTATTCACAAGTATTAAATGAGTGCCATCTCTCTATTACTATTCCACCAGAATGGAAGCTCTGAGAGAGCAAGAGGTACGGTTTTACAGTGATGATCTTGGAATTTCTGACTCCTTATACAGTACCCAAGACATTGTGGATGTTTGTAAATTTTGTCTGTTGATTGAATAAATGAACTAGACACTAATTTATAGCTTTCTAACATGCTCTCACTGCATTAAGGAAATGTAATGAAAAGAATTCCAACACTCTGTGACTTAAAACTTGTTACTTTACTATGTTTATAACAGATTTTAGATTAAGTGGTAGATAGGATGTGCCCATTGGGGCTTCTCTGTTCCAGTATTTCATGATTTCCAAAAATGATTTATCTCTGGCCTTAATGGGAATTCTCTAGTGTTTTATCATTTTTTAAGTTGTTACCTTAATAGTCCTCTATTGCTAAGTTGTTTGGTCTTTTGTTTTCTTTTAAAATCAGGAATGAGTGTTGAAATACTGTGTATCACATTACTTTTTGCACTGTTTATGCCAGTGCTAATATGCTTATTGTTTACTTTGAACTTTCTCATGTAGTAAGTGATAACAAATTATTAAATTTACTCATATTTGAAACATCTCTCCAGTCCTGGGAAGAATCCCATTAGCTTTTTAGCTTTTTTTTTTTTAACTAAACTTTTTTTATTTTGAGATAATTGTAGATCCACATGCAGTTGTAAGAAATAATACAGAGAGATCCTGTGCGCCCTTTGCCCAGTGTGCCCCAGTGGTAATATCTTGCAAACTGTAGTTAGAGTATCACAACCAGAATATTGACATTGATACAATCCACCAATCTTATTCTAGACTTCCCCAGTTTTACATGTATTCATTTGTGTGTGTGCATATTTAGTTCTAAGTAGTTTTATTAGGTGTAGGTTCCTGTATCCATTAGATAGTGAAGGTAGAACGGTTTCCTAAAAATCGCTCATGTTACCCTGTTAAGCCACCCCTACCTCCCCTTCCACCCTACCTGCTGTCCCCTGGCAGCCGCTAACCTGTTCTCCGTTTCTAAAATTTTATCATGTTAAAAATGTTATATAAGTGGGGCTGGACCCGTAGTGTAGTGGTTGAGTTTGGTGTGCTCCACTTTGGCGGCCCAGGTTCGCTGGTTCGCATCCCGGGCGCCAACCTACACCACTTGTCAGCCATGCTGTGACAACAACCTACATATTAAAAAAAAAATAGAGGAAGATTGGCACAGATGTTAGCTCAGGGCTAATCTTCCTTAAGCAGAAAAAGAGAAAGATTGACAATAGACATTAGCTCAGGGCTAATCTTCCTCAGCAAAAAAAAAAAAAAAAAAAAAAAACTTATAAAAATGAAATCAGGGCCGGCCCCATGGGGTAGCAGTTAGGTGCGCGCGCTCCGCTGCTGGCGGCCCAGGTTCAGATCCCGGGCACACACTGACGCACTGCTCATCACACCATGCTGTGGCAGCGTCCCATATAAAGTGGAGGAAGGTGGGCACGGAGGTTAGCCCAAGTCCTGTCTTCCTCAGCAAAAAGAGGAGGATTGGCAGATGTTAGCTCAGGGCCGGTCTTCCTCACCAAAAAAATGAAGTCATACGTTATGTAACCTATTAGAACTGACTTTTTTCACTCAGCACAATTACCTGGAGACCATCTAAGTTGTTGCATGTATCAATAGTTTGTTTCTTTTTTAATGCTCATTCCTATTCCGTGGTATGTATATCACAGTTTAACACTTCAACCATGAAGGACATTAGGGTTGTGCTCTGGTCTGAATGTGTGTCTCTCCCTCAAATTCATGTTGAAATCCTAACCCCCAAAGGCGATGGTAGTAGGTGAGGCCTTTGAGAGGTGTTCAGGTCATGGGGGTGGAACCTTCATGAATGGGATTAGTGCTTTATGAAGGAGATCCCACAGAGCTCCCTAGCCCCTTCCACCATGTGAGGATACAGCAGAGAAGTCTGCAGCCCGGAAGAGAGCCCTCACTTGGCCGTGTTGGCACTGACTTCCAGCCTCTAGAACTGTGAGCAATAACTTTCTGTTCTTTATAAGCTACCCTGTTTGTGGCGTTTTGTTATAGCAGCCCGAATGGACTAAGACAGGTTTTTTCAGTTTGTGACTACTATGAATAAAGCTGACGTGAACATTCAGGTATGGTTTTTTTTGTGTGAACATAAGTTTGCATTTCTCTGGGAACGTAAGTTTGCATTTCTCTGGGATAAATGCCCAAGAGTGCAATTGCTGGGACATATGGTAATTGCATGTTTGGTTTTATAAGAAACCAGCAAACTGTTTTCCAGACTGGCTCTACCATTTTACATTCCCATCAGCAACATATGAGTGACGAATGATCAAGTTTCTCTGCATCCTCTCCAGCATTTGGTGTGTCGCTATTTTTTATTTTGTCATTCTGATAGGCATGGTGATATGTCATCATGGTTTTAATTTTTATTTCCCTGATGGCTGCTGAAGTTAACATCCATTCTTAGGCTTATTTACTATCTGTGTATCACCTTCAGTGAAATGTCTGTTCCTGTTTCTGCTCTCTCCTCTTTTTCTTTTTACTGAGCTTTGAGAATTCGTAATATATTCTAGTTAATAGTCCTTGGTCAGATATGTGTTTTGCAAATATTTTCTCCCAGTCTGTACCTTGTCTTTTTGTCTTCATAGCAGGGTTTCACAGAAAGTGTTAATTTGCTGGTGCCCAATTTGTCAGTTTTTCCTTTTTTTTTTTTTTCTGTGAGGAAGATGAGCCCTGAGCTAACACCCGATGCCAATCCTCCTCTTTTTGCTGAGGAAGATTGGCCCTGTGCTAACATCCGTGCCCATCTTCCTCTGCTTTATATGGGACGCCGCCACAGCATGGCTTGCTGAGTGGTGCGTCTGTGCGCTCCCGGGATCTGAACCTGCGAACCCCAGGACGCCAAAACGGAGTGCGCACACTTAACTGCTGTGCCACCGGGCCGGCCCCAGTTTTTCCTTTTTTGTATCATGCTTTTGGTGTCAAGTCTATATATTTTATTGTGTATTTCTCTTAATGTCCTAATCTATTTTATTTTCTCTTGTGTTTTTCCCCCAGGAACATTCCTAAGTGAAATTGGTTCAGCTTTTTCTTTTTTTTAAAGTGTTGTCATTGTCAGATTTTTGGTAACAATGTGATGCTGGTTTCCTACATATCGTTGAGAAGATTGCTTCTTTTTTCATGTGTCTGACTTGAGTTAAAAGGCAGCCTATTTATCTCTTTCTTTAGATTAAAAAAAGAAGTCATTGATAAAGCAGAATGTTTTGCTTTTTGGGCGAAGTTCCTTTATATATTTATCCATTTTTTTCCATTTAAAGAAATCCCACTTGAACCCATGGTGATGTAGTAAGGTTTTCTAGACCATCTTCCATATCCGTCAGGTTTTCCGATTTATTAGCTGGAAATTACAAACTTAATCTTTCCTTCCTTCCCTCATGTCTCTCACAATCGACTAGTCAGCACGTTTGAAAATGAGGACTTAACGTCCTCAGTTTCTCTGATATCGTACCCTCACCATGCACCTGAGCTGCTAACATTGCTTCCTAGTTTCTACTTCAGGCAAGTAACCCCCATTGCCACTAGAAAGATCTGCTTTAAATGCTTAGTGAAAAAAACACAGAGTAAAAGAATGATCGAATTGATGGTAGACATTTAGAAATTCTGTGTGACGCAAACAGTACAATTAATTTAAAAAAATAATGCGTTAGGAAAAAATATTTCCAATAGATGAGAGACGAAGGGCCAATATCCTTGATATATAAAACACTCATACAAACCATTTTAAAAAAACTGAGATCCATATAGATAAATGGACAAAGAACATGTGTACAACTACTGAAGGAAGGAATACTAGTTATTAACATTTCAGCTTAATTAGTAATAAATGTAAGTTAAAGTGGCATATCATTTTTTTACTGTAAAATTATAACTCAGTGTAAATGTGTATATGGTGAAGTCTTCATTGACGTGACTGAATTGGTACAAAATTTTGGAAAGCATTTTAGCAAAATGTATGGAATTGTAAAAATATCTGTAATTCAGTAATTCCAGTTTTGAAAAGCTTGTGCTTAGGAAATAATCACAAATATATTAAGAGCTTTATGCAGAATTCTCTGAAAGATTATGTATACATTTGTGGCAAACTCAAAACAACCTAAATATATAGTATTGTGGAAATGGTTAAGTAAAATGATGATATATCCACTGGATGGTAAGTAATGTAATAATTTAAAAATTACATGTCATCTTTTGTAACAGGGAAAAGTTTATATGAAAATACAAGATATAAAATTGTGTATATACTATGATCTGAACTTTTTTTATATGTATACTTGGAGAAAAAAATTGTGGCTTTAGTTACATGGATGGTGTTTTTTTTTTGGTAAGGAAGAGCAGCCCTGAGCTAACATCTGTTGCCAATCTTCCTCTTTTTGCTGAGGAAGATTGGCCCTGAGCTAACATCTGTGCTCATCTTCCTCTATTTATATGTGGGATGCCTCCACAGCATGGCTTGATGAGCAGTGTGTAGGTCCGCACCTGGGATCTGAACCTGCGAACCCCGGGCCGCCGAAGCAGAGCACACGAACTTAACCACTACACCACTGGGCCAGCCCCTGTTTCTTCTTTTGCTTTTCTTTTTTTTATGTTTTATGTTCTGTAAGTGGATGTGTTTCATACCGTAAAAAAATTAAAAAACAAAACCTTTATTAAAAGCAAAACAAATTTTTAAAGCCACCTGTGGTAGCTCATATGTCTATCAGAAAAAATGTAAATGCCTTTAGTAACATCTCATGATTTGAGCTCTGAATCATCGTTTGTAGTTTTGATCAAAGTGAATTAACATTCTGTTGCTGGAACCTTTACTCACTTTCTCTTGTCTCCAAGCCTTCCAACATTCTATTCTCTCTGCCTCAACACCTTTTCCCTTCCCCATACCTCCGCTCCATTTTTATCCTTAAGGTACTAGCTTGAATGTCACTTTTTCTGGGAGGCCTTCTCTTAAACCCCCCTGGTTTTAAGGTGCTGCTTCTCTGTGTCCTCATTGTGCCTTGTATGGTTTAACCTTAATTGCTTTTCATTGGCCTGTTCTGTCTTCTAAACTGTAAACTTAAGAAGGCTTGCACCCTACTGGGTGCTCTTTATTCATTGACTGTGCCAGGTAGTGCTAGGGCACTAGAGATATTTACACAGTGGAGAATAGGTGCTCAAAAAATGTTTGTTAAGTTGACCTGAATTTTAAGGCAAGAGTGGTCCCTAGAAGGAGCTGTGGCCGTATAGTAGTCACTGAATAAAGGGGCCAGACAACTTACGTTCATGTAGCTCCTGGCATTTGTAACAGTGCTTTCCTTGAGAATGTCTGATTTGAATCTCCCAATCATCCTGGTCCTTCCGTTAGTAAGTGACAGAGCCAGGACCTGAATGACAGATGCCAGATGAGAAATGGTTATACGGAAAATTGTTGATAATAGGTAGTAATTAGAAAACCAGTTACAGGGTGAGTGAGGGTAAAGGGACTAGTTAAGTTGGTGAAAAATGAAAGGGGGGCAGAAAGCCAATGCAGTGATCTGGGAGATTCCTAATAAGTGGAGGGTAGAGATAGAGGCCAGGCTTAATGTTATTAACGTGTCTCTGAGCTCCATATGTCTCTCTTTTCTTTTCTCTTTAATGAAGTCAGAAAATATTTGAGTCCCATCTAAATGTGGACATTATATGATAAATATGTTGATTCTGTCAGTTTTGGGGTTATAGGTAAAGCTAAACCTATAGCAATTCTTTCCTTTTAAATTTGCTTAACTAACTAAACATTTAAAGTGTCAAGTTTGGTTTTTAAAGTTTCCTCTAGGGGGTGACATTGTACAATTAATAGACTTTCATTTGAAGTGTATGAATGTTCTTTGAGAGTTATTTGTGTATATGGTCATAGGAAAATTAAATACAGTTCAGGAAGTTGTAAATATGTATGGTTATTTCAATTCTGAGATGTTATAGGACATATAGGTGTAAAATTTTAATTTCATTTACATAAAGGCTAAATAATAATGGATTTTTTTATTGATGGTGGTAAGCCACATGGATATTAGGATTAATATTCAGTTGCCTGTTATTTTTTGTTAATCACATAGAAATTGGATTTTTTAAAGCCAGTCAGACAAGCTTTAAGCCAATAAAGGTAAGCATTTTTTTTCCCTTTTTTGCTGATTTCTGAATCTGCATGATTAATTGGAGCCCATAGTCCTTCTAAGTACTTGTCTTTTTTTTTGGTGAGGAAGATCGGCCCTGAGCTAACATCTGCCAATCCTCCTCTTTTTGCCGAGGAAGACTGGCCCTGGGCTAGCATCTGTGCTCATCTTCCTCCACTTTATATGGGACGCCGCCACAGCGTGGCTTGACAAGCGATGCGTCAGTGCGCGCCCAGGATCCAAACTGGTGAACCCCAGGCCGCCGCAGCGGAGCGCGCACTTAACCGCTTGCGCCACTGGGCTGGCCCATCATTTTTTTATTATAGGCTGACACAGGATACTTTACTGAAGTAATGGCAGGTTAATAATAAAGACACACTAATAAATAAATGCCTATTTATCCATTAGCATTCCATTCATTTATCTTATGTTTATTTTTGCAAACGTATACAAACATGAATTTTATTTGTCAAAAATACTCATTTTAGTAGTTACTGCTTTTCTGAGCAAAGTAAATCATTTCATTTTTAGTCTCTTAACCTGTCCCTAAGGTTGAAGAGACAGGTCAGTGGAGTCAGGTAACTTGGCCTTAACTGTCCCCATGCAGGTTTAAAGTATCTTTGGAGAGGTTCATTTTTTATGACGATTATGTTTGATTGTTCAAAGTAAAAGCTTAATACTCGTAAGCAGCACAGGATAATATATAAGAGGTTTCAATGCATGATAAGTTCCTGCTTTTGTTCAATTCGTCATTTATTTTTCTGTGGCTTCTCAAGGTGTTTTGGTTTTTAGATGTTGTTTTTTAACTTCAATTATTGTTTCTCTTTGGAGGCACTTTGGCTTCCATTGTACCCCTACTGTGAGCTTATTAGATATTCCTCACTGTTTTTTTTTTAGTGGTTGCTCTAGCATTTTCAATAACTGATCACAGTCTGCTATCATATACACCACTTCACACCATGCTAAGAGCTTTGCTTTCTTTTCCCCTCTCTCGTCCTTTGGCTGTGATTGTCATACATTTTACTTATACATATGCCATAAACCCTGGAATACGGTTTTATTTTGTGTGTGTGTGTGTGTGAGAGAGAGAGAGAGAGAGAGAGAGAGAGAGAGAGAGAGAGAGGGAAGATTAGCCCTGAGCTAACATCTGTTGCCAGTTCTCCTCTTTTTGCTGAGAAAGATTGGCCCTGGGCTAACATCCTTGCCAGTCTTCCTCTACTTTTGGTATGTGGGATGCCTGCCACAGCGTGGTTTGATTAGTAGTGGGTAGGTCCGCGCCCAGGGTTCCGAACCTCCAAACCCTGGGCTGCTGAGGCAGAGCATGCAAACTTAACCCCTAGGCCACTGGGCCAGCCCCCATTTTAATTTTTTTAACTGTCATTTTGTTCTAAAAGAAATTTATAAAATGAGGAAATAAAATTTTTGAATATTTTCCCACGATTACCGTTTTCAGCACTCTTCATTCCTTTGTGTAGATCTGAGTTTTAAATTTGGTATCATTTTCTTTCCTCTTCAAGAGCTTAATCATTTCTTATGCAGGCTTGCCACCAATGAATTCTTTCAGCTTCTAATTGTGTGAAACAAACTTTTATTTTGTTTGTATTTTTGAAAGATATTTTTGCTGGGTAAAGAATTTTAATTTGTCAACTTATTTTTTTCTTTCAGGACTTTTTTGCCATGCCTCCCTCCCTTTTTTGGGGGAATCCAGTTACACATACGTTAGAACACTTGATGTTTTCCCACACCTCACTGAGACTCTGATTTGGGTTTTTCAATCCTTTTTCTCCCTGCTTTATTTTGACTAGTTTCTATTGCTGTGCTCTGAATTTCACTTTTTCTCTTATGGTATCTAATACTATTAGTCCTATCCAGTAAATTTTTCACTTCAGATATTTTTCGTCTCTAGAAGTTCCGTTTGTGTTGCTTTGCGTAGGTTCTCTTTCTTTCCTTATTTTATTCATGGTTTTCATTAAATACTTAGTAATGGTTTCCCAGTATTTTAATGTCATTGTCTGCTATTTCCGTTATTTTGTCTTTGTTTGATCTTATTGGGCTTTTCACATTTTTTGCCTATTGCCATCTTTAGTGATTTTTGATTGGTTGCAGGATATAGTGAATTTTAACTTCCTAGATGTCTGGAGTTTATGGTCTTACTTTGAAGGGATTTGATCTGGCCAACAGTTAAGTTATTTACAGTTTGGTTTGATCCTTTGTGCCTTATTTGGTGTGTTTTTGGCTTTGGGGGGCAGGTCTAAAGTAGCCTTTGCTCTAGGGACAGGTTAACCCTACTATTAAAGCACATCCCTTTTGGGATCTCTACTGAATGTCCTGGGTAAGCATCTAGGACTCTCCACTCTCTTTGGTTGGAACTTGAATGCATCCCAGCCTGTGTTTGCTTTGGGGCCAGTCCAGCTCACAGCTTCTGCTCATTCTTTTTATATGGCCTTGTCGAGTTTTCCCCTGCACATACACTTGGTAGTATTCGGCTGAGCCTCAAGGTCACCCCTATACAGATTTCTGGAGTTTTTCCTACATAGCCCCCTCCTCTTCAGAACTCTGCCCCTCAGCTGACAGCTGCCTCAGTTTCCCTGAACTCCAGTCTGTTTTCTCAGCTCAGCTAGAGGACTGCTCTGCTTTAGGACTCCCCTCCTCCTCAGTTTGGAATGTGCCTCCAGGCAGAATGCTGAGCTGCTCCTTGGTCTCTCCTCATTTGTTTTCTTTCTCTGGTTGTCATGGTCTTCCCCTGTCTGTTTCCATTGTCTGAAAACTTGTTTCATATGTTTTTTCTAGTTTTTTTGTTGTGTACGGTGGGATGGCAAATCTAGTTACTCCTTTGTGGTCAGAATTAGAATCTGCAGTCTCATTTTGATAATCAGGTCACCACTTAGGGTTAGCTATGTACTCACACAATCTTTTAGTAGGAATTCAGGAGTAGCTAACTTTTTCTTAAAGCTGCTGTATTATGACAGGAGCTTCAAAAATATTTGTTTAATGAAGGAATGAGTAAAGTAAATACCCTTATTTCCTTCATGCTCTCTTTTTAATCTTTGATTCATAAGTCCCTTCACAAAAGATAATACTAACCATATAGCAGGTATTTATAATATACTTACAAATAGAGGAATATATTCAGTTCCATTTATTGAAATAAAATTGGCTTTTAAACATCAATGTGTATCATAATGATTTCTATTTGCGTGCCACATTTATTATTATTAAAGCATCACTCTTCACAATTGCTTTTATATATCTTTTGTGTATTTATATCATACATTTCTTATTTTTATATTTCTCATGTATAAGCAAGGATGTGTTAGAATGTGTTAGAATTAATGTTTAGATTTTATGGAACTTGGAATTACATGTACCTTCAGGATTAGTAAATGTTTGTCTCCTAAATGCCTCACATTAAGTTAAGTTAGGTTGGAAAATATTTAATCCTTTTGCAAATGTGCTTCATTACTCATCTTCAAATAATATTTATTCATAAAAATAAACATTTCCTTGATGAAATAAATCAAATATATTTTCTTATAGATGACTTTAGCTACACAGTTATTCTGTTTTAGTGGGTAATTTTCCAAGTTAGACATTAATTTTTCATCATACTGCTGATGCTACAATGAATTACTTGTCTTGAACAGAGTTCTATATGAAAGTGATCCTTTTTTCTATCCCTTATCGCAAAACGATCTTTTAGTGTACTTATTAATTTTCATGAGTAGATTTAAGGTCTTTTCACTTTTATTAATTTTATTAAGAATTGTAAATCACATAAGATATTCAAAAATGTAAAAACCAGGCCAATTTTTATCTTAAATCTTTGCAATTCTGAGATGATTCTTTCCAGTTGTTCAGTTAAAAGTGTTACTGTGTAACAATGTCCTTGTAATTATGAAAACTAAATGTGCATGTAAAACAAGAAAAAAAATGCATGTAGGCAAAAACCAGTGGATTATATTGTTCTTATCCTATATTTCAAGTGTCAGCCATCTGTGTTAAGGTTAACTTTTAAAGGACCAGAAGCTGATGTTTGTTTATAGTTGTGTCATGAAGGAGGATGATAATGGTTGTGGTGATAGTGAATTGGGAATCATTTGATTTTTGTTTCAAAGGAGATAGAGGTAAGCTCCATTTTTTTTTTGTAAGCAACGGAAGTAGTTAAGAGTAACAAATTAGAAACTGAGAATTATACTTCTTATTTAGGAAGAAATCACTTTCACATGGTACGAAGAAAGTGCTGAGTTAATTTTCTGCATATTTGCTTAATGGTTAAGTCCTGAGATGGCTGCTGTTAAAGCCACTGTGAAGCTAGGAATCAACCTCATTTCTTCGTTACCTGGGTTATTGCCTATGCTGGATAGCCATTTATCCCCAAAGTTGATCCACCAAGTAGCCAGCCACACTCCATGGATGGTAGGATTCATATAGTATTCACTACTAGGATAAGAAAATGAGAAGAAACACCTCTTAGGGAAATGAAACTGTCGGTACTGTATTTCATCACATTATCATGTTATCGTACTGGCGAATAGTATATGTAGATAGCGAATAATTAATTAGTGTCTGTTAAATTATTAGTGTATGTGTTTGGGTGAAGTTATTGGTTTTTTTTGTTTGTTTTTTTGTGAGGAAGATCGGCCCTGTGCTAACATCTGCCAATCCTTCCTCTTTTTTTTGCTGAGGAAGACTGGCCCTGGGCTAACATCCATGCCCATCTTCCTCCACTTTATATGGGACACCGCCACAGCATGGCTTGCCAAGCGGTGTGTCGGTGCACGCCCAGGATCCGAACCGGCGAACCCTGGGCCGGGGCAGCAGAGCGCGCGCACTTAACAGCTTGCACCACCAGGCCAGCCCCTCTTTTTTTTTTTTCTTTAAAGGAGAGCAGAGGAGTGGGGCGGTGGCTGGGGAAGGAGACGGTGGGTGTAGGGAAGGTATCTTTTTTTCTTTTTTTTTTTTGGGAAGATTGGCCCTGTGCTAACATCTGTTGCCAGTCTTCCTCTTTTTTTCTTTTTTCTCCCCAAAGCCCCAGTACATAGTTGTGTATTATAGTTGTAGAGTTGTAGCTCTTCTGTGTGGGACGCTGCCTTAGCATGGCTTGATGAGTGGTGAGTAGGTCTGCGCCCAGGATTCGAACTGGCAAATCCTGGGCCGCTGAAGCGGAATGGGCAAACTTAATCACTATGCCACCGGGCCAGCCCCGTGAGGTTGCTGTTTTAAAGAGATTGAAGTATGTTTGAAATAGTCATTTGGGAGGTTGGAAAGGCAAGTATTTAAGCTCATGTGAGGTTGATAATTATGATATTTATAATGATACTAATCTGTCAATGGTCTCTGTTGCTTGTGTGTAGGCATGGAGAAAGAGGATGGTTGGGTTTATATATGAGTGTGCTTTTAACAGAGGGATGTAATAAAAAAATTCAAGGGTACAAGGAGATAGGGTAATAAAGTTCTAGAAAAATATATTGTAAAATGAAAGCTGGTTGCAGAGGGAAGTTAAAAGAGAAAAGACTAACTGTAATGAAGAAGTAGGGAGACACCAGTAAACTGAAAGCCTGTGATAATAGGCATAGTTTAAAGTTGGAAGAAAAGGAAATTGTGTTTAGAGTGGGTGCTTGATATACTGATTTTGGAGGTACAGCAGTTTGAGATGGTACTTTAATTTTGGTATGACTGACATGTAAGGGAGAGCACACGCTATTATTGGAGATCAGGGTCGATAAGAATGGAGGACATGATGCTGTGTATGCATTAGAATTAAATTTGCTTTCTTACTGCAGAAAATCTAAAATAACAATGGCCGAGTAAAGTAAGGATTTACTTTCTCATTTAAAAGAAAGTCTGATGTTGGCAGTACCCGGTGCTAGTGTGCCAATTCCATGAAGTCATCAGGGACCCAAGCTCTTTCCAATTTCACATCTACAAACCAGAACATGATTACCATTTCCAAGGTTGCCTTGTGGTCCACGATGTCTCCTAGAGTTTCAGTCATCCCATTTCTATTCTAGGCAGCAGGGAGGAGAGAAGGGAAAGAATCAGTAAGGTCTTTCCCCTGCTGTCATTCCTTCTTTTAAAGTGACTTCCAGAAGTCTCTCCCAACAATTTCTGGTTACACGATATTAGTCTTAGTTACATGACCATATTTTGCTTTGAGAAATACTGGGAAATGTAATGTTTTGGCTAGGTACATTACAACCCCCTAATAATGTAGGAGTCTTATAGTAAAAAAGATAGGAAGGGAGGATGTGGGTAGGCAGCTAGCAGTCTCTGCTTCAGGTATTGATTGTCCATGTAAACAGCAAAATTTTCAAGAGGATGGAAAAACAAGGAAGGACCCTGAGGTCCGTGGGCAATTAACAAGCATAACAATATCAGGTGGAAGAGAGCAGCATGAGCCCTAGAGCAGCGTGTTTAGAAGACATTGAGAGAATACGATAAGTGGCAATGAGATGCAAAGAGAAAACCAGTCATGCTTGCCAATCCTGAGATAGGAGGAATGTAAGAGAATTAAAAATCACTGCTTGAGAGGACTGCAAATAAAGTGATTTCTTCAAGTGACACCACTTGAAGACACCAGGTTTCTGGTAAGACGAAGAGGGAGAAGGAATCTGTGGCGATGTAGGGGAGTTTGCTGATTATGAAGCGGTAGTCCCAGGGCCTACCGTAGAAGGAACAGGGCAGTGTGGAAGAGGCGTGGGTAGGTTGGTGCAAGAAAATACAGTTTATAGTTGAGAGGAGTAAGGATGCAGTGAGCAGTGCTTCTTAACCTTTTGATCACCTATCCATATGATCTTAAAAAAAAAAGACAAATCTCTAATTATTATGTAAATTTATAAATTCCGTGTATGTATTGATGTCCTAGTACTATATGTAGTATTAAAAAAACTATATGTATTATAAAAGATAGATGAAACTTACAAAGAATTAGATAAAAATATCGGTAGAAATGCTACTGTTTTCTTCCCCACACTTCAGCCAGTTGTTTTGCCAATCCCTGGGAATGGATCTCAAAGGACGCAGCCTCAATATAGCTTAGGGTGGGGCTACTTTCAGGGGACATATGAGCAACCTAGCATGGAATTGATCCCTACTCTCTACTAAAAGCCTTCCTCTTAAAAAATAAGAGCAAGAACACTTAAAATTCTTCAGAAAATTTTGATGTTACAGTAAGACACACTAAGATTAAATTTGGAGGAAGAAAAAGCATGTTATCGGGTATGGATATTATCATGTGAGAAGATAACATTTGATTTGTGATCTCAGCAAAATCAAATAGCCAGGAAATATAAAAGTAAAAATATATTAAAGTAGGAACCACAAATCATTGGAGAAAGGAAAGATTATTTATTAAGTATATTTGAGGTAAGTGTCAATATTTGGGAAGGGTGGGGAAATGCAAGTTAGATTAAAGAGTTAAATTTGAAAAACCATAGGAAAAACTAGAAAAATCATATAAAAGTATCAAGTTCCCTGGAGATAAAAGAACTTTCCAAGCTTAGAATTGATAGGGGAAAAAAATCACGAATAATAGCTTTGAGTACATAAATATTTTAAGCCTCTGTGTTTTAAAACAACATTCAGAAATTGAAAAGTGGCGTAATATTTGCAGCCAATATGTTTATTTTCCTAAGGGCATTTCATGTGATGCCCTTTAAAAAAAGAAATGCAGCAAAAACACTGAAAGAAAAGACCTGAACTCACAAAGAGGAGACGTTGAGGAATTTAATCACAGTTTTAAGAAAAAAAGAGGTGACTAAAATAAGCACAGAGCGTGAACAGCTCAAAAGGTATGACTGGTTTAAAAAGGGGATGCTGTTCAACCATGCTTTAAAAGGTGTTGGTGGGGTGAGGGGGGAGATGGGTAAAACCTAATAGACAAATGGGTAAAGGATCTGGACATGTTGCTAAAGAAATATGACTGGTTAAGAAGAAAGAGAGAAAAAGATAGGAAATTTGGTCATATTTGTGATCAAAGCAATGGATATTTAAAATAAGTGCTTTTCTTGCTTCTCAAATTAGAATCTGTTTTTGGTTCAGAGTGATATCCAGTGCTGGCTAATGTGCAGGGAAATTGAAGGCACCAGGCTCTTTATACTGTGTGGCAGTGTAAATCTGTACAATACTTTTAGAATTCCATTTCGTTTTCTCTCGTTACTACTTAGGTGGATCAAACGCTTAAATTTGATATATGGAAATAAATACATTAATAAATTAAACTTCAAGCTCTCTAACATGAGATAGCCCTAAAAGCCTAAGCGTTAAAAAGTAGTTCCTTGGGCCGGCCCGGTGGCATAGTGGTTAAGTCCACGGGGTTCACAGGTTCGAATCCCAGACGTGGACCAGCACACCACTCATCAAGCCATGCAGTGGCGGCATCCCACATACGAAATGGAGGAGGATGGGCACAGATGTTAGCTCAGGGACAATCCTCAGCAAAAAAAAAGTAGTTCCTTCAGATTAAGCTATTAAAATTCAGAACACACACAGATCAAATAACTGTGTATTATGTGTATATTAATACATTTTTAAAGAAGATATGATTGAGTAGACATAATTGAATTGGAAATCCTGTGAGCAATTAACAGATACCAGCCATGTTACAAAGCTGTAGTAAATAAAGCAGTGATAGACCACTAAAGTGACGAAGCAAGATTGACAGTATACAGAATTGGGCCTTTTTATCCCAGGGAAATTTAATATATGATAATGAATGATAAAAGTGGCATTTAAATTTGTGGAGCAGAGTGAGCTATTCTTTCATTCACATATTTATCATTCAGAAAATGTTTATCGAAGGCCAAGCACTGGCCTAGATGCCAGAGATGCATAAACCAAATAGACTGAAATTGCCATCATCATGGAGTTTAAATTCGAGTTTGAGTAGAGACAGAGGATAAATAAATGAAGATGATTACGTGCTGAGGAGAAAAGCAAAACACAAACACAGAAGAGGGAGAGTGTTCACAAGATTCCATTTGGGAGGAGAAACGTTGTATCCCTCCTTCGTACTGCATAGAGAACTGCCACAAGGCAATTCATGAAAAAGCAAACAACCCAGGAGAAAATTGGGCAGGAGATTTTTTTGCTTTTCTTTTGGTAGCTATTCCTAATTCATAGAGGAAGATACAGAGCTATGCAGTAAATAGCTAAACCTTTTTAGTCGTGAAAATGCAAAATCAAACAGTGAGATACCACTTAGACTCCTGAGATTGTGATAGGAAGTTTGAGTCATACCAGATTTTGGTGAGTTTTGCATATGTTGCAGATATGACTGCATATTGGTAATCTGTTTTGGAGGACAGTTTAAGGGTAACTCCAAAGTGAAAAAGATACACACTGTGACACAGGACTTCCACTTGTCGCGATGTACCTCGGGGAACTCTTGTGTGGCAGTGCGACATGACTTGTAACAGTGACAGTTGTGTGGCAGTGCGACATGACTTGTAACAGTGACAATCTGAGCATTACCTAAATGTGCCTTAGTTGGAATGAAATGTCCATACTGTGGAGTACTGGAGCGCTAACACAGATCTCCAGAACATACTGTTGAATATAAGAGGTCAGTTACAAGCGGTATGTGTACACACCCGTGGTAACAAGTTACCACCAACCTGTTCACAGCTCTTATCACTGGGGAAACTGTTAGGATTGTGATGTCAGAGAGGTCTTTAGCTTTTGCCTTATCTCTAATGTTTTTATAAACTTTTTTTAAAGAGAGGGTATATTTGTTTTTATTTGTATACGTAAAAATGACTAACACAATTCTCCCTAATAGCCTCAGCTCAAGCTGCATTTCCCCCTGACTCAGCCCACATTGTGTGTTTTATCAGTATTACTTCTCTGGCAGTTGGCAAGTGCTCTTGTACATGTGGTGGCTTTTCTCAGGGCCCTGACTTACCAATTAAATTGCAGGTCCCTTTGACAGCTTAGGACCTAGTTCTTTTTTTTTTTTAAACAATGCCAAAAGAGAAGGCCTTACTTGGTAAAAATTTATCATCATCCTCATGGATCTCTGCATTCTTTGGGTAATATTTTTGTGTTCTTTGTATTTGTAAATAAGATTCATAGTAGATCACAGTTTTGTTTCTAAATACACTTAAATTTTAAATTATTTATTAGGTAAAACACATATTTTAAACATTCATTCGTGGAGAAAGATGAAAATGAAATTGTTCGAATCATCTTTTTCTTTTCTTTGTAGGTCGTTTATATGCGATGCAAACTGGAATGAAGATTGACAGTAAAACTCCTGAATGTCGTAAATTTTTATCAAAGCTGATGGATCAGTTAGAAGCTGTAAGTTAAACACTGATAATTTATTTTCTGATTAATGTTTAAAATACCATTCTGTTTCATTTGTGTATGTGTGTGTTGTCATTTTAGTTCTTCCCCTTGGCAGCAATCAGCAGTGTCATTATAGCTGAGGAAAAATTAGACAAAGCTTTTTTAGTTTTACATCATACTACTCAGGGAGTTGTAAGCATAAATTAAAGTAGGTTTCAGTGTCTTTGCATATACCATTATATCTTGTTCCATGTTATTGTAGATGGCCTTTGAGTCATCCTTTCATAAGTGACGAACCCTTTCTGACCTTCCTTCAGTCACATGGATGATTGATTTGGGAATTTTTTAAAAGCTCTTATAATATTGAAATGAGCTATTTATTTAGTGGAAGGGACAATGAAGGGAATGATATCAGTTGCGTATCGTCTCTTTGTCCCACTCTTGGTCCCAGAGCAAGATACTCTTCTGGTCCAAGCATTCTCCCCTGCTAGCAGAAGTGTGCTAGATGACTAGTGAGTCACCTTCTTGAACTGTGAGTTAAGTTTCCAGGTTATGTAGAGGCGCCAATCCAGGGAAAATGGAATGGGTTGGATTGGGTGTCAGTGCATCAGGAAGGCAGTGCTGGCCGAAGTAATTAGTAAGCAGGCCTCCACCCTGTGCCTCCCGGGCCCAGCCCTTCCGGTTTCTCTTTCAGCAGTGTCAAGGTCTGCTCCTCATTAACCCGTCTCCAAGGCTGTTATAGTAATAGCTGCAGCTTACTTTTTATTTGCTTATTTACTTATGTGACCTGCTCAAGAGAATTAGAAACCTAAGTATTTATTCGATCGTTTGCATTCTTTTGTTTAGAGAGACGAAATTTAGGCTTATTAACAATCAGAACATTTATACCAGTCAGCCCAGAGCTTTTATAAATGCGAGGAGTTATTCAGGTCGAAGCCGTGGCCAAGTGTTAAGCAGTCGTGGGCAGTAGTGTTCTCTCTAACTTGGTATGGGTGTCTGGCCTTCTGACCCCGAGCCCCTGTCGTCTGCTCCTAGAATCACCCCAGGGTTGCCCGCTGGCACCACTGATGGGAACTTAACTGCCCTTAACTGGGACTTCCACTTCTAACACTGCTTCTGTGGACACAGGGAGAATTTGAGTACCCTTCTTTGGAGGGTGGGTTGAGGGGGTGAGAGGAAGAACATGTCTCACACATAGCAGTAAATTTGTAAAATCCCATCTCTAATAGACATTTTATAGAGAGTTTACCTATGTTAATTTCACAGTATAACAGTAATAGCTAAAATAGTAATAACTTACGGATAAGACAAAACTCAAACTTCTTTGTAATATGCAAAGTGTAAAATCACATTTATTTTATAAAGGGACTCATCGGGAGTTTATCATCATCTAAATTAAATAACAAATAGACTAAGTTTATTGTATGGTGAGAGTATATCTGCCTGTGCTTTAATGTTTACATCATAGTTGGAAAGCTTTGAATATATTGTTTTTTTGCTGCCAGAGATTTTATATTGAAGACGAGATGAAGTGACATACTCCTACTAAATTTTTCTAGAATTAAATTTACCTCTAGAATGAAATCTAGAATTAAATTATTGACAGTTTGGATATAGTAAACTAGTGTTATATGTGGGACTTTTTTCTGCTTTTGTTCGGGATAAGCATAGCCAAAATGTCCTTAAATTCCAACATTAAATCTCTTCTGGACCTTGAATTATTTTGTTGTAATTATGAGAATATTTACTTTGCTGATTTTATGAAAAAATCCCAAGGCCTTTTTAATTTTTATTTATTTATTTATTTTTTGCTGAGGAAGAGTCAGCCTGAGCTAACATCTGTTGCCAGTCTTCCTCTTTTTGCTTGAGGAAGATTGGCCCTGAGCTAACATCTGTGCCGATCGTCCTCTGTTTTGTATGTGGGTTGCCGCCACAGCATCGCCGCTGACGAGTGGTATAGGTCCACACCCAGGAACTGAACCCAGGCTGCCAAAGTGGAGAGCACACCGAACTTAACCACTAAGCCACAGGGCCGGCCCCTGAGGCCTTTTTCAAATTTAATTTTTTACTTTATAACATCTTTGAAAAAAGCAATTTTTACACAGTAGTATGGTGCTCAGATCTAATATTCCAGAAGGTCATTTTATTCTAATATGACAACCTGAGTAAAATGTAGGAACTTTGTTGTTTATAAAATACTTTAAATTATTGTATGTGTAGTTAAGGGCTATACTGACTGGAAATTTACATGGTTGTAAATTGTGTTGTTTTGAGGTATATATTTGTCTAAATTTTTAAAACTTCCATAATCCTATTTAAGTTTGTTATCTTATACCTTACTTAAAATTAGATCTCTTTTTTTTTTATATAGTGTGCTCTGAGAGATACTATTTTACGATATAATGATCTTTCTAGTCTTATTATATTTGATAGAAGAAATTGAAGTGGGAATAAATTATAATTTTAAATTATATATGATGAGGAAAGAATTTCCTAATTTTATTTTTAGGATATCTGATAGTACACTGGATAATACATGACTTTGAAATGTTTATCTGATGCTTTACATAGATAGTTGAATGTATTATCTTTTTTATTCTTGGCTATTTTGATTTTTAGAGCTAAATTATACTTTCAGGTTATCATGAGTGTTTCTTCAAAATTTTGTAAACGTTGGACTTTGTGTTAAATACCTTGGGCTGAGGCAGAGCAATTTTCTTTTTGCAAGATTTCATTGATACATCTTTTACCGAGTGAAGGTAAAATAATTTACTTAAAATGATTATTAGGATTATTTGTACTTAAGCATACACTTCTCTGAGTCCAAAATCATAAGCTTTATATCTGATTTTATTTTAGCTTAAGAAACAGTTGGGTGATAATGAAGCTATTACTCAAGAAATAGTTGGTTCTGCCCATTTGGAGAATTATGCTTTGAAAATGTTTTTGTATGCAGATAATGAAGATCGTGCTGGGCGATTTCACAAGTAAGTAAAGAAAAGGGAAAATAAAAATTGTAAGTTTAGTTACTGTATAACAAGAACTATCCAGTGTTCTAGTGAACGCTTTCGGACTTCCCCATTAATGATTTATATTTTTCTTTTAATTACTTGTAAATCTCAGAATGATTTTGAATTACAAGAGTGATGCTTTCTTTTTAGAGATAACAGCTGAAAGAAGAATACTTCGGGCAGATCCACTTTCTCAGTAAATGTACCCTAATTAGCCATTTTTAACATTTAGTAAAATCTAAGAGTTGATTTTAGCCAAAAACAGCCTGGTTCAATGATGTTGGTTGTAAAAATTCCCACCTCCACCACATCAAATGATTTGTCATTATTAGAGTAATACATGAGTACAAAGAAATGCACGTGGCTTGATATGGATTCAGATAATACTGTAATTACATTTTCTAAAATCAAAACTAGACTATAAAACCTGGCTGTAGCATATTTACCTGTAACATGAGCATTGTTACTTTCTCCTAATAACAGATTACAAAAAGAGCTCCATTGTGTTCTTGAAATCTGATTTTATTTGAAACGTTAATTTCAGAGTGCTTTTATAAACACTGGAATTTTTTCTTACAGCTACATGACTAATTCTATGCCTTAATGTTTTTCATTTAAACTAGACCAGCTCTCTTTTCTCTTCCAGAAACATGATCAAGTCCTTCTATACGGCAAGTCTTTTAATAGATGTCATAACAGTGTTCGGAGAACTCACTGAGGAAGTGAGTGTTGCGTTCTTTATTGTCTTGTTAGCTGGAGATCCATGTGTTGCCGTTCACCAGTTTTGCTATTGCACTGTTTATTTAGAGCAGCATGTTCATCAGAAATGTAGTGTAAGCAAAAAATATAATTTTAAATTTTCTACTAGCCACATTTTAAAAAGTAAAAACAAAGGATGAAATTATTTTTACAAATATATTTTATTTTTTGTAGTAATTTCTTTAAATCCAGTGTGTATTTTACACTTCAGCAAATGGATAGCTACTGTACTGGGCAGCACAGGTTTAGAATTTGATTTTATTAAGTGTTTAAATATTACTAATCCTGTATGCTGTTAAATTTCTACACTGTTATTGGTAAACATACCAGAGACAGAGAGTTTTTAGGGCTGTTTTATTCCTGTTTCATTTCTAGTCAGAAATATTTATGATTTGTTTCTATTGTAAAATACATATAGAACTTGATATTTTATGAGGTACTTCATATCCATTTTATCAATTTGTCCCCTCCACTCTAAGATAAGTAGAGTGCATATTCATTTTATACATGAGCAAATGGAGGCTAAATGACCAACTTATTGCTGTGAGTTCAGTGTTGTTTTCACTGTAGCAGGCTTTACCATTGGCATGGAAAATTTGTTTTCTGATAGGAGAGATATTAATCTAGAAAGAGAAGGAGAGAAAGAGAGAGCTACAAATGAGACTGATAGAGGCATGTTGTATTAGTGATTTGAAATCTGTGAAGAACACTGCTTTCTGTAGTATGATTTTTTTCAAAATGATGAGCAGCTCATAGTAAAGTCCTGAACAAAATAAAGTACAATCTATCCAGAAGATATTTGCATTTTCATAAAACAATATATCAAAACTGTGCAAAGAATTCTTGATATGTAAAATGAAGTTAGGCTTGATGGTTAAAGCTGGGATTTTGTGTTGGCAGAGATGTGCAGGACATTTCAAACTTGTGCTGAACGAGGGACAGATTTTGATTGTGTGTTACTGTCATAGCATCAAGCCTCCCTGGCCCTTGCCCCCACAGCATTCCCCAGTCATTCAGACAACCAGAAACCACCCCCAGATATTTCCAGAACACCCTCTAGGGTGTGGGGCAATGCCCCTTTAGAGCCACTGCTGTCAAGTTTTCTTGAGTTACAGAAGTGTAAGAGAAAACTGAGGCCTGGAGTGTGAACACCTGACATGCTGCTCAGCGGATATCACCTTTTGTACTCTGAGGGCCGTGTGGATGCACTCTGCGGAGCTCCTTTTCTGCTCCCATCTCCTGTTATCACTGATCTGGATTTCTTTTCCTCTCTGTTTTACTAGTATGGGGCACTCAGCTAGATACTTGAGGATACAGAGGTGGTTTAAACGTAGCATTACGGAAAGCTTTAGATAGTTCAGGAGGGTTTTGGAGAGTACCAGGTGAGTGAAGAAGCATAGTGAGACCTCAGATTAGAGACATAAGTCATAAACCAGATCAGACAGATGCGAGAGGCCTGGAATCTTGACTTAGTGGGTTTTTGAATAAACACCTATGCTTTAGGTGCTTTGCGTGATGGGAATCTGTACAGTGAACTGGGGGTAAGGAAGAACTGCAAGTCATTTGGCAAAAGGACTAGTTAATGATTACTGTGAAATCTTGTACAAGGGGGGTTGTTTTGGATTTGAGGAAAAATAATATGTTCAGACTTCAATTTTAATATCTGAGATGCAGGTATGGCATTTAAAAATAAATCACCACAAGGCTCTTGCAAATACAAAGACAGAAGTCCACAAGATAAAGGTGACAGTTCAAGTTAGATTAGACAAACCCTCAGGTGAGAGGAGAGTTTGAAAAGGAGGGTGGTCAAGCAAATATCCTGGTAAACTCCTATATTTAAAATGCCAGAGGAAGAAGTGAATAAAGAAACATAGAGAGGTGGATAGGAATTCAAGATATCTGAGGAGAAGACCGTGATCGGGCAAAGTAGCAGAGCAGTTTGCCAGATACTTCCGGGAGGGCTCTCCGTGCCTCCCCTCCTTCTCTATACTTAAGGAAGCTGCTTTGCCCAGGTATCCCAGAAGCAGGCACACGGTCTTTGAAGTTATAACTGCCAACACTGGGGACCCCAGATAATAGGTACAGTAACAGATACAGGAGAAAGAACATGTCCAGAAGTCTTAGTCTTAATGAGTAATGGTGAGTAATGTAGGGGTTTTTTTGTAGTTTTTTTTCACTTAAGGGACGCAAATACCTCCACACACAATTCACATATGATTCATCTGAATTTCAGAAGAAAAATCTAGGTTTACATTTAGATATCCTTAACAAAGAACAGCTTCCTTAGTTATTTGAACATAGCAACCAGGGCAGGGACTCTAAATGGGGCAAATGAGAGGGCTTCCAAAGGAGTTAGGGGAGATTTGTTTAGAGACTGAGGATACTAAAGAATATATGAGTAAGAGTAAAAGGAATGTTTTCCCAAAACACTGGCACTCTTTTCTTTCCCTGTCTCAATACCCAGCCTGCTCCCTCAGCTCTTCTGCCTTGCACTGGCGCCAGACTGAAGTAGGAAACAGTATCTGTGTTGGTGGGTAAAGGACCCACATGGCTGGAGGGGTCTGAAATGGTACAGAGAGAAGAAATTAGGCATTCTGGGGCCAGTGTGGAAAGGAAGTCCCTGTAGTTATCTGATTGGGCTGAGTTTATTCTTTGGGCCTTCATGTAAATCATGCATATTAAAATTAGAAAATGTGTGTATACACAGTGTGTAATTATATGTAGGTGCCTTTCAGTAACTTACATCTGTTAGTTACAACATGCAAAGTTTGTATGTCCCGCAAAAGTTTACAAATTTCAAAATTTACAAATTACTTGATGCAATACTGATGTTTCTCATGTCCATTGCTATACAACGATCTTATCCTTGTATGACTGGTGAACTGATTTTCGACCATGAGGTAGGATTGACTAAATATATAAAGTCAGCCAACAGGGAAAGTAAAATACTGGCATGACTGTCCATATGCCATTAACATAATGTCCAGGCCAACCAGTTTGATCAGCTTAGCCTAGTTTCAAATTCTCTTTTCTCTTACTTTTTGTGTGTGTGTGTGTGTGAGGAAGCTTCACCCTGACCTAACATCTGTTGGCAGTCTTCCTCATTTTTTGCTTGAAGAAGACTAGCCCTCAGCTGACGTCTGTGCCAGTCTTCCTCCATTTTGTATATGGGATGCCTCCACAGCCTGGCTGATGAGTGGAACAGGTCCGCACCCAGGATCCAAACCCGCGAACCCGGGCCACCCGAAGCGAGCGTGAAAAACTTGAACCACTTGGCCACTTTTTTCAGTGTTTCTTTTGTTCCATCATTTTCCGTTTCTAGAAATGGTGTCTTCATTTTTATTACTGAGATCTAGGTTTTTCAAAATAATGGTTTGAAATATCAAATAATTTTAAATAATGCTCCACTGGGTGGAAGAGGGAGGAGTCCACTCTAGCTGTGACTTGACTAGCTCTTGGCACATCTACAAGCAAGGTAGTAATCGGCATCAGCCCTCTCTCAGGTCCTCCTTGTCTAAGCAAATCTCAGGCTTGTGCTTATTTACTTGTGATTTAAGCACTGTATGCCTAAAATAAAACAACTACTATAACATTTCTTATTTCATAATAACTATTAAAAAAATGAGATGTTTGAAAAACTGGGGGTATAAACTGGTTACTCAAAGCATTTAGCAGTTTTAACTCATTCCCTGTTTTCCACTTCTGCTTTAGTTTCACCCTGTACTTTGAAAACACTAGCAGAGACAAAGAGAGGAAACAGAAAGGTGGGAAAAAAATGTGTTTAAGAATTTCAAGTAAGCAGTTTTTTTAAAAAATATATACTCCTGTAGGTATATTTCAGTACTCACTATAACTTATTTGTTCATTTATAAAGGAAATGCAGCGGTGTTATTAACTGCATAATATTCTGTAGCTTTTTATCAAAGCTGAAACTTCAAAAATAATTGTTTTCCTGCACCCCAAAGAATGCTGTTTGAGAAACACTAAAATCTACAGTAACAGCAGAAAATGAGGAGGGGAAAGGCATTATAATTGTCTTGTAATTTTTATTTGTGTATTTTTAAATTATCTTTGAATTTTATCATCTTTATAATCAAGATGGTGGTTTTTAAATTATATTTTTTAAAGTTTAGAGGGTGTGCTGGTTTTTCCCTATCAGTTCTGAAAATTTATTCTAAAAGAAAAGAGATAGTGATTGTCAGAGCCGAACCCCACTAATCTCCAAACCAAGAAGTCATTTTACTGAGCTCGGTTTTTCTCCTGTAAGATGAGAAGGCTGGCTCAGCGGATCTCTGAGGCCCTCTGTGGCTCTGCCAGTCTGTGCTTGTATGTTCCAAGCGTGCGGAAGTGATAAGAAAAGGAGAATCAATAACAGTCTTGAAAAAGCAGACAAAAAAAGAAAAGGAGAAGAGAAGCAGAAATAGTTTTAGATTAGAAACTGCAAGAGGAGGGGTGAAAAACAAATTATATAAGTTATATAAATGATAGTGAGAAGTAAAACCACTGAAAATTATAGCAGAGAACAAATTTCTGGGAGGAATACAGAGAAGAAAAGTAGCATGGCGATATGGGGTGGTCGGTGTGGGAGTGAGCAAGCTGCACACCGCAGGCCTCCTGGGTGACATCTCTGCATAAAGATTTTGAGTCTTCTAATTATATTCTTTTTATTTAACATCCCAGCCTTCTTAAAAAGGCCACTGGTTCACAAGCTACGTTACTGCAATTTACCTAATTAATTTATTTTCCTTTCTGGGGCTGTTTTTCCCTGCAGCGTGTTCTCCTCTGTCATTGCTTTATTGAAGAACCGACAGGGACTTTTCACTTGTGCAAGTCCAGGCTCCGGCTTGTGCTGCTTCCTACCCATCCCATTTCAGGTTTGGCCGACCGGGCTACTTACCAGCCTCTCCGCTTCCACCGTGGGGAACTTCAGGTTTTTAGCCTGCTTTGCTTAAGTCTTAACTTCTCTTCGAGTCTTAGCTACATGATTCTAGCCCTTATATGAATTTCTCCATTCTCTCACTTCTTCTACCCTTCGAGTCTTAACTGTATGAATGTTACTCTATAGATGTATTGACTTAAGTTTAATATATTATATTTTGGAGTGAATTATACTGCAAGTCCTTGAAGAGGGAACTTTGTCTTATTCTCCTCATACATCTTCTTCAGCATTGTGTCAGTTTACACCCTCAGTAAAATCTCAAAGTAAAAACAGTGGCTGATTAGTTGATATTTCAAACATTGCTATAGGTTAGCTTTTCATTTTTCTAACTGAGATGGAGGTGATGTTCAGACTTGTTTACACAGAACTTCTTTCATAACTCTTCTAAAATGTAATAGATCTCATTTACTCGTAGCATTTTTCTTGGTCTATTCTCAGATATTTTTTCCTTTTTAATTTCACATCATTATTCATAGTTGTACAAAAATAAGTAAAACCTATATTTTCTTTTGTCTGAAGTGGTTTTTTTTAAATATTTTGTCTGCCACTACTCTGTTTATCAACTCTCCTATCTCTCTTTTAGTTATACATTAAATATGTTAAATACTCTTTGAACTGTGCCTTATATAATTCCATCTCAGTATTTAATTTGTTGTTATGTAAACTTGTAGCGTTCCTATAGCTGTCTTGAAATCAGTGTTCCAGTTTTAGATATAGAGTCACTGAGAATATATTAAAATTTTTTTTTTTTTTTTTTTTGAGGAAGATCAGCCCTGAGCTGACATCTGTGCTAATTCTCCTCGTTTTTGCTGAGGAAGACCGGCTCTGAGCTGACATCTATTGCCAATCCTCCTCTTTTTTCCCCCAAAGCCCCAGTAGATAGTTGTATGTCATAGCTGCACATTCTTCTAGTTGCTGCATGTGGGACGCGGCCTCAGCATGGCCAGAGAAGCAGTGCGTCGGTGCGTGCCCGGGATCCGAACCCCGGGCCGCCAGTAGCGGAGCGCGCACACTTAACCACTAACCCACGGGGCTGGCCCCAAATTTTTAATTTTGTATTTTAAAGCAAGAGATTTTCAAAACATAAATATTTTATTATCCTACTGTGGCATCTGTGTAATCTGTTTATGGCCAATATTATTGATAGGCTTCCTTTTATTGTATTTTAGATTTATTTCAGTTCTAGCAGTATATCATTTTGCCTTTTCTCCTTCATAGTCTTTGTTTTAGGTTTAATACTGCTAACCTAGGAAGAATATGAGAATTGCAGGTAAAAGATAATAACACTGTTCTTGTCTACGCAGTTCCTGCTTATTTAGGGGAATCAGTTGACTAAGGTATGTTTCCTGCCCTCACAGAGCTTGTGTCAAACTGGGAAGGAGAAGCAGAATAACTCACCGTGAGGATATATGGTGTAGTAATGATGAAATACAGGGAGGGGATGATCCACTCCTGCCATTTGCCCGACACTGTGCTTAGACACTAGATGTATCTCATTTCACCTGTCACAACTCTGAATTACAGGGCGAAAACTGAGAGTCAGAAAAATATAAGCACCTACAGATTCTGTGGCCTGGAACAGTATTCTCAAACTCTATGATAGAGGTCCAGCCTTTATTTTACTTGTTTATTTCCATTCCGTTGCAAACTGATTGTTTTTTAAAATACAAGTAATAATTGAATAACTAGAAAAATGAAACTTAAAAAAGGCATATAAAATACAAACATGATTTACTCTAAGTTTCCTAAATGCTCTCATTTTCTGTGCTGTCTTGTCACAAACTGGTAAACAGTTTGCAGACCAGCCCCGAGGGAATCCTGTTTGTATCCCAGTATGGCACTCTGTGCTTAAGAAACAGGGCTGTAACATTACTGGAATGATTATGTACATAAATAGCTGGCTGCGAAGGAGATAGTGTGTTTAAGGTATCAGCTTGCACTGGAAGGTTCTGAGCTAAGCAACATCTTAACTGCCAGCCTAGAAAACCATGGTAGGGCAGGAGAAACTCATCTAATTACAAAAGCATATGTTCTGTACATACACCTTCCCTTAGGTTTTCACATTCCTACTGTACACTGAAGGCTCATTCTTAGCAATTATAATAATAAACAGAAAAATATGAGAGTAGTATTGTCTCTCTTACTAGAGTAGAAATTCTGTGTATCTTGTATTCACTTTTGTATAATAATTGCCATGAACAGTGTCTTACACCTAATATTCAATTAACTATGAATGAATGGAGTATTTTTGCATGCAGTGTTAGTATAATGTGTTTAAGAATATTACAGGCATTGGTCTCAAAATTCCATATGACACTTGATAACTGTGTGACTTGGCGTAAATTATTTGACTTATGTAAGCCTGTTCCCACATCTGTAAGATAAAGAAAACTGTAATACCTGCTTCATCAAGTTGACCTGGATTTCAAATGAAAATGCATGTAAAGCCTTTAGCAAAGTACCTAGCATATAGTAAATGCTTAAAAAAGCATTAGTTCTTGTTTTTATTAGTTGATGTATAATGTTCTAGTGTACTATATTTAGAGAGGGTATCAGCAGTACATGAAAATTTTAGTGGAAGCTATCCTAAACTGCTTAGTGTCATATATTACGATGAATTAGTTCAGAAAGAGATAGGCATTGTGTATTATTACTGCTATATTTGGAGGTCCAACATGTGTAATTGGAGTCCCAAAAAAGAGAGTAGAAAGAAAATGTAGACAAAAAGATATTTAAAGAAATATGACCATTGATTTCCATTGGGTGAAAAAACAGTTATGGATCCAAGAAGCTCAGTGAACCCCAAGTGAAATAAATACAAAGAGAACCACACCTGAGAACATATAGTCAAACCAGTGAGGTTCAGTGGTGGAAGAGAAAAATCTTGAAAGAGCAATCTTGGGAAACAGCACATTACACACAAGTGCTTTGAAGGATGGGCGACTGCTCATTTTTTAAAAAAGTGGTGGCAAGAGAATAATGAAATTAACATATTTAAAGTACCGAAAGAAAAAAACCAACAAGCAAAAAAACCCTGTCCACTCAGAATTCTATATAGAACAGAGCTATCCTTCAAAAAATGAAGGTAAAATAAAAGACATTTTCAGGCAAATTAATTCATTGCTAGCAAATCTGCACTAAAGATTTAAAGAACTAAATATCAGGCTGAAGGAAAATGGTACTAGATGGCAACTTGGATTTATAGGAGAGCATAAAGTGTAAACATAGTATGTAGGTAAATATATAAAAATATTTTTTTTCTTTTCATTTCTTTAAAAGATATGTGACTATTTAAGTAAAAATTATTAAAGCTATACATTTATGATTTGGTAAACCCAAAAGAAGGCAGAGAAAAGGAAGAGAGAGAAACAAAAACAGGCCTAATATAAAACAAATTTTAGGCCTAAATATAGCTGTATCGATACATACTATAAATGTAAATGCATTAACACTACAATTTAAAAGAAATTTTCAAACTAGATAAAAAGGCAAGCCATAGCTTTATGTTGTTTACAAGAGATTCCTTTTAAATACAGAGATACAGATATTTTGAAAATGAAAAGATAGAAAAGAATATTTAATGCAAATACTAAATAAGCAAAGTCCCAAGTGGCTATATTAATATTAGACAAAGTAAACTTTAAGAAGATGTGTTACTAGAGGTAAAATGGGACATTTTCTAATGATAAAGGGTTCACTTCATCAAGAAAATATTACAGTTGTAAATGTCTGTGCACCTAATAACAGAATTTTAAACTATATAAAACAAAAATTGATAGAAATAAAAGAAAAATATAGAAAAATTCTTAATCATAGTTGGAGATTTTTAACACCCCCTTTTCAGTCATCAGTAGAATAAGTAGTTTAAAAACAGTAAAATTGACTACAGTGAATAAAGATTGGTCGCATCAGATATTGGCTAGAATGTGGAAAAACAAGAGCTTTCATACATTGCTTGTTGAAAATGTTAGATGTTATAACCACTTTGGCAAAGGAGTTGGCAGATTTTTATAAAGGTACACTTACACGTACCCTTTATGCAGCAGTTCCTCCTTGGTGTTTATCCAAGAGAAATGAAAACGTACGACCAGAAAAAGACTTGTTCAAGAGTGCTCATAGGAACTTTATTCATAATAACCCAAAGCTGGAAACAACCCAGATGTCCCCCAACAGAGGAATTGATAAATAAATTGTGCTGTTACTAGGATACAAACAGAGGCTACTGATATGCCCTACAAATGGATGAATTTTCTAGATGTTAAGCTGAGCAAAAGAAAATTCAAAAGGATACAGACTGTGATTCCCTTCATACAAAGAACTACAATAGGCAAATTTATTCTAGTGAAAAAAATTAGGATTTTTTTGTGTGTGTGGCAAGGGAAAATTGATCTGGAAAGGGATATAAAAGAACTTTCTAGGGAACTAGAAATGATATATTTTGATAGGAGTATGTTTTACACAGGTATGTCTATTTTTTAGAAGTCGTCAAATTGTACACTTAAGATTTATGCATCTTAAGGTGTATCAATTTTACTGCAAAAAAATAGTTGAATATTGAACTATTGTTTGTAGGTTTGGTTTCTCGTGATGGTATTGGGTTGGCAATTCTAAAACTGCTTACTCTGTATTATAGAATTGAGCAAACGAGTAAATACATTGAGGGAGCCAAGTTTCTCGCTTCTAGGGAAAGAAGTTACAACAGGAGATGGGAGACTAGATTGTATTGTGGTGTTGGATTGGAATTGGAGATGTGTGTATTAATTCATGCTTTTAAACATATAGAGAAATGGAGCAAAAGAGATATGTGTATATAGATAGTATATATGTGTACTGTAAATGTTTTATATACAATATATGCATATATTTGTGTATATACAGCATATATACATAGACGTGCATATACATGCACATAAAACATGTTTCCCATATCTCTGTATTGAAATGACCTAGAAGCTATGATGTGCCAATAGCAGTGAGCACCCCTAGTGCCTGATTTTGGGTTCTGAATACCATTCATCTATAAAAGGAACCAAGACTCTTGTAGAAAGGACTGAATCTAGAGCTGGATCAGGGAACGTTCTAGATGAAGCTGGACCTTCTTCTGCCAGAATGTAAAAAAGTTGTTCACGTAATCATGGGGACGTATCAAAAGGATCCAGAAGCCAACTTGAAAGGGTTCCCGCTGTCGAAGTCAGGGCCAATTTGAGCATCAAAATAAGAATGATATTAATAGACGATAACCCATTGAATAAAAAAGAATCCATGAGTCTGTAATGAAACATACAATGAAATAAATAAATGAAGGAATAAGGGAAGAACAGAGAGGGCTCTTGACAGTAGAATTCTAACTAATATAGAAATAACGAACGATGGGGTTAGAAATCATTAATGGGGTTTAAAACTAGTGGGTTGAAAGTTTGATGAAGAGCAGGATGTTTGCATTAGTCCTTAAATATCTCCCCTCAAATTGCTTATTAATTTTAAAGGGGAAAATAGAAGTCTATAATGGAGAAACGTCTGACACCACTTGAACCAAGTCATCAAACCTAACAAAGCCAGTATTGAGACCAACCAATATCATGTGCCTCCTAATAAAATGAAGCGAGAAAGACAAACATCTCTTCACTGCTAATCCTGCTAAAAATGCATAACCTGCACCTCATTGTGAGGAAACATCAAACAAATCCAAATTGTTAGACTTTCACAACTAGGCTGGTAGTTTTTTAAATGTCAAGGTCAAGAGACAAAAGGCTGTTCTGGATTAAAGACTAAAAAGATATGACAGCTAAATAACACATGCTTCTTAATTAGATAGACAGAAGAGGAGTAACTCCCGAGGACATTACTGGGACAGTTGACAGACTTGATTGGGACTGTGGATCAGACAGTATTCTTGTCTGTGTTAAATTCCCTGATTTTAATAATCATTGGGTATGAGATTGTCCTTGATCTTGGGAAATGCATAACGAAAGGGTAAAGGGGCACAGTAACTTCCAGCTTACTCTTAAATGGTACAGGAAAAAAATGCATATATATAAACAAACAGATTGCTTATTAATAATTCATAGTAAGTAATATATGCATATAAATAGACTGAAAAAACAAAGAAAAATGTAAACAGTAGGGGAATCTGAGTGAAAAGTTTAGGGGAGTATCTTGTACTATGCTTAAAACTTTTCTCGAAGCTTGATGAAATTATATAAAATAAAAAATTATTTTGCAAAACTATATGTATTTTTTTTCCAGAAGGTAGCATTGGTTCCTTTTCTAACAACAGTGGATTAACTATTAAACAGTTAGTGTCCATAGCTTTGGAAATCTTTTGGCTAATTGGAATGTACATTCCAAATATTATTATAAAAATGGAGTAGTTAAATTTAAGTATGATACTTATGATTTTTTGGTACAGTTTTATTCTCATTTTTAAAACTTGTTTTATAAAATTCTAGCTTTGAAAAATATAAAAGTATAAAAATGTTGAATAAATCTCCATCAGGAAATACATATAATTTGTGCTTACAAATACTTCAGTATTTGAGTCATTGTGATAATAAATTTGTTGAATATGTGTTTTTCAAGCATTTCTCGTTGCATTATGTCCAGTGTTCCTGGGAGTTATGTAGACCCCATGTGGTTTGTATAATATACTTGGGAGAATTGAGGAACTAAGAGAATGTATGTGTTATCCATATGTTACCACCAAGTTAAGAGATGATTAATCTTTTATATCACTAACTACTTTGAAATGTTGTGAAAGCTGTGGATTCTCTCCCATTCATATGTGTATTGCATTCTTTGTATGTAATCGGGAGTTCACTGACACCCTCAACCTTATCCGCTGACCTTTCCCTGCAAGCCTAGGTCAAACTGTGTACTCAAGTTTAGTATTCACGTTTGTTCATCAGCAAAAAATGTTTTACTCCAGTTCACTGTTTTTTGTAGTGTGCTTCCAGGACAACCAGCGTCAGAATCATTTGGGGGACTTGATAAAAAGAAGTGGATTCCAGATCTACTATCCAGTTATTCGTTCACCAAATATTTGTTAAGCTCTACTGTATACCAAGCCTGGTTCTAGACGCTAGTAATACAGCAATGGATAAAATCCCTGCCCTCGTGGGAATCACATTTCTTTGGTGGAGACAGGCAGTGAACAAATTAATAAATAAAAGGTATAGTGTGTCAGATGATAAGTGTCAGGGGGAAACTCAAGGTAAGGATAGGAAGTCAATTTAAATAAGGTGGTTGGGGGAGGCCTCACTGAGAAGGCAGCATTTTAGTAAAGCCTTGAAGAAGATAAGAGAATGAATCATACAGATGTTCCAGGGAGAGGCAAGAGAAAGTACAAAGGTTTTGAGACAGTAAATGTTACCTGTGCAAGTTCAAGAAATAGCGAGGAAGACAGTGTCACTGGATCTGGAGTGAGGAGAAGGATATGAATTGAGGGTGGGAAGGGGAGTTCAAACAGAGTTGATAGGATTTGATTGCTATTCTAAAAGTATTACTCCTTTCATTGTAATAGATAAGGGTGGAAATAGGGAGACCCAATAGTATATTATCAAACAATCAAAAGGAGAGGTAATGCTGGCTCAGACCAAAATTTGCAGTAGAAGACGTGGCGAGAAGTACTTACACTCTGGATATGTTTTGAGTGTAGAGCTAACAGAATTTAACAGATTCATTGGTAGAGTGTTAGAGAAATAGAGGACTCAAAAATGACTCCAAGGGTTTGGGCTTGAACAGTTGCAAGAATGGAGTTGCCATTTACTGACGTGGGGGAAAAAATTTAGTGGGGGAAGACCACAAGTTGGTGCATACAGACCACCTGGGATCTTGTTTTAGTGCAGGTTTTGATTCACTAAGTCGGGGATGGGCTTGAAGATTCTGTGTGTCTAGCAAGCTCCCAGCTGATGCCAATACCACTGGTCCATGAGTATCATAAAGGTCAATTGAACATATAAACTAAACCTCACTAGCCCATCCCAAATTCTAACAGGTTTATTCCTGTATTTTTAAAGCAAATTTTTGGCTTATTTTATAACATGTAGCATAAATTTTAAGGCAGGGAAGAAGAAGCAGCAAATAGGTTCCTCACTGATGTTTTCATTTCTCCTGACAATATCTCCATGAGTTATTATTTTCCCCTTTTTGGAATTGAGGTAACTGGGATCCAGAGCTGGTAAATAGCATACTACAGGTTAAAAGGTCAAATTTGCTAGCTATCTGTCTAGTGTTTGTTTGTTTGCTTTAACCACTAATCATCTTAGTTTTCCTTTTGTTTTCATAGATTTATACAGATAGGTCTTTTTCTCTTTGGTGAAAATAGTTGTTATCTTTTCTATTTAATTTTAGATTCCATTCAGCCTAATCCTCTCCTGTGCATAAGGGTTGCAAGTTTTGCTGGAAGGACACTCCCATATTTCCAATGCAGACCTTTTCTGAGATACAAAACCATGAAAGAGAGCTAGGCGTGTGTTTAGAGGAAGATAGGTTTTCATGAAGTCTGTCAAGCCCTAGACAATTGGTAGAATCCAGTGGTAAGATGGGGAGGTTGTCAGACTCTTTCAGAGCTGTACCATGCAAATATGGGTTTTATCTCAGAAGTATGATATAGGTCATCATAAATTTATATTTTTATTTGACTTCTTTACTGCAGTCTAATAGTGACATAAAAATATTTCTTTTAGAATGTGAAACACAGGAAGTATGCAAGGTGGAAGGCAACATATATCCATAATTGTTTGAAAAATGGAGAGACTCCTCAAGCAGGGCCTGTTGGAATTGAAGAAGATAATGGTACGTATTTATTTATCTAAGTGAAATGATTTAGTAAAATCATAATTGTTTAGTATATTATCATTCAAACTTTCCGGAAGCAACCATACAATTTTCTTTCCCTCATCAGGTCCAGAATTCATGTAAGTTAGATATAAAGTCATAAACTTAGTGACAGTGGGAGATTAAGGCCAAACTGCTCTAATATCTGTCTTTGTCAACAGAATGGCTTGGTATCTCCTGCCTCTTATCAGATTTCATTCCTACATGGAACAGGCAATCCATTTATAATTTATAAAATATTTCCAAACCACAAAGAACATATCTATTCTTCATTCTTTTTTTTATTTATGTGAGTATTTGGGGGAAAAGGCAATGCTCTAAGGGACAGAAATCACGTCAGTGAGTGCCTACAGTGAGGGGAGGGGATTTACTATAAAGAAACATGGCAAAAGGTTTTGGGATGACAGAAGATTTCGTATTGTGGCTTTAGTCATGGTTACACAGGGTATAAGTTTGTCAAAACTGCATACCGAAGAAGTATAAATTTTACCACGTATAAATTACCTCAATAAACCTGCCTTTAAAAGACCAAAAACAAAAAAGAAAAGAGTAAGTGGGGACAACAGGAAAACCTTTGTGATTTATTTATTTATTTATTCAGAGGACTAATTAGATTTTATAATGCCATTCAGTGAGAAAGGCATACTGCAGTGTTACATATGAATGCTATGTGTAGATTGTTACGGTTCATCTTCTAGAGAGGCAAGCTTTCATGCAGCATTTCCAGTTAACTTTTTGCTATCTATTCCTGAAGGACATTTCATGATATGTCCTTGTCTAATCTTTAAACAGGCTTTTTCACGTAGAATGCTTCTTATAGTTATTTTATATAATAAATGTCTTGTGTTCGTGTAGTGCCTTAAAGCTTGCAAATCATTTTCACATATCTCATACCCTCAAAAGTCTCTAAGAGATAGTTTGTGTTATTCCTGTTTCACAAAGGAGGAAATTGAGGTTCCACATGGGTTTTAGCCACAGAACCACAAGGGAGGAGAACTAGAATTTGAGTCTTGGCCTTCTTACTCCAAGTCATGTGTTTTTTACACTAACACTACAGCATGAATAATGTAATATTAAGTTGTTATTGTTTAAAATTGACTATTCTAAACATGGTTAAGTTTTGGGTTATTCCATCATGACAGTGGAATGGGATTTTTTTGTGTGTGTGTGTGAGGAATATTGGCCCTGAGCTAATATCTGTTGCCAGTCCTCTTTTTGCTTGAGGAAGATTGTCATTGAGCTAACATCTGTGCCAGTCTTCCTCTACTTTTTAAATATGGGACACCACAGCGGCATGGCTTGATGAGCGGTGCGTCGGTCCACACCTGGGATCCAAATCCGTGAACCCCGGGCTGCCGATGTGGAGCGTGCCAACTTTACTACTACTGTGCCAGCAGGCCAGCTCCAGAAATGGGATTTTTTTTTAAGTATATTGCCATAACACTATTTCTTACTTTTTCATTTAATATTTTAGAATGTTTTACCTACTTCCTTCCCTGCTGTAATACTGATCATAATTAGGAATGTTTTACGTCTCTCCTGCTGTTTACAAGTGTCCACAAAAAAAGATCCAAGATCCTTAGCCTACCAAGCAAGACTCACCACAGTCTGGCACTGACCTACTTTACCAATTTTATTTCCTATTCCTGTCTCTGTTGTCTTAGTCTGCTCAGGCTGCCATAGCAAAATACCATAGACTGAGTCGCTTGCACAATAGATGTTCATTTTCTCACAGTTCTAGAAACTGGAAAGTCCAGGATCAAGGTTCGGCAGGGTTGGGTAGCTGTTGAGAGCCCGCTTCCTGGCTTTCAGACAGCCACCTTCTTTCTCTGTATTCTCACATGGCAGAGAGAGAGAGGTCTTTTCCTCTTCTTATCAGGTCACAGTCCTATCAGATTGGGCCTCCACCCTTATGACCTCATTTAACCTTAGTTACCATCTAAAGACCCGATCTCCAAATGCAGTCACATTGGGGATTAGGGTTCATCGTATGAATTTTGAGGGAACACAGTTCAGTCCATAGCACCTTTATAGAGAAGCTGTAGAAGCAGCAGCAGCATAGAAGTTAAGAGCCAGAGAGTACCTTTGTCTCTTTCTTTAGTTAAAACCATTCCTCCCTCCTAAAATGCTTATCTGTACCTGTCTGAATCCTGCCTCTCTCTCTTTCATCTGAATTTCTGCAGAGCTATATTATGTGTCTGTGTATGTATGTATATAAAGCCTTCTATTTTATAAAGTGTCTTCATAATTTGTAGTAATATTTATAATTTATAGAGCACTTGCTAGGTATTAGGCACTGTGCTAAACATTTTACATACATTATCTAATTTAGTCCTCATAACTTTTTTTGTGTGTGTGTGAGGAAGATCAGCCCTGAGCTAACATCCATGCTAATCCTCCTCTTTTTGCTGAGGAAGACCGGCTCTGAGCTAACATCTATTGCCAGTCCTCCTCCTTTTTACCCCCCAAAGCCCAAGTGCATAGTTGTATGTCATAGTTGCACATCCTTGTAGTTGCTGTATGTGGGACGCGGCCTCAGCATGGCCGGAGAAGCAGTGCGTCAGTGCGCGCCTGGGATCCGAACCCGGGCCGCCAGTAGCGGAGCACGCGTACTTAACCGCTAAGCCATGGGGCCGGCCCAGTCCTCATAACTTCTGAAGGTAGCTGGGCATCCCTATCCAAGCTCAGATAACTAGTTAATAGAACCCAGGATTTGAACCCAAATCTAATTTTAAAGTCTATGCTCTTGTTCTACATTTAAGGAGATGCATTTTTTCCTCTGCCGGTTTGACATGAGATAACAAGACTTAATACGTATTTGTCTTCCCCATTTAACCTTAGAAGAAAATGTCTCAGTCAGCCAGTCCACATGATAACTGTTAGTTTAACCTTCTCTTGAGAACATAGTACCAGCATTATGAGGAACACTTACGTGCTTTAGATGTGATGTAGAGCCCTGAATTTGTCATGACTTCCCACCTCCCAGGACATGCCCTTGTGTTTGCATTTTTAAAATGTTATATTTTTTTCAATCATTTTTAAGAAACATTTTTTTTTCTCTTTAATGTCATTTTGTTGGCATTAGCCAGGTACCGGGGATGAGTAAGACCTGGTACCTTACTTGAAAGAGCTTCCATCCTCATGGGGAGCAGTAGGGTAATAAGCAGTTGTAATACATGGTGGTAGAGACTGTGCCTGAGCTGAGTCTTAAAAGATAAGTTGAGGGAAGTCAGGTAAAGAAAAAGGAGAAGGATGCTACAACTGAAAAAAAAGAGCATCTTCAAAAGCAGATTGAGAACTGACCAAACTGTAAGATCTGGGGGAAAGAAAGAAACTTTTTTGAGATTGAATTAGAGAAAGATAATTCTGCAGGTTGCAAGATGAATTCAGGGGCTCTCAGTAACCCAAATTATAAATAACAAACACCTGGGTAAGATACTGGTCAAGGGGAAAAAGAGTAGGAAGTAGTGTTAAGGAAGTGGAATCAGTAGAACTTACAGATAGTTTAATTTGGGAGAAACATAAGGAAATGTAAGATGATCCCTATGTTTCCAGCCCTTCAAAGAAATAGCTAATACAAGATGAGCAGATTTGGTGGGAAAAATTACGAGAAGACATTGAGATGCTAATGTGATTCCTACTTGAGGAAGTCCAGCTGGCAATTAGATGTTCTACCAGACATTTCAGAAGACAGATCTGGGCTAAAAGTAGAACTTTGGAGTTGTCAGCCTGGAAGCAAGAGGTGAAGCCAAAAATGTTGGCTCACCCGGGGAGAACAGATAGCTTAAGAACTAAGGCCAAAGCTGAAACCTTCTTCACATTTAGTAATTACATTAAATTGGAAATGAAACAGACCCACTTCTGTTATCTCATTACATTTAAGGTGCCTTTTACAAAAACGTATTTGTAGTAATGCATGTTATAGTTATCATTACCTTCAAACATTTGATTCAGAAGATACTTTACCTCTTGTATATGGTATGCGTATGTTCTTAAATACACCATGAAAATACCTTTGTTGTTTTAAACATATCATTTTACTTTTCAGTAGTATTTCAGATGTATCATTTTAGATACATTGAAATGCCTAATAAATGATCAGTTTAGGCATTCTTTCAGTATCAGTGACTTCTCTAATCTTAAAATTTTTAACCTTTTGCCTTGAAATTAGGAAGTATTACGTTTTGATTATTATCATGATCTCTTGTTCTGAAATGATTGTTTTAGGCCCTTTATATTACTAACTTAATAGATTATTAAATCTACATGATTTTTGTTTTGTTTTCCAAAAGTTGGCTTAAATGGAACTTGTAATTTCTTTTCATTATTTTTATTCAGTTTTTATAGAGCTTCTGGATAGTAGAAAATTGTGACCTATAGAATACTAATAAATCCTTTAAAATATAAAGGAGAATCTTTTCACTGTATGCTTTTTCAACTTGTTAACTTAAAACATAACCTGGTGTCATAATCAAGAGTTAATGTCATAACATCTAGCAGTATCTGCTCAGAAATGGCTTATGGCTCTAAAAGAGAGTATCATGAAATATGACAAAAGTCTTCTTTAAAACCTTGATTTTTCTTTTTCTCAGTATGGCGTTATATTCTCTTGTGCTCTTAAGTTAACTTTTACAAGATATTCTAGCTATAAAAGGTATTATGTTCTAACAAAAGTCTAATTCTCTATTATTCTGGAGTGAAATTTTGAGTAAAACCAGTAAAAAGTAATAGATACTATATCTTTGTTAATTTAGAGTAAGAAAAAAGGAATGTACTTACTTTTGAAAACAGTGCCTTGTGGAATTCAGTCACTGTACTGTCAAAAAGTACATAGGAAAGCCGTATGATTAGTACAAAAGACTGTTGTAGGAAAATTGTAGGCTCAACTGAAGGGAATTCTGTTAACATTCAAACTCAAGGTTTGCGTGTCCACTTGAGTTCAGTATCTGAAAAATGGTACTATTTTTAAATGCTCATTATTAACCTACACTCCAGCAGTAAAAACTAAAGAAGGTAATTATTTATCTCAAATTTCTAGTGATTTCAAGTTTCTCTCTTTCGAGAAAGCCTAAGGTACAGTTAACTTCAACGTTTTTTAGGCTCAGTAAATATTTACTATTAAAACCTTCAGTTAGATAATATGAAAGATATAAAATAAGTCAATACATTATTAACCTAAAACCTAATCTTAATCTAGTGTTAATATCGTAACTTTTAACACTATCTCCTCAGAAATGGCTTATGGCTCTACAAGAGTATATAGTTTTACGTATATAAATTTTTTTTGAAGTATATGGAAATAAATGGGAAGTATGCTCTTTTGCTCCTGCGTACTTCATTCAGATTTGATCAGTTGATTCAGTAATGTCCTTTGTAGCTTTTTTTCCCCTTGTCCAAGTTCCGGTTCTAGATCACACATTGCGTCTGGTTGTCCTGTCTCTTTAGTTCCTTTAATCTGGAATCGTTCCTCAGCCTTTCTAGGTGTTTCTTGGCCCAACATTTTGAAGAGTACAGGCCAGTTGAGTTGAAGACTGTCCCTCAATTTGGGTTTGTCTGATGTTGTCTCATAATTAGATTCAAGTTATGCATTTTTGGCAGAAATACCTCAAAATGAGCTTGTATCCCCGCTACTTCTCATTGGAAGTGTATGATGTTGGTGAAATGTTGGTGATATTAACTGATCAGTCAGATAATGTGATGTCCTCTGGGTTATTCCACTTTAAAATTATTTTTCCCTTTGTTAATAATAAGTAGTTTGTAGAAGATACTCTGAGACTATGTAAATATCCTGCTTTTAGTGAAACGTTACCCACTATCTTAAGCGTCTCGTGATGATTTTCTAACTCCATTGTTCCTTGTATGTCAATTAGTTGGCATTATATACTATAAGGAAGAGCTTTCCTGTCTCTTCCATTTATGTATTTACTCATTTAACTATTTATGTCAGTATGGGCTCATGAATTTATGTTCAGTGATTATAATCCATTGCTATCTTTTTATGATGATGGTCAAACTGTCCCCGATTCAGACAGTGGGAGTTTTTCACACTGGCTCCTGTGCCCTTTTTATATGTTCCTGTCATTCCTGGAGATTTGCACTTCCATGCTTTCTAACACATCAAAATGCTCCTAGTGCATCTAGTTCTTTCTTTGACCCAGCGCTGGAATCAGCCTTTTCTTTTAAGATGACTCAGTCCTTTTTAGTGGAGAATGGTATTTAGAAGCCAAGACCTGGGCGCTAGGTGTACTCATTGCTGCTGGTGTATCATTGCTTCTAGGCCCTCTCGGAAGACAGAGCAAGAAAAATAAATGTATATATTATATATATAATAATAATAATAAATATCTATATATTTTATCCATTCTTTACTGCTAAGAATCCTGGTTTCCATTAGCTTCAATGTATTCACTCATTTGCTCATGTCTGGAAAACAGATGATAGAGTCAGAATCATTAATCCATACCACTGTAAAAAGAGACATACACAACTAAAGTTTACTGTTTGCTTATTTTTTTTAATGTAAAACTTGATACATCTTAAATGTGTAATTCAGTGACTCAAGGACTCTTGACACACAGCCCTCTTAATATAGAACATTTCCATTACCTCTCAAGATTCCCTCATATTCCTTCCCAGTCCATTCCTACCTTAAGAAGCAACTGATTTTGTTGTTTGTTTAACCAAAAGTTAGTTTACATGTATTATGTTTATTATCAGACAAAAAAGTTATTTAAAAATTTGATAGGAAACAAATCTGTTCTGTTTCAAAAATCTGTAGCTCTAGCTTGCATTTCTTTTATTTTAAATTACTAAGATTCTCAAAAGTGGCTAATTGTCATTTTAAATAGACTATCAAAATTTAATTTCCTCAGAATAGTTTTCACATTCAGCTAATGATATATTTTAAAAGTCTGCATTTCAAAACTTAGCAACACAAAATCTCTTATTACTCCTTTCAATATGGAGAGCTCAATGTGAAATTTCATTCCTTTGTTTTTGTTAACTTGATACTTTGAGCAACAAACACACAGATAATCATTTAACAGCTAGTAAAAAATAACTATTGAGTAAAAGGCAGCTGTCAGAAAATAGAATTCTTACTGGATAGCATAAATGTGACATGTTTTGCCAAAAATGTCCTCAGTTTTTCATAAGTTTAAAGAGTGGGTTTAAAGAAAGTTTATTTTTAAGAAAAATATACTCATACACAGAGATTTTTAAGGAATTGAAAAGTATTAACTTAAAAGAAGTGATAATATTGTCAGGCACAATTAAGTGTTTTAAGAAAAGAAAAAAATTAAAACTATTATTTTAAAAGGTAGATCCTGCTTGTCAACTGCATTAAATAGAATTGCCTATGAAGGTCTGTTTGTCATGTCTGTTAGCAAAATAAGAATACTTGGCATTTTTATTTCAGAAGACCTAGTTTAACACTGCATATATGTTATATAACAGATGTTGAAGAAAACGAAGATGCTGGAGCCACCTCTCTGCCCACTCCGCCACCTCAGCCATCATCTTCAGCTTATGACCCAAGCAACATGCCATCGAGCAGCTATACTGGAATCCAGATTCCTCCCGGTGCACATGCTCCAGCTAATACACCAGCAGAAGTGCCTCACAGCACAGGTAGGAAATTAAAGCTTATCAAGTTTGAACTCTCCTTTCATAAATAAAACTGCACTTACTGTATTTGTGCCTCATCATGGTGGCCATAAAGTGTGATAAGATCTTTAAATTCCATTTGAACCCACAAAAAAAAAATTAAATCCTTTTCATTGAAGTTTTGATATTAGTTGTATTTTAGTTTTTTGAGAAATGACAAAAATCTATGTATATTAATCACTATTAACTTTTATTAATAAGAATAGTGTCTGTGCTTTTCATGTGTGTTTGTTTTCTTTTTCTCCCCCTTCCTTTCTTTCCCCTTCGCTGTTGTTCAAGAACAGCACTGAAACGAGTGAGGTTTATTATAGGGTCCCACTGTGATAGCAAGATTCGATTTTTCTTGTCTCATTCCCGTAGGACCCTGCCTCTGCCGTCAACGTGGGTGTTATTGATGAAGGGAGCAGGCTCTGAGGCACAGAATCTCAGTAGCAACGGAATTGTAGACAAGTGCAAGGAGGGCTTTGGCTTATTTTTTTTTAAGATTACAAACAAAGGAACTAAAAAACAGGAAAGTGATATCTACTATCTTTGAATGAATCAGTACTGTATGTCTATGTTTTCATAGAAAAAAGATCTGACAAAACTAGTCTCCAGTAGTAAGTCAATGTTAGTAGATAAAGATATTTTTAAAAGTTGCAGACAGATCCTCTTCTGTTTATTTGTATTGTTGACAAAGTATCACCCTTGCTTCCAAATAGAAGGGCATTTAAAACCATAATTTAAATCTTTATGTTCATTTTTATCCAAAAATTGTTCTTAAAATTTTCCTTTTATCTTAGCATAAGGGTAATATTTAAGAATATTTAGTAATATTTAAGTGATGGAATGAGAGTCATCCATTGGGCCCTGATTTCTACTATTCTATTTCTATTTCTACTGTTTCTGTTATGTATCACACCATTACCTCATTGACTTCCAGATTTTCAGCATCAGTTTATGCAAACCATTTAGGTTACTTGGCGTGAGTTGAATAATATTTTAAAAGTTTTCTGTTTTGACCATTGTAGCCACAATTATGATTAGTCTCTTTTCTCCTATTTTAAAACTTTCAACTTTACATTGTCTACAAATATTGCTAATCTTTTTGTCTTTAAAAATATTGAAGAACATGATAACTTTAACATTGCATCATTCTATATATTTTACCCTAACTTTTCATTGCTTTATGGTCTTTGTGATGACATTAATAGACAAACAAATTGAATTAGTTTTGTAAGTAAAATTTCATAGAATACTGTTTTAAATATTTTATTATCTCTTAAAAATAATCAGTATTTCCAGTGTAGGATAAAATAAGCAAAACCAGCTACTTAGATAAATACCACTCAAATCATATTAGTAAGTTCAGCAGTAACCAAGAGCCTCCAACACAAGCATTCTTACATAATGGCGGAGTGAGAATAAAATGCATTTTGAAGTCACATAATATTGGTTATTAGTTTCTACCCCTTGCTAAACCACAAACTCAACTGGTATTCAACTTCTCTTGACCTAGATTTTTCCTCTTTCTAAAATGAAATTAATCATGCTTACTTCTCATGGTTGTTTTAATTAGGAAAGGGGGGAAAGTATGAAAATTGACTACATACTCCTATGCCTAACACAAAATCAGTGCTCAGCAAATTAGCTTCCTTTTGCTTTTCTTTATCTTCCTTCCTATATCCTTGCCAAAGAAAGACAGGGTATTTAATAGCAAGTTAATGAACACTTAAAGTCATTTTGCAAATCAGAGAAAGTGTCACGTTTGGGGTAGGATCTTGACCTTACAAAAAGATTGCCTAAGGAGTATTGCTTTGGACAGTATATCTTAGGGCAAAGTCACGCTATAGGCATAGATACATAGATCTTATATAGAGACATACTGTATATATGTATGAGAGGGAAAGTTTACTTCTGGTAGGTTGAACCATATGAAACTGCTATTTTTGTACAACAAAAGTGATAAAACATTAGTAGTTTCATGTGTTCAAACTAACAGACAATATCTCCTGCTTAGAATGTACGTGACGTAAAGATCAATATTTGGAGGTAGTCTTCTATTAGGAAGTTTTCTGGCATGAACAGTTTATTTTGATTCACTTAATTCTGGCATGGGCCTTATTTTTTTTCCTTCTCTCTTTTGTTCCTCAGAGTGGAAGCATAAAACTAATAAACCTTGGAACCTTTTTAGATTGAGGTCCTATCTTGTTACTTTATACACTCTTATAGACTTAGCATTCAAATAATTATCATAGCTATTTTGTAAATCTGTTCTTACAGAAACTATATTAGGTATTGCTGTCCCTAATTTATAAACTATAAGGAAATTAAGAAATTATCCCAAGAAAATAAATATACAGACATACCTAGTAAGTAACAGAACTAGAATTTGAACCCAAGTCTTTCCGATTTCATGTTTTTGGCACCTCCCTTCTATGTCCTTTCCTCCAAGGAGCTAAAATCCTGTCAAATCGAAACCTACTTTCCTGATATATATTTCCGCCTAAGATTGGTTTGAGATATTGGAATCTCCTCTTAACTGGCAGATTTTTTTCTATTATACTTAAAACATAAAAAAAAAAAAAAAATCAGTTCATAGTTACCTAGTAGAAAATGAAATAAGAGTTTTAGTTTATAAATATAGCAGATGTTTCCCCTCTTACTCACTTTAAGAATGATTTACTTTCTCTCATGTAAAGGTCCAGGATGCACTTTTATCAAAGGGAAATCCTTAAGATAGCCGAAAAGAATAGTATGTACTAATATACAGATTTTAGTTCTTCCACCGAAAAGCAAAGAGAGCAGGGTTACGATTGATTGAAGAGGCCAAGCGTTGGCCTCTGGTGCTCTAACCGCTGCCTAATAGCAGACGTAGGCGAGTAGTGACTGTTTCTTCCTTCTCTTGAAATTTACGCATTTTGCAGTCTGTAAATATAGAAGAAGAAGATCTCAGTAAGAAATTGAAATAGATTAAATAATTCAATTATCTTATAATTAATGCTGGTCCTTTAATTATAAATTCAGCTCACCTCATATATAGATCAAAAACTTAGCGATTTTATTGTTGTTCTTTAAGGGTCAGAAGCACTGCGTTTGAGTTCTTCTATACAGCTTTCAAAGTTATTTATATTCTGGCCTAACCATTTCTGTCAAGGCTGTTTTCCGTGATTACACTGAAGTTTTTCTCAACCCAGTCCTCCTATTTTCTTGCCTTTGCTTATAGTGTTCCTCACAGATAGTGTGTCTTCCTCCCTTTTTCTCTGCCTCTCTGAATGCTACTGCCTTCCAGAGTTCTGTTTAATTATACTTTTTGCTTCTAACTAGCACCCATTTCTCCCTTTTCAGAATCTCCACATCGAGTCAGTAGAACAATTTAGTACTTAATTAGAAATCTTGTAATGTTTATTTCTTGAATGTGTACTAATCCCATCTGATAGGCTATGTAACCATCTACTTAAAAATTAACCAAAAGTTATTTGTTAACGCTTCTGGTTTGTTAAAAAATAGAAAGAAAGAAATTTCTGACACAGTTCTGCTTTCCCCCAGAAATGTTTTTATGATCACATCACTGCAGTCTAGGGGTTGTAACCCATTTGTAAACTGACAAATGAGTCCTTTCCAAATCAAGAAAGAAAGAAAAATAATGCCCTAGCTTTGGGCATCTCAAAAAATAAATAGCATAAACTAAAAACCATTTTGCCTAATTTAACCCGTAGTTATGAACTTGTGTTGAGCCAGTACGCCAAGTCCCCATGGGAACATGTCATGGTGGCTGCCAAGAGGACCGGCCTTGGCTCATGTGCATCAGGACAGACGAGAAGCAGCATCTTCTGACTGCTGTATGGGGCATGTTGAGCAGCCTGTGTTGTTAATTCAATTCTTAGTTCAATGACTGTGACCAGAAGTTCTTAACAACATGCAGACTACCTAATTTTTAATAATGCTCAAATTTTTACTATATCACTACATTTTTTCCCCTGTAAGTTCTGTTTGTTCTTGTTAATATTGCCTACTTATTAATCATATGGAGATGTACAAACAAGCATTTAAAAATTAATGTGGAATGCTGACCAAAATAAGTATGCCTTCTCCATAGAGAAAGGAGTTTGTTTGGAGGATTTTAATTTAGGCAGAAATACAAATACTTAGCAAGAAATGGCATTGATATCTAGACTGATCTGAGAGAGGGTTGTAGACTTACCTTTTTTTTTTTTAAGATCTGTATGAAGAATATATATAGTCATCTGCCTGTTTCTTAGGTACAGCTGCTTCAGAGCACTAGACGCGACTAGGTAGTCTCTGAGGATCCCTCTCAAAGTGTGTATTCTAACTTTTTTTTAATATTATGTAATTATATGCCTTTAAAACTTCAGCAAGTTTTTTGGGGAGAATTTTGTCAGATGTTTATAGTTTAATGTATTTGGTTAGCACTTATCAAAATCAAGCAAAAGATAATCTTTGAATTAGTCAATTTAAAGTTTGTATCTCCTGATTTTGCAGTTAACACTTCTATAAGTTTTTCCTATAAATATATTTGTGTGTATATATGTGTGTGTGTGTGTGTGTGTCTGTGTATGTACACAGTGTATAAGAATACTCACTGTAGTATTAGCTGTAGTAGGAAAAGATTGGAAACAAACCTAAATAACCATCAGAAATAGATTGCTTTATAAATTGTGGTTTGTGCATGGAATAGAACACATTGTAGCCATTAAGAGCAAGGCAAGGGTGGGCCCCATGGCATAGTGGTTAAGTTAGGCGCCCTGCACTTCGGTGCCCCAGGGTTCGCAGGTTCGGTTCCCAGGGGCAGACCTACACCACTCGTCAGCCATGCTGTGGTGGCGACCCACATGCAAAATAGAGGAAGAGTGGTACAGATGTTAGCTCAGGGCTAATCTTCCTCAAGCGAAAAGAGGAAGATTGGCAAAAGATGTTAACTCAGGGCCAATCTTCATCAGCAAAAAAAAAAAAAAAAAGGAAAAGCAAGGCAGATTTATATATATTAATCTGGAGTTATTGCTAAGACATATTAAGTGAAAAACGCACAGAATAGTGCGGTATGCAGACATATTACCATTTGCAGAACACACACATCCCAAAGTGTTGCTCTCCAGAGAGAAAAGAGTTTGTTTGGAGGATTTTGATTTAGGCAAGAACACAAATTTCTTAGCAAAGAACATTTATTTTTACATACATACACACATTAGACTGGACCCACACGTGCCTGTATGTGCGTGGAAGGTGCCCTAGAAGCCAGTGGTAGCCCTAAAGCAGCCTGGAGTAGGAATGAGAATCAGGTTTTTCAGATTTTTTTGTACTATTTAAAATTTGTACTTGACTTTTCATCTATATCGCTTTGTTCTTTTAAATTTTTTATTAGTTCAATTTTTAGTTAAAAAATAAGGTTTTCATGACTTACTAGTTCCAAACACTATACAACGAAATTAGCTTGCCCTCAGACAAAGTTAAATGAGATAAAATGGTATATATTTAAGCCATTTTTTCTTTTGAGTTGGGAATAAGAAGGTCCTTCAAAGTCAAAACTTCATACCTGCAAACTATATTTGAGGACTTCTTCAGTCAGCCCTTGTGAAACCATCATTCTGAAGCTCTCATTGGCTATGTGTCTCTGCTCCTAGGAAACTTCCCAGTTTGTTTTCTCCCTTTCTTCTGTTCCCTTCTTATCCAGTGTCTTTCTCACTTGACCCTTTCTACAAATTGCCTATTCGAATTTAACCTACTAGCTTGGGGCAAATGGCAAATGAATCCTGTCATCTATTCGAGTCCATTGATGTAGAGCAATCAGCTTTTCTTCATTTGCTTTCCTCCTGATTAAATCATTGAAGTCTCTGGGAAGTTCCATCAGTTTGTGTTAATTTTTTAGATAATTAATAATCTTCAACTCTAGTATATTACTTAGCATTAACCAAGAATGCTAGTTATTCACTAAATAAGGCAGTCATGATAAGTTCTAATAGGAAGTTAAAACTAATTGCTTATTGAATATATAAAAAAATCATCTTAAAAACATGTAAACTGGAAAATTTGGAATGTGTAATTTGTAATTTCATGCAGAGTGATGAAATGGGGCTCATCCCATAAGTTAAACTAAATCATAATTATATTCTACCTTGGTCCCCAGATTATTTAATTGGCTAAGCAGTTAAAAGGTGGGAGGGGAGTCTTACTTCTACAGATATTCAGTAAGTTTTAATTGAGAAGCAAGTTGAAGCATTACACATGACAAAGAAAATACGTAATGGAAATGTGTAGCTAATACATGTATGTAAGCACTCAATATGTATTTTCCTGCATATTTTCTATACCAGCCTCCAACATCAAATAAGTATATCAAATTAGAATTCATTAATGTTTTAAAAAAGTAGTTAAGTGAAGTGATGAAATTCCTCCATAATCCTTGAAGTGCTTTCCTACTATGTTACTAAGAAGTGTAACACTTTAATACCCATTTGTGGTTTTGTGATTTGCAGGTGTAACAAGTAATACTATCCAACCTACTCCACAGACGATTCCAGCCATCGATCCCACTCTTTTCAGTACAATTTCCCAGGGTAAGTCAGCTGACTATTTTATGAGATGTAATGTATCTCCTGTTTTGGGGTGTTTTGGTAATTTTACCTTAGGAATGCCATATATTTGCATGTGTAGGTAATGTGAAACACATTTCTTTGACTGCTTGTGTTCACTAGATTCTCCAATGAACCAAGATTGCTTTACATTATCAAAAATTCCTAAATCCAAAGGCATTCCCTTTCTTTACAGTTCCCTTTTTTTCATATACTGCTGGATATAGTGGTACAAACATGTAGCCAACGCTGTCATGGAAGCTTGTGCTAGATGACTTTAGTTTAGTTCAAGATTACCATATGTTGTGATTATGATCTTCCTTATCTGCACTCTGAGTTACTAGATTATCTGAGAAGAGAGGAACTGACTATAATTGAAAACAAAAATCTCTGAGAATAATTATATTTGGCTCTGAGGATTATTATTTTGGTTCGTAGGCTAGATTGTTGATTTTAGGTTTGTTGATTTTAATCTTTCCTAATTTTCTGACTTTTCTGCTTTTTCCCCACTTCATTGTTGTATTTATCTTGGTCTTTCTCATTCAGAGTTCTCTTCATATGTCTGATGAGATTTAGAATGAAGACCTTGGTTTACTATTTCCGGTAGCTGTTGTTGAGTTTCCGCCGATTCGGTGTCTGCCCATCTGTTTCCCACGTGATTTTCCTCTTCTCCAATGGGAGTGGGAACTGGCCGTTAAGTTTACCTGGCTCTCAGCTGTGGAATGAGGATGGAGGGAGATAGAGGGGCTACCACGTCTACCTTGTCAGTCCCAGCTCTGTCTAGGCAGTTCATTCCACAATTTTAGAGACATTCTCTATCTTTTTTGCCTAGCGGTGACTGTGAGAGATAGGAAGCCATTGGGGTGAGAGTGGTCTGAGGAGGTTGGTAGAGCGGGGAAGGACATGAGATGAATCTGGGGTGTTTTTTAGGCTGACTCAGTAAAGACCCGCACTCCCAGCCCTCGTGTCTGGCTAGACCCTCTCTGAAGTCTCTCTGGATAGGCTCCAGTCGCCCCCTATGGACGTGTTCTGTGTTGGGATTTCTTCCACTCTGTTTTATCAACAGTGTACCACCATTCAATTTCTGCTTTTCTGGAAGTTTCTTTAAATCGCTTGTCAGTTTTCCTTTTTCAGTTTCTTTACTCTTTCTGTTCTTCTCTGCTCCTCCTTTTCCATTTTATGGATTTATTTCCTTTTGTCTTACCTTATCATTTTAATATGGTCTCAGGAGGAAGAATACTCAATCGTGTGTGCTTAGACTACTATCTAGAATCAGAACCCCCGAATTGTTTACCCAACCAAACCATCAGTTGGGTATGAAGACAAAATAAATATTTTTAAATATGTGAGGACTCTGAAATTTTGCCTACCACATACCTTTCTTAAGAAGTTACGTGAGGGTATACTCCATCAAGAAAAGGATGATAACCAAGAAAAGAAATGTGAGATGTAAGAAATGGTGAAGTTAACCTTAGTCTAAAGGCTTTTCCACAGGCTTGGAAAGCAACTGCTCTGAAATTAGAACAGGAAATCAAAGAGCTCTTCTCCTTTAAGAAAAAATCAGATAGATTCTGTGCAATATATAGAATATGAAAGACATACATAAGAAGCCATAGAATTTTTCTCCCAACAAGAAGAACAAAAAGATACAAGAGAAAATTTTAAATTGTACAGGAAATTTCAAGAAACAAAGTAAAATATGCCATAATTTTGAACAATAATAGAATTATGAAATATAAGAAAAGGGATTTTGTTTTTCTTGGACACATAGAATAATCTCCTTCAAATGACACAGGCTTATCACAAACAGAATACTTCATTCGGGACAGAATACAAACATCATCAACAATGACAAGTGAAGGTAGAGAGAGATTTCTGCACGTTGAAAGGTGAAATGGATGAAAGAAAGCTGTCAGAAAGAGTAACCAGGAGTGAAATGCCGAGATTTTTTCCAAAGTTGGTGGAATGAGAAAGAGAAGACAAAAGTAAGCAACTAAAGAATTTGAAAGCATTAATAAAAACAAGAGGAGATAGGGCAGAGCGGAGAACAGAGTAGCGTCAGTGAGGTACATCCTTCCCTTTCCTAGCAGTGTCAGTAGATAATGTCTAAAAATGGATAAATCAAGAAATAGTGGTATAAGCTTATCAGTTGGGGTTAGGAAAATAACCTTGTCAGTCCTAGCTCTAACAAGCCCTCGCTCTTCTGTTGAGAACAACCAGAAATAGAAATAATTTTAAAATGGAGTGGGGAGGAGCACAATAGATGACTTGAAGTATGTTCTATCCTAATTTCTAAATCCTATGCGGAAATCACTCTGAAAATAATAAAATGCCCAACATGATCGCTGTCACATGGGTCAAGCGATATTATGAGTATAATATGAATTGCTTAAATTTGTTTCTTTAATTCTGTATTCAATTGGCTTATTGGTCTAACAGCAGAAAGGTTTATCTGTGGTTGGTTCAGAATCTAATAAAAGTCAGGGGAGAAGAGAGATTAGAAGTATGTGTGGTGCCGGCCCGGTGGTGCAAGTGGTTAAGTGAGCACACTCCACTGCGGCGGCCCGGGGTTTGCTGGTTCGGATCCTGGGCGCGCACCGATGTACCGCTTGTTAAGCCATGCTGTGGCAGCGTCCCATATAAAGTGGAGGAAGATGGGCACAGATGTTAGCCCAGGGCCAGTCTTCCTCAGCACAAAAAGAGAGGAGGATTGGCAGATGTTAGCACAGGGCTGATCTCCTCACAGAAAAAAAAAACAAGTATGTGGCGTCTGAAGTGGAGCACACGGCGCTCTGCAGATAAGGTTATGGAGGCTCCAGGCGCCCAGACTGTGTTGGTGACTATAATTTAAATGTATATTTTTTACTTATATTTAAGTGTACGAGTTACTTTAAGTGTGTTCTACTTTTCTCGATTTTATCAAAAGCAGCTGAGTTATGAAGCCTAAAATCGCGAGCTACGATGACCCTTGAATCCTGAAAGGTCTAGTTTAAGAGTATTTCTGTATATCGTGGGGAACATAGTGCTAAGGTAAGAGGAGTAGATAGAAACCTAGAATAATCAGGCAAATTACCCAAGAACACGGTAGAGAAGATTTATCTGTTAGTAGACAGACAGGGAACCTGACCAACAAATACTATATTCTTCTGTTAAATTTGCTTCCTAGATTCCCCTCTATAGTCCCACCCACCTGTAAAAGCTCTGCCTAAGATCTGATGTGAAAATATCTGAAACAGAATAGACACAGATCAGTGAAATGGAATAGGGAAGCCAGAAATAGGGCCACACAGTATGAGAATTAAATTAATGGTAAAGGTGGCATTTGGATCAGTGTGTCGGGAATATGTATTCAAAAGTGATGTCAGAACCATTGGTTATCAGGAAAAGAATATGTTAGATAACTGGCTCACAATTCTTGTGACTCATTTGGTTGTGTCTTAACAAGTTTGACTAATGAAAAGTAATAAATTCCATACAACAAAGACTCCCTTTCCTCCATTACATTGTTAAAATGCAGCTAATAGACTGGGAGGAAATTGATACATAAGAATTAATGTGCAGAGCATGTGTAAAGAGCTCTCACAAATGAATAAGTAAAACTCAGTAGGAAAAAAATAGGCAGAGAATGTAAACAGGTAATACAGATGTGCAATGAATATATAAAAAAGATGCCCAGTCTTACTAATAATCAGGGAAATTGAGAATCTGGTTTGGTGTCCAAGAGATGCAAAAACGTTTTAAAAGATTGATAAGCTGCAATGTTAGTGAAAACATAGAGAATGAGTCTTGCATGCTGTTGGCGGGACTGTACATTGGTAAAGCGTTTCTCAGTAGCCTTGTGTCAGTACCAGAATTGCAAATGTAATTTTTTTGACCCAGCTGTTTCCCTTTTAGGAATCTATCTTAAAGAAATACTTAGACATGGGCACAAAATATACTCACAAGGATATTTATTTCAGCATCATTTGTAGTAATAGTACAAAACAATCTTAAGTGCTTATTAATGGGAAAGTAGTTAAATTAATTATGGTCCATCCATGCTTTGCAATACTGTGCACATATTAAAAAAGGAATATGGTAGCTCTCATGACATATTGAGTAAAAAAGCAAGTTGCAGAACATTATATAAGATATGACCCTGTTCAGGAAAAAAAAACATTTAAAACAAAACTTTATCTTCCTACGTGCACATGTGTGTAAAAGCATAGGAAAAGTCTAGAGAATGCACACACTAAAAATAGTGGTTTCATAGCCACCATCACTGCCATCACCACCACCTCTAATGCTTTCTGTTTCCCTTTCTGGCTATATTTTTCTACTTAGTGCTTAGTACTTATCACCTTTTAATACATATATATGTGTGTGTATTAGTATTAATATATATTAAATATTTTTGTAATGCATTTGTGACTGACTCTGGAGAGGAGAATGGAATTGGAAAGGTAGGTATTTGAAGCACAGTATTTACTTTTTTACCTTGTATATCTCTGTATAGTATTAGAATATGAATAACAACTTACCTCATGAAGTTTTTGAGAATGAAATGGGATATCTGAAAAGTACTCAGCACAGCACCTGACATAATGAAATTCTACCTCTAATCATTGCTACTGGCGTTGCCACTGTTGAGTGACGCATCTTGGCAGTGCCTGGGTGTAAGGGTTCGGTGCTTTATATTTACCTCCACAGTTGACTGCAGGTCAGATGGTTCCTTACGTTTCTGCCTGTGCATCCACTCACATCAGAGGATTATAGAGTACACTAGGATCAAATTATCTAAGGTCCGTGGCATGAATTTCTAGAACTACCTGGTTAAATAGGAAAGAGTCTCTGAAGACTCATTTTGGAAATATTTACAATTAAGTGTTCTGTCCTCTGTCATGGCATTAGAGAAATCAACCTCGGAAATGGATGCTATATCCCCTGAGCAGGCAGGGATTTCTCTTCACACCAAGTAATGTTATCTTCAACCCAGTGCTGACCCAGGGTGTCTTTCTGCTGTAATAGCTCTAGCTGTCCTCTTCCCTGCTCTTGTCCTGCCCTGTGAAGGCAGGAGCAGCTCTCTGATAAAGATGGTCTTGCCTGAAGCCATCTGGAACTTCTAAGTACAGATTTCAGAAAAGAGACGATATATTAGACAACCTCTCTAATCCTGTAAACCCCTTTGAGGTCTACAGTATGCTCTCTCTGGTTCTGTTAGGGCTTCTAGTAAATTTTAATGATAAAAAAAAATCTTTTGCGTTAAGCAGTATTTTCTATTTTGAATATAAAATCAGATAAACTGAAATTGAACAATTGTTCTCTTCCTGAAATGTGTTTCCGTTCCTATGTCTTTTCCACTTTCTCTATTTAGTTTTTAAATGCTAATTTAAAAGAATCCTAATTGTAGACAGATTTTATTTTTATGTAATTTAAAATTTTAATTCACGTTTTATTATTAATAACATTATAATGACTATATTTTTTAAATAAAAGAAAGCATGAACTGTTACAAAATAGCAAAAGTAACTATTTGACATGGCTTAAGTTCTTTATATTTTTAATTGTTGAAAATAAATCTCACATCTCTATATAAGTCTATAACTTACATTTTATATCTAAAACTATATTGGTTATTATTTAATTATATTTTATATGAGTTATATAATTTGTCATACATGTCTATAAGCTGTATATATTACATATCTGTAATTATATTTTTTTTGTTGAAAAATCTTCACATTTTATAAGTATTGAAATTATTTCATGAAAAAAATCAATATTCAGGTTTTAAAACAGTTTTATCGTTGCTGGATAAGTTTAGTTTATAAAACTAAAATAGTAAGAGTTCTTGCCACTATACACATTTTATCCGATTAATAAATAAGTGATATGTCAGCAAAACGGTGCTAAAGCTAACGCTGTAAAAATAAGATTAGTCCTGAGCATTAGGGCTTTCTTCCAGCAAGTCCGGTGAATTCTGGATGGATGCATTATGTACTTAAAGATGGCCTTGAGATAAGAGGATAGACTATTAAAGCACAAATAAGCAGTGTTAAGATAAACTCAATTTTTAAAGGTGTCTCACTCAACCTAGATAGTATGTATGTCTAGGTGACTGGAGCCTCTTAATATATTTTGAAAAGCCATTAAAGAAGCTAGTAGATATTTTCAAGAAACAAATACAAGCTGAAGCGTGCCTGACTAAGTTGCCAATAGAACTGCAGGACAATTGTTTTTTGGATTTAATGGGTAACAAGTGGCTAGTCACTAAAATACTAAAAGCAGGATTGTGGAGAAACTGGTTTTGATTTTTTAATATATAATTACATTTTATTAGTTTATTGATGTGTATTACTTGCTTGTTAATAAAGACCAAAATTCAAGGAAATTAAAATCAGTTCTTTTAAAATTCAAATGTGTAATCTCTGATTCATAACAAGAGGGACCAACTATTAATCTTTAATGATGTTAATTCAACAAATATTTGAAGACTTACTATATGTAACACACTGGGCTAGTTACTATATGTAGATATGTGTGTATTACCTCAAAATCTGAAATTTAATTAATGTTTAATTCTATTTGAACTGTATTCATTTTAAAATGTGGGATATAAAATATGGACAGCTCTTTTATATTCATTCATTAAAGTTACTGAGCACTTACAGGTGCCTGGAAACTTTAGGATACATTGTTTCAGTACTCTTTTTTGAAAATTATAGAAAATAATAATTTGGATCAGAATTTAATATGCGAGTACCTGGAATTGCTACCTAGTTTGAAGTCCTTACCTAGATAATGTCAAAGTTTCATTTTATGCTGTATATCTATGGCAAAATTAAAAGCAGCTAAACAAAGTCATTCTATTTATAAGTACAGGCCTATAAACAAAATCAAAATGTATTATCTGTTATAGTCTATGCTACCAGCCTTCAGATCACTTCTCCTTAGAGTCTTCATAAAAACTTCTAAAGAAAATGGTCTTTATATCAAAAAACAAGATACAAAGTCAGTTTTTAATTTCATCTTTAGAAGTATATATTCAAGTATATTCAAATCTTAAACTAAATGAAATGTTTTTAGTATGGTTTTTTTAACCCAAATTATTTAGTTGGGCTCTACGCATGCTAATCATAATGTATAACTGGAAAACTTGCTGAGAATAAATTTTGGAGAAATAATTTGTAAGGTTGTTTACATATTTAATTGTGTAGTTTAATGATATAAAACCTCAGTTAAACCATAGAGTTGTTAATCTGGATGGCACACAAATGCAAAATCTTTTCATGCTTAAGAAGTTAAAGTATTTATGTAATATTTTAACATAAAGTTTATTAATTTTTTTTATTGAGGGTTATATTTATATTCCAGTTTAAATGAGGGTTGAATGTTTAGTCTCTGGGTATTGTTCCATGAAAAGAGATGCTGAGCAATTCTCGCATAAACACCAAAGCTGCTCTCCTTGTTTTACACAAAATGTAATTTTTTGCAATTAATTTGCCAAAATATAAAGCCTTCTAGTTCATTACTTCCAGAAGGAAAATCTTGCTCATATAATTTATTATGTATTGGCATGTGTATTGTTTATATTAGTAGAGACAAAATTGATAGCATGAACAAAATTTATTTAAATACAACTGGGATTGAAAAAAAAAACCTTCATGTTTTACATAAACTTAAATATTTTCTGTAATCTTAAAATGTAAGCATTTAGCTAACCTAAACAGAACACATTTTGTATTCTTATATATAAATCTTAGTTACGCTTTTTCTTCTAGGGGATGTCCGTCTAACACCGGAAGACTTTGCTAGAGCCCAGAAATACTGCAAATATGCCGGCAGTGCTTTGCAGTATGAAGATGTCAGCACTGCTGTGCAGAATCTGCAGAAGGCCCTCAAGTTACTGACTACAGGCAGAGAATGAAGCCTTTGTACAAGAGATCATGTGTTTTTGGCCTAAAGAACTAACAGTCCGTTACTCTATCTTCAGCCTATCGGGAACACAGTTTTAAGGAAGACTTCAGTTCCACTGAATAGAACAATGAAATCTGTGTCTGTTTATCAGATTCCTGTTGAAGCATTCAGCAGCAGCCTAACCAGTTTTCATTGTCCGTTTAGTGGATCCAGTAATCTCTGGGTACGTGGGGCTGATGTTAGCAAGATCCTAAAAATGCCCATTAAACCCTGCTTCAAAACGTGAAACTACAGTTCTACAAAATGTATTGGGAATAAGCTTTGTATCTTAATTTGCATAAGTTAAGGAATGTTTTTATTCTGTAATTTGGACAGACAGATTGTATTACTTTGCTATAAAATTCTCAATTTAGCTTTTAATAAAGATTGCCAGAATGTTCTAGATTAGAGATCATGTTTTTGTTTTCCTCAAGATTTATAAAACAAATATGAACGTCCTAAACTGTTAGGTGAATCTGAAATCAAAATTCAATTTATATTCATGTTAAATATAACTACATTAAAAGTTCAATTTTTCATGGAAGGAAATGTAAAGAGAGAGAGCACTTTTAGACTTACGAATAATGTTGGTTTCCCAACTGCTTTCCCTTATCCACTGAAGCTTAAGGTGTATCGGTACTTCCTTCATAGGCAGTTTGACTGCATGTGGTAGAAAATGAAAAGAAGACATTTGTAGTAATGCCTGGAAACTTGGTGCTTTAAGTTAAGGTTCTCTTCTGCTGCTATGGAATGGATTCCATAGAGTGTATAGCTATGAATGATGCAGGAGATTATAAGAATTTAGATGCTCAGTTGTTAAGTTTATGAGTTTTGTGGAGAATTATGGACTTATACTGTGTTACCTGCACTTGTGCTGTGTAAAAAATAAATACAAAGATTCTTTCAACTGGTTCAAATTATTACCGAGCTAAATGTCTGTTTTGATTTGCATGCTAGAATTGGCGTTTTTTTAAGTCATTATTTTTAGTTACAGGAATATGTATGTTTCTGTAGTAAGAGACAAAAAATTTTTAAAAAGAGATAAATTTGGCAAATTTACCCAAAATTTATCTGGTCCATTTCATTCATTCCACTAAAATTGAAGTCCTTTAACATAGGGGTCAGCAAACTCTGGTCCATGGGCTGACCACCTATTGTGTAAATGAAATTTCACTGAAACAAAACCATATCCATTTGTTTTATCTATGGTTGCTTTCCATGATTGCACAATTATATGGCCTGCAAGTCTGAAATATTTACTATTTGGTTCCTTAAGAAAAAGTTTTCTGACCCCTGGTCTAACAGTCTTTTGGAAAGAAAATGAATCATTAACTCATAATCATTTGTGTCTTTCAGTTTTTCTTTGCATAAGTGTAATGGTATTGTATAGAGTTTGACAGATGACTATTCAGACAGAATAAACTGTTCTAAATTATTGCAGAAACAAGCCTGAAGAAACATGCCTTCTGAAGAACGTTTTCATATCTTTGCAACTGAATTTCTGCATTTGTAGGTTTCAGCATTTGCATCTAGAAATCCAGTGCTCTGATACAGTTCTCTAGAACTTTATTGTAATAGGAAAGTGGCTAGAATGATCTTTAGTGTTATAAGACGAAAATGTAGTGCAGCAAGTTTTAATTCAAATTTTAGCATGTCTGGACATGAGAAAGAAGACTGTCACCTCCCATTTCACACCCTATTTTGTTGCTCCCAATTGGGAGAGCACCTGGAGGGAAGAAGATAATGTGAGAACCCTGGATTCTACTGATAAGTGGGCTATTGTGTAAGAACCCTGATCTGTAAAGTGGAAGCAACACCGCTAGCCACCTCAGCTTCTTATGAGAACTAAATGAGATACTATACAAGACGTGCTCAGCATATAGCAGCGTTACGTAAATGTTTATTATTGTTAGCATTAATGTTACAATAATAGTGTAAAGTGTTAATTTATTTCCTGAATATCAGGAAATCCCAGTTGTGTCTGTGGCCCATTGCTTAAAAATGTTTTCTTGGGTGAGAGGATTGACCTTTAAAGATTTTTTAACTCCGTATTTCTTTATATAAGATGTGACAAGATAAAGTTAGAAATTTTCTGAAGTAACACTAGGATTGCAATTTCCATTTAGTCATTCAGCATGTATTTATTGAGCAGCTGCTATTGTCCTTATCATGAGGAAACAGCAGAAAAAAGAAAAAATTCCTACCTCATAGATTTTATATTCTAGTGGGGAGGAAACAAACTTAATAAAAAGTATATCATATATTGTATTCAGCGAGTGGTTTTCAAAGGGTAGTTGTTAGAAATGCAAATCTCAGACTCTACCCACTGAGAAACGCTAAGGGTGAGGCCTAGCGTTCCGAGTTCTGAGAAACAACTTTAGGTAGTCTCGTGGTCCCTCAAGTTTGAGTGGGTTAGCCCTACCCAAATCAGAAAGACTGAGTCTGGGAGGAGAGAGATTTCCCTGAAGCAGTGGTTCTCAGAGTGTGGTCCCTGGACTCCCAGCATCAACATCTCCTGGGAACTTGTTAGAAAGTTCTGGGGACTACCCTTGAGGATCTTCTGTATTAGATAGTGATAAATGCTGTGGAGAAAATGAGTATGGGGCAGGAAATGCTTGGATGTGTGAGACGTGCGTATTAAATAGGATAGTCAGGATAGGCCTCCCTGATGTGACATTTCAGGGAAGAAGGAGTGGGAGGAAGGGCGTTTCTGGCAGAAGGAGGTAGACAGAGAAGAGGTTAGAGGAGGTCAGTGAGGAAGGCTGGTGAATCTGCTAGAAGGCTTAGGGCCATAGAGGCTTTTTGTAAGAGACTTGACTTTTACTCTGTGCAAGATGAAGGTACTGAAAGGTTTTGAACAGAAGAGTAGCCTGATGTCACTTAACTTTTAAAAGGATCATTGGCTGCTGTGCTGGGCCTAGACCCTAAGGCGGGCAAGGGTGGAAGCTGGAGGCCAGTTAAGAGAGTACTGCAGTCATAGAGATGAGAGATTCTGATGGCTTAGGTCAGGGGTCGTGGGGGAGGTAATAAGATGAAATGGGTTTCTGTCTGTCTTTTTAAAGTGGAGTGACAGTATTTCTGATCAACGATCTGAGATAGGAGCCTAGGAGGAGTGGCGGTCGACACCCAAAGTCCTGGAAGGAGTGCTGGAAGGAATGAGTAGTATTCATTGCAGTGGGGAAAGTTGCCGAACTCTGCTGAGCTTTGGGCCAAAGTACAATGTTCCGAAGTTCTTGTGACCATCCCAAGTAAAACTATTTGATAACATTGTTTTTGTCAATGCAGACACGGGGGGAAGAAAAAATAAGATAATGTCCTATCTGCAGGGATTGTCACAGACTTCTCACCAAATCACTGCTGAACCGAAGCTAGAAGCCAGGAACGGTTCCCATGCTTAGCACGGGCAAGGAAGTGTGCAGGCTTCAAGATTGCACCAAGAAAAAGATCCCGGTTACAGGTCCTGAAAATTAATACCCTCAGGTGTTCATGGAATTTATCTATATACGACTGGCACTTGCAGAAATTGGAGGTTACTGTGTATGGTTTAAGGAAAGGCTATATACTTCCTTTCTCAAGAATCTTAAACCCTAATAGCAGCATTGTTACGAAGATCTTCAATTCTAAAGGAACAGTAGCTGGGGGCTGAAGGGTTTTGGTTATCTGCACAGCTTCAACTCTACCCATCCCCTTTTTTTTTTTAAACTTGACTCATTTTTTGTACCAAAGCAATTGGATGAGATCATCTAGTTTGGACCATGCATAAACCTCCACCAGTAGCAAAGTTCTCTTCTTGAAAAAGATCACAAAATTTTAAGACATCCCTCCTGTGGAGGTGTGTGTACCGGTGGGTTGTAATCTTTGATGTCTGCGTGGGATTGTGGCACTGAAAGCTCGTTAGCTGGAGTATACTTAAGTAGGACTAATTCCAAGTAAGCAATACTTTAATAATAGTAAATATAACAGCTAACATTTGAATGCTTACTAAATGCCTGGCACTATTCTAAACATTTTACAGATATTAAAACAGTCCTCAGAGGTAGGTCCTGTCATTGTGCTGTTTGACAGATGAGGAAGCTAAGCCACAGGGTAATGAGTTTGCCTGAGGCTGCACAGCTAGTGCTGAAGTTTCCAAGCTCAGACTGCCTGTTTCACATAGCATCATCCGTGTAGGTAAACCATCAGTTACATTAGTATGAGTCCAGTGAGATGTTGTAACTTCACGCTATCAAGGTCATTGGACAGTTCCTATTAGAGTAAGAAGTGTAGCAGCTAGATTTTTCTATTATCTGGGCAATATGTTCCCATTAACTGTGGGTGCTAGACAGTGAATACAGGGCATGAACACGCATGCTGGAGCCTAGGGCCTGACAGCAAATGGACCACTAGTCCACGGGAGAAATAAGCAGGAGTTGAATGACTGTGCAATGGATTAACGTGCCATCTTGGAGAGGGTGTCCAACATCACTAGGGAATCCTGGGTTTCCCAGACATGCCGGTTTTTTCCTTTTTATTTTAAATAACATTACTGTTTATCTTAATTAGATACACTTCACCTTCAGGAAATCAGATTGGGATATGGACTTCAATATAAAAGTAACAGTTATTTCCTCAATTAAATTTCTACCTGAAAGTCTGAGGCAAGAGCACCTGTCCCTTACTTCAGATATCCCCTGATATGTGGGGAGGAAGATGATCGCATAACAATAGTCCATGAATATTTCAACTTCCTGGAAAACTAGCTTCATAGCAATATTGGGAGATCTTGTAAAAATATCGACATTCATTTGTTCAAAAATGTTACTATGTATTGAGCACCATCAATTAAAGCTGAACGTGACAATGCCATATTGGCGGTTTTGGAAGAGCACACTAATGCTTGCTGGCGAGAGGCCTCACAGAAGAGGTTGAGCTGAAGCTTTGCAAGGCAGAGAAGCAGAGAGAAGTGAGCAAAAATAAAAGCATGAGCAACGGCATGGAGGAAAAAATGTAGGGAATTTGAGTAATTCAGTGTTGCTATGGCAGATGGTCTGTTGAGACCAGGAGTTGTAAATGTGAGATTGCACAGGTGGGGAGGTGTTATGCACTGAACTGTGTCCCTTCAAACTTCATATGTTGAAGCTCTACCTCCCGGTGTGACTCTATATGGAGATAGGGCCTTTGGGGAGGTAATTAAGGTTACATAAAGGTGGGGCCCTAATCCCAAAGGACTGGTGTCCTTATAAGAAGAGGAAGAGACATCAGAGATCTCTCTCTCTCTCTCTGCACACACACACAGAGGAGAGGCCATGTGAGGACACAGCAAGAAGGCAGCCGTCTACAAGTCAGAAAAAGGCCTCACCAGAAACCAACCCTGGGGCCAGCCCGGTGGCGTAGCGGTTAAGTCCGTGCACTCTGCTTCAGGAGCCCAGGGTTCACAGGTTCGGATCCGGGGTGCAGACCTATGCACCACTCATCAAGCTGTGCTGTGGTGGCGTCCCATATAAAGTAGAGGAAGATGGGCACAGATGTTAGCTCAGGGCTAATCTTCCTCAGCAGAAAGAGAAAGATTGGCAACAGATGTTAGCTTAGGGCTGATCTTCCTCACACACACACAAAAAGAAACCAACCCTGATGGCCCCTTGGTCTTGGAATTTTCAGCCTCCAGAACTATGAGAAAATATATTTCTCACAGTTTAAGCCACCCTAGTCTGTGGTCTTTTGTTATGGCAGCCCGAGCAGACTAAGACAGGAGGCCAGGGGATGAAGGCACTGATAGTCCTGCCAAAGAATTGACATTTTCACTCTGGAAGTGATGGAAAGTATGAAAGAATTGCAACCCTCAATTTCCTCCTCAAGTCTGTGGCTCAATTTTCACTTTAAGAGTGATCTTTATCTCTGTATCTTTATGGATACATAGAGATATGTATTCTGATCCCCTCAAATATGCTTTTAACCATATTGGTGGCTTTATTGGTAACTTCATTGGTGCTTTATTGGTAACTCGTGGAATTGTTTTTCTCTTTTGGATTCCTCAGCTCTGTTATTTGTGTTGTGGTACAGGGGACATTTAAAGACCCTTAGGAAGAGAGAAGGACTTTTAGATTTGTCTGTTGTGCTGTGTTTCTATACTTTCTGTATAAAACTAATAATACCCCTCTAACAACAGTAACATGGCAAAATTACTATTTGCCTCTTCATTTTATATATCGTGTAAGTTAAACTGTATTTTTAATATATATATATATATATATATAAATATATATATATATATATATATCTCCCTTCATTAGATGCCAAGCAACTTGATGGTAAGAGCTGTTTATACATCTGGGACTCCCTAGGGCTTATGCATGCGAAGGGTGAAATTAATCGATGAGTGGGTGAAAGAATAAAGAAATTATACTGAACTCATCAAACAAATGTTAATTATGTTCAGAAACCTCTGTTCTCTGATATTGTAGTGTGAGATAAATTTATAATGATAATTGCATCAAAAAGTTCTGAAATCATTTGTTAATCATCGTTATTAAGAAAACCTCATTCCACAATATCAGAATATTGAAATATTGGGTAGAGTCCATACATGCCACTCAGCAAATCTTGATTCCTAACTCAAGTGCGTGGTCCTTTATTTGTTGAAATCATGAAGGATAACAGTGACTTAGATGTGCTCAGAGCATCTTATAATGTACACTAATAACATCCTTGTAAGAACATACATGTTCTCTGCTGGCAGTTTGTGTGTTCTTGGTCTGTCCATACTCCGGCAGAAATTAACATATTCAAGCCCATCGGAGTTATTTGACAAGAAAATCTCTATGTGTTAAAACAGGAAAAAATATTCAGACCATGTTGAGAATTGAAAATAATTACAGTGTCTGAGGAAATTGTAACTAAAAGATTATTTTTACAGATGAATGGGCAAATGAAGTTTAAAGTTACAGAAACTGCCATTGAGACCTGAACGCTTTGGGAAAGTCAGAACTCATTTGAATTTTTTTTTTCTCAATGTATACTCTCTTCTGCCCACTGCTCCAAAGACAGGCAACCGAAGAAAAGATGTGAAAATTAAAAAAAACATGGGCACAGGGTGATATAATGCAGAGTCTTATATCTGAGTCAGGAAACTGTGGTTCTGGTTCCCTTGTTGTCATAATCCATTCTGTCCATGGACTAAAGAAAGTTTGTCCTCCCTGACCCTCCTCTGGCATTAGTTCTCCCACATATAACATGAGCAGCGGGGGCTGGATATCTAACGTCCTTTGAAGATCTGAGATTCTTCAAGTCTCAGAATAATCCTCAGACTTCTGCAGACAAAGTTTGAGGTTAGGTCTGTGGTCCTTGAATCCCCCTTCATTTGAATTAGACACATTATACTGTGTTTTCAAAACAAATTCTGACATCCATCCTATTTAATGAGTCAATATGCTCTGAATATCTTATGTTACTATGCCAAGAATTCAGTAAATAAACTCCTTTGAGCAAAGTTGAAACCAACCAGGACAGCAAAATAATCACTGTTCCTTCGGGCAGGGAATTTTCTTCTGCCAATGTGAAGATTGCCAGTGAGCAAAAATCTGACAAAGAATATTACCAGGGACAGAGAGTCATTGCAGAATGATAAGCAGTCAGTTAATCAAGAGAACATAACAATCCTAAGGGTTTATGTGCCTACAACAGAGCTTCAAAATACACAAAGCAGAAACTAATACAAGTGCAAGGAGAAATAGATAAATTCCAATTATAGTTGGAGACTTTAACACTCATGTCAGTAATTGATGGAACAGTTAGAAAATATGACCCTTAAAATTGGTCCTCATGACCCTGAATATAAGCAGTCTATCTTTTTTTTTTCTTTTTGCAATGGGTTCCTTTTCTTCTTTTGGAGTGACTCCTATATAGGATGATATGAGAATGATCTACTGACCCTGTTTGTCTCATGATTGGAGGTTTTATTTCTACATGTGTGAAGATTGCAAGCAACGTGTACTTTTTGCGGTGTTGAATTTAAAGAGAAATACATGATGTGTTCAGTTATTTACAAACGAGTATACATATCTATTGATTCTTTCTTCAATATTGTCTTGAGATACTGTTTATAAACATCACCTCATATTCTAAGTATTTCCAGAGGTCTGCCAACCAAGCAGCTTGGAAAAAAATTTATTCTATGTCACTATAGCAAAAGTTCTCAGACTAATTCATTTTTTATTGGCAGCATTTATGAGAAAAGTTCCAGCACTCATAGGTAGAATAACAGAGAAAATCCTGCTAAATACGTGTTTGTATATATATATTGTATGGTGTATATATATTTTTGATATATATCTATCAGACAATAATCCTTTTGAAAGTTATTTTTAGAATTATGTGGAGCAAAAAGCAAAGAAAATCAGAAAATAATTTATTTTCTATTATAATCTCATCTGCTAAGACTGGAGATGTATTTTTTGTTCCTGCCGTGCTGGGTAGTTATTTCTCCTCAAAATGGACTGCAAAAGAAGATCAGAACATTCCTAATGAATGATCTTTGAGCTGATGAACAGAGACAGTAGGATTCAATCTACTTCAGTTCAACAAGCTTTGGTTAAGAGGTTGCAAAGTGCAAAATACTGTGTTGTGTAACCTGAGGGCATAAAGTTTCATTAGAAATCTCTGCTACTCAGGAGCTCAAAATCTACTTAGGGATGCAGACGTGCACAAATAAACAATTGGAAGCATTTGTTTGAAGTGCCAAAAAGAAAACATTCATGAACTGCTATTAAAACTTAATAATATTTTCTTTCTCCAAGCTGGGGAGGCTAGAGCGGACATTTCATTGGGATGGTGACATTTGAGTTGCACCTTATTCCGGTAGAGAAAGTGAGGTGGGTAATTAAGATAAAAGGGAAGCATAAGAGGAGAACCATAACTGTGGAAAGCACATGGTAACCTTTTTCAATTACAGCCAAATAGCCGTGTTAGTTCTAAGGAGAAACTGCCTAACAGGACGAGTATAGTCACATCGTCCCGGTAAGATAGGCAGCAATCTCTTAAAGACAGAATAGACAGACTCGAGTCTAAATCCTTGCCTGTATTTTTACTCTTTCTGAAGCTGAATGTGTGTCTACTTACAGATTCCAACTTTGTATAAGCCCTCGTCCTCTTAATGCTCTTCACACACCCTGCCCTAACCCAAAACCCGTGCTTTACATCTCTTAGACACCGAAAGAGCAAAGTGACGGATGGGTTCCCCGTAGGGAGGAGAGGGCGATGGAGAAGACAGGGCTCCACAGGGCTAGGAGGAGAGTTAGGCGGAGGAGGGAAATTGGAATTAGGTTGAGGGGTGGAATATTCTCCCCAGAGCTTTAAAAGACAAAACTAAGGGTGCAACTCTTGTGAGTCTTGTGGGTCTCAACAACTTACAGGAAATGTCACCAAAGTCTTGCTCAGAGAACCACTGGTGGTGATGGTTGCCGTGACCGTCTGCTCAGCAAGTGCTTAGGTAAGTCATCAGGATGCTAATGTTTTTGTAAAAGTTGTTGAAAAGTTCACAACGTGCTTTCATAAAAAAGTTTCCAAGGCCCTCACCAATTAGTCCCTCTTTCGTCTAGGTGTGCAAGAATTTGACTAGAATTGGAGACAGCACGTCACTCCAAATGAGTCTTTTGAGAAGAAGGAATGAATCTTATTAGGAGTGTTTGATACAGTCACAATTTACCTTCTCAGGAAGGACTCAGTGTTGAGGCATTTCAATTCTTAACTACTTGGGGAAGCGGAATAATCCTGGAAACTTGAATTCAGTCCTAAGGAAGTGGTAAAATCTTTAGTATTGCTGATGAAGGTGACAAACTGTTTGATTCACGAACTCTTAGAGATGCAAGGGCCGCTTGAGATGAGCTAATCCTATCCTTCCATTTCACAGAGGATGGAACTGAGGCCCAGGGGAGATGTAGTTACTTGCTCAGGATCAAAAAGCCGGTTAGTAGAAGAGAAAAAAAAAGAAAAAACTCCAACTCTCAGACCAAAGATCTTTTCCTATGATATATCTTGTTCTGAGAACTAGTTCAAAAAGACTTTCGGCTAACCAAGCACATTCTTGAAATTTGCCATTTTCACCCAAATATATATGTAAATCCAGTAGGGATCATTAATTGGTTAATTGATCAATCACATCATAAATATTCACTCATTATTACTCTTAAATGCCCTCAAAGCTCCACTAAAGAGCAAAGATTTGTATCACATCTACTTACAGCGATTCCAGACCCCTCAGGGTGGTATAAAACATACCCATGAAAAGATACCCAGCATCCCAAGGCGATGTACGATAAAATGCCAAATTAATGGAAGAGAAAAAGGTCTGTGCTGTTGGATGGGAAAAAAATACATCTTTACTTTTCTAATCTCTAGCTGAAATTTAGCATTTTCTACAATTATGAATATAAACAACAAACCACAGTGTTATTAGCAATTCCTGTGACTCCATCACCAATAAAAATGACAGATATTTTCATACCTCATTACAGTTGTTACTGATGTATTGAAAAATCATTTATGCTCATCACTAGTTTGACTTTATAAACGTTAGACTTGCTCTAGAACTTGTTATTAATGTGTTAATAAAGACAAACATATATTATTATATCACAAATTCGGTTTTTAATATATTTTTAGGGCTGGCCCCGTGGCTTAGCGGTTAAGTGCACGTGCTCCACTACTGGAGGCCCGGGTTCGGACCCCGGGCGCACACCGACGCACCGCTTCTCCGGCCATGCCGAGGCCGCGTCCCACATACAGCAACTAGAAGGATGTACAACTATGATGTACAACTGTCTACTGGGGCTTTGGGGAAAAAAAAGGAAGAGGATTGGCAATAGATGTTAGCTCAGAGCCGGTCTTCCTCAGCAAAAAGAGGAGGATTAGCACGGATGTTAGCTCAGGGCTGATCTTCCTCACAAAATAAATAAATAAATAAAACTGTTTAAAAAAGTATTAATATATTTTTATTACTGATTTCCACATAATTATTTTATCCATAATCCTAATTAAGTAGAATAATGGCCCCCAAAGATGCCCACACCCGAATCCCCAGAGCCTATGTTACCTTCCATGGCAAAGGGGACTTTGCAGATGTGATTAACGTTAAGGACCTTGAGGTGGGGAGAGGATCCTGGATTACCCAGGGGGGTTCAATCTAATCGCATACGTTCTTTAAAAGCAGAGAACCTTTCCCAGTTGTGGTGAGAGAGGGGGATATGGAAAAGACTTGATCCGCCTTGGCAGACTTTGAAGATGGAAAAAGGGACCATGAGCCAAGGAATGTGGGTGGCCTCTAGAAACTAGAAAAGACAAGGAAACAGACTCTCCCCTAGATCCTCCAAAAAGGAACGCAGCCTTGTCAACACCCTAATTTTAGCCCTGTGAGACCTCTATCAGACTTCTGACCTTCGGAATTGTAAGATGATAAATTTGTGCTGTTTAAGCCACTAAGTTTGTGGTAATTTGTTATGGCACCAATAGAAAACTAGTACACTATTTATTTTATGCATTTAAAAATATTATTCTGAGAAACTTCACCAAAGATGTTCATGCACAAAAATAGATTAAAAGCTTGCTTAATAGTGTCTGTTGCTAGAGTTAAAAGGAAAACCTTGGGTAGTTTGACATTCACACCTGTCAATGTCTACTGGGACCCCAAAGATAAATCTATATACATGTATTTTTGACAGTTGTCCAAGTGTTCCAGTAAAAATTTTTGAGGCAAAATCTCAAGCATAGTTCTCATTCAAGCTTGACTTTTTCTCCCCACTTTCTTTCTCAGTGGTTCTTATTTTTTCTGGCTTCCACCATTTCCGAATCTGGATTACATTCATATATGCAACTCATTCATGCAGCAATGAGAGCCAAGGGAAGAGTGATTTTAATCCTTTTAATCGACATTATTACTTTAATAGCTTCCAAATGAACCTAGCAGCTACTAAAATATCATGCTGGGGAACTGTTGTAGGAAAACGAAAACGCAATAAAGAGGACCTATGCCAAAAGAGATGTGTTTCCCATTCCCAGTGGTAATAGGGTCTCGTGATTCCTTTGTAGGAATTCTTGGGATCAATTCCTAATCTTGTTATAACACATTAATGCAAAAATGATTTTAAAAAGAGTTTCCATTTTCCTACCTGTTAAATGTAAATATCACCATTTGAAGTACCTGGCTAATTAAAATTGGTAATGATATTTGGGTTTGTAAAGTTCCAGGAAAATGCCTGATACAATTTTATCAGCTTATTCTTATCTATCATTCTGGAGTCTATCATAAAAAAAAATTCCTTCTTTATAATTCCAAAAGAGATGTTTCTTCCTTAACGGAAAACCACAATCATGAAGTAACCAACGTGAGTCAACCTTTGTCAACAGCAGCAAGGTCTGTCTACCGTTAGGCACAACGTGCTAAGCACTTATCAGTACAACGTCCACGTCCCCTTGTGACAAGCAGTCTTGTTAAATGTGTGCATTTGGAGCTTAAGAAGATAAAAAAACTGCCAATGCAAACATCATAAAATTGTAAATTATTGATCAATATGCTTTTGAAAATATGCATAAGACAATCTAATCTTTCTTTCCCAGGACTAGCTCGTTTGGGTAATAAAAGGCAGATGTGCTAGTTTTGCCGAGGTGAAGAACATACAGTGTATAATACAGTGTGATGTCTGGACCTTGGACAAAGTGGAATGCCAAAACTAGAAGGCTGCCAGCTTTCCACTGTGCAAGGTCTAATTTAGTTGCTATATCTGCTTTCCGTGCTTCCTGACTCTCAATGCATTCTCAAAAATTCAAAACTAATATTTCTCGTCGCTAGAGATGCATAGTAATTCTGGCCTTGGGCACATAAAGGTGTGTGAAATGACATCTATATTTACGTGGGAGATTTTCAGAATGCCCTGCAGAGAGTTTTCTAAAACTTAAAAAAGTAAAGTGATGCTAAAATTCAGCTGGAAAATCCATAAACATTTAAGTTGTGCTTCACAGAGTTTTCAATTGCTTTTTCACTAAATCAATTGCATACTCCCACACCTGGAAACATCTCATATCTCTAATTGCAACCCTCAACTGAGACCAGCATTTTGTTGGTATTTTCATGTGACTAAACACTTCCTAAATGCTTATGCATTGTATGGTAAATGGTGACAAAAGGCAGAAAATAAGTATTGGTGATGCAAACAGTTGGCACTTAGCAGCTCTGATTTTTTTCTTTTTTTTGGTGAGAAAGATTAGCCCTGAGCTAACATCTGTTGCCAATCCTCCTCTTTTTGCTGAGGAAGATTGGCCCTGGGCTAACATCTGTGCTCATCCTCCTCCACTTTATATAAGGGACGCCACCACAGCATGGCTTAATAAGCGGTGCATAGGTCCACGCCTGGGATCTGAACCCGCAAACCCCAGGCTGCTGAAGCAAAACGTGCAAACTTAACCACTATGCCACCAGGCTGGCCCCTCTGATTTTTTTTAATGAATTTTAATCTAATAGAAAATAGCATACAATTTCATGCTTTTGAGGAAAATCTGTAGGGGTGTATATTAGCTACGGTGGGTTATACCACTGTAACATATGTACTCCAAAACGCATAATAGCTCAAACATAATATGTTTGCTTCTTGCTCACATGGAAGTCCAAGGTGGGTGCATCTGGTGAGAGAGTGGTGCTTCTGCAGGTGGTGAGTGATGGACCCAGGTTTCTTCTATCTTGTGTCTCTACCATCCCCCAGAGGCTTTTCATCATCTACATCCAGCTGGAAGGAATGGGAGAGAGAACCTGGAGGTGGTACACCCTCTTCTTAAAGTCTTTCCCCAGAAGGTGTACAAATCACTTCCACTCAAATTCCATTGGAAGAATTAGTCGCATGGCCACACCTCACTGCAAAGGACAGTGGGAAATGTAACATAGTTGTGTGCCCAGGAATAAGAGGAGTCAGATTTTGTGAACCAGCCCTAGCACTCAGGTCGTTTTAGGTTGATTTTCATGGGTATGAGACATATAGCTTCTTATCTTGGAAAAATAACCCATTCTCAGTGGGAAAAATCCAACACTACAGAAAAAAGTAGTAAGTGAAAAATCATGGGAAGCCCAGAGATTATTACTGTAAACAATCTGATAAACATGCTCCCTTTTGACGTGTTTATATGTTTGTAAGATTTTACATCTGTAATAGTACTCATGTAATTCTACACTCTGATTCTTTTCATTTGGCATTATCTATTACATAGTTTTTCATAGCAACACTATAAAGCTGTATCATCAATTGTAATGGAACGTAGTATTCAATTTTACGTGTACGCCAAGTGTACGCCAAAATTTAGTCAATCTCTTCCCTTTCTGCTGTTATTGACAACTATTCCATAAACATACTTGTGGATATATCCTTTGGCATTTGGGTGTTGATTTATTTATTTTTTTGGTACAAATTTATATAAGCGGGATTGCTGGATTGAAGAATTTGCACATTTTATATTTTTAGATATATTGTCTATCTGCTCCCCAGAGAGGTACACCAAGCCGCAGTCCCACCAAGCACAGGTGGTAGAGCCCGTTTGCCAGCGCCCTCTACGTTACAGCGCTTGGTATTATTCATATTCTTATCCATGCAATATGACAAGTGAAGTATATTTCATTTTTAATTGGCATTTCTTTTATTATTAGTGAAGTTGGCTATTTTCAGTTCTTTGGGAGCCATTTGTCTTTCTTATGAATTCCCTGTTACTGTTCATTGCCAACTGTTCTAGAGAGATTTAGTTTTATTACATTAATTTGCACATGCTCTTTGCATAGGGATATCAATTCTTTGTTTCTCACACATATTGCAAATATGTTTCCAGTTTGTATCTCATCCCTATTTATGCTTTTATATGTATGTAGTAAGAAAAAATTTAAATTTTAGATGAGTCAAATTTGATTTTTCTTTTTCTTTTATTGTTTCTAGGTTTTGTGACATGCTTAGAAAACCTTCTATAACTGAGACTTATAAAAATATTCACTATAACAGATTTTTTAATTTGATTTTTTTTTTTTTGGTATTTAAACTTAGTTGAATCCTAACAACAGAACAGAGTAAGAGACCTCAGTGCTCACTCCTCATATTGCTTTAGCAACAAACACCTGTGCAAGGAGAGACTAAGGCTAATAACTAGTTAATTAAATTAGCCCCAGGGTCGGCCGTCCCAGTGGTGTAGGGGTTAAGTTCGAGTGTTCTGCTTCAGGCTGCCTTTGGTTCCCCAGTTCAGATCCTGGGTGCAGACCTACTCACCGCTCATCAAGCCATGCTGAGGCGGCGTCCCACATAGAAGAGCTACAACTCTACAACTCTGATACACAACTATGTACTGGGGCTTCGGGGAGAAAAAAGAAAAAGAGGAAGATTGGCAACAGATGTTAGCACAGGGCCAATCTTCCTCAAAAAAACAAAAAACTGCTAAAAAAAAAAATTAGCCCTGGGAAAACAGTCTCAGGGCTGGGAAATTTTTCACTCGGTTTGCTGTTTGTTTACATAAAGTCAAACATCCAGTTTAACAGATTATTTCCTTTGAATTGATCAAGTATTTAGTTATGAAATAAAATACACTAATGCCACTTTTATTTAGTAAAGACAATGGGAAATGAACCTAGAGTCCATCCTGTATTATGCATACAAAATATGAATATATTTGGATCTATTCAAATTATTCATACTCATTAATTTATATTTATATTCTAAGGTTGACAATTTCCCCTGTGGATTCTTTTAACCATGAGATGCAGTTAAAACCAAACTTAAGAAATAAGCAGGGTCGGCCCCGTGGCTTAGTGGTTAGGTGCACGCGCTCCTCTACTGGCGGCCCGGGTTCGGATCCCGGACATGCACCCACGCACCGCTTCTCCGGCCATGCTGAGGCCGCGTCCCACATACAGCAACTAGAAGGATGTGCAGCTATGACATACAACTATCTACTGGGGCTTTGGGGGGAAAAAAAAAGGAGGAGGATTGGCAATAGATGTTAGCTCAGAGCCGGTCTTCCTCGGCAAAAAGAGGAGGATTAGCATGGATGTTAGCTCACGGCTGATCTTCCTCACACAAAAAAAAAAAAACAGAAAAAAAGAAATAAGCAAACTTTAAAGAAAAATACATATGTGAAAGAAAACTTCTTCTGATAAAAAATATCCATAATGGTACAATTATGCTAATTTCATTGTAGGGATCTTGGCTTCTCCAAAAATACTAAGTAAAAACAGTGTCTCACCTTGCCACCAAATGCTGTGGTGTAAAGAGCACTGGGCTGGCAGTCAGTAGGCCTACCCTTGATAGTCTAGTCTCTGCCACCTTTTAGCCACATGACAGAAGCTCCCGGTGTCTCTGTTTTCACGGGGCCCACAAGACCCAGTTAGATCTCTTACTCTTCTGAAACATTATGATTTCCTTATGAAATAAATCTTCCTCTCTCCCTCTTTCAAGGATTCTGTACAAGCTATCCTGGATCAAAACACTGCAGGAAATCAGGGGCCGGCCTGGTGGCGTAGTCATTAAGTTCGCACGCTCCACTTTGGCAGCCCAGGGTCTGCAGGTTCGGATCCCAGGCGTGGACCTACACACCGCTTGTCAAGCCATGCTGTGGCAGCGTCCCATATAAAGTAGAGGAAGATGGGCACGGATGTTAGCCCAGGGCCAGTCTTCCTCAGCAAAAAGAGGAGGATTGGCTTCGGATGTTACCTCAGGGCTAATCTTCCTCACAAAAGAAAAAAAAAAACCTGCAGGAAATCAATGTTGACTTCCATAATATGGATTGCATATTAAGCACTTACTATGTGACAGTCCCTCTGCAAAGAGCATGCTGTGTTCGCCCTCTGGAAATCTTACAATAACTCTGGAAGGCGTCTGTTGGTGCCTATTTACATGGAGGACACTGAAACCGAAGAGGTTGAGTAACTTACCAAGTCCATGCAGCTAATAAGGACGTGAGGGAGCATTTAAACCACATCCCTGTGACTTCAAAGTCTGAACTCTACCATTAGGCCCCCCACGCTCTCATCACTTGCTGCCCTAGATATTTCCTAGGCAATGAGGGCATCACATGGTCATCAGTCTCAGGAACCATCTTGTTTTTCTGAGATGTAGCATTGGAATTTCTCTGAAAAGTTGCTGTAGCTTAACCATTTTGTTGTTTTAGCTGTGATACGCCTTGGGTGAATTTTCTTAATAATAGTTTTTTTCTGATTATAAAAATACATATTTTTGTTTTAGAAAATTAAGAAAATGTAGAAAAATATATAAGTAATGAGGATCATCCATAATCCCACAACACTGGGAAATTCCCCGATAACATCAGTGGCCACCCTTCTCAGACCTAGAGGAGGAAAGGCAGATTGACACGCTTGGGTGTCAGGCTACCCAAGGCCAGCCAGACTGGAGTCTTCTAAGGGACAGTAGCAGGAACATCTGAGGACATGGCTCACAGCTTCAGCGGAGCATGTGTAGTTTGAAAAAGAAAAGCCCAGGAAATTCTGATAGCTCCCCCCCGCCCCACCCATGCACCTCTGTTAGCATCCCTGTGGTAAGGAGAGATGTTAATGTCTGTTGCGTTTTTCACTTATATCCAAGTACAAACAAGGTGTCAAAACCTCCTGCCCTCGCCTGCTTTTCTGAGTGAAATTCCTTTTGTCTGCCCTGGTCCATCTTCCATCCCCCCACTCTCTGTCCCCCTAATACTGTGAATAGATGAGAACCACGGACACCATAACCCCCACTGCGCACTGCTATCCCGACTGTTCCCCGCAGGGCCACTTGCCACCCTCATCCACCAACTGCATTGAACTTAGAGGATGACACCCCAGTCATGTCCGATGGCCCCTTTCTGCAGTGTTTTTGGCAAAACGAGATCTCTGACAGGACAGACAAGAAGAACCAACGTAGGAGGGACAGCACTCTGGTGGCCTCAGGAAGCAATGCTTGCAGAGCAGAGAGAGAGAGGTCTACTCTTCTAGTTGGTTCAGACTTTTGTTCACCATTTATTGTCAGATGCCTTCCCCCTCCATGAAGGCAAAGACTGTGTTTCCTTCACTGCTGTATCCTCAGGCCCAAGACTGGTGTCTAACACATTGTAAGTGCTCCTTACACACTAAGAGAATTATTTAGATTTTCTGAAAGACCCTGCCAAGGACTCTCAACAGGATCCTTCTCCACCGACCATTAAAAGTGAGGTCTGGGGCTGGCCCGTGGAGTAGTGGTTAAGTTTGCAAACTCCGCTTTGTTGACCCAGGTTCGCAGGTTCGGATCCTGGGGGCGGACCTACACTGCTCGTCAGCCATCCTGTGGTGGCGACCCACAAATAAAGTGGAGGAAGATTGGCACAGATGTTAGCTCAGGGCTAATCTTCCTCAGGAAAAAAAAAAAGTGAGGTCCCTCACAGCAGGGTTCTGGGCTCTCCTAACTCTCTCCTACTCCATCTCATCTGCCAGCCAAACTTCAATTAACCGTCAACTTGCTGATTCTTTCTAATTTTATCACTCAAGCTCAGTTCTTGCCTCTGTCTTCCCGACTTGACTTGACATTTCTATTGGGACGACTCTAAAGGTACACAAATTAAACATGTCAAGAACTAAACAATCTCTCACACCCTCCACGGTCTGACCCTCCACCAATGTCTCAGGGGATGCCCACACTATCTATTCAGTTTACTCAATGGTATAATCCAGGAGTCATATTTGACTCCCACTTTCCCTTGTTTCCCACACCCAATCCATTAAACCCTCCACGTTTGAACTCCTAAGGTCCAGTTAGTGCAGGGCGTGCTCTTTGATCCCCTCTGCCATGACTCTAATCCAAGCTACCGGTCTCGCTCACCTGTACTGTTCAGTAGCATCCAGTTATTCTCCCTGCATCCTCTCCTTCCCTCTCCAGTCCCTTTCACCACAATCAGGGGCACCTGTTAAATCTTTACATCTGATTCTTCTGCACCATGGTTTAAATCCCCTCAGTATGATCCCATTGCCCCCTGGCTGAAGCCTAAAATCCTTCACATAGCCTTTAAGGTGCTCTGTCATCTGATCCACACCCGCCTCGCCATCTGGCCTTGTGTCACCCTATCCCTTGCTCTCTGTTCTTAAGCCACCCTAGGCTTCTTAAATGTTCCCCCAAGTCATGGCTTTCTCCTACCCCAGGACTTTTGCACATACAGTCATGTGTCACTTAATGACAGGAATACGTCCTGAGAAATTGTCATTAGGTGATTTCATGTTGTGTGAACATCATACTGTGTACTTACACACAACTAGATGGCACAGCCTATCACACACCTAGGCTGTGTGGTACTAATCTTATGGGACCACCGTCATGTATGCACTCAATTGTTGACTGAAACATCATTATGCAGCGCATGACTGTACAAGAGCTCAGTCTGGAAATACTCTTTCCCTCAACCTCATTCCATACTTTACCCAGTTCAGCCTTACTTTTTGACCTCAGATCTATTGCACGCTGAAACTGTTTGTTTTAATCATATTTTTGCAAGAAGAAGAGATCTTCCAGTTTTAGATTTTATCGTTATTTGAAAAATTACCGAAGAGCACATATTTTATTAGTAATTCAAGTGTTTCTCATCCTTTACTATGTATTCAAGTAAAGTTGACATTTCACTATAAAAATTAAGAACATTCAGAGTATATTTTCCAGAGAAAATGCATCCCTTCACTGGTGCAACTTACCACTGATTCTGTCAAGATCCTAGACAACGATGCTATCTTTGGGAAGAGGCCTCAGGATTCTATATCATAGAACAGAGGTCAGCAAACTAAGACCCACATGCCGTGTCTAGCGTACCACCAGGTTTTATCAATAAAGTTTTATTGGAACACAGCCACATTCATTCACTTATATATTATCTGCAGCTGCCTTCATGCTGCAATGTGAGTAGTTGAGTGGTTGTGACAGAGACCATATGGTCCAAAAACCTAAAATATTTCCTTCCTGGCCCTTTACAGAAAAAGTTTCTTGACTCTTGTCATAAAACATAATGGCAAGGACTTTAACCTAGAGAATTCAATGCCAGGCAGTACCAGTAATCCTGAAATACATTCAGTATGAATTCCTTAAGACATCTGGTTTAAATTGCACTCTATTCTGATGGATCTGCCAGGAGGAGTCATCTGCAAAACGTACATAGTAGCAGAATCAATTGATTTGTCTGAGGAGTGACTTGGAATTGTACATTTGAACATTAGGAAATGTCTGCCAAATGTGTGTGTGTGTTGTGTTTGTAAAAGTTAGTGTTATGATGTTGAGCTGTCCTATGGGAATAATTAGTCATCAGACCCTATTCTTAAGAACATCTTGGTTTATAATGGGAAAAAGGCAGCATCATAGAAGAAGAAATGGTTTTTGATTGTTTTGTATAAGTTGGTATGTGTCCAACTTATCTAAAAGCCGAATCATTTAGATATGTTCACAAGAGGTAGGCAGGGCTTGCACCAACCTGTTTTCTACCACTTAGCATTGAATTCTTATCTGCCAAGAGACTATTTCTTTTTATTTATTTATTTTTAATTTTTTTGGTGAGGAAGATTAGCCCTGAGCTAACATCTGTTGCCAATCCTCCTCTTTTTGCTGAGGAAGATTGGCCCTGGGCTAACATCCGTGCCCATCTTCCTCTACTTTATATGTAGGACACCACCACAGCATGGCTTGGTAAGTGGTGCATAGGTCCGTGCCTGGGATCCGAACCTGCGAACCCCAGGCTGCTGAGGTGGAGCGCGGGAACTTAACCGCTAAACCGATACACCACCAGGCAGGACCCAAGAGGCATTAGCATTTCAGTACTTCCTGTGAAACATAGCTGTTAAAAGTACGTCTTCCTCCACTCTCTCAATCTGAGTATAATCAGTGAGCGCATGCTTATGTGCATAAACTAACCTCTAATTCTGTATTTTTGGATGTGCAATTAATGTTAATAATGATCCCCTTGTGAGGAAAAATAAACAATAAAAATACAGGCCCTGAATTCCAATCACTAGAATAAAATCAGTCTCTGCAGCTTACTGGCCATGTTACCATGGACGCATTACTTAAAACCACAAAACTTCATTTCCTTATCTATAAAATGGGGGGGGGGGGGAATAGTACCTACCACATACAATTTGCTTTAATAAGAATAGAATATTTGTGTATTTAATATGAACCTATACTAAACAAAAAAGATTCGTTTGTGTTTACACACGGACAGAAATCTCTGAGACAATATAAGAAAATTTGGTCCCAGTGTAGGGTGAAAAAATAGGCAGAGTAGAGAAGGGCTGGACACCAGGGGTGGGAATTAGGGTGTGGTGCAGCTATTTTGGTAAATATTTTTCTCTCCAATATCATCTTGAACAAGCAATTACGGTTGCAAGGCAGGAAAATTGTCAGCAAGCCTAAAACTGTCAAGGGCGGCAGAATAACATATGGTGACACTGGACCCAGCCTGTGGGGAAGAGGTTTACAACATGCATGGATGACACTGAGTGGTCCCGGGGTGTCCACGTGGTTCCTCTTCCCACCAGCTCTTTCCACACTCAGTGGACTAGGTGTTTGTAACAGAGAGAAACAGATCTTGAAAAGTGCTGAGCCTGGGAGGGGAGTTCACACTGTAATGACCCTGGGTAATTCCTCGCCCCCGACCCAACACTCACCTTCATTCTCTAAACCCAGCAGGAGAGACACAAACTGGACTGTCGCTTTCCCTACCCACCTCATATGCCTCATGAGCCAAGGTGGCTAATATCCCCAGGACAGGACATAGGAGTTCACAGGAGAAAAAAAAAGCAAATAGAAGTTTAAAATAAACAAATTCAATCAGGAAGGATATTAGAAATAAAGCAGGAAGAAAATGTCATAGTGAAGCAAATAAAAATATTGGGTATGGAAAATATAATCACTGAAATCAACTTAATAGATGGATGGATTGAAGAGCGGAAAGGATACAGTTGAACAAATTAATAAGCTAAAATATTGGGTTTAAGGTACTCTGCAAGAATAAAATAATAGAACATTTGTGAAGTGCTCACGTGATGCTTCGCATAGAGTAAAATACCAATGGGAGTGTCTCAGCCTATGCTGATGATGAATCATGCAGCTGAGCCTTTCCCATTTCTGGCGTTAAGGTTGAGGCTAGATCAACAATTGGTGAGGAGTCCTAATCAACGAGTGGTGAAAAGAGAATTGCATCTTCTGAATCTGCTTCTCAGTGAAAAGAAAAACTACAGCAATGATCGATAACGGAAGAGCTACACCTCAAATCCACTTCCTCCCTCTTCAAGGTGTTGAATTGACATCCAGAGCTGTAGCATCTTTTTTTTTTTTTTTTTAACGTGAAGCTATTTTTTAAATTTATTTTATTGAGGTCGCATTGGCGTACAACATTATGTAAATTCAGGTGTACATCATTATATTTCGACTTCTGTATAGACTGCATGGCTTTCACCACCAAAAGTCTAGTTTCCATCCACGGATACGGAAGATGTGGGGTACATGTATATATACATGGAATACTGCTCAGCCAGAACTGTAGCATCTTAAGAAAGAGATGTTAAAATAGGAAGAAATGTCTAAGTAAAGTGGGAGGTATAATTTGTAAAAGACAGAACTGCTTTTTCAAAAATAGAGTCGATCAGTGCTTCTCAAATGTTCTTCTCCAGAAGGCAAAGGAGAATGAATGGACACGTGCCAAGTGTTCTGGGTAAAGCAGAAACACGTAACATCTCTGAAATCATGAGGTGTAATGTATGGCTCATTGAGATGTTATCGTCTACATCTGATTTTTTATATTTGTTATTTTAGAATGTCCTCAGAATCTCAATGAAAAGATGTGCCTTGTACATTTGAGGGCTCTGTACCACCCTGCTACTTATCAGCGCAGAAGCACAAGTTAGGGGCTGGCCCAGTGGCATAGCGGTTAAGTTCATGCACTTCGCTTTGGTGGCCCGGGGTTTGCAGGTTCGGATCCTGGTCGCGGACCTATGCACTGCTTGCTGTGGCGTCTCATATAAAGTAGAGGAAGATGGGCATGGATGTTAGCCCAGGGCCAATCCTCCTCAGCAAAAAAAGAGAAGGTTTAGCAACAGATGTTAGCTCAGGGCCAATCTTCCTCAAAAAACAAAAAAAGGAGCACAAGTTAAACAGGAGTTTGTCTACAGTCTATATACCTGTTGAGGGAATTATCTCTAAGGACAAATTAATTCAGGATGGAAAAGAACCTATCACCTTGAACAGCATCCAAAGAGTCAATAATGATAATTATTTTCCCTCCAGTCCTGTGAAATTAAAGTGGTATTAGACAGCCACTATTTAACAATCCTTTGGGGAAAATTGTTAGATTTTTATTCAAGGGAACCAGAGCAATCTTGATCTTAGGAAACTAGTTGTGTAATGGAAAAAATGAGGATTTTGCAGTCACTGTATTCTAAACCTGGGTGTGCCATTCACCTTCTGAAGGAAACTTATTTAACTTCTTTGAACATCAATTTCTTCATCTGCAAAGGGGAATAACAAGAAAGCATTGTTAAAAGGATCAGAAATAATGTGTACAAAATGCCTAGCTCGGTTATTATATGGAGTGGATGCTAATCTAAGAGATATGGTAATATTTATAAAGTTTTAGTCATTCACTCATATATTCACTTATTTATTTTGGTGGAATGGTGTATCACTGAGCCAAGGTGAAAAGTAATAGTCTGAATACTGTTCTTGATACACATCTTATTGATGTCTAATGCAGAGGTTTCTCTGGAAATAAGTATAGATTGCAGCATACACTGGCTGCTAAATAGTCCAGAGCAGTTTGAAAAACTTGTTTATCTACGAAGCAACGAGGTTACAAAGCCATTAGGGTGAGTTTTTACAAAAGTCCATCTAAAAACAGTTATTGAGCCTTCGCTATGCAAAAAAGCATTGTACTAGCCACGAAATGCAAAGGGCTGGCATAAAATGGAGGTATCAATTATAAAGAGAGCGAAAATTGCTGTTCCTAGCTTCTAAAGAGCTCACCTCTAAAGGAGAGTAAAATGATGAACATGAAATAAACCCAGTATTTTTGTTCTTGAATTATACAATAATCTAGGCTCTGGGAATATATATTCTCAAAGCTTATGAATAAAATTTTAACGTAAATGCAGTCCTTACTGGACACAGGAAGCACCCAAGTAAAACTCAGTGGTGTCAGCTCCAAAATTGCTCTGTAGCTGGGGCTTGAGACCATCTGGTTGGAAGGAGGGCCAGACAGACTTGCCTTGAAGCTTGGTTTACCGGAACTCTGATTTTACTTGGGTGACTTTGGTGGTAGTGAAGGAGATTACGGAGAAGGTTTAACTACGACCTCCACCCACCACTCCCACCCAATGACCCCTTAGCACCACCTCTGAAATCTGGGTTTTAGAGCTGCCTTTATCCTGTGTTTGGAACCTAGAGATAACGTCTGTCCTCTGAATATGTATTGAGTACCTTATAGTTACTGTACCAAGTGCCAGGCAAAGACACAATATCTTTTCCCAAGGGCTCAGAGTCTCATCTAAGGGACGGAGACATGAAAACAAGTAAGTACAGAGTGTGATAAGCATCCCTCTGGACTTAATTCTTTCTATGGTGTTATAAATGGGGTGAAAATCAGACTTCCATCCAGAATAGGCAGAGTAATCTTCCCAGAATTGGGTTTGTTGGACATAAATCCTGACGGAAATCTTTTTTCCCACAGTACAATTTCTATAAAATAAATATTTATTTTCAAAACTCAGGTTCCCTGTAAATATTATCTTCACTGGTAAATTTTAAAAGTGGTTCAAAATACAAAAGATTTGCACATAAACTCTCCTGAGGAAGCTACGAATTGGAAAAAATTCACTAGTTGCATTGGGAGAAAAAGAAAGATACGTTGACTGCACATTGCTAATCCAGTTAATTAGTGCCCAGTGAAAGCCAAGACTTGTGCTATAAAAAGTTGAAAATATCAGGTGACTACCATGAGCCAGAGATGCTGCTGGGTGATTTCATATATTGTCTCTGTCAGAATTCCTCAGAATAATTCTTCTTAAACAAATTTATATCTCAAAGCCCTGAATTACTCTTTCCAACAATCTTTTTAATATCTTAGGAACATCCTTCCCTTCATCTACCAAGTATAACTCTAAGGGCAGAGCTTGAAAAGCAAGACCCTAAAGGCCTTAAATTCCTTTTTTTTTTTTTTTTTGGTGAGGAAGATTGGCCCTGAGCTAACATCTGTTGCCTATCTTCTTTTTGCTTGAGAAGGATTGTCCCTGAGCTAACATCTGTGCCAATCTTCCTCTATTTTGTACATGGGATGCTGCCACAGCATGGCTCAATGAGCAGTGAGTAGGTCTGCACCCAGGATGCAAACCTGTGAATCCCAGGTTGCTGAAGTGGAACGCATGAACCTAACCATTACGCCACCGGGCCGGCCCCCTTAATTTCCTTTTGATTGTGGTCTATGTGACATCACAACTACTTGGTTCAGAATTGATAGCTTCTACAGCGCCTTAAAAGAGCCAAATTCTGATGTGGCTCTGACTGAAATATTTGCCAAAGGTTTGAGGCTGTCAGTATGATACTGACTTTATAAAGAAATGAATTCCTCCTAAGTGTAAATGTGTTCTTCCCCTTGGCCTAAAATGTATATAGTTCAGGAGGAAAATGTTCAATAACATATCGAATAAAACATTTCTCTATATCTCAAGTTTCTTTGACACCAGACCATGCACACTTCGGATCACATACTGTAATGAATAGGCACTTAGGGTGTAGCTAGCCCAGTCTGCTCACTTTATAGATGAGCCAGCCCACCCAGGAGACGAAGAGTCTCCATTGACATCATGCGGCCTGAAGAGAAATGCAGGTGGGGCTGGAATGTGGCTCTTCTCCCTCCGTTCCCTGCCATCCCACAGCATCCCTGCTTCTCTTGTTGCTGGTGCATGAGGTGTTTCTGTGCAGAGTTCCCGAGAGCTCTCTATCAGCATATCACGCTAGTTATATCTCTGTAATCCACCCATCCCATTATTTTTCTTAAGTACTTCTGAGCGTAAAAGAAGGTCACTCAAGAAAACAGTCTTTCCTAAGACAATACCCAACTGTAACATAAAAGCACGCTGACAGTTTTCTACAGCAGGAATCCCCTTATCCCGTTGGATGTTGTGGAATGCAAATGTGTCATAACGGTAACAAATAATTCATTGAAAAACCAAGATAACACCTGACTAGAGTTTAGTTGGAGTTCAGGCATGTCAGCTGTGGGAATGGCTGAGTTCAAAAAGGCATAAGCTCAAAAGAGTATAGTCCAGTTTCTGTTAATTGATAGGGGCAGAAAATTAATAAATAATCAAAGGTCATCAATAGCTTTTTAGTTACCAAATTCAAAAGCTTCCTTAGCTCTCTCGTCTTTTTTTGTGTGTGTGTGAGGAAGAGTGGCCCTGAGCTAACATCTGTTTCCTATCTTCCCCTTTTGCTGAGGAAGATTGGCCTTGAGCTAGCATCTGTGCCCCTCTTCTTCTATTTTGCATGTGGGACACCTGCCACATCATGGCTTGATGAGCAGTGTGTAGGTCTGAGCCCGGGATCCGAACCCATGAACCCTGGGCCACCAAAGCGGAGCGCACGAACTTAACCACTACACCAATGGGCTGGCCCTCTCTTGTCTTTTTTTTGTAGCATTTTACGTCGTTGATTGTCCTCCCCTTTGTGAAACTGTTTTCCACTGGCTTCCAGGACATTGTTCTATACCAGGTCTCTCTCTAGCCCACTGATTGCTGCCTCCAACTCTCTCCTGGCCCCTCATCTTCTAGACGCTTGCTGAATATCATCCCTCTATGACACTGACACCCACCTCCCCTTTCTCTGCCCTCGTTTTTCAATGGAGCTATAATTTAGCATTTTCAACACGCACAGAGAGTTTTCATTACTTAAGTCTAAGGCATCTCAAACTCTGTGTCAAAAATGACCCATTTTATACACAAACTTCTCCCTCAAAGAAGTGGAGCGTAATCCTCCATTTCTTTAAGTGTGAGTTGTGCGTCGTGTCTTCCTTCCAAAGGGCATAGCATGAAAAGGAGATGGAAAGAGCAACTTGATGGGAGAGAAACCTGACAAACTACCTCCGCCAGATGCTCAAAGTCAACATCACAGTAAGTCACACTGATAGTCTATACCCTTAATATGATGTGATAAAAATGGTACTTTTCCCCTGTGGTCTTCCTTCCAAAATTCCTAACCTTAGTCTACTCATGAGAAAAACCTCAGGCAAATCCCAACTGAAGGACATTCTATAAAATACCTGACCAGGACTCCTCAAAACTGTCAAGGTCATCAAAAGGAAGGAAGTCTGAGAAATTCTCACAGCCAAGAGGAGCCTAAGGAGACATGAACCTGAAGGTAATGTGGTGTCCTGGCAGGGATCTTCGAACAGAAAAAAGACATTAGATAAAAACGAAGAAAATCTGAATGAAGTATAGACTTTAGTTAATAATAATGTATAAATATTCGTTCATTAATTGTGATGTGTACCACACTAAGAAATTAATATTGGGGCAACTAGGTGTGAGTATATGGAAACTGCACTGTCTTTACAATGTTTCTGTAAATCTAAAACTATTCTAAAATAAAAACTTTATTAAAAAAATGAATTCACCTTTTTCCCTCTCAAAGTTTTTTCTTCTCTTATGTTCCCCATTTTTGTCAGTGTAATTATGGTGGGACAACCAGGATTTTGCCTTGGGTATGCACATCTAAAGGTACAGATTTTAGCGTGTGATGTTTTATTAATTTTGAAATTTAGTATCTATTTAGCATCTACATGTTGAGAAAAAATAGGAAGCTTCCAGATAGCCCCTATTTGTTAACGACATAAATCTAGGCACCACACCATGGAACACAAAGTTGATTTGAGGTCATCTATAGTGGAGAAGTCAAAATGGACCCACTATAACTCAGATTCAGAAAACTGTAAACTTATTTTTCTATAACTTATCTAAACTGCCTCATATAAAGACAACTCCACAGGACCTTCTGTCTTTTCTGCTAGCCAATTAAACTTATTAAGGTCTTTCCAGTTTAAATCCTAGACCTAGCTTCCTCGTACCTTTTGTTGAATAGATACTTAGTCCTCAGGTTTTTCTCCTTCTTCCCCTTTCTACTTATCTTATCAGAGACAGTTTAATGTCCCAAGTAGCCCAGCGCCCTGTTGCGTGAAGAGAGACGTAGCACCTGCTTTGCCACCATCCCCTGTCCTAGTGGCCTTTTCTTTCTTTTTTTTTTTTCTTATCCACTTCCATCACTTTTATATTTTATTTATTTTTATTTTTTTATAATTTTATTTATTTATTTTTTCCCCCAAAGCCCCAGTAGATAGCTGTATGTCATAGTTGCACATCCTTCTAGTTGCTGTATATGGGACGCGGCCTCAGCATGGCTGGAGAAGTGGTGCGTCGGTGCGCACCCGGGATCCGAACCCCGGGCCGCCAGCAGCGGAGCGCGCGCACTTAACCGCTAAGCCACGGGGCCAGCCCCCTAGTGGCCATTTCTATGGTGCAGATTGACCCCATTGGTCACTAACATGCTGAGCTGGTGTCCACACCAGTGGCACAGCCAGGACCACCTCGCTGTCTCGGGTTCTCTACTTTTCATGCTGACTTCTCTACCGTGGCCTCTGGTGTTGCTCTTCTCCTCACTCTTCAGCCTCTGCTTTCTGACCTCTGGCCTCTTCCAGTTCTTCTGCCGCTTCCACATAGCTTTCAGGACATATAGAGAGTTCTGGAACCCTTGTACTCCACATATAGGCCTTGGGAACCAAGAATGCTATCTAAGGCCCATCCACCTAAACGCCTTCTTTATCGTTGGTGACACCGCTTTGCTCACTGCTGTCTTCTCAGGAGGGCATGTCGCTCTGGCATTATGCTGAATGCAGACCTTTTCGAAGGGGCCATGCCATAGGAAAGAAGGAGAAAGTCCTCTGCTTTGGGATTATCTCGAACCTATTGGGGTTTTTCTACCACTGTGCCTAGCACCAGATCCTCTCCCCTCTTCACCATGGCAAAGTGGCAATGGAGCATGGACTAGAGCCCCCAGTTGGCTCATCTCTTGCTCTGCTCTTCATGCCTACTTGTGCTCACGTGCTCTCTCTCTCTCTCTCTCTCTTGCTCTCACCATCTCTCTCTCTCCTCAACCCCCTCCCCCAGCCCCTCTCCTTAGACATAGAAAGAATTTTTATTCCCTCTTCATGCCCAATAGGAACTGCTTTATGTCATAGCCCCATCCTTCTCTATTCGACAGCTCACATTGAAATTTTATGCCACAGTTCTCTGGGTATGACTCAATATTCAAAGCCTAGATTTGGAAATTCTCAGAAAATTCTTTAGCTCCCATAATGGCAGCCTCTTACAAATCAAAAGACTTCTTTTCAAACTATCATCTCACCCTGGACTTCAAAAATCTCTTTCTGATATTCAAAGCAGAACACTGATTTCTTTTGTTTTTTTGTCTAGTCTACAGTGTCTGCGCTCTGCTGCCCTTGGGCAATAAGATCAGGCTTAGGTCTTGGCCTTCTTGGCAGAAGGGCTGCCAGGGACAAATCTCAGTTACTCAGAGAAAAAAATACAACAGGTTGTATTTAAGATATGATCCCCAAATAAACACTATTGCTCTGCTTGGCTTTGCTTCCAACAACGCAGGCCATGGCTCTGGACAGAACTCCCGTTCGCGCTAGTCACCAAGCCTTGTAACAGTAGCTTTTTCTTGACTTCTTTCTTTGACCTCATATTCAATCAAATGTCGTGTTTTCCATTCTGTCATTGTAATATTTCTATCATTTTCCCCTCTTCCCGATTCCCCTTAATTCACCCCTCACTTTTCACCTAGGTTATTTCTTTCAACTTCTAGCTTATTTCACTGCCTGAAGTCTCTCCTCCTTCAGTTTCTTTCAGATATTCTTTCCTTAGTTTGGGAACATGAGCTGTAGAGTGATGTAAACCTGAGATCTGATTCTATGTCTACATTCGCTAGATTGTAAATTTGATCAAGTTTTTTCCCCTCTGTTTCCTCAACCTTAGAAGGCTGTCATGAGTACAAAATAAGACAATATACGCAAAGTGCTTCTGGTGTCTGACTGATGCAGAGCAGGTGCAAACGGTTACCATTATTGCTATTATTCTGCTCAAAGGTCTAAAATGTTGTATGAGGTTCATGGATATACAGACACTGAAGGCAGGATAGGCTTCAGGAAAGTGTAGTGGGGAAAGATCGCGAACACAGGTGTGAAAGCAGGAAAGCATAGAGCAGTAAGTAAGCAGAGAGATGGGAGCAGACGGTGGCAGGGAGAGAAATATTGGGGAAGTGAGTTACGGAAAACTATGGATGACCTTAACTTCTAAGGCTAAGAATTTGTATTTTATTTCCTAGGCATTGAAGACGTTTTTGCTTTATACTAACAACAAAGTCATATGTGTAGTGTGAGCACACAGCTGAGAGTGTGAATTCTAACAATAAGCAAATAAAAACAGAAGGTTCAAAAGAGAGCAAGCACTAAGGGATCTGCCTGTTGAAATAAACAGGCTTACACTTTCTGAATATTCGCTTCAGATTTTTTTAAAGAGATAAATCCTTACAGATGAAGTTTGAGTATCATAATCTCCCTTCCCTATTCTATGAGCCAAATATATCATCAGGTTTGTATAGCATGTCAGTTAAATATTTTAATTTTTTTTCCATCTTAGTTTTATCCTTGCAGCAATGTTCTTCTGCCCCTGCCTTCTGTTACTCTTAACAAAAATAAAACGGAGAGAGAAAGAAACACGTTAGGACCAGCAAGAGAGAGAGAAGGAAGTTACGAATATAATAAGATTTGGAAAAACCCAGGGATAACATCTTAAGGATGAGGCTCATGAGAAGCAAAGTTGCTTAAGCCAAATGGCAATAAATGAACTCATATACCTAGAATAAACATTTGGTAACTTCTCCTCCCAACAAATAACCCAGACCAAGGAATAAGACATACAGTTAGGGGCCAGCCCAGTGGCATAGTGGTTAAGTTCGCACGCCCCACTTCCATGGCCCGGGGTTCACACGTTCGGATCCTGGGCTCAGACCTACGCACCGCTCATCAAGCCATGCTGTGGCAGCATCCCACATATAAAATAGAGGAAGATTGGCACAGATGTTAGCTCAGCAACAATCTTCCTCAAACAAAAAGAGTAAGATTGGCACAGATGTTAGCTCATGGCCAGTCTTCCTCACCAAAAAAAAAAAAAAAAAAGACATACAATGAGGCAGGTGAGAAACTGAATCCATTTTATTTTTAGAAGCAAAAGGCCCCAAGTTAACCTGAGTGTACTGACAGTCATGGTGGAAAAAATTTGTGATTCAGCTCATCAAGTGACCAATTGCCAAGCTCTTGGAAGGGAGAAACTATGCCTCATTTATTATCTCAGCTCCTGTCACTAACACGTAATTGGCCTTCAGTGAATTTTTTTTTTAAGGAACAGTGGCCCTGTGCTAACATCTGTTGCCAATCTTCTTCTTTTTCTTTTTTGTCCCCAAAGCCCCAGTACATAGTTGTAGAGTTGTAGCTCTTCTATGTGGGATGCCACCTCAGCATGGCTTGATGAGCAGTGCGTAGGTCCACACCCAGGATCCGAACCTACAAACCCCTGGCCTCCAAAGCAGAGAGTGTGAACTTAGCTGCTACACCACTGGGCCAGCCCCAGTAAATTTATTGAACTGAACTAAACTGGATACCTGAGGGTTGGAGGATATGACTCTGGCTGTGGGATTGGGTTGATTTTTTTCAACTTTCAAGGAGCTCTGAATTATCCTTCCTCAGCAGTGTGACTCCTGGCCTGTGGGGCTGGGGAGTCAAGTCTTGCTTGACATTCCGACTGAGGAGGGTTTATGGGGTTGTTTTTTCCCTTATTGGCCCTTAGTGTAAAGACAATCTATTTATCATGACTTGAGCTACACTCAAGGATCCGATTGCTTCCTTCTGTCTAGGGTCTCAGGAGCCGCACAGAATGCCAGTACTTAGACCATTGTGCTATCCCAGAAAAAGGATAGTCAAAGTACAATCCTTATTAACTCCATTCTCCTTCCTGTCAGGTCCTTCCTAAAAGACCACAAGATGTTCCAGAAGGAGTTCAGAATTACTCATGATGACCGAGGAAATGGAGAAAGGTTAAGAATGCTAGTCGGTGGATTAATAAAAACCAAAAACGTGAAATAATGTTCTGTATCCTTTACCCCATTTCCTTCAGGCTCTTAATTATCCTCTTTAGTTTACATGAAAATAGGACCTTAAATCCCAGTGGATAAGCATCCTTTGAACCTTTATGGTGCACTTGAATTACAGCTATTAATAGTGAGATCATGGAAGAATGAGTAAGACATTCCTACTCATTAATGTTCTCCCAAATGATACATTCAGAACTTTAAGTCCCCTAAGTGGCTGTAACTTTCCATTAATAATGGAGAAATTTTCCTTATTCTAAAATTTCTAGGAAATGGGGCCTTGAAATACATGTACTCTATAAAAGACCAATTCATTTGTTATGAATTTCTTAGCGTATTTTTTCTTTTCATTTCTTCACTCTTTCCTATTATTGGGGTGCAAGGGGTATGACTAGAATCTTATCTTTTATTTCTAGGCCTCCCCAAAAGGTTACATGTGGATGAGTGAAGATTATATTAAGGATTCAAAAAGTCTGATGATGTAAAAAATGCAGATATGACATTATTGACATTTTTGTTATTCCTATTACTCTTCTAACTTCCATTTCACGTGTTAACTTGCCATTCCCAGTCAGTGGTTTTGTCCTGCTCAAAAAAAGTCTAATTTTTATTAATGTTCACTTCTTAAATATCATATAAATAACAAAATTTCTCCTTAATTTTAGACAGAAATAGAAATAAAATAGTAAAAAAAGTGGGGAGGGGATCTGCTCATTGTACAGTTATCAAGCACATTTTGGGGACAGCTGTATACCAGGACTACTCTGATGACATAGATCTTTCACAAATGAAATTTTCTTTTTTTTTCTTGTGATGAGAACTTTAAGATCTACTCTCTTAGCACCTTTCAAATATACAATACAGAATTATTAATTACAGTCATCATGGTGTACATTACATCCCCATGACTTATTCATTTTATAATTGGAAGTTGATATCTTTCGACCATCTTCACCCATTTCATCCACCCCCACCCCCCACCTCTGGCAACCACCAATCTGTTCTCTGTATCTATAACCTTGATTTTTTTCTTTAGATTCTACATGTAAGTGAAATCATACAGTATTTGTCTTTCTCTGACTTATTTCACTTAACATAATGCCCTCAAGGTCTATCCATGTTGTCTCAAGTTTTCCTCGTTTGAAAAGCCCCTGTGTATTTTTATTATGATTCAGTTTGAAAATCTGCAAGAGTTTTTGCAAAAGGATTAAAGACAGAGAAAATCCACACTTGAAAAAAGAAAAATTCTAATCTGCTCCAGTCTGAAAAGAGCCCCAGTTCCATTTGCTTTTTCCCACACAGCTGAGGTGTTGCAAAGTTGCGGTGGGAGTAAGATTGAAATGAACTGAGAACGATGTTGATTGTAAAGGAGAACTTTCCAGTTTTACTTTGATTCAAATTCCTGAGGGCTGAGGCCGCAGCACAACCTGGAAGGGGATGAGGTGAGGTCGGCAGCTGTGTGGGCTGAATTGAGACTTCTGCGGGGGAACAGAGCAAAACTCGGAGACCAAGCCAAATCCACGTGTCTCCTATACACTGTGCCCTGGGAGGCTGACAAATGTCAAACATGTGAACAAAATAATTGGGTAGCTATAAATTCCATCATAAAAGTTTCCCAGTGGGAATAGACAATAAGTCCATTAAAAATAAACCACAACAGGCATTCTTGACGGTGGAAAACATTACAAATAACTTGCAAGCTGGCAAGAAATTACAACCAATAAGTGCGTTCTAAGAATAGTAGACTGTAGGAGGGAAACTACCTACGACAACTGGTTTCCAAAGGAAATTCCAATTATCAGGAAAAGGCCAACAAAAGAGTTGGAGATGGCCTGAGTTCTAGCATGCAGGCTTCTTTCTCCACTGGCTTCAGTTAAAAGAAAGAACTTTTTCTTTTAAATTTCCCCATTATGAGTACTTCCCATGCTTTAATATAGTCAGAAGATTTATGTTTTTCCCACAGTGTGAAAGAGGGCCTTATTCTTTAAGAAAAGAACAGGAATTACACACAATTCTTACCATTCCTGTGTCCACAGAGGTTCGTATGTCTATCTCGTGAAGAACAAACACATCTACAGAGGTGACAAAGGAAGCCAGATGGTGGCCGTAAGTCCCAGTCCTTTAAGGAATGCAGGCCTATAAAGCACACACCTGTGTCAATTACCACCAGGAGTCACTGACTGGGGATTTGGGGTCAAACAGGCCATGATGATGCTTGAGTGGCAGAGAAGGACAATATGTAGGTTGCAATATAATTTGTGCAATAAGAGAGGTATGCAAAGGAGGCTCAAGGAGAGATCTAGGACACACTGGGAGGTAGACTGTTTAAACCGAGAATGGGATTTTCTCACCCAAAAATGGTAACAAGAATACTATACCACATGGGTATTGAAATGATCAGATGAATTATATTATAGTGAAGGTTTTAAAAGTTAAGAATGCCACACAGATGCAATCTAGTTTTAACTTACTTCCAAAGTAAAAAGTCTTCACTATGTGCTAAGCACTGTTAGTAGCCATTTACATGTATAAACTGATTCTGTGTGTAAACGGATTCTCTCGACAACCCTATAAGGTAGGTACTTCACAAATGAGGAAACTGAGGTCCAGAGAGATTAGGTAACTGGTGCAAGCTGATGCAGCTCATATTCAAACCCAAGCATTGGGCACCAAGCAGAGGATTTACCATGAAGCTAAAGTAGCTTCCCCTTTGGGACTCCTCATTTGCATGGAGCACTTCAAGGCTCCAGGTGGAACCCCAGTAGTATCTTCACATGGTCGTGTGTTCTTGTAATATTTACAAAAGCAAGATATTTTAGCCAATTGGTTAAGAATATTCTCCCTTTCCAGTCCAACTTGCTATCTCTCAGGCTCCCCCTTGCCGGGAAGAGGTACAGTAACCATGTCATTTTTGAAATCCAGCTAATGGGGGTTGAGCTGATAATCCGTTTGGTTTAGGTTGGGTGAGATCCATTTATATAGTTTGTGGTCACTTCTATACCTCACTCCATTCTTGCTGGGGATTAACAGGCTAGTAGGATTTAGAGATTCATCTGACTATATTGATAATGTTCCTGACTCTACATTGCCTTTCATGTGTTGAGTGATCCATAAACAGGTCTTCATTTCCTTAACTTAAAGGCATGGAAGTCTATCCTCAGCCACCAAACAGCTTTTGACACTATGTTCCGTGTCCTACCTGGCTGTAACACATGTCTCTAGTTCATGCCCCACTCCAGCTCTCCCTACTCACCACACTCCATCCAAACTGCCATCCTTCCTCTGCTGGATCATGACTTAGCTCACACTCAGGCTCTTGCTAATTTTTCGATGCCTTGACACAGAATCTGACATTAGCAAAGATAACACAAACTCCTAATACTCCACTAAAATCACATTGATGACAAAGTGGTTAATGAGTGTTGGCAATTCAACGAGCATTTAAAATAAGTCACTAGACAAGAAAACTTTAAATGTTAGAAATCCTACAGCTTGTATATGAAAAAAGAAAGTTGAGCCAGCCCCAGTGGCCTAGTGGTTAAGTTCGGGGTGCTCCACTTAGTCAGCCCAGGTTCAGTTCCCAGGCACGAACCTACACCATTTGTCTGTCAGGGGCCATGCTGTGGCGGTGGCTCACATACAAAAAGAAGAAGACTGGCAGTGGATGTTAGCTCAGGGTGAATCTTCCTCAGCCAAAAAAAATAAAGTTGCTAGAGGTTCCCTAGATTTGACAAAAATCCTATAAATTCATATGACATTATCAATAATGGGTTTTAAAGCTGAAAGTTTTCTAAAACATCAATAATTATAATTATTGACTAATAATTTTAGTCTCTCATGATGGTGGAAAGACTGAATATTCTTTTCATTCTTGCTAAAAGAGTAATATCACAGTTGTTATATACAGCAAAAAATATGTAGTAAAAAATATTATAAGGTTTATCAGCAGTTAATAAAATAATTTTTTTGTATTTTCTGGTTTGTGGTGTCAGTTTATGGAAATTGTACTTATTTTTGATGATAATAAAAATTTAATAAATAATAACATAATAATAATTTCTAATAAATATTTGTTTTCATACCTATTTCATTCTTCTCTTTAAAAAGAGTCCCACAAGTTGTATAATATTGGGGACCCACAAAATTTAAATTTGTCCCCATTCCCAGTCATACTTTTTTTTAAAGTCATTCCGATGGCTAAATATTGCTTTAAATGAAGGCATCACCTTTGTTATACGGATTTCAAGTTGTTTGATTTTGCTTTGAATGAATGTTTACTTCATTCATTCAGAGAGATGGCAGCAAATGTTGGACAGAGCTCCGGCTGGGAGTGGGCAGAGCTGTGTGCCAGCCTGGTTCTCTCTCTAGACAGCAGTGCATCCAGGTCCTCCGCATCTCGGGTGCCTCTTTACGGTCGTGGTAAATGTCTCTGATGATCCCTCTGTGGTTCTCCGACAACTGTATGAAAAATATTCTGTCTCTCCACTTGATTCTTAATTTTAGTTTAGCTAATGGGAAATGAATGTTTTTTGAACAGCAGAAACCACGTAACCAATGACTCCCTGTCTTACTGCTTAAATTGGCTTCTAACTGTATTATCCACATCACTGAAGTTTCTTTATAGATATTATTAAGTATATAATATTAAATTTATATTTAGTATGTAGGGTCAATTAGACTGAAACTCTAACGAAAAAAAACCAATTGCTGTGAAGTAAAGAAAAATAAGTGGGTTGCTGGTGCCAAAGCAAGGATCGGGATCCAGTAGAATATGTGGCTGTGAGAGGAATCCACTCTGATGGACCACTTTAAATCCTAAGGTAGAAGTGGGTACTTGAGCCTGGAGGCCTGGCAGTGAAGGGAGGCTGCAGCTAGACAGCAAAATCAGTAGGCTCCCAGACCAGGCCATGCGAGCAATGACTTGGGTCTGTGGTTCTCAATGTCGGCTGAATATTAGAATCATCTGGACAGCTTTTAAAACAGCGCCTGCCCCCTCTGATGGTAGTCATTAAGGTGATCCTAATGTGCAATTAGGTTTGAGACCCTCTGGTCTCGGGGCTGTGCTTTCTGGGGCAGCTCAGAGGCTGGGCTGGATGCTTACACGCTCTCATTTAAACAAAGGCTCATATCAGAGCTGGATTCATAAATTAAAAGAGTTCAGTTAAATATAGAGCTCTCTGAAGGAAAAATATTTTAAGCTGTCATTACGCGCTTACACTGTAGTGCAGGCCTGTGCAATAAATAGTCATCTGTGATGATGAAAATGTTCTATATAGAGTGTGCTGTCCCAGTCGGTGGCCCACTAGCCACATGTGGCCGTTGAGCACTGGAAATGGGGCTATAAAAACTGAGCAACTTGGGGCCGGCCGGGTGGCATAGCAGTTAAGTTCACGCACTCCGCTTCGGTGGCCCAGGGTTCGCAGGTTCAGATCCCGGGGGTGGACATATGCACCGCTTGTCAAGTCATGCTGTGGCAGCGTCCCATATAAAGTAGAGGAAGATGGGCACGGATGTTAGCCCAGGGCCAATCTTCCTCAGCAAAAAAAGAGGAGGATTGGCAACAGATGTTAGCTCAGGGCTAATCTTCCTTAAAAAAGAAAAAAAACATAACCTGAGCAACTAAATTTTATTTCATTTCAAGGAATTTAAATTTAAATAGCTACACGTGACTAGTGGCTCTCATATTATAGGTCAGTGTAGTTCTGGTGTGAACCGGCTGATGAGTAAAAGGATAGAGGATAAGTGTTCTGAATATCTGGGGAAATGAGAGCGAGGAAATCCTGAGAATGGAAAGATGGGCTCAAACTCATTGCCCGGTGAGAGTGGAAGGAGATGCTACGGTGAAATGCGGCTATGGGCATGCCTGTCATTCTCTGTGTCTCCCCAAAATAACGCTGAAGAGGAATTTCTCAGGAAGTGACTCTCACTACCATGAGCCCTCTTTCTCTTGTACAGACCAGTGCCCACTCAAATCCTAAAGTTCACAGAAGCCCTTGCTGCTATATCTGTTACTAGGAAGGCAGCAAGGGGTAGTAGAAAGAGTAAAGCACCTGAAATCAGGTGACCTGGCTTTGCATCTCGGCTTTGCACTTACAAGCTAAAAAAGGTCACCCAGTATCTCTGAGTCACTGTTTTTTCATTTATAAAGCACAAGAGGTAATAATACACCATTATCTGATTGGCATCATTGAACATATCTGATATCGTAAGATCACATAAATCACTATAAATGGAAGCCCCTCGCACCCTAAGAGAACCCATGAAATATTATTGATTATTCCTGTGGCATGATCTGATCTTATTCAAATTCTAGAAGCATTTCATAAAGAATATCAAGGGCTTGGCGTCTAAAGACATCAAGACCAAAAGGAATATTCAAAGTATAAACTTTGAGCCTACAGCAGGCCAGTCAGCCACACTCCATTCTATTAACTCTTGAGAACTGTCTTGGCTTCCAGTCCTTATTTTATTCCATAACCAGGGAGCTGACCACATTGGTCTCTAAACAATACATATATCGTTTTTTGCTAAGGAAGACTGGCCCTGGGCTAACATCTGTGCCCATCTTCCTCTACTTTATATGGGACGCTGCCACAGCATGGCTTGAGAAGCAGTGCATGGGTGCGCACCCGGGATCCGAACCTGTGAACCCCGGGCCACTGATGCGGAGCGCGTGCACCTAACCGCTACGCCACTGGGCCGGCCCCAACAATAATATATTTTTCAGTTGACAATATGCATTGAAAATGGGTTTATCTAATTAAATAATTCCTAGTTAAAGAGCTAGGTAACGATATTTAGGCTTGTATCTACCCTCAATGAGTTTTATATTTTTAATGATACTATGGGTCAACTATTTAAAAAAATAGGGAAGTAAAACATTTTTATGCTTTATTACAATTAGCCCCAGAAAGCCTTGGCATGCATTTTGGCAGAAGAGTGAAAGAGGTTCAGGAAAAAAAGAAAAAAAGGAAAAGTGAAAGTCACAATAAGACTTGAGGAGAAGTGACAGTGTGACCCTCTGCAACAGCAGAGTGTAGACGGCTGCCCTTGGCAAGGCATCATAAAGAATCGTTAACACAACATCTTACCCTGTGGCTTGACTTCTAGTATGTTCCTTCTGATCTTGACTGCGTAGCCTTCCTTCTTTGGTTAGTCTCACCAGCCTGGCCTTGCACGTGTGAGGCACAGGCCTCGGCCAAGGATCTGTGGAACTCCAGACACAGATTTCCAGAGTCGTACTAAGTACAGTGCCTTTCCCACTCGTTCCCTCTGATTCCAGTCTCTTTAGCAGCCCAGGACTCCCGTCTCTGCTCCCTCAGCTCAGTGGGGCCACAGTGTTCCTTCTGTTTACGCTGTGCATCCTTGTGCCCTGGTCAGAAAGTTTTCTCCAGGTACAGAGCCAAGACAAAGTGGTGCTCATTGTGTGAGATTCCCTTTTCTTGGGGATCACAGGCTTACACTACCCCTTGTTCAATGTCTAGAGCGGTTACCTCAGATATTTTGTTCAAATTTTGAGTTTTATGCCTTTTTTATGGGTAGAAGTGGAAGTAACCTCTGTTTTATAGAATTTTAACCAACTATTATAGGGGCCGGCCCGGTGGCGCAAGTGGTTAAGTGTGCGCGCTCCGCTGCGGCGGCCCGGGGTTTGCCGGTTCAGATCCCGGGCGGGCACTGACCCATCGCTTGTCAAGCCATGCTGTGGCGGCGTCCTATATAAAGTGGAGGAAGATGGGCATGGATATTAGCCCAGGGCCAGTCTTACTCAGCAAAAAAAGAGGAGGATTGGCAGATGTTAGCACAAGGCTGATCTCCTCACACACACACACAAAAAAACTATTGTAATGTTTATAATAGACACCCAAAATATAATGAATACATGTAAATAAAGAGCTAGAAGAAGATAGACCTGGAAAATACTACCAAGGAAAGCTACGGTAGCCCTATTGAAATAGACACAAAAATAGCATAAAAATGAGGAAAAAGTATTATTTATATGTTGCTACCAGGAAAAATTCATGGGAAAATATAACAAAGCTGAACTAGTGTGTGCTTAAAAACACAGCTCCCAAATGCAAAAACAAAATATTTAATTAAATACATAGAGAAAGTTATAAATATTCTGTTGTAGTAGGACATTTTAGTCCACCTCTCTCAACAATTGATTGACAAAGCAGACAAACAAAATAATTGATAAGAATATATATTATTTGAAAAACACAATTAACAAGCTTTATCTAATGGAGAGATGTAGAACTCTGTACCTGACAATTGAGAATGCACATGGAATATGAATATTGAACACGTAATGGTTCACGAAACAAGTTATAACAAATAATGAAATTATGTATACATTAATTACATATATCTCAGTACTTTCAAAAATTTAAAAACCTCTACTAGATAATTTTGCCTCTAAGAAAACATCATAACATAAATTAGAAACTATTTAGAACAGAGCAGCAATGATGATACTATGTATAATCTATGTATGAAACATATAAGATGCAGCTACGGAAACATTCATAGACAAAGGTTTAGTCTTAAATCCTAATATCAGAAAAAAGGTCAAAAACAATGAGTAATCAACAACTCATATTCTGGAGAAAAATCAAACTCAAAGATAAAAGAAAGAAAATATTGACAAGAGCAAAAATTAATAGAATAGAAAACAAAATATTTAGGATCAATAAAACCAAAAGTTGTCTACTGAAATCAACACACCTCTCATAAGAGTGATCAACAATAAACAATATGGAAAGGGGGGCACTATATTTATAATAGAGATTTTTTTTAAATCACAGAAAACTACACGAATAATTTTATGTTTGTTAAATCTGAACACAGATAAAATGAATAATTTCTTGGAAAAAATATAACATTAGAAAATTGAATTTGTATTTTTTTTAAAAAAAAGAGAAAAAAGGTGCCTGAAATACACCAGGCCACAATGTTTTACTTGTTCCAGAGGATAAAAATATGGCAAAATCAGGGCTGGCCCGGCGGCGTAGCGATTAAGTTCGCACACTTTGCTTCGGCTGCCAGAGGTTTGCAGCTTCAGATCCCAGGCATGGACCTGAGCACTGCTTGTCAAGTGATGCTGTGGCAGCATCCCATATAAAGTAGAGGAAGACTGGCACAGATGTTAGCCCAGGGCCAGTCTTCCTCAGCCAAAAGAGGAGGATTGGCAATGGATGTTAGCTCAGGGCTAATCTTCCTCAGAAAAAAATATATATATATGGCAAAATCCCCCAACTTAGATCGTGGAGTTGGGGGTGGAGTGTGGAACAGGTGGGTGAAGTAAAACATCCCAGAGTTTTCATGGGAATAGGAAGGAAAATTAAATGGAAAAGGATAATGAAAGTTTTCTGAAATTCTTATGATATTGGGATGGCAGAGAAGTAGGGGAAAAATAGAAGGACAAACTGAAATTCAGCGGGCACGTGTTTGGGCTATTTGTGACTGACTACATAAGCAAAGAGAGGAAAGTTAACTACTGATGAAATTTAAAAACACAGTAGAATTTCCACAAAAAGGTAGTGAAAAAATGAAATAAATAAAAATTTGATCAACCTGCAAAAATAATAAGCAAGAAAGAAATGAAAAAAGAATCTAAAGTGAGTAATAAATTTAAAATAAGATGGAAGGAATAAATAAAAAATACCTGTTACCACACTAAAAGTAAATGGACTGCATTCTATTCTCCTATAAAAGAGAGTGTGTCAGGATGCATTCTACAAGGTGCCCAAAAAGTTGGGAAACAGGATAAACTTAATTTTAAGTAGGAAGTGAGCTATAATTTCAAAATTATATTCAATATTCTTTAAAAAGAAAAAACTCCTGGCACGTTTTCAAGTGAGGTACCTCTCAATTTAAAGCAATGACTTCAATTTTTAATACACTGATCTGAACTGTCCAAAAAGTCTGGAAACAAGAAAAATCAGGTGTTTATTGTACTTTTTTCAGATTAAGAATTGAGTCTTAGAGGTGAAATATAAAATGAGAACAGTTTTGTAGGAAAATCTAGAAGAGCATATGTCAAATACAGAAGTAGAGAAATCTTTTTACTCAATATTGGAACTTCAGCATTGTATAACAATTTCAAAATTAAAGGTTTTTATATAGCAAAAATGTTATAAATAAAATCAAGAGGTAATGAGAATGATGGGAAAATATTTGTAATGCAGATGTCAAAGAATTAATATATATGCTATAAAAGAGCTATTAAAAATGTGCAAGAAAATGACAGACAATCCAATAGAATATCCAAAAGCATAGCTAGGAGTAAATAAATCACAGAGGAGTTCATCTAAATGGGCAAGAAATACTTGAAAGAAATGCTCATTTGAAAAAAAATACTCAAAAAAGCAGAAAGATATCACTTTGTAACCATCAGACTAGTGAAATTAAACAAGAGCTGTAAGACCTATTGTTGGCAGAATGAGGGAAAAGATGACTCATACATTGTCGGTGGAAATATGAAGTTACAACATTTTGGAAGGCAATCTGGCAAGATACACTAAAATTAAAAATAAATACGTTCTTTGACCTTGCCATCCCTCTTCTGGGACTCTATCCCAATGAAATATAAGTATTAACATGCAGCAACAGATGTATAGGGGTATTTGTTGCAACCATGTTTTAGCGGCAAGGAAACAGGCAAAATGTTAGTACCCATTAACAGGAGAGTAGATGAAAAAATTATAGAACACTTTTTCAGTGTTCTATGAACACTTGTTCTTATGCATGAACACTTGTTCATAAAATACTATTAAAAATTATTGCTATACTAGTTTACTTGGAGATATTCCCAAGAGATACTGTTGAAGAGAAAAAACAAGATATTGAATATATATAATATGATCTCATTTTTGTAAAAAGAATGATTTTTTTAAACCCTCTGCGTGTGTGTGTTTATATTATGTATATGGAGGAAAGGAAAGGACAGTTTCTCAGTTCCCTCGTATAGTTCAATCGTCTAGTACGAATGGGAACTTCGTGTAATGTCAGAAGGACATTACAGTAGGCATTACAGATCAGTAGGGAAACAATAGATATTTAATAATTGGTTCTGGGACAATTAACTATGGAAGAAAAAAATTAAATTAGATCTGTAGTGCACATCAAATACTAATAAAAATCCTAGAAAAGATGAAGACCAAATTTTTTTTTTAAATAAAAGCTTTAGGTGCATGAACATGGGAAAAATTGTTATGATATTGGGGAAAAAGATTTCTTTTTAAAAAAGCACAATCCATAAAGGGAAAATATTAACAAAAAGGACTATTTTTAATTAGAGACTTCTATACACCAAGAGAAAATTAACAGTGGGGAAAAACAGGCCACAGATTGGGAGAAGATATTTAAAACTTTATATCACCATCAGATATAAGAAAACTACTAAATAGTAATACAAAAAGACAACCCAATAGAAAAATAGGTAAATGATTTGTATTAGTTAAGGCAATGCTGCTAGCTTCTCTAACAAATAAACCTTCAAATTTCCTTGGATTAACACAAAAGTTAATTTCCCTTTCATACAACAGTCCAAAGGGTCTATTCCTTGTTGATGGCCAGCTTTCCTCCACATGGTGACTCAAGCACCCAGACTACTTCCGTATTGGAGAGCTCACCACCTCCTAGGGGTTCAGAGACGTCTGCATACAGAGAGAAGGGAAAAAAGAATAGAGAAGTCTCACTTCTTATTCACCTTGATCCAGGTCTAATACATCATTTCTGCTCATGTTCCATTGGTAAGAGCAAGTCATATGGTCCAATCCAGATGCCAGGGGTGCTTGGAAAAATGATTTTTGGCTGATATCACTTATCAGCAACAGGTCCACAAAATCATAGGGAAGCATGAATCTCTGGCAGCACTCTCTGCCACCGACTAAGATATGGCAAGTAACAGAAGAAACTGGAAAGGTCTATAAACAAATGAAAAACGTTTAATCTTAGCATTCATCAAGGAATTACTAATTAAAACAACAAGGAGATACACAGAATTTTACATCAAATATGGCTAAATGAAAAAAATAATAAAAATAAAAAGACCTGAGTATATAGAGTTGGCAAGGTTGTAGGGAATCATTTTTTAACCATGTGGTTGGCAGCTGCAATTGATAGAACCACTTTGGAAAGTAATTTAACTATCAAGTGAAAATGAAATTCCATTTCCTACGGCACAGTCATTCCACATCTAAACGGACTCTCCCACATTTGCACAAGTAGACAGTCAGAGATGTTCATTTGCGGCACAGATTGTAATGTTCAAAATGTGGGAAAACTTAATAGGAACATGGATATATAAACAGTACTTTCTTCATTCAATATAATCTATGCTGCCTTAAATTAAATAAACAACATCTAGATGGATCAACAGGGATAAACTAAAAAATACAAAGTTAAGAAGCAGATCAAGTTGCAAAAGAGTATGTTTGGCATGCCACCGTTTATTCAACATTTTAATGTATAAAAAACAATAATACATACTGTTTGTGAAGACAAACAAATGCAATAAATGTATAAAAACAAACATAGACATAAAACTCCCAACTTTAAGATAGTGGTTCTATCAGGCAAGTTATGCTGGGAAAAGAAATGGGGGGGTGGGAGAAATTTTAGTTTACAGATCTGAAACAAATACGGCAAAATATTAATGCTTAATGTCACTGCTGGGTACATGTGTGTTATATTATTTTCTATGCTCTTCTTTGTGTTTGAAATTAAAATTATGAAATTTTCAAAATTGAAAAGTGTTTATCATCAGTCTGGGGCAGATTTTTGGAAAAAGTTGGTAGGCAAAATCCTTGCAGTTCAAAATCAGATTATAAAATGCCAGATATCTTTAGATACTTTTACAGGTAATAGAAAAAATGCAACAGTATTTTGTAAGGGAAAGTATTCCATATTTATTGTTTTGAAATAGCACACTCTACTACTCTATACTATACTACATTTTAGTACGAATTACACGAATCCACCAAAACATGTCTGCACTTAAAGGTTTATGTACAAGAATCAGTGCTCATTGCCACAGAAAATATTGAGGACAAAAATTTGGTCTTTTAAAATGCAGGACCATGAATAAAAATAAATGAAATATCTATTGGCACATATTAACAAAATGTTTCGTGTCTATACTTACATTTTCATCTCTAAATATATTTGACAAAATCTCTATAGTTTTAGCAAAAATATGAGGTAGCAATTTTTATTCTTACAGTGAAATCTTCACATAACTAACTAGAGGACTTTAACAATAGCCAATAAATGGTGAAGTTGATATTTGAATTCAAGTTTATCTTGTTTCTAATTCTTACTGTTAAACACTCAACTACACTCTTGCTTTCCCTATCTCTAACATAGGGAAGGATTAAATGAGAAAATCATTGAAAAGGCATGACAATTTTTGAAGGTGGGTGATTGTCATTGTTCTCCTGGACTAATTTATAGTGATAAAGCGCATAGGCGTGGGCACACTTCGATCTAATTTTGTGCTGTTAAACGGGATAGATGAGTACGTTCAAAGACACCAGTTTGTTATTAAAAGTTTGCACTCAAACGACTTTGTGTGAGTGTGAAGTTCCCAGGTCAACTTCCCTTCCTAACCACTAAAAAGAGTATAATGAGTTTTTTAAAAAGAATTATTATAAAATGCTAGCTAGAAAATGCTTCCTCATATGACTTTAAATTATACAGCTGTATTCTCCTGTTCAGTTGACTGAGATGACACACCCCCCAGCTTGACACTCTTCAGGTATAAGAATGTGTGAGAAGAATGTGTAAGAATGTTTGATCTTGCAAATAGTGTCCTGTTCTTCCCTGAAGCACATCTGACAAGGAGAATTGTTAATGAAGAAAAATTTAAATTTAGAAAAAAATTATGATCAATAAAATATGACAGAGCAGTCAGGAGATTGTCATAAGAAAGCTGAAGATATCAATGTAAGGGTAAATTTATACCTGAAAATTGCCACATCTAAAAAGAGACCACCATTCACTGCGTCTTAATAAATTCATAGCTGCATGTAAACAGTAATATGGTAAACTTCGCAAAATTCCAGATTAAACAAATTTAAATGTTTCTTTATTACAGGACTTCTCAGAGCCTTTATTTTGTTAATCTGATTTATTCTTCTCCAAGAGAGGAGTTTACTATACATGACTGTGTGATCCTCTGTTTTATTCAGACTCTCTTACTCAATAAAGGTTTCCAGAAACATATGTTGAGGACTACTGCCCCTGAAAGCTGTCTTTCAATGTTCTGTCTTCTTTTTATTCGGTACACATTTGTTTATTGGATTCCTGCTATGTACCTTGTACTATGGAGGAAGCCAGAGACCTCATGAGGTTCAAAGGCTAGTTGGAAAAGCAGATATGCAAACAAATTGTTACACGATAGGCTTACTTCAAGGTTGGTTCTGGAAGAACAAACTTTTGCATTAACCATACAGTAGAGAGTAAAGCATCTGAACTGCAAACAGTCAGAGAAGTAAAATTGGAGAAGCTCCCACAGAAGATGGAGAAGTAGGGGGTTTAGTATCCTTTAGTGTCCCCCAGGACATTGAAACTCTACCAGGAAGGAACCTTGATTTTTTTCGCTTTTCAGCAATATATTCAGAGGATCTAGTAAAGGGTAGACACTCAAATATTTGTTGAATTAATTATTGAATGAAGGTGTGTCCCCACCTTACGCCCACCTTCCCAAGAGGAACTCACCTAGAATACTCTCCTCTGGAGCTTGTGACTCTCATTCTTTGTTTTCAAACTCATGCCTTGTATTCAGGGTCGAACATCTCCTGCAGCTCCGTTCTCCTTATCTATATTCAAAGATCTCTGTGCTAAACCAGTTGAAAGATGACTTCCTTTAGTTTCTTCAGAAATGTACTTGTTTTCTTATCCTATCTCTCAAAGCCAGACTTGTTCTACCAAGGAAACAGTTACTCAGTCTGAGGTACTGATTCATACTGACGTGCTGTCAAACCACATCAAGGGGCAAAGTGTTTATTTGGGATGAAAGAATTGCAATTTGGGGAGCACAGATTCGGGTAGAAACCCAAATAGAGTCCTGATCACACGAGAGGGGCTCAGGGTTTTTATGGGAAAAAGGGAAGACAATGAGGTAAGCTGTATTAAAGAAGAGTTCATTGGTACTAGATAAGGGTAAGGCTAGTTTGTACTTCAGAGATTGCTTGAGATTCGGTCATCAGGCAAAAGGCTAGACTTGTCCTTCATTGATTGGTTAGCGGTTTGGTCATCAGCAAAGTCCGGTTTTATCATTCCCTACAGACACGATGTTCTTGTCCTTACTGACTTCTTGGAATGGTGACAGTTTGACACAGTTTGGAAGATAAAGAAAATGAGACATACAAGGCGATTCCTCTAGAATGGCTGCTCTGGCTCTAGTTTAACATGGCGCCACTCATGTTATCTTGCACAGTGCTAATGGGAGTGTGTTAGTTATGGGGGGGAAATGCTTATGAAAGTTAAAGGGAAGGCAAGACAAGAGGATGGGAGAACCATGAGTCTGCAATGCAGACCTGACCTCTGTGAAGGAGAGTTTGAAGGAAAGAGGACTCTGGGATGAAGAGCATCAGACTAGAGCACAGTTCTGAGAAGATTTCAGCCAGGCCAGTGGAGAGTCCTAGGGACAAAGCTACCCACTATGGAAGACCCAAGTCAGGTAGGAATGGCTGGAGCTCACGCCCCTGTGGTGCTCAGCCGTTGGCTGGGGGGGGGCAAGCGTGGCCTTGAGGGGACTGTGGGGTGCAGGCGGCAGGGAGGAGCAGCTGGAGCCTTCCGTCAAATGCTCGTTCACCTCAGAGAATCTGAGTGGTGTGTTTTTATGACCGCTGCTGGGAAAGAATTTAAAACTGCCCCTTTAGTGTTTCTCTCCCCGCCCTGGTAACAAATGAGAATTTTCTAGTGCCTTCTGGAAACAAGGCTCTGCTCTTGTTTACCCTCATGCTTCCCAGGCTTCTTCTTCTGTTGGCACACATAGAAAATGCTAATATATCCACAGCACATTGCGGTAAAGAGACAGAGGTTCAGGGGCTCCAGCAGTCCAGAGGATTGATGGAATCAATATCTCAAACTTTCTTTTTTTTTTCTTTGAGGTCACATTGGTTTATAACGTTATATAAATTTCAGGTGTACCTCATTATATTTAGACTTCTATATAGACTGCATCGTGTTCATCAGCAAAAGTTTAGTTGCCATCGGTCACCATACACATCTGCCCCTTTAACCATTTTGCCCTTCCCCTCTGGAAACCACCAATCTGTTCTCCATATCTATGTTTATTTAATTATGTTTGTTTATCTTCCATACATGAGTGAAGTCACACAGTAATTGTCTTTCTCCACCTGACTTATTTCACTTAGCATAATACCCTCAAGGTTCATCCATGTTGTCGCAAATGGCAAGATTTTGTCTTTTTTAAGGCTGAGTAGTATTCTACTGTGTGTGTGTGTGTGTGTGTGTATATATATATACACACACACACATATATATACATCATATTTTCTTTATCCATTCATCTGTGGATGGCCGCTTGGGTTGCTTCCAAGTCTTAGTTATGAATAATGCTGCAATGAACATAGGGGTGCATATATCTTTTGAATAGTATTTTTGTGTTCTTTGGATAAATACTCAGAAGTAGAATAGCTGGATCATATGGTATTTCTATTTTTAATTTTTTTGGGGGGGAAGATTGGTCCTGAGCTAACATCTGTTGCTAATCTTCCCCTTTTTCTCCTTTTTTCTCCCTAAAGCCCCAGTAGATAGTTGTATGTCATAGTTGTACAACCTTCTAGCTACTCTATGTGGAACACTGCCTCAGCATGGCTTGATGAGCGGTGTGTAGGTCTGTGCCCAGGATCTGAACCACAGAACTTCAGGCTGCCGATGTGGAGTGTGCAAACTTAACCACTATGCCACCAGGATGGCCCCTCTATTTTAAATTTTCTAAGGAATCTCCATACTGTTTTCCATAGTAGTTGTACCAATTTACATTCATACCAGCAATGCACAAGGGATTCTTTTTCTCCACATCCTCTCCAACACTTATTACTTATCTTTTTAATAATAGCCATTCTGATGGGTGTGAGGTAATATCTCATTGTAGTTTTGATTTGCATTTCCCTAATAATTAGCAATGTTGAACATCTTTTCCTATGCTTGTTGGCCATCTGTATATCTTCTTTGGAAAAATGTCTGTTCATATCCTCTACCCATTTTTTTAACATCTCTAGTTTTCTTAACTCACGTGGGGAGGAAAGAAATTTTCCTCTACCTTCTAGGTTCTTCCAGCTGGTCTAAGAATTGAATTGACATGAGACAGTTTAACAGGAGAAAATCAAATTTAATTGCATAGGCATGGAAACCCCACATACATGACAGACTCAGAGACAAAAAGGCAAAATGAGGTATATATGCCGTTGAGCTAAGGAATGGGATAGCGGCCTGATGCGTCAGAGAGGAAGAGGGTAATTCACCAGGCAATAAGAAAATCAGATGTTCAGTAATTAGAGGTTTGCCCTGCCATACAGATAGGTCATAAAAATTTATTTCTGGTGATCACTCTTATTATGGGCACGGCCCCCAATTTAAATTCTTTAAGGGAGGAGTAAAAGTTTCTCTTGAGCCCACAGGGTCTCGATTGCCTTCAGCTCAAACTATTCCACATGCCAAAGTGGCAGGTCTTGGCGAGCCCTGTTCTGAATGCCCTCAGTCTTGCCTTTGAAACTTCGTTAAAAGTTTCACATTCCAAAATTTGGGTGGTAGATTGCTCCATCTTATTGCACTAGTCTCTCAGTTTAGAAAATAGATCAGTCTTATTAAAAGGAGTGTCCGATTTCAGGAGGCAGTGGTGCAGGGTGGACTCCCAAAGTTAAGCCCATGGTGCAAGCAATCAGGTATTTAATAAGAGACATTTATATGGAAACAAAAGGAAAACAATGGTTAATGATCAGAGCAAACTATAATCTCAGTTTTGAGTTCTGAAGGAAGCCAGTCAAGGAGATTTTTAGATGTCTGGCTTGAAGCATTTTCAGATGGACTGAGGGTAGGCAGTGGCAATCTGACAGATTTTCCTGGATTGCAATGTGAATATATCAGATGATTTTTCTGAGTGACCCATACAGCAACAGTTAAAAAGATTATCCATACATAAGCTGTTGTGGTGATATCAAGTTTTTTGGCCTTAGTTTGCAAGGCTTCAGGGAAAGGGCATTTTAGTTCTCAATGAATCCAAGTCAAAAGGTGGGAGGAAATTGGATATGTTAGTTTGGAGGGTTGTAGCCAGGTATTGTAGGAAACTAGAAAAATTCAAGATCTAGTCCAGTTTATAGCTAGTAAACAAAATCTCAAAAGACAATGAACAGCACTAGAATCTAATATCCACAAAGGTGTATTATAGTTTCTATTGAAACATAATTTTTCTCTCTAAAATCACTCCCATTTCTTTCAAATGTAATCATAGTAGGATTAATTTGTTTGTTAAATAAGTCTAGTTTCAAGAAACTTGACCTGTTATTTTCTTAAGTGCAGCAAGAATAGCAATTTATCTATAGGCTCTTTTAAATGTTTAAATGTGCGCTGCTGGAATCTTTCATAAGGAATCTCTAGATTGAACTTTTAAAGGCTTCTCAAGGCCAGGAAGCCAAGCCAAGGACTTGCCTTCAGACTTACCTGTAATACCTATAGATTTGTGTGAATTCCTTTCTTCTTAAGGTTTCTAGAATATTCTGAAGTTCTTGCACCTGCTAGGAAGTGACCTGTCTTACTCACCTGGTAAGGCTGCTGGGAATCCTATAAGCAAAGTACCAGGATGATATTTTCAAGGGGATTTATTGGCTCCATAAATTCAATATTGGTTCCTCAAAGCTGTCTGGTCACATCTGAGTCTATGCACATTCTCTCTCAAATGTAACATTCCAGTCAAATTCTTGGTAAAATAACTAGTTTCAAATTGTATCCTGCTACAAGGAGAACAGATTCTTATTGAAATTATGCAAATAACTATATTGCTATGAAAATAAGAATACTCACTAAATTTCTGTATTTGGAGAGATCAGGTAGTGAGAAAAAGATAAATAATTCAATTCTGCTTACAAAGGTATAATTTACCACTTGCTGTGGTCAGGAAAAGATAGGATCAAAAAAACAGTAAAATATTTAGACAAAATGTCATAAAAATTATAAGCATATTTATCAGTTCATTCAGCTCTATGTAATTAATCCTTGTTGATTGTGATCTTTGTTCTTAGTTTTATGAAGCCATCAGTTTTTCCATTAGAATTCTGTAATTTCTTACCCAGTTCACTGGTATGATCTGAAAGTTATCAGAAACCTATACTTGTCAGAAGAGTTCCTTCTATGAATCTTCTTGAAGATGAAGCATTTTTGCAAAAGCATCAGAGTAAAACAATAACTGTCTATAAATGACAAAATATTTAGCATTATAATGCAATTGACAAAGAAAATTGGTTATTTTTATGACATACAACATTTTAAGATAATAACTAGAATTACAAACTGGTAACATTATACCAGGAATATCAGAATTTTATAAATTTCATATAATTTCTGGAACACTTATATTAATAATATTCACCCTTACAATATAACTTAAGAAGGTTCCTCAACATTTATTTGATAATGCTTTCCATGTAATTTAACATACCAAATAAACCTAATTAATTTAACATCCCTTTTTTTATAAGGCGAGAAAGCAAATCTGTTGAGGTGCTTCAGGGGCCCTTTGGAAAAATGCTAAGGCAAAAAGATTTCATTTAGAAATTGATTTGGGGAAGTTTGTCAAAAATATCAAAAGGTTGGGCCCATAGTGGTTGAGTTTGCACACTCCACTTTGGTGGCCTGGGGTTTGCAGATTTGGAACCCCGGGCACGAACCTACGCACAGCTTGTCCAGCCATGCTGTGGCAGGCGGGTGTCCCATATAAAGTAGAGGAAGATGGGCCTGGATGTTAGCCCAGGGCCAGTCTTCCTCAGTAAAAAGAGGAGGATTGGCATCAGATATTAGCTCAGGGCTAATCTTCCTCACAAAAAAAAAAAAAGAAAAAGGAAAAAAAAAATCAAAAGGTTTTAAAACACTTGGTCAAATAGGATCACAGGTCATTGTGAAACAATGTTCAGTTATCCATTTAGCCATAGTGAGAATTAAAGACTTTCAGGCAAATACAGAAAGTTAAGTGGTTGTTAGAAAAACCATATCTCTTGTAATTAAGGACCTGATAAAAATGACACACAATTTTTTTTTTTTGCTGAGGAAGACTCACCCTGAGCCAACATCTGTTGCCAATCTTCCTCTTTTCGCTTGAGGAAGTTTCTCCCTGAGCTAACATCTGTGCCAGTCTGCCTCTATTTTGTTGGTGGGTCGCAGCCACAGCATGGCTGATAAGTAGTGTAGGTCTGCATCTGGGATCCAAACCCATGAACCCAGGCCACCGAAGTGAAGCATATGCTGAACTCAACCACTAGGCCATGGGGCAGGCCCAGGAAATTATTTTGATAAAATGTAAAATCCCATTTTTTAGGCAGACTACTCAATTTAAAGAAAAACCTTTCACACTTTCCTTATCAAGAGCAAACTAAAAGCCCAAAAAAACCTTGTACTTTTAACAGAGACAAAACAAAATTCTAATTTTGCCCCAGCTTACTTTTGATATTAGAACTTACTTAATTAAATTCATTTCAATATTAGCCAGCTTAACTATGAATAAAACTCTTTTCCCAGGGTTCCTTTTCCATAAACCTTCTATACTTTTTTTTTTTTAATATTCAGGTTTTGTCCTATGTTTTCTCTCCCTCTTTTTTTTTTTTTTACTGAAAACATACTTTATACTAAAATGTTTCCTTATTAGTTTAGTAGTTTGAATTACATATATTAAATAGAATTTTTAACCCTCAGATCTTTATTTCCAGTAAAAACTAACAAGTTACCAATTGTGAACTGTCTGCCATACCAGCATTCTTTAGACTGGCAAATATATGAATTAATTTAATAATTTCTAGAAACATATGCTTCTTCATAGTACAATCCTTCAATAAAGCACAAGACATGTTACTAACAGACCCCAACTTATCTTTTAGATTCTCTTAAATGAGAGATTAAAAGTAGGTAAACTTAGACTTGTTTAGCAATTAATGTTTCAGTATTTTATCTTAATTGGAAATGATTTAGACAGTCAATGAATTCTCATCATTTAACTTAACTTAGCCAAACTCTAAAGTTACCAAAAAAGATTTTGGAGTTTTTTTTTTTTTAATTTAATTCTTTTTTTTTTTTTTTTGTGAGAGAAGATCAGCCCTCAGCTAACATCCATGCCAATCCTCCTTGTTTTGCTGAGGAAGACCAGCCCTGAGCTAACATTTATTGCCAATCTTCCTCCTTTTTTCCCCACTTTTTTCCCCAAAGCCCCAGTAGATAGTTGTACATCATAGTTGCACATCCTTCTAGCTGCTGTATGTGGGACACCGCCTCAACATGGCCGGACAAGCGGTGCATCAGTGCACACCCGGATCTGAATCTGGGCCGCCACTAGTGGAGCATGCGCACCTAACCGCTAAGCCATGGGGCTGGACCCTGCAGTTGTTTTTAATACATATAACATAACACAATTATTGTTGAAAAGCTCACCTAAAAACTATTTTTATTATACTTGCATCTATTTAGTTTACTTGTTCCCAATAATTATGTTTAGGTTACCTACAAAAACTTCATGAGAAATTAAAGTCAGCCATCAATTTTTTTTGTTGCCAAATATTGTAACAGGAATTTGTTTGACTTTTAGCAAACCGAGGTGGAATGAAAGTTTTATATTTGATGCTGATAACTCTAAAGACATGCCTATTTTATTTAAACTAACAAACTGAAATTAGCTTTAATACTGAATATTTTCCTGTACCAGGTGATCCTGAAATTCATTTGGGTTAATTTCTATTATATTTTTGAGAGTATACTCAATTTATATAGTACTTTTTGTTTTTAATCCAATTAAACAGAGCTCTCTACAAATTAAATTTGATAATACCATCCAGAGGTATAAAAATATCACAAATTTACAACATACATGCACATAGACACACATGCGGAGACCTCATAGTGGCTATTGTTTTAAAATTACTGCCATGAGTCAGGTACAGTAACATGAAGCTCACTAGTTAGGAAAGAACAGTGGGATCCAAACTGTGTTTCTGGCGGATAGACTAAATTCAAGTTACTTCCTCAGATGGCTAAAGCTGTTTTCCTACTGATATTTGCAGCAAAGACACTTAAGATGCTAGATTTGGGGCAAGGATGCTTCTAGAGCTGTTTGTCTCTTTTTTCCTTTTTTTTCCCTCCAGTCTTAGGAATTGGGGATAGTCTAGGTCAGAGTTCCTGGAGAGACTACAGCCTTTTGAGATAAACTGGGGAAGTTTTGACAATCGGTAAAAGGAATTGGGTGGAATCTAGACTGCCTCTAGGGCTGCATTTCCAGTTTTGCAAAGATTTGTAAGATAAAGTTAGTTGCGTTCACTCCATCAAAAATTGGATGGTAACTTAAATGACAACATAAATTGATCTACGCATCAATTACATTATCCCTAATTTGCTTCTTTCCCTTTGTGTCCATAATTTTATTTTAACTTAGGGAAGAGGGCCTATAAAAAAAATTCCTGTCAGTCTCTGAATATTAGCTTCCAATTTGGCCAACTTTTGACCATAGAGCTCCTAAAAAAATCCTTTTAGGGGCAGCCAGGTGGCACAGCGGTTAAGTCTGCACGTCCCGCTTTGGCAGCCCAGGGTTCGCCGGTTCAGATCCTGGGTGCAGACATGCTCACCACTCATCAAGCTGTGCTGAGGCAGTGTCCCACATAGAACTAGAAGGACCTACGACTAGGATATACAACTATGTACTGGGGCTTTGGGGAGAAAAAAGAGAAAGAGGAAGATTGGCAACAGATGTTAGCTCAGGGCCACTCTTCCTCAAAAACAAAAACAAAAACAAAAAAATCCCCAAGGTATTAAAAAAAATCCTTTTAAATATTTTGTCGGTATAAAAATATCTGGCAGTATAAAACAACACCATGGACCCAAGAGGCGTCTTCAAAGGTTACTACCCTACCAAGATCCTGAGTCACTCCCAAAGAGAGCCAGAAAAAAGAACCAATAGCCTGCATGTCCTAGGCAGGCAGAAAGCCAAGCCAAGCCCTTAGGACATAACACAAGATATAAGAAAGCAACAGCTATCCTTGGGAGAGAAAGCTCCAATAACTAATGGGTCTGGATTTGGAAAGGAAAAGAAGGGACCACATGAAATTTTGTTGTCCTCTTTTTTTTTTTTTTTTTTTTTTTTGCTGGGAAAGAGTCATGCTGAGCTGACATCTGTTGCCAATCTTCCTCTTTTTTTTTTTTTTTTTTTTTTTGGCTGCCCAAAGCCTCAGTACATAGTTGTATATTCTAGTTGTAAGTCCTTCTAGTTCTTTCTATGTGAACCAATGCCACAGCATGGCTACTGACAGATGAGTGGTCTAGTTCTGCGCCCAGAACTGAACCCAGGCTGCCAAAGCAGAGCACGTTGAACTTGAATCACTGGGCCATCAAGACTGGCTCTTTATTTTCCCGTCTCGCCGGGGCACTACAGAATGGCCATTGAGCGGAGGTAAAAGTCACGTTGTCCAGGGGACACGAATTCCTCGGGGAGGGGCGCCAGGACTCATCCACAAAGGATAATGCACAAGAAGGCCCGAAGCTTGCAGAGCCTGATTATAGGGTGCTCAGCGTGCTGAGCCCCACTGCCTGCCCCAGCTGCTTCTGCTGAACTCATTTTCTGACTTGCAGCACATTCATGAGTAACCTGCATACTCTTACAGATTAGGCTGGCGTGCTCTCTGTAAGTCTTATAGAAAAAGGGAAGATGGGCCAGCCCCGTGGCTTAGCGGTTAAGTGTGCGCGCTCCGCTACTGGCGGCCCGGGTTCGGATCCTGGTTGCGCACCGACGCACTGCTTGTCTGGCCATGCTGAGGCTGCGTCCCACATACAGCAACTAGAAGGATGTGCAACTATGACATACAACTATCTACTGGGGCTTTGGGGGAAAAAATAAATAAATAAAATTACAAAAAAGGGAAAAAAAGAAAAAAAGAAGATAAAACAGGCAGATGGGGCCAGGGTTTAAGAAGGGGTTTTATGTTTGGATTTTTGTTTTAAGTAAACTTTTGTTCTTTCATCTCCGAGTCCCTGAGTCTAGCTGTTATATTAATTTTTTTTTCCTTTTCTTTTTAAGTGCTGGGCAATTGTACTTTCAATATCTTGATTATTATTATTATTTTTACAATATCTGCAAATGTCTGAAGGCAAATAGGAAGGGGTCTGAGTGGACTTTGATTTTTGTTCTAATTTCGGCCCTTCCATCTTATTAAAGAAGTCTTAAAGACTAGCGATTATATGAATATGAGAGATCTCTAAAAAGTTTTTCCAGTTTAGAAGTTTTTCCAATTCAAAGAATCCATCATCTGGCCCTTGATGAGTAGGATCTTAATAGTGACTCAAACCAATAAGACATTTTATGACTTAACACTGGATGCAAGAGGTATCTGCAAAGGAGAATGCAAAGGATGTGATACCAGCTCAAAACAAGGTTGACATAAGGGAAGCCATATTGTAGAAAAGAAACCATATTGTAACTTCGAATGACCTGATTAGCTAACCCAGCTGGATATGCACCCTTGAGGAGATATACATGCTCTGTAGATTATATGGCCCCTCCCAGCTGTGGTAAATTGATATCTTTGTTCTTTTGAGTTCTTTAAATGTGATGACCCTTGGGCAGAGAGTCTATGCTGATAGCCATCATCAATGACAACTGAAAGATCTCGGTTTGGGCATTGCTCCAGTCTCTGATGCATATCTAGTAACAGAAAGGATTATCAGGAACTAAGACCAGATGTCTGCCTCACCAGAAGATCAGATGTCTGCCCCTACTCAGAGATCAGATGCCTCCCCCACCCAGAGACCAGCCCCCTGTGTAACTGGCCTGTAGTCTCTGTTCTGTAAGACAGTTCTTTCAGACATTATTCGGCCATCTTGCCCCTTGCTAGCAAGCTGTAATAAAATGCTTTCTCTCCTACCACCTTGCCTCTCGACTATTGGCATGTCTTGTGGAGGGCAGACGACCCCTCCACTTTGAGCCATAACAGATGCAGCCCTCACAAGATCCAAAAAGTTCACTCTTGGAGTTAGCCTAAGAAAGTAAAGCCAATAACTAGGAGGGGCCCTGTTTTTAAATAGCCCTTCCAAAACGTAGAGAATCATGTGTTCCCCCCACCCTTTTGAATGGAATAGAGATTCCCTAAGCCTAGATCCGTAGCCTACCAGGCTGCCCTCCAAAAGCATATGCATCCTCTGGCTGATGCAGACAAAAAAAACAATGACCACCTCTGGGATAAATGAGATTAACAGAACCAGAGAACTTATCCCAAATCTTTAGCAGAGTCACTTTTGCCCAAAAAACTAGTTTCACAAATATTTTCTCCTGCTAATCTAAATTTAGGAAAGAGAAAAAGACTCTTATCACTCTCACTTCCAATAGACCCAGCAGTAGGTGGGTTCTGGGGCAAGAACTCTTACCTTCTGCTGGTGCTTGTCAGAGGTCCCGGGGTCTCTGAGCTGCAGCACCTGCTGAGAGAGCAGAGTCCAGCTGAGAAGTTTATCCTGCTGACTGTGCCAACTGTAGGGGAGGAAGAAATTCTTTCTACACTTCTAGGTTCTTCAGTCTGGTCTAAGAATTAAATTGACACAAGACAGATTAACAAGAGAAAATCAAATTTAGTTGCATACATATGGGAACCTCACATACATGAGAGGGTCAAAGATCCCACATACTTGACAGCTTCAGAGACAAAAAGGTAACATGAGGCATATATGCCATCTTGAGCTAAGGAATGGGATAGGGACCTGAGGCTTCAGAGGGGAGGAGGGTAATTCACAGGATGATAAAAAGAGCAGATGTTCAGTAATTAGAAGTTTACCCTGCCATTCAGACATGTCATACAAATTTACTTCTGGTAATACCTCTTATTATGGGCAAGGCCCCCAATTTAAATACTTTAAGGGAGAGGTAGAAGTTGCTCTTGAACTCGCAGAATCTCGGTTGTCTTTAGCTCAAACTATTCCAGATGCCAAAGTGGCACGTTTTGTTGAAGAGTTCTGTTCTGAACCCCTTCACCCATTTGAAGCACACTGTAGGGAAGTTGTGACCTAACACCTTAGTTATTTTTGTTGGGGAGGAAAAATTTTCCTTCTCTCCTTCTAGGTTCTTTGGCTGGCCTAATAACTAAATTGATATAAGACAGAGTAAGAGGAGAAAAACAAACACAAGTTTAATAATGTGTATACATGGGAGAAAACCAGGAAAACTGAGTAACTCCCTGAAATGGCAGAAATCATCATCTTAAATACCATCTTTAGCTAAAGACAAAAGATGTTGGGGGTGGGGTGTCAGTTATGGGCAGTTACCAGGAAATGCACAGTAAACAAAGCTGTTATGCAAACTTAAGTCATTGCCTTCTGCATTGATAAGAGTTTCTAGAGATTTGGTGATCCTCTTCTTCCTGGTACTGCAAGGAAGACACCCTCACATATGGGGAATTTCTTATAAATGTAAATGTCTCTTATAAAAGGGTAACTTCTACTCTTCTTCAGAGCTTCTCCCGTGTCTGCAGTTTCTTTAAAAAAAAAACCAGCTTAAAATAATCCTTATGCCAAAGGGGCATATTCTGGGGTGGAAAATTCTGCTCCCCTACATTTCATAGAAGGAGTTTTTCTATGTAGTGATTCACCACCCTGGTTGTGCATTAAAATCACCTGGAAAGCTTTTTAGGAAGAATGAATGACCTGATCCCATTCCAGATCAATCAAAATCTCTGAGGTAGATCCCAGACATTTGTACATTGATTTTTATGTCTAGTCAAAGTTGAGAACCACTGTTCTGGTGCCTAGTACAATGAGAGGACAATGGAAAAGAGATCCTAGGGCAGGCAAGGCCCTAAGGCACACATCCTTTTCTCTAAATAGAGGTGGTCCTGACAAGAATGATAATGGTGAAGAGTATTAGGATTGTCAATGCCTTCACTATCCTTTTATCCTATTCCTCTTGGCTGTCTAGGAGCTGGCAGTCATATACAGGGCTGGGTTTCATAGGTGTACCATCATAGCCCGTCTCTCAGCTAGTGTTTGGTACTGAGTTTATATGGAAAGGCAAAAGACTCAACATGATACTGAAGAAGTTTTGTAGCTTTTAAAACTACTTACACCACAGAAATTGGCAAACACTACAAATCATGACTTCTCTTTCTTCCAAAGGGTTGGTTTTGTTACAATGCCAGGTCCCTTTTTGCCCACTGCCCAGAAAGCCAAACATCAAGATGACGAGATTGCAGCAGAGAGAGAGTTTAATCACAAGGCAGCCATGTGTGGTAATGAGAGAATGCATCTCGAATCCGCTTCCCCAAAAACAGGGACTCAGGGATATTTATGGGGAAGGGGGCAAGGTGGTCCCAAATGATTGGCGGTGAGGAGAGATGAGGTAAGCGTAGTCAGGCTTCGTGCCTCTTCATAGGATGCATGTTCACAAAATGGCAGCATTAGCATGCCCTGAGGGTAGAGTTTCAACCTCTTGCTGTCAAAATGTCGTAAGGGTAGTCAGGCTTCGTGCCTCTTCGTAGGATGCATGTTCACAAAATGGCAGCGTTAGCATGCCCTGAGGGTAGAGTTTCAACCTCTTGCTGTCAAAATGTCGCATGGGCCCAGTTGATGGGCTAGTGGTCTCAATTCGGCCTGAAGTGGACAAGGGGTTCAGTACCTGAAAAAAATAGCTCAAACACCCATTGCCATGGTGACCCAGGCTCCAGGGGTATGTTAGCTACAGGAACCAAGTGGGAGTCAGACAGCATATTGCCTAAACAGCACAGTTAACAATGGATAAGTTTATCACTCAGATTTAAGTCCTCCCCTTCTGTTCTGATAAGTTTCCAGGTAAGGCCATCCCCCACTTCTTCCTGGTACAGGGAAGAAGGTACCTTTACAAATGGAGATTTTCTTTACAAATGTAAATGTCTGTTACAAAGGGCAACCAGAACTAAGAATGGACTTAGCACAGACCCACCCAGATACCCAGAGATGTCATTGGTAATGGCCTTTTCTGGGGGCAGGTCTCCCATCCCAAAATCCTCTGGTTAGTTACTGGGGGTGGGGTCAAAATGTCATTCAGGCACAGACATATTTTGAGGTGGCCAATTCCAGTCCTCCATAGTTACTACCTGTTTAATCATCAATGGCCAACTGTTTGCTGGTTTCAGTTTAACTGCATGCCACTGTTTTTAAGTACCTTTTAATATAAGTTTCTCCTTTGAAATCTATTTCTTTTTTTTTTAATTTATTTGTTGCAGTTACCTGGTTATTTTTGCTGATTATAACACACTTGGTGTGGTTTAATATGTATTTCCTATAAATAAGTATCATGACCAGATTCAGGTCTATAGTTTTGAAGAGTACGTCATTGGTGTTACCAAGCAAGGGCTCTTTCCACTCATGTGTATGGAAGCCCATACTCTGTACACCAGTCTTTGAGGGAAGAAAGTTTATTATGCAATCTATTGGTAAAGAGACAGAAGGGCAGCATCTCAACTCTGTCTCCTCAAGCCATGGTGTGGGGTAAGGTTTAAGGGATCAGGAAGGGCAGGCTGGTATGTGGAAACACTGACAGGATGAGTTTTCTCTTCGGTGCACACTCCTGGCTGGCTCACACCTCTGAAAAATAGCTGTAACATTCTCTTGTTAAGATGAGGTTAGCACAGTAAACAGGAGTAAAGTTGTTATGTAGATTTAAGTCATTGCCTTCTCTATTGATAAGAGTTTCTAGAGATTTAGAGTCATCCTCCCCTTCCTGGCACAGAGAGGGAGTCACCCTTACAAATGGAGATTACTTTTATCAATGTAGATTTCCCTTACAAATGGGTAACTTCTACCAGGTTTTCCGTGCTCTTCCTTGTGTCTACCCTTTCTTAAAAATAATCAGCCTGAGATAATTCTTATAACAAAGAGGCATATTTTGGGGTGACAAATTCTGTTCCTAGTCCTGTGGTTATAGTGTTATGTTCTTCTACAAGGAGGAACATAATCAGAGCTTCTCCTTCTTTGGGGGATGTTAACAGCCATTGATGCTCAAGACCTCACTCCATTAATTCATTATGGGTTACTATGTCATTTTATTTTCATTGCTTAACTGGAACACATTTATAGAGAAGCTCACTTTACTGATGATGTGGTTGCACAGTGACATAGATTTTATAGGAAAGACAGGACAACATGTTTGATTCTTTTTCTTTATTTACCACTCTCAAAATAATCAATCAGTTCCACAGCATCCTTCAATGGCAGCCATCAGCTTGTAGTGGGGTTTTTCCTCCAGTATTACTAGAACCCATGTATATGAGCATGTATGATGTGTCTTAATCCATTGTAGTCATTATCCTTATGGATGTCCCATCTTTGATTGGTTGGACCACTTTAGGTTAGATCCTGAGTCCTTTTGACCCAATTCTAGTCTGTGACAGATTCATCTGGTATGATAACATGTTCCAAACTCATCTTATACACTTCCTGCCCCAGACCTAGGAATTATACAGATTTCTAAGATATGCTCCTTTCAGTGAGAAATAACATTTAGGGACCACAATCCAAGCTCGAGGGATACTATTTGTCTACACAAATAATCCATAATCAATCTATAAATCAAAATTGGGGTGAATTTATTATGAGCCAGATCTGAGGACTAGCCCAGGGCCTTCTTTCCCAAGGAAGGAAGGGCACTGAAGAAGTAGGGTGTACAGAGTGGTTATACACCATCTTGGAACAAAAAGCATACATCACATATGATAGGAATATCCCTTTTACAATTCTCATGAGATGCTTAGTTAGCACAGCAGATTGGTGGTCAGCAGGTCAGTGGTCACAAGGTGAGCACAGTAGGTCAGTAATTAATCCTTTGTTTAGAGAGAGATGCTTATCCTTAAAGAAATGCCAATATGGGAGAAGTTATATTCCTATCTTTAAGAGCATCATTCTTGTCTTTTGGACATAGTAAATATTTAAAGCAGGTGTACAATGCATGCTCAATAGGCCACGCCAGGCCCTTTTGGAAAAACAAGGTCAGGCCAAATTAGTTTTACACCAAATGGGTTCTTCATATACTCCAATATATACTATTGCTTTTCATTTATTTATCATATTGCTGTGATTGACCATTTCTAGGTCTTTTCAGTGGACAGAGCTACAAAAATATAAATTAATTCTGATACTTCCAATACAAATGCAGAGCTGTGTAGTTTTTCTATATCCTCAACTCTCTTAAATTTCTGTCTCTTTCCTCTAATGCCAAGAATTCTGGTGTTAAGGATACCAGGGTTGCTAAAATCTATCACTTAATTACTCATTTGCTTTAATAAATGTGATTCACAGAACACTCTCAGAATAATAGCATCATTACTATTAACAATAGAATTACAGAAAGAACTAAACATTTTAACAGTTCTTCTGTTCCTTGATAGCCTACTAAAATTACATGAATTCCTGTGTTTTAAAGTAATTTGAAATAATTCTTCTTGGTGTAGTTGTGGCACCGATACAAAGTAGATTAATTTATATATTAAATTATTTTTGATATTTAGAAATTCTTTTTCAAGTTTAAATTTTGTTTTAAAATTATGTAAAAAGCGTATATGCTTCAAAATGCAAATCTACAAAGAGAAGATATATTCAAGGAAACCTTGCACTATCCCTCTCTCTTCTACCCTATTCCCTCTCTCCATTTATTGGTAATCATTTAAAATAATTTATGCTTAGCCTTCCATTGTTCTTTATTTCATGTAAGATATGCATATATATCTGTAGTGTCTCTTCTCTTTGATAGATAAACAATAGCATTCTGTATACACTTAACTTTGCTTTTTTGACTTAAATCTTGGAGATTATTCCATAGCAGTATATATAGATATTCCTCATTCATTTTTAAAGCTGCATAATATTCCTTTGTGTTATATAGTTGTTGCAACCCATCTCTTGATGAAAATTTGGCTTGTTTTACCAGGCTTTTGCTATAATGACAGCCCTAGAAAATATAGCCTTGAACATACATCCTTTTCACATTTTTGGCAGTGCAGCTGTTGTATAAGTGCCTAGAAGTGGAGGTACTGGTTTAAAGCATATATGCACATGTAATTTTGTTAGGCATTGCCAAAATCTCTCATATTGCGATTGCACCATTTTGCACTCCCACCAGAAGTATATAAAGGTTCTTGTTTCTCCACAGCCTCTCCAACCATCTAGATTGTCAAACTTTTGGAATTTCTTTCCAGTGTTACAGGTGAGAAATTGCATCTCAGTAGACTTTTAATTCACGTCTTTTATTAGGAGACAGGTCGTGTGCCTTTTCATATAGTTAAGAACCATTTCTATTTCTTTTTGTGTCACCTGTTCATTTTACTAGCCTATTTTTCTATAGCTTCAGTCTTTTTCCTCTCTATTTTTAGAAGCTCTTTATATATTTGTAAACTTTTGTCTGTTGTATAAATGAAGCAAGAATAGAATTGAGATATATGGAGAAACAGGAACCACATTATAATTTGGCTGAGGATGATGAATGAAGCCTGGAATAGCTTTCTCAATGTAGCTGTGGGCTTCCGTCAGACCACCTTCCACCCTAGCAACAAGGAAATACTTACTGAGTTCTTATCATGTGTAATTCTCTGCATCCTCGTAAGGTCACTGATGCTTTCCTGATGTGATCCAACACGCTTTACTCACGTGATTTAAGATACAAAATACTTAAGATTTTATTCTTATTCTTCTTATTTTTTATTATTCTTTTATGTTTGTTGATCATACTGTACTCTGCAAGGAATTGCTTCCAAATCTAATATTTACATACCACAATGAGGTAAGCTACAGGTAGTTTGGGAACTTTTATATGGGGCTTGCTGAAATAATATCTTTGTATTACTTAATTACCATAAAAGTCAAATTTTTAGAGATGATATTAACTGTTGAGTTTGTATACAACTTCAAAACTAAAATTTCCAAATTGGTTAATGTGAAACTTAAGCTTGCTTTTGTTAAGATAACTTTTTAAAGTTTGAAATAGTGACATGGAATTCCTAATCTTTGATGAAAAGATACTTTGTTCACAAAATGAAGTGACAAAAATATTGTGACCTCTTGTTTTACCCATTCAAAAATTTACAAAAGTTGAAATTTTATTACAGAAACTAATGCCTCTGGGGGCCGGCCTGGTGGCATAGTGGTTAAGTTTGCATGCTCTACTTTGGTGGCCCAGGATTCGTAGTTTTGGATCCTGGGCACAGACCTATGCACCACTCAGCACGCCATGCTGTGGCAGCACCCCACATACAAAATAGAGAAAGATGGGAACAGATGTTAGCTCAGGGCCAATCTTCCTCAGCGAAAAATAAATAAAAAAAGAAACTAATGCCTCTTTTTCTTCTTTCATTGGCAAATGTAATGTGAACATTCATTATGATTAGCAAACACAGTCTTGGAGCCACCACCTGGCCAAGCTTCCTCAGACAAGCTAACCTTGGTCTACAGGCCTTTTCCTGGGGCACCTGGAACATAAGCTCCTCCCCTGGGTTCCCCAGTGGAGGAACATGATGGGCAGTGGCATTCTCTGAGGCCAATTGCTAAAGGAGTAGTCCAGTGATAGATCACCTCCTTAGTGATCTTGTTTCACCAGTCACATTACTGGGGGAACGGTGAGTGCTGGATGTGGCTCATCATGCTTATCACCTGCAGGGACAGCGAGATGCACCATTGAACCCTGTGCCACAGCTACCATCCGCACAGCTCCAGACAAACCTGCTGTTGGTCAGAAATGACCACCCCCAGGGCTCTAGCCACCTGAGGGATGAAGGGATCAATATCTCCTGGCACACAGGTAACCTACACCAGTTGAGAAGAGCTGCTATCATGTACTATGAGGAAAACATATTTGAGAGGAAATTCTCTTTCTAAATCCTTTCCTTACCACTCCATGGCAGATGACATAAAAGAAACATAGGCTTAAATAGCTATTTTTAATTGGAATATTTGTGAAATTTTCCAAAAATTGAGAAGTAATTCTATTTGCAGATTTTATCTTACTTATTTGGGTAGAAAAAGGAAGTTTTTAGGTAGGGAAAAATGTGTGTGTAAGAGTTGCATTTCCTGGATTACTTCTCACATTGTCAACCAACTGTACTTAAGTAGCTATGGCCATCCCAACCGGCACCCTCAGATTGCGAAACTCGTTGCGGCCTTTAACTTTCCATTCACTGCAACTAAATCCGAGAAGTATAAAAATGGTAGAGGAAGAGTATTACCTACAATTTTCTAATCTTTGATGAGGATATGCTGTAAAATCATCAATTACATGGACATTGAAATCAATCAAATTATAGGCATCCAAATTCTGTCAATTGGTTGAGGATGGCATGACAAATTTCTGCCTTCTTCAGGCAGGTCTAAAGAATAATGTAAAGAAGTGCGCGCGCGCGTGTGGCCGCGCATGCGCTAGGTGGTGGAGATAGGTAGTACAGTAAGAGATGGTGGGAGGAGGGGAAGTGAAGACGGAGAGGAGGCTGGCGAGGGAAAGGATGAGATCACGGTGTAGAGGAATCAAGAGAGATATGCGGTTAGAGACAGACAGAGATTCTTCTTATAGGCACAGAAGTGCCTATATAATAAAGTCCCTATTAATAGTATGTCTTGAGGGAAAGACGTTCATTCAATTTGATTTCTAATCCTGAGAAATGTAGCAGAGGATAAAGCATTATGCAATTGTCTAATTTCAGGAAATACGGTGATTTTTAAATGTTTTTGAAAAACAAATGGTTTGGTGAAAAGTTGTACATTTCACTATCACTGTATATTTCCCTTTCTATTTTTTTTTTTCTTTTTTTTAAGATTTTATTTATTTATTTTTCCCCCAAAGCCCCTGCAGATAGCTGCATGTCACAGCCGCACACCCCTCCAGCCGCTGCACGTGGGACGCGGCCCCAGCATGGCCAGGCCGGAGAAGCGGTGCGTCGGTGCGCGCCCGGGATCCGAACCCGGGCCACCAGCAGCGGAGCGCGCGCACCCAACCGCCAAGCCACGGGGCCGGCCCTCCCTTTCTATATTTTTAACAGGAATTTTGTGAAGTTTGCCTTTTCAAGGAATTCATTTTCAGATTGCCCATTGATCCCAATATGCAAAATCCCTTCATAAACTATAAAATTGTATGCAAAGGGGGCAGGGCGAATTCTATTCCCCATTTGTCATATTTCAGGGAGCTTCCATTTCCTCATCCTGGGGCTCTGACCCACACCAAATTGGCTTAAATAAAGAGGGTTGTCTTAACACTCTTTAGTAAGTGGAACAATAGAGACAGAGGTCTTGGCGTAGTGAAATACTGTAGATGCTGTGAGGGGCAAGACAGACATGGGTCTGAAGCTGTTTCCTACAGAGTATTTCAGGAAGGACCAGTCTCTGTCACTCTTTGCAGATACACACGAGACCTGAAAACACCTATGGCACACTCTTACAGCTCCCTCAACGGGAAAACTAGACAGAGCTGTCCAATTGTTAGCTCAAACCTAGAGGAAGAAGAGGTGCACCGCTGGGGAGGAGAGAGAAAAGGGAGTGGGGCCGGAGAAAGACAAGGGGCACTCTGATGTCCACACCGATTTGCCAATTTGAACCAGGCTCTGGACTCCAAAAATAAGATTTTCTTCCTGTCGTTCCAGCTAGTAAGGACATGGTTAAGGAGTTTCACAAATACTTTATTATTATTATTGCTGTTGTTGTTGCTATGGAGTCAGACCCTAAACATGCCTCTCTCTCACACACCTCCCATGCTATCAATGCCCACCCCCAAGATTCAGAAAACGGGGGTCATAATGGATGTCATACAGCAGCCGTCTGGGCCTACCACACCATGCCCACGGGAATAAGGGGGAAACAGCAAAGCTGTGCATGTCCAAGGACCCAACCCTAATCTTTCTCTTTCCCTTTGGATTCTCAGCATATCCCTTTACTTTAGTCCTGCTTTCAGATTAGAATGAGACTGTAGGCCGTGGACTGTTGTAAAACAAGAACTACTCAAGTGAGAAGAACAGAGTCATTGAATAAGTGCTACATGCTAGAAGTTTTACTTTTCTTATTTAATCCTAACAATAATGCTGCATGTTATTATTTTTATTACCATTATTTTACGTATGAGCAAATGGAGGCTCAGAAACGTCAAGTGAATTGTACCATGTCACATTGGCCAATAAGTGGTGACAATAGAACCTAGCCCTAAATCTACCCAATGCCAGAGACTAATTATCTTGCGCTGTAGATCTTTGTCGTGTTAATCTAAGGGGCTCTGTGAAAATCCTCTGTGTGCCTCGGGCTGCACTGAGTGCCTCGAGGGCCACAAGTGAGTCACTATTTTGTGTGCTTAGTAAGAAGCTGCCGGTTCGCCTGTTAGCTAGACCTGTTTCCCTCAGAGCAGGCATGGAGCGTGCTGAGGTGAGGCATTCTGGGGATTTGCCTCCTGTGATGCTAAGAAGATTGTCGCCTGCAGAAAATGTTCTTTGGATCTCTTCTTTTCCAGAGCCTGCTGCTATTTCTTTGGGATGGTTGAAGTATATGGATCAAACAATGCCCTTTGGAGTCAGACAAGATCTAAGTTCGAAACTGCTCCATGACTTTCTAGCTATATGATTTTAGCCTAAATGTTCTCATATATTCAATGGGGATATAGACAATATCTACTCACGGAGTCACTGAGGATTAATGAAATAAAGCATGTAAAACCACGGCACAGTGTGTTACACAGTAATCAAGGGAGGTGAGGGGCTCCACTTGGAACCACACATGCCTAAGACAAGGCATTGCAATTTAACTTTCATTGCTAAGGGCACTCATTCTGATTTTTTTTCTTTCAAACTTGTTTCCTACTCCTCTCTCTGTTTAAAAGGTCATAATTTCCCTGCAGATGGTTCTGTCTCTTCTGAAAAAAAATTTCCCTCATAAATAACAGCCCTGCAAGGACTTGGTCCATTCTAATCTTAGCCACACAAAACAGGCGCGTTTTGTAGGCAGTGAGGTGGTGGTGTTTTTTGTTCCTTTTCTTCGTCAGCCAGGCCACCAAAACATAAAAGCTCTTAGCTGTACATGTGGACCAAATAAGTGCCAGACACCTCTCAAAAGTATATTTCTCTAAAAAACATGCCTATCTCCTGAATGCCAAGGCATGGGAAGAACTCAATTTTTAGTCAGGAAAACATTTCTGGTGACATTTTTAACCAGCCACATCCTTCTTTTTAAAATATTTTGGGAAGCTTAAGTGGATTTGTATATGATTTCCCCTAATTTGGAGATTCTTCAATTATAAATTGCAAAGTTCAGCCCCATAGATGCCTTTCTTTGGTGGGAACTGAGACCCAGACAGCATTTTCATGGCGTATACAGATTTGGGGAAGTGAGAAGGTGGCTGCCAGATGTTCAGAATGTCAGCCTGATGTGGGAGAAAAATAGATCAATGGGCTGCTTGCAACACACACACACACACACACACACACACATATACATGCATGCACACACAGACACACGCATCTAATTGCACATTATGAGCAAGTTGAGTTTAAATAGTTTTTAAAATATTAACCCATGTTCTAGACGCACCAGGAGAACTGGTGCCTTCATCAGGATTCTTCAACTGCAAGCAACGTAAACAGACTCTGGGTATTTTAAGCAAAAAGGGAATTTATTGAAAGTTGCTGAGTAAGATCACAGAATTGAAGGGGAAGCACACGAACCACACGGGAAAATTCGGGTAGCAGCTAGCTTCAGGAGTTTCTGTGGCAACCAAAGCCCTGTTGCTTTCATCAGTGGGCCACCAGAACTGGAAGGCGTGAGTTCCAACCATCTTTTCTGACTTTAGGCTTACGATTTGGAACCCTAGAAGAGAAAATCTGATTAGTGTAGCTTTCGTTTTATGTTTACCTCTTGGCAAGCTGAGGAAAGGCATGTTGTTTTGTGCTGGTTCCAAGAGTGAAAACAATGGAAGGAGCAAGAAACTGGGAGATGTAAATATCCGAAGGAAAGAAGAATGGGTGTTGGGTCATCAACCACCACCAACATCCATTATAGTTAGCTACTTGAAGAAAGCCTGAATTTTTCTTTAAAGAGCAAGCATCCAATTTGTCTTCCTTCTTCTTCAGGATGCTTCCTTCAGCCCTGCATATGGGTTTCACTTTTCTCAGAATTTCTGCATCATCTCCTGTGGACCACTCATTTTGTCAGTTACTCATCCATTACTTTGTAATGTTATTGTTACTCGTTGTTTCATGAATCTGTGACTTGTTTTCCTAACTAGGAAGTAAAATTCAACCGATATTTAGGGAGTGCCTACTCTGCACAAGACTCAGGGCTAGAGATTCAGACTTCAAGGATGAGTAAGGCTTAGTAAGGGCTCGCCTGTGAGAAATTTGTAGTGGGGTCAGAAGATGAGGATCAGTGCAGTATACAGAAGAGAAGGCTTTGTGAAAAAGTTAGCACTTGATATTTCCCTTACACATCAGGAAATAATGGGGAAAGTTGGACCAGGCAACAGGAAGGCCTTTCAGGTCAGAAGGATGATGAAAGGAAAAAGCACAGATATGAATCACATCTTTCACTTCTTTTCAAGTTGCCAAAGAAGCCAGCCAAGTGCTAAGTATATTCATGGGAACACAGTACTTAACAATTGAATTTCACAGAAAGAAAAGAAGAGGGGAAGGAACTATATCTGAAGAGTCAAAGAACTCAATCTTGTTCTGGGCTTTTTCTTTTTTAAAGTGAATCAAGCTTGAATACATATCCAACTGTTTTAGTTCAGAATGTTCATGGAACAGAGATCAGAGTGGTCATGGAGGTGGTCATTACTTGTCATTTATGTCCTGCTTCAGAAACCTGAGAACGTCCATGAGCTTCCAGTATAACTTCCCGATATGCTATCAACAGCTCTGAGGAGAGGCTGTCTCTTCAGTACCTGTGGGATAATTCATATCTTCATTTCTTTTCGTTATGAGCTTCTGAAGTAGGTAAGTCAGAGCCCTGACTCCTTACTGTCACTCAGCAGTGAACATAAGATAATCAATCACAGCAAAACAAAAATGTCAATATGGCGTCATGGGTTTCATGTCTTGGCATCCAGGGAGATCTATACCCAGATCGTCATTCTTATTTTTAAAGGCAAGTTCATTGTTCTACTTTCATCAGTAATTCATTCATTTCATTGATTTACCAATTTAGCTCGATGACATCTTATGCTTTCTTCTATCACCTTTGGTGGTTGTTTACATTTCAAGCCAAACTACTAAAAAGTCTGTTCTGAGGCAAAATTACATTAATTTTATTTTTGCTGTAGAAGCTCACTGCTCAACAGGGATCTTTACATGTTTTTATCTCTAAACATACACACAGTGTTTTCCACAAGGAGCTTTCAGTTTGCTCATGTTTCCGTTGTAACCACCACATCATACTGACCACCTACCAGTTCCTTGTTATTCATGCATAATAAATTTTAAAACCATGTTTCAACCAACATTTCTGTAGAAACTGCTATCTCAAGGGAGGGAAACGAAATATTCTTTTGATTTATTAGTTGACCATTAAGCATTCAACACTTAAGTGAATGCAGAGAAACAAGTTCTCAGTGAAGTCCAGTTGGCCAAAGAATAAAGTTTCCTCTAAACAAAATAAAATGAAACAAAAAGATACCCCAGAGAAACCATGTTTAGGGAAGTTCCAGAGAGCATATCTTTATTAGTCTCAAGTACAGAGACAGTATACAAATTTCTAGTGGAATTCTGGGCTCTTATAAAAATAGTCTCCTCTCTCAATCAATGGAATATTTTAAGGAGGAATTTCATAATGACTTGGCAATGACAACTGTGCTGCACAGCTGCCAATTTAATATTCAGGTTTCTCAACAGTTCAAATATCAGGTGTCCATATTTACATTTCTATACACCTAGGAGGTACATAAATATTTTTCTTTGACCTAGTGTTCCTGTTACCGAACCAAGTGGGCTTGCCTCCTGGTGAGTTAAATAAGACTCTACACCAGTGGAAGGTGTCTCACAAAGTAAAGTGTATTTGTAGCAAATAGGAGGCCATGAGGAATCATTTCTAAAGTCATAGCATCCCTGAAGAAAGGGAAGCAGGAACTTTTATTTCAGTTGGGGAATAAATATTCAAAAGGGAGAGGCGGGTATTCACTTGCACAGGCTCAGTTAGAGAACATGCTTCCACATAACGAGGCCTAAGCTCCTCCTGGAGAGGTCTTTGCATTAAAAACAAGGCAAAGGTCATGGGCATAGCTCTTGCAGTGAGGCCTGGTCAGTTTCAGGATGGCTGGTGGTTACATCTCCTTAACATGCAAAAGGAAAAGAAACAACTTGGAAAAACAGTTAATTGCTTCCAAACTCACCTTTGAGTTTCTTGAGGCGCCTAGTCGGTGACCTTCCCTCCAGGCACAATCTAAGGAAAGCCACCTCTGGTCATTTTTCTCACATTCTCTTACAAATTATTTGGATTCTCTGTTGACTTTGGTAGCTTGCATAATAATAAGGTGCTATTCTCTTTTGGCCTTTTTAAAGATGGCCCCCAAAAAGTCATATTCCAATTGCCATTCAGATATTTTTCTGATTTATCCTATTTGAATGTAGCTGTGGATTACGGGTCACTTAAAATCAATGGACAGAGCTGAATTCTTAGTTGCTGGCAAAGACCTTTTCCTAAAAATTACCTTTGCTAATATTGTAAATTCCTGAAATTCTACCATTAGATATTTATTAATTTTGTTCCCTACTTGTTAAACTACACATACCCAGGGAAGAGGTGGCCGTTAACACTCCTACTTCTAATTCTTGTTTACAGCTTTCTCAACTTTTTAGTTGGCAGCAGATTTTGATGAGTGGAAGAGGGAGAACAAAAAAACCAGGAGGGAGCCAGTACCTGGGAGACCGAGGGAGATGCTATAAGAGAAAGAGAAAAAAGGGGGAGGTAGCTTTATGGGGAGATTAGGCATGAAGGTTCACATTTATAAGAGCCAATTTAATGCTACTTTCTCTTTGAATTCTTCCCCATGTGTCCCAGTCAGAAGCAAGATGATACCTCACTCCTATCAAATCCAGGAGGATTCAGCACCAATGTCATGATGGTCCCACATACTCCCTCGCACTGTGGTAGTTTTTACAAATGTTTGATCTCCTGTTTTGTGTAAAGATATATTTTTTAAATTTCTCTGATCCTCTTTTTGTCACTTCTAATTCCTAAGCAGGTTTGCCTCAACCTGGGGCAAGTCGTTTTACACAGTATTTAATTCCAAAGCAAGGAGATGAGGAAGGAGAACAAAGGCTGTCTTCTTTCATGAGAACAAATGATGCTCCCCTGAACTATGACCTCAGAGCACCCTGTCAACACATAGAGTCAGCCTTGGGTTATAGGAACAGCATGCTCTAAACCAGCTAACAGCCTAGTTTAAACAAATACCCCATGTGATTAGATTACATGCTATTTGAATAATAACAATAATATTCGTGCTTTCGTAGGTCTTTATCCTCACTGTGATACAGCAATTCTGTGATGATGTCAGGCATTCGTTAATTTCTCCCTCTCTCTTTCTGTCTCAAATAGAGATGAGTCATTTGAAGCTAAGAGAAGTTAAATGACTCACCTCAAGAGCAGAGAGGGCAGTGGGTGCAGAGTACACTATACCCAGAAAGGGAGAGTTGGATCACTTTAATATCGTAAACACCTTGCTGATCCTTTTCTAGAAAAGAATGCCTACACTTTCTCCTCTATCCCATTTTGGAATTACCATCCTTTTGTTCATCCAGATACAGCCTCAGAATTATTTCATCTCCTCCTTCATCCCCAGAATCCAAGATCCCTCCATTCTACTTTGGCAATGTTCAAAACATTCATTTTCACTGAAAACGCCTTAATGCCAGTTTCCCTGCCTAGACTTTTGCAATAAACACACAAATATTTTAAATTTCCAACTCATTTTCTACACTGCTAGAGTGCTCTTCTTAAAGTAAAGTCTTATATATTTCACTACCTGATTCAACTATCCATTGATGGGTGTAGGATGAAATCCACATTCTATTTAGCATGACTTTTGAAATACGACCTCTTCATTTCCCATCTTAAGAGTCGATTCCCTTACTTCACATCTAGTCTTCCAGGAAAAGAAGAATCTTAGTCTTTCCCAAAACACATCTGTGCTTCTCTAATTCCGCGCTTCTTCTCACTCTTTTCTCAGCATGATATCTATATCTAAAATTTATTGAACTTGTTCCATGCCCTGGGTTCTGTTTTGAGCAATGGGTATACATTACCTCACTTATTCCTCAGGACAACCCCATGAGATGAGTTTTCTTCTTCCTGTTGGGTAGTTATATGCAGAGATTTAATAACCTTCCAGAGTTATAAAACAAGAGGAAGCACAGTGTCGATCCTCTTTTATCGGACTTGAAAGCGATACTCTTCACGTTTCCTCCTCTTGTTTGGAAATTTTCCCAACTTACATGTTCGATCTCAAATGCACTTATTTTGTTCCCCTTCTTATGTTCTTTGTGTCATGTTGTATTTAATTTGCCAATGTTGTTAAGGTTTTTTGCAACTAATCTTATGAGGAATATTTGTCTACACTTTTCTTGTTTTGTAATTTTTTTTCTTTCTGATTTTTGTATCAGAGGAATAATGGCCTTGTAAAATGTGTTGGGTAATGTTCCCTTTTCCTCTCTTTTCTGATAGTATTTGTGTATGATTGATATCATTTTTTTCTTTAATGTTTGATAGGATTTACCAGTCAAGCTACCTGGGCCTCAAATTATCTTGTCGAAAACATTTTAATTATGAATTCAGTATTTTAATTGACATAGGGCAATTCAGATTTTTTGTTTCTTCTTGAGTCAGATTTTGATGGTTTCTTTCAAGGAACTTGTCCACTTAATCTAGGAATGAAATTTATTGCCATGAAGTTTTTCATAATATTAACCTTTCAATATCTGTAGAACCCTCTCGTTCATTCCTGATATTGATATTTGTGATATTGATATTGATATTTGTGTGTTTTTTCTTTTTATATTCATTAGACTAGCCAGAGTTTTATAAGTTTTATCAATTTTTTGAAGAACCACCTTCTAGTTTCATGGATTTTCTCTATTGCTCTATTCTTTTCTATTTTATTGATTTCTACTCTTTTTGTGTTTCATTCATTTTACTTAGATAAGCTAATCTTCCTAAAAAAAAAAAAAATATATATATATATATATATATAAATGCTATGAATTGAAGCACATTTCATTCCACAAATTTGCAATATTGTGTGTTCATTATCATTCATCTCAAAATATTTTCTAATTCTTTTGATTTCTTCTTTTGTCAATGGGTTAATTTCCCAGTATTTAATTTCCAAATTGTTTACTTTCTAAGCATTTGGGGGAATTTCCAAATATATTTCTGTTTAAATTCAAGTTTAATTTTTTTTCTTTTTGGGGGGTGGGCGGTGAGGAAGATTAGCCCTGAACTAACATCCATTGCCCATCCTCCTCTTTTTCCTGAAGAAGACTGCCCCTGAGCCAACAGCTGTACCCATCTCCTCCCACTTTGTATCTGTGGGACACCTGCCACAGTATGGCTTGGCAAGCAGTGCACAGGTCGGCACCCAGGATCTGAACCTGTGAACCCTGGGCCGCCGAAGCAGAGCACTCAAACCCAACCGCCACACCACCAGGCCAGCCCCCTCAAGTTTGATTTTGTTGTTAGAGAACACGCTTTGTATAATTTCAATCCTTTAGATTTATTGAGAGTTGTTGTATGGCCAACGGTCTATACTGTTGGTAAATACACCATGTTGCTTGAAAAGACTGTATCATGTTAAGGTTGTGTTATTGTTGTATGGTAGCCTCTATACATGTCATAGGTTGGTTGCTAGTGTTGTTCAAGTCTTCTATATTCTCCCTGATTTTCTGCCTACTTTTTCTATCAAATACTGAGAAAGGAGTACTGAAACCTTCTACTATCATTTTAAATTTATCTATTTCTCCTTTCATTTCTGCCAGTTTGGGGAGCTCTGTTATTAGGTGCATATACATTTATAACAGTTGTATCTTCTAGCTGTATAAACTCCTAACTCCGTACAATGTTCCACTTTTCTGTAGTAATATTCCTTGGCTAGCAGTGTATTTTGTTTTATATTAATATAGCAACTCTAGTTTTCTTATGCCTACTATTTGCACATACGCAGTTTTCTATCTTTTTTCTTTCAACCTATTTGTGTCTTTGTATTCAAAGTGTGTCTCTTTTAGGCAGCACAGAGTAGAGCCCTGCTTTTTTAATGCAGTTTCACATTCTCTCATTTTATTTTGTGTGTTTAGTCAATTCACATTCACTAAAATTGTCTTGTGGGTTTTGAAGCTGCCATTTTGCTGTTATGTTTGTTTCATTTCTGTTTTGTTCTTCTACTCCTCCTTCACTGCATTCTTTGGTGTTAAGCAAATATTTTGCAGCATATTATTGTAAATCCTGTATTAACTTTTTAACATATGTCTTTACAATTTATTAGTGGTTGCTCTAGGGGTTATAACACACACTTTAACTTATCAAAATATACTTAACTGGTGTTAAATTACTTCCAGTTGAATATAGGAAACTTTCAATAGTATAGTTGTTTATCCCTCCCTTCTTTGCATTGTTTTCATCTGTATATTTTAATTTCAACAATATAGTACTATAAATTTGGCTTTAAATATACATATTTTTTTAAAGAGGCCAATAAAAAAAGAAAAAAAATATACATATGAACTCACATATTACATATATATCTTTTCTGGTGCTTTTTATTCCTTCCTGCATATCTGAATTACTATCTGGTGCAATTTTCCTTCAGTCTCACGAACTTTCTATAGCATTTTGAATACTGCAGTTCTGTTAGCATTAATTTCTCTCAATTATTTTAATCTAAAAATGTCTTTATTTTAGCTTTAGTTTTGAAGGACAATTTCTCTGACTATAGATATCCTGACTAATAATTTTTTCTTTCAGCACTTTGAATATGTCATCTCAATATTTTGTAGCCTCCATTGTTTCTGATGAGAGGTTCAACATTAATCATACTGTTATCTCTCTACATAATATGTCAGCTTTCTCTTGGTGCTTTCAAATTTTCTTTTTATTTTTGGCATTCATTAAATTGAATCTGATGTACCTGAGTATGATTTTTTCTGTTTTTATTCTACTCAGATTTCACAGAGCTTCTTGGATTTGTACGTTTATGTTTTTCAACAAATTTAGGAAATTTTACAGCCACTATTTCTTTACCTTTTTTCTGCCCATTTCTTTCAGTCCTCTCCTTCTGAGACTCTAATTACATGTGTGCATGTAATTTGATATTGTTGCAAAATTTTTTCATTTTCTTCAATCTTTTTTTCTATTTGTCAGATGGGATAATTTTTGTTGATCTATCTTCAAATACACTAATTTTTTCTCTTGTGTCATCTAAAATATGCAGTTGAATTTATTGTCAGTTTTTTAGTTCAGTGATTGTACTTTTTAGGTCTAGAATTTTCAGTTTTTAAAAATAGTTTCCATTTCTCTGTTGGCATCCCTAAATATTTACTCATTAATATGTTGTTTTCTTTAATTATTTGAACAAATGTCCTTTCATTATTTGAATATATTTATAGTACTGTTTTGAAGTTTATCAACTCCTGGGCCTAATTTGAATAAAATTGTGTCTATTGGCAGCTTTGTTTTCTTATTTTTTATATAACTTTTTATATAATTAATAAATATTAGTTGAAAATTAGACACTGTAGCAACTATGGAATCTATTTTGCTCTTAGGAGAATTGTCAGTTTTTTTATCCAGTAGTCTGTAACTTGCCCATACTCAAGTTATGAAACCTGCTTCCAGGTAGTGTGTGGTAACTAATGTCTCTACTCAGTTTTTTTGGCTTTCAGTTGCTGTTTTGATTTTATTTTATTTTACTTTTTAGCTGGTATCTTGGAAGTCTCTATAGCTCAAGAGAAAAAATTCATATGAAGAAAGACGTGTGTGTCTGCATGTGTCTTGTCTTGGTTTTGCTTGATGAAAATTGACAGTTGTAGGACTGTCACGCACAGAGAATTTCTCCACCACACAGCCATACCAAGGGACTGCTTCCTGCCAAGGTGCCATATTTTTACATTTGCTCATTCAGTCTTGCACCTCCTTCCAGAAGATGATGCCAGTTGTGTTCAGGGGTGCTTCAGAGACTATCCAGTCTACGCCAATCTAATTGTCCCAAATAAGCAATAGGTTATTGATGTTGACTTCAGACGTCTCTACTTACTTTGAAGAATCCTGAGCTCAACTCTGCCCAGGGTCTTCACTTTGTCCTCTCTTATAATGGCAGGGTTTTGCCACACTTGGGAGCCCTTCTTTATTTATTATGGTTCAACATTATAAATGTTTCTAACTGTCATCAAACATGGAGTTGTTGGCTTTTTTTTCTCAATCCTAAAACTAGAAATCTGAAAATAATTTAAATCACATGGAAAATATTGAAATAATAACAAACATTTGCTCAACACTTTGCAATTCTAACGTATTGCCCCATCTATTATCTAATGTGATCCACACGATATGCGGAATAAGTGTTGCTATATGTGGAATAGTTGTTGCTATAATTCCAGTTTTTGAAAAAATTAAGCTAAATGTTCAAAGTCTCTTTGACAGCAGTTGTGACAAATAATTACAGGATGCATGAGACAATCCTGCTTTAATGTCCCCACGGACCATGCCATATTCCATTCAGTTTAGCCTCTCTGGGACTATGGCAAGGGTTCATATTCATTTTCACTCCAAAATTAATGCTTCTTTCATTTATACTATTCTTCCATAGCTATAATATTGTAGGACTAATAGAGATTAAATCTAAAATGTTAGTTTTAGAAATCTAATTAACAATTCAATTTGAAAGTCAAATAATGAAAAAATCTTCTTACATTTTAAACTTAGCTTAGATTCCAACCCGATATATTTATATATAATTACAGAGCTCCTAACTCACTCTTATATTTATGTAATATATAGTTCATCAACTTAAGCCAAAATATTAATTTTAGCATATCATTACTTAGCATATGAACACTAAGGAAAATATATAAAGTAAATAACTATAAGTTTCACAATATAGATAAAGTGAAATATGACCAAACAGGAAAAAAATATGACATGAATATATTAACAAATCACTTGTCACGTTAGGCAGAAATTTTTGATTAAGTATGATTTGAAGGAAGAAAGCTTATCTTTTTAGGAAAAAATTTAGATAAATAAAAAAATGAATAAAAAAATTATGAAACATTATAGCCAATCCTTTATTTTAATGAGAGGCACTGGAAATTATTTTGATGACAAAAGAATACTACAAAAATAAAATGTAATACTTTTGTCAACAATAATAATTACTGTAATTTATTGAATACCTACTCTATGCCAGGTTTGCATAATTAGTAGATGTTTTAAGTATATTACCCTTTTCAGTTAGATCTAAAAAGGAAACTTTATTACAGTGTTCAAAATCTGATTAATACATGTGAAAACTAGCTTTAAATACAAGCACACACATAAAAAGTGGTCTTCCAGTCTGGGATTATCTTTCCATTTTCTATGAAATATGAAATAACACCTCTCATTGAGTTTTACATACATTAGAAATTCAGCAAATATTGATTTGCTAATAATTAAATGTAAGAAATTCCCAGTTTCTTCATCAATCTAGCTCTGAGGGTAAAAACAAAGAATTACAATAATTCTATATTTTATTGTAGAATTATTGTACAATTTTATGTTATTTTGCCTACTTTTATAAGATTGACTGAAAGGGTAACATCTTCTCTAAGACACCGTGGCCATTTCTGGTATGTTTGAAGAGTAAATCTAGCCGTTTTAGAATATGACTTTGTATTGTGTTCACTGTGTTACCACAATGAAAAAGACTGAAGACCAAGCAATGTCCAACAGGAATAGATTAATAGTTCTCTTGAGCTCCATTGGAATCAGTTCCTACCCAAAACAATGACCTATGCCTTGATTATAAGAGTAAAAGTTTGCTGAGTCTAGCTGTGCTGGGAAAGCAAGATCCATGATTCAAGTTCATTTGGGGAAAACATAAAAATGATGATGTGTTCATGGACATGAATCTTATTAATTTTGGCAAAGATTTCCACTTAAATCAGTGGCTATATATGAAAACACATATATATAAGCTAACGGTGCATCTCTATTGACCATAAGTGGTATCTGGCATTTAAATAGCAGCCATCTTAAATTTAACATACTCATATGGAGATGCTGATAAAGTAAAACAAAAAATCGATTTGTCGTTTGAATGATGATTTCTTTTTTATTTTATTTTATTTATTTATTTTTTTTAATTTTATTTATTTATTTTTTCCCCCAAAGCCCCAGTAGATAGTTGTATGTCATAGCTGCACATCCTTCTAGTTGCTGTATGTGGGACGCGGCCTCAGCATGGCCAGAGAAGTGGTGCGTCGGTGTGCGGCGGGATCCGAACCTGGGCCGCCAGCAGCGGAACGCGCGCACTTAACCGCTAAGCCACGGGGCCAGCCCTGAATGATGATTTCTTTGATACCAGTCATAATTTTTTAAATGGATGAGGAGAAACTGATTATAATACTTATTAATATGGCACAGAAATAACTGAGAAAAAAATCATTATGGGTACTGTTGAATACACTAATTTAAAAAATATTTTTAATTAAATTCATTTAAAAAAATATTTTATTGGTTGAATCAGTTTGGATGCTAGACATAGTTGCCCATGCCCAAATGCACTAGAATTTTCCATGTCAAAATATTTTTTTTCCTGAAACTACCTAACTATTAGCAGCTGTCTATGTGAGAATAGAGGGAGGATTGTTTTCCCTTCACTCCAAGATTAATGATGTTACAGCTTCAAAAGAAGTTTTCAATTCTGGCTTTCAGGGCAAGCACCTCCTTCTTGTCTCCTTTAATTTTATTGCCACTTTTTAAACATAATTATTCATCCTGCAGCATATTAAAATAGTCTACAAAGCAAAAGTTTTTATTGAAAATATGATTTTGCTTGCTGCTAACTCTGCAGAAGTACACTTCTCTCTTTCTCTTATTTACCAGATAGCATTGTCATCATTCCAATCATTTTTTTTTTTGCTCGAATATTTAATGCTGGCTAATGGAGACATAGAAAAGAGGTGAGAGAGGGGAGTTGAATTTGTTCTGTTTTCCTCCAGGTTGTATAGTTTTTGGTTCTCCAGAGAAGATGTAGCAAAATTTCAATGACATAAAGTAAATTCAGAAATAGTGAAATTATCACGCACATCCACAATTCTCTGACCTGTTATCAGAGCTGAAACTAGGGTAGCACAAGGATCATAAACCTAATCAACACGACCGCTGCCAGGCCTTGTTTCTGATCACCCACTTTCCCTCCATTTCAAAAGCCTTGGGTTTACTGGCCACTTTTTAACCTTGTGTGTGATTCCAGCAAGACACTCTCAAAACTCTGAGAACTAAACTTTATAAAATATATGTAACACCCAATCAAAATCCCAGCAAAACATTTTTGCATATTGACAAACTCATTCTAAAGTTTGTATGGAGAGGTGGAAAACCCAGACTAGCCAACACAATATTGAAGAAGAAAATAAAATCAGAGGACTGACACTACCCAACTTCAAGACTTACTATAAAGCTATGGTAATCAAGACAGTGTGGGATTAGTGAAAGAATAGACAAATAGATCAATGCAACAGAATGGAGAGCCAGAAATAGATGCACATAAATATAGTAACTGATCCTTGACAAAGGAGAAAAGGCAGTACAATGGGAAAAAGATGCTCTTTTTAATGAATGGTGCTGGAACAACTGGACATCCACATGCATAAAAACAAATCTAGACACAAATATTATACCTTTCACAAAATTAATTCAAAATGGATCACAGACCAAAATGTAAAATGCCAAACATTAAACACCTAGAAGATAACATAGGAGAACTTAGATGACCTTGGGTATGTCAATGACCTTTTAGATACAACACCAAAGGCACTATCCATGAAAAAAATAATTGATATGCTGGACTTCATTAAAATTAAAAATTTCTGCTCTGCAAAAGACAATGTCAAGAAAATGAGAAGACAAGCCACAGACTAGAAGAAAATATTTGCAAAAGACACATCTGATAACGGACTGTTCTCCAAAATACACAAAGAACTTTTAAAATTCAATAATAAGAAAATAAACAACTCAATTAAAAAATGGGCTGAAGACCCTAACAGTCACCTCACCAAAGAAAATATACAGATGGTAAATAAGCATACGAAAAGATGCTCCATATCACATGTCATCAGGGAAATGCACATTATAACAATGAGATACCATTACACACGTATTAGAATGACCAAAATATGGAACGCTGACAGCACCAAATGCTAGTGAGGATGTGGAACAATGGAAACTCACATTCACTGCTGGTGGAAATGCAAAATGGTGCAGCCATTTTGGAAGACAGTTTGTGGTTTCTTACAAAACTAAGCATACTCTTACCATATGATCCATCAATCGTGCTCCTCGGTATTTACCCAGAGTTGAAAACTTATGTCCGCGCAAAAACCTGCACATGGATGTTTATTGCAGCTTGATTTATAACTACCAAAACTTAGAAGCAACCAAGATGCTCTTCAGTAGGTGAACGGATAAATAAAATGTGGCACATCCACACAGTGAAATATTATTCAGCACTAGAAAGAAATGAGCTATCAAGCCATGAAAAGACATGGAGGAATCTTAAATGCATATTACTAAGTCAAAGCAGCCAATGTGAAAAAGCTATATACTGTATGATTCCAACTATATGGCATTCTGGAAAAAGTAAAACTATGGAGATAGTAAAAAGATCAGTGTTTGCCAGAGGTTGTGGGGAGGGAGGGGTGAATAGGCAGAGCACAGAGGATTTTTAGGTCAGTGAAAATATTCTGTATGATACTATAATGGTGAATACATGCCATTATACATCTGTCCGAACCCATGGAATGTACAACACCAACGGTGAACCGTAATGTAAACTATGGACTTTGGTTGATGATGATGTGTCAATGTAGGTTCATCAATGGTAACAAACTATCCACCCTGGTGGAGGATGTTGCTAATGGGGAGACTATGCATGTGTAGAGGCAGGGGATATATAGGAAATCTCTGTACCTTCTTCTCAATTTTGCTGTGAATCTAAAACTGCTCTAAAAAATAAAGTCTATTTTTAAAAAGTTAATGAATAAATTAAGCCTTTGGAATTAAAAAAAAAAGGAAAAAATGTAACACAATCTTAAAAAGGAATGAATTGTGATACAAGCTACAACATAGATGAAACTTAAAGGAGTTATGTTAAGTGAAATAAACTAGACACAAAAGGACACATACTGAAGTACCTAGAATAGTCAAATTCATAGAGACAGAAAGTAGAATAGAGGTTACCAGAGGTTGCAGGGAGGGAAGAGTGGGGAGTTATTGTTAATGGGTATACAGTTTAATTTTAGGAAGATGAAAAAGTTCCAGAGATGGATAGTGGTGATGGTTGATAATGCAAATGTACTTAATGCTACTCAACTGTACACTTAAAAATGGTTAAAATGGTAAATTTATGTAATGTATATTTTACTACAACAAAAAAGTTGATATAGCTCAATCTACCAGTTTAACTGTAATTTGAAAAGGCATTTTGGAATGTTTCAATAAAACCAATAAGAGATTACAAAATAATTATGTGTAACAGATGGCAAACATACAAACAGCACTTTAGAGAAATTATGAGAATAAGAGTGGTGTTGTAAGTTTCTTGTCAATCAAAAACAGGGCTGGTTTGTAGAAGACTCAGAAAAAGTACTTTCTGATGACAGTATTGCTCACAAAATCATTGTATTTTAAGAACATCAGTCCTTAGGTGAGCTAAATACCCAGTTCACCTGGCTTGTACGTTTGCACTGTAAATATGAAAACAACAGTCTTCAGTGATCACATCATACCTTCACGGTCCAAGATCTGTGTCCTTACTCCATGGTGGGTCAGCCAAACCATGAACATTTGAGATGACAAAATCTACTACACCACAATTCAAGGAATGCCGGCTACAAACTATATCCAGGATGAACACATACAGACACTAAACAGAGTCACAGAATCCAACTTGGTATGAATTAACAGCTAATTTTGGCTATTTATTCTGTTAGTGACTCTTACCTTCTTCACGAAGAGGATCTTTTTCTTTTCCCATAGAAAAATCTGATTCTACTTTGAAATTATTATTAATAACGATAGCTCCTATCACTTTTAAGCTCCAACTCTGCCAGACGTTTCTACAAATACTCTCTCTAAGCATAACAACAGTTAAAGAAGGTGGGCGTCATTTATTCCCACATGTGGATATGGAATCCGGCTTAGAGAGGCCAATCTTTGCCAAAGCCTACCTAATGGGTGATTGGCAGATCCTGGGTTGGCATCCCTGCTTCTGTGGTTCCCAACTGTGTGTTTTTCCAGCATGCTCTGCTTTCTAGTGGAGTCCCAAGTTCATTACTCATTTCGCTGGATCCAGGGCCTACAACCTCTTGGTTTCTTACTCTCCAAGACCCATATTCCAACGTTAAGTTCCATCAGTTGCAATTCTCTGTGTGCCATTTTAAACAAATTTGACTCCTCATTCCTTTTTCTGACAGTTTTCATCCATAGTCTAATAGACATGTCTTATGTTGAGTCATATTTTTGTGGCCTGGGGAAATTGTGCCTTGCTTTATTCCCAATTGTTCTGACTCTGCTAGACAATTCTCACTAACAATAAAAGTAGCTTCTCCAAGACCAGCAGAGAGAAGATATGATTAAAAGCATTATTAAATAAAGGAGGGGCCGGCCCAGTGGCATAGCAGTTAAGTTCACGCGTTCCGCTTCAATGGCCCAGGGTTTGCCAGTTCAGATCCCGGGCGTGGACCTACGCACCGCTCATCAAGCCATGCTGAGGCAGCATCCCACAAAGAAGAACTGGAAGGACCTACAACTAAGATGTACAACTATGTACTGGGGCTTTGGGGAGAAAAAAGAAAAAAAAAAAGAGGAAGGTTGGCAACAGATGTTAGCTCAGAGCCAATCTTCCTCAAAAAAAAAAGGAAAAAATCTGGCAATGTTTCATACAGGTTGGCACTCCAAATATCAAATGAATAATCAATGATCCAGTTGGAACTTAAATATGCATAAACTGTTAGAAAAAATATGTTCAAAATTTTACAACATGTGAGTAGATATGTTTGACTGAAAAATAATTTGTATAAATTTGTTTGATGTTAAACTTAACTTTTCAAGCAGTTATAATTTTAAACTAGTCATCATTTTGCTTAGGAAAATCTGGATTTAAAAATCTTAAGTCAACTTTTCCTTCCCCAAAACTGAACAAAGCTCACTTGCCCCTTTATATAAATCCTAACAATTCTTCGATCTTATTAAAGATTTTCAATCGACTATTCAACCATCTCTCTGTCCCGCCATGAGTTCACTTTCTTGCTTGATGTTGGTGATCCATGAATGTAATCACTGTCTTGCAGATACCATTTTTTTTTTTTTTTATTGAGGTAACATTGGTTTATAACATTACATAAATTTCAGGTGTACATCATTATATTTTGATTTCTGTGTACACTACATCATGTTCACCACCCAAAGACTTGGTACCATCTTCGATACCATCAAACACCATTCTTGGATAGTGTGGTGGGAACTCTTAGAGACCAAGTCCTTCATACGCACTCTGGATTCCTCCACCATCCCCTCTTGCTTCTCAAGGACATCACCTCTGCAATTACCTTCTACCTCCATTGTCACCAGCTTCTTCTTCCTTCTGGCATCATTTATATAAACCTATAAACATACTTTCGCATGTTTTAAAGAACATCATGTTCCATTGTTCTGCTCCACTTTAGAGCTAAATTTCTTGAAAAATTTGAATATTGCCAACTGCTCACCTTCTGTTCTTCTCTCAGGCCCTATCGTTATGGTTTCTGGTCTCCCCACTCCACTGACACTACTCCTGGGGACGCTACTACTGGGGAGTTCTACGTGGCCGTATCCACCCATCTCAGCTTTATCAGCAACGTAAAGCTGATAGCTGAGCCCTTCTTCCTTCTTGAAACATGTCTTTCTTTTGCTGCTATGACAACACATTTTCTTGCTTTGGTTCTACCTCACTAGCCACTTCCTCTTTGGCTTCTTGTCTGGCCCTTCTTCCTCTGCAAACGTTGGTTTGCCCCAGAGCATGGTCTCAGCCCTCCTCTTCTCTATATGTGTCTCTGGATAGTACTCTGACTCATTCTAGGAGTACTAAATGTCACTTGTGTGCTGATGATTTCCAAATATGCTCCTTAAACTCTAGATCTGTAAGCCAATTGGTCATCGGATATCTCTACTTAGACATCTATAGGCATCTCAAACTTAACATGTCCCCTCTCCTCCAAAACTACCCCTTCTACAGTATCAACCTGTACCCGTCACCACCCATTCAACTATCCAAACCTAAAACCCGAGTGTCCTCTTTGATCCCTCAGCCTTCTGCACCTAAACCATTATAAGTCATGTGACTTCAACCTCCAAAACTTGTCCTGAATCTGTCTACTTCTCTCTCCATCTTTACTATCATCACCTTAATCCCAGCCACCATCACCTCTTGCCCCAGAGCATGCAGTACTCGCCTACGTGGTTACCATGCTTCCATTTTTGTGCTTCTTTAATCCATTCTCAACCCAGCATCCAATTGTCAAGTCTCCATTTGAACCCCTTAATAGCGTACCATAGTACTTTAAAGAAAATTCCAACTCTATACCCTGTCTTCGGGCCCCTGCCTATTTCTCTGCCCTCATTTCCTATTCTCTCCTCCTTACCCACTGTGCTCCAGCCACACTTGCCTTATTCTTCCCCTCAAACATGTTAAATGTGTTCCTGCCTTAGGCTTTTATAGCAGCTATACCCCCTGCCTTGAATGCCCTTGCACTAAGTTTTAGCATAGCTGACTCCATTGTGTCAATCAGGTCTCATTTTAAGAGTCACCCTTTCTTTCTAAGGTGCTTTCTGTGAGGACTCAATCTAAATTAGAACACTTTCTTCCAGAATTATTTTCCCTTTTTTTTTTTTTTTTAAGCAGCAGCTGCTGAGTTAAGTCCAGATAATACCTGTACAGGTTCCCACTGCATTTCCTTTTTAAGAAAATAAATGAAATGTGTTCTGTCAAAGAAAAACCAGAGCTGGACAGTAGTGAAAGCAATAAAAGCCAATTTTAATCAGGAACTATTGCAATAGAGAAAAGAGACCTCTGTGTAGAATTGGGCTCAATTCTGAATACAACAAGGAAAAGTGGGGATTTATAACCAAGGCGCAAGGTCGGGAGAGGGGGTAGGGGAAATTACTAAAAGGAAACATCGGGGTAAATGGAAACTTCTAGCTAAACTGGCTTGACAGGATTCTTGCTGGACGCAGGCCAGGATGCTCAGATATTACCCTGGGGGTGGTAGGAATGAGGACTTTGATCAGATAGCAAGGGTGGGGATTCTGGCTAAACTGACTTAGTGGGATTCTTGCTAAAACTGGACTCTTGGGAACACGCCCAAGGATGGGGCTTAGGCTCAGATGAACCTGTCTAGAGCTGGTCAAGGAGAGAGTCTTTGTCAGTTCCAATATATCTAAGATGTAAAATTGAGTGCTTGTTCACCTCTATAAATATATTCTTGGCTGCGTAGTTCTAAATAAAATGGCATGATGTCCTTTGTGTTGGGGAGTGTGTTTATCCTTTTTAATTAATGAGCTTTAAATGAATCAATGTTTTCTTCAGTTACAGAAAAAGATCTCAGATGTTCAATTCTGTACCAATAAAAGATATTAGTATTGGTGTCACAAAGTGTTTACTTCTCTGGTTTGTCATTCTCCCATGGGGAATTGAATTTTCCCCTCTCTCATGCACAAACACAGACACACACACACACACACACACACACACACACACACACACACACTTTCCATTTTCTGCCAAATCCCTGGAAAACTACTTTACTCTGATTTTTCAAAAAAAACAGATCACAGAAGGCTTTTATGGAATCAACTCAGTAAGGCAAATAACAATAAAAACTATTACTTCCTGTTCATGCTTGTCTCTTTTGGGTGAAACTTACAAATATCCTTATACTTCAAGTGATATATCTGTCACTCAATACTTTTGAAATATACAGATAAGATTTTCCACAGGAAATAGGTCCCTTTTAATTATTTAAGTATCTTTGACATTTGACTGTATATTGCTTTGTTGATTCTTTAGATAACAGCTATTGTATCAGTCAGGATCAGCTAGATTTTACCTTAGTAACAAATAACCCCAAATTTAGTGGCTTATGGGAACAAAAGCTTATTTGTCACTAACACGCAATGCTGCATGTTGGCTGGAGTAGCTGTTCCACATCATCCTCACTCTGGAACCCAGGCTGACGACTCTCCATCATTCTATGATATTGCCGGGTGCTGTGTCAGGAGAAAGAGACGGTGGCAAATTGCACTCTGCTTTATAAAAACTTCTGTCCCAAAATGATACACATCATTTTATACTCACATCCCATTTTTCAAAGCAAGTCACATTACTACGCCTAACATCCAAGGGAAAGGGAACAGGACCCCCACCACGTGCAGAGAAGGACAACCATCACCCTGGTAAACAATCCTAATGACTCCCACAGGTATATCATGGAAAATAGCAAAGGATCATGGATAATCACACAAATTAATGAGAGTCCAACCAATCACACTTCGTCTGCATGATGTCAAGCATCCAAGAGCTTAGACATCTGTTATGTAGGTTTGAACTAGAGAAGAATCGCGTCTCCTTGACTTTATGAGTCTCTTGAACCCATTACTCTTTTTCCATTTCCATTCTTTCCACAACATTTATTTCCTCATCCAGCACTACTGCAGTCTTCTTCTTGTGTAAATCTTCTCTACTATAGCCCATCCTGATTAACTCTCTACAAACAGTGCTTTTATCATATGGCTCCCTTGTCAACAAACTAAGCAAAAACAGATGTCAGTTAAAAATAAGTCAAACTCCTTAGCCTGGTCCTCCAAGCCTTCCACAATCTCCCAGCAGTTAGCCTTTCTTTCCCAATCAGCGTCTAGATCCACAATTGCAGTCAGACTGTTTGCTCACTTACCCTCAAATATTTACCATCTTTCCCTACATTGTTGCTAATGTAGTTCCATCTTCAAGAGTTAACTAAACATCTAACTCTTCTATGAAATTTTATTCTACGAAAAATTGCCAAGGAACCTTGACACTGGGCTCAGGTAAAATCTTAGAATGAAATGCTTACTTGCTTAATTAATTAATTAACTTTTATTTTACACCTAATATAGTCTAAGAAGTGTGGTAGTTGCATGTGTTAGAAGGTCTAATAGACAGCGGACTTACCATGTTCAAAACTGAACTCTTGATTTTCCCTCCTGAACTTGCTTTTCCCTCACTCTTTTCCAACTCAGTTATCAGCAACTCCATTCGCCCAGTTGTAGAGGTAAACCCCTGAGTACTCTTTGACTCTGCTTTCTCTCATTCTCCATATTCAATGATCAGCAAATCACCTTCAAACTATCCCAAGTCCAATTACTTCTCACCACTTACATTTCTATCACCCTAGTTGAAACCATCATTATCTCTTTCTTTGATTATGCAGCCTGCTAAATAGTCTCTCTGCTCCCACTTTTGGACTCCCACGAGTCTATTTCATACATATGTCAGACCATGCTCTTGTCTATTCAAAATTACTCCAATGGCTACTTATCTTAACAATAAAATCCAAAGCCTGTTCTATTGCACATAAGGCACAAAAGTTAGCCTTTTGCTGTCTCTCATTCCATCTTTCTCCTTCAAGTCCAGCCTCTCTGTTCTCCCTGCTCTGGTGTGTAGGCCAAGCCCATAATGCCACAGGGCATTTGCACTTGCTTGTCCTTCTTGTTTAGAACACTCTTTCTTCATATACAGTCATACACCATATGAGGACATTTCAATCAATGATAAATTGCATCTATGATGATGGTCCCATAAGATTAGTGCCATATAGCTTAGGCGTGTCTTAGGCTATACCATCTAGGTTTGTGTAAGTACGCTCTGTGACGTTTGTACAGTGATGAAATCGTCTGACGACACATTTCTCAGAATGCATCACCATCATTGAGTGGTGTATGACTGTAACTGCCTGGCTCTTTTCTCCACTTGATTCAAGTCTCTTCTACAATAACATCTTATTGGAGAGGCTTTCCCTGATCACTCTAGAAAAAAATAGTACCTGTCATCCCTGTCTTCTTTAATCTCTTCTTGCTTTACTGTTCGTGGAACTTATCACCACCTGTATACTATATATCTAATTTTTATTGCTTACTACCTACCTCTTCTCCCATCCCAAGTAAATTTAAGCTCAATGAAAGCAGGGACTCTGTTTATTTTTGTTTATTGCTGATCAGTGCTTAGAAAAATACTTGCCATAAAGTAGGTGATCAATATTTTTATTAAATGAATGAATGAATGAAAAGGGAAATTAATAATTATTTGGATGAATATAGCTCTCATTACCGCATTTCTTTCCATATTTGATTTTCTTATATAGTTCAGGAGTGTTTTCCAGTTTTTGAAACTGTGAACTTCACAAAAGCAATGTATAGATACAGCTAGAGTCTCCGAAACATTAACTAATACCCACCTAGCTAGTGAAAGCCAGTTTTGGAGTACTTTTGAAAACAGGGTAATGCAAGAGCAGAAACACATGTATGCTTGTATTTCCTAGATCCATGTCTTTTTTTCCTTGCATTTCTTCTGACCAGACTGTATACTAGAATCTCCATGTAAACGTTTCAGGCAAGTATAGCTGAACCAGGATTGGTCGGTCAAGAGTACAGGTGTTGCAGTCAGAAAAAATTGAGTTTAAGTCCTGTTTGCCTAACCTTTAAGGTCAGCTCTGTGTATCTGTAGGGTTGGTGTGAAGATTAAAGGAGATACTACATGTAATTGTCTTAATAAAGTGTCATGTACACAGGAAGCACTAAGAATGGTGGTAATTGTTGTTGATATTAATATTTTTATTACCCATGGAAGACTAAAGAGCTTCCAATACATGAAAGAGCTTTCCGTACATGAAATTCATAGCAGCCTACATTCATCACCAAACAAGAGAATCAGGTTCACAGTACATGTCATGACAGCTTTAAAACAACATATAATTTGTTCTGATTTTCTCAGAAGAAAGGAGGATTTGTGGGAAGTTGAATCTAGCAAACTTGACGTTTCTCCTACATGTTGTCAAGGATGGGTTACACAAAAGGTGCCTTTTGAGCACTTGAAAAGAATGAGATATTACTAAGAACCAGCAAGAGCTCATCAAGAACAAGTCATGTCCTCACACTCACATTCAGGACTGATAACTAGTATGTCTACATTAGTAGATCAGGATAACATAAAAGCTATATGACTTTTCTGATGTATTTAATCTCCTGTGATAATCTGGGTGCTCCAGTTGGAGGAAGTGTACTGGAGGAGCATAAGGCAACATCGATTAACAACTGGTTCAAAATGTGTGCCTTCCAATGTTGATTATCAGTAGATCAGTATCACCAGGAAGCAGGTCCCTCATGGAATTCCCCAGGGGCTTTGCTTGGGTCCGTATTATCATTTATATATTCCAAATGTAGGAAACAGTGTTATTAAATCTGCGTGTGGTAAAAACTTGGAAGAGATTGTTAACAAGATTAATGAAGAAATCAAATTTCAAATTGCTTTCTACAAACTGATACACTGGATTGAATGCAACAAAATAAAATGTACTCAGCCCCCTAACCATGGATTCAGATCATTGCATTAGGGCAGGATGGGCTTTCTGACTTGGTGACAGCTCGTGTGAAAAGACTTGGGGCCAACAGCAAGGAGAGGCCACGAGGGGAAAGCAAAATATTGCAAGCCACTCAGCAGGCCTGGATGTGGGCTCTGCTCTCCCCTGCTTGTTGCATGATCTTGGGCAAGTTGCTTAACCATTTTGAACATCAATTTCCTATGTTTAAAATAGGAATAATAATCATTTGCAAAAAAATTGAATTTGTGGAGGCATGATATTTTTGTGAGATGAACTTTTTGTTTTCCTTTTTCCATTTATTTCCCTTTCTCCTTCTCCCTATTCAAGCTTCTAGCTGGTGTCTGCTCACAGCTTCTGGAAACGACGGGGCAGAGGAGAAACCAGCAAGCATTCAGAATGTCTGGATTTGTTTTTCATAACCTTAAGCACCAAGAGAACTGAGGGGAGTTGAAGTACAGATAAAATATTGAGACGCAGCAGAGAAAGAGAAGCTATTGCCCCTCTCACAGGTTAGAAAGGGAAGGGGGAGAGATGGCAGGTTGTTAAGAGCAGGGAGCTGAGAGGTTTTCTACACGCTGCCTCTAGATGGAGACCCAGAGAGGAGTCAAGACCCTAGAGAGAGAAGAGCTGCTTGGAGGGATGAGGCTGATAGACAGTGGCGGCCCATTAGGGAGTCAAGAGAGAGCCATGAACCTGGAGGACCCTCACTGACAAGACTGACAATCTGTCTGGACCAGTCACCAATATCGGTTGACACCCATAAGTCAGGGACCATGTTTCTTCTACCCTCTCCACTGAAGAAAGCAACAAGCCTGGTGAAAGGAGACGAATTGATTTGATTAATGCAGAATGAGAGATTAAAACAGAAATTGAGTTGAATTATTTACAAATTAAGATACACGTCTTGAACAACTTAATCTGTAGAATAAAATTTATACACTCCCTAGCACATAGGAGAAGATCAATATAATAAAAGCGACTCCTATTCCTACTATAAATATTTTATGTGGCTATTCAAAAGGTCAATATTAACTTTTATTTGCATAAGAGTAATACCCAGTTCAGGAAAGATGAGGGTCCCACTGTTACCTGGGACGATGTGTGAAATCCACTGAGTACTTGTCAAGAGGGCTGATACTGAGACACACGTTGATAGGGAAGCAGTCACATGTGTAATGAGGAACCAGGCAGCAAACGGTTAAAATAACTCGGGCTATGAGACTGAGCCAGGAAAGGCTGAAGAGAGAGATGATAGCTGTCTCCAGATATTTGAAAGGCTTTTTGTGGAAGATAGAATGTCCTTGTTCTGAATGGAAGTTGATGGCATGAATGTTTGATTCAATCAACAGAAAGAGGAAGTTTCTCATAGTCGAGTGTTCGTCAAGGCTCGGGATTCAAACAGATGTTCAATATTCATTCTGTCTGGAATGTTGTCAGAGGATTCCCGTATGCAGAGGAATGTGGTCCTGGCACTTTCAGTTTTAGGATGATACATGGGGCAGGCGGAGGCAACCAAATTCCAGGAAAAACTCTGGGTGCTCTGTATGATGAACCATTGAACCTGCCTGATGGGCCTATGAGTTAAACATTATAAGTATTATTACACATCAGGCTTACTTAGCTTACACAGTGAACTGCTAGAGTTCATAGTGCCGGTAAATGAGAGGAACAAGTTTTGAACTCAGGTTGTTACAGGAAAAGACCACGTACTTTCCTCCACACACTCACTTCCCTCACACGCTCTTCAAAGGAAAAAGAAGAAATCCTTAGTTTGAGGACAAGTCCCAAAATACACAGATTTTACTAATGTGCTGACCAATGACAGGCACTGGCCTCTTGAAATATTTTAGCTATGATTATTTTAATTGTATGGAAATATCAGTACATAAATTTATGAACATTTAACATATAATAGCACATGTAAGTATACTACTCCTGTCTTCTACATATATGTACATTTGTTTTAGTTACTGTGATGGTTAATTTTATGTGTCCAGTTGGCTGGGCCATGGTGTCCAGATATTTGGCCAAACATTATTCTGAAAGTTTCTGTGAAGGTGTTTTTCAGATGAGCTTAACATTTAAATCAGTGGACACTGAGTAAAGCATATTACCCTCCATAATGTAGGTGGGCCTCATCCAATCAGTTGAAGGCCTTACTAAAATAAAGACTGACCTCCTCCAAACAAGAAGGAATTCTGCCAGCAGACTGCCTTTGAACATGGATTGCAACTCTTCCCTGAGTCTCCAGCCTGCTGCTCTACCGTGTAGATTTTGGACTTGCAGCTCCATAGTCACCTGGGCTGATTCCTTAAGTCTCTCTCTATGTACATATACATATCCTGTTGGTTTTGTTTCTCTAGAACCCTGACTAACACAGTTATTTATATTTCTTTGTTTGCTCTTATGTTTCCTGGTTTCTTCTAGCTTTAAAATTCTATGAGTGGAATGACTACAAGCATAAGCTTGCAAGCAGATCATTCCCCAGTCAAGCCTTCAGCTAAGACCACAGCCTTAGCCAAAACCTTCATGGCAGTCTTGTGAGAGACACTGAGCTAAGATTCCTGAACCCGAGAACTGTGAAATAATAAATGTTGTTGCTTTAAAAAAATTGTATAAGTGGAACTTCAGTTTCCTTAGGACAGTCTAGTGTAAAGGAGATGGATTTGAATTGGAAGACCTGGGTCCTAGCCCCTGGTCACTTGTAGCTAGTTTGTGCAGATCTCCCATCTCCGGCTCTCATTTCCCTATCTGTTCTGGGAGATGGCTGGACAGTGGAACTTGAGTTTTCCTTAAGTACTACAATTCAATGTCTCCATTAATCATACGGCTTATTCATCAAAATAAATAGTGATAAATGTCACAAGAACACACCCTGGACTTTCATGCCTCTGGATTTGGTGGCAGTGTTCCAGCTTCCTTTCTGCCGGTAGTTATCTGTGCTTAAATCTGGCTCCACCTCTTTTTTCCCACCCCAACAGTTCTCTGTCACTTGCCAATCAATGTTATATAACTTTTTTGGCACTGCTGTGTGTGGCGTGCGCATGTCTGCACGTGTGTGCGCTCACAGTTCAAGCCTGGCTGCTCCGGCTCTCGATGTGTATACAGTTTCGGCATGTGAAGGTTTGCCTCCAGCATTTTGTGGATTAACGTTGGCAGTATAGAAGGGGAAGGGAACTTTTCTCTCTCCTCATCTCCAGGGAGGCGTGTCTAGATCCCTTTGCGGGCAGGGCAGCTACCTTATAGGAGCGCTGGAGCCCAGGTAGCCGGCTTTCCCCTATGAGTACCTGGATTTGCATTTGCAAATGGATCCTACCAAATAAAGTCTTATGTGAATATCTTCCCAGCCCCTGTTAATACCCCTTCATTTTTTTATGGTGAAAATTAAAAAAAAAAGTGTGACTTATCTAGCCCTATACCTGAGTCCCAGTGAAGCAACAGAGAGGGTTCAGGCAGGAGGGTCTCAGGCCAACTTGTGGAGCAGGGAGTTTGTCACTAGTCCCCAAGTTTTGCTTTCACTGAATCCCTCTGCATCCCCTCTCAGACCCCTGAGGCTGTTTCCTCTTCACATCATGGTTCGCTTCCCCGCCCTCCTCCATCCCCAATAGTTCTTTCCAGAAGAGATTTGAACGATTCAAACCATGGGCAATGGCAAAGGTTTCAAGTGTTACCGTTCCATGGGTTATTTAGATGCATTTAAACAGAAGACAAAATTCTAAGCCAAAAGGATGACTCTTCGGTTGTGGAACTACAGGTGTCCACAATCAGTGGGAGAAGGTAGCGGGTGTATTTCCGTGGTGGGTGCGGTGGTGGGCATGAGCATACTGCAACCTCCACCAGCAGTTCCTCCCAAGGCTGGTCTTCATCCTCGGCTGGAGGAGGGCGTGTTGGGGGACTCGCACCCCCTCCAGCCCTGCAGAGACCAAGAGAGGCGCTGATGGTATGGGGTGGCTGAGTGTGCTCTAAAGACAGAGGGACTCTCCCTTCACTTTGATTATTAGAGAGAAAAAAAAGAAAGAACAAAAGAAGGAAGAGGAGAGAGAGCCAGACAGAGAGAGAGAGATGAGTGAAAAGGAAGGAGAAGAACGCAGAACGTGGCGCAGGGGTCCCGCGCGCACTCGGGGGGCTGGGGGCGCGGGATCCCGGCGGGCGGGGAGGGGATGCCCACATCACCGCCTGCATTGCGAGCTGCCGGTTTCTGGCGCGGAGGGAGGGTCTCCTGGATTCGGGGCTGCTGGCTTTCGGGTGACCACCGGTCTGCCCCGTCCCCTCCCCGCCCGGGAGCTGAGCCCGGCGCGGCTGCCGTCTCCCACTCCCACCCGGCCCCCTCGAGGCTGTGCTCGCTGCCGTCCGCGCGGCGCCCTCCCGCCCCGCAGCCAGACTTCTCCCTTTCTGCCCCGGCCGGCCGTCCTGGGTGGGGCGGCTGCGCCTTCGGAGGCCGGGACTGGGGCCGCCCCGGGGCCGGGCCAGACGCCGCGCGCCGCCGGGCCGGCCGCACCTGAGCCCGCAGCTCGGGCCAAGCCTCGCGCCGGAAGCGCGCGCGGGGGGGACGGGAGCCACAAAGGGTGACCACGTGCGGCCTCGCGCCCGCGGGGCGAGGACCTGCCGAGTCGGACCCCTGCGCCCAGCCACCCCGCGCGCCCAGAGCGCCCGGCGCCAGCGCAGAGGGCGCCCCGGCTGCCTCGATCGTCCCGCCCTAACTTCTTCAACTTCTCTGCCAGGAGGAACCTGCGCCCGGATCCGATCCGCACTTGAACTCCGCCGCGCCGGCCCTCCACCTTGCGCCGCCCCGAGCGCGGGCGGGGAGCGGCTCCGGGAAGCCCTGATGAACTCTCCAGAAAGAGCGTGAAGGCAGGTCCGCCGCGCTCGGCCCTCGCCGGGGTCTCCCTTGGGGAGCTGGGAGCAGCAGAGCCGGGAAAGACGGTGGAGAATGATCGTGCGGCCCCTGAGGACCTCTGCGCAGTAATGCCAACATGTAAGTCTCACAGCTCAGAATTCCTTCACACCTTTACCTGTATTCCGCCCCCCAGTCACCCCCCCACCCTCAACTAAATTATTTTGTAAGGCCTTCAACTGCATCGATTGAATAAACCGGTTTGCCTTCGGTTTGCTCCCCGAGGCATTGAGGAGCCAGCTGGTATTGCCACATGGAGTTGTGACATGTGTGTGCAGCTTACTTTTTTCCAGCGAGAGGTAAACCTCACATTTGGGCGGTGTAAAGCGTAATAAGAAGGGCAGAACTTCAAGAATGGGGAAAGCGTGTTTTCGATTCAAATTCAACAAGGAGTAACAGGCAAAGGCGCCTCCATCCAGGAGCCTTGCCCTGCCAAGAAAGCGCGCTCCTGGATCAACCCCGGGGGCTTGGAAGGTACTGGTATGCTGAGAAATGTTGACTTGACACATTGTCACCCTTGACTGTAGAAGTTATTCTTGGATCTTTGGGTTATTTGAATGGTTAAAAAGAAAAAGCACGGAGAAAAGGTTCTTGGTTGTACTTTGCACATTATAAAGTAGTTAAGGAATATGTCATTTTCGTGATAGGTTGGATCCGTGAAATGACTTCTATAGAATTCTATAGAATTAGAAGCGGGAGGCTATAGGGCGATGAAATGGTTAGAGAAACCTAATAGGTTTTGCTTCTGTGGACTTGTCATATAAGTGGTGAGGTGCCTTGGAGCGACCCCGCGAAAAGGGCCACCGTGCCCTGCTTGGCCTTCCAGAATGGAAAAAAGGAAGGTTGTTCTCAAGAAGGCCAAGCATATTTTTGCGGCTAACTCCGAATTTACTTTTTCTTGTAATATGTAATTTTCCCTCTGGTGTTTTATTTACTCTTGGGCAGGTACCCTGATAGACATTTTGCTCCCTTCCACTAATACACAAGAGTTTCTAGAAATGGAGAGACACCCTCCCTCCCCAACTATTAGAAGCTTATTTATTTCCATTTAAATTTCCTTTTTCAGTTTATTACCTGGGAAAAACATGCCCCTCAGGCCCTGTCTTTCCCTTCCTTGCACTGTCTGTCCCCTCCCCACCCAGCACACATTTTTAAAACAGGAAAAAAAGTAGTGGCCACAAGCCTAGCGTCCCGCAGCTCCTTTCCTAGTGGTGAGCAGTCTAATTAGAAAGGAACCACTTATTTTTATTAAAACTGCATGTGAAGTAATTCCACACCTGTGAGTTTTAAAGTTTTATTTATGCCAGTGGAGTCTTTGAGATATAACCTGAAAGAATTTATTTTGGGCTACAGCCAACTGTCTCTTATAAGACTTGTGCTCACATACAGGGGACACATTTTGAATGAATGTGAGTTTGTTTTAAACTTCAGTTTTTCCTGAAAATATAGTAGGGTTTTTAACAGCAGATGTTTGTCTAGCTTCCTTTCAGCTTTCCTAGGTAGATCTTGTGGGGGAAAAAAAGCACATTACACACACACGCAAAGTGTAGATACCAGTTTTTAAAATAAAAGATGTGAAACTGATCAACAGGTAAGGTAAAAATTTCCTGATTATGGAATTAAGTTATATAGTCCATTTGAATTCCACGTGATTAAAAAATCTTATGTCATTACAGAGTAAAAGCATGAATGTTTAATCATATAAAATATAGTTTAGTACCCTGATTTGAGTTTCTTTATTGGACTATTTTGACTGAAAGTTTTTCCATTTCTTGCTAGATTATACCTATTTTTTTTCCATTTTGCTGTTTATAATTTATGTGGAATGGTTTAAGGCGATCTGATTCTTTTTAGATATTAGTATGTTAGAATGTATATAAATAATGCCATTCTTTCCAAGGTAAATATTCCTACTGTCTTGTTGAAAAATGTTACCATGGGGAACATAAACTATATTATCTTAAATTTTAGTAGGTTCAAGTACACACACTACATACGTATATTTTCTGCCTACTTTTTGTGGAGAAAGAGTATTTATATATTGTTACGCTCAAGTTCTGAAATTACGGACTTTGTAAATATATTTTGGAGTTGTAGTGACTGCATATTTTTTATACCCTAAGAAATTTAATAGATTTAGCAAGACTTGCATTAGTTGGTCTGAAGCTGCTTGAAGCCACTGTTCCATTTATGGCTTATATAAATTACATGACATTGTGCTTTTCCAATGTGAGTGGTGAATGAGGCTATTGTCTCTTGGCTTATGGGAAATATTAGAAGCTTGTAGTTTTACTGCCTAACTGGACACGTCACTCTGATTTCTGGAAATAATGATTTGAAAGAGAATCAGTTTATATATTAAAAATAAACTGACAACCGCTTCCTTAAACTTGACCATTTTTCTAACTGCCCATATCTTACAGAGTTTACATTTCCGATGAGATGATTAAAAGTTTCTAGAGACAATTTAGACTTTAGACTAAATAGAAAAAGACTTTGTTCAATGTGTGTGGCATGCTTGGGCAAAAACTCTATCTTTCCACTTTCATTTCTAATTGGGTGACATTATTACATCATCTACATTGGATGACATTAAGATGCATACTGAGTGACTGGAGTAATAACATTTAAAAAGACATTTCAATAGTAACAAAAAATGCCAATAAAACTTGAGCGTGGCTACCTGAGTATCATCTTAGTTTCCTTTATATTCATTACTCGGGATGGAATTATTTGGAATGCCTTAAGGAAAACTTCAAGATTACTGTATTTAAAACATTTGTAGCAAATCTAACAAAGGCTGAACATATTTAGTATAGAACTGATAAAAAAAATCACAAATCAGTAAAAAAAAATATTTACATTGTAACAGAAAACTATACAAATAACTTGAACATGCCAATCCAAAGAAAGGAAATACAAAGGAGACATCATTTCTGTCAAACTGGTAATGATTAAAGCAACAATACTCAATACAGTCATGTGCCACATAGCAAGATGTTTTGGTCAATGAGAAACCACATATACGATGGTGGTCCCATTAGATTAGCACCATATAGCCTAGGTGTGTGGTTGGCTATACCATCTAGGTTTGTGTAAGTACACTGTATGATGTTCGAATGACGACGAAATTGCCTAAGGATGCATTTCTCAGAACATAATCCCTCTTTAAGTGACACACAAGTGTGTGATGAGAGTGTCATGAGATAAACATTGATACACTTCAGTGTAAATGTGTTTGTGTGTATTTAACTTTAGGAATAATTTTAAACCTACAGAAAAGTTGCAAGAATACTGCAAAGAATACGTGTATACTCTTTATGCAAAATCACTTATTGTAAATATTGACCCTATTTATTTTATTATTTTCTTTCTTCCTCCCTCCACCTCCACTCTCTGTACACACACACACACACACACACACACACACACAATTTTTTTCCAGAACCTTCTGAATGTGAGTTACATACATCAGGGCTTCAGGGTTTACTTTTTAATTGAAATTTTTCTTGAGATCTTTGTAGAGTCACATGAAGTTCTAAGAAGTACTCCAGAGAGATCCCACATACCTTTTACCCAGTTTCTCCCAATGGTAACATTTTGCAAAATGGTAGTACAATATTACAACCAGGATATTGATACAATTCACCTCTCTTTTTCAGATTTCCCCAGTTTTACATGTGCTTCGTGTGTCTGTGTGTTTCTCAAGGTTGCCTTTTAATTTCACTTGTGGTACAAGCCAGTTATGCATGTTACAGCTCAAGTAAAGGCCCAGATTTGTGCAGATTTGAAGAGTGAACCTTTCTGCCTTTTTGAAGCAGGGGCGAACCCAACTCAGTAGAAAAACTTAACTTCAGAAATAGAATAGCACTTTCTTTTTTAATTCATTGCACAGGCTCAGGAAAATGATCTTTAACCAGAAGAAGAAATACAATTATAAGCAGACTTGAATAAACCAGGTTACCAATCTTTTCACTCTGGAAGAATTAAGGTATTCTTTGTGCCACTCCTCAAACCCCTGTATGAAAAGATTTGCCGTAGAAATACAGTTGGGATATGAAGAATGAAGCTAATTCTGACTATTGCTGGTATTAATAGAATTACTACTGTGTCAATTTCTCCACTAATTTCAAAATTTCTTCACTAATTTCTCTTTAAATTGTGACATTTAGGGGCACCAGTAGGAGTAAAGAGATGGAAGATGGTAGGTTTTTTGGATTATTTCGGTGATACATTTGAATTAAATCACATCCATAAGAGGTCATACCTACGTTTAAAACAATTCCTATGAAAGGGAATTGTTCTAAAGCTTCCTCAGACAGGACTCGAGCATGTTGTATTTTGTAGCCTATACAGATCGAAAAGGAAAGTGAGTTTGCAATAGAGGTAGCTTGGTTCTCAGAAAGGACAGGCGACTTGGAAGCCTGGTGACACAGGGTGTCTTTTGGCTTTGCCACCATTGATTATGTGACCTTGCGCAAGTCATTGAGCGTCGTAGTTTTTTTCACCTGTGAAACGATAGGTTTTCTTGCGTAATTTTTAGATTCTTTTCAGGTTATAGAAGTCTGTGACTTGTTTACTTAAAAATGTTCTTGGTCTCTTCTCTAGAACTTTGAGGCCACAACCCAAGTGACATAGATTGTATTAAGTTTTCCATAGTTCCCATTTGGAACCTTAGTAACCCTGTTCGGGATTTTCCGTTCTTGTGAGAAAGTTGTTTTAAGTCTCAGGGATGTGTCTTTGCCAAGTGATCCCCTGAGAAGACAGACAGTGCTTTCCTTCCTCTGTTCCATTCTTAAATTATTTGTTTCTGTTCTTCAGTAAACAGTAAAGTGGACGAAAGCTGGCGTGTCATATGGTTTATGTTTCGGTACAAGTGCTTGCCCCATCCTGGGCTCCTTCTCTGTGCGAAGTGATGCAGTCTTGAGAACTGGAATGCATCAAGCCCTTGGTAGTCATTAGCGCTACCGTCTGATGCGATTGTAGGTCACTTTTGTAAAACAGCTTCACCACTGGAGATGGAATCCCTACATGTCAGAACCTTTTATAGCAGAAGAAAGTTGCCTGAGCACCTACAAGAAACTGTGAATGTTGCCAAGCTGATGAACCTGATTCCCTGGGTATTGTTTGGAGAGCGTGTGAACTTAAGAGGGGGCCGTTATTCACGTATTGATAAAGGAGAATTGTCATGTACCACAAAGATGAAGAATCTGGGAGTTCTGTTGGTCTGAGCCACCCTTCTGTTAATATCTGTAAGACTGGCGGCCAGGTGTGATTGGTCTGCCCCATTATTTCTCTGGGCCTCAGTTTCCTCCTCTGTGGAATGAGGAGGTTAGATTTCATCTTTGGAGCTCTAAACTTCTTTGGATGTGTAGTCGTGTTTGTGTCTTAGAAGCATACTCATTCCTCCCCAGCGTGAAAGGGGAACACCTCATTCATCCAGCATCAATGGGAAATTGACTCATTCTTCCAGATGAGTGAACGTTCCGTGTGACAGAAGTTTATCATCTACCTTTTTTAAAGCCCTGACTAAGTGCCGTGCAATGTTATCGCCAGTTCTTTTTGGTGGATAATATCCTATTTACAGAAGAAGAAACAGTCTCAGAGTTTAAGTACTTGCCCCCAAAACCACACAGTAAATCGAGGCACCAGGAGGTAACTCTGTGCTGTTCCAGAGTTCACATCCATTATTACTATATTATTATTATTATGAGTTACTATAACATCATCTCATAAGCAGTAACACTGCTCTTAATTTCAAATATTTTGATGGATGTATTTGAAAACATTGAAATACAAGAGTATTTTCATACAAAAAATACTCTTCAGATCTTATCCATTTTCTAGTTTAGAATTTCCATTAGGAGCTGCATGATGCTGGAACTTCTAGTTTGGTGAATATAAAAACCTGGCATGAGTGTCACATACTACTCGAAATTTCTGTATTCATGGAAGACATTTCATTTCTGTTCCCAAAAGTAGCCACCAAGTCAATTGATTGGTGTTGGCTTATGAGATTAGTCCTATTATCTATTCTTATTTAAGTCTTTTCTTTTGATTTCACTGTGGACAGAATAACCACGCTTACGTTAGAGTGCCCGGGATGACAGTTATAATAGTAATAGCTAATATTTGGTGAGTGCTTGCTGAGTGTCAGACACTGTTCTTAGAAGACATGATCTGATTTAATCGTCTGGCACCTCGGTGGACTAGGTACTGTTGCTATTTCTATGTTACAGGTGAGAAAGAGGAGGCACAGGGGGTTGAGTAACAATTTCCCAAGGGTTGCATAGTTTGTAAGCAGCAAACACTGGTCTGGCTGACTCTCGAGTTCTCTTTGCTTCTTAGATGGTCTCTAACAGTGAAAGACTCTAATAGTAAAAGATTGAAAATGCAGGGTTGAAGCCAGTTCAAGAATCATTTGATGTCTTTTTTTGCTTATTTGGATATTTCTCTTCCCACTCTTCTGGTTTTCTATTTAGTAATACGTTTTACTCCAGATTAGCAACCTTCAGGTAAAGAAAATACTACTACAACTCTGAAGTATCTTATTTAGTTGCGCCTCTTTTTAGAAATAAAGTGACTCTCAATTACCAGTTATGGCCGAGGTAACTCCCTTTGGGGATTTTAAGATCTGGTGATTTCTTACTGCTGCTTAACAATCTTCCTGCCTCGTGACTCTCCTGCTTTGCCAGTCCATTTTGGTGACTGACTGTTATACTTGATGTCCCCTTCACTGATTTGCCTCTTTTGATGGGGCTGAGTCAATGAAAGGTATCATACCACTGTTTCAAGCCAAGATAATATGGATGTTCCTGTCTAAATTGTTATTAAGTATAATTTTGAGTTTAAAGATGAGACCATTGTACAGAGGATGACTTGAGAGTTCTCAAAACACCACTCTTTCATCTAATGTCATTTGCTAGTTTCTATAATACTTAGTGTTTACTAGCTCTTTAAAAACATTGACAGCTATTGCTATATAGAAAGGAGTTATTCTTTTTGGATGTTAATGCTTCAATGCTTCATTTTCAAGAAAAGAAGTTGGGCAATTTATTTTTGTTTTAAATGTTTCCGTTTGTAAAGCAGCAAAAGTTATCAAATGAAAACATTTCCTTTAGGTCTAAATTTCTGGGAGATTACAGAGGAGTTGATATAAACATCCTCTTGCTACCCAGGTGCGCCTGTAACTGGGAGGCTGGAGGCTGAAGCTGAAATGGCTTTAGTTTTTAATAAAGGATTTTTTTTATTGAATTATCTGAATATTTCCCCATCTTCAGGCAGAGATCACTTATTATATAGTCTCTGATAGGAAGGTGCCGCCAGGTGGCAAATAAAATACATGGATTTTTTTCTTTTGCGTATTTAGCTTAAAGGAGATAGTTAATTTATCATCTTTAAGTTTCCTTCTTTATTTGGAAGCAAGACTGAAGGTTCCTATTTTTCCGTCCCTGCTGGAAACTGTCACCTGTATTGTTCTGATGCTTTACTGAATGTCAGTGTCCTGATTGTTGCTTTCTTCCACTGCAGGATGTTTCTCTCAGGTCGAATGTGGAGCTGTCATTGGAAGTGGAAGCCAAGTTCTCTTTTGTTCTTATTTGCTTTTTATATTGTCTGTGTTCCTCGCTCAGGTGAGTAAGACTTGCTCTTTCAAACTACGAATTTAATAATGATTCCCTTGCCTTCAGGATAAGTGTGCTACTTATTTAAGGAACCCTAACTTTATTTTTTGTCATTTTTTTTCTTTTTCTGTCCTTTCAGGCTTTTTCTGTTCATGGCCTCTCGTTCCTCTTGAATTCTGTGTGAATAGTGTTACTTTGATCATTGTTTTATTTTCTAATGAGTATATTTCTTTAATCTTTGTGGCATTTCTTTTGGTTTTATTTATTTATCTAGCCCATACTGAATGTTGAGATAGCTACATATTTGACATTAAAAACGTGCTAGTTGTTTCTTCTACTATTGAATAAATATACAGTACTTCATTCTCTCTCTTTTCAAGTTTTCAAATAGTTATTTATGGAAAGTAAAGTTTAGACTTTACTGTTTTTTTTATTTTGATTTTATTACCACGTTGCAGTATAAGAGAGGAATTTGAAATTAAGTGTTTAGACCAGGAAGTTTATTTAGTTGACTTGGTATAAAAAAATTAACTTCAATTGTAGTATGTTGGGAATTAAAATACCTAATTTTTGTAATTACAATTTTTTTTCTAAACTTTGGAACAAGATTCTTTTAACCATTGTTGAAAGCTAAATTTTCTATACCCAGCTAATTAAATGAATAAGCCAGTCAGAACCGAGGAATGTGAATGATGTTTAAAAAGTAAACTATTTCTTCATTATCTGCTTTTGTTACTGAGCAAACTGAATTTCTCTTAAGTCCATTTTGTTTTAGTCTTTTTTTATTGCTGTATTTATTCAGTTTATTATATTTTCTTTTAGAATAAAATCATTACTCATGAAGTCTTATGTACTTATTACTCGGGATTTATTTAAGATTTTATAAATTGCAGATTTATAATATATCTGTATGTTATTATAAATAATACATTTAACAAATCATGGAAATAGTTTGCTAAAATTGCTTATTCATGGATAAAGAAATACACCTTGTATTTAATATGTAAATACTTTTTCCCAAGCCAACAAATATTTTAAGAGTTTCAGGTACTTGCTTGGAAAATCCCTGCACTTGTTTAATGACTTCAAAACAAAACTGATCTTTGAGTGAATATTTTTATGTATTTGTTTCAATTTCATTATGAAGTCACTCTTTATGTTACTTTCATTGCCAGAAAGAGGAAACAGACTTGTAAAGAGATCTGAAAATTACATATACATTGTATTTTTATGATGTACAGTGTTGAACTATTTCTTACCTTTCAAAAGAGATCCTCCAAGAACTAATTACCTGATGTAAGATAAATTATGAGATTAAAATTAGTTGAGGTCTATTTGCTTTCATTTTTGTTGGGTCATGGTCTTTGTAAATGTTTAAGACTTCTTCAAACCTTAAATTGGGACTTTTTATTTTCAATGTCAACATTTTAATTGATATATGCACATTCGTTATTTTAATCATTTGAATAAATGAAATGAAATGCATGTTTTTAGACCAATTAAAAGGAGTCAGCTGGGCTGGGACTAGGGCGAGACAAGAGAAACACCTAGGGTACAAAATTTAAGGAGGCCCTTGTTCTTAAGGTCATGGGAGTCAGAGTATTTACAGTTGTTTTTAAGTTACTGTCTCACACAAGAAGTCTTTTTAAAAAAAGTCTTTCACGAGCCAGCCCGGGGGCGCAGCGGTTAAGCGCGTGTGCTCCGCTTCGGTGGCCCAGGGTTCGCAGGTTCGGGTCCCGGGTGCGCACCAACAGACCGCCTGTCAAGCCACGCTGTGGCGGCGTCCCATATAAAGTAGAGGAAGATGGGCGCGGATGTTAGCCCAGGGCCAATCTTCCTCGGCAAAAAGAGGAGGATTGGCATCAGATGTTAGCTCAGGGCTGATCTTCTTCACAAAAAAAAAAAAAAAAATTCTTTCACTACCCAACACTTGCCGTGTATCATGTAAGGCTTTGTGACAGATGCTTATCTGTTTACTCATTGAGCCAGAACATTTTGTATCTATATGTCTGTAACCATGACTCACTTAAAATGCCACCACCTGACTCATGAATATCTGAAGTCACAAAAATGCTGTAGGGATTGTTATTGGCATTTTAATATAAAATTTTTGCCTTATTAGATAACTCAGTATAGAGTTCCTTAAAATAATGCATATTAAAACTTTAGATAGATCTAAGTTTTCAAAGTCCTATCTTTAAATCATAGCGTAATTCCATATATTTTTGAAGACCAATTAGTGCTTACCTGTGATGTTATCTCTCCATATATACACTCTTTGACTTCTTTTGCTTCTCTGGATGACCCCGAGATGATCTTATCGAGTCCAGTGGCTTTAAATGACATCGTTGTTGCCAGTGTCTCCTAAATCCATATCATCAGCCCTGGCTCCCTCCTGGACCCTGGAGTCACCTCTTGGGTTCATTATTCTCATCTGCACTTGGATATATAATAGACCTCAAACTTCACATGGGCAGCCTCTTGATTCCTACCTCCTATCGCCAAATCTACTGCCCTCGCAATCAGTACAAGCCAACCTACTACCCGGCCAGTCTCTCCACCCTCATGATTTTCTAGACACTTTGGCCTTTCTGTTTGTTTTTTTTTGGGTGAGGAAGATCAGCCCTGAGCTAACATCCGATGCTAATCTTCCTCCTTTTTACTGTGGAAGACTGGCCCTGGGCTAACATCTGTGCCCATCTTCCTCTACTTTATATGGGATGCTGCCACAGCATGACTTGACAAGCACTGTGTCCCTGCATGCCTGGGATCTGAACCTGGGAGCCCTGGGCCGGCACAGAGGAACTTGTGCATCCAACCGCTGTGCTACCCAGCTGGCCCCTGGCCTTTCTATTTTTTAATGATGCCTTCTAGTGCCCTCTTCTTCCCAATCTGCACACGCTTGGTTCTTTTTTAACACTCAGATCTTAATTATTACCTCAAATAAGCCTTCCTATCCCCCCATTCAAAGGACCTCCATTGTCATTGTCACATTACCCTTTAGTGATAATCTGTATAGTTTTGGTTACTCTCTTGATTGTTACTGTTTTGTTAATTTGACTGAGACAGCTAGCTTGGAGGCTTGGCAAAACCTCTTTTTGTTGCTAAGATTGGCACTTAGTTCAGGTGATTAAAAATTAGAATCTTATAGTTTAATTCGGAGAACATCCATAGTTGAATTCATATAATGGAATTGCAATGTTAAGTCTCCTAGTAGGTAAGTTAACGCTTGTAGTTTCGTGGAGCGTTTACAAAGCAAATAGTATACAAGGTTTGTGCCCCTCAAGATTTTAAAAAGTGACATAGAAAAAGAACTCTTGACAAGTGATAAATATAATTTTAATAAGAAGTACAACAGAATAACAGCTGAATAGTTAAATTGGGCCCACAGAAGTGCAAATTACAAAACGTGATTGTTTTTTACCCGCTAGCTTGACAATAGCCAGCCCTGGTGGTCTAGTGGTTAAGCTTCGGTGCTCTCACCGCCGTGGTCTGGGTTTCATTTCCTGGTTAGGGAACCACATCACCGGTCTGTTGGTTGTTATCGTACTGGGACAGTTGCATGTTGCTGTGATGCTGAAGGCTGTGCCACCAGGATTTCAAATAACAGCAGGGTCACCCATGGTGGACGGGTTTCAGTGGAACTTCTAGACTAGACAGACTAGGAACAAGGACCTGGTCACCCACTTCTGAAAAAATTGGCTATGAAAACCTTGTGAATAGCAGGGGAGCGTTGTCTGATAGAGTGCTGGAAGGTGAGAGGATGGCTCAGAAAGACCGGGTGGGTTCCGCTCTACTGGACATAGGGTCACTAGGAGTTGTAATTGACTCTGTGGCACTAAGGACAAAACTTGACAATATTTAGACAAGTTGATAACATTCAGTATTATCAAAGGTGTTGGGGCACGTACCAACACCGTTGGCTCTGTCTTTTGGGAGAGTAATTGGGCAACATTTTTAAAAATTAAGAATGTGTATCCTCTTTGACATATTCCTCCCACATATAGGTATCTATCCCATAGAAATAAAAAACATAATAAATATACAGAGAAATATGCACTAGTATGTTAACTGTAACATTGGAATAGCAAACAATTGGTAAAGACTCTAATTGTTCATCACCAGGGGAATGGCAAACAGATTATTTTGCATTCATATCATGAAATACCATCAGCCATTCAAAACAGTGTGGCCAAAGTGTGTATATTGCTTGGAAAAATGTCCATGATGATAATGTTAAATTATAAAGCTAATTGCAGAACAATATAAGATTATCCCAGATTTGTAATAGGTTGTATTACAAAACTGGAATGTATAATGTATATATATATGTTTATGTAAGGCTGTATAAACATATTGATAAAACATGGAATAATTCACACCAGGCTTTAAAATGGGTCATCTCAGAGGCATAGGTTGAAGCAAGAAGTGGGAAGGCATTGGAACTTTATACAACTCTGAATTGTTTGCCTTGTTACAGTGGGCGTATGTTACTTTAGTAATTTGGAAAAGCAAAAAAACCTGATAAAATTCTTTTTTTTAAGCCACATTAAAAAAATGGCCAGAGAGACTGTTGAAGTGTATGAATAATTTTCTGTTAGCCACGTAACTGTTACTTCTGGTCGTTCTTCCCTTGATAAGAATCTCTAAAAGGTGTTTCAAATAGTAACCTCTTTTTATGTGGCACGACTCTCCATGACTCTGAAGATGGATGATGATATCTCAAGCAGACAGAGGTTATGCCTTCGAGTAGAGTGGGAAGCAAACATCAAGAGGCAATGAATTCCTAAGCAACCAGGAGGCTGTTTCCACACAGATAGCCTTAGTCATGAGCACGGAGGGAGGAGCCTCCCTTCTCCCCTGAAAATCGATGATATCAGCAGATTATTTCAAAGCTCACTGTTATTCTGATGTCTATGATACATCAACAGCTAAAAGGGGAAATGTGTCTGAAAGTACAATCTGGCCTGAATTGTGTGCTGTCTAGCCCAGAGCACAACACAGTTCTGGAAGACAGGTGATTGGGCAAAAGGAATCTTGTGCCTTTTTTTTTTGTTTGTGTGTTAATTTTTCTCATGATCATAGAATGAGCAATTATTCTGCAGTATCAATTACATTGCAATCTGCATTTAAGTGTTAGACTTATCACTTTATACATATTTTAATAGTTGATCAAAAGGCTTTCAAATGCATAAAAAAAATAACTCTTTAAATAATAAATAAATAAAATAAAAAATAAATAATAAAAATATTTATTAAAATAAATAAAATAAAATAAATATTAAAATAACAAATAAAAAAATAATAAAATCTTTTATAAATCTGCCAGTTTTTTAGCCATTTTAGTATTAATATGCTCTTAAAATTACTAAATAAATGTATCCAAACAGTCAAAAATAAGGCTCTAATTGTGCGAACGATTCTTATCATGTGAAGAAAGAGCCAGAATAATGATTAAGTGACTACAGAAAATTATATGATGATAAATGTTTAGGGTTTTTTTTTTTCAATCAGGGTCAAAGGCTCCAGATTACCGTCTAAAGGTTTCAGCTAAAGGGCTGTTTTCCGTTGTGTGCTTCAGATGAGAAGAGCCAGTTTGAATCAACAAACCCTAGAAAGTTTGCGTACAAAACTTTCTTTGAGGCATCTTCTCAGATAATTTCCTTTGTATATCTTTGAGATGATCTGAATTTGATGTAGGTAAATATGGAATCCTACACTAGGGTCATAAAGTCAATTACATAATTGTGGAATAGAGGTGACTTATCACCACAGTGGCAATTTCAAGTGACTAAACAGTGTCATGGGGCCACTAATGAAACTGACCCCGTATTAGGAAGAAGGGGATGTCAGCAAAGAGTCCTACTCTCCACTAGTTGGATCATACTTATCTCCAGGCATGGTTGTCATCATTTACATGAATTCATAACAAGAGAGTATCTAGACCAGGCAGATCAGCGTGGTGATGAGTCTCCAGCAGTCTGAGAATGTACCAGAGCATCTCTGTCTACAGTCTGTTATGTGAAGCCTCTGTGGGGGTGGGCTGCAGCTGTGCACTCACGTCCTTGTGTCAGCCACAACATTGTGGCTTTTGTGTAACAGTTTTTTTTAAAAAAGAGTAAAAATCCTGCTGAATGAAAAAAATTAGAGAAATGGCACACCTACTTTGGAGTAGGAAAGTCAGTCAGAATAAGATAGTGGTCTTTAGATATTTGAAGAGTGGTCATTTGGAAGTGATAGTGGACTTATCTTAAGCATCTCAAAGAGCAGAGCTAGGATGGTGGAGTTGATACCCTAAGTACCGTATGACTCTCCTAGTAATTGGTTGCCAAAAAATAAAACCTCCTGTCCTTCAAATTCCTCATCAATGGAAATCAGGACATGAAGAAGGAATCTTAATATCGAAGAGGAGTTTGTGCTAAAAACTTTGAAGGCCTCTTAGGTGACAATTTAATCATAGACTGGGTATGTGTGTAGTATACAACCTGTTTTTTTTTTTTTTTATGAAGAAGATTAGCCCTGAGCTAGCATGCAATGCCAATCCTCCTCTTTTTGCTGAGGAACACTGTCCCTGGGCTAACATCCGTGCCCATCTTCCTTTCTTTATATGGGACGCCGCCACAGCATGGCTTGACAAGCGGTGCATCAGTCCGCACCCAGGATCCGAACCCCGGGCCGCCGCAGCAGAGTGTGCGCACTTAACCGCTGTGCCACCAGGCAGGCCCCAACCTGGTTTTTTGATGTGCACATAGTTTTAATTGTTTTACCTCAAAAGTTTCTTCTGTGTGCATTTCCTTCCAATTTTAGTGGTAATTTTTATATTAAACTAGAGATGGGGCAGGTAACTTTCTTGGAGGAGATAAATCCAGGAAACTCTAGACTTCGGCAGGTATGAAATTTTCTGCCACTTGGAAATGAATAATTTTTTAAGGAGTTTTCCTTTTATTTTCAGCGAGTATGCGCTTTTTTCGGTGCCATTCTTACTAAGATTTCAATATCACAGTATTCAGTAAGTAAAAAGAATGTGGAAAAGAACAAAATGGAAAAGAACCAAAGGGAGAGAGAAAAAGCTTATTCCAGATCTCATAAGTAAATATATTTTACAGGGTGGGGCAGCAGAGGAGGAAAGAATGGAGGTTAGATGAGAAAATATGTTAATCCCACAATGAGCGTGAAGTCACAATATTATGAACATCCTTTCCCTTCCACTGAACTAAGATGATTAAACACCTGAAAAGAAAACAAGGTCGTTTGCCAGCACATGGGTGGTGGCCACCACCAGTTCAGATGATCCTTTTTAACCATTTTCTAAAAAAAAAAAACCCAAGAAAAACTCTCAGAGAGGAATAAAGTCGTCTATGGGGACTATGTTACTACCATATTTCTATGGTTAAGACTAGTTATCTTGATTTTTTTAAAAAAATCATTAAAAATATTTACAGCCAATTAATCTTTTTAGATGAACAGCTTTCTCAGGAAAATAGTTTGAATTATGATGCATTTCATGTCAAAATATCTTGGTTTACAGTCATTCCTAAACCAGCTTCATCTTAAACTTGTGGTTTGGAAATGATATACTTTTTTAAAAACTACAAAATTTTCTTCAGTAAATCAACTGGTATGAATCAAAAAAAGATGCCTCCCCCTCTAATACATTCTTCTCCGAGCTTGGTGCTGCTCATTTAGATAAAGAAAAGAGAGGAAGTGTTTCCACTAGCGTTCAGATGATGGATTGTGCCAACCCACTTAAAAATCAGAATCTTTTCTTCTCTTTAATTATAAAATTACACTAATCACTACTATTTGTCTGGGCAAAGCTCCAAGAATGAGCTAAAGCTCATACTTTTTGCAAATCCCCAAACAGAAGGATCTTTTTAGAAGATTCTTTACCTGGTCGAAACATTGAAGAGTATTGTTAAAGTAAAATACAGACCAGAAAAAAAATACTCTGAATGGGAATAATAACCACTGCTTTTAAACACATTCACAGTTCCTTCCTTTATTTATTTTTTCCTTAAATATATGGACAGAAATATGCATTATATATATAATTGATACTGGCTCTTGTTGGGTATAAGTAACAGTTTGCTGGATTACTGGCTTTATTGGACAGAATTTTAAGGCACAGGATGAGAGTTTTCTGGTCATAGTGATTTCAGTATCCTCATTAATGATGCTATGGGGAAAAAAAGGTAGACTTTTAGAGAGATTTTGCCACGGTGTTGGGTTTTTTAGACAGAATGAGCTCAGAGTATACACACTAAGGCATCGTGGAATGTGGCCCCCACCTCTTCCTGAATTCTCTTAATCAGACTGTGTGCACAGATTGTCTCCTGGCTGGCTCCTCAGAGGTCAATATTAGCTTTTGACTTCAACTGCTAACCTCATCTCCCTTTAGAATGGTAACCTGAAAATGTGTTACCTGTAGGAATTTCACGACCATGAAATTGTTACACTATTGATGAAGCGCTAATATTTCAATAAACAATGAGGTTTGTGGTTCTCATCTCAGAACCCTGCTAACTTGACATAGGACTTCTTCCCTCCAGTTCAGTAAGCTCTCATTAGTGTTTGGTTAAGAGCTTCCTTACTCATCGTCATCTGACTTGCTTACATGTCTCACATACACATGTTAGAAAGGGCTACCTCTTTCAGTAAGTATTTCAGAAGAAAGTTCTCTCTGAGTTTGCAACCATTTCTTTTTTTTAATTGAGATATAATTGACATATAACATTATTTCATGCAACGATTTCTTATATTTAAGGTGATGTCTGTTTACAAACATGATGCCACGATTGTGCCGCCACAGAGGAGGTTTTCAGTAAGTGTGTAGTAAATGACTCAAATTGCTTTCCGAGCTCCCCTTCTGTGACTTTGGATTTTCTTAGCAGGGTGAGTCTAGCAGATCTAAGGGTTAGGTATCCTTAGTCAGAACCTTCCTCCAACCCCCGATATTATTAAAGTAAGTTAAACAATTGTGAGAGCACTGTAGTACTTAAAGGAGTTCCAGAGAATGTAGACTTAGTATTGATATTCTTAGATGCATTTAAAAGCTAAGGGCTATGTCATAATAATATCATCATAATATACGAATGTCGTGTGTGTGTGTGTGTGCGTGTGAGTGTGAGAAATATATCAGGCTCTTTTCAAAGTCCTGGCAATGCAGAGCTAAATCATAGTCCTTAATGTCAAGGAGTTTTAGTGTTGATGGGGAGACCGACCTGAGATAAATAGGAAGCCACATAATATGTGATCTAATAGAATGGCAAGGTGACATCAAGGGATAACAGAAGAGATCTCCGAAAAGTTTCCATAGAGGAGATAATGCTAAAATTGCATCTTCTAGCAGGGGTGGTGAAAAAAATGCTTACAAATTTGTATGGCTTTGTCATTGACCGTTTGGAGAGCTTTCCCTGCGATCAGATTGGATGGCTAGCTATGGAAACTGCTGCAGCCGTGGGAGAGGTTCATACCCATTGAGTATCAGCCCTGATGATAACAGAAAGCAAGACGATGGAAAACAGATATGCGAATGGAGAATGGCGATCTAGGAGGAGAAAGGGGCGAGGGTAGATCCAAGATTGCATTGAAAATGATTTTGCGTAAGGATAAATACTCCCTGTTACTAGAATAAAGAATTTCTGCAGAAGAGAGTAAGGAGTGAAGTTAGACAGGTAAGCGGGAGGCCACACTGTGGAGGATGTCACTCCAGGGGCTATGCTGACAAGGCTGCAGCAGGACGTCCAGCCCAGTAGGGGAGATAGACATTTTGCCACTACCTAAAATTCAATAAGATATGTGCAATCAATCAGAAATGTATGCTGCAGAGAAAAGAGGTCAAGAACTGCCCTAGGGTCATAGTCAGGTGATGCAGTGGCAGAATCGTTTTTTGTTTGGTGAATCTATAGTTTATGCTTTTTCTCTGTCATATCATTTTGCTTCAGAAATGACAGCCTTCTTTTTCCTCATTGGAAAACAGCATTGATATACATATCGAAGAGCTGGAGATGTTCATAGAACTTCAGGCACCCTGGAGGCCTTCTCTTTCTTGCTCAGAACCGTATTTAGTTGTGACCAAGGATTGCTGGATTTAGATCAGAAATATCTTCTTTCTCATAATAACTACTGCCTCCAAGGCTCTCATCACAGGTATTATTGTACGAGCCCTGAGTCATCTCCCTGCATCCAGTGTTTCATCTCCCCGCATCCAGTGTTTCTGTTAAACCACAATTAGCGTCATGCCACTGCCCCAGTTAAGTTCCCTTGAAGATTCCCATTGCCACCGGGATAGAGTCCACAGTCCTTCGTTTATGTAATGTCACAGCTCCTGAGTTTGTAATGCCCTCTCAAATGCCCGCCAAATGGTAGGGTCTCAATTAAATATTGAAAGAGTGCAAACATTAAAATGGTTTTGCTAAGCAAAATTGGGATTTAGCCATAGATATTCAATTATTTAAGAGAAGAAATTTGTGCTTAGCATTCGGTACTACGTTGAGTTGTAAAAGCTGATGGGTCAACCCTTCTGTGCGGAAGACCAGCTGTTCAAGAGGGGAAATTTCATAAAACTTCACAATAATTATTTGTGCAGAAGAAAAAGTGGTCACTCTAAATGAGGACAAGAACCAGAATAGTTTATTTATTTTCACTTGCTGCAAGGGCTAAGCTTCTTGTGGAAACACATTTTTTTTAGTGCCAAACTAATCTCATCACTACGAAAATGTATACTTTAAAAAAAAAAAAATCTTTTTGTTGAAAGTAGAAAAAAGTGGTTGCTTTCTTAAAATTCTTTCAGCCCTTGCCCTCCTCCCCTCTGGCGATCTTTTCCACAGCTCTCCCCATCATCACTTGTATCTTAAGCTTCTTATCTTGGTTTATACCTTCCCCAGCTTAGCCCACAAATGTATTCAAGTCTTTTCTTTTCCAAACAAACAAAAATTTCCCACCTTCCCTCAACCCCTTTGTTCTTTTAGGTCATCATTCTCATTTATCATTGACTGCATTTCCGAGTGTCTTGAAAGAGTAGTCTACATTTGGATTTATTACTTTCTCACCCTTAAAACATAGATGATTCCGTTTTGTAGATGCGTTGACGAGTATCAATTTGTGGTGTGTGTGTGTAAACAATTATGTTATGGTTTTCTAAAGCTCTGAAGAGCCCCTGAAGTCTCCTGTAGTCTGAAGTTTTCCAAAGGTTTCTTATTTTTAAGAAAATTTTTTAAGTAGATGGGACATATTCACTGCGATCATTTGTTTGTTTGTTATTAAGGGGACAAGAAAACACTTTGTTCGTAGAGTCTGTTTTAGGATGAAACTGCATCACAAAATGAGGTGACTAATGATTTAGAATTTAGTCTATTTACACCCAACTTTTAGAAGGTGCCTTTTTGCATAAAGTTTTTCATGTTCTTCAAATTGTTCCTTTAGGTGCCTCTGACTTAGCAGTTATCTTACTTCCTTTTTTTTCTCATTTCAATCAGATTTACATTCTGATTTGCCTAGTTGGTTCTGTTTTGTATTCCTCTTTCTTTCTTTTTGAGTACTTTTCAATATTCCCCTCATATCTTAAAGTTTTCTGTCAGACAGGATATTTATTTCACAGTGGTTGGTTTAAGCGAAACTGAAAGGCTTACCTTTATTCTCTGCCCACTGTGTGTGCCTCGCTTTACAGCCTTTATTTTTGTTATAATTATATTTGAAAACACCGTGAACTGGGAATTTTTGCCTAATTTACATTTAAAACTCCCATTTGTGGGAAGTAGAGATATATAAGATAAAAATTTAGTGCTGTAAGTCACAATTTATTGTTTTGGTTAGAAAAACATATAGTTCATTAAACTATTTGTTAAAGTAGGTTAGAAGTCATTTAGTTTTTAGGGGAGAATATATGAACTAAACTAATTTTGTTATTCATATGGAAGCACAAAATTAGATTTAAAATCTAATAATAAAATTGAACATGTGTAATTTTCTTTTCCCTATTAAAGGAGAACTTAGCATTTTTTCAAAAGTAAGACCATAGTGCCTTCTGAGTGTTTTAAATTATAGTGATCCTAGTCAGAAATAAAATCAGGAAATATATTATGGGCTATTTCAGGTTAAAAATACAATTGAATCCTGTGTTGTTTGAGAGAGAAATGTGCTTTTGAAAAACATACTTTAAAAGATTTAAACCTATGTTGGATTTTATTTGAACTTGAACTGCACATACCAGGGCATCAAGGAATTTTTCAGTGCATCTAACTAATGATGAGAGTGAAAAAGTTGGTTTGATCTCGATGGCTCTGCTAACTTGACTCTGAGTAACTTGATCAATCAGTAATGTGAGTTAAATGCTGGCTCTGAAATAAAATTTCACTAAGATGTTCTTTTCCCCTCAGAAATACCTTCTCAGTGTGTACTTCGCCTTATTCCTTGAGGGCTCCAGGTGGGAAGAGACAGTTAATACACCTGGTGAAATCTGTTTGTCTGATCTTTTGCATTCTGTTTCTGGCAAAATCTGTCAGGTGGTACTTAGAAGTGGTTACACCGGATGGTGGATTTCTGTTTTTCTGGCTGCATAGCTCAGATGTCATTTGATCAAAAATTAACTTAAGTTCTTATTTATTCAAGAGATGAATATGGCACAGCTCTATTTGAAATTCTTCGGTAAGTTGAGAAAGGATCCTGTGAATTTAATTTGTTATTTTACATTCTTCTCTTTCTGTAAATTTAATATATATTGGAATAGTAGAACATTTTTGAAAAGCTAGTAAGTTTTGTATCTATCAAGCTTTTGCAAAGTCTTTGACCAGTAGGAGCCTGCGGTTAACAACACATATGGATTTTTATTACAGAAACAGTTTCAACTGTTAAATATTAAAGACAACCTAAATATCCGACAATAGAGAATTTGATAAATTATGGTATATTGACATGATGAAATGGTACATATATCCCTAACTTTATTTTTTCAAATGTTTAGTGAAATTGGATAAAGATTAAAATGCAATTGAAAAGAGCAGACATTAAACTATGAGTAATATGATTTTTTTAAAAAATGGTCTTTTACAAAAAATAAATGAAAAGAAATACAGCAAGAAAGCAATCTCTGTGTTCGTCAGATTCAGATATTTCCTTTTTCATCATATCTTCGTGTTTCCAACAGTAAGCATGCATTGATTTCATAATAATATAAAATCAATGCATATTCATTGTTTTTATAATTTTATGCAAAGATATGATTATAATACTCCTTGATCTTATATTGATATATATTCACTGTATACATACAGTGCTCATGGGTTATGCATGTACATGAAGTTCCCTAATCTAATTCTAGTGGTTAATATTTTTGTATAAAAAAACTAGTTTGAATAGTGGTGATCTCACCCTGAAAACTGGAAATACCACTTCATCTCCACTAGGTTGGCTAGAATTAAAACCCTGAAAAATACTAGTGTTGGTGAAGGTGTGAAACAATTGTAACTTACATATGTTGCTGGAACAAGTGTAAAATTGTACAACCACTTTGGAAAACAGTTCATTAGTTTTTTAAAAAAGTTGTATATGTATATATCTACTACCAACACTATGATTTAATAATTATATTATTGGGTATTTATCCAAAATAAATTAACACGTTTCTCCACAAGAGCTTCTATAAGAATTTCATAATATCATTATTCATAATAGCTCCAACTGGGAAAAATCCAGATGTCCATCAACATGTAAATGGATAAGCAGATTTTGGTATATTCACAAAATAGAATAGTACTCTGCAAAAAAAAGGGATGAACTACTGATACATACAACAGCATAACGGGGATCTCTAAAACATGTTGATCAAGGAAGGGACATAGTGTACATACTCTATGATTTTATTTACATGGAGTTCTAGAATAGGCAAAACTAAGTGATAGAAATCAGAACAGTTGTCGCCTCCAGGGAGCAAGTGACTGGAAGGAGACACAGTAAGATACACTGGGTTGATGGAAGTGTTCCAAATGTTGGTTAGGATGCAGTTACATAAGGATATACATCTATCAAAACTCATTGAACAGCACACTTAACATCTGTGCATTTGATTGCATGTCAGTTATACCTCCAAAAAAAAAAAATCGCAGCTAATTGGAAGAAAAACTGGTAGTATTTCTAGGATGCAATAAATAGAATTCCAGTGCCCCCAGAACTATCCAGATTTTACTAGCTATATTAAGAATTAAATAATAGCTTCTAAAACACAACTTCTTTGTTGTATTTGCTGGGTTTTTTGTTTGTTTTGTTTTGTTTTTCTTTTTTTGGCCAGCAGGAAAGAAATATTTAGTTTTACTATATATGGATTAGTTATACTTACTCAGATATTTTCAGTACTTAAGAATATTCTTTTCTTGTGTATGTGGGAGAAGGACATTTCTGCAAAGGATGTAAACTTCACCTTGCTCAAGTGTAAGCTTCCACTTCACCTTTCCTTAGCCTCTACACACATTCCAAAGTTCAAGTATTTTGCCCTTGTCTGGCAGCTCTTTTCCTTGAGAGCTTCTTTCTTCCATTTAATAAAAATACATGCAATGATCAGCATATCATTTTTTCCTATTAGTTATATTTTTCATGCACATATTGGGTTTTGCTTTTTAACTAAGACCTTTTGGGAGATTTATTGTATTTTTGGCTTGTTACCATTAATAAAAATAAAGATGAAAAAGAGCAGTCCAGGAAAACTCACGCCATTTTTTGTCGTTGTTGTAAGCACATGTTTCTTTCTGTTTATCTTAACAGAGCAGGTTATAATTTACTATCAAGTAATTGGTGCTCATTTTGCAAATGCATGGTGTTTGTGAAAAAGTCCACAAATCTTTTTGTAAATTTGATTGCTCAGCAAATATAAAGCATGAACCAGAAAGTAAATTTCAATCAAACACTTGACAATTCCAACCTAGAGCAGACTCAGCACCTGATGAGTGGTTTCTGAGGGGTTTTTTGTTCTGCCCTGGTTACCGACTTGAGAGGTTTACGTGGGTAAATAGTGGGTTGAAAGCAGCAGTCAAGACGGTCTCATTTCTGAAGAAGCACCTGCTATGACTGGCCCCATGGATAAAGGCCACTATTTGCCTGTGAAGGGTGTAATGAGAACATGGCCATTGACTGAACCAAAATCATGGGACCTATTATCATCAACTGTTAATATCAAGATCCCAGATGACACACAGATTATACAACAACATCTCATGAAAGTGAGAGTGTATCCTTATTGGATGGATACTTTGAGGAAGCACTATGTGTAATTCAGTAAATCCAAAGGGGGGAAAGGAGTATAATTCCAGACTTCAATAAATATTACCAAAAGGTGAAGCTCAACTTTTACGTCTTCAAGTCTGATCTCATTTCTGAGTTTCCTGCAAGTTTAAAGTTAAGCTGAGTTAGCAGATGTTTTGCTGGGCAGAACTTGTGCTAATAGTGATAATATCATTGGCTGTAGCCATGGAATAGGATAACCTTTTATTTTTATAAAAATCTTCATATATTGTTAAGATACTGGTGGTACCTTGAAACCAAGCCTCTATGATAATAGAGTAGGGGAGGTTTTATGGATCTTCCATCTGGTGAGGCCCCTGCTCTCTGTTCGGGTTCCAGTGACCTGTGCAGTGGTTTGGAGAGTGCTGCCCATTGGAAACATGGGCTCAGTTCCTGTGTTTCTTTTCTCTCAAGGATCAGAGCTTTGTTCTGTCCGTCTGCCAGTGTCTGAAAACCGTTGCTTCATATATATTTTGTGCACTTAGATTGTTGCTTATGATGGAAGGGGAAGTTCCAATATTTGCTAATTCATTGTGGCTGGAGCCAGGAATCCCTACCATTTTATTTGAACTTAAAATGTAAGCTTACATTTATTTGCCAATCATTTGGTAGAGAGCTAAGTTCTCTACTTTGAAGATACATCTGCTAATCGGAGCTCAGTGTTGTCTCTCTTGCATAAGTCATGCCCGTAACGCATCATCGGTGATTTTTAATTTTGATTCCTTTACTGTGGAGAGGGCTTGCTTGTGAAGTGATCCGAACCCAGAATCCTTATTTTTAAGAGTTTTATCACCAGTCATTAAAGGTCGTTTTATCCATATCTAATTGCACAGCTATTTTTATTTACCTTTATAAAAAACTTTCCTAACCATTCGGCTAAGTTTTCTTAGATGCATATATCCTTTTACTGTGATATTTTTATTGGTTCACATAAAATATAATCAATTTTGTAACTGAATGTGAGGTACAACTAGCCAAAAAAGAGTCTGCGAACAAACATAATCTAATAAGCATAAGTCAGCTAATGGGAGCAGCTGTTCACAGGACTGTTAACTTTGCATATTCAGCTTGCTTTGTCATTCAGTATATTTTACAGAGAAAGTCCTAAGTAGGTTAATCTGGGGAATCAATGAAGTGCAGGTTGGAAGGAGGGCTTTTCCTGGACCTCCGTGCAGCAATCTTAGCTCTTCTTCAATCTAAGCTTCTTTTTCTGGCCTCACTGTGTCCCTAATATCATCATTTTTCTTCCCTCCAGAATCAAAGTGTCAGAGGTATCTTTGATTCCTCCTGGGCGACACCTCTCTGAGATCTAATCCGTTGCCGAATCTGGAAGCATCTCTTGTTTTTCTGAATGCTCTTCAATGGAATGCAGACCCTTATTGCCTCTTGCCTCAACTTTTGTAATAATAGAAAACTGATGCTGTTGTCTCCTGTCTTCATTTGCAATCTAGTAATAAACCACTTTCATATAAACATTTCTTAAAGTGTAATTTGCTCAGGAACCTTGAAGAGCTTTCAGTTGGCAGTTAAGTGCTGCCTTTATGGGTTGGCATTGAAGGCCCTTTATCGGGTATCCTCATATCCGATAAATATCCGATAAAATACCTTTATCGGGTATTTTCTAAGCTGTTTCTAAGTTTCCTTATACATAATCTAAGAAATAAACACACTGAAAAAATATTTCTGTCTGACATTCTATATACTTCCCTGCCTCCAAGTCTTTCTTCATACCGTTTTCTCAACCTAAAACTCCTTTCTCCTCCTTTGCTATCTAATAAAGTGCTTCCCCATTTTAAGACCTGTGTTAAATGCCTCTTCATGGAGGGAGCATTTAAAATGGGGCTGGTGAGGTGGGTAGTTTTTTTCCCTTAATTTTCATGTATGTGTATACCCATGCACCCACCTATTGGGGTAGCATTTTAAGGTAGAAACGGAGAAGGAAACTATTTTCTAAACAGGAAACTATTTTCAATTTTTCTCCATCTCTCCTTTGGAATTCTGTAAAAATTTGTGCTTATTCTGTATTTTGTTGCCATATTGTGTTTTGTGATTATTAATGTTTGTCTTTTCTTCCTCATTGGTTATTAATATCTAAATGGTAGGAGCTGTGTTCTTCCTTAATTTTGTATTCTGTACAAACCCAAGAGAGTGTAGGTTCTGCAATATGAGTGAATTAAAGTGCGTTATTTAAAGGGAGACGTTTGTGATTAGATAATCCATCACTCTACAGGTTTGATGTGAAGGGCAGAGAAGCTATGCTGTGAAAAAGTAGACCAAGCTCAACCATGCATTTTAGTTATCCTTACCAGAGCAGATTTGCTGGAATCATTCAGAGTGCTGCAGACCCTGCTGGCTCATTCTGCATTTCATTCATTTTGGCCCTGTTGATGTATACACAAAATTATTTAGTGCCTAAGACAAACTTCCCAGAAAGTGGTAACATAACAGCCCTTAACTTTACAAAATAACATGTCTGAAAGGCCAATATGGTAAAGTTGACCTCTTCTTGCCTTTTCTAGACTGCACTGTCCCTGTGGTCGGTTTATGCTCCACCTCATCCTCCGCTGTAACCCGCCTTCCTCCCCCTTTCCATAGGAGATGGAGGAGGGACCAGAGCTTCCACCCAGCTCCTCGTTCATATTCTTCACATCTCCTTTGAGGCTCAGAGCTTAGCAGAATCTTGGGTTGAGTCTCCAGAGTATTAAGTGGATTTGAGATATTTAAATCTGCTGTTAATTTTGGTTTAGCTACATTATGAGTTGGCCTGGGATTTTAACTGAATTTTATAATATTTCAAAATTCATTGTATCCGTGCCCTATTCTTTTAAATCAAATTAAAATATTCTTATTATGAATTATTTAGAAGCATGATATAGTAATGTTTATCGGTTTATCTTATATGCTTCCCATTTAAATGAATATTTGTAGATTTTAAAAAAGGATTTATCTCTCTTATAATTAGTGGATTTATTATACTGAAATTAGATGTAGAGGTTTAATTTTTAAAAATAGTCCATGCTGGATTCATCCAAGAAGATGATGTTGTACCTTCTGACTAATTACTGGTAGATTTACCAAAGAGAATAATTTAATAGAAACAAAGCTCGCACGTGAAGATGCTCATTTAATACTACCTATGGTAGAAAAACCAAAGAACCACCTAAAATTCCATTAATACAAAATAATTTTGTGAACTATGGCAAAATGACTACAATTTCAATGTAGAAATACACACAGGGTTTAGAATAAGGAGCAAAATAGTACTAAATATTAGGTATACCGTGTTTGCAAAATATGCACGCATATAGATGGTAAGGAGATCGTTTGCAGATATTAAAACAGGAGTAACAGAGTGAAGCCTAATAGCTTTATTTTTTCAAAATGTGTCTTCAAAATAGTTCTACTGGATTTTAAACAAGTTGCTTCTGGAACAATAATGCAGGCTGATGTAAAGCAGTATGCAGCAAGACAAATTCAGAGCTATACTTTTGGTTTCTCTGCACTCCCTCCTAACAAGAAAAGTTATTCTTAATAAGCACTTTCCAGTCGTTGTGGTTCCTTTTCCCTACATTTCTGCAAAATTTGTGAATTTTCAGAACTCCCAGACAAAAATAAATGGGAATTAAAAATTAAGTAGACTTTTAGGAAGATAATTGGCGTATCTCATTGAGCCTAATTATTTCCAAGATGCAGTATTATCCTAATTTTTCAGAGTCTCAGCTTCTGTTTTTCCTTTTCAGTCTTGAATGTGGTTCAAGATGAGTGTCACACTGAACGCTGACTGCTTGTCCACAACAGAGTTGTTTTGTTCTTATGTACCCCTGACTGTTCCCTGTGCTTTTAAATTAATGGTGCAGAGACGAACTCATTCTATGAGACTGAGATCATCTGTTATCAAAACTCAGTGATGAGGTGGAGACAGCTACCTCATGGCTGGAGTGATCGCAGAAGCATCTGTGGAAGGGGCCATCCCGTCAGGTTGTGTGAGGGTGAAGGGACTGTGTATGTGTGTTGGGGGCGAGTGGTGAGTTGGCTGAGAACCCTTGTGGGAGTTGTATTTGCATATGTTTGTTTTATATTTAAAGATCTTTTCCCTTCAAGAATCCTTTTTCCATTAATTGACATAGACCATTCTTTCAGAAACTGATAGCATCCGGGAAAATCTTAGTACATTATTTAATGATTCAGTACCAAGTCATGGCTATTGTGAAAGTGTAATTTCTCATCTTGGTCTGATTATGAAAGACTAAGTATCCCATCTTGCTCTAATACTTTGTTTGGGTGTTTATACTTTATTAAGTTGTTTTCAGATGTAATGCAATTGTCAATGGGATATTATTTTCCTAAAAATGCTTTAATTTTTAAAGCCTCGTAAAATAAAGGATGAGGCAAATGGACCACAGCTTCAACTAAAATAATAATAGACAAGAAGAGAAAAAGAGGAATTTAGTTTTTTTTTTTAAATAAGTCTTTGAGGACTAGGAGGAACTGGAAGTATCATATTAGCAACTTTCTGTATAAACTGGAAAATCCCCTAATTCAAACTCAATTGAAGTCCATCTATTGTATTAGGAAATGTTGTTTCTAAGTGCATTATGAAAATCTGTGCTAGTAAGAAACAGATTTTATTAGTACAGACATAGAATAAACTTCTGAGACTGAACACTGTCACTCAATTCAGTTTAAAAATAAGCTATTAGGTATTTGTAGGAAATATATGTTACCTTTTCTTGGTCGTTGTGTAACACTAGAACTCTCGCACCTGCTCCTGGTATTAAATGCGAAGGACTTCTTACCATTACCTTTCTCTCTGTTTCTGTTTTTTATCCTCAAGAGGTTTGTGTCACCACTCTCTTTTCATTTTATTGTTCAGAAGTCAGTTGTTTTTATAAAGGGTCAACCCTTTCCAATTTTCCAATCTTCTGTTGTCTCCTCTGACTCTTTAGGAAATTTTTGAGTTAAAATATACTCTAATCATGACTCATTATAATAGTCAACAATCATAAACTGGCATAAAATTTAATTTTCTCTAAAGAAAACAAAAGTCCTACATTTTGAGATCAAATCAAGTTTAATCAGAATCACAGTAATGCTACCTTATTTTGCGTTTTGTTCCTTGATGTATAAAATATTTTTATTCTGTTCCTGCATCAGATTCTTACAATGTACAAAAAAAAACAAAAAACAGCAAGGGAATTATTGTTCGTATGTTCCAGAAGAGGAGACTGAGTTGAAGAATGGTTCAAGTAGCTATGAACCAGACGTAGTTTTCTGACTCCTAGTTGTTCTTTTTGTTGTGGGAGAGATGAATCCCCAGAGGGTCCAAATGCCAAGCAAGCAATGGCTGTGAAGCTTCACACACCCTCATGTGCTTATTCTTCTCTGATTAAATGTACATCATCTCGATAACCAGGAGTCAGAGTGTGTATTTTATGCCTAATTTTTATTCCGTAATAGTACTCAACAAAATTTCTTCCACTGTGTTTCGATTATAAGTATCACCGGAGTGATGGTTTATACCAGTGGTTCTTCAAATGTGGCCTGATCCTGGGACCACAGCATTGGTGTCACCTGGGAACTTGATAGAAATGCGAATTCTTGGGCCCCGTCTCAGCCCTACAGACTCAAAAACTCTGGGGGTGGGGTCCAGCAGTCTATGTTTTAACAAGCTCTCCAAGTGATTCCAATGCAAGCTAAAGTTGGGAAGCTAATATTTTAAACTCTTTTTCACTGCAGTTGAAATTCAGGTTAATTATAGTTTAATTTTTTCTTTTGGGACATGTAAGGAGCCTACCCAGCGTTTCTAATACTGTTCTTACGGGTGTCTGCATAGCCCACATTGGCTACCTGAGCTGGTAGAGTGTAATGGTTCAGTATGTGGGCTCTGAAGACAACCTATGAGATGGAATACTAGTCCTATTACTTACAAGTTATGTGGTCTCTTGAAAAGTTAGTTTTCTGTGAAATGAAGTCATGATGGTTCTTACCTCCTAGGGTGGCTGTGACAATTAAATAAGGGGATTCCTGTAACGCAGTTAGCAGAACTTGACCCCTTGGAAAACACCAAAGAAAATTTAACTGTAATTCTTATCATTATTTAGCACAGAGAATAATTTTTCACCAAGTCAATATTATTTTGGAAAGTAATGTTTTATTTTAACCAAGGTTCTTAATAATGAACTTTTGGGGAAACAACCAAGTGAGAACTTTCCAGGGCTAGCACGTAATGTGCGTGTCTCAGCAGTTTTTTCCTTTCTAAATGTTGTTTGCGATTTCATCTTAATAAGCAATTTAATAACTAAAATTAGGCATAAAGAGAATGTGTATACTAAAAAAAATCATTTGAAGGTAATATTGCTCATTTTCTTCCTCTAATGTTTTCACTTTTGAAAGGGAAGTAAAGAATTATGTAAGCACCCAGCTTCTGGGCATCAGCCATCTGTTGCAACCGTTAGCATCTACTTTGTTTAATCCAGGAGATTTTCATGATCCTTACTCAAAGAAAATTCTAACGAAGTGAATTTAATCTACACCTTCTAGCGTTTCCTCCTTTCTTCAATGAATAATCGTTATTCATGGAAAGCTACTGTCACTGAGTCATTGTTGTTGTGTCCTACACAGAGGTTGTCTAGTGAAAAGCCCTGTATGTGAGGGAAAGGTGTTCTTACACTGAAGGTTTCTTTTTCGTTTGAACATTGATGCTTAAATACTTAGGTAGCCAATGCGTTCCATTTGGAAACCCTGATGATTTCACGTTCCTCCTGTACATTTGCGATAGTCACCCATCTGCCAGCGGTCTGCCACCAGTAATAAGAAGAGGGCAGGAAAGAAGATGGTAGGGGAGATTAGATATGTGAATGCTGCTCTTGAACTTGCTGTTCACTGCAGCCCATAGCCAGCAGCTGTTGTTCCTTTATTTTAGTCTTTAATAGGCTCTGGCAAGAAAAAAAAAAAGTTCTGCTGGAAGAAATTTTTGTATTTGCCACTGCAGTTTTTTTAAAAGCAGAAAAACAGAGTAGGGGAGAGGTTAGGAATTAGGTGGTGAAAACATTTATTTCTGGATGGTACTCTCAGCCAGAAGAGGCTTATGCAAGCCAGAAAGATGTGGGAGTAAATAGGGAAATGTCATTCATTAATCATGAAAACCATATTAAGAAAAGGGCTTCCCCTAACCTCAGTGTCATATACTGGGTCACCAGATCCATTTTGGGACTCAGAGTTTTCTCTACTCTGTTCAGAATCAAGAAACAGATGATGTTGAATACCTTGCCTTTCCCCACAAGAAAAGAAATAAAATATGTTTGAGAAGAAGACAGATTTGATTGACTCTAACCTTGTCATATTGAAGGCATCCAGTTGGCTGAAAGTTGAAAATAGTTTATGTGTCTTTTTCCTTAATGGTCATTAATTTGGGGTTTTGAGGAGGAGGAATGTACAACTTACTCTTTCCATTTTCATTACTGGAGTATAAAAACATGCTCTTTCTATCTTGAAAAATCAATTTTCAATTTGTTATATACGTCAGAAGAACTGCAGCACAGGATTTTTAAAGCATAGAATTCTTGCCCATGTAAAACATTTCAGAATTGTTTTCAAAAAGGGTTTTTTGAAGCTTCGTTTATATAATGGGGCTTGATCAACCGCTTTGTCTGTGGGAGCTGAGAAGCAAAACTTCCCTTTGCCGGGAAGTCACCAAAGGGGCTCAGGGAGGCTGAGTCTCCTTTGGAGTTGGGGTCAGAAATGCCTGTGAGTGACATGGATATTCTACAGAATATAGCAGAAAAGAATTTAAAAAATAACTATCAAACTGGTGTTTTTCTATTGTCCTGGATTTTTTTGTGTTTCACAACTAAGTTGTAACCTTTGCCATCCCTACGCCTCTCTTCTGAGACGCCCTGCCCCTTCTTTTCCTTCCCTCTGCCACCGCCCCTCCCCCCCTTGAATCTCATGGCTCCTTTAAAGTGTGCAGTTCAAAGAGAAGCCACAGTGAAAGGGCCGTGTCTTTTCAGGCTCAGTGAAACATGTCTTGCAGCCCATGGGCTTTGTCTGAGGCTCTCTGTGATCTCATCGTGCAGGGTCAGAAAGGAAAAGAGACTCTTCTGTTCTGTGTTTGCCGGTATAATCATCACGCTGGATGACGACGAAAATGCAGTGGGAATCCAACAATGACGTGACCCTCTGACAGGATGCTGAAAGAAAACTTTTTAGCAATGTCGTTAACTTGACCTCGTTTTATTTTCCTTGATGAAAATAGTTCTAAAATGCATGGGTATTCACAGACTGTAGATCTAGATTGGTACATTTAAAAATTTTTTTAAAGCAACAGTATTGATCATGATTGGCAGGGTTAATGGAACAGAATAGTTGATGAAAACTATTGCTCTCTGCTCTATTTTTTTTTAAACTGCTCTTTTTTTTTAGTGTACTTATGACTAGGTAGGAAAATATGTGTCACTGCTTCTGCCACCCCCTCCCTGTTAACTAATCAACTTAATTCACAGCTTGTGGAATTGGACATGTTTTCATATTGATTTTTTTTTTGTCTAGTCTGTTAGGCCATCTTTTAATGAGATGTGAAGAAATATTGTTATCTCAGAAAAGTTAACTGCATTTTTACAATTCAAGGCTGTATTGATATCTTGTGTTAACAAGAGCTTTACGATGGGACAGTTAAATAAAAATTTTTACATCTTTAGAATAAAATACTGACAAATCTAAAATATATATTGTTGGTATTTTAGAAAAAGAGAAAGCATGTATAAATCTAGGTATGGCACACAATTCTTCTTAAAGTAGATTTAACGTCAAAGTATGGGTAGGTTACTCCTTGTTGATTACTTTAAAATGACTCTATTGCTATGGTATATAATAGGTTCCTATCCTTCCTTACGAAAGATTCCGATGCAGAACTCTTGCAACAGAGAAGCTGTACTTGCTAGCCTAGTGGTGAGTAGGTAGCGTGTCCTGGAATATTAGGAATAATCTCTTCTAATTCAATTCATAAACAAATTTAAACATAGCTAAGTATTAGATGGCACTCCATAGAAATGGAAAAAAAATTTTTTTAATCAAAGTAAATGATGTAAATATTGGCTTGATGACCTTTTTCTATTCTCCACTAAACTCGAATGTTTCTAACCAGGATGTTTTTTGCCTCATTTGTGAAGGAAGTCTGGGTTAAGCAGAGTTGACATTCTGCTGCCTTAGATAATGAGCCACCTCATTCCAAGGCAGTTTCTCTAGAAAATGATTTCCTTTCCTTATAAATCTTTCTGTGAGGCTTGGATGTTGTGTGGACATAAAACCTTATTAGTTGCCAAGTCAAGAAATGATAGTTTTTGCGACAGAAATATACATAGATTATGTTTATTTTATATACATCTCTTTTGTTTATCTTTGGGGTTTTATCCACATCTTCCTCCTCTGTAAATTATTCTGTGTAATTAGTGAGAATACCCTCGAGGTCTTTTCCCTCCCACTCCAGAGAAACAAGTAAAGGACCAAAGTATGGTCTGAAGGATCCTGGCAGGAGGAGCAGGCCAATTGGAGTTCTCGAACCTTCCAGGGAAGGGCTTCTGTCCAGATGCCTGGAAAGTTCAGCATGTGGCAGTGCCAGTGTGCTGTCTGTTTATCATCCTCGAAGCGACACTAGGAAATCTACTGAGCATGAAAATAGCCTGGCATGCACCTTACTGACTCAAAGGTGTTTGACCTGTTTTAAAAGCTGGAGAGTGGAGATGATCACAGGCTTCCATCATCCAAGTGGTGATAACAGTGGAAGAGGATGATACTGTTGTCTGCCTCAAATTTCAGAGCAAGGGGAATATATGATACAAGACTTGATTAAGACAACATTAAATTATTCTTTTGCTTGGATTTGTCAATTAATCAGTGTCTCAGTGATCAGACTCGCCCAGCGGACAACTTTAAAGAGAATGGGAGGCCCAGATGGTTAGAAAAAGAGCCCTGTATGTTGTCTTTTTTGTTTTAATTCATCACCAAGTGTATTTAATGTTGGGTTTCTGGTTATATCCCTTTTCAACTATTTTACTATTCCCTAAGTGTTTGCATATGTCATTAAAATCATAAAATATGATAAACCTTGAACATCAGCGAATTCTGCTCCCTCATTTTAGCGTTTGATGTCTTCAAGAGTGGATGTTGGAGTTAGGCCAGCTGGAGTCCTTAACTCACCTCCATCACCTTTCAGCTTCGGGCTCTGGAAACTTGGAAACAGTACTTCATGTTCTGATTTTTTGAGGATGGGGTTAGAAATACCTATGTCACACAGTGGTGAGGTTGAAACAGTATAACAGATGTCTGCGGTACTTTGTAGTTTATTATTTAGAGATGAGGAAATTGAGTTGCAGACAGTTCATTGATTTGCCCATCATCACATTGGGACTTAGTGGCAGGGAGCGACTTAAATTCAGGCCTCTGTCTCTAATCCTGTGTCTTCTCCAACTATCATTCTTCTTAATTCAAGTGGATTTTGGTGAGTAAAATCTTTTCCAAGGTACAGTATGTAGGTAGATTAATGGTGTTTGCTGAAGGAGAGCTGATATAAATTACCACGGATTAGTGATATCAGATTGTTGACTGAGGAAGGAAAGTGGGTTTTCCAGAAACTCTTGTTGAATGGGTCTGGCAGTTTGTACCATGGTAGTTTCAGGATGTTTCCAAGATGAGCCCCAATGTATGGCAGCTCAAGTTGTAATTCTAGAAATATGGTCGGTAGAGGAAATACAAAATTCCTAGGCAAAAGATGGAAGAAATAATCCAGTGAGGAAGGTAGAAAGAGTAACATTTTATGTAAGAAGCAGGGAATTAAAACAGTGAGTTTGGCTAAAGGAAGAAATTGATAAAGAAAAGAAAGGAAAGAAAAAACTACTCCGCATTACCAGATATTTGTTGTTCGTGCCATCGAGGGGATTCCAACAACTAGTGACCCTGTGGACAGCAGAGTGGAACCCTGCCCAGTCTTTTTGCGCCATCCTCTCACCTTCTGGCACTGTACCAGACAACGCTCCATTGCTATTCACAGGGTTTTCATGGCCAATTTTTTCGGAAGTGGATGGCCAGGTTCTTCTTCCTTGTCTGTCTTAGTCTGGAAGCTCCACTAAAACCTGTCCACCATGGGTGATTCTATTGGATTTTGACATACCGGTGGCATAGCTTTCAGCATCCCAGCAACACGCAGCTGCCACAATATGACAACCAACAGATGGGTGGCATGGTTCCCTGATTGGGGAATGGCAGTGAGAGTGCTAAATCTTAACCACTAGACCGCCAGGGCTGGCTGTTACCAGATATAGTAGATATATATTACACTGGTTAGCAGCTAGGGGATCCACATTGTCTATACCATCCTTTGCCGCGTAAAACAATGAGGGGGATTTGCAAACATTAACAGACTGTAGGAGTCCTATTATCTAACTCTGCAGAAATAACAGAAGCCCAAGTATTTGTAGTGCTAGAGCTGGGAGTAATAAGGGAAAGTTACCAGGAAGTATGTCTTGGCCCAGAATAAGGAAGAACTTTCTAACAATAATAGCTGCCAACAATGGAATGTCGTATTCCCCAAAGTAATGAGCTTCCTCTCGCTGGAGAATTGGGCAGCAGTCAGAACATCGTCTGGCAGGGGTGCCATCAGGGGTTCCAGCACTGGGTCACAGTTTGAATCAGATGAACCCAAAGGTCCCTTGCCAAGATTCTGTGATTCTTTGACTGTTTTGGTTACACCTTATTTCTCTTTCATACTCAACTTTTACTGTTTTTCATAAATATGCTTTAGTAGACACAGGGAGAAACTTGGGCTTATGAAATAAGATTAGCTGTGATAATCCTTTGAAAAGAAGTAATCAAAGGAAATTCAAAATAATGTGTATTAGAGGGAAATAACCAGAATATGAGATTCTTTTGAAAGTCATATTGTATAAAGCCTGTGAGAGTGATTATAAATCCCAATAGAATGAATAAAGGTGGTTTTCAATGGACACAAACACATCTGGGAAAGAGTTTGTCAGTTGCATTTAATGCTGTTCTGGCAGAGGAAGGAGCTTACAGAGAGTAGGCAAGAGCCATGTATAAGGAGGTACGGGCAACATTTTCCCTTAGGATAGCTGATTGGAGGACAGTATTGAGGACAAAATAGTCAGAAATAGTGTCAGGTATTTCAGATTCAGATGTTTGATCTTTGATGGACACCTGACTTCTATTCAAGTTTTTTTTTTTTTTTTTGGTGAGGAAGATTAGCCCTAAGCTAACATCTGATGCCAATCCTCCTCTTTTTGCTGAGGAAGACTGGCCCTGGGCTGACATCTATGCCCATCTTCCTCCACTTTATATGTGAGACGCCTGCCACAGCATGGCCTGATAAGCGGTGTGGAGGTCCGCGCCTGGGACCCGAACCCACAAACCCTGGGCTGCCGAAGCCAAGTGTGGGAACTTAACCACTACCACCGGGCCGGCCCCCTCTATTGAAGATTTTTTGTTTTCAAAATAGAGATGGGCATGACATGAATTTTGTTTTGCAGATGTTAATTTGGTAGTGGTGGGAAGGAAGATTTAGAAAAGAGAAAGTTTGGAAGGGAAGGATAAAAAGTCCAGATGAGACAAATGGAAGGCCAGAACAAAAGTAATGAGAATTCAGCTCCTGGGAGGACAGAGTTGCCTTTCGTTGAAATGGGAAGCCCACAGGGAGAAAAGGTTTTGGAGGATATCGGTGTGAGAGCAGGTTGTCTCGTCCGTCTGACAGCTACAAATGCAGATCCGGCATGTGGGACAGAGGTCAGGAATTGAGACAGATTCTGGGGCTGTTTACATAGAGGATGGAACTGAAATCATCAAATTTGATGAAATTCCAGTGGGAGAAACTATCAGGGGAAAAGACGAGACCTCTGAGCTGAACTTTGGGAAACAGCAAAATATAGGGAATGAGAACGAAAAATCATCAGAGAAAGCAGTAATAAAAGAATACTTAATGGATAAGGAGAAAAACCAAGAGGTAGTATTTCTTGGAAGCTGAGAAAGAAGAGAATTTCAAGAAGGCGTAGTCAGGGACCCTCTGAGAGACCATAAAGGTGGGACGTAAGGAAAAACCTGAGTTGGATGTTTCCATGGGGATTCTAACCACTCCTCAAGAGCCCGGGAGCCAGGGGTGACCATGTAATTTTATAAACGTGATCACAAATTAGCCAGATTACAAATTAGTCAAAGTTTTGTTTGCTACTCAAAGTGACTTTTCACGATCTCTCTTTTCTCCTCTTCTGAGTGGTAGCGATGCCTCTCTCTGCCCAGGTGTGCAGAATTCCCCTTCCCCACCCTGCAGCTCAGACTTCTCTCAGGAGTACAGACTCAAGTGAGACTTAATTTGTAATTTGGGATCAAGCTCCACTGGAGGATGGTGTTGCTCCTATTTTTCTCACTCGGGGGGCCGTAGACATTTGAGGTATCAATATCATTGAACTTCCAATTATCTCTGAAGTAATGTTGTGCATGTGATAGCCTGGGGTAAGACTGACTTTGGTCTAAGCAGTAGTTCAGAAGGGGCAAATCCCTACTTGCAATTAGATTCATTCTACATACAAGTAAGAGTGGAATTGGGGAGTACTTAAAGGTTTGCTTTTTTTTTTTCTTTTTGGTGAGGAAGATTAGCCCTAAGCTAACATCTGATGCCAATCCTCCTCTTTTTGCTGAGGAAGATTGGCCCTGGGTGAACATCTGTGCCCATCTTTCTCTACCTTGATATGGGACGCCGCCACAGCATGGCTTGATAAGCAGTGCATGGGTCCACACCTGGGATCCAAACCCGCAAACCTTGGGCCGCCAAAGCAGAGCACGCGAAGTTAACCACTGCTACCGGGCTGGCCCCTAAAGGTTTGCTTTTTTATGTTTTGCTGTCTGATATGATAAAAATAAATAATTGCTTTAGTTGAAACTTTAGTCCTTATTCAGAGTTCACCTATTACAGTGTAGCAACTATAGCATATGCTACTAGTAATCAAATATACTAATGCTACTAATACCAATGTAACAGCCACCACACACGTATGGAGGCATGTTCTAAGGTTCTGTGCTAGACATTATGTGTAATTATATATATACACACACACGCATGTATATTATGTTCCTTTATGACAGCCTCCTTAGAGGGTGGTGTTATTATCATTATACAGAGGAAGAAACTGAGTTTGTGAGAGATTTTGTACCTGCCCAAGCTTGGATGGATATAAGAACTGAGAAATGGCCCTAGGACAGTCTGTTTTCAAATCCGATATTCTCCGTCCCTGTGTCGTGCTGCGCTTGCTAGGATATGGAGATACTGAAGTGGAGACCACCCAAGGACTTCAGTGTGGAGGTGGGCCAGGGGGAGAACTGGTGTGAAGTGAGCTTCAGGGCCAGCTGTGCAGGCTGCTGTCCAGGTCCCTGCCACTGCGGGGTGCCTCTGTGGGGGCATATTTTTCTCCTTTTGAATAAATTTCAGAGACCATTCTATCCAACTTTTATCTTCGGAATTTCTTGCCGTTAGCATCCTTTAGGATAGTATGCTGGCATTTTATTATTATATTACGTGTCGTCAAGAATTTCATGTGATCTGGTTTTCTTTATGAGTTTGGGACTGTGTGTTAGCAAAAAAAAGCCCGCAGCTCTTAGGGTGAACAAAATTTCCACCCGCTGAAAGTATTCAAATGGCATCAGAATTTAAGAAGATTTTTGCACTTTGTCTTTTGGAAGTTATAAAGAAGACAATATAGATTGTGGTTCTGTTTTAATCTGAGACGGACTGTTCTCGTGAATGCTGCAACATGACTAGAGCAATGAAACCAAGACAAACCAGAAAATGGCAACAGTGTATGTTAGGGAGAAACTTGTCTTTTCTTCTGATGGTTGCTCCCTGTGATGGGAGTTGCAGGCTGACTTTATTCCTGGAGGGACTTGAGGGATTGGTGATCTGTGGAAGGCATGACTGGGCATGCTCAGCCTGACTCCACCCTACCACTTGGAGGTAGCTACCCACCCGAGGGAGGAGGCATTCTCTAGCATTCTAGTGCCTCTCCACAGGGACCCCTGTGGACGTATGTGAAATAAACATTGTTAGTGAACAGTTTATATCTGATCATTTTATATACAGGTCTGACACTGAATTTAAATATACTACTTATGTTGAAAATGAACAAATATTCTGACAATAAATCTTTTTTTATGCCCTGTATCTTTGACACTATATCGAAATTAAGGAGATAAATCTTTGATTTTAATGATATGGAAGTTATTTCTTTAAACTATGTTGAGAATACTTGTTTCTTTGATTGTAGTTCAATAATTTAATTCTTAATGAAGGCTCTAAATAAGAGTATTTGTTATATTCCATAAATTTAAAATTTTAAAAGAATTGCGTGGTGGTTCAATAATGCCTCATAATTTTACATTGATATATCATCAAATTCATCTTAGCCATAAAACTTCAAAATATCCAAGTGAATTTTCTTTGATATCATTTTAATACAAAGAGTTCTCAGCAAAAATTTTACTGAGGGAATTACCATTTCATAAATAGTTATAATATAGTTAACATCATTAGATTTGTGTATTTTAATCCTATAAATGATCTAAAAGAAGTTAAGTATAATTTTTAATTTCATCTGATGTGTAATTGAACCATTTTAAGAATTCTTTCTAATTCAAACAGTAATACCTATCATCCATCCACTCACCCACACACACATACAAACTTGGAAGCAACCCAAATTTAAATGGACTTTTCTCGAAGTGGCTAACTAATTGTTCGAGAAATTTGTCAAATTTCCCCCTACAGACACAACCCCAATCCACTTCCCACTGGTTGTGATTGATATTGTATTAACTCTCTAAATTAATATAAGAAGTTTATCTCTATACTTTTAAATCTTCACATCCAGGACAGTTATTAATTTGTAACCTGTCTTAACCAAATTAACCAGCTGGTTAATTTGTAACCAGCTATTGTACAAATCTCAGATATTAATTTAAACATTTATATTCGTTAGCAGTGATCTTCACGTTTTTGAGTCAGGGACATTGGTGAGAATCTGATGCTAGCTATGCACAAGCTGTCCCAGTCACTTAGTGGAGGTTAAAACATTGCTTAGAGCTCATGCACGGGCCAGCCAGGTGGAGAATCCCTTCTACGTTGTAAACCGCCCATTGGCATTGGAGGCGTAACAACAGTGCAAATGCCTCCAAAGGAGCCGGAGACTAGCAGACAGTAAAAACTGGCATGAGGCATTGAAACTAAGGATTTGATTTAGGAACTACCAAGCGTGGTTATGTGAAGGCTGATCTCAGAGCTTTCTAGAAACCACACTAAAATTAGAGCCCCTCCTTTCCCTCTGCAGTGCCAAGAACGAGTACTGATACAAACTTTGGCCGTTGCTTCTTCTCTACTTCTGCTTTGCTGGAGTACCTGGATTTGTCATTCTGTGTTGTTACTGATGTCATCTTACGTTAAAAAACAGAATCCTTTTGTGATATCTGGGGCTAGGTTCGTGCAGTGCTCGGTCGTACTTGGCAGTCGTGAGCAGGCCTTCCTCAAGGCTGTCCAGGCTCCTAGGATGTTTTGACTCTAAGGATTATCATGTGCCTGACTAGTAGTAAAGAAGAAAAACCACTCTGAAATGACCCACTTAATCTTTTCACTGAACTCTATATTTAGTGCCAGGTCACTGTTTGTGGATTGTCTTACATCACTGAAACTTTAGAAACCAGGTGTGTTTTTTTTTGCTTTTATTCTAGTGCATTACTCCTCAACATAACAGGATAAGTATTCCCTTCTGTGTTGCATTGTTATTTATGCAAGTGTTGTGGGTGTGGTTGGCATTGGAAATTCTGGCTCCTGATCGAAAGACAAAAAAGCTTTCAAATATTAGCTGCAGAATATGGTGGTGCTAGGCCACTCTTGTTCAATAAAGTTAACTTCTTCTTTTGTCTCATTAATGATAAATATTGCATATGGACAGTAGCTTATATGCACAGTGGGACCAGGCTGTCTTTTCTGTAAGTGACTACACATTTGTGGAAAGAGGAACATTACAAGTGGGAGTTAGACTAACAAGTGTTGCTACGCTGACGTACCAACCTCTGCTGCAAGTTATTTTGCAAGGAAGACGGCATGGAATGCAGATGCATCCCAAGAATAAATATCCATCTATTGCAGTTTGTCCATCACCAAATATTTATTGATTACTATGTGCAAGTCTCCATGACTCAGAGAAATCTTTAACTCTTAATCAGTGAAGTTGCTGGGTTACAAGTGGGTAACTTAAAAGCTTAGAGAATTTATCTGAAGTCTCTCTAATGTATATTTCCTTTACCATAAGGTCTCTGGGACACTTTCATATTAAATTCAGAGATTTAAATGAGTAGAGTATTGCTGCACTAGCTCATTTTCTCTGGTCGTCTTGGACTTCAAGGCATCGCAGGATGACTTAGGTTGGAATGTTTTTAATATTTACATAAAATAGTAATCTCATAAAGTGCAGGCGTAGGAATTGGTTTAGGAAGTCATTGTGGAAAGATGTCTCAAAAATAAAAAAATAAGCGCCAGCCCTGATGGCCTCGTGGTTATAATTCAGCGCTCTCACCACTTCGGTGGCCCTGGCTGGCTTCCTGGTCACAGAAGCACACCACCAGACTGTCAGTTGCCATGCTGTGGCAGTGGCTCACATAGAAGAACTAGAACAACTTACAACTAGAAGCTACAACTATGTACTGGGTCTTTGGGGAGGAAAAAAAAAAAAGAGGGGAGGATTGGCAACAGATGTTAGCTCAGGGCGAATCTTTCCCAGCAAAAAATAAAAAAATAAAAAAAATAGAAAACAAATAAAAAGGAGTACGACGAGAGAGGGAGCTACTTGCTAGTGGATTTTGAGAATGAAAGAGGTCTTCAAAATGGAAAATGACAGCTTAGAACTGACTTCTGTGTTTGAAGGTATTTAATAATGGTGCTCTGAGAGTGACCTGACGGGGAGGCCCTGGAGTGGACTCCTTGAGCTTGATTCCTGGTTTTGCCACTTCCAAACTTTGTGACTTGGCAATGACTTAATTCTCGTTAAGGCTTGGTTTTTATTAACTATTCAGTAGGGTTATTAATAGTGTCTGCCTCGTTGGGTTGCTTAGCATATTGTAAGGACTTAATACATTTTTTTTTAGTGGAAAATCAAGATCTTGGTTTATTACTTGTTTGGAAATATGAATGGACAGCTCCTTGGAGAGCAAGATTCTAATTGTAGTTATGCCACTGAGTAACTGTGTGGCCTTGGACAGGTAGCACTCCTCCTCTCCCTCCTCCCCCTCCTCCCCCTCGTCTCCCACTCTGTTCCCCCCTCCTCCTCCACCGTCTCCTTCTAGATTATAGAAGGAAACAGTGGACTATATGCCCTCTAATTCTGTTCCAATTAGAATGCTGTAATTCTATGAGTGTTTTACCAGTGAAGACCAAATTTTTTAAAAACTTGGTCAGTGGATCTTGACTAATTGAAACACCCCCAGAACTGTTTTGTTTTGTGAATGTCACAAGTGGAATCTGGAGTCAGACCCCCTACCTAGAAGGCTTGCCATTTAGGGTTAATCTAGAAAACACCGTTTTGGTGCACTTCATCTCTTAAGATGCCCAGCATTCGGGGAGTCGGCTGGTTCTAAGAGCCTGCTGCTCTAAGGACCCGTGTGCCAGGAGCGAATAAGATGGGGTGGAAGGCAACCAGGGCAGTGGGACTTCTGGAGCGAAGGAACAAGTAGTAAAGAGGCAAAGTATAACTGAGTGGAAAAAAAATTCTCTAGAGGCCAGAGAAAATTGTTGAAAGGAAAACATTAGGAAACTAAGTTTATCTCACGGATTTATTCCAAAAACTAAATTCTGGAGGAGTTCCATTTCCACAGTGCTTTCCCATTTCATATTTATGTTGTAGTGCAGGGATCGTTATTATTCAAAATGAGAAATTATAATTTCCTGAATAATCAGGGAAAAATGGAATGATTTTTATTGTTCCATGGCACACAGTATATTCTTTTGAAGAGAATTGTAGGAGAAATGATTCCTGCCGTGGACCGGAAAATATCTATTATGAAACCCCTAATTTCCTAAGCAGTTGGTTTTTTTGTGAGGAAGGTCAGCCGTGAGCTAACATCTGCCAATCCTCCTCTTTATGATGAGGAAGACTGGCCCTGGGCGAACATCCGTGCCGATCCTCCTCCACTTTATGTGGGACGCCGCCACAGCATGGCCTGACAAGCGGTGCATCAGTGCGCGCCCGGGGTCCGAACCCCAGGCCGCCAGCAGTGGAGTGAGCGCACTTAACCGCTATGCCGCTGGGCCGGCCCTCCTGAGTGTTTTTATCCTTTACCATCTAAATAAAGCGTATAGAAGTTCCCTAATTAACTGGCCATTTCAGTTGTTGTTCACCAAGACCAAAATTAGTAAACCACAATACTGATAGTAGTATTCTTCTCATTGCTCTCTTCTGAGATTTTTTAAAGTTTACTAACCTTATAAGCAATTTAAAGAAAAATTATCAAAGTCCCTTAACAAAGCTGATCACACAGTAGAAAAATGAATGAAATCAGTTTTATTCATACTCATCTGGCATAAATTATCATCTCCCCATAGTAAATATATATTTAGCTATTTAGAAGAAAAATAATGGAAAAGATCCAATTTTATATATTTTAAAATATATTTAGATAAGTAAAATTTCTGCTGAGAATACAGATGAAATTCTGACTTCTGATTTACTCATGTACTGTTATTTTTATATGTCCCCCGACATGGCTCCCAGATACACATGAATGGATTCTTTATATTAAACTGGGTGAAAATATAAATATTTGTCTGTAAATATAGTCTGAATTTCATGCAAAATGACATATGTGTTTTTGGCAATTATATAAAATTTATTTCCTGCTTTGCCTATATTTTTATTTAATAATTTTGATGATACTAAAATAAGTGCCCGTGTATTCTTCATATTCATGAAGAACTTAACTAAAACTTACTTGGTTTTTTGGAATAAAGAGAGCACAGTATCTTTTAAAAAAGTCAACAGCCAGAGATAGTGAACCATCTTTAAGCAAATGAATAGTAAATTCTACTTTAAATAATAACATTCAGAAACACAAATTATATTTATTACTTTTGATAAAAATGAGGAAGGACATTGGCGTCTTTGACCAAAGGTCATTTACTGTTTATTTTATTTTATTTTTTAATAATTTTATTTATTTATTTTTCCCCCAAAGCCCCAGTAGATAGTTGTATGTCATAGTTGCACATCCTTCTAGTTGCTGTATGTGGGACGCGGCCTCAGCATGGCCAGACAAGCGGTGCGTTGGTGCGCGCCCGGGATCCGAACCCCGGGCCGCCAGCAGTGGAGTGTGCGCGCTCAACCACTAAGCCACGGGGCCGGCCCCATGTTTATTTTAAATTATGATTTTTCCCTCATGATCTCCTTTAGTGAAATTGCTCTATGAAAGATAAAAAGATAAAATTTTTAGAGATACATATTTTTATTATATACAAGTTCAGATTTTTCTTGAGATTGTAAAATTAGAGATTTTAAATTCTGGATTTTTAGACTTGAACAATATAAAAGTAGTTTTAATATTTTAATTACCATTGAAGAAGAGAGCAGGAGTCAACGAATTTGAAAAATACATTTAGTTTCCAAGCATAATAATATTTAATCATCCATTACTTTTAGATTAACCAAATCCAAAGCCATGAAAATTTGCAGTTCGCTTTTTTAATATGGTACAAAATGTCAAGACTTTTTATGTGAATTTTCTGGCAAAAGAAAACAAAATTCAAAAGGGGAAGTTCTCAGTTTGTATTCTCCTGGATTTAAACACTAAGATTTATAATACCCCAGAGTATTTTATTAGGTATACTTCACTAATGCTTGAAGTTTACAGCACTGAATTCTTGTTTCTCAAGTTTATCTAAATGCTAAATGAAATGTATGAAAGATATCTCTGTTGAACAATAGCCACAGTTCCTACTGGATTTTTTTTTTTTTTTTTGGAAGACTGACAGGTTGTTCAGAGAGAAGTCAGAAAGATCTAGTGTACGTGCTCATGCGTGATTTATTATTCTGGATTTATTACTCTCTGAAATGTCAAAAAAAAGCCTTCTCTAGATGGTGTCGCTGATTGTTTTGTTTCCAAAGGATTAGTGATAAGAAAAATATTACATGAGCTCAAAATTGTCAAAGAAATACATACTAGAGAAAAAAAAATCTAACAATATGATGATCAATATAAATGTTTTATTTATACTATAACTTTGTGGTAAAAGGATATTTGAAATGCTTTGATCAATATAGATAAGTTTTATTTATACTATAGCTTTGTAGTAAAAGGATATTTGAAATGCTTCGTTAATACTATCTGAATGTTTTACATGAGTTTTAGCACATAACACAGAGCCATCCTAAATCATGTCTACAGGACGTACAAAATATCCAAACTTAAAAGAAAAGTATGACATGATTTACCCTTTGGATGCATTTAAAGTTAACTTGGCATTTAGTTACAAACATATTTCAGAGAAAATAGTGTAGAAGAATATTTAAAGTGATGGAAATTTCTGAGGCTAGACAGCCTAATAAGTTTTACAATTAACTAGTTAAGTGATGTTTTCTTTAGACATTTGATACCATGCGATATATTAAGAAGTACTGCCTCTTCCAAAAATTTTTGTTAGAGTAGCTGGGTGCCTTAAAACTGTAAATAAAAAGCTTCTGTTTCCATTCTGTTTTAGGCAACAATTGGTAGATAAGATTTAATGGAAAAGATACTTTGTGGAGGTACACATGCTCCTTTAAACATATCTAACATTGTGATATTCAATATGACTCTAGAATTGTAGTTATCAAATTATCTTTGTGATAAAATAGACTGACGACTACAAGGATATTTGCAAATCTCTTTAGATGATGGAGATCTTAGGAAATGAACTGATTCTACTCTCAGTTCAAATAATTCCAGATACCCTAGCCTAGAACATAGCAGAAAGGGAGAATAGGGATTAGGAGAACTGAGAGTCAAACCAGCCCAAATAAAGGTCAGAATTATAGGTCATTCAGTAATTGGATTGTAAAATATTGTCAATTGTGGAAGTCAAAGGAGACTTGAGGAGTGCTCATTTTGCATTTTAAAAGCTTTGCATGACTGAAAAATTTCCTACAGAGTGGCAAAGGAGAAAAGAAGTATGTGCAACAGATTTGTTGATCAGTTAAGAGAGTTTTTGATGAAGAAATGCAGTTGTCCTCGATCTTTCCTTAGTTTTCAATTAAGAATTAGACTTGGGGAAAACGTATGTAACTTGGAAAAATGTCTTAGTATCTTTGGCAGTCGTGGTGAAGGCCATTCTGCTTATACTTGTTGGCTGATTGCTATGAACATTGTATAAATAATGAAAATACTGAAAAAAAGCTTGGTTTGTAAATATAAAACTAATCACTAAATTAAACCTCTTGCTTTTTTGGTTAGAAATCCTTTTCACATCGTGATAAACTGTGTTTGAACTCAAAATAGTCTTTCTGGTTTACATGTCAGTTAAATGCATGAATTTTTAGTGGGTGTTTCTGACATGCACAAGGGAAGGGCACAGAATATCATAAATATTAGCCGTCCCTCAGCATGTTCTGAATATACCCTCTAAGATGGTTTATTTTATGTTTCATGTAAATTTATGATCAAATAGTTTCATCAACTACACGTACATTTTTCTAATAGCAACATGGCTAATAGTCTGAGTCTAGAGTATAACAAATGAAGAAGGGCAGTTTTATTATTATGTGATTAAAAAGACTGTTTCTGTAATCAAACGTGTAGCTACTAGCCAGACTTTAATTTGCGGCAAAATTGACTTATTATATTAATCCATTAAGTTAGCTAATTGTTGTTATGTCTTAGATTTATGTTGAGAAGACAAAGAATGTGAAGTTGTTGTTAGGAAAACACATCAGTATATGCCTTTGATTTTGGGGGTTGGATTCTTAGGGGTTGTTCCAAGTCTGTTCCTTATGTTGGTAATCTCTCTGCAGGTTCTGTACGGGAAAATCCTCATGGTGTCTGCAGGGCTGGGTCGGCAGAGTGGGCTGCCTGTAGGAAGGCTTTCTTTCTTTCTCAGGGCCAGGAATTATCCCAGGCTTTGGAGATACTGTGGTAAATAAGATAGTCCCTGTGCTCATGGACCTCACAGTCGAGGAGGGAAGAAAAATGTTACACAAGTAACTGAAAGTTTACTTACACCCAAAGGGAAGCACAGAAATCTTACAATCAGAACTAATATTTAGCTGTTTTTAATGGTGCACCTTCCTGGACAGCATTTACTCTGATTGGTCGGGGCCCAAGTCCTAATTGTTATAGGTTGTTAAATATTTTTAATATTACTCCTGTTTTCATCGCTGTCATGGGGATATTTCTCTACTTGAGAAACCAGATCTTGATGGGCCAGTTTGTTGATATATAATGAGTAATATCTATCAGAGGACCCGGGAGAGTCAACGGTCCACCAATGTAGGAAACCAAAGAATAGTCTGGGCATGAATTGAAAGATTGTGATGAATTCAGTGTTCAACCGTATCAGTCCAAATGAGCCTTGTGTGTCTGGCTTATGAGAGGCTTGATCTTAGTGGCACAAGGACTCTGGGCTATTTTCTAGAATTTTCTTGCTGGCTCAGTACAGTACTTAGATGGGTACCACCATTGAGTTCTTCTTAGATTTTCCTTTTGCCATACTCACTGTATTTCTTCACATTCGTTCTAATAATAGTCGTCTTACTCAAAAAGATTCTCTTTTTCTAAGATGACTGTCTGTTAGTATTAACGCAAAAGAGTTAAAATTTAACACTATAATGAACAATCTCATTTCTAAATTCCTGGGGAACTCTTCATTATAGCTCCCAAATACTGACAAGAGTTTTTATTTGAATAAAGTAGCTAAATATTTTCCTGGATTCCTCTGTTAGTTTTTTAATATTTTGGACCAAACTACTCTGTTTTTTCTGGCCAACAGTTAAAATCTAAACATAAAGGTTTATTTTTCATAAATATGTTTTGAATTTGACCTTCACAGGGAACATTTTTAAGTGTCGTAATCAGTGAAGTTTCAGGTACCTCTTTACAGAGAACTACTGTGATTATGTTTTTGTGGTTGGATTTTTCTGAACCCCTTAGCTACATGGTAATGGAGTGGTGGAATTAAGGTTTTGAGAATGATCACAACACGCGCTTACCAGAAATTCAGTAAAAAACAAACATGAGTGATAGGTTGATGTTCTAGTACAGTATATTTTTAAAATGGTGTTTGTTAAGCCCTCTAGAGAATACATCTAAGGCAATATGAAAATCCAGCTTTGATCAACTGAGCCTTCTTGTAATTGGACGTGCATCAAATTTTAAAAGATCAGATGGAAGAGGCAAATTTAGATATAGGCATGAGAATGGTCATTTTTCCAGCGGGAACAATGTGTATCTTTGGATTGGTAAAAATAGGATAATAGGAAAATAGCATGTTCTAATTCCCTATATTATTTAGAAGTACTCCTCCTCTGTTCATTCCTGACATCATTTGAAAGGATCTGCTACTTCAGTTTGAGGACAAAGTTCACTTCAGTGACAAATAACTTCCTGTCTGTGCTTCCAAAAAAATTCATGGGTCATGAGCAAAGAATATTTAATCATGAAGTGTTTTTGTTTTTGAGATATTTAGACTTCATAGAAAAAAAGAACTGGTTTCCTAAAAATTACTTTAAATCTTAATGGAAATATAGGAAATTTTATTTATTAACAATATACTTTGATTAGTATTCCACAGTGAATTATTTAATGAATTTTTTTTTTTTTTTGGTGAGGAAGACTGGCCCTGGGCTAACATCCGTGCCCATCTTCCTCTACTTTATATGGGACGCCGCCACAGCATGGCTGGACAAGCAGTGCGTCGGTGCGCGCCTGGGATCCGAACCGGCAAACCCCGGGCCACTGCAGTGGAGCGCGCGCACTTAATGGCTTGCGCCACTGGGCCGGCCCCTATTAATGAATTTCCACTTGGTTAATCTGGAAAGTTCTGCATTCCAAATTTGTTAAGAAAACGTCACGATCTTTAAATTACTCATCTTTGGTCTGTGAATTGATTGGGATTTGATGAGACTATAATTATTGATTTTTTTTCGATGCAGGTCATTTTTTTTCTTGATCTGGCAGGAATTCCAGTGTTGTTGGGCCTAATGAGAGAACTAAAATGAGGGAGCCTAAACTTGTGTCAAAGTTATAATGCCATCACATTCTAAACCGTTAAAGCTGAGATATTAAATAAGCGACCCAACATACCTAGGTCGTGACTGGAACCAGAACTTACATCTTCTAGTTCTCTCTTCAGTGTTTTTCTGCTACATCACTACAGTTTGAATGGAGATTTCTTTACTGAGCATCCTCAATGCCTGTTGTTTCCTTCAAGCGTAAGACAATGAAATGACCTGATGTTGCAGGTCGAGTTCCGGTGACTCAGACTCTGAGATGGAGCTTAGCCTGTGGGAGGTTTATCAGGGAGAATTCTTCAAGCAACACCTGTGGGGCAACTGAAGGGAGCACAGGGGGAGGGAGAAGTTGGGCTGCGACCCAATCACAACAGCGGCCTCAGCAGACACTACAGGCAGCTCTGGAGCTGGGATGCCCTTCAGGGTTCTTAGACTGGGGCAAGGGAGCTGGGCCTTGTACCCTTACTTTGATCCGTCAGTGGATGGGGCTATCCCGGGAAGGCTTTGAGTGAGGTGTCTTTTTCAGCTGATGGCAGTCTTCTGAGGAGACTCAGCTGTGAGCTGCCCTGAAGGGGGCTCTGGACGGTGCTCTTCAGTATCCATCACACAACAGTAATCGAATGACTCGTCTGTGTCAGCCATTGGGTGAGGCTGTTTCTATCCGGTTTCACTCATCTGCACAGTAACCACAAAAAAAAATGAGGCTTCCTTTTTCTAAGAAGAGACACGGGTTTAAAGAGGTTGAATGACTTGCCCAAGATTACATACAAATGGCAAGTCTCCCTGACTCCAAAGCTCATGTTCTTTTCATGAGAGAGAAGGTGGAGTGGATTATCTAACTCAAAAGTTCCTGAAAATCCTTTGATTCTGGAGAAAATTTGAAGATTAAATAATTGTCATTCTTAATACTGTGACCACCAATACTACCTATAGTAGTACACCAATACTACCTATGTGACTACCAATACTACCCTAGAGACGGATTTAGCATGTAATGTTGACAAAACCAAGTTAGAGGTGACCCGTGACTTCCAGAAGTGTACAGACTAGGTTACACAAGAAAAGTCATGCATTAAAACGATACACAGAAATCTCAGTTTTCTTATCAATAAAATGCTGATAACACTAGCTACATTGCAAGGTTGTTATAAGAATTTCATTTGCATATGGAAAGATAATAGTACATGGCTTGAGAAACCTTAGGCACTTCAGTGTTTAAATTTAGTATAAGCACACACGTTAGACAATATTTGCATTGACAATATTTGCATTGACCATAAATTTAGTATAAGCATACACGTTAGGCAATATTTGCATTGACCATTTGCATGACTATTCTCATTTTAATTTTAATTCATGGTGTCCTCACAGGCAAGTCACTTGTTATCTCTGGACCTTAGCTTCCACATCTGTAAAATGAGGGGCATGATGTGGGCGAACTAGGTTTCTACAAGCAGTAATATCCTACTAAATGTGGTTGATGATAGAGATCCAGGTCGTTCAAGATGAGACAATGCATACAATCAACAACTGGCCTTAAGTACAGCGACCCTCCTACATTAGGAAATTTTGGGCACCTCTACTTAGCTTGTCTTCCCCGAAGTAAATCATTTTCCTCTCTAGTACTTATAATATGTGCCTTATACATAGTACCTGCTGAGTAAATACAGATTGAGACAGGTATCTTATATAAAACAAATACAATCTCAGCCTAGAATGGAATTCAGTTTAACTTTTAGCATGACCAGTAGGAGGAAGGCACAAACAACTTGATGGTCTTCTACCATGTAAAAATCCTGATTATTAAAAAAAAATTATGTTGTCATGTATATATTTCAAATATATGTAAAAGCATAGATGTTAATAGTGTATATATTTTGAAGTACACACATACGTGTGTGTGTCCTTTTTTCTCAATTTCTGGATATTTAAGTGGTGAGTCTTTGCCATGTGTAACATGGGCAGTGGAGCCTTAGAAGGGAATCGAATAGACATGCTGCCTGACCTCGTGGAAACTGTCTGCATATATATCACATATGCATCCAGAAGGCACACACATTATGCATGTACATGTCGACGTTCACCCTTTTTTATTCTTTCCTTTTTTTTCAGTCTGACTCATCTTATGAATTTGTGGTATTTAATTGAGAAAAAAATATCTGACGAGAAAGGCAAGCAAATAAAATTAGATGAAGGGTGCCAAGGAAAATAGCTTAAATTTCAGAGGATGTACCATCAGATTTTCAGATCTCCCTCCCACAAGGAAAAAAAAAACAACAACACAAGCCTTTCTGTATGTGGATGAAGGAAATCTGTAACTTTGTGTACTGGCGTTACACAATGTCACAGTATGAACTCAAGATAAGTGGGTCATCTTAGAGATATCCACTTGTTTTTTTTTCTTCTCTCTACTTCCATTTTCGTTGGATATAACCCAAAGAATCAAAGAGGAAACAGACAGCAAAGGGCTCCCACCCAAGCTATGTCCGAAATATATTTGACTTTTCTATATTCCTTACCACCAGTTACTGAAGGAGGTTAAGAGTCAAGTCTGATAGTTTAATCTGCCATGATGCTATTCCAGTTATATTTAACAAGATGCCACTCGTCTTGTGATGATTTAATCACAACTTATATCAAACGTTCTTAGTGTACAGTGTTGCCTCCAGCCTTCCCCTAAAATCCTGGATCAAACCAACTGAACATTGGCATTATCTTCTCTTTCTTTACTTCTTTTTTTTTTTAGTCCACCAAAGACAGAGAAAGGATCAGCACATTAATATTACTTGGATATTGTACCAAGTGGAGTACAGTTGGATGTGATTTTTCATCAAAATGTCATTAACATTACGATTTGCCTTTATTAATGTTACTCTAACTTATGAGGTTTTCTAACTGAAGCCCTTATTTTTTATATTTCTGAAAAGAATGTACCCCAGGAGGTAGATGCGTATCTTTTTACATGGCTTTTACATTACTAGAAGCCGTGTACAAAAATCAAACTGTGTATTGAAAGGCTGTACCTAAAAATGACGTCATGAAGCAAATTGATAGAAGCAGACAGGATATAGTGCTGCCTTTGTCTTTTGCTTCAGCAGCCCAAATCTAATTGTTGAATAATGTGCTTTAGAGGACAGTAGTGCCTTTCACTGAATCACTGTGCAGAAAGTTCCAGCCAGGCAATGTGCTATTTCCAGTCAAGTATATGGAGGGTTTACATACTGAGAGCAGCTGTGAGGATGTTGGCATGGGAGCAACTCTGAAGTTGGTTCAAACAGAAACTTAGACTTGTGTCCAAAATAGCTTCTGTGAACTATAGGTGTTTAATTTTCAGCTCTCCTGTGAGCAAATGTTTAAATATGGTAAACATAAATGACAAGACAGGCTATCCTTTAAGGTTTTGCTTTCCCATATTCTTCTGTGAAAAGGGGCTTTGTTATGTCTGAGTTGGTAATGACCAAATATGATCCTTAGGTTGTCGGCTGTACATTGTCTTACGTACAATCACTTAGAACATTGTGTTTTATATTTTGGCTACGAGCTCTGGCCTGCATTTTAAGCTTGGTGTGATACATATGTTTCTTATTGACTATGTTTGTTTTAAGACAAATGGTGACCAAGGAGCTTCGTCTGCATTGTCTGCTTTTGAATCATGACTTAGTTTTATAGAAAAGAAATTTGTAAAACGTCATAAAATAATATCCATAAAAAGGATGTATTAGAGAAAAAACATTTTTGTAATTTAAAAGACTATTCCTTTCAGACAAAATCATGTATATGTAAACTATTAACATCACTTTATAACATCAACTATTAACATCATTTTACAAGCAAATATTCAGTTTTATTAAAATTTCAGTTAACTTTGTTTTTTGGCCCATTTTGCATGGTAAGGCTAGCAATCCTTCCACTTAGAACAGTACCACGTTGGCTGGGAGGTCCTGCAGAAAAATGCCTGATGCCTTACTCATCCTAAAAACTGAAAGTCAGCTAATTATATTGGAGGGAGAAGAAGATTATTTTTATTTCCTTGAATAGAGATTCAACTCCAATTATCTTAGCAAATAACTTTCAGAAAGATCTGTTAATCCAAATGTCTTCTATATACTTTACTTCATTGTTATAGAATCCCCAAACCTAAAGTTTCTCATCTTTTTCCGTTGAGTTTTGATGCCAGAATGGAGGAAAATTAGCTACAGTCATGCGCCACATAATGACATTTCGGTCAATGATGGACCACGTATATGACAGTGGTCCCATGAGATTAGTACCGTGTAGCCTAGGTGTGTAGTAGGCTATACCATCTAAGTTTGCGTAAGTACACTCTATGATGTTCACACAATGACAAAAATCACCTAATGACACATTTCTTGGAATGTATCCCCTCTGTTAAGTGATACATGACTGTATATGTATCTAAAGCTTTGTATTTATATTGGGATCCCAAATTGCCATTGTTTGACATTTCCCTTTCAGTTTTTCTGTAAGAGGGACTGCCCTGTGTGATTTCAGTAATCACTGGGACTCTGAGTCTACCTGTTCATCAGTGTTATTTTGATGAAGAGGGGGTGACTAACTTATGTGCTGTAGCTTGTACTGAACTAGAATAGTGTTATATCTGTTATCATTTCAAAATGACCTCCTGAGATAATACCCTACAAAACTTCCCTACTTGATGTTCTAAATGGGATCATGAAAGGAATCTGTATACTGACATAATATTTCTTTCTCTCAAACAACATTGCAGAGCTAAATGGTAATGAAGAGCCTAGGAGCAATTTTACAGAAATTTCGAATGATCGTTCAGCTCTCCCAGTAGTGAGTGAAACAGACGGATACAGCTCAAGTTCTCCCACACTCTGCAGTGACAGTGAGGTCTGCCCCCAGTTCAGACCTCTCCGTCGGTCTGCGCCTCTGATCGGAAACGTGCTGCCGAGTTTGCTCTGTAGACCACCCGGCCCACCCACTTTTGGTGGTTTAGCCTTCTCTCTGGCTCACCTGCAGGTGTGACCTTATTCACCCACCTATAACAAGTCAGTCTCCCATTTTTCTGAAGTTTAAAAATATAACTGGCTAAAAGAAGACAGTGAGCAAGTAGACTTTTATACTATCCTGGAAACTTATAATTATGAAGTTTGGTGAACTTCACGAACTTTTTCAAGCCTGTTTTTGCTGCAGACTTATGATTGATGTGGAGGCTCCTTGGGGCAAGGGTGAAGTAGTTGAAATGTAGAGAAGTTGAGTGAGTTCCCTGGGTGTACATAACCTGCCAGAGGCTCTACGAGTTTAGCACCTCTGTCACCTCTTCCCCAACCCAGTGCAGTTAGAAATTAGATAAACATTTTGGCAATGGTGTGGCAAACCCAGATTCAGCCTTACTTCTCAATAGGTATACTAACTTTATAAAAGTAATAAACTATTTTTTCTTTTTTTGTGGAGTAAGCTGTTAGGCATTAAGAAGACACTAAAGAAGCTATATTAAGTAGAAAGGAGGTATTTTTTTGCCTGATGTAACCACACTCTAAATCTTCACAATCCGTCACAGTTTGCTCCGTCATTCTAAGCCAGCAATATTCAAAATAGCACAATAAGTACTGTTAGCAAGATGTGGAAATTTTCTCGAGCAGTCGGAATATATCCTAGAAGCCAGGATGTTTGCTGATCATTAGCTCTGCTTGCATACAATCTGTATTGGCTGACTTCTGACTCCAAATTGGACAAGTGAACACAAAACAGGCAGAGACTCATGACGCTCAAAAAGACCCTCTTGCCTCCTAGTCTTGTGAGCTATCATCAGTTCTCTCTTTTCCTTAGGGGAGTGTCAGATATCTTCATGACTCTTTTGGAAGATTCTTCCTAGTAAAGGGAGCATTTGAAGCTCTGAGCGTTAGGACCTGAGTCTATCATCCGTACTAGGGTTTTAGAACCAGAAGAGACGTTTCTTTCAGATGTGGAAACCAAGGTCTCAGTGGCTGGTGACTAGCTCAGAGTCACATGTTGGTTAATGGAAGAGCCAAGACCAGAACTCACCTGTAATATGGCCAAATATTCACGTAAACGTGGATTATTTCAAAAGGAAGGCAATTTAGTCTTTCTTCTCTCATCTGGCACAAAGTAATAAACTCACTAAATGCTAATTGCCGTTACAGTTGCTATTTTTATTATTTATCTGCCTCTGTACATATTGTTGTGAAAACAGTATGTTTTATGGGTTTATATAGCTTATACGCAAATTTTAAAGAAAGTGCCTTGAAAGGTGTAATTTTAGATCTGGAAAGGATCTTGAGAGAACTTCTAGTTCAGTTTCATAAATGAATTGTCCTTCCCCCAATGATTTTTTTCCACACTAATAAAAAATATTTTTTATCATCTAGATCTTGTGATTTAGCTAGAAAGAAGTTTGAATAGAGTACATCTTTTTAAAGTTCAATTTCAGAGTTTACTAAAGAAGTTAATCTATTTCTCTCTCACACACACACACTCTTCTAATATATTATACTTGAGATCTATGTGCAAAGTTAACATTACGTAAATATTGTGAGAAGTAATTAATTCCAGCAATGAATTAAGGCAGTTACACAGCATATTTAAACAAGCTGTTTATATATAAAATGGAAAGTTTTACTGAAAAAACATTTTTCTTTATTTTTAAAAATCTATATTATGGAATTTTTACATCAGCCCTTTCTTGTTCCTAAGATGTTTACATAGAAAAGTATTCCATAAAGGGGCAAAGTTGTCAGTTCCATCAGTGATTTGCTTTGCTCAAAACCTTGACTGTTTAAACTGCTTCCATTTAGATGTAACAAACCTGAGTGGGGTTTTTTATGCCCTCAAATTAAAGGTTTATTTGGAAAACTTGAGCCAAGATGCACACTTACCCTGCTGCTGCCACCTTCTTCCCATTATATTCTCCCAGCTTATTGGGAGGGCAGGTTTGTAAAACCAAAACATTTTGTAGCTATTAATTTCAGATTCTTTACCTGCACCACATAACGTGGAATAAATTGGAAGTGATAATCTTCACTGACTTCTCAAATTTGTTATAGTCCTACTTCTCCTTCTGACCACCCTCTGGTAACCATATGTAAAGACATCTGAAAGAAAATTGAAGACGAATGGAAGTAGGGACCCAGAAAATTAAATGAATGAATGATTGAATGAATGAAAAAACTGAAATATGGCTAACATGCTGTGCTAGTGAATAACAACCATAACTGCCACAATACTAAGAACTAATATTATTTGAGCATCTTACTACGAGGCAAGTACAGTCCTTGCACTTTATATGGATAGCTCATTAGCTGCATTCATGCGCTGGAGAAGTTAGTAACGCACTGTTTAGCCAGTAATGACATCACTGCCTTCATGGGTATGAGAACTATAATTAGCTTTTATTAGGCTAAGACATTCTGCTTTTATATCTTACCCATCAACACTTAGGCTTCAGTGAGTCCTTGTAGATTTCATCTTTCCTACCACTGTGACTGCTATTTTGTTTCCATAAACAAGCTGTCAGGGTAGCTGCCTTTTGTCTTTCTTCTTGTCATCTGTCAAGTCCTTTGAGTTCAGCTACAGTGATTCTTACAAGCGTCTTTGTTCATTGGTAGTTTTGTGTTGTTTTTGTATAAAAGAGTGAGCTTTTAAAAAGTATCTGTGCTAAACACAAATCTGATTATTTTACTTTCCCATAATTGAAACCTTTTTATTTTCACTACTACTCTTATTATAATTTTTCATTTTCTTCAGCGTGGCTTGCAAAATCCTGCAGAATCTCATCCCTGCCTACCTTGTCATCTTGATCTCTTACTTCTCCCCACTTTGCACATTCTGCTTTAGCTAAACTAAACTCCTAAGTTACTTGAACAATCAATGCTCTCTCTTACCTGCAAGCATTTGCACCTGCTGACACTACTGTGCAGAACACTCTTTTATTTTTCTCCTCTGCCTCCCCTCTTTACTTGACCCACTTCTATGCTGCATATTTAGGTCTCAGTTTCTTTCTTTCTGTTAGAAATGGCACTGTTTCTACGAAGTCTAAACCTAGATTATTACACTCATCTACTTGCTGTATCAGAGCCATGTTCACATTGTATTATCACTATCTATGTGTTTATCTATATTTGCAATAATCTATCCATTCCATAAAGTCAGGCATTATATCTTGTCCGTGACTGTATTCTCAGCACCCAGCATAGTGCCAGGCACATAGATGCTTAATAAGTATTTATCGAGAGAACTGTGTGTGTCATTCAAAGACACTTGTCTTGTTGGATCCCAGAGAAGATTTTGAGTTATAGAAAACATACTTATATACTTGCATTTACATTTTCATAGATGTTTCTTGTGGTGATGTGGAGGATGAGTTGGAGATGACAAGACTATTGACAAGAAGACTAGTTACTGAGCTTTTTGTCCAAGAGAGAAAAGATGAGAACCTTAAACCAAGTGGCTGTGGGAAGGAGATGAGGGAATAAATTAAATCATCATGAATAAAATAAATGTCACAACCCTTGACAGACTGTTTGAAATGGTGTTGGAGAAGGAAGAGAGAAGGGATATTCAGAGTCCTAGCTTGGATGGTTCTCATACTACCAATGATTATAAAGTGGATAAAAACAAATCATTTGAGGAATGGTGTTTGGATTGAGGGATCTATGGGATCTTCAAGTGGAGATGTTGAGTTGACATTCACAAATGTGGGTGTTGTGCACAGTAGAACATGTGTGTCATCAGCATTTGGACACAATGAAGGCCTGTGTTTGGATGAAATCACCCAGAGAGAATGGGTGTAGAGAGAGGAGAGCTGAAGAGAGAGGAGAGCCCCGCAAAGTGTTGGCTTGAAGCACACTTGCTTGTAAGGAACAGAAATCCACTAAAGCTGGATCAAGTGAAGAAGTGGGACGGTAGCTGTAATAACAGTTTTTGTCATAGAATCCAAGGACAAGCCAAAAAGAACATCTCCTCCCATTAATTACAGGACATGGAATGTCTAGAATGAAAGATGTTTCTCAAACGTCTGGTTTTCTCTCATCTCTTGGTTCTCTATATTTTCTCTCTCTCTCTTTTCTCTGTCTGCTTATCAGTTGCCTTTGTTTGCAAGTGGCCAAGGCAGCTGCTACCTTTGAGTTCACATAACCTGGTCATTCTATTGTTCATCACTCTCTGAATAAATTATCTGTATCTCTAACTTCAAATTCTCAGAGAATCTGACTGAGTAGCCAAGCCCATGACTTGGTTCTCTTCAGCTCAGGTGTCCCCCCTGGAGTCGGGGTACAAATATGACTGGAAGAGATGTGGGAGGGGCAGATCTTATTGGGAGAAGGATATGCATGGAAATTGTAAATAGCTTCTGTAGTATGTTGTTATTTAAAAAGGGACTTAGATTTTAATGTGCTTTGAATCCCCCCAAAATTGTTATTGTTAGTGTTAAATACGGATTTTGTTTAGTAGGTCTGGGTGGTTCCACATGTCTAACAAGCTCCCAGGTGATGCTGATGCTGATGCTGTGGGTCTGAGGACCATACTTGGCATAGCAAGGATTGTAAGGGCAAGTAGAGTGCAGGGAATGCTCAGAGAGGGCAGAAACAAGGGCAGGAGAAGAAGAAGGAGAAGGTAGGAACTATGGAGGAGAGACTCAAGACTCAAGGAGTGTTCAGAGGCATCGAATGTTGCAGAAGGTGAGTGAGATAAAATCTTTAGTATAGATAATATGCACAATTTTTTGAATTCTTTTCAGTAGTGCTCGGAAGCCTATGCATTAGAGAGCAAGAAGGTCTATGGCTGGATTATTACAGACTTGGGGCTTTGCAGTGGAGGAGTGTGGAAGGGGATAAGAGACTTAAATGTATTAACCAGAAGGTAGATTAAATGATAGACCATACAGCTTTAAGTTGTTTCAAATAATGCATTGCCTTTAGAATGTTTTTTTAACAGCTGGAGAAAGATACAACCACTGCTTAGGAGAGAAGAGTTTCCCATGCAAATGTGTGTGGGTGTGTGTGCATGTGCATGCCGGTGTGCTCCTGTGTTTAATCCTCTTGCAAGAGATATATATCTACATAATAAGCTGACTCTAGAAGGAGTTACAACAGTTCACTGGTTTGGATTTTCCAAAAGTATTACCTTTTGCAGTTACATATGGAATGTTCTCATGCTAAGGTGGTTATGGAAACACAGGACTTGAAGTTTAACCATTAACAGTATTACGGAAGACGAAAGTGTGTTTGAGGGTGTGGTGCATATGAATCTCTTCAGAGATTCAAAAAATTGTCAAGCTTAATGATGCCTCATTAAGGAACCTTCAGTTTAACTTCTTGGTAGTTTCTAGCTGTGTCCAACTTAATTTAACTGATTCAAGTAAAGAGCTACCCTTTTGAACTCATGCATAAGTCATTGTGGTAGCTTCATATTCGTGGGGCTTCCAAAGAACATTTTGAGGTTGAAACATCACAGAAGGAAGTCAATTTTCTGGTTAACTCTGGGGAAACCAGTGTTTTAGGAGGAGTTTGGGAGTGAACTGATATCCTTGCTTGGCTCTGGAAGTTCTAGTAGGAGATCGGAATGACCAATGTAACCCTGATTTAAGAATGACCCTCCCTTACATGGAAATGCTATCTTTGAGTGAGGAGTTTGAAGAGGAGGGTGAAGGAGGGTGCGGATGCTTGCCAAGTCTATCACATTAACAGACTCGCAGATGTCACAGCCAGATTGCCTTCAGATTCCTTGCCATCCTGAAAAAAATCTGCATACAGCTCTGAAGTCACTTAAATTTAAATACTTTCTTTGATTAAGTCCTTCAGTTCTGTATATTATTAGCCATTTAATACGTGCCAGCATCTAAAGTATTATTTCTATTTTACATTTCAATGATGTTACATCTGGCAGCATTTTACTTGATCTGGGGAAATGGTGTGTGGCTGCCCTGGCTTTGTAGTGATGTAGGCATTAGAACTGGTCCTCAAACTCTCGGTAGCTGGCCCTTAGGTTTAATCTTCAGAAACAACCAAAGCTACTAAATATTTTAATCTTTTTTAGGAAACTGATAAACTTTTCATTCTTTAGAATTTAATAATAGTCACATAGATAATTCAAACAAGAACTTTGAATAGATGCAAACTGAGCAGGTAACTTAAGTGAAATTTTCTGGAGATGATTTTTACCAGCGAGGTTTTCCAACAAGTTCATCAGCAACAGTTTTACACACTTTCAAATAAAAAACAAGATTTAATCTCAATTCATTCATTTTGTTCACCATTTAACACAGTGTAGGAAAAATAGTTATTCCATCTACAGCTCTGTGTTGAAAGCAGCTAAAGTTGACCTCTTTTGATTTATCTCTTGGGATCTGATATCCCTATCTTAGATTTCAAAGAACGTAGTATTTGATTTACAGAAAAGTTCTTGCAACAAGGGTGGAGTAAGAATCTAAATCTCTGAGATGAAAAAACCTCATAAGATAAGGGTTATTAAATCTATATCTAAATGTTGTTTATAAATTGAGTTGGGCTTTCGCATGACTGGGAGGTTTTCCATTTTAGATTTGATTTTCTTTGAAGAATAAAGTTTTGTGAGAATATGCACGAGTAAATTACTACTGAAGGTTTGCAAACATAGGCAAGAGCCAAGGGTGGAATTTGGTTTGTTGTTTGTTTAGATTACCTGAAAACTTTGCTTTTATAAATTATAAGGGTGAATATGTTACTCTATGTCTTTGAGAACAACTTGATCCAGATGTTTTGAGTTGGGTAGCCTTTGGAAGCTATGTTAACTTGGGTTTTACCAAGGCCTCATTCAGTGGCTGCTTCAGTAGCCTTCTTTTTGAGTAGTTCTTCTTTTAAGATAGAACAAATTAATTTCTTAATGAACTAGCTCACACTGTAGGAATCAACAAGCAGTGACATTTGATTGCCCCAAATTGACAAATCCAAAGTACTATATTCCAGACTCTCTATGATTCTTTACTCAAATATTTCAAAATTAGTTTCTTAAAATATATTAATTTTAGGGTGATTACACTATGTTTAAGAAATTGCCCGTTAAAAAATGTTGTCTCTTAAAACAGTACTCGAGCTCACCACTTTCCTCTGTCTTTTGTTTCATTGTGAAAACTTTTTCCTATAAAGACACTAGACTTCCATTCAGACGATTGGTTTGAATCTTGGTCCTGCTGTCAGTTAGATGTGTACCTTTGGGCAAGTTGTATAATCTATATTAGCCTTATTTGTTTCATCTGAAGATGGAGGTGGTGCTAATTCCCAAGGTTGTTATGATGTCAAATGAAATAATGGATGTGAAAGCCCTTTACTGTGACACAATCTATAAATATAATGAACATGATGATATTGTGCCTAGTGAAATTGACATTTCATCCAATTAAGATAATTACTACGTAGCAGCACTGTCTCTAAATGCTGTCTATCTACTGTAGATAAAAACTATATAGAAGAATGCTTTAAATGTTTTTTTAATGAATATTATGGGTGTCTTCTCTTTCTCTTTTCTATCCCAATGAGTGCCTAAGGGAGAAAAGATTCTACTAAGGTGCTGTGCTATTTTTCCTCTCTTAAATTATTGATGCACAAATTTTTTGTTACAGTAATGATTAATAATAGCCTACACTTACATAGGGCTCAGTGTGGTGCCTGGTACAGCTCCTAAGACTTCCCAGTATTAATCCATCCAGTCCTTCCAATAACCCTGGGAGGTTGGTGCTGTTATTACCACTGTGTAAAGGTGGTGAAACTGAGGCACAGGGAGAAACTTGTTCAAGATTACAGTCAGTATCAGTCGAACTGAATTTTCCTGTACCTTTCATTTAACTCTTAGGGAAGAATTTGGCAAAAATAATATATCAGGATAAAGAAAGTCATGAACATTACTTGGGTCTGGATATGGGGGATGGCATCTCATTCTGGAAAAACGATGCTGCCTGAATGTATGTTGGAATAACACAGAGAGTGTATCTTATTTTCCTTTCTATTTTTCTTTTTTAGTCTTCAGTGCTTATTACTGGATACATTATTGTTGATTCTCTAGGATTACTTCTCTCTCCTGAGCCCAAGATACGGTCACAGGCAGCTAAACTTGTCAGAGAGACCCAGTCCTCTCAGTCCTGTGCTATGAGAGAAATACTTGGAAGAAAGAGCCCCAAACCCCATCCAAAGAGATACTCCAGTGCTCATTCACTCCTTATCTTTTTTTCAGACTTAGACTTTGTTTGACTTAGTTTCATATACCAGACTTAGTCATTTTTGATTTAGGCACGTTTCCATTCATTTAAGCTACTCTTATTTGTTCATAAATTTAACACATTTTATCGAAGGTCTCCCATGTGCCAGGGACTCTGTGATGTCCAGAAGAGTAAGATGGCGAATACGACAGTACCTACCCTCTGCTTGTTGAGCTTAGAGTCTGGTGGGAGAAGACAGACAATAGGCAAATAATCTCACCAATGGAAGTAACACAACTGCAGTGAAGAATGCTACCAAGAAGAGGAAAACGCGATGCTCCAGGGATGGATAAGAGGAGGCATTTGGTGAACACTTGATGATTGTAAATCGTTTTCCCTGTCTATCTTTGGCTCTGTACAGGATGTTGGAGACTTAGGGAGGAAGAGCGGAGGGAGGGTGAGTTAGAAAGAATGGATGGGGACCAGAGTTGGCAAAGCGAAACAGTGCGTACCATGAGGTGGCCGCAAGGAAAAGACAAAAGAAAACTTAATTTGAGCAGTGTAACGTATCTAATAAGTCCTTAAATATATCTCCGTATCATAGAAGAATAAGTAAAATTTGTAATAACTGCCATTTTCAAGAAAAGTTGTTGCGTATTCATTCTACTCAACTCCGTAAAAGAGAAAGGAACACAATAAATCTAGAGTGATTTCCATTAATGTGGTTAAAGTATTTCATTGTTTGAAAATGCATATGACAGGCACAAAATAAATATTTATTGAATGAATGAACAAATGAGATAATCACACAAGTATGTAATTACCCATTAGGGTAAACAAAAGGATAAGTGAAAGTACTTTCAAAACTATAAATATTCCACACATGCAAGGTGATGCTATTTATTTGAATTTTAGAAAAAGTACAGTCTGTCAGAAGATAACCTGATTGTCGTTTTGTATTGGTAACTTTCAATTTAAGCATTTATTTCCTATGAGTTTCTCTTCCTTTCTACGCACAGTTTGTAATATTGAGTTGTGCCTTTATGGTTCAATATCCCTCTCCAGCCCAGTTCAGCTCTAGAGTAGAGCTTTTTAACCTGGGTCAATGAACCTTTGTGAAATCTGAGGTTGCCTTTGGAAGATTCCTATACTCTTTAAAATTGTACTCGAAGTGTCGTAGCCCCTGTGCATTTTCCTGGAGAGAGTTCCCATAACTGTCACCAGGTTCTTAAGAGTATATGACTCCTCAAGTTTAAGAATCATTGCTCTAAACTTGTGTATTCTTCCTTTACTTTTTGTTGCCTTGTGGTTTTTCTTTTTTCCTTGAGATGGTTTCATTTTCCTTTTAATTTCCATAATTATATTTGGTATTTTAAAATGTTTACTGTTTGGTTGTCCCCAGTGTGTGGCATTCTTGGTTTATCGGACGCCTCTGATCCTAGCCCTTCTCTCTGTCTCTCTTTTGTCCGGCCAACAGTGTGGGGATGTGCCAACTGCAGGCTTATCCTCTCCAACCCTTCTGGGGCCTTCACCTCTCCGTGCTACCCTAACGACTACCCTAACAGCCAGGCCTGCATGTGGACCCTCCGAGCCCCCACCGGCTATATCATTCAGATAACGTTTAATGACTTCGACATTGAAGAAGCTCCCAATTGCATTTATGACTCATTATCCCTTGATAATGGAGAGAGCCAGACTAAATTTTGTGGAGCAACTGCCAAAGGCCTGTCATTTAACTCAAGTGCCAATGAGATGCATGTGTCCTTTTCAAGTGACTTTAGCATCCAGAAGAAAGGTTTCAATGCCAGCTACATCAGAGGTATGTAAACCAAAGGCGGCGCCAACCTTCTGCTTTCATTTAACATGTTCTACAATAAACATGAGGACCAGAAGACAGAGTTATGCTCTTTTATGTGAAGGTGAATGATTAGGATTAGAATTTAAGGGCAAGAATCTGTTAATGTTCTCTGAGCATTCTCATTAACAATATGTAGTTACCAGATCCAAAATCTGGTTACCGTAGAGCTGAATTCTTTTGTATTGTTTATATGCAGAACATTTAAAAGCTGCTTGGAAAACATTGTAGATATTCCACAACTAATAATTAAAATCTGTAATTCTAACGTCCCTCCACTGAATATTTAAAATGATCCTAGTTAGAAATTATTTTATTTTAGGCTTTTAAGATGTTGCCCTTTTAAGGAACTATGCTAGGAGATAAATATAGAAAATTAGCATATAAATTAAAATAGAAAAAGAACTATTTATAACTTAAGCTAATAAACAACATAGCCTGAAGAAAGCCTCTTGAAAATTTGAAGGAAAGAAAAAATATTTTTATAGAATACATTTCCCAGATTCTGGCATATCATAACATTTAAATAATCTCATTCTCTCTGAAGCCTGTGTTTGCTTAAGAAAAACTCAAGCTTCAAGACTATGTTAGTTATACATTTTTTTTTTCTCTTGAGTTTCTTAAGTAGATGTAATGTATCAAAAAAAAGAAACACCACTATGAAAAGGAGTAACCTTTATTATTATAAACTGTGTTTTTGGTGGCAGAGGTATTTACTGTGTGTGACTGACATTAGATATATGTGTGGTTAATTGAAACACAGGCTTTAATTTTTCAAATAATTTTTTAAAAATTATAAAATATTATAGGAAATTTGGAAATAAAAAAGAAGCAAATTAGAATTACCTATACCGCTACCTCAGCCATCACCACCGGAAAAATGTTGATGGACATATTTCCTTCCAGCCTTTTTATTTTAACAACAAACATAGCACACTAGGTTTATATTGCATAAGTGTCCCTTTGGGTAAATAGACCTATAAACTGCTTTATATTTAAAAAGTAGGCTGAAATCCATGATTCTATTAAATTCCATTGTGGATTTTTAGCTAGAATATTTATGTTAAAATGAGGTTTTTACCATAGACCTATTCTTCATGTATATTAAAATATATTCAAAGTAGCATTTATAGGAAGCTGGCATTAAACAGTATTTTTGAGGAGAGCCACTTCTCTCTTGAATCAGTACATAACCTTTCACAGTCACTATTATATTAGCACAGGGCGATTATTTAGTAACTTATTAAATAAATTGCATTATTTAATCATTTCACGTATGTCACAGAATGGTGAATGCGTTTTGATTGTGAATTGATTATGCATATGATGATAGTCATAGTTAGGAATCAGTAATAGCTGTCTATTGACTCTGGCCTAGGCACTGCTCCAGTGCTTTGCAGGTATTAACTTATTTCATTCTTATTGCCCACCTATGCAGGAGACGCCCTCGTCTTTCAGTTTACAGAGAGACTAGGGTAGAGCTAGGTCAAGGAGATGCCCAAGATCGCAGGGCGCCGTGTGGGAGAGCTGGGACAAGAAGCTCGATCGTCTGCCCTTTCAACCACTGCTCCTTACTGTCCCTCAAGAACTAGCTCAGATGCCCAGATTTAGAGGAAATATAGTTTATTTTTTTAATTTTTATTTATTTTATTTTTTTTCCCTCAAAGCCCCAGTAGATAGTTGTACGTCATAGTTGCACAGCCTTCTAGTTGCTGTATGTGGGACGCAGCCTCAGCATGGCCGGAGAAGCGGTGCGTCAGTGCGCGCCCGGGATCCGAACCCGGGCCACCAGCAGCGGAGCGTGCGCACTTAACCGCTAAGCCACGGGGCCGGCCCTAGGAAATATAGTTTAAAATTCCATTTTTGTTTGTTTTTTTACTAGACTCCCTCTCCTCATGGAGTGTCTTTGCCTTTGTTGTTAAAATAGCCTGGCGATGAGGAAAACAAGTAGGAGATGGGTGTCTGAAGGGGGAGGGTAAGCACAGGAGTGTTTGAGAAGAGTGAAAGGCAAGTGTTAATGAAAAGTAGAACTGTTAGCTGTTATGTTTAGGAATTATTTGAAAAATAACAGAGTTTTGAAAGTCTTCATGTATAAACAGAACTTTCCTGAAAGTGGTAGTTTCCCTAATTATGGTGTGTTTTTTTTTTTACCCCCAGTTCAGGGATTAAAAAAAAACAAACTTGTTATCAACTTGGCTGGCTATGACTCAAAGGTTTAGGTTCCTGATTAGAGTTCCTGGGGTACCTTACTATTGTTATTCGTATAAGGTGATGGGTTGATGAGAGAGAGCTGGGTGGACAGACAACAGCGGAGCGGTGGGGCAGAAGTCAAGTGGTAAAACGTGGAGGAGAGATTGGGTGTATCAGATTAGCCCATATCTGAAGTTAGCGTGTTTTATCTGTTACTGTGTTTTGTTCCAGTCGCCGTGTCCTTAAGGAATCAAAAGGTCATTTTACCCCAGACGCTAGACACTTACCAGGTGTCTGTTGCAAAAAGTGTCTCTATTCCGGAGCTCACTGCTTTCACACTGTGTTTTGAAGCAACCAAAATTGGCAAGGAAGACAATGAATGGATAGCTTTCTCCTACTCAAATGCATCCTTCACAGAATTGCTCAGTTTTGGAAAGGCCAAGAATGGCTACTTTCTATCTATATCTGGCTCAAAATGCTTACTAAGCAACGCCTTCCCTGTAAAGGATAAAGAAGACATTTTCACAGAAAGCTTTGAGCAGCTCTGCATCGTTTGGAATAATTCTCTGGGCTCAGTTGGTGTAAATTTCAAAAGAAACTATGAAACAGTTCCATGCGATTCTACCATTAGTCAAGTTATTCCTGGGAATGGGAAATTGTTGTTGGGCTCCAATCAAAATGAAATCGCCTCTCTAAAAGGGGACATTTATAACTTTCGACTTTGGAATTTTACCATGAATTCCAAAATCCTCTCCAACCTCAGCTGCCATCTGAAAGGGAATGTAGTCGACTGGCAAAATGACTTCTGGAACATCCCCGCCCCAGCTCTGAGAGCCGAAAGCAACCTAAGCTGTGGTAAGTGTGTGGCATGTTCGCTCTTGTTTTTTCAGCATTGTTCTATGCATATGTTTGTCAACAAGAAATTATACGCACACAGATTTGTATATGTGTATATATATATACACATAGATACATATATGTATGTGTGTATATATGTAAATATATTTATATATATTTGTCATTAATAAGCTCTTTTAATTCTTAAAATGTTACCTGCTCAGCCATTTGTAGTATGCATTTGATTACAAGCCATGTGTATTCAATCAAAGCTTTTGGTCCTACTTTTTTTGTGTTTGTGTGTGAGAGGCAGATTGGCCCTGGGCTAACATTCGTGCCCATCTTCCTCTGCTTTATATGGGACGCTGCCACAGCATGGCTTGAAGAGCGGTGTGTAGGTCTGTGCCCGGGATCTGAACCTGCGAACCCCGGGCAGCCGAATTGGAGTGCACGAACTTAACCACTACCCCACCGGGCCGGCCCCTGATCCTACTATTTTTAAGTTTTCTTTATGTCATAAAATATCACATAGTTTATCCCTAACATAACAACAGTTATAATCATCATGTCTCAAAGAGAGATGTTAACACCAGGACTGAAACAAAAGAAGTTAAGTTATTGTTTTTAATCACAAAAATGATACAGTAAAAAGCTGATCTTTATCATCCTGGAAGGAAAATTCCATTACATTATTTAAATAAACAACCACCACCTCAAAGAATGGTATTAAATATCAAAACTGTCCATTTTATCAAAAATCTTTGATAATCTGGAATTAATTTTTTCCTTGAACTTCTTTTCTCTGAAAAATGAGCGTTTGTCATTTGCTTCAAATACTCTCTCTTTTTGGTTGCTCTTTGAGAGACTTTAAAGGTGTTATTATTGAAAGTAGCTAAAAGCAAAATATTTAGGGAAATCTATGTAACAAATTATATTAAAATGGACTTCTGTCAAATATTCTCTATGTACATAAGTTGATTTTAGAAGTCCTTATTTTACCACAGGACTGATTCAGATAAAAAAAGTAGAAGTTTGTCAGTTTTGAATGTCATGTGACTGACTCTAAGGTGTTGGTAATACACACTTTTTAGTCTCAGAGATAACTCTCATTAAGGGGGGAAGAAGGGGCCTAATATTAAAAAGTAATTTGTATGTGACTTTGGAGGGGATTCCACAGAAATTCATTCCCAATACTTTGAACAAAATAGGACCCATTGTGAAGACCTGAGGCCATCTTCTCCCTTCCCCTGACCTGTGTTTGCCCTTCCAGACTGGGGAACTACTGTTACCTACCCTGCCCTGTGGGTCACCCATTTCCCTGTGTGGTCCATGGTGCTCCTGCCGATGGTGGGAGGCTATTAAGTGATGTCATTTGGGAGGTATTTCCTTGTGGGTTGCTGGAAAGAGGGTAAACCACAACCCTGTTCGAAAAGGAGACTGCGGAACCTTGTAAGAGCTAATGGTGTGCCCAGCATCCTCTCAGCTGAGATTAGCTATAGAGAAGTCCTTCACTCATTGAGGGAATTGAGAAGATCAAGTGTGTGGGTTTGGTGTGGGATGGTGAGCAGCAAGGAGAGGCCAGTGGGGCACTTCTTATATCCAGGGCGATCATCTTTAGTCAAGGGGCCTGTGTTTGCCATATCCTTGGCCATTATTAGAAAGTCATAATATAGACTGTTTAATATTTGCCTCTCTATGGGGCAATATTTGAGGACTATGGCAACCAAAAAAAAAAAAAAAAAGAATTTAGCTAGCTATAGGAATAATCGCTAATACTTAGTTTATACTTAAATTGAATATGTATTATGTACAAGGTACTGTTTTAAGCATTTTAGATATATTAACTAATTTCTTATAACATAGATTCCATGATGTGGGTTTTATTATTAATCTCATTTGCAGATAAGAAATGTGAGGCACAAAGAGATTAAGTAACTTCTTCAGTGCCACTTAATTAATAAGTGACCAAGCCAGGAATTGAACCAAGGAAGTTTGGCTTTAGAGCTGTGCTCTCTTAACTGGTATAAATTAGACTGTCCTTCAGAATAAGCAGGACTAGAAGATGAGACTTAATACTACAGTAGGTGAGCTCACTTACCCAGATGAGGAGTCTGAAAGTCCACTTCTGGCCAGAGTACATTCTGTGGGAAAACACTAGCTTCCCAGAGTGTTAACGTGATATTTATTTTAAACAAAATTAATAAAGTTTCTTTCCTGTGATGCTTCTTGGATACATTAATATAATAAAATGTGAGGGATATAGTATATAAGAATTTCTAAACTTTTCTAAGAAATCCTATAGACCAGGAGTTGGCAAACTAGGAGAGCCTGTGGCAGGCCACCTGTTTTTGTAAATAAAGTTTTGTTGGAACACAGCCATGCCCATGAGTTTTTCTATTGCCTTTAACACTGTCTTAAAAACTCCTTTCCTGAGCCTTAAGATTACCGGAATGCATCAGATACATACTCATGTAGCTTAGTCATCTATAAGTTTTCAAATGATTGTTTTCAAAGAAGGAGCAGAAGCCTACAGCGTCAGTGTGTTTGAATTCCTTTAATTTTTAGAGAGGTTGTCTTGACATTCCGTGATGACGCTGAACACCCCCATTCCGTGGGCTCAGATATCCTGGACTGTGTTTCGGGAGCATTAACGGGAGAGAGAGAGGGAGTATCCTTCTGCTTAATCATCAGCCTCGGAAGTTGAAGAGCCCAAGTCACTTATTAACTGACAGGAAATACCTGTTAACAGAGATTATATCTAAGGTTGTCAGCTAAGCAAAACTTAATAAATGAAAAAAATTATGCTCTATTAACATTTTAACCTTTCCTTTTTTCCAGAACATTGTGGCTTGCTGTTTATGGTAAAAGTAATTTCTAAAAACTGATGATCAGTACAGTAACCAATGGGAAAATAGAATTTCATGCCTAACATTCCATTAGCCTGACAATGTCTTTTAAATATGAGCTTTTATTCCAGAATCAACTTGTGGTAGAAAAGGAATAGATTTTCCAAAGGTCTATTGCTAAGTAAATTTTCATATGAAAATAAGTCGGTTCAGCACAGAACTGACTACATTTAACCTTAAAATGTTCTGTCGTTTGTTTCAAATATTAAATATCCTCACCTTAATAAAATCAATAGATGTTTCAACAATTTCAGAATTGGACTTTTTTTATTTTCCTAAACTATTCTAAGCATACTTCAGGAATATATCTTAATTAAGACATTTTCAGCAGGTTTTTTATTAAGACATGATTAACCTTGTCAGCCCTTTTCAGAAAGAAATGCTTTATTTAGCAGCAGTTCTCTCTCTCTCTTTTTTTTTTTGTGAGGAAGATCAGCCCTGAGCTAACATCCATGCTAATCCTCCTCTTTTTGCTGAGGAAGACCCGCTCTGAGCTAACATCTATTGCCAATCCTCCTCCTTTTTTTCCCCCAAAGCCCCAGTAGATAGTTGCATGTCATAGTTGCACGTCCTTCTAGTTGCTGTATGTGGGACGTGGCCTCAGCATGGCAGGAGAAGCGGTGCGTCGGTGCGCGCCCGGGATCCGAACCCCAGCCGCCAGTAGCGGAGCGCGCACACTTAACTGCCAAGCCACGGGGCCGGCCCAGTTCTTTTTATTTTATAGCATCATTCTTTTTCTTAGGACAATTCTGTTGAACATATTCAGTTTTATGACCTCCATGGATAGACAATTCTCCCAGCGGGCTCTTTAATTACAGGAGCAAGTATTTGCCTGTGTTATGATTCAAGTTTAGATACTGGCTAATGTCCGTCAGTTTTCACAAAGAACAGACAGTACCTTCTCTACAGTTCTATTTATTTTACTGCTGACTGCTCTTTCCTGAGGAGTGGTACAGTATAACTCAATGAATAGTCTCAGTTTAAACAAATTACATTTATTTAACAAGCATTTATTAAGCACTTCCATTTATTAGCCACTGTGGATGTAGAGATAAGACACAGTTCATAAGTACCTAACTTTATTGTTATTCTTTTCTAGAAATGTTTGGATTTGTACCGACTTTTGTTTTCATTTCCAAAATTTTGCACTTAATTACCAAGGTTCCATTAACTTTTGGATACCTACCCTTTCATTTTCAGCTGTGGCCTGCACAGCCTAAAACTGTGATTCAGTACTGGCTCCTTCCTTTCATCCCTGATTATTGTGTATAGCATTTTTAAATTACTATATTATTTTTTAAATAAAGGTAAAATCACTTTATCTTTACAAAGGACTTTATTCTTTGAAGATGCCCAAAATTTATGCTTCATGAGCATAAACGGCTTCCAGAAACAATTTTATTTTAAATGATTTATTTATGAAAAAATGGTAAAATTCAATTTAATAACAGCTGCAAAGAGGGAATTGAAAGGAATTATTTTTTTCCCATTATTGCAACTCACCCTGAAGGTTTAGTGTTGTCAGCTGTTATTTCGAGTATCAGTAGGGTGTGAGTTGAGTTGGCTGCATATCTATCTTTTTTACAACAACTTGTGTAAATAAGTAGTGACTCCTTTCAGTAGCATGATTTGGGAAGAACAAGAGATACAGAAGAAAGATTAACGGCTTTACAGCTTCTCGTCAACTGCCCATTTTCAGTGATTACTTTTTTTTCAAGGAAATTTGGCTCTAAATTTTATGGTTAAGTAAATACCTTTAAACACCTTTGTGGTATCCAGAAAAATCAGGGAACACACATAGGTCACATTCTGAAAACAATTCCTTGATGATAAATGTATCATTATCCAGGAGAGAATTGTCTCTTCTTCCTTAACTATCTCCTGGTTTGTAAATCTGTTGCCCTAGGAAAATGGATGACAAGAGTAACCTTTTTTATGCAAATATGCTGAAAATAGAACTGGGTGGAAATAAAAAAATTGTGTACACTTTCTATATTTCATGTATTTGTTTATATAATTTGATGTATTTGTAATGTAAAGATTTCACTCATCAATATAATTTCCTTCTAATTAAACTCGTCACTTGTATTTATGCCATTTTTCACTAAAGCTATCTTCAAATTTAATTTCTATTGCTGTATTGAATCATCATAAAGTAGTGTTTCTTGAGTATTTATAAAGCAATGCCAATTTGCCAAACTAGGTGCCCAAGAATGAACAACTGATGATTTAAATATTGAGAAGTCAATGTTACAATTTCCCGTGACAAGGATATCACATATTGAAATTTATACTTGTTACCATGCAATGACACTGATGAAATTTCAAGAAAATTGTTAAATATCTCACTCTAAATCATAACTGTTCTGATTTTCTTGCCTTATTTCCGCCTCTGAGCTCTTCAGTATACTGCAGTGGAAATGTAGTTAGCCTGAAAACTTCTTTCCCACAACATTGTCCCCTTATCTCCCTTTGTCTTCCAGAGATACTGTATCAATGCCAGAAGTGGCTTAGGGAGCCTGGGACTGCCAGCACTGTGTGTAATTTGAGAAGCACAGGAACTCCATCTCAGGGTCTCCTCTCTTGCATATCACAGTGCCTGAGATTTCCTCGGTCATTTTGAGTTTTAAAGACATTTGAGTTTTCACAAGTTCCTTACTAAAGTATAAGTACCTAAAGGAGCAGTGAAGTCCCTCAAGTTAAGACATAAGTTAAGAGTGATGGGAAAAAATAATGGGCAGAAAACATTCAAGATAAAATTCTACCTCAGTCTGGTCCGAGGCTGGCCTCAACGTCCGCCTCCTCAAATGCTCTTTTTCCATGGTACGCTTGTCTACGTTTTCAATCTTTAAAACTCCCCCTCCCTCTCTCAACTTCCTTTCATAGCCAAGTTTCCTCTTTTTGCGTTTCACTCCTCAATCAAATGTTGGCAGACTGGAGTTCATCATTCCCACACTACTGAAATGACTTTCTGTAGAGCTGCTACCCAAGTTCCAGGGCAGAGTTAAAAGGTCTTCTGAGTTGTTATCATCTTTGACTTTACTGGTATACTCGGTGTTACCACACCCTCCACGAAACTCTCTTCACTTGAATTCTGTAAAACCACCTTGTAAAAGAGCTGTAAGTTGGTAGCTCTTTTTAAAAAAATATATCTGATACTTAAATATAGGGATATCTATATGGTTCCATCCTGTCTGCTTCTCAGATCTACACTCTAGCTTTAGTGATCTCAGACACATCTATAGATCTGTTGAGATTCCTGGCTAGACATCTTACAAAATCCTGTATAACTACCTAAGTATCTCAATGTCTCCCAACACCTCAGTTCCCATTACTGGGCTTACTATTTAGCCCACCCACCTAAGTTTGCCCTTCTAGTATCTCCCTTCTCCTTTTATGAGATCATTGTGTACCAATTTCTCAAATTGGAAACCAGAAAAACATCCTCCCTTCTTCCCTTTTTTTCCCTGTTCTCCAATTAATCACTAAATCCTGCCATTCTATCTTCAAATGTCTTGTGTCCATCTCTTTCTGTCCATCCTCATTGTACTCATGATATCAAGCCTGAATTATTAGTATTCATGCCTCTTGTATTTCCCCTCTTTTAGATGGTTATGGAGGCTCAGAAGTGATTGCTTCAAATTTAAATCTAATTTTCTCACCAAGTTCCCTTTCGTTTTTTCCCATTTCCTTTAAGAAAGAGTTCAAAATGTTAGCAGTTATTAATAATGCATTCGATAATTGGTCAGTAAAGCTTGAGGACCCCTCTACTATGTGTGTGGGGTACACCATTGGAAGACAGACACAGAGTCCAGCACTCATGGTGCCTACATTCCACAAGGCCCTTCGAGAGCTCTCCATTACCTGTATATCTGATCATTCCTACCAATTTTCTACAATTACCCTACTCCAGTAATGCTGTGTCACCTGGGTTCCCAGACATTTTCACTACCTTCTTCATATATGTTTCAGTAATTCTGTCTGCTAGTAATATCAAACTGTAGTCTTTTATCCCCTGATCAGTATAGTGACCCCTCGTATTCCTCACAGTTCTTCTTTGTAATGGATTTCCTGTTCACCATTCCCACCAAGCTGCTCGTCACATCCTCCTTTGGTCCACTAAGCACTTCACGTATAGCTTTCAGAGAACTGTGAAGCCATCCCCATTCTTGCCTCTCAGAGCAGCGACGTTGTCTTAAAGCATTATTCTCACCTCTGTGCCTCACACACTATAAACAGTGAGTAAGTGTTTATTGAATGAGCACATAAAGGTCTGTGATGAGACCTTCTTGCTAGTTAACATTAAGACCTGCTGAAGGGTTGGGTCTTTCTGAGGTAACGTGATTCCTTTTTTGGGCCAGGTGTCTGAGGCAGTCAGGAATGAAGAACCCATGACTCCTAAGATGCTCTTAAACTGTTGGGATGCTTTCTGCTTATGCGTACCGTTTACTTACTTAGACATCTTTTGTTAGATCATGTGTCTGCTCTACCTCCATTTCTGTTCCCACAGGAAAGTTTGGAAAATATTTAAACATGAGAATGGAATTACTATTTTAGAAATGTCCTTTTAAAATTGTGTATGTATTATGTATGTATGTATGTGTGTATATATGTGTGTGTGTGTATATATTTGTATTTATTCTTCTATCTTTATTCAGAGTGCAGTATGCCATGTGATATGTTTAGCCTATCTTCCCCAGCCTCAACCTGTTGGTAAAAAGCTGTTAATTGCAAGAGGGATATTTAGTGCAACAGAGAAAATCTACTACTCCTACTAGAAGATCAGCTCAAAATTTGTTTCCTGCTGAGGATGAGTCAGTAAAGCATGAAATAAAAAGACAGAGACCAACTCAAAGTCATGGAAATATATTTTTGGAATTGCGAATAGCATATGTTAGTGCCTATGAACTGAAAATATGCATTTTTTGAGAATTAATATTATACAAGTTCACTTTGAAACTTATCTTTTTTTTTTTAATTTTTATTTATTTATTTATTTTTGTGAGGAGATCAGCCCTGTGCTAACATCCGCCAATCTTCCTCTTTTTTTGCTGAGGAAGACTGGCCCTGGGCTAACATCTGTGCCCATCTTCCTCCACTTTATATGGGACGCCGCCACAGGATGGCCTGACACGCGGTGCGTCGGTGCACGCCCGGGATCCAAACCTGCGAACCCCGGGCCACTGCAGCAGAGCGCACACACTTAACCGCTTGCGCCACCAGGCTGGCCCCTTGAAACTTATCTTTGCTGGTTATATTATTTCATTTGTATGAATTTCCACCAGAGCCTTATAATTTATTACGCAAAAAGGCCGTGGACTTTTTACATTAACTTTAAGGGGCAACAGCACTTATTTTCCTTTCATATGTGGATGAGGCCAATAAATTGAGTTAAAGATTTTGAGGGAAATTTCAATAACTTGATTTTACATTGATGGAAATTAAGACACAAAGACCTTAAGAGACCTTCTTGGTGTTGGGGTATTACTGGTGGACTCGTCTCGGGCTGCTGCTGTAACACCAACCATGATTCATGATTTTTTTCTGGATAATATCATTGTCATAAGTCAAATTTGAATACTTTCTCTGTGTTGATCCAGGTTCCTACCTGATCCCACTCCCGGCAGCAGAACTAGCCAGCTGTGCAGATTTGGGGACCCTCTGTCAAGGTAGGGAGCCAACGTCCTCTGCAGTCCCTCTGTTTTCTACTTGCTATTTTGGATAATGTAGTTGTCATTGTTTTTATTTTTATTTTAATTTCACTCAAGAAGGCAGAAACCAGCAAAACAGAAGAATTTCTGGGTGTGTTTTAGTTGTGTGGGTGCACAGTGCATACAGTGTGGAGAAAGAATGCATTCACATACTGGATGATCACATTTGCATAAAGCACTGAGTTTTTTAAATGTGAATGATTATATGCTATTAAACAAGGGTTGGTTTTATTTTTTCCCTCTATTACTTCTCAAGAATATTGCAAAGGTCCAGTATAAATATAGTCATAGAATATTTTGAAAAAGTATTTATGTATAAAAAACAAGGGAAGAAATTAGGTTGAATATTAAATTTAAGACAAGACCATGAGGCAATTTATGATATGTGATATAACTTAAATATTAAGATAAAAATAGTTAAACTAAACTAATATTAATATAATTTTATTAATTATTATAGTGCATAATGACTATGCTATGGTCAGTAGTCTATAATTATATATTATGTACTAAATAGTTGCATGCTAAATAACATATTTAAAGTAACATAAGTTTTAATAATATAAATATTTGGCTTTAATTTTATCATTGCTTTTCCTAATTACCCATGATCCATTTTCATCCATTTATTCTATTAAATACTTCTATATGAAGTAGCATATTCTATGTACCACGTTAAGAATCATGACCATGCCTTTTGTAAAAGCTGGATCTCTTTAAGAGGATCATAGAATGAAAGTGACAGGGTTAGAAGTGAGACGCAACAAATGGAAACCTAAGCTCTCTTCTGTGGTGCCAGTGTGGGAGTAGAGTAGGCAAGGAGAAGGGGTGTATTTCATTATTATCTTTGTTTCCTTTCTGAGACATTATTTTTTGATGTTATTATGATGAGTACCCTATAAAAGTAAAGTCATTAAGTAGTTTCTTTCCAGGAACTCAGTGTAGTTTTAAAATAGTTATATGAAATAGAAAAAACTTTAACTTTGCTTAGTTCAAGATCTGAAGTTTTTTTGAAAATTTTAATTTTACTTTTTTTAATTTTAATCTGAGAATGTACTCTTAAGATAAACTAAAGGAAAATTATGTGTAGAGTTATTTTACTGCTTATATCGCTACTCCAGAATTTCTTAGAAAGATATTATCAAAGCATTACATAAGGGTTTAATCTTGGAGAGTTTAGAAGTATCAGAAGCATAGCAATGACATAATGCCTTGAAAATGTCTCCCCTGTAAGGCTTGCCGTTATGAAATCGGTTTTATCCATCATTGTTTAGTAAAGTTGTTGGGATCTATAAATGATTGATTTAGTCTATACATTTTATTCTCTTTTGTTTTTCTTTACATTTATCTTCTCAAGGAGGAATTCCTTTTCCTCTGAGATTTTATTTCTCTAGTCTCAGATTATCAGGAAGACTGACTTCGATTAGATAATTTTCAAGCTGATAAGTGCTGTACAGGCTGACTTCTCGAAGCTTTTCTTTTTACAAACTTAGGAAACTGAGTTGTAGAAAGGTTTAGTAATTCGCTGTGTGGTCATCAGCCTGTTCATGGCAGAGCTAGGTCTAGAATCTCCATATTCTTTCTCCAGATCCTATTGCCAGCTCCAGACTCTTGTGCAATATGGCACCAATGCGAAGTGATTCTTAATGTGCCATAGAAAGCATTGCTTCATTTTGTGCATTATAAACTTGGAGTCTTATACTTAGTGGCAAGAAACGGTTTCCATTTCTCCTCTATGTATTTTCATGCATTAATTATAGATTGCTCGTCCATATTAACTGTCATGTGCTCCTCGCAAAATTATATCTTTCTCATCTTTATTACCAGCTACTGTAAACTCTCCTAGTACTACACCACCCACTGTCACCACTAACATGCCTGTTACTAATAGAATCGATAAACAAAGCAATGGTAAGAAATCATTACCTTTTATATTTGTAGTATGTCTGATGTGATAAAAAATTGTATTTTAATGGTGGGAATACCTCATGTTCCAACAAAATTTCTGTTATTGGAATTGTTTAGTACATTTGTACATTTGCAAGATGAGTAAAATAAATAAATATCTCTTGACTCCCTTGAGTTCCTCATTCAAATGACCAGTGGAATGAGTACATTGTGCACTTTTAGCTGAAATTTCTTTCAAAGGAAGCTTTAAGAGAAAGACATTTAATTAAAAGGGATTAATTTGCATTATACTAGAGATCTGAAAAAAAAACTATTCATGGTATTTTGTCAGATTATTTTCTTCACGAAACTAGTGTGTAAAGGATTTTGTAATTTCAAAAAATAAATAATTTTAGAATTTAATTTCTTTCTAATTCCAACTTTATGTTCAGTTGCGACATTTAAATCAATTTATATGGTAATACTTTGCTCTCTGTTTTTATTTGTTGAAGAATAATGGTTAGAATGTGATTGTGTATCAGCTAAATCATAAATCAATTTTTGATGGACAAAACTTCAAGTAACTGCTAATACTTCTTGCCCTTTTGCTCCATATATACTTTTCTGTTCATAGTATTTGTAATTTGCAGATATAGCAGTTATATAAGACAAGAAATGAACAGGAGAAATGCCAGGTGAATTGAGTTATTATTTAATCTGCTATCTGTATGGACCACATACCTTAGTCTTTTGATCATTCAGACTAAGTGATTTCAGTTTCTTCTGAAAAAGAGAAATTCCAATCAGGTGACCACACCATTGCCTCAAATACAGTAATATTACCCAATATGAGGTATTAGAAACAAAGGAATTTTCTCAACCCCAGTCATTTAACTTGTGAGGCCAAGACGTCTGTAATATATCACCAGGGACCAAAACCCAGAGAAAAGAAACCCACACAGTTCATTTTTTCTTTTGGCTTTGAGGGTTACATCAACTTCCTCTGTAAGGACATTTAAATTGGAAGTATGGAATATTTTACATGAAATGTAGGTATAAATTTCATTAGAGTTATAAAGACATCAATTCAGGGAAGTGTTTATGGTTATTCTGCTAGTTACACCAAGGAGATTTATGATGGAGCAAAAATTCCAGCAACCCCCAAGAAAGCAACAGCAGCTGAAGTTTCCAGTGCATATTTCACATGGACTGCAGCCAGTAGATGGGAATATTATAATTCTAACTAAGTATTTCGCTCTTTGTATGTTCATACAAAGAGCCTCTGTGGTCTTCTCCCTCCAGGACTGGCACATCCTCTACAGCCCAAGAACTTTTATATCATGCTTCAGAGTCCTTGCCTTGGTGGAGTGGAACTGTATTCACTCAATCATGTCGTTTCTGACATTCTTGAAGAAAGCCTTGTTTAGCCCCTCTCTCTCTGCGTCATAACCTTCATTGGAGTTTCAACAAAGCAAGCAAATGTTAGAACCAGTTAACATGGGTTAACTTGACCACATCAAAGAAAAAAAAATCTAATTCAGATGATTCTTTTTAAAAATGTAATCCTAGCATTTAAAAATATTCAAAAGTCGTCATGCAGTAGAAATATTCTCAAAATTGTGTATTCAGATTTGTGTACCATCTGAACAATTTTTACCACATCTTTAAGCCACCTATTCTGTTTATTTAATAGTTTTTTTCTTAAAGTGACACTTTTTTACTTACATGTTTGTATTTTATAGGAGAAAATTGATATCGCTCTTGTAAAATGAAACCAGTACTATTTGTTTTAAAATAGAAGTGAAAAGTGAAAATAAATATAATGAAAACAATGTTATTGAATTCTCCCTATATCCTATTGCTTTCTCACGTCCCAGCACCCAAAGCCTTCATTATCTTTTTAAAAAGGGAGAGTAACAAAGTGTTAGAGACAGGCTATAGTCTAATTAAGATTTTTTCTATGGTGTGGTCAAACTTAAAATAATGGGAAAGAGAATTCCTTGTTTACCTTGTGAATGAATGGGATTTAATGTCATATCCTGAATATTTAAGATCATTCACATACTGTCAACAATTTCAGATACACTTTGCTTCTTCCTTGGGAAACTGATATAGTAAACATTCTCAGCCTTCTGATCTGATATATTAGAGAATTCCATTTTGTTCACTGTAAGAAAGATAGGCACAACGGTCAAATCTGTTATCTACCTTATCCCGTCCTTTAAACTCGAGGCTGGCAGAGTTGTATTGAGTTCATCAGTCATGATATGCTGGTGTGGTGAGAGAAGAGGGATTAAGATTGACAATCAGACATATTTCATCAATATATCAATAAAGTTTGTTTTCATGGCTTTTGTAAAATGTTCCTACTTCTGTGGGTAAAGTGATTTTTGTTATTTTCAATAGGACTTTTGTCTGATACCTCAGATTAGATGCTAAGAAAATCTTATCTTTTAAGCTACTTTTCACAAACAGATATTTCAGGATGTAATGAGTGATCTAGGTATTCCCACAGCTAACCTTTGTGCCTCTTCCATTACATTCCCAAGAAAAGCTGTTGGACTCATTATTATTTCCATTCCAAATCATATCTTCCATGCTTGAAATATCACTCTAGTGCTACTGAATATTAAACTTTTGTGAGGTCAGCACAGGCAACCCAAGGAGGAAACCAACTGTTAGTCCTTAGTATTGTTCTGAAAACCTAGCTTACAAGGACAAATTGTTAACAACTGCTTCTAGTTGCTCACATACGTTTAGCTACTCAAATAAAAATTCACTCTCAGGATATTTGTATGGATCTAACAATCAATCTATTCTTATATGCCAGGTATCTTAAAGAAATTGTGTGTGTAAGATGAGCAGGACTTCGGTCATATTATAAATGCCACTGTCATATTATAATTGCCTCATCACCAGTTCAAAGAAATAATCTTGAATCTAAAATAACATTTGGTTTATATTTTAACATCTATTGTTTCAAGTATATCTTTCAAAATCTACCTTTTCAAACCTATATTTAAACCATTGAATATAGAGTAGATAAAGTAGTGTCATTTCTTCCAAGAAACTCTGAAAAGAGTGTTAAGAAGATGAAAAAAGGAAAGATTAATTGGAGAAAAACCTACAGATATTGTTTTGATACTACGTCTGTAATGGCAAGCAATAATTTCTGCTTTGAAGTTCTGCATGGCTAGAAGAATTATCTCATTGGAAAAAGGATGTATTTTTAAATACTTTTTTTTCCAAGTAATGTCTATCCTGAATTCTTTTGGCCTGGATGCCATTATTAGGACAATAATGCATCTTTTGAAGTTTCTGGAACGTATGAAGATTTGTGCATAGCTTTTCTGTTGAGACAGTATGAGAGTTGTTACCTCTAAAGGAGAGAGGACTTGACTGCTAGGTTGACATGGAAAAGCCAGCATCAGTGTGTCTTCATCGTGCATTTTCTGCAGTGGCAATGCTGAAGCCAACTATTTTGCTGCAATCCAAAACCCTTCTCACCAACCCTTCAGTGAATGTTTTATTTTGCTTTGACAGTTCACTCTTGGACATTTCTCATGATTACTTGTTGACTGCGTTATTCAAAAATTTTAAATAACTATAACAAGTAGATCCCGCTGAGTGGTTTTTGGCTAATATGGTAATACGTCATTCTGTGGCTTCTGAAGAGGGACTACTTGACAGTGACCCATAGCACGAGAGAATCTGTAACACGAGATGCTCGGTTGTTTGATTTATTCACATATTTTATTTGCTATACGCAATATAAATCTAGAGAATACTATATTTATAAATTGATTTAGGCTCTCTGTTATTGGATGTCTTTCTCATTTATGAAAAACAGTGAATGGAAGAAAGTGAGGCAGGAAATGTTTAAAATGTACGGAAAAATATTTTAAATGTATGGATGCTTCCATAAAATTTCAGAAATGTCACTGATTAAAAATACTAATTTTTAGTATTTTGCATTATTTTCCTGAGAAAGAAAGACTACTCGTATAACAAACGCATGCTTTAGGTCTCCATCTAGTGGTAGCTTCTCAGTTACTCCACTGGCATCAGTGAATATTCACAGAATATCCCTGGGATCCTGAAATAAATGCAAAACCTTGGACCCCTATAATTGGCATTTCCTCCCCATCATTCAGAATGTCCATGATTTGATATGATGAGATCTACAGTATAAAAAGTTTTTTTTCTGAATTATCATGTGTTTTAAATATATTCCTCTAAATATTTTTTATTCAGAATATTTTTTAAAGGAATATAAAATTAAGATCATTAAAATGCCTAAAGAGTTTTAGAAGCTGAAATAACCCCGTTTGCATAAATTAAACTCACTGTCCTTGGGCTGGTACCAATTTCATGTATTTATATTATTATACCCAGAAGTGGTGATTTTTTTTAGCACGAGATTCTAACTCCTACACTGGAAAAACATTGCCTTAGTAGTGGGTCTGGAGTTGGCATATTTTGATAGATTTGGGAGTTCCCAGAGGCATACTTTGGTACTTTTTTCTACTGCCTCCCCAAAATCTTCATTAAATCTATTCCCCATCATTGTTTTAATTATAGGTTTCTACGTTTTCTATGCATATTTTACTTAAGACTTACCAAACTCTAAGCACGAAGAACGATGACTGACAATAATGGAGATTCAAAAAATTTTTTTTCCTCTTTGTAACCTACCATATTTTAAAAGGGTCTTTTTCTCTATTAACTACTTTTAGTAAGGTGCCCTATGACACACATCTAGAGAGATTTAGCAAACCCTGGCTGGTGATGGTGAGTTTGATTTTCATTATATCGGTCAGACTGCTTTAAAGATTGCCCCCAAAAGAAAAAAGCAGAACCTTGTTCTGACATTAGGTTTTCTTTTTAAAGCAAGTTAGTACAATTAAAATTCTATCGGCAAATATTCTTTCTTTTTTCCCTCTACTTTGGTACAAATGACTACATTTATGGAATTTTGATGAAAAATCTGGTGAAATCCAACCCAATAACTTAGTGAAAGTAAATGCTTTATTGGGGAGGGAGAGAGGAAAGGGAGAACGGGGCGGAGGGCAGTACATCTGTGTCTGCCTGTTCATTTTCACGTTAACTCCTTCCCATCATCTCACTCAAGTTTTCACATCCCAAACTCTTTATCATTCTTTATACTGTACAAAAAAGGATAATTCTTGTTACAGGAAATCAAATTGTACATGAAAAAATCACCACTTTATGTACAGTAGATATCAGAAATATATAGAATTACAAACTACAAAGAAACGTGCAGCTAATAATTTAAGAGCAATGAGTTATCTATAAGAGTAAACTAATTGATAACTGTCTAAGAAGTTGCAAAGGTCAATGAGCTTCAAGTCAAAATAGTGCAGAAATTTTCTGTATCAGCGTAGAAGGTGTTTCTTTTAAAGTGTATGAAAGTATGTGATTGTAAATTTAAATTGATAATTATATGACTGTAAAATGTAATTAATGGACTAATCCTATTTCCAATGGACAGATGGAATTGTCTATAGAATTTCCATAGTGATTCAAAATGTACTTCATCACCCGGAGGTAAAAGTACAGAGCAAGGTGGCAGAATGGGTAAGTGGACTTGTAAGATTTCTTTTTTATTTTAAACCTTTAACTTCTGGAAATCTGGAAGAGACTCTAGTGTCTCGGTAACTTAATTGACACATCATACTGAAACATAGATGCTGTTCATTATGAACATGTAAATAGATACAGTCATGCTCCACATAAGGCCATTTCAGTCAACGATGGACCACATGTATGACGGCGGTCCCATAAGATTAGTACCATATAGCCTTCGTGTGTGGTAGGCTCTACCATCTAGGTTTGTGTAAGTACACTCTGTGCTGTTCACACAATGACGAAATTGCCTAACAACACATTTCTCAGAATGTATCCCCATCGTTAGCAACGCATGACTGGATATAAGTGAGGTGTTGCCCTTATATGTAGAAAGAGAGGTGCATTTGAAACAAGAACAAGAAACTGAGCCTAAGAGACTATTAATATTTAAATAAGAAAAGTGCCACAGAAATGGAAATGTGTTTTGGGTAGATATCTTTATTTACTATTAATCCTTACATTTTCAGCACTGTTTTTAAAAATATATTTTTTAATTTAATTGTTTGAGTATTTGATTCAAAAACGGAAAAGTATAAAAAGATATATCATGAACATCTTCCATTCATCCTTGTAGCTCAGCTGCCCGGAGACCAACCCATCTGCTTAGAAATCGCTGTTAGTTTTTCTCAGGTTTTTCCAGAATTTGTGCATATAAAAGAAAATAAGACTATAAATTCTTATTTTTTTCTCCTTTTTATACTAAAAGTCACATTTTACACACCCTTCTACACAGTACTTATTTTTGTTATTGCTAGATTTGCAAATTTGTACACAGAGACCTTCCTTATATATTTTTTGTTGTTTAAACAGTGCATAGTATTCCATGATGTAGCTGTGTAGTCATTTATCTAACAAGTCTTCTGTTGATATTTAGATTATCAGTAAACCAGTATACAATTGATGAAAATTTTGGTAATTTCCAATTAAAAAAAAAACTTGAGCGTTTTGTTTTCTTCTTTTCCTTACCAACACAACCTTTTTCATTTTCTTTTTGATTTTTCATTTTCTTCTTGATAACAATCTCAAAAATTTCATTTTCCACAGGTTTCTATTTTTTGTATTATTCTATTTCTTATCTACCGCATACTGTGGAACTTCATACTGCTTTTTATATGTAATACCATTACAGTTCAAACAGCTTTTGTGAATAAAGTCACTTGGGGAAAAAATTCTGAAGTAAGAAAAATGGGTTTTCTTCTGCGACAGGTGTCTAATAAATGTGTCCTTGGTAGCAAAAGACAGTTAAACCATACACTGAGAGGTAGTGGTGACAATATTTTATATATATATTTGAAGAATGATAGGACAACAGTCTAATTTTTAAAGGCAAAACCCTTTAAAACAAGTTAACCACAGGAAATAATAGTATGTAATTAACAACTGTTAGAAAATTGAGGGGAGAAGTGAAATAGAAGTCAAAGAAAAATGCTGTGGTTGACTTTTTGGAATGACACATTAAGGTTAGTAACTAATTCAAAGACTAGATGATGTGTTAAACTTCTAAATGGAGAGCGGGCTTTACAGAAGCAGTATACTCTTACATCTCATTTTCTTTCCAGCATTGCTCTTTTTTTTTTTTTTTAACTCAGAATGTTTTAAAAAGATAAAATTCTTTATTTTCATCCTTAAATAAACCACTTTTAATGTTATGAATCTTGAAAATTAGCATTCACTGAAGCATCTGTGCTTTAGACAAGTATAATTTTACATTTATATTTATTTCATGCATTTTTTCAACATAGCATCATTTTCATCTGAAGCTAAACTTTACTAGACGTTTTTAGTTTAAGATGCAAGATAACAAAGCAGATCCTTGATAACAGAGAAAATGTAAATGGTGTCCCTGATTCATATTATTACTTTTACAACTTAAAAATACTGTAACCCTTTTTGCCAGCATTTCCTAGAGTTTACATTCAATTTTAGAAATACTTCCAAGGAAGGCTAAATATGTGTATGAAGCAAGACCTAAAAAAACCCTTTGGAGGTGATATATAAATAAGAGAATTTCGTGTTAATAAAGAAATCCTGTTTTGTGATTTTATTGGACGGTGCATCATGGAAGGTTTTATTTATATTGAGAGGACTTCATTGCTTCATTAAAAAGTCTGGTGCTGAGACCCATAAAGACTGTTAAATAACCACAGTTCTCAATAATGTTGAACTTATTCTTGTTTGTTTTTTTAAAAGGTTATATTGTTAATTTATAGTTTTTCTTACTACTAATATTCTTTTGAGATGATAATTACTAGAAAAACATGTTATTGCACCTCGGTATCTGTTGAATGAAGAATATGGAAGGTGTTCACTGTGCTAATCTTCCCTGTGTATCCTCTTACAGCTAAGTTCTCAGCATTCTGGCTAATTTGGAAGCCCGTTATAATCTGAGCTAGAGAAGAAAGTATAGTGTTCCCAGACAGACAGACTTGGGTTCTAATCTGGGATCTGTTGCTTCGTAGTAGGGGGACCTTGGACAAGTTATTTCATCTGTGTGAAGCTCACTTTCTTCATATATAAGACGGCGGGGGAAGATAATACCTATCTCATTAGTTGTTGTGAGATCGAAAGAAATAACATTTGCAAAGTTCTTGACATACAATGATTCAGTACCTGTTATCTTGACCTTTCTTTCACTCCTCTGGATCTCCAGGATTTTCCCAGGGTCTTATTCCGATAACAGCTTATCTTTTGGGAGGAGAGAAACTTGATTCAGATTTTTAAGAAAATATATTACCAAGACTCACCCTTTTCCGTTGTATTTTTCAGCTCAATTCAACCTTCCAAAATTGGAACTACACTGTTTATGTGGTTAATATCAGGTAAATGACAGAATGGGTTATTTGGGAAGTAAAAAGTAGTGTCTAATTTAATACTGTTATATTAGTATTATATAATACTATCTCTCTCTCTAGTTATACCTACACACACAGACACACAAGTACACACATACACACATGTACCGTATTCATAATCTTTCTGAAACAACTCTATATTGTGTCATTTCTTTGCACAAAAAGCTTCAATTCTGCAGCAGTGGTTTTAAAAATTTTTGATCGTGGATACCAATTTTTTTAAAATTTTGCATGTACTCCCAAAATATATTTGTTATTTTAATAAATTGTATACATATGTGTGTGTGTGTGTATTACTTAACCAATACAAGTTATAATGTATCACAAACTACAAGAGGATAATTAAATTTAAATAGAAGTTCTGTTGGTTTCTCACATGCACCAGTGGATCATCTAGAGCACCCCTTGGGCTGCATGCACCCCAGTTTGGAGACCATTTTTCTACAAGATAAGACATCTACAGTCTGATGGCAACCTAGCTTTTCAAAATTATCATTCACTATTCTTCTATTTAAATACTCCACTAAATCCCTAGCAATTAGTATCTTCTACATATCCTCCTCTGCACCTTGTTTTCACAGTTTTATATTTAAATAAATTTTCTAAAGCATATTTCATGAACCCTTAACATATATTCTGTGAACCCAAGGGATGTGATAACCTAACACAGAAAGAGGGATCAAATGGTCAGATTAGTTAGGAAGGACATTACTAAGGAAACTGAGGCAGGTTTCTATACATCAGACCCTCTCAGACTCTTTAGTGTCCTAGCATGCATTGTGAATCTTAAAGAGAGAGCAAGGCATACAGCTGCAGGGCTCACTTGACCATGGAGCCATTTGGTCTCAGGCACAGGAAAGAGCGAGCTCCTCAGAACACACGTTTGGAAATACTGGCTTAGAATGTCCATTCTGCCTTTCTTTCACCTCCTCAAATTTAGTTCTTGGTGATGCAGCAGATGAGGTTGATAATGAATATGTGTTTGTATTTATAGTTTTCACCTGAGCACGGGAGAGGACAAGGTTAAAGTCAAGAGAAGCCTTATGCTTGATCAAAGGTAACGCTGACCAAGTCTTATAGAAACTATAACATCCTTTCTCTTGCTCTCTGTTTTTTGTTTAGTTTTTTTTTTTTTTAGGTGAGGAAGATTAACCCTGAGCCTAACATCTGTTGCCAATCCTCCCCTTTTTGCTAAGGAAGATTGGCCCTGGCCTAACATCCATGCCCATCTTCCTCTACTTTATATGTGGGACACCTGCCGCAGCATGGCTTGATAAGCAGGGCGTAGGTCCATGCCTGGGATCCAAACTTGCGAACCCCGCACTGCTGAAGTGGAGTGCACGAACTTAACCACTGCGCCACCTCACGGGCCCGTCTTGCTCTCTGTTTTGACTATCCGGTAGAGAAATGAAAATAATGAGATAGGAGAGAAACATTATAGTCAGGTCTATTTAAAATGGATGAGGTATTGTTTTCAGTATTTCTAATTTATGAAAACCCATTACCTCTTATCTGAAATTTCAAAAAGACCTTCAAAGAAAACATTTAAAAAGATATTTACAGCTTTATTTTAAGTAAGGTACTTATGTACCATAGCATCTAGTAATATGGGTAATAGGTGCCAAAATATTTTCAGCGTTCAAAGCCATCAGCTAATTTTCTAAAGTCTCCATTTTATTTTATTTATTTATTTTTTTTTGTGAGGAAGATCAGCCCTGAGCTAACATCCGTGCTAATCCTCCTCTTTTTTTGCTGAGGAAGACTGACTCTGAGCTAACATCTATTGCCAATTCTCCTCCTTTTTTTTCCCCCAAAGCCCCAGTAGATAGTTGTATGCCATAGTCGCACATCCTTCTAGTTGCTGTATGTGGGACACGGCCTCAGCATGGCCGCAGAAGCGGTGCGTCGGTGTGCGCCCGGGATCCGAACCCGGGCCGCCAGTAACGGAGCGCGTGCACTTAACTGCTTGCGCCACCAGGCCGGCCCCGATATTTTGAATTTATAAACATAATGATGGAATATACTTCTTTTCAAGTGATATATTCTTACTAGGAGAAGATACAAATAAAATTTCATGTAAGAGTTGACCAGAGAGTTTTCTTCTTACTTTTATTCCTTTTGTGTTCAACATTAGAAAAATACATGTTTTTAAAGTTATGTTTGAAACTTACCATTTCTGTTTATATTCACTGTTTATATTCCTTTTGTGTTCAACATTAGAAAAATACATGTTTTTAAAGTTATGTTTGAAACTTACCATTTCTGTTTATATTCACTGGACTAGATTGAGCCATCCGATTACGGGAAGTTGTTTCTATTTTCTGACATTGTTCCTTTTCCTTTGTGATCTGAAGAATAGAGTAATGTATTTTAATACTGTATTCTTGATGGGGATGGTACTTTTCTCCTCTATTTAGCCAAATAATTTCTTCTCCAACCCTTACTGCTAGATTATATTGAGCTTTGAATAATGGATCCACCAGCAATCTGGATGCCTTTGCTGGACACTTTGTCTAGCAATTGGGACACTTCTAGTTTGGGATATCACCCACGGTAGAATGTTTTTGGAAAGTCAGCATTGCCCTTGTTAGTTTATTTACTGAATTCTTTTACTACCTGACAGTACTAAAATCAGCCATCATTAGTGTATGTCAGCACCTCAGAAACTCTTGCTTGAAAGACATTTAAATTCAATGGCATCTCAGTTTCCTGTCTGTCAAACTAATGGGTAACTTCACAGAAAATTACAGAAAGAATGAACTAAGACAGTGTGTATGGGAAAATCCACACATTTAGTTTTTCTTTGGTATGAACTCCTGGCGTTGTTTGAAAATTTATTCTTATAGTCTTTCCCGCTCACTTTTTGCTACTCTCTATTGCTTTTATGCTCAAAAACCAACCTTTATAGTCTCTCATAGTTTTACTCAAAACCGCAATCTGCTACTTTTATGAGTGTGTAAAATACTTTTTTCCAAACTTTTCCTTTTAATTTGGTCGTAACACTGAACACGGACCATAGCTTCAGATAATGCTATCATACTCTGTCACCTAGACAGACAGGAAACCAAAGCCACAGAGACTGGTTTATTCTAATAAAGAATGATTGATGGTGACAACAGAGAGAACCTGACTTTGTAGAACCATAAAATAGTTTCAGTTTTCAGGATGAGAGAGGAAAACAACACACATAAGACCTGTCAAGGTGCATGGTCATTCTTGAATTGCTGAATTTGGGTATTCAGGGTCATCCACAATACATTGTGCTAATTATGTTCCCAATATTCAGGAGAAGTAAAAGATCACATTCCCAGCTGTGAGTTCTCAGTAACTGGAGTGGCAAAGCTTATCTTCCAACAATAGTTTAATCAAAGGGATACTTTTTCATAGGTTGTTTTAAAAAGTACTACAGTATCACAGTTCACCATTATATTCACATCTGTGTTTGTCTCATCCTGAAATATGGCTTATATATCAACATTAAGCAGTAGATCATTTTAGAGATAAATAGCTTTTCAGAGTGAATTATGAGAACAGTACAGTACTTTATCCTTGAGATTAGCACAGATATTTATGGAAAAAAATAGAGCTATTCTTTAATTCCACCTAACCTTGAATAGCAAATATTTCACTTATTCTTTCTCTTTTTTTTAACACCATAAATATATTAATCCTCTGTTTCATTTTTATTGATACCCACAGAATTTCATAAATAAAATATGCCATTTCAAAAATAGTGCTGCTGCTATGATTTTGGCCTGTGTAACTGATATTGATAGCTTTATGTCATATTTGTTTCTCCTCAGAATATGAAGGTGCAAGTTTTTGTTGCAAACCCAGAGCTTTCACATATAAGGGAAAAATTTTTTCCTCTACCTGACAAAATAATGTCCTTTAATTTTACTTCAAAGTTGAAGTGATAGCTTTGATTTCTTCTATTGACTATAGCTGTGATTACAGTTGAACTGAAAATTATATTCAAATTGTAGAGCCAAAAGTTTAGGATACATCTGTGCTTCCTAAAGAGATATTATCTTTTTAAAGACATTCCAAGTCAGACAGTCTATAAACCTCTTTGGCAATATGCTGGCCAATCACTGAGTATATTTTGAGCACTTATTTTGTAACTTTTCATTCTACAAAGTACTTGCAAACGTTTCATGGCGATGGAAAAGTATTTATCACAATTCTGGAGAAATGGTAACATATTTGTAAACAATAACACTCTTAATAATTTCAAAAGTCAAATGATCAGTTTAGTCAGATTAGTTGACTATTAATTTTTCTAACAAACTCTGTTTGGCTATAAAGAAACAATGTAGAATTAACCACAAGTATGGCCCTTTCTTGCATTCATGCTATAAAATGTTACTTAAAATATTTCTCAAAAGAAATGAGGTGATGTGATGTGATATGATAGAATTATACGTGGAATATCCTATAAAATCTACTCGTATTGAAATGTTTTTAACATAATTTATGCAGCAGTAGATGTCTATGGGTGCCATGGCCCATTTCTTCAGTCTCAACACTTTATGGTCATCTATCTTAACACCGTATCCAGATGTTCTATTTTTCCACCAAGAAAACAACCAACCAGTCAACAACCCCAACAACAATTCTATTTGAAATGTTTTCCTAGGTTGGTGATTTGGGCCCTTCTAATTTACAATGCAACCAACAATCCCACTTTAGAAGGAAAAGATATTCAGGAGAAGCTCTTGAAAAACAATGAGTCACTGGATGAGGGCTTGCGGCTGTATACAGTGAGTGTAAGGCAGCTGGGTAAGTATCTTGAATTTTTCCAGAATATGTATTTTATATGACTGTATATTCAAGTTCAATGGAAACAACAACAGCAGCAATATTCTTTCTATGTATGTTGTTTGCTTATTTAAAGCTGTTTTTTTCTGAGGATGAAATTCATCACATTGGTGGCATTGTAACAAATGGGTGACATGATTAGCATAAAAGATATTGACTCGATACCTATGAATCTAAGGGAATGAAAGAGGCAGATGAGAGTTTATACTCTATTTTAGGGACATATTATGAAAATACTAAGAATATGAGCAAAATGCCAGGAAATCTTAACCAGAACTGACTTCAAGTTTCAGGATAGAAAGAGTGTGTATATGTGCATATGGGAACTCTAATGAGGTAAATCTTACAAAAGGCAATTTCTTATTATAAAATATTATTCCCTTCTCTTCTGTTCTCTGTCTTCATTAATGAAACCACTGACTTTGCAGGAATAGGCCAGAAATCTGGGAGTCATTTAGGACCTAGATTCATTTCTCATCTAGACTCCATTCACATCCTAAACTCCAACCACAGGTGGTCCTGTTAGCACTTCCTCAAACATACATGCTCCTTTCTATGTCTTTGCCCACACTGCTCTTCTCTACTCTCGCCATCCACCTCTTTATCACCTGCATAGTTTTAAGGACAGCCCAAAGTCACCTCTTTTATGAAGCCTTTCCTGATAGCATCATGTGTAAATACACATCACCGCCTTTGAGCCTCCACTTCATGCTATCCAGATACTTAGAGCACCGTACACATCAGAAGACCATAGTATTTGACTGGACTGATTTTCATTCTTATATATATTTTCTTTAAACAGGATTTCCTCTGGCTTGAGAACTCATCTTATTTTTCTTTAACACCCTCACCTCCCACCTCCTCCAGCACCCAGCACATTCCCCAGCACTTAAATACTTCAATAAATAGATGAACAAGTCTTGATGGGAATATTTTAGAAAAGTAAATGATCAAAAATATGGACAACAAAAAGTAAAGTTATTGTTCTAAGGTTATTATACGATTACAATTATATTGTGACTAGGTACGTTGGTAGAGATCAAAAGAAAAGAGAACTTTGACTCCTTTCCTTATACAACATGCAGGAGGTTGAAGTGGGGGAGCGGGTATTCCTCAGCCTCTGAGAGGGTGATTTCAGCTGAGGCCAGAATCACGCTGTAATCAAGAAGCAGGCATCTTTGCTTCTATAAGGAACCACCCATCTCTGGTGTGTCACCAGACACCATTTGAGAGACCTCAGAGAGGTGGAAGAATGCAAATCCTTATCATCATCAACAGTTTCTGAGCCTCTGTGGGAAAATGCTTGCTTATTAACAAAGAGGATTTCTTGGGGATGGGAGAGTACAGATGCTACCCTCTTGTAGTTAGGAGTCTCCACGAAGAAGTAACATGATGAGTGGTAGTTTATACACTAAAGAGCCCTGTGAGGACCAGCCCCCCTCTGTGCTCAGAGGCTGAGGAATCCCAGAATAGCTCTCTCTGCATACTTAGACATGTAATTTGTACCACTTAATTTAAATTCTATGCTTTACTATTTTTCCACAAGTGGATCTGTAAAGAAAAGTTTCTATCAATTGAAAAAAAAAAAAAAAGGCCAAACCCTGACCATTTTAAGGCTCAGAATGTCAATAGGAAAGTTATTTAAATGTTCAATTGGTGTCTACAATACTGGTTCCAAGTAGTCTGGTATAACTTGCTATTTTTCGGTACTGAAATGCAAGATTTTGTTGTTAGTGTTGATATATTGCTTTTCTTTTGATATTTTAACAAATGTGAAATCTGATTCATTTGTGTCATGACACTTGCCCAGAGAGTGTTGAAACAACAGGTGGGATGATTTGAGGATGGAGGCGTATGTGTGAGATGTGTGGTACTAGCCCACAGGTGTCTTCCTGCCTTTCTCCCAGCAAACTTCCAGGCAAGAGATGCTTTCAGAGCAGCTGGAAAATTTTCCATAAAACATGCTCACAACTCAATGACGACACTATTGATGCATCATTTTATTGGCTTTCCCCTTTGAAAAAAGATCAAATTACATTTTGAATTTTTCAGGACTGTTTTCCTTTTATATAATGTTTATATTTTGAATAAACCTTTCTTTTACTAATTTTATCTGCTATGATTTACATTAGAATGATAATGTGTTTCATGTTTATACTCGCATGTGTGTGTTTTTATTTGATGGTTTTGTAAGATGTAATAATTTTTGTACCTGAAGTGTATCAGATATTTATTTTAAAAAATTTCTAAATTTTTACAAATTCTGAACATAAATAACTAGTATTTTAGTAGTACATGAAATAAATACCGAATTACCAGCATTGTCATTTTGCTCTCATCTTGCACCTCTCATTTCCAAAAAATAGATATATATTTCTCATGTTGGTTCACATTTTCACATAGGTGTATGTCCTGCCGATGAGGACCCCAAAGGCTATCAGTGGTCGGCCATCTACCCTTCGGAATACAAGCTTCCCTGTCTAGGGAAGCAGGGCTTTTATGCCTCACGGATATGGTAACGCTTTCATTGACTCTTGCCAGCAAAGCTCCGCATTATCCACCTTCCCAGGGTTACACCTGTTGCAGAGTAGTTCCCGTGTGTTGTATATGGATTGGAAAGAAGGGCAGGAATCTCTGTGTGTGCCTAAATCATACACTCCGGGGCGGGTAAAGAAGAGGCATGTAGGTTGTCAAGAGAAGCCTTTTTACTCCAAGCAACATGCTCATTTAGCCTTCTCCAAAGAAAGATGGAGAAACTTGGAAACCAGAGTGCAGCTCTCGAGCAATCAAAGTGCCTTGTAATTGGGTGAATGGAGCCAGGTCACAGCCTTGGAACAGGCATCTGAAATTCTAAAACTTCTGAATGATGTGGAGTGGTTATTGTTGGAGGGGGAAGAGGTGGAAAGAGAGAGTCAAGACAGGATCCAGGTTAAGGCAGTCGGAGGCTATCAGAGCATAGATTTTCCCTAAATGCTTGACCTCAGAAGCCTCAGAGACAGGTCGATTGCAGAGGATTCACCGAATAGCAAGTCAAATCCCGTTCTTCACCCTCCGCCCCACCCCCAATTAGAGTTTTCTTGCAGGGAATTCAGAAACGGGAACTGCCCAAGTAGAAGTTTTGTATCTCCCGCTGTGTTTGGTACATGGTAGGGAGGAAAGAAGGGGATTTTAGAGACTTACTGACTTAAGTTGAGATGTGGCTCTATCTCTTCCTGGCTGCGAGACCTTGGGAAATTCCTTGACTTATCTAACTCTATGTCTTTATCTATAAAATGTGAATTATAATCTGCTTTATAGAGTGATGTGAAATCAAAATCAGATTTTATCTAGAAAGTTCTTAGGGCAGTACTTGACCCATGTTACCAAATACACTTTTAACCTTAGTAACCTGATGTATCCTAGTTAGGATACAGGCTCTTGCTAGTATTTGGTTTCCATGATGTACACACCTGATTTTTTTCTGATAAGAATTTTTTAATATGAGTTTTATTTCAATGTCTTACAGTTTTATTGTCAAATGAAACTTACCTAGATAACAAGGCAAATTCTAAAACTTATCATTAACTGATTTTGTCAGTTGTAATGTCATTTATGCCAAATATTTGAAATATCTTTGTTTGCTTCATAGTCATCGTGACCCTGCCAACACATCTTCAGCCTACTGGGGGCCTCCTGATCTCTCCAATTGTTCAAGTAAGTGAGCAGTTTTTCTTCAGTTCTCAAAGACAAAATGAAATGACCTTGTGCTTAATGGTTTTCATCCTTTTCAGACATATCCTTCTGCTGTAAGATACTATTGTGATAGTAAAAGCTAGGCAAATGATTGTTTCATGTAAGGTAGAAAATACTGGTTTTCCTCATTCTATTTTTCTGTTCTATTCATTCTGAAGGAAATTAAAAAGAGTAAGAAGATTTCAGAGAAGACAAAAATAATATATAAATTTATATTTGTATCAGTGTTTTGTAGTTTTGTATTATTTTTAAGCAGCAAATATACGCTTATTCAGTGATTCTGGGGGCATTTCTTTTTTTTTTTTTTTTTTTAATAATTTTATTTATTTATTTTTCCCCCAAAGCCCCAGTAGATAGTTGTATGTCATAGCCGCACATCCTTCTAGTTGCTGTATGTGGGACACGGCCTCAGCATGGCCGGAGAAGCGGTGCGTCGGTGCACACCCGGGACCGAACCCGGGCCGCCAGCAGCGGAGCGCACGCACTTAACCGCTAAGCCATGGGGCCGGCCCTGGGGGCATTTCTCTTGGACCAATATGTGAATATTGGTCCCTCCACATTATTTACCTAGTTGCACAATTTATATCTTACTAAAGAGAAGTTAGTCTCTGTGGGTAAAGAAATATTATTGCCCTGTGAAGATTGTGGTAAGGGGGTACACACAGGAAACCCAATTTGCTGTTTCAACCGTGGAGTGAAATATCACACTATGTTTTAGATTCCTAGAAATGCTCAAAATACATAGATAAAACTTTGTATGTTGTTTCTTCTGCCTTTTTTTAGGGGAAGCAAATGAAGTTGCCAATCAGATTTTAAATTTAACTGGTGATGGGCAGACCTTAAACTCAGCCAATATTACCAGCATTGTGGAACAGGTCAAGAGGATTGTGAATAAAGAAGAAAACATTGATATAACACTTGGCTCAACTTTAATGAATATATTTTCTAATATCTTAACCAGTTCAGATAGTGACTTGCTTGAGTCTTCTTCGGAGTAAGTATTTTTTTTTTCTTCTAGAGAGTAAAATTGATTGGATTCATGTGTTATTATATAATTTATCACATATCTGAATGCTTGGTGCCCAGCTTTCATAATTTAAATCTCTAGAAGATCCATTGATATTTCCCAAGATCATTCACAAAGTGAACTTCAAAGTTCTCTATTTTTTTGAGAAATAGAATTTACAAATTGATTAAGATTGTCCATCTGACTAGATATATAAATAGTCCCAGAAAAACATAATCAGTATTTCATTTTTTCATCTAAAAATATTAACTGGGGTTAATTCAAAAGATAAGCTATTATATATATTAATTTATGACACTTCTTTTTGCCTGCAAAGGAAACACTTAGCAGACGTTTAAGTCACATCTTTTAGGCGTAGCTCGCTCTCTATAAGTCACTATCCTGTTGACCGTGACACAGTACTGTCACAGCTGTGTGATTGTTATACTTCTGGAATGAAATGCCTGGGGCAGGGTGAAGTGTACCTATTTACACACAATTGAGGTTGTATCCAGTTATCTCATTTAATGTGTTAATATTTGGATATTTAATTTTTTCTTTCTGTTTCCTTCCTTTCCACCAAATTTCTTCAAGGAAAACTTTATATTTGTTAATATGTGTTCTCTAACTTAACTATATGATAATTATAAAAATTTTTTTACAGTGTCTTGCAGTGCATAAAATACTTTTGTCACATTATTTTATTTGATTCTCACTCAGTTATGAAGTAGGAAGGCTATTTTTCATATGAGAAAGAAAAGGCTAAGATAGGTGAAAAATAGAGTATTTGTTTAGGTTGTTTAATTGTTAATTTTCCTTTTAAGGAAAACATATATTTCTCTTGAGGGTGTATTCATCACTGTGACTCTATGTTTTAGCTGATATTTTTGTAGTTTGGAGTAATTTTGTGGGTCTTCATGTTAAGATCAGAAAATTTAAAGACAATTTTATTTGGTTTGTGTTTTGCCCTGCAGCCAATTAGATATCTACAGTGCCTAAAGCGTGTTACTTAAGAGTGGTGTTACTTGTCATTTCTTTAGAGCTTTAAAAACAATTGACGAATTGGCCTTCAAGATAGACCTCAATAGCACTTCACATGTGAACATCACAACTCGGAATCTGGCTCTTGGAGTATCATCCTTGTCCCCAGGGACCAATGAAATTTCCAATTTTAGCATTGGGCTTCCAAGCAATAATGAATCGTATTTCCAGGTAACGAGCCAGTGGTTTCTTCCATTGTAGTTAAATTAGACAAATAAAAACTTTCTGATCGCTTACCAGTTGCTGCTGCAAGGAGGTCTTGGTCTGAGGGGTGGCAGGCGGGTCTGAACGTCGGCTAAGGCTGCAGTAGCAGTAACCGTAAGGCATGTGGCTGCGTGGAGGAGGTGCACTTTCAGAACCTGGGTGATGGGTGGCTCAGCTTACCTTCCACAAGAGGCCATAGTGGAACTGAGTATTCAGGCATGAGTAGGGGCCGCCCTTTTGAGAGTAGGGGTGGGGATCAGTTCGGTAAGAAGAAAGAGCTTTATTATGGGCCAAAGTGGGAAGAAGCATGGTGTATACTCTTTGCCAGTGGTTCTCAAACTGTGCATTACACTCACCTGGAGGACCTGTCAAAACAGATTACTGTGTCCCATCACCAGAGATTCTAATTTAGTAGGTCCTGGGTAGAGCCTCAAAATTTGCATTTTTAACAGGTTCCCAGGTATTGCTGATACTGCTGGTCTGAGGACCATACTTTGAGAACCAGTGACGTAGAAGACTGGGAACGGCAAGGATGACGAGGCTGGGCGAGAAATCTGGGGCCAGATTAATGGAGAGCCTCTCTGGCCTGTTCATGTGACACCTCAGCAAATAGTTTTCAAGTTCCTACTGTGTGTTAGGCGGTGTTAGCTGTGTGGGCAAATGAAATGATTGAAACATTGTTTTTGACACAGGAGAACACACCTGCGGTAATACTTCTTAACTGTGGAGATAAACCAAGATAAAATATTTAAAAAGCTGTATATGGAAGAATTTTTTCTGCTTTAGACTAGGGGCTCTTTTGGATAATTCTGCTTCGCATTTTAAGGGTGAAAACTCAGTCAGCCTCAGTCTCATTCCAAGTCCATTTGCAGGAAAACGCTCTTTGGCCTGATCTGTGGGTTCAGGAAAAATGATAGCCAAGAGTGTTCATAAAACTTCAGCTGTTTCCTCTGTGCAGAGATATTCATTTTCAGCAGTGAGACAAATTAACTCCAACCTTTTTATTGTTGTTATAGTTATTTTTCACTAAGTGTTCTGAGAAAACCTCAAAATGTGTTAAGGGTAAATCTAATTCTTATACTTGAACATTTTAACTCGTTTGTAGATTTCTCAATTTGCTTTAGTTAAAATCAGTGCTTTTCCTCTTTTGCCACACATGCAAAACTAAACTTGAATGAGGTCCAAGCCTTTGTTGGGGACTCACCCAGGAGGGCAGTGACTGCATTAGAGGTAAAGGGAAGCCCCGGTCCCAGCTAAGTTGACACTTGTGGTGTTCTTCTGCCTTACTCAGCATATGGAGTAAAGTTATTATTGAGATGTAATTGTGATTACTCGACCAATAAATATATCTCTGTGTGTGACAGATGGATTTTGAGAGTGAACAAATGGATCCATTGGCTTCTGTAATTTTGCCTCCAAACTTACTTGAGCATTTAAGTCAAGAAGATTCTGTGTTAGTTAAAAGAGCACAATTTACTTTCTTCAATAAAACTGGACTTTTCCAGGTAAGTGTTCATGAAATTGTTATTTTTCCATTGCAAATTGAGTTTCTTTGCTCAAAGGGAAAAATAAAAGTTCAGATTCCTTGAAAATATATCAAGAGATACAGAAAAATTAACCTACTGTATTTAAAAATGAAAAATTTTAACATAATTGTTTAAATATTATATTTGAAATATTTTTTCAGATAACCTGCTTACTGGCAGGGAACGTTTAAGTTTTTAAAATGAATCAAATATTAGGTTAACTTGCATGACATGACTAGAAATGGAATTTGAGAAGACATTATTATTTATTATTCCTTTTGTTAAATATTTTATGTCTCCAGCAATTTAGGCCTTCAGAGTTAAAGGAATTGTGTGCCAAAGAAAAGATGCTTTATTTTTTTTTCAGCAGGAAACACTGTTTACATAATGAGCAGCATTCTTGGCTTTAATCAATTTTTCCATTAGCATTTCAAATGGCCCTTGGCCTTCCCATGTCCCTGGAGTAGGGTGACATTGTGCTCAGCACATATGATCATTTTTATTGGCATCATTTCTAGATACTAGAAAGTCCACTGCTAGCAAACACTGGTGACCTCTGGTTGCCTTTGAAAGTACGACCCAATCTAGAGCAGTTTCACTGAGACCTTTTTAAAAATAAGAGTTATCTATTAAATTGAAGATACCATTGTGTGTCAGACAAGGCGACCTGTGAGAGAAAGTAGGAGGTCTCAAGACCAGTAGAACTGTTTCTCATCTTCTGCCCTGTCCATCATGTGTGGGGGAATGGCAGAGTAGGCTACAGGTAAGTAAAAAGAACACCATGGAATCATTTACAGTAACTCCAGAATTTTACAATTTTATCGGCAAATGTTTTACGAACAAGCTATCTAAAAATTTGGAGTCAATTAAGAGGGTAATTACGTGTAATTACTCTGAGGGATTTAATAGCTATGAACATATAAAACTGCATTTGTTAAAATTCTTTGAGGCTGACAACAATGTCACCTTTAAAAACAATAGAAAAATGTGGTAAGAGTCACAAAATGTGAATGGTGGTGGGGGAGTCCATTCAGAGGAGAGGTTGAGCCCAGTGGAAAGGGTCTGGGACAGCTCTTAGAGGTCCAAGAATGTGTCATTATTTCATTTTGAGTCTTCTCCACATCATCTTTTCCTTTGCCTTTGGCATCTCCCAACCAATGTTATTATTAGGAAACATTTTTTTTAAAGTAAATTTATAGCAGAGTGAAAACATTTTAAGGGTTCTATGGTCCTCCCTTAACAGAGTGAACAAGATATGAGTAATTTTTTAAGAAAAGGCTGGGTATCACCAAGCTATAGCTGACATTATTGAGAGTGACCACACAAGAGTAATAAAAAGTTGTATTTTGGATGCTGAGTTTTATTTGGCATTTAAGAAACTCTGCAATTATTCCAAAACAACTGACTTGTGTGCTGAGATAGAGAAAGATTTGACAAGAAAAACACAAGAGGAAGAAGAAAGTAGAGATGATCTTGCGGGAGAGAGAGTCTGTTGGCCCCAGTAGTGTTGTCGCACAGATTCACTAATTGGATTTCCTGACAACCTTATCTCTGAAGTGGAAGCTACAGACGGTGGCAAGTATACGATCAAAGAAGATAGAAATTCTGGATGGGACGTTAATGCAGTAGAATTACATTTGGGGATAAGTTAGTAAACACGTCAGGGTGTTGGCATGGATGTGAAAGATGGATTGTTTTTTATTTTTCACACCACATTTCCTTCATAATTCTCTAAAGGCAAACAACTTCATCTCTTTTCGAGGGTAGGGAAATGATCGAATTGTTACACAGCTTTTTATGAGTTTACGTTATTTATGGGTTAGCATTGTTTCAGATGTGGACTGGCTGGCATCAGTCACGGCAATCAAGAATGAAGTTTTATGAACATCGCCTTACAACATTGGCTCGTAATGTTCCCTCAATGTATTTATTATAAATAAGGGAAATAGCAAAGCTCTTTCGGGAAAGCCAGCCATTCGATCTTATAAACAGGATGTTTTATAACTGAAGATCCTAAGTCTAAAAAGTGCTGACAGTTTGCTTATTTTGGAGCAGCAAAAGAAAATTAATATGTGTACTTCTGACTAATAACAATTTTTTTTTTTCTTTCAAAGGATGTAGAAACCAAGAAAGGCACCTTGGTGAGTTATGTGATGGCATGCAGTATTGGAAACATCACTATCCAGGATCTGAAGGATCCTGTTCGAGTTAAAATCAAACATGCAAGAAACCAGGTAAGAAAATGCTGCAAATAGCAATGGAATGGAGACAGACAATTTCAGAGAATCATGGGGCCGCGTTGTCTACATGATAAGAAATAACTGGCACTTGTTTTGAAGGGGACAGTTTTCCTAAAAGGAAACAGCTAGTCAGGTGGTCTTAATGTGGGGGGGAGGGTAGTCGTGTCTAAAATTCAGTAATTGGAGGGAGAATGGGAGTGAAGTAAGGGCCACCATCTTTAAGACACGACATATATTACTTCAGATAAATGTGATGCAGGTGGTTGCACAGTCCTGCCATTAAGGATTTTGGTTGTTTTTTTTAAGTCAAAGATTACAGCAGCTGAGAAAGCTGAGGGGAAACAGGGAAGTGGTGATGTTTTTTGAGAGGTTAGCGGGTGTCTAAAATCTTGGCAAATGTTGCTTTTTTTTATTGCTTCATTACCCTCGCTGATATCGGTTTATTTGATAAAATTATATGGGGGTTCTTACTGTCCCAGACGGCCCAGGCACAGGTTGTTCCCTTTCTGATGGAGAGTCTCAGTCCTGATTCTACCATCTAGGAGGCAGGCAGGAAGGAGACAGGAGGTGAGCTGGCTGATAAGGGCGAGGGCTTGGAGAGTAAGTCATCTAAGGACCAGCCCTGCTTAGTCACGGAGCCCTCTGAAACCTCCTTCTTCTACCCTTTGCCCTCCTTGGTTTCAGCGCCTTCATCCATAAAGAATTCTTTTTATTATGGTCAAATATACATAACATAAAATTTACTGTTTTAACCGTTTCTAAGTGTACAGTTCTGTGGCATTAAGTACATTCACATTGTTCTGCAGCCATCACCGCCATCTGTCTCCAAAACTATCCCACCTGACACTGTGTCCCCATTACACAACAGTTCCCCGTTCGCCCTCCCCCAGCCCCTGGCAACTACCATTCTCCTCCTTATTTCTATGACTACTGTCTCGATAACTTTATCTCTATAACTACTCTAGGTACCCAATCTAAGTGGAGTCATGTGGTATTTGTCCTTTTATGACTGGCTTATTTCACTTGCCATAATATTTTCAAGGTTCATCCATATTGTAACATGTGTCAGAATCTCCTTCCTTTTTAAGTCTGGATAATATTCCGCTGTGTGTGTGTGTGTGTGTGTGTGCATATACACACACACACGCATACACACACCACATTTTGATTATCCATCCGTCCATTGATGGGCTCTGGTTTGCTCCCATACTTTGGGTACTGTGAATAATGCTGCTTTGAACATGGGGTGCAATATCTGAGTCCCTGCTTTCAATTCTTTTGGGCATATACCTAGGCATACAGGAGAATTTTGAAGATGAAGTGAAATTATAGTGTAAAGAGCTTTGCTGAATGCTGAGAATTGCATGTGATGCAGAGAAATGGATACCATGATCCTCATCAGGTCATAGTGGATTTCCACTTAAAGTCTTTGTGAGAGATCCCCATAAACTGCCTGCCGTTCTTAGGTCATATTGGCATGACTAATGCTGATCTTTGTGAAAACCTTAACATTTTTACTCTTTCCTCATATTCAAATTGTATGATTTTTCATTTATTTTAAACACAATTTCACGTTTATTCTTATGTCAATATAGGCCGTGCCTCATCCCATCTGTGCCTTCTGGGATCTGAACAATAACGGTAAGTTTTAAAATATTGGCCGCCTTAATAACAACTGAATTTTAAACATTGTTAGACACCCCCGTTTCCTTTAATTCCAGCCCAAACCAGAGTGAGTCACAGTGTAAGTGTGATGGCAACTGAGCTGCAAAATTTAGTTTAGGTGGCTTGGAAAGTGGATTTTAATTTCTGTAACTTTTTATTCATTTCAAGAAGAAGTAGGCAGACTTGACTTTTTTTAACCAAACAACTCTTTGATTTCAGTTATTTATAAAACACAATATGCCTTTTTATTGCCACCTTTGGGTGAATGTCGATATACACTTGCTCTCATTCTTCTAGGGCACTTCTGAGCAGATTATTTGACACGCATGAGACATAAAAATTTAAAATCCAGCTTCCAGACCTCAGATTATGGGTGAAAGTGTGCTAAAGGACTGTAAAGATAGGAATGGTTATAATGGATATATATTACCTGAAAGGAAGTTCTGCCTCCAAAATGACGTTTGATCATCAAGAGAGAAAGGCAAAATTAAGGGATAAATCAGGAGCTGGAAGATGTGGAGATCTCTGAAGGGAAGGACATGTGATGAACCCTCCCACCTCTGCCCCCTACTGGTCTCTTTCCCTCGGGCTTCCCCAGTGGGATTATTGGGGAACCAGTCATCAGGGCAGCTGCTGTGCAGGCTGCTTCTTGGTAGAAATGTAGTCAGAAGTGTCTCAAACCCCCCTTTTCTGATACTTCTGATCATAGCTGGAAAATTTGTTGTTGTTGCTTAGTTTTTAGTTGCCCAGTTTTGAGAAGATCCTCATTTACTGGAGACATAGTTAAAAGTGATACCACCTTGAAGTCTTAAAATACGAGTTGCTCATATGCCATGTCGTACCCTAAAAGTCAGACAAGATGTGTTAAAGGCTTTTATAAGTGGCCACTTATACACAATTATATGTGCGTGGCTGCTGTGTACACAATAGCATGTTCCAAGAAAGCTGATCATCTTTGTCCTCATGTCTTCACAAAAACGTAGGCTGACCCAAGGAAAAAAATGTGTTGATCTCCAGAGACTTCATTAGTATGTAACGTATTTGAAAAGGGATTTTCTTTTTATGGAAGTTGATTTTAAAATACATTAAAAATTAAACTTGAATCAAACTTTTACAGAGGCAGCACTTCAGTGGAACACAGTTGAAAACCACTCTCTGCATAATCTCTAGCTGTCCCCCAGCCCTAACATTCTATGATGCCAGGAATCTAAGTATTGGCAGCTTTAAAAACAGAATCTGTTTTACTGATAAAATGTAAGGCAGAAAAGCCTGAGGCATATTTCCCTAAAGAAGTTATCATCCGTTACAGAGAAGGAACTGACCTGCTGTTATTTTCACACTGTTTGTTGACTTCCTCCTACAGAAGGTTCTGGATTTTGGAACACATCAGGATGTGTTGCACAAAGAAATTCAGATGCAAGTGAGACGGTCTGCCTGTGTAACCACCTCACACACTTTGGAGTTCTGATGGTAGGCGAGGAATTTCTAAACTCCTTTAGAAATGATATAATTCTGGAAGGCATACTTCTTTTTGTGAGCCAGCCTTTTTAGATTATGTATTTGGGGAATTATTTCCTGATAATTTTCATCTGTACCCTGAATCTTGATTCTTAATGAAGAATCTTATTAGCAGAGATCATGTTTTAAAAATATGCAAAAGTAATGATAGAAAAGAACCTTACTTTTTTTTTCCTGTAGCGTTAACATTGATGATAAATAATCCCAGAAACAAGAAGATCACCAGGAGACCCTTGAATTAAGAGAGAAACAAAAAGGCAGGGAGGCAGGGAGAGAGAAAAGTTAAAGAGGAAGAGAATGTTGGATTTTACTCACATGAAAGGGAAGGAACCATGGAAAATTTGATCAAAAATTTTCTTTCTTATAATATGTTATCACTCAATATGTTTAAATGTGACTTAGTACAGCCACTGTGCTAGGTGATCTAGCTGTGACCCAAAATGACTGCCGTCCCCTCCTGGAGATGCCAGCCTGTTAGGACAGGCTGGAGACTGGGGGTGGTTTGGAGTCTACAGGTCTGCAAGAGAGGTGATGGATGGGGGTGATGTTTCTCTCACTATTAGGCCTTCATATCATTTTTTCTTTTTTTCTGCTTTCCCGTGGCCCTGTTTCTATCTCATTAGCCAGCCTGTCCAACAGTTTTAAACCAAAAATTAGATTGCATCCAGTCTTTCGTCCCACCAGCGTTCCAGGAGCCACCCTGTCTCCGGCGACTTGCTTGAATTCATCCATAGACTTATACCTTTACTTATGTCTGACCTGCTGGTGTTTTTGCAGACACTTTCCTGGTGGATGACACCCTCTGGATTGTAACGTAGTCATTGTTTCTATAGTTTCCATAAAGGAGTCAAGCCACATTTGTTTTCTATCAGAGATGGGAATAATGTGTGCTGAGGCAACAAAGCTCTTCGAATTTGAATCACAGACATGAGGTTATGTTTATCCCCTCCCTTAAATCTTACACCCACTTCCTGTGGGACTGGGAGGAAGCAGTGAGAAACTCTGGGATGTAGTATTTGGCGCATGAATCTACTTGGCCTATGTAAATGGCCATTGTGCTCGGACAACCTTGCAAGCTGTAATTTTCCTGACAGTCAGCACGTAAGTGTTCTCGGGGATAAGGTCGAGTTATTTAAAAAGGCAACAGTCATAGAAAATAACCTTTTAATTTTCTCAAAATATAAATATTTTGTCTTAACTGCCAGAACATGACAAGGGATAATTGAACTATAGCATGTTTTCCCTAAGTAATTAAAAACAAAAACCCTCCGTTTTCTTCCATGTTCTGTTTTCTGCAAAAGTGACAGCAGGCAATATTTCAGAAAACACTTATTTTGCATGTTTACTTATTCAGGTATATAAGCTTTGGCTTGATTCATTTAAATATTTCAGCTGTGTGTGTGTGTTTGCGCATAATTGTGTGTGTGTTATAAATCTAATATTAGATAAACAGTAACACAGTTCACTATTTAGAGATGATTTATATGCAACCAAAGTTCGGCTTCTCATTACCCTGAATTGTCAATTTCTTCATAGATTGTTGAAATTTTATTATGAGTTTGAATTACTTATTACTTTTCCTGTTGCCATCTGATAAAGCAGTTAGTTTTACATGCACATGGAGACGTGCATTTTTTAGTGCTCTCCTTCCATTTTCCACCTTGGCTGCTTATGTGGGATTATAAACTGCTGGAAGAAAAACATTCCAGAATTTATCCTTTCTGGCCATGTGCCCATATCCTTTCAGCTTTTCCAGACCACCAAGACTTTGTTGGGAGTCTTTCTTGATTTACACACTCTTTACTGCCTTCTGTAAGATAGTCCCACAGCCCACATTGCCCCGTGCCACATTCACCATATGAGAAGTTAAACAAATGTACCCCAGACCCATAACTATGTCTTCTAATCTACAAATGAAGGAAGAATTTAATATCCTCTGCCACATCTCTTTGTAGTAAAACTTATTTTTGTATTTTTCACATTAGTACATTTTCATGTTGGCTAGTTCAGAGGAATAAATATTTTCATATTCTTTGTGGCTTTAATTGTGGTGTGCAAGTCTATTGCCTCACCTAGATAGGAGCCATAGGTGTTTCAGAGGCGATGACAAGTCGCTTAGAGATTCCTCAAGGCCATTTCTCTGGCCTAATGAGAACCTGGAGTAATCAAAATGTTGGTTTAGGTAACCTATCTGTGAGCCAAGGGGCCCTGACTCGAACTCCGTCCCAAGTGCCGTGGGAGGCCGATGTCCTCCCAGTGTTTTGAGGTATTTCCTGGGAGAGGAAGATCAGGAAAGTCCCCTCTAACCCTGAGCCCTTGCGTCTGTGGAATTCGATCACTTTGTGTGTTTCTTGGTGTCAGAGAAGTACTGTTACCTATTCCTTACTGCATGAGCCAAACCTGGAATTGAGTCCCATTTCTTCATTTCACACACATGTACACACATACCTCACCACTTACTGGAGGGCTTTGTGTGAGGAGCAGATTTTATTGACATTTTGGTGAAAATGAAAGAAAACTAATGAAAACAGAACAAAAACTTCTCAACAAGCGTTTTTTCCTATAATTTAAGACCTAAAAGTTTAAGCCAGATTCCTTTTGGAATATATGCCTTCCAACATCTGCATAATGGAGATGCCTTTCTCCTCCCACTAGGATTGAGTGGTTGGTCTTAATTCAAGATTTATCCCTATCCCAAATTCCCCATTTAAGGAAGAAAAGAAAGGTTTTCCTACCAGGCCCAGACTTTGCAAGTCTGTCAGTACAGTGAAATTAATACTTCATATTAATACGCTAGAAAGTGTTTGCTTCTTTCCAGCCCACAATAACCCCTCACATTTTAAATGGTGCCCTGTCAAGTCTCTAGGGGTCCAAAAATTATGACCCCAAAACTCTTAGTGGATTCTCATTTATGGAAAAAAATAAAGACTCCACCCGATACATACTAAGCTTTGAAATGACCAGTTAGGAGCCTCCGCACCACGCTCAGAGCCGGACAGCCATGGTGCCCTCTGGCTGTCTTCCCTACTGCGCAAGGAACCCAGGGCCACCCGAGGGCCTCGCCATGTGGGCCATGGTGGCCTCTGGTTGTACTTGTGCCCCCAGCCCTGCAAATGTTAGGAGTGGCCTGGTAATTTATTATGCAAGGCAATGACCTCCTCTCCAGTTTCTCTTGGGGGACCCAGTGGTTTTGCTCTTCAATTTATACTTGTATGCAAAGAGCTTGGATAACAAAGTAACGATAAAAAACAACGTGCAACTTTCTCGATAGCACCACATTTTTGTTTCATGGAGTGATCCACAAGAGTACAATAAATGGGAATTTCAATATTGATTTACACTGTTGTTTTTAGCCCCTAAGACTGAGCTGAGATTCTAAGTGCTGGCAATGAACTGTCCAATAAAATGAAACAGCATGCTCACAAAAAGAGAGATTCTTACAGCTGCTTCCATGTTTTATGTAGGATCTTCAAGGAACCGCCTCCCAGATAGATGGAAGAAACACTAAAGTTCTCACCTTCATCACCTATATTGGGTGTGGAATATCTGCTATTTTTTCAGCAACAACTCTCCTGACATATGTTGCTTTTGAGTAAGTATTTTTCTATCTGCCAAACCCAGTGCTAACTGTTCCATAATGTGAATAAGAGAATTGCCTCAGCTTTTAAAAATATTTATGCACTTTGTGCATCATGTAGGGTGGTTCAGTTTTAATGTTCAGGTTTCTCGTAAGATATATGATGCAACGTGAATTTTCCAGCTATAGAATCTTAATTTATAATTACTGTATTTCTCTTGATAAAATGCATTTAAACCTGTTAGAGATAATTGCCATTTAAGTAAATAAAAATGGTAGGAAGTGCTTTTTTTACATTGTAAAATATGAAAGCATTTGCTTCACAAATCTTATTAAATTAATCCTGAAACAGGAAATTTTTTTAAAAAGGATCCCTACCTCGTTAAAAATCAAGAAACTGCAAACAATTTTAGAAAATTGTTTTTTAACAAAAATATCATAAAACTCCAGAATTTTTCCTGGATTGAAAAATAATCAATTTGTTGAAACCAATTGGAAATTTTGGAAACAATTTTGAAATAAAATTGTTATTTAAAAAAAATTCTTGGGGCTGGCCTGGTGGCGTAGTGGTTAAGTTCGCACACTCTCCTTCAGTGGCCTGGGTTCATGGGTTTGGATCCTGGGCACAGAACTACACCACTCAAGCCATACTGTGGAGGTTGTCCCACATACAAAATAGAGGAAGATTGGCACAGATGTTGGCTCAGGACCATTCTTCCTCAAGCAAGATGAGGAAGATTAGCAACAGGTATTAGCTCAGGGCCAATCTTCCTTACCAGAAAACAAAAACCCAAAAAACCCAAAAACTTTATAATTTGCTAAATACTCCCAAATGTCTTTACTCCTCCTCCTAGTTTAATCGTGTCATAAAGATGGTGCTATCTAACCTATGGCAGAGCTGTATAAGGTAGGAATTTACTGCCTGTGCCTCAAAGATTTATTTACAATATTAGTTCTCTCGTGTATTTCTTTTTTCCTTTTCTAGAAAATTGCGAAGGGATTATCCCTCCAAAATCTTGATGAACCTGAGTACAGCCCTGCTGTTCCTGAATCTCCTCTTCCTCTTGGACGGCTGGATCACCTCATTCCATGTGGATGGACTTTGCACGGCAGTGGCTGCCCTGCTGCATTTCTTCCTTCTTGCAACCTTTACGTGGATGGGTCTAGAAGCGATTCACATGTACATTGCACTGGTTAAAGTATTTAACACTTACATTCGCCGATATATCCTGAAATTCTGTATCATCGGCTGGGGTAAGCCTCCTAAAATTTTTTGTTTTTCTTTTTATTGTCCAGGAAATGGCCGGATTCTCATAGGAAAATCCTATTTCGAAAGAATAGCACCTCTAAAAGAAACTTCAAAATTGCAAAGAATGTGAATGGGGTATACATATCCTAAGGAAAGGTCTTCCTCAGAATGGTATTTTTTAAAACTATTCAACAGTCCTCACTAAATTCAGGAGTAAAGGAAAAAGCGCTAGCTCCTGAGTCACCACAGACTTATTTCCTGAGCTCAGAGCCAGCCCACCCAGGTCTGAAGAAGCAGCTTGCAGGCAGTGGTGCATTTCCATTATGTTCTAAAATATAAAGGCCAGTCAGACTCCTAGCTATACTGACCCCCTAGACACATGCCCAGGTCTTGGAAACCAGAGAGAGAATGTTATTTTTGTGTGTACAACCAGAATACGGACAGAATTCTTGCCTTGAACTTCTTAACGTGATTCCTCAGCCAGACATGGATGGTTGTATTAACCTGTGTGGAATCTTATAATCGGGCTCCTTTCTTTATCTGGGTTTCCTATCAAACCAGGCATTTTAGAGCTTTCTCACAAATCTCTTTTTCAGATGGCAGTATAGAAGTCTGAGACATTACCGAGGTATTTGGCACCACCTTAGAAGGCAATGAGAGCATCTTTTGGGGAGTTCGAGTAGTGTAGCATTTCCCCAGTGGAAGAGACATGGAAATACTTTATTGATTCTCTCAAGAGCATCAAGAAGACTATAAAGACTTTATACCCCCATTGTGTTTCTCCTCCTTTTTCTAAAGGCTTTTCTTTATATAGAAGACAGAATAAGCTGCAGTTCTCTTATCGCCTGGAGTCGGGCAGTCTGAGAGTCCTCATCAGTGAAGCCACATTTACTGGTGCTGGATTCAATATAAGCCAGGTTCTGGTTCTCTAGTGGGTACCAGAAAGTAAACAGAATATTTAAATATCTGTCATTTAAGAGCAGGTTTTGATGGTTGCCAATTAGAGCTGGATGTTTCCCAACAGAAAGGGGATTTTATGGTTGTTTTTAACCAAGTTGCCGGTTCTAAGAAATTTGATTTTGTGATATGGAGTGTTTTCTTTCTTTTCTTTTTCCTTGCTGTTATCAGTCATATAAAGCAGTTCCAGATGCTTGAGAAGAGTTGTTTATGTAGTGGTCTTTTTATAACAGGTTTGCCTGCCTTGGTCGTGTCAATAGTTCTAGCGAGCAAAAACCAAAATGAAGTCTATGGAAAAGAAAGTTATGGAAAAGAACAAGGTGATGAATTGTAAGTAATAAAACTTGTTGGGAATTTATTTGTGATGAGTAGATATCCTTTGATTCCTGAAGTTTAGTATAAGTTTCCATGCCAGTGGTGAACCTCTTAATTTTGGAAGGTTGAAGTGCGTTTGCATGCCTTGCCAAGGTCTCTGCTATGCCACAGATGAATTGATTGAATGCCCTGAACTGTATGAGCTACTTTTCTGTATTAACGCTGCGCTCTGTCATCTGGGGGAATTCGGAGGTCTAAGGTACTATCTCCTAGACTCAGAAGACCCATTCTTTTGAAGGAGATTACATAATACTCCCACCTCCTTAAACCCACACACATCTTCAAGAGAGTTAAAGAGCAGTATCAGACAGTGAATGATTCAATGCCAATACAAGTGTTATGTGGAAATGGGGAGAATGGAGAAATCACTGAGTTCTTGAATAATCTGGAAAATTCCCTTCAGACTGTGAGATCATTGAGGCTAAGATTTTTTTATTGTTAAGTTTTGGTAATTAGTTCTCTCATACATTATCTAGCATACAGTAGGTACTCAATAAATCTTTGTTGATTGCATGAATTATTCAATGAATCAAGAGCCTACTCCTGACTGTAAGAGCTTACTCATTTCTGTATACATTTCATGGATGGATAACACTTTTGTATCCAGTCAATATCCAGTCCTGTCACATACCCTCATGGCCTTTCTCCTTTTGTATTTCCAAAGTAACACTCAAAATACCCCACGAGAACTAGTGGAAAATAAAGATCCAGGTCAGGAATTTCAGGATTCTAGAAGGACTTCCATATGGACCTGTGTAATAAGATATATTAAAAGTAGAAGTCAATGCATAAGTTCTAAAGGCAATTTAAAAAGTATGTTAGTTAGCTCTTACAGAACTTTAAGTACTATTTAATAAATTGTACCATCAACAAGTCTCATTTATTGAGCATTTACTATATGCCAGGAATCATGTTAGGTTAGAGAATTCAAAGATGTTCAAGACAGCTTTTGCCTTTGTGGAGGTCATATTCCATGTGGAAGACATAACCCAGAATAATGACAATTTACACTAGAATTTTAAGATGAATTTAATTGCCTTTAAATAATTCACCCAATTTTTTAGGTACCTAAGAACTTCCGTAGTATTAATTAGGCACTGGGGCATCTGCAAATTGTAGTATTTTAACTTCACTCTTAGTATGCTTTACACATAGTACAGGTTTAAAATTACTTTCATCTATTTTCTGATCCATATATCATTCTGAATATTAAGTATACCCTTCCTCATCGCATAAGGATGTTATAATTGATGTAAGCTTTTTAATTGTGCATGACAAGTGTCAGTATAAGAATATCACAGTTCTACAATAAGGTCTTGCCTCAACTAGACCAATTATATTAATAGGAATTATTCTGTCTGCAAGAATGGAGTCCGCATTTCTGCGTGCCTTAAATAAGTAGGAATTTACTCTTCTCACATGGCAAGAAACGTGGAAGTAGGTGACACGGGGATTGATTTTGTGGCTGAAATGTCAAGACCAGCAGCTCTGCAGCAACTTTGTTGGCCTTCGTCTCGTGTGTATAAGATGATTGCTGCAGCTCCAAAGCTTGCTTTCGTGTTTGAAGCAGAAATGGGGAATAAGGGCCGTGCCAGTTGAGTCTATCAAGAATAGCTCTCACAAAATCCCTTAGCAACTCTGCTTCCGTATCATTTTATAGAACAGTGTCCGCCTGGCCACCCCTTAAATACAAAGGAGATTGAGAAAATGAGTCCTCACATTTCCCCTTCTCTGGAGTGCAGGCACATGAGAGAAAAGAGGGTTAGACCTGGTTTTTGTTGGGTGAGCCAACCAAGGGCATCTTCACACCAAGTCAGAATTCAAGAGGCCACCTTGTTTTCTTCTTAATTGTTGACTTAAACAACTAGATATTAAGATGGTAGCTATCCAAAACAAACTGAAAAAACTATGTAAACTGAGGCCCCAGAAAATGAAGTGACTTTCTAAAGACATTTGAGAGACGCCCAGCTGTGAAATCTGCGGCAGCCCAGACTGAGCCGGAAGAAGTCTTCGGTCAACGGGACACGGGGATGAATCTCTTCTTCTCTCTTGTTTCTTCTTCTTCTTTCAGCTGTTGGATTCAGGATCCAGTTGTATTTTATGTGGCCTGTGCCGGGTATTTTGGGGTCGTGTTCTTCCTGAACGTTGCCATGTTCATCGTGGTGATGGTGCAGATCTGCGGGAGGAACGGCAAGAGGAGCAGCCGGAGCCTGCGCGAGGAGGTCCTGAGGAACCTGCGCAGCGTGGTCAGCCTGACCTTCCTGCTGGGCATGACGTGGGGTTTTGCTTTCTTTGCCTGGGGACCCTTAAATGTCCCTTTCATGTACCTCTTCTCCATCTTCAATTCATTACAAGGTAAGATAAACGGTACCTGAATGGTTTCCGCTTTCTAATTGTATCATATTTGCAAGCAGCTTCACTGTTGGGCAGATGCTATGCTAAGTTTCTACGTCACTCTTCCAAGCGCTGAGCACAGTTCCCGGCACAGGGTGGGTCCTCTTGAAAAAGGTCTTGAATGGAGACAGGAGGTAGAATGTCACTTCACTTGTTTTCAGTGATGTATCCCAAGCGCCCAGAACAGTGCTGGGCAGACAGTAGGCACTCAATCAACGTATATTGTTGCATGAACAAGTACAGGGCAGGGAGATGCCCAATGGGAAATGTGAAGGGATGCGCAGGCAACTTTTACCTTCTTCACGGTTTTTCTGAGTGTTGCTGCTCTTGATGGACCCTCTTCGCATGTGGCCGTACCATTCTTGGCCAGAAGAATTTTTAGACTCTATGCAGGGACAGTGCAATTCACTTTGATTCCTTGGCTCCTTGGATTTCAAAATGAATACCAACACCCTAGTTCAGGAATGCTCGTTTGTTTGTGAGATATGGCAGTTAGTTCAACGATTTAACAAACATTTGCCAGTGGCCTTGCTTTTACAAAAATACAAGGCTTTCTTCAAGGACTTAGTGGCATGCTTCTGATTCCATAATACATACCCTACTGTCATCTACGATGAATTTAACTTTTAAGCTTAAGGGAATATAAATTATGTTTTTTGGAAATTGGATGACGTTCTTTAAGATATCGGATATACCCTGTTGTTAATAAAACTCCCTGATGTTCAGAAGCGTCATGAGGCCCACACTCCAAAAGGAATGAAGTGACAAAACCTGGAATCTTTTTGAGCAGGGCAGTACCACTGGCTTACAGAAGCTACTGGCTGTGCATTTGCAGGTGTGTGGGGAAGGAAGAACTAACTAAAGCTGAATAAATCTGAGCTGGGGTGGAAAGTGTGGTGGGAAGCAGGTTGTTGCCACTCACCAAATGAGATGCCAAGGCACCTGCGCTCTACAGGTGTGTTCTAAGAAAAGTCTGTATCTACCTGCAGAAGAGTGTTGACTGCTTTGTGTCGCACATTCCTGCTTGGCTTATCCTCCTAGGTTTCTCACTAGTTCGTGAGCCCCTGCAAAAAAAATCTGTCCCATAGTAGGTGCTCAACAATTGTTTGTTAAATGAATAAATGAACTGCTGGATGAAAAAAGAGGAAGGGGCTCTGAGCTTGGCTTAAATCCAGTCTGAGACCTCTCCCGCATAAATATGCATTCAGCAAATTTTATTCAGGTTTACTTTCCCATAACAGAGGAAATATGTGGGCTCATTATCTTTTGTAAAGAGAATAATAAGCCTCAAGGGCACCTCTAAAAGTTGCAAACTGAATAGGTAGCATATGAAAACATCTTCATTGGGATCTAGCTTTGTAGAGGAAAGCGAGCATTCCTCTATTTCATCTCTTGTCTAATATACAGCGTAAAAGTGCCTAGATAAGTATTGACAAAAATGTCTATTCACATTAGAAATTCCATGGTTTTATATTTCATGACTGTACATGAAAGGCACATTAATCTGCCAGCCCAACCTTGTTTTTGCTGTTAGAATTTCCTGGCAGTTTCGGTAACGTTCGGCAGCCACAGTTGTCTCTTCAGCTCTGTTTCCATTAATGAGAATTGGGAGGTTTCATTTTTCCCAGCATGGAGGGAAAAATGTTGTAAACCATCATCAAGTCAGTGTTCTTCATAAATCACCAACTTTGAAGACCGATTTTAAATTATGTAAATTCAGAGCAGATTTCTGCACATCCAATGATATTAAAAACACCCCCTGAGAAGGAAATTTAAATTAAAAGTCAGTGATACAGAGCACAGGAGTCCACCAACGATTGCTTATGGGCCAGGCTTGTACAAAAACTTCTCAGGATGCCGTGGAAGGTCACTTAATGGTTTTTATTTGAGTCATCTTCTGAACATTCCAAGAGAGGCCTGGTTGTTGTTAAAAGTATATGCTTTATTAAAAGACACACAATCTAGGCAGTTTAAAAAAACAATTCAGTGAATGCAAAATGAACTCAGGTAGTACTTAGGCAAACTACATTATGTCTATTTTTTTTTCTTTCTGACATTCTTTATTCCAGCAAAAAAAACTTGACATGATCTCTTTGCCTCATGGAGCTTATATTCTAGTAGGAGAGACTGACATTGCTCAAACATCACCGTATAAGATGTATGTGGTGGTATTGAGCGCACATGACAGAAGGCGTGATGACTAAGCTGAAATCTGAAGGAGCAATAGAAATTAACTAGGTGAAAGGTGGGCATATGAGTGGAGGAAACGGTATTTCAGGTAGCGGGCACTTCATGTACAAAAAATTTGCTGTAGCTGGTGACTCTGATCATATGCCGAAGGAATTAAAAGAAAGCTCGTTTAACCTGAAAGAAGAGAAAGAGAACAGAGCCAGGGGAGTGACAGGTGGTGTGGCGCAAAAGGAAGGCAGGGGCTGGACCACAGGCCCTGTATTTTGATCTTTGTAGATAAGAGCAGTGGGAAGTCTTGGAAAGGTTTTAGGCTGGTGGAATGACATGGTCAGATGTACATTTTTTAAAGACAAAACTGGGCACGATGTGGAGAATGGATGGGAGCAGCCCAGTAGTGTCTGTAGGGAGAGCAGACAGAATGCTATTGCAGTGGTCTGGGTGAGGTAAGGTGGTACAGCATTTTAGACTATGGCGGGTGTGGGGGAGCTGGAGAGACGTGAGCAGAGTCAAGAGAAATAGTAGAATGCTACTACAAAACTCTTACCGTTGGTTTGGTCATTAAGGTAAACTTGTATTTTTCTAGAAGGATTAGAACAAGAGATCTTATTAATGTAATAGTGTAGTTAATTGAAGCCTGTCATTACAAGTCTTACCAAGTGGCTCAAGATTTAGAGTGTAATACAGTATTTCGAAAACGAAAATTACGCCAAACCAATTCTAATCTTCTCAGATTTAGCTTGCAGCTGAGCATCTAAAATTCAGCAGGGTCTTCATTATGAGTGCCACAAGTCACCCTGTAGTGTCACAGAGGTGGGACCCACAAGGGAGACAAGTGCTGGTTCTACAGTGGTGTCAGGGCGTGTATATCATGGGAGTGGCTTTTGCCAGCAGATTTCTTTTTACTTTTGTGAATGTCCTCAAAAATTTGGTTCAAAAGTGTTGAAAATCCATTTTATCTTTCGGGATTCTTAGAAATAAATGTACGTATGTGTGTGTACAAACACACATACACGTGTAATTCTATGAGTACTCACATAAATTTATGTAGCCTATATATTAAAATTTTATATATATTTTATTTTTATTTTCTTTTATTTTTATTTTTAATATATACTTTTATCTTTATGTTTATTTTATTTTTATATGTATTTTTATTTTTTATATACACTTATAACTGTACAATTTAATTGCCAAAAACCATGTTAAATGGATATCAGAAAATTATTGTAGGGCCAGCCCCGTGGCTTAGCGGTTAAGCGTGCATGCTCTGCTGCTGGCGGCCCGGGTTCGGATCCCGGGCACGCACCGACACACCACTTGTCCAGCCATGCTGAGGCCGCGTCCCACATACAGCAACTAGAAGGATGTGCAACTCTGACATACAACTATCTACTGGGGGGCTTTCAGGGGGAAAAAAAAAAAGGAGGAGGATTGGCAATAGATGTTAGCTCAGAGCTGGTCTTCCTCAGCAAAAAGAGGAGGATTAGCACGGATGTTAGCTCAGGGCTGATCTTCCTCACCAAAAAAGAAAAAAAAAAAGCTGTCTGGAAAGGGCCTTGGATACCATTCTGAGGAATAATCTGGACTTGGTCCTATTAAAAAAGAAAGAAAGAAAAAAGAAAATTATTGTAGTCTATGTGCCTATAACTAAAATTTTACCTACTTGAATAAGCACATGAAATCATGTATTGAATCAAGGTTGAAACCAAGTTTTTCTAATTTTCCACAGTATATTGCTTTGTTCTTTTTATTTTACCTACTTCACTTGATTAAGTTATATATTAATCATTTCATTGATTCTTTTTCTTATAAGATGAAAAGATAAAACCATGTCTTCTTGTAACGTGGTGGAATTACCTTTTTATCTGCTTTGCTATCTTTGCTGCTTTCCAAGGGTTTGAAACTGGCAAATCATTGTGTTAGAAATATTAGTTATTTCTGAAGAGTATGACTTGAGAAAATTGTCTGGTATACAGATTGCTATTCAAAAGAGAACAGATGTTTGACAAAAAGTACATCGTAAGTCACATGCCTAAGAACATTAGCCCACAACTATAATGTAATTCATCCGAAGGAAATAAAAGGCACTTCCCTGGTTGCTGAGATCTTGGCCAGAGTCCTCTTGGGCATCTATATCCTGTGACAATATCGATGCCCTTGTAGGACTGGATTATTGCCCTAGGATGCAGCAGAGGCATGTAGTTGCTTGTTATACAAGTGATGAACAGTATCTCAGACTGTATATTTTTTCATTAACTGTACAAAAGTATTTGACACTACCCATTAGATTAGGCTTCCCCAACATATAGGGAAGTTTAACACTCCTGATAAGTTCATCAAGATGCAAAGTCTAGCCCCATACCAAGAGCTTGATCTTCAACTTTTCTCTTCCAGTTATGTGAAACAATATCGATTAATAGTCTTGGGCATAATCATCCCATCTTCTGTACGTATATATGACAGCATCATGAGATGCAACATGTGGTTCTGCAAATAGAAGTTGCTATGGCGAACACAGAAGGGTATTCGTCTACTCAGAGATAATGTTTGCCATTAATTAATTTGATAATATTAAAATACCCAGAGCAACAGAAATCGTTTAAATGTGTATAGTCCATTGTGGTTTACAAAGCACTTGCACATAACATTGATGATCCGATGTAATTCTTGCAGCAAGTCTAGAAAATAGCTATTCAGGAAAGAGGGTATTTTCTCCATTTTATAGATGAAGAAACAAGCTCAGAAGAATTAATGACTTTCCCAAGATTGATTTGGATCTGACAGTGTAATATTTATAATATTGCATATATAAAAATAGACACATTGTTAGGGGAGAAATGCATAAGCAGAAAAATAAAACAAATTACTACCCTTTCTATTTTTTATTTCAAAGTTTCCAGAAAGTGAATACCTATGTTCATTTGAAAAAACTGTTAGTAAATATAGTTTAATGAATAAATGGGAATTTACTCTCTTACCCTTATTTAGCAAAAATCATTTAGGGAAATATATTTATTATTATTTTAATCAGATCGGTAAACTAAGAAAATTAAATCAAATTATGGGTCAGGAGCCTCCTGGCAGGTAAGCTGTGCTGTAATTACATGTACAACACTCAGAGTGGACTGGCGCCAAGGTAAAGAGAGGAACCACCTTTAAACCCCCGACTTCTGAAGCGACATCGTGTTGGCCAAGACATTACACACTGCAAGGAAATAAATTACTCATCTTTTGGCAGGGCATTTTGTGCCACAGAGAAATAATTTTCTAAAGGGCACCTCGGTAGTATGAAAGGAAGATTCAGGAGGTTCCCAAAGAGAAACCATAAACCAAGATTCCCAGCCCAGCAGCCAGCTGGCTGTGTCTGTGAGACAACAGAACATATGAGCTGTTCAAAGATTTATACTCAGGCTTGCTAGGAAGCTCAGAAGTTATCTATACCATTTTTGTCAAAAATCAGTTATCTAGAGCATATATCCTTTTTTGCCCAAATACCTGATTTGGTTAATGCTTGATTGATTTTCCCATCAAAACTCCAGAAGCACTTATGTTCATGGGCCTGATTAAGATACTCTTCATCACTCCCCACTCAGATTCCATCCTACATCCCTGAAGTTATCCTTGTCTGCAGTCTTCCCCTTAACTGTGTTCCAGGATCTTGATTATCGAGGGTGAGAAAAAGTCAACTTAGGCCTTTTGTTGGAATATGTTGATGATGACTGAAAGTGTCAATGGCCTTTAGTTGGTAAAGAACTCATTAGGAGATAAGGACCCAAGGTTTTTTGTTTTATTTTCTCCTCCAGGCTTCTTGAAAATGACATCTTAGAGCAGTAAATGTGCTGCCCTGAATTTTACTGTATAGCATCTATTTTCGTATCCAAGGGAAACTGTTCCTTGGCAATTTTTTTTTAACTTTCAATAATCAGGCTAAAGATCTGAGAACATCGCTTTGGCTACTCATTTTATATCTGCCCACATATCTTTGCCAGAATCAACCAAAGGGAATAAGTTCTATGTGGGAGCCAATTTCCCAGCCAAAATATTGAGGCTAAATATATCTTTTTTCCTAAATAAATAGTTAAATAGCTCTTATAAAGACCAAGATTAAAGACAAGCCCATACAATCCACAGTGAATATAATGCCAATACTTGGAAGGAGGCTTATTTTTTTTTTCAAACATGCTACTTGAATGTGTTCTGAGGTAGACAAAAGGCCTAGATATCAAGTCTTTTGATGCGATTTTTCAGAATATTTCTCACTCCAAGTCTAGCACACTCTCTTAGGTGTCCCTTCACCATATTTACTGAACTATCCTTGGCCTGTGTGTGCTTCTCCAGGAGGATTTGAAGATGTGGAGTTCCTTACATTTTCCTTCCTAACAGAACCCACAGGCAGGCCCACTGCCCACATACTTGCAATACCCTTCCTCCATCACAATTGCAAAGGTCATTTATCTTAAATGAGAAAATTGCAAGATTTACTGAGAATTAAAATACCTTGAATTCGCATGTTGGTCTAAACTTTTTAAAAAAGTGAGCAGAAGCCTCTGGTTAGTGAAAGGTGGAGGTAAGAGGAAGACAGGGGTGGGGGGGATGAGCAGGTAAAGGACTGGTCAGGAATCTGTTCATTTAAAGTAGGTTTCGGTTTTTGTTTTTCTCTTGTCCTAGCATGGAATCTGGATTCATATAGGTAAAATAACGAATAAGGCAGTTATCAAGCTGGAGAAACTATTGCTCAGGGATTTCGGCTTGGAGTCATCAGACTGGTGGTTTTTCAGGCTACGAGTCACCAAAAAAGGACCATCATGAGCTCTGTTTTGTGAGCTATAAATGTTCCGTGGAACAGCATGAGCCTGTCAGAATGAAGTAAAGGCTTTAATTCTAAATTCAATCTTTTGAGCCATTTTAGCGTCCAGCTTTTATGGGCACTGTTCCCTACTCCCTGGTCAGTTAAATAAATCTGTACGGCACCAGGAAGAATAAAGGCCGATGATTACAGTCCCTGGTCACGGCTTAAAGCCCTTTCCAGAAAGCCAGAAGAGCATACTTTTCCAGGTGGTATTAGAGACTCTTGAAGGTGCCGTGTGGTTGATATGGATTCTCAAAGGGAAAACGTTTGATAGAAAGAGAACAGAGACAGGGATGAGAAATCAAACCAAGTCCCTGGATGTCAGTGTAGAACTCTGAAGTTTTATGATTTTAGTTCTGCTGCTGGCACCAAGATCTGTAAGTAGATGGAAAAAAAAAAAACCACTCAGAACTGCAGAGGGAATAGCCCTCTGTTTTCTCACTTTGGCCTCTGAGTGCCCTTGGCTTGCCTGCTGCATTTTCTGTTTCTCCCTCCTGAAGTGTGTAGAATTTCTTTCCATGCTGCGTATGTGTACTCTTCCCGATGCGATACCTAGCACATTTCCCACTGCTGAACTCCAAAAGGGATGTTTTGGCCTGAAAGAATTTTGGTATAATATTTATTGCCAGGCTAACTTAAATTCATGTGAAAAGCATTAGTTACTGCAAATAGCAAAATAACCTATAATGAGAATCCTACTCTGATTTAAAATGGAAACATATCTCATGGCTAAAGAATCTGCATGTTACCTTGGAATTCGAAAATGTATTCATTCCTAAGAATTCTAATTTTTCACGCCTATTATCTAATTTTGTCGCATAGCGTCACAATTCATAGTGGGAGTTGGAGCATTTAAATGATTTCTCTTCTATCACATAATTTTAGAGGAGATGTATCAAATTTTGAATCTAATTATGCCAAGGTCTCTTAATATACGGGGTTTCAAACTTATTGATGCCTGTATATTTACAAGCAAATGTGGTTGCTTAAAAATAGGCAATGTCATCTAACGTTTTATTATTATGATTTAGAGGAGAACCGAACAATCTAAAAATAATGTTTTCTTAAGCCAGTTTTATCTTATCTTTAATCTCTCTCCCTCTGACTACAGTCAGCATCAGATCCTCAAAATAATTCACGTCTTAACATCCCAGCAAGGCTGAAAGAGCGAATCCGTGAACTTGCTCTCTTCCAGTGTCCTCAAAACACCAGACATAACCTCTGAAGTTTTTTCCTCCGGTATATATGACATTTATAAAAAATACAGTGTGTTAAGGGAAGGAGTGTCTAGCAGATTTCGCCCTCTGCCCTCGACTAAAAGAATATCATTTGCTCCATGTGAGGCCCTGTAGTGAGTAATGCCTGGCTGAATGCCTGGGAATGAAAGCCCTTCACTGGAGTTTATCATCTCTTCCCGCTCTAATACTTGATTGTGTTCAACGGTCGTTTAGGAACACACAGTTACCTGTATTTTCAGCTATGTGATAAAAATACCTCTAAGAACAAATTCTGCGAATTCTGCCCTAGTTAACAAAAATAGAGTAAACCCCAGGCAAAGATCTCCCTCCTCTCAAACCGCAGCCTCCTTCATCTGTAACCTATGGTGACCTTACCTCTGGCTTCCATGCCCTCTGCCATCTTTACTCTGTAACTGCCACTACCTCTTACAAACTTCAAAGGATCTGACCCAATTCACATTGTTTATTCACATTGGTTATTTACACTATGGGTGATACAAAGCGTGTTTACTTATTCAAAGGATTTTCTGCCTTAGCAAACTGGTTAGGGAATTGGGGGTTGTAGGAGTGGGAAGGCTTTGAAAAGCAGTCAGATTTAGTCATTTAGAGTGAAGATGAGGTCCGAACCCAAAGATGTCTACTCCCTGTTCCCTGGGGAGGTAGATCAGCTGGCAGTCTGATTCTGAGGGGTTTTGAGTGTAGAAGAAAATCTCTCCCTACTCTGAGCCTTGGGGTGCCCCAGCACGGGCCGGGCCCGTCTGCACGCAGGTGTGCTTTCTCCAGCTCATCCTGTCCACCTGTCCCCAGCACAGGGACCTGCAGGAGGTGTGTGTGTGTTTGTTCTCTGAATGATTGAAATTTGGTTTGTATTTATTAGAGCTTTTTAAAATAAAATTAGAACTTCCCTAACCTATCTGATATAATTTCAGACAAAGAACTATGCCCCTAGGATATATTTCCTTCACTAATTACTTTATTACTAATAAAGTATTAGTAATAAATAATATATAATAAAATAATATTTTACTTATATAAATATATATGACATAGTAATAATAATAAATAAAATGATAATATTACTAATTACTAATATGACTTCACTTAGATCATTGAATGCCTTTTTATACCTTTCAGATAAATGTGTTGGAATTTTCCAGGAAACTTTTAATGGGCTGGTCATCCATTTGAAATCAGTGACCAGAATTAAGTCAGTATTTTCATCGTGACATTTTTCTGCAAGTCAAACTATGGAATCATTTTCAACCAATAATTTCAGTAGGAATTTATAGAGCACCTACTAAGGGTCAGGCACTCACTGATGATAAACAAGAAGCCAAATCCAGAGGAGGGGAATCAGCCGCAGTCATTTCATTTCAGGGCCCATCCTGTAGAAATCCAACACGCTACTTTTTTAATACTTCATAAGAATGTAATTTATTCTGGAATCAAATTATGGACCATTTTGAGTTAAGATACTAAAAAATAAAACATAGAAGCATAACTTTAGACATATTTTTCAAACTTAACTGTACACATCAAAAGAAAGTACTTTCAATACTTTTTCCCACTTTGCCAATTGTACATGCTACAATGTAATTTAGAGTTTTCTTGATTAATCCTCCGCATTCAAAAAGAATGGGTAAGTCTTAATGTCCCTTGAACATACTGTAATAATTTTTACTTTTGTGCCTTTCTGTGCTAGACCCTTCGCCCCATGAAAGCAATGATCGTATACCTTGTTTGGCTTTGAATCTCCAGCTCCTAAAATACAATGCCTCCTGCTTAGCAGTGCTTAGTACCTTTCCTGGAAACTTCCCCCACCTCCCCACCAAAGCTTTCTTCAGGTTCAGTTCAAGCCCTGCATCCTCTAACAGACTCTCCCTGATGCAGATATTCTGCTTGGTATGGTATATCACTATGTCAGTACCTAGGCAACTAATTTGCACGCTTTTCAGATACTTTGGCCTTAAATGTATTTTCATTGTGTTCCTCTTGCCCCCTAATTTGTGTTCTACTCACTCCTATTGTTAAGCCCCCATCCCCAAATGCATTTAATGCAGTAGAATGTACATGTAAGTATTCAGTGAACTCATGTAGAATAGATGAGCAATTAATCATGGTTACTATTCATTCATTCAACAAACGTTCATGGAGTTCCCTGACGTCATCTGGGAATGGCCCGTCCAGTATTGGGTGGACAAACACCCCTGTGCTCTTGGAGCTTATTCTCTACTAGCAAGAGATAATCAAGAAAACAAATTAAAGAATAGATGAGGAGTATAAGGCTGTCAGGTGCTGGTCAGAGCCATGATGAAAATAGGTATGTGCAAGGGTGTGACTAGACACTAAAACATAAAAAAAATACAACAAACAGTTGGTGATGGCCTCTTTGAGGAGTTAACAGTTGATCTGAGACCCGAATGACAGGTAGGACCCTGTTATGGAGAGATTTCAAGGAAGAGCCTTTGAAGTGGTATAGGGCACGAACAAGCTTGATATGTTGGTTTGAGGGTAGTGATGAAGACGACTTATATTTAGAATATTAGGGGTTTGAGATGCTGCTAAATGGAGTGAAGATGTCCTGTAAGCAATATGGGTTGGAATTCTGGTTGGGGAGAGAAAGGAATGGGGGCAAATATAAAGATTAGTATATGGTACTTGTCCAGCACAACTGGATGAGATTAGTACCTACTGGGACAGTGTAGCCATAGAAAGGATGGAAACCCAGGACTGCGTCACAGACATGTCAACATTTTAGAGTAAAGCCAAAGAATCTATTTAAGGAGAGCACAAAGCAAATTAGGAAGAAACCTAGGAGAAAATCGTGTTGAGAATGGATTGGAAGAATGAGAGAACAGTCAAGTGCGTTGAATGCTGTTGAGAGGTCTCATAAAATGAGAGTGAAAACTGAGTTACCAATACAGGAGTCACTGTGATTTTTACAAGAGCCATTGTAGTGGCATCGTAGATATGGACATAGCCTATTTGGAGTGGAGACAGCAAAAGTTAACTATTTCAAGAAGTTTTATTGGGAAAAGGAATGAGGAAATTGAAGCTTGAAGAAGATTGGGGGTTAAAGGAGGAATTTTTTGTTTGATTTTTAAAAGAGAGTTACAAGAATATGGTTGTAAGTAATGGGAATAACTAAGTATACAGGGAGAAATGGATGAGACAGAAAAGAGAAAGTAAAAATGCAGAAGCAAAGGCCTTGAAAAGTTAAAAGGGGTTGGCTTCCAAAGCACAGGTGACACAGTTTTTGAAAGGTGCGGGGAGTGACTATAAAAATGAAGACTATTTCACAATACAGAAATATTTTTGTGTTAAAATGTTGAGAAACTAAAGCAGGCCAGGTGGAGCCTCATGAATGTGCTGACTTGGGGCCATTTTTGACCTGCAAAAATAACACTTTTCTCTAGCCCAAACTTATAATGATGTGCATACATAAAATATCTTAGAATATATAAATTGAAACGGTGAGTTTATGGATGTTTTCAGTTTGTCTTTTTTCTAAATTTTGTGAAATGTTTTCACACAATTTTAGAACAAATATAAGGGAAATACTAAATGCCTCTTAAATTGAATATTGCCTGTTTCAGCTTAGTCTTTAGGTTAAGTCATAACAAATGCCGAACAGAACAGGCAAAGACAGAAGCAGATCAATGTAATTATTCTAGTTTTGTCTGAGCCTCTGTGTTCTGTTCGAAAGTATTAAGACATCTACTACACACTTCATGATTCCTTAGGATCTTGGTTTCTTAGTGACTCAGATGTAAAAAAATGTAAATTAAAATGAATCCATGTGTGTTGTAAGATTTATCTATAAAAATGTGTCCGTGGGCTTAAATGTTGGTGTTTTCTTTTGTCCCAGGCTTATTTATATTTATCTTCCACTGTGCTATGAAGGAGAATGTTCAGAAGCAGTGGAGGCGGCATCTCTGCTGTGGGAGGTTCCGGTTGGCAGATAACTCAGGTAAAGGGGCCTGTGGGTGTTCACATCTAAGAGGAGTCGGAAACGTCTGTCACTGGGTCTTCCAGTCAGAGCAACCCAGTCCCAATGGTGGCAAGATGTAAAGGCGGAGTCTTAGTGTATTAGGACTGCACGAGATCTGAGGACTCTGGGCCCGACCCTCCTATTCTGCAAAGGAGAAGCATGAATTCCAGACGGGTTAAGTGAGTTGCCCAAGGTTATATGTCTAATTTAACAACTCAGATATCCAGAGGTTCCACACCTTTCCACATTTTTGAGGTCCTCAGTTACATTATTAGGGAAAAAGATTTTTCTCAATATAAAAAATACCTGAAGGGGGTTAGCCTGGTGGCGTAATGGTTAAGTTTGCGCTCTCCACTTCAGTGGCCTGGGGTTTGTGGGTTCGGATCCCGGGCACCGACCTACGCACCGCTTATCAAGCCATGCTGTGGCAGGTGTCCCACATATAAAGTAGAGCCAGATGGGCACAGATGTTAGCCCAGGGCCAATCTTCCTCAGCAAAAAGAGGAGGATTGGCAATGGGTGTTAGCTCAAGGCTGATGTTCCTCACACACACACACACACAAAAAATACCTGAAGAAAAGTAGTATTTTTTTTTTATCATCAGTGGTTACTTCTCACCCTTAGGATATTAAAGTAGGATTTTAAACAATATGTACACAGGGTCAAAGTAAGAAACTTCTCTATTTCTTCAGTTTATTACTGTTTACACATCAATCTCTTCTCTGAGCCATTGCCAGTATATCAGAAAATCAAATGCTCTGGACAAATTACTTAAATAATGCGATGATGGTTCTTTAGGGCGGAACATATTCCCCCTAAAGCAGATTCATGGGGAGATGTCATTTCTTTCAGACTGGAGTAAGACAGCTACCAACATCATCAAGAAGAGTTCCGATAATCTCGGAAAGTCTTTGTCCTCAAGCTCCATTGGTTCCAACTCAACCTACCTTACCTCCAAATCGAAGTCCAGCTCTGCCACATACTTCAAAAGAAATAGCCACACCGGTGAGTCATTCCAGCCATGGTGAAGATGTTCTTTGATGTAGTTCTCCTTATGTTTTCATGGCAAAAATTGGCATATCATGAAGACTGATAGATCCCATTGCCCATTCGGGTGCTTATTTTAGATTTCTGAAAATCAAAATCTGTTTGAAGACTTTGTCCAGCACCTTCGTGAATATTTTGTTGTTTTTTTTTAAGTTTTACAACCAAAATTGAATCTCCGTAGCCGTAATATCAACTCTGAATATTATGGTAACTTTGTTTGCTTCAAAACAGTTTTCTTAAAAAGTTTGGTATCTTGTTTAAAAAGCTATGTGTTTGTATTTTAAAATATAGAAATTGAGCTGCAGATTATTTCAACGAAGATTGAAAGTTACTTGGCAAATTGGCAGGGAACAGGAGGAAACACCATCCAGGATTTATGTTATGTTTAAAACTTAAGTCCTTAATAGGGAGCAATATACTTGAAAAGTGACGCAGGATGGGGAGAAACATCATGTCTTTGTTCCTCTCCTGTATCTTCATGATGTTTACAGTGACCCACCACACACTCTGACTCTGAGCATGTGGATGAACAATCCTGAAGACAACGTGGAAACCAAGACTATTTTGCAGTACTTGATAGCCAGTGAGTGGTGTGAAAAGGTGTAATCTTTTAATAATTTCAGAGGGAGATAGCAGAATTGCTACTTTTAAATACGAATGCAACCTCAAGGAAACAGCTATCAACACTTTGCACCTAGAACTTTCCTAATTAAAGATGCTCTAAAGGGATAATGGAAATAACTTTCTAATTTTGAATTTGCTTAGCTATTAAACATAAGCAGAGGTTAATGGCACAGAAGAGATTTTTATTTGGCTTTTTGCAGATCGAGAGTGTGTTGTATGATGTGTCTATAACTGTTCACATTGCAAACACTTGAATTGCAAATGACCCTTATGTCCTTTTGAATCCTTCCACCTGCCCTGCCTGCACCACTGTCTGTGCCTTGCAACCAGCGTGGCCACTGCCTGGGATTCAGGATAGCGTCGTGGAAAAAAGTTTGAGTCTTTAGACAGTTTGTTAATTCCAAAATTAATTAAAGAAAGATCCGAAACCTTGAAGCAGTTTAGGACAGCTGTGCTTAAAGTTTTTTGGAGTCAAGGACATTTTTGAGAAGCGAGTAAAAGCTATGGACTCTCTTCCAGAATTAGGTGCAGTCTTTGAGTCCTGTACACACACAATTTTGCCTAAAATTAAGAGGTCTGTGCACCCCTGCTTGAGATACCTGTGTAAGAAAATTGATAACAGGTGTATAGGCTGAGTGAGAGTCTTCTACCTAACTCGTAGTTCCCTGGCACAAAATATCTTTTACTTATAATGAATGAATTTTTCACTTTATTTAGTCAACCTTAAAATTAGATACTCATTTTGCCTCCCCTTCTAAAATGCAAATAGTAAATGCATTGTAAGTCAGTTATGAATGAGTAGGGATTACTAGACCAATTGAATTGTTTTCTCTTAACACAGCTGAGAATAGCTAACCTGAAGAAATGCCACTATTAAAAGGGGAGAGAAGATAACATGGTAGATAATTTGGAACAAGGAGCATTTTGGAAGTATTAACGAAATATTTGGCGGTGTTAAGGAGCATGGGGAAAACTGACTAGAAGATAAGAAATGGAGAAACCAAAGAAAAACTTTACTATTTCAAAATTTCAAGTGTGTGTATGTGTGTTTAAAGAGTGCATTTGTGTTTTTTCTGTTTCCCGTAACAAAACCCTTCGGGTTAGATAGGTTCTTGTCAACTAGTGTAAGGATCTAGTCAGCTATATGACATTACTTCTGTGAAATAATAAATTCTGGTTTCCAATTAAGTCACACACAAATAGCCCTCTGCTACCTGGCTAGTTCTCAGTGGGACTGGGATGTACTTAGGTCACTTGGAGTATGCAAAAATCACTGCATATCATCATGGATATCTAGTTGGTTTATTTCTTGGAATTGATCTAGAAATTCATATGTTTGTGGTGTAGATAATGTCTTCTAAGAGCATTCCTTCAACAAAAGTGGATCATTCAGGTAAACTTTTATTACTTTTTTGAATGCATGAATTTTTTGCAAGGTAATAAGAGAATATGTGCATGGATTGAGCTAAGAGTCTTGCTGCACCAGCAAAATTGCTTGTTTTTTTACGATGTTTCTCAGCTAGCACAATGACATTTCTGCATTGAGCTGGAATTTCTGAAATTTCAAATGGTTGTGTGCCGTGCTGGCTCTTCTCTGCCTGGGGGTGTCTGCAAGCCGCTCTTTCTAGGAAATGTACCATGTTCTGGAGTGAGTGGGTCACATATCAGGTAAAATAACAAAAAAAGCAGTACTCGAGAGGTTTGTTACAGAAGGGAGTGAAATTGTTTACTTTTCCACTGCTTTCATGAATTACTGAATATGTCATGGTACATTCATAGAAGTCATAAAAGAAAAATTGTCAATTCTAAGCGTGCTTTTTGAAGATTTTTATCTGCTTGAAATTTCAGCATAGGTCAAATTATAGTTCATTTCCCTAGCCCCTGGTTTTCAAACTTGCAGCTATAATCAAAATCTCTATTTCCCATGATGTAATATCTAAACAGAGGGCTGGGAATAGCATGTATATTGAAATACAGCCCTTGCTCAGAATTTTACTTTATTGGACTGTGAGACCCAGAAAATTGGGTCACATATTTGGAATGAAGCTGGTCTACTCTCTACAAAGTACACGGAAGTTGTCAACGAAGCAGAATGAGTATCACCTGGCAGTTGCTTTGAGGTTGTGTGGTTTTCTAAAAACATCAAGCACAAATTGTTCATGATTGAGATTTAAGTCAGTAGGAAAACTCCCCAACAGAAAACCAATGGCTAGTGAATATGAACTGAAGGGAAGCAGAGAATCAGTCAGCTTGCTGAGAGCTAAGTGGGGAGGGGCCCTATACAAAGGCTCCCTGAGCCGTCCTCTCACCGATCCTGGGACATAATCGTTCTGCCCTGCTGCAGTCTGCTTGTCCTTCCCATAAACTGTCTATTCTCTCTTGCTTCCTTAGTGTGTGGAGTGAGGACACCATTTCCTGTTTTAGCCTTCATTTTATTTAGTGTCCGCTCCAACACAAGACGGCAGTTGAACAATTTGAGTCGGTTCCAAAGACAACAGATGCAGTGATGATGACTTTTACCAATTATTGATGGATTTCTAATGTGGTGTCACATACTGGGTCCAACTTACCTCAAAACATAAAACGCCTGGAGTGAACATTCCAGTTTTGGAGCCGTGATTCCTAGAAGCAGTTTTCATGATTGTGATTTTGCCTCTTCCACAGTGAATAAAGAGGATATGTCTGTAGGGAACTGAGTATTTTGTAGAAGGTCATATTTGCTCCTTCCTGGGTGTGAAATCTCTGTGGTTAATTTTAGAGTAGAATTTTTCTCCAAAACATGTTGGGAAAAGGAAGAGGGCAGATACTTATAGGATATTCATAGGGTACGTGAAGACAGCCATATGTATTGGTAGATAATAGAGCTTAAGTGAGTTTCAGAGCACTGTCTGAGCCAATTTTAGAAACCTTTTGGGTCTAAGGAAATAATATTTAAATATGTGATACTGAGAAATTCAGAACAGAATTTATTCTGTTAGCAGTCATTTATTACTGTCAATTGCTATGATATTACTGTCAGTAATAACATCATTCTGAGACTGTAGCATAGTTAATAAAAACATGTACTTAAAATATTTCTGATAAAGATAATTCTGATTTCTCTAATTTAAAAATATTTAATAAAAGTTGCCTGTTTTCTATATCCCAGTCATTTCACAAGCTAAAAACCATGGGAAAATGTGTTCAAAATAGCCTTTCATGTTTATTTTCATTCACTTTTATTCTCCAAAGTCCTTTAAATTACATTTTATAAAATTTTTTATTATGAAAAGTGTCAATAAAAAATAGGACAGAATAATGAATCCCCTTGTACCTATCAACTCGTAGCCACCTACCAATTTTCCCCTTCCTGTATTATTTTGAAAATATATCTTAGACATCATATAATTTCTTTCATAAATATTTCAGCATCTTTTGATTCATTTGTTATATAATCTGTTACTTCTTCTTTTGAGCCATTTGCCACATATATTTTTGTGGCAGTTTTCTAATTATTCTATTCTTTTTAAAAAATATCACAAGAACATTTCTTAAAGCCCCAACACGAGTTAGTAGAAGGCAAGTTAACGTTCATTCATACCTAAGAATGTACTTTGAAGATGAAAACCCTAAAATTCTGGTGCTGCCTACTACCTAACCTAAGAAGGAACTTCAGTTCCTTTCCTTTGTGCAAAATAGAGTGTCCGGTATGGTGGCCCTGAGGCTTGTCACCAGCTCATCTTGCAGCCTAATTTCTCGTCTCATTTCTTGCAGAAAATGCTTCCATGGACAAGTCCTCATCAAAACTGACTCATGCTGATGGAGAACAGACATCAATCATTCCTGTCCATCAGGTCATTGACAAGGTCAAGGGTTACTGCAATGCTCATTCAGATAACTTCTATAAGAATATTATCCTGTCAGACTCCTTCAGCCACAGCACAAAGTTTTAATGTCTGTAATATAAGAATAAGAGGACTCAGTCTGCAGAAACATGAAGATCTGCACGCAGTGAAAACTATAACTAGCAGATGTAAACCTGCAGTTGCCTAGGTAACTGCATGTATATGAGAACTGTATTTTTTTAAGAAGGCTTTTGTGAAATTCAAAATCTGTCTTTTCAGCGAATTTCTTCCATGGGGTAGTTTCTATCATCACTAAAACTTCAGTACTGAGAGCAACATGGCTCAGTAGCCATAGGGGATATGATTTTTTTTTAAATATATGATTGTATCAGACTAATCAGAACTCGAGGGAGACATTAAAATAGGAGGACAAGGGAGAGGCAGAGCTAGGGGAAAGCCCTAGTTCAGAGCTCATTCCCACCCCACCAAATAGTTAGAGTTGGGCATGGCCATTCGCTGTATCGTCTTTCTCAACAATCAAAAGCATATTAATATTCTCTAGTATTCTGGATGCGCACAATTCTGGATACACGGCTCAGTGCTGGTTTCTATGAATCCAGTAGTAGTTTCTCTTTTTCAGTGAAATTTCAACCACAGATACAAAAGAATGTTTAATGTCTGACCCAAAGATTAGAAAGGAATTTTTTCTTCTTACATCAAACATTTAACCTTCAAGACCATAACATGCTTAAGAAAGAAAGAATTCCCCAAATTTTGATCTCGTTAACATGAGGCCATGTAAATTTCTATTTCACTTATCCTATTTAAGACCCAAGGCTTAAATATCATCATTAATTATAATTTAATCCCACACGTTAAGTTTAGTGTTGATGTTCCATTAATGTAGACCTTGCAGCAGTGTTGAAGAATGAATCTCTTCCACCTCTGCTTTTGCTTTTCTACTGTGTATTGAGCCCACGGGCTCATGGGCGGAATGAGAATTTCCATTAGGCATGCTGTGTACAATGGCCTCTCTCTTTTAGAAAATACAACCATTGAGGCTCTATGGTCCTGTCCTTGCTCTGAGACTTGAAGACATTTCCATTTGCACAAATGAAAAGCCTCTTACTTCCTCCTTCAAGAGTTCTGTTCCAAGGAGTATAAACTGAGACATGTGGGTGACTTATGATAATCAAACTAATTTATAAACATGTGGGTCTACAATTGCTAGTCTGAAAACTATTTGTACATAAGTCCTCTGATTATGAGAGCCAGAGGAGGTCTGGCAAGGTAGATGCTGTGTTATTTATGGATTAGGGTTCTGCATACAGGCCATGCATGATATTAAGCAGCTTACCAAACTTTCAGACTATCCTGGCTAAGGTGCTTGCTAGTGAATGTGCGGGAGATTACATTTTCATTGTTCTTAGATGATGGAGGCATTTCCAGTTCTTTAGAAATTGGTCTCAGTACATGCTGTGCCTGTACATTTGCCCCAGGTTATCTGGGAAGTATCAGGCTCTGAGAGGTAGCAGCCTAAGTGGTGAGGAGATGAGAATTCTGGCAGAGCCAGTCTGCTTCAATGCAGAAGCCGGGACTGAGCCCCTGAGGGCCTCTCTCTCTCTGCCCAGAGCGGGTAGCTCTCAGTCTGAGACATAGGAGAGCTTCCAGGCTTCGCAGCAACCAAAGGGCTTTTCACCTTTTGCTGATCTTCAGTCGTGAAGCTATTTGGTAGACTTGAATGGATGATAAGATAATGTGGTGGTGGGTTTTTATTACTGTTCCATTTTGCAGCAGCCTAGAACAGTGTCCTGGGAGAGAGGATCATTGCCCAGCCTGGCTTTCACGGGGAGGGGTGTATATAGTAGGAAAGGATAGTAATAATGTCACTAAGATTCACTCCAGTAGAGCCACATCCTTTCTCTAGGCAATAGAACAGGCTGCCTGTTCTGGCAGAGGTTACATATAGGTGAAAATTAACCTTAGAGAGTCACCGAATCTCCGTATGCTTTCTCCCAAGTCTTAGAGATTCATGATAGAATTTAATTAGCTTTCTACTGTGAGATTTCTTACTTAATTATAGTAATTAAGAGATAGCTTCAAAAATAACTTTGACTTCTACTCATATTCATCCAGATGTGGGAAAACATTTTTTTTTTTCCGTATTTGACAACAATATCAGCTCCACTTGAGAAATTTCCAATAACCAGGCAAGGAAAAACGAAGAACTAGCTGAACAGAAATATTTGCACACGGATATAAAAGACTGATCTTTTCTAAGTCTATCCTCAGTTCTCAGCGTGCGGGTCTCCACTTCATTGGCCCCCTCAGAACAGAATTACAGGACTTTAGCTGGGGAGCCAATATTTAGTTTAGCCTAACTTGGAGAATAAGATCAATTCAGACTCTGTTTTTCTTTTTTCTTCTTTTTCCTCTTTTTAAACTACATTTTGTTAGAGTCTTAGTCTAGGATCCTGAGATATTTTCCATTATTGTCAGCATTACTTGCATTGTAAAGCTTTTCTTTGTTTGTTATGGGCATAGACTCTTTTGTACATATTTATTTATTTGTGTTTATAAATGTCAGCTTGTTTCATATCTTAGCTTTATATCGCCTGGCTTGTTATTTTAATTAACTGTCTATTGGAGAGACTGTATATATTTTTTTCTAAATACTTTGTGAAATAGTTTTCTGTAGCAATATCTTTGAATATGGTGAATAAAAGCAACTGTGAGTGCAAATTAGAATTAGTAGTAAGAAACTACTACAGCTGATTTGCCATTTGACTTAAATGGAAAATGTTTTTCAAATAAATACTTATGTTGTTCGTGTTCCAAATTATTCAATTCCTTTATGAGTGAATGTTTTTATTGCTGACTCTTAAATAGGAAAAGTTTATTTGACAACTGGAAAATAACCTGCCACCAATTAAGCTAGTGACATGGGGCTACTTTGCCAAAACACTAAGAGTGAATATATTACAACGATCCAGTTCACTGGGGATTAATGCATTTTGAAGTTCTTAGATTTTCTTAAGATGACTGATGTGGAGCCAAGCTCTGTGGCAGATTAAAAGTAGTGTAGGTTTCTTTTTTGGGAAGTCTTCAGCATCCCCCAAAAGGGAACCAAATCAGTAATATTACGTAGAAGTTAGGTCCTGGGATGTTTTCTCATATTTATAGTTGCTATTTTCATTGTGGGAGGCTTAGAAAATGACAGAATTTAGCCAACCTCATTTGCATGATTAGAACAGAACCTCCCCACTTCCTTTTGCCTTGGTTATTTAGGATAACTCTTCTGCCGAGAGCCTAGGACCAGTTTGGCTCACAGCCCCACTCAGTGCTAAGTTGTGAGGCGTGTTGGCTGGACTCTGCTAACCAGGTCTTCTGAGCCAACGTTCACAACTCCTGGCCAAGCCATGTTAAGAAAACAGGCAAGCAGCTCCTTAAGATTCCTCTACAGTCATATCCGAGCAGGTTACTTCAGAAACCTTGGGGAGTAGATAGGAAACACTTATTTGATTTACAGGCTGACTTATGTTTGTAAGTATTTTGAAATCTGAAAGAATTGAGCTTTATAAATAGTATTTTGGAAGCACCTCTGCATTTTCAGTTGAATAACATTCAACTTTCCTCGTATAAAAACGTTGTCTGTCTCCCAGCTTTCCCCCTCCCTCCGTCCCTCTTTCTTCCTTCTCCCTCCAACTTTCCTCCCTTTCTTACTTCTCTTTCTCTCTCCTTCCCCTCCTCCCTCCCTCTTCATTTCAAGGAAGACTACTCAAAGGAACAGGTTTCTTTTCCTGCTTCCTTAATGAAAAATGAGACTAAATTTGAAGCACTCAGATGTTTGCATTTATATTCTATAGCCTATCCAAAAAAAATGGATAAAATATGACATGTTTTATTGCCACAGGCAGCTTCAGCCTACACTGAGTAATTGGGACCTGATAGAAAAAAAAAAATCAAATCTACAAACATGTTCGATTGCCGGATACTTCCTTGCTATCTCTTGTAATTTTCACCACAGTTCTATGAGGGGGTATTTTATCCCAGTCTCCCATTTGGGGAAACTGGTGATCAATGATGGTGAGGAGCTTGCCGGTGACCACAGAGGAAGTCAGAGCAGGATTCAAACCCAGTCCATCGTGTTCGCTCTCTGCGTCACAGCGCCTAGTGGCGCCTTCAGAGAACCTGCACCCTTGTGAGGGAAGGTCATCCAAGGACGGGGCCAATGTCGTGAGATTCCCATGAGAGCTTCCGGGGCTTCAGACAAAAGCTCTGGACGAGCAAAACATGACTTGGTTTCTAGAGTTCTGAGGGATTCTGATAGGCCTCCCCTGGGCGTAAGGAGAGTCATTTGTCCATCTCATGGAGGCTGGAAAGCCCACCGTGGGGGGTGGACATAGCTGAGGTTGGCTTGATCGTGGGTGTGGGAGTGGAGTTGCGGGACCGTGACGAGGCTGAGACCAGGCCACAGTGTAAGAGCTGAGTGTCTGGCTGGGGAGTGTTACTGCTTATAAACAGAAGCTGCTCACATCCAGAAGTGTGGTGAAGTAGGGGGGCAGAGAGGGTGGGCTAGTTGCTTAAGGGAGCGTAAACATAGAGGAAAGCTGTCTTAGGGAGTTCCATTTTTCGTTTGTGTTATGAATGGAATACGGTATTTGACAGCACAGAGGAAGGCAGCCGAAGAGGGTGGATGGGTTAGGTAGCCGGGTCCTGAAGGTGAGGGTGAGGATGGTGGGAATCACAGGGAGCTGCTTGGCCCTGGCCTCGCTTCCATCTGAGGTTGAAAAACAGGTAATTAGATGAGATGAGGGATCAAGGAACAGCGAGTGAGGGAAGCTTGGTGAGTTTCCTCATTTTATCAGTTAAAATAATTAGAGGCTCGCTTCACCTGCTGCGTATTGGCAGGGCAGGGGTATCACGATGCGGCTCTGAGTAAAATTTAAAAAGATTTGAAACAACCGTACAGGGAATGCACATCCTTGGCTAAATTAGCTTAAACAAATTAATAAATGCTGTTTGCCCTTAGAGTAGCTAAGTATATTCCCCAAACCATCTCATTAAAATATTTTTATTAGGTGTGTTTTGAAAAACTAGTTTATTTCAAGGCCATAACCAAGCACTTAATATTCAGCAGTCTCAAACTTGTTGGTCAGGGATTTATTTTAAACAGTTGTGAATAATTGGATGATGAATAATTTCAGACATACTCCAAAATCTTTTGGATCTTTTAAATTACATCTTCTGGTTGACTTATTTTCTTTCTGAATTAATTTAAATGATTTTTATAAATTCTGGATGTCAATGAGAATAAAATATTTGATATTCACCTTAAATATATTTTAACTGATATTTATAGTGTCTAGTCACACGGTGTGAGAAAACAACAAAACAAAATAAAGAATTTAAATACTCTAGGGGTGAAAGAAAGGCATTCAGAGCCCTGCAGTGTTTTCCTGCTTCTTCATCCTAAAGCTCCATCAGTGAAGGATATTAAGTGACTTGAGGAGTTCACTGGCCAGAAGAACTGACAGATCTGACACATTTGATCCTATTTTAACTCAAAAAATAATCGGCTTATCTGTAAAGACCTGAAATGTAAGCATTACTACCAAATTAGAGCTAATGCACTGTCTCCATAACACTTAACGGCAATAAATATTAAGTGCCTACAATGTCTAGAGCACTTAAGCTTGACATGTTATGTTGTGCTGCTTTGTTTCATTCCATTTTATTTTATTTTTATTTTTTTTGACGTTAGCCCTGAGCTAACATCTGTTGCCAATCCTCCTCTTTTTTGCTGAGGAAGATTGGCCCTGGGTTAACATCCGTGCCCATCTTCCTCTACTTTATATGGGACGCCGCCACAGCATGGCTTGATAAGCAGTGCATAGGTCCGTGCTCGGGATCTGAACCTGCCAACCCCAGGCCACTGAAGCTGAGTGCACAATCTTAACCACTATGCCACCGGGCTGGCCTCTGTTTTGTTTTTATTTGTTTATTTTTTTAATTTCGTTATGTGTATGGCTTTTCTACTGAATGATATTAGTATTAAAGTCCAATGCACTGGGTTACGTTTATGCTTGTCATTTTCATAAGTGATAGCAGACTGCTGGTCACATAACACATGTGTGGTTAATGTTTATTGAATTAAATTGAAATTTATATGTAGTTTACCTGGTCCATTTGCATTTTATATTTTGGAAAAGTAGATCTCTAAATACCTTGGATTTGGCAGGCTCGCAAGAACTAGAAATACAAAGTAAAGGCAAAAAAATTGTATTAGCATTGTGCTATTCGAGACCCTTACCCCAGTTACTATATGTCACCTTACATGATACAGACAAGGGAGATAAGAACAAAAAGATATCAGTTTGATATTAACTCTAAATCCTTTTTAATGGTATTGGAAAAGGAACTAGGGTCAACTCAAGTCTGAAATGAATAAGTACATAAACCTGCTTTTGAGCAATTATCTTGGGAACTGTTTTAGACTCAAACTGGCTTCAGTATTAGGGAATTTAACGTGTAAGAGCACAGAGGGTCCTCGTGGAGCCCACAGCCACATGTGCAACCAGACTTTGAGGAATCCAGGACCAAGGGATGATGGTCTTGGACGTCAAGCAGTCATTTTCTTTGTAATGCTATAGTTCTTTGTTTTGTTTTTTAAGACTAATTTTTTAGAGCATTTTTAGGATCGCAGCAAAATTGAGAGGAATGTACAGAGATTTCCCATATACCCCCTGCCTCCTCGGATGCATAGTCTCCCCCATTATCAACATCCCCCCCAGAGTGGTACATTTGTTACAATTGATGAACCGACGTTGACACATTATCACCCAAAGTCCATAGTTTACATAGGGTTCACTTTGGTGTTGTACATTCTATGCATTTGGACAAATGTGTAATGTCTTGTGCCCATCATTATAGTATCATGCAGAGTATTTTCACTGCTCTAAAAATCCCCTATGCCCTGCCTTTTCACCCCTCCTCCACTCCCATACCTGGCAGCCACTGATCTTTTTACTGTCTCCACAGTTTAACTTTTTCCAGAATATCATATAGTTGGAATCATACAGTATATAGGTGTTTCAGATTGGCGCTTTCACTTTGTAATATGCATTTAACATTCCTCTATGTCTTTTCATGGCTTGATAGCTCATTTCTTTTTAGCACTGAATAATATTCCATTTTCTGGATATACCACAGTTTGTTTATCCCTTCACCTACTGAGGACATCTTGGTTGCTTCCAAGTTTTGGCAATTATGAATAAAGCTGCTATAAACATCCATGTGCAGGTTTTTGTGTGGACATAAGTTTTCAACTCCTTTGGATAAATACCAAGGAGCACAATGGCTGGATTGTATGGTAAGAGTATGTCTAGTTTTGTAAAAAACCGCTGGACTGTTTTCCAAAGTGGTGATACCATAATGTTTCATCTTGGCATGTTGCTCCATATCTGCAGCAAACTCATTTCCTCTCTAAGGTCTTTAGTTTCTGTTTCCTCGTAGCTGTGTTTTACATGAGGTCTGAAGTTGCCATGGTGTCAGTTCTGGCCTCAACTCCAAACATGAATATATAGCTCCAGAGCTCGATACCAGACAAACATGGTTTCAATATCTCTTGGTTTAAATTCTTGAGCAAGACCCCTGATTGACTCAGCTTTACTCATGTGTCTACACCTGGTCCAGGAACACTTGGTATGACTGTGGCTGCAAAGGCTTACTCATCAACAGAAACTGTGGCAGGGGGAAGGGACAAACTTCCTAATTCAGGCAGGATTCTTAGAATGTGTTCAATTAGAATAATTGGATTATTAAAAAAAAGTGATTTATTAAAGTTAGCTCATTGTGTCAGCCTGGGTCATCCAGGAGTCAGAACGGATTTAGAAACTCAAGCAATTTATTGGGAATAACACCTGTGAAAGATAAAGGAGAGCCTGCAGGGGTCACACCTGTGAAAGGAGAGTCAGAAGGAGGAGGATCGGGTAGGAAGAGCTTCAAGTGCAGAACAATGCGGAGAAAGTCTTTGCCAGCCCAGCAGGGAGCTCCGGCACCAGGATCTCTCATGGAGGACTCCCACGTTTGGTAGACACAGCCAGGCCCTGCTGCTCCCGCTGTGCTCAGCTCTTGACTTGACCCCTTAGGGAGAGACTGTCCTCAGCTCTAAGCCAGCAGCGCATCTTGAAGGCACTGTATCTGGAGGCCATTGGCTGATTCCACTGTTGCAGCAAGTTCTCACTTGAAAGATCCCAGTAGTGTGTCCCCATGGCCACCCATCTGTATTCACAGAAATCCAGGATGGCTAGAGTCTGCCTTGGAGGCTGTGAAACCAGGAGTGATACCAAATCACCCTGGTGGATTGCTACCAGGCACTGTCCAGTGCCTCTGAGCACAGGCCCAGCAAACACTGAGAGGACACTAGGGCATAGTGTCTTCAGCCAGAGACTTACAAAGAGAAGAGATTTTAATAATAGAAAGTGGGGCTTATAGATTAACTGTGACTATTAATCATCCATATTTTTCTCTATCTACTTTTACTATGTAAAATCAAGAGATGTTTTAGAAACCATGCTGAATCGAGCATTTGAAAAAATTTTTTTCATCCCCACTTGATGAATTTATCAGTTTCCTTGAATGGCTGTTAGATTGCTCAGAGAAGAGTGGTAATTTGGCTAACAAAAATCCAATATTTGTTAGACTTTCTTTGTATGAACTTCTGATAAATATGTTTTTGTTCTGGATAACTTGTTAAAGAAAAGTCTGAGACCCCAACCAGCTTATTAGCCTGGGTTTTATTACTGTCTAGCAATTTCTACAAGTGAGAAAACCATGTTACAGCCTGTAGTAAGGATAGTGAGCTTGATACAGTCGACTAGTAAGGATGAGAACTAGAGAAAGCAGTCATGTAGAATTACCACTGGTTAAGGTTTAGAAGGATGAAAGGATCCCATTTTGCTAAAGCCAATGGTTCCTTCACTCTGAAAGAATCATATAATGCAGAAAAAAGGTTAATTTTTAGGAAGCATTTACTCTGCTAGTAACGGTCCGTGCTGTGTGACTTTACTACGTCACCTATCTGCTGTGGCCTCAGTTTACTTATCTGGTAAACAATGGAGGCTGATTAAGAGCTAAAATATTTTCAGCACTAGAATTTTTGAGTTCCCTTTAACTTCTTTAAATATAAAAATGCTAGTAGTTGCCATTTAAACCCAGAATCCAAGAAATACTAAAAGTCAATCAAGATGTTTAATCTCATTCAATCGGAAATTTTTAAGGGAATACATGTATTCTATGTCTTTTCATTTCCACAATAAATGCCTTTTCCATGCACATAGTTTAATATTTTCAGGGCACTAATTAAGTCTTTTAAGGTTAAAATTAGTAGTAATATTCACTCTCAAATGCAAAAGGGAAGATGGCCCAGCAGTAAGGCAGTACTTATTGTGAAAATGAGAGACAAAACCCCTTCTTTCAGCAACTCTGTGGAGTTAATGATCCCCCCAGTGTGGGTACAAAATCGCCATGTCTCCTCCCCAGGTATGTGACAAAACTGCACACAGTCCACAGGGGAAAAGAAGAAAACAGATTTCCAGCAGGAAATACGAAGACAGCAAGCAAAACAGATTTGACAGTGACCAAGAATTGTCTTCCAGTGTGCAATATAGGACCTCTTACTGGGTCGGTGAGAAAGGCAAAACCAAGAGGCTCCATTAGCAAACACACGTGCCCGTGCCCCACAGCACAGAGGTGCACGTCTTTAACTTTGCCCTGGATGCCCAGGCTAGGTTTGTATTCAAATTAGAGAAAGCTGTGTGCATGTAAACTATGCAGGGCAATGCTCAGCACAGAACTCAGTGCCCAAGAGCCAAGAAGCACTTTAAAGAGGTAAGATTTCATGTGATTCCTTTTCAAGGGCTTTTAGAGTCTCCTAAGTTGTGTTAAACATGAGTTTACAGACGTCGTGACAATGGGAAATTGTCCATGGCAATGCACGTATGTGGAGCGGAGCAGGAGGGAGGCTTGAGGAAGTCAATACGGCTACTAGGTTGGTATCTTTTTTTTTCTCTTTTTTTTTTGAGGAAGATTGGCCCTGAGCTAACATCTGTTGCCAATCTTCCTCCTTTTTTTGTTCATTTTTTTCTCCCTGAAGCCCCAGTAGATAGTTGTATGTCATAGTTGTACATCCTTCTAGTTGCTCTATGTAGGATGCCGCTTCAGCATGGCTTGATGAGCGGTGTGTAGGTTCGCACCCAGGATCCGAACGTGCAAACCCCAGGCCACCAAAGCGGAGCCTGCGAACTTAACCGCTATGCCACTGGGCTGGCCCCTAGATTGGTATCTTAATATTAAAAAAGGTAACATATTTCTGGAAAAAGAAGTCACTACCTTGATTAGCCTATTTCCAGTTAACATTTTAACTGAAGCTAGTAAAAACTCATTTCTTCAAAGTTTTCTTCTCAGGAGCAATCCCAAGCAAGTACTCCAATCATAAGACTTAGGAAATGTTTTCCTAGACCTCTGCCACAGTCACAGAAAAATCAGTCTGTAGTTACAAAGTGTTGGATCTTTTTTTCCTTATCCACAAAAGCTGTGAGGGATTTCTAACATAGTTGTGGGTTTCATTCTTCCAGATAATTCCCAATTCCCTTGGAAATTTTTTTTTTCCTTCAAATGATCTTTTTTCTGACATTTGTTCTGCTATTTTGCATAGTCAGTGTTGACTCAATAAAAACATTTGAAGTTTAGTCACTCTCTCCCTAATTCTCGAGTTAATTTTTCCCGTATCTCCCTTAGCATGTATTTGGGATGAAAGTGGACGTGATAAGCCCGGTCACAGCGAGGAAGCATGTATTTCATAGCTTCCCCTTGTTTTCAGTTGCCTCTTTGACATCCACCCATCTAACCAGTGTGAGTGACTCCTGGGGCCTCTAGGCACTTCCCAAAGGAATTACAAAGTAATTCTTGCTTCCTTCAAAGTCACAAAAAAAGAGAAGAGCAAGTCCACTGTACCGTTGTCCCTCCCTCCTCCTAAATTCTTGTTAGCACAAACCGCTGTAAGTCTAGCATGGTGGTGGGCAGGGATCCAGGATCTAATGTTTCCTGAATAATAATGTTATTTCCTAAAATTCATGAAAATGAGCTGTTAGGTTTCATGAAACATTCCTTCCCTTAAAAATTGCTCTGTATTGTTCCATCAAGTGAAAATGGTCTCTAGAGGATCTGGAAGTCAAATTGAGTCCCTGTCTGTTTCCCTCACGGAGAAGAAAGCAGCTCCAGGGTTCAACTAATTATTGCTTTCTGTCTTGAACCCTTAACCTCATACTTAGAGACAGCCAGGGTGTGGTTGCATCTTATTAAAAGGATGATCTGTTCACTTGGTCAGAAGGCTAGTTTTAATTTAATGGGGGCAGTAAAGCTCATTCATTTCAATGGCTGTGTTGAGTATATATAGATACATGTGTGTTTGTCTGTGTGTGTGTGTATGTATACATATATGTTGTATACTATATAATGTATCCAACACTGTTAATTATTCAGAGTTCTCACATAGGAGAGCCAACAGGATGTGTGTATATAGAGAGAGATTTCTTTCAAGAAATTGGCTCATGTGATTGTGGATGCTTGGCAAGTCCAAAATCTGATGGGATAGGCCAGCAGGCTGGCAACTCAGGGAACAGTTGCAGTCTGAGTCCAAAGGTAGTCTGCTGGCAGAATTCCGTCTTGCTCAGGGGGAAGTCAGTCTTTGTTCTGTTAAGGTCTTCAACTGATTGGATGAGGCCCACCCACATTGCAGAAGATAATCTGCTTTACTCAAAGTCCACTGATTTAAATGTTAATCTCCTCCAAAAACACCTTCACAGAAATACCCAGAATAGTGTTTGATCAATTATCTGGGCACTGTGGCCCGCCAAGGTGACACATAAAATTAACCATCACCATTAAATTAATAGAGAGGGACTATGTGCAAGATGATTTTTGAGGAATGGGGTGATGTTAACCTTCATATATCCTTCCCATTCCTGGGCGCACATAGGGTCAGCACATTTTTGGAAGGGAAACACTTTAGCACTTCCTAGAGTTTAAAAGAGGTAATGCTAGCTCATGTCTTTGGAAACTGTCTCTAAAAAGACTAACGTATTGAGAATGGAAGGAGATCTTATGGCCGTGCCACCAACTCCCAACTTCTCTGGACCTTATTTCTCCTTTGAAATCTCTTTCTCTTCGTTTGAGCTACAGAGAACTCCCCAAAAGTCCAGGAAAATGATATAAAAATGTCATTAATTTAAAATAAAAATGTTGATAATATTGATGGTTCTTTCTGTCCCCTAAATGTGGTTTCCTTAAATCAGAAGAGGATAGTATGATGTTGTCGAAACAGCAAAGGATTTGCTGTTAAGAAATATGTGTGCAGTCCTGATGGTCAGTTACTGGGGAATACCTTAATCTTCTCAAGCCTCAGTCTTCTCATCTCTAGAGTGGGGATGATTCTGATGATGATCACTGACTCACCGGATTGTGAAGATCAACTAAGATAAAATATGTGAAAGTCTTTTGTAAGTGATAAAGCATATAGCCTTGATTAGAATGACCAGTTTTCTATGAAGTCAAAATCTCTGAGTTATAGAATCCTGGGCCCCATTCAAGGTCCCAGCTCTCTCACCATGACTGTGGAAATTGTGTTTACTAAAGGCGCCAATTCTCAAGTCTTATGTCTACGTGAGGTTACTAACTTGTCACACAGGATTTGACTTTGAACTTGGTATGGGGGACTTCCACTTAGTGAGTCTACAGCCCTACCGAACATAATGTCTCTTTCCTGGAATATGCTGAATTTCATATTGGAGAGTCCTTGAGCTTCAAGGAATCCTCTCCTCCTATTGGACAGCCAGTGGTCTCTGTATTGGATGCAACACTCTCAGAAAATAATTAGATGTACCTTCTGTCTCACCTGGATGAAACTAGAAGCAGAAACGTGAAGTTGCATTAGGCTTTGTTGCTCCTGGTGAGAGCTAGTGTTCAAGATGCCAGTGAGCATCTTGTGCCTTCACAGCCTAGTCTCTGGAATACCAACGCCAACAAGATCTCAGCAACATTCTACAGATGTTACCAACTTGTTAGTGGAAAAAACCCTAAGCGCACAGTGTCTCCAAAGTTTATGAAGTTTTTCTGTCAGAATACTGTTTTATAGCAAGGCTGAAGTTCTCCAGCTCATAAGGATTTCCTTTTCACCATTGCTAGTCTATAAGACACGTTTCAATTTTACTATGATCTATCAGTGGCATTTTGCTACTTCAATAAGATTCATTACCCCACGCTATCCTGACCATTTCTAAAAATATTTATCAACTAGATTACTAGAATAATCATGATCATAGCAGAAAATATTCTCTATCCTGCACATAAATTTCTATTAGTTTGTAAAATCACCCACATCCCCTTTGGCGCCCGTAGCAAGCATATATACCATACAGCATACCAAGTACTAAGAATTTGAGAAACTTAACGTTCCTGTTTTATCAACTTGCGTGGAGAACTATTTTGCATTCCTTTTTTCTTTTGTTTTTCACTTCTGAATTTGTAGAACCATATATTCTAAAGTTCATTCAACCAGCTTCCATTGAATAAACCATGTGGAACGAGCACCAAGCTGCAACTTGGTTAATTTTGCTAAATCTAAGCTCTGTCTGTATCACATCCCCCAGCCCACCCCACCCCCTGCCTACTAAATTGGGTCTAAAGTCCTTTCCCTAGAATTCAAGTCTTTCCATAGTACTCGGATCTCACAACTCAACTGAATTGTTTCACTAAATATGCCTTGCCCTTTCCCTACCCATTGACTTTGTGCACACAATTTTTTCTGCCTTGGAATGTTTTCTCTTATGCTCTGCCATTTCAAATGGTCCCCATTTTAAGTGCCTCCTATAATATGAAGTCTTTGCTATCACCAAGCAAATGTCATTTTTCCATTCATAAAACATCCATAGTCTTTTTTGTCATTTTCATTTCCTCTGAACAGTAGTCGTTGGTGAGCTTTTCTAGTTCCCTCGGTTAAGACTGTAAGCTTCTGTCAGGCAGGAACTGTGTCTTAACCACTCATTCAATGGAAGTTTCAGGAACATATAGTATTTCTTAGAGAGATATGGAGCCCACTGCCTAGGTTTGGATTCTGATTATGCCTAAGATAACCATAAATTTATTTTCCAAAAGGGATACTTTGTGTAAGGGGAAGCTATTAATAATTGCACCAGAACAATAGGCATAAATCAGGACCGTCCCGAGCACACCAAGATGTGGCAAATTATTTAATCTAGACCTTAGTTTCCTCACCTGGAAAAATAAAAATACTTTTATCATACAGTTGTGTGAACATTTATTGAATACATATGTGCAAAGCACTTCGGACAATTCCTGTTTCTATGATTCTTATTGTTCTTATTGATACAGCTGTGTACTGAGTGCCATATTAGTCAAGCAGATAAAAATATGGACCCTGCAATCAAGAAGCTTGTAGTCCAGTAAAGAGACAGATGTGAAACAAATAGATACAATAAAGTGTTGGCAGTGTTGAGGTAAACGTGTACGGGGCATCAAGGCCCAAATGTCAGCACGTAAGACCAGAACGTAAATGGCCGGCAAGTCAAATGGTTTGGCTCCTTAGGTTTAAATGGGGAAATACGTAGAAATAACTGTTCAGATTTCTTGGTGTCCTTACACTTTAAAGGTTTACACAATTCTATTTTAGTAAAAAGCCTCTATAATCTTAATATAAAGAGTAGATCTTTTTTCTGGTAAGGATAAAAGGAGATGATGCAGGGCCAACAGTGGGGTTAAGTAATACTTAATTGTGAATGAAATGTTTCTATGACTCAAACCCACCACACAAGAGCAACAGAGGGAACAGAAAAGAAAAAGATCAATTCTAGATTGGGGAGTGATGGGGAAGGGCTTCAGGTAAGATGTTCTGCTTTGAAAAGAGTCTTGAAATGTGACCTTCAGACACTGAGTCTGTCAAGCAGGGTGAAGTTCATGAGCAAGGGCATAAAGAAATTAAACTTGGAGTTCACTGGAGGCCTTCAATGAGTCTGGTATGACTGATTGACAGGGTGTGTAAGACAACGTTCAACGTTCAACTAGATCAGGTCCAAGTTCTAGGGCGTGAATATCATTGCTATTGGTCATCTCTGTATCCCACGCAGCAACGAACACAATGTCTTACACGTAGTAAGTGTTTGGTAAACATGTGTTCAATTTAATTACTTCGTTAATTTTTATTAATCTATGACTCATAGAGGCAGAGAGTTGGTTTCAGCTCTGTTTTAAATACTGTAGGAAAATCTCTCTCTACTTTTTTTAACCGACCTGCAAGTAGTTTTGTCCATGGGAATTTCATTAATAGAAACCAAACTCTAAAACAGCTTTGCATTCAGATTCAGAGATTCCCCAGGAGAGCAGAAAGCTGAGCTTCATCTCATTTTGCATCTCCTTCCCCAGAAATACCTGCTGACAGCTCAAAGGGGACATGGAGTCAGGGCTCTTTCAGCACCAACTTTCTCTTTAGAATTCCCTGGGCACAGAGGCATGTGTCTCAGGAGTCTGAGGCAAAGTATTCTTCTTGTTGTTTACTAATTTTTTTAATCTTCTGTGCTTTGTAACAGCTTATATGATTATGAGGATTTTGTTTTCCTCATGTATATCTTATAATACCTCATACAATTATGGGGATTTGGTTGACAAGTTACCTTGAAATAGTCACCCATGTCTAAGGCATTGAAATTATGTAAAGAGTCTTAAGAGACCTGGTTTAAGGTCCCTCTTTCCATTCAGTATATCTCAAATTAAAGTAATTCATGCATTTCCTGCTGACATGTATGGCCCAATTTTCTTCCTAAATCTTTTATATGTAGCAATTCCTTATTGATGCTTTGTATAGAGAGGCAAGGTCTTCCCCTGTGTAGCTAGATTAATAACAGTTGTTCCAATATATGAAGATATTTTACTTTTTCTTTTTCATTCCTGGTGCTTCTATTTGTCTCCACAATTCTTCTTCCAGAGGTATTCCACTAAACTGTTTCTTACTTCGGGTAAATATCCATATGGTTCTTTGCAATCTTTCTCTTATAATATATGCTAAAATAAAAGTAAAGTTAAATATATTCAGAATTCTTATTCTCCTGATTTCAAATATGTCAAGAGGTCCTTACCACATATGGTCACCTATCCTTAAAACGAACAAAATAGCTTTTCAAGGATTCTAGCATGATCTAATGAGAAAGAAATAAAGTCAATAAGTTAAAATTTCCTATGAGAAATGGATTCATTAAAATCATGGATTTAAAAAATAAAACAGAGTTGGGATTTATTCTTTTTGTGCCAGACTACATTGTCCCTCAAATCTTCTTAGCAAGCAAAGAGAAAACTACCCACATTAGAGACAGAATTGGTCAAATTCCATACATTTGATTTCCGTTAAACGCAAAGAGTAAACTAAGCTTGCGCATTACCAGCACTGCTCTCAGCCGGCCTCCCAAAGATGGAAAACGCCCCAATGTCCAGTTGGATCTTGGGACCTAAGCTGGTGTCACCTGCTCCTGTTGAAGGCAGACAGCAGGACAGATGTGTCTATGGCTACACTGAATATTCTACAGCCACTGAAACTTGTTCCCGGATCTGTGAAGGCAGATGAAATGTGCCCAGGTTTCCTGGTCTTACTCCCATAATTCCTTGCTGGGTAAAGATCCTTGTCCCGTCGTTTGTCTATTCCTTAAACAAGAAAACAACTTTCTCTAACTAGATTAGGGATCTGCAGAGTAAGCTAGCAGGTCCCTCAACAACAACAACAAAGAGACTTTGGGTAGAAGAACCTGCAATTTATTTTTCATCCTTCCTTAGACAAGTAAGTAACAGAAAAGGCAGAACTTATATGAGAAAATGGTCATAAAATTTATCAATATTCCTTTTTTCCTATAACAAGGATACATGAAAGCATGGAACTGTGGAGTTCATATATGAAGTTCCGGCCTCTGTAAGGAATTTTCCAAATGCTGTAGTAGCCTTTATTACTTTTTCCCTGGATTTCTACATTAGCTTTCTAACTAGTTTCTTGCTCTCTCTACTCTCCTGGCAATCTGTCTCCTATAACACTGGAATGATTTTTTTTCTAAAACATAAATCTGATTGAGTCAGACCCAAGCTCTGTGGGTTCACCTCACTCCTGCCTGCATTTCTAGCCTTATCTCCTACCATATCTTCCATTGTAGCCTTGACTTCCTCCAGACTGACATGACTGACTCCATCCAGTGGATGGAGTAAAATCACTGAATTTTCATTTACCCAGGTGAGCTCACTATCTTATACTCTGTAGACTCTATAAGAGTTGGTATCCTTCTCTTAGGAGGATTTCCTGACCTACAGGTCAAACCAGGGCAAAAGCAAATTCTGCTCAAAACAAATGAGGGATGGATGCTAACCGTGCCCATTTTAGTGTTGTAATTGATTTTGTAGCCTCATGTTCCCTTTTGACTGTGAGTTTCCTGAAGCCACAGACTGTGTCTTAGCAACCATCTGTCCTTAGTGTCTAGCACAGTGCCTGGCACAGAGCAGGCAACAAAACAGGTTTCTTTTATTATGTTTTTACGTACATATGTCTTTAAAGAGTGGAAGAGACAAAAGAAAATGAATGGAATGTGATAATATTAACTGCAGTTTTGATGCCATCTCTACACTTATACTAAGTATGACATATGTATTTTTGCTAAACATTTAAATCATTCAGAGAAATTTCAAGAAATAAGTGCCAGTGTTGAAAAAAGTGTAGTGGTAGTGTGAACGATTGTGTCAACGTGCACACAGCTGGGTATTCGGAAGGGTAAGTTCATGCATCTGGATGGACACCTCCAGCCTCACCACGTTGAAGCTGGCAGAAGCAATTGGCAGAGAAAGTGCATCTAAGACCAAATACGTAAGACTACTCTAGTAGAAAACAAATTCTTAAAATAAATAATACTGTAAATTATGGAGGCTAAACATATAGGTAATGTTTCTTGGCACAAAACAATAAGACGACCAGACCGCATTTAACATACAGAGTCCCTTTTCTCTAAAGTAATCCAAAGAAGAAATAGCCATCACTCTTCCTCCATATTTCTATCCGGCTAAGCAGGATTTGAAACAATTCCCATTAAGTATTTTAAATTAAAATTTAAGTAAATATTAGAAATTGGTCATGTTTGGACAATTACACACCACCTGGGATAATTCGTGATCATTTACATTCATTATGCAGAAAATTAAAGCAGACGTGTTTAAGAAAAAATTATAATATTATTCCATTCTAATGAAAGCAATCAAAGCACTTTCCTCCATATTTACAAAAATCTCTCATACAGGTAATCCTTATCATGAAAAAACTAAATGCTGGAATACAGTGTATTATATATATAATATATAAAAATATGTGTATTTTTATATAGCATTTGGAACTTGTTCCACCAGTAATGAACATTTTCCGTGGAAAGGTAAATCGTGTGTGTTTGGTCTCCTTATTTTATCCCATTACAAACTGCTTGGTTCTAAACGCCAGTAGCTTACATAAAGGGTTGAGAAATTGTGGTGTGAGCAAAAAAAAGCATCCTATGATCCCAGAGTCACAGACCACCCTGTTGGATAGACAGGACTCTCTAGGACACTGTTTTAAAATGATGTTCCCTGTCTGAGCTCTAAGGGGTCTGGTGCTTCCCCAAATCTATTTATAAATGTTTTTGTGTGATCATTTTTCGGGGGAGCAAGTTTATAGATTTTATCTGATTCTCATAGGATTAGGTAACACCCCTCCCCCCAAATTAAGAAAGAATGAACTCATCCAACCAGCCTCCTCAGTTTTGAGTCACACATACTATGGCCCAGTGCCTTGTATTTAGAATCCTGTTCTGGAATGTTCCAGGAAAGATTTGAAGACAATGGGAGTTATTCTCCAAAGAACCTGAATCTCAGGAGATGCAGCTATTGTTTTTGTATCTTAATATTATGTGCTTTGGTGCACGCTGCTAGAACGGATGGAGTTAGGGATGCCTGGTTCATTTGAGCTTGTTTCAAAGTGAAGATATGCTCTTCTGTTTGTAGGGAGAAAGCAGCAAGGGTAGACTGTGGAGCATCACTCCAGTGCTGGCCCATTGCTAAGACCCATATTCCAGGAGAATCCTCCTGAATTCCAACTGTAGTAGTCAGGGCTCTCCAGAGAACCAACAGGGGCTCATATATATGGAAATTCATCATGAGAATTGGTTTACGTGATTATAGAGGTTGAGCAGTTCCACGATCGGCTGTCTGCAAACTAGAGACCCAGGAAAGCCATTGGTGTAGTTCTAGTCCAAGTCTAAAGGCCTGAGAACCAGGGAAGCTAATGAAGAGAATGCCAGTCCAAGGGCGGGAGAAGGTGAAGGAGGTGTCAAACTCAGCAAGGCAGGAAAAAAGGGACATATTGCTTTTCCCTCCACCTTTTGTTCTATTCAGGCCCTCAATGAATTGGGTGATGCCCACTCACATTGGGAGGGCAATCCACTGATTTGAATGCTGATCCTAACCACAAACACTCTCACAGACACACCCAGAAACAATGTGCAATCTGGGCCGCCATAGCCGACGCAACTTGACACATAAAAATAACCATCACACCAGCCCTGGTGGAAAACAGTGCAGTTACTGATTGCTGAGTCCCAATAACAGGATCAAAAACTTTTACAGGGCCTCGTGGTAAGCCGAGTCCTCATGGAAAACCTCCTGTGATGAAGAAGGCTACATTCCTCAAAGTCACACTTCTGTTTTTGGATTAGTGTACCTGTGCTCCTTATAGCTATTTTTCTTTTTTCCTTAATCAACTTTATTGATTTTTTTTCCTGAGCCAACTTTATTGATTGCACTCATTTTAGGTGCACAGTTCAGTGCGATTTGACAAAAGTATAAACCCATGTAACCCCCATCACAATCAAGACACAGAATGTCGCCCTCATCCTAAAATGTCACTCATGTGCTTTATAATCAATCTCTCCCACCAACCACAGGAAACCACATTCCTGTCACTATAGATTAGTTGTGTCTATTCTAAAATTTACTACAGACGTAATCATACAGTACTTATTACATATATACTTATTTTGCTCTGCATGTTTTTGACATCCATCCACATTATTGCTTGTAGCAGTAGCTTCTTCCTTTCTTTTGATAGTGTTAGTCCTCCAAATTTTTCTTCTTTTTCAAATCTGAATTGGCTATACTAAGTCCTTTGCATTTCATATAAATTTTAACACAGATTGGCAAACTTTTTCTAAGGCCCGATAGTAAATATTTTAGGCTTTGCAGGCCATAAGGTAAGGTCTCTATGGCAGCTACTCAACTCTGCCATTGGAACATGAAAGCAGCATTAGACAGTACGTAAACGAATGAGCGCGGCTGTGTTCTAGTGAAATTTTATTTACTAAAACAAGTGGCTCGTCAGATTTGGCTGGGAGGCTGTAGTTTGCTGACCCCTGAATTTTTTAATAGGTTGGAGATAGATACAGATGGCTATGTCTACATCTATCTATCATCTATCCACATACATCACACACACATACACACACACACACACACACACATATAACATACATATACATATGCCTGTTGGGATTTTGGTTGGAGGTACACTGAATCTATAGATCAATTTGGAATAACTGACATCTTAAAAATATTGACTCTTCCAATATATGAACAACATATGTCTCTCCATTTATTTACATCATCTTTAATTTCTTTCAGCCATGTCTTGTTTTCAGTATACAGATCTTTTGCATCTTTGTCAGATTTATTGTTAAGTATTTCATATTATTGATGCTATTATAAATTGTATATATATATTTTTTTTGAGGAAGGTTAGCCCTGAGCTAACATCTGTTGCCAATCCTCTTATTTTTGTCGAGGAAGATTGGCCCTGGGCTAACATCCATGCCCATCTTCCTCTACTTTATATGTGGGACGCCTGCCACAGCATGGCTTGATGAGTGGTGAGGATGTCCGCGCCCAGGATCTGAACCCATGAACCCTGGGCCGCCAAAGTGGAGTGCACGAACCCAATCACTACGCCACCAGGCCGGCCCCTAAATTGTATTTTTAAAATGTCAACCTTTTGTTGTTAATTGCCAGAATATAGAAACATCATTATTCTTGTATCCTGCACCATTGCTAAATTTACTTGTGAGTTCTAGTTGTTATTTTATAGATTCCACTGGATTTTCTATGTATACAATCATGTCATCCAGGAATAAAGACAATTTTTAATTCTTCTTTCCAATCTGAGTGAGTTTTATTTCATCTTGTCTTATGGCACTGGCTAAAACCACTAGTTCAATGTTGAATAAGAGTGGTAGGTAAGATGGGTTTCCCTTTTAACAGTCACTTACTGTGATATAAACAGAATAAAGTTAAAAAAGCCATATGATCATCTCAATAGATACAAAAAAGTCTTTTTTATATAAACATGAACCTTTGTAGCAAACTAAGAATAAATGTAAACTTCTTTAATCTGATAAAGTTATCTACAAAATAAAAACTACTGTAAATATCAAATTTGATATTAAAATATTAAAAGCTTTCCCCTCTGAGAACAAAACAGAAAGGCATGCCAACATCTATTCAGTAGGTCTTAGCAGGACAGCAAGGCAAGAAAAAAAAAAGAAATTATAAGGATTAAAAAGGAAAAAAATAAAATTGTAATCACGTGAAGATAATGTGATTCTATACACAGAAAATCTAAAAGAGTCATTAATTATTAGAATTAGTAAATAAATTTAAGATTACTGGTTAAAATGTCAAATAAAAAATTAAATGCATTCTCTCTATATATATATGTCTATGCATTTCTATGCATGTATTTCTTTAAATCTCTACTCTAAGCCTTTCTGTAAATAAGCAATGTTATATGAAAATAAATTTATAAAAAAATGCCATTTGCAATAGCATAAAAATCATAAATGTAGAAAAAATGTGCCAGATCTCTACACTGAAAAATATAAAGCATTATTGAGGAAAATTGACGTCCTGAATAAAATGGAGGTATAAACCATGTTCATAGATTCAAAAAGTCAATAATGTAAAAATATCAGTTCTTCTCAAATTGATTTATACATTCAATTCAATCCTATTTAAAATCCCAGAGGGCTTTCCTTTTTTGTGTGTAGAAACTGGCAAGATAATACTAAATTTTTATAGAAAAATGAAGAGCCAATAGTCACTAAGGCGATCTTAAAGGTCCATGTTGGAAGACTTACATTGTATCAAGACTTATTATAAAGCCACAGTAATTAAGACAATGTGATATTGACATGGGTATTTGACAAATACACAAATAGAATGTGGGTCCATAAATAGACCCACACATTTATTATAGTGTCTTGATTTATAACAAGACTAACAACTCACGGAGTATAGACAGTTTTTTCAATAAATAATGTGGAGTTAACTGAGTACCATATGGAAAAATTACAATTTGACTCCCAATGCACACACACACAAAAATCAAATCTAAGTGACTGGCAAGTCTGAATGGGAAAGATCAACAAATACAGTTTCTATACAACAACACAGAAGACCATCTTTGTGACCTTGGAGCAGAAACATATTTCTTCAACAGAACACACTAAAATATTGTTAAATTTTTGCGCTTCTGTTTTAAATTGAGAACTCTGTTCATCAAAAACACCACCTAAGAGATTGGAAATGCACACTCTAAAAAAGTTGAAATATGCGTACCCTGCAAAAAACTCATATCCAGAATATTTTTTAAATTCCTACCTTAAAAAAAAAAGATCAAGTAACCTAACACACAAGTGGCCAAAAGACTTGAACAGAAACTTCACTAAATGAGAATTAAAATCACACTGAGATATACTATACACCCAGAATGGCTAAGATTAATAAATGGTTTGGCTAAGATTAATAAATGGTCAATATCAAAAGAACCTAGAACACTTACACATTTTTGCTAGGAATGTAAATTGACATAACAGTTTGGAAATCTGTTTGGTAGTAATTCCTAAAGCTAAACATACACACTCTATGCCCGGCCAGTCCATTGTTCGATATATAACTAACCGAAATACAAGCTGGGTGTACCAAAAAATATGCACAAGAATGCTTATGACAGCACTGTGTGTAATAAGCCCCAACGGGAAACAATGTTAACGTCCATAAACAGCGCAATAGATAAACAAACTGCTTTGTAAACACATAACAAAATATTATTCGGTAGGGAAAAGGAGGAAACTACAGCTGCAGAGCTCAAAAACATAATGCAGAGTGAAAGACACTAGACAGAAAAGAATCCATGCTGTTGATTTCGTTTATATGAGGTTCAAAACAGGTAACTTTTGGGAGAAGGCTGGTAGTGACGGTGAAGTGACCCCCCACAATGGGGACTTGCTGGGGGGCTGAGAATGTTCTATCTCTTGACGGGTGGTGACAACAGAGAAACATTCACTTTTTTAAAATTCATCAAGCTGCTGTTAGGATTGGCGAGCTTCTCTTTGTGTGTATATTTTTAAAAATACAACAATGTGATAGTTGCTAGAGAAGGAGCTGTGACAGGCATCCTTGGGGGTCTAGAAAATAACACCTGCGATTTCATAATGAAAAACACTGGAGACATGGATTTGAGAGGCCTGTGTACTTTTTAGGAGTATTTTCTGAAGCATGCCTATTTCATAAACTAAAATCTGCCTGCCATTAGAGATAATCTCTTTATATGAGTGCGTGCCAGTTTCCTAAGGCCCCTACGAAATACCACGATCTCGGAGGCTTAAACAACGCATTTATTCTCTTCTGCTTCTGGAGGCCAGAAGTCCCAGATCAGTCCCACTGGGCTGAAGTCGAGGTGTCAGCCAGCTCTGCCCCCATGGAGGATCTAGGGGAGACGTTGTTTCTTTGCTTTTTCCAGCTTCTAGAGCTGCACCCCTTCCATTCCTTCCCTCGTGAGCCCTTCCTTCACCCCTAAAGCCAAATACCTCTCTGCTTCCGCATCATCGCCACCTTCTCTGCGCTTAACCCCCACTGCCTCCTCTTAGAAGAACACTTGTGATTACACTTAGAACCCAGAAAATTAATCTTGGATAATCTCCCCGTCTTCAGATCTTCAATTTAATCACATCTGCAAGCCCATTTTGCCAGACAAGTTAACATTCACAAGTTCTGGCAGTGAGGAATAGGAGGCATAATTTGGCCTACCACAGGGAGCTAGTCGGAGTGAAAATCCAATTGATACCCAGGAACTTTATCATCCCATAGGCTTTTAAGGGTTTCATTTTGCTTCTACTGCAGCTGATATTTTTTTGTGAGAATGACACTCATTCTTACTCAATCTCAACTCAGGAACTAAATGACATTTTACACCAAAAATTAATCATCACACTCTGATGTGCCTGGCTTCAGATGCTCCCGCTGCCAGGCGGTTACTCTCGCCACTTGCAGTTCTGCTATGTGGATTATAGCAAGCTGTGTTCTTGCCTAAGCATTCATGGTTTCCCTCATGCTATCTGTAGTTGTAAACTTCAGCTGAGTAGTGGTTGTTCGTGAAGAATGTAAGGTGGTTCACAGCAGATGTTTTCAGGGTTTGAAACCTGTTGGATGACATTTATCAAATTACCGACCTCTAAATTTCAGTTTGACCAGCTATATGATAATATACCTATTTCACCGAGCTGTTGTAACCATTAAATGAAGAACTGTATGTAAAAAGAACTGTCACAGGGGGCCGGCCCAGTGGCGTAGTGGTTAAGTTCCTGCGCTCCGTTTCGGCGGCCCAGGGTTTGCCGGTTCTGTTCCCGGGCGTGGACCTACACACTGCTCATCAAGCCATGCTGTGGCAGGCGTCCCATATACAGCAACTAGAAGGACAACTGTGACATACAACTATCTACTGGGGCTTTGGGGAGAAAAAAGGAAAAAAAGGCAGAAGATTGGCAACAGATGTTAGCTCAGGGCCACTCTTCCTAAAAACCAAAAAAAAAAGGACTATCACAGAGTGGCCAATCAATCAATAGTGACTGTCATAAGAGTATGCTGTCTTTCTGATTTGGTCTATCTAGTCATAATAGTGAAGTTGCATCTTCAGAAATTTCACATAGAAACTATTACTGATGTGATTCATTTCAATTTAACCTGTTTTTTTTGTTTTTGTTTTTCTTTTTTGGTGAGGAAGATTGGCCCTGAGCTAACATCTGTGCCCATCTTCCTCTATTTTGTATGAGGGATACCTATTAGTTTCCTATTGCTACTGTAAGAAATTACCACAAATTTAGTGACTTGAAACAACACAAATTTGTTCTTTGAAAGTTCTGGAGGCCAGAAATCTGAAATGAGCCTCCTGGGTCTGACGTGAAGGTGTCGGCATGGCTGGTTCCTCCTGGAGGCTCCAGGGGAGAATCCTGTCTTTGCCTCTTCCAGCTCCTAGAGGCTGCCAACATTCCTTTCTTGACGGCCCTATGTCTCCCGTCTCTGTTTGGGTCATCACATTGCTTTCTCTGACTTGGGCCCCCTTCCCCCCCTTATGAGGATCCTTGTCATTATATTGGACCAACCTGGATAATCTCCCATCTGGAGACCCTTAATTTAATTACTTCTGCAAAGTCCCTTTTGCCATGTAAATTCTCATATTCACAGGCACTGCATCCTAGAGAGGGGAGGGATGGGGAGGATACTTTTTGAACAGGAAAGCTGAAATGCTTATCAGATTTAATGTTTTCAGAGCTTCCATTACCTTAGAGTTTCTCTAGAACAATCCATATTTCATAGGACAAGCTTGAGGCTCAGAGAAATCCCACACGGCAGCAACCTATCCTGGCTTCTAATAAGAAACAAATTTTGCTCACAAGGGTTTGTGTTAAAACATGGTGGGAAGAATTTAGACATGCTGAGGGAGATTTTCTTTCTAAAGGACCAGGCCCGGTACCCAATGAGACTTGAGATTCTTCTAGGGATTCAGGAATCTCACAGTTTTAAATTCTCTAAGAAAGGGTCTCCACTTCACCAAACGAGCCCAACCTTCATCCCCTCGTTCTAGGTGAGGCTCTGAATGTCCACAGGGGGGCGCGCCTCACCATTGTTGGGTTCCTTCTCCCTCTGGTGCATCTGCTCACTTCCCAGTCTTGCTTAGATTTCTTAGCCTAGGTGAAGGTACATATTTTGTCATATTGTGTGGAAAATGAAGAGGTTTCCTGGTCTCTAGAGACCATATTTTTTATTTGATTATAAAAGACATAAACTGTTCACACAATATTTTCTCTAAATGCCGTTAAAGTAATATAAAAACGAAAAAGGAAAAAGTCCCTCAAGATTTCATTTTCATGAATGCAACTGTAATTATTCATGTTGCCAGCAGATGGCACCGCACCATTAGTAATAATGGAGCATACCCTTAGACCAAGATGGGTTGTTCAATTCTTTAGAGGTTGGTAGCGCTATACATCAAACAAGTGTTCATGGATCGCCTACTGTATGCAAGGTTCTTAATCAGACTCTGGGTTGTATTGGTTAATAAAACAGACAAGAACTCTGCTCTAATGGAGATTGCTGAAGAAGTCCCATGTGGAAGCAAGAAGAGAGAATTGCCCCCAGCTTGTCATTTAAAATTTCATCTCATCCTTCCTTACCGCTCTGAAAGTCACATTTCTAAGAGAAAATGTTACCGTGAAAAGAAGGGAAAAAAAGACAACTAAAATCCTTTTATCGATGAGGAGACTTAAGAAAGATAAAATGATTTGCCTAAACACACAACTAGTAATGGTTAGCTGCAAGTCGGTTGACCCAACATTTTCTCTAACATTTCACTACACCGATTCTCAAGGTGACAAATTCAGGACTTCAGAGTTCTAGTCCTTGTCCTGTCACAGACTCTTTGTGGGTTCTTAAGCAAATCGTTTCGTCTCATGGGCCTTAATTTACTTTTCTGTAAAATTAAGACATTGGACTAGGTAAGCAAGTTCAAACATTTTCACCAGTGGAATCTCTCTCATTTTTTTATCTTATCCAAAATTTCAATACTTAAAGGAAAGTGCTTGAGTGGAAAGACATCTGTTCCTTTTGGGCTTCCATCTTCCTTCCCTTGAATCTCCGGCCTCCTCAGCACAGTGTGAAAACTACCAGCCTGAGTGATCCTGCAAATACCTTCCAGCTCTAAATATTCATTATTCCTCAAATGCATTGAATTAAGCGTGAGACAGCAATAATCTCAAAAAGTGCTTGTTGCTTGGAGAAAAATCCTGAATTCTGAAGATTATGACAAACTGGTGCAATCAGTCATTAGCGCAAAGAGAAACTGACATTTAAAGCATTTGCTATATTTTCAACAATTTCTTCTGCACAAGGACATGATCCTCATGCTTCACGGTGCTCTCAGACACGCTCAGCCAGGTTTCGGCTGTGAGCATCCTCTGCCACACGCTCTTGGAGGCGAGAAGGTCGCCTGTGGAGAACACTGGCCCCCTGCATTTAGGCATCAAACACACAGGCTTTTGGCTGTAACAAATGCCAGAAGCCAAAGGTGGTATGGCTTACTGCTGATTCACGGTGGACTGAGCCAGGGGTTTCTGGAAACCGCTCAACCACATAGCCATCAGCAGTGGTGGGAAGGGCGACTTGAGGTCAGAGCACAATGGGAGAGTGAGCCAGACAGACTTGAGAATTAGTCTTCCTGGGTATCCATCCCAGCTCCACCACTTTGGACTAGTTACTTTGGTTCCTAAATTTTAATTTTGGATAATAACAGTAACTACTTCATAAGAATGATAACACCTCATAGGACAGACAATAGTAGTATATGAACACCAAGTAAAAGTTTCAGTTGCCAGGAGCCGGCCCCATGGCCTAGTGGTTAAGTTTGGTGCACTCCACTTCGGCAGCCCAGGTTCGGTTCCCGGGCGTGGACCTACACCACTCGTCGGCAGCCATGCTGTGACAACGACCCACACACAAAATAGAGGAAGACTGGCACAGATGTTAGCTCAGGGCAAATCTTCCTCAGCAAAAAAAAAAAGTTTCAGTTGTCTGTCACAGGATTCTTGCACATGCCTCCAGGCAGGGTCCCTCACTGCTCCTCTTGTCACCTTCCAATCCTTTCTCCACACAACAGACTGCATGACCTTTAAATTATATGTCAGGTCACATCACTCCATTTTTAAAACCCTTCAGTGACTCTCCATTGTGCTTGAGAGAAAATCTAAATTCCTCATGCTGACCTACAAGCCCTGCATGATCTTCCTTGTCCACTCTCCAACCTTAATTTGCCACTTCCAGGCCACACTTCAGCCACACTAGCCTTCTGATGGTCCCTGGAACAGCCTGAGCCTTTTCCACCCTTTAGAACTCTTTTGCTTACTACTTCTTTTCCCAGAACACACTGGCGTTTCCTACAGTCTCAGCTAAAATATTTCTCCTCAGAGAGGTCTCTCTGATCACTCCATCTAAAGTATCAAGAATAAGGTGTGCTTTATTCCTTCATACAGGGATTGGAAAATTTTGACCCATGGACCAAACCAGCCACCATCCATTTTTTTACATAAAGTTTGTTGGAACACAGCCATCCTCATTCATTTATGTGTCATCTGCGGCTACTTCGGTGTTGCAATGATGAGTTGAATAGTTGCAGAACCTAAAATATTTACTATCTGACCTTTGACATAAAAAGTTTCCTGACCCCTGGTCTATCGTATTATCAGAGTTATCCCCTTCATTACACTAATCACATCGGTAAAGTTTTACCTGTTTACTTGCTCATTGTCTGTGCCTCTATTTCTCTCCATGAGGCTGAAGAGCTTTTCTGTCTTATTCTCTGTTATATTTCCAGTGCAGTGCCTAGGACAACTTATAAATCTGTTGATATAGTGAATACATTGTTTGAAGAAAATTCTACTTATTGGAGAAAAATAATAGAATCTAGAATCTCGATAACTCACCATGTCTAGGATACAAACCAGAAGGACCAAGAAAATGGAATACATTCTCAAAAGAAAAAAAAAAAAGAGATGTTGCCTACTAGCATTTTTGTTTATCTGTGTGGCATAAGGGGAAAAACAAATTTTATAAGGCCATGTGCTTAAAGTCATGGCTCCAAATGGTCAATGAATCAATGAGTGAAATGCAACTTGAAGGAATGTGGAAACTGAGAAACCAATGTGACTTCTTAGTGAGGAGACAAGACTTCACTTGCAGAATTCTTCATATTCTCTCCTTCAAGAAAGCATGTGCTCCTCACTGGAGTCTCTCTCTGCTTCTGTTCATTTTCCAGGACCTTCAGGTAGCTGCCTTTTTGAATTCCATCTAGATTTTATAGTTGTTTTCTTCAGGGTGGCTCATCCTATGGGCTCTTATTCTATTACACCCAGAAGCCAATCCTAGTTATTTTAGAGATTCTGTGTGATAGTAACAACATCTGAATCATCTCTGTGTTTTGTTGAGTTGAGTTGTTGAGTTGAAGGAGACTTGTTCCTCTTGAGCTTCCAAGCTAAGTCTTGTTCTATAGTTGATTCATCTTTTGCAATGGGTTATTTTCTCCTCTTTAATTTTATATATCTCATAATTTTTATTGAATGCCCAAATTATGTATAGAAGAAGGATACAAACTGAGGTCAATAGTATTTACACCTGGTAAGGGGCACACCTGCTCTTCGATCTGGGTGATGGTATGGTGGATTGAGGTAACGAAGTCAGTAGTTGGGCTGTTCGGTATTTTATGTTGCTCTTATAACCTTCAGTGCAGCCCAGTCTTCAGCATCTACCACAGTGTGTTTCTGTCACCTTACATCTTGTGAGCATCTACTGGAGGCCTGTGGAAATGAGCTTGCCCGTGAGTGTGAACCCTCCTCGTATGGCACTTGTGGTTATTCTAATATTATATACTAGCTCACACTTGGCTTTTAATAAGTTTTTAAATTTTTAATTGATTTTATCTTAATTTCTCTTATGACAGCCATTTTCCTCCCACATTCTGCCAAAGATGAACCAGTCTGTGTGCCCCATCTTCCTCAAAGAGTCTTGTCATCTTTTGGAAATTGATCCACTTGTTTGGCTTATGACCTCAGCTCTCTGAAGGTTCAAGAAAAGTTATGATTTTATAGATTCTCTGGCTTTTCTTTTTATTAGGATATAAGTGAAGTTCTGTTGCAGGTTTTTACTTTCTAAACAAAAGCAGAACTCAAGAATCTACATTCTAAAACGCATTTTTACCCCACTCTCAAATAGCTGCAAAGACAATAATAATGCCAGTAAGTTAAAAAAAAAAAAAAAGACGTTTTATTTGTTTAACCAATCTGAGAAGGATTTTGAAAAAATGCAGAAAGGGCCTTAAAGTTTGAATGCTTTGGGCCTAATATTTCCACCTCCAGTAGTCTAATGAGAGATGGTAACAAATATTCTTATATGCGAGGATATCGATCACACTGTGATTTAGAATACAAATGGAAATAATCTAGATGAGCAACAGTAGGGAAGTATTTTTAATAAATTCAGATCCTTCCATATGAGGAAATATTATTCAAATATTAAAATCCTACTGCCCAAGAATATTGATTGGGACAATGATCACAATATAATGTTAAGTATAAAAACCAGGACTGTATACAAAAGATAATTCTAATTTTGCTATATATATATCCCATAAGAAACTTATTAATTACAAAGGTTAAAATAGTAACTTTACAGTGAAGAAATCTGGAAGACACTACCTTCACCTAGTAATTATAGTTAATATCACCAGCAATAGGATAAAGAGTTATCATGTTCCTCCTAACATGGTGTACTGAGAAGAATGCAATATTTTACGGTATTTCTGCCAAAAATGTAAAGCCTGAATCTAACTATTAGGAAACATCAGACTAATCTAAATTGAAGGACATTCTACAAAATAAATAGTCTGTACTCTTTAAAAATGTCCTGGCCAAGAAAGTAAGGCTGAGGAGTTTTCCATATTAAAGTAGACCAAAGAAACGTGGCAATTAAATGTGATGTGTAATCCTGGATTGGATTCCAGGCCAGAGACATGAAATACATACATACACACACATACACAACACACATACCCCTATAATTTATTTTTGTTATAAAGGAGATCAGTGGGACAACTGGAAACATTTGAATAAGATCTGTAGATTAGATAATATTTCTGTATTAATGTTAATTTCCTGATTTTGATAGTTATATTGTGGTTATATAAAAGAATACTCTTAGGAAATACACACTGAAGTATTCATCAATAAATGGTTACAATGTCTGCAACTTACACCTTACTCTCAAAAAGTTTAGAAAAAAATTTATCTGTCTATCAATCATCTATCTATCTATCTATCCATCCATCTATCTACCTACCTATCTATCTAGTATCTGTCATCTGTAGAAGAGAGAGTAAGACAGATTGGATGGATAAAGCAAATGTGGTAAGATGTTGACATTTGGGAATCTGGCTTAAGGGTGTACAGAAATACTTTATACTATTTTTTCAACTTGTTTATAAAACTAAAATTGTTATAAAATATGAAGAATATAGGTTTTAGGGTGACCAGTGGGAAATACTATAATTCAGTCGTCACCCTTCAACATTATTCTATGGTAAATTATATTTACCTTTGCAAGTTGAAGCACAATAAATTCTTAGAAAGGCTTAATGCTTTTACCTTCCTCCCCACTCCAACACCTAGTAGAAATGAGCTGGAAGGCTGTATAAAAACATCTTGACAGTCTTCATCCATAAGCTACATATTTCCTGGTGCCATTTATTTTCTTTAAACTTTTCCATCTTTCTAAGTTTCTGTAAATGAGTGCTTACTACTTTTATTATTGAATCCTTGAATTTCTTCATATTTTCCACAGTCCTAGAAAAGAAAGAAGGAAAGAAAGGGAAGAGGACAGAGAGCAAGAGAGATTGAGAGAGAGAGAGACAGAGATGAGCCCTGGTATCTTCCCTGGCTGTCTGGGAGCCATTGAATGTACTTGGATGGGAAAGTTCCTAAGGTTGCATCATCTCAGCTAATGCTTACAAACTGTTACCTGAAGCCCTATCACGATCTGGCTGCCTGGAAGGGAATGCAGCTGTTCAACTCTCCAGGCTTGACAACTTGGGGGTCATTGAGAGCTAGTCTGGTGGCTACAGTCTAGTTCCACTACTCTTGTCCTCATCCCACCTAAAGGAAGAACCTCAACTCCAAAGGCGTGAAGCAGTAAGATCAACACACAAAGACGGTGGTGCCACTGGCAGTTGGAGCATGACACAGTGAAGTATGTGTGAGGAATTAATACCGCCACAACGCTGGACAAGTGACAGATGAATTTGTGCAAACTCCTGCAATGATTCAGATACTTACTTAGTGGATGATCTGTTCAGTGTTAAAATTCTGGAAGAGTACCAAGTACTGCAAAGTTCACCATTTCCTTTTCTAGGGACAATTTCTTTATTAAATAGCACCAATGACAAGCTAAAATAAAGCCTTTTATCCACTAGCTATTTGACTTCTCTCTTCCTGAAAGAGTTGCTCAAAGGCACATAAAGAGGCTTCTTCTTCCTTGCCTGTAGATGGATTTACACCCCACACCTGGTCCTGCTAAAAGCATTACAGCACCCCATGTTCCCATTAACAAAGCCACGTGTGAGGGTGGGAGTAAGTGCGGGAGAACGGATGTCACACAGTTTAATTACTTGGCGGGGGGAGTAACTCGAAGTGCTCTGGTCTAGAGGGTTCTTCATGATGTACGGCTGAGAAATACCTGGATTCAGTAAGTGCTGAGCTCTCTGAGTCTCACCCTTCTGTAAGACACCTGTTCTAAAGATATTTCATAGATGCAGGGGGCCGGGGAGGACATTACATCATTTCTGAGAGGCCACACTGCTTCCTGTCTCCACTTTCCTTCAAGCCACATTTCATTCACTCATTCATTGACCATCTGGAGCCATGGCTTCAGGAGCACACACATCATAAAAATTATTTTTCCCATCATGGCTCACAGATAGACGAGGAAGCCAGCGTGGAACCCTTCCTTAGATTCAGTGAAGCCAAATGCTTCAGGGAAACAACCATTTGGTCTTGAGTTAAATAGTGCTATCTACAAGCACTCCATTTTAAACACCAAATCTATCCCAAGCCTGATTGTCTTCTGAGTTTCCAGGGCAGACTTCATGAGGAAGGAACATGGATTTTGCCTCCATGTGCACCTCGTGTACGATCCTAGCTGTAATACAAGGTCACCGTGTGACCTTGAGAAAGTTCATTACTCCTGAGAGCCTCACTCTCTTCATCTATAAAATGGGATGAACAACTACTTGTTAGAGTATTTTATAGGATTATAAAGCATCTTGCACACACTAGGTGCTTAACAAGGAGAGCACCTATTTTAATTATGACTATATGAGAATGGGGCTTACCCTTTGACAATGCCCAAGAAAAGATTTTTTTTTTAACATCCTCTAATCCGACTGGCAAAAAGAGTTGAGAGGACATGTTAAAAGAAACAGAGAGAGGAAGGAAGGAAAGAAGGAAGGAAGGGAGGGAGGAAGGGAGGAAAGAAGGGCAAGTGTTTCAGGAAGAGCCTATTAGCATACTTTGGAGAACTGAGGTCTGCTCCCAGTGGACATGTAAACATAGGCCCTCGGGCTGTCAGTTTCCTTCTCTGCATAAGGACAGCGTCTCTCGAGGGGAGATGAGGTTTGACAGGGAGCAGTTCCTGAGTGTCTGCTTGAGGAAAAGAGCATGTTGCCCCTGTGGGCCAAATGGTCAGCACTGCTCCCCTCCCCCCAACCCCAGTGGAAACTCTGCACAATTATCCTGAAGGTACTTATTTCTCAGTGTGAGATTTCTCCCACAGGGAATTTCCAACTGAGAATTCTTCCTTCCAGAAGCCCTCACCTGCAGCTCCTGATAAGAAGCACTCCTTGCATTGACCCTGTATCAACTCAACGCTTTACCTCTTTGCTTTGAGATATTTTAAAAATTTTATTCAAAGGAACTTGTGGTGATTTTGTGCTGCTGAGTTTTTGTTTTGACTGGTGACATTTTACTATTTTATCTCATCTTCATAATTGGGAAATTTCTAGATTATTTTATTGCGTATCTATTTTTAAACGAGGTCTAGGAAGTGGCTGCAGGGAGCCAATAATCCCAAGAAATGAGCATGCTTCAATCTGGATGTGCTTCTTTCTGGTCTGCTCTGCATGGTCCTACCCAGACCGGAAGGCAGTACTGAGATGCCCAACTTTGCTAAAGCCCTTAGGAAAGATGCCATGTTTAGAACGGTTGTTCAGGTGATTTCAGGAAAACAACAGCCCACACTACCTCCTAAGAAGAAAGACTATGGCGACTCCAAAGAGAGTGCTGGTCTGGAACAGGACAATTGTTTTCTGTTTTCAGTATTCCAAAACTCAGCAAATGACAGTAGAGTGCCAGGGTTCAGAGTATGGATGTGGGTCCAGGCTGCTGTGTTTGAATCCCAGCCCTGCCACTTACTAGCAGTGCCACCTGCGGTCTGTAAGTGATGTACACTTTCTGCACTTGGTGGCCTCATCTGTGAAATAACATCACCCCACAGGTTGTTAAGAGGATAAATGAGTTAATTTATAGAGGCCCTTAGAACAGGGCCTGACATGTGGAAGGTGCTATATTTAAATATTGGTTAGAGAAAAGCTACTATCTCTAATAGACATAATTAGAGTTTGGTTGTTCCTCATGAGGGGCCTATTCCATGGAAGAAAAAGGAATAAGTGGGGATCTTTGTTATTCCTTTTCCTTCTGTGTGTGTGTGTGTGTGTGTGTGTGCGTGCGTGTATCCACTATTCCACCTGTTGCTTTACTGTTCTCCATTAATTCTCATATTAGCCATGCGTGGTTGTCATTGCCACCAGTTGGCAGATGAGACTCATAGAGATCAGTTGATGGCTCAGGTCTCAGCACTTGTAAATGGTAGAGATAGATTCATATCTCTGTTACCAACACCCAAGGCTCCTTCCCTTTCCACTTCCCCCAACCTTCAAAGATACACACACACACCCCTCGAGCTGATCTTCAAATTCTATTTTATAAGAACGATTTGGGGGAACAACCAGACGGCTTTTAACAGCATAGGTTCTACGACAGAAAATAGGCCAAAAGGCCCAAAGTGGTTTTCTTAGAATGGTGGGATTATAAACCTGTCCATTTTCTCTATTTTTTGAAATTCACCTTCATAAAATTATATTACTTTTACATTAAATCATATGCTTATTTTTTAAAGCATCAATGATTGGTGAAATTATTTTTATATTCTCTGTTTAGACTAAATTTGAGTAAACTGATTCACTTTTAAGAAAGAGGTTCAAAGACTTCCCCCACCCTGCCCCCAAACAGGAGAACTCAAGAGTCTGGGCCACGGCTGGAGGTGGCAGGACAGGGGCAATAATACCTATCCTTATGGGTGTCCCCTTTTTCCAAGTCAAAAACCCTATTGTTTCTTCTCCCATTCAAGCCTGGGAAGAATTGTTGAGACCATCAGGATAAGGGAAACTGCTTTAATTGCCAAACAAGTAACCCCCAGCTTTTTCCATAAGCATTCTGAGAGCACACAGAGATAGCTGAGGGGCTGCCATGGGGACATGCCAGATGCCTTTACGAGCAAAGTGACCGATAGGGGTCCTCAGGCACTAGATAACTCAGTCACTCTAACTATTAACCTTCCCAACCTACATTCTAAGCATGAATCACATTGCAGAATGACTCACGCAGGTAACTTTGGTTCTGATAATACACCGGACATCGATCCTATCCTCTTAGAGGGGACAAAGCTTTTTGGCTGGTCAGCATCTCCTTATCCTTCCTGTACTTGGGGATCTTATGAGTCATGATGGGTGGAACTGACTCCCATTTAGAGAGTGAAAAGATATGCCTGCTCCCCTGGGCCCTTTTACTGATCAGACCCACTTATCCCAAGCTCTGAATTTGGGGACCGTGATGCAAAGAAGTAGGCACAGTGAGAATTTCTACCTTCTTGGAGCAGCAGCAACACAAGGCACTTTGAAGGGTCAGCAAAGGCAGGGGTGCCCGGGCTGTGTCTGGTGGCATCACCAGGTGGGTTCCGGGCAATGATTCGGGGGTCTCCACCTGGGCTCTCCATGTCCCTGTCGGCTCCCAAGCCTGCATCTCCATCAACTCCATGAGCAACATAGACAGAGTCACTTTCTGGCACTTGCCCCTAATAACCTGACTAGTTCGTGCTTCCAAATCCTAGTTTGACCAGTTTACTTACAAATCTCTTCCAGTGATCATATTGACCTCACTTACACCTCATCCAACCTGGTTCCAATTTTGTCTCAACACATGTCATGACCCTTTACATTTGGATGATTCCTTCCATCTTTAGAGATCTGGCTTAGAAACCTTATCCATTTTTCCAAGACAAATGAGTAACGGTAATAATAATAACTAACATTTATAGCGAGTGTACCATTTGCCAGGTACTTTCAGGCATTATATCAGATAATGTTAAGGAAAAATAAATATAGGCTACTTCCTGTTGCAATACCAATTTCACTGATTGGGAAACGTGCCCAGAGTGATTACATAACCAGCCGGTGTGCATGAGCCAGTCAATGAGAGAGATGGGGACTGATTCCAAGTCTGTCCAACTTCAGCACCTGAATTCAAACCACTTTGCTCCCGCATCCCTGGGGAACCCAACAAACCGTGTTCTACTTCAGCCCGGGAAACTGGGTCAGGCTCCAAATCAATCACTATAGAAACATTTCATCTAAATTTCAGAAGGCAAATAAATGAAGCTTTTGTGAATCTGAGAGATTTGTCAAATCATATTCCATGATGATTAAAATATTTTCTCTTTTTTTAGACAGGGAGGGAAAGACCGAAATAATTATCATTCCTTTATAGTTTCAAAATTTGAGAAGTGAGGAATTTGGAGAAAAAATCTTCTCTTGTTCTAGGTGTTAGGTCCTCTTCAACACTTCCACTGGGCAATGTGACTTTGCCAGTGCACAGGGCAGCCTGTGAACACCAATTTCTGCCAATTCAAAATTCAAAGCCATTCTAATCAGCACATTTTTTTTGAGTACCTACAGCAGGCATTATGGGTCAGGTAGGTTAATCCAAAAGGCTATTTCTGGTCTAAATGACTTGAACAGTAAAAAAAATATATTTTTCCTTTTTCCAATGAGACCCAGATAAGACAGACATGGAACTTTCAGCATAAAAATTCTTTCCTAGTAAGGAAGACATTGATGGACTCCTAGTTCCTCCTTCATAGTCATTTAATTCCTAAATATTCAGAGAATCTTGTAGCTGATAAGAAAAATCGATGTCAATATCAGATGTAGCACTGCTTGAGTCTCATTCATAGCTGTTTACCTCCTTAAAGACAATTTTTAAATTTTCTTTTCTTTTTGGTATATCAGCATTATTTTTAGGGTCTACCTATATTCGGTGATGGTGATAATTCAAAACAATGATGACATTTTACTCCAGGACAGCCAAGCACTAGAAACCACAGTAAACTGCGTGGCCTTTCCTGGCGGGAGGGAAATGTACTAAGTCCAACTAGTAACTGACAGTACATGGGGTTGGGAGACCTGTGTTTCTGCCATAAACCCATATAAAGCTCTGGCTAAATAGCTTGGTTCTATTGTCTAAGTTTTCCCAACCAAAAGCTGGGAATGGTACCCTGGTGTCCTACGACTCAAAAATATTTTTGCAATTAGGTGAACACATGATGTGTTGAAAGTGCATTTTATAAAAGAGAAGATTTATAAACTTGTCTAATATCTTCCCTTATGTTTTTTAAATCAATTTTATTCCATGAACTTCTTCCCTGAAAAAATTTACTGTCACTTATGCTTGCCTTACTATAAAATGATGATATATCAGCTATGGCCGGAGAACAAGTTTTGTAATGTATTCTGCAAAGAGAACATTACCACTGACTTATGCTCAAAGCATCCTTCACAGGACAAACGAATCCATATTCCGTTAGAAGCCTAGAGGAGCTAATGAAACATATCGTTGGCTTTGACCCTTATGCTTTCTGCTGGTTGCTTTTCTTTTTTTTTAATCACTATGCCATTTCTGTTTTTAATGAATTTCTTCTGTACTAACTGCCTGCCTGCCTTTCCTCCCTGCCTTTCCAGAGTAGAACCACAGGGGCTTCCAAGTGGCCACCATGATACGCACAGCCCCCAGGAAGCTGTGAGAGGCTCTGACAAGTTCCTGCACACTGGTCCACTCCAACATTTACCAGAGCTTCACAGTAGCTAAAGGGACGTGAAGAGATGAGGAAACTCTGCTCTCTTGTAGGGTCAACATTGTATCAGAACTAAACTTTGATTCTTTAAAACCAGATTCAACCCCTTCTAACTTTGAGGAGAACAGAAATATTCAAGATAGGAAGGGTGTGAAGTCCATTAGAAAGCAACAACTTTCCCAGAATAGGAATTCTCTTTTAACGGTAGTAACTCTAGTGTGGAGGATTACAATAGGAACAATCAGGATCGAATAATCCAGATTTTGCCACTTAACAATGTAACAATTTCCTTAATTTCTCAGAACCTTGATTTTCTTATCATTTCTCATAGGATTGCTCATACTATGCAACATCCTAACGTATATAGTAGGCACTCATAACATATTGGGTCTTTCCCTCAAAATATTTTTGGAGAATTAGATCTTTTAAAAATTAATACACCTATATCAACTAAAGAATATTTTTATGACAAGCACAAATATCTCTCTCTCACACACACACACACACAATTACCACTAACAAAGCTATTATTATGTAAAACATAAGAAAGTTTAATCACACTCCAAATTTTTTTCATGGTTTTTCTGGAGTGGGGGTGGGATGTGGAAGAAACAGGGATTTTTTGTTTTTGTTTTTTGCACATGGGTTTCTTTTCTTTCTTTCCTTTTTGTTTTTTATCAGGAAGATTGGCCCTGCGCTAACATCCGTTGCCAATCTTCCTCTTTTTTCTCCCCAAAGCCCCAGTATATAGTTGTGTATCATAGTTGTAGAGTTATGGCTCTTCTATATGGGATGTCACCTCAGCAGGGCTTGATGAGCAATGAGCAGGTCCGCGCACGGGATCCAAACCAGGGAACCCTGGGCTGCAAGTGGAATGTACGAACTTAACCACTGCGCCCCTGGCCCGGCCCCTAAATAGGGATTTTTTAAAAGACAATTGTTTTAGAGCAGTTTTAGGTTTACAAAAAATTGAGAGAAAGAAACAAGGATTTTTGACTTCTAATGTTTTCGAAGGGCAAATGCAAGCACAGGCTGATGTTTTACAGAATAAGATGTTGGGGCCAAAATATACCATCAACAACTGCTCTCTGACCCCAATAGAATTAGTATTGTTTGGATCATGATGGAATAAATATTATGAGTCCCAACTGACCAATTAATAGCCCGCACAATGAAACTACTGAACAACTACAGATCAAAGAAAGAGCATCTGGCTTTTTGGCAATGGGAGGATGCATAGCAAATGCAGCAGGAAACAATTCAGGGAACTGCAGAGAAATTCAGCTGCATCGCTCTTTGTTAAGGAAGCCACATGCAAGGTCATGTTATCGTGCACAAAAGTATTGGAATGCAGCCTTCCTCCCTTCCTCGTACAAGCTTCATGAATTCTGTTCAATTCCAGAAATATTTATTGAGCACTTACCATGAGAACCTACAGGCACATTGGTCGGCATTTGTGAGAAGCAGTGCACTAGAATGGTGACAAGCACAGACTTTGGTGTCGGGAAGAGAGGGTTTAAAACCTAGCTTCATTACTTACTAGTTGTTTTTACCTTGGGAAGTTTGATAGTTCTCTCTCTAGAAACAGACACCTAGGAGGGTGATGCTTGTAGATAGACAGATGGATGGACATTCATTGGGACACAGTGAGATACCAATGATAAAATCCATTGATTACACGCTGCTTGGCAATTTGCTAAGTACCTTTTATATGCCATTTTCCATTTTGTTAGAATATTGAGGCTAAAAGGATCTGATTTTACTTTCTTGTTTCTACGTCATGAATGACTAAAGATGACCCAACCATAAAGAAGCTATAGTTGAATTTAAAAGAGTATCTTTGGACCGTGACAATGAATGAGGACTTACAGAAACAGTGGCTGACACAGAGCATGACTTCATGTCACTTGGCTGTACTTGGCTCTGATCATAGTTGTAGGAAGCAATAAAATTTTAGCAAGAATCAGAGGTGAAGAAGCAATAAATCTCTCAGCAATGTGTAGGAGTATATGAGAAATTAGCCTAAATACAATTTACTTTGAATAAACTCTGGAGGTGTGTGCCTGGATCCAGCTACCTTAGGAGGTAAAAACACGTACCTAGGAACTAGTGGGATGACCGGCTCTTCTTGGAATTTTCTTTTGAGAAAATAGTTTTTTTATTTCAACTATTAATTTTATTTATTTATTTATTTTTTTGTGAGGAAGACTGGCTCTGAGCTAACATCCATTGCCAATCCTCCTCTTTTTGCTGAGGAAGATAATCTCTGAGCTAACATTGTGCCCATCTTCCTCTATTTTGAATATGGGATGGCTCCACAACATGGCTTGACAAGCAGTGCATCGGTCTGTGCCTGGGATCCGAACCTGCAAACCCCAAGCCGCCGAAGCAGAGCACGCAAACTTAACAACTATGCCACCGGGCTGGCCCCCAACTATTAATTTTTAAGAAAAATAAAGTAAATACAACTATAAAGCAAGCTTTTCAACAGTTATTTTTGGTTTTTAAAATTCTAAAATGCTTTATTACAGTCTTTAATTTACTCTAACCGGCATACATACCTCATAATTTGTTTGAGGTATAATTGATATGCAATCAACTGTGTGTATTTGAAATGTAGAATTTTAAATTTTTGTAGAATTTTGTACAATAAGTACAATTTTAAAGTTTTGACATATATATATATATATATAACCATGGAATCATCACCACAAACAAGACAGTGATCCTATCCATCATCCCCAAATGATTTCTGTCATCCTTTAGAGTCCGCCCCATCCCTTCAGTGCTCCCATCCCCAGGCAACCACTGAATTACTTTCTGTCACTATAGATATTTGCATTTTCCAGAATTTTATACAAATGTCATCATATGATATGTATTCTTTTATATCTGGCTTCTTTCACTCAGCATAATTATTTTGTGATTCATCAATGTCACTGCAGGTACCAATAGTTCATTCCTTTTATCATTGAGTAATTTCTATTGTATGGATAAACCACAGTTTGTTTATTCATTCATCTATAGATGGACATTTGAATTATTTCCAGTTTTGAGCTATCCTAAATGGGGCTGCTATGAACGTCTGTGTGTAACTCTTTGTAGGGGTAAATGCTTTCTTTTCTCATGGGTAAATAATTTGAGGGGATGGCTGGATCATATAGAAGGTACATGTTTATCTTTTTAAGAAACTGACATACTTTTCCAAAAAGTCATACCCTTTTATATTTCCACCAGCAGTAAATGAGAGTTTCCATTCTTCCACACTTTGCCAATGCTAGGTATGGTGTTTTTTTAATTTTAGCCATTCTAATAATTATCTAATTATGGTTTTAATTTGCATTTCCCTAATGACTAAAGATGCTGAGCATCTTTCCATACGCTTATCTGCCGCCCCTGTGTCTTCTTTGGTGAAATATATGGTCAAATATTTTAATCACTTTTTTAAAAATTGGGTTGCTTTTTTGTTATTATTGAGTTTTGAGGATTTTATATATACTGGACACAGGTTCTTTATCATATATATCTTCCAAATATTTTCTCTAGTTTATCTTTTCAGTCTCTTAACAGCATCTTTTGAAAAGCTAAATGTTTTAATTTTTAATGTAGTTCAGTTGTCATTTTTTTCTTTCATGTTTAGTGCTTCTATAGTGGAAATAAGAAATCTTTGCCTAATCCAAGGTCACAATAATTTTCACCTATGTGTTCTTCAGAAAGTTTTATCATTTTAGGTTTTACAAGGAGTTCTATGGTTCACTTTGACCTAACTTTTGTGTATAGCATGATGTACAGCTCAAAGTTAATTTAGGGGGAGAGGGGCGGATGGATGTCCAATTATTTAGCACTATTTGTTGGATGAGCTATTCTTTCTCCACTGACTTGCCTTTGAACTTTTGTCAGATATCAGTTGTCCATATATGTGTGGTCTCTTTCTGGATTCTCTATTCTGTTCCCTTTATCTATTGTTATGTTGATACTGCACTGTGTTAATTACTGTCACTTTATGATAAATCTTAAAATATGTATTGTAAATCATCCGAATTTGATCTGCTTTTTCAGATTTGTCTTATGTATTCTTGGATCTTTGCATTCGCATATGAATTTTGGAATCAGATTGTCAATCTTTACAAAATAGCCTGCTGGAATTTTGATTAGGATTGTTTGGAATCTGTAGATCAATTTTGAGAGAATTAGTATCTTAACAATATTAAGTCTTCTAACTCATGAACAAGGTATATCTACATTTATTTAAATATTCTCTCATTTCTCTCGGGAACATTTTGTAGTTTTCAGTGTGGAGATCTTGTACATCTTTTGTCAGATTTAACACTAAGTAACACATGATTTTTATGCTATTGTAAATGGTATTTTTTAAAATTTCAATTTCTGATTATTCATTGTTTGTATGGAAAAATACCATTGATTTTGTCGATTGAGCTCATATTCTACAATCTTGCAAAACTCACTCTCGTTCTAGTGTTGGGAGTAGACATCAAGTGTGGTTTATCTGAGGAACGCAAAGTTGGTTTAACATTTGAAAACCAGTCAAGGATAATCACCATTTTAATAAAGTAAAAAAGAAAAAATACATATATTATCTCAAAAGATGAAGAAAAGCATTGGACAAAGTCCAATATCTATTCCTGAAAAGAATCTCTCAACAAACTAGAAATAGAAGGGAACTTCCTCAATGTGATAAAGGACAGCTACGAAAAACCTAAAGTTAACATCATATTTAATTGTGAAAGACTGAATATTTCTCCCTAAAATCAGAAATAAGACAAAGATACTACCATTTCCCTACCGGAAGGCAGTACTACCTTTCACATGGAGAGTTTCAATGACATCCTAACCTCGCTGCTTCTACTCTTGTCTCCTTAAAAAGAATTCTCCACACAGCAGCCAGAGAGATATTTTTTAACTTTTATTTTGAACTAATTACATAGTTAGAGAAGAATTGCAGTAGTTCAATAAACTCCTGTTTAACTTGTCCCCAACATGTTAATAAGAATGATATTCTTTTATATAACTATTGCCCAATGATCAAATTTGGGACGTTAACATTGGTACTATAACATTATTCAATTCATGTTTACATTTATATATATCAATTCATATTTAAAACTTCCAATTTACCAATAATGCTCTTTATATCTCCTTCAATCTCAGGATTGCACATTGCATTTTATTGTGTTTTTTGGTTTTTTAGTCTCCTTTAATCTGGAACTGTTCCTCAGCCTTTTACCATGTTTTATGACTCTGGCATTTTTAAAGATTACACATCAATTGTTTTGCAGAATTTGGATTTGAGGTTTATATTTTCCTTCCTCATGATTAGATTCACGTTATGTATTTTGGCAGAAATATGGCATTATGCGCAGTGGCATGGCATATATATAATGACCCCACATTAGTTGGCTTATTTTCCCCATTCCACCTGATCCCTTGCTCACTCTGCCCCAGCTACACTCACTCCTTCTTTCCACAGAGCTTTGGTAATTGACTTCTCTCCATCTGGTCCTCACAGGGCTGGCTCCTTCAAGTCTCTGCTTGATATCCTCTCAGATCAGTATATACCAACCATAATATCCAAGTAGTACCACCTTCCCCCACCCCTGTGCCCACCAGTTACTTCCCCTTGTATCATCCAGTTTCCTTCATGGCATTTCTCATGTTTGAAATGATTGTGTTTATTTATATGTTTACTTCTTCATTTCCTGTCTCCCCAGACAGAAGCTCGTTGGGGACAGGGATGCTTCTATTTTATTAACTTCTGAATTTCCAGCATCTGGAAAGGGAAAAAAAAAGTTGTGACTTCCTATTTCTCCTTCTCTTGCACTGTATTGTCATTTTACTTTCAAATATGAAATGAGGAGGGGCAATATGTTATTAAAATGAGATTTAGAGTTAGATGCCTAAGTTTAAAGCATCAGGCAAGATATCAAAGCTATTGGTGTGACCAAATTTGTATTTCCAAGCGATTTTTGCTCTTCTAAATGTTCCTTAGTAAGGTAAGTGGCCTAGACCTACTTTTCATTATTCTGTGCCATAGCAAATGGACACTTGGCCATGGAAATGAGAGAGTAATTTTCTTGCTCAATGCCAATTCCATTATAAACAAATAGTTTTGAACAGCGGTTACTTTTTACAAACTCATTGCTGACTTCAATCACTGGATTTGCCATAAATAAATAAATAAATAAAAGCATTTTCCTAATGATAGGTGTAAACATTCATTGACTTTAAAGACCAGAACATTTTGTCCCACTTTTTCAGCATAAAATCAGGCCTTCTAATAACTTCCTGGGCCCAAAGGATCCTTGGTAATCTCTTCAGAGTTTTAGGTATAGAATACAAAATAGCAATCTGGGCACATTACCAAACAGCTCTGTGGGAATCATTCTGGAAATGTACACTTAATGTGATGAAGTCATTCTCAGCTGCTAGGAAATATGAGGTTTAAAAAGATATTAGAATAACTTAGAAATTCTGAAACACTGGGTTCAAATGTTTATTTAAATAAAGAAAGAAAACCTGGAGAGAGATTCATTTAAAATTTCTATTCCTAAAAGCTGCACTTTAATTAAGATTATTCCTTATTCTTTCATTTATAGTTGCCTTCATCCATTTATTTCCTAAAATGACCGTATAAACTCATCAGTACTCTGGGGTGCTTGTGTCTTCTTCAGAGTGTTTCTCATTTGCAATTGTTTATAAATTGCTCCCTTTGAAAGGAAACTGAACTAAAGCATTGCCTAAAAAATTTTGGCTGTAGTACAGCAATTCTTAATTCACACATTGAAACGAAAAGATCTGAAAAATCCCTTTAAAGTGATTAAATGATGCTATCTACTCTTTTAGATTTGTAAACATATTTCTAAGATTTTTTTTTAAATCCATAGACAAAGGATGAAGGCAGCATTTTTGTTTCTTCATTCATTATTCAACAAATCATTCCAGAACATGCGTTGAATGTCGCCTATGTTATAGACATAAGACGTAAGGCTTTCTCTTGTAAACTCAGAATCCAGAAGAGAGTTAAGGCTTGCACACTGCATGGCAATTACTATAATAGAGCTATGTATGAGCTACTCTGGAAAACCAGGAGACAAGAGGGGCTAACGCAGGCTGAGGAGGTAGGAAAGCCATCACAGAAGAGGTAACGTTGGAGCTGAGCCACAAAGAGGTATATGTTCATCAGAAGGGAATGTAAGTGAAGAGCACTTCTGGATGACAGACAGATGAAAACAAGGAGGAGAGAAAGGGCAGTCAGTGGCACTGCCAACCAGGTTGAAATTAGAGAACTAACAGACCGAAAGACATGAGACAAATCCATTAATCCCCAAACAGTTATTTAACACCCACTGATTTAAAACTCTTGGCTAAGTGCTGGGTGTGGGGAGAGGGGGTTGCACAAACACTTCCTGTCCTCTAGTTTACATTCTAATGGGAAAAGAAGACTAAGTACTTTAATGTAAGCAATGATAGAAGGCAATAATAAATGCTGAAAGGTTTATGAAAATGGAAACTATATCAATTCAAGCAGTTGGTTCTCAACCTCTTCATTACTCATTCCTACCAGTAAAAAGTGCTTTTGAATGTGCGTGCCTCTACATGTATACTTATTTACTTAAAAACAATGCACATGTATTATTGTCCCAATCCATTAAAATTGATAAAGCTTAATTTTTCTTTTTAAATAAAAGCAAATAAAAATATAAATTCTAATATTTTTCCCCACATCCCAGTGGATCACTTTGTGCAACTCTTAGGGTGCACACACTTGCTCGGAAGACCACTACCTTTGGGCATTTAGAAAGAGTTTCACAGAGGGAGTTTCTCTCTTTCACAGCATGGCCTAGATTTGGTGCAGAAATGAATGGCATTTTTAAGAGTGAAAATGGGAACAGGATGTGTTCTAGAAACTGCAGGAAGAAAATACTTACTAGATCTTTTATTAAAGGAGGCCATTATATCAAGCTTAGTAAATCTATAGCAGGGTTTCTCAAGTGCATCAGAAACACTTGGGGCCACTTGTGATGTATGCTGACCCCTGGGTCCCCCTGAATCAGAATATCTGGAAATGGACATAGGGAATATGTAATAAGCTGATTCGTTTCATCACTAAAGTTTAAAAACAAATAATATAAACGATGGAGACTTCAAGTAGTCTAAACTAAATTTTAGTTATGAAATCCTAAAGAGTCACCGAGGTTACAGATATGTAAAAGCAGTCTGTTAGAGAATCCATAGGTCACAAACAATATAAAATCTGTAAAAAAGACTTCCTTTCATTGTTTAGTTTTGTCAAGTAGAGGAAAATCTGCTATTTTGATCCCCATTCAAAATAAAAAATACTTTTTCTGAGAGAAGTGAGCCCATTTACAATTAAGACTACACTTTTTTTTCCCCAATAGACTGCGTGTCACATTGTTCAGGAAAGTGGTTTTGAGTCTTTGGGGCAACTTGTTCTCCACACAGACAAGTATAGGCAGGCAGTGGTGCCAGAAGAACATTCTCTGTAATGATCGTTAGTAAGGCTTAGTCTTTGGTTTACAGCTCTTGTCATATTTTAGAAGTTCTGGTACAATTAGCTCCTTCTTCTCTAAGGCTAATTAGATATGGGATAACTGAATTAGAACCAAAATTTTTGATTGGCCTTTTCCATCAGTACATTTTGTTACATCTTGCAACTTCCACTCGATAGTACAAACTGATTTTTTACCTTGAATTGAAAAGAAACCAAATATTGGTTCATGGTGCTACTCATGACACAGTTCCATTTGTACCCAAATGTCCATTAATTGAATTGGAATACAGCTTGTTTGTGTCTCAATGACCCCATATTTAGATATAGCTTTTGTCAGATTTAGACAAACTAAGGGGAATTGTTTAAAAAATCACATTTCTATTCCCTTCAACTGAAAGTAAGAATCTTCTAAACTCTTGTAACATTTTATCTCTACTTCTCTTATGACACGTCACGTTCTCTCTTGTACCAATATATATACCTCCCTGCATATATCCTTGTGATGATCTATGCTTTACAGAGACAGTGTTTATATTTATTCATCTTTGAAGATCACACCATATCTAACAATAACTTAAAAAATAAGTCTCAAAAATATTTATTTAATATGAAATGAGCTCTCAACACCTAATCAAGAGTCAGAGAAAATCAAATTTATACCTACAAACATAACTCCTGCTTTTAGGTCCTCCAAGTTCTTACCATAAGCCTGCAACTCTGCACCAGCCAAGGCAAGGACTTGAGTTCAGTACCTTTCCGCTCCTGGTCACCAATTTATGCCTTAATTACTAATAACAATAATTAATATTTACTATGTTCATGTATAGAGTTGAAGAAACTGATGCTTACAGATTTTAAACAAGTTGCTCTGGGTCACAGAGCATTAAGTGGGCAGAGCCAGTCTTTCAAACCAGGTCTGTTTGACACCAGAGTCTAAGACCGTGACCATATGCTGCCTGCTCTCCGTTGTTGACTCTTGTCCATTTCTCCATTCTAGTCTCTGTCTAGTTTCTAAATTTATATAACAAAACAAAAATATATTTATAATAATTACCACTGAATCATGATGCTTGGTGAGAAAACATATTATTTATCAATGAACCTGTGCTTTACATTGGTTTATTCATAAAGAGTGAAGAACATTGGCTACATTAGACAAACATGTATCAGCGTCACTGTGTTCTACCCTGAAGTCAGAGTCACCAAGCATTTCCTGGGAAGCTATATTGAAAGTTTCAAACATTCTCTGAAATAATTACAGGTACTATTTGTTGAGCCTCAATCACGTATCAGGCATTATACTATCTACTTTAAGAGATAATAAAACTCCAAGGAGAGAGTGGCTACATTGCACATTTTAAACAAGAGAAAGCAAAGTCTCTAGGGGGAGGGGTAAGGTCTCTCGCCCCACCAGGCACAGAAGGGAAGCAATTCTCAAATCTTTCCCCCTCCAATGCCTTGTTCCCTCCAACAAACCACATTTCCTCCTACATGTGTTCCCTGCTAACTTCAATCCAAAGTCTTCCCTTTGAAGGATGGAAAGAGGTGCCATATCTGAACGTTTATTACGCATGAGGTCTCATAACTCTCCTATGCTCTGTTCTTAATTTTCTGTGTTGAAGAAGCTCTGTACTAAATCTTTTGTTCGTACCCTTTGACTAGGCCTCATATTTTCTCAGGTAGTGGGGCATCCAACAGCTGATTAATCTAGTAATCTTGTACTATTCCATTTTTTTCTCTCTGACACTTATTCCCCGTATATTTATAGTTCTGCGCTCTCCCCATGAATGTGCAGATCCTTCCCATTCTCTTCTTCTGTTTAAAAAAAATCATTTTTCTGCTGAGTCTTTCCTTGTTGCCTTTCTTTATTCCACGCACATTGGCATTCTCCTTGGCACCAGTGCCGATGAAAATACACAGCCTGGGACAAACTGACAGCCTGCTTCCCATCACCTGGCCTGTAGAGCAGTCCACACAGTTGCTTATTCAAATTCCATTCTAGAGCTGAAGGAAGACCGGCCACATAAAACATTAACAGTTCAAATTCCTGCCAGCTACATATCTAGAGTGAGTTGTTATTTTCCCAAAAGGATTCAAATTATGCTTAACATGCTTTTCAAGGGGAAGAGTTTTACTGAGTTCTCTCTTCTCTGATTGTGACCGAGAAGAAATAGAAAGAAGAAATGCTTGCTATTTTAGTACTGGTGAAGGCTATATTTGGAGAGGAAGCTTGTGTTCTATTGGAAGCTAATTTTGGAGGAGATTACAGTGGAAATTAAGGATAACTAAGATGGAAGGCAGTAAGTACATAAAATTGAAAATGTTACTTTTACCTCTACCCAGCCAAACTGGGAAACACTGACACCTGTCCTGTAATACTTCTTCAGCGCCCTTTTGGAGATGCTATAGATTCTGTATGAAAGATACAATGCGTTCGTCACTTTCATCTTTCCTTCCCTCAACTGAAAAACCAAAGCCTACTTTTTAAACACCATGCTTGCATTGGAGAAAATGAAATATTCTGAGATGATAAATGAGTAATAATTTACCACCTGCAGAAAAAGCCACAGTGCCACCGAGCATTTTTCAAGATAGGCAGGACACCCATTGATCACGAGTATTTACTCCTGACATACCCAGACCACCTGTAAATTTCCTGGTCTGGAATGGAAAATGAAAAATGTTTGCCACACCATCACACTTCTCCCAGGTGAATGTCAACACTGTATGAACAGCATTTTTCTTCAGAAGAGACTTTAACACTGGAGTTAACTGCTTTTAGCCTGTGAGAAGTGAGAAAAACGCGGCTGTTAGTTTTAAGGATGTTGGTGGTGGAGAACTATAGGCCATATAGGTATAACGTTGACTGTAGGAGTCAATGGAATACTTAGCAAATCTTTTTTCTCAATTAAAAATAAAACTTAAAAAAGTCAAAAATAATTTCTTTTCATTGCAAAAAAACTAGAAAATTTAGATAAGCAAAAAAAAAAAAAAGAAGGAAAAGAGAAAAAATTTTTTAAAACTACCCATGATTCCAACACGTAGAGAAAAATTATGAGATACTTTGGTATATATCCTTCCAGGAATTTTTTCAATGTATAAATTATATTTTTTCCTAAAACGCATATTGAACATATGATTTGCAAACTGCTTATTTCACTTAAACAAATATCATAAACAGGTTTTTGTGTCATTAAATATGCCTATTCTTCTGCTTGTTAATTTCAATGAATGTGTTGAGTTTAATAAATATTTTAATTTAATTTCCTTTTGTAGGTTACTTTGTTTTTATTTTTTTTAATTAGTATTAACAGCGCTGTGATGAACAATTACGTAATTTAATCATTCTACTCTAAGAAATATTTTCTTCAGTGGAATTTTTCATAGCAAATACACAAAACATCAGAATTTGAGGGCTTCTCTGTATAACATGAAATTATTTTTTGAAATGGACAATTCTATAAACAGTATTTATAACCCCCCCCCCGGGTTGCAAAATTATTTAAATCCATTTAAAAATCAAGTTGTTCGCAGTACAGAAATTTAAAGGTAGTTTTCAACTTATGAGCAAGCATGTTCCAAAGGGTAATTTGTGGTTCAATTATTCTTTCCTTTGCCCAGTGTGTTTTGTACTTTAGGTTTGCACACGCTGGTACAGTCTCTAGGTCGTTCATTGTTGATTATTCATTCTGCAGGTATACTTTCGAGAGCTTTCTGCTCACAGAGGCACGGTTAAAGTCCTATTTCTGCTGATAAAATGATAATGAGGGCTTCTAGAAAGATGACAAGTTGTATAGCAGAAGAGAGGGGGACATGAGGTTACTGCAGATGAGCCCCTCTCCCCATCATGCTCCAGTCTCTAGCCAAGCCCTCCGCTTGTGCACTGGACCCTGTCTTCTCTTGTCCTCTCAAAGTTCTCATTTTACCCACTTTTCCCTCTCACTTCACCATCAATTACTGCTTCTCTATTGGGTCAATGAGGTCATTTGCCTCAATATACAAACATATTTTTCTATTTTCTCTCTTAAAAATATCCTCTCTTGACTCAATTCCACCGAAAGCTTGCACCCTATTTCTCTGTTCCCCTATCCAGCAAAATTCCTTGAAAGCATTGACTATACTCTCCAATTCCTCTCCTCCATCTCCTCCTTTAAAACTCAGCTCCGGGGGCTGGCCCTGTGGCGTAGCGGTTAAGTGCGTGCGCTCAGCTGCTGGCGGCCCGGGTTGGGATCCTGGGCGCGCCCTGACGCACCGCTTATCAAGCCATGCTGTGGCGGCATCCCATATAAAGTGGAGGAAGATGGGCACGGATGTTAGCCCAGGGCCAGTCTTCCTCAGTAAAAAGAGGAGGATTGGCACGGATGTTAGCTCAGGGCTGATCTTCCTCACAAAAAAATAAATAAATAAAAAATAAAACTCAGCTCAGGCATCTCCTCTACCCAGAAATCTTCTGAGACTCTCCAAATCTGAGGTGGACAATCTTCCTCTGTCTTCCTCTGCCCATCACGGCTCGCATCACCTAGTATTGTAATGACCTGCTTACTGGATGCTTCTTTCATTAAACTGTAAGGATCTCCCAAACAGATACAATGTCTTATAAAATACTGAGTCCCTAATTCAGTGTCTGGAAAATTATAAATGACCAATCAGTGCTGCTGAAGGAATTGAGCCTTGAAAGATGAGCAGGAGTCCACGATGAGCAGGAGAAGAGCATTCTAGGCAGAAAAAACAGAGTGTGAAAGAGCACGGAGGCCAGAAAGAATGATTCAGCACAAGTCCTTCAGTGTGGGGGGAACACTGGGTGGGTGTGAGGATGGAGGTAAATCTAGTCAAATTTATTCTATCTGGGGTCATTAGGATTCTAATCCTCTATGCCAAAGACATTAGACTTGATCTTATTCACAATAAAGATTCACCAAAGAAATATGAGCTGGCTAGTAACCTGATCAAATTTTCTTGTTAATGTTAACTAACATTTATTGAGCTACCCTATGCCTATTTCACATCAGAGGACATTAATACAAAAATTTTTTTGAATTAACCTGTCCAGGGTACATAACTAACAAGTAGTAGAGCGGGAATTCAAGACCAGGTCTCTCTGAGTACAGAAGACATATTCTAAACTTAGTATTCAATACCGAAAGACCTGTTTGGCAACAACGTGGTGGATTGGAGAGACGTCCCAGTTAGGAGGCTGCTGCAATAGCCTGGGTGAGACATGATGACAGTGTGAACTACGCTCAGTTCTTTGAGTGCAGAGACCACCCCTTGTTCACCATTGTCTGGCATGATGTTCCCAACGTATTTAGGTGTTTCATAAATACTTTCCGAACAAATGAAAAGGTGACTGAGAAGAGGAGAGAGGAAACCTACTGAAGCAGTAGAGTTGAGAGACGGGAGGTAAAGCATGAGGGTTAGTGAAAGGAAGGAATTGAAGAAGACCCTGGTCTCTAGTGGAAGCCATGAAGTGAATTGTGATGCCATTAACTGAGATGTAGAACACCACAGGAGGAGCGGGGTTGGTGGCGTTGACAAGGATGGGTTCTGTTTTGAGTTTTAAGTGCCTGTGTAACAGTTGGGTGGAGATATATGGCAGATAGCCAGAAATACAGATCTGGAGCTCAGAAGAGAAGTCTGATCTGAAGATAGCCATCAACACATTGGCAGGCATCAATATAGATGATAAATGAACGTGTGAGGTTACAACTTGATAGGCGCAATGTGCAACAAGAGAAGACTGCCAAGGATCGTATCTGAAATACACCAACATTTTAGGGATGGGCAGAGGGCATCAAACCTGGAAAGGGCACTGGAAAGGAGTAAGAAAACTAGGAACAGTGCCATTGAAGCCAGAGGAAGAAGGATAAGGAGGGAGTGGTCACTGTGTTAGATTCCACAGGCGTCCTTACTTAGGTGAATCAGTCAGGGAAGGAAACAGAAACCACTGCAGGTATTTTTAGCAAGCAGGGATTGAATTCGCTGAATTAGCTGCTTACAAAATTGTTGCAAGGACTGAAGCAGTAGATTCTAGGCTTCGCTTTTCTGATCAATGCAATAGTGAGTTTGTCTCTTCCCTCTAGGACCTAGGCTGATGGCAACTCCACCATCTAAAGTGTCTGTGGTTTATCATGGCAACAGGAAGGGAACAAGGACATAGGAAGCACTGTGTCCTAAAACTTCTGTCCAGAAGTGGCATATGTCACCTCCACTCATATTTTATTGGACAAAGCAAGTCAAATGGCAACATCTACTTTCAGGAAGCAGAAGCATGCTGTCCTACCATGGGGTCCAAAAGAGGGAACTGCGGTAATGGTGAGCAGACTAATGACCCCCACAGGCAAGTTACTTAACTTCTTGTACCTCAATCTATTCATGTGTAATAATTCTACTGTACTTATCTCTTAGAGTTGTTAGAGGGTTAAATGAACTAATGTATACAGTCATGCGCCACATAACAATGTTTCGGTCAACGATGGACCGCATATACGACAGTGGTCCCATAAGATTAGTACCATACAGACTAGGTGTGTAGTAGGCTATACCATCTAGGTTTGTGTAAGTACACAAACAAGTGGTACAGTGGGAATAACGTTTCATGATGATGAAACACAATGATGAAATCTCCTAATGACGCGTTTTTCGGAACGTATCCCCACCATTAAGAGATGCACGACTGTACAGGATGCCATAAACAGTGACTGATCTATAGTAAACCCCAAATAACTTGTAGGCATTATTTTGTTTCTCTATTCCTGTTTCTTAACTCTTTTCTCCTCTAGTGCCTCCCTTTCAGCCCTGGGCTTGCTCTGTCCAGCCTGCATTTTGTTCCGGTCTGCCAGTGCATTCACCCTTCAAATGAGACCAGCCCCTCTCCATCCCCCACCCCACAAATCCACTTCTGGGGAAAGGAGGAGAACAGAATATTCCTCTTCATCCTTGTTAAAATAAATCAGATTTCTCTCTTAAAGGAGGACAGCTCAGGGAGATTATTAAAATATACCTAGGAAACTGCCCTTCTACCCTCTCCCTCCCCTAATTGGTAACAATGGTCTGTCTGCAGCAAGCATTGAAAAATAATGTGGAGCAAATTGATTCATTAGCTCTGTGATCAACGGCTATGGGGACTTTTACTTCTAATCAATCTCGAATGGGCTGGAACTTCATATTCTCCAAGGCAGCATCTCAGACAGGGAAGAATGGGTATGGACAATCTTTCCTCTCGCTGTCAATGCTCTCTCTCGCTAAACCAGGGAATTGTATGCCCTCATGAACCTATTTCTGTCCTCTCCCCGGGAGCAACAGAATCCATCACAGCTGCAGCCTGGAAGGGGAAGTGTTCTGAGTATGAACAGCGGCCTCTGGTCCTCACACCAGGAGAAGCGCAGAGGGATTTACAGAGCCACACACGGTCAGGGCAGGGCTTCAGCCATCCTCCTGAGCCCGAAGACTTCTTTGTCTCCCTTTTCCCACTCTGCCTTATTCTCTGAATCTTCAGCTCCATAGCAGTCTAAGGCACAACACTGGGTGGTCCCTCTCTGCCCTAAGGTTTTCCTCCTTCCTCCAGTCTCTTGGGATCTAGATATCCTCCTGGGAATTCTTGACAATGATGAAAAGCATCCAGCAGCAGAACATCTCTTCCTGGTTCTGATCTCGCATTCTTAAAGAAGGAAGGGTGGTGACATTTTTCCCCACACTGTCATCTCCATCAGGAATACATTGTCTGGGATGTCAGCTCTCCTACTGCTTTCCTGTAGAGTGCTTTGGTGCTTTGGAATGAATAAAGCCACTAGCCATAAAGCTGTCACCTGCCAACTCTGCCCACCCCCTCCCTGCAAGCCTGAGCACTCTACCAGTTTATTTCCTGCATGAGATCTGGTCTAGCACACTCTCTAATGGCATTGAATGTCCCAAAGTCCGTTGGTTGACTAGCCAATGAATTAAGCATCTACTATATCCCAAGCAAGCCCTAGATGCTGAGAATATGGAACAGACATGATACCTGTATTACTTTGTTTTGCTCTCAAGAAATTAATTTTTTATTATAAAATAATTCAAATAGTCAAAAAGTATAGCAATTAATATATTGCTCAGTAGATATAAATATCAACATTTTGCCAAATTTCTGAAGACCTTATGTTGCTAAAAAAAAGAAAATATTACCAACGGAATAAAAGAGCTCTCTGCCAACAGTTTAATTTTCCTTTCTCCCTCTCTCCTTCCCTCTCTCTCCCTCTGTCCTTTCCCAAAGATAACTACTAGCCTAGTTACCTGGTGGTCATGTATTTATAAAATGGATGATTTTGATTTTTTAAAATATATCAAAATGGAATAGTTTGGGCCCTCTTAGACATTACGTCTTCCATTTGAAATAATGTTTTTGATATTTATCCAAGTTAACACATGTAGAGTTAGTTCAATATATTCTGCCAGCTGAATGTTATTCTATGAGTTTACCATACTCTATCTTTCCTACTTTTGATGAATATTTACACATTTCAAGTTTTTTGCTGTTAATTATAGTTCTGCAATGAACATTGTCGTATATGCCTCCTTGCTCACATACGTGAGAATTTCTCTAGGGCAGCGTTCTTCAACCTTGTTTTTACAGGGCACCAGTACGTTGTATGTCATCAGCCACAAGCCCAGGTGCAAAACGCACATAAACATGCACACATGCATTTAACCGAAACAAAATTGAGATGCATTTTGATATTTTTCTGTTCTATTCTACTCCACTCCTATTCTATTCTATTCTATTCTATTCTATTCTATTCTATTCTATTCTATTGCATTCCACTCCATTCCTTTTTAAATTCTGAGATTGACATACTAAATTGAGTCTATGAACTAACAATGGCTTAGGACCTAAGGTTTGAAAAACACTGGCTTGAGTTATGTATCTGGGAGCAGAATTGCTGGGCCAAAAAATATGAGCGTCCTCAACTCTATTAGATATTGCCAAATCGCTCTCTCAATAGTAAGATGTGTCCAAATTTAGAGATATTAAAATGCGAACAAATGAGTATTTTACAACCTAGGTTAAACAATATTCTAGATACTAATTCCTTGTCCACTATATGAGTTTCCAATATATTGTTCACTTCTCCTGTCACTTTCTTTATGTGTATTTTATCATGTGGAAGTTTTTTCAACCTTCCTCTTTTTGCTGAGGGAGATTGTCCCTGAGCTAACATCTGCGCCCATCTTTCTCCATTTTGTATATGGGACGCCACCCCAGCATGGCTTGATGAGTGATGTGTAGGTCCACGCCCAGGATCCAAACCTGCGAACCCTGGCTGCCAAAGTGGAGTGAGCAAACTTAACCACTATGCCACCAGGCTGGCCCCTACTGTGTGGGAGTTTCTGATTTCAGAGTAGTCAAATGTAGGCTTTTTGAGGGTCTAGCGGTCAAGAATCGGTGCTCTTACCCACCCAAAATATGTGAGTTTGTTTCTGGGAGTTCCATTTTTTTCAGTTAATTTGTTTATTTATTCCTGTGCCAATATCACAGTATTATTAGCTAAAGATTTATTTAAAAATTTCCTATCAAATTGGATTGGCTTATCTTGATGTTTTATTTTCTTATAATTTTTTAGAATTTTTTATAGTTCTGTGAAAACCATGCTGAGAATTTGATTGGAATTACATTAAATTATAGATCAATTTAGGGAGAATTGTTATATTTTAACTATTTATTTTTCCAGCCCATAAATGTAGTGTATCTCCTTATGTTTTTAGTTATTCTTTTACGTCTTACAATAAAGCTTTTATAAATTTCTCCGTAAGTCTGGCATATCTCTGTTAGATTTCCCTCTAAGTGCCTTGGACATTTTTGTGTTATTGTAAATGGCATTTTATTTATTATTATTACATTTTCAAATTGATTAATGCAGGTGAACAAAAATATTATGGATTTTTATATTTTGATCTTTTATCCAGCAAATTTATTGAATTATATAATTGATTTTAATAGTTGGTCTTTGTCTTTGATATTCTCCATCTGTTGAGCATCTGGGATGCTCAGGGATCAATCTGAGAATCATGACTTTTCTTAATTCTAGAAAATTATCAGCCATTATCTTTTAAAATATTGCCTCATCTATATTAATTCTCTTTTTTCTCTGAAAATATTTTGGATATGTATTAGATATTCTTCTTCAGTCTTCTATGCCCCTTAGCCTTTTGCATATATAAATATATATATATATATATTTAATGTCTTTATCTATTTGTGCTTCTTTCTGAGCACTTGCACCAGATTCATCTTCCAATGTACTGATTTTTTTCTTTGGCTATGTCTAATCTATTGCTTACCCAATTTATTAAGTTTGTTAACTCTAATAACTGTATTTTTTATTTCTAGAGTATCTATGTTCTCTTTTTCAAGTCCATATTATTCTCCCTCCCATCTTTCTTTCTTCCTTTCTTTCTTTCTTTTTTTTTTTTGGTGAGGAAGATTGGTTCTGAGCTAACATCTGTTACCAATGTTCCTCTTTTTGCTTGAGGAGATTGTCCCTGAGCTAATATCCATGCCAGTCTTTCTTCTATTTTGTATGTGAGATGCCTCCACAGCATGGTTTGACAAGTGGTATATAGGTCCACACCTGGGATCCGAACTTGTGAAACCCGGGCTGCTGAAGCAGAGCACACCAACTTAACCACTATGCCACCGGGGTGGCCCCCCATCTTTCATTTTATATTCTGTTTTTTCTTCTATGTCTTAAACACTTCAATAACTATTTTATAGTGGATTCTTGTCATAAGTTCAAATCCTTGGGATTTTTTTTTTATTATTTCAATTTTTTGTTCTTTATCATTGTACTTGCTATTTCTTCCTCGTGGTAGATCATTTCCTGTGTCCTCTGTAATTTTTTTACTGTGAGCTAACCTTCACGGTTACTGTGGGTTTGTGTATATATTCTGTTGGAGTCCCGTGTGCCTTGATGGAGGAGATTGTGCTAGTGAGACATCTTATATTTGCTTTTATGTAGATATTTCACTTCCCTGGGACCAAATTTTATATTTATATAGTGAGATGACTTGTGTCCCCCAAAACAATATGTTCAAGTCATAACCCCTGATACCTATGAGTGTGACCTCATTTGGAAATAGGGTCTTAGCATATATATTCAAGTTTATGATGAGGTCATATTGGATTAAACCCAATTTAAATTCAATGAGTAGTGACTTGTAAGAGACAGGGGAGGGAGATTTTGATGCAGAGACACAGAAGGAGACACACAAAAGAAGACCATGTGACAAAGGAGGCAGAGATTGGAGTGATGCAGCCACAAGCCAAGGAACACCAGGATTGCCAGCCACTGCCAGAAGCCAGGTAAGAGGCCTGGAACAGATTCTTCCTCAGAGCCTACAAAAGGAACCGACACTGCCAACTCTTGATTTTGGCCTTCTGGCCTCCAGAACTACGACAGAATAAATTTCTGTCGTTTTTAAGCTACGTTGTAGTGCTTTGTTATGATGCTCTAGGAAACTGACATGGTCCTGGCTTGGAATTTCCTGTGAGGACACAAAAATTTCAGCTTTTAGCCTTTAGAGTTTTGTCTATCTTTTAGTATCAGCTTGGACACTCACTGCTTTGACTTGAAAATCCCACTATACTCCTAGCACTTGAGGGTCTCCTTTTCCCCTGTGGATGTATTTTATAGTAGTATAATTTTGTTTGAAATATTTTATCCAGCACAGACAAGCGTATCTAACAAGAAAGATATCTATCTGTGTTAACTCCATCTGCCATATTTCTGGACTCTGAAATCTGATTCTCATTCACAGACATAGAAAGGGAATCACTATAGGGTGCTCTTAGGAGAGTGAACGCCCTATGGGCACAAAAAAGTGGAGAGATGTGGAAAGCAGGAAGTGTGTGGGGATGCCACGCCCCTCTCCAAACCCTCCAGTGCCTCCAATTCTTCTCATATTAAAGAAAGCAAGGCTCACATGATCAACAAGACTCCTGCCTGCATCTCCAGCCTAGTCTCTCACCACCTCCTTCCTCTCATAACCCAACACCCAGGCACGACAACATGCTTCATTTCCTCAAGGGTACGATTATGTCTGTCATTTGATTGCCTCACCTGTGAATTTCTTCTTCTAAGAATATTCTTCGTTCCCTCCTGGTGTCCAAGTCCTACAGACCCTCAGGCCTTCTCAGGATGAGAAAAGCCCACCAGCTATAGAATAAAAAATGGATGAAAGAGAAGCAAGACTGAAGTCAGGAGACCAGTAAGGACATGACAGGATACAAATTAAGGTTTGGGGATGGAGAGGAATGGATGGTACTGGATGGGAAGAGACACCAACTTCCTGTTATTAAGGATGTGGTGTTATCTCTGCTACAGATACGGTGTGCATATTTTGTCTGTATCTTTTGTACCAGATCAGAAATTCCTTTAGGTCAGAAATATTATGGAAACACATTTTTATCCTACACAGGGCCTATCCCAGGGCTTTGCAATCATGTAATAAATATTTTTTGAATGAGGAAATAAAAGAGTAAATTCATAAACATGCATTCATTGAAAATATATTTTTCTACTTATTCTAGTATATCTGGTCTATCAATCAATGTGTCTCCTCATGGGATTTGTTTTGTTTTTTATTGGGGAAAAGATGGTATTTTGTGCTGTTTTGAAGACGGCTAGTGGAACATGTGTTTTAATTCTGTAATTATGTCTCCTCTTTTAATCTTTTATTTTTCTAGTCCTTTGTGTCTTGATGTCAGATCTCAGAGAAAGGGCTTTGCTCCTTCTATGTACCACTGAGGGCTTAGCATATTTTTGGCCCTCATTAAATGTGAACATCAACAAGAGCACCATGAAGAACGATGACACAGGAGAGAAATAAACAGAAACACAAGGGTTGGCAAGTGTCAAATGAATACACCCACTTCTTCCCCCAAACTCATGATTATAGAAGGTATTTATTTTCTCAGCATCTTTAACTCTTTCATTTCTGGACACAAATACAGAGCTGAACAGATTGCAAGCATCATTTTCTCTAAAGAATTCATCAGGAATTCAAATCTTTTTTTCACTGCAGCCGCTATTCCAGGAATCATAAAACAACATTTATTCTTTTGCAATCTTCAAGGTCGGCAGCATCCATATTGGTAGGAATAGTACATACAGCCCTAGTTTTCCTTTTTCCCCAATAATGAAAGGACTCCAGTGTGCGAGGGCCTCTCTGGTGCCAAAGGACTTGGGCCTCCTCACCCCCATCTATCGTAAAACCCAGGAAATATGAAAAAAAAAAAAAAAAGCAAGATCCAGCTACCAGCACCTTGTCTCCATCACCAGTTCTGGCTGGATCAGCTGCTTTCTGATTCTAATTAAGTCTTTCCAAAAAAATTTATATGTCAGCAGAAGTGAGAGAAAGAAAGGAAGCATTTTTACTTGGCAACAGTGAAACTTTTCGTTGGCCAAAAAAATATGTGAATGAAGTAAGCTTTTAAGAGCTTATGGTTCCTTTGTCAATACGAGCCTAATAAATTAAAACTGGAAATATTTTCTGTTACCCTCACCAGATCTCATCAATCACCAGTTTCTTCCTCTCCCTCCCTCCTACCTCGAATCCAACAAGGGGAGAGAGCTGGCAAGCTCTGGGGCTTAGTTAAAGCAAGCCACATGACTGGTGAAGAAACGGGGCTCTTGCTCAAAGAAGTTTGAAGTGCTCGCTTCAGGTTTACTTTTCAAATGTGCAAAAGGAAGATGGATGTTTTTGAAAAAAGGGAAAGAAAAAAGGAAAAAGGAAATCTTTGGAATCTCCAAAGTTACTGTTTATTGATATCACTGCTAAGTTTGAGCACAAAAGCCCCAAAGACATGGAAATGAGAGAAATGAATTAAACGTTATCCTCACATCAACATCCTTCAGTTTGAATGGCATAGAGCACCACTCAGGCAGAGCAGTAGGTGTTCTCTGAGGATAAGTATCAAAATCTTTTACTAGGTAAAATTTGCATCTTAGTTAAATCATAAAACTATCGTTTTTTTCTCCCAGATATCTCTCTAGGCTACAATATCATTAACCTGTTTAAATATAGTGTAAATATAATATAAACTGAAGCTTTGACTGTCTCCTTTCTTGTTTTTTAAAAAGGGAAGAAAATAAAAGGGTTTTGCATTTGGATCATTTGGACATTGAACTTTAGAGCTATCAAATTACAAAACTCAGAACATCATAAGAAATTATCAAAGACCTAGACCAGGGGTCATAAACTGAAATGTCTACAGATCTTAGGTGAGTACTACAGGGCCAGTGGAAAAACCTTGAGGTGTGTTGAGGACTATGGCAAAGTGTAGAACTCAATTCATATCTCAAGGGCATGATATTTTTGGTGAGGAAGATTGGCCCTGAACTAACATCTGTGCCAATATTCCTCTATTTTATGTGTTGGACACTGCCAGAACATGGCTTGACGAGTGGTATGTAGGTCCACACCTGGGATCCGAACCTGCGAACCCTGGGCCTCTGAAGCAGAGTGTGCGAACTTAACCACTACGCCACTGGGCTGACCCATGGGCATGATTTTTAAAAAATTGTCAAATAAGTAAAATAAAAAGGAAGCAAGACCAAGACCAATATCAATATGGTATATTATATTTACACCACATCAAAGACCAAGAAAGACTCATCTGCAAAGTCTCTGGCTTTCAATTTGCAACCTCTCATCTGGATAAAAGGGCTGTGGAATTTCTGACCATTTTCAGATTTCCAAACAGAAAGGCCATTCTCTTAGAAGATTAGGTGAAATAGTCTGATGCCAACGTGGCATTACTCTGATGCTGACACATCAACCAAAAACAAGAGATTTTCTTTACTTCTCTGGCTACAATAAAATCTCATGTTACAAAAACCACACCCCACCCCAGCCCTTGAGATATCCAGGATTGTTTTCTATATTAAAGAGAAATGATGATAGCCTAGTAACACTGCAGCCGCTCCATAGGAAACCAGAATCCAGAGCCCACAGCTCCATTTGAGCTCTGTAGAAGACACTGCATGAAGCAATGACTTTCCTGTGGTATATGTATATTAACCAAGGGTGCAATATTGAAGGATTAGTGTTGTGTCGTTGGTGGAAAGAACACTGGCTATGGATAGTACACATGTGAGTTCAAATCCTGACTTTGCTTGCTATCCAATGAGCATATTACTTAGTCTATCTGAACTTCAATTTCCTCATCTATAAGATGGAGAAGGTAATCGTATTAGTTTGCTAAGGCTGCCATAACGAAGTGCCACAGAGTGGATGGCTTAAACAGCAGAAATTTATTATCTCACAGTTCTGGAGGCTAGAAGTCCAAGATCAAGGTGTCAGCAGGATTGGTTCCTTCTGATGGCTATGAGGGAGAATCTGTTCTGTGCCTCTCTCCTACCTTCTGGGGGTTTTCTGCCAATCATTGGTATTCCTTGGCTTCTGCTGCATCATCCGATCTCTGCCATCATCGTCACGTGGTATTCTCTTTGTGTGTGTATGTGTCCAAATTTCCCCTTTTCACAAAGACACCAGTCACGTCGGATAGGGCCTACTCCATACAGCCTCATCTTAACTAATTATATTTGCAGTGCCCCTATTTCCATATAAGGCCATATTCTGAGGCACTGAGGATTAGAACGTCAAAATATGAATTTTGGAGGGGACACAATTTAACTCTTCATAGTAATACCTCCAAGGGTGGCTGTCAGAATTAAATGGAGCAATACCTGATAAAAGTCTGGAACGTGGTAGATAACCAACGAACGTCACCTTTGTATAACCATCAATCCCAAATTGCTGCCAAAGTTGATCCTTAAACTTGAAATATAGTTATAGCCTCATGTTCCAGCCCCTCAATCCATCTTCCACATTGCTGCAGGGGTGAGTTTTTACTGGAGGAAGTCCAATCTCCCCATACTACATACAAGGTCCTGCCTCCATCGTTTATCCTTGCCTAATTCTCCAGCCTTATCCCCACCTCTTCTCTTCAAGCCTCCACTCCAGCCAGGCTAAGCCACTTGCTGTTTGTTCTTTTCTCTTCCACACCTTGGTGGTTTTCATGGTTTGGAATGCATTTCCTCACTGTTCACTTGTACTACCCACTCATCTTTTATGACTCAGCTCAAAAATATCTTGAATGAAGTCCTTCCCAACATCAGCCTGTAAAACTGGCTGCTCCTTCCCTTATGCTTCATGTGCCTTATTTTATTCATAGAATGAAACTATGTCCTGGATTTTCTGGGACAGTCCTATCTTCTGCTATTATCCCAATATCCCATGCAAATTAGCTTACCCCAAGTTAGCTCCCTCTTCCGTTGTCAAAGGTCTTGCATTTTAGAGGATAAATTATTTTGTCACTTCACCTGTACGGAGTTTTTTTTTTACCACCTATAACCCTTAACTTGCCTGCTTATAGGTCGCATATTTTAAGAAGCTAAGTTATTGTGTGAGCAAAAACATTATCTTCTTTATCTCTATATACCCATTGCTCAGTCCTAGTACATAAATTAGCTTAACAAACAATAGCATAAGCCATATGCTTAATAAATATTTGTTAAAGAGTATATCTCTATATATTATAAACTAATCTACTCAAATATACAATGTGAATTAAGAAAAACTCAGTTTTTCACCTAGTTTTTCCCTCTTGTGTTTTTCTTTCCTGTGTGTCTCCTTTACTACTCACACAGAGCACTTCACTTCTGGTCACTGAACATGTGGGGGTTTTTCCCCATACCAAGCAATTCTCTGTGACACCAGCTAGGTGTCCTACAATTCTACTCAATTCTAACACTATTTACCCAGAAATAGCATAGTTCCCACAGGTTAAGGCCTCAGTCCCACAAGACTGCACCCTGCCCCCCTAACTTCAGACACCAGTCTCAAGCCCTGGTTGTCACCTGTGATTCTGACCAACTGGCGGTAGATCAGAGATTCCAAAGACCTCCTCCTCAGGTTTGATTAATTTGCTGGAGCGGCTCACAGAACTCAGGGAGACACTTACATTTACCAGTTTATTAAAGGATGTGATAAAGGACACAGATGAGCAGCCAGATGAAGAGATACATAGGGTGAGGGCTGGGAGGGTCCTAAGCACGGAGCTTCTGTCCCTGAGGAGTTGAGATATGTCAACCTCCCAGTATGGATGTGTTCACCATCCTGGAAGCTCTCTCAATCTCATACTATTGGGATTTTTATGGAGGCTTCCTCATGTAGACATGATCGATTATTAACTCTGTTTCCAGCCCCTCTCCTCTCTCTAGAGGATGAGGGACGGGGCTGAAAATTCCAAGCTTCTAATCATGACTTGGTCTTCTTGGTGACCAACTCCCATCCAGGAACCATCCAGAAGCCCACCCAGAGTCGCTTGAATAGAACAAAAGATGTTCCTAGTGATCTTATCACTGAGGAATTTACAGGAATTTTAGGAGCTCTGTGCCAGGAACAGAGACCACTATGCATTTCTTATTATTTCACATGTGAAATACAAAATTATAATCATGCAACCATCATTTCTTGAGGCATTTCCTTCTATATATTCACTTTCTCTACTTTCTTTCTCTTAGCTGTTCCGTCCTTGAAAACTCAGAGCAGCGAAAGAGGGCAAAGGAGCTGTAAAATGCCACAGAGACACACTCACTGGAGGGGATTAGGGAGGAGTTCTATTCAGGCAATAGCAGAGGGTCTTGACAGGAAGAACTATTATGGTACAGGCTACACTTAGCAATGGAATTGCAAGCTCGGCTGTGGTGGCATGGCAGGACTCATAGAAGGTCCACAGAGGACAGGTCCTCTGTGTCCCGGTCCTACGTTCCAGACACAGAGCTTCAGTCACAAGAATGGGTTGAAGGGATGGACTCTACCCTCTAGGAAAGTTGATGGCCAGAGAAGGGCCTTCAAGAAAAAGGGAACTGGATCACCCAGGGCTAAGGAACTGGATCACCCAGCTCTGACTTGAGATCACACAGCAGCACTGTTGGATACTCATTCTAACTGTCTGCTAAGGAGACCCTGGGGTGAATTCGGGATCTTGTTGGTCAGCACTTAGACCCTCCAGTTCCTGATTTGGGAACATAATTTAATTCTCAGCCCTACTAAATGTGGAGCCTGGCTGTTTCTTTTCTTGCATGTGGACTGGTCCTTGCCTGCAGAAAGAGTGAGTCTTCAGAATAGAAGAACCATGGCAACAATTCCATTTCATTTGGAATATGAGCTGGTGGAAGCCTGGAAGTGAGGTTGGAGCTAACAGCATCTCCCTTCAGGACTTCAGCAAGAGCATCATTTTCTCAGTCTAGATAGTTTTTAACATCACTTTTCCTCATAAATACAGTTGCATAAAATCTTAGTGAAAGAGCTGGCTTTGCTAAAATCTAATTAGTTGCCCTTTGTATTCAAATAAATATGTCCTTTTATCTCATTTTATCTGTATATCAGTTAAATTACACAGATAACTCAAATTAGAAGTCACACTCTATCTCTAGGGAAGAAGTATACTTTAACTTGCTTTCTGGAAAACAAAGAAAGAGCAATCTGCATAACCAGGTGGGCTATGGTATAACTTGTGTTTGCCCTCCAAATCCCCTCTGTAACCCCCTCCTCCACTACCTTAGGAGGCTGATCTCTAAGGAATACCAAGGAATCTGTTGACCTCTGGCTTGCTTCTAGCAGTGAGAGGAACCAGCACCAGATCAAAGGGTGGGAGGAATGGGAGGCGGGGGTTGCCAGGACTTGCCCTTGTGCTTCTGCTAGAATTCCTACGACCTGTCAGGTTGTTTCTTCTTTCTAGCTCTTGTACCAGGTTCCTCTTCTTGTCCCTTAAGGCCAGGAAGTGGTAACATCTACCCTTTTGCTTTCCTAAATCCTTTCTTTGTCTTTGTAAGTTGACCTGTCCCAGATTGGCTTCTGGGAAGCAAGACTCCGAGATGGAGATGTGCAGGCATGAATGAAGTTTATTAGGGGGTGCTCTTGGGATCAAAACCTGGGGGAAGAAAGGACAGGAAGTGAGAAAGGACAGAGAAAGAGGTTGGCCGAGCCCAAACCAACTGGGAGCTCTGTAAGTGGGATGGACCTTTATAGTTGACTCAATGAAGTGAGGGGATAAGGCCTTTATACCCCTGTGCTGACAAGCTATTGGATGCAGGCTGCCCCAATGATGGAGCAGGAAGTTGCACGAGGGGTCTGTCTTCACCTGTGGGAAATAGGTCCTTCAGACCTGACAGGGAATTTGGGTAGTGCAGTGTAGCATCCCTGACAGCCTACCCTTTGTGCCTCTTGGATCCACTTCTTTCTATATGTTACGAGGAAGCTCCTCCAGGGTACCAGGGTACCAGTTGGCCTCTTTTCCTCATAAAACTCATAAGAAGAAAGCTAGTGGGTAATAAATCTTCATTTTAGCTGGTCTCAAGGTTACGCTGTTGCTTATTACCTTCCTCCTTTTTTTTTTTTTTGTGAGGAAGATCAGCCCTGAGCTAACATCCATGCTAATCCTCCTCTTTTTGCTGAGGAAGACCTGCTCTGAACTAACATCTATTGCCAATCCTCCTCCTTTTTTTTTTCCCCAAAGCCCCAGTAGATAGTTGTATGTCATAGTTGCACATCCTTCTAGTTGCTGTATGTGGGATGTGGCCCCAGCATGGCCGGACAAGCGGTGCGTCGGTGCGCTCCCGGGATCCGAACCCGGGCCGCCAGTAGCGGAGCGTGCACTTAACCGCTAAGCCACAGGGCTGGCCCTACCTTCCTCCTTTACTTGACATTCTAGCTTCCCCTCTCTCTTGGTTAGCAGTTTTGCTGGTCTAGTTGGCTGGTGGGGTGACCTAGATTCTCACTCCTGAGGAGTCTAAGCCCCTCATCACCCTGGCCTTATCAGGCTAACGCTGTCGCGTTTGTCCATTTATCATCAAAATTGGGAAAGAGAATTCTAAGGGACACCCAAGCGAATTAGCCTTTCTACTCCCATCGTGTAAAAGCAGTCCCATCTCCTTCTGGAGATCGGGGTTGATTACCCCGATAAAATGGAGACCCCTCTTCTTGAATGTTGGTCTCTTGGTATGAGGAGTCTGATGTCTCCAGGTGGCAGCCTTAGCTTAATATTCCATTGGACGCTTATTGTGTCCCCCGGCAGAAGTATGTCTCCTTCGAGCCCTAGGACCTCTAACCGACAGAGCCTAAGCACAAATTCCCCAAGTGGGTCAATTGTATTGATGGTGAGCAGGCTATTACTACTTCCACCCCTTGCTTCCCAGACATGTATATTTTGCTTGTTGGAGACATAGCACCATATAATGGTTGTCTATTTTGTGTGTATATTACATCTGGGAGGATGGTGCCCTGTCCTTGCAAGGTAACGTGCCCAAGCTCACACCTCAGCTATGCCTTCAAAAAGCCTTTCCATCACTGTGTTATTCCAGCAGCTTCTGGATGGTGCGGTATATGAAAGTATCCATGGAGCCAATGGTCACTTGCCCACTCTTTCACCTTCTTTCCCGTGAAGTGAGTCACTTGTTTTGATGGAATGTGACTCTCTAAGCATTCAGATAGTGGTGCCAGCTGAGGCCCTGCAGGCAGAAAAGGCAAACTCAAACCAGAAATATGGATCAATTCCCATCAGAATGAATCACTGCCCTTTCCAGAGTAGAAGCTGTGCAGTGTTGCTAACTTTCTGCCAAGTGATTGGTTGGTCTTAAGGTAGAATGCCATACCAAGGTGGGATAAGGAGGTCATCATTGGTCTCTGTTGCTGGTAGGTTAGATGTTTGTCAGCACCAGTGGCGAGATCAGCCTTGGGGAGTGGGAATGCACGTTGTTGGACCCATGTATAGCCTCCATTCCTGCCATCAGGGCTACTCCTTTCACACACCGTTGTTTGAGCACTGGCATCTGATGACAGAGCCTTGCTGGTGTCAACTGGCCAACTTACTCTGTCCTGTCTACTTGGTGGTTTAGTGGTGTGTATTCTTTTGTAGTGGATGCTCTTTTGTGACCGTTAACATGGAATACAAGGATCTTCACACTTCCTTCCCACTCCCTTAACTCCATACACAGCTCTCTGACCTAGTCCTCCTTAATCCTGATCTTCCCACCTGTCTTGAACAACTGGCTAAGCCATTTGTTTGTCCATGAATCTGTAAATAGTCTCACCTGGAGAGGAGAAATGGAGAAAGAGAGAAAGAGAGGAAGTGAGGAAGGAAAGAGAGAGAAAGGTTTAGATATTGGATAGTCATTTCATGAGAACACGTGAGCAATCAGAATGCTATGACAGGTACTGCATATTCCCACATAATTCCTACTAAAGTCTCTGCAGACTCTAAAGACAAATATTTTATTTCATATTTGAAATATTCAGCAGGACAAATAACTCTGATATTTAAGTTACCTCAAACGTGAATTATTTGACACATCCATAAATCATCTCCACTGAAATTTCCAGCAAATTAATAACAGGCAGATAGAAACAGCTTTCAGGATGAGGTAATTCCAAATAAATGTACATGAAATTCAGGAAAGAAAGAATGCTTCCTTCTTTGTAAAATGCTAAGGCAGAGAGGAGAAGGAGGAGGAGAGGGAGTAGCCAGAGAACATGCAGGACTTCTACTCCTGCTGACACCTTTCACCCTCCCTCTTCAGCTCACATTTTGAAGGCAGCAGGACATAGGGAATTGCCACTTCTTCCCAGGTCCAAACATGTCAAGCAGCTCAGGGTTTTCTCCATGATGTTTCCCCTGACATTTTTAGCCTTCTTCCCCAGTACCAATCACAGCCTCAGCTCTTAAGTCAAACATTGCATCCTGTTAAAAAGCAAACACTCTAAAGAGGGAATAAAGCTTTAGTGTCCTTTTTGTCATTTATTACTCACATTCTTAATGACTTTTGGTTGAACGCCTCACAGAATGCTAGGCTCTGGGCATATGTGGATGAGCAACACAACCTGTCTGAGTCCAAATAGAACAACATATCCTGCTTGTAATGATAAGAGAAGTGAAGGGATTGTGGAAGCAAATATCAGGGGCGCTCGTCCCGGTCTGGTGGGAGTATAGGGGTGGGGTCAGAGACTTGACACTTTGGCTGAGACCTGAAGGGTGCTTAGGAGTAAGACCAGATGGAAGCTTTAGCCATGGCAGGTGAAGGGGAGAAAGGAGAGAGTTGGAGAGGCAAGAAACAGGTAATAAAGGCTGGGGTCTATCCCAAGGCCAGTAGGAAGCCAGTGATGGATTTCAAGTATCTTTCTTTCTTCCCTGCCTCTTCACCCACCTTCTTTCCCTCCCTTCCTGCCTTCCTTCTTTCATTCTCTCTCTCTTTTTCTTTTTTTTCGCATTTTTTGAAAGACAGCTCTGACTGCCCCTTGAACATGGAAGAAATACATAGATTCAAGAGGTGTTTTGAAGGCGGGCTTGACAGAATTTGGCCACATTGATGTTGGGGTAAGAGACAAGCAAGTCTGAGGGAGAAAGCCCTGGATTTCTCACTCTGCCTGTGAGTCGATGGTGGTCTTACTGACTGAAACTGGGAGCAGAAGAGGAGGAGGAGCATGTTCCCTCTCTGTTGCCCTATCGCAAATATAAACATGCCCTTCCTATGGCAGACTGAAGTCTGTGTTCATTTTTTTATCCTCAGCATCTAGTCACAGATCTCATTTCAGATTTTATTTCAAAATTCTTGTATTGATTTGGAGCCTAATTCTTATGTGATGACAGGGAATAAACACTTTTCATTCAAGAAGTCCATTGAGTTAAAAATTCCTTTTCCTTTAGAATATAAGTATAAGATAACCTAAAGAAGCCAAAAACTAAGAAGAACCAAAAAAACACTGTGGTGGATTTACACTGGGCCTGGAAAACTCAACAACGTCCTTTAATTTTGGAGTGTTCCAGTATTCAGTCCTAGATTTTCTTCTCTTCATTGTCTATACTCATATCCATCTAGTCCGATCCCACAGCTTTAAATACCATCTACACTTTGACAGCTCCTAAATTCGTATCTCCAACCCCAGTCTGTCTGCTGAACTCCAGATTCATATATTCAACTGCCTAATCAATATCTCCATGACATGTAATAGACTTCTCAAACTTAGCACATACAAAACTGAATTATTTATCTTCCCCTATGATTCCACTCCACCTGAAATCTGCTTCATCTCTAGCCATCGAATTCCTCAGACAAAAACTTTCTCTCAGGGCTGGCCCTGTAGCCTAGTGGTTAAGTTTGGCGCACTCCACTTCAGTGGTCCAGGGTTTGGTTCCCGGGAGCAGACCTACACCACTCGTTGGCCATGCTGGGGCAGTGACCCACATACAAAATGGAGGAGGATTGGTACAGATGTTAGCTCAGGGCCAATCTTCCTCAAGCAAAAAAATCTTTCACATTCCACTTTTAGTTCTTCGCAAAACCTGTTGGCTTCACCTTCAGGAATTATCTAGAATCTGACTACTTCCCAGCACCTCCAATGCTGTCACTCTGGTCTGAGCTGCCGTCATGTCTCACCTGGATTCCTGAAATAGCTTTTCGACATGTCTCCATGTGTCTATCCAGCACCCTACAGTCTTTGCTCAACAGAGCAGTTCCTTTTAAAACAGAAGTGGCCTTATTCATGTCACTCCTCTGTTCAAATCCCATCAAAATAAAAACTTAGGAGGCCCTATATGATCAGATATACACTTAGGTAACTCCCTGACCTGGTACAAGTTTTTGCTCAAACTTCACTTATTCAGCTAGCTCTTCCCTGACAATTCTATTTAAAATTGCCATTCTTCCTCCTCCGGCACCTCCACTCACACGCTACCCCCTCCAACCTTGTTCTACAATTTCTTTTTCCACAACACTTATCATCTCCTACAGTCACGTGTCGCTTAAGGCCCGGGATACGTTCTGAGAAATGTGTCAGGTGATTTCGTAGTTGTGCAAACATCATAGAGTGTACTTACACAAACCTACATGGTGTAGCCTACTACACACCTGGGCTATATGGCACCAACCTTATGGGACCACCATTGTATATGTGGTCCTTCGTTCACCGAAATGCCATTATGCAGCGCATGACTGTAATTTACTTATACATTAAGCTTATTCTGTATTGTCTTACTCCTTCCACTTAAATATAAACTCCACGAGGGCAAGAATCTTAGTATATTTTGTTCTTTGATGTATTGTAAGAGCTTCAAACAGTCCTGACACATAATAGACGCTCAAAAGTATTTGTTGAGTGAATGAATGCTTTCTTTCTGCTAATGAGGTCATGTAGCCAGTGGCATACTATATTACTGTTCACAAATATTTGGTGTCCCTGCCTGCAAAAGAACTCACTCATAGCCACGTGACTTGTTTAGCCAACGAAATCTGAGCAGAAGAAATATGTGTTATATTTGATCAGCAGCTTTAAGTATCAGTACGTAGTTTGGCACGCTGTCTTTTCCCTACCTCTGTACTGTGGAAGCAAGTGTGGAGATGAGGCCTCCATCATCTGGGTCCCTGAGTGTTTATGATGAGGAGAACCCTCTTGGCAGATCATGATGTGCATGCAGTTTAATGATAAATGAACTTTTGTATTATGCCTATACTGACTGATAAGAATCAAAGTCTGGGATCTTCATACTCAAGTTCAATATTATTGGATGGTGGAAATGCATTGCACTTTATTACATTTCTGTGTATTATGCTCTCACAATTAAGGCAGACTACCAGGGAGTCACACTAGGCCTTTAGAATCAATGGCGATTGGAATATAGATAAGAAAAGGTGTTACAGGTTTTCATTGTCTCTTGAAACATCAAGCTCTTCAGAAAACAGGTAAATCAGCTATGGCAGATAAGCAATCACAGTGTAAATGAACCTCGCCTAGATTGGGATCAATGTGTCATCAAGTCCATTCAGGTCTCTTCACAATGACATTTTTAATCTGTTTGCAGGGCGTTGTTCACCTGTCAGTGTTTCACACCATACGCATACAAGAGGGACACTGAGTCTTCAAAAAGACAAAAACGGCCAGCCTCTCCATTGATCTGCGGGCAGTGGAGATATTCTTAAAGCCCACAAAGAGTTCAACTCAATAAACTTACAACCTGGGAGACGGCTTGGGCCCTGGATGACCAGTGTCCCAGACCAATTGCCTCTAGCTGTGGGCAACTTTATCCAGTTAGCCCAATGATTGATGCAAATATGTTAATTTTTTTAATGCATGCTGTGAGCTGAAAAATTCAGAAATCACTGCATACAATATGAAAAGTGATAGAGGAATATAAGGTGCTATGGAAGCCACACACAAGAGGGTCAACCCATCTACGCTCCCTGATCTCATTAGAAAATAAAAAATAAAAATTTCTGTCTGGCTCCAGCCATAGTGCGTGTTAGGAGTTCGCAGCTGAAATGTTTTGGGAATTCTTGTCAAAACCTTCGTTTAAATTTTAAAAAATTATTAGTGATAAAACATGACAGGGATTCTAATGAGAAAGTATTCCAAAAGTTTAATTGGATTTATCTAAGACTAGAGAGGAAGTTTTCCCGGCTTTTGGAGGGCCAGTGTACAGAAATTTTCTACTTAGAAGTCTATAACTTATACCATGCCTTATAACATATACCATGCCTCTCTATTTCTGCCCATGGTGGGGACATGAACACTTCTGTGTCATCCAGCCATTTGGTGAAGGCTGTGGTCCTTCTGTTTGTGGCTATGTTTCCACTCTCTTCATCCTACCATTCCCCCCCCTTCCCCATTGCCACTTCTCCGAAGATCCAGAGAATGCGTGCGACCAGACATATTGGAGCAAGTGTGGGAAAGAGGAAGGGGATGCACACTCGAATTTCCCCACCTCAAGCCTGAGAGTCCCAGCTGGTGGTGTCCTTGCTCAAAGAGGAGCAAACCCCATGTGGTCACAGGTTGGCGTCCCACTTACTCTGAGCAGGTGTCTCTGATTGCTCGGTGTGGGTGAGAGTGGAGGTTCCCAGAGCAGTACCCAAATAAGGTACTGCCCCAAACAGTCTCCTCATGATGACGCAACATCTGTGAAATGTTACTGAGCAATTGGAAACATTGCTAAGATACAAAGACCTTGGAGCACATGTTTCTGCCTCAAGGTTCAACAACAGGTCTGGGAAAGGTTATACAGTAATTCGTTTACCTATAACATGTGTAGGAAAATGAGCAAAGGACACACCTGCATTTTAAGGATAATATATTATGGTTCCCAGGGACTGTGAGCCTCCCTAAAACAAGGTCAGACTGGGGTGGGGAGTCTTATGACATGTCACTTCTTCTCACCCAATCTTGGTTACAAAATAAGGTAACATCCCTGTGGGATACCTTCTATATGCCTCACTTCTGACATCTGAAAAAAACACATTGGGGTGTGGAGAGTGGAGAAGGGCTGTCACGTCTTCACCTCTTGCTAGAATCAAGGCTCACTGAGGCATATAGGGCAGACACATACTGGGCTCCAACTCTGGTGAGAACACCAGGTTTCATGCCACATATGTATGCACACTGCTCAGAAAACACCCCTGAAACCTGGGCATTGTGCATATGTCTGCCTGGGATGGAGACAAAGAAGCAGGAACTTCTAGAGCTACTTTTGAATTCAACCAACTACATCATCACTGGAGAAGTGTCTGAGGGGGAATCTCCCTTTATTCCTTTTCTTGTGCTCGTCTGTGGAACATTTTTCTCTCTCACACAGTAGCTAGCGTGGAATTTCTCACAATTCAGGGTATACTATTCAACCCATATTTTTATTTTAAAAGAACGTATTTATTCAAGAGTTATTTACCAAAGATACTTTATTGAAATCTTCTCTGTGCTTTATGGGGCTCTGTACATAGTCTCTCAGCATATTTAGAGTGAGTCTGTCTCCCAGTGTGCTTAAGAGATGATCTCTGTGGGGGATTGTAGAAAATCCTGTGGCACTGTCACCCATTCCACTGTCCCTAATGTCCCAGGGTCATCTGCAAGGCAGGGTGCTAGGAGAACAGTCCTACCCACATGTGCGTGTGCACACACAAGCACACACACCCCCCCATGTACAGGCACACACATGCACACAAAGGGTGAGTGGTTTAAGGATAAAGCAGTCTTTTAGGATGTAATCCCACTTCTGAATTCAAAGCATATGGTTAAATTCTGATTTTTTAAAAATAGCCAATTTGTATGCTCGCTGCGCGCAAAACTAGTTTGACTTGACTTTTTCCAGCTGAAAACTTTTCTCAGTTGCTGCCATCAATGGAAAACAGATTAAGAGACAAATTTCAAATGAACACTTGAAGCCCTTTCTTGAAAGGAGAAAAACAGAAGGAGAAAGCTCTGCTGGGGCTGGATTTTGCAAGGCTTGCTGTCATCAACACCGGCCTTATTCCTCTGCGTTCACAGCATACATTTAACTAGCGCTGAAAATGTGCTGGGTTGTGAAAATGCGACCGAGCCCACCCCATGAAAATTTCAGGGTCACATCATTTACTGGAACACAATTACACTTTTTGCACATAAATTACTTATGTGTCTTTAGATTAAATGCACTTTCCAAAAAAAAAAATTCCACATGATTATTGAATTGCCTTTCATACACTGAACCTGAAATTTCCATTCAGTCAGTATCACTCATGTTACCCACAGCTTCAAAAGACTAAAATTCCTTTTACTGTAAGTTTTTTTTCAATACTAGGCCAAGGAGAAATGTGGTTACATTGATTTCTCACAAAGGAACCTCAAACCCCTGATTTAAAATGAGAAAAACACTCTTCACAAGCATTTTCAATCTGAGGTATGTTTGATTGGCTTTAGAGAAACGTTGCCAGCTCATTGGCAAAAAAACTTTTGAGCCTGCTCTTGTTTCCAATGCCCTAGAAGAAGCCTGACTGTGAAATCTCTCGTTCTTCACTGATTTCATCCACTTCACCCTTGTGGTTGCTTCTCCGGGAAAGTGAAGGCCACTGACCTCCTGTCGCCTCCCTCCTGAGCTGCCCAACAGATTTGCCTTAGGGTTGTTAACGTACAAGCCACGACTCAAGTGGTCCCAGCCCAGACTCCAGATCCAGACAGCAATATTCACTCTTCAAATTCTGAGGGCGTCGTTAACAGCAAATCTCTGCTCCCAAGAGCCTTTAGTTTAGAGAATAATGATCAAATATTCGTCAGTCAGATGTAACCAGCATGGATCCACAAAAGGATTACTTTGCCTTCACCTCCCTCAAAGTGGGCTGGGGGCTGGGCACTTTCGTTGACCTCTCAGATCCGCTCCCCTCACCTGCTCTTGGTGCCCCGGGAGGCTGAGCTCCACGTCTGCATCAAAGGCTCTCCCGTCACCTGGCCTCTGGTTGGGTTCAGCCTCGGGAGGCGGTGGTAGGGAAGCAGAGTGAGGAAGCAGAGTAAGACCAGAGTGGGTATGTTTCCCTGGCCCCATCACTGCTGGGTCATGACTAGGGTTGCTTGAGTTTTTTTTTTTTTTTTTTTTGTAAGGAAGATTAGCCCTGAGCTTACTAACACCTGTTGCCAATCCTCTTTTTGCTGAGGAAGATTCGCCCTGGGCTAACATCCATGCCCATCTTCCTCTACTTCATATGGGACACTGCCACAGCATGGCTTGATAAGCGGTGCGTAGGTCCACACCCGGGATCCGAAGCTGCAAACGCCCAGCCGCCAAAGCGGAGCATGCAAATTTAACCACTATGCCACAGGGCCGGCCCCACTTGAGTTTTTTTTTCTTTCCTGTTTGTTTGTTGAAGGCTGCAGCTCCTGTCCGGCAGATCTTGTTTACAACTAATTAACTACTGTACCTTCTCTAGGTTCTGTTAATTTTCCCTCTCTTTGTCCCTTAGACCTGGGGGTGGTGATATCATGCCAGGATGCTTCTAACTTTTTCTTCCCTTAATCCCACCAATCCCTTTATAAAACTCACTTGAATAGCCTCTTTGAGTGAACTGTTTCTGACTGGGACAAGTACTGATACATGACCGTAACCAAAGGCCTCTTCCTTTACCTGTATCCCCCACCACCCAGAAGATAGAATGAGGGATACACTGCTCACTGAAAACTAAGTTCATTACTGACTTATAGAGATAGAACCTGATAGGAACCCATGCATGTGTAAGGGAAGGAAAAGGTGAGGTGGACTCTATGGTATTTCATGTAACCTACCTGAGGACTTCTGGGCTAGCTGCTACACTTCCTTTAAGGCTATTTCCAAATTTTTTTTCAGCTCTAGGCATTGTGAATAAAGCTTACTTGTCTGTCTGCATTAGCATTTCTTCCAAGAAGATTAAAAGATCAATTATTAATTTAAGGAAAGTACACATTGTTGAATTTGAAGTTACAAATTTGAACAAGTATAGCTGCTCTGAGCCACCTAAACATATATGAAGGGAGTATTAAACACCTCAAATTTCTGCTTTGAAAGGGGATCGAAGAATGACAGACGAGTCCAGGGCAGATTGCTTCAAGATGATCCACAGATGGAAGCAAAGTGGAAGCGAGCAACCCAAAATTGATATTGATATTTCAGAATCAGATCATCTGGGTTTAGGTTCCACTCTTAACAGCTATGCTATTCCGAGGAGATTAGTTTTAGAGAGAAGAGATTAGAAGGCAGGTTTCTATGATACAGTGCTATTGTCCTGTATTTGAATTGCTAGAAATTGGCTTCTCTTCGTTCAAACACTAGGATCTTAATCATTGGTTTACCTACTCTATATCATAGCTACTGAAACATATGTTTTGATTCCTATGATTAAAAGTAGTTAAGTAAATAATAGACTTTTGCTTATTTTTCTAGAGTAGATAGGCTAAATTCCAAGTCTTTAAGTTATTTCTTAAATGGACAGGAGTCATCTCCAAATTACAAGTCTTAAACCCACCTAAGCATAATGCCAAATATAAATCCATAAATTCACCATTTCTTATTTTAAACATATCTAAACCCTAATCTTCCCATATTGATATTTCACCAAATATTTCTTCTTCACCAGATCAAATGTACTCTAGTCTTCAGATTTCTGGCTTTCTTCTCTCTTTACACAAATACATTGACAGGGACTCTTTAGGGCTAAATTAAATCCTCCTTGCTACTCATTTCCCTCACAGTTTTGAAAATATGGATCCTCAAACTTCTTATCCTTGATTTCTTCTATACTTCCACATTCCACTCTGGCAAAATTCTGAAAGTTCCAATATTCTCTGCAATGACCTATCTCAGTTCATTGGTTTCCTCCATTAATAGCAGTTAAATCTAATTGGGACCTTCGGGGGGACTCTGGCAGCCTGACACTGCTGACTAGCTCTCTCCTTGATATTGCTCACGTGCTCCATGAAAGTTTTCAGGACATGAAGTCTTCTATTTGATACTAATTCAATCCCCACTGAATCAAGATTTGTAGATTGCATAGTAGAAAGCTGTTGCCAGCTCCCTTGCATAGTACCAAAAAAGCTGACTTTATGTATATGTCCTATTGACAAATATACAAGGTAGAGCTAGTAAGTTTAGCTGGTGAGTTTAATTTGGGTATATTTCTTTATAAACAAACAAATGAATGAATAAATAGAGATATATGTGCCAGTGGCCAGTTCAAAATTATCTCCTGCCATTTATTACTCAAGTAAATAGAGTATTTACAACTTACTCCATAAGAACAACCCAGCATGGAAAGAGAGATCCTTCCACACGCAGGAACGCAAGTCACAAATCAAGAATGGTCATTGTACAGTCGCGAGTATACCTCCTGCCTTCTGCTTGGGTTTCTTGACATTGCCGCTAATTTAGTGTAATCAGGACCAAATCTGTTATTCACAATATAATTTCTCTTCCCAATTTCCTTAGCTCTCATTGAAATCACCATTGTCCTGATCATCCAAGATGTGTTGTCTTTTTCACATTTCTCTCTTTCATCCACATGTCTAATCAATTACTGGTCCTTACATTCTTATAGTCAAGGAAAAGTTCTTCAACATATCTTTCATATTATTTTTGACAAAGGCTATGATATAAAAAGACTATATAATGTTTAAGGGGAAATGAGCAAGAATGCCATTCTGAAAACTGTTTTTCAAGAACAAAATTCCAGAACCTTTTAAAAATAAATACCGGCTGTCAGCATAACACTATGCATAACATATAGATAAAGTAAAATAATTTAAATGAATATTTATTAAGGCTTTATATCTCCTTACATGTTCTGAAAAATTGTATTTTTTTCTTTTTGTGATGAGGTAGATTGGCCCTGAGCTAACATCTGTACCAGTCTTCCTCTATTTTGTATGTAGGTCGCCGCCACAGCATGGCTTGATGAGTAGTGTAGGTCTGCACCAGGATCTGAAGCCGTGAACCCCAGGTCGCTGAAGTGGAGTACACCAAACTTAACCTCTAGGCCACCGGCCCCTGAACAATTGTATTTTTTTTTCTTTTTTTTTTTTTTTTGTGAGGAAGATCAGCCCTGAGCTAACATCCATGCTAATCCTCCTCTTTTTGCTGAGGAAGACCAGCTCTGAGCTAACATCTATTGCCAATCCTCTTCCTTTTTTTCCCCCAAAGCCCCAGTAGATAGTTGTATGTCATAGTTGTACATCCTTCTAGTTGCTGTATGTGGGACGTGGCCTCAGCATGGCCGGAGAAGTGATGTGTCGGTGCTCGCCCAGAATCCGAACCCCGGGCCACCAGTAGTGGAGCGCACGCACTTAACCGCTAAGCCACAGGGCCGGCCGAACAATTGTATTTTTGACAATGGTTTTCTTAAGCCATTGTGCAACTTCATTTCAGTTCTTTTGGCTGTTTTGTGGGGCCGGCTCACTTTATGGTCCCTATCCTGGGGAAATGTAGGGAGACAGAACATCAAGAGGAGGAAGCAGGTTTTAATAATCGTTGCCTTGTGGTATAATGTAGCCAAATGGTAAATCTAACCTGCCTTTACCCTAACTCCCTCTGCCTCTGGAGTACTTAAAAAATGGCAGAAGATAAAGTTAAGCATGATCCATTTGCACCTATGTAAACTGACTGTTTATTACCAGTTCCAATCGTGTCTATACTCTAAGTTTAGTATCAACAAAAAGGAATTATAGGGGGAAAAATATTCTCTAATCTTTTATTAAAGAAAAAAATCATTGGACAAGGACCTCATTGTGTTACAAATCTTCAACTAAAATAACCTCCCAACTGTTCTCAACTCCCTGGATTCAGATTCTTTAGACTCAGTTTTTCATAAATGTTTTCAACACCTAATACCTACTGTTTTAAAGTCCAAGTCCTGCTGTCTGGTTGTTAAGCTCTCCATAATTGGGACTCACCCTACCTGTTCAATCTTATTTTCCATCACCTCCTGCCATGCGTTTGTCAGCCAATCTCCCTAATGCCCTCTCTTCCCAAAAAAACCGTATCCCTACCCCCAAAAACCAGTGACTGTTCCCTTTGCCTACATGCCCTCTCTTCTTTCCTTCTCCTAAATACTCCTTCTAGTCCTCAAAGACCATCCCTTCATAGTCCTGACAACTACGGCCTCCATTCTTCTCTCGCTGCCCTGCACCTCTTGGCTTCCTATTGACAGTATCATATCATGAGATTTAGCACCCAGCTTAGCTCCTTCATGTTGTTCCAGAATTAATGTATGTGTGCTAGTCTTGTCTCCCCAAGTAGACTGCAAGCAGAGACTGTGAAGAAAGTTATTTGTTTATATATATCTACGTGTGAGATTAAATTTGTTTTAACATATGTTGTGCACAAAAATAACTCTAATCTTTTCAAGAGATGCTAAGAGATTTAATCGTTCACTTAGTATCAAACCTGAAAATTTACAAGACTGAAGTCACCAGAAGCTGGTCGGCATAGCCATGGGGCACGTAAAACCATCTCAGAATTTTGGAGGGGCGTGGTCACACACAGGAGCCAGAAGCCTAGAGCAAGAGAGGCTGCTCCAGGAAGAAAAATCATCACTTTAGAGTCGCAGTTTTGATCTAGAAGGAGTGTTTTTTGGATTCTTCCAGGGAGAGGCTACTGACTGCTTTGAAAGCCAAGAAATAAGCAAAACAGGGGATAGAAGATATTTGAACTCTAAGCAATATTAATTTATAATTTTCACTGGGACTTTAATCATTTAGAGCAGAAGATTTAAAAAAGTATGAGATGATATAGCCAATGGCAGAGATGGAATTAAGTCAAAATTAAGTGACTACATATCTTACAAAGAGACAATATAGGACAGGTCCAGTTCGAGGTGTGTGTGCGTGTATTGGGGCAAGGGACCTGGGGGTGAAAACCTGGCAGTGGGAGATGAGAGATGACCACAGTGAAGCAGAGAGGGTACTAAGAGGGTGTAAGGACAGGTGAGAGACAGCAGATAGGTGGGCTGGGAGGCAGCTTGCAGAAGGTTTGGCAGCAAGTACCAGGTACCTATTTATGGGAGTGGAGCTAGGAGGCAAGATCCTCCTGCCCACTCTCAGGATCTGGAAGGAGCAAGCAGGAGGCTGGTTCCAGAGAAATTTGAGTATAACAACCCAGGCAAGTGTCTGCTTCCTCTTTCTTGGCACACAAGGTCGGGGTTAGTGCCATAAGGGGACTGATGGCCAATCACTGGACAAGGGCCCTTACAGTGCTCAGACCAGGAGGAGGGGTAAACCTTCAGGTTATAAGAAAGTGGACTGGTGTAGGAGCAGGAAGGATGCGAAGACAATTAGCATGACCACTTATTTTTATTTGCCTTTAGATATTATTAATGCTTATAGCATTTAAGGTTGACTAAATAAATTATTTTATGTTTATTTAAAGATCTTTTTTTTTTCTTACTATATGTAACCTTGGGTTGGCATTTCCCCAGGGAGTTCTTACTTTTTCAACCCCAAAGTACCTGTTTCCATTCTGTACCTTAGCGTCCTTTTTATAAGATAGCACCATTTACCTTGGATGTTGCGGATCTGGAAAGGGCAGCATTCAGAAGAAAAACTATGATGCCCCAGCAGGTCTGGGTTCAGCCCTCAATGTTCAGCAAAGTCGCAGGGGCCCTTCTTTATGCCTTTTCTGAAAGCAGCCCCTCTCCACTACCAGGCTGAGCACATGGCAGGTGGTCGGAAAGCCCTTGGAGGGGTTGGATCCCTCCACACAAATGTTAAAAGATGATCTCATTTGCAAAGTTTACTTGCAGGAGCCCTGTTCACTGAATAAAAGATTTTTGCCGTGGTTGCAAGAATGTAAATGTTACCATTTTCTTTCAGGGGGTACACATTTTACTTTAAATCAGTATGCATTATTCATTTCACTTTCATTCTGTGGTGCTGACCCCAGAATTTCACAGCCCTGAAATACTGCTGCATACCCAGGGCATTCTAGGAATAAGGGCCCATCTGAAGCTTCAAATAGCATAAAACCTCAGATGTCTCCATTTGCTGCTAGTGACTCGTGGACACTTCACAGCCTTTCATAAACTCATCTCCCCACGGCTAGAGGAGATAAATTTGCTGGTGCAACTCTGAGCAGAGGATATGTTCCATCCCTGATAATACATGTTTAAATATTTAATAAAAGCATAAATTTGAAGAACTTCTAGCAGCTGTAGAGACAGCAGCTGAATAGGAGGCCAAAACAATCTTCACTTGAGCAGATTAAGAGAGTTAAAGACAGGGCTGTGGTATTGTACAACTTGATGGTAAACAAACACGCCAGGCAAAAAGCAAAGAAAAGAAAAATACGTGGAATGCTTGCCCCATGCAAGGAAGTGAACACAGCACCGAATATTCTGGAGGTTCAAATCTGAAGCAAAATCCCAGCTACGACAGTGCCAAACACTGTCTATAACCTCACCTGTGAATCAGCCTGGCCCCTCGGGAAGACAGATGGCTCAGCATGTAACACTTATGTAACCACAACCTGAGCTGAGCTGGACCTGCCAGAAGCAAAGGAACAAGGATGCCTCTGAGAACAGATACATTGTGCTCTCTTTAAAACTCACTGGAACTGCTCTCCCTGGCAACCCAGGGGACAGCAGGGGGCATCAGAATCTTCCAACACACAGGCAACAAGCTGTACAACCTTAGCAAAGCTGCCAGTAGCCACAGCCAGGAGGTTGTGTCTCACTAGCTCAAGCCTCCAAACCCCAGGGTGGCTCCCAGGTCCCCTAGGCTGTACATGGGCATGGCGGGAGCTTCCTTCTCAAGGTTTCGAGAAGTGGGCATTCCAGCGCCTTAGGGTGGGGAATGTTAGTCAGCCTTCCTGACCACAGACAGTACCAGACTTGCACATGACCAAATTACAAATAAACGATCCAGGGGTGACACAGAGGGTCATTCCTGCCCAGGATAAAGGCAGCACCGGTGTTTCTGTTTCCAAGAAAGTCGGAGTGAAATAACAGAACCTTGAGAGAAACTGCGGATCCCGAAAGCCAGGCAAAATCTGGGAAAATCAAGAACAGTTTAGAGGATTAACCTCAATCGCCGCTCGGCAGAGCAAGCATCTCACAGATACATCCTTCACTTGTGTGGGGTTCGTTTGGATCAGCTTGTTTTGTGCCAAACACAAGTTTGAGGTCTTGTACAGTAAGAAAATCTGTGCTGTGATTGGAGTTAAAGGGGATATTTTAAAAATGCAGCATTTTAAGAAATAGGACAGATCTAGGATGAGGCAAAAGAATGTTCTAAGATACATGAGAGAGTCTCAAATATTCCTCTTTTCAAAATACTATAAAGGATCAACCGCACACAGACGGGAGAGGACAGATCCTTATCCTTCATTTCTGCTTTATGAGACCCCTGACTCCTGACCCCTGACCCCCTGACCTCAAATTTCAGGCTTGTTATGTGAATCTTATGATTTGGTGACATTCTTGGTTACACTAACTTTTATGGCTTGGGTGGGAAGCTACCCACCACATATAGAATGTTTCTCCAAGAAATATTGTCCAAGTTCTCCACAACTGACTCAATAAAATGAACTTTTGAAAAGCAACGTTTGTAAATTGGGGTCAGCTTCTCCAGTCTATAACATACTAGCTTATCATCTGTAGTGAATACAATACATATAATAGAAGAGAAATATTCCCCCAATTTCATATTCCACATCAACTGTCATTTGATAGTGTATTGGATACTCGCAAGATACAGTGGATTCAGAAGTGCGTAAGACATGGTCTCAGCTCTTAAGCAATTCATGCTCTTAAGAAGCAATTACCCTATGATGCATAAAGAGCTGGGATAGAAGACAGAACAAGATGCTTCCTTGAGAAGGGAATTCTGCAGAAGCATAACAGGAAACTTTTAGGAAGAAGTAGCTCCAGACTTATAGCTTGAAGGACAAGTATGTTAGATTTCTCCTGAGGAACATTCTTGTATAATATACTCTTAAACATTGGGGCTTGAGTCTATTATTTTATGACCATTTAAAGCAATTATTAAGTGCTGCTATAATCTGAAAAAACTCCTGGACAAAACCATCTAGCTACCTTCCCCCAAGCCTCCCTCCCTTGCCACCATGTCCACTAGGCCATTTGACTTACTTTTTTGGATTTGACTGGGATTTATCTTGTCGATAGTAACTAAGTAGAAACACTCCTACCAAATTCCTGGAGACTCTGAAAACAGTGGTTCCATGGTTTAGAGACATCTGGTACTAATGACACCTCGACATACTTTGTGACAGATTCCTCCCTGGCCTCCAGTGTCTATGTGCCTTTAGGGTCAACTGAGCTGCTAGGCCTCATGGAGGAACAATCAACGGAATTTTGCATTTTGCTGAATATTTAAAGGCCTTCATTAATTTAGGGGGTATTTCAAATATTATAGAGGCACAGAATTTTGTCAGCAGGTACACATGTGGATCATCAATAGAAGTCACTTGGATTAGCACTTTTCAACTGGCAGAGAGTAGCGCCATGCTGTGCCGTGAATGGGCCATTAGGTGTGCTGAGATACCGATTTTCTCGGCCTTACGGCAGCCATGTGGGACCTGGAGACGCCAAAGTTCCTGGGCCAGTGGCCTTGGGACAAGAGCATCTTTATCCACTTATCCAAATGCCCTAAAACATTACCATTTTCTAATTTTGCATGACTGAAGAGAGATTGGGAAGCCTCAGTTTGTACTCTGAGCTTGTTAATGGCCGGGACCTCACATTGTGTTGGAACTTGGGCAAGATGCAGGCTCATTCCCATGCCCCACGAGAGCCACAATAGCTCTCAGAGACACAGAGCTGAGTGTGTGGTCGTTCATTCCAACTCCGGGCAAACAGTGCTTCCAGATTTTGTTTGGTGGTGACGATGGTAAAGACAAACATGTAACTGTGTTTGATGATGACGGTGACATCTAGACTTCACACTCCTCACTCACACACTCACCTGAGGCGGAGGCGTTGAATCAGCTGCAGCCCACACTGCACTCTTCCATTTCCCTCAACCCCCCAACGCACTCCATTTCTCGCAGAAGCAATTGCAAGAAAAAAATATTCCTGCCATAAGTAGAAAACTGATTTGTTCTGACACACGAGCAGTTGAACAAAAGATTTAGAGAAATATACAACGACACATAAAGGGACAATATTCATATAAACTTGAGGACAATGTAGTGTCAAAGCTCAGGCTTAATGACCCAAGGGAAACATCAGTTGTCAAAATCCTGCCATAAATGATAATAAATGAGGAAAAGAAATGCAATGGCACCTTTCAATGTAGACGCATGTTAGTGGTGGTGATGATAGCTGTGCCATAGCCTCTGGGTCCCTTGTCATGACAGAGAATAGAAGGCCCTCTGAGCATTGAAGCCCAAAAGATCACACTGCTGACCTGTCACCATTGTCACCTCCCTCCCTCACACTGGAACTCTGGACAACTGGCATCCATTTGCTGCAGAGTCCAGAGGTGTGAGGAACAATAGGAGGGTGGGCACAGGGAAGCCACCCCATCTCAGCCATTTTATGCCAGTCTTGCCTACATGTGTCCTTCAAATCAGATTGAAGAGTTGCACCAGCCAAACAGCTCAGAACTGACAGGTCTCTTCCTTAACTTGTCTGCCAGAGCCAGCCATGTCTCTGCAATGAGAGGGCACTGGCTCAGGACCCAAGGGGTCACCACATTAGGCTCACAATCAGGAAGGCTGTCTCAGAAGCCTGGAGACAGATGTTGTAATAACAAGTAAATGAACCTATGCTTTTGAAAAGATAGAGAGTTGTACGTTATATAGCCCTAGACTGACAGGGAGAATATTCTCCTAGGTTTTTAAAGATAACAACATATAAGAATTTTCCTGGGGTCGATGGTCTGGGTTGTGAGGTTATAGTTGGTACATAAAAGCAATTTCTCAGGAAGCGCTCACGAATATTTGTTCTGAGTGTCACTGCTGTACATTTTAAAACAGGATGGAAAGAAACATACTATGTTGGGTAGCCACAAGAGCTGTAGAAGACTCATGAGACAAATCAAAGGTTTAAGAATAATGATTTGCTTCACATTGATCCTGTTGGGAATGCATATAGAATGTATAATACATACATAAAATATATATATACCTCCATATCTATACACTTTATGTATATATTATATATTATATATGATATATGTGCATATACATAATCTACATACATACATATTCTGTGATCCCATATATATGGGATCATTTCATCTATAAAGGGAACAGAGTCATAGGAATAAGCCGCATTACTCCTTTACATACATAGATGTGTGTGTGTGTGTATGTGTGTATTGTAGTATATTTACCCATAGATGGTTCATTTATCCTAACACAAGAGAAGGAATTTCTTTTTCTTCTGGAAAAAGAGAGACCTGCAAACTTACAAGAAAAAAATGCAAAAAGGAAAATAATGAAATTCAATTGTATCAATACTTCAAAGAAATGCTAAAATAGAAATTTACTAAAACCAGAGAAAGATAATATTAGTGATTTAAAAATGTTCGTTGTTACCTGACTTCTTAAAGACAAGAATTGATTTTAAATTAACTTGTATAGGCTGCTCGACGTTAGGTACAAGGTTCGCCCAGCCCTCTTTTACATGTGGTGTTCCTGAAAACACGCAGAGAATTAAGTTACATCAGCTGAATGCCAAAAGTAGAAGAGCTCAACAGTTCTCAACTCTTCTCACTCATTTTCCACTACCTGTAGAGAGACAGCTTCGCGTAGAGGGTAGCGCATAGGCTGGGGAATCAGACAGATGGATGAAATTATGGCTTCATCATTTACTAGCTGGATATGTTATTTAAGTATTTTGAGGCTCATCTGATCTATATAAGTGACAGACTATTATCTCACAGAGTTATTGTAAAGAGTAGATAACATATGACATTCCTAACGTATATATGTATATTAAGTATTCAGTAAACGTTCATTCTTTCCCTGAAATCCTTCACCCCAAAATGATGAAGATACATTGATCTTTGTCCAAGAGTCCAAAATAGTGTATGAAAAATCTTTAGGACAGCATTGGGTAGTAAACTAGATGCTTTCCAACAATATTGACCTGTAGTACTATTTAATACTTGCTTTAGTTCTGCATGTCTCCTTATCCCATTTTATAGATGAGTAGGCTAAAGCTCCGAAGGCCCATATTCAAAAGCTCGGTGCTTGTAGTCGCAAAGATTTCTTCCACATATCAAGCTGCCCTGACTGTCTTTTAAAGAGGAAGTCCTGCGGCAGCATTTATTCCAACAGCTGCAGATGTCTGCTGTCTTAGGCTGGAGTATCACAGTCCTGGGTGTTATGGGCCCTATTCTAGGCTCTGCCCAGGCTAAGCATTCCTATGGGCTTCCTGCCCCCAGGTATTTACTGAGCACTTCCTATATGCCAGGCACTGTCATAAATCCTGAAAAACTGAGGGACTCTCCCAAAGATATTTAGATAATCCAGTAGCTTGGGACTTCAATCTTTAATTGTCTCATGTCTAATGCTGTTCTCCCAGAGCCTAAGAGTGCCTTTGCTGATAACCACGGGATCTTTCCATGATTAACATTGCTACACACCATGTGTTCTAACGTTTCCTTGAGCCTCTATGGATGCCATGTAATAGCAAACTGACTTATTTAAGATACCATTTTGAGAACTATAACTCAGATTCCTAAAAAGAGATAACTCTTCTCTTTTCTACAGTCAGGGAAGTTCTGAGTGAAAATTGCTTGGATAGTGGGCTTTTAGTGCAAGTGGTTAGCTTAATGTGTAAGTGTTTCTCCTTCCTGCAAGTGCAGCATTAGGGCATGGAGAACAGAAGAAATGGAGAGACGTTGAAAAGCAATGCAATATTGCAAAGCAAATTTTTTTTGACTATCAAGCTGAAACTCCAACAATGTGGCAGAGAATTTCAGTAAGCAACTACCAGAGGTGCTCCTCAGAGCAGAAAATGTCAGCAAAAGTACAACTCAATGTATCTTCCTTCAGAATAAGAGTTATTGTCAGTCAGGGGGCACTTCTGATACTCCCCTGATATTCCAAGGTACTCTTAGGGTCATGGGGCAGTGAGGTCGTTAGAGTTAGACTGATCACAGAATTTGTAGTGACTCAAAGCTACTTTGGGAAGCATTTTCCAGTCTGAAGGCTTTTCGGCCAAATGGAACAACCCCAAACCCTCTTTTCTCTCTCCATGGGAATTGCACCAGAATCCTGAACTTCCCGGATTTCTTCAGTTCCTCAAACCACACTACCCCAAAGAAGCTCACTTCTCTCCTGTTGATGGAAATGACTTCCCCTAGTGGCTATGCAATCTTGGTCAACCCATTGGGCTTTGCGGGATAAATGTCTGTCTCGTAGCCCAATGTGCCCACAGCCCAGAAGTAAGTGTTGAAGCATGAAGATCAGGGATGAGAAAGTGAACCACCACAGTTCACTCAAAACATTCAGATAGCAGGATTCTTTAATCTTGGGCTAAGAAGCATTCCTCATCAGTTATCTCATCACCCTTTTTGCTTTATGTGTGCTTCACGTATTGACCCCTTTGTTCAAAATTCTGTTCCTGAAAGCTCTCTGACATGGTACATAATTTCTTCCATTTGTTGGATTAGTGTGTATCACAGAAACCCACATATGCAACTGTGGGAAATGAACAGGATAGTGATGTCACAAAGCCAAGGAAGAAAGGCTGCTGCAAACCACAAGTCAATACAGAAGCATCAGCTAACCACATATGACCAATCATTAGTGTTTGTCTCCAGGTGGAAGAGATAAGATATGGGAAAGACAGAGAGTTCTCTTCCGTCTGTGAATCAACTTACCTTGATAGGCATTTCTTTGGGGAGAGAAACAAAAAAAACATTAAACAAAAGGAAGAACAACAGCCTCTTTTTCTGTTTAATTTTCTCCAGGTAGTCTCTCTGTGACTCTTTATAAAACCAGAAATAATGTTTACCATGAGGCAATGGAATTGCTGATACAGATGACAACAGGAGCTCTCTCAAATACCTGAGGACGATTTAGAAAGGTCTCTGATATCAGGAATATGTGCTGTGTTGATTCTGCATTCAATTGTCTGGAGTTGATGAAGGATGGTGGATGTGGAATGGGAGAGTCACGGGGCAGTGGCTCCTTTATACACACACCTACACATACACACTCCCATCAGTCACCAGAGATGTAGTCAGGAATCTTCCAGAGACTTCTAAGCAATTTCACACCTACAACACCAACTAAAAAGGATCTTTCGGGACAAAAAGGAAGTCAATAGAGAAATACTTTCCCATGTACAAACATATGTCATTCTCATAATGTGACTATAGTGGCCTTGGAATTTATTTTAGGTGCTACTCTTGCAAACATTTTAATTTAGAAAAAAAAGAAAGCTGTTGCATTTTGTGGCAGCAAGCATAGCATGTTGACAGAAAGGACTGCTTGGTGTCTAATCACCAATTCGAATTATAAGATAATTACTTAGAGATAATCCCCAGGAGACTGAAGGGCAAATCCAGTGCTGAGGGATGGAGTAGCACAGCCCAAAGCCACAAACGCACTGGAAAGCTCCCTAGGGCTTGGGGATTTGTCGCTTCCTCCAGGGATTCATGACACTCTTTCTTGGGAAAAGAGCCTGGGGGCTGCTGTCTCACCTGCAGTTCCCTCTTGCTATCTTGCCTAATTCAGATAATCCTTTTAGATATTCAGGGGTCTTGCTAATATTGCCCATCAATCCCCTCTATCTTCTTCCCTATGGGAGTGCTCTCTGCTCTGATCTGAGGGCAAAATGTCAGTGAAAATCTGCTCCCAAGGTTCATAGCTTTATCATCCAGTCCCCCCAACCCAAACTGGCAGGAGCTCCCAAGTCTTTTTATGCTTAGGGACACTCCTCAAAAGTCAGAGCAACAAATGCAAAAAAAGGCCTAATATTGTCTCCCGTACAAGAGGCTCAAGACCTAGTTCTCATCAGGGCATTGAGAGAAACATGGGGCTTGACTAAGAATGTGTGCAAAAGGGCCTGCCTTGCGGGCAAACTCTAGCTGCCAGCATTATGGGATGTGGCTTTACAGCGTAATAGATGGAGCACTCATGGAGTTTGTAGCCAAAAGGGTTGGTATCCTGTCCTTCTATGTGACTTTGGGTAAATTACTCAACAACTCTGAGCTTCGGTTTCCTTATCCACATAATGGGAAGAAGAAAACTTATCCTCTTGGATTGTTGTATGGATTCAATTAAACAATAACTGGAAAGTACTTTGCATAGCACCTGCCATATAATGGGTACTTGACAGATGATAACCGTTGAAAATAGTTATCTTTGGTGTTTCTCAACACGATGGTTGAAAAACCCTAATGATGATATTCTGTCATTTTAACTCCTACAGATATAAAACTATAATAAGTTATCACTTACATAGTGCTATCTGTGTGCCTAGTACTAGTCAGTTCTTTACATATGTTGCCATTTAATCTTTATAACTGAAGGGGAGAAAGACTATCCTCTACCCATTCTTGGTCCTTTCTGGCTGGGCTACAAATTAAATTGACATGAGACCAAATAGCAGGAGAAAATCAAACAAAGCTTTATAACATGTATACATGGGAAAGACCCAGGAAACTGGGTAACTCGATAAAATGGCGGAGGTTCTCATCTTAAATACTATCTTCATATAAAGGAGGATGTTGGGGGAGTGTCAGTTATGGGAGATTACCAGAAAAGCACAGTAAACAATCGTAAGGTTACTATGCAGATTTAAGGCCTCACCTTCAGCACTGATAAGTTTCTAGAGATGAGGTCATCCCCCCTTCTTCCCAGTACAGAGAGGGAGATACCTTTAGCAACGGAGATTTCCCTTACAAATGTAGATGTTTGGTAAACAGAACTTTGATAAGAGTGGGTTTAGCAAGGACCCTCCCAGTTTGTCCATACCCAGAGTCATCTATGGTGATGGCCTGTCCTGGGGACAGGCCTTCTACCTTAAATCCATTTAGGCAGTTAGTGAGGGGGGAGGTCGAATTTTCTTTCAGAGTCTTCTGAGCCTTTATTGTCTTCAGCTCGAAATAATCCACGTACCAGAGCGGCACATCTCGGGGTGGCCTGCCCTGAACCACATCACTACAAACAGCTACTCTTACTCTCTTCCCCATTTGAATATGAAGATATGGAGTCAAAAGAAGTTTAAATGACTTGCCCAAGGTCCCATAGTTAGTACATATTGGAAGCCAGGTACACACAGGAGTAGTTTGACTCTCAAGTCCCTGCTTTTAGCCACTGCAGTTTACTGTCTCTCAGCACACCCAATGGTTTCAAATAAAAAGGCAATGTATTGCTTTCAGATCCGTCTATCATAGCTACCTATAGACTTCTCCGACTCTAATTCTGATCTTTGGGTTTATAAATTTATTTCTGCTCCAGCCATCTTAGTTCATCTTGTACACAAATGTACACAAATAGTTCTTCTTAGGTGTAATTGGTAGTCAACTCTCCCTGCTGACTTCAAACAGGCAACACTTTGGGTCACCACAATAAAGCTATTTTTTTTTTTTTTGATGCAGAAGATTAGCCCTGAGCTAACATCTGTTGCCAATTTCTCTCTTTTTCAGAGGAAGATTGGCCCTGGGCTAACATCCGTGCTCATCTTCCTCTACTTTATATGGGATGCCACCAAGCATGGTTTGATAAGTGGTACATAGGTCCACGCCCGGGATCCGAACCTGTTAACCCCGGGCCACCGAAGCAGAGTGCGCCCACTTAACTGCTAGGCCACTGGGCGGGTGCCTAAAGCTCATTTTATAAAAAGTCCTACCCAGTTGCATGACCCCCTTGTTGATAGTGATAGAAATTCTCAATATGTGTCCTCTCTCTCTCTCTCTCTCTTTCTCCTGTGTGCTGTCTGTCGTTCTCTTTCCTATACGAATAGATTTAGACGTTATAAAATGAGAAAGCTTGGGGACAAAACATTTTCCTAGAATACTCCAAAAAATAATTAATTCTTAAATTCAAAAAAGAACGACTCCAAGGTAAGGTGACTACTGTTTTTAATATACTCCACAGAACTTGAGCATCCAGAATTAGCTTTTGCCTGGATCTTCCTGGAAAATGGGTCCTGCTACTATCCCTGCTAGGATACAGAGTGCCCCAAGATGGTCACTGAAAGGTCTGCCCTGGGCCTGTAGAGGACTCTTGTGGATTAAAATCCTTAGCTTGACAGATGGTCAAGATACCGTCCAGTTAACATGTTACCTTTCATTCTACCTTGCATTAATTCCTGTGGTAGATTTGTATTATGTCAATTCAGCTAACCTAGCACTACGTTTCCCAGAATTCCCATCACTGCATAATTCTAGATTAGCATGAGACATTTTGCATGAGATTTGGCAGGCAGAAGTGAAGCAATAGCAGTAATTTTTTTATGCCTGAAAGGTCGGTGCAGACCATGAAGCACTGTTGATGCTCAGACTTGTTGTCAGTTATCTGCTGGGTCTCTTGCTTAGCATGCGGCAGCAGCCGGTCCCACAGCCCCTTCCGCTTTGCCATGTCTCCTCCTTCAGCTTCTCTGACTCCTGGGCCAAGTGCATGGTTAGCTCCATGACAACGGTGCCAGATGCTCCTTCAGATCATCCCATCATCAAAGTTGGTGGCCTAGAGGTGGTGAGAGACGGGCAAGTTCCAGATCATCCTTGGAGCTTCTAATTCATCTTTGCAGGTTCTAGTTTGTTCTTGCCTTCTTACTTCATGCCTTTTCTTCCTGACTATAGACTGCGTTGACAGCAACGTCAGGTTCCAGTGTCAGATGCAGAAGCAATACCCTCATATGGATTATTTAACTAGCTCCAACAATTGTGTATGGCCAAATTCCTGGAAAAAAAAAATATATATATATATATATATCTTAGTCTTCTCAGGCTACTATAAGAGAATACCACAGACTGGGTGGCTTAAACAAGACACTGATTTTCTCACAGTTCTAGGGGCTAGAGGTCCAAGATCAAGGCGTCAGCAGGATTGGTTTCTGTGAGACGTCTCTTCCTGGCTTATAGATGGCTGCCTTCTCTCTGTGTGTCCTCACACGGCCTTTCTCCTGTAGGCGGAGCAAGACAAAAAGAGTTCTGATGTCCCTTCCTCTTCTAATAAGGACACCAGCCCTATCAGATTAAGACCCGACCTTTATGACCTCACTTAACCTTAATTAGCTCTTTAAAGGCCTTATCCCCAAATACAGTCATATTGGAGGTTAGGGCTTCAACATATGAACTTGGGATGGACCCAATCCAGTCCACAACGTTCCACCTTCTGCTCCCTCAAAATTCATGTCCTTCATGCGTACAAAATACATTCACTTCATCCCAACAACTCCAAAAGTCTTAATTCGTTCGAGCAACAATTCCAAGTCCAAAGTCTCGTCTAAATATCATCTAAATCAGGTGTGGGTGAGACTTATGGTACAATTCATCCTGAGACAAAATTTCTTCTCCAGCTGAACCTGTGAAATCAGTCAAGTTAGGTGCTTCCAAAACACGATGGTGCGACAGACATAGGATACGCATCCCCATTCCAAAAAAAAAAGGAATGGGAAAGAAGAAAAAGATGGCAGCTTCCAAGCAAGTCCATAAACTAGCAGGGCAAATTCCATTGGAACTTAAGGCTTGAGAATGATCCTCTTTGGATCAGTACTCTGTCCTCCAGTGCCACTGGGGGGTGGCATTGCCCCCATGTCCCTAGGCAGTGTCCTTGCACTCATGGCTCTTTCCAGTGGCCCTGCACACATGGCTCTTTGCTGGTGGCCTGCCCACTCAATTCTTTGTGCTGGCCCTGTGCCATGCTGAATCACCCTCTAAAATGGAGGCGGAAACAGCCTTGACCCCTGAGCCTTTACACTCTGGGCCTGAAGGATAAAGCATGTTCACAGTTAGATAGCTCTTTGGTCCTGTCCTGTAGAATTCCAGAAGTCCCAAAGCCTTCCTTTATTTCATCCTGTCTCTGTCCCTTTAAGTTCAAACTGGCAGTGTCTCTGCTGGTATAATCCCATCTCTATTCCTGGCTTCTGCTGGCTTGGCTGATTAATTCTAAGAGTAATCTCTTTATGGAGCGATGGTCCAGCCACACCCTTGGTGTTCTCTCCAGAACATGCTTTTTTATTTTTTGCAATATCAGTAGGCTGATAATTTTCTAAATCAAGTTCTGGTTCCTTTTTGCTTAATGATTCCTTCAACTTATCTTTCTCCTCTCACATTTTGCTATAAGCAGTAAGAAGAAGCCAAGCCACATCTTCAACACTTTGCTTAGAAATTTCCTCAAAACTCCAATTTCATCGCTAAAAAATTCCACCTTCCACAAAACACTAGAACATAATTCACCCAAGTTCTTTGCCACTTTATAAGGAGGATCACCTTTCCTCCAGTTTCCAATACCATGTTCTTCAATTCTGTCTGAGATCTCACCCAGAATCACCTTTAATGTTCATATTTCTACCAACAATCCCTTCAAGGCAATCGTGGCTTTTTCTAGCTTGCACCTCAAAATTCTCCCAGCCCCTATGCATTACCCACTTCCATTGCCATTTCCACATTTGAGGTATTTGTAATAGTAGCATCCCACTTCTTGGTACCAAAATCTGTATTAGTGTGCTCATGCTGCCATAACAGAATGTCACAGACTGGGTGGTTTAAACAACAGAAATTTATTTTCTCACAGTTCTGGAGGCAGAAGTCCAAGATTATGACCTCATTTAACCTTAAATACCTCCTTAAAGGCCTTATCTCTAAATACGATCACATTGGGGGTTAGGGCTTTAACACAGGAACTGGGGTGTGTGTGCATGTGTGTGTGTGTGTGTGTGTGCACATAATTCAGTCCATAACTGGATTGAGAAATATATCTCCCAGTGATTCTGCTTTTCTGATCAAATACTGATTGATACAGTTTCTTATGGGGAGTTAACTTCCCCCACTGTAGTATGGAGAAGGGCATCAATTCCTTTCATCCCTTTATTCCTAAACCCTAACTTTCTCATTCATTGAGCCACCCCTACCTACAGGAGTGGACCCTGACTAACCTGAGCCAGTCAGTGATTTCCAAATCCCTTCAGTAGTGATTGACCCAGGGCTGGGCCCATTAGCCTAGCTGGTCTGGTCAGAGGAAAGCTCAGGTCTCTTATTGGATAATATGAATAAGAGAGCACGTAGCTCTGGTAGAGCCTTGCAACCATCTTACTAGCATGCATGACATCAGTCTGAGGACATAGCCGACATGAGCAGGAGGGCAGAACCAAGAGCACAGAAATGGAGCTACCGATTTAATGGCACTGTGGACCTCTGCATCCTGAACCCCGTCTTTCACTATAGAGGATCTGTTCCCTTTATTAAGAAAAGAGAAAAAAAGAGTTAAATGTTCTGTAATAAGAATCCTTACTGATACACTCATTCCATGTAGAAGTCATGAATATATAACCTCAGTGCTTGATGCAATGATGAATCTCGGTCCTAAACAGGGCCAATCAGAGTTCTTTTACATGGGTGGGCGGGGGTGGTGGGGAAGGAATGGAGATTTGGCCAAAGGGGAAAAGATGTTGCTTCTTTTTATGAGAGTCTAGCTATAACTACCATGTAGGCCTGGAGGTCTTCTTTTGCAACTTTGTGGAGAGAACTCACAGGAGATAAAGCCAACAAGTTTTAACAAAAACCTGAGAGATGGAAAAAGAGACACTTCCTGTTGACACCCTCTGAGCATCTGCATCTGGCCCTATTTGAGATCACGTCTTTGCATTTTCAAGATTCATAAACCAAAGATTCTCATTTTTGCTTTAATTAGTTTGAGTTGGGTTTCTGGCAATTCCAACCTAAAGAGTTCTGATGAATGTATATTATTTTTAAGGCAACACAGCTTAAATGCAAAGACAGCCCTTAAGATGACAAACAGAAGCCCACGGGCACAGTGAGTTTATCACAGTACTTGCCCAGCTGTATTCCATGGGGCTGCCCCCAGTTGGAAACCAAAGGGATAAGGCCTCAGGTCCTGCCCCCTTCAAGCTAAGCAGCTCTACTTCTATCTGTCTTATGTACTGGACTTCTGCATGAAATACTATTTGAAGAAAGGATCCCATTGCTAGAAGTAGTTGAAAATCACAGGCTTGTCCGATTTAGTAGAGGAGAGCAGGACAAGAAGGCAATGGGATGCAGAGCAGTCTGTTTTCCAAGAGAAGTTCTGCAGACTTTCTCCCTTGAAGAGACAGAGCATTTCGGGCAGGGACAGCCAGAGGGCAGTCTAGAGACACAGGAGGCCTGGGCCCTGGTTACAAAAAGGTAGCCTGGAGGGCACTGAGGAAAGAGATGGCTCAGGCGGCCTGCCTCCGTTTTTTTGTTCTTAATTTTATTATTATTTATTACTCCTCCCTCCCTATGGGGATTGTCTGAATTCAACTCTAGTGAGAACAGAGCATTTTCCAATGCCTTTGCTATTAGTCATTTTGCTTCTTGGTGTACATCGACCAACTCAAATTATGTGCGTTTTGTTGTTGTTTCTCGTCTGTTTGACTAAAATGATCCTTCTGACAGAAGCGCAAACACCTCTGTACCTGTATTTGTTCTTTCCAAATTATTCACCAGGTTGTATGCGTTTGCATAAGCCCATTTTCCACCACGACCCATACTGGATTATTAACCACCGTGGGTTCTTCTAATAATGGGGACCACAAAATCGATCTCTCAGGTGTTCTAATCTAAGATCCAAAGACTCATGCTGAAGCCAAGGTTTTCAGACTTCCTATAAATCCAGGCAACTTTTCCCCTGGATGTTGTTCACAGTCTTGGAAACGCGAATTCAGCTGGAATGGTTTCCGCATAAGTGAATAAAAGTCTGTGATGAGAACACTAATCTCCCAGTCACCTGGCTCTCCCTGTGTCACAAGGTCTTCTAGCCGAACAAACATTCTTGATCTAACTACTGACAGGCGTATGATGCTTTCTCTCTTTCCCTTGGCTCCCAAAAGCTCCATTAGTCATTTCCTCATTGAGACCATTTGCTAAAATTCTCCATAACTTCAAAGTTCAATCTATTCTTGCTGCTTAATAGGACATCTTATGATCTGGTTTTCTTTTCAAAAGCTTTTTATGTTCCCTCTTCTCAAAATCATTTCCACTTTGCCAAACGACACTACTTTGAATAACAGTAAGAGCATTCTAGAAGTAAATTATGATTCTAAAACTGGCTTCATCAAAATAGGAGCAGATGAAAAAAAATTTTTAATGGGCCTAATTCAAAGGACCTGAGCCAAGGAGGAGAGGCAGAAATCAACTGAACTTCTAGAACTGCATTTCTCAAAAAGGACCACCGGCTTCAGAATCACCTGGACTACAGGTTATAAGTGCAAAGTTCTGGGTCCAACATCCAACTTTTTAAATCAGAATCTCTGGGTGTAGAGCCTAGACATCTGCATTTTGAACACCCTCAGGGGCAGTGACATTTGAGAACCTCTGCCCAAACAGCTGGGCCCCTGCCTGCCAAACCTTCTCTATGTTGCCTTTTCTTCACCTAGATAGACCCCGTCACCCAGGAGGCCAAAAACAAGACTTTTGAGTCCTTGTTAGTCTAATACTGTTCCATGACCACAGACTATACCTGAGCTGTTCAGAAATTCTATTTCAAAGAGCACAAAGGGGGCCAAGCAAGCGGGTATTATGATGCATCAGCCCAAATCCATCCTCACTGTTGAAAAGACCACACCAGAACACCCCCTCCAGATCACAGGGCACTGATATCATGAAAAAACATCATGTAGGGGGCTACGCAGTTCAGCATAGCCCTGTGTGTATAGGGGAGTCTAAACAGCACCTCTCTCAGTTCTTATATATTCCTACCAAGTGATCATCCCCATAAATTTCTCTGTGCTATCCAGCATCATGCTCAGCCTCTTCCCACATCATTACTGTTTCCTTGGATGCCTAATTTGAATTCACCATCTATCACTGCTTGCAGTAGATGTGTTCCTGAAAAAGTTTATGAAATGGTGTTTTTTGCTTTTGATTTTCTTTTTGTTCTATAAATCATATCATCCTCCATTGGCTCAAAATTTTATAGGATCTCAAGAAAAATTATACTTCAACAATTATCCATTCTAACTTCTCACGTCACAAATGAGGAGACTGGGTTCTTCCCGGATCTAGAATTATGTGATGTTGGATGTCTTTGCTCTTCAATTACAAGTTTTATTTTTAGAGACTGAGTCTCTTTTCAGGAGTATGTGGGTTTAGTTCCTTATTGACCAATCCCTCAATCTTAAACTATCTTTTATGAGCTGCACTCTTGAGAAGGTTTTTTAAAGATCAAATTTGAGACAAAAGGGGAAAATGCTTAACTCTTGCCTTTTTCCCCTCTTCCGTTATTCCAATATTAGCCTAGAAACGTTTACTGTTTTAAGAGCTTAGTCTCTATATTTCCCAAAGGTAATTTGCTCACAGACAAAATGGCCCCTTTCTTTCCTAAAAGTTAGTTGATTTGATTCCTTTTGGTAGAAGGGCTTAACGTTTTGATGTACATCTGTTTCTTACTCTAAAATTGATAGTGACATACCTTTGTCTAATCAATTCTTTCTTCTAAATTACCCTTCCTATTTCAGCCTACAATCACCTTTTATGATACCCATAATCAAAACTCAAAAGTTCCAAAGTTCTATTTCTCCTGAGCAGGTGAGATGGGAAAGGTGAGGGAGATGGGCTTCCTGGTGAGGCAGAAGAGAAGAAAAGTGTGATTGTATATGTAACGACTTAAGCAGTCTACCTCTGGGGCAGCTTCTAGTTTCACGATACAGTCTTCTTGAACTCTTCAACTGCAACTTTATCCACTTAACACAATTCATCGAACAATACTTACTTCCAATTTACCTCTGTGCTAAGCACCGGAAGATACAGAAGTAAGTAGGCAGTAAAATCCTCAAATGGCTCATTCTCTAGTGGGAAAGAGAGACACAAGAGTAGATAATACAATGTGTTGAGTGACATTACAGGGCTGTGAAAAAAGAAACTTAGAAACAAAGAAAGAAGAACTCTTTTTTTTTCAGGAAGAGTCCAGATTTTTCTTCAAATAATGAATAATGTAAAGAAGGGGGAGATAGACGGTTGTGAGATTTTTGGATGACACCTGTTTCAGGGTAGGCTGCAACAATTGATTGATAAGGTTAGATATCAGGTAGACAGGAAGCTTTGTAGTACTTGCCACTGTGTATCCAGGAAACATTTGAGGAGGGCTGATATCAGGTAAAAGAGGATAATGGAAGTTGAAGCACATGAAAATATAAGAGAAAATGAACTTTAGAGCCAATGGAGGGATTATGTTATGAACAAAAATATCTAGATTTTAAGAATAAATAGTATGTGTTATATTCCTGTATTTCTCAGGACGATGCATAAAATACTTTATACAGCAATCTCTGTCTTCCATTAAGAAGGCAGAATCTGGGCCGGCCCCGTGGCTTAGCGGTTAAGTGCTTGCGCTCCGCTACTGGCGGCCGGGGTTCAGATCCCGGGCGCGCACCGACGCACCGCTTCTCCGGCCATGCTGAGGCCGCGTCCCACACACAGCAACTAGAAGGATGTGCAACTATGACATACAACTATCTACTGGGGCTTTGGGGAAAAACAAAAAAGGAGGAGGATTGGCAATAGATGTTAGCTCAGAGCTGGTCGTCCTCAATAAAAAGAGGAGGATTAGCATGGATGTTAGCTCAGGGCTGATCTTCCTCACAAAAAAATAAAGAAAGAAAGAAAGAAGGCAGAATCTTGAAACAATGAATGCTGATTTAAAAAAAAATAGATTTTGCCATTCAGGACTCTGGCAAGTCAGCAGAGGAAGTTGGCCATTCTAAAATGCAACACAACAATTTGTAAATTAGTGACTAAACTAAAGGGTTTCTTATCATCAAATGACCAAAGAAACTCTAGAGCAGTTTTGGTTTTGGCAATGTCTGGAGACATTTTCATTGTCATGACTGAGTGGAGTTGGGGAGGTGCTACTGGCATCCAGTAGGTGAGGCTACTGGATGTTATCTAGCCCAGATGTCAATAGTACCAAGGTTAAGAAAGTCTACTCTAGAGTTTAGCCAAAGTACTGTGACATTGGTGTATTTAATCTGTGGAATATGCATGTTTATAAAGAAAATATAAGTTAGCATTAGCCGATAACCTGTGTGGAACATAGAAAAAGAGGCTGCATCAGAATTTTGTCAAAAGTGTATTCAGAACTACCCAAGGGAGAATATTCTGGGCCATTGGACTGAAAGTACCTTATACCATGAGCAAAGTTATCCCTCTCTCAACTGAAGGACTTTTTATGAGATCATCTGAATTCCTTTTAATATTGATCTCTATTGTTTCACCCAAGAAACATTCTGATTACAATCTTGCTTCTTACATTGCTTAGCATCAGTGAGAAATTGCCTTTGGCATTCTGAGAAAAATTTCATCTTCATTTTTAGCCAATGACATTTCAGTCTCCCTTTGATTCAGAAAATCCTCCCTGGCTTCTTCAATAAAAGCACTGTATCGCATTAAATAAAAACTTCTGGGCTACCACTTTATTTCTATTTTTTATGAGAATCTGCTTCTGACTCATCAATAGGTGTGAAATAGAACCATGGAGGAAAAGAGATAACAGACTCTGATCAAACACCAGGCATCACTTTTTCCTGAAATTCACAGAAGATGCATAATGAGATATCACCTTACACATTCTTCACAACCTGCATTTACCCAGAAATACAGAAATGCAAAGCGGCCCCCGAAGAACTCCTTACTTCTTATAGGCTGCACAGCCTCAGAGACCAAATAAATTGTGAGCATTCGAAGTACAACTGACACCTCTTGTGTGCATTTTTACTTATCTAAATTAAGATTTGCCACCGAGTTCAAGCATCTATTTAAAGTTCGAAAACTTATGATTAATATCTAAATTGCTGATGGGATATTTTTCTGATCCTGATCGTTGCTGAGCAAATGGCATGACGATAAATGCTGGAACAGCAAGAGTTATTTTCCAAAGGTCTGTACTCAGAGCATGAGAGGGAGGCAGGAAGGAGAGGGGTGGAAGTATGAGCAGCTGAACGATAAGAAGCAAAGAACCCTTTTGTTCTTTTCTTCACACTACAGAATCAAAGGCATTTCAGCTCACTTCCCACACCTGAGATGTTGTCAATAAGCCACTTCCTTCTCTCTGAAGTGGTTTTAGACAGTCATTTTGCTGTTCTGAAATTCACATCCTGTTCTTTTCCCAAACCACATCCATCCATGCTTTTCTCAGCTCATCCTCTCCAGAAACACCTACTCTCATGGAGAGTTTGCATAGGCAAGCTGAGAGCCTTACACAACAGACAGAAAACAGGTTAAACTGTGGGGAAAATCACTTTCCAAGGAAATTGTAAGACCTTCTGAAGTGCAGCCTATTTTGCCAGGTTTCTGATTTTGCCAACTTCAAGTCCAACCAAAACAGATTATGCTGTGATAAATGTTGTCAATCCTGTTGAGTTTTCTTTAAACTAAGTATGTTGTTGGAAGCTGACAATTTAACCTTGTTTCACTGGGATGCTTACCTGAAACTCACCTCACACGTTCCAATTACTGAAGCACATGGCAAGCTTTGACTTGTTCGTAGTTTTCTCCTGAGTTTTGAAGAGTAGAAACCTGGCATTTAACTTTGTGGTTTGTTAGGGTTTAAATTTCTGTTGCTATTGCAGCTGTCTTAGTATGGCTAATCCCAAAGCAAAGAATGATGCAAAAAATTCATGCTCATTTTGAAAGTGTTAGAGAAAAATTTTTTTTCAAACGTTGACTCCTTGGATTCCACAGGAAATGATGTCATTCTGCTCAAACAAACACTACTTTCCACAGTGCAGCTAGTCAAAGGCACATGCTGTTCTATGTTCTTGGAACTCACCAGATTAGTGTTATAAGAGGTGGACCAGGCCATTAATAAATAATGGCAAGAAGGGGATTTTAAGGAATTTTAGAGATGGATGAGTTTTTGAGTGATTACCTAATTCATTCCCTTAACTTCAAACAGTTCTATTGATAAACTATCCCTGATCAACACCTTTCTATTGTGTTTTCATATATTTTTAGAGAAGATATGCCTTTCAGGTTAGATAAAATGAGTAAACAGCCAACCTTCTAAATGGGACTAAATATATCCACTTTCATGTCTGTGTGCAAATCCTAGATTTGACTAGATCTCCTCACATTCAAGAATATGTAAACAAATCTTTAGAGAAATGATACTGAATTGTAAGAGAGTATAAACATAGTTCCAAAGACTCAAAGCAAAAGCTTGTCTTTGAAAAATAACTTTAAATAAGAAAGAAATAATTATAGATGATATTTTCTTAACGTCATTAAAAGAAGCAAGGCTACATGGCAATATGGAAGAGGAATAGGAAATTACAGAGAAAATTCATTAAGGTGAAGATAGAGATTAAAGAAACGTACTCTGAAATAAAAAATGAAAAAGTCTTCTAATGCAGAATCAAAATTAATATCTGAATTGGAGGCATTAATGAATAGATTAACAATGCACAAAATAAATTGGTCTTGTAGAATATCAACTTAATTATCTCCCAGTGTGTCAAGTAAAAAATAAGAGTTTAAAATATTGAGATTGAAAATGATTAATGATCAACATAGAGGCCCAGGGAGAGAGAATAATAAAATTATAGGTGTTCCAGGAAAAGATATGTGACTAACAAGAATACAATGGAAATCAAAGACTTAATAAAACACAATAAATACAAAGAAAGGTCAAAAAGGAGAAGCATAAAAGAAGAAAAAGCAAGTAAACTAGTTAAGACAACAATGAAAGTAAATGGGAAAAAAAATTCCTTTCTTCAGGGCAAATACCCAAGGTAAACATAAAAATACCTAGGCTACTAGCATCCTAATGTATGAATCAAAATGATGAAAAAATATTAAGTATAAAAGAATAAAGAGTGTTAGGTAAATATTAAACATAAAAGAGACCAGGGTTATGGTATTTCTACCCAGATGAAGTAAAATTATAAGAACAGGGATCTTTTCATAAATTGGCCAAAGTTGAATCAATGACAAAACCAAAACAATCAGGGACATTTACATGCTCAAAAACATAGTATCAAGGGATGGCCCCGTGGCATAGCAGTTAAGTTCACATGCTCCACTTTGGTGGCCCGGGGTTCGCAGGGTCAGATCCCAGGCGCAGACCTACACACCTGCTTATCAAGCCATGCTGCGGCGGGGGGCCCATATAAAGTAGAGGAAGATGGGCACCAGTGTTAGCCCAGGGCCAATCTTCCTCAGCAAAAAAGAGGAGGATTGGCAACAGATGTTAGCTTAGGGCTAATCTTCCTCAAAAAACAAACATAGTACCAAAATACAGAAAGCACAAAAATTAGACAACCAAAGAATAATTAATAAAACTCAAACACAAGTTTCAGCCAAGGCATATTGGGGAAATAATAACCATCTATTGACTTCTGTACTTTAAAATAGTTTCCCAACAAACAAGTCCTCTTATGTCCTAGGATCTCCTGAGCCTTCGTTCATTTATGGAGCTTGCGGTCGCTGGAAATTTCAAGTCGGCCACCTCCAACATTGAGCAGCTTTTTCTGGGCCTGTTCAGGGAACAGCCTCACCAGAGTGCATGACAGCATGGTCCACAGTCACTGACACCAACGAACGCAATAGCAACATCTCTTCTCTGTACCACAATGCACAGGGCGTGGTCAGAGAAATGCTCTACGGCTTAGGTATCTGATTCAGCAGCCGCTAGAAGCATGATCTGCTGCTGCCTGCTAAAGACAAGAGGCCGTGCAGCTGCTAAGAAGCTTATGTAGTGGTGCCCAAGGAGCACGTTTCAGCTAAGATTGTGGCCGAAAGTTAGTGAAGAGGAGCGAGAACAAACTCAGGCAGCAGCCCTAACTCTCTGTTAGCTCATATTTTGGATACTCCCATGCCTTTGTGGTTGATGTGACTTTCGAGACAGCAGCCAGCAGCAGAACGACTGTTCTAGCAATGCATGCACGAACCACAAATTAGAGCTTCATTATTTTTTTAAATATTGATTTAAAAATTTTAATTACATATAAACTCATTTGCTTTATCACAATTTCTTTCAGGAATGCGTTTGTCAGGGAAATGAAAGGAAAAGAGCTGTCAGTTTCTTTCAATATAATTTTAACTGTTGTAAACTTTGCGGTGGCTATTTTTAAAAATTTAAATTTGTTGTTACCTGTGTAAACAAAGTTTATTGTCAATTGTAATGATAAATTATTTGAAGAAATTACCCTTAAAAAGTCACATCTAGGAATTGTGTGTACATTTAACCAGAGAATAAAAGCTAATGTTCATGGAAGTAAGTTCAAGTGCTCACTAAAAATATTTTGTGACTATTTTAACTTTAAAAGTGTTATACCAAATCAGCATTTATTTTATTCTATAATCTTGGTATTCCACTTTACTATCGAAATTATATAATATAAAGAAAAATGTAATTTTTTTCACTAAGCTTATATACTTATCTATAGATATATAGATAGATAGATATCACTCCCATATTCCCTCAAGTTTACCCCAGTGTATGTCAAAGAAATAATTCCCTTTCTAATGTGTCATTTTATGTAAAAATTGGGAAGTATTGCCCTGAAGAATAATCCTTCTTTTGAAACATATGCTTCTTCCTGACAATTATCAATATCTAAAATTACATGTTATTAACTTAGTTATTGATGATCGCACTTCCACCACCATGAGAAGAGAAGATATGTAATTGCAAAGACCTTCTCTGTATGCTTCATCACCGGAAGCAGAGAGCCTGTAGCCAAGCCACATAAATAGTAAGTGAGAGCTCTTTCTAATTTGTAGACTCAAGTTCTTCTTCTATGCAGTTTCTCTCTCTTGTATTTTTGATTATTGCTTCTATTCCAATCATTTACCTTCCGTCCTTTAGAACAAACAGAATTCTACTTATGGACCATTATTCTCTTTCCCCTGGGATCATAATCTCTTTTCATTTTTTTCAGCATAGTGACCATCTGGGAATGTTTCAAACTGGCCCTCTACTGTCTTAGTCTGTTCAGGTTGCTATGACAAAATACCATAGACTAGGTGGCTTAACTACAAACAACAGAAATTTATTGCTCACCGTTCTGGAGTCTAGAAGTCCAAGATCAGGGTGCCTGCATGGTTGGGTGAAGGCCCTTTTCAATGTTGCAGACTTCCCATTGTGTCCTCATATGGCAAAAGGAGTGAGGGAGATCTCTGTAGCCTCTTTTGTAAAGGCACTAAACCTGTTTACGAGGGCTCTGCCATCATGACCTCATCACCTCCCACAGTCCTCACTTCCTAATACCATGACCTTTGGGGGTTAGGATTCAGCCTATGAATTTTGAGGGGGCACATTCAAGCCATAGCAATTACTGATTCCTTTTCTTGTGCTCCCAATTTTCATCTTGACTGCTTCAAATGCATAAGCTTTGGTTTTGCCACTGCATTTGGGGTTGACTTGCATTCTTTATTGCATCCTTGCTTTGATCTTATCCTTTATCTTAACTTACTTTCTCTTTTTAAATTTTATTTTATTATTTTTTTATTGATGTATAATTGACATACAATATTATATTAGTTTCAGGTGTACAACGTAGTGATTTGATATTTCTATACATTACAAATTGATCGTAATGCCAAGTCTAGCTACCATCTGGCACCATACTTTGTTATTATAATATTAATGACTATATTCCCTAGGCTTATTATATCCCTGTGACTTATTTATTTTATAACTGGAAGTTTTTACCTCTTGATCCCCTTCACTTATTTTGCCCATCCCCAACTCATTTTTCTCTTTGTTGCTCCTTGTTTTTCTATCATAATTGCCATGTATTCTTGCTTATTTTTGTGTGTGCGAGGAAGACTGGCTCTGAGCTATCATCCATTGCCAATCCTCCTCTTTTTGCTGAGGAAGATTAGGTCTGAGCTAACATCTGTGCCCATCTTCCTCCACCTTGTATATAGGATGCCACCACAGCATGGCTTGATGAGTGGTGTGTATGTCCACACCTGGGATCCGAACCCTCGAACCCTGGGCTGCTGAAGCAGAGTGAGTGAACCCAACCACTATGCCACCAGGCCAGCCCTTAATTCTTGCTCCTTTTTGAAGACACTAAGCACATATCATTTCAATGTAGTATTTCTAACATGGTATGTGGATTAATATCATGGGATTTTAAATCAGATATGTTTACCTTATGTCTTGTCTCCATATCAAGGATCTATGCCAACTCAAGAAATTCAAAATTTATTTTAAAATTTTGGTAATAGACTAGCAACTTGTATCAGACCAACCTTCCCACAGAAAAAAATTATATGCTCTGGATAAAACATTAAGAAAATAAACAATTGAAGGTACTGTAGAACAAATAAAATCAGACAGAAACTGGAGGTAAGTTGAACCATCAAAGAAGGGAATTGTGATGGGTGACGTTTGTGTTTTTACGTATTTTCACCCGTGGGAATTCTCCAGTCTACACGGTGCACGGGTATCAGAAATTAGAGCATACAGCCTTGGTTTTACTGGCTTGAAGGGTCGAAGCACAGGGTTCAAGGATGTCAAGGCAGCTGGAATAAAAGAGAATAATTCCAGAAAGAAGAGAACTACAGAAGAGGGAGCTCCCGAATCTGAGCATAAGCACCCTTCAATTCCATGGCTGAATCCTTATTTATACATATGTATGGGAAACTTCAAGGAGTTAAACCAAAAACAACTGGTGGAAGACAAAACAAAAACAAACTGAAAGAAGATTTCAGCTGCTGCTCACTTCAGGAGAGAGAGCTTGGATTTGTTTCCAGCCAAGATTACTATTTTTTTTTTTTTGTGAGGAAGATTGGCCCTGAGCTAACAACTGCCAATCCTCCTCTTTTTGCTGAGGAAGACTGGCCCTGGGCTAACATCCGTGCCCATCTTCCTCCACTTTATATGGGATGCCACCGCAGGATGGCTTGACAAGCGGTGCGTTAGTGCACGCCCGGGATCTGAACCGGCGAACCCTGGGCCACTGCAGCGGAGCGTGCACACTTAACTGCTTGCGCCACCAGGCTGGCCCCAAGATTATTATTTTTTAAAACAAACAAACAAAAAAACACATTTTTCAGAAGACAACAGAATCAAGAGTTTTCAAATGTATTTTGTATGATATCCATTGTTAAGGGCTGAATTGTGTCCCCCCAAATTCATACATACCTCAGAATGTAACTGTATTTGGAGATAGGGCCTTTAAAGAGGGAATTAACTTAAAATAGGTTGATTAGGGTGGGGCCTAATCCATTATGACTGGAGTCCTTATAAGAAGAGGAGATTAGGACACAGACGACACAAACAGAAGGAAGAACATGTGAGGACACAGCGAGAAGGTGACCATCTGCAAACAAAGGAGAGAGGCCTCAGAAGAAATCAAACTTGCTGAAATCTTGATCTTGGACTTCCAGCCTCCAGAATTATAAGAAAATAAATTTCTCTTGTTTAAACCACCAGTTTGTTTTATTTTGTTACGGTGGTTCTAGGAAACTAATACAAAAATTATGCAATAAAAATTACTAGACATGTAAAGAAATGAAAATGTGACCCAAAGGAGAGAGGAAAAAGCAGTCAATGAAACAAATTCTGAGATAACTGATATTTTGCAAACAAGAACCTCAAGAGAGTAATTACAAATATATTCAAAGATCTAAGGAATTATAAATATATTCAAGATAAATAGGGCCATGACAAATTAACTTACAGGGCATCTCATTAATGAAATGAAGACACAATGGAAATTCTAGAACTGGAAAATGTAATATCTGAAATAAAAAATTCACTGGATAGGCTTAACAGCAGAGTAGAGATGATGGAAGAAAGAGTAAGTGAACATGAAGATAGAACAATAAAAATTATCCAATCTCAAGAAAAGAGAGTAAAGGATTAACAACAACAACAAAAATATACAGAGCCTCTTGACTGTGAGGGAATATAAAAACTCTAATGTATATGTAATTAGAATCCCTGAAAGAGAGAGAATGGAGGAAATTTTAAAGAAATATTTACCAAAACTTTTCCAAATTTGGTCAAAAACAGCAACTTAGAGGTCAAAGAAGTTCAGTGAACTCCAAGCAAGATAACTTAAAGACAGGATACACACACATGCATGCATACATACTCACACTTCAGCACATCATAGTCAAACTGCTGAAAAAAAAAGATAAAATTTTGAAGGAAGTCAGAAAAAAAATGGCACATTGCCTAACAGGAACCAACATGTCAATCATGGTTTACATCTCCAGAGTCACAGTGGAGGCCAAAAGACAATTAAATGGCATCTTCAAAGTGTCTAAAGAAAAAAATGTCTGTTCACCCAGAATTCTACACTCAGAAAATATTCTTCAAAAAGGAATGCAAAATAAAGACTATTGCACATAGTACAAAAGTAAGAGATTTCACTGCCAGCAGAGCTTACTTACAAGAAATGCAAAAAGAAAGTTCTTTAGCTGAAGGGAAATGATATCAGATGGAAACTTGTCTCTACAGGAAGAAATGAAGAACCCTAGAAATGGTAAATTTGTGGGTAAATATAAAAGACTGTCATTTTTTCTTTTCTTATTTTTTTTTTGATTTTTATTGATATTTTAATGGTTTCTAACATTGTAAAATTTTGGGTTGTACATTTTTGTTTGTCCATCACCCCATATATGACTCCCTTCACCCCTTGTGCCCACCCCCCACCCCCACTTCCCGGGTAACCACAGTCCAGTTTTCTCTGTCCATGTGTTGGTTTATATTCCACATATGAGTGAGATCATACAGTGTTTGTCTTTCTCTTTCTGGCTTATTTCACTTAACATAATACGCTCCAGGCCCATCCATGTTGTTGCAAATGGGACGATTTTGTCTTTTTTTATGGCTGAGTAGTATTCCATTGTATATATATACCACATTTTCTTAATCCAATCGTCAGTCGAGGGACACTTAGGTTGCTTCCACTTCTTGGCTATGGTGAATAATGCTGCAATGAACATAGGGGTGCATAAGCCTCTTTGGATTGTTGATTTCAGGTGCGTTGGATAGATTCCCAGTAGTGGGATGGCTGGATCATAGGGCATCTCTATTTTTAATTCTTTGAGGAATCTCCATACCGTTTTCCATAGAGGCTGCACCAATTTGCATTCCCACCAGCTGTGTATGAGGGTTCCTGTTTCTCCACATCCTCTCCAACATTTGTTGTTTTTTGTCTTGGTGATTATAGCCATTCTAACGGGCGTGAGGTGGTATCTTAGTGTTGTTTTGATTTGCATTTCCCTGATGATTAGTGATGTTGAGCATCTTTTCATGTGCCTATTGGCCATCTGTATATCTTCCTTGGAGAAGTGTCTGTTCATTTCCTCTGCCCATTTTTTGATCGGGTTGTTTGTTTTTTTGTTGTTCAATTGTGTGAGTTCTTTATATATTATGGAGATCAACCCCTTGTCAGATGTATGTTTTGCAAATATTCTCTCCCAGCTGGTTGGTTGTTTGTTCATCTTGATTCTGATTTCATTTGTCTTATAAAAGCTCTTTAGTCTGATAAAGTCCCACTTGTTTATTTTTTCTTTAGTTTCCCTAGTCTGGGTAGGCATGTCATCTGAAAAGATTCCTTTAAACCCAATGTCAAATAGTGTGTTGCCTATATTTTCTTCTATGAGTTTTATAGTTTCAGGTCTCACCTTCAGGTCTTTGATCCATTTTGAGTTAATTTTTGTGAATGGCGATAGCACATGGTCCACTTTCATTCTTTTGCATGTGGATGTCCAGTTTTCCCAACACCATTTATTGAAGAGACTTTCCTTTCTCCATTGCATGTCCTTAGCACCTTTGTCGAAAATTAGCTGTCCATATATGTGTGGTTTTATTTCTGGGCTTTCAATTCTGTTCCATTGATCTGTGTGTCTGTTTTTGTACCAGTACCATGCTGTTTTGATTACTATTGCTTTGTAGTATGTTTTGAAGTCAGGAATTGTGATGCCTCCTGCTTTGTTCTTTTTCTTTAGGATTTCTTTAGCTATTCGGGGTCTTTTGTTGCCCCATATAAATTTTAGTATTCTTTTTTCTATTTCTGTGAAGAATGTCATTGGGATTCTGATTGGGATTGCATTGAATCTGTAGATTGCTTTAGGTAATATAGACATTTTAACTATGTTTATTCTTCCAATCCACGTGCATGGGATATCTTTCCATTTCTTTATGTCATCGTAGATTTCCCTCAATAATGTCTTGTAGTTCTCATTGTATAGGTCCTTCACCTCCTTGGTAAGATTTATTCCTAGGTATTTTATTCTTTTTGATGCAATTGTAAATGGTATTATCTTTTTGAGCTCTCTTTCTGTTAGTTCATTATTAGCATATAGAAATGCAACTGATTTTTGTAGATTGATTTTGTACCCTGCAACTTTGCTGTAGTTGTTGATTGTTTCTAACAGTTTTCCAACAGATTCTTTAGGGTTTTCTACATATACAATCATGTCATCTGCAAATAGTGAGAGTTTCACTTCTTCGTTACCTATTTGGATTCCTTTTATTCCTTTTTCTTGCCTAATTGCTCTGGCCAAAACCTCCAGTACTATGTTGAACAGGAGTGGTGAGAGTGGGCAGCCCTGCCTCGTTCCTGTTCTCAGAGGAATGGCTTTCAGTCTTTCCCCGTTGAGTATGATGTTAGCTGTGGGTTTGTCATATATGGCCTTTATTATGTTGAGGTACTTTCCTTCTATTCCCATTTTATTGAGAGTTTTTATCATAAATGGATGTTGTATCTTGTCAAATGCCTTCTCTGCGTCTATTGAGATGATCATGTGGTTTTTATTCTTTGTTTTGTTGATGTGATGTATCACGTTGATTGATTTGCGGATGTTGAACCATCCCTGCGTCTCTGGTATAAATCCCACTTGATCATGGTGTATGATCTTTTTAATATATTGTTGTATTCGGTTTGCCAATATTTTGTTGAGGATTTTTGCATCAATGTTCATCAGCGATATTGGCCTGTAATTTTCTTTCTTTGTATTGTCTTTGTCTGGTTTCGGTATCAGGGTGATGTTGGCCTCATAGAATGATTCAGGAAGTGTTCCATCTTCCTCTATTTTTTGGAATAGTTTGAGGAGGATGGGTATTAAATCTTCTTTGAATGTTTGGTAAAATTCACTGGAGAAGCCATCTGGTCCTGGACTTTTATTTTTTGGGAGGTTTTTGATTACTATTTCAATCTCTTTACTTGTGATTGGTCTATTCAGATTCTCCATTTCTTCTTGGTTCAATTTTGGGAGGTTGTATAAGTCTAAGAATTTATCCATTTCTTCTAGATTGTCCAATTTGTTGGCATATAATTTCTCATAGTATTCTCTTATAATCCTCTGTATTTCCATGGTATCCGTTGCAATTTCTCCTCTTTCATTTCTAATTTTATTTACTTGAGCCTTTTCTCTTTTTTTCTTAGTTAGCCTGGCTAAGGGTTTGTCTATTTTGTTTATCTTCTCGAAGAACCAACTCTTTGTTTCATTAATCCTTTCTACTGTTTTTTTGGTCTCAATATCATTTATTTCTGCTCTGATTTTTATTATTTCTCTCCTTCTGCTGGCTTTGGGCTTTGTTTGTTCTTCTCTTTCTAGTTCTGTTAGGTGTAATTTAAGGTTGCCTATTAGGGCTTTTTCTTGTTTGTTAAGGTGGGCTTGTATCGCTATGAGTTTCCCTCTCAGGACCGCTTTTGCTGCGTCCCATATGGTTTGATATGGCATGTTATCATTTTCGTTTGTTTCCAGATAGTTTTTGATTTCTCCTTTAATTTCATCAATGATCCATTGGTTGTTCAGTAGCATGTTGTTTAATCTCCACATTTTTGTCACTTTCCCAGTTTTTTTTTCCTGGTTCATTTCCAGTTTCATAGCCTTATGGTCTGAAAAGATGCTTGTTATGATTTCAATCTTCTTAAATTTATTGAGGCTTGCTTTGTTTCCCAACATATGGTCTATCCTAGAGAATGTTCCATGCGCGCTTGAGAAGAATGTGTAGTCAGCTGTTTTTGGGTGGAGTGCTCTGTATATGTCTACTAGGTCCATCTCGTCCAGTTTTTCATTTAAGTCTAATATTTCTTTATTAACTTTTTGTCTGGATGATCTATCCATTGCTGTAAGTGGGGTGTTAAGATCCCCTACTATTATTGTGTTGTTGTTGATTTCTCCTTTTAGGTTTGTTAATAGTTGTTTTATGTACATTGGTGCTCCTATGTTGGGTGCATATATATTTATAAGTGATATGTCTTCTTGATGGAGTGTCCCTTTTATCATTATATATTTCCCTTCTTTGTCTTTCTTAACCTGTTTTATCTTGAGGTCTACTTTGTCTGATATGAGTATGGCAACACCTGCTTTCTTTTGTTTGCCATTAGCTTGGAGTATTGTCTTCCATCCTTTCACTCTGAGCCTGTGCTTGTCTTTAGTGCTAAGATGTGTTTCCTGAAGGCAGCATATTGTTGGGTCTTGCTTTTTAATCCATCCTGCCACTCTGTATCTTTTGATTGGAGAGTTCAATCCATTTACATTTAGGGTAATTATTGAAATATGAGGGTTGAATGTTGCTGTTTTGTCACTTATTTTCTGGTTCTTTTGCATTTCCTTTGTTTCTTGTCCCATTTGTTTTGGACTGCCAATTCAGTTTGGTTGTTCTGTCTTATGATTCTTCTAGTTTTCTCTTTGTTTATCATATGTGGTTTTAATTTGATTATTTGTTTAGTGGTTACCTTGAGGTTTGGGCGAAAAATCTTCTGTATGAGATAGTCCATTATCTGATAGCCTCCTATTTCCTTATACTAAGTCAATTCAGTCACTTTCCTCTTCCCCTTCTAAGTTGCTCTTGTTATACCTTATTCTATCTTGTGTTGTGGCTGTGTGTTTACAGTGATGAGGTTAAATTTATTTTTGGTGAATTTCTTCCTTTGATCTTTGAGTTTAGTATTTAAGTGGTTGCTAACCTATTCCGGTAAAGATCTACTATTTCTCTGATTTTGTCTACCTACTTTTCTCCTTACTCCAAGCTTTGTGTTCCCTTTCTCTTCTTGTTTTCAGGCCTGAGGGCCTTCTTGAGTATTTCTTGTAGTGGCGGTCTCGTGGCCATGAACTCTCTTAGCTTTTGTTTATCTGGGAGAGTTACTATTTCTCCATCATATTTGAAGGATATTTTTGCTGGATAGAGTATTCTTGGCTGAAAGTTTTTGTCTTTTAGTATTTTGAATATATCATTCCAGTCTCTTCTAGCCTGAAAAGTTTCTGTTGAGAAATCCGCTGAGAGCCTGATGGGAGTTCCTTTGTACGTTATTTTTTGTTTTTGTCTAGCTGCCCTTAATATTGTTTCTTTGTCGTTGACCCTGGCTAGCCTTACCACTAGGTGTCGTGGTGAAGGCCTTTGTCTGTTAATATATATAGGAGTCCTGTTGGCTTCGCTTACTGGTATTTCCTGCTCCTTCCCCAGATTTGGGAAATTTTCAGCTATTATTTCCTTGAATAGGCTCTCTGTTCCTCTTTCCCTCTCCTCTCCCTCAGGAATACCTATAATTCTTATGTTACATTTTCTAATAGAGTCCGATATTTCTCGGAGTCTTTCTTCATTTCTTTTTAGTCTTAGTTCTCTCTCTTCTTCCATCTGGAGTATATCTGTATTCCTATCCTCTAAAGTACTAATTCTTTCCTCCATATTGTCAGCTCTGTTCTTTAAAGATTCCAGATTCTCCTTTATCTCCTCCATTGTGTTCTTCATCTCCATCAGCCCTGATAGGTTTTTCTTTATGATTTCAATCTCTTTTGTGAAGAAACTCCTAATCTCATTTAATTGTTTGTCTGTGTTGTCTCGTATTTCGTTGAGTGTTTTTATGATAGCTATTTTGAAATCTCTGTCATTTAGTTTATGGATTTCTGTGTCTTCGGGGTTGATTTCTGGGTGCTTGTCATTTTGTTTCTGGTCTGGTGATTTCATATATTTTTGCATTGTGGTTCCTGTGTTGGTTTTGATTTTCCTCATCCTGGAAGTCTCTGGTTGCAATTTCCACCTGCCGCCACTGTGTGGTGGTAAAGGGCTGTGTAGTCTAAGCCCCCTGCGCTCTGCCCCAGTTTTTCTGCTGCGATCCGCAGTTTTGTTTTGTTTTGTTTTGTTTCTTTTCCCCACTGCGATCCACGGGTCCAGTCCAGTTTATTCAGGTCTGCCTCGGACCGCTAGATCTGGTCGAGCTGCAGACTCCGGGTTGCGGGGAGGGGGGAGCTCTCTCTTTTGCCCTCTGGGTCCCTGACGTGGGAGGCTTCTCGTTTGCCCCTCTTTATCCGCTCTCTGGGTTGCTCAGATGTTGATGGTAGCCCTGTGGCTCCTCTGAGCCCTCTGTGCGGGAGTTTCCCACTGGCTGAGAGAGCCCGAAGAGCTACAGTTTCCCGCCGAGGGCCGCCCCTCCCCCCTCTCTGGGAGCCGCGCGGACCGGATCGCTGATCTGATGGGGAGGGAGCGGAGTTCTCCTTACCTCTCCCCACTTCCTCCGGGGGCCCAGCACGTTCCGCTCTCAGATGTCCGGCAGTGTGGATCCTTCCGCTCCAGCTTTTGACTGTCTGGGATTCCGTTGTGGGTCTGTGGCTGTTACTTTTGTTGTATTTTGTGGGGGAAGAATTCACGGGAAAGCTCACTCCGCCATGATGCTGACGTCACTCTCTTTTCTTATTTTCTTTAAAGTTATATGACTGTTTACGGCAAAAATTATGATACCATATTGTGGGGTACATAATGCATATGGATATAATGTAAATGAAAAACTCACACAAATAATGGAGGTAAAATAAAGTACACTATTACAAGGTTCTTATATTTCATGTGAAATAATATAATATCAGCTCTAAACATATGCAATAAGTTAGGAATGCATATTGTAATCTTTACAATAGCCTATGTAAATAAATAAGTAGTGCAAAGAAATACACTAAAAACCAATAGAGAAATTAAAATAGAATCCCACAAAACACAACAAACAATTATCCCAAAAAGGCAAGAAAAGAGGCAGAATAAAAGAAAAGAAGGCACACTAGGAAACATAGAAAACTGGTAGACATAGGTCCAACTACGTAAAAATTAAATTAAATTAAATAGAAATAAACACTCTAATGAAAAGACAGATATTGTCAGTGAATTAGAAACATAAGGCTCAATCCTTAGTTGTATACGAGGAACATTTTAAATGTAAAGAAACAGAAGAATTGAAAATAAAAGAATTGATCATTGTAAGACAATGAATGAAGATTTAGGGGTAAAGGGGCACTACGTCTCCAACTCACTCCTAAGCAATTTTTGCAAGTTATATGTTGGAATTATATCAAAATAAAAAATTTATCATAATAATTACTAAAATAACAACTCCAAAAAAAGAAAAATAGAAAAATATAATAAGCACAAACGCAGAAATGATAAAATTGAATTTGGACAACTGATAGAACAAACAAATTCTATAGTTTTCTCTTTGGCAAATAAAACAACAAAATGATGTAGGGATAATATTTGCATAAACTGAAAGCCTGTATCTTAAGCATACAATTTGATGAATTTTAACAAACACATGCAGCTGTGTAATCTAAATTCCCAGGAAGTTAAAGAGCACATCCATCACCCAGGAAAGTTTCCTGTCTCCCTTCCCAGTTAATACTCCCACCAAAAGACAACTATCTTCTGATTTTTTTCATCATAGATTACTTTTGCCTATAGTAGAAATCACATAGATGAAATCATAGAGAATGTATTCTTTTTTCACTGAGCACAATGTCAGTGAAATTCATCCATGTTGTTGGATGTATCAATAGTTCATTCCTTTTTATTGTTAAGTGGTATTCTATTTTGTGAATACACCACAATTTTTAAAATCCTTCTCCTGTTGATAAACCTTTACAAATGAGAAAACGAATGTTAGAATTAATATAGTGAATAAAAGCTTGAATTTCTATACCTAGAAACAGCGAGGAAGAGGGAAAAGTTTTTCTAGGAAGATGAAATAGCGTTAGATAAAAGTTAAAGATCAAACATCATTTCAAGAAAGAAAGTAGATTAATGAGACTGAAACAGGAGGTGCTTGGGAATGAGAAATGGAAGAATAGACTAAAAAGCTAGAATGCCAGGTGAACAGAACTTAATCTAAGGCTCTGAGACAGTATATTAAGGCAATGAGGTGTCTATAAAGAAGAGTAGGGATTCAGTTTGTAATATAGGAAGAAAATTGTTAACATGCCAGGTAAAGCAATGTATTCCTAACAGGGAGTATCTTTAAGACTAGCCATTAAAACTCTTTAAAATCAATAGGAGGTCAGAACATTAAACCTCTAATGTTTGCCCACTACTGTGCCGGGGCTCTGGAGATCAAGTGGTGAGTTAAAACAGGCACTGGCCTTGTATCATGGAGAGAAGATAGTAATCAAATGATTCAACAAATTAAGAGTGAAATGGCAACTGGGAAAGGTGTTTCGAAACAGAAGTATGTGGCGTTCAATAGGAACGTTTAATAAGGATTGATCTAATCTGGGTGTCTTTTCTAGGTGTCTTACCAATTGAGATGAAATGAATGGTAGCCAATTATTCAGAAAACAGAAGGAAAGACATTCTAGGCAGGGGGACAGGATGTGCAGAGATCATGTGCTGGGAGGGAGCAGGGTGAGTGTATGAATTTTCTATCTGCTGGTATAACAAATTACTGCAAATGTTAACAACTCAACATAGATTTATTATTTTACAGTTTTTGAGGTCAGAAGTCTGCAATGAGTCTCATGGGGCTAAAATCAAGGTGTTGGCAGCACTGTTTTCCTTCCTGGAGGGTCTAGAGGAGAATCCACTTCCTTGCCTTTTCTGATTTCTAAAGGCTACCCACTTTCTTCAGCTCATGATCCCCTTCCTCCATCTTGAAAGTTGAATGGCAGGTTGAACACTTATCATGCTGCATCACACCGACCTCTTCTTCTTCCTCCCTCCTCCACATTTAAAGATCCTTGTGATTATAGTGAGCCCACATGGATAATCCAAGATACTCTCCCTATTTTAAAGTCAACTTATTAGAAACCTTAATTCCATCCGCAACCTTCATTCCCTTTTGCCATGTAACTGAACATAGTCACAGGTTCTGGTGGTTAAGATGTGGGCATTTTGGAGGGACCATTATTTTGCCTACTGCAATGAGTTTAATGGACATCAAGAAAGCCAGTGTGGCTGGAGTCCAGAGAGTATGGGAAGATTGATGACACATCACAACGTATCACTACTAACGCAACATATCAGTTATTAGGCTAGAGAAAGAAGTATAGATCCCCACTCTCCCAGACCTACTTCCCATGCTGTTTTCCACAAAGTACCTGGAAAAAGGATGATATCTTATCTAAAAAAAAATTTGGAAATTGCAAATATTTAGCTGAATAGTTAGATACGCAAAAGCAATAAAGGTTGGCAATGCCTGAAACGGGAGGATTGATTTTTCCCCTTAGAGAGACGGAGAAGGGTGAAAATGAGAGCAGAGGGTGGCAGGAAGCGAGAAAAGATGGTCAAGAAATACAGGAGATTAGCTGTAGGGTCTTTAAGAACAAAGATGTTTAACAATCTACGTAAATCTTTCTGCTCCTAAAATGTAAATCTCTAACTTTTGGCAAAGTTTTCTGTGCATAAGAAAGTCCTTTGTGAAGAGATCTGTTGTAGAAATCAAGAACAGTGGCTGCGTGCATCTCTGGGCAACACCTGATAGAGAAATGAAAATTGCAAATTGAAAGCCGAAAATAATAATTTAGTAGAGGCAAAAGTCCAAACCAGAGGTCATCATGAGACGGCACAAACTCCCTCTCAGAAATTCATAGACATCTTGGGAGGGCATTCAAGGCAAACCTACCCAGATCTTAAGAGACCTGAAAACCCCAAATTGACATATAAACTACAGAGCTGCCCTCTTTCCCTAAAACCACACTTTTAAAAAACTATCTATTTTCAGTAGCATTTCAAATTCTCTCATTCCTTTTGCAGCTTCTTTGTCTTGCCAAGACCACTTTTCCATCATTTTAATCCAAAATAGCTCTTCAAGTAAATAGGTGTGGAGAAAATCGAGGAAGAGGAGAGAACAGGTCTGCAAGTACAAATCAGAACTGAAATGGGAAATAGAGCTTGAGTCTTCTCGAATAATCTCACAGGGCAGCATGTGCTGGACAGCATGAAGGGTGACAGATATGAGTTTGGCCAATTTAAGGACTTTCCAATTACTTTTAAAGGCATCAATTGAATTTTCTATTCTGAAATAAATAGTTGTGTAGTGTTCAATTGCTCTGTTCAGGACAGACTTTTACAAAGCCATCAGCAGCTTAGTTTCTTAAACTGTTAGCCAAATTGAAATCACTTTGGTGTCTGACACCTCGTTTTGTATGAAGTTTGGAAATGAGATGTAGTGAGAGGAAACTAGTCTCCAAGTTAGAGAGAGTTCACAGCTCTAGAGGGAGTGAACAGAAGCCAACTTCCCCCATCCCGAAAAGGAAATGCTTCCCAACACCTCCACAAAAAAAAATAAGTTGCATTTTGCACATTATTTTATTTTAAATAAAAACAGCTTGAAAAACTCTGTAGTGTCATGTACTATAGCTCCTTTTGCAACATTTTCTTTTCTGATTTCCCAGGATTTAATTTCTCCATCCCGTCTTCAACTCTATATTTATCTTGAGTCAGAGCAGTTACTCCCTTTAAAAGTATCAGCACTCCAAGTGGTTCCAGGGCCTCCAACCAGCTGGTCAGAGGAGTGTCTGGACTTTGTACTTTGCTTTGGTTTCAGTAGAGACCTTCCGTAATGAACACTAGGTACCCATCCTGTAGCCTACAAGTTGAAATATTACATATGCTGCTGCTGAAGACCACCTTTCTAAGTTATATGAAAACAAAGTTGAATGACCAAAATGAAGGATTATGGATGAGGTGAGTATTGACATAACGATCTCATAATCCATAAGTGAACCAGAATTTTTAAAATAAGGAGAGATCAATTTTGTTGCCTGTCAAATTAAATTTAAAAACAGGATTTATATACAGCTTTTAACATCTCATATCTTACTGTCATGTACAAAATTCCCATAAGAGAGAACTCTCATTGAAAACAAGATTTGACCTAGGCCAAATGAAAAACAAATGGCTGTCTCTCAGATATTTGTTTAGGCTAGTAGGTCTTTGCTCCCAAGTTTTAATCTCCACCTCAGAAATCAACATATTTGCACAGAAAAAAATTTAGCTTGGGTTCACAGTTACGATTTCAGGAATTTGATTTTTTGTTTTAGTTTTTAAAAAACTTACCAGTCTCCCTAATTCTTGCTAAAGACTCCCAATGTTTGTTTTGTAAAATAAAAAACAGAATTGAACAATATCGTTTAAGATGGTCAATAATGTCCTCTGGTATTGAAATCAGAATTGAGAGTTTCTGTTTCCATCCAACCTAAGCTATTTTCTGATTCTTTGCCATATTATAAAAGTATAGATTGAAGTTTAGAAATGACTTTGCCTTAACTCTTCCCCACCAAGTCTTTCTTCCCTCCTACACCAAAAAGTTTGATTTAAAGGATGGCAACAGGTGGTCTATAATGCTTGGGACTTTTAGAAGTGACCAATATTATGAGGAAAAAAGCAATATTAGGATAAAATAAGAATGAGATGAGATTGAATGAGAAACTTGGAGATGCTTATGTAAATCACACAGGTGATTGCCAATCGAGAGGGATTACTCTTTATAAAGGGAAGGGAAGAGCCTACAATGTTCTCCCATTTAATTTTCAAAAAATTAAATTCATTTTTATGGCTAAGAAAGCAGGTCTCAGAGAGGGTAGGTTACTGTCCAAAATGAAACTATGAAAATGAGTGATGGATCCACACAATATTAGATCCACAGCCATCTGACCCCAGCGTCTATCTTCTTTTCATTAAAAAGCACAGAGATGTGACATGTTTATGGATTCATAGCGGGGGAAGGAGGCAGAATTTAAGATAGAGAGTGTGAATGCAAGGGGAGAGAGGAGGCTGTAGTCAGAATGCAGTATCTCCAAAATAGAGGAAAGACATGGTTAGGAATTTCTGAGCACAGCGGCCAAGAAAAAAGTGCCAAGTTGGATTTCAGGGAGTGAGGAGGAAAATGGATATGGATTTATTTATTGATGTTTGTTTGTTTGAAATTTAAGGGTCACCCCACCACAGTGCTCTCATTCTTAATGCTTCCTGCAAAGCAGGCTCCTATCTCCCCACCTGTTACCCTTTTCTCTTCTGTAACTTCATCCTATCTATCTCTACAGGCATTGTTTTTTTTTTTTTTTGATGAGGAAGGTTGTCCCTGAGCTAACATCTGTGCCAGTCGTCCTCTATTTTGTATGTGGGATGCTGCCACGGCATGACTTGATGAGTGGTGTGTAGGTCCACGCCCGGGATCTGAACCCACAAACCCCAGGACGCTGAAGTGGAGTGCATGAACTTAACCACTATGCCACCACCGGGCCAGCCCCATCTATAGACATTTTTACATCATCATTTAAATATCTTCATGTATCTTTTAATAACAAACATCTTTTCCTCTGCCCTAGCTCTCCTTTCAGCTATGGCTCTGTTTCTTTCCTACTGCTTTTCAAGCAACTTGTTGAATTCATTATTTTTACCTCCTCACTCCCCATTCACTCCTCAGTCTGGTTTCCTGCCCAAATCCGTTACCAACATGTCATTAATTCCAGTGAACGTTTTTAGACCTCCACCTTGCTTGCCTTTTCAGCAGAATTTGACACTTTCATCATTCTTTGGTTTCCCTGACATCACTCTCTCCTGATTTTCTTCCTATCTCTGTTCACGCTTCAATATCCTTTGTAGAGTCATCTACTTCTACCTGTCCTTCAGGTACCAGTGATCCTCAGAGCTCCGCCATAGGCCCAATGCCTTTGCTACACTAATCACTGTCCCAGGGTCTCCTTATGCACGCCCACAGCTGTAATTACCACTCTCTCTAGTCTAGTTCTCCCTCAAGAGTTCCACAATCCTATTTTCAACTATCTACTGAACATGTACACTTGGATATCTCATCAACACTTGAAACCAAGCATCTCTAAATCTGAGCATACTATATTATTCCCCAAACCAGGTACTTCTAGAGATTTCCACATTAGCAAATCTCTCTACTCACTTTTTAATTGTGCAAGGTGAACACCCAGAACTCTTGACTTGTTCCCACCTTCAACAGCTCATTTCCACTGCATCTAATCAATTGCCCAATCAATTTTACCTCCCAAATATTCAAATCTATCTACCTTGCTATCACTACCATGATCCTAACTAAGCAACGTCATTTCTCACCCTCACAAGAGCAGCCAATTCTATTGTCTTCTCTGCTTCCAGTCTTGCACACGTTAATCCATTCTCCATACTGTTCTCAAAGTCCATCATGTCACTCTTGTTCTTAAAATATTTTAATGGATTCCCAGTGTGTTTTAGATGAGTTTCAAACTCTAAAATAGCTTGCAAAACTCTGTACGATCTGATCTCTCCCTCTCTCTCCTACCTCATCTCTCGACACACTCTCCTCCCACTCTTGGCTGTAGCAACAGAACTTCCTGGGATGCTCTTCCTTCCAGCACATCTCCCTTCCTTTTCATCAGGCTAACTGCTGTTCATCCTCCAGGACTCAGCTTAGGAGACGAGGGCCTCCCTGGTTCTCAGGTTAGATTAGGTTTTGCACTCCCATGGCACCTAGCATTTTTCTTACCATAATATTCACCATGCATTGTGGTAACTAATCATTGGATTGTCCTTCCCACTGGACTGTGAGCTCTATGAGCACAGGGCCCATGGCAACATGCTTACTACCATATTTGCAAAGTGATGTGTCTGACACATAGTCACTTCTCAATAAATACTTGCTGAATAATTGAATCCAAGCTCAAAAGACAATCACATAAAAGCAGAAAGTCTTCACCAGGAAGTCTAAGTTGGCTGGACATAAAGTGGTGCCCTTCGATCCCCTTACGTTAACCTCTTTGTTTGTTCTTTGCTCCACCAATGTCAAAGACAGTGAGTACATGGTATACAATGTGATCAGAAGCTCATGGAATAAATTGATTAATAATAGCATTTTAAAATCCTAAAAAAAAAAAATCTAATCATGAAATGTCTAGAAGAAACTGATCATCATCATCTCATAGGTTTACTAAGAGACAAGCACAAGCTAATAGTCTCTTGTCCAGTTCATAATGAATATTATTGAATCCAAAATTAGATTTAATGGAAATAACATAAAATAAAAATATGAACAGCTAGACTGGCCTATAAATTTTGTTATTGTCAAAATATTTACAAAAAAATTAAACATCTTAACAAAAGTTATAGCAGTAACTTTGACCTCAGACAATCAGACTTGGAGAAATAATAACCATAAAAAATAAAATTCTAAATGGAGGAACTTATACGCATAAAACTTTATGTGGATTTCAAAAGTGATCAAATAAAATCCATAGTAAAATTAATTGATCCCACTGAAAATAATTTTAGTAAAATATAAGGGGAAAAAGAGAATTCAAAATGGTTTGACTACCCTTTAGAGGGAAATGAACAATAAACTAAGTTAGCGTAATGGATTTTTATCTGAAAAATAACATTTGGCAAAAGTTTATCATTAAATATGTATATATATATGCATCATTAAATATATATATGGAAAATATATATCATTAACTTCATATATATGTGTGTCATTAACTTTATACATATATGTATATACATAGTTGATGATATGCACATTCATCTGTATCATTAAGATAAAAAAATATAATCTCTCTCTCTATATATATATAATAGCAAATACAAAAAATCTCCTTGGAGCAAAGAGCAAAGTCAGCTGGGTCAAAACAGTTGGATCAAAAGTATCTGTGACCTAGGTATTATCTCTTATGGCCAATCTCACAAGCTCAGAGGAATGTCAAGTAAGAATCAGAGGATTGCTTGGTGAACACAAAATCATAACACACACACACACAAAAGGAATTAATTCGATTAGGTAGGAATAGCCTAAGAGAGCCTGATGTGTCCAACTTCATGGCTGGGACAGGACAGCCCAAATATTTTGGCCTCACAGTTAAAGTTTTCAAAAGTTGTCTGAGTTTTTTGCCAGATTTGGAATACAAGTTTTTACCCTCTTACTCTCAACATAAACCCTTCACTCCCAATGGACTGGTTTTCTCATTTACTCACAAATAATGCCATATGTGATCCCATCTTTGCAGCTTGCCCTCTACCTGGGATTCTCCCCTCCTGTCCTCTTATGCATGTCTAATCTGTGCTTTCTCCTCCATAAGATCTGCTCTGTTCAAGACAGCCTCAAATTTATCTTCCACCCCCCCCTTCGAATTCCTAGAAATTTTTACAGTTTATAGAAATATTTCCTTGGCATTTACTTTCCTCATGTTTTGGAGGAATAGCACTCCTTGGGAAGAAAAGTATACTGTCTGTTCCTCCTAAACAAATAATTACTTCCTTGAGGAAAGGGAAAGATTATGCCTTAGACAACTTTCTCTCTCCCATACTGTCTTGTACTCGGTTGGCAACTTATGCAAGTTTTATTGTCTTTTAGGTTCTAAAGGAGATGGAAAGATCTTTAGAGAACATTCTATCATAGCATTGTCCTGAGAGATGTATTTCTCCATGAACACTTAAGAGAAGGTAATAGTATTCTATTTGGATAATTTCATTTATAAAAGCCAAAACTGTCAGATGTACAGACCAGAGATCATAAACTAATAGCCTTTGGCCACAAACGGGTTTCATTTAGCACTTATATTGTTGTTTCAACTTAATTCATTATCAATCTTTGAAAATCAGAAAAATTCACATTAAAATACGGAGTTATACTTCCTCTTGAAAAATCAGAAGTGTCAGCAATACTGGGTCCATATGGTTCAGTATGGCAATAATTGTCCAGATCCAGGCATGGTTGCCCTTTATAGGTGCAGATTCATGCGTTTCACCATCTCCTCCATTCAACCCTCTTCAATAGTTTTCTGCTTCTAGCCTGAGCCATATAGGCATTTGAGGTTGCTGCCCTGACCCTTTGTGTCATTCTGAAGCAACGGCAATGTTTGTAGTTGGTTTAGAATACCTTATTTTCCTGGAAGCAAACCTCCTTCTCATCAGAAATGTGCCTCTGCTTTTTTACCATTAAATAAGTCAAATGAATTATGAATCAGCTCCCATTCTACTGATGTCTGCAGCAATCCAAATAAAAGGTAGCTTTCCAAATAGTCAAGGAAAGAGACCAAGCTACTATTTATGTGATGAAATCATACGATGGCTCAAGAAAAAAGAGAATATATCATTAGTCAGCCAGACAGAATGTAAGATCTGCAAGAACAGGCATAAAGTTCACTAAAATTATAGCAGAGAGGAGCTATACACTCAAAGAGATGTGCAGAGACGTAGACCCAGCAAAGACAGAATGCTAGCCCAGCTCTGCGAACAACTGTTTCTGTTCTCACACTCAGGGTATCTAATTTAGAACGCTGTAATAAGCCTCGACTGTCACACAACTTCTCAGAAAGACTGTATAGCACAATCCACACCAAATGACACCAAGATTTCAGCGGTTTATAAAAAGTTGGTTGATTTATCATGAGAATATGTCAGGAGTGGGATCCAGAAAGACAGAGAGAACTGAGTTCAATCAAGGAGAAACATAGAAAAAATATATATATGTATTTTTATATAGAAAGGAATAAGAGGATGTTTAGGACTTTGAAAAACATCAACTCCAAGAGGTACGTGTCTGTTTCTCACTGAGGATATTGTAAAGATTTGGAGTAAGACTATATCACTAAAAGAAGCAGAGTCTGTATACCCTAACCTCCGTCCCCCAAACTATCAGACCGCGGGGTTTTTAACAAATTCTTTTAAAAAGACACTGCCTGAAAAGACTTGGGAGATTTTAACTCTCTTGTTTTACAAGTGAAGAAACTGCAATCCAGACAGTGTGCTAAGGTCATGCATTCAGCAATTATTTACTGAATATTTCTTTCTGATGTGCAAGGATTAATTATCCAAAGCCATTGCAACCAAGAACTTATAGTCTAATAGGGCAAAAAGGCAGAAACCCCAAAACAATATATATTAACGAAATCATTAATGGTAATGATAATAATAATTATCAGTTACTATGAGCTGCAATGTGTCAGATGCTGTGTTACATGATGTATTTCTGTCACCTCATTTGTTCCTCCAAATCTCTTACAGGGAAGTATAATTATACAAAGATTAAAGATGCAGTGATTAAAGCTCAGGAATTAAATATACTCATTCATTCATTCATTCAACAAATAATTCTAATTAAGGTACTTGAAATAAAGCAGTGATCAAAAAGAAAAAGAAATGAGACAATGGATATATACATATATACGCCTGGTAGGAATAAATGGTATGAAGAAAGATAAAGGCAACAGAATAAGAAAGGGAAGAAGGTTTCTTTGTGAGGTGATAGTTGAGAAGAGACTTAAAGCAAGCGAGGAGAAGAGCCATGAAGATATTGGGAAAAGAATATCTGAAGCACAAGGAATAGAAAATACAAAAGCTCTGGAACAGGAGTATATGTGAGAAATATTAGTTCCTCTTTTCCTATTTCTTAGGGGATAACAAGATAAATCAGACTCAATTCCTTCCCTCAAACAACTTATCATTTATTAGAAAGGTAATACACATGCACTAATATAAAAAACATGGTAGAGTAATAAAAAAGATAGAAATAAAATTAAAGGTCAAAAGAGGTAGAGATTTTGTTTAATTTGCAAAGAGGGAAATTACTACAGACTGGAGAAGACTGAAAATCTTCCAGAAGCAGCTTTAAACTCTACGGTTAAGAATAGGTCATATGACCACTGGTAAGTTGGATATGAGTAAGTTCTGCAGAGTAAGGAACACTTTCTAACCAGCGGGAAGCACTTGATCAAAGTAGAGCATTGCAGAAAAAGTAGTTCGATTTGGCCAGAATATAGTAAGAATGAGCCCAAAAAGAGAAACAAAACATTTGGAAACACTGAATGAGGGCATATTCAGTCTAAGCTGAGGCACTTGCAGTATTGGTAGGAGCTGATGACTTATTGAATGTGGAGGTTGAGAGGGAAAGATGAATCAAAGATGACACTGATGTTTTGCACCTTGGTGACAAGGAGAAAGGTTAATAGAAATAAGAAGTCAAGAAGAGGAGCAAGTTGGTGGTCTTGAAGGCAACGACGTGTTTAGTATGTTAACTATGAGTTCCTGGAGCAGTGGTTCTCGAGCATGAGCATGCACTGGAAAAATAGGGAGTTCTTGTTAAAACACTGATTTGCTGGGCTCCACCTGCAGAGTGTTTAAATCACTAATGCAATATAATGTGCATTTCTAACAAATTCTCAGCTAATTCTGAGGCTGTTGAAGCAAACACCACACTTTGAGCACCCCTACCCCAAAAGAATATTTAAGTTGAAACAGACAGAGGAAAATTCAGGACTACAAAGATCATCTCCTAAGAGTAGCAAAAAGCCAATGAGAGCCTAGGGAAAAGTGGGCAAAGTTTTGCAAAAGTCACTGCGGGCATCTTCCCGGAGAACTAGGATTACAACTCAAGTCATCTATTTAGGTCTCCATTTTCATTGTCACACATTTTCTGGTCTTTAAATGCCAATGACATAGTGAGTATTCTAGGATTAAGAACAGATGTTTACAAATTAATTTAAAAGTGTTCTGGAAACACTGTCCAATAGAAACATAATGAAAGCCACACACGTGATTTTTAGTTTTCTAGTACACTCATTTAAAATATTTTTTAAAAAGTAAAAAGAAACAAATGAAATTATGCATAAAATATGTTCTTTTTAAAAAGTAATAAATATAAGAAATTATTGAGGAGATATTTTACATTTTTATAAGAAATATTTGAAATCAAGCGTGTATTTTATACTCACAGACCATCTCTATTTGGACTAGTCCCATTGCAGGTACTCAACAGCTACCTGTGAGAAGTGGCTATCATATTGGACAGTGCAGAGTTAAAGCCATATAATGGAAATATCTATTAAAAATACTGACAGAGTTAAATATATCTGCAATTTAAGAGCAGCAGTCAATGAGATGGGACCAAACCTAATTTATTTATTTATTTATTTTTTTAAGATATTGGTAGGGTTGGTTTCTTCTTATTTATTTATTTATTTTATTTATTTTATTTATTTTGTGTGGAAGATCAGCCCTGAGCTAACATCCATGCTAATCCTCCTCTTTTTGCTGAGGAAGACCGGCTCTGAGCTAACATCTATTGCCAATCCTCCTCCTATTTTTTTTTTCCCCCAAAGCCCCAGTAGATAGTTGTACATCATAGTTGCACATCCTTCTAATTGCTGTATGTGGGACACGGCCTCAGCATGGCAGGAGAAGCGGTGTGTCGGTGCACACCCGGGATCCGAACCCGGGCTGCCAGTAGTGGAGCACACACACTTAACCACTAAGCCACTGGGCCGGACCACCAAACCTAATTTAAATGTTACTGATCTTAACTTATTTATGCCAAGGCAAAAGCCAAGAAAAGGTACATGAAGATAGAGCCAAAAATGAGATTAAACAAAACTAAATTGACTTCTCTTCTAGTCAAAATGGAGTAACAGGAACCAGATTTACCTTCACGACTGAATGATCTAAAAAACAAACAAAAAAAATGGTCAAAATATATGAAAGAATGGTTTTCATATATTAGGTATCAGTTAGTACAGAATATAATTCCTGATAGAGAAGAAATAAACAAGTTGAGCCTTACAAATGTCTTAGCTTATTGTTGGGAGAGAGTTCCTAGGTCATAGCATTCTTCCATCTGAACTAGAAAAGTGTTAAAATAGGCCAATATCCACATTCTTTTGGCCTGTGGATGGGGAAGTAAGTGGGTTGGTTCAGATGGATGAGATAAATTCTACCCAGTCATGAAAGACTAATGTTAGAGTTCTTATATTTCACTTTTGTCAACTATTAACTTTATGAGTGAAACTGCTGTAATTCACTTTAAATTTTAAAGCTAACATAATAAAAAGAACACTCAAATATTTACTGGTAATTGCTTAGAGCTGCAAATCTGATCCCATAGATTACAAAATTCATTCCTTCTTCCTGCTATAATGCATCACTGCATTTGTTTTGTATCTGTGCATATTCTCCCCACCTTGTTTGTCTTCATTTTGAGTTTAAAATAAGATCTTTCCAAGGAAAAGCTTCAGTGGTGATAGTTTCTTAGCAACTCCTATTTTTATACTCTTACTTTAAAATATGGTCATTTTTTTCATATATTTAATTTCCTAAGTTTTAGATTTAATATCTGTTATTTCCTAGTATGTTGGTTATTAGAATGTTAGAATTTGTCTAGTTGCTTGTGGTAGCTATTACAGAAGTTCTGGTTAAATTATAATTTAAAGGTTTTTAAAAGTGAAAAAAAAAATGGGAGGGGAGCCCAAATGAAGCCCAGAAATCTCCCAGAATTGAGAATATTGAGTTGAAAGCCTGTAAAGGCCAAGACAGGTAGAGCTTGCAGGGCAGATCATGAGAGAAGATAGAGCTGCATACACAGAGAATTTCAGAAAGTCCTGGAGCATCCTGTGAGAATCTGTAGCTGAGTACCGTAAGGAAATGACCCGAAGCTGGAGAAAAAGCACTCTAAAGTATTAGAGGGAACAATCTGTGGAACCCACACAGAGTTGCAAATAGTTTGTGTTCCTTCTGACAAGGGAAAAAACTTTGTAATTCACAGGACACTGAGTAGGGAATACAAAAGGAATGGCCTCAGTAGAGGGACAAAATTAGTGCTAAACTAAAGAGGTGCTGATCCATGTAATAAAGCTGGAAAGTAACCCTCAAAAGAATAAAACTATTTCCAAATGACTTTTGTGCCAGAATGAAATTTAAGAATGTTTATATAAATTCAAAAATATCAAGAACCAAGCAAGGTAAAATTCACAAAGTCTGGCTTCCAATAAAAAAATTACCAGGCATACAAAGAAGCTGGAAATATGACCTATAATGATAAGAAAAAAATCAATCAATGGAGGAGACTCAGAAATTACAAAGATGATAGATTTAGTAGACAAGGACATTAAAACAATCATCGTAATTGTATTCCTTATATTCAAAAAGCTAGAGGGAAAATTGAGCATGTAGAGACATAGAAGATATTTTCAAAAGATCAAATCAAACTTATAGAAATAAAACTACAACACATGAGATTAACAGCAGATTAGAAATTGCAAAAGAAAAGATCACTGAACTTGAAGACATAGCAAAAGAAATTATACAAAATGAAACACAGAGAAAAAAGAAATTGAAAAAAATTGAAGATCATCAGTGAGCTGTGGGACAAATTCAAGTGGCCTAATATGTACATAATTGGAGTTCTGAAAGATAGCAGGGATGGGAAGAAAATATATTTGAGGAAAGGATGGCTGGAAGTGTTTCTCATTTGAGGAAAATAGTAACTGCATATGTCCTAGAGCTCAATGAACCCCAGATGCACAGAACATGAAGAATATTACACCAAGAAAAAGCATAATCAGATTACTAATGTCTTAGTCTCTTTGGGCTGCCATAACAAAATACCATAGACTGGCTGGCCTAAACAATAGAAATTTAAATTTGTCTTCTCACAGTTCTGGAGACTGGAAGTCCAAGATCAAGGTGCCAGCAGAGCTGATGTCTGGTGAGAACTCTCTCCTTCAGTTACAGATGGCCAACTTCTCACTGTGTCCTCAAATGGTCTTTCTTTGATGTGTGTGTGGAAAGAGAGAGAGCTCTGGTATCTCTTTGTCTTCATATAATCCCATCTTTAGGGCCCCATCCTTATGACCTCATGTAAACCTAATTATCTCCCAAAGATCCCTCCTCCAAAAACCATCACATTGGAGGTTAGGGATTCAACATACGAATGAAGGGGGGTACATTTCAGTTGATAGAAGCTAAAAAACAGTGATAACAAAAATATGTTAAAAGCAGCCAGAAGAAAAGACAGGTACATACAGAGAAACAAAGATAAGGATGACAGCAGATTTCTTATCAGTAACAATGCAAGCAAGAAGACAGTGGAGCAATATCTTTAAAGTACTTACAAAAAACTTTCAACGTTTTAAGATGATCTTTAGGCATTTTTTTAAAATAAATGGCACACTAAAAAATGAAAATATAGGTAGACACACAGGAAAATCTTGATTGGGAAGACTATTTTATTTTGAGCAATGAAGAATATATCTCTGCAGCTTAGTTGTATCATTTGAAGAATATACTTTTTCTTAATGCTTATGGAAGAATCTAGGATAAGGAAAATAATCTACAAGCTCTATTTTCTCTCTCCCATATTGATTCTTATTACAATTGAAGAAGATGTCTTCAACCCAAACTCTATAAATAAATGATTGGTTGGGAAGAGATTTTTATACTTGTCAGAGGTTTGACAAATTTTTATATAGTAAAGGTTAGCTCTCACCACCCACTTTGAACCAAATAAGCAATGCAGAGTTATTTCTTTAGAAGAAAAATTCAACTACTTTATCTCCCTTAAAGTCAGCTAATGCTGCTGGCTAGTCAAAGCTTTTCTGACTCCCTGTTCCCATTCCTAAAAGCAAGAACAAATGTACCAACAAGCAGGAAAAATGAGTATATCATATGCTATGCGTTCCCCTGAACTCTGGTACAATTTCTCAACTTTTTCATATTTGAACTTTAACATAATCAAGATGGTGACTCTCAAAGTACCTTACAGAAACATAAACTACTGACTTCTTTCTACCACACCATATAATAGAATTATAAGTTGTTATATCTAGGAGGATCTCTATTTTAGAGATGGGAAAACTGAGGCTGAAGAGAGTGAAATCAGCTCCCTATGGTGTTAACGGGTTTTGATGCTTGGAGGCATGTGTCAGCAATGGAAAGGACTCAACTTTGAAGTTAGGTGAACGTGGACTTGAATTCTGCCTTTTTAACTATGTGTCCGTGGATGGTTTACTTAACTCATTGAGCCTAACATTCATTAATTATAAAATGGAGATGCTAGCTACTTATTGTTGTAATAGAAATTAGCGATACTATATATGTGGTGGTGTCAAAATTTACACATTAATATTTGAATTGCCTAAATAAACTTTATTATTTATTTCCTATATCAAAATTCAACTTTTTTCTAAAGCTCTCAATCTCCACAGAGTGGAAAAATTATTATTCTATCCAATTTTAATAAATCTAGAGAAATTCAGAGATCTTTTAAATCAAATTCGCATCTCAGTCACTTTCTAGCACTTAGACACTTTGGGGCTCATATTCAGTCTTTGCAGGTTTCTTCTCTCTCTCCTTCTCTATTATTAAGCTCAGGGTTGACCTAAGTTCCCAGGGAGGTACGTGTGTTGCAGTGTCTTGGCACCAGGGAAGAGTTGGACAATGCCCCTGGACCTTGGTTGGAGATATCTCAAGCCCATAACCCTCCGGCCACGGGCCCACCATATCATTGAACATCCTCACCTGATACCCACTGAAGCTGGTCTAACCTCACTGGCCTTTTGGTCATTGTGCCAGCATCCATCACAAAAGTCAGTGAACTTAGTCATTGCCTCCAGATGAGAGCTCTCTGCCTTATTCAGGTTCTTTATCTCAAACTCAAGCTTTAGTGACCCAGTTCTCTCTGCACTTCCCTGCATCCACCTTAGGTGCTCAGAAATTATCAGCTGCTTTCCCTGAAACTTCCCTGAATCTTCTCTTGAGCCCACTTGTCGAGAACTCTCCCTGGATCATGACTACCTGGCCTTGCCTGCACCACGCTTCTGGGACTCTCGTATTCTGAAACAGAAAGTGGAACACAAGCCTTCTCTGCTTTCAGATTCCCATCTCATACTGTCTGAGGTGTATATTGCCTCACCTCTTTCCATCCTCTTGCAGGCCCAGGGAATGAGATGCTAGTCCCCATGGAACTCAAGTAGCATCTCCACCCTAACTAGTCTAGTCTCCTCTAACTCTCTCCCCAGATGCTCCCCCTGATTCCAGAGGGGCTTTTTTCCCTACCCTGTGGAGAGGAAGAAGAAACGTCCTTTATGCTAGGCTTCATTTTTTCCTACTTTGTGATTTATACCATAGCCAAGGATTTTTGCTTTCTTTAAATCCTCTCATATTTCTAGAGACCAAAAATTCAACATCAGTATCACTGGGCTGAAATCAAGGTGTCAGCAGGGCCACTCTCATAACTCTAAATGAGGGAATCCATCCCTTGTCTCTTCCATATTCTGGAACTACATTCCTTGGCTCATGGTCCCTTCCTCCACTTTCAAAGACAGCTTCAAATCTCTCTCTCTGCTCCCATCATCACATCTCCTTTCATCTTCTGAATGTTTTCAATCTTCCTCTGCCTCTCTTTTAGCAGGACACTTACAATGGCATTTAGGCCCACCCAGATAATGCAGGATAATCTCCTCGTCTCAAGAGACTTTAACGTAATCACATCTGTAAAAACTTTACCATTGAAGGCTAATGTTCATGGGTTCAATGGATTAGAACATGATGTTGTTGGGGGTCACAATTCAGCCCACAACAGGTGCCAGTGTAATTTCATGGGAAAGAAAATCTTCTCAACAAATTGTACTGGAACAACTGGATATCTGTATGGAAAAAGATGAGGTATCATTACTATTTCACACTCTATGAAAAACTTAATTTGAAATGCATCATAGTCTTAAATGTAAAAGCTAAAACTATAAACTTCTAGGATCGCTATTTTTCTGCATTTGATAGACTTTAAAGCAGCTTGCACGTTGTTTGGTATAACTACAGTCATGCATTGCTTAACGACAGGGATATGTTCTGAGAAATGCAACATTAGATGATTTCATCATTGTGCAAACATCATAGAGTGTACTTACACAAACCTAAATGGTATATCCTACTACACCTCTAGGCTATATGGTACTAATCTTATGGGACCACTGTCATATATGTGGTCCATCATTGACCAAAATGTTGTTATGAGGTGCATGACTGTATATTAAAGTTGGTCAGTCTGAGTATCTCATTCATTCATTCATTCATTCATTGAAGTGCTTAATGGAAATTTTAAACAATGAGGTTTTATACCTCTTCCTGTTACAACAGGAATGTACATCAATTTATAAAATGCATACACTAGAATAGGACAATTTTATAATAATCAAATAAGTGAGGATGTTAAGCACAAAAAGTATTGAGGGAAAAATAAATTAAGCCAGGAAAGAGGACAGTTAATAAACTGCATGTTGGAAGTCTCAGTTCAAGTGGCTCAAACTCTGACCTTTTCATCCGCCAGCACAAAGAGGACAAAATATGCATGGTGTCCATAAAATAAAAGCTTACTTGTTACCCCCCAAAATCATAATTTTCCTGATACTGAGACATGGGAAAACTTTCTACCTGAGTTTTCATGAAGAGAAAACTGAGCCGTAGTGAACACCAACAACAGCCTTTCAATTACAGTCATGCACCGCATAAGGACATTTCAGTCAGTGACAGACCGCATATGGGATAGTGGTACTGCAAGATTAGTATCATATAGCCTAGGTGTGTGGTAGGCTGTACCATCCATTTGTGTAAGTACACGCTATGGTGTTAGTACAATGATGGACAAAATCACCTGAGGCACTTCTCAGAATGTATCCCTGTCTTTAAGTGACGCATGACTGTAATTTAATAGAACTTCCCCAGACAACATCCTCGTAGGCCCCTCAGTGTAGGTAGATGGACTAAAGCCAAAGGGCAGCTCAGTAAAGCCAATGCTACAGAGATCTCATAGCCCTGTTATAACTGAGTTTGGTCCAAGGCGACTAGGTATTATGCAAAAGATAAAAAAGGGGGAGCGCATCTGTAAATAAGTTTGAGAGACACTGGATTAAAAACGTGAAAGAGATTTTATTGTGGTAGGACTTCTCAGAGCCTTAAATTTATGAATACATATTGTGAATTTCAAAAAAAAAAGACATTATTTCTCACACTATCAAACAATTTTGCCAGGAATTAATTTCCCTACTACGTTTCCTATGTTAACTTTGAGGAGGATACTTTATTTTTGAATATCTGCAGGGGCTGGCATTTTGTCAAAGACATTTTGGTTGAAGTTGATCCAGAGAAACAATACATCTACGTTAAGTGCTAGAGTTCATGCCAAATTGAGGATGGCGCGTTGTGAATGAACGGTAGAGGTTGAAGCGGGGGAGAAGGTGAGGAGCAACCTCATTTCTAGCACTCACTGGCACGATGGGAGGGCTACCTGTGTGTGGACTCCACTCCAGAGGACGTTGCATTTTCTGGTGGATGGCTGGCCCAGAGAGTTGAGTCTCATCTTCAGTCTCATCAAACTAGTCATCAGTAGATGAGTCTATATGAGGAAACACTATTGTGGAGTTTGCCCAAATGTCCATAAATCTGACGCATTTTTTTCCCCAATGTCATAGGAAAGGTTGAAAAAAAAAATCAAAGATTTTTGCTTGGTTAGGAATAAAAATAATTTTAAATCAGTGCCTAACAACAACAACTGAAAAAAAAGGCTTTTAAAAAAGACAAAAATCTTCAAAACAAACACACTATGACAGAATAAAAAATTAATTCCTGTGAAAGTAAAAGCGACTAATTCTGAATATGCAAAGTAACCTCACAGATTCCCAAAACTCCATGCCCTGAAGCTTTTGCTTAGAGAACAAAAGGCTTCTCACTTCACTAAACCAGCTGTTTCCAAAGACATGGGGAAGAGCTGCTAACTCTGGGATCCTGAGTGCCTTCCTGCTGGGGTCCAGGCTTTGTTCCAAGGTCAGTCTCTCTCTCTGACAGCTTGGTCCCCTTGCTCCCCATTTTGATATGCACAAGCATCCTATTAGGAGGGGACAGAACACATTAAAATGACTACAGGAGATTTCCCACTGCTGGACATGTTTCATCCAAGTGTTCCCAGAAATGTCCACAAGATTAAGCAGCAATTTTCAAGGAAGAGAAATCATCCTTGAACTTCCTTATTAGATATGCTGAGCTACTGTATTGAATAAGGAATGTTATTATCTGCCAGACTAATTCTTTGTCTAGGCTAGTCTAGTCTTGCTCTGAAATAGCTGAGGGAGAGGCACATATAGCTTACTTCCCAACCCATAGAGTTCCTGCTATTAGGATTTGAGGACACAAGGAAAGATCTTTCTGCCCTAAAAAAAATTTTAATGAATTATTTTTTAATTATTTATAATTAAATTTACATGTGAATTATATATATTATTTTTATAATTTTCTATTATTTTATAAAATTACAAATAATTTAAAAATCATTTTAAAAATAATTTTAGAAAGATACTTTCCTTCAGGTCTGTCTGAGGTAAGTAATAAATAAGATGAGATAAAGCACTCTGTGTGAACTCTTTCCTTAGATCTTTCCAACTAACAGCAAAAAGAGCAGACACTTTTAGAAATGGATCTCGGAGAGATGTTAAATAAAGTCTTGAAAAAACACTAAATGGAATAGACTCAAAGAAAAGAAGGCCTAGTGTTTAGCTAAACCAAGAGAATTTGACAGACATTTAAAGTTCTGTAAGGCCAGGTAACCACGGCTATGAGGTCATCTACGGCAAGAAAGTGAGCAAAAATACCCAACATTCAGAGAGAAGAGTTAAGGCCAAAATATCGATAGGGAAAGTAGATGGGTGGTTTCTAAATAGAGATTAGGTTCAACATCTAAGAGTTAGGAGAAGGACTAAAGATGCCCCAGATACCAAGAGCACGAGCCCGTTGGCATCTCCCAAGATCATCATAGTCCAGAGAGAATAGACCAGGATGGACAAGAAGGATGAGCTAGCTGAAAGCAATCAGTTCAGAGTCTATCACAAATGGGCATATTCCTATAAGAGGTTCCTTAAGAATACGAAGACTGAGCCTAGGACAGTCTCTCTTCCTTACTGCTTTTAGGCATCCTGCTTAGGATGACTTGAGGTAAACTGGAGTCAGAGAGAAGCATGTCTCCACTGGCTACTTTAACCCTTGAACTATGGTGCAGAAGGGAACCTCAGGGAGAGTTCAAATAGATCTTATAGCTGACTTTGATGATACCACTTGATCAAACAATGCATAGCCACATTTGCTCTTCGTCAATTCTCTGAACACTTCCACTTCAAAATATTTAATTCTGAGGCTAGGACTTTCTAATCCTAGTCTTCAATAAACTCACCTTTCTCATCAAATCTTCTCTTTGATAGTGTAACTTCAGTTCCCTGTTTCTCCCATGCTGGCTCTTCTCATTTGCATAACTCTCTATCCATCCTGGCCTAACCTTTCCCTCTGCCCTCTCATCAGAAACCTCATGTGCCTCATCCCACTGAACCTCACCAATCCTCTCTCTTGGGTCAATTGAGCCATCTGTTTGTTTCTTGTATCTACACCCTGGGTGCTGAGAAAATCAAATCACATTACTCAGCTGGTTGGTTATACTACAGAATAATGGTTTCTGGTCTTAGTGTGTCTTTCAGAAACACACTTTTTCTTGAGTTCCTTCAAGAAATTATCATGGCTTATTACTTTCCCAACGTGAGCAAAATACGTCAAGAGCTGAAATATATGTCAAAAGTACTAAATATTTATGCAAGTTTAAAAATTGAAGAGCTCTTAAGAGATGCTTGAAATGATTAAGATGCACTAATTATCTTTTTACCTTTCCTTTTCCTGTGAGGATGATGGCATCTTAGAATCTCTAAGCACACCCCAAAAAAATAAATCTGAATAAAAACAGAGGCCGGTTGTCAGCATCTATGGAGAGCAACACCAGAGATGCTCAAACCTGCCAGAGACGGAACTTAAAGGAGGAAGCACTGATTTCCAGTGCCTTCTTCCCCTTCTAAGGCCTGGGGTCTCCAACATTCTTTGGACTGCCTAGAATTTCCGGCTGCATTACACAGCCTATCCTCTTTAAGCAATACTCTGAACTGGAAATCCATCCTCCACCCTACTCTTGTTTCAGAAAGTACTCATTGGATATCTGCAGTATGTCAGACCCTGTGCCGAGGATACAGACATGAATATGACACCTTCAACAAAGTCATCGAATCTCTGCTTGAACTTCCATTGAACTGACACTTGAGAATTGTTTTCATCATCTTAATTCTAAAAAGTATCATAGGCTTATATGCAGTTTGTAGTAAGGGCAGGCCTTGGAAATGGATGAGTACATTTCTTCCTCGGAAAAAAACAGGAAAGTCAGAAGGTTGGGTACCCTCTAGATACATCCCAGGTGGATATGAAGAAAGCTGAAAACTTTATATACTGGCAGCCTGTGTTTCCCACGAAAGAGGGTCTGTGGGCGTACACTAAGGGTGATGGGGACAGGGAAGAAATTGGGAAATTCAATGAGATAAAGGTCTAGGATAGCTGCTATTGATATGGGAAGGAAAAAATTAACAGTATTTTCCCCTCATCTGCAGTTTCACTTTCCATGGTTTCAGTTACCCTGGTCAACCATGGTCCGAAAATATTAAATGGAAAATTCCAGAAATAAACAATTCGTAAGTTTTAAATAGCGCACCATTCTGAATAATGTGATGAAATCTCACGCTGTCCTGCTCTATCCCGCCCTGGACGTGATTCATCCCTTTGTCCAGCGGATCCATGGTGTATCCACTACCTGCTTATTAGTCACTCAGTAGCTGTCCAGGTTATCAGATCAATTGGTGTGGTATTACAGTGCTTGTGTCCAAGTAGTTCTTATTTTACTTGATAATGACCCCAAACTGCAAAAGGAGTGATGCTGACAATGTGGCTATGCCAAAGAGAAGCTGTAAAGTGCTTCCTTTAAGTGAAAACATGAAAGGTCCCAACTTAATAAGGAAAGAAAAAAGATCGTATGCTGAGGTTGCTAAGATCTATATTAACTTTTATTAAAATATTGTTATAATTGTTCTATTTTATTATATTGTTGTTAACCTCTTACTGGGCCTAATTTATAAATTAAACTTAATCATAGGTATGTATGTATAGGAAAAACATAGTACATACAGGGTTAGGTACTATCCGTGTTTCAGTCATCCAGCGGGGGTCTTGGAATGTATCCCCTGCAGATAAGAGGTGACTACTGTAATATGAGCACATTTTGTTAAAACCTAACCTACTAATCTAATAGGTTATTTAACCTGTCCAGTCTCAAGACCTGAATGCTAGTTCACCCAAAGACCATGCTTTCTTTGTTAGCCTCCTCCTTATATTCCAAAATTTTTACTTGGTCCCTTCAAATTAAAACATGGGGCACTGGATAATAGTTACTGGGTGATTTGCCTATCTTTTAAACAATTCTCTGGCTTCAGGAATGTCTGAGAAAGGAGATTCGAAAAGCAAATGAGAATCAGCCTCACCCTCCAGAGGGATATAGTCATGGGAAGCAGAGGTTCAGGGAGCGAATTCCTACTCAGCCATTTTTCAGTTGATAGGTATTAGACAAATTACTTCAACTCACCATTTGTCAGTTTCCGCATATGTAAAATAGAGATATTTATGGTATTCACTTTATACTGTTTATTTTGAGGATTAAATGAGATCATACATGTAAATGTTGTTCACTATAATGTCTGGTACAGAGAAAGTGCTACATAAATCTTAGTCATTATTTTCAGCCCTGGCACTCAAGACATAACAGCTAAGGGTATGAGAATGTCAATAATGAAAAGTAGTAGAAGTTCCTCATGGATTTAAAAATTTACAAAAAGATATGACCAAGATTTTACTTCAACTGAGTCAAATTTGTTTATATTCCAGAAAGGGACATCAAAGTCCCAAATTGGGGATCAGTTGAAAGAATTTTGCTTCTTTAGGCCATACGACATGATTTATCTCTTAGCCCTTTTCTTAGTTCTCTCTTCACTCTTTTCCTGCCACTCTCATTTAATATCACGACTACAGCTATCATCTTGGGAGAACCAGCTCTCAAATATTTTTCTTGAGCTCCAGACCCATATTTCCAACTTCCAGAAAAATATTTTTGCTTGGGTGTCTTGTCAACCCAGAAACTATATTTTTGTCTTATTCATCTTCATGTCTAATCTTCGCCTCTAAGAAGTTTAAAATATTTGTGTCTAAATGGATATATTGAAGTAAATATGCAGACATGTACATATGAATGAATGAATAAAAAATTTTGAACAATTCTACAATTTAAGCTAAGATTAGCATATTAAAAGCTTTTAAACTGTTTCCTATTCACAAAATCAAACTAACTTGAAAAATAGAATGCTGACTTCACTCTTCAGTTTAAAATAGATGTCCAAAAGTGAGGTTCAGGGAAGACCCTGCCCTACCATGCAAAGTCAGCAAAAAGGCTTTGGCGGCAAACAAAAGGACGGACAGGAGGTTGCCAATCTCAGTCACTGCCCATCACAAACTCTCCTCTGCAGAACCATTGGCTCTAGGTCAAAGGAATTTCTAAGGACAGGAAAAAGTTAGACAATTCAAATCTAGTAAACTTGGCTGTGCACTGCAGGAATCAACCTTCTTTATTAAAGGCACCTGAGCTATGGGTAAAAGTGGTCAGTGATGACAGTAGACCAGGAACTAAACATATAAAAATATTCCCTTCCTCCACTGTTCTGATCCAGACTCCAGAGAAAGAAGATCAGGAAGTAAGAAGTTGGAAAAAGTAGCAAGAAACACAGCCCCCACTCATTAGCTTTATTTATTCAACAAAAAAAAATTTGTGAATGCACACATGTTCCAGGCACTGTTAGACACTCTGTCAGATCCAAACTAAGCATGTGGTAGAGGTGGTACTTAGCTATCTACCCATTCTACTACTCTGGGGGACAAGGCTCTGTAACATTTTCACGTCTTTCTGGCTCCTTTCAAATATACCCTCTCATACACACCCGTGGGCATGGACACTAGGAGACAAATGATAATAGAAGCAAGACAATCATGTGTTCAATCAAACTTTGAAAAATAAAGTCACCAGTGACATGCCGAAGGAACAAAATGAAATTGTGACTACTGATTATGCAAAGTCTTCATTTTTGCCATTCTTCTTGTCCATGAGTGGTGCCTAGCATACATATGTTTGGAATTACTGATTTGGTGGGGTGAAGGGGGCATGCCTTCTGCTCAGATGACTGATATCTTGAAGTTGAGGGGACATGCCCTTCTGTTGGTCTCCCTCACCAGGACCACCCATTGATGTCAGCCTCATGAGTTCTCTATGAGTCAGCCTCCAAAGGAGAATTAAATATTAAAAAGGAGACACATATTAAGACTGGACACAGATGATTTTGTTTCCTTATCCTGACCAAGTTTAATATTTGCAAGGATGTCAGGGTTTTATGGGTTGAATTGTGTCCCCTAAAATTCATATATTGAAGTCCTAACCCACAGTACCTCAGAGGTGACCTTATTTGGAGATAAGTTCTCTACAAAAGTAATCAAATTAAAATGAGGTCATAAGACCTTAATCCAATATGTGTCCTTATAAAAAGGGAAAGTTTGGAGACAGACATACACACAGGGAGAACGTTATGTGAAAACGAAGGGAGAGATCAGGATGATGCTTCTACACACGAAGGAATGCCAAAGGTTGCTAGCAAGCCACCACAACCTCGGGAAGAGGCATAGAATGGATTCTTCCTCACAGCCCTCAGAAGGAATCGATCCTAGTGACACCTTGATCTTAGACTTATAGCCTCTGGAACTGTGAGACGACAAATTTCTGTTGTTTAAGCCACTCAGTGTGTGTTACTTTATTGTGGCAGCAAACTAATACACAGGGCTAATGCTTTAAACTGTTTAAGGTACTGAATTGGATCTGGGTTTATATGCACCCTCGTAAGAGATAAAAATGCCTGTCAAAATCTTTTCAAGTTTATGTTAAGAGCTTAAATGAAAAGAAAAAGGAGCAAATATTATCTCTTCAGAATGATTCTCCCAAAATAATGACAGTGTGCTATTTGAAAAGCCCCTCTCTTTGGAAAAGTGCACCACATAGCCTCATCATTTATTTCCAGCTGAGACAAAAAACAAAAAACTGCTCCTTTATTTCAATGTCAGATAACCATGTTTCAACAATCAAACCAAAAAAGCGGTAATTAACATAGATTGTTGTATGTGCTGCTAATCGTTTCACACCACTTCATTTTGTCTCATGAGAAGGACACTAATGAATTAAAAGCCCAGAACAGACCAAAGATGGACAAGTTTGGATGCATTAATATTTACTATGAAATCATGGTTGCGATAACTTTTACGTAAAGTGATACCTATTTAAACAAGGCGTCCTTGTCTCCTTGTTCTAGGCTCTTAATCATCACCATTAAAATTTAGAACATCAAACCAAAGCTTATTGAGGTCTTGTGGCTTAGAACTTAGCAGAATGAATTCTAACATAGGTTTAGCAGGGTGAGCTACACAATTTGCAGGATCTAGTGCAAAAGGAAAATGCAAGGCCTCTTGGTAAAAAGCAGGAAAAAAGAGTTGTTGAAGGTACTAAAATATAAAGTTATTTCCTTTCTTCTGCATCATGGTGCTTTTATTTCTGTTAAATATTGTGCTAAGTAAGAAAAATTAACATTTTTAATTATTAGCATGTTTTATCATTTAACATTATACTGTGCACTGACAGTTTTAAATGAAAATGTAAGAACATTTGACTCATATGCAAAATCACTGAAATCACACAATTCGTATTTCATAGTTTTTACATGCATATACATTTCATTCTTACCAGACAGTGCAAATGCTGCACAGAACCAACTCAATGGTTGTTATTTCAATTCTTCGTGCACACACATCCAGCCAACAGTCTCTGCCTTTGGGCTACTGAGGGGTAAGGAAGGATTAAAAAAAAAAAAGGAACTACGAATTGCCTTATCTTTCCCTTTCCTTCTACATCATCGTGTTTCGACATGAGTGGTCAGCTAATACAAGAAAGTCATACAACTAAGAAAGGATATAATAGGGTTCCTTGGTTGTTTGTGTTTCTTAGAACACCATTGCCTTCTCTCTGTGTTCAAAGCAAGTTCTCATTGGAATGGAAAGTGTAGCCTCTTGGGGCTGTCAGGACCCCATCCCCCCCACCCCACCCCCAGTTACTCAGTCATAGACCTAACACACTTACATTGTTCTCACTTTGAGTCTTGTTGAACTCCATGGGTCTACCAGACTTCTGTGCTCAGGAACACCACATGCCATGTGCAAATGAAGTGGCAAAGAACAGCACACGCTCCATAGTTCCATTGCACTTCTCTTACAGATCCCAAGTTCAAAGACAAAATGACTAAGAATTTCTAGACAGCGACAGCAGAGCATCAAACCAAGCATGGAGCCCTGTGTAATCGCACAGTTTGCATGCCCACAAAGACAGCCCTGTGTTCTCACCTGGATTCTCTGAATAGCTTGCTACCTCCTTGAGCAATTCATTAACTTCTATGGGAATCATTTTCCTTGTCTGTGAGATGAGAAGAAACAGGCTGTCATACCACTCAAAAATTCATGGATCCATCCTCTTCATGGTATTTCTTTCCAATCTTTACTTATCGACTTTTTTTCAGCAGTCTCACCACTCTTACTCACAAGAATATAAACTCTATGAAGACAGGAACATCGTCTTGTTCACAACTGTGTACGCAATGAGTAGAGCTGGGGTTAGAATATAGTAGGTTCTCTATAAATATATAATGAATGAAGGAATAATCATACCCTCCTCACCACACGACCTAATCTTCCTCACTATCTATATAGTGAGATCGAGGATCAAGCACTTTAGAGACAGAGCACCTTGAAGCCAAAGCCCAATACTAGCCTAATAATGTAGTTTTGATGACCCATGCAATTAATACAAATATAGAGTCAAGATTTTAAATTTCAGAGATTTCACATTATATGACAGAATTCCAGCTATTTTTTTTTTAAATCTCAAGAAATGGCACTACTCATCCGAAGTGCTCTCCAGTTTGTCACTGCCGTATTGGGCTTGCTTGGCTCATGAATATCATCTACAATGTCCCCTCTAAATACTTGAGTTAGTGATCCCTGCTTTAGACCATCTGGTGAGAAATAAAATACATGATCTTGGTGATTTCAAGTCACCCCATGGCTACATGGTTTATTGAGCATTTTTTGGCTTTTCTCTCAGGGCCAGAGTTCTAACAAGCACCATTGAACCAATGCCTGCCCAATAGCATGAGTAAATGTGGGTCTTCTCACACCAAATCCCATTCTGTATACCCTTGACAGTTTCTTTTTGCATCCCCAAATCATCCAGTACAATAGAAAGCCTCTGATAAATAAATAATCTATGCAAGGTCATAATAAATCAACAAGCTACTCCCTCTCCAAAGTAACTTCATTTTTAAGAAGCTCTGGCTAGAGGCTTGTAATGCTCCACCCATACTCGAGTAACGCTATACTTGAGTGTGTGTGTAAATAGAGAGAGAGAGATATATATATTCTTTCTCTCTCTCTCTTTATTTATATATATATATATATACACACATATATTTGTGACCAAGTATTAATTTTTTAGAATCTGTGCATTTAATAAATATAAATTTGAATCAGAAAGATTATTGTAAATGAAAAATGCAGTTTTCATTTTCTAGTACCAATGTATATATTCTTGAAGCTCAAGACTCTACACTATTTTCTAATAAGATATTAAAAAACAAACCAAGATGCTTCAAAATATGTTTTCCAGTGGACGAGAAAACCAACATTAGTTCTAAGAATGTGCTTATGTGAAATCCCTCATCTTGAGCATTTTACCATTCTCTTTGGAACTCACTTTAAAATTCAGTCTTTTTCAAACTGCACAAGTAAAAAAAGGGAACTGTCTCTTTATATAAAATTAAATTTACATGGAAAAAATAATTTGAAATATGACATAAAGTCTGATCTATATAAGTATTATTCCAAAACTCATGCCAAGAAATGGGTACTTGTACAATTTCATGCGTCACACTTAATTCCTTCTTAAATAAAGTAATTGAAAAATTCATTAAATTTTTTCTCAATTTTTAGCTTAAAAGTTCTCATTTAATGAAACCATCAATTGATGTTATTTTATTTATTCTATGGTTCCCAGTGAAGTTAAGTCTCTATTATAAGTTTCAACGCTTGCTATTATCCAAACAGATTTTGATTTGCTGACTTGTTTGTTTGCATAGTTGCAGTATTCTTGTACCCTTGGGACAGTAATTCTTTTAACTTTCCTCCAAAATCTTGCAATTCTTTGCCCTAGGGCGGTGACGATAAGTGTTCTGTAGACAGCATTCAGGCTCTGCTGGTCTCCTTGCTTGGAGGGGATCTTGGGGAAGGGTGGGGGTACTTAAACTTCTCAAGCCTTTTCCCATCCAGTTTGCCCATATAGAGTATGCTATTATTTAAGTGATTTAGGCTCTGAAAAGACCTTATTATGCATATCAGATACATATATCCCGGATTTTTAAGATTATAAATCACCTGCTATAATCACTTCAGTGATTTGGGCAAGAAATCCTTTCCATATTGCCTAATCATGCAGGTTTTTATTATTGAGACATTATTTTTAAATCTAAGCCTCTCATTTCTTTTCTTTATTTCCCCCATGGTTCCTTTGACTCTGCCAACCAGACAGACACAGGAATGCACAGAACACGGACTTTGCCCCCAGTCAGATCTGGGTTTGAATCTCTGCTTGGCTTCCTGGCTGTGTGACTGGGGCAAAGGAATCTCTGAGCATTGGTGTCCTCAATTTGACAGGTGTGAGGATTAAATAAGTTTGCACAGAGTACATTAAATGTTTGCACAAAGTACAAATGAGGTGTTACAAAAATGATTGCTATTCATTATTAGTATTATTACTCGTTGACCACTTCATACCAATACATGGCTTGTATAAAATTCCCAGAGGAATTTGAGACTGTTGCCTAGCTAATGTGAGTAGGGGACACAAGCACATTTATATATTTACATATATAATATATGCTATATATAATTTTATTTGATCTTTCTATTAACGCTATGAAGTAGTAAAGCACGTAATATTCTGCCCATTATATAAATGAGAAACCACACTTAAATAATTTAAGGAACCCCTTTCCATGATTGAAGAGCTACTAATTTCAGGGGTCTGACTTGGACCTTCTGACTAAAATGCTATCCTATGTTACCACACGTTCCTAGTTTATTTAATTCCTTTTTCTCAAATGATTTATGAGCATGCGTCAAGTAACTGTGAAGTGTTTGTAAAAGTGGATATTATCATTAGCAATAGCAATAGTATATTTCCACATTTCCAAGGAAAAGGATATATATTAAGAAATTACCTGTTCTAAGTGGACCCATATCCGTGCTTTGACCATGACATTGTACAAAGGAAAGGTGGAATGAGAAATGATCTATGGAGAACATGTTTCATCCATCTTAATTGGTTGAGTTTTTGACACCCGCAATTTGAAATTCTAAGCAAATCCCATTTCAACGATGAGACATCTTTGCTCTTTTCTTCAGGAAGTCCAAAGAATGATAAATTTTTTTTTAAAACTGGAAGACCTTAGAGACTGAGGTCAAGGAAAGTGCAAGATGTTCCAAAGAATGCTGTCTGGGCAAGCATTTCAAAATATTAAATGGGTTATTGTCTTTCAAAGCAACACTACTGGGAGCTATATAATTATAGTTTATATATGGCGTGTCTCATTTTATTGATATCTCCCAAGAGTTCTGATGTGTTTTGTAGCCGACTGGTTCCCCACCCCCTGCCTCTGAGTAATGACGGAAGAGGTAGTGGTTCTGACTTGTGCGTCTAAACTGCTTGCACATACACCTTTGATGTACCCAGAGCAAATTGGAATGGACGTGTAGATGCTGCGCATATTATGGTTTTTCTTCATAGTTCAGGGGATAGAATGTACAGATACAGTTTGACTTTGGGATATTAAGAACCTGGCCCCATGATATTACTAAATACAGTTTACCAACGAAAGCATCAATTTCACACTTGATTCCTAGCTATTTTCCCAGGAAATGACCCTGCCATAAAAGGCCTCTGTCTTTGTTTGGTGAGAGAGAAAACACGACCAAAGAAGAGGGGCAAGCAATGGGCTGGAGGAAGCCTTCCAAGCCCTACATTTCACCTTCACAATGATTTATTTAACAAGCTTGTATTAAGCACCTACTGAATGCTCAAAGATGATAGCAAAGTATGTTCCATACAAAGAAGACTCCCATCCAAAGTAGGAGTGAAATTCACAGGCAGTTCCAGATTTTCACAGACACACAACTTGCTTTTAGAACCTTATCTTGTGAATAATAAGTTCGGTAACATTGCTAGGGAACGTCCCTCCGACTTTCAAGAATTAGACTAAAACAGTGCCTAGAAATGCTATGCATCCAGAACATTTGTGTTCTGGATTATAGGAAGTTCTTGCGATACCTCTGTCTCTTCTGGCCCCTTGACCACTATAACACACTCCCTGATTTCTTTAAAGGTGTAATGGTTTTTGACTTAAGAGTTGTAAAAGTGCTGATAGAATTCATTTCATTTTTCATCAGTCCCCTGGGAAGGCTGGACTGAGAGAAAAATATAGACCACTAAATTTTCATTATGTGTATGCACAGTTGATCTGAGCATAAAATGGAACTCACTGCTAAGGTTGAAATATCTGCAAAACCAACAGATGTGCCTTTCAAAACCATGTATCAGGGCCCTTTGATGATATATATCCAGGAAAAGATTGTAAAAACATGAAAACTATTACGATCTTACTGAAAACCTAGAAAATAAAAACTAAGCCACACATACGAAATGTTCTTTTTTTCACTTATAAATACAAAGTTTTAGTCAGAGTAGCTTTATTTCAATCCATCTATACTCGTCTCGTTTTGACTATTGGCATCTATTTATAATTAACTTATAACAAAATTACTGGAATCCACTTCTATTCACAATGGAATAACTGGTATCAGACTTTCCTGCTTGCTGTAAACAGCAAGATAACAGAGGTAGAAAGCTACAAAGTGAACAGTGCACCCACCAATAAAAAGACAAATCCAGATAATCCACACAATCGTAACTTTTCTTGAAGTTGTCACAGAACTGAGGTCACAGAGTTACCAATTAACCTAAAATCTAAGGAAAGATAGTACCCTAAGTAGAGAGAGATGAAAACACTTGCTTTCTTGGGACAGAGCACAGGAGGTAGAGATGCCAGAAATCACACAAGCTAGTACAAGAATTCTGATATAATTTTTTAAGTATTGCTAAAGGCCAATTCTTTTCAAACTCTTCCAGAAAATACAAGAACAGGAGAGCTTCCCAACTCATTTTATGATGCTAGCATTACCCACACACCAAAACGAGACTGAGACATTACAAGAAAGGTAAATTACAGGCCAATATCCTAGTGAATATAGATCCACAAGTACTCTACAAAATGTTAGCTAATCAAGTCCAAAAATATATTTTAAAAATATATCATGACCAAGTGGGAACGTTAGACTGATTCAACATTCAAAAATCAATGTAATTCACCATATCAACACACTAAAAAATATAAACTATTTGCTTGTTCCCATAGAAGCAGAAAATACATTTGTCAAAATTGAACATTTATTCCTGATCAAAAACAAATTCTCAGCAAACTAGGGATAGAAGGGAATTTCCTCAACTTGAAAAAAGGCATCTATAAAAAACTACAGCTACCGTCACACTTAATGAGGAAAGACTGATTGCTTTACTCCCAAGACCAGAAACAAGACATAGCAGTCCACTGTTGCTACTTCTACTTTATGTCATTCTGGGGGTTATAGCTGGTGCAGTAAGTCAAGAATTAGAAATAAAAGGTATAGAGATTGCAAATAAAATGTATCCGTTCACCAAAAAAGAAAAATTATCTACATAAAAAATTCCAAAGGATCTGCAAAAATTTTCTAGACCTAATAAGTGAGTTTAGCAAGGTCACAGTTTATAAGATCAACATCCACAAATCAAATGTATTTCTAGATCCTAGCAATGGATAATTGGAAATTAAAATAAAAAGTACCATATATGATAGCATCAAAACCCAAGAAATGCACAGACACAAAGCTTAAAAATTATGATCAAAGAGCTATATGCTGATAATTGCAAACAGTGATTATAGAAATCAAAGGACTCCATAAATGGAGAGATATATCACACTCACGCACCAAATGACTCACTATTGTTAAGATAGCAATTCTTCCCAAACTGTTCTATAGATTCATCAAAATCCCATTTTTTTGTATAAATTGTCAAGCTAATTTGAAAATTTATATAGAACTGCAAAGGACCTCAAATATACAAAACAACTTTGAAAAGAAAGATCTAGATTAGAGAGCATACATTACCAGATTTTAACACTTACCAAAAAGCTATATGAGTCAAGATAATATATTATTGTCATTAGAATAGACATATACTTCAAAGAAAGTTCAAAAATAGACCCACACATATGTCAACTGATTTTGACAAAGGTGCTAAGGTAATTCAATGGAGAAAAAGATTGTATTTTCAACAAATAGTGCTGAAATTTAGGAAACAAAAATTAACGTTTATTTATACCATACACAAATATTATTGCTAAATATATAAATATATTGCTAAACATAAACAGTAAAACTATAAAAGTCCTAGATGAAAACACGGGTGAAAAATCTTTTCAACATTGGTTAGGCAAACATTTCTTAGGATACAAAAAGCAGTAAACTTGAAGGAAAAAAATTAAAACATTTGAATTCATGAAATAGAAAATTTATACTCTTTGAAAGATATTAAGAAAATGTACAAGTCAAACTAAGATACAATGTTTACAATACATTTACAAATACAGAAGACCCATATGCTGAATATATAAAGAGCTCTTGAAATGTAATAATAAGCAGAAACATAATTTAAAAATTTAGCAACATAGTTGAACAGGCGCCTCACTAAAAAAGACAAGTGAGTAGCCATTAAGCAGGTGAAAAAATAATCTACACCATTAATCATCAAATAACTAAATTAAAGCCACAATGAGATACCACTTTATATCCACTAGAATGCCTAGCATTTTTAAAGCATGAACATCAAATGTTAATGAGAATGTTGAACAACTGGCACTCTCATACATTCCTTGTGGGAGGAGAAAAATTGTAAATCACTTAGGAAAATGATTTGACAGTGTCTTATAGTTAAATGTGCACTTACCATGAAAAATCTACAAAAAGACTTGTACAAGAATGTTCATAGAAGGCTTATTTAATAGCCAAAAATAGAAATAACCCAAAAGTATATTCAAGAGAATGGTTAAAAATATGTGATGTATTCATACAATGGAATATTATTGAGCAATATAAAGGAATAAACTACTAATACACACAAGAATGTGGATGAATCTCAAAAATATTATGCTGAGAACCAGCTCTGATGGCCTAGCGGTTAAAGTTCGGCATGCTCCACTTCAGTGGCCTGGGTTCGGTTCCAGGCATGGAACCACTAGTCTGTCAGTAGCCATGCTGTGGCAGCGGCTCACATAGAAGAATTAGAAGGAATTATGACTAGAATATACAACTATGTACTGGGGCTTTGGGCAGATAAAAAAAGAAGGAGAGAGGAAGATTGGAAACACATGTTAGCTCAGGGAGAATCTTTCCCAGCAAACAAAAAGGTAAAAAAATCATACTGAATAAAAGAAACAGATATTGAAGAGTATATCCTGTATGATTTCATTCACATTTAGTTCTAGAACAGAAGAACATAGTCTATTATTGCAGAAAGAAGGTAGGTGGCTTCCTGGAGCCAGGGTGGAGGTGTGACCTGCAGAGCAGCAAGAGTGAAGGCAGCAGTGGTGTTCCAAGGCCATGCAGTGGGCATGATCCCCCCTGGTTACAAGCAGTAAAGAGAGCATATTGTTTGTAGAGATTTAAAAACAAGAATAAAATGTATCCAAAAAATAAGTTGGGTTTTTAATCACTGCATACTGGTGATTCTAATCAACATCAATGACAAATTCCTCCTCACCATCAAGCTCTTTCCCCATCCCCCTCCTCCCTTGGTAAGCCAGTGGGTGATGGGAACGTTGACTGGGTGACGAATGTATGCATTTGTCAAAACTCATCACACTGTACTCTTAAAATTGATGTATTTTATTTTATGTAAATTATACCCAAAGACAGTTGATTTTAAAAGTTAGAAAAATAAAATTAGTGAGCATCTCTTATATACAATGTACTATCCCAAGAATCATGAAGCATATAGAGATTGATAAAATATGTTCCTAGTCTCAGGGACGTCACTCTTTATTGGAGGATGGATAGTGTAACCAGGGGACTATCAGAAGGTGATAAATAGTAGAGTAGAGGTATTAATACAAGGCTTGGCAAGCAAGAGTGGGTATTGTCATCTGAGAATATCCCTAAAGCAGCTTCACAGAGAAGGTAAGAAGGCTGTGTCCATGGTGTAAATAAAAACCAACTGACATCCACAGTGGTCACATCCGTCCACAGGAGCTCGGTAAGGGAAAGGTTCAGATACACAGCACTCCATGGCACTTTTAATTTGTCCCTCTCAATGTGAGAGCAAAGGCAGATAGCATCCACACACAGAAAGAGTGCACTACCAGTGTGTGTCGAGATAGATGTTCAATTGTGGCTAAAATTTGTAAGGTGGATGTACATACTATCCGCTAACATGAAAATAAAACAAGTATACAAATTACACAATGCTGTGAGCCATAAACCATAGGGCTGTGAAAATTCTGAGGAGGAAGAGATTGCCTCTGGATAGGGGACTCAGAGAAGGCATCCTGAAGCGGGTGCTATTCGAACAAGATTATAAGAAATGGGTAGAATTTCTAGAAACTGCAGCAGCACGGAGTGGGGGAGGGTGAGATAGAGTGAGGCATGCCAAGAAGCAGGATGGCATTACTAAAGAGGCAAAGGGAGGAAAGGATGGAGAGAGTTTGGGGAATTGAGAGAGGTATCTTGACTTTAGCCTCATTTTCTGAATTACTTGAGGTTTCTATTTGCCGTGATAAAACAAAAAAATACTAAACTATGGAAAGAGCAAAGTTTTGCTGAAACATAAGGAATGTAACAGGTAAGAGGGGGGAGAAAGATGGAATTGTAAAAGCAATTTGTAGCCAGATTATTAAGCTGTGTCAGGTTCACACAGCTTCACAACCACACATTTTATAGACTTGCAAGTGAGATAGCATAGCGGAGGCCATAGGCACAGAAGCCCTGGAGCTGACCTGCATTGGTTACCATGCTCCAGGTCCACCGTATACCTCTGTGTGACCCTGCCGAGTCACTTAATCCCACTGTACATTGCTTTCCTCTCTGAGAAACAGCTATAATAATATTACCTAGTCACAGGTTATGTTGATGACTAATTGAGTTTCTACAACCGAAGTGTTATAGAAATGTTCGCTATTATTATGTGTGCATGTGTATGTATATCGTATACACACACTGACTTATATGTGACATTATTCTGTGTTTGTTTTTCTGTTACACACTCTGTGGGAAGTCATTGCTCCCTATAGTAGAGAATGAAATCAGCAAGTATCTAGCATATTCCATGTAGATGACTTCCTTCCATCTGAGTCCAGGAATGCAGTGTGATGACCGTCACAGCATTCCTCTATCCATCCAACTCTAACTGGAATCATGTGTGTCTTATAAAATCTCAAACTTTAACTGCCTTCTAACACAGCCAGGGGCCCAGGTTTATTTAAGCTTTTGAACTTCTGTTTTTCCTATGTATGAGATGTGAGTATTTTTTTATCAATATTTAAAAGCTAGTACCAAATGACCTGGAATATAGTTAAATAGTTTTCTGTATCAGCTCATGTCTTTTGGTTTGGCTTCAGTGAAGTTTAAGGAAGTGATCTGATTATAGATGGATCTGGGATTCTACCAAGTGCACATTCCTAATCTTAGTGGAGGCAGTTACACATTTTATTAAATGTTCACCCAGTGTCTAACCCTCTTGGAAGACTTTTATCATGTGTACCTCCCAGGGTTCAACCAGAGAAGCAGAACCATTAGGAGATTTATATACGTGGGTATGTTTTAAGGGATTTCATGATTGTGGGAACTGGTGAAGCAGTTTTTGTAAGGCTATTGTCTTCATATCTGATGCTGTTGCTTGAAGACCAGAGGGCAGGGAGTTAAGAAGGAAAGATGGTTATATAGTGGGAGAGAGCAAGAACAAGCTGGAGCTCGCCACATGGGACTGGACCTGGAGCACACAAGGATGGACTGAAATCCATCAGTTTCTGTTGCCTTTGGCACGGGTGGTGTGGGTATCCTGCAAAAGCCTGGGCCGTTCCTCATGGAGGTAAACAAGTATCCATGTATCTGGTCCAGGATCCAGGGAAGGTAAAGCAGATGCAGACCCAGATGCTGCTTCAAGCCCACAAAGTGAGTGAGCACATCAGTGAGTCTAGGTACAAAATGGCAGCTGCCTCCCTTCTGCTCTCTAAATCTCCCAACATCCCCTGTGGCTCACCAGCTGGAAACCTACAAGAAAGGGAATTCTGGGAAATGTAGTTCAGCCTAGCCAAGTCGACACATTGCAAAGCCACCATGATATGCAAATAAATTAACTAATTTTAAAACTTTCCTTAAATGAATAGCCTAGTCTTTATTGAAAAATAAACTTCAAAATCTCTATTTTCTTTAATTTTTTCCTTTACATCAAGTCTCTGTTATTTGCTTATGACAAAAAGAGCTAGGAATAGAACATTTTGTAACACCCACTATTATAGAGCATAATATCTCTCCTAATTTAGTCCCTACAGAAAACTATTGTTTATTATTTGTGTTGTAAACCAACACATATACCATGAAGTCAAAAGGCTGATCGAAATTGCAGAGGTCATTTATTCCCGTTTTCTATCTCTAGACAGGCTTTGTCTAAATCCTTGTAGACCAAAGCCCAGCCATCTCTTTCTGTGAGGTGTCCTCTCATAGGCTCATTAACCACACTTTGCATTATTTAACACTAGATTGGACTCAGTTTATGTATCCATCAACTGGAAAATTGAAACAAAGTAGAGAAGTCAGGCTTATATATCTACCATTAACTAACATTTCTTGAAAGTTAAAACTAAAATGGGAGTTGGGGGATTGGTAAGAAAATAGTGGTAACTCTTTACTTAGCATTGCTGGGGGCCGTTTCTACATCTGGCCAATGATCATTTTGACCAGCTACTCTAGACCTTCATGGCTGCTCTGGCTCACCACGCCAGATGGGCTGTGCTGAGGCCATAACAAGCCCTAAGACAGAAATATGCTCTTTTTGGAGAGTCAGGTGACAATGCCTTTATTTTGTGAATAGATATCGCTACTTCTTGTGACATAATTTCCTCTTACTTCTAACCTAAATCTCTTCAACTTCAATAATTCCATTTTCTTTATTCAGGTAGAATAAGGAACAGACTGTCCATTGCCTTGCTAAAAATAGGCCTTTGTATAAATAAAGACGTTTTACTGCCACACAAATTTTCTTAACTGATTCTGATTTCTCTAACTGTCCCCTTCCTCTATTTTCCAGCCCTTTGAGCGTTCTTTCCCTCCATCTCCTAAAATCTCGGCAAATGTCTTCATATTTCCTAGGCTTTAAAATTAAAAGTTGGATAGAGGACATTGTGTGAATGTGGAAGACGTCTGTGCAGGGTAACTTGCTGACTTTATTCAGTGTTGGATGCCCTCTAAACAGAATTCTGGACGGGAAGTTAGCAGCCCTTTAGCTTGCTTCTGAGTTCTGAAACTCCCCTGATCCCTTTGTCCTCAGACTGTCCTTGTGTAGCTGCAAAAGCTTTACTTTAATAACTGAAGCTACCCTTGTGCTATAAACAATCTGCAAAGAGCCCTTGAAAGGCAAATTGGATTTTTTTCTCGCAGCAAGCAAGAGGAGAGTTCACCTTCTTGAGGGAGTTATATTGTGTTTGCCAAGCATTCTGAAAGAATTGCCTAGTAGAGTTAAACTAGAACACTCTCAACTTTCTATACCGTGTACAGATCACGTCTACCATTGGTATTGCTGAAGCTGAAACGTGAATACAGTCTTCATATGGATCCTGCATGAGGCCGTGATCATAGGCTTTGCTATCCTGTTACGTCTAGACTATTCAGAACTTCTCTGAAGTCATGAAATGGGTACAGTCTTAGTCTGCTCAGGTTGCTATAACAAAATACCACAGATTTGTTGGCTGAAACAACAGAAATTTATTCCTCACATTTCTGGAGACTGAGAAGTCCAAGATCAAGGTTTGGTTTGGTTTCTGGTGAGAGCTCTCATCCTGGCTTATAGATGGCACCTTCTCACTGTGTCCTCACATGGCAGAGAGAGAGAGAGCTCTGGTGTCTCTTCCTCTTCATTTACAGGCACTATCCTTGTGACCTCATTTAACTTTTATCACCTCCTGACAGGCCCTATCTCCAAATACAGTTACATTGGGGATTAGGGCTTCAATATACGAATTTGGAGGGGACACAAACATTCAGTCCATAACATGCTGCCCTTGGCCCCCCAAATTCACATCCTTTTCACATGTAACTACATTCATTCCATCTCAACAACCCCAACCCCAAAAATCTCAGCTCATTCCAGCATCAACTCTAAAGTCTAAAGTACAAAGTCTCATCTAAACATCATCTAAATCAGATATGGGTGAGACTCAAGATATCATTTATCCTGAGGCAAAATTCCTCTCTGGCTGTGAACCTGTGAAACCGGACAAGTTATGCGTTTTCAAAATACAGAAGTGGAACAGGTAGAGAATAGATATTCCCATTCCAAAAGGGAAGAATGGAAAGGAAGAAAGGGATGACGTGTCCTAACCAAGACCAAAATATAGCAAGGCAAATTCCATTAGACCTTAAGCCTTGAGAATAATCCTCTTTGGCTCCATGTCCAACCTTCTGGGAGCACTAGGGTGGCAGTCTCGCCCCCATGGCTCTGTGAGGTGGCCCCACCCTTCAGCTCTCTTCGAGAGCTCTGCACACTTGGTTCTCTGAAGGGGCCCTGCTCTCTGAAATTGAGGAGGGAAGAGCTTTGCCTCCTCTCCCTGTGGCAGGAGTGGAGCCCTGATGATCTCTGAATCCCTTTAGGGTCATTCTTCCCTTTTCTTGAAGAAGAGCCCAAGTTCACAGCCAAATAGCTTTACTGCCCTGTCCTGTAGAATCCAAGAAGTTCAGCAACCTCGCTTCATTTTGTCCCATCTCCATCCCCTTCCATTCAAACCGGCAGTGTTTCTGCTTGTATAATCCCATAAACTCTTTATCAAGTGACAGTCCAGTCATACCCTTGGTGTTTTCTTTAGAACACACCTTCTCCTTTTTCTGCAACATGGACAGGCTGAGAATTTTCCAAATCTTTAAGTTATAGCTCTATTCTGCTTAGTAATTCCTTCTTCAATGCATCTTTCTCCTCCTGCATTTTGCTGTAAGCAATAAAGAAGACCCCCACGCTGCTCCTTCAACACTTTGCCTCAAAATCTCCTCAGCTACATATCCAGTTTCATTGCTCACAAGTTCTACCTCCCACTAAACACTAGAACACAGTTCAGCCAAGTTATTTGCCAGTTTACAAAAGTGGGCATCATCTTCTCTCTAGTTTTGCATCACATCCTCCTCATTTCCATCTAAGTTGTCACCAGAATGGCCTTTGACATTCATATTTCTACAAACACTCTGTTTGTGATTATTTATGTGTTCTCGAAGAAGATGGAAACTTTCTCTCCAGCTCTCCTCTTTCCTTTCTGAGTTCTCACTAGAATCGCCTTTAATGTCCATATTTCTGCCAACATTCCCGTCACAGCAATCTCGACTTTTTCTAGCATGCACCTCAAAACTCTGCCTGCCTCTACCCATCGCTTAGTTCCAAAGCCACTTCCACATTGTTAGGTGTTTGTTACAGTAGCACCCGAGTTCTCAGTACCAAAATCTGCATTAGTCAGGGTTCTTTGGAGAAATAGAACAAATAGGATGTATGTTTATTTATTTATTTACTTACTTACTTATTATAAGGAGTTGGCTCATGCAGTTATAAAGGCTGAAAAGTCCCAATATCTGCAGTTGGCAAACTGAAGACCTAGGAGAGCAAACGGTGTAGTTGCAGTCCAAATGATTGCAGACTCAATAATGGCCTCGACTCAGGAGCAGCCAATGTTTTAGTTCAAGTCCAAAAGCGGGAAAGAACCACTGTCCGAGCTCAAGGCAGTCAGGCAGGAGGAGTTCCCGTTTACTTGCAGGAGGATCCTTTTTTTTGTTCTCTTCAGGCCCTCAGCTGACTGCATGAGGCCCACCCACATTGAGAAAAGCAATCTATTTTATCAGGTCTACTGATTCAGGTGTTCATCTCATCCAGAAACACCTTCACAGACACAGCCAGAATAATGCTTGACCAAATGTCCAGACTTTTAGCCCAGATACCCCATGGCCCAGTAAAGTTGACAATAAAATTAACCATGACAGGTACCTCCCATTTTATTGCCATAATTTGTCCAGATTCATTGAGAGGATAAATTTTTTTCTTTTTTTTTTATTGAAGTCACATTGGTTATAACATCGTATAAATTTCAAGTGTACATCATTATATTTTGACTTCTGTATAGACTACATCGTGTTCACCACCAAAAGTCTAGTTTCCATCCGTCACCATAGAAATGTCCCCCTTTATGTCTTTCACCCTCCCCAACCCCCACCCCTTCTGGTAACCACCAATCTGTTTGTGGTTTGTTTATCTTCCACATATGAGAAAAATCATACGGTATTTGTCTTTCTCCACCTGCCTTATTTTGCTTAGCATAATATCCTCAAGGTCCATCCATGTTGTCACAAGTGGCAAAATTTCATCTTTTTTGTGGCTAAGTAGTGTTCCATTGTATATATAAGCCACATCTTCTTTAGAGAGGATAAATTTTTTATTATCTATTTCGTGGATTTCTCCAACAGACATTCATGAGTTACTATTATGTGCAGATGTGTATGTTTTCCTATACTCTACACACAATTCTGCCCTCTCAGAGCAAGCCTTTGTTTTTTTCATTTACCACTTCAGCAGGGTAAAGGATAATTACTTTGTCTTTTCCTTTGAGAGAAATAAGATGTTTGGAAAAATACTGGTTAGTAGACTACGTGGTCTGCTCAGCAGAGTGTTCCAACACTTTGGGCTTACAAAGAAGCAACTTCTCCTCCCACAGATATTGAGGCTGGCATTCTTGAGAACCAGACCTGGATGAAAACCTACAGCGCAAAATATTTTTGTTTAAAAAGCCATTTAATCACTCGTCGCCTAGGCATGTGCCTATGGGAAGGGAATGAAAGCTGAAATCATCAATCACTGCAAATCGTCTGAGGGCCCTGACTCTGTCCAAAGAAGGGCAGGTTTCCAGAAGCTGTTTAATCTGGGGCCTCTGACTTTGCGGAGGTCAGCGGCACTTATGTCGTTAAAGAGAAAGATTTGATGCTAGCTTTGTTCAAAGGGTCACTGGACAACTGTGATTCTTGACCTCTGCCTGTTTCTGTTAGATGGATGTAGAAACCAACAAACAAAAAATGTTGATCAAACAAGCTTCCTTCCAGGAAAGATAAAAGATAGTAGCTGTACAGGTAACTCAGTGACTTCTTGATGCTATCGAGATACGGATAGAAGAGGACCACAACAAAGAACCCTGGTATTTCTTGACTGTGAGATCATTGTGGCAACACATTGTTTTCGGGGAATGTGCCTCCATCTAAGCTACTTTCTTGATGTACATTTTGGAGCCCATTCTGCAGTACAAGCCCTAAGTTATTATTTCTGTTTTAGAGGAATCTATAACAAATGATAGAATCACTAAATATTTACCAAAACTTCAGCTATGGAGGGAAAAGGAACAGTTTCCAAACACATCAGAGAGTTCTGTGACAGTAAATCAACTTATAGGTAAAAGAGAACTCAATAAATATAATCTGAACATCCAAAAACCTTCAAAGGGGTTCATTCCTGAACTATCATGAAAATTGAGCCACAATATGACTGTTCCTGCAGTCTCCTGGTGACTGGAAAAGAGGTTGATTTATCAAGAGCAGAGAAATGCCTTGGGAAGGAATAAATGGGCACTTACATGCATGAAGGATCTTAAACCATGGAAAAATCAGTACTCTCACTAGTCTGATGTAATAAATAAGTGTCATGGAGGAGTTGAGAGGAATGTCAAAGTTTGACCATGACCTTAAACACTTTGGAGTAGTGAAAACAGCAGATTAATGAGGAGTACATGGATATTTTAACTTGATCCAATGAATGGGGACAGAATCGGAGGTGAGTTCCTTGTGGGTAAGCACAAAGTACTACAACATGGATACAAACTGATGGGCACTGAGCTGTAATTCACAGCACAGGGGAAGATTTGGGGAAGTTGTGAAGGGTATTCTGAAAACTTGATGTTTAAAGCTCTTTTAGCAACAGGCAGGGATTAAATCAATGAATAAAACCCTAAATAACTGACAAATTGAGGTGCTGTCTTTAAAGCCCAGAAAAATATTGAATATCATCAAAGCTCTCAAACCCCAGGCAGATCTATTAACATTTATTATGTTTATAGAAGTTCAATTTAATGCAATACGGAGTTCTATATTAATATGTAATATGCAAGCTAAGTAATTAGAACAAACCTCCCACTGAAAACATCTAAAAATGCCTGAAAGCATGTTTTTAAATATTTCTAACAAGCACTGGAGAGCTATCAATGTACTAAATGGAAGCAGAAACCCAAAGAAGTAAACAGAGCATTCAAGCCACTTTTGCCCTGAGGAGGTTAGCCAAGTTCTGAGAACCCGAGTTCTGATTTTGGTGACTCTATAGTGGGTGGAGGTCAGAAGTTGAAGCCCAAGGATGGGGAGTCTAAGAGGAGACTATCTACACAAAGGACTGTGGTCTCAGAGTCAGGGTGAACCAGAGTAGATAAGTCCACAACCTCCACCTTGAGTAGTTATGACCACAGCCTGCTCTTGATTGGCCACACAAAACCATATCACCTGAGCGGTCCCTAAACCTCAAGCCAAGAATCTAAAGTTTTAGAGAGAAACAGTATAATTCTTCAAAGTTATCCTCTAGCTGGATGCTGGGCCATGTTGTCTGTGTTTAAATACTGCCTCACCACTTGACCATGGGCAAGTCACTTAAGCTCTGCGTGCCATTATTTTCTCAGCAATATTTTGGGACGACAACAATGCCTCACAGGGTTGACATAAAGATTAAATAAATTAAAGCACTTCAGGCAGTGTCTGGCACAGAGTAAGCAGTGTAAATAAATTTTATTTATTTAAGAATAAATAAGAGGGAGGGAGGGTATATGATTGGGATGGGCAGGTAGGGGCTTTTGGGGTGGTGGCTTCCTTGTTCCTGATCACAGGGAGGTTACATGGAAGAAGTTTGTTTACTAGCTTTTGTTAAATTATTTACCTATATGTTGTGCACTTTGCTGTATATGGTTGTATCTTATTTTTCAAATGGAGTCAACCCTGTAGAAGTGGTTCTCAAACTTTTTGTTCCAACTTTCCCTTTATACTCTTTAAAATTTTAAGCACTGCCAACACCTGTTGCTTATGGGTTATATTCACAGTTTTAAAAATGAAAACTGAGAATTTTAAAATATTTATTTAATTAATTTTAAAATTACGGTAAGCTTGTTATATATTCACATAAATAACATAGTTTGGTAAAAGTTTGCCATATTTTCCAAAACAAAAAATAATGAGATGAGTGGCATTTAAAAATATTTTTAGCAAATCGCTTTAATATCTGGCGTTCAATGTGTTGCAATATGTTGTTTTGGTTAAAGTAAATGAAGAAAATCCAGCCTTATACAAATATGCCTTTGGAAAGAAGAGGAATGTTTTAATGCTTTTTTCAGATAAATGTGAATATTCTTCTTTGATACAATACCAAAAGTTAACAAATACCAAAAGTTGACAAATAGTACTTTCTTAAATGTTGGTTGCAATGTAGAATCACACACAATATCAATGAAATTTTGTACTCCATTATACTAATATCTGCGAATCTAACTTTCATTTTGAACAGATCTTCTATCCATGAAAACTCAAATTACTTCACTGAGTTAGGCAGAACTTCCAAATGTTGACAAATTTTATCAATCAGCATAAAAAATCATATTGATTAATATCACCACTGATCTCATCAGAAACTTTTTGATATTGGAAAACTGTCACGCTAAAAGTAGCAGACGCAACTTTTCCAAAATTCTAATTTTTGCTTGAAAGCTTTAATTTTATAATTAGCAACCAAGAGTGATAATTATTTCCCTTGAACTGACAGTCTGATTTTTCATTAATTTTCAAGAAAATGTCTGCCAAACATCCAAATCTGAATAACGCATAGCTAGTCTGTCCGTTGTTCCTACAAGGAAAAAAATGGCGTTCCATGAAGAAAGCAGCTAGTTTAGCTTGCAACTAAAACAACCTCACAAGCCCTTTTCATTACTTTGGTATCTTGGAGAAGTACCTTATGTATGCTTCCCATTTTTTCATATCAAATATTAAAAATACTTGGACTCAAGAATCAAGATTTAATAAATAATATATTTTGCTACTTTATCTAAAACACTTTCAAGTGAAACTGGCTTTTCCTTTTTTCTTTTCTTACTGCAAATGAGTAGTTTGGGGCATAAGGAAGACAGCTTTGGCCTTTCGCCCAAGGGTCTATGGTTGCAGTCAGAGATGAGACACCGGGTTGAAATGGCCAGGCCAATTTGGAAAGTCCTGTGTCCATCTGGCTGTGGGACATGAAAGCAGCATGAAATATCAAGTCCTAACACTATGGAACCTGATGAACCACTGTTGTGCATCTGTCTCATGGAACACATATACCAACACTCACCTTGAAAGACACATTTTGTGCTTATTTCAAAAAAAGAAAATATTTTGTCCAATTTAAACTTAGAAATTATACTTCTACTACAATATTGCAAGCATTGAATGAGGCAGTCCTACCTATACAACTGAACTGTCTGGATCAAAACATCCATTAATTGTGGGCCAGCCCCATGGCCTAGTGGTTAAGTTCAGTGCGCTCTGCTTCGGCGGCTCAGGTTCAGTTCCCGGGCGTGGATCTACTCGCCCGGGACAATCCACTCATTGTCAGCCATGCTGTGGCGGCGAACCACGTACAAAATAGAGGAAGAATGGCACAGACGTTAGCTCAGGGCGAATCTTCCTCAGCAAAAAAGAAAAAATCCATTAATTTGTATATTCCAGTTTTCTGAATACTTCACAACTGGGTCACTAAAAATACGCTAAAAAAAAGTTCAAAGAAAAAACATTTAAGATATTTTTTATTTGGGTATTGAATTTCAAGAAATTTAAAATCATCTACAAACTGAGGTTGAACCCCTTCCCCCTTCACGCACACACACACACACACACTTCTTAGATGTGATTTTGTAAAAATATAAGCTTTGCCCTCAGAAAGAATAGATAACATGTGAAAGAATGTGTGAGACTGAACATAAAACCTGGAGCATCTCTGCAGAGTTGTCCTTGATGGGGATGTGAGGAACTGCTTGCATTGCAGCCCAGACTGGGGGACAGGAGCAGGGTTGGTTTATTTGGTGAGATCAACACCATTCATAAGATTTGAATAGGGCTGGCCCTGTGGCTTAGCCATTAAGTGCTCGCACTCCGCTACTGGCTGCCCGGGTTCAGATCTCTGGCCATGCTGAGGCCGCGTCCCACGTACAGCAACTAGAAGGATGTGCAACTGTGACATACAACCATCTACTGGGGCTTTGGCAGAAAAAAAGGAGGAAGATTGGCAATAGATGTTAGCTCAGAGCCAGTCTTCCTCAGCAAAAAGAGGAGGATTAGCATGGATGTTAGCTCAGGGCTGATCTTCCTCACAAAAAAAATAAAAAATAAATTTAAAAAAATTAAAAAAAAAAAGATTTGAAGAGAGTGCATTTTTTTATACACTTACTGTGGGAAGAAAAATGTCTAGGAAAATTATTTTTAACCAGTCACCACAGTTTTGTACATTGTTAAAAAAATAAAAAAGAAGGGAAAAGAAAGAATGAATGAAATCAAATCTTAAATAAGAGCATGAACTTTGGGATCTGTATCAGTTTCCAACTGCTGCGTAACAAATTATCACAAACCTAGAGGCTTGAAACAGCACACATTTATTAATTCACAGTTGTATGAGTCACAAGTCCTGGCACAGCGTGACAGTGTTACACCAAAATCTGTATTAGTTATCAAGGGCTGACATAACAAACCACCACAGACTCAGGGTCTGCTTCCATGCTCATTCAAGTTGTTTGCCAAATTCAGTTCCTTGTAGTTGTAGAATTGATGTCCCCATTTCCTTGCTGGAAGTCAGCTGGGGGCCACTCTCAGCGCTTAGAAGGTACTCACATTCCTTGCCACGCGGCCAGCAATGGAGATGCACCCTGGCATCCAACCCCTCCCAGGCTTCAAATCTCTTTCACCAGAAAGAGCGCCATCCATTTTAAGTGCTCACCTGCACGGGGACCTCTGCTTCTTGGGTATGCAAGGAGATGGTTCTTGGTCTTTGCTTATTTACTAGAAAGGAGAGAACTGCAGCTCTCAGTCCTCAGGTGAAGAGAGCCTGCCCCAGGTCTCACTCACAGCTGCAGTTTCTTCACAGAATTCATCTCTCTGCCATGGCCGTGGGTGGACATTTTTAATGCTTGTGGTGCAAAGAATGACTGACTTCTTGCCTAGTGAGAGAGTTAAATAAACCCCTTGTTGTGTAAAAAGATACATGCAGTGTGTCTGTAACAAAGTTAATACTTCCCCTGGCAACTGAAGCTTGGAAACATTAATGTTTAATCACTTTACACTCAATACAGTGTGGGCTGCATTCACTTTTCTTGAAAGCTACAATTACAATAGCAATTAACATAAAGGAGAGGGGAAGGCAGCATAAGCATGCCTAGGGCCCAGCATCTTTTCTCTTAGGCTTTATGGGGTTTTTGTCTCAATGGTTCTGAACCTCTTTCATACCATGATTTATCCCTAGGCTTTAATTCTCTTGGTTACTTTCTCAGGCAAAAACAAACCCCAAGTGTCTGTGCTGTGCGCCTGCGTGTGAGGCAAAGGAATTCATCTGAGGAGCAGCCCCTTGACGTAGACTCAGCCATTCTGAGGAAGGAGAGAGGGAGCAAGCTAGAAGTCAGAGGCAAGTAATGGGAACCAGAGGGCGTCAGCTTTCACACACACACACACACACACACACACACACACACACGCACACACACACACACGAGTATTGTGGCAGCATCCTTCTGAGAAGCCTTTTTATTTGTTGTTTTTGTTTTTGTTTTTCCAGTCTCTCAAACAGCCTGCCTGGGATTTAACAGAATACGTGCATTTTTTTCCAGCCTAACCTCGGTGCCAATACCCAGCGGACTGGAGGAAGCAGCCAGCACCCGAGATGCTAGAGTCTGGGACCTGAAGGAAAGCTGATCCGAGCCGTGCAGAGGGGGGCGCTCCTGGGAGGACTGGTGGAACAGAACTGAGAAGGAACATCTCGGCTCCTTACCTGGACTGCAAGTCTCTCGAATGAAAAGACTATTCCCCTCAAAACCTAAAAATGTTACCGCAAAATGAGCTCAGTAAATGTTACGTGATAATGTGATTTTTTTTTTTTTTTTGCCAGTTTTGTGGTAAGATGTTTTAGTGACGACGTGGATAGAGATGGCAATGATTATGGTCAAGTTGGAGAAAGAAAACAAGAAGATCCTGCCCCACGTGAGGGAACACTGAGCTCTAGCCCAGAGTCAAGAGAGCATTTTGGGTAAAATATTTTGTTTTGTAGATAAAAGGTGAAAGCCACAGGAATTATACATATGCCTCTATAAATAGGTCAAAAGGAGAGCAACATTCAATTAAAACAAGGAGGGTTTAATGAATGCCTGCTACGTGTCTAAAGATAGTCAAGCACGACCACATTTAATCCATCAAATTACCCAAGGCCTAAGTATTTTATGCCAATTTTTCGCTTGAAGTTGAATTCTGGGGATGCTGGATTTTCCCAAGGTCATTCTATAAAAGGAGATCTGGAGTGGGCAGCCCAGTCTTCTGTCTCAGAAGAGCTCACCCCACTGTTCCCCCATTGCTGCAACTCGCCCTCATGGAACACGATTGACTGTTCATTCTGATGGAGAGTGAGTCCAAATCCAGATTCCATTCAAACAGCAGTATCACCTTCAGCCAGTTGTTTGCACAGACATCTTCGCTGCCATCCAGAAATCTGTGCACATACTTTCCCAGTGCTTTCCTGCCCTTAGCTAATGCTGTCCTGCCTTGGCAAGGAAGGGCAGGGCAGCCTGCAGCAAAGACTGGTCGGACACGACTCTTGGTTTCTCTGTTCACAGGCCCTGGAAGAGTCATCTGACCACCAGCTGGAGGGACCTCTGGCCTCTGGGAAATACTGCTCTTTATCCAAACCAGAGAGATCTTTGTCTGCTTTTTTCTTGACACTCCAATAAGGAAATGCCACTGATCCCCTTGAAGATTCATCCTGGTCAATCAGGAAGTCCCCCCCACTCCCTGCCCCCCAAATAGTACCAGCAGTAAAAATAGAAAGAATAATTATTAACCTTAACATAGGGAATCCAGATGGCAATCTGGTCTTTCATCTCAACTAACGGGAAATAGCAGAGACAAAATTCAAGAGACGGAAAATGGGAGAGGTACCGCCTATGGGTGCTTCCGCTCAGCATTTTGATGGCTTTAGAGATGAAACTTCATCAGGCAAAACTGAGGTCTCTTCTTGGAAGGTGGCCTGTAGTTTCACTTACAGGATGCTGAGTGCTACTCCCCAATCCCTTGAGCACGTGTATGGCAAATGTGTCTCGTTACATGAGAATAAGGCAAATAAAATTGCTTCCAATATTTTTTGGATGAATACTGTGGGAGGCCATTGAGAAACAGAAGCCAGATTTCACACATATTTAATTTTCAAAAAAAAAACACAACATTTAAATAGTATTAAGCTTTTCCACACATCCATATTGGCTTAAAATCCATAATGCTATTATTCAAAGCACTTTTTTTAAACTTAATGATTCTAAATACATGATCGTTAAGGGAAATGTATTATGCATTGATCTTTTGCTTTTTTCTAACTTTCTTGAATTTTAATAGCTGAAAAGTGTTTAATGGACAGAACCTTTGCCCAACAGTCAGGAGACCTGAGATTTCATTATTGGCTGTGTAATAAACCAAATCCAATTCGCCTCTGTATTCTCTTTGATTCACCAGGCTAACACCTACCTAGAGCCATTCTGACTCCCTGTAGGCTCTTGAATACTAATTGTATTGTCCCGATTTTGTTAGCAACCTTTTGAGGTAATAATTGAGGGTTTGGAATCAAACAGAGGCAAAGTCAAACTACTTACTAACTGTACTTACTAACTCCCGTTCTATAATGATAAGATAATTTAGTGTACTGTAAGAGGCTTGATCATTAAAAATAATGTTAATATAAGAGTTTATCAACAGTAATTCTTATTAAGCATCCCCCAGTACAACCAATACAACATACTTGCCAAGTAATTTTACCTCCCTGAGATTCAGCTTTCCTCTTCTGTTACATAGAGAGAATAATAATAAATACTTTTTAAGATTGTCATGAGGAATTTATTAACTAATATATGTAACATAGTAGGTGTTCAATAAGTGTTAATTTATTTTTATTGCTATTATTCCTTTCCTCTTTTAATTAATTTCTTCTGCCAGAAAATAAATTCTCTCCTACTTCTTATATTTTCATCCATTGAAATTCTACCTATTAGTCAATGTCCTTCCTCAAGTATGTGTTCTTCATGGTAACTTCTCCAGTCCTCACAACTAGAAGTGAATTTTCCATAATTCCCAATCCTATGCCACTTCATTTATATACCTTGTGTAGCACTTGTCACTTATTGCCTTGTACTCTAGTGGGGTTTTTGCCCCAATCTGATCATTCTAATTAGAATGATAACCTCTGGAGGGCAGGAAGCAAAATGTTTCCCTCTTTAAATACTTCTCGAATATGTGTTGAATGAATATGCATACATTCTAGAATAGTGCCATTTGGTTTATACCTTAATTCATTGACTCCAAGCAGAGGTGATTTTTTATTTTAGTATTTTTTTCAATTTTACATTTAGATATCTCGATTTAGTAAATTTTTTTTGTCCTGAAGTTACAACATAGTAGTTGAAGTCAGAATGAAAAAACACATTGCTGAAAAGTCTCATTCTTTTGCTCTGGCAGGGCACTGCCACTGTCAGTCTTTGATTCCCTGTAAGCAGATATAATTCCTTCCAGAGCTAGGTGGTGATGCTTCCAAAATAACTGGCAGTACAGCCACAGAACCTGCAGCAAGCCATTTCACCTTTCTCTGCTTCAGTTTTCGCACCTGTGAAATGGGTGGGAGGATATAATCAGATGATCCTTTTTTTTTTGCTGAGGAAGATTGGCCCTGGGCTAACATCCGTGCCCATTTTCCTCTACTTTATGTGTGAGATGCCTGCCTCACCATGGCTTGATGAGCGGTGCATAGGCCTGCATCCAGGATCCAAAGCTGCGAACCCCAGGCAGCCAAAGTGGAGCACATGAACTTAACCACTACACCACCGGGCCGGCCCCCAGATGATCTGTTAAAAGACTTTCCTAATCTAAAATTTTCTAGTTTTTAAAATTAGAGTATTGAATTTGGGACCTTGAGGTCTCCTTTCTGTGGTGTGATTCTTTGTTACCTTCTCTTTCCTAGACTACATGTGGTCCCAATAAGAATAACCAAAATCAATATTTTAGGCATTGCGTCTGCTATTCAAAAATTTTCTAGCTATTTCTGAGAGTTCCCCTACAATTTCTCATACATATTCATAAATAAGTTTCCCTCTTCTCCCAGAGGAATCCATCACTGTCTTTACTCCAGCCACGTCTTCTTGCTCCTACTTTTCATAAAGCTACCTGTGCCGTTGGGGCCTTGCTGTTTTTGGAACAGGACTTTTTTGCCTTGGCTTTTTCATCTTTTGAATGAACTACATTTCACCATCTTTAAAATGAACTACATCTCCTCCAGTGCTCTTATGCAAAGCTGGGAGTGACTGAATCTTAGGCTAAACATATTTTTGAGCATCAAGAGAATTCCCATTCTATAACGATAATTTAGTGTACTGTAAGATGGTTGATCACTAAAAATAATGTTAATATAAGAGTTTACCAAAGTAATTCTTATTAGGGATCCCCAAATACAACCAGGATTGAAGTGAGTTGGTCAGTCACTGCAGTCCAAATGATCCAAATCATTTCATGAATTACGAGCACACAGTGTGATTATTGGAAAGATGACATCCTCTTGGCTGGGCTACTACGGAGGCTGTATTAACAGTAGCTTGGAGATGCTCTACCAGTACCATTATGAACTTGAGATCCGGAAAGAGATGTGCAGAGGCAGAGTTTCTGCTTTTCTTCGTTGACTCATGCAAATCATGTGTGAGATGCATAGGCCAACCTCCACAAAGAATTTCAGTTGCTCAAACCCTTCGTCCAGCTATTTACTCCACATTGCCAAAAATTCAGAAGAAGGTCAAAGATTAAAAAATTAAGCCAAGTTACTGGAGATTGGAGCATTCACAGAAAGGAACAAAGAAGTTACTAAAAATGCTTTGGCTTCAGTGGAATCCCACTTTGGGGAATTCTCCTCTGGATTGTCTCTTTTGCTTGCAATAGGAAAACGGTGGTGTCAGCTGCTTGGGAGAAAGGGCCTTCTCAGCTGCTGAGTAACGAGACCTTGTGAATGAAGCTTCAAGAGGAGGTTGAGGGTGGGGAGACTGTCAACAATCCCCCTCTCCAGCCTCTAGTCTGAGTAGCAGATTCCTCAGAGATGACACACAATGCAAATCATTTTCTCAATAGGAAGCTGCATAAAAGCTTAGGGCCCAAACCTCTTCTGGTAAAAGTGTTAATTTTCCTGGAGGGTCCCATCCGCTGGCTTCCCTAAGGACCTGCAAAGATGGTAGGCAGATGGTGGAGGATTCGGGCTTTTAGGATCCTAGCCATCTCTCCCTTCCATTAAAGACCCTACTCATACCCACTATGTGCCTGGCACTGGGCTCAGCACTGGAAAGATGGGGAAATACGCAGGAAGTCATTGCTCAGAGTTAGCGCTTGGTCACAACTCCCAAAGGCTGGGCTCCATTCAGGATCCCCACATCCAAGCTGTTCAGGGGGCTTGGTTGCAGCAGAAGGTGGGTGCTCACCACCTTCTGGAATGTGACTCCTCCCCCGTGAGCTGTGGCTGGAACCCCACTGCTACACAGAAAACCACAGCAACTTCACTCTCTGTCTGACGTGTTTGCTGCTTTGCTAGGAGAGAAAGAGATTTCAGTCGACCGAAGAACATCCCTAGGTCGTAAAAGAGGACCTTTTTTTTTTTTTTTTTAACTTTGAGGAGTTTTTCTTTAGAAAACTGGATCTCTATCCTCTCTCCACCCACTATTCTTTGATGAATTTATAAAATCCTTTGGGGGGGTTGATATTCCAGTTATCAGAGCACTGTATATTTATATTCTCGCATCAAGACAACCTGTGCAACTAGCCAGACAGGTCGTTAAGCTAAAAGAGAGACTTAAAAGAACACACAGAGAGCTTGTTATAAGCAAGATGAAGCGTTGAGTGATGGTTAGCATTTCTGAGAAATTCTGGGGAGAAAAACATTTGGCACTGAGATGGAAAAATAACCGAGTGGTAGAGAGTTTTTCTATCCCTCACCTAATCTCTCACCCCAGCCCTCTTCCTGTGAGCAGTTCTCGCTGTGCCCATCTTCCCACTGGAGGAGAAAACATTGAATTAGGTAAAACAGCCATTCTTGGAGCAGCCAAGGTTGTAGAAGTGCTAATAAATGCCGTCCTTGTTACTTTGAATCATTTCCTCAGGGCGTTTGTCATTTGTACACTAAGACATTCTGACAGCCACTTGGCACTTGCATTTTGTCATGTTGTAATGGAGTACATTTCCATTGCATTCAATATTTTTTCACTCCAATTACATGCGGTGAATCAAGCCCTTGCTATAGTGAGCTTCATCTGAAGCCCTCCCCAGAGCCAAGATCCTCTGGAGAACCCTCCTCTGAGAAGTGCCAGCGGGTCTGCACAGTGCCTTCCTCTCCATTGCAAGAGCAGCTGATTTGATTTGTTCTCTGCTTTGAGAGCGAACCAGATCATTTGCATTGTAAATAAAATGATTTCTTGCCTTTATTTCCATCATTTTTGATTGCTTTTGGCTGCCTAACTTGAATAATTTAATCCTGGGCCATATGAGAGAGAGCAGAGAGAGGTTTTAAATACATTTAGGAGGGAGCTCAAAGCAAATCTATGGCAGTAAGCATCTCTGATTTCAGATTCTGGGAGCATGGTATGGCATGTGAGTGATTGTCTCTGCTTCTAGAGGTCATAGGAAGACTGGAATAGTGACCTCTCAAAATATATCCCCTGTGTTAAATTCAGGCTTGGTACTACATGGTGGGTGGCATTTCAGTGAGACCCTGGTGTTGTATCTGTGGTGGAGGAAAGAGCACGTGCCCCCCAGCCAGGCCCTGATGCGAAGGCCACCTCTGCTCCACTCAGCCTCAGACCCAAGTGAAAGCAGGGCAGCACTGAGTGTGATTTGTTTTCTGCAATGATCGTTATGAGATGGAGAGTGGAAGAAAGAGCTTTAATGAGTATTTGCCTTTTTGCTATAATTTAACAATTTTGAGAGGGCGGCCATTTCCCAGGATAGCAAAAAGGAAATGAACTTAAAATAGCCACAAAGATCATTTTTAAGCCTAAATTATTTCTGTTGTGCTGAGTTGTTATTGATTTGATATTCCCAAGAACTACGATTATTTCTCCAGATGATGGTACTTGAAGGTGGGGCCTTCAGAGGTGTTTCTTGCAAAGTTTCCAGCAAAGATTTCCATTCCTTCCTTGCGTCCTGTTTGCTCTTGGCAATGGCCTTGAGCAAGAGGTGCTGGATCTATGTCCTCTTCAGAACGGTGGGAATATTCTTATCCCACTGATGGAGAATGTGACAAGTCTCTAGGAGAGCTAGCCTGTCCTTGGAAGATGCAGTCTATCCCGGCCTCAGTTGACTCTTTCCAAAAAGGTGGGATAGCGACCACCCCCTGGAGACCCACTCTTTCTGGGAAGAGCAGTGTCCCCAGGCACAGCTGACCCTTGATGGGCTTGAGGACCACGCCCTGTGAATCCATGAGGGGACTCCTGGGTCTAACCTTGGCTGCTTGTAGCCAGCTAAACCCACTATGCTCACCTCCTTGGCCCTGGGGTTCTGATCATCTGTCCTCCTCCTGGACCATCTGTCCTTATGATTTTATCTTCATATTGCTGTGAGCTGCCTTTTCTCTTACCCAAACTTCTACAATTTTCTTCTCTTCCTAACATTTCTTCAGTGTCCTGGAACTCCACATCTATGGTGGGCCAATTCTCTTAATTCCATGATTATTCCTTTCATCTCCTAGCCTTTACTGAAAACTGGCACTTCCCTGAGGATTTCCTGCCCCTGGAAAGCTTCTCCAAATGAGAGCCTTCACAATCCCATGTACCACGTGCTTGAGAGGTTGGCTCAGCAAGATCCTCATTTCCCACTGCTTCCTCAGATTGTCGCTTTTCTTCTCTCATGCAAAGCCCCCTGCTCGCTTGAGGCTCACACGAAGCACTCCTACAGCCCTGAACACCATCTCCACTTTAGATGTGGGCACCTGCTGGGACCACTGTTATCTATATTATCTCATTGAGGTATATCTCAACATATCTCAATATGTTGAATGTTGCATAGATTTGGGGTTCTATCTTTCATTTAGAAATAAAATTCTTAACCATTATCTACAGCCACAACGTGTCTGATCCCTCCACACACATGCTACTGCTTGCCTTTGTCATCTCTACGTGTTTATCTATCACTTCGCCCAACCTCTTCCCCTCAAGCCATCTAGTCTATTTCTTTCCAGCTCATTAAGTCTTTGTTCAAGTTCTGTCTTTTTCATGAAATATCTTCAGGCATACCAACCCAAAGTGATTTTTCATTGTGCATACTCATAGAATTTATTATTTCTGCCAGGTGATCAAAAGTAAACCATGTAATAGCTATGACACCCTCTGATTCTGTGAAACCGTCCATTGAATTCTCTACCCTGTTAAATATCCTGCTGTTACTGTCTGGGGCCACACAAGGGGCCCTCGTTGCGCTAGTCCATCCTCTTCATCGTCACCACGAGGCACAAGAGTGAACCCTATAAGGGGCAGGCAAACACCGTGGACCCGAAGACACGTTTATAATCACCATCACTTGTCTGATGATTAGAAACAAAAAATTGACATCAGAACTCATTCCAAATAGTAAATTAAGCACTTCATTTGCACACTTACAAATTTTTTTCATAATTGCAAAATAGACTGCTAATTAGCTTTTTAAAATGCACTTATAGTGACAAAACCTGCCTAGAATCATCAAATTTTAGAGATGAGGGACTTTCTCATCTCTACTTTCCTACTGCTCTCATTTTACAAAAAAAAAAAATTTGAATGCATGTTATTTTATCAGCAGGTATAATTTTAAACCAGCAAAAGTTTATTTTTCACTCATAGTATCCAGTGTGGGTCAATGGAGGAGTTTGTTCATCGTAGTCTTTCCGGAACACGGATTGGTTGAGTCTGTATCTCAATACACATTTCCACTCTGGCTGGGGCAGAGAAATGAGAGTTCCAGAAAGTCTTTCCCTAGTGACTTAAAGTTCTGGCCCAGAAATGAAATCTGTTGCTTCTCCCTTCAGAAGCCAAAACCACTGACTAGAACCAATCCATGACCTACCCAACTACAAGGGCCAGAAAGTTCAGTCTTCCATGTCGTAGGAAGTGCTGAAATTGATGAGGGCCACTAATACCCACCGTAACTAGAGCTAATGTTAAATCACTTGTGTTATATTTATGCCATATTGTTATAACATGATGAAAGCAGCTGGAGAGCATTAAAATGAGTATGCATTTTGGAGCCAGAAGAGCCAAGGTACAAACTTCTATTCTGCCACTTGTTAGCTGAGCCTCTCTGGCCTGGGACAACATACCTGACCTCTCTGAACCTCAATTTCATTAACTGCTAAATGAATATTTAACAAGGCTGCTGTGAGGGTTCAATGAGATGGAATGTTTTTCAAAAAATCTAGAACAATTTCTAGCAAAGAATAGGTACTCAGTATATATTAGTTTCCTTTTCTTTCCTCCCTCTCTATTAATTGTTTGTTCACCTTCTTTTTATTCTTCCTGACTTCCCCATGGCTATGGATCTGTTCTTGCTCCGAGTTTGAAAGATTCATTGCCACTTCCCTCACTTGTAGATGAGCATGTTCACTTCAATGCTATAACAATACTGTGCTTTCATCGATACTTCCACCACATTTCCCACTTCCAGGGCTGTGTTGTGTTAGGCAATTTTCTTTTTGATCTGATCCAGCTGTTAGATCAATCCCTTTAAATAATTTGTGAATCACTCTTCACCCCATCCTCACTTGAATTCTGTTAATTTTTCAAGACCATATTGTATCTCATCATATAGATCATAAGTCTCTCAGGGATAAGAACTGCATTTGAAAACTTTATGTCCCTCACAGAATCAAGCATTTTACTTTCTGTTGCCTACACAATATCGGATGTAAAGGAGTTCGTTGGTGACATCCGTGGTGTATTAGTTTTTTAGGGCTGCCTAAACAACGTACCACTGAGTGGCTGAAACAAAATGAAATTTATTTTCTCACAGTTCTGCAAGTTGGAAGTCCAAGATGAAGGTGTCAGTAGGATTGCTTCCTTCTGAGAGCTACAGAGAGAATCTGTTCCACACCTCTTATCTAGCTTCTGGTGCTTTGCTGGCAATCTTTCGCACTCCTAGGCTTGTAGAAGCATCTCCCTTTTCCCCTTTCTATAAGGACACTAGTCATATTGGATTAGGGCCCACCCTAATGACCTCATCTTAACTAATTACATCTGCAATAGCACTATCTCTAAATACAGTCACATTCTGAGGAACTTACGGTTAGGATTTCAACATGTGAATTTTAAGAGGACATAATTCAACCCATGACACATAAGTTACTATAAGCAGGATGAATATTTAATGATTTTGTAGACAGAAGAGTATGACATCAATGTTTTGGCCATATCAAAGTATAACTTTCAAAATGTCAAAAACTTGATACTGATATAGAGTGAACATGTGTCAAAGATTAACTTACCTAATTCATGAGAGAACTAGCAGGTGCGCTCACTTTCTAGGGAGACCAATTTACCTTCCCTACAGCCCTGGACTACACCAGAGTTTGCTGTGCTGCCTGTTGTCACACTGTGGCAGCTGCGTGTTGCTGTGACACTGAAAGCTATGCCACCAGGATTTCAAATACCGGCTGGGTCACCCACAGTGGACAGGTTTCACTGGAACTTCCAGACTAAGACAGGCTAGGAAGAAGGACCTGGCCACCCACTTCTGAAAAACTTGGCCATGAAAACCCCATCTGTAGCAGTGGAGCATGGTCTGATAGAGCGCCAGAGGGTGAGAGGGTGACGCAAAAAGACCAGGCAGGTTCTGCTCTGTTAGGGGTCGCTAGGGGTTGGAATCGACTCTACCACACCTACAGCAAACCTCTTTAAAGACCCTGTCTCCAAATACTGTTACATTTTGAGGCACTGGGGTTAGATTTCAACATATGAATTTGGAGGGATACAATTCAGTCCATAACATTAAGTATATCTGGTTTAGTCTTTCCCAGGAAATTCTCAGGTTGTCCATTGTGACAACCAAATTCATGACTTAGGGCAAGCATGAGAGGAAAGCAGAAGCAGCTTGCTCATGTTGAGACTGAAGGGCTGTTCATTCATCATGGTAATCAACAACATCATAATGGAGAAGAGTAAAATCTTCTATTGAAGTAAATAAGATACATAACTCTTTTTAAAGGCTTAGATCAATGTTTTCATGAAGGTAAGAGCATATTACAGACTGACATTTCCAGGACTTCCAATGCATCTTATAAAGTGTGCAACTAATAAAACATATTTATATTAGTAACTTTTCCCCTGTACATTAACCTAGAGAAAGCTGAGCTGCTTCTTGTATTTAACAGCTTTTCTCATGAAACTCATATAACAATGTTGAGCTGATTAAGAAAAATAGAACATACCAAAAAGCCTGACTATTTTTATCATCTCTCTGTTTTTTTGTGTGTGTGTGAGGAAGATCAGCCCTGAGCTAACATCTGTCGCCAATCCTCCTCTTTTTGCTGAGGAAGATTGGCCCTGGGCTAACATCTGTGCCCTTCTTCCTCTACTTTATACATGGGACGCCGCCACAGCATGGCTTGATAAGCAGCACATAGGTCCACGCCCTGGATTCGAACCCACAAATTGGTCCAGGCCAACCCCACATTTCTCTGTTTTATAAGGTGAAAGATAAAACCTTTATGATTTTCTAATATCCACCTGGAAAATCTCGAAGACAGTTTTAGGTGTGAAAGACATCTTGATGTTTTTTTTTTAATTTAAGATTTACTCTTGTGCAGAGAAAATAAAATGTGATATTAGGAGAGAAATCATCATTTGATTAAGATTGGAGAACAGGTACATAAGAATAATGAATGGTTGAGCTAATACTGGTTGAGATTAACTACATGTGATTGAAAATGATACTATAATATTTTAAAATAAACATAAAGTAAGAAAACACTAGCATAATTTGTGTAGAATTGATATTATTTCTTTCTAAAATGTTTGGAGGAACTCAGTGAAACCATCTGGGTCCGGAAATTTTTTTGTTGGAAAATTTTAACTACAAATTCAACTGTCTCTAAGCAATAAGCTGAGAAAAATCATAGAGCTTCCCTCATTTATTCTCTTCTCTTAGGAATCATGGTCTCATGCTTGCTATTGTCCCATGTCTGAAATATATGTCACAAATATATGGAAGAAGCTATACCTAGCTGAATTCAATATTTAGCAATATTGATGATGAATAATAAAGAGTAAACTTTTAAGTTCAAATTTCCTACTTTTAAAAGTAATTTTCCAAATTAGTGAAGGATGGATTTCTACTGTCCATCTTTATCTACCACTGATGATCAAAGACACTTGCCTGACAGTAATTCAAATCTAGCAAATTAGATATTTAAATTTTAGAAAGAAAGAAACGTTCACCTCATCATCAAAAATCCCTAGCTCAGTTGCTCATTCCACAGGGGGGAAAGAGCGGGGGTTCTGAGAGTCACTGGGAGGAAGCTAAGAATAGTTAAACTTCCAAATGGGTTAAATGCATCACTTTTGTGTTTTTCATTAACAGTATTTTATTCAGTAGGTTACATAAGACATAAGTAAATTTTCACATTGGGCATCTTAGCAGTGTTTTTCTCCTCATGAGAATTTTAGTGAAGCAATTAATGCATTGGTAAAAGACTGTTAAAAGAGACAGAAAGAATTAAGAGAAGATAGCCGTAAATTAGAGCACAGAATAAAATTTCATGCAAAGTACAGTTCAGGTATTTTTTTCCAAAGAACATTTTTAATTTAGTTTATTTTTAAAATATCTCCCTTATGGATGTACCAATTAGGTAAAGGTGTATTGTAATAATTTTTCATTTCTAGTTTTCAAGGAGTAATTCATTTTGGTTTATTCACTTGTGAGGCTGAAGCCATTTTGTTGTTGAAGTTTATAAAGGTTGAGGAAACAAGTTCTATTTACCTGTAAGCCCAAATTGACATGGTTACAATCTTCCTTCCCTTACTGGCTGCTTCATTGACTACAGCGAAATTCTTTACTTCGTATTATTTTCTCCTTAGAATGTATGCTTCGTTAGGGCAAATTTATGGCTTATTCATCCCACCATCTAAAACAATATCTGACATATACTGAGTCCGCAATAAATAGCTGTTGAAGATTTGGATGGATATAGATGCAAACAAGGGGCATTTAGTCCCTCTTGGGCATAAATAGAAATTATTGTGCCAGAATGTCCTGAATGTGGACCTGAAGATGAATTAGATAGTTTTGTAACCTACACGGATAGTGTGTCAAAAGTTTCTTCATTTACTCTTTCACTCATTAATTTATTCATCAATGTACTTTGTGTGTGTATATGGCCCTAAGGGAGGCAGTGAGGACAACAAGGATTTTTAAGACTCAGCCCCTGCTAAAAATTAAATTCACTAAAGATTAAAAAGCCTATTCAAACTCAGGTGATATGATGGCAAACATAATGGATTTGAACAGCCCAAGGGAGAGTGTAGCTGTTCTTAGGGATGCTCTTTTATGAGGCACCTGGGGGCCAGGTCTTTGTTCTTTTTTTATTTATTTTATTTTATTTAGGTCACATTCATTTATAACATCATTATATAAATTTCAATTGTACATCATTATATCTCGACTTCTGTATAGATTGCCTCGTGTTCACCACCAAAACTCTAGTTTCCATCCGTCACCACACATATGTGCCCCTTTACCCCTTTCACCTCCCCCACCCCCTTTCCCTTCAGTAACCACCAATCTATGTGTGTGTTTATCTTCCACATATGAGTGAAGTCATACGGTAATTGCCTTTCGTTGTCTGACTTATTTCGCTTAGCATAATGCCCTCAAGGTCATCCAGACTTTGTTCTTCTAAAGACGTCTTGAAAAGCTTGGGACTCTCACAAGTTTCTGCAACTGGATTGGCAACTCCTTCAGGGCAGAAAGACTTGTCTCTCTCAGAAGGGCCAGAGCCTTTCTTCTAATTGGAAATAAATATATGTTTGTTGATTGAGTTTTACTACTAACAACACACTAATCAACTGAAGAGATTTAAAGTGGTAACAGTGATTCTAGTTAGTCTTCTGTGGAGAGCAGGGGTGGAGATATCTTCCCTCATGAAAACTGGCTCTATTGGGTACCCCTGAGATCCTTACAGAAGGGGATATATTGCAGAGGTTCCTATAGTCCTAAAATGATGAAGAGTAGATGCTTCCATGAAACTTTTCCTCTGGGGTACACATACCTTCATTTCTCTGGACTTGCATATTAATAAATTGTGCCTAATTTGCATTGTGAAACCCATTACAAACGAAATGATAAAAGATGTGAGGAAGACACTTTCCAAACTGATTGAATTTCTAATGTTTGTCTTATGTTATCTTAAGAAACTGATACCTTCCTTCATCTCTTTGATATATGACAAGAAATTTGATGGGGAGTGAGAAGTGGTAACTAAATTTTATTGATCCCCCCTCCTTCCCAACAGTAAAAGTCTAATTAAATAAGTGTTAGATCCAGGATAGACTAAAGCATGAGATGGAGTAAAAGAAGACCCTTGCAATAACATGAGAAAAGTATTTTTAAACTGAATTAACACTGTTTGAAAAATGAGGCAAACTTGCTTCTGTCAAATAGGGGCTCTCAAGAGGCGAAATTTTGTACACACAGCACAGATGTGTGCTGACAGATATTCAGAAAAAAGGGAAGATCATTCTGTGGAAAAACTGACACGAATTGGTCATACAAATCTTTGAAACAATCATAGATGAGTTATGACAAATTTTTACAAAAAAATGCACTTTAATAAAAAATTTATGATTTAGCCAAGATGTCTCAATTTTTAAAAATTGTACTGATTAACAAGAAAGAGAGGTAGGTGATGAGAATTCAGTTTTCCTTAAACCAAAAGGGAAGCAAAGAGGGGGAAGGAGCCAGCCTTGGTAAATATCTTTTCCATAGAATATGGAAAAACCAACTTGCCATTTTTTCATTTTAAGATCTCTCAAGATCATAAGTTCTCGGAGGCCTGAGACTGATTCTCTGCATAGGTATCTTGTCTCTAATATAAGTTATAATAGACCTTAAAGAATAAAGGTACCAAGTAGAAAAGGATAAGTCATAAGAGAGGAGAACTAACCTGCTCTGCTTGTTTAAATGTGGGTGGATTGCTCTAGGGAGTCATCAGGAACCCAGGCTCATTCTGCCTTCTTGCTCTGTTATCCTTCCATCTTGTGGTATGTCCACACTTCAGCTAGCAGAGTGGAAGGCATATCCTTTCTTTTTTAGTGGCATGTTCTGGAAATGATACACATCAACTCATCTTAGCTCCCGTTGGCTAGCACTTAGTCATATGGCCATTCTTAGTTGCAAGGAAGGCTGGGAAATGTAGTCTTTAGCTGAGTGGCCTGGGGCCCAGCTAAGACTCAGGGGGAAAGAGAGAGAAAAAAAATAATAGGAGCAAGTAATAGATTCTGCCACTCAGCCTGAGAGAGGAATGTGCGCTGAGTCTTGAAACTGAGGTGGTACAGGCCGAGTACAGAAGCTGGGGTGTGTGAAATTGGGCTGTGGGAAATAGAGTAGAAAGTCAAGCTGCAGTCAATAAGTGAATTGATGATGATGGATGAGGTGCAAGGTGAATTTTATTGAGAGCTTACTAATGGTCTAATACTATCCTGTGAGATTTGTGTGGACTAGATCATCTAATCCATCAAACAACCCTCTGAGGTAGTATGATAACTATTTCTACCTGAGAGATGAAAAAAATGAGGCACAGAAGTTTAAAAACTCATTCAAGTTCGTACATCTAAAAGCTGCCAACGTTGAAAGACAAACTCAAGATGAAGAGATGTTTGCACATTGAGGCCAGCGTGAGTCCATGTGAGGGTGGAAAGGAAATGTCTCTCATTGTGCTTATTTTAGATAATCACTTTAGATGGAGTCTATACTCCTGTAGGCCTCCTAAGGAAACGTTTTTGAAAGTCTGCCTCCCTTATTTATTTTGACACTTCTGCCTAAGATTCTTCCATGATCTCCTCTGTTCACTTCCCTTCCGAACCAGTGTTCTATCCGTGCGGAGGCCCTCTTGGCTCTAGTAAACAGTCCATCACTCTCAAGGCAGGGCCACCTCTACATAACGAAGACTCTGGCACTTTCCTGAGGGATGGCAGGGAAATGGGTCCTTTCCCAATCTTAACCTGGAACCACTGGCTTTGCCTCGCTGATGCCACCGGGCTGTGAACTGCTGCCAGGCCAGGCCTGAGGCCTTTCCTGTGTTAAGAATATCCTATTCCACCCAACTCCCTGTGCCGCTCTTACACCCACAGAGGTCATAAAGTATCTGGTCATTTTTCAGCAAGTGGTTCTGGCCAGCCAGAGCAGAACTATCTCTATACAACTTTCTGCTTAATTTAATTAAATTCAACACGTTGGTTAGTCATGGTGGGGCCTAGAAAGATGAATGAAACACAATCTGTGACCACAGAAACCTTACAATCCATATAGAGGTTGAATCCAATTAAAATGACATTCTAAGGGAGGATAAATTAAGTGCCAAGAGAGGTGAAAGACTATAATGTCATCTCTATTGAAGAAGTGAGTGTCGTAGCAATCCACTTTGAATGAATTACAGCAAACCTATATTATATGAATAATTTTCCTGAATTGAATTATACATGTTATAATTGCAAGGGAGGGAGAAAGAAACAAACCAGCTAAATTAGGGCAAAGCCATTTCCATCCACCTCCTATTTAATGGGAACGCATCCTGGAGGCGGTACTAGACGGGAACAACGAATTCTCCCTACCCTCAGTAGCCTCCATTCTCTTGTGCTGTGGAGCTTTGCAATGACAAATCCAAAGACATCAAACTTTAAAAGTGGTTTCAGAAGTTTTACAGATTAACTGCAACTAAGTTAATTTATACCTACATTCTGACTTTACAACCTAACCGGAAGTACCAGAAGTTACTCCACTCTCTAGGGCTTTGACAAACATAGATAAAGAATTTTCCTGGTGGAGGGAATGGCATAAACAAATGTATAGACGGGACAGAGTAGAATATTGGAGCAAAGAGTGAACACAGGAAAGAGATGGGAGAGGAACCTCATGAAATGAATTTGAAGCTGAATATTTACTCACCTGGAAACCAATTTTTCCATACTGTTCAGAATGCATCAGACCTAGGGTTCACTTCACTTTCATACCAGACATCACAAGGAGCAGGACAGGGAAGTAGACACCAGTGGTTTTCAGCTTCCTCTGTCTCCCCGACATGTGTCATGCTCCACACGTCTGCCTTCCTGCTTGTTCTGTGAGATAGTGAAGATGAAGTCATTGACCATGAATTCAAACCCAGATGCTGAACTAAAGGAGCTCTGTGAACTTTTGATCCCTTGGGTTCATTTTTTCTTCTCTCCATTAGTATAGTTAACCCCTAAAACTCAAGTTCGCCTTGAAGATTAAGTGAGACAAGAGAGCATATTTGAGAGCACCAGTGCTTGGCAAATAGTTGGCTCTCTCGTTATCCCTCACCTGTTGGTGGCCCTGCCAAAGTATTTCACCTAGGCCTGCTCTTCCCTGCCAACAAATCATATATGACTTTTATGATTCCAAGAAAGTGTTACGAGCTGCCCTAAAGGCTCTCCACCTCTCTTTGACTCACTTTACCCTCCTGAATTCCTGTCTCATCCCCTCCGGCTTTGCTCTCTTCTTGAGAAATTACAACACCTTGAGTGCAGATCTTAGATTAGAATCTAATTCCCAGGTGACACTTCTGCATTTTACCAGAGATTTCTGCGTCCAGATCCCTACTCTAGAAGAAGAGGGTGGGGATTTTGGAAGCTAAGGCAATTTATGGAGGAAATTTTAAAATCAGAGATACCCTCTTTTGTAGCCCTCAAATCACATTGTGTTAAGTTGCCAAATCACTCCACCCATGGGCATGGCAGCCTGATAGAAAGATAGATTGAAATTTATCAGTGAACAGGGAGGGTCTATATTCTTTTTTTTTTTTTGTCTTGTGTATGTGTGTGAGGAAGATCAGCCCTGAGCTACCATCCATGCAATCCTTCTCTTTTTGCTGAGGAAGACCGGCCCTGAGCTAACATCTATTGCCAATCCTCCTCCTTTTTTTTTCCCTTTTTCTCCCCAAAGCCCCAGTAGATAGTTGTATGCCATAGTTGCACATCCTTCTAGTTGCTGTATGTGGGATGCCGCCTCAGCGTGGCCGGACAAGCTGTGTGTCAGTGTGCACCCGGGATCCTAACCTGGGCCACCAGTAGCGGAGCGCATGCACTTAACCGCTAAGCCACGGGGCCAGCCCCAGGGAGGGTCTATATTCTAATGCTGAATATAAGGTATGACTATTCCCTAATTTTTTTTCCTTGCTGTGTGTTTTGTCCTTTAAAATGTTTTGTCAGTAATTATAAAATTTACAGAGGAGAAGGGCAGTGAAGAATTAGGAAAAACTATTGAAACAGCTTGTAATTGAGTTGCATGAGATTATAGATTAATTATGTGGAAGATACCAGAGTTATTTGCAGAGGACGTGTTAGAAGTTTGGAGAAAGCAAAGTTCAGGCCTGCTGACATGAGTGTATTTCTTTTGGAAAAAATACACCATAATAGCTTCGATGGTAATAGCGGATATATCCTTCATTTCTGGGTTTTAATGCAGATCTGATTGCAACGAAGTGCATTGTCCAAGTTTCTAAAATTGGTCAGCCTAACAAACTAAGTAATTGCAATCAGATGGAGGATAGGATAAGGTCAGAATGGGGAAAAAAATCTGTGTAGGATTTTAAAAGGCAATCCCAATATGCTAGAGTTTATCCCTTTACCTCACACTCCCTCCCCTCCCCTCCACTTGCTCCTCTGCTTTTCTTCACAAAAGCCCCACTATTTGGATCTGAATCATAAAACAGTTCGTTAAATTGACAGATGCTTAAAAGAACAATGAGATTCTGCCCCACAGGAAACATAGAGATACTACAGGAAATATATAACCTGATCTAGGTGCAGGAAGTAATATAAAGTGACAGAAAAAATGGAAAGATTTGAAAATGATCTTTGAAGCTCTAGAAAAAACTGAGAGATCCTTTCAATATGTTCATGAACAAAAATGAAACTTCTACAAAAAGTTTCTAGGAGGCAAGTGTTATCCAAGCATGTAGCAGTCTCAGCTCCCAGCCATCTTTCCTTTGTTCTTTTTCATGTACCAGATAACTCATATGAAAATGTTCGGATATACTAATCTTAGTGTTGAATGGCCCCTTTGCAAGACTATAAAAATAACAACCTTTTGTAGATTTGAAAGCAAATATGAGTCCCTTTTGCATTTTGAGGAGTTATTGTGAAAAGAGGGTGTAGGAGTTGGTGGCATACAGACAATGATCAATATTTTTAGAGAGATGACACAGAGCACCAGAGAGCACCTGGAGAGGAGGCAGTTGGGTGATCAGGACAAATTCCATCCCTGATCTCTGTGAACTTGGAGAAGAACATTCGCTGGTTAAGAAAACTTAACTTCTCTTTGCCTATTATTTTATTATCCTTAAACTATTATTTTATTATCCCTCAACTATCCTTAAACTATTATCCGCAAACTAAAGTAGTTTGCGCTTCATACATGATTTTCAAACATGCTCCAGAGAGCCCTGGGGCTTCAGTGGGGTTGCTTAGAGACCACAGAAGTCAAAAAGCCAAAATGGGAGGGGCTGCCAAGAAGAAGTCCCAGTACCTCCCACCTCCTTCAATCGGAACATCTCTACATATTTGTTTTACCTTTTTATGTTTCCAGTTAATAATGCTTTTGAATAAATAATTCTGTGGTAAAAATAAAAAATTAAAATTAAAAAAACTCTGAATGAAATAACCTCTGAATTGGGACTTCTCTCTCCCCCAAACACCCTGTACATCTTTTAAAGTCTTCAAAAAACTACTAAGCTCTTTGAGTACAGGAATTATAAAATTACAGATTTATAGTCTTTTACAATTTCAGAAACTGAGACGTTATTACCCATGAGAAAACTGAATCCTGAGAAGGTTTATATTTGCTGATGTCAGTTAGTGGAACTAAATCAGAACTCAGCCCTCCGTTGTCTTATTCACCTCTGAATGCCTCATGTCACCTGCACGGCGCTTGCACATTATGTGTGTACAATATACACTTTTAAAATAATTCTTTGAGGGGCTGGCCCAATGGCTTTGTGGTTAAGTTTGCATGCTCCACTTCAGCAGCCCAGGGTTTGCAGGTTCAGATCCTGGGTGCAGACCTACACACCACTTGTCAAGCCACACTGTGGCAGCTTCCCATATAAAATAGAGGAAGATGGGCACGAATGTTAGCCCAGGGCCAATCTTCCCCAGCACATGATCCTTCCCTTTTCCTCCAGGCCAGCCAGCTGCAGAGGATTAGGGGTAGCCCTCTCAGGAGGCTCCCAGAGATGGTGGAGCCACTAGATGGAGTGCCCACATTGGGTGGGTGATGTGAGGAAGAAATAATTCTTCACTGTGTTAAGACACTGCGATTTGCGGTTGTTTCTTACAGTGTTAGCCTTCCCTGACTAAGACAGCACCTAGAGAAATGAATTGGTAATGACAAACTCCATATCTTCTAGTCCTGTGAAGCAGTTGGTCTTCATCATCAAGGCTCAGTTAGGACATCTCTAATGAGAAAAGGAGAAACACTAGAAGCTTCTCCACATCCACTGAGCAAGGGATACATCCTGTCCATTTTTACACCATAAAACATCGGGGGGGGGGGCTTCATTGCATAGGAATTTAATATTCTTTGATGCCGTACTGATGGCAAATGATCTCTTTATTCCTTTGGGGCAAGATGAAAATCCTGGGGCAGTATCGTTAGATTTCGTTGACATATGAAGCAATTTTGGCAAACTCAGCGAGCCTTTTGGTTGTGATTTATATCTAGTCAGGGAGAAATGACATCTGGGTTGTCTGATTTATTCACTAGCAAAATGCTGGCTGAACCTAAAATAAGAAAATAGAGATTTATGTAACAGATTGCAGCTCCTTAATTTAAGGATGGTTAGGAAACCAGCAGACACTCCACAGCTCTGCTCGGCTTGGAATCACAGGCTGCAAGTTAATATTACCTTTCTCAAAGTATTAAGTCACATGTTGAGAGGTAGGGCATTATTTCTTCCCCTGAACACTTTCAAGATGACTGTCTCATATCCATATTAAGTCCTGGTGTTCAATTACACGTCGACTGCCATAAAAAAGCAAACAGCTCTTGTGGAATTTAGCAGACAGCCACGGTCTATCGTAAGTCTATTCGGAAGCCCACAAGCTACTGCATATTAAAGTCCATGCCAGGAGAACCCAGGAAATCCTGGGACTTGATAGTGAGGAATTCGGTCCCCTCTATTAAGAATGTCCCCACTTGAAGTCAGTGTCATAATTGTTTCCTTTTCAAAACCTAACAAAGTTTTCCTGGAACATACTCAATGTTGTAAACACCAAAATGAAGTTTCCCTCTGGTCTCATTGCCCACACCAGATGTGCTCCTCCTGAGCCACTGATTTCTTCTTGTCTTAAGAATGCTGAGTCACGTGACAGACTTCCTGCTTCCTGCTTCCTGCTTCCTGCTTTGCATTGGTGCTAAGCACACAGTCCCCCCTAGAGAGTGCAGAGGACTCCACGGCATGACTGCTGTGTACAAGCCTACTCTGACGCCTCCCCGCATCTCCCTCTATTCTGATGTTGTTACGTACGTTCTCATCCATGCGTTAGTTGATCAAGTAATAGCTTTATGATGTTAGCTGCCTGAAATTCTTTCTCTCTGAGGCTGGGGGATCCACAGAGTGAGTGAAAAATGATACAAGAGAGACAAATGATGAAACAAGAGAGGAAAAAGAAAGGGAGAGGGAAAGAGAAAGAGAGTAGGGAAGGAACAACAGGATAAGGGGATGAAAGGAGGAAAGGTACAGTCCGTAGTCCCATCAGTGATCAGCAGGCGAGGAAGCTGGATGCCTTGTCAAAGGATCACTAAACAGGTGGATTTACCTTTTTCCTTTAGAGGGAACTAAGGCTCTTGCTGTTGTTCCTTTCTTCTTTTAAATTCCCTATACAGTGAAGGGATGACACTGAAGAAGCCCTCCTGCAGTATGAGATTTTGTCACTTCATCATGACTTCCTCAATGTCAAGGTTTGGGAAGTGTCACTGTTGTAATGATCAGGAATGAGATTTTTATCCAAAGCAAGACTAACCTTAGAAAGCCAGGTAAAGCTGTTCAGTTGCCCCCTTTCAGTGCCACCTTTTACTGGAGATAGACTGTCAAGTGTCTCAGGGAACATGGTTTCAACGTCTTTTCATCCTTCACTTTGGGCAGCACAGCTCTCAGGATGAATGGCAAAATAGGTAACTCCTCTCTCCCTCTGCTCTTCAGGAATTTAACCCTTCCCTCAGGCAAACTGTGCCATCCTGTGACCCTGGACTTGGCCCTGGCCTCTGCCTCTCCATCTGGCCCAACAAGGCCCGAGATGAGGACTTGATTCCTTCTCCCACCAAAATTAAGTGCTTCCTTCTTCTCTTTCCTTGGGAAGAATTGAATAAATGATTTCACCATTAAGTGCTAGCAGGTTCTAGTCCCAGTTCTTAAGGCAGGAATGGGAGGAGGATAAAGCTACAGAATCTGTCAATATGGACTTTTATAAGCATGTAGAAAGCATGGCCTGAAAAACCCGGCAGGTGGCATTGAAGATGAGCTGTATACATTCATTCTTGTCCAATTCTTCAGATGTTTGATCACGGACACGAGGTTGTACAACTTCCAGGAACATTTGTCCATTCAACAACAACAAAAATTTTTCTTTAGCCAAAGGAATGGATCTGTAGTAGATGTGAAATTTGGTCCACAAAACTAGAGTGCAAGAAATGTCACATTTAGAGCCAGCCCGATGGCCTAGTGGTTAAAGTTTGGCGCTCACGGCTTTGGCAGCCCGGGTTTGCTTCCTGATCATGGAACCACACCACCTGTCTGTCAGTTGTCATGCTGTGGCGGTGGCTCCCATACAAGAACTAGAACAACTTACAACTAGGATATACAACCGTGCACTGTGGCTTTGGGGAGGAAAAAAAAGAGGATGATTGGCAACAGATGTTAGCTCAGAGCAAATCTTTCAAAAAAAAAAAGAAAGAAAGAAATGTCACAATTATTCACTTTTTTCCAAGGTCATGAGAAATCCAGTCACTGTCATTTTTGGGGCTTTAGTTCTACCTCCCCAGTCATGCAAATTTCCCTGGGGTCTTACACATTTGACGATGTTAGGGGAAGGGCCCTGGTCTTGTGTTCATATGTTATCATCACTGATATGTTTGCTTCCCAAGCCTGAGACATCCCCCAAAGGTAGGGAATTCCTCAGCTTTCATGCCAAGCTTGGGATCCCAGGGCTCAGCCCATCCCCCATCCCCAGAGAAATCCCCCTCCTGGGGCTCTGTGTGTCAGCCCCAGGGACTTGTGATGGGGAGAAGTATCTGGCACTTTCTTGGGCCCCCAGTTTTCTTCCCTCCTTTAGCCCCATCAATCCTATCTTTTGAACTCCCAGCACTGCAATTCATCTGCCCCCTCCTCTTCCAGGACCATCAGTGTGACAAACCTGAGTTTTCACAAATGAACATTAAGCATCTAAGAAGGAGAATTGCCTTCTTTGCCTGGTAACTCCTGCTTTCCTCTCTGTATCACACATGTTTCCAAGACAAGGGAACACAGAGACCTGGCCATGAGAATGAAGTAAAGATCAACAACTCAATAAACGACCCCTCCACAAATAACCAGAGATGGAATGGGAAACATCACTGAGTAGCTGAAGTGTAAGAAAATGAGGGCAGTGTGAGCATTCCCTCCCACCATGTCCCTCCCTTGAGGAAGGAGCAGCGACTACATGTATCTAGGCAAGAGGAGAAGAGAATCTCCATGGAAAGTGACCTGATTTAGTCTTGGAAAGAACAAAGCTTTTGACTGAGAAAAACTGAGGCTCGAAGATTAATTCTACCAGTTAGAATCTGGATGACATTGTGCAAAGTAATCTCTACCCTGCATCTTAATGTTCTCTCTGTAAAACAGGATAGTAACACCTTCTTTCAAAATACTCATGAGGAGTAAATGAGTCCTCTCTTTCTTGGACTCTTCCCCCAAATGTACCAAATTACTCTCTAGGATGCTGGGGGGAAGGGCGGGAAATGGCAGAAAGGCCAGGGGAGACATGCCTAAAAATCCAGAAAGATTTTCCTCTCCAGCCCAACGTCATTAAGCTTCACACATCAGATCAAGCAGGTAAAAAGAGGGGTGTGGAAATGAGAGGCCACTATGCCTACCTCCTCCCCATTCCCCATAGCCCTGAAGATGATCTTCTCAAATAGTGTCATGGTTAAACCCCAAAGCCTTGGAGTCAATCAGATCTGGATTTGATCTCAACTTCATCACGGACAGGCTGAGTGAGCCTGCTGTTGTGTGAAACAAGGAAAATCCTACCTACGACAAGAGTCACTGTACGAAAAAAATAAGATGACACACAAAAGACTTAGCACAGTATCTGACAATAATAACGATGCTCTCATTATTTTTATTATCATTATCAGTAATATTTTCTGTCCACTTGCCCAGAAATCTTTCAATCACTACATGAGTTACTGCGATTTTTCCTTTTCCTCCTTGTTTAGTTGGTTTTAGTCTTAAACAATTTTTTCAGCTCCTTCCTGGTTATGTTCCTTCATGTGTGAATTCCATTAACCCACTAACTTGGAATCTTAATAATTATCTGTCATTCCAAAGCAGCTCCTAGGTACAAGAGTTCACAACAGAGAGCTGCCTCCATGGAGCTCCAGAGAACATCCCGCCCACGCTGCAAAGCAAAGTGCACACAGGGTATGTGCTTATAAACAGTCGCACCTTCACCCAGGATACCATCTTTTATTATTATTATTACTCTCTTTTTTCCGCTTCAAGGCTGACAAGTTGCACCAGGTATTTCCTTCTTACTTAGATACCAAAATAAAGTCTCTTCCAAACTTCTGGCTTTTGCGTTCTTATGCCAGGGTGTCAGAGCCAGCCCCTGAGTCATGCAGCCGAAAGCCAAGCTGAGGGGAGGTGGTTTCATTTCAGGAACTCTGTTCAGCTTCCTGGAGACTAACCACAGCAGCATCAATAAATAGGGGAGAAAGGAGGCAGTAATAAAGGAAGAGTTGGAGCCTCAATTTCCATATTAACTCACTAGGGTAAAAGAGTTAAACATGGCTATCCAATGGAAAGCATTTCCATGGGTGGAGAGAAAGGATCAAAATCAGAGGCAGAGTAAGGCCTGATTCTGCCATCAGGCAGCCAAGGTGGATAGAAATAGCGTTTTCTTAAATGCACAGCCTTTTTATTGAAATAGCCCAGATTGTTCCTAATGGGTATTTTGAAGTACCATTTTTTTCTTTCATTCATTCTGTAAATATTTATGAGCACCTCCTATATACCAGATGCTGCAGATGAAACAGGGAACAAGACACTGATGGTCCCTGACTTCATGGGGCTTGTATTTTACTGGGAAAGACAGATCATAAACAAGGACCTGTCCTTAAACCAAGGGGCACTGAACAAAAGGTGTGACCCTGGGCAAGTGTTTTAACCTTCGTAAGCCATCATTTCTCCATCTGCATAAGGAGGATATTAACAGTCCCTACATCAGTGGCTTGGTGTACGGGGTAAATGAGTTGCTGTGTGTTCAAAGCTGAGAGCAGAGCCTGGCACAGGGCAAGCCTTACCCACATTTTGGCTGTCAGTCTCACACTGGGACCCAAGCTCAGCGGGCAGAGGCCTTTTGTTGTTTTGTTTGCTGCCCCATCCCCAGTGCTTAGAACAGTGCCTGGGATAGAATAGGTGCTCAAGAAATATTTGCTGAATGACTGAAATAAAATAAAACCATAGACTGGGATTCATCTTATGAAAGATGTGAACAGGGTCTTCTAATAGTGGAATGGGAGAGAACAAGCAAGGATGATACAGCCAGAAGGGTCTCTAAAGAGCGAAGGGAAGAATATTCCAGAAAGAGAGCGCAAAGGCAAGTGCTTCATGGCAGGAAAAGAAGCTGTGTTCAAGTCTCCTATTGCTGCAGGGTGAGGCATTCACCTGCCTGGCCGCTGGTTTCCAGCCTGTGGCCGCCGAGGTCCATCTCCTGCCCTTTTCCTTCCCTTAGTCCATTTTCCCCACACAGCAACACATGCTAACTTCTCCAAATTTGAGCATCTCTCAGTTTGCGTATTTCCTTAAGGAATAGGATTGGAATGTAGAGGGAGCAGGAAGTGGAGGAACGTGTTTTTCTCATATATTTCAGCTCTCTGTAGACTGGGGGGAACTGATCAGTTGTAGTGTGGTCACCCATGAGTTCCCAGACACGTCTCGTTATTCTCCCTCATGTTTTGTGCCTCCCCCCTTTTTTTTTAATACTATACAGGATTTTTTTTTTAATATCTTTATTACCCTACTTTTTTTTTTTTTTTTTTTTTTTGAGGGAGATCAGCCCTGAGCTAACATCCGTGCTAATCCTCCTCTTTTTCCTGAAGAAGACCGGCTCTGAACTAACATCTATTGCCAATCCTCCTCCTTTTTTTTTTTCCCCAAAGCCCCAGTAGATAGTTATATGTCATAGTTGCACATCCTTCTAGTTGCTGTATGTGGGACGCCACCTCAGCATGGCCGGACAAGCGGTGCGTTGGTGCGTGCCTGGGATCCTAACCCGGGCTGCCAGTAGCGGAGGGCACGCATTTAACCGCTAAGCCACAGGGCTAGCCCAGCCCTTAAGCTCTTAAGTGAAGATGTTACAGTGCGTCTCATGTATGTGTTTCCCAGTGAGGGATTTCCATCCTACGTGTTCCCATCCCTATCAGCTCAAAACTCTTCCAAAAGGAGTTGCTGATGTGTCTTTAGAAATACTCATATCTGCTCAAAAGAGAAAGTGGTATTTATGTTCTCAAAATAAATAAAGCTGACTTCTGTCTGTTTCATGATGAGACCTCATATAATCTAGTAGGATTTGCTTCTGACTAGAAAGACAGGAAGGAAAGAGGATCCCGAACATCTCCTGAGAGCTGATTGATTGGTCAGGCCACAGATGTGGCCATCTAGACAATGAGACAGATCAGCTGCCATGACACGATTCCCAGAACTGTCCCATTCCCCCAACACTCTCACTGTCAGCCTTCTCAAGTTCATCGTTTCCTAGCCACGCTGAGGAAACAAAAAAGGAGTAACTGAAGAGATATCCATTCTCTCTAGAAGCCAAAGTAAAAGAAAGGAGCAAGAGAACTTCTAAGTAAGTTCTCTGCTTACTTCCTTGTGGTGGTTGTTTAATATCCAGGATATGTTCATCAAATTGAGAAAAGCAGTTCTTTTGGGAACGGATAACAATCTCTGCATTACACAATATCTTCCTTCTGGAAACCAACATTGATTCCCTTTTCTTTTTTCCATGACTGTTTGGTGTGCTTATAAAAGTACCCAACTGGGAGTTGAGGCCTGGGGTTCGAGTCTGGGAGGGAAATTCCGTTCCTCAGGAAGTCCCCTTGGCCTGCAGCATTCTTGCCTATAAAATGAAGGGCGTTGGGCTTGGTGTCTGTTCCAGCTTTCAAAATTCTATGGATCTATTTAACAAGCATAAACTTGTGGATGCTCATTTGACACACCCAAAGAGGAATTTGCCTTGTTTGGGCACCATTTAGTAAACTCTGCTTCTTATTGTTTCTGCCAATATCAGCTGGACTTAACTAGTTCAGATAGCTTTCTGTAGCAAATTCAGACAGGATTATTTTTTATTTAGATTTTTTTATGAAAAAAAAATACATATATATCCTGAACTGATGCTATAGAACACAGGATGTATAGTTTATTAATATTATGCTTCAAGATCCAGAGATACCACAGCTAATATACAGATAGAACTATAGAGTTGTTTTTCGTATGACCTCCAATCTTGCCTCACTAAAGTATTGATAAAGCACTTAGCCAGATACCTGTAAGGCAGGTGCTTCTATCATGGTTCTGTTCTTAACTTCCTTTTGTAGTCTTGTTCAGAACAGGGTAAGAACCCTCCTGTATTCTATACCAGTCTCTCTGTGACCTTTTTTACAGACTGATTTGGAGAATTCTTAGTGTCTTCTATGATTTCACACAGTAAAGTTCAGAGTCTTCGTCGGTTGTCTTTATATAACTGCAGATATTTCTATTCCTACTTGTGAATGCACAGACTCATGTAAATGCAAGCACTATGGAAAGCATGGCTCGTGTCCAGGGCCTACTCTACAACTTGGGAGGGATTGCTGCCACTTGCCTGCTGCAGAATACCTTTTCTTCTGTCCCACAGCCATGGCAGGGCTTTCACAGACCACCCTGACTTTTGGAGAGAAAAGAACATCCGAACTGAGTCCCGCCTAAAGAGTTCTTCCCCACCCTGCGGAAGCCATCACTCGAAGGTACTTCCTGAGTCTCACCAGCCAGTAGCCCCAGAAAGACAGCAGCGGTGAGTAAGACCATGAACTTTCTGGTCACAAGGATTCTCTTGTTTAACTGCTTTACCCCCACTTATTCCACCTTATGCTCTCTTGGCTGTCAGGGATTTGTCCTCCTTAGCTTATGTCTTTGGAATTCATGGTTATCTGTATGCATCCAGTGATTCACCATGTATTGGGAATTACAGAAGAGGAAGCTTAGCAAAGCCTCCTTTCCAAAGTTGGCCCAGAATTATGCAAGTGGGTTGAAATGAGTAGTAGAAACAGATGATGTTAATTCATCTCATCTGTTCACTACCTGCGGTGCTGATGCATGTGTCTGTGAGTATTGCAGCATATGTTCCATTTTTCTCTTACCACATCCCTTGACCCCCTCAGTGCACTAGAGATCCTTAAATTCCCCTTCTTGGAAAGTTATGCATAATCTCAGCATTGCTGAATTTCCATCCTGGGCTTTTCATGTGATCAACAAAAATATATAAATGATTGTAAAACTGTGAAAGCTACTTCTTGTTTCTACTGAGAAACGGGTTCATCCTCAGCATTTCCTTTCAATGTATCCCCATGCTCACTCTCTTCAAAATGTGTGACCGTAATTCATTATTCTTACCATTTCTGTTTGTCGTTAGCATGGTGGAGTGGATTCCAACTCCTAGCGACCCTGTGTACAACAGAGACGAACCCTGCCTGGTCTTTTTTATGCCATCCTCTCACCTTCCTGCGCTATGCTTCCAGACAATGCTCCACTGCTATTCAAAGGGTTTTCATGGCCAATTTTTTTGGAAGTGGATGTCCAGGTCCTGCCTTCTAGTCTGCCTAGTATGGAAGCTCCTGTGCACCATGTGTGACCCCGCTAATATTTGAAATACCAGTGGCATAGCTTTCAGTATCACAGCAACATGCAGCCACCACAGTATGACAACCGACAGATGGGTGGTGTGGTTCCCTCACCAGAAAACGAACCCAGGCCACAGTGATGAGAGTGCTGAATCTTAATCACTAGACCACAGGGCTGGCACCATTTCTGTTACTTCCCCTGTAAATATTTGTTCAGATTCAACCGTAGGAGGTATCAGTTCATGGTACATGTAGATTCCCCCAACCTTACATGAGAGTTTATCACTTAGGAAAAAAATTGCCCTTGTATCATACACTCAATAAATCTCCAGGAAACATATGTGGTGGCCTCCATCTTCCATGATAGGTAATTTTCTTGTCCTGGATTATCCTACTTGAGATGCACAAATGAAAAGCCTATCAGAATGCTAACCATCTTTCATGTTCAACAAAAGCCCCTGAATGGAGGCTTCCATGATGACTCCTGCCTTCACGGACCAACATCTCCTCTGCAGTCCTATAGCAAAGATGTTCTGTGTCCCTAAGTTAGCACTTCATCAAATCCCATGTCAAACTGATGCCTGTTGCTCTGTGTGGGGTACTCTTGTCTTGCCAATTACATTAGCATTTCCTTGAAGGCTGTGTACATGTAGCTAGTTCTCAGAGTCTTATCTGATTCTCTACCTCCTTCTCTTACAAAAAATAAAATGAACCCCTCCCACTCTCTTTCTCTCTCTAGAATGATAGTTTTCACACTGAATGTAATTTTTCTTCTGACATTCTTGGATGTACCACTAGATTGTGAACTCACTGAAGGCAAACCAATGTCTTGTTCATCTTTATGTCAATGTCCAGTGCAGAACAACTTTTCAATAAGTGATCCACAATAAATGGATAAATGGATGAATGAATAAATTGTGTCAAGCATATTTTTTTTTGTGGTGATGAAGACTGGCCCTGAGCTAACATCTGTTGCCAAACTTCCTCTTTTTTAAATGTGGCTTGCTGCCACAGCGTGGCTTGATGAGCAGTGTGTAGGTCCGCGCCTGGGATCCGAACCCGTGAACCCCAGGTCGCCAAAGCAGAGTGCGTAAACTTAACCATTACACCGGCTGGCCAGATCCCTAGAACTTTTTAATTGCTTGTAGTGCTTTAATATAATTTTAAACAGAGCACTTATTAAATATTAGAGCATCAATAAATACTACACTTTAACAGTTCGATGCATCTTATATTTTTGACTGGCCAGAGTTATTTTCCCTGCTCAGATTTTCCCAAATGAGTAAAACATTCAATAATGTGCAAGAGGAACTCAGTCATTGCTAAGATCCAAATAAAATGTGGCACTCTGTGCTGAAAAATGTGACCTGGAAATAGTTGCTAGTTTATACATAACACGCTCAGAGAAGTGCAGAAGTGTTCAAACCATGATTCCTATGTGTTTGATAGCTCCAAGAACGACATCAAAGTATCATAAAAAAATATCCTGCTAAATGTGAAAACCTGACAGTCTGCCCCATCTCCTGCTGAGGGTCTGCCTCATGTCTGGTATCTGGGAGAAACACTTTCTTTGTGTCATCAAAGTTGACAGTGGACTTTCACCTTGCCTGAGACCTCTAACAAAATACCCTTCTACCTCTACTCTTTAAGATCTCTGCAAATGAGCTAACCTAAAAATCACATCAGCCAGTTAAACCCACTGTTATTTCAAAGTGCAACCCACATGTGAGAAAGAAGCCTGTGGCAAACCGTTCGAGGTATGAAGACCGTGACTCACTGCCAGACAGAAAAAAATGTATTCCCTGCCCAGAAATTCAGCAACATGTTATTGCTAAAATTAAAAATAAAAAACTCTCAAAACAGGCCTGCGACGAATTTGTGTAAATGATGGCATTACAACATAAATCTGCAAAGAAAAAGGTCTAATTTTCCAGTAAGTTCATGGAAGAACATTAGATAATATCAAATGGCAGCAACAAAACAGAGGAGCGAGTCCCTGGAAAATGCTTTCTTTAAGTGAATAAAGTCATAGAGTTATGAGAGGGGAAGGACAGTCTGGCTTTCTTGGCAAGACTGTATTTCAACCAAGTTTGGAAGTAATTTCAAAAGGAATTACCATTCCACAAAAAAGGTATCCGCCATAGAATTTTCAACAGAAGTTACTTTGCGCCCAGGACAGAGACCCCTCCTCGTATCTCTGGCTCCTCAGGAGGATTTATATGGCCACCGACAGTCCCCACAGGCCCTGGGTTATACTTGGGATCCGGACACTCACTGCATTTTACAACAAGCCACTCTGTCTTTCTGGGAGCTTATAATCGTGTGTCAAAAGCGCACCAACCTACCAATTGGGAGAAGATATTTGCAGATCATATATCCAATAAGGGGCTGATACCCAAAATATATAAAGAGCTCATACGACTCAACAATAAAAAAACAAACAATCCAACTAAAAAATGGGCAGAGGTCTGAACAGACATTTTTCCAAAGAAAATGTACAGATGGCCAATAGGCACATGAAAAGATTTTCAACTTCACTAGTTATTTCAACTCCACTAATTGCAAAACTATAGTTTTGCAAATCAAAACTACAATGAGATATCACCTCATGCCCCTCAGAATGGCTATTATTGAAAAGACAAGAAATAACAAATTTTGGATAGGATATGGAGAAAAGAGAATCCTCATACGCTGCTGGTAGAAATGTAAATTGGTGCAGTCACTGTGGAAAACAGTATGGAGATTCCTCGAAAATTTAAAAATAGAAATACCATATGATCCAGCTATTCCACTTCTATGTATTTATCCAAAGAACATGAAAACACTAATTTAAAAAGATATATGCACCCCCTATGTTCATCGCAGCATTATTCACAATAGCCAAGACTTGGAAGCGACCTAAGTGCCCATCAACGGATGAATGGATAAAGAAGATGTGATATATATACAATGGAATACTATTCAGCCATAAAAAAGACGAAATCTTGCCGTTTGCAACAACCAGGACGAAATTTGAGGGCATCCTGCTAAGGGAAATAAGTCAGACGGAGAACGACAAATACTGTATAATTTCACTCATATGTGCATGATAAAAAAACAATGACAACAAACAGACACATAGATATAGAGATTAAATTGGTGGTTATCAGAAGGAAAGGGAGTCGGGGGAGGGCAAAGGGGTAAAGGGGCACAGATGTATGGTGACGGATGGCAACTAGACTTTTGGTGTAAACACCATGTAGTCTATACAGAAGTTGAAATATAATGATGTACACCTGAAATTTATATAATGTTATAAGCCAATGTTTCCTCAATAAAAAAATAAATTAAAAAAAAGCACATCAACATAATAAAATGAGAGAGCAATTCAGGAAGAGAAATCAATGTGCCTATTACAATATATTGCTTTACCTCTTTTCCACCCAGGTAGTTGCTCAAGATTGGTGAGAACAAGGAAAGATGAATATATGTCTCCGCAATGGCAAAATCGGTTGAAAAATGAAAAATTCATTTAATTTAGTCTTTCAGTTGTTTGTATTTGTGGTGTAAACAAATACTTGACTCTTTGGGAACTGAATTGGTCCCTGTGGATATGGCAGAACCAGAGTGAGACTTGGAGGAATGATGAGCACACAATTATTTAAAAGGAACATTAAAACACGGACAAGAATAAGGGAGGCAGTCTGGGAGTGGAGGCTGCAGTGTGTGGTGGAAAACACAGTTTAACCTGCTGATCAGCTGGCTGAGGGCCGTACCACCCAAAGAGCCAAGAAGCTTTAATGGCGGGCATTTGCTTCATAAGCCAGAGCTCCAGATCAGCAGCCCACTTCCAGAGCACCAGGAGGCTGTGTGAGACGTTGTGCCCACCCTCGGTCCAGAACAGAGGCGTTAAGCCTAGAAGCGACTTAAGCAAGGATTCATAAAGCAAAAAATTAAATAAATTTAATATCAACTGTATTCTTTACCCATTGCAAATAGATTCACAGAGAAAAGTCCCTTAAAGCAAAACACAATTAGATGGATCTGGGAAAGTTTGGGGGAAGGTCTGTGGCATCACAAAGATCTGTCCTGGGCTCTGTAGTGTTCACCATTTCTCTACAATTCATAGGATATTGTAGCTGCCATTTCTGTCATTCACAAAGAAAAATGAAAAAAATAATTGAATTGAGATCTGGAATTATCTCAATGGGCTGAATCTCACAAGAATGAATCCCACTCCTCCTTCAGGTCCTCACCTAAATCATATTTCTTCGGTCAAGTTTTACCCAAGCCTTAGACCACGTAAGGCCTCCCATGTGTTTCTCCAGCATCTTGCCCTGTCACTTTCTTTTTTGCGGATTGTAAGTTTGTTGAAGGGCGGAGAACACGTCTATCTCGTTCACCATTGTTTCCCTACTGCCCACAGCAGTTCCTGGTGCCTAACAAGTGCTCAACGAATATCTGTTGGATTAATGAAAGAAGATACAAAAAGATGCATTCAGGCTCAGAGGACCAAGTTCATGGTTAACAGATGCACTGGGTCCGAGATTGTGATTGCTACACAGCAGCAGGTGTGAGAGCAGCACAGAAGACTCGGCCATGTCAACGAGTCAACATGTCAAAAAGTAAACGCTACACCGGCTACATAAGTAAAGTCAAAATTCCACCAAAAAAGCAGGTGAGAGTTCTCTTCTAATCTTCCCTGAAATATGTATCTAATTCTGGGGAAAAAGACAAACTGAAATTAATCTGGAAGAGAGCTGTCATGACAGTGGGGCCTGAGAACCAGGAAAGATGCCTGAAAACCCGTGGCTAATTAAAACCAAAAAATCAGACTCAGGGAGAGCTGAAAGCAGTCTTCACATGTTTGAAGTGTTTGTACACTTTTTATTGCATTAGCTCCGGAGGGCAGAGAAAGGACCAACGTGTATAAATTATAAAGAGGTAAGTTTCGGCTTGATAGAAGGAAAAAAATCCTAATAATTATAGCCATTTAAAAAAATGAAATGTGCTTTTCAGCCTTTGAAGGTTGTGTTATGGCAAAATGCTTAATGACAAAGGATGATAAAAGCTGGCTCTAAAATATGGATAGTGTGATTTTTCAAAATAAAAGTATACACATGCAGACAGACAGACACACACACCTGGGCACGTACATCAAAATGTTAATAGTGATTATCTCTGGGTGATAGTATTATAGATGTTTTTAATTTGTATTTTGTGCTTTTTCTCTTTTGTTTTCCAAAATTATTGCAGTGGAGATGAATTATTTTTCTAATGACAGAATAATACTGTACAACAAAAATGGTTGTCTTGGGACACAGAGAGTTCCTTTCTGCTGGAAATGTTCGAGCAGAGCTTAGTCACTGTGACTCTCAAGGATGTCAAAGGAGAGACCGTGCTGTAGAAAAGAGGGCATCTATTCGGTCCATCAGCCTCTAAGGTGCCTTTAGATTCTGAAAGTCTATTGCACAAAATAATAATTATGGGGGCTGGCCCGGTGGCATAACGGTTAAGTGTGCGGGTTCGCGGGTTCGGATCCTGGGCATGGACCAACACACTGCTTGGCAAGCCATGCTGTGGCGGCGTCCCATGTAAAGTAGAGGAAGATGGGCACCAATGTTAGCCCAGGGTGGATCTTCCTCAGCAAAAAGAGGAGGATTGGCAATGGATGTTAGCTCAGGGCTACTCTTCCTCACAAAAAAATAAAATAAAACAATAATAATAACAATGAATAACTATTATAATTATTAATAATATATAACATATGTAGTGGTTAATAATTATTATTAATAAAAAGTGATAAACTGTCAGATTTGTCAGGGAACTCAGAAGTCATCTTTTCTAGCCAATACAGACAGAATTAAAACTCCTTTAGGCAATAAGTGCGGGTAAACAATGGCCTGTGGCTGGGAACACGTATCTTGTTGCCCATTTCAGTATGGTCGACTCCGGCAGGTAAGAGACATGTCCGTTTTAGAAACATTCATCCCAAGGGTGCATGAAGCGACTTAATCTATTCACTTCTCAAGCGTGAGAGGATGGCCTACACTCAAGCCTGTGGCATTGTAATCCCTCTCTGATCTTTCACGATGAAAATAAAGAAGAGTTCTTCATCATATTTATACAATATCTTTTCCCTGACGTGAAAATCTCATCTTTTATTTCTTCAAATCCCATAACAACTTTTTCCTTAGACATATCTTGTGTACTGTTATCAAATCCACTTTTTGTTGTTTTTCTCTGCTCAGGATGTCTGAACATTTTTACATGGTTATTTTAAATACAAACCTAAGTAGAATTCAAAACAAGACACCTAACTCTAAGGAAAGCCTTAGTTAAAGCTTTTTGAAGTCCAGAATGTATTTACCTTGAATGCTAGAAGATGTCCAAATCCTCCCTGAGCATCCTCTCTCCACTTCCTTCCCAACCCTTCCTCTCTCTCCCATCTCAGAATCAAAAGTCACTCTTAGGAAAGAGATCTGAAATGTTTCAAATCAAAGCCTACAGTAGGAAACTGATCAATTAACCTTGTAATTGTCTCTTATATGCCCTGCACTGTGTGAGACCCCCAGGAAGAAACAAAGTGATGTAAGACAATCCCTATTCTTAGGCTCAGACAACTTAGTTGGGACAACAAAACAAATTTACGAATTACGAAGTCACACGGTAAGATGCAGTAATTAACAGTCCAGCATTACAGTCAACGCTATTGGTAAACACAACTTAAGTTCAGAAAATAAAAGATAAATACCTTTGAGCTGACAAATTTACAGTGCTACCAAATGAGGGAGAGCATCATTGCACAGTGTACTAGCTGGGCTGGTAGGAGGGCTGGTGGAGACGACAGCTTTAGCAGAACTTCAAAACACTACAAAACAAACAAGCCTGCTGAGGGGATAAGCCAGTCCTACACGCTACTTGAAGTGCTACCGAAGTATGTTCTGTGGACCAGCACCCTCTACACCCCTTGAGAGCTTGTTAGAGATGCAGAATTGAGGGCCCCACCCAGAACAACTGAGTCAAAAATACGTATTTTGACAAGATCCTTGGATGACCCCCAAGCACATTCAAGTTTGAGAAGTTCTGATCTAAACAATGGAGAGTCTGCCTACTTTCTTCTCAGGTGAGTCCTGAGTCTATCAAAGCTGCTTGCTTTTTTAAACAATTACTAATTTGTCATCTACAATTGTTGCAGTTGCAAATTTAACTCATTACTTAACTAATCTATTTCTAGTTGATTTCCCCCCAATATCTCCTATTCTTCAAAGGGGTGATGAAGAATGGCTGACGTCTTTTCAGCTTCAACCCAGTCACCAAAGAACTACCCCGCCTCCTACACTAGGGGGTGCATGAGGACTACGATTCAGAGTCTTCTAGGCCAACTCCTCCACAGCGATTTTTATCAGCTACTGCCCCCTTTCTCCAGAACTGGTGTTTCAACGTCATTACTCGGAAGAATAAGAATTGTTACTAGAAGCCTCCCTTACACTCACAAACAGGCATTTCCTCAGCCATGGCTGCCTTCTCCCCTCTCCACCACAGGCCCATCTGCCTGAGGGATAGGCATACCATAATCTACCCACAGGGAGGAACGCCTCCGGAGCATCCTGCCTGGAAATGAGGCCGCAGAGAAGGAAGAAGAAGCGTTGCTTTAAACCCAAGGACAGATCAGAGGCCTTTAGGTCAATACTGCGCCTATCTTTTCCAATGGGTTTCTTGTTTCATCAGGTTATGCAGCCTTGAGGGTCTTTGACACATCCCCTCCCCTCTTCAGATTCCCAGGTTTCAAATATTTCAGAAGGCCACAGTTTTTTCTAATCTCATTTTTAAAAACTCCTGCTCTAGTCTGTTCTTTTATTTAAAGATGGGAAGAGAGAACCTAAATGGTATGAGGATGAGGAATTTAGAGATCACTCTGGATCCCCTGCTAAGTTTCTCACTCAACATCTGGCCTGGAACGTAACTAGAAATTTCAATGTTTCATTCCTTTAAGAAGCCTTTCCTTTTCTGCAGTGGAACCCAATCCTCTCTCTGTGGTTGTGTTTTAGAGGGTCTGGTAGAGCCAATGTACTGAGTCTACACTGTTTATCATTGCTTATACACAGTGCTCTCAGCATTTTGGCAGCAAACAATCACTAATACACTTTGGAAATTACTATAAATTTTCAGTGTTATAGGATCTTTCACCTCCTAAAAGTTTTTGTCTTGGTGAGATCCTTTAAACAATTATTTAACTGTATTTATTCCTAATCGGGCTCTATTTCAAACTTTAAAAATTGTGATTATTTGTATCCATGTGCAACCCCACACTTTAAACAAATTGGACCCCACTCCAATTTGTTTCCAAGAATGACAGAAAAACATTTTTTTGGCAGGGAATGACAGGAAGCCAGAAGGAATAGAGGAGAAATCCAGTGGAGAGTGTAAATCAGTGAGAGACCTTTTCCATATGCGTGGCCGTTAAAAAAATTATACACTCCCTTATGTTGCATATCCAGGATACAACTCAATCTCATAATAAAAATAGTCTTTTTTGCCATTCCTGAGGATACTACCAAAGAATGTTTCTTGTGAAAGAAAAAAAATATGCTGAAGCAACCCACAAGGAACATAAAAAAGAAGACCCAGGACTAGATGGTACACCCAGCTGACACAGTAAATTCAGCTGGATCACAATGGTTGACTTAAATATGCTGAGACACAGAGTGGGCCTCTTCTGCACAAATTTAGAAATTCAGAACTAGCTTCCTCAGGCTTCTTGTCATAAATATGGGAAATATTTGACGGCGCAGACTCATGACACAGCTTCACGGATCCTAAAACGCTCAGTCCTCAATCCTGTTCTGAGTGAAGGTAGCATTTCCCGTTACCTACTGGGCTCCAAAGCAAGAGAACATGGCATCACTAGCAGCTCCAGGTTATATTGCCATCAGATGGTTAAGCAGCCGTTAGTTGGCCTTTTCCCCCATCACACGTGCTTTCATTCTGTGACGTAGTTTGTTGATACCAAACAGAGAGAGAAGTTCGATGAATTATTATACACTGTGTATTCATCCCCAAACCTATCCTACACCTTGGAGAACAATGGCATTGCCAGTTAACTTCCTTTGGGCTAGACACCCCTCAAATCTTCCTCTGGCGAAGGAGAATCTGGCTCCCTGGATCAACCAAGGACACAAGCAATCTCTCCTTTAGCTCACTCATTTCCTCAGGAGTTTAGATCTATTTTGTGTGTGTGTGTGTGTGTGAGGAAGATCAGCCCTGGGCTAACATCCATGCCAATCCTCCTCTTTTTTTTTTTGCTGAGGAAGACTGGCCCTGGGCTAACATCCATACCCATCTTCCTCCACTTTATATGGGATGCCGCCACAGCACGGCCTGACAAGCGGTGCATCGGTGTGCGCCTGGGATCCGAACTCAGGCCGCCAGCAGCGGAGCATGCGCACTTAGCCACCACGCCACGGGCCGGCCCCCAGATCTATTTTTTAATTGAGTAATTCCTTCATTACCACAAATATAAATATTAGCAGAGACCAAATACTGTCTCAGGCACATGGAAGCCAAGTGTCTACAGACACTGTGCCCAACAATAGTCAATTTTTTCATCATAATATTTCTATTTCCTTAACATGTCAGCAGGTAGAAACTATTCCATCTGCAAAACAATAATAATAATAATACATCTGATGTTTAATCTAGATGTATTTGTATGGCCTTGGGAAGAGGACAACTCAATCTAAGTGTAGGGAGTAATTCCAGTGGAAACAGAGGAAGGAAACCAGAGAAGTGGGTTCAGGGATGTGAGAAGAAGGTGATCAGACTCAAGCAAAGCAGCACATTGCAGCAGCAGGGGGACGTCACTTTAGATGGGTGGATAGGACAGTTTAGGGTGTGCGCTGAGAGCCAGAAAAAGGGTCAGGGTCATGATGACATAGGCAATTGGGAACCTATGCCTTTTGAGCAGGGTTTCAGCAAGATAAAAAGGGTAAGTTTAGGAATGCAGAGTGGATCGGAGCCACAGATGTCTGTGGTGAAACCTATTAGTGTCTTTTTTTGTGTGTGAGGAAGATCAGCCCTGAGCTAACATCCGCTGCCAATCCTCCTTTTTTTGCTGAGGAAGACTGGCCCTGGGCTAACATCCGTGCCCACCTTCCTCTACTTTATATGGGACGCCGCCACAGCATGGCTTGACAAGTGGTGCGTGGGTGCACGCCTGGGATCCGAACCTGCGAACCCCGGGCCGCTGCAGCGGAGCCCAGGCACTTAACCGCTATGCCACCAGGCCAGCCCCCCGTTAGTGTCTTTTTAAAGTCTTTTTGGTTACAAGCGTCAGAAAGCCAGTGAAGTTAGGCTAATCAATAAATGGGAATTCATTATGAAGACGCCAAGTCATCTTCAGAACCCAATAAAAGGACATGTAAGCAGCCTCCTTTGACTCTGCTTGACTCTGCATCTCTGCATCTTCTTTTCCTCCACAGACTGACTTGTTCTGTTTCTCCCTGCAGGTGACCGCCATTGCTCCAGAATGCATGTCGGAGCCAAACACAGATGCTGACTAGCGTTCTTTAAATCCAATCCTACTTCCTAACAGAAAGAATATGACCATCCAGCTTGGGTCAGTGGGGGCTCTGATGCAATGTATGGCCAAAGTGGGGGGTCCTGCTAGATAAACGGTTACTTGAGCTTCCTTTTTGTAAAAACGAGGCCAATTCCTAGAGAAATGTGGTGTCATGGGCTGGGCAAGAAAACAAAAGGTGTTTACAATGACCTGCCAGAAGTCTGCTATAGTATTTTAATCCTGCAATGATACTAGCTTGATGTCAGTAAAAATGAAAAAACAGAAAGGATAAATATAAGGAATTTCTCTCTTATTCCTCATAACAGGGCCAGTTTAGGACACATAGGGGTGTCAGCCTTGGGAGTGGCACGAGGATAGGGTGGTCTGGGCAAAGCTGAATGGGAAGAGGCATTGACACAAGACTGCCAGAGGCAGTGAGCACTGTTCTAGGGTCTGAAGAATTCAGAGACCCACGAGGGATTGCTACGTAGAAGAATTCAGAACATCACCTGTGCTGGCTTCTCCCTTTAATGTAGAGATGGGTGTGGAGCTCCTAGCTAAGCAAGACCTGACAATTCCAAAAATGTGGGAGGAAGAGTTCGTATTCAGAACATTCCCAGTATTATTAATCATTTCCCCAAGTACTTCGAAGGCCCTACTCTGTGCCCAGTGCTCTTCACCGTAGTATTGGGTTTGGGGCTGTTGAGACAGAAAGGCCATCCCTCAGCTGTGCTGGGGAAACTGGGCACAGCTGTTGTAGCAAGTCCCTTCTGGGGTTCTGAAGGGCGCTTGACGCCAGGAAGTTTCCAGTCTCCTCTCAGCCTCCCTTCCACAACTCAAAGGAGCACGTGCTCCCTCCACCCTCCTCTTCTGCCTGCCAGAATTTGCAGATTTGTTCTGCTTTGCAGTTGTATCAAGCCACACTCAATTCCAACCCCAGCAGAAGGCATAAATTAACATTTTATTATGTGTGCTTGCGAGGGTCTCAAAGTAGACACACGAACGTGAGGCTCCCATAGTCAATGAGGGGCTACCCAGATTAACTGAGAAATAAACCAGGTGGCTCTGGCAAGCCCTTGGAAAGCAGCACCTCACTGAGCTATCCTGGGACAGATACTCACCTCAGCTCCTGCCCCCAGTTGTTTGCCCTGGCCCCTGGCCACTTCCTGTTCTGCTTGGCACCCCGGTTCCCTCTGTCGAGCTGCCATTGGCTCGTACGACTCCTGGTCAACTTTCGTTTACAAGGAATCAACTTCACAAGCAGCTGTAGGTGAGCCTTTTACGGGCCTCTGGCGAGTGAGTGAGAGGCCTCTGGGCTGCCTCCATCAAGCAGCTGGGCAAATACACCCGCCGTGGCCTTCCACGGGGACCGGGCTATTTTGAGGCTGCCCTCTGATTGGGTCTTCCTATTACCGTGCCTTTAATTCCAGCTTATAGCTCTTAAAACCTTATATAACAGAAACTTCAAGCGAGATGGGGTTTGATTTGATTTGGCTTGGCTTGAGTGGAGGAATTAGTAAACCCAAAAGCGAGAACTACTTGGGATTCCACTTATAGCTCTACGGAGTTAAATTTTAAATTGTTCTAAGGTATTTCTTTTCTAAATGCTGATTTGGTCATGCACTTTGTGTATTGGTCGGGAAAAGGCTGACAGGAGAAAAAAGGAAAGAAACTTTTCTCCACTGCCACTTTTATTTTCCGAGGTCTCTTTTGTATCCCTCATATTTTTGTGTTATTCTAAGCATATGCCTTCTTGTGAGTCCCACCCAAATAACAATAGAAGGCAGTAAAGGAAAGGCAGACAGCGGAGCCTTCCAGAGTCCACCCCCAGGCCTCAGTCAGTGATGGGAAATCCTGGTTCTAACCTCACAGGAGGAAGAGCTGATTTCCAGCGGCCTCATGCCAGACTCCGTGCACGGTGAGTATTTGCAGGGTAGAATATTGGAGCTTCCCACCCTTAGAGGTTACGCCGGAAGCCACCTTCCAGGGGATCCCTTGTAGGGACAGTGTCTAGAGATGACTCCCTGATTCCTGCTCCCTGCTTCCAGGTGAAGACTACCTGATGCTCCTCACCCCTGTGGTTCTCAGGTAGTCGATACATTCTTCCAGAGTGTTCAAGGACGCTCGGTACCTGTGGCTGCCATTCTGAGCGGTCCAGTTCTTGCCTGCCACGTTGCTGTCTATGTTTTATATTTCCTTCCAAGCAGATGCTTCTATACCTCCCTCCTCCCTTCTCCCACCTCTATTCCAGCTTTTCCGCATCCTTTCTCTTCTTGTTTCCCTCAGTTCCTCGTAGCATCTCGTTTCACCTCTCTGCTCTGTAGATAGCTATGTGTGGTTCTTACCTTCCCCCAGTGGCATTTAAAGTGTTTCTTAGTTCAAAACATCCTATTCATTGCCATAGAAACAGGAAGCACAGTGTGGAAGAAAAAGAAAAAAAGAAGTCTGGGAGTCTGAAGCTTTGCAATTCTGTTATTTTGCCCAAATCCATAAATGGCAACATGCTGGGAGATATGCAAAAGCCTGCTCGGTGCTGGAACGAGAGAAGTAAGGGCCTCCCAGTCCCAGGAAATGTTTCACAGGTTTTAAACCCTGGTTTAAACGGAGGGAGAGCTGGCTTGTGCAGAAAGACTCTCTGCTTTTCCTTCACGTGGAAGCTTCCGGCTGAGTCTGGGGAAATCAGACAAACCTGTGTTCTATTATCAGATCTGCGTCGCAGAAGCTGCAGGACTTGGGACATTTCCCTTAAGCCCTCTCAGTCTCCTCAGCTGTAAAATAAACATCTGAATGTTGGATCACATGAGAGTGTGTGGAGTTGCAGCGTCCTCACACCCCCCGATGGACTCACTGTTTCCTCACCCGGACCTCCCCTTGGACAGCGCTGAGTCTGGGTCATCTGTTCTCAACTCTAAACCCCTTCCTGATATAAAACTAAGAGAAGAACTTCACATTCACATCACTCCTAAAATAAAGCTGATCAGCTACAGTTTTCCTTGAAATGCAGTAAAATGGGTTTAATGTTGTCATCTCCGTGTGAAACCTGCAGAGGGGTCTTCCTCACACCATTGATTTTGAAGATGTACCTTCAACTGACCCTCAAGGCTGCCCTTTTTGTCTGGGTCCCCAAGTACCTCAGGGGCCACCCTAAGCTGAGGTTGGACCAACTCATTGTAGGGATTAGAGCTTCCAGCTAATGATACGGAGTTTGGGGTTTCAGTCTCCACTGAGCCAGTGGATCAGAGATGATCTATATTCCATTTCCAGAAATGCACCTTATCTTCCAACAACTGCTCGTGTTCCAACTGCATTTTCTTAGATTCTGTACTTGTCTATTTGGCGATTAATCACAGGGCCAAACTAATGACCAAAGTTGTTTACAGTCCCCTGTGATCTGGGTGTTGCAAGGGCACAAAAATCATACTACAAACCCTCCATCCAATTCTGATTCCATGCCCCCAACTACTTCTTTTTATTTATTTATTTATTTTTTGGTGAGGAAGATTAGCCTTGAGCTAACCTCTGTCAATCTTCCTCTTCCTGCTGAGGAAGATTAGCCATGAGCTAACATCTGTGCCCACCTTCCTCAATTTTTGTATATGGGATGCCACCACAGCATGGCTAGATGAGTGGTGCATAGGTCAATGTGCGGGATCCGAAACTGCGAACCCTGTGCTGCAGAAGCAGAGCGTGCGAACTTAACTGCTACACCACCGGGCTGGCCCCCCAACACCACCTTTTAGCTGACTCTCACACAGCAAGCCAATATTTCCCCTGCACTGAATCACCCAGAGCCAGGTACCTGACAACTAGAGACCACACCCATAGCTCAGAGCCCACCAACGTCATTCAAAGCAGCCAATCCTAACCCACTTACACTGTCCTGCCTTGCCTTTCCTGCAGAAAACACAGTAAAGGCTCTGGGCCATACCTTCCCCTGGATCCTGCATCTGTCTCCTAAGCAAACCTGGGGCTTCCCCACGTGGCCCTGCAGGTCATGGCATGCCCCCTCTTGGAAACAATAAGTAATAAAAATCTTCTTTCAATAGCATTAGCCTCTCTGTGTTGTCACTCAGTCACCTTTATAAGTTAAGACCCAGGCACAAATCAACCTTGACCATATCTGTCCTATCAGCTACAAGAATATCCAGGTAAGGAGACGTAACTGGCTCATCACGTACACGTCACAACTAGGGAAGGACTGTCTCAGGGGCGGGCTTTGTTGGTGCTGGTTCGGCAGCATCTTCATCTATAAATAGGGTGACCATATGTCCCATTGTGCCCCGAGAGTCCAAGTTTACCCCTTTCGACCTGTGCAATTATTAATAGTGCCCCTTGTTCACTCTCAAAGCAATCCCAGTTTGGAACATAAATCATATGGTTACTCTAATATAAAGGACCAACAATTAATCTCCCATGAAATAGGTAAATGTCTTTGTTACAGAGGACTAATTGCAACTTAATCATTTAGTCCCACATTTCCACTTGAGGAAAGGGTCTAAATGAACGTTCCAGACTCTCTAAAAATACGAGTGTTTGTCTTCACATAGCACGCAAGAAGCTAAAAAGGAGAAACCAACTGCATGAAGAACGTATACAAAGCAGAGCAATGAATCCTGATTACTCTGAGGTTCCTTTCATGGGAATTGAGGAAGGCGGTGGTACCGTCCACGAGGACTGAAAAGCTGGACCAGGGCAGGAGTCTCCACAGGCCAACCAATCGCTTGAACGTCTACGTGTGTTTTAGCGTGTGGTATCCGAGATGAGATACAGTCACTCAACCACTCTACACGTATATCTTGTCTGATGGGTGCTGGACACCATGCTAAGTGTCGGGGATGCAGTCAGAATCAGCTTCAGTTCCCATCCTTAGGGAGCTTAGCCTGTAAACAGACAGGTTAACACACAGGAGAAGTATTTCAAAAGCTGTAAGCACAGGTTCCTAGAGGCCCATCTAAGAAAAGCACCTATCCTAGTCCCGGGGGTTATAAAGAACCTTACCACTGAAATGTAGAGTGGGTTGTGGGGAGAGCGGAGAGGGAATTATAAGACCCTGGTAGTCTAGTGAGAGTGGAGCCTGTGGTTTAAGATTCCAGAAGGGAAAGGACCGGGGCTGAGGGTATTGGAGCTCCAGGTTGGGGGACAGTCTGACGTCAATCATCCAAATACACAGGATATAATGATGCCAGAATGCTACTGAAGGTCTGGCGCCATGTCTTAGCATCTCTCGACATGCAGAAATGAAGAATGTTAAGGACCGCCAGCGAGAAAAATTACTAAAGAGAAAATTTATGATGAATGCTTCTGATTTTCAACCCATCCCTAAACAACCTATGGTCTTCCATAGGTGACAGGACTGGTGCTGATATTTTCCCTTAAAATTGCTGTCCTCGGTGCTGTGGAGGAGAAGGATCAGCTGTGTCACTGGGACATCCTCTCCATTCTCCCAGGGATGTCTGTGGGAGGTTGTTTGTAATCAAGCCTAAGAATCTACGACACGCAGCTGTACTGTCTGTAATGGCATGGGCATCAAAGAGAAACATTCATGATTTATGAACTGTGTTTTGCTTCTCTACACCCTTGTCAGATGTAGGGTTGTTTTGGTCCTCTACAGAGTTATAAATAAAGAGCCGGCTCTAAAGATTTGCTAAAGCAAACCCAACGCTGAAGGAGCAATCCTTCTTCTTCTTTTTTTTTTTTTGTGAGGAAGATCAGCACTGAGCTAACATCCGTGCTAATCCTCCTCTTTTTGCTGAGGAAGACCGGCTCTGAGGGAGCAATCCTTCTTAACTGACCTGACACACAGGATGTTTCTGGCATATGCTCTTGCTCTCCACAGGCAAAGAGAATTCCTATAAAAAGAAATATATAATATTAGCCCTAGCATTATTTTAGAGTCATGGAATGTTAGACACAAAAGGGACATTAGAAATCTTTTTGTCTTGTGCTTTCGTCTTAGAGGTTTCACGCCAGAGGCTGTAGAGCTATTGAATGGAAGTCCTCCACTGGGATTCTTGTTTATTTCAAAAGCAAACGACTAGATTCAACACCTTGGAAACCAGAACTTTGTTATATTGCTAACTTACAGACAGTGGTCTTGTACAGTTAGTACACTTAGACTGTGTTCTACACCCCAAACTATTCAGTCCCTCATAGTACAGCCCCAGGATCCCCAGGGCCCATCATGGGGCACTCCTGGTTAATGCACCCTACTTGCGATCAGTCTCTCCATTCCCTTACCCATCACCAAATTTCCCTATTATATTCCCTGTTATCAGAGCCCTGGCAAGTGAGAACAGGTCTCATAAACTCATTCACCCCAAGATGTTCATATATGATAATATCCTAACGTGAGTAAATTTGTAAAATAATTACCGAATAAATAACACTTAAAAAAATAGAGGCCAACATTTTTGAGTGTGAAGAGCCAGACTTCGCACTAACCATTTTAAATACGTCATCTCATTTAATCATGACAGCAATTCTATAAGATAGATATCATATTATTCCCATTTGGGGGATGAGGACAGTGAGGTTTGGAGTGGTTGCTCAATGTCATGCTATTAATAAGCGGCAGTCCTAGGATATGAATCCAGGCTATTTGAATTCAAAGCCTGTGGACTTCCCCACAGTGCCTGGAATGAAGTAGCTACTCCATGAATTGTGACTGCTATAAACAACAACAACAAAAACAATGACAATTGCATGTCTGCTATAACGCATTTTCCCAAAGGCACAAATCGTGATCTTTCAGACTTAGTTTCACTTTCAATAGGCTCTATGTTGAGAGTTTAGCCAAACTACTCCGTAATATTGCTGCCTCAGCATCCATTTTGTGTGGCCAGGTGGCCCGAGGGCCCTTGGACTGACAGTAGCCCTTCCCGCGAGCGTGCCCTAAACAATAGCCCGCAGAGTCACAAGTAAATGTAAGTTCCCAATGTGACTCCCCCAACCACCCTTGTGATATACAGTCTGCCACATTTCCCAGCCTTCCCCGTGGGTGCCCTTTAGATAAGAGCCCCCCATGAAGCTTACCAAAACCCCACTGTTTTTTTGGATTGAATTGACCAATCTGGCCTTAGCCTGGAAACCCCAAATAACTCCACTCTTAAACCCTAATAAAGGCATGTGCCCCAGCTCCTGCCTCGCTCTCTGTCTGCACCCTGCCTTGACCTTCCGTGTAGCCCCTTGAGGTGTGTGCCACGTACCTCCTCCAGGACCTATGAGTAATACACTTCTCTATTTCAATTCCCTTGTGGTCTTTTCTTGACCCTGTGGCTCACCCTTCCACACCCTGGCGCTCTTCTTAACAAATGTTAATTTAACAAAGTCACAACACTTCATATTCCATCTTAACAGCAGCTTCCTTGTATCTCCATTCATTAGCTTAGCCCTAATAATTTCAGTAGATATGAAAAACAACAGCCCATCAAGACCCTCTCTGATGGTGAAGCTGCCTCCACTTTTTTGAGATGAGGAATTGTCATTTCTGCTTCACTCCTCCGTGCCCTGTTTTCAGTCATATCACCTTCATCATTGTCATGACTGTTCTGCTTCCTCCCTTAAGAGTCTGCTCAGACTCCACAGCTCCTGGAAATGGCCTCTGTTACAGTAAGTGGCTGGAAAGAGAAAGGTCGTGACCTTGCCCTAAACCACTCCAGAAAACCCATCACTCCTTCCACTTCCCCTTTCCTCACTCCTAGCTCTACTGTCTGCTCTTCACCTTCCTCATTTGCAGCATGAGAAGGTGTGCTGGGGAAATAAATGCAGGACAAATCCTGGAACACACTCAACATTTTACTTCTCGTGAAAAGAATAGTCACCTCTGGGCCCAGAAGCTCACTGTCGGCCTCTCAGGCTCTGAAGAGAAGGGTCCATTACGTCAGCCCCCCTGAGACAAACTCAGCCGCCCCGGCACCACCACATACGACCACACTGCCTGTTGAGGGGTGTTTTTACTGTCTCTAACCGTCTCTGGAGCTTCTGCAGCTGCCTACAAGTTCTCTAATCCAATCAGAGCTACATTGTCCTGTTTCTGTTATCATCATGCTCAGATTGCCAGTCACAAGATATTCATCCATTCTGGCAAACCCTTCTCTCTCAAGAGAGGCCATCTCTGAGGCAGCCTGAACTCTCTTACTGCCCAGACTGACCACGGAATTTCTCAGGCAAGACCGCACCCTCCAGACCTTTTCCAAATCATTGGCACTCCCCCAATCCCTCCATAATCCTTGGGGGCAATTTAGTGTCGTTTGACAATGTCTTGAGTGTGAGGGAGAGGCCCACTTCCCATAGAAGGAAGTGACACACAAAGCTGACCTCTCTGTCCACAGCATTCAGTCAAGGACCTACTGTCATGTTCTCTCTAACCAGCCACCTCCAAACTCTTCTCTGATGGAAAACTGATCTACTTGGGAACTAGCTGCAGACAACACTTAGAAGTTCCCTGTATCATTTTTGCCAAATTATAACTCCATATTTTCTTTCAAGGTAGACAGAATAATGACCTCCAGAAGAAGTTCACATTCTAATCTCTGAAACTTGTCAGTGTGTTACCTTACCTGGCAAAGAGGACCTTGCAGGTGTGGTTAAGTAAAGGCTCTTGAGGTGGAGAGAGTAGCCTTGATTACCCAGGTGGATCCAGTCTAATTACATGGGTCCTTAAAAGTGAAGAACCTTTCCCAGCTGTGAACAGGGAGAGACAGGGTAATAGAGATAAGACATTGCTGGCTTTGAAGATGGAGACAGTGATACTGGTTTGATACAAGGTTGACATAAGGGAAGCCATATTGTAGGAAAGAAACCATACTGTAACTTTGAACGACCTCTGATTAACAGACATGTTCTATGGATTAAATGGTCCCTCCCAGCTGCAATAAGTCGATAACTTTGATCTTTTGAGTTCCTTAGGAATGTGATGACCCCTGGTCAGAGAGTCTATGCTGATAGCCATCATCAGGGCCAACTGAAAGATCAGGGCATAGGGTGTTGCTTGGTCTCTGGTGCATATCCGATAAAACAAAGACTATCAGGAACTAAGACAAGATGTCTGCCTCCACCTGGAGATCAGATGGATGCCCCACCCTGAGACCAGATGTCTTCCCCACCCGGAGATCAGCCCCCTATATAACTGGCCTGTAATCTTTGTTCTGTAAGATGAGTTTTTTTTGGACATGAGTCGACCATCTTCCCTCTTGCTAGCAAGCCGTAATAAATAGTCCTTTCTCTCCCACCTCCTTGCCTCTTGACTACTGGCATGTCTTGTGGTGGGCAGAAGACCCTCCCCCCCACCTTGGGCGAACACAAAAGGGGCCATAAGCCAAGGAATGAAGAGAGCCTCCACAAGCTGGAAAAGGCAAGAAACTGGATTCTCCCCTAGAGACTCCAGAAGGAACACAGCCCTACAGACACTTTGATTTTACCCCAGGGAGACCTATGTTGGACTTCTGACCTCCAGAACTGTAAGATAATAAATTCGTGTTGTTTTAAGCCACTAAGTTTTTGGTAATTTGTTGTGGCAGCCATAGGAAACTAATACAGGCTGGAAAAGAGCCACAAATTCAAAGCCCTTGTTTTCCCAGAATCCCATTGAACTAGACGTTATCAAATGACTCCCTCTCAACTGGCAGTTACCTCCCATTGGGCAACTATTACAACTATGAACAAGGCAAGGTCACTGTGTTTCCAAATTGGACAATGGAAATTTCCAGAAAGAAAGAAAAGATGTAAAAGGGCAACATCATCCAGGCTATGTAAGTGTATATATTTCTACTGATGGAGAAATACATGGACTGGTATACATTAACTCCTGAGATCATTTTCAGTGCAAACCACTCATCTTTAACACAAATGTTCTTTTTGATTACAAAGTAAATGAGTACATGGCAGAGTTATACATTTTGTTTTCTAGAGTCTGAAAGGTATAGAGGAATACTATCTGGAGATCATCTGTAGTCAGGGATCTGAGATAATCTCAACTCACTGTTGAGCCTGAAGAACTTTCCCATAGACCCCTGAACACTTCATATCATGGCATTTGGCAGTTGTGCAAGGTCCAATCGCCAAACCCCTCAAGAGGAGAAAACTCAACTCAGGGCTCTTCTAGTATGAAATGAGGCTTCGCCAGATTTGGTCAAGAGCATTTAAAGCAAGTGTCAAGGTAACTGATGGTTTCTTTTACCATTAGCATTCATATCACATCCCCTCCCAAATATTAAAAGAGATCATTTCCTTTCTCTCCCCCCTCCAGCCTTGAAATATATATAGTCTTGAAAAACAGTTTCCTGTTTCCCCTTAAGTATTGCTTACTTTTGTTTATGAAATTGTGAAAAATTGAGTTAATAAAAATTCCTACCATTTACTGAGTAGCTACTATGTGACAGGCACCGGACATTCACTGTCTCATTTAATCCCTTAACTAAGGATTATTATTCGTATTCATTAGATGATGAAACCAAGGCTCAGATAGTTCATATAACTTGCCCAAACTCACAGAGGTGAGAGCTGGCAAAAGTTGGAGCACCTTCCCTTCTCCTTGGTCAGGGGCTTCTTGATCTCACTCGTTATTCCCCACGTTTCTTGAATGTGAGATATGTTCATAGACAACAATAAGAGTCAAATAAAATGGATCAGTAACTGGTGGGTCCAGTGTTGGGTCATGAGTCTGTTTCTCTCATCCAAGGTTTGGAAGCCACTGGCTTTCCTCTCTGGGATGGACCAACAAGGAAGTAATAAAGCTCTTCTGTGTTTGTTAGTGGGACTTCCATCAGTCAGTAATTAAATTACTGAGAGCCCTAAAAGGGTAAGAATGTCTCCCTGGCCTGAAGGCCCTTGTCACAAATGAGGGTTACAGTTAATTCACCATTTCTATCAGGGAAGAAAACAATGTTGTTTAGTTACTAAGCCGGCACCCCCCATTCTTTACTCTGTTGCTTTAGTTTCATTGCTGCTCCCCAAAAACCTTTTCTTTAAAGAAGCATATAGTATCCTGGTGCCATGCAAATTGATCTACTTGCTGTGTCAAAGTAGTCGGCCCTCAAATATTCCCCATCCTACAGCTCACAACTCACCCTCCGCTCTTTACGTCAAAACAGTCATTTCATGGATGTCTCCTACAGCAATGACCGCTGGAGAAATATTACTCAACTCTCTCTCCTTTCTTCACTTTCCTTTAGCTGTCTTACTTCTGCTCCGTCTTGCAATTTCAGAGACCAGTCTGAATTTCCCCAATTAGCTGGGTAGTTGCCATGATGTTAGGACATCCTGATGAATCACATTGCAATGCCTGGAGACCCTTTCAGGTGGGTGGAGCACTTTACACAAAGAATTAGTAATAACAGTGTGATTGCATTGGCTGCTATAGGAATGACCAAGCATAAAATAAAGTGAATTCGTTTCTTTCTGTTTCCATTCACCAAGGACCCAACTTTAGCTCATTTGTATGGTCATAAACACCTAGAACATTTTACCACTTATACAGGTATATAACTAATATAACACAATTGTTCTTCATATGCTGTGGCAGTAGATAAAAGAAACTGGAGAGGTGATGAGAAAAAATGGGGGAATTTGGGGGACCATATTCACAAGCTCAAAAGAATCACAGAGACCATGAGCAATGTACCCATAGATGGGTCAAAATATAAGAGTAATGGCTTGTGAGAAGGTAGGTCACTTCTTGTGGAGGTTGTCCTTATGCTAGGAATAAAAGAGAAAGCAGTCCATCTGGGATCTGGCCTTTCAGTTTTCTGATTTAAAGTTCAGGCCTGGAAGTAAGAAAACCTGCATTCTCTTCCTGTACTTGGTACTCAGTCTCCCAGGGGTCCTCAGGGATACAAGCAATGAGCAGGCAGGGGATGGTAAGCAAGAAGAAACAAACTTCCTTCTAAAATATTAGACACACTTGGGATGATCTACAGACTCACCACAGAGTGAAGTTCAGGGAACATGATACCGGCAGACAAAAATAAAACAGAAAGCTTTATGCTAACTCACCATCAGGAAATGTAGCCACCTATAATTTGTCTTAATAATGACTGAAGTGAAATGTAGGAATTATAAACAAGACTGATGAAAAAAAAAATGCAGAATTTGCAGGTGCTAGTCTATGTGCAATCAGACCTCGAACACATCCAGATTCAATATTAAATGTCTTGATGCAAAATATTTCCCCAAGGGAAGCTGAGAAAATCTTAGCATATTAAAAGAAGAGTAGAACAAATAGTAATAGTTTATTACTAAGAGTAATAGTTTATTACTAAACTAAAAATAATAGTTTATTATAAGGACAACTGATACTTGCACTAATCACACATAGAATCTTATTTGGGGTTATTTTCCCCAAATCTCAGTGTTTCGAATGCACATCTCGACATAATGATTTTTCTTTCATTTCTAAAGTTTACCAAACACATTACAGATTTACTTGAATGGACTATAGCTTGGGAATATTAAGGCAAGATGCTAATATTTTCTTCAGGTAACTGACCAAGAAACAGGCAAAGACATGTTGAGTGATATTTTCAAAATCTGTGTTAGACTTTTACTTCTAGCTAAGATGAAGTAACTTGCACCAGACCAATTATTCTGATAACCTCAAATAGAAAATTCCACTAAAATATAAAGAAAAAGAAAACAGCCCTCTGATTGAAGGCACTGGAAAATGAGGCAACCAGGATTTGAGAGGCCAAGATCCAGGAGAGAGGAGAAAAGGGAACCACGGAAAGCTGAGCTGATAAAGCAGATTGTCCCCTCAGGGCAATTGCTAGTTTTTAGCTTGGAATCAGTGACTAAAAATCCACGTAGAGAGCTGTGGCTTATCAGCAGAAAAACAGTTTTTGGAAATATCACAAGGCTGCAGACCAGGAAAAAAAAAAAAAAACAGGTTGGGAGAGAAGGGGAGGTTGGTTTGCCAAAGCATCCAAGACTTGAGGGAGCAGGATCCTAGAGAGAAGGGAAGCATAGAGAAAGAACTTAGATACGTCATTTTCTCCTAGAGGCTTAGGCCAAATTCTTAAGCTGCACAGGATAAGAAGCTAAGCAGGAAGTCACAGAAAACAAGAGCAGAGTTTTGGCCTCACGGAGTTGAAGAGACAAAAATTGGAGTTCAGAACCTGATGAGGAGAAGCCCCAGTCAACACTCTAGGCTCTCAGTTGCAACTCCCGGAGGAATGCGCCATTGATGAAGAGCAAACCAGAAGGAGATGTAACTTTTAAAACTTCAACCCAGCCTCAAGTCAGTTTAGTAGCTCACTGAGTCAAAGTGATCCACCTCCTCTCTGACTACACACCAGAGGAGAGGATAAGTCCTCTCAAAGGAAGAGAGTGCCTCCACAATTTTCCATATACAATATCCAGTATTCAGGCAAAAATTATGGTCATATCAAGGAAAAGGACCAAGAGGAGAAAAGATAGATAATATAAACAGACCCACAAATATTCCAGTTATTAAAGTTATTATATTTGGATTTTTAAAGATATAATTAATGTAACAAAATTAAGAAAACATAAGTCAAACAAATATATTATCAATAAAACATAAGCTAAAGATGGAAAATTTTTACGTCTCTGGTTCTCTACAGGCATTATAGAAAGAAACAAGTGAAAATTATAGAGTAGAAAAATACAGTATTTGAAATTAAGTACCCAACGGATAAACTGCTGAATTTAACAGCAGTTGAGACTCAGCAGGTATGAGGATTAATGAAGCAAAATAAGTCAGTAGAAAATCCACCCTGAAGCACAGAGAAAAAATAGGATGCAAAATACAGAAAGGAGCATGTGGTGGTTAATTTTATGTGCCAACTTGGCTGGGTTATGGTGTCTAGATATACGGTCAAGCATTATTCTGGATGTTTTTGTGAGGGTACTTTTTCTGGATGAGATTAACATTTAAATCAGAGGATTTTGAGTAAAGCAGTTTGCCTTCCCTAATGTGGGTGGGCCTCATCCAATCAGTTGAAGGCCTTAATAGAACAAAGACTCACCGCCTTCCAGCAAGAAAGAATTCTGCCAGTGGATGGCCTTCAGATTTGAAATGCTACATCAGCACTCTTCCTTGGGTCTCCAGCATGCTGGCCTACTCTGCCAATTTTGGATTTGCCAGGATCCATAATTGTGTGAGCCAATTCCTTAAAAAAAATCTGTGTGTGTGTGTACACACATCCTGTCAGTTCTGTTTCTCTGTAGAACATTGACTAATACATTACATCAGATACATAAGGGCACAGGGGAAAGATATAATATGTGTAATTGAAACGCCAGAGGCAAAGACAGAGTGATAATAGGGAAGAAACAATATTTGAAGGTATAATGGCTTAGTATTTTCCAAACCTCATGGAAAGAATTGAGCTGCAGATTTAAGGAGCATTATAAATACGAAAGAGAATACATACAAAGAAAACCGTACTGAGCCACATCATAGTAATGCTGCTAAAAAAAGAAGAAAAAGAGAATATCTTAGGAATGATGTCAGCAAAATGGCAGACAAGGCCACTCCAAGCTCCTGTGCTTCCAAAGAAACATTGAAAAACAAGCATAAACTGTCAGAACGAACTTTTTTCAAAACTCTGGAAAACAGCCACAGGTTTATAGCAATCAAGCAAATGCTTAATCAAGAAAAAGGCAACTTTAAAAATCTCCTGGCATACAAGGAAATTTCTGTCAAAATATTTGTTGAACTCAGGCTAAAGAATGAAGACTTCAGTGACCCCATACATCAGACTTCAGGAACCCTCAGTTGCTAATGAGAATACAAAATTGTGCAACCATTGGGAAAGGAGTTGAGCAATTTCTCAAGAAGTTAAACTTATAATGCCATATAACACACAATTCCACTCCTAAGGATGTACCAAAAAAGTTGAAAACAGCGACTTAAACAGATACTTGTAGGCCAATGTTCATTGCAGCTTTATTGGCAATAGCCGAAAGGTGAAAACACCCAAGTGTCTACCAACAGATAAATGGATAAACAAAAGGTAATACATCCGTACAATGGATAATATTGGTAAGTAAAATAATAATTCAGCCATAAAAAGGAATGCAGTTCTGATACAAGCTACAACATGTATGAACCTTGAAAACATTACACTAAATAAAAGAAGCTAGTCACAAGAGGGTATTGTATGACTCCAGTGATGTGAATTATCTAGAATAGCCAAAATATATACACACAGAAAGTAGCAAAGAGGTTACCAGAGGCTGGAGGGAGGGTGTAATGAAAAGTTATTGCTTAATGGATACACATTTTTTGTTTGTGGTTGTCTTAGCTCAGGCTGCTATAACAAAAATGCCATAGACTGGTGACTTATAAAGAGCAGAAACTTCTCACAGTTTGGGAGCTGGAAGTTCAAGATCAGAGTGCCAGCATGGTCAGGTTCTGGTGAGAACCCTTTTCCAGACTGTAGTCTGCTGACTCCTCTTTGTATCCTTACATGGCAAGGAGCAGAGAGAGGAAGAAAGCTCTCTCATGACTCTTATCAAGGCGCTGATTCCATTCATGAGGGCTCCTCCTTCATAACCTCATCTAATCACAACTACCTTCCAAATGTCCCACCTCATGATACCATCACAGTGAGGGGTAGAGTTTCAACAGAAGAATTTTTGGGAGGACACAAACATCCAATCAATTGTGGTGAAAAAGTTTTGAAAATAAGTAGTGGTGATGGTTGTACAACATTGTGAATGTAATTAATGTCAGTGAATTGTACAAATTGTACACTTAAAAATGGTTAAAAGGGCAATTTTAAGTTATGTATATTTTACCACAATAAAATTTTAAAAATAAGATATCTTAAAAGTAGCTAGATAAAAAAAGAAGTATTATTTTCAAAGGATTGTCAATGAGACTGACAGCTAACTTTTCAACAGAAACATGAAATTAGAAGATAATTTACTAATAACTTTAAAGTGCTAGAACAAAATAATGACCTACCTAGAATTCTATACCCAATGAAAATGTCCTTCAATAGTAAAGGCAAAATAAAAGCATTTGTTGAAAAAAACAAAAACCAAGAGAATTTGTCACAGCAGATCTGCATAAAAGAAATATTAAAGAATTATTCATAGAGAAGAAAAATTGTGTAATTTTGAAATAAGAAAATGCAAGAAGGATAAAGAACAAAAGAAAGGACAAATATTTGACTAAATATAAATAAATATTAACTGTAAAATAATAGTAATATGTCTTATAGGGTTTAAAATATACATAAAATGCATGAAGACAATAACCAAAGGTGGAAGGAAATAAACGGAGATAAAATCTTTGTTTCATAGGAGAGATGGTAAACATAATAATTTATATTAATACTGACATATCAAGGTTACAAGTCATAATCTCTAGGGTAATGACTAAACGAAAAGTAAAAAAATGTATAACTAAAATATTTGTAAAGAGGAAAAATGGACGTCTAGCAGTGGTTAATTCATCCAAAAAAAGATTAGAAGGGGAAAAAAAACATAGAGCACGTGGATAAAATACAAAATAAGAAATAGTAAGGTGGTTGATATAAACACAAATATATCAGTTATTACATTAAATGTAAAAGGGTTAAATATTCCTATTAAGAGGCAAAGATTATTCAATTGGATTTTTTAAAAATTCCTGTGTCATTTACTGAATGTCCTCAGCCAACTCTGTCTTCTATAATAGTGTTTCCTCAGCCTCCACTTTGTATAAGAATCTTCTGAAGATCTTGTCAAAGCACAGATTCCTGGGCAACATCCTTCAGAGAGCTGAGGGCTAGGAGGGTCATCATTTGCATTTCTATGAGCTCCCAACTCCCAAGTCATGCTGATGCTACTAGTCTTTAAGCTCCATTTTGTGCAGCCATTATCTGCATGATGTTATTTTCAGACTCCCAGAGGCTGTGACAGAGGCCTGACCTTTCTGTTTCTTATGAGCTTATATGAGAGGTGGGGTGGGGGGAGCAGATTGGCCCACATTTTGATTTTGGGTAAGGCATCACTTTGCATTATTGTTCTGAAAAGATATAGCACACCGACACAACTTCCTTCATCTTTTCCATGAAGAAAATAACACTTTCCTAGTTATCTAAACCAATTTCTATATTAACAGGGAATCCTCACAGTGCAAGATAAAGTTATGACCTTGTTTCACCAGAATTCTGCTGATACCACTGTCAAACCAAAATGGACAACAAGCAAGAGATACACCACTGCAGGCTGCATGCTCAGAACTGCATCACCCATCATTTCACTGGTGTTCTCTCTCCTCACCTAAATTATACACCATATGGGGGTTGGCGTCATCTCTGCCATTTATTTCGTATGTTCCCAAACATTATGGGACCTTCTTCATCAAATTATGAAGACTAAGAGCCAAGGCAATTGCTAGGAATTAGCATGGAGTTAATCCAAGTTTGTCTTCTGTCCTATCCAGCACTCCCATGTCTCTTATTCATCACCCCTCATCAGCTCCACCCACCTGACCCATACCAACCCACTCAGTACTTCCACTATGGTTAATGGAAGCCTAGTGCTACCAATATCCCGGTAGGAAGTCATTAATTAACCTCCTTCCTTTATAACTATTCAGAGAGCATACCAAAATATTATACTCTCTGCCACCCCCATGCAGCAGCACCACTCAGCAGTGAGAGTGAAGACACTCTGGCCTCTGGGTACAGCAGAAAAACCAGCCAGCACTGTTGTTGGAAGGACAGAGCCCTTCAAATTACATTTGTAAATGATCACCTGGGTTGCTTCCTGGCATGCCAGCCTCTTCCTGACTTTGACTCAATCGCTCAGGCCCTAACGAAATCAAGCCTCCAAGACTGTTGTTGTCGATGGCTTGAAGCCTGTTGGTTTGTTTGATTACTGATTGAATGGGTGCCAGGCATTGTGCTGGATACTGGTGACTAATATCTCACTTATTCAAATGATACCAGTTATCAATGGTTTCAAAAGTTGAATGGCACAGATCACCTGCAGACTATAAAGCGTGATTAATATGAAAGTTCTGGAAGAAATAGTCCTGAGATGGCTTTTGATTTTAAGAGCATAGCATGAACATCAAATTTTCTCCTTTCTTTAGCAAGAGAAGGGAAATTATGAGCCTCTTCATTTGGAGTCAAGAGGACCCCAGAAATATTAGAGTTACGTCTAAAATTCAGCAAACATTTCCACTTGGTTAAGTATGTCTGCTTTAAGGAAAATACCTAATCCCAGGTAATGTCTTCTTTTTTGGTACCCCCTCTGATCAGGACTAGGCATTCTTGTGGGGCAAAGAATGTCCTGTAAAATCTTTCTGGAGACAAATATATTGGTTGATAGCTAAGCAGCATTTAGAATAGTGGAGATATCCATGAGGACAAGGGGAAATGACGAGGCATGCTACTTTTCATTTTTAATTATAAAGGATGTATAATAACTTGTTTGGAAATTACTAGCTTATCTGAGATATAGGGGACCCAGGGGATAGTACTTCCAGTGGGCAATGAGTACTTCCAATGAACATGGGCTTCCTAAACAACTGCAGCTGTTTCTAGCCTGTTGCCTCATGGAACTCTCTCCAAGACCCTATTCCCAGACTCCCAGTCATGAAGTCTCCACCACTGGGGTGTCACCTGCTACAAGTTGTTGAGCCTCCAGACCACTGAGCACCTGACAGTCCCCAAACGCTATGGACAGTTCATTGTCTGGCTGTCCCTAGAAGCAGACACAGTGCACTCCCAAGACCTATTCCCCTAATTAGCAAATGTGTCTAATTTCCAAGCCCTGATCACTCCTAGTCTGATTGTATCTACTTCCTCTAAAGCCCGATCCATCAAATTCTGTGTGCACGTGTATATATGTACATATATGCACATATGCTCATGGGTGTATGCCTGTGTCCTCAGAGAATGATACAACAGAAAAGACCTTAACTAATCAGTGTATGTATTTTAGACCTTCCTCTTTATGTACTAGGGATTCTGCAGAATCCGTTCAAGGGAAGGGGAGGAGATGAGGACCGTCAAGAGGCCACGGGGATCCCCTGAGCCCCATAATCAGTGCAGTTTTCTGACCATCAGATTTATATATTGACTTTTATAGTAAGCATCCTTTGGAAGAAAAGGTGCTCTCACTTTTTAAAAAAGGGGGATGTTTTGAAAACCAGAGATTTAGTTCAACCCCATTGTTTTACAAATGAGTAAATCAAGAAGTAAAGATTGTCCCAGAGAAACATAGCAATTTAGCCAGTGTTGGAGCTAGAACTGAGGTGAACTGAGGTGGCTTGATTCCCCAAGTGTGTGTTTTCTAGGCACCGCAGAGCAGGGAGGAAAGGAAAAGAAACAATACTTATGTGCTTGTTGCATGTGTTAATGATTAGGATATGTCTTGACGATAATCTAGGGTTTAAATGGCAAACAAGAATGTGGGAGTGGAATGTCCCATTCTATAACGTGTTCCAAGAAATCTCAGGGAAATCAGAGACTAAGCAAAGGGTCAAAATCTGGGGCTAAGGGAAATTCTTCCTAGCTATGTTTGGTAACCCACAGCCTACATTTTCACAGCATAAAGAGGCAGCATGAATCCTAAATAGCCCTTACAAGAAGTTTCCCATCAGGAACACCACGACGGAGATGCACCTCATAAACTGGCAGAATGTGGAGTTTCTTGCATATTTATCTGTTAGAGGGTCTCATAGAGTTGTGGTGAGGCTTATGAGCAGAATGTTAGCTGCCTCTTATCAAGAAAACCCTAGTGAAGAAAGCCGCTGAAGTAATTGGAATGGTCTCACTGACGAGAATCTTTTGTACATGTATATAAATACATGGGCCTACAGAATCAAACTGTGGAGGGCTCTCCTGGGTTTTAAATCTGCATTTTGTCGACAATCATGGATGCATGCAAGAATCATCTGGGGAGCCTGAAGCATGCCGATGCCCAAGCTCAACCCCACAATTAAGTAAGAATTTCTGTGGGTAAGACTTGGACATAAGTATTTTTCAAACGTCCCAAATGATTTTAATCCACCACCAAGGTCAAGAACCACTGAGTCAGAGGGTTCAAAAGAACCCAAAAGATGGAGGGGGAAGAATGGGAGGGAAAGAGAAATCACTGAGTCTCAACCAGCCAAAGTGACTCACTGTCTGAGCAAACCTCCTCAGTGCTGAGTGACCCATGACACAGAACCCCGTTAGGAGCATGTGGCACAGAACCCCGCTAGGAGCATGTGGCTGCCATGTCACCACCCTAGAAGTCTCACTGTCCCAGTGCATCTCTCTATCAGGGTGAAGATCCCCTGGAACTCTGCCTGAAGTGCAACCATGCATGACTCCTGCCTCCACTTCTAGGAAATGCTACCATGAACCATCAAATCTCTCACGGAGTATATGTGTATTTTTTCCCACTATGAGTAGACGAGAGACCTTTCCCAGACTCCACTGTTTTTTATGAGGCCCTAACAGAATCCTTCCAGCTTCTTCTCACAGCCTCTATCCACCTACAAAGAGAAAGGAGACTCTTCTGGCAATGGATTTTCCTTCTTAGCTGAATCTGTTTTTAACCCTTGCATTTTCCAAAGCTATGGCTGCTCAGAGCAGTTCCAATAACCACAAGAAACTCTAAACGCCTCTGTCAGCTCTGGTGAACATTCCAATGCTACTGTCCCATCTCAGCCTAGAGGTGCCAGCTCATCATCTGCTCACAGCCTCCAAATCTCCCACCCTTTCAGCAAGCAAGGCAACATTCCCCTTGCCTGCTTAACTTCTATGTGGAGCCCAGCATTGTACAGACGATACTGTAACAAAGTATGTTTTGTCCTGGTAGCCTTTCTCAGTTCAGGCTGGGACTGCTCATGGTAGACCTCTCTTGCCTCACTTCCCCAAAAGGTGCCCTGACAGCCCAGAATTCTGCCTCAGGGAGGGAGGCTAGAGTTCTGAAGGAGCACAACTGGAAATGGACCCATCTTCCTGTGACTATTATTGCATCCTTGATACCCATGTTTTCACTTAGTTAGCAGGAGCTTACTGAGGGCCTACCCTGTGCTGTGTGTGCATGAGGGGCGGGAGGAATGAGGAGCTCCCTTGAGACGTTGGGACAATGGGCTGATAATAATTCCAGGAGTCGAGAATTATGAAGTCTGGTGCCAGCTTCATCAGTAACAGGCATGGGACTAAGAGGAAGTGTCCGTTTCCACATTCCTAAAGCAAAATGACCTCTAAGGAAAGCACAGTGGGAATGGCATGACAGTGGCATTTCTGCAGCTCGAAATCTGAACAGAAAACAACTGCAGTTATTTGAGAAGAGTCACAGGGCAGCATATACAAAATTCAAAAGTGCTCTTCATGGGCTGGCCCCGTGACTTAGCAGTTAAGTGCGCGTGCTCTGCTGCTGGTGGCCCGGGTTCGGATCCCGGGCGCGCACAGACGCACCGCTTCTCTGGCCATGCTGAGGCCGCGTCCCACATACAGCAGCTAGAAGGATGTGCAACTATGACATACAGCCATCTACTGGGGCTTTGGGGGAAAAAAAAGGAGGAGGATTGGCAATAGATGTTAGCTCAGAGCCGGTCTTCCTCAGCAAAAAGAGGAGGATTAGCACGGATGTTAGCTCAGGGCTGATCTTCCCCACAAAAAAAAAAAAAAATGTGCTCTTCAACAGATTGAGACGCGAATAAAGGAGTAATTATATTAAAGAAGTGGTATGTGAAACAAGAATTGAGGGCACTGAATTTCATGAAGAAACACAGCTGTGAATATTTTTTCACTCATCGCAATAAGAATTGAGCGTTCCCATTTCCTGAACATGCAGAGTCTTTGTTCTTTGCATGCTGTATCCATGCTCTGTGCACCCGCTTCTCATCAGAAGTGTTCAGAATGCCCAAATCTTGGAGAAACGGGATGATTTTTGCATCTAACAACTTGGCTTCCAATTTGGATCTCCTGGGAAATGAAATTCTAAAGGGAGATTTAGTCCAAATGAAGCCCCCACAGGAAAAGCTTGCAGAATGCCAGCTTTAGCTTTTCAGAGCTCCCTCAGTAATGCTGAGAACGGCAGGCAACCATCAAGAGGAGACCAAGAGCCAAATGTGTTTCACAGATATATCCCCACTGTGAGCCTGCCAGTGAATGTCTGAAGATGTCCCTGACAGCAGGGGCTCCTCCATCACGGACCCAAGGAAGCCCCATCACTTGAGAGATCTAAAACTGGCCACAGAGTAGGCTGACACACATCCTTAGTGCCCCGCACTGATCTGACAGGGAAACCCACAATGTGTCCTCATCCAGAAGGTCTTTTCCTCTGCGGGGATCTGGGGATCTGCGAGCTGGGAGCTTCCGAGGATGAACAGAAGGACTGGTCTGTGCATGTTCACACATCTCATTTCATTCATTCGCACTTCAAAAGGCTCCAGATTCTGCTAAAATTTTAGCTCTTTCTTATTCTCAAATCCATTTTTGAAGCTGGCACCAGCACGCTTGAGTTCCAGGTATAATATACAGCACTTCACTGCCTCCCCCGTTCAAGCCTTGCTACCAAATATGCCACTCACATTTGCCTCCTTTCAACACAGACCTGATGCTTTTCATGATTCCCTTTGCAAGTGATGGATGGTAGCTGAGCTAAATGTGGAGACAGGGGTTACAGACACATTTTGTTCCTGTTAAATGTTCAACTTCTTGTGTTACTGCCTTCTCTGCTTCACATTAACTCACTTCCTTCCTAGTCTCTAAAAAATAAGAGCCTATGATTGGAGCCCTGGAGGTCAAAAGCTAGACTCCATATTCTAGATCTATCTTTAGGCCTAAAGAGTGCCTCTATTATCTGTAATTTCCCATTGGATGGAGTACATCACCTGTCACTTTTGTGGTCTAAGATAAACATGCTGCTTGAAATTTGGGACACTCGTTGTTTTGTGGTCAGTGGATGAGATGAAGGGTGAATTGCGGAAATGGCGCTCCTGGAAAACTAATGTTTAAAATTCTCCTCTAACTTTTAACTAGCTAAATGAGGGTTCTTGTGAAAACCCATGAATGTTGACAAAAAGTTGAGCGCCCAGGCTTTGGAGATGAACACAACCAGCTTAGGCTCCTGATTCTGCCTCTCTCTTCCCTGTGAGCTTGGGCGAATGGTTTACACTTGGAAAGCCTCAGTTTCCCAATCAAGGGTCCCACGTTGCATTTGAATGTCGTATCTCTTTAGTCTCCTTTAATATAGAACAACTCCCCTGTATTTTAAAAAATTTTGTTCATTGTTATCTTTCTTGATATTGGCATTTTTTAATAATTCTAGACAACTGTTTTGTAGAATGTCCCACAATCTGAATTTGTCCTATTATTTCCTCATGATTAGATCATATTAAAAATGTTTGGCAAGAATACTACAAAGTTGGTGTGTACTCCTCACTGCTTCTCATCAAGTGGCACATAAAAGTTCCCTTGCTAATGATACCAAGTTTGATTCCTTGTTTAAGGTAGTTTCTGCCAAAACTCTTTATTCATAAGGAAACTCTTCTTTTTGTGATTAGTAAATAATATTTGATGGGGTAAAAATATGAAACTATAAATATTCAGTTCCTCAAAATACTTTCACCCAGTGGCTTTAGTATCCATTAATTACTCTTACATGCAACATTTATTCATTTATCATTTATTCATTAAGATTTGCAAAACAGCAATTTTAAAAAGTCTGTCTTTCCTTCTGCATGTACTAATTGGCATCCCGTTGTTAAACAAAACTTTGAGGCTGGTCTGGTGGTGTAGTGGTTAGGTTCACGTGCTCCGCTTTGGTGGCCCAGGGTTCAAAGGTTCAGATCCCAGGCGCAGACCTAGGCACCACTTATCAAGCCGTGCTGTGGTGGCATCCCACAAATAAGATCGGGGGAGATGGGCACAGATGTTAGCCCAGGGCCAATCTTCCTCAGCAAAAGGTGGAGGATTGGCAACAGATGTTAGCTCAGGGCTAATCTTCCTCACCAAAAAAAAAAAAAAAAACTTTTCCATTTTTCTCTTTCTTCCCATCTCTCTCTCTCTTTTTCTTTCTTCCTTTCTGAGCATCACTATGAACTATGGATTGTTTTTAATCAATGTGCCGTTACTGTCATTATTCTTATTGATGTTCAAATTGCCACAAACGTGATCAGTGGAAGCCCCTGCAAAGGGGCTCCTATGAAATTTTAGCTTTTTCTTTTTGTTTTGCTTTGTTTTGCTTTTAGTGTTCAGCTTAGAGTTTACAATATGCATATCTAAGTAACTGCAGTCTACTTTCAAATATTATACTACTTTACAAATAGTTTAAGAACTTGACAACAATATACTTCCATATCTCCCCTCCAGTCCATTGTGCTATTGTCATCATACAATTTACTTTTACATGTATTATAAACACAATAACAATTTTTATTTTTGCTTTAAGCTGTCAATTATGTTTAAAGCAATTAAAAATGAGAAAAATTTTCTTTTATTTACCCACAAATATATCATTTTCTGGTACTTTTCATTCCTTTGTGTTGATCCAAACTTCTATCGGGTATTTTGCATATACTTGAAGAATTTTCTTTAAAATTTTCTAGTGCTGGTCTGCTAGTGGTGAATTCTCTCGGGTTTTGTTGTCAAAAACATCTTTATTTTGCTTTGTTTTGAAAAGATATCTCTGCTGGATATAGAAATTCAGATTTCTTTTTCTTTCAGTACTTTAAAGATGTTATTCCATTGTCTTTTGGCTTGCATAGTTTCTGACAAGAAACTTGCTGTAGTTCTTGTATTTGTTTCTCTGTTAATAAAGTGTCATTTTATTTTTAGTTGCCTTAGTATTTTCTTTCTTTAGCACTGGTTTCAACAATGGGATTATGATGTGCTTCAGTGTGGCTTACTTTCAGATTTATTATGTTTAGGGTTCATTGGGCTGCTTACATTTGTGCAGAAATATATATATATATATATATATAGTTTAAATGGAACCATAGAATATATATAATATATAAAAATATATGAAATGTATATATATTTTAATCAAATTTGGGACTCTTTGGCCATTATTTTTTCAAAAACCTTTTCTGACTTCCTCCTCAGAATTCAATTCACGTATATTATATTGCTTCCTATTGTCAAATAGCTCATGGAGATTTGTTGTTCTTGTCATATTTGTTTGTTTTGTTATTGTTCTTCTTCTTCATCTTCCTCTTCCTCCTCTCCCTCTGCTCCTCCCCATCCCCCTCCTTCTCTGTCGCTTTCTTCTTCTCAGCCTTCTCCTTCTTCTTCTTTAGTCTTTTACCTTCTGTGATTTATTTGTTAGTTTCTATTTCTATGTCTTCAAGTTCATTGACCTTTTCTTCTTCAGTTAATCTGCTGCTAATACCATCTAGTATATTTTTAATTTTAGATATTGTATTTTTCATCTCTAGAATTTCTGTTTGGGTCTTTTTGTCTCTTCCATTTCTCTCTTCATTATGTTCATGTTTTCCTTTACCTGCTGGTGCAAATCAAGGATATTTATAATAACAATTTTAATGTCTTTGTCTACCAATTCCAACATCTCAGTCATTTGGGGGTAAATTTTTATCAATCAATTTTTTTGTAGATGTGAGTTATATTGTACGACTTCTTTGTGTGACTAGTCATTTTTGATTGCTTGCTGAACATTGTGATTTTTAGATTGTCAATGCTGTATTTTGTCATATTCCTTTAACTATTGTTGAAACTCATTCTGGCATGTAGTTGAGTTACTTGGAATCAGTTTTATTTATCCCGTTATTTGGAATAAGTTTCATTGGAGTCGATCAAGAGCAGCCTTTAGTCTAGGGCAAATTTATCCCCACTACAAAGATGATATCCATCTCAGAACTCTATCCAATGTCCCACATGTTATAAGGTCTTTCTCCCCTGGCTGTTGGAAACACAAACTATTCTCCTCCCTGTGTGAGCTCTAGGAATTCTTCAGCCTGCTTCTTTCCAGTAGTTCTTTCTTTGGCCTTGAGTATTTTCTTCTCAGGCATGCACAAAACAGTACTCTGCTAAAGCCTTGAGGGAACCAGTTGCAAGTCTCTGGAGCTCTCTCTGTTCAGCTCCTCCTTTTCAGTCTTCTGCCATGAAAATTTTGGCTGCCTTGGCCTTCCTGTATTCCAATCTTTTTCTCCTCAATTCAGTGAGATTCCAAGGCTCTGTCAGGTTCCCCTTCCCTATGCTGCAGCTTGGAAATTTCCTTCAGGCAGTAAACTGGGTCAATTGTAGGGCTAACTTCATTTGTTTCCTTTTCTCAGGAATCATAATCCTATTATATCTATTGTCCAAAGTCTAAACATTATTGTATCTTTTTTTTTTTTTTGCCCAGTTTTCTAGTTATTTAAGAGAAGAAGGTAAGTTAGGTGCCTGTTACTCTATCACTGATGAAAGGAAAAGTCCTCCTTGCCTTTTTTTCAAGTCCCCATTAATATTTGATGACCTTTTTGCTTTCTAACACAACTGGATATTGTAGGCTCATCTTGTGCTTCTCCAGTCCCATACTCAGAATCAGCCATTTCTGTAAAGAGCTCTGGTTCCTTTAGAAGGTAATAGTATTTGGAAAACAAGATATGGTTGCTATATTTGTTCATTTATACTGTGGTGTCCTTTGAACTGTAACTTTTAAAATCATTACCTCATACTGATCATCTTGAATTCAAATCCAACAGCATTCTCTTCGCCTTTCCTCATGTCCCATATCTATCTCTCTTTTACTACAGTGAGAACTCTACTTCCAAAAATACCAATATATTTACTCATTTGCTCAACACACACAAAATAATTTTATAATTATTCTGTCAACACTACCATAACAAACCTAATAAATAAAGTTTAGGATTCTTTTTCATTTATTCTCGTCTTTCACATATTTCCCCCACAAGATGTACAGCCATAGCACTGTGTTCAAAATTATTTGGATTAATTTTTGCTGTGTGATTTTGTTATAAATTTGATATAGAGTTAAGTTTATTTTTTTGTTTTTATTTAATTTTAGGGTTGGCCCTTATTTCACCACTTTTAATTCAATTTTATATTTTGATAATGATATTTACATGGTACAAAAATCAAAACTAGCAGAGAAATCTTGCTCCTATCCCAGTTCCCTCTATGTCATTCTCATGAAGACTGAGAGTTAACCATTCTAGTTACTGGTTTATTTTTCCTGTTTCTTTTTGAAAAATGAGCAAATATGCATATGTGACAGAATACATATAATTCTTATTTCATTTACTCTTTCCTCTTTTTTAATATAGAAAAGAAAAACCACTACATATGCTTCTTTTTTTTTTTCTTTGCACTTAACAATGGGCATACTACATGTAAGATGTCTCTCCTGCATCCAATTGTAGATGTCAAATAGGTAAATTAGACATATAAATACAGAGTTCTGAGGAGAGATTAGAGCCTTAAGATTTCTTCCTGATAAGTTTCTCTGCCAATTATCAAGTAATACATTTGGGTTTTATTAAAGTCAACTCCTTTTGAAATTTCTGTAGATAACTTTAAAACAACAACCAATGCTCTCTAAAGCACACCTTTAAAAGACAGACTTCTCTTTATCCTGAAAAATTGGAATTACATTATGCTCTTATCATTGACCCCATTTTTCAAAACTCAATTCTCTCTAAGTATGACCTTTGAGAACTTTCCAAGTTAACCACAGCTTGCTTAATTTGAAGAGATCCGTGAATGAAATTGTCCCAATTCAGATTCAACTTCCTTATTTCCTTCTCAACGTCTCTCTAAAGGTCAGGGACATTTTGAATTCTATATTTTCTCTACAAGCAGATTTCTATAGAGGCCAACCTGAAATTGTGGGCAAGGAAGACTTTCTCTTACTTGATCAGTTAAAGTGATCTTAGCGCAAAACAAACAAACAAAAACTGTATTTGCTGAAGAACTAACCTTGAAAAAATATGGCTGGCTTTACACAATAAGGTAGCTGATATTAATAAATTTAACAGACTGTTTTAGAGCACTTTAGTGCCATGACCTTTTCATTCTTTCAGAAATGTAATACTACTAAGTGAAAGTTCTAGGCTAGGGGCTGAGCAATTGTACACCTGAATAAATCAGAGATTTTGCCCTCAAAGGGCTTATCGACAGTGAAGGAGTCAAGCATATTCGCAGGTATTTTTAAAGTAAGATATACTGTATATTCTCATGAGAGATCCTTAAGTAAAAGGCAATGAGAGTTCAGTGACAGGGTCATTAATTCTGATGGTGGAATTTGATAAACTTCTTGGAGGACATAAGATTGAATCTGCACCTTTGAAGGCTGAGCAGAATTTTGACAGCAATGAGTCACAATTGGTTTTGACTCGAGCTAAAGAGACCCTTGGAGGCTGTTGTAAGACACAAGACACAAGACAGCTTTAATTGAGGCAATTTCAGTGGGGGAGGGGAGGACAGAGAGATTCAAAGGTCAAATGTCCAAAAACAGGAAGATTCAGCAAAATGTAATTGACAGCCCCACGTTGCACATTAATGAAAATAACCTAAAACTTAGATTTAATACCTTGGAGATGCTGAGAAAACTCAACGAGTTTTCTGATGGGATTTGTTTTACTTTCCTCACAGTGTTGTCATGGGTATCAATGAAAATGAATGTGAAAATATTTTGTTTGTTGCGTGGTGTTCTTGTTATTTCTATTAACAAAAAGAGCAATAATAATACTGCTATTTAAAGGTGTTTTTTTCTTTTGTGAAAGCCTGGAAGTGAAGAGAAACTAAAGGCTGAAATGAGTTTTGCTGTAGAAAGTAATTCTAACACAGGCTTGAAAGTAAACTCTTTGTAGCTGTTGAGATTGAACATACTGAGTTCTACAATGGTAGAAAAAGGGTCTCCAAACTTGTATTTAGCAGGAACACTAGTTTTTTTTTTTTTCCTGATAAGAAGGGAATCTGTTGGAAATCCAAATAGTTCAATTTTTCCCAGAAGTACAGAATGGGTTGTGGCAATCCAGAGTTTTCAGGAACCTTTATTTCCCTCCTTCATAGGGAGATAAATAAAGACTACTTGTGGCACAAAGAGTCCAATTCCATGATCACTTCTGACCTCTTCTGTATTGCACAGGGCATGCGGCCACAGACAAATTCAGGCCATAAATTTCCAAAATCATGTATTGTCATCACAATCATCATTGCTACAGACTGAATATTTGAGGCCCCCCAAAATTCATAGGTCGAAACCAGACCCCCAGTGTGATGGTATTAGGAGGTGGGGCCTTTGGGAAGTAATTAGGTCTTCACCCTCATGAATGGGATTAGTGTCATTATGAAAGGGACCCCAGAAAGCTCCCTTGTCCCTTTCACCATGTCAGGATACAGCATGAAGATGGCCAGCTATGAAGCAGGAAGCTGGCTCTCACCAGACACTGAATTTGTCTATGCCGTGATCTAGACTTCCCAGCCTCCAGAACTGTGAGAAACAAATGTTGTTTAAGGCCCCCAGTCCATGGCATTTTTGTTACAGCAGCCTGAACAGACTAAGGCAATCATCCACAGAGCATTCTGACAAGTATCTGATCTCACATGACAATGTGGTGAGTGGTGCTGATAGCATGACCCAGACTTGCCGTCGCTGCTAATGCGGATAACCGTAGGCTGAGATCTTACAAATACAGCTGAATGGCTACAGTGCAGTGTATGTTTCTTACAAACAGAGAAAGTCACAATATCTAACATTTACTGAGTGCACATTGCACATTCAGACACTGGTATAACAGGTCTTGTTTTGTCTTATTTAATTTCACGATCAAATCACCATTTTAGGTTAGTCTTAATCTTAACTTCATTTCACTGATGAGAAACTGTGGCAGTGAGTGATTAAATACCTTTCCAGAATCACACAGCTAACACGTGGTGGGGCAAGGATTTTAACTCAGGCAGTGTGGCTTCAGAGTTCACAATTTTTTTTCTTTTTTTAGGAAGATTAGCCCTGAGCTAACATCTGTTGCCAATCCTCCTCCTTTTTCGCTAAGGAAGATTGGCCCTGGGCTAACATCCATGCCCATCTTCCTCTACTTTATATGGGATGCCGCCACAGCATGGCTTGACAAGCGGTGCACCGGTGTGCACCCAGGATCCAAACCTGCAAACTCCAGGTCGCTGAAGCAGAGTGCACGAACTTAACCACTATGCCACCGGCCCGGCCCCCAGACTTCACATTTTTAACCACTGTAGTTTATTGCCAGTGTATCTTAAGGTTTAAGAACAGGGAGGATTTATAACTGATTGGAGTCTAAGAACAGAAACAAAGACTTCATGTGCAGATATGGGTTGAAGAGATAATGGCAGCTTCGTGGGTCAGAGATGAGAGAAGATTACAAAGGAGACGGGCCTGGGTTTGAATGCAGCTCTGCCACTTAGCAACATTCTGACTGTAGGGAGCTACGTAGCCTTTGCATGGCTCAGTTTCTTCATCTGTACAATGAGGATGAAAGTCACACATAGAGCAGAGGCTCGCAGGGAAACTTCGAGTTAATACCTATGAAGAGCCTACAAGTAGTGGTTGGCAAGTAGAACATATTAAAATTATTATTACTATTTTATTATTATTATTACTAATAAGAATTCAGCTACCAGGCAGCTTCTCTGAAGGACAGAGTCTTATGTCCTTGTACCAGATTAGTTGTTCACAGGTGCCAGAAAAATTTCCTCCTCAGGGGAAGATTTGACTATAGGAGGAATTGAGGGGGAGGGTGTCTGAGGCATTGAAGGCTCACTCCAGCTGAGACTCAAGCTCTCCACCATTGGCTCCCCAGTCACGACCTTGAGGTGCACGTCTGAAGTGGCTTCCTTCCTTCTCCCAGGGCTCCAGCCTGGCTTCTTCTCTGTCGCTTCCTCCTGCAGCAGCCACAGAGCAGCACTGTGCTCACAGCCTCCTGGGTGCCCTCCTCGCACAGGAACACACAGAGACATTGTCTCACTGGGATAGGCCCTGCTTTGAGGAGAAGCTCAGCCTCTTAGAAAATGGAAAGAAAAGATGGGGTGTGAGGGTGGGGACCTCGTGATGGGACCAGCGACTCTATAAGAAGAGGAAGAGACACCAGAGCTCTCTCTCCACCGCAGAAGACACAGTGAGAAGGTGGCCTTCTGCAAGCCAGGGAGAGGCCCCTCACCAGGAACAAAATCAGCCGGCACCTTGATCTTGGACTTCCTCTCCCCCAGAAGTGTGAGAAATGAGTGTCTCTTGTTTAAGCCACGCAGTCTATGATGCTTATTACAGCAGCCTGAGCTGACTAATACATACAGTTACAGGAACAGGTCAAGTAACTCTTGACAATATGTTGGCGTCTATTACATTCCTTTTTTTCCCCACAGATCCACTGAAAAGTCTTTTGAGAATAGGTAGAGATACATGAAGAGCCCTCAAAAGAGTCCCACAGCTCTTAGAAATCAACGATCTAAGCACTATGGGGATTCAAGCGGTAAACTTATGCTAGCTAATTTTTCTGGTTCAGAGAATATATAAAAGGATCTTCAAGAACTAAAGAGAAAAGAATTGTACCAAACTGGATTAGCTGGGGCTCCTCAAGTGAGCGCAAGCCCAGAACACCTGCCAACAGTTAAAGACTGTGACCTACGGTCATTGTAACAAATTGCCTAAGACTGATTTGGCAGAATTCCAGGTAACACCTCACTGAGAACTGCTACCAGGAAATTGCTAACGAAATGCCAAGAAAAAAGTGGCTATGAGTTGCAAGCTGCAGCCCCCGTTCTCCAGCTTTTTATTTCCACGTGTGCGATATTTTGGACTTAGAGGTTCAAATTTTGATCTGTTTAATAGCGTTCTCTTAGAATAAATGTTACAGTCTCTCGCCTCACAAAGTTTTAAACATATCATCTCCTGGGGAAGGGCAGAGAGGGGAGCACGCAGGGAACAAAGCTGTAATGGGAAAACGACTATGAAATCACATTCCCACAGACTCTGCAGTTTTACAACAATTGGCCATAAGTTCTGTGTTGTTTCCTTTGCCTCCTCATATCAGTAAACCCCAATCAGCTTTCTCAAGTGATCAAAGGTCAACATATCAGCATAGAATCCACATCTAAAAAAATCTTTCTTTACATTTTCTGGGTGAATACATCGTAGACCTTATTGTCTCCATAAGCAGAAGAGATCCACAGCCACGCGGACCGTTGAGGGTTTGGTGAGGTACAAGCTATAGCATGAAACATCTTCAATAAATCATATTCGCTGTGTTTCCTATTCCTGTAATGCAGGAAGTACTGGTTCCACAGGCCTCTGCTCTCAGAGATAAGGGAGGTTCTGCACTGTTCAGAGTTTGTAGATAGACCATTGGAATTTTGCACAAGATATGGAGCATGCCATCCTAGACTGGACAGACAGGAAGCTGCTCTTCAGGTGTCATCACCCACTGGAACTGTCTATCACGACCTGGGAAATGTGGATAGCTGGGATTCCTCTCTGGGCTTGACATAGGCTGTTGGGTGCATAGAGAGATAAACTTATATCTAAATGTCTATCCAGCCATTGCTGTGGAATTTCATTCACGGGAGCAATGTTCACAGTAAATGAAGCAGATCAAACTGTGTTTGGGAGGTCTGCATAGGAAAGCAGGCTTAGATTTGACAGCCCAGAGTCCGGTTAAAGGATCAAATGAATCAGTAGATAAATTATTAATCATTTTTCTTTATGTGACATGAGACACAGTCCCACCGTGAAGCAAGGTAGGATATAAGCAATAAGGTAAATCATGGTAATAAGACAAGTGATGTCTGCGTTCTGGAAGCTTTTATTTGTTTGGAGGGTTATAGGGGTGGTTAGGAGGATGGGGGATGCCAGAATGAATATCTATGTTGTGAAAAGATGACATGAATACTCCCATACAGGGGATAGTCAGAAACATTACAATGCTTCTATTATAATGCTCAATGGAAATAAAAGCAAAAAACAAAAGTTGAACACATCATAAAGCGTGCAGTGATGACTCCAGTGTGGAAATGTTGTGTCTATTAACAAGGCTGGAGGGAAACATAAAGAAATGAATGCGGTTATATTCTTGATGGACAGTGGGTCTTTTTGTTCCCCCCGATTGTCACACATATGGTGTACAATTGTTACAGCAGTGGACAATGCAATTCCTGCTTTCTTTGGAATTTCTTTGGAGTATACACTGAATGTGTTCTGTGTTAGGGAATTATTTAGAAATCTGCTGTGTAACATTGGACCTGTAGACAACAATACTGTACTGTACACTTAAATTTGTTAAGAGGCTAGCTCTCATGTTAAATGTTTTATCAAAACAAAATAAATTTTAAAAAATAAAATAAAATGAAGAAATACCTGGAAAGCAGACTGGTTTTCTTGCTTTGCTCCCAGAACTTGTTCCTATTGGGAACATCAGCATATTTCCCTCAGCTATACAGCTTCCCCTCTAGGATTTCTGTATCCCAAACACTTCCCTGAAGTGGGTAAGGAAGTGTTTAAATGTTGGACTTTTCAAATTTTTTCCTAATGATAGACCCTGGATTTGTGGAGATGACTTCATTGGTCATAGTGAACACATGCTCACTTCCGCATCCTATAGGGACTCCACTGAGGAAGCCCATTTTTCTTTAATAGTGTCAAGTCAATTTCATGGAAAATTCTGGCAACTGAATCATACCCATTGCTAAGATTAAATCTCTAAGAGTCATATGTGGTTTCTCTCCTTTTCTCACACAGCATTTCCTGCCCTTACAGTATAATCTATACCTTAAAAATACAAATATGATCATTCCTCATGACTTGCGCCGTTATGACTCTAGTCCAAGCACCATCATTTCTTCCCTGAACCGTTGCAATGGCTCCTAGTTGGTCCGCCTGCCTCCACACTTGCCCACCCTAGAGTACATTGTCTACAGAATAGCAAGAAAGATCTTTTAACATCCTGTTAGTACTCTGTCTAGGGCAAGAGAGAACCTTGAGAGGATGGTTTGGAGTTGGAGATATTGATGTGAACTCATGTTTCTAAAATGTGTAAGTGTTTGAGTATATGTGTGTACCCATATGCATGAATGCATACGGACACATACACACTCATACATTTCCTAGATGTGTCTGCTGAAAAAACTTTGGAGCAGTGACGCTCTCAGTAACAAAATGAATGCATTTAGCACCTAGATCTTGACTTCTGACACCATCTCCACTAAAAGGAATCAGGGATCCTCAGAGAAATTATTATTTCCTCAGCTGGTGTAAGGTGAGTACAATAAGATACTGAAAATCCCTTTACATGAAAATTTAAGGAAATTCACCCCCAAAATGATAGGGACTTGTCACAAGGACAAAGTGAACAGCTTGAAGGAGCTCCCACTGTGACAATTTGAGAAATAAAATAATAGAGCAGTAATTAATCATAAACCATTAAAAATAGGAATCCACAAGCGCACACTGATAATAAATAATGAAGTAAAGGATGAAGGAGAAGGGAAGGCTCTTGCTAACAGTAGAATGCTGTTTGTGGGGTGAGTACTGAAGATGGAAAATCATCATTTTGCAAGCATCACAATAAAGAGGAATTCAGGCAAGGATCGTCAGGAAATGCCAAATCTAGGGAGTAAATTTTGGTAAAGACCAGGTTACCTGCATGATTGCTGATTAGTAGCAAGGAGAAAATAGTAACTATACGGTGGACAAACTGGATAACACCTTGACTGGGTGATTAAAATTAATACCACAGACAAGAGGTAGATGGACATTGCGTGTCTCCAGATGGCATGTCCTGAGAAGGGCAGACAGCAGTTTGTTATTCCTGCCAAGAATGCATAACCTGAATCTAATCATGAGGAAATGTTAGACAAACCCCAAATGGGGACTGATCTATTAAAAACAATGGTTGGGGCAGGGATGGGGTTGGGAGATGGGAGACTGCGTGTTTCAAAGCTGTCCATAGTCATACAAGCAAAAAAAAGTCTGAGGAACTGTTCCAGGTTAAAGGAACTAAAGAGACATGAAAGTTAAACACAATATGTGATCCTAGACTGAATCCTGTACTAGAAGAGAGAGAAAAAATGCTATAAAGTGGATTATTGACTCAATTGATACAACTGGGATACAGTTGGTAGTTTGGATAAAAGTACTATCTTAATACTAAGTTTTACTTAAGTTGATAACTGTTCTGTGGTTATGTAAGGAGTGTTAGTCAGGGTTCTCCAAAGAAATAGAACTGATAGGTGATAGATAGATGATAGATGAAGGATAGATGACATAGATGATAGATAGATAGATAGATAGATAGATAGATAGATAGATAGATAGATAGAGATAATAAAGAATTGGTTCACACAGTTATGGATGCTGGCAAGTCCCAAGATCCGCAGGGTAAGTCAGCACGCTGGAGAGCTGATGGTGGTGTTCCAGCCCAAAGGCGAGCTGGCTTAAGACCCAGGAAAAGCCAATGCTTCAGTTCGAGTCTTGAAAGCGGGGAAAAAAATAGGATGTTCCAGTTCGAAGACCATCAGGCAGGAAGAATTCTCTCTTACTTAGGGGAAGGTCAGCCTTCTCGTTCTATTCAGGACTTCAACTAATAGGATGAGGCCCACCCACATTAGGGAGAGCAATCTGTTTTACTCACTCTACTGATTTAAATGTTTATCTCATCCAAAACACCCTCACAGAAGCATCCAGAATAACATTTGACCAAATATCTGGGTGCCCGTGGCCCAGTCAAGTTGAACATAATGCGTCAAGTTGTTATAACTTTATGACACATGAAATTAACCCTCACATAGGGAATAGCCCTTTTGTTGGGAAATATACATTGGAGTATTTAGATTTTAAGAGCCATAATGTATGCAACTTACTCTCAGATAAAAAAGTTTTGGGGGGCTGACCTGGTGGCATAGCGGTTAGGTCCACACACTCCGCTTCGGCAGCCTGGGGTTCGCAGGTTTGAATTTCGGGTGCGGACTGACGCACTGCTCATCAAACCGTACTGTGGCAGTGTCTCATATACAAAATAGAGGAAGATGGGCACAGATGTTAGCTCAGAGCCAATCTTCCTCAGCAAAAAAAAAAAAAAAGTTTTTGAGAGAAATAGAGATAGTAGATGATGAAGGAAATTGAGCAAAATGTTCACAGTAAGTGAATCTGAGTAAAAGCTATAGAGATATTCTTTGTACTCTTTGCCTGAATTTTCTGTAAATTTGAAATTATTTCTAAATAAAGTTTTTTTAAAGCCTTTCATTGTCTGGCTAAAAGCACTCCAGCTGTTTCCCAGGCACTAAGGTTGAATCCAACTTTCCTCTCTGGGCCTGCAGGGCTGTGAGAAGCCCAGCCTCTGCCCCCTCTCACCTCTCCTCCCACTCACCTCCCGCATAGACCCCCACTCACCCCGCATGTTTCTGCTCCAACAATAGGCCAAGTTCATTCTCCCCACAGAACTTTTGGAGAACTTGCATTCTCTCCATCTAAAAGCTCGTCCCTACTTTTCACATGGCCACGCCTTCTCACTGCTCAGGGGTTTTGTCAAATGTCACTTCCTCAGAGAGGGCCTCTGTCTGAAGGAGCCGATCTTCAGTCACGTTGTTTTGCTTCTCTTCATTCTCTAAATTTATCATGTTTACTCGCTCCTTCACTCGTTTATTAGACCTCACTGGGATATAAATTTCAGAAAGGCCAGGCACCTCGTCCGTCCGCTTACTGCTGTAGCTCCAGTATCTAAGACATTGCTTGGCACATGGTAAGTCCTAAAGAAATATTTTGGAATAAATGGATACATGTTTAAGCGCCTATAGTGCCCAAACCTTTGAAATTAAGATAATCTATTAGCTATTTGCCCTTCTTTCGCATATATAGGCTTTTCTAGTTTGTGATAAGAATTTTAATGGTAAATATTATGATATTACAGGTGAGTATCAAATAGAGAGTGTTAATACAGAGAGGTTAAGGAGAAGTATTAATGGATGAAAAGAAATATTTTTTAAAGTAATTCTGATGATCCAAAAATTGAAGTAGGCTGACCTAGTTAATATGAAAAATCCAATAGACATGGTAGAAATAAGAAAATCTCTTGTTAACGAGTCCTTGAATTCCAAATATCTAGCACAATACCCAAAAAATAGTAAAGGATTCATAAATGTTTAACAAATGCAAGAAATAATCTATTAATAGTTCATAAGTGGGTCACTCCAGGGAAAGTAAAAAGAAGAGAGATGGTAAGTTTTATACTTTCCAACATTAAAACAGATTTATTTTGGGGGCCAGCCCAGCGGCATAGTGATTAAGTTCATGTGCTCCGCTTCGGCAGCCTGGGATTCACAGGTTCGGATCCCAGGTGCGGACCTATGCAGCGCTCATCAAGCCATGCTGTGGGGGTGTCCCACATACAAAATAGAGGAAGATGGACACAGATGTTAGCTCAGAGACAATCTTTCTCACAAAAAGAGGAGGATTGGCAACAGATCTTAGCTCAAGGCCAATCTTCCTCACCAAAAAAAAAAAAGATTTATTTTTTTAACTAGAAAAAGAGCTCATGATAGTAAGAGGTAAGGTTTCTCCAATGGAATAGGAACAATATTAGAAATAACAATCACAGCACCTGCCTCAGGAGAGTTGCCACCATCTTAAAGTTTTTGTTTTGTTTCATTTTGGTGGTTTTTTTTTTTGGCACCTCTGGTTCAATTGAAGCCATATGTTTCTGCAGAAGGCATTCACCCTCTGCATTCACCAGAATTAGGGCCAAGCAAATATAATACAATCTCTTCTTACTCATCAAAAATAAGAATGAAGGGCTGGCCCGGTGGTGTAGTGGTTAAGTTTGCGTGTACTGCTTCGGCGAACTGGGGTTCACGGGTTTGGATCCCGGGCACGGACCTACGCACTGCTCATCAAGCCAGGCCGTGGCAGCGACCCATATACAAAATAGAGGAATATGGGCACAGATATTAGCTCAGGGCCAATCTTCCTCTCAAAAAAAAAAAAAATAAGAATGAAATTCCATTTGCAGCAAGATTTAATTAGCAGGCTGTAGGTCATTTCGGTATTGAAAGCACGCACTCTCCGATGTGGTGATGGCCCAATTTGCTCCTTCACACTCCATCCTAACGTTATAGTAGTTATGCCACGGAAAAGTGTTCTCATCATTTTTACAAGAAATCTAGGATTTTCTAGTTGCATGCATTTAGGTAAAACTGCAGCCTCTGGGAGATCCTGTTTGGATGTTCCCTTCCCCGACTCCACTTTTCAGCATGCAGGACTCTGCCTCCACAGCAAGGGCAGCATTTACTTACGTATAGCTGAGCCCATTTATAATGAGTTTGAAAACTTGAGGTTGTCGTTGGATCACGGTCTTGTGAACGTACAAATATATTACTCTTGACCTCTACGTAACAGAAAACCAATGTCACTACTAACATGTCCTAAGCTTAAGAGACAATCGAATTATCAGTCCAATCTTTTTTCATTTTTTTAATTGAAGTATAACATGTCTAGAGTAAAATTCACCTTTTTAAGGTACAACTCCATGAGTTTCGACAAATGCATGCAGTTGCGTAACCACAACCACAATCAGGGTATAGAACAGCTCCATCACTTCCCCAAAATTCCCTGGTGGCCCTGTGCAACTAAACTTCCCTCCACACCCAGCCCCCAGCAACTGTTGATGGATCCGGTCTCTATATATGAACATGTTCCTCATGCCTCACTCTTTTACTCTAATAAAAGGAAGACTTTATTAGAAAGAATTCCGGGGTCAAAATGAAATTTCATCTGTAGAAAGTGAGAAAAGGCAAATTAATAATGATACTCTTAAATTTGCGTCCATCATATCTTATTTTTAGTTATTTTCTCTTTATTATGTTACCAATACACAGAACTCTTAGTCAATAGAAAAGGAAGATGGTATATGTCATGGTAGATAAGGAAAAAAATCATTTTGGCACTCAGGGTGAGCAAATGTCATTTCCATAACAGTAGCTAAATTATTAATTAGCTTATATTAACCTTCTGAAGTGACTGATAGTAATTAACAAACCATTCTCCTGATCAGAGATGTGAGAATGGTCTCTATTTGAATCCTGACTAATTGCTAGTAGCTGCCAATATTTCTAAGTTGCAAAGAATTCTGAGGCTTAATAGGAAATAGTAACAGTATAAAACATTTAAGTCTCAGAAATTATTAAGCATTGTGTTGTATTATCTTATTTAATCCTAACGAAGAGGCCGAGAGAATGTTCCTATTGTTATCCCCATGCTACGAGAGGGGAAAATGGGTTTTAGAGGGATTAGATAACTCATTTAAGCTCAGACAGGTAAGAAGTGATGAGGCTGGGACTGAAGCCACGTAGCCAGACCCCAAAGGTGGGTATTTACCGGCTGTACCCTTTGCACCCAAGAAATTAATCACACAATTCGGGAGAGTTGAGCAAATTTTTCTGAGGAAGTGAATCTGGGCTGAAATCTGATGCGTGTGTAACACAGAGAAGGAGGAGAGCGTGCAGAGCAAGGAAGAGCTTTTCCGGAAGAAGGCAGAGCAGGTGCAAGGGCCCAGCAGGCGGAGGCACACAGCATGTTGGAGGAACTGACCAGCCAGTGTGCCCGAAGCACGGAGGCCCAGGGGGAGAGCAGTGTGGGAAGAGAGCAAGAGGAGGCCTGCACACCAGGCACTAGGGCCACGTGAATGACTTTGATCTTTCTCCCAAGGGCATCGGGAAGCTCTTGCATGGTTTTAAGCTGGCTAGTGACACAATCAAATGTAGGCTTTCAAAAAGTCATTCTGCCTGCAGGGAGGAAGACTGGGTAAGAGAGATGGAAGAAGAGCGTAAGGATAGTGGCTGTGTTAACCATGTCGTTTTCTTTCTATTGTCTGATGCTTTGACTTCTGGGGCCTGGCTGACCCTGGAGGGACTGCCCTCCCCAGGGTTAGCTAAGTCCTACAGATTGTAAATAACCAGCCTGGCAAGTGTGTCTTTCATATGCAAACCAACCAACTCAGAGCCCATACCCCCAGCTGCCTCCTTTATCAAGCTCTTACATTCTGAGCCACTAGCCACCTGCCCCAATCACCCCACGGACAGGTACCAGACAACTGGGGACAGCCCCAGAGTCAACTGAAAGTATGCAAACTAACCCATCCTAAACCTGCTGACCCTGCCTCTTCCGTTCTCTCCCATGGAAACCACAATAGAGGATTTTGCCCATGCTATCTCCTATGTCCCTCTGCCTCCTGACCAACCCTGGTGCTTCCCCATATGGTCCCCATGGAGTGGTATGCCCCCTCTTCTTGAGACTTGTGAGTTCAACCAACTATACTATCTTTTCAGTTGCAGTCGTCTCCTGATCTGTTGGCCTCACCACTTGAATAATCGTAAAACCTATACTGTAAAACAGTGACACACTGAAGAAGAGAGGGCACATCTGAGAGGTATTAGAGACCAACAGGACACAGTGACGGATTGCATATGGGGGCACGGGGGAGAGTAATGTCAAGAAGGATATCTAAATTTCTAACCTGCAGGCAGCGAGAAATATTAGTAAGCACTTACACAGCACTTGCAGTGTTCCAGGGCCTGTTCTAAGCACTTTATATATATTAACTCATGCAATTCTCTTTAAAATCCTGTTTACTATTCCCACTTCAGAAGGTTGAAATGCAGACACAGAGAAGTTGGTAACCTACTGTGGCAGACACTATCTCTTATCCATCCGCTTTCTTTTGCTTCCTGGGAAGGCAGGTGGGCTACCTTTCCCAGCCTCCTTTGAGGCTAGATGTGGCCAAGTGACTGAGTTCTGGCTTTTAGGACATGGGAGGGAAGCGATGTGCAGCCCTTCCGGGCCCAGCTCATAAAGCCCTCCCATGTGCCATCCATCCTGTGTGATCTTTTCCCTTCTAGATTAGTGAATGGACTCTGGAAGCCTCCTGTTGAAGATGGTGGAGCCACAAGATGGATGGAACTTGGGTCCCCAAATCAAGGAACAGCAGACTTTTTCTGTACAACATTGAATAGTAAACATTTTAGTCTTTGAGGACCAAGAAGTGGAATTGAGGATATCATGTAGATACTTCCATAACCATTTAAAATGTGGCCATTTAAAAATGTCGAAACCGTTCTTAGCTCATAGGTCATACAAAAAACATGCAGCAGGGGCCAGCCTGGTGGCGTAGTGGTTAAGTTCGTGTGCTCCAGTTCAGCGGCCCGGGGTGCGCAGGTTCAGATCCCGGGCGCAGAGCCAAGCACCACTTATCAAGCCATGCTGTGGCAGGCATCCCACATATAAAGTAGGGGAAGATGGGCACGGATGTTAGCCCAGGGCCAACCTTCCTCAGCAAAAAGAGGAGGATTGGCAACAGATGTTAGCTCAGGGCTAATCTTCCTCACCAAAAAAAATCAAACAAACAAAACCATGCAGCAGGCCAGATCCAACCTGGAGCCTTAGTTTACCACGCCCTGCCCTAAATCACTGCCTAAAGGAACGTCACCTGATGATCTGGAAAACTTTCCATGAATAATTAAAACATTGCCTGTGTACCGAGCCATTGTAATTTGGGGACTATTTGTTCCGGCAGTTAGCATGCCATAACTTACCCAAGGCCACATAGCTAGGAAGTAGCAAAGAGCAGATCTGAACCCATGTCGTCTGATTTTCAAGCCTCTGCTCTCTGACACTGCATGATGCTGCCTCTTGAGAAAGAGGACAAGTTTGATTATTGACATCCACCAAAGAGTGGGAAGGAGCCGAGGAGGCTCATGGGCTTCATCTTGCCATCCCTGTTCTAAATCTTGAGTTAGAAGGACGTCACAAAGGCAAGCAGTGAGAGTTCTACTTCATATAATTGTGCCTTGAAAACCCACTGAATACCCAATTTTAATTAAAAAAATCTCATTTGATAGAGTCAAGGATAGTGGCCTGCTACTGTTCCTTCAAGGAATGGGATTTATGTTTTGCATCTTATAAACACCCCCCAGTGCCATTTTTTCCAACTTCAACTTTACCTGCCACCTTTTTAGGAGTGTCCCCAAATCCAGAGTCCACCCACATCTGGAAGCATACCACTCTTCTGTGGGAAGGAGGTGGAATGGAGAGATGTGTATGTGAATGGCTCTGGGATCATTCCATACTTTCCAAGGTCTACATCCTTTAGAGATTTTTGAGACCTTATTTAAAATGACTAAGGAAACAAATAAAGGGTGTGTTCCTGGAACTTCACGGAAAGTAAATGTGAAAGGAAGTGTCTAATGTACCTAAAAAACAGGCAGAGCTTCCTGGTATAAATTTGGAAAGAAATAAATTGGCATTCTTAAATACCAGCCCTGGTCATTCTTGCCATCTTTCCCCACCAGGCAAGATTCGTTTACATTGGTGTTTGTAGTTACTGATTGGCCTTAAAATAGATATGTTAATTCTGAGGTCTCGCTCATGGATAAAGAATGTGAAAGGAAGGTTTCTGTGGTGATGTTTGCATTTTTAAATTAAGGGTGCAGCTGATTAACCTCTGTTATCCATCTCAGGGAAAAGAGGATGATTAATATGGAAACAGAGGTTGTTAGAAAACAGTTAATAAGCATTCATTTTGGAATTTTCCCTAGACTTTGTTTTTGGGTGGTTTTTTTGGTTCAGAAAGGTAGGACAGAAAAGTTATTTTTATTCATCCTGGACCCAATATTATAAAAACAAAAAAATGATGATCTCTGTCTGTGTAATTTTCCCTATTTGTGAATACTCCATTATTGGTTGTTGTGGTTTGGTTCCATGATGACAATTTCTAGAAATGCAATTCACAGTAAAAGTTGTCTGACACAAGGCAACCAGAACAAGTAGTTGGTTGGTTAATTTTAAAAAGGCAAAGGATCATGAAAACTTGAGACATACATCTTTAAATATTTTCTTTTAACTTAAAAGTTAAAAATGCCCATACATTTACCACCTTTTAGTGTAGTGTAGTGCACCCTCTTTCCTTTAAGCATGAGTCTGTGATAGAAGATCTAGTCAGGTAGCTTAATGAAACACAAGCATAATGCATTGCCTAAATTCCAGTTTCACTTTCATAAAGAGGAGTGAGAATTTAAAGACATTCAAGAATCAATTGGAGGGCAGAATCATTTTTTATTTTGTTTTTTGAATCTTTTACAAGTAAATCACCCATACATCATTCAATGGCAATTTTTTATGATCAAGTTTTACTAAGTCTTTCTCAAGCAGTTAACTTAGTAGACTAGATATAAGCATTCTCTCTTTTTGCTCTCATACGTTATCGGTTTACGGGAGATTTAAATTATGTAACTTCAGTAATTCACAAAACTTGCATAAACTTTTTTGGGATTAAATTCAACTGCATATAATTCAACTGGTGACAGCAAAAATGCACAGATATCTAGAGAGCAGTTTTGAACATTCAGCTTGGTTTGTGAAGAAAATGAAGAAATGCAGTTACTCTTATGAGTCTGTTAGGTAGAGTCAATTTAAAGATCTTTGAATGTGTAAGTAAAGTGATGTTTATATGTAGGTTTCACAAATCTGTTATGTTATTACATTAAATAAACATGGTAATAGTGAGATTTCATGGACTACAACGTGTAACAGAAACAGAGTGATCTTGGTGTCTGACTTACTTGGATCTGAACTTGGTCATCTTAGTACTAATGGCAACATACTTGTAAAAAGCAGTTATTGCCATCATTATTATTATTTTTTTGCTTGAGGAAGATTGTCCCTGAGCGAACATCTGTGCCAATCTTCCTCTATTTTGTATGTGGGTCACCGCCACAGTGTGGCTTGACAAGCGGTGTGTAGGTCCGCCCCTGGGATCCAAGCCTGTGAACTATGGGCCACTAAAGTGGAGCACACTAACTTAACCACTACACCACCGGGCAGGCCCCCATTATTTTTAAATTGACTTAAATAGTAGTAGTCTTTTCAACACACTATGGATGTACTTAAGTGTCAGCAATTATATTCAGGATAGACTTACAGACTCTGTCAAATGCTTTGAAGTATTTTCTCTGACATAGACCCCAAAATGTTTGATTCTGTGATATTGAGGATGAGCTTTTAGGATAAATAAATAAACTTCTCACCAGTGAATTTCTATTCATCTTTATCTACTTCCTCCAGCTGCAAACAGACCACTGGTTCTCAACTGGGACAGTATCACTCCTCCCCCACCCTGCCAGGGATTCTGGAAATGTATGGAGGCTTTCTGATTGGAGCTATGATTGCAAGGCGCCACTGGCATTTAGCAGACAGGGTTCTGGGGTGCTGGAATCCTCACAACATGTAGAACAGTTTTGCACAATTTTCTAATGTCTCTACAGATGAGACGCTCATGAAAGTGAAAAATCTATTTAGATGTGTATGAACCTAGAACCTAACTCTATTTTATTATAAAGACAAATTTTTTGAGGAGTAGGCATAGATTTTTAATAAATCATTTCTGCTATAAGAAGACGTGTGTTCCTAAAAATCACCGCGCTTTGCAAAATTGTGCAATAAAAACTACAGGGATGATGAGAAAAACAGAGTTAGGGGCACAATACTCCAAAACTTCATGAGTGACACATAAGGAAAAAGACGGGCTCCCAGCAAAAATAGTACCACAGTTTCACATCTGCTAAACGGTTAAGACATTCACGAATACTACAATGAATCCAGCACCTTCCTTGAAAAAGATCTAACGTTTGTTGGCGGAAGGGGGTGACAGAAGAGCTGCAGCTTGTGGGTTATTGTGACGTGTTGGAAACAGGGTTGTCTGAAACGGGATAGCAAGTGGCAACACCATACACTCTGTGTAGGGTGTGGCTCATAACACAGCTGGTAAAATGAGGCAGCCGGTAGCTGTGGAAGTGTTTTAGTGTGTTTGTGTGTATATTCCTACACGGCTCATTCAGCTAAGTGTAGTTTTCTGGGTTCACCCAGTGTTTCTTGCCAAAAAAAAATCATTGGTAAGCAAAAGCATTACGTTCACATTGTTCCCATTTTATCAATTGCATTGGAACAAATTCCAAAACAAGTGTCAGAGCAGAACTGACTGTAGACTGAGTTTCTCCAGGAGGGCAACGACCATGTAAATCAAGACAAATTTGTATTTAGTTTTGTTGGAAACTTTCCAAGATTTGTTCATCATTCCAGAAAACCATGTCCTTGAGGCAAGACCACTTGTGGTACGTGAGAGTCCAATACCACACGCTGGTGGGAGCCTGCACTTGAGGCCGTCGTATTCATGGTGAACTATGCAGAGGTACAAGCACAGAAGTGCTTCATTAGATCTTCTACTGTAATAGTAAAAGAGCTTTAACTATGGAATAAATAAGATTTTATTATAAATTACTTTCCTGCCATTTCTCCCTGACATACAGTTAGGATATTACATTGAAATTTTTGAAATGATATATAGGGGGTAATTATAATATACAAAAAGGGCACGATAAAATATGTGTTAGGAAAGGAGGGTGGCACTGGGCTTGATGAGGTTGTGAACCACTGATATAGAGCAATTAAAAAAAGAGAGAATGTTGACATATTTTTGTCCACTAATACATTCAAGGATTAAATGAGATATGTCTGGCATATGATAGGATTTAAATAAATTACAGGCGGTATTATTATTATTATTACTGGTACAGTATTAGAAGAACCATATATCCAGTTGCTCCCTGAATCTTTCCTTTTGAACATCCCACAGTTCCCTCAAACTCAGAAGATCGGGGTCACCAAACTGACGACCACTCCCCCAAATCTGACCCTGCCCTAGAGATTTATCCTCACAGTGAAAAGTTGTCATCTTTAACCCAATAGTGGCCAGCTAGAAATGGGGCATTATCTGTGGCTCTTCTCTCTTCCAAGAGGCCTATATCTAATAAACCACCATTCCCATAAATTCTACCTCCCATATGTGTTTCAAATCTGTCTGCTTTCCTCCATCTCAACCACTACCACATTATTTTGGACTAGCATCATCTCCTGCCTCGATTATGGAAATAGCGTCCAAGCTGAGCTCAGTCTCACCTCTCATCCCATCAGATCTATTCTCTCCACAGCATCATCGAATAGAAATAGAACATCAGCCACATATGCAATTTAAAATTTTCTGTGCCAACATTTAAAAAAGGAAACATGGTAAGTCTATTCTAATAACATTTTATTTAACCTGTTATATCCAAAATTTAATCTTTTCTACATGTTATCAACATGAAAAATTGTTAATGAGATATTTGGCCTCCTCCTTGTGCAATGTCTTCAAAATCTGGCATTTTACATTTACAGCACATATCAATTCAGACTAGCCACAGTTCAAGTAGAATTTGAGAGAATTTTATGCTGTCCTGTGATACTCAATGTATAATTTCTGGTAAGCCAGATTTGACAATGTGACTGGGCTTGGGTTGAGATGAGAAATACACCATGGTACATCCTTTCACAAATAGGGTTCCATAAGAATGGTAAGCCCTTATGCCCTAAGACATCCATCGTGTGTAAAGAATTGACTTCTCTCCTGTATATGAGGATGGTACTAGTTATGTACTCTCCTGAGGAGATTTGAGAAAACAGTTACTTACATCATTTTCTGATGAGCTTAGTTCTTTCTGGAAAAGGCTTCATGGTCTAAATTTTTACCTAAGATGCAGTTACTTTATTGAATTTCTTTGTGTAGTTTGTTTCAGTTGAATATCATTTGATTTATAGTCTTGCTGGTTCCAAGAGGATAACATACAGTCATATAATGTACTTCAGGGGAACAGGAAGTTGGTAATGGTGGGTTTTCTCCAAAGAGGGGGAAATTTGCAGTATAGTTGTCCATGAGTTTGGCTACTTAGACCAATGGGACACTGTGGGAAGAGAAGCCATTCCCCACCCCCACCCCCCAGGTTTCTCACTTAAGAGTCACCATGGTAGCTCAGGTAGAGGAAGGAACATGCTCCATTTTTCCCGTCTCTCCACCCTCTTCATTACTGTGGGAGAAGGAATGGCAGAGCTGTCCTATGAGTTCAAGACAAAACCCCTAGGCTGACTCTTTTCCTCTGTTCCCCTCCTGTTGACTTACATGTGGTAAGCAGAAAAATAAGGTGGGATTTCCAGTGACCCCAGGGCAGACAGCTCTCTCCCACAGACCTCTACTTCCTGTGCAGAAGCTATAGGTTGAGTCAGGGCCTTCTTGGATCCCAGTCACTCTCCCCACAGACCTTCTGGAGAGTGTGCACTTACACTAAGGCCAGAGGTGGGAGACCCCACATCAGTCCCGAGAATATGATGTATCCTCCATCCTAGCTTTTAGCAGATATTTCCAGCAGGAGGAGGAGGAGTCGCCTACTGAGGAGAGCTTGTCTATCCCTTCATAAAATCATGCTTCTGCTGTTATTCCTTGGGTGAGCTCCAAGGTCCAAAACTCAACAGAAAGAGGAAAAATCGATAGAACACCATCACCAGAATCCTTAACTGGATATTTAATGGTAAGCACTGAACACAAATTCTGTGAAGGCAGATGTTGGTTTTGTCTTGTTTTTGTGGTCCACTGCTATATACCCAGTACCAAGAACAGAGCCTGGCACATAACAGGAGCTCAATATTTGTCAAATGAATGAATCCATACGGAGGTATGTGGTACAGCTTGTGCCGAATGTAAGTGTGCGTCCTCTCGAGCTGGGCGTCCAATTCAGGAACCGCTAGCCACGTGTGCCTACTGAAGTTTAAATGAAGTATAATTAAATAAAACTGAAAATCCACTCTCTCAGTTACAGTTGCCACATTTCAAGTGTTCCATAACCACAGGTAGCTAGAAGCAATTGTACTGGAAATTACAGATACAGAACATTTTTATCACTGCAGAAAGTTCTATTGGACAGCATGCTCTAGAACCCAACTGCCTGCTTCTTCCACTTACTGGCTGTGACAACTTAAGCAAATCATTTTTCTCAGTTATGTGACTATTAAATGAGTGAATAGATGAAAGCACTTAAAACAGGGCCAGCAATGATTCTTTCTTATCGTTATGTGGGAGATCAAAATTAGCCACCCTGAAATACGTCTCTTTACCTTGATTATTTTCTCTGATGGACATTTGACCTCCCCCAAACTGCCTAAAGAATTTAACATAGAAGACCTGTTTCAGGAAGGAGCCACTATCATATGATGGCTGTAATCTAATGTAAAATAGATGTTACAATAGGAAAGGCACCACCAAGCCCATCTTATCAAAAATTCTGTCTCTCCCCAGCCACATTCTCTAGGTGGCCTTGTAAAGGGTTGTCAGACAAACATTTACATTTATAAGAGAAATCTCCTTTTGTAAAGGCATCTCCCTCTCTGTACTGGGAGGAGGGGGATGACCTCATCTCTAGAAACTTATCAGTGTGGAAGGTGAGGCCTTAAATCTGCAAAATAACCTTACTCTTCTTCACTGTGCTTTTCTGGTAATCTCCCACAGCTGACTTCCCCCTTCCCCAACATCCTCCTTTGTCTTTAGCTGAAGATAGTATTTAAGATAAGAACGTCCACCATTTTGTTGAGAAATTCAGTTTCCCTGGTTTCTCTCATGTATACATATTCTTAAACTTGGTATTATTTTCTCCTGCTAACCTGTCTTTTAATTATTTGGCCAACCATAAGAACCTTGGGCGAAAGGGCGGAAGGGGATTCTCCCTCTTCCCCAACAGTTATTAGCTAAAAACGCGTTTGTATTGGGATGCTGTCCCAAAACAAGGAGCTGGGCCCCCAGACCAGATACAGCATGCATGTGTATGGTTTTTCCTATATGTTACAACAATTAGAAGAGACAGACTCAAGGATCACCATTTTGAGTCTGCCAAAGTCTAAAGCCACCACCTATCCTCATATCATGACCAAGAGTATTCCTATAATTGAGGGTTGCTGACTTAGAATCAGACCTAGAACTCAAGACATATTCTCCCTACAGATAGAGATGCTCAGGGCTAAATTATTCCTGTGGTCCTTGCCCTTCCCAGAGCTGACACGTGGCTGGAAATGGCAATACCTGTGAAGATGACGATTCTCATTGGCTCTGACAGGCAGACCAAGTGCTTAAGGAAGCACCCCAGCCTCCTCCTGCCATGCTGTTTGTTTAATATATGCAAATAGCCACCACAGTTATTCAGGTTTTCTCCCGCTTTGTGCCCACTGGAGAAGCCCTGTTGCACCTTTTTAACTTTTTCTCTCTTCATTATCCACAAACCTGCTTGAATTTTTCATTTTGCTCTAGAGATATGACTTGACCACCAATATTATTTTATGACTCCTTAGTCATTTTTTTATAGGAATGTTTATATTTTAGAATATTTTATCCATTCACATGATTTTTAATGAATTAATAAAACATATCCTCATTAATCATTCTATATTTTTGCTGAAAATAAATTTTATTCACATCACACCATAATTATTAAACTTGTGTTTCAACAAGATAACAAAGCTTGGAATCTACTAAACATATAAAACATGCCAGGGATCTATCACAAAGTTTGAAAAACATTTTAGGTATTTAGTGAATGGAGAGGAAAGCTCTGATGGTTTGGTTCATTTTGATGACCAACACGTATTTCTGAATGTGATCCTAGTTGTTGCTAAGCAATGGCTATGTACACATAAAATGATCCATAGAGAGTTCTAGAAAATCAAGAGTTGGTACCTTCTGCTTGTTAATTCTTGGCCCTTTTTAATGCCAAATAAAATATTTTCTGTCATTTTTCCTGTTCTTCAGTACAACTTCTGCATGGCCAAACCTGGTTCATTACTGAACATACACGAGGAGTAAGCAGAGCTTTCTCTACACTCAGGAGTTAATGGGAACATTTTCGTGCTCTATATGATGCCAAACAGCCTGGGAAAAAAATTATACTGTGGCAAAGTAGATGCAACCATATTTAGTAACATATTCTCAACTAATAATAACCTTGGTTATCCAGGGCAGAAATGGGCTTTGTTTCTGATATTACTCTGAGTTCATTCAACTCTAGCGCTTTTACTGTAAATTGTTATGATTGCAATACTGGTCTAAATGACAGCAGCATAAATAATCAAAAAGTGTTCTTTAGGCAAATCAGGACAGGAAGCTGGGAGATCTTGGTGTTAGCTTTGGTTCCCCCACGAACCATCTATTTCTCTTTGAAAACTTTACCTAACGTCTCCAAACCACAGGCTTTGGAAAAGACAGGTTAGTTTAATAATCTCTAATTGTTTAATAATAAAGCTGCCATGATGCTACTAAGGAAATAGTATAGATTTATAATTCCACAAATAAAGTTGGCCTTTTTCCTAAAAAAAAAAAAAATGATGTTCTTAAGCTTTTGCTTTCTAGAAGCTATCTTGGAGAACTTACGAATATCAGGTTTTCAAAAATGTCACAAAATTATGTATAGTTAGGGCTTAGTACACATGAGATGTGCTGTCATTGGAAATACGTTTTCTTGGCTAGCTCCCAAGTCCCCTGTCCTCCCTGTGGAAGTCCGCAAACCCTCTTCTACCTTCTGTAAGCCCTGAGTGATGTCATTCAATTCAGTGTCTTAGCTATGACCAAGTGACAAGGACTGACAGACAGTCTCCAGCTCGGGCCTTTCTTTTTTCTTTTTTTTGAGGAAGAGTGGCTCTGAGCTAACATCTGTGCCCATCTTTCTCTATTTTGTATATGGGATGCTGCTACATGTGGCTTGATGAGCGGTGCCTCAGTCCATGCCCGGGATTCGAACCTGTGAATCCCAGGTTGCCGAAGCAGAGCGCACGAACTTAACCACTACACAGCCAGGCTGGCCCCAGCTCAAGTTTTTCTTGACACTGAACTCCTCATTCTGAACCGATCAGGGGAGCTCATCTTATTAACCGCATCTAGTACAAACCCACTCTCTGTTGATCAATGACACCACCCTCTTTCCGTTACCTAAGTTACAACCCCCAGTCGTCTTTACCTCCATCTCTCATCCCCAACACCAAATCAGTCACTAGTTATTACCAATTCCTCTTCGTTAAGCAAAACTGTTCTTTCTCCAAGACCCCATCATTTGTTTCAATTGTCACTACCCTTATTTCCATGGAAATGACAGAGCTTCATAGTCGGCCAACTGGTCTCCCTGTCTCCATTCTCTCTCCCTCGAAGCCATGATCTTTATTACTGTGGCAGTGATTTCTTTCTGAATAAGAACAACACTAAGAATGCAATGCCACCTTCTTGCTTCAGTCCTTCCTTGGCTCCCTGTCACTTGCAGAGCCACATCTGAGCACCTCAGGCTGGATGAGGAAATTGGACTTGGAGATGCCATTCTAGCTTAACCATGAACCACCCTGTCACACCCAGGGAGCCAGCTACAGCTTGCTCTTTACCCATTCACTGTTTGACACATCCTGGATCATGTAACACGCCCTTTCCCACTTTTTTTTAATGCCCCTTCCCTACTAGAATACAAGTTTCATGAAGGCAAGGACTTAGTTTTGTGCAGTATGTGTGCCTCGCACAACAGCAATGTCCCCATGTAGGTGATGAAAAATTATCTGTTGAATAAGTCAATATATTGTTTGCAGATCTGTTTTCAAGGCCACCTCTGCAATGAAGACTGCCTCGTCCCTCCTTCCACTTTCCGCAGGGTAATTGCGCTCTCCTTTGTGATTACAAAACACACCAAATGCACAATTATTTTAGCACTAACAACATATTGCACGCATTTACTCATATGTCTCTCTCATTTACTTGAACTCCTTGATGGCAGGAATACTCTTATTCATCCAAAATGCCCATCATAGTACCCAGTTCACAGTAGGCACTCAAAAATTGTTTTATGAATAAGTGAATATATTAGGTGAATCAGATAAAGGAGGAAGCAAAGAGTGATTTGATCTGGCCTGGGATCACAGACAGACAGACACACACACACACACACACACACACACACATATTCAATGAGGAGTCAGACACATGAATCACCCTAAGGAATTAAATGTTTCAAGGATTCTTCTCGGTAAGAGACAGATATTAGACTGGTTAGCTGTGTTAACCTTTACTTCACCTTTGTAAAACATAGTTTAAAAGACAGTCTGGCTCATAAAACAAAATAGGTAAGTTGTAAATCCACCAATTTTCGATTTTTATAATGGAAATACTGATAGATTTTGACCTTAATGAGCTTCTACTTTCATTACTTAAAAGGTTCTACTCTTTTGTAATAAAAGAACTGTGATTTGTGGATGTTTTATGGTATGTTTATTCCCATTGGTTTTCGCCTTCAGTCACCTCGGCAAAAATAAAGAAGGGCTGTCCCAGTGGAATTTCAGATATGTCATTACTGAGAGGGAAGCAGAGAGGAAATGAAAATTTGCTTTATTCATGACTCTTCAGACGTGATGTATTCTGCCCATGCGCATGCACAGCTTCTGATGACTCCATGATGTATTGTGCCCGTGACCATGCTTAGGTTCTGATGACTCCATTCCAAAGTTCACACTTTGGTGTGACCGTTTGGTGACTGTTATCCGTTCTAATCAGATGACAGCCAAAGACTGTCTTCTCACCTGTTCAAAAACATTCCTACTCAGGACACCTCGGGATGGGCAGAGCCTAGCAATTCAAAGCACAGATGGTATGTTGGTAGCACCAAAATTTCTTTAGAAACAAAATTGGGAAATTAAAATGTAAAACAACACATAAAAACTAGACACCTCAAGCATGTAATTGTATATTTATTTCTCTTTTTAAAGAACACTCCTTAATGTAATTCAATATACAAACTTGGTTTCACAGAATTATAATGCACTATATAGCACAAAGATAACCCAGATTGTGTGTGTGAGTGTGTGTGTGCACACACATGTGCGTGTTGTTGTACCCCTCCCTTTCTTCCATTCTTCCGGACCTGCAAACAAAGGCTCTGCCCACCTTCAACACCAGCCAAAGCCCATTGCAAATGTTGTATACAAAAGACAGCATCCTCCACAAGTTCTTTCCCTGGAATCTTCCTTTCCCTGTTCCCCCTGAGATAGCCAGGAGTCTGACACTCTCCCTCTTCCGAAGGGTCAAGTGGCTTCCCCTAAAGCTGACGCCAACCATGTCTTTGTGTGGACTGGCTGACAGGAAGGGCTGGTGAGCAGGTCTCCACGCCCCTTCCTCGTTCCCACACCCATCCCTTAGAGCCCATGCGTGACCCCTCCATAGTAGCCTTAGTTCCAGTCACCACCTTGTGCAGCAAGAACCAAGGAGATTTCTAAGCCCAGGTCTTCTCCACGGGCAGCGCACAGCACTGCCTGCCAAGCCACCGGGCCGGCCGATAACCAAGCTCTACACAGTCCCATGTGCTTTGTCACTTTAATTTTTAAAGACACCCTAGCATAGGTCTGTGGCAACCTAGTGTCTGACTGAGTTACATAAAATTGTACCAGTGATGCACTTGTACATATTTACATGGGGCGGAATGTTTTCCCATATTTTTAGATGAGTATATAGATCAACATGTTCACATAAGACCAAATACTTTTAATATTATTTATAACTGATTTATAAAGCTTTGAAAAAACTCACAATAGCACATTGTTCACTTTAATGCTTTACGGTACTATCCGTTTAAAATCACAATCAGCACTTAAGTTATAGTCAATCCAGCAAACAAGAGACAAAAAAATTTACAAGAGTTAAGAACCGACTGATACATCCTTTACCTTTTTTTTTAACTAATGCATAAGTGCAGAATAAGATACTCTAGTTTAAATATCCTGTTTACAATATACATTTTTGTTCTAGTTACGCAACAGTTAAGTCCCATGCTTCACATAGAAAAGCAATCCACGACATTAAGAAAAAATGTACAATTTATGAAACAAAGTAAATAAATATTAGTATTACAGAATCAGAGCTGTACATAAAAGCTGTTCAGTTTTAATCATATAAAAATATGTTTTAGTGCAACCTCACATATATATTGATGCTGTTTTGCTTTACATCATTTAGATCCAAGTGTCCAAAAAAGGAAAGAAATTACATTTATTACAAAGCAGATACACAAATTCTAAAATATGTACAAATCACTGCTAAAAAATGCTTATAAGAATATAAGCAAAGTAAAGAAAAGGCACAAACATCTGTACAATTTGAAAAGTACCAGACCCAATAGGTTAATTTAAAATTTTGTTTTGGTGCGGCTCATGGTGACTTGTTAATTTACCTAATTCTTTTGATATAACAAAAGTATATATAATAGCAAACTACTGTAACTGAGGACAGGCATGCTATAAACTTGATTACCTCTACCTCTAGAAAAACCAAAATGAAAACAAAATGGGAAAATGTGGAAATGAAAGTCTCCATGCATCTTAGATCAATGTAGTTGACTCTTTTCTGACGAAGGTTCTTTGCCTTCCTCTGTGGTTGAAGGTAATTCTTTGCTGCCGTGAAAGCCCGGCTGTTTGTCATCCACACAACTCTTGTTGTAAAACGAGGGGTGAGCTAATGCAGTCTGGGATGTACCAAAATTGTCCTTTTCACCGTCATGCAAGTCAGGGTGGGCAGCTGAGGTACAGGGCTGACCTGGCTCAAGTCCACTAAAGTGTCTAATGCCTACATGTGCACTTTCCAAGGCTTTCTGCTGGGGCTCCTGCACTCGCGCTGGCTGATCTGCCCCCAGCAGAGCGGCCTCTTCTGTGGCAATCCGGAGAGAGGCAATGGCTTTTGTACAAGTCTGTATATTTTCCTCCTGTTCCCTCTCTGTTGCGTTTAGGCTGTCTTCCGAAGCGCTCTGTTTCATCAATAGCCGAGGAGAGGAGGGCATGCTAGGTGGACCAGGTGACTGCAAAACGTGAGGAGCTCGCTTCTCGTGCTGCTTAGACATCACATAGGGATCCTTAGGGAAGGAGTCCCCTGAAGCTCCTTTCTTCTCCTCGGAGCCCTCCATTGGCAGAGGCAAGGTGGGTGGAGGATGTAAACCGGAAAGGGCCGGTGGCACGGAGTGAACCATTTGGATCCCACCAACTGGCACCATGGGGATAGGAGCTCGCACTTGCTGCTGAGAGTGGAGTGGAAGATGACTGAAGACATAGTCATTAGGACCCTCAGGGAAAAGGCTGGAGCCTGGATGTTCATAAGCACCTTCTTGGTCTCCATAGAGACTGAAGTAAGGAACCTGAGGTAATCCTCTTCTTAAATTCTGCAGAGGGAAACAGAGAACACATTCAGGACCCACTATTCTTCATGCTTGGGTCAAGCTATTTCATTCACTCACTCACTCATTCATTCAAAACACTTGAAAACTACCTAATCCTTGTATCGATTTTTCATTTTTCAAGACAAAAGAGGTTTCTCAGTTGTCTTTTAGAATCCTTGAATGAGGCTGTTGGGCTGTGAAAAGTTCCTTTTGTTTTTAAACAGCCACGTGATAAAACATGCAGTGTGTTTTCCACGAGGTACAGAGACACATTTCAGCTCTGTTTTTTCCATAAGAGGGAATGAAAAGAAAATAATGCCTCATTACCAGAAAAAGTTTACTGAGCAAAAAACACTAATAATAGATTTTTAAATTCAAAAGAAAGTAAAAAGATTACCATCTGTTTATATAGCGGGCAGATTTTTAAGATTTTTCTTAAGTGTTGATGAGTATAATTGGTGTGACAAGCCTGAAATTTGGCCTTTTTTTGCAGTTTTCCACAGAACAGATGACAAAATGGGGGTGAAACAAACTTGTTTCTCCAATGTGCAAGACACTAGTCTAAAGGGATAAGTTCCTGCTCAAGAGACACCGCAGGCAGAAAACCAGCTTCCTCATCAGATCACAAATCAAGGCCAGTTTTTGTAAGGAAACTATCCATCAGATAGTCAGTTAACACTAAATATTTCAAATAGTTACAACTCATATTCAATTACACAGCTGGGAACCCAAAGATGATTGTGTCTTAATTCCTCTGTATATATTATTATTTCCACTTAAATAGCTTCTTGGCAATTAATGATTTAAGGATACTTAAAATTTGGGGTCAGAATTCTAGATTTCATGGTCCCAATCCTGAAAATGGAGAACTCATTTTCTATAATTGTTTCTGTAGCAAAACACAATTTAAGACTGTGAAATGATCAGGTTTTAAAGAAATTACCAGGTTTCCGTTACTGAGATTCATTCTTTTAACGGATTGTCATCTAAAAGGAACTCAGTTGATTTTTATTTTTACTTTTTGAGAACTTAAAATCAGATAGATACAAACCTGTCAAGTATGGCAGTAATCCAGGAAAGAGACAAAAAAAAAAAAAAAAGTTCTAATTCATTTTAAGGATTTTCAGTTCTAAAACAAGATATGCTCTATTCTATTAATGATTCATCCAGTTCTGTTTAGATTGTGAGACCATCACAGGAATAATAAATTATATATCATCTCTGCGACTCTGTGCCATGCATGGCCTTTAGCCTGCTCTGGGCTATACCTGATTCAAGGTAGAAACAAATGACTTGTCCTGGAAGTGTGGGAGAAATCATGTAATCACCATCCCTACAGCCACAAGGATCTCACAATGGAGATAAGGTGAGAACTTTACAGTACAAGAAAGAATCATTTAAATGCTACCAAAATAATATCCCTCTTGTATTCACTCTGGTTTAGAAAAAGGCACGTTTCCTTCATCAAATAGCAGTTAAGGTGGAAGGACTGTAAGGCCTACAATAATAATCTTCGAAGATAATCAAACGAATCTTCTTTTAATCACAATGATCACAGGTTGAATAAAATAAAATAAAATTGAATAAATTAAAATAAAATGTAGCTTGGTTATTTTTCCATTTTGCTTTTGGTTGCTATTCGGTGACCTCCACTGCACACACCTCATCAGAATGGGAGTCTGTGAGGCAGCCAGAGAGAGATGTGTCCCATGAGGTGAGACGAGTGACCCAGGCTAACAAAAAAAGTGATGAAGTATCCTCTAAAACCAGGATATAGTTAATACGTTCAAAATCCAATGAAATTTTATTTGTGTTAAGAATAAAAATTTCATATTCAGACCCTTACTTGTCAGAACAAATGATTATAACCACAGAAGGAAGGTTACAGGTAGAATTTCTACCATGTAACCACTTCTCTTGCTCCAAATGCTGCCAGGCCTTTCCACACAACCTCTCTCCTCCCAGTGACCCCTTGTCACCCTCCAAATAAACGCTCAATAAGTTTTTTCTACTTCGGTTTTTACTCTACTTGCAATCCTGTTTTGTTTTGTAATTTGGGCCTAATCATTGTAATATGGTGAACAAACTCCCATCTTACTTAAATCTCAGTAAGAAAAATCTTGGTATGGAAATACGAATAACGAATCCACGTGAGGGTTGTGTTAAAGTTACGTAGATATATGTATATAAGCGTGTATGTATATATCCCATGTTCCAGATATATTACCCATCCATCTTTTCATCAGTGTCTGGAAGCAAATGCTAAGGAGGTAGGAGTGCAAGACGTTCACTGGGGGGTCGGGGGGAGGGGACAGGAAGCTAACGTATGTGAAGGTAAAGGGCAAGGGAAACAGATGCTCGGCTGTGACCATCCGGGCTCAATCTCTGGCTGGGGGCTGCAGGGAGAACATGGCCTTGACTTGACAACTGAGGCCTAACCTGAAGGGTGCTGACAGCCTTGCATTCCTTACAGCTGAATGGCAAGTTCTTTCAAGGACAGAAATCTGCTTGGCCCATCTCCCTGGCTGCCACAAACAGATTAAGAAACTGTGGCCAAGAGTGAAGCGACTTGCTCAAGATCACAAACAGAGCAAGAGAAAGAAGGGAACGCTCGCTGACTCTTTTACCAGACACGATGTTCATCTACGTTACGTACCAAGGACCAGGACACACCTTCCTTTGTCTCCTTGCTATTTATCTGCCCAAATTTTGAGAATGGAAAAGGAAATTTTTTTGTTTAAAAAATACAAGGCTAGAAACCATAAAATTTTTTCATCATCATCCTTGAGCCACCCACAGTAGACCTTCAAAAAATATTTCCCGAATGAATGAATAAAAGACTCTTACTTTCTTGTTCTTTCTATCATCTATCATCTCCCTCTCATCTATCTAGCTGGCTATCTATCTACCTATCTATCTATCTATCTATCTATCATATCTATCTATCTCTATCCATCTATCTATCTGTATCATCTATCTATCATTTCTATCTATCATCTATACCTATCTATCTAACCTATCTCTATCTATCTCTATCTATCTATCATCTCTATCATATGTATCATCTATCATATCTATCTCTACTTATCAATCTATCCATCTATATCTATCATCTACCTCTATCATCTATTATCTCTATCTATCTACCTACCTCTATCTATCACCATCTATCTATCTATCCATCTATCATCTCTAACTATCTATCTATCTATCACCTATCATCTCTGTCTATCTATCTACCTCTATCTACCTATCTATCTATCATCTATCTACCCATCTATCATATCTATCTATCTATCAATCATCTTAAACTTAAAACTAAGCAGAGGGCATTAGGGCAGAAACAGCAGAGCAGTAGGATCCCAGTGACTGCCTGTCATCTCCTCTGAACTTGCTCCCTGGGCCCTACAGCCCAGACTGAACCAGGAAATGCGTGTGTCATGAGGAGCTACAAGGTCCTTTCATGCCATGAGTCACTGTCCTGTGAGCCTTTGGTCAATGTTAAGCAACCAAACAAGGTAATGCTGATAGAATTTCTAACAATTCTTTTTTGCTCTGGCAATAAGAACCTTGTTCACACATCACAGAAAGAGGAAAATCCTCCTGTGCCCCTTGAAAATGGTGTGCTAAAGCATAAAAAGGGAAGTGCTTGGGACCCACTGACTCTGCTTCAGGGAGGACTCCCAGATCTACCCCCTCATATCACGTGAACAAAGCAGCAGGCTACAAATCCTCTAAAGAGAAGTAAACTGGGTAACAGAACAAAGGCTTAACACTTGGGCTTCATAAATGGTAACGTTTAACAAGTCTACTAAATACCCAGGTGAATTGGCAAAAAAAAAAAAACCTAGTGCAAACTCAGTGACTAATAAAACCAACCTCCTTCCAACAACAACTTTCTGGCATAGATCAAAAATTCGACGAACTCCCTAGTCCACTCCTTCAATTCCTTTGCCCGAGTTGACTGTGACTTGCTATTATTTTTTAATAACAACAGTGTATCGGCACTAAAGGTTTATTTTGTGTGCCTGCAGTTGACTGGATATGCTCCAACATCTCACAAATACCACAGTCTCGATCCACCTGGCGAATGCCAGAATAGGAGAGCCTCATTTCACACACTCCACTAGCATCACTGGGTCCATACCAGAGAAAGCACCTAGATGTGGTATGCTGGCATCTGACAGATTTATGGCTCTCCATTTATGCTACAGTGGCATACATTTCAGAAGATCCCTCCTTTATACTTAGCACTGCCAAGACACAAACACCTGTGGAAATGTACCTCTTCTTCTTAGCTTGCTAATTGGTTAGCTTGGCAAATAAATGATGTCCTGATGGCTCTGCATGTTTCTGCAGTGACCGCACCATGAAGACTAAGTTGGTAGTAGGCTTATGAAAAGAAGTGTTGGGGGTGGTGGGGGGAATGCAGCAAGGAGCTTTCTTGAAGTTTAAAAATGACAACCTAAGGGTGTGATTCAGGGTGGTGAAAGGTGATGAGAGGGAGGAACCTGGCCACCAGGGCGGTGATAAGACAGAGCTGGGAGCTAGCAGTGCTTCCTTTGGCTTGAAGGATGGTGCTGATCCACAGGACAGAAACCAAGAGCAAAGAGTAGAGACCAGGACGCTAAGCAAACCAACTCAAAAAGGGTCATTCCTCTGTCCATGCTAAGCCTGCTTCATTCATTTCTTAAAAAGCTACACACGCTGAAAGAGATATCAAGGTCTACTGCGCCACGGGATGAGGCAGGACAGATGCTTTTCTATGGATTTGCATTGAACCTACTGCCTCAATTGAATCCATGATTGCTACTGTTATTATCTTGCTTTACAATGGGGGCATACATAGAAGTCTCCTCTGATACTTTCTGTGTCAGTTCTCCCAACTGCCCTCTCTCTTTGGGCCACCATCACTCAGCAAGTGCACCTAGTAGGTGGTGGTGGTGGCAACATCAAGAAAAGCATGTACATTCATGCCTTTGATTTACAAACACACTGAGGGGGTCAATCTCTCCTCCTGGGGCCCTCACTAGTTTCACATGTCCACTCACTTTGGGCAAGGTCATGAGTTTATTTAAAAAAAAATAGTGATTGAAAGTCAAGGCTAATGCCTGAATCAGAATTCTTACTTGGCAAAGTTATATAACTGACACTTAAATGTCCCTGAGAGTGTCTGTCTATGCAGTCATGTCATGCCAAATACTTCACCTTTTCTACTCATGTAAAGGTTTCAGCTCATGTCTATAATTAGTTAAGCTTAGAAAGCATTTAGAAAGGCCTCATCTGGTCCCAGCTGGAAACATACTACTGCTCTGATGCAACACAACACTTGGAGTAATGCCTCAGCCACGTTACTGACAATAGCATGGGATAAAAAAGTCTTCCTGCTATTTTCAGTAACCAAGTTCACTGCTCCCCATGAGAGATACCCAAGTTATAACAAATTTAACACTAGTGCGTAATCACGAGGTTCCAATGTGCTTTGACTTATATGTTAGAAAGAGAAAGCCACTTATACTTACAGGAGGCCCCAATACAATTGGCTCTGCTTGCAAATACTGCCCCATGGACAATGGTGGGTTATGGTATAAAGCCCTTCTGGGAGATGGCGCCCTTATGGTGGTCATGTATCTTCTCTCTCTCCTGGGAGAAAGGTCTCTTCTTGCAGTGATATCTTTCCCAGGTGACACTGGCCTCCTTGGAGACAGATGTCTTCTTGGTGAAACATCCCTTTGTGATATCTCTCTTCTCAACGCAGCTTCCTTTCTTGGTGAAAGATGTCTCATGGGTGACAGATCTCTCCTAGGTGATAAATGTCTTCTGGGTGATAAATCTCCTTTGGGTATCAGATACCTCTTTGGTGAATTATCTCGACAGGGTGAAGAATCATATCCTGGTGAAGAGTGGCGGCTTGAGGGCGAGAAGTCCCTCGGAGAGGAGCTTGGCTCTGAAGACAGCATGTACTCTTCATCCATACAGCTAGGGATGTCTAATCTGTCTTTGTCTGGTTCCGAGTCTGTACTCTTGCTCTGGAATAACCTCTGGTATTCTGTCATCTGAGTATCTTCACATGAGTCACTGGGTGTCATCAGCTGAGTAACCTGAATACTTGGCAAAGTAACCAAATAGCTGATTAATGAAGAATGCCCCAGGGAACTATCCGAAGGAACTCCATGGGGTACGGCGCCAACATTCACCGGCAAGGAGGAGAACCTAGGAGGCTGGGGACTGGTGCTTCTTGATCTTGTTTTTGGTGTCAAATCTCCCTGGTCATCAAAGTCATCATCATCTTCATCATCATCATCATTATCATCTCCATCCTCACCATCTGACTCTTCAGCATCTGAGAACTGATGATCAGTTGAAATGCTGGACATGCTATGCTTCTCAGCTGCTTTGTGCAAATCTTCCATAGTTTCTGAAACAACAAAACAAAGACAACGGAGATCAAGATCCAAACTTCAAGGTTAGGAGGTAATTTAGGCGCCAGCTCTTTCCAAAAGCTTTCCTCAACCCTCCAGCCCCTAGAGATAGTTCCATCCCTGAACTCCTGTAACATTCACTGGGCACTCCCCTCTGTGACCCTGCGTGGGTTCTTATCTTTTCATGTATCTATCTGGTTTCACCCTCACCCTACAATAAGGACTCCAGACTAGGACCTTTTATCTCAGACATCACACCACCCATAGAAAATCTTCAATAAATGGGTGTGGGTAATGTTGGTTATGATGATGTTGGAGGAAAAAGAAAAGCAACAATCTGTCTCTACAGGGATAAACTGACGTATAAGTGGTGTATCTCGGGAGTTTTGGCCAACTGTTAGGTTTCTACAAAGGTTAATGATGGATTTTTTCCTACTAGATTTCCTCTTAACAGGAAAAGTAACACATTAAAATGCTTGTCAAATTTCCCAAAAAGTTTCACGAAATTTAAGTCACTATCACAATGTGAGTGCAATTAGATTTCTTTTATGGTTCCAGACAGAAATATTTTCATAGGAAGGCCTTTTCTTCCCCCTTAGAACTGAAATGCATTTATTTCTTCATAGGTTTCAAACAATTCAATGTGTCAGACTTCTTTTCTATATTTAGTATTTAACAAAATGAAATGTGATCAGTTTTTTAAAAATATCTAAAGTTACTTTACTACCTCGGCCACAAAGCTCCAGCACACAGGATGAAGAAGTCAGCCAACTAAATGATGAAGTACCTGCTTCCTCAGTTTCTGTATCGTCCACCGATGTCATCGAGACTCCCAACTCCAGGCATTTCTTCATGTGTGCTTTAGATTTCATATGCTTCGTTAGGTTTCCTAGAAAATACAGCCAAAAAATATTAGTTGGTTACCAATTGTTGATGACCAATTTGTGATGATTGTTCCAAAATTCAATGTGAAATGAACTAACTTGATAACATAGATTTGTTGCTACCCACTACCTCTTGCCTCAAACTTAAGAGGAACTTTATGGTTTCTGAAGATATCAACCCCTGAGTTTTGACCCAATCTCAGGTTTTCTTCATTCTGGAAGAATGACAGAAGACTAAGGTCACATCTTGTCAAAAGTAGGCTCCACGCATGACTGGGAATCCCAGGCTTTCCTGGCTGAGAAGGGATCTAATATCTTTGGCCCAAATGGGCCGGCCTCCTAGGACTCCATATAAACAGAGCAACACAAGCTGGGTCACATCTTGGAGAGACTTCAGAACGAAATATTATCATCAACACATCTACTGGACTCGACCTTCTGGCATTGATCAGATATAGATTGAACTCACAGGATCCTCACTAGTCAGGAGAAAAAAATACGTATACTCATGTTAGGGCCAACCCTCTAAATGAACTCAAAGATCTATACAAAACTTAGCTAACTACTTATAGGGAGCATTATTCTTAGCAGTTAGCATCTATCTGTCTGGCATATGTTAGCAGACTTTATGCCATCAGTTTCTAACGTTCTGGAGCGGCAATATTCTCTTTTTATTTATCCGGAAACTCCCATTACTCTAAGAAAAAAGAAAGGTTTTTATGTCAAAAATGTATTATGATGATGATATAGATATATACAATTATATGTATACATATTTATGTGTCTTTCTGTAGATTTATATAATTACTATATGGAATGTGAGAAATTTTGGAAACATTGATCCAATCACCTTTGACTTAGGATCTATGAAATTATATATATATCATTCTATGTCATATATACAACTTATCAAAAGAGATCCAGGAACTAATTCAGTTGTAAGGGCCAAACTGTTATCTACATCCTTTGATGCTGCTTTAGTAATGTGCCACCAAATGCTTATTTTTAAGATTAGGCTCATTGAATCTAGGAGGAATCTCTTCGCCTGTGGAAATAGACTGTGCCCCTTGTAGGAGGTGTTTAGTTACCTTTAACGTAATATACGAGCCACGATTCTAAACTGAGACACTGTTGTTTATTATTTTACTTATATTCCTTTATTTTTTATTTAACATTTTGCTTACTGCTTATACACCTATGAACTTTAGGTGCTATTTTGATAATTCCAAACATGGAAATATTTCCAGGTCCCTATTGGTCCTATTTATCAAAAAATTATATCTATAATTTTTCTAAAGATCTCAAACCTTTTTGTAGACAGATCATCAAGAATTCTAAAACCTGTAAATTTAATATATCTATAAATTAATGGAAATCACCTGCTTCTGCAAGGGTGCAGGTAATCTGTGTATGTGGATGTTGTGTCAAGATAATTTATTTAGATCTTAATATGTGTTTCTTCTTCTATATTTTTCTCTCCATTCGTCAGGCTTTGGGCTCTCATCTTCAGGGGAGGTTTGTACTTAGAAATCTGGCTCTAAAATAACCCCACCCTGGCTTTGCTTTATTGAAGTCTTGAACTTCTGAAGGATTCCGGGAAGGAGAGGGGAGGAGGGTGGCAAGGGAGGGCACCTGAAGGAGGGGTACAGGCACGGAGGAGGCCCAGGTCCTACACACGCACTCAGATCTGCGTCCAGGTGACACAGTTGGACAATAGGCATTTCAGCCAGAAGTAACAACCAGCATGAGTTTGCTCATTTTAAGATTCCAATACATTTGCACATTCCCGAAGGATGACAAGCAAACTCCAATAATGACCAAGAATAAATTATTTCCTGCTCAAACTCCAGGACAATGGGTCAGAGCCAAATTTAATTTGATTAACAAAAAAAATCTAGCAATGTGATGTTTCTTCATCCAGTGTTTCACACAGCTATCCATGCAGCCAACTCACATGCCCAGTGAAGCTCTATCAGTTGTAATGCTGGCGGAACTGCAGTATTTCCTAAAACCAAAGTTTATATTTTCTTACCTCCCTGGGAGTCCCTCAGTGAAGTTTTATATAAAAGGCTCGATGGTGCAAAAGTGGATGGTATTTAAAGACCTGATGTTTCTCTCTTTTGAAACGCAAATGAACACTCCCTCCCCCCTTTTCTGGCTTCAAAGGAGAGGCATACTTGTAACAGATACCTTTTTAATAAAAAAGAAACAGATATATCGAGAGGCTACACATTTGTACATCTGACAAACCAATAAAGACAATTTAGGATTGGGCTATAAGAGAAAAAGAGGCACACATTTCTTTACCAAAGGTTACTTTATTTGATATTTATTTTTCTTGATGGGTAGTGGAGCAGATTAATTGGTATGCAAATTCAAAGTTAAAACCTTGGAAAACGATGCGAGGTTAGTGAGGGGGTGTCTACAGCATCCATTAGTCCTTCTACTGTAAATAGTAAAACATATTTCTACAAAAGTCCAACCACCACTAATTCATTACTGTTTGTATTCTGAGAACACTGGGCTTATGAACATTTTCATGATTTTATAAAATGATAGAAATATAATCCAAGCAACCTTCTTGTGTAAAATATTTTCATATAAATCTACCTGTTAAAAACAGATTTTTTTGGAAAGACAGAATATCATTTCAAGGCAAGTCTTAGTTTTTTATGAGATTAACAGTTGTGGCCTGAGAGTAAGAAATTGTCTCTGTGCTGATAAATACACAGAATACAAGCTATCAAATTTCTATGCATAATTAATGCAACTGTGGATGGAGGGGCCCACCTGGGAGTCTGTGGATCTCTACATTATTTATAATCTTGAAACTGACCACGGGCACATGTTTTCTTCCCAGCTGCCGCCTTGCTGTTCTAATGCCCCTGCTTGGATTGTCTCCCTGCAGTATTTCAATATTGGTGCAAAGATTATCTAGACCACATAACATTTCCAACGTGAAGTAATAGCTATCCAGGCAATTCTTAGCCACTTCCTTTGGAGACAAGCGGCCTGGACCAAAGTCTATTGCTCTTACTTAAGTCATAAAAGGAGCCTCACTGTCTCGTGTACATCCTTTGATCCCTTACATGAGGGAGAGAAGACATTTCATGGGTGTCATATTTTCACAAACAAAACCATCTTATTGTCAATGAAAGTTAGTTATAAAATGGTATTCAGAATTCAAAGTAGCCATAAAAAATGGTGTTTTTCCTCTAAAAACAAAAATCAGACCTGTACCTTTCGTTTTGAAGGCGAAGTTACACAACTTGCATACGTAAGGCCGAACATCAGTATGAGTGCGAATATGCTTTTTGAGCATGCTTGGCTTCTTACAGCGAATCCCACATTCTTCACAAATGTACTTTCCACGTCCACGTCCTCTGACATAAACATAATCTTCATTTGACTTATACCTGTTTAAAAAAGGGGAATCCAGTGTGTTTTCAAACTTTTACACCATGTTACATATCAAACCAAAAGCTAATCATTGCACGGCAAATTTTCAATCATTCAACTTTACTTCTACGAAGCCTATGAAATTTATTCAGTAAAGGCCTGAAAGAACCAGAAAACAAATTTGGCATTGTAAACAAAATTTAATTTTTTTCTACATGGAGTTCAAAATAGAATCGGCTCTTCCATTAAGTATAAATATGTACATAGATTCGGTAGAGACGTTCAAATGGGCTTATGTAAGCCTCAAAGAGTTGCAGAGCTGTGCCTTACTGCTTTTGGATTCCAGTAGAACTTCCAACCAAGAAACATCCAAAAAGCTATACCAACACATTAAAATCATCATACATTAGTTGTTAACATTACATCATCTAAGATGTGCACGCACAACACACATACCCCTCTACATTTGCTAAAATAAATATAACTGATGATAGAATTCTTCACTGCAAGCTTCTACTCTATTTTAACAATCCTGGCACGAGAGTGCTTCAGAAATTTCTAGCGTTCACAGGCTGAGCTGAGCTCACCAACTATTGTCTACAGATGTGATCTGCTCTTCCCGAGGACCATGAATCTGTTCTAAAGTGGAGTCGAAATTTCGAGTAGCTTCTGGAAGGTATTGTTACATAATGAAAACTAGAGATTCTATTTTTTAATCAAATTTTGCATTTCTTTCCAGAAGGAGTTAACAGAGTGGTTGGAAAAGATGTCTGAGGTCATCCAGTTTAATCAAATCAGTTAGATGAACAAAGTCTTAGGTATTCACTGTGATAATCAATGGAAGAAACATACGTAGGGCTCAACCATCACATTTTGTTTAGAATACAATGAAACGTGATCCAGCATAGAGTACAGTAGCATCCTACTGAATAATTCAATGAATATCATCATCTTTTAAATCACAGCTAGGCTAGAATTATGGGTTGAACATCAATCTTGGAGAGATATTCCTTTCATGGAGTTCTTTTTATAACTTCAAAAGGTAAACTGACAAACAAAATGCCCTAATTCACTGCGGATTGACTTAAAGGCACTAGACTCACAGTTTTTTTACATTTTAAGAGCACTGCAAACTTCTCTATGTTGTCCAAGCTAATCCATTATGAGGAATGAAAGCAATTCAACTTCATTGGTCCAATTCACTGAAGGATTTTTAAGAGAGAAAATCCAGCCACATATTTAAATACCAGCACTCCTATGGATGCTATTCAATCTTAACATTATTTTTCAGTCAGTACCAAACAGGATGAGAATTAAGTAGTATCAAAAATGTGAATCATCGGGGCCAGCCCTGTGGCTTAGTGGCTAAGTTCGCGCGTTCTGTTTCCGAAGTCCAGGGTTCTCGGATTTGGATCCTGGGCACGAACCTACTCACCGCTCATCAAGCCATGCTGAGGCGGCATCCCATGTAGAAGAGCTACAACCCTACAACTATGGTACACAACTATGTATTGGGGGTTTGCAGAGAAAAAAGAAAACGAGGAAGATTGGCAACAGATGTTAGCGCAGGGCCAATCGCCCTCAAAAAAAAAAAAAAAGTATTGTCAATTTTGCATGCTTTTGCTGTTTTGTTTTTTTTTTGTGTGTGTGAGGAGATCAGCCCTGTGCTAACATCTGCCAATCCTCTTCTTTTTTTGCTGAGGAAGACTGGCCCTGGGCTAACATCCATGCCCATCTTCCTCCACTTTATATGGGACGCTGCCACAGCATGGCCTGACAAGCAGTGCGTCGGTGCGCGCCCGGGATCCGAACCCGGCAAACCCCGGGCCGCCACAGCGAAGCGCGCACACTTAACCGCTTGCGCCACTGGGCCGGCCCCTGCTTTTGCTCTTTTAAATCCTCCCCCTTTTACAAGGAATTTCCAATATCAACATTTTCTTCAAAATTATTTTGAATATCTTTTATCTCACACTATCTTTTGTAATAAAGTAGAAAAGAACCTAAAGATGCAAATTATCTTTCACCTTTTAATTTCACTATTCTCTGCCCCTAACCAGATGAAATTCTCTAAGGAATATAGAATAAAATAAATAATTTTATAGAAAGCTGGTTTTCTTCAAGGAAGTCTACTTTAAGCTTACTGTAGCCCATCATCATAGTTGATGGGAAATGCATTTTATCTTCAAATAATATCATTTTATTTTTAATGTCTTAGATGATTAACTTGCTTCCAGAATGAAAAGACAATAAAATTCTGTATAAAACATAACTGTATATTAGAAAAATCTGTACAAATAAAATATTTACCATTCAACAGTTCTGCAGACCCATGAATCTACTTGATACAAGAATTAATGGATTTTGAAAAAATAATTAAGAGATATGTTTAATTAAATTACTAATCTATGAATTAGATAATATAAGGACCACATATACTTAAAAATTTGGTCAGTCATACTTTTTTTTAAGTTATCACTTTGCAATCACCAAAGTAAGAGGTGCTAACACACTGCTTGGAATGTACATGTCACCAGGCAGAAGGTGGGTCACAGATTAAGAAATGATTGGGATACAGTCCCTAACATGGCACAGTGAAAGGAGGAAGAAATGAAATGTGGGCACAATCCTGCTGGATCTTCAAAACACAGCAATAAAATGTTCACACAGGCTTTTTCACTGTGTCCTTTGTTGGCGGAGATGGGTTCCCCAAAGCACACAGTATATGTGAAGGTCTCGCTAATCTAGTACAAGTGCACTGCTATGAAGAAGGCCACGGAATGTAAGAGGGTTGACTCAGTCACAGGGACCCTCAGTCTCTAAGGAAAGATAAACTCTATATTTCTCTCATTGGTGTTAAAAAATGAGGAATGTCAAAAAAGACTGAGACAAGCTTCATGACTACACACAACTGTGGTTTTAGTCGTGGAAATCCCAGGCACCCATCCAAAGGAGGCCAAACCTAAAAGGGGACCAACTTTAACAATCCATCTCCAAACTGGTAAATCCATGTGAGAAAGCAGTATTTCATATCACGAAACACTCAACATTTTACAGTCAAACAGATAACATTATTTTGTCCTCCAAATATAAGTGGAATAATTCACGCTCATGGAAACAGGTTGATTATAGATCTGTTGTAGAGATAAGGCTAGTTACATCATAACCCCCCAAATGTAGTTAATGGACTTTAAAATTTTTAAATTTTAAAAGCAAAAGTCTGGGCTTTTTCTCCCATGTAACTGGATCGACAATACATTTCTATCAAAATCTAAAACTAGACATTACACATATGTGTAATTTTTCTTAACTATATAGATAACAAAGTCAGTGAACCTTATTACTTGAGTTTCTACAGCTCAGAATTCAACATTTAAAAAGAAATTCCTGGGGGCCAGCCCGGTGGCGTAGTGGTTAAGTTATCACGCTCTGCTTCAGCTGCCCAGGGTTCCCAGGTTCAGATTCTGGGTGTGGACCAACGCACCATTCATCAAGCTATGCTGTGGCGGCGTTGCACATACAAAATAGAGGAAGATGGGCACAGATGTTAGCTTAGGGCTAATCTTCCTCAGCAAAAAGAGGAAGATTGGCAATTGATGTTAGCTCAGGGCTGATCTTCCCCACCAAGAAAAAAAAAAAAAAAAAGAAATTCCTAAAGACAGAGAAACTGTCACAGACCAGAGGAGTTCGGGGAAACAACATAACTACATGTAATGTGGTACCCTAGCTTGGATCCTGGCACAAAGAGAGGATTGATGGAGCTGGTGACATCCCAACAGAGTCTGGAGTTGAGGTAATAGTAAAAGCAATAAAACAAACAAATAACAACTATTTCCTAGGATTATACATGAGTGTGCATGACTGCAATTTTGTAAGCATAGAATAAAAATACGTCCATTAATAACACAACAAATGCCCACAAAAATAATATTAAAGAATGAACAAACAGACAATATCAAGAGTCCACGAATTTAGTTGATTTCATACTAAATTAGAGGCGTGAAAATTTAAGGCAGAGGCTCGAACTACATAGAACAGGGACATTTTCATTAAAAGGCAAGTTGTGAAAGCAAGGGCATGAACTCATTATCTATTACCCACCAGACTTCAGAAATGTGAATAGAAAAGAAATTTGCTTTACGCTTCCAACCAGAGTGGATACACTTGCTTCCATATGGACACCTGGGACCGTTTACTCTTACTTGTGACTGAATGGTTTACATTTGCACGTATGTTGCCTTACCCTCCTTCAAAGATTTTAATTCGGATTGGCTCAGCTTGTTTGGATCCAATATCCTTATCTCCATGAATATCTCCTTTCCCTCTTTCTTTTAAGATATTTCCCACTAGTTTCCTTTCCAGTTGGGTGCCAAATAGAAAGGACGCATCCGGTTTTATCTGCTGGACAAAAAGAGAGGATCAGTTCACGTGCTTTCTCTAAGACATGGAGGAAGCCCACATACCCCACTCTTCTGCGATCTCTTAAAATGAGCCTAAATCCCACACTAAAAGGCCAAGGGCTGGTTACATAAAATAAAGGACACTAGGGAAGAAAATTCAGAACAGAATGAGAAGTTTCTACAGAATAAATTCAACATTTTGTTTAAGAAAAAAAAAAAACTCCCTTAGCACTTAAACTGTGCAGCACTAATTAAAACCTTAAAAACATGTTCTTTTCTAAAATAGCAATTAAAGCAATCTCTATTAATTTAGGAATTATTCTCAAAATATTGAAGAGAAATGGTCACTGAAATAAGTAAAATATACTTTTAAATCCTCCACTTGCTTCTTTAATAATTTAGCATACATTCCAAAGTGCCCCTGATTAACATTTTTATAATTTTACGTGTAAGGCATTAATTGTTCATGTAGGAACAAACCAGCTAATCATTTGGAAAAATGAGTTTTGAGAGAGAGATACAGAAAATAAACTTTGGAAAAAAGTGTCGTCCATGGGAACAAACTCTCCGAAGTTTGCAAAGTCCAGCCCTGACGCCCTGCACGTCCGTCTCCTTCCTGATCTTTCCACCCTCTGTTCTATGCCCTCATTTCACAATTTCCTGAATCCTTTCCGTCAAAAGAAAAGTCTGTCTGCTAGGTCACTGACACAGGTCGGAAGAGAGAAGAACCTGAAGGAATTAGTTCCTGTGGTAGAATTTCATGGCACCTGGTGAAGGAGACACTGTGTTTACGACTTTCCCGAGACCCTGAGAACTAAGTTCACAGTCAGTGGCTTCTCTCATCTGCGGGCCAGGGCTGCAGAGGACTCCCCCACCTCCGACTTTCCTTTTACCTCTATGTTTTATGCCCTTCCCTATGCATTCTGCTCAGCAGTCAAGTCCACAATAGCGCATGCTTTCAGAAACAATATTCGTTACCTGAGCATACTGCTTCCATGCACTTGATGATGTGAGCTTGCCGGTTCCAGGCCTGTGCATAGCAGCCAGGGTATAAATTTCTGCGGTGATTTTTTGCTTGGACCTCAGAAGAGCCAGCGTGGTCTTGGTGTTCAATCCTGACGGGTTCGGGTTACAGGAACTAATGCACCATGAAGCATAAACCGAGGATTTGAAGGTGGCCTGTTGCACGTAATTGGGTTTTGTATAATTCAAGAAGCACCAACTCACAGTAGTAGTTGTCCGCAGACTGGGGAACTGAAGGATCTGCTGGAAATCGGCCACGTCCGTGAACAGAAGAGTTGAGTTCGCCACTTTCCCGCTGGGGCCAGAGGCCATGTGGACCAACATGCCAACAGGTAGCTTCTGGCTTTTGCCTTGCTCCTCGAGCTGACTGTCTCCTGGGGGCAACGAGGAACTCTGGGGGCTCATGCTGACGTCAGAGGCTGCCTCATCAATATCTAATTCATCTGAGGACTCCTTGCTTTCAGAAGGCCCACTGGACTTCTGCCCCAGGGAGGGTGCCCTGGAACTGGGCGGGAATGGCTCCCTCAAGGGCACGCTGGCCGACGGATGGTCTTGAGATGAGGAGGGAGACAGCGAGGAGAAGGAAGAGGAGCCCGACTGCAAGCCATCCTTCGGCTCCGAGGCACAGCCTTGTCGAACCAGCTGGGGCTTCTGGGGGCGGGAGAGATCCTTCTTGATGTCTGAGTTGGTTAACTCCACAGCACTGAGCTCCTCCACAATCTGTCCATACATCTTTTCTTCTTTGACCCTTTTCTGCTGCTTCGTTTCCATGAAGAGTTCTAAGCTGCTGGCCGGGGAGAGCATGCGCTTGCTGCCGCCCAGGGAGGCGACGCCATCGGAGGTGGAAGGTAAACACAAGGGGATTGAGGATTCTAAGCCGAGGGGCAAGGTCTGAGGTACTTTCCAAATGGGGTACTTTTCCAAGCCTGCGTGCTGCCCCAATACCTGGGCAATGTTAAATCCTATCCCTTGCATGGCCGCGTTGGTGACCAGTGTTCTTTGGGTCATATTCTCCTCAACTTTGCATATGACAATTGCAGGACTGTTCTGCCCCAGGATCTGAGAAATGCTTGTGTACATGACACTCCCGTAGGACGGGACGTGGGTCTGGATCCTGACGGGAACCACTGTTCCCGGCAAGGACTGTAAAGGCCCAGCGCTGGCCGAGGCAAAATCTTCTTGAAGAACCTGCTCGCAGGGAGTGTCAGGTGACTTGGTGCTCTGGTCCGCCGGGAACTTTGGAAGAAGGTTCTTTGAGTGTAGCCCTGATGTTCCTGAATAACACGGGTAGGTCTGCTCTTTTGCGTGCGCGTACTCGGTTGGTTTCTTTCCAGTGTGCTCTGCGACGTGCTCTAAGGGGTAGCTAGGATGAATTTCTGCCTGGAAAGAAGGCTTGCCGTAGCTCTTCTGAGGACGCGGTGCAAGGGGATGTGGGAAGTGTGCCTGCCACCAGGGAGGCTGCTGAGCTGGTAAATGAACCATACAGACGGTAGGGTATTGAAACTGAAACAAGGCATTCTGGATGGGAGAAAATGCAAGAGTCTCTTGATGTGGAAATAGATGTGGCTGCTCAGACAAGTGCTTGCTTGTCATATAGGATGTGGGCTGTATCAAGGGGTTCCTCAGCGACTCCTGACTGTCCATGTGCATGACCTGTTGTGGGGCCAGCTGGAGTGGCCCTGAGCTCAGCTGGGCACAAGGACCCACGACCTGCTTTGCCGGGTCCTCCGCCTGGAGAGGGGGCAGCACAGAGGACGGGGCGTGGTGCCACGCGGACCTGAGGCCGGCATGCAGCTGCTCCATCTGCTCCTGCTTTACCCCCAGGTCCGCACCGGCCTCCCCCTGGGCGATCTCCGGAGAGCCGCTGAAGGAGGCCTGCCGCACGAGAAAGCATTTCTTCCTCTCCCGCGACGGCGACAACGTGGAGGCCGGCGCACCTGCCGCCGGAGCGTGGGACAGATTCCCGTAATCAAACGACTTGCTCCGAATTTCTGGGACTTCAGCTGGGTGAGGACAAGGCATCTGCTCGGATGAGCAGCGCCGCATCTCTTTTTGGTGGTGGTGGCCCGGGACAGACAATGAGTATGAACCAGCGGGGACAGTCAAAAACTCCGAATGCTTCCCAAACTCGTCCTGCTTCGGAGGGGCAGCAAGCTTGATGGCGTCTTCTCTCTCAAAAGACATTGAAAAACTGGAGCTGTGGGACAAGTTGCTTTCCTGACTGGGGCTGCGGGAGAGGCCTGTGCCCGTGGATTCGAAGCTGGATTCCCCGGAGGAGTGCTCCATATCAGCCAGTCGCAGACGTTTCTTTTTGGGCGGCAACTTCTCTGCAGGGAGCTGGGAAAGGGTCTCGCTTCTCTGGGGCCACTGAAATTCCTCCACGGGCTTTTCCGGCTCTTTACTCTGGGCTTCTCTCTCCTTCTCTGGTTTGTCAGGCTCCTCAGTCACTCGAATCTCGGGAACCTGAATGTTGTGCTGGCGAACCAATCTGGGCTGGGCGTGGTAGGACTGCTGTGAACCCTGCTGAGAAGGGGATGGCTTCCCCCCACCTTCTGCACCATCCCCCGGTGGAGCCCACTCTGGACTCACTGGGGCTTCTGAAATCTCACTGTCACAGGTCTCCGAAGGTGAGGAGGCCTTCTCCTGCACACTGGCCACGAGTTCAGCTGACTCAGACCTTTCAAATGAATTGGGTCGGCTCAGCGAGTTTGTGTGCTGAATCACGGAAATCACATTTCCAGGAGGTTTCCTGCCCCCTAGGTCTGAGATCTTGTCTGAATCAGTGGCTGTGGGTGACTCTTCTGACCCAAGAGATGGACTTCCAGACTGCAGTTGGGGTCGACCCGGGTCAAACCTCTCAGAGTGACCAAGAGAAGGGTTCTCAAGTCCAGCCATGGTGAAGCCACTTCTTACTCCTTCCTGCATCTGCAATTTGGGGTCATAATCTGAGGTCGTGATGCCCACGGGAGTGCTCACAATGCTGCTGCAGATCATGGGGGTGTCCTCCTCATCTCCCACACTCTTCTCTTTCCGGCGTTTTCTATTTTCACATGTAGTTCCAAACATGGTTGGCACTCCCTGCAACGGCACCGAGGGATCCATAAAATATTCTCCACCATGTTTTAAGGAGCTTAAGGAGGAAACGTCCCTGTAGCTTTGCTTTGGTGTCTCAGCATCTTCCCACTTCTTGTAGGGTTTCCGGCAGACATCATAGTCATACCCAACCCTGTCCCCAGGAATCAATTTCTTTTCCTTCAAGGATGAACCTGCGACACTCTTTGACACCCTGCCGTGGTACTCTGCCTCCACGTGCCCCTCCTGTACTGAAGGCAGCTCAAATGCAGCCTGTCTCCTTAACATGCGCTGAGGGGGTATTCCTACGGTCCCTGGATAGAACACATCATCTGAACCAGTCATCCTTTCATCAAATGAGTGACTTCCTCTCAAAGAAGGGGGAATACTTAGATTAGTTGCTGAAGAAGTTGGCATGGAGTTGCTTCTAATAAGGGGTGAAGAGTCTACAGGAGCTTCTAAGAGAACCGGGTTGCTGCCTTGGAAATTTGCAGGATAAAATTTTCCTTCATTCCTCATAGATGGTGGAATAGTCTGGGATTGTCTGGACTCACTGTTGAACTTCGCGGATTTCAGCATGCTTGTTTGACTGGGGTCGATTTCTCCCTTGCTTGGGATCAGCTGGGAAACAGGATCTTCAAACATCTTGACATCTAACCTGGTGTTTACGTGAGGTAATGATTCCATCATGCCCTTCCTCCCCATCGTGACGCGCTCCGGACTTGCGGTGGTAACACAGAGTGTATTTCTGGGACTAAGCCGACAGTATTTTCCAAAGATGATTTCTTCATAAGACTTTGCATTTGTGTTTGGAGGGCTTATTTGCTGCTCTGCACTTTCTGAGCGAGAAAAGTAACCAGAGTCAGTGCTTCCTTTGCTGTGCGGGCTCAGAAGGTTTAGAGATGGCTCAGAATCTTGTCCTCTTTTCTCTGACAGTCTTAGTGCAAGTTTCTGTTTCACTGTGTGAGAGTCATCAGCCTTAGTATTTATAGACGGATTTGGTAGCATATCAGAGCCAATATACTGAGAGCTTTCGTTAGGTAAGGGAATCCCACTTTTGGGAATAATCAAAATTGGCACCTTCATGGGACCTCCCAATGATTCTTCCAGTGACCCATGATAACCACCTCTGCTGGTGATATCTAACGGGATTGGTGGGCCAGGACTCATCTTGTCAGAAGTCTCAACAAATAAAGAACTCTCCTCATCTGTGTCTGTACTCTGTTCACCGTCTGAATGTATTTCTGCTTCTACATCAATAAAACCAGCCTCCAGGTCCAATTTAGATACAGCTGACTCTGTGAAAGGGACTAATCCTGCCTTAATTGCATGGGCATGAGACTTCCTGTGCTTGTACAAATTGCTCTTGGTCTTGAAAGAGAAACCACAAGGTATACACGGATATGGCCGCTCGCCGGTATGGGACCTGATGTGTTTCTTCAGTACGCTTGGTTTGGCACACGCCCTGCTGCAGTAAGGGCAAATGTACTTGCCGGGCTTCTTGGGTTTGTGCTCTTTCTTGTGAGCCTCTTCTGACTGTTCGATACTTTTCTGGGAGTATTGGCTATAAGCAGGGTTCAGACTTGAAATCTTTTTTCTAGGATAACCACCACCGTGGCCATGTAGAGGAAAAGGAAATAACTCCTCAGAGGCAACAGATGGCAAAGGGCCAGGGAAAAGCCATGGAGGGCCTTCGAGGCTCTGATGTGGCTTGTTGCTGTGCATGACCCCCTGTGGCAAGGAGGGCTGAGGGAAAGAGAGTGAATGTTGGCATGGATAAGGACTCGGACGGTGTGGTGGGTATTGCTTCTCTGTGACTTGCTGTGCCACTTCGCTAGGAGAGGCCAGTTTCCCAGAACCAAACAGTTGTGCTGATGCTGTGTTCCCGAGCTGCTCAGGGTCTATCTGCGGTGACTGCTGTCCCTCTTGACTGCCAAAAGTGCTCATCTTAATAACAGCTGATTGCTCCTGTCTCCATCTACCTGATGCGGTATCAGTTTCTCCAGACCTTGAGGTAGCTTTTTGTCCCAGAGCTGTGTCCCCCGTGTCCATTTTGTTACACAAGGTCTTAAGTGCTAGTTCCCTTGAAAGCCGTGCAGACTCATGGAGTGCCTCCAAAGCTGTGCTTTTCAAAGCTTGCTTGCTTCCATGTTCCAGGGGGTCTGCAAACCTGCTGAGTGCTCTTTCTCTTTGCAACCTTCCACACCCACCCCGTAGTCTACGGGTATTAGATGATAATGTCCTTGGACCAGGGCTATAACACAGTTCTCTCCATTGTAGAAATGTCCACCCAAAAGCTAAGTGCAACTCTATAAAGATTTCTTATGGCATTTGAATATTTTCAACTAGGATGAAATTGGGATGAGGAAGAGTCTGGGAGAAATTCTGCCCATCAACTAGAGGAAAGTTCAATTGCCAGTTTTATTAACATAAAATGATCTGAAAGAAAAAGAAACACAGAGATTGTCATAACAGTTAACAAGTAAGAAACCAAAACCAACCCTAAATAACCAGCCTGGATAACCTGAAAATAATTTTTACTTCAAGGAATCCTTTTTATAGCTGTTACATTAATTACACAATTAAAGGATATTAATTTCAAACAGCATTAAGTCATAAGCACAAACCTCTTCAATGCTTGAATTTTGGTCATCTTTTTATATACTCCTTGATTTTGGTCAAAAAAGTATCTAAAGGAAAACTTTTGATAGATATTATTTATAAAATCATAAGATTTTTAAAAACCTTCATTAAATAAATTTAGAGCTATTTCTAACCAAGTTTTATGACTTCCATGCTGAAGTGTACTATATATTTCTCTATACAGATTAATATAAATATAAATTAATAAATATATGAGATAAAAATAGATATGTATATAAAATAGTACATATATTTAATATCAGTATACATAGTTTATTTGTATAGAGAGAGATAAAATGTCAGTATATATTTAATATCAGTATACATATTTTATTTATATATATCTATATTTATATTAATATAATTTATATTATATTAATTAATATAATTTTATATTATATTATTATATTTTATTTATATATTTTATTAAATTAATATAATATATAATATATTAATTATAATATATTAATTAATTAATATAATAAAATATATAAATAAAATAATATATAAGTTAATGTTATATATTATATTAATATTTAATTAATATAATTTATATTAATATAAAATACAGATATAGTGCATGGCTTAAAAGCAGTGATTAGTAGAGGTAGACTAAAGCTATAAGAATCAAATATTGTCACAGAACTTTGAAAAAGGCAGGAAAGTGCATCTGAATAAAGCAATTATAAAACCTTCATAATATGGAAAACAAAATCTATTTTGGGCACAGTTTGAAAATGTATTGATTACCTGAATGGTTTAGAGTTCTCATGGGCATGATTGTCTTGACGCTTCCTGGGTAGAAAATAAATTCAATGAGGAAAAATTGTTCCATTAAACCACATTGCTGCATACAAATGTCAATTTAAAGTTCATCATATATAGGGCTCACAATGCTATGTGTTCTTAAAAAACCAGCAAGTAACTGCTTTAGAGTACACCACACCGAAGCAGTAAACCTTATGTTGACAGTGTGTCCAGAAATAACTCAAAGAGAAAAACTTATAAATTAGAGTAATATTTTCCAAGATGTAAGATTATTATATCAAAACATCTTAGTTTTTGTCACAATTAGCCTGGTTCTAATTCCTTAAATATTAAAAACTTGAGAACAGTGGGTTTTTTTAATTGAACTTACAGGTTTGAACATTTAAAAGAATAAATTTCCTTTTTAGGGAATTTATATCACAGCGAGTAAAGGAGTCCTCCAGAAGACTGAATGGCTCAGGAAAACTTGACAGCTTAGAAACTGTCAAGCTTAGAAACTATTAGATTTTAAGTGAATACCCAAATTCCATAGCAAATGGCAAATGTAGTACCCAGAGGATTCTGAGAACTTCACTGCTCAATTGTATCAACTCTGATGAAAGCTGAGATGTTCCCTTGATAGGCAATGTGGCAGTGCTTATCAAAGTAAGAACGCTCACATCCTTTGGCGCAGAAACTCTACTGCTGGAAATTTATCCTTACAGACATACCTGCATAGGTGCACAAAGATACGCGTACAAGGATGCTTAATAAATTATGGTTCAATCATGAAACTCAGACATTTACAAAAATGAAGTACAGATATAAGTACTGATACATCCAGAAGATTACATCGAATGTAAAAAAAAAAGGCTTATTTCGCTCCAGGACGTATTTTATAATCCCATTTGTGTAAAAGAGAAACAGGCAATAAACACAGAAAATTTCTGCAAGGATGCCAAACAGCTTTCTAACAGTAGTTCGAGTGCAGAAGTAGAACCAGGAGTCAGAGGAAGGGGCAGGAAAGATTTCTACTTTTCCCCTTATGACTTTTGGTGATTTTTTATTTTTGTTTATTCTTCTTAACATGAACATGTTTACCTTTTTACTAAAATATTGGTTAATAAAAGAGCTGCCACTATGCAAATGTACTGTAATTTCCCAAACCAAAATTCAAGGACTGGTCTTACTTCCATGTCCAATTTGCTCCCTAACATAGAATGTTACTGTAATGATAACGATAGTGCATTTAGAAAGGGGAAATGAGCGTGGAAATTCCCACAGGAATAATACATCTTTGGGGTGAGAAATCAGTAGCCCCCAGCTATCTGTAGCAAGATTTTCTGTAATCAAAAGTTCCTTCTGCTGCTAGCCAGGAAGCACAATATTTTGTAAAGCAGTTGTCGGAAAAACTAAACAACAAGCACATTAACTTTGGTTGGCTAAAAAGTTTTACTGTTGGATTGAATTTCTCCCCACAGTGGTTTTCCTATGCGTCCCTCTATAGGTAATGTGGCAAAAATGGGAAGAAAAGTGATGCCTTCATAATATTTCAATGCAAATTTACTTGGGTCATTTCCACCAACCACGCTAACAAGAATAATAAGCAACGTCTAACCCAAATTGGCCAAATTTTTTTGTTTAATTAACTACGTGTTTAAAGTTCATGTGGACACAACCTCTGTCAGACTTTTAGAGATAAATAACATCCTCTACAACACAAGTGTAGTGTATTTCCAATTCAAGGCAGAACTTTTGTGAGTCTTTCCTTAATTAGGAGTCAGAGCTTGAACTGAGTAGTTTCTAGGTCACTTTTCATATTTAATCTTTTATCATGATATTGATGTATGCTGCAGTTTCACTGCTAGTAATAACAACGATAATGGCTATTGTTTACTCTGCATTTATTGTGTGCACTGGCAGAGCTATACTTGTGCAGGGTGTCATGGCGGCCCTACGAAATAGGCATTGTTACACTTACGTTACAGTTGATTTTACAGTTGAGGATGATACTTAGGGAGGCTGACTGTCAGAACCAGAATCAAATCCAGGTTTGGCTGACCCCCAAGTCTAAAGGGTCTCCCCTCCCACTCTGCACCCCCCGCCCCCAGCTCCACTGTCAAGTTTTATCACAACTTAAAATAATACATCTTCAATAATACTTTTTCCTAAATATTTTCCCTTGACTTCAATATTTCCAAGGCTTGAATTTTTCATGGTCTTGGGAGCATATATGAGTTTTTACATGGTTGTGGTACAGAAAAGGCTCCAAAATGCCATTTCCCAGAAATCAAACAAATCCATAATTTAAATAATGTTCAAAATCTGTATCTTGAAGTATTAATGAGGACAGCTCCTTGTGAGAACATGATAAATTCTCACGACAAACAATTGTTTTATTTTGTTTTTTAAAAAGCATTACTTGTAAGGAAAGTAAAAACCTCACAAGTGAAAATTAGGCCTGTGGTCACTTCTCATTTGTTGGTTTACAAACAATATGTAATTCTGCTTAAAACACAGACTTCAAATTAAGCAAGTACATAAAAGTTTATGCAAAACAGGACTGGAATAATATATTTAATAATGAGATGAGATATACAATGTTTTCTTCTAGTAATGAGGTAATACCTTTATAAATGAGAGGGATTTAATTTTTATGGTGTACTGTAATAAATTAAACCATTACACCCTAAATAAGACATATGCAATTCTTATTTGCTAAGGACATATCATAAAAAAGAGATGCGCCAAATAAAATTCATACAAAGGCAATAATATTTGGCTATTAAAGAATAGACCAGAAGATGAAAAACAGTGATTTACATAAAATTCAAAAGCAGATATTTAATGGTCAGGACAAAAATTATCCAGAACCTTTAGTTCCTTGTTGTCGGGTTTAAATTTTAGGAGAAAGGGGATAATCAGAAAAAGCCATATCCACTATGTTATTAAAAAAATAAAAACCAATTTTGCTGATATTAACATAGGATCATCCTATATTCCAATAGCACTTATTATCCAGAAAATGTTTAAAATTCAAAACTTTGATCCAATAAAAAAGACATTGACTTAATTATGCAAATAGCTTCTGTCAGGAAAATCTCTTCCTTTTAAATTTCTAAGACTAGCCTACCTAAGATGTCCTATCGTATTATCATGAGATTAGATGATCCCCGTGCTCCCTACTCCTGGTCCTCCAGGAACAGCACTGTCAGCAGGACCCCAACCCCTCTGGTCTACATTCCTCTGAATTGCAATGTATAACTTTTCACTTCAGTGAAAGGCTTAAGAATATTACTAGGGAATTGAAAATCATTCTTATTTCACATGAACCTTTTACATTAGATTTTAAACATATTTGAGGATACAGTATTCTCTTCAACACTATCCTTGGAAAGCCTTCAACTAACTGCTACCCGTAAAATCACTTTCCTTCTTGGAGTTTCTGAGACAGAGAGAGAAAGGAAGATGGGAGAGAAAATGAGTGATGGGTCCTTTGGGGAATCTACTATTTATATTCATCAACTATTAAAAATGAGGACTCTTCAGGGCCGGTCCCATGGCCTAGTGGTTAAGTTCGGCACTCTCCACTTCCGCGGCCTGGGTTCGCAGGTTCAGATCCCAGATCCCTACACCACTTGTCAGCCATGCTGTGGCGGTGACCCACATACAAAATAGAGGAAGACAAGCACAGATGTTAGCTCAGGGCTAATCTTCCTCAAGTGAAAAAAAGAGGAACACTGGTGACAGATGTTAGCTCAGGGCAAATCTTCCTCACCTAAAAAAAAAAAAAAAATGGGGACTCTTCATTAATCACTTGTCTACAGTTTCTTTATCTTGGAAACTGAAAAAATTCTTCAATGTAAATTGTGTGCACCATGGATCTATTACTGGGCATGGCATGTCTGTCTCTTTAAACCAAGCAGGATTTGGGAGCGTTTGCTGCTCTCCTCAACTTATACTCACAGGAAAATAAATTGACTGTAAAAACCAAAAGGCTTTCAAAGCTTAAGCCAAGGTTTGATAATGACATTTGCCTTTTTTTATTAGGTGATACTTTTACTAAGCCATCTGACTCTACCAACAATGGTATAAATTCCCGAGCTTGTGTTTTATTACTTAAATGGATGAAAATGCTTACAGACAGAGAAATACTTTTTTGGACCTTATAATATCACTACAAACCATCAAATGTACCATTGTATATACCTGCCATTTTAGTTTGATTTTCTCAATACAGATCTACTCAGAGCTATAAGGATCTATAGTAATGTGGTTAACTATAGCTACACTACTTCTCAATGATTGTATAGATTCAATTTCATTTTTCACATTCTCTAATTATATGTTAAAAGTAAATCTTCATTCTTCCCAATCAACTGACAGGTTAAAAAATGCAATATTAGAGCAATCCTCATATGGAAAGAAAACAGCCAGTTATCATTTCCTTCTCTGAGATTTCTTTTTATGGTAACCAAACCCACACAAAGTCATTTTTGGCACCCATTGCCAACAAAGGAGTGGTATTCCAAACACAGTTTCACATTCACATTTAAAATTTTCCCTGATGCCATTGAGTGCTATGAAATGAGTAAGATATTCGGCCAGAGGATATGACTTTTGGGTTTCCCGTGGATGGCACTCAGATCACCCTAAAGGAGTCCTTTAGGCAGTAAAGACAGCCATTGTCTAGCCAACTCGGCATATTTTTTCAGAGGGGGGTAATGTTGACAAAGACATTACCCTCTGCGTGGCTATTTCAGTGGTAAAAGAACGAAGCGAACTGAGCAAAAGAAAGAAGAGGATATTACATAGAAGAGTTGCCATTTTTCTAAAAGTGTGCCCACTCCTTTGGCTCCTCTTCACAGCCCCACTCAAAGAAATTTGGCACCCAGTTAAATAATTTCCTCAGAGAGGCCCTGAAAGGAAAGGCCCAGAAACAGCCTCCCGTATAGATCTCCACAGAGGTCCCTTCAGGATAACAGCTGGGTGGGATTGGCAGGAAGGCAGGCTTGCTCTGCAGATGAATAAAGGCCCACAGTTTCCAGGGTTGTCAATCTGGGATCTTTCGCTTAGAAAAACACTATCGTAGAAAGAACTTTACCTCAGGAAATTAATCATTACTTGAGTGGTGGCAAAAGTCAAGTGTGCATTAAATAATAACATCCTAAATAATAAGGGTATAAAATGGCAACAAATGCTACTTCTCTACTTCCAATATTTTCATAATAAAACATTTCTTAAAATTAAAATGGCTATTGGGTCTTTTTTTGAGAATTTGGTAGTATTACATTGTAAACAAATATATAAGTCTTGTGATGGTAATTATGGAAGAAAATTCTAGAGGCCGTTTCCATATATGTGCTTTCAGAAAGCCAGAGATCAAGCACAAAACATTTTAAGAAATACGTGAGCATCTCAGAGCACCAGTGCCTTAACAATGACGGTCCCACAAGTCACTGCCACATATAAGTACCGGATGAGGGAAAAAAGGATCTACCAAAAAACCATGACCGGTGCCAGAGTCCAACTGAATACAGACTTATTTCCACAGGATGATTAAAAAAAGGTACCTTCCTGAGAGCCAAATTCATTATAAATGCTCTTTTTATTAGTAAAAATTCCCATAACCTCAGTTCTCCCTAAAATTGAGCAAGTCGCAAGATGAGGAGGATACTGTATATTAAATAAAACCCTGCCAAGCAATTCAGAGAACTTCTGGAGAAAAGTGAAAATACTGTGATGATCACCATCTGATTTGACATACATTAAAATCTAATTTGATATTTAAAACCTAATGGAAAACTGAACCATATTTTTTCCACACTGGCTACAATGAGGACATGACAGCAGATATTTGTATAGTTTGCATATTTAGTCAAGATATTTATGACTTATTTTGACTATAGCCTGCTATTTTTAATATTTTGTCATAAAACTTTTTGCATTTTTTTTTACAATTGTGATTTTGTTTTTCTAGTGGGATGTCTCCCCATTATATAGCAAAAGTAATTAGGATTTACTAAGCAGAATTTTACATGAAAACAAATTTTGCCAGAAAGAAATGCTCTTAAATGAGGCTATATCAATTAAGGAAATTATCATTAAAACTGGTCTATTATGAGAAACAAAATAAACAAAACCAAACCTTCACAACACTTTTCTCTCTAAATGGCATATACATTGTTTCCTCCCAGATTTGATGGCAAAGTCGGTTCACATGCGGGTGCATAGTAGGCCAAAACTGCTTTTCAAGTTAAACGTAAAAACAATAGAATAAAATAACAAATTGTAGTTATTAACCTGTTATCCTCATATCAAAAAACAACCGTCTTTGCCTTCCACGATGTCAACTCTTCCCACAGGAACTCATGCACAACTCCAGGGAATCTGAAAGACAAACAAGAAGATTTTTAAAAACGATGACGCTTGTATCTACAAGCAGGGATTTTAATAGGCATGCTTATTTTTTTTTTTTTTTTTTTTTTTTGCTGAGGAAGATTTGCCCTGAGCTAACATCCATCACCAATCCTCCTCTTTTTGCTTGAGGAACATTCGCCCCAAGCTAACATCTGTTACAAATCTTCCTCTATTTTGTATGTGGGTCACTGCCACAGCATGCCACCGACGGGTGGTGTAGGTCTGCGCCAGGGAACCAAACCCAGGCCACCGAAGCAGAGCACGTCGGACTCAACCACTAGGTCACTGGGGTTGGCTCATGCTTATTCTTCACTTACAGAAACTGCCTTCCTCAAGGAAAGAAAATTTGGAACTGGATCTCTCAAGAAGACTGTTTTTTTTTCAAGAAAAAATTTCCTTTCAACATAGTTTAAATCTTTTGAATAAGTACTTGTATTAAAAGAGAATTGCCCGTAACAGCAAAAGTGGAGGCAATTAGGAAAATAATGCTCGAGTGAAAACTTAATGTACTGGAACTAGAAATTCTGCCATTGAAGTCCGTGACACAGTTCTGCCTTAAAGCCGAGATTCCCACAAAACTTCTTTCGGTACATCAGCAAACTCCACAGGATGAAGTCTCAGATAACCTCGTAGCAAATTCTTTTCTATAGTTTATTTCAGCAATGTTATGTTCTGTGCTAAAATTAATTTCTGAAATAGGAAGCCAAAATCAACCAAAGTAAAATCCTGAGAATTAACAAACTCCAGTAAGTAAAAGAAAAAGGGATTTTCTCACACGTAGAATCAATATTTATCCAAGTCTGATCCAAAGAAACGCATGGAAGGTCAGTCAAACTACTTAACCCAAATAGATTCATCAATCAACCATCGTAAGATGGAATATCTCCCAGTATAAAGGGCCCATATAAAAATATTATTACACTACCCCTAGATGGTTATTGTATATTTGTTCATTTTCTAAACTATTACTCTTTCTTCCAGACAAGTTATTGTCTCATAGGAAGGACTAAAGCATCAAGACATGACAATTCAAATGTGCCTTAATCTAGTACCACCTTATGCGGATGTTCAAGGTGCTTTAATTTCCCTCCTCCTCTGTGCACATCCCTACAGAAGCACTTCAGGGCACACTGTGCACTCTGAGACATGAATCATTATAAGCAAGTAGGCCCACTCGGTTCCTCAAAAGACACAAAAGGTGCAAAAATAGCTTCTGCGATTAAAGCAAGAACCACGTCAGCAACCAGATGAATGTAGGTGGTCAGATAAGATTCTGTTGCTGCAAAGGGCAAATTATTAAGAGAGTGCTAGATTTATTTTCTCTTTTCAACTTTGTTCTTCTTGCCTAAGATCAACCATTTGCTGGCACTTAAAATGACACCTGACAAGCTCTACTGTCTTAAATTGAAAGCTTAAATAAGAGCCAAAGAGCATGATTGATTAAACACTGAGGGAAGAGTGATGGTATCCTAAAAAAAGAAAAAAAACAAAAAGACATATGTTCTATAAGATAATTAACTATATCTATATTTTTAACAAACTAAACAGTACCTCTTTATTTTTAAGAAAAAGTCAAGCTAAGGGGCCAGCCCGGTAGCGTAGTGGTTAAGTTCGTGTGTTCCGCTTTGGCGGCCCAGGGTTCACCGGTTTGGGTCTGAGGCTCGAACCTACTCACCGCTCAACCCACGCTGAGGCAGTGTCCCACACAGAAGAGCTACAACTCTACAACTATGATACATAACTATGTACTGGGGCTTTGGGGAGAAAAAAAAAAAAAGAGGAAGATTGGCAACAGATGTTAGCACAGAGCCAATCTTCCTCAAAAAATATATATATATTTATTAAAAAAAAATCAAGTTCAAGTGCTTAAAAAAAAAAAAACCCAAAAAACTGTACCTTGGCAATATGACCTAAAGTTAAAGCATGGCATCCCGCAGAAAAAAAAAGAGTAAATCCTGATCTATTTTGCACTCCAAGCAAAATTCACCCAAGACATAAATGGGCCAAGATTCTATAGACAGAGCTATTTTTAGGGAACAATAACTTGCAGTATTCAGCGACCACCTATGATTGGCAATCCCATCGTCACTGAAGGAAAAAGGAGAACATAATCCCCAGAAGGCCAGCACTGACAACTCCTTCGACTGTGCTGTAACTATAGACGAGCACTCAACCCTTCCCAAACCCAGAAATCACCATCCTACCAATTAGCCTCCACAGGCAAAACAGAGCACATGAGTGCCCCCAGACAAGCTGGGGCGGGCCAATGTGCCCAGTTCTGACTCTGCTTTTCCAGGCTTACTTTCTGGGGCTATGGCTCCTGGAAATAGGAAACACTTGTCTCATGACATGCACATGTATCTGGAATTTTAGATTCCTGGAAATAGGAAACACTTGTCTCATGACATGTACATATATCTGGAATTTTAGATTACAGAAGAGCCCTCTTTTCACTCAATCAGAGGATTGGAAAATTGTTTCTATTACATGACTAGTAATTCATGATCTTCAATGTTTGGTTTCCCCTTGAACAAAAAAAGCAACAGCAATGATGTTGTACTTATACTTTACCTCACAGAAACGTCCCGGTAATCAGTGTGACTTTAAAGCAAAGATTTAGACGCTATTAACACGAAAGATCTGGCACCAATTTCAGTGATTTTGCACAAGTCATTTTCTTGCAAATTGAAATGAGTAATGGCCTCTACAAGGGAGGTAATTATTGTTACTATCACAATAAAGACATGGAGATAACCCTCTCAGAAAATTATTTCTGCATTAATTTTAAGTGAGTTTTTGTGCCTCAGTTTCTTCATCAAAATCAAAGAGAAATCTTTGCTCAAACAGCCCTTGAGAATGTAGTATGACAACTCAAATTTATATTGCCCAGAAATCAACAGTTCATATAGTATACTATTAAACAATGGAATAAAAGAAAGAGGAAAGACTTTCAATTCTTTCACTTTACTTTTAGGTTATTGGATTCATAAGAAATCACCATGCAATGAAACCTTAATAGTCCATAAAACTAACAAGTTTTCATAAAATAGTGCTAACAGAGCTTGTTAAATATTCCCAGATCATTCAAAATTCATTCCTAAATATGAGGTGAAAATTATCTTTCACTTTACTAACAAAGTACACACTGATTTTTCTGTCACTTGCAGGTTTACAGGAGAGTTACTTAAAACTATTTTCCAATCCTCCATACCTCCTATTTGTAACAAACACTTGGAAAGTTTAAGTATTATTTTTTCTATCCCAGTGGTTTCTCAGCCTTTCTACTGTGAAGAAAAAAATCCTTGGCATTAGACATTTCTTCTTGGATGCTTATAGGTTATTACCACTAAGCTAAGCAAGGGTCACATTGAGGTATGATTAGACAGAGAGAAAGACAGATGATAGAAGACAGAAAGGTAGATAGACGATTGATAGGTAGATAGATAGATAAGATAAGATAGATAGACGGACGTTTTTAAAATAGCCATTGTTGGTGAGATTCTTTATTATTTCAATTCTCTATTCTTCCAAATTATTTTTAGACAAGTTACGGTTTAATAGTTTAATATGATTGATGAATCTTGCAAGAGGTTAAGGTTTCATGGGCAAGCTTCTTAGGAAATATAAGTACCTCCCATCACTCTTTTTTCTGAGGTTAAACAAATATATACGTAATTTCAGTAGAAGAGCTGATAAGATAAACCAGTTATACTTTAGATGAGAGAAGTCACAATTAAAAGTAATAATTATTTGCATCAACACTATGGAAAAAATGGCAAATAGTCACGCGTCTCTTAATATATGCGTCATTGGGTGATTTCGTTGTTGTGCACACATCATAGAGTGTACTTACACAAAGTTGGATGGTATAGCCTACCACACACCTAGGCTACACGGTACTAATCTTATGGGACCACCATCATATACGTGGTCCGTCACTGACCGAAACCTCATTATTCGGTGCATGACTGTCCAACTTTATGGGTAGGTACAGACCACAGAGAAAATAATTTTTGTTTTAACATCTGCTAGTAATTATTTTCCAAAGTACACTGGCCTTCTGCTTGAGTTAACTAGCATCTCCTGAACATAATTTAATCTTTCTTGGATGATTCGGGATTGTATAGTGTCCTCTAGTTCTCACTCTGAATCTGGGCTGGGCTGGGCAATGCACACTTCTCCCCACGTGTGTTCTTAAGCACATGTCACGTTTTCCAAGATCAGAGTTATCACTGAGGTTTGCTTCTTGACTACATATTTGACATCAAATAAGTCATATCTGACTAACTCATTTTAGGAGCAAATATATAACTATCCACTTCTTTCATCATTCATTTTTCAGCTTTTTCTATATCATACAGCGAGTATTTAGTACTGTAAAAGATTTTAGAAATCACTGAATCACTGAACATGCTGTCATAACCTAGATTATTCTTGGTGAAAAATAGTCATTCATTTCTAATTCTTAAAGTTTATAATATATATTAATATAGCTGAAATTATATGTAACCAACAAAACTATTCTTTATTTTTATTTAAAAAAAAGTCATCAGTCAATTAGATGTAAATGCTGAGAACCAGCAAAGTCAAAAGACTTGCTTAAGAACCCATAGGTTATTACGATGGGTCTGGGCTACAGTTTAGGTCTACAAACTTTCAAGTCAATTATTTCCCACTATCCATACTACTTCCTTTTATTGAAAGTTTATTAATCTGGCCCTATTGCAGAAACTCACTGAATGAGTAAAGGAATGAAAAATAAAGAATAAATGATATTGAACTTAGAATAAGTAAAGACATTTGTCATCCATACTTTAAAGATAATGAAAGAAACAGAAAATAACAGGAGCTAAAAACAACACTCCACTGAACTGTTTACCAATTTTTATAGAAAATATAATAAATTCAATGACAGTTTTAATTTTTCCAAAGTGAGTAAATGGTAGCAAAAGTAGGTGTCAAAATAATCAATTTCTACAAGTAGTACATCATTTAGTATCCAAAACAAAAATAATTATTTAATTCTTAACCAATTTTCAGCAGGAGCTATTTTTTTTTTTTTTCTGTGATCAAACTTCTTAGGCTCTCATAACGAAAAACTTTTTAAAGTAAATATTTAAGTCGAGTCAGGAGATATCTTCCCCAAAGCAGACAGCTCTTTCATTGACAGTCAATGGAGGTAAACCCTTTGGTTCATAATACCAAAATTTCATCAAGGAGGTTTTGGGGATATGGTGATCCCATCTCCACAGGCACTACCTCTCCTGTAGAATGGTATTGCTGCATTGTTTTTGCAAAAAGGTAGGGTCAATTAGATGTTTTTTATAATTAAAATCTTGTTTTCTCATTTGTGATACATCTTCCCATTTTTTCCCTCTATTCTGTCCCCTAATGTTATTATAGTAGCTAAATAACTAGTTCTTGCCAAGCTATCTTAAATATTTACTTTTTAAATATTTAGAGGATAAAGCCAAAGGAGGACTATTCGACTACTCTGCTGTAATGAGAAATATGACATAACAAAGTCATAACTCCAATGTATTGTTTTCTCAAGTTTTATCTTTTACAGTGCTTATGTTTACCATTTGGTTGCTATAGGTATACAGAAGTAAGGTCATTATCCTTTCTCCAATTTTCCTTTTTCTCCTGGATGTGCCAAGATTAGCATAAAGAAAGGCCAATGTTAATTTTGGATTATGCAAACAAAGAGAATAGAGAAATCAAATTGTAAAATATGCATTACATTCATAAGTATGCATAAAACAGGCTGACCTTGCCTGAAGGAAAATCTGTCTCTTAGGGAAGAGCCTCCCACATCAATGGAAATAATACCATAAGCAATGAAAGCACAGCGGGAAACCTGAATTGCATTCCATATTTCACGCAACAACTGATTCTCAGATGTGATGAAGAAAAAATGTCTTCAATCTCCCTACATTAGGTCTACACACCATAAAGAAGAAATCAAGGCAAAGCCTGTGACTTGTATGTATGATAATACAACCTAACCAGATAGGCCCTTTCTGCCTCCAATAACTGAGCTGCTGAAAGAATCAATTCTATTTCCTCCCTTGAAAATGTTGACAGAGAGTGGGGAAATTGGCCCATGCACCAGTGTAGAGGTGTATAACCTCTGCAAACCAAAGAACAAATCAGGATCGGTGAGGCATACAGGTAAATAAACGACAGGGGACTATCGCTCGAGACCTTAGAAATGGACATAAAGTTAACACACAGCAAATAACCTGAATATCAGTTACTGTCCGAGTTCAAGAAAGCATATCACGCAAAAGGGCTTGAACAACCAGATGAGATGTAACAGCAGTGAGCAGTTCAAATGGAAGCCAGGCTTTACCAAATGAAGTACCAGAAAAGCTTCACAGCTACCTATGCTCCTGGGTTATTCAGGTACTCCTCTGGCACCTGGATAAACTCAGAATGGCATTCATATTTTCAGCCTCATCTTGGCATATATCATTGCCTACAAAGTTAAAGGCAAGAAAAAGACTCAAGTTTCATGCACGTGTTTATAAGCTCCTACTGGGCAAACTCTGCCAAACAAGTTCAGAATTCCATCTACTGGACCATTCACTCAATCAAATCACATTTTTTTCAAAGCCTATATATACTAATATAATGAAATAAAATATTATTGGAATGCAAATTTCATATTTATTTGAGTTTGAATCCAGATATTATTGTCCCATTTACCTATATATATATATATATATAAAATTTAAATCAATTTCAATGACATCAAATATGAATTAAGAATAATGTACACGTGTGGAATTGAAAGATAAATAAGACAAGATTCCTACCTTCAAAGAGCTTACTGCCTAGAGGGTAAGAAAACCATATAAACAACAAGCTGTAAAAATAATAAAATCATAAAATGGTACTGTGGGAGGACAGAAACAAGACATTGCTTGGGATGGCTGCATTTAAGAAACACTATCTTAAGTCTTGAAAGAAGGCTAGGATTTGGCAAGTAAAAAAATGCCTTTAATGTGAACATATCATTGTGCAAAAGAGAAGAGCAAGGGATGATGGAGAGAGAGCTGATGTGACTAGAACATTGGGTATGTTGAGGTAGTGGGAGTTAGGGCTGAGAAGGACTGGTGGTGGCAGATGGTCAAGGAACTTTATTTGGCAGACAGTGAGGGTCATCAGAGGTTCTGGGCAGACGACTGCCACAATCACAGAAACAGTTTAGAAAGTTCACACTTATATCTCTTCTCTTTCCATCCCATTTCAAGCAAATTTCTGCAAATCTGTGGCCTGAAAAAGAATCAAGATTGAGAGGAAGCTTGTTTTAAGACAATAGAGACTTGAAGCTACGGGGGAAAAGATACAAGTGATGAGATAACTTGTGGAATAAACTCTTAGAATAGTGGGAAAGAAAAGGGAAGCACAGATTAAAAGATCAGTTTCAGAAGAAAGACTGGAAGCTTCTGTGTTAGACGAGAGGGAAGAAAGAAATAATGAAACAACATAATCCTTTAGACAGAGAGAAAAGAAACTGAAGAGTTCCACTAAGATGTTCTTCATCTGCTCAGGAGAGCAGAGCGCTGGTCATCTGATGGAGGGAGGCAGCTGGAGTTGGTTGAGGGGCTTGATGGGTTTAAACAGCGATTTGCCCTGAGTAATGAATGCATTTAAGTCTTAGGAAGAACACTTTTTCCTACTAGGCCACTTAAAAAGAGTATTTTGCACCAGAATATATGCAAAGTTTACCTAAGTTGATAAATATAGCCAAATAATATGATATTATCATAATATATCAAATAATACAATAAAAGATATGATTATCTTTTATTTTTCAATAAAATTCTGAAGTTGATGAACTATAAGCCACTATCTATGAACAGAAGATTTAAGACAATTAAAAAAACCTTTCTATACTGTTTCTTCAAAAGCACAGCTGCGGAGGTCTCCTTTACACTTTAAATGTGAAAACTGATCTATACTGATTTTAGAAATATTATCGAGTTTTAGAAGATCAAACTATTACTTAATATCTGGAATACAGATTCCTTACTTTATTGAATTAACTACATACATTCAACCACATATGAAATATATTCAAAGTTAAAAAGCCATTTGAATGCCCCACAGGACACAGGACAGTGGCTGCAGAGTAGGAAGTCAATAGATATTTGTCAGTTGAGGATGAATAAATAAATGTGAATAAATGAATGGATGAACTAATGAATGAGTTTGAATATACAGTGTATGTGTATCCAGCACCTGGGAAAACATTCGTCTTGCTTAATGACTGAAAAAGCATCACAAACCTTCTGACATAGAGCTTGGGAGGGATCTTGGCAAGTCCACCACCATATCCAACAACTGAGGACACAGAAACCCATCAGGACTGAGTGACTGACCTAAGAGGGCTTCAGGAAAGCTGAGCATCCCAAAACCTCAAAAAGTACTAGTTTTAGAATTTCTAGCACTTTTTCAGCTACCAAACACAAAGAGAAAGTTTTTGTAAATGTTGAAAAGTGCAGCAGTTAAACGTTATGTTAGAAATTCAGGTAGAAAACAAAAAGTTGAGCGAAACATGTATTTTTTTTACCAAACAGTAAGTTTAAACATCCAACTACTTTACTTTTTGTCAAGAATCTCATCTCAAGGCAGTAACTAAACTAAGTGATTAAGAGTCAGGCTTAAATCTCTACCAAAGATGTAAACAATAAAATATTAATTTAACTTGGTCTCTCCAATTTCTCACTCTTTCTTTCCTGCCTTCTTATTGACTGGACTGGTCATTTTAATTGCTAAAGACTTGTAAGGTTTGATGTTGATTCTATGTATACTTATGCCAGATACATAAATGTGAAGATCACTGAAAACCAGGGGAAAAGAAAGATGGCTCCCGGATTAGAACTTGAAGCACTGAGACAACACAGCCACACACTTCTGCCTTTGACCCAAGTCATGGTTCAGACAAGTAAGGCCATGTTGACATCAATGGTCCTCAAGATATAAAAAGTCATCCCTTGGGGTTGCTCATGAACATTCCTACTTTCTGCAATCTTACAGTACATTTACCTCACTGGTCTACTTGATAACTAGAAGTGCAGAATGGGTAGTATTCAAAGGCACTGAAGTCAGACTGTCCAGGTCCAAATAAATCATGGATCAAGCATTTACTAGCTATGTGACCATGGGAATCTTAGTACAAAGGAAAGTAATGATATCGAATACCACTTACCAACCTCATTCAGATGTAAGAATTCAATGAGGCACATTGAATTCAATGAACCCAAAGCACTTAGTAGAGTGTCTGGCACATGGCAATTGTTCAAGTATTATTGTTGCTATTATTATGGGTTATAACTGCCCTCAGAAACTTAGCCTGGGCCTTGGTCACTCCAATTCCAATGGTCCTAGGGTACAGAGCCATCCTAGAGAGCAAGGCAACTGCACTGGATGACAATGGCTCACTCAAGCCTGATCTGGTGCTTATGCCAGCCCTTGATCCAGGTTGAGATCATCATGCACACCCCAGGCACAGGAATGAGGGAGTGCCTGGTTGCATTTCTCTAAATGAAATTTTCTCATAATTGATCACTGTTATGGACTGAATGTTTATGTCCCCTCAAAATTCATATGTTGAAGCCCTAACTGCAAGTATGGCTGTATTTGGAGATGGGACTTCTAAGGAAGTAATTTGGGTTAAATGAGGTCATTAGGGTGGAGCCTTGATCCCATAGGATTAGTGTCCTTAGAAGAAGAGACATCAAAGAGCTTTCTCTCATTTTGTCCCTCTGCACACACACAAGGAAGAGGTCACATGAGATGGCGGCAAAGTACATAAAATTGTTGGGATGAGGGAGAAAAAGTGCAATGAAAAGAATACTAGATTTTGAGTCAGAAAATCCATACTCCTGTGCTAGTTCTAATATCTGGTAGCTGTGTAATCTTGGACAATTTATTTAACCATTTTGATCCTTCTTTCTTCACTCAGAAAATGAAAAACAATAATTCCTCCCAATCATGGTTGTTGTAACCAGGATGTTTGGCATAGTAGGTACTCAATAAACTGAATTTTAAAAGATAATGAGATCAAGGAGGAATCCTGTGAGGAAGAGAACACAGTAATTAAAGATATCGTATCTCATAATACTCTATTACCACCTAAAGCAGAATATTGCAATAGTCATGCTGTGCTTCGTTCCATCAACATTTAGGATATATTCATTGATGGCCTGAATATTCACATTTTATGGTGTCATTTGTGATTGAGGTGATTTTTTTTCAGTGTTTTAGTAATTTATCAAAGGAAATTCATGATGATGCCATATTTTTTTCCAATTCAATGGTTAACAAAATATGCATTGCTTGCTACTATGGACAAAGCACGGTGTCTATTCTAGTTTATTTAGCAATTAAAAAGGAGCTGTGTGGTTTACAATTTATAATTGTCTATTTAAAGTGAAGACACACAGGAGAAATTTATCTGGTGTCAGTATCAAGAATAATTTTATTTTTACTGAAAACTGGCTTTATGGTCGAAGCTTATTTAATGTTCCTCTTAGGCTGGCTGTTGGAAAACCAAGATCTAAATTGGGGGCCCTCCTCTAGGAAGTATCTAGGCCTTCCTGGCATGTATTTTGATCACTAACATCATTTCTACCTTCAAGCACTATTTCCACCTTTGTTTTCCATTGTCTCATACTCACACTAATATGTACACACACATCCCCCTCAATAATGGGACTATTACAAAAGACATAATAAATGTAGCTGGGCACTGTTTCCAAAATTGAATCCATTTGTATATTTCAATAGTGTTCGGGCAGCACAACTGTGAAAACTAATTGGATCCAGGTACATAAAAAGTGATGTGGAAACTCCCCAAATATTTGTCTTTCCCTTCAGCCTTCAACTGTATTGGTTCCAAGAAAAGAAAGGATTTCATAAATACAACAGAAAAGGTACATGTAACACAACTCAAGAGAAACATTCATTATTTTTCCTTCTCTAAGGAATTGCATATGAATATTATGGAAATAATATGGTCAAATTATATTATCTTTGAGACACGGTCAAATTTCCAGCTACTGTCAAGGCTCAGAGCAGACATGGTAAATGCATCTGACATATTCTTGACAGATAACTTACACTGGCAGATCCTACAGGCAAATCCTGTGCAGTGTATTGAAGCAGCTGGATGAATGTTTTTTATTTGTTGAACACCCATAAGATATAAAATCAGATTTGGACACACATATTTTAACAAGTTTAGATTCCATTTGATCAGAAAGCATTCCAAATCTCAAATCAACCTCTACTTTCAACGTATAAACATCAACTACCCTAAATATTACTAAAGTTTTAAACAACGAATTGAAGAATCTAAAAACCATTTTCAGTGTCATTTTGATTAACCAATTATTTGTGATTTAATTTGATCTTTGTTTTCAAATAAACCCAAATGCTAGAGAATGTGTGTTTGGGATTCATAATTTTGGGTTTCAGTCAACATTGACCAATATCCAATATGAGCACATTGGCATAATTTCTATATTCTTCACACCCATATAAATAATTTGAAGAACATGATTTAAACAATGCAACCAGAAATAATTCACTTTGAAAAAAATTATAATAAATGAAAAAAAAACATGCTTTTGTTTCAGCTTTAAAAGCAGTTTGCCAAAATCTGCAGGCCCACAAACAGCCTTAATTCACCCAATATTCATTGACTCCATATTAACTGATGTCATTTAGAATCTCACTTTCATTCCTTCTGATGTATCACTGAAGGGAAAAGAAATTGCTTTAAAAATCATATTAAGAATTCTTCCTTAGCACAGATTCTCATCAAAACAAACAAAAGTAGAGAAAAACAAGCAAAAACAATTAAGCAAATAAAAACACAGGGAAGATTACAAAATTAAATATTTTATCATATTGTCTAATTTATCAGGCCTGCTCTGATTTCATTAAGGGCCTTGGACAATGTGCCAGAACTAATTTTATTGCAGCATCTGCTCTCTGGTTTTAACATGGGTGTAAATTATTTGAATAAGCAGATTATAATATTTCTTTTAATCAATAACTAGCAATACAGTACAGAGAAGAAAATGTTTTAATAACGCCTTGCATATGTGCATTATATTTTTCAAAGCTTATCATTTCAGCCTCACAACATCCTTCCAATGTAAGATGAGCAGGAGGAAATTGAGGCTCATAAAGGTTAAGCACTTGTCAAGCAATCTCTCAAAGATGACACATCAGCAAGTGGCTCCCTGGCCTCCCGTCTCCCAGCACAAGGCTCTTTCCATGGACCACACGGATAGTATAAATCAGTTTTAAGAGAGCATGTAGGGGTTTCTGGGCAGAAGACATAAGTTTAAGATCCCCTCTGCCATGGACTGACTTCAGGTGGTTCCCTTACTTTCTCTGGGCTTGAGTTTCCTCAAAAAGATACTGGTCCCACTCTCATACCACTCTATTGGTGACGTGAAAATTGGGTGACGTGTGACAGTCGGCTGTCAATTTTAAATCGCCAAATAGCAAATGTTGTTGTTGATGTTGATACTGATGAACAAGGCAGTTTTGTTGCTGAAGAACTAAAACAGAAGCAATTAAAAGGCCTGAGCCCTAACTAATACTTCTTACTTCACTGAGGGCCCTGAGTAAGTTCTATCAACATAGTAACCAGTAAGAAAGCTTTTTACACAGTAATGTGACCACTCTACGCTTAATGAAGGTCAGCCAAAACCTTCTCCTGTACGCATCTATCAGCTGCAAAGTTATATTCATTTTATTTATTAATTAGAAATCACTTGAGCATCCAACAGTGAGTTGCCATGGACGAGGACTTGCCAAGGCTGAGAAGGATTCTAGACATGTGAGTCCTGTGAAGCTACAGTGAGAAGATGCATCAGTGTCAGGGAGGTTTACTGCTCATCTAGTGTAGGAATTGCAACATCTCCAACCCAGCAGCTAAAAAAGGCATTATTTCAGCTGTGCCTGGCACATTCTGCCTTAGACGTAAACTTTGAGTTTAGTAAATGGGAGGGGACACACACAAAACAAAACAAAACAAAAGAGGATGACTAGTTTTCTTAATTGTAGGAAATCACTGATACCCTTAAAAACCCTTAAATATTCACATTTGTTTAGTGACATTAGTCCATAAAAATGACCAGGCTCTGCCCTTGAAGACACATGGTGCATTCACCCTTAATATTTTTCTATATTTTGATCATGGTCCTTTTAACTCTTACAGTACCTTCTCTTCAAACTTGTTAACAATAAAAATCCATTTTTCAGAAACTGGAGATCAGTGAATAGGAGGGCAGAAACAGTGTGATAAATAAGCCTGTGGGAACCCTTACTTCATTACCGGCTACCATGATTGGTTTCATAAAATGGATATTCCTTTATTTTCTCCTCATGGAGAAAGGGAGACAGAAGGTAGAACTCCTTACTCATAAGGAGGACATAATACTCAGAACCAAAACACAGAAGCACATGACATGGCCAAAATTTATGGACAGTACCTCCTCACCAAGGGTTTACTGTAACTGAAGGGCTTTCCTACTCTAGTCAGCTTATTTGCTCTAACAAAAACATCTCAGAGAAAATTTCAAATGCCTATATTGCTATTTCATTTAATTTCTACGAGATACAAAATAGGTTAAAGTGTAAAATAGTTACACTTAAAAGTTTTGGATGGGAAATTTTTATTTTTATTTTTTAAGCATTAATTAAACCTGATCTACACAAGTGAACTCAAATGGAATTAAAATATTTAATTCTAAATTGTTTCACAACCCTTTCCTACACGGAACAAAGAAAATAGTGGTAACTCATTGAAAGTAATAAATTTGAAATACTTTCTTCAAGGAGACAGCAATTAGGACTTTACGCTAAAATCGGCACCAATCATTTAGATAGTGAATGGAGACGATGTCACCCAAAATGGCAAACAGAGGGCTAGTCTTCTGGAATCATGGTTTTCCCGTTGTGTCCATACGTGCTTGGTGGGTCCAAACAGTATGTACACATATGTCTGGAAAATCCTTCCCTTTGTTTCTAATGTAGTGATCTTATGTCAAGAAGAATATTATAAATAATTCTGCATTGGGCTTCTAGGTATAAGTACATAGTTCCTGTCAAAATGAAAGGAGATTTTCATTCTGAGAAGCCATAAGAAATTCTCTCTTCCTTTGATTTGTGTGGTGAGGAGAAGAAATCAGGAATCTCTTTGTCACGTCTACTACCATGAGGGGAGCCAGCCTAATGACAAATCTGATACACAGAGAGGACAGAGTCAATAGAATCAACAAAAGAAACCAAATCCTGAAGGCTTCACAAGTCTCTGGATCAAGTCTAGCCTGAAAGCATACTACCCCTTGACTGTTGAGGATCATGAGCCAATAATGTTTACATTTTTGGTGTAGAGAGTTTGGGTCAGGTTCTCTGTTCCCTGCTATCAAAGGCATCATACAAATGCTATGATTAAACACCTTGGTTGGTGTTTCCTACTTTTTAGATCTACCTACAGCCCCATGAAGAAGGCATGATGCCAAGGAAGAGGAAGGTTGTACAGTCTTTCACCTGGATTGCAATTTTCTGCCTAACTCACTCTCTCAAAATGAGAAGTAACTCTGCTCCTGACTATTCAAGGTCAAGGGTGACCCCACAAAGATAGTGTCAGGAAGATGAAGTACATGGACTCTGGGGTTAAGATAGAACTGGGTCTCAATTCTAACACACCACTCACCAGCTACAAGACCTTGGTTAAATCACTAACACTCCTAACATCTGTTTCCTCATTATAAAATGGGGATACTAATAGTTCTTATGCCAGAAGGTTGTCATGAGTATTAAATGAGATACCACAGGTAAATCACTCAGGTCAATACCTTGCACTTACAAATACTCATAAGATACTGGCATTCTTATTTATATACCAATGGAGTAAAATTTCCAGCAGCTGTAAATATAGGCAAACATATTTACAAAAGCAAGCACTTGACTTTTATTATTTGAGCTATGTGAATAAAAAGTGTATCGGATTAGCTGAAAATGGTTATTTGATTTTGCATGTATGCAAGCACATGTAAATGTGTGTGTGTGTCTGTAGATTTTGTCTCAGTGCAGGTATAACTTAAAGCATGAAAATATTTAAAAAGGCAATCTGCTTTTTATTGTATTTCATAAAGTAAAAAAATTATTAAATAGACAGAATTTCTGTTTAATGAATGACAGAATGGCCTTATAATGTTGCTCATTTTTTGGCATGTCAGTGGGAAAGCCATTTGAGCCCTGTCAGCCCACAAGGAGCACCTAAATGTCCCAAAAAACCAGAAGGGAATATGAACCCTGTCAACTTCAGGAAGAGCCATTCCTCCATGAGAAACACTAAGAAAAGGGGAAGAGAGAGTATTAGGCACCATTTTTTCCTTGGAAAAACTGAATATTCACACTGCTGTTCATTGTCTCCTCTGACCCTACAGAAGAGTGACTAAAAATTAGTGAATTTCTGCACATTAGTGGTTGGCTTCAGGATCAACAAATTATTTGGAAAATTAACACTTGCAATTTCCCCCTCAAAAAACGTTCAAGTTCCAAACATCAGAGAGTCTGTCAGCTGACTTCTATCCTGCAATCCGAAACTGTAATTAAAGTCCAAGGTGGCAGAGGGATGAACTAGCGACATCAGAAAGCAGGGAAACCTCTGGGCTAAGATCCAGTTAGTGGAGAAACCAGTCCCGTTGCAGGCCAGCAAGGAATGGCAATCCACCCCAAGCCCTGACAAGGACCCAGCACCACAATTAGGTGGAACTTCCCTTACTCACACCTTGCATGTGAAAATCCACCTATCGCTTAACGCCAATGAAGAACAGATTGTCTCCAAACGCAGATCAAATTGCTAAAGCCCATTTTTCCCCTCAATATGCTAAAAACCTAATTGTTGCCCAAGAACTTTCCCAGAAATTAGATTGAGCAGCAAATATTTTCCTTTACTACTGACTTAGTGCCTGGGTTGCAACAGAGCTGGGTGGCAGCAAAAAGTATTGAGAGTGTCTGCATCTGAGTGGTGTGAAAATACCGTCTTAATGGCTCACAAATCTCTGAGGCATTAAAGCTGGGAGAGGCAGCATCACCACACTGAGCTGCTGAAGTGTGTCTCCAGGATTGTGATTTTTAGATACTTATCAACACTTAATCAACATCCATGATATATTAGTCATTATTAATACTTATGAAGCACCTCTGCCTCTACTGTGCAAAGTGCAGAATTCAAGTTTAATAAGGCGGGATGTGAACTGCCAGATGGCACCTTCACTTGATTTACGCTTCTCCATGAAATGTTTGCTTCCTTTCCAAGTGAATCATCTCAAGTTTCTAAGCATTTCATTTTTCTGTATGCCCAATATGTTTAGAAACAATAAATGCACAACTGATCACAATGAGTACATTTATATACAAAAATTTATAGAAGAACACATATTCTACTTAAAGTATCTTTTTCTTGGTGAGGAAGACCTGCCCTGAGTTAACATCTGTGCCAGTCTTCCTCTATTTTGTATGTGGGGTGCTGCCACAGCACGGCTTTATGAGTGGTATACCACCACGCCGCTGGGCCGGCCCTACTTAGAGTATCTTTTGATGAGAAAGATTTTAATTTGTTGAAAGAGATTAAAATTTAAAACCAGAAGCTAAAATCTTATAAACAGCTTCTTTTTAATATCCTGAGGAATGATAAGCAGAAGAAAAGGGGAGAATTTGGAAGACGTAGAGGCAGGAACTCCTAAAAATGCATGGAAAGTATTCATGTCTATGAAAATAATTTAAAGAACTGGTTCTCTTTTTTAAAATTGGAAATATCCTTCTGTTTTAGTATTGTTTGTCTCTGAGCTAACTACATGCAATCCAAATGGCACAGAAATTGTGCTCTACACCAGACAATAGCTTTAGAGGCGTCATCATTTTATCCTTTGCTCCTTCTTGATGTTAATGGGTAAATAATGGCATTGCTTGACAAAGACTGGTTACATAACAATCATTATGCAGAAACCTCTACATTTTGAACAAATCGAGGATGGCAGGAGCCCCCTCAGTGCATGGCATGGAGAACACTATGCACTTCGAGTCCGCACGGGGAAGGATGGCCAGGATGGCTCATGCAGTGGCTCAGCCCGCCCTTCCATATTGTTCTGATGCTGTCTACAGATCGGAAGGGACAGGGTCTTCCCAAGGCCCCAGCAAGTATGAGGTCAACCAGTGACCAGTATCTAAAAAAGTGGGAACGAGGGGCACAGAGAGGCACAGCTGTAGGTAGGAGGTTCTATGATAACATGAAAAGAAAGCTGGATTAAAGCAAGTACCAAGACACTCTAAAATACTTTATTTCACTGAATTCTCAGGATAACACTGAAATGTAACATTTTTGCAGTTGAGGTTAGTAAGGCAAAAGGTCACACAGACAGTAAATGCCAGGGACAGGATTTTAAACTCATTCTCTTTTACTAGAACCCCAAATATTTCCATTGATCCATGGCACATTGCAGTCAGCACACTAATTCAGCTCTCCCGTTTATGTATCCTTGGATAAATCACTTAAAATTAGTGGGCCTTGATTTCCCCATCTATCAAATGAACCTCATAATTCCTGTTCTGTTACCTTCCTTAATTATTTTAAGAACTAAATGAACCTATATATACGAAAATACTATTAAAATGAAATAACTAGATCATTGGAAGATATAAATGTTAAATCCATGGCCCTTCTCAGTCACAGTTTTATAGATGTCCCCATCACAGGCCTTCTGTGTCATGACTTAAGTTCTAACTTGGGATTTTGATCTTGCATGGATCCTGGGGTGCATCTGGTTTATCCCTATTCATCTTTAAGTCTAAGTACATCCCTCTACCCTGAAGTTATCCCAAGTCCTCTTCTGTGATCCCAGAGGACAGACATCTACTAATGGTTCATCACACTGTGCCATGGTTTTGATGTACTTATCTCTCAGACTACAGTGGGAGGCCCTTGGAGGCCAGGATTCTATCTGTATCTGTTAATGTACTACTAGCTGCTGTAACAAACAAACTCCAAAATGCATAATGGTTCATTCACAATAGCAGTCTAAAATGAGTGTCCTGGGGCCGGCCCGGTGGCGCAAGCAGTTAAGTGCATGTTCTCCACTGTGGCAGCCCAGGGTTCACCGGTTCGGATCCCAGGCTTGCACTGACGCACCGCTTGTCAAGCCATGCTGTGGCGGCGTCTCATATAAAGTGGAGGAAGATGGGCATGGATGTTAGCCCAGGGCCAGTCGTCCTCAGCAAAAAAAAAAGAGGAGGATTGGCAGATGTTACCACAGGGCTGATCTTCCTCACAAACAAAATAAATAAATAAAATAAAATAAAATGAGTGTCCTGATAGCGGGGTGGCTCCCCTCAATTCAAGAACCTGAGGTCCTTCATCCTTATGGCTCACCATCTACAGCAAGGATTCCAAGGCTACCATGATTATCCGCCTCAAGCTGGCAAAAGGGGGAAAACATGGACCATCACCTACAGGAGGGTTTTATAAGTCAGGCACTGATGCGACACACAGTACTTCCACACACATTCCATTCACTAGAACTCAGCCACGTGGCTCATCCAACTGTAGGAGAGGCTGGGAAATGCAGTCTAACTGTGTACCCCAGAAGAACAGGACACAGGTTTGGTGAACAACCAGCCAGCCTCTGCCACACTCACACTAGGAACGTCAGAAACGCTTCCTGACGGATGAATGGACCGACCAGCACAACCAAGTCTTGGCCATACAGTTACGAAAGGGAAAGCAATACTAGAAGTAAAGCATAGAGTATTTAGATCTAACTCACTTAAAATTCACTAATTCATTGCTAGCCTTCCTTTTCCTTATATGCCCAAATCCAGTACTAAGGATGAAAAACTACATTACCAAGAGAAAAAAGAACAGCCTCATAAGCGAAGCACAAAGTTTCCATAAAAGAATCACCCCATAATAAGGGAATATTACCGAGAGGACAGAATCATGAACAGAGACAAAATTCACTAGTGATACATAAAGAAGAGAGAGCAAGAACGTGACAGAGTCCACTTGCTGTGCAATTTACTTTAGAATTTCACATTTTTATAGCACTAAGAGGTAAATTCCTGTCATGTTTCTGTAGCTAAGCTAGACTTTACATCATAAAACTATGATGCTGATGTTTTAACATCTAAGTGGTTTTAAAATCAGTTGAGTTTAAAAAGTGATCAAATGCATGGATGAAGAATACACTTAAAATTTTTGTTTTAAATAAAATCACCGAGTATGGTGAATGAATGAATGTGTGGTCTTTGAAAGGCATCATAAACAACTTTGTAGTATGTAAAGCACTTTCAGAAAGTCCACATTTGACCAAGTCAAGATTGCTAGTGCATTTAATTCTTACTAAAATAAATCTATCAAGTATAATTTAAGCTCCAACAGGAAACTAAGTGCATATGCCAGTATTTCATCATCACTGGAAGTTTCAGGTGATGAAACGCTGTGGTTAATGCTCCAATCCAGACGACTTCTTTACTTTAGTGGAATTTGCTTCACCCCACAAGCTCTCAAAATAGGTTGATTTCTGCTATTTTTCTGACTATATTTTAAAAGAGAAATGACATAGGTTTCACAGATGCTGGTGAAATAATTACAGTTGCATAGGCAAGGCGTATAATTAGTTGAAGAAGAGGGTAAAAAAAGACTTCACCTACACGACGTGGGCACAAAGACTTAGGATTAACTGTGGAACAACTGCTGTCTGTATCTTGAACAGCTGTAACCAACACAGAGGCAAAAACAACAACTACACATGCACACACACACCAGTCAACAAGTAAGTCGGAACACAAAGACGAGATATCCACCCTAAACTCAAGAAAGCACAGACACCTACACTGAAAATAAACTCAGTAGTTGCCTTCAGCCTGTAGGTGTGCAGCAAATATCTGCATGGGGCAAAAACAGGAGGGAGAACAATGAAGTCATTCTTCCCTTCCTAGAATCCAGGGCCACAGTCCACTTGCCCAAGTCACGGAGAAGAAACCTCTCTTCTTTGGCACACTGTGTGTGGGAATGTTGCGCCTTCATGCACCTGGGTCCTGAGGGATGGGAGGCTGGAAGCGCTGGGAAAGGAACTAAATTCTCTCATCTTCACATAAACCTTTGCTGAACTCAGAAGGATTTCAACTGCTCAGCTGAAGAAGCTCTGAGGCATAAACATCCAAAGCTATTTTTACCCGTTTTCACAATCTTCTTTAATTATTTTATGAAGTTTGCAAGCAAGTTTACAGTGATACAGTGCAGCGAACTCCAGTTCAAACTTTAATTGCACACGGAAGCAGGATACCAGTTTATTTTTACCCAACCTGTATGAATTCTAATGGAAGAATTTGCTCACAGCTTAAACAATCATGCCTTAGTGGTGAAGAGCTCAAAGGACTTGGGAATAATTATAAATGAATACTACACATGGCTGTGGCCTGGCCAGGCTCACTCAATTTCAGAAAAAATCGCATCAGTTCCGAACCAGATGGACTGTCCCACAAAGGCTGGGGTTTCGGAAGGTATGTACAACAACAGGCTCACACTCTCTTGATCTAGCTTGATATCAGGATAATTTTAGAATGTCAGGGTTCACAGTTCTAGCCCCTTTGGGGCCAGGCAGGTAATGAAAATTTGTGAAGTGGAATGGTGAAGACAAGAGGAAGAGTAGTGTCCAAGAACCAGGTTGAAATCCTAACCCCCAGTGGGATGGGATTAGGAGGTGGAGTCTGTGGGAGGTGATGAGGTCATGAGAGTGGAGCTCTCATGCTGGGATTAATGCCCTTATAAGAAGAGACACAAGAGAGCTTGCAGCCTCTCTCTCTCCCGATGTGAGGATACAACAAGAAGATGGCCAACTGTAGGCCAGGAGGGGGGCCTTCACCAAGAACTCAACCATGCTGGCCCCCCAGTCCAAGACCTTCCAGCCTCCAGAACTGTGAGAAACGAACATTTGTTGTTTATACCATTCTATAATATTTCTCTTACAGCAGCCCAAGCTGATTAAGACAGATGGTCAATGGGAGAAGGGCAAAGCTGACATTCTTTTAAGAAAATAGGGCAACCTAGTGAGGACGTGTGCCTGAATATAAGGCCATTTCACTTCAGCCTAGAGAAAGGCTGAAGGAATCACCACAGGAAAGCTGCTAGATAATTATTTTGAGTAGACTTTAAAAAGATGAATGCGGAATATCAGTCCTTTAAATTTGACTTCATAGGGTATGGTCACCAAAATTCCAGCCCTTGTCCAAAAAAATAAACAAACAACAAAGACAAGAAACACATACTCAACAAAATCCCTTAACATGCACTAATAGAATGTCACTTTGTGCAGTGCTAGACTGTGAGGTATCAACCCTTCAAGGTGATGCAAAATGTACACCAGGTAACTGAATAGGAAGATGTGCTGTAAGCAGAGGGGTAATTACATGGGTTGGCAAGGACTGGCAGGCGTCCTTGGGGAAATAAACAGCCAGAGGAGCAAGAGGAGCATGGAGCATGACCCTGGACCACTGCTCCTAGCCAGCCCCAGCAGAGAAGGTACACCCTGTGCTCCCCAGTGAGAAAAAGGGAAGCAAGTAATGCCAACACTCCTTTTCAAGGAGCTTTCCAACCCCATCCTCTGAGATTCCAACAAGCCTCAGAGAGGATCAAGGTAACAAGCCAGATGCCCCTCCACCTAACACAGGAACCACAGAACCTGCTCTTTCTTCGGCTAGAAGAGAGGAGCAGAGAGGCAAGGAGGCCCTGCCTTCATTTCCTCTCCTACCAAGCAGGGCAGCATTTTACGGGAAGAAATCTTCCACTTTTCTTCTGGAAAAGGAGTTTATTCAGAAAAGAGACTTTATTTGGGAACAGTTTCCAGAGAAGGTCTGAGAAGGCTGGGTGTCTCCTAACCCAGCTCTGTCCTCTTCTAAACTTTTTGAGCTCTGATATAGGCATACGAGAGCTCCTTAGACTCTGCACATATTTTATTTTGTCATCTACAAAGGCTCCGAGAGGAATTTGGTGGAGGTTCATGAAACATCAGTATGTTGGGTGCCAAGACCCTCACCATTCATTCATTTGTTTAACAGATATTTATTGAGTACAGGCCATGTATTAGATGTTGTGCTTGGTGCTAGGTCTACAGAGGGGAAACAAATAGACATGATCTCTGACCTAGAGAAAGTCCATCCAGGGGACAGCCATCCCATCACAGGCTAGCATGACCATTCTCCACTTACATATAGTTTAATACATCTACACATTAGCCAACGCCTTCATTTAAAAAGCAGCATTTAGATCATGGTCAATCGCAGTTGGACCTTAGCACTGACTGGGTCTGCTCTGTAGATATGCCCTGGTCCCACTGCACTATCAGGACTCCCAATGCACTCAGCAGACTCTGGAAAAATAAGGTATGAAATGGTTTGTGTTCTCAAGTTGCTGACAATCTCCTCTAAGAGACAAAATAGCTACATAAAATATAAATAACAATATAACTGGAAAGGACCATGGGGACAATACAAAACTGTAAATATTCCATAAATAGGGTGCCCAAAAAATTTATTATCCAAACCATTGTACTTTTCAGAGCAAAAAGGGGGGTGCAATTAATGCTGAATACTGGGACTTCCCTGGCAAACCAGAACCTAAGGTCACTTTTTTCATAAATCTCTTTTTTTGGAGTGAATTCTGCAATTTCAAAATCATATTTAGTTCCTTCCTCAATGAAATATTTATGGAATATTTATTATATTCGAAGCACTATGATAGGCTCTTTTAGAGGTAGGCTTTGGGGAGGAGCTCACAGCCATAAATAAGATACAAAGTTTGACCTCAGAACTTATCCCCAGAGAAGAAAGACATAAAAATTGCTAACAAGTTCTGAACACATACCATGTGACAGATAACCCTATGTTCAGCTTTTTGCATAAATTATCTCATTTAATCATCAAAATAACGCTAGGGTATAAGGGGTATTACTCCCATTTTATAGATGAGGTTTATAGTAGTTAAGCAACTTGTCCAGGGTCACACAGGTTCTAAGTAAGGAGCTGGCACTGGAACTAGGTACGTCCCACAGCAATGCCCCAGCTCTTAGTCTGTGACAAGTACTACAAGAATAATCCAGAGGAGATAAAAATGCATTTGTGGTTGGATGGCTGAATGAAGGGTTTTAAAGGCTGAGATTTAGAAGAGAAGGCAACCCAGGGAGGTGGAACAATGGACCAAAAGCCTGGAGATGGGAGAGAGTAGGTGGGCAGGGAGGCGTCAGCTTGGCTAGTACTTGTAGTTTTGCACAGAGGAATTGAGAACCGTAAGGCTGGAAAGGTCAGCTGAGGCTAACGTTGCCTTCAGGTTTAATTTAAGCAAATGTGAAACTCAGTTTGCATGCCCTGAGTACACTCCACCTTTAATTTGCATCGAGGCCCACCAATGCATCCAGATCAGGATATCTTGTCGGCAGAGTGCCTCATAAGGCTGGACTGAAGGGGGCAGCTAGAAGGAAGACAAGCAGACATGTGTCTCATTCAAAGACAGGCAGCGTGCCAACTTGGGGCTGGACGCAGTCCTGGGAAACTCCTGTAAGTTAAAATGATGTAAACGAAATCTTATTTTTCCCTAAAAACAATGGTATAATAAGGTTGACATTTCATATCAATGTTCTAATAAAAAGCACCCCAAATACTACTGTACCTAATAGTCCATAACTTGTATCTGCTAGAGAATAATGCCTTTGGTGTATACATATAAATTAAATAGAGTGGTGGCACATTCATATTCTTAATGAATTAAAAGTATCCCTAGAGACAAAGCCTTTGAAGGACTGGGAGGGACTGTGAGACTAAAGGTCAAAGTGACCCCTAGGAGAGAGGCTATGCACAAGGCCACAAAGCCCACTGGCTGGAGGAAGCTGCCATAAAGAACAGAGGGGGTGACCAGTGGCCCAAAACCTGTGGAGTTAAGGTAGGCAAATTGATTGGGGTAATCAAGGCCAGCTATAGGGGGTCTCCCTGTCTCCAGGCTCCTCCCCCACCAATTTAACCCACACACCATGGCTGCCACATAAAGCTTCCTAAAGCAGTAACTCTAATCTTACTGTTCTCTTCAAAAACTTTCAGTGACTCCCCATCTCCTACCAAGTCCCAATCCCCAGGACTGCCATTTACGCCACTCTGGAATCTGGTCCTCATCTTCTATCCAACCTAATCTCCCACTACGTCTACTCCAATAACCTACGCTGTAGAAAAGATGGCTTAGTCATTATTCTCAAGCATGACCAACGTTTTCTATCTTTATGCCTTTGCTTAGGCCATGAGCTCTGCCTGACAGACTTTCCTTACCACCTCCATCATGATCTATCAAAACCTACCTAGACATAGGATCCAGCTCATGTGCCAGCTGTTCCACAAAGCCTGGTACATAATAAATGCTCTGTATATATCTGTTGGATGGATGGATGGATGGACGGATGGACGGACGGATGGACGGATGAGTGGGTGGATGGATGGATGGCTGGCTGGATGGATGGACGGGTGGATGGACAGGTGGTGGGTTGGATGGATGGACTGACGGATGGATGGATGGACGGATGGACGGATGGATGGATGGATGGTTGGGTGGATGGGTGGGTGGATGGATGGGTGGATCTTATCATGAATCTCTTAGCTGGTAGTGATCACTCCCTTGTCAGTGTGTCATAGTACACTTCTGTTCCTTTTATGAAGCTCTCTGCATCCTCCATTCTTTCATAAACATCTGAAAACAGTTCTTCTCTCCCTTATTAAATGGAAGCCTCTCTAAATTTGAACTACATTCATCTTTGTATCCCATACAACTCTCAGTACAAGGTCTTTTATAGAACACGTGCTCAAGATATAAGAAATAAAGCAATACATTATACATGGCAGCAGGTGGCAAATGTGCACAATGGCAAGTTTAATACATGTCAGGAATAGATCCGAGGTACAAGTGGGTACCTTGCTTGATCACTGAATGGGCCTGGTTAGCCTTAACTATAGCAAACAAAGGTGAAGTGTCTAGTCTGAAGTTAACTTTTGCCAGAGATAGTCAAGGTCATCACCTTGTACCCCTCCTTAAAGACTCCACTCTGGCATCATCTCTTCCTCAAAGCCTTCTGAGAACACTCTGCCCAGCACACTCCCTGAAAGATTCTAGGTTCCTCCTCTCCATGCTCCCTCGGCACTATGTATATGCTTCCTTCAGAAACAAGGCCGGCACACTGCTGTGCAACTGTCGCTCCCTGTGTCTCTTCTCAGGGCAGAGGAGTCGGCTTTGCTCATCTCCCCATCATCCCCAGAGTAGAATCTGGCTCACACTTGGCTGGCTCTCAATAAAGGTTTCTCGGCAAATATTTTATTTTACAAGTATTTAGTTAACGTTCTGATTTTTTTATCTACAAAGTACCCTCATCACTGTTAACAAACCTAGGTTATGTTGCTAAATCTCTTAGCAACTCTACTACTAAATCTCTTAGTAGTAGAATCTAGCTTCACATCAGTTCTGCTTCTTACTAGGGATGTGACCTTGGACAAATCACCTACATCTCCAGGCTGATTTCCTCAGGTGTCCCATGGAGACAACAGTACCTACCCTATAGGCTGTTGTGAGGACAAGAGGTTATGTAAATAAAGCACCCAACAGAGTTCCTGGCAATTAATTAATGCTCAATAATGATAGCAATTATATGTACTACACTAAGAAGACAGGTAAAAGTAAATGTTGATATATATAATTTTTTTTCAATGAACATATATATATAAGTTGTTTTTAACTTTTGGTGTTTTTTTAAAAATCAAACTTAAAAAGTTAATTCAAAAACCCCAAACAGACATAGCCCACATCTTTGGGGCCATAAATTGTTTGCCATGCTTCCAGTAAGAATCTTGATCCAACTGGCAAAGAAAATGTAACGGAACATACAGGGGCCATATTGAGCTGACATAAAAACACGCAAAACATGGCCCAAGAGGTAAGGTTATAGGGTCTATCCTCAACCTGACTTCTGTTCCATGTTTGGCCAAGGAGAAATAAAAAAAAAAAAAAAAATCGGTGAGGAGGAAAGAGGATGTTTCTCAACATTAAATATTTAAAGTAGATCGATAAGAGCACTTCACATCAGGAATTCTTCATCAGTCTCCATGCCTCCCAAACATGAAATATGTAAGTGGTACATACGTATACCATGTTGAGAAAAAAACAATGTGGAAAATGTGTTTCTGACACAGTCTCCAAAGAAAATAATCCAGTGTCTAGCTTCCTGTGTAAACAAATGTCATCACATTCAAAGAACAGTACATCAGGAAATTCTCTGGAAGATGTCTATGTTTTCATGAGGTGGGGCGTGTGTGTGAGAGAGAGAGAGAGAGAGACTGACAGCGTTCCACCACGGAATGACCTCAGAAGCACTATAAGACAAATCATTAAAAATGCAACACATGCAAACTCTCTTCCATTCTGGAGGCACAGAGGTTAGTGAAAGCAAAATGATCCCTTACGATCAATTTAAGAAACCGGGCTTCTTACAAATAGGAGTAAGTAGGTGGATTTGTCCAAACCACGCTATTTACATCTTCTAAACCCTATCATTTTGTGCCATGGCTAAAATTTCATGCATGTCACAATTCTTTCCCCTCCTCCCCTGCCACACAATGTGGCTGCTTTTAAGAATGTCAGATTGGGAATAAGGAGAAGAAAGAGCCATTATTTTGAAATCTCAAAAATTCGCAACTGAATTTAAATTACACAACTTTTAATTTAAGTATTTAAAAATGGATAAGGGGTTTTGAAAAGGTAGAGCCAACAATACTTTGAATCATGCTATGAAAACACTTCCTAACACGTTCTCTCAACATAGATTTCACACACCTAACTCCCTATGTTAGGTGTGTATATTAAATTAAATCCTTTACTTAGCAATTATTCTAACAGCACCTTGAATTCTTCAGACTAATGAATATTACATAAATGAGTAAATAAATACTAAACTAGGCCTCGACTCAGCCTCAGATCAACATGGAGTAACAGGAACCAGATTTGCTCTCCTGCCTGAAGAGCACCATCAAGGAAGACAACTCTGAATCAACAGCTCTCAAGACACTAGACACCCAGCAACAGAGGATAGTGATCACTGAGAGAAGGGAAACAAATGAGGTGAACCCTACGATGCCCCAGCTTACTACCTGGAGAAAGTCTTCATGCCATGAACAGGAAAGAGAAACTGAAAATGAGATCAGGAGTCTCCCTGAGTTGAAGACATGGACACAGAAGTGCAGGGGACATAAGGTGGCCACAGAGCACAGAGCATGGGGAGGACAGCAGTGCATGGGAGGACAGCAGCACACAGAGAGAACTCCAAGGATCTGCAAATAGAGTATCCAGTTGAATACTGGCCACCACACGCATAGGAGGAAACTACCCACAGTCAGGAGAAGAACCACTGAAAGTATTAGAGGAAAAAGTGCCCATTACTCACAAAGGACCAAGAATAGTGCCCATTCCCGACAGCCAGAGTGGATAGCCTCATAACTTATGGGGCATCAGTTAGAGAATTAAGAAGGTTCTTGGGGCCGGCCTGGTGATGTAGTGGTTAAGTTCGGCATGCTCTGCTTTGGCGGCCCAGGGTTCATGGGTTCAGATCCCGCGCGCAGACCTACACCACTCGTCAAGCCATGCTGTGGCAGTGTCCCACATACAAAATAGAGGAAGAGTGGCACAGATGTTAGCTCAGGGCTAATCTTCCTCAAGCAAAAAGAGGAACATTGGGAATAGGTGTTAGCTCAGGGCCAATCTCCCTCACCAAAAAAAAAAAAGAAAACCAATGGAAGAGAATATTTCAAGAAGGAGAAAGTTCAAATGCAACAGAAAAGTCATATTAAATATGAAAGGAAAAATGTTCACTAGAGTTGACAATTAAAAGATCATTGGTGCCTTTAACATGAATAACTGGAGTGGAGTTGAGGTGTTAAAACAGGATTCTTATAAGATAGGAGGTAAAGAACCTGACATCGCTAATATAGATTAATCTTTAAGAATGTCACTGACAGAGGCATAGTCAACAGATTACATTAATATTAAGAATAATACTTGTGATTCTAAAAAATAATTATGGAGTACTTACTATCTGTCCGGCACTCTACTAAGCACTTTACCTGATTATCTTGTTTAATTCTAGAAAATTTAGAAAACTCCGAACAGTCTTTATCTAATGCCAAATTTCCATTAAATTGCTAATCTTCTAAAGAAAACACCCAGCTTAATTATCTGTACTTTAAGAATAAGGACTATATCTTTTATTTCCTTTCTTTGGCCACATCCAGTAAAGTTTTGGGGATGTAGTAAAAACTCAATATCCTTTAAAACTCTTAAAAATCTATTGAGTTCTTGCTATAGAACTCTGTATTAGACAATCAAGAAGTTTTCTTTTACGCTATCCAATTCTGCACAAATTTGGAGGCTCACTGAAGAGACAAGACATGCAGGTGAAAATTTAAATTATAGCTTTAAACATCAATTAAGTGCCACTACATTTATAATAGTACTATATGAGCTCAGTAAAGAGAGACTGCTATGAGCCAGTGTTGTGAAAGAAATATTTATGCAGCTGGTGCAAGTTAAATATGGGCTTGAAAATACTGACAGGCAGAGACAAGGCTTTCCAGGAGGGGGAAATGCCTGAGTAGAGGAATGGTTAGGCATGTCGTGAGAGCCAAGAACTCACAGCCAACGATTTATTGAGCAAAATCTTCAACCCTGATGTTCTTTGCGCCCATTCAGCCCATTTCCAACATGTATTTTTTTTCCCTCCCTGTATCTCCTCAATTCATCTCTTTATGCATATCTCACAGGGGCAAGTCTCTGTCCATATTCTGTTTCAACTATGACAACCTCCTCATCACTCAACACCATCAGCACCTCTATGGACCCTCAGTTCTACTTCTGCAGTCCCTTCCACTGATCTGGTTTGCATATCACCTCATGCAGCGTTCTACTCAAGATTTCCTTGTACTCTGCATATTAGGACTAATAGCTTCTCTACATGTCAAAAACCTTCCCCAGACCACCAGATTCCATCCTCTACCTCCCACATTTTTCTCTCTCCTCTCCATCCTCTTCACTTTCTCCACTCAAACTCACTGCTGTTTTTCCCACACGAATTTGCTCAAAGACCTCCTGCAGCTGACTATACATTTCTCTCTTCCAAGCCTCCCCTGACTCAAAGTTACTCTTTATGCACAAGGCTCTAAATCATAATTTATTGCTTGGAAACCATTAACCACGTACAGAAAGAACAGAGCTTACTGTCATTGAGTTGCTCAAGTACTAAGACAATCTGGTTTGATGTAAATTTTTTATTTAAGCTGCCTATAAAAACTTCTGTAACAGCTACAAGGTGTACACATATAAGGAAGCAGGTGTACATATATATATATATATATATATATATATATAAATATACAAAGGAAGCAGGGAGAAATAGAAGTTAAAGAATGGCAGCTCTTTGAGGATAGGCCACATTTTTGTTCAGCTCGAGTTGAGAAGCATTAGGAAGGGCACCTAAAAGATAAAATAAGTCTTTGGGGGCCCACATTTTCTTCTGAACGTCAGATAATGTACAGGTTTATACATTTTTAAAACGTAATAGCACCTTTTTGTTTTCTTTAATCACTTGGTAATTAACTTGGCTGAAAACTCCAGCCAAAATATGTGGCTCTGGTTTAGAACACATTCCCGTTGTAGCCAAAGCTAGAAAAGACATACTTTCAGTTCGAGGCTGTTCTCCCACTAAATTTCACTTTGGCTGTACACTGATCATTTGACTTCTCTTCTGAGATGACTAGTAGTCACATAAACACAATCTAGTGACAAGCTCAAATCTAAATCATTTCATTTTTAATACGCGTTTAGACTATTACTAGTAATTTAGTAAACAGGAAGTACCTATGTATCTTAAGCATTTTGCTGGACACAGCATGCAGAGATCAATAAAACATTACTAATAAGATACAAGAGCCTCAAAACTCACCTCATGAGATGTAAGCAACAAATGATAATGCGATTTTAAGAGTAAAGAAATTTACAAAGCAATAGAGGAACACTGAGGGGAAAGTGGAAAAAGAAATCTGCCTTCAGGAGTTGCAAAAAGATGTGTAAGAAAGTGACATTTAAACTAGATCTCAAAGAAGGAAGGAAAGACGAGAAGGGAAGGGAGGTATACTGAGCACAGACCATTTGCCAGACACAAGTGACATATTATCTCCTTGTTGTCACCGTTTTACAGATGGTGAAACTTAGGCAGGACAACTAAATCACTTGCTAAAATGTCACACTGCCAGCTTCAAACCCAGGTTTGTATGTTCTGTCCAACGTACAAGCTCCGATCCAAGGACAAGGAAGCATTTTTCAGGTGGAAAAGGGAAAGAATTATTATTGCTACAGTTAAAGTTTCTTAAGAAGTGCACCTTATAAAATCTCTACTCATAAAGAATTAACATTCTTACGGTAGTAGCTATAATTTTCTATCTGTCTATAAAAAGCTTTAAAAACCCAGTCCTATGAAAAATGCCTGAGGTCCAAGGTCACTTAAGAGATCTGTGAAACTTTAAAAATTGTATGCAAAATGTTGTGTATCTAAGCATTTTTCTGGGGGGAAAGGGTCAAGAACTTTAACAGAGTCCTGAAGAGGTCTATGAACTCCCAAAAGTCTAAGAACCACTGATCTGCAGGGAGTTCGGTTAGGCTTTTTAATGTTTTCCAAAAAGGAAAATACATATGCAAAATTTAGTTTCATATATAAGGAAAAACATTTCATATGTAATACAGAAGACTATGAATATATTCTATTAATAATGGAACAACTTGATAATGAGACATTGCAGTGACCCTTTCCCATGTTTCTAATAACTACTCAGGATGTTAACAGTGAAAGGATCATTTAGAAAGCTAATTTCCTTTTCATCATGCTTGTGAAGTGTTTACTTAATTCACATCCTGTGTGACCCTATGGGAAAATTTTTAACTAATACTGGGGAAAATCCCATAGGGTTACACAGGATGTGAACTGGGCCTGTACTGAGCTACCTTCAGCTTGAAAAATAAAATTAGATAGGTGAGTTTCACTTTCTGTTTGTCATAAGTTCCACTTTCTGGTTCCAAAGTTTAGATTCATAGCCTCTCTGTGTTTCTGAAGTGGCAGCTCAGTAAAATCCCAAAATCCTCACTCTCGTTTTAAGGAAGGAATGCTCAGGGTTGTACAGCAAAATCCTTTCTGCAGAAAATGCAAATCTGCAGGGCAAATCAAGGCAAGCCGGCTGGAGCACTCCCAGGGTGCTCCCCCATACCTGTGCTCACCCAGCCCAGCTGTCGCTTTCCATTTCCTGCGGAGAACACACATCATACCACTTCCCCTATAGAAAAAAAGAAAGCAGCCCGGCTTAATTGCTGATGGAAACACTGTCATACTTTCCACCGGCCAAGCTTGAAACCATTACTGATCTAACCTTCATTAATTTTTCCACAACAATTTGCAGAAATGTCAGGAAGCAGCTGCAAGAAAACTGATTAATTGTCCTTATCACCACGACTTCACCAGGCTCTCCCTACATACTGTTTTTTTTCAGTTTAAAAATAAAATTTGGGATCTTTCTGTTTTGATTGGTGTTGGTTGGTGGCGTATCCTATTCTGAAAAACCCAGATCTATTTTTGACATCTTCCAATGGCCCAACATTTTCAAATCTGGAGGAGACCCCCTGAAGTTTGGGACAGAATCCATGAAGGAAGAGACGGCTTCCTGCCAATGACGTAGTTCTATCTGTTTAAACAGACGTGAATGAATTCACATCTTACGGCAACACTGCATTTATTAGTCAATCACAGAAGGTAAAATTCACTTCCGAAATGTGAATTAGAAAATCAGGCGCCCTTTTTCTATTTTTTTCAGTTTCTTTTCTCCCTCATCAATTTAGTTTGAGCTATACCATCTGTCTCAATCTATCAAATAATGTAATGTGCATGGCTGGCAAAAAAAAAGTGGAACACCACACCTCATAACCCCAAGTATGCAACTAGCGAACATCTATACAAGTGGTACCCAACGCAATGTGGCCATCTGGGATAACTGGTTAAAGCAAGCTTAGCTTCTCAGCCAACATTCAGATTTGTAGACATTTAACTAGTTGGCAAAACATCAACTAGCGTTCAAGAACAGAAACACTAACAAACTTTTTTTTCAAAACACAAGAATTCAGATACAAATTTTCAAAGGTGTACTTGCCAATGTTGCTGACGAGAAGGATTCAAAAGCAAAGACCAAAGCACCGTCAACGTCTTTGGAGGCGAAGTCAATCCAAATCCAGCATTTTGCAGCACTACTAAACTTTTTGGGTGTGAACATGTTTTTCCTTCTCCATATTGCCTTCATACCAGCAAGGGATTCAAGTCGAACAGATTTTGAACCAAATGACACAGTACATTTCAAGGACAGCTCTGGAAGATTGGAAAGAGTTCCTCCTAGGACTGCATTGAAATAATCCAAGGTTCCCATCACCCCAGATATGCAGGTTTCTAGTCCAACCCCAAACCAAAGAAAAACAGAGATTGGACATCTATGGTGTAAGGTACTAATGTAATAACTGGACATGAGAACAGTGGCTCAGATCACCGACTCTGGAGCCAGAATACCTCCTTCGAATCCCATCTCTGACACTTAGTAGACATATAAATAACTTCAGGCAAGTTACCTAACCTTCCTGTGCCTTAGTTTTCCAATCTTTAAAAAGAGGATGATAATAACATTGCTAGCATTGTTAAGAGAATTAGCAGTGCTTAGAAATGGCACTAGGGAGTGAGCTATAAATATTAGCTATTAATTCTATATTTTTCTGTTGATATTTCAGGCATATGTTAACCTAACAATGGGGAGGAAACACTGTGACCAGGGTTCCTAAATTAATTTAAGAAACCCCACTGGGTTGGCTGAAAGATTTCTCCTGCTAGTATGGGGACACCAATATTGCCTAAAATACCACCGTTAAAACTGAGTCAAGCAATCAGGGTTAAATTTTCTACTCTTTCTGTTGATTCCCTCAGGCGTCTTAGAACATGTTTTGTCATGCTGTGGGACCCTGGGGCAAGCACTGCTGCAGATGACCACACCTCACCAGCCCCACCAGCAGGCTGGGAAAGGAGAGGTGGGAGGAAGGCCACCATGGGCCAGGACGGTGCGAAGACAGAAGCTGACTCGGCTGTCATCACAATCAAAGGGCTCGCCGAATAAGAGAGAGTTGATCCCCTGACACTGAGATTGGGACTGAGATGCCAGGAGGCCACACAGCGCAGGAAGGACACCACTTTTAATTCCTCTTCCACTGTGTGACCTTATGTAACGCACTACACTCCCCAAGGCCTTGATCTTCTGCAGTGAAATATGGGATTTCATCTAGATTGAAGCTTCTCAACCTTCTTGCCGCCATGACCCCCACTGGCAGTCTGATAAAGCCTGTTGGATCCTTTCTTATAAAGGAAACCAATTATAATGAAATACAGTTATTTCAAAAAAATTTTAAAAGAAATTGTTGACAGTAATATACGCGATTCTTTATTAAAAAATAGAAACAAGATATAGTGCAGGATAATATCGACCATAATTTTGAGTAGTCATAATCGTAAAGATACTTTGAGATATTAGCCACAACAGTAATGCGATATGACAATATCTGTGATTTCTACTGGCGACAAAGTCACAGATATTGCTAAAACCACTTTCATCTGTTGCCTACATTAATAATGGAGGGAGTGCTGAACTTCAGTTAGAAGTTAATGGAAACGAAGTTACAATTTTTTTCAACCAAATTCTCAGACCCTCTGAATTCCATCCATTTCTGGTTAAGATTCCCAATCTAGTAAATTATTTCTCCCTTTATAATTCCAGTGATCTAGGATCAACGATTTAATTGTGTCCCTGGCTCCCTCCACAGAGAATATTCACAAAGGAAAATGGAACTGTCCTATCCTTTCCAAATGTGTGGAGAAAAACAGATTTACAGGATAGAAGTATCTTTTCCCATCCCTACCCAAGTGAAGAAGGAAGCACTTATTGATTTGGAAATGAGTTACCCAAACCCTCCCAGGCTCTCCCAACCTACAGGCACATACAGATGAAGTGGTATCAACTCCAATTAACCACGGCTCCTGTTTCAGTACCACCTGCTCACACAGGACGTCCCCCCAGCCCCTTGAAAAAGTCCCACCCAAGTATTTCTAGGATGCCAACAGGCGAGACTCGTAAGAGCTCACAGGCCATCTGACAGCCAGTCACAACACCATCTGCCATTTCTTCCTTCCTGCGCCAGCTCCCCCTAGTGTCCTCAGGAAGGAACCCCTCTACTGCCTCTCCAGATGGCGCCCCCATGAGAATGCTAATGCCCGAATGCCCTCACAGCCAGGAGAGCCCATCCATCTAGGCAAGAGGGGTTCTTGTCCTGGGGCCCATGCTTTAGAAAGCCCACATACCACAAACACCCAAAACAAATTTATTGGAATAAACACGGGCATCTTTGTCACCAGCATCCAGATGTCCTGTGGCCCTAAATGTCCTAGCTCCTGACTACAGCTGTTTAGGCCCCAGGGAAATGCTTCTCTACATCTTGTGCCTAATCTCGTTGCTCCAAACAAAAAGTGACTGAGTTCGAACGCCCTGAAGGTTTGTGGGTTGTGACATCGCAGAGTGTGGCGTTAGACACTGTTTCAAAAGCAGAGAAATGGGAGCAGCACATCTAGGGTAAAAGAAAAGACAGAGAGCCTGGTCATTTCTCTCAGCTGGCAAGAGGGCAACAGAATCTTGTATAACAAAGTACCGTAGTGCCAACCATCCCCTCTCCTGCGTCTATAGGGCTCTGACCAGTGGTTCTAGAATTATTAATGAATTAGTGGTGTATTTGGAACAATCACGCATGGCACCTGAGGAGCATTTTGCAAGCAAACAATTCTTATTCTTAAAGTTGTGAAGATGTAAAGTGCATGAAGCACGATGCTAATTCTTGACATCAGCAACTACAAGAACATTGAAGGCTGAACCAGTATATAGATTTGCTTCTATTCAAACATTTAAGAAGACTTAATAGAATTTCCAGAAAATATGTTAAAAAGCTTCAGCTTTGTTTAAATAATTTTGGATTTAAAATGTTTTATACATTCATTATAATATGGATTTGGCTTTTAATTTTAACATGTAATTTTGGATGTTTAATGAGAAAAAGAGCTTTTTGAAAATAGTTTAGTTTTCGAATTTTTGCTTACTCTAATTTACATTGTTGATGAAAATATATTATTTTGTATACTTTGAATACAATTACATTTTATTTTTAATTCCCTCAGGTCATTGAGAATGAGTACAAGTCAAGATCTTAGAATATGTAGCTTCTTTCTTGAGTTCAGAAATTTAGAAAGCCAAGGACAAAAAAGCAACAGAAAATCTAAAATCAGTCAATCTGCTTACATTTTCAAAGCTGGAAACAGTAAAAGTAAGTAGACTTTTATCAAGCATGACCCACATAAAATTCACTAACGGGACATGACAAATTCTTGATATAACGAAGATTTCATTACTGTTCAAAGCAATAAATGTGAGCCATAAAATTATCCTCATCAAGTCCACAACTGGCACAGGTCAGACGAAATCTCGGCAACTTCACATTCTTTACAAATAAAGATTTTGTCACTAAGTTAAGAAGGATGGATGTGGGCCTCCACTTGAACGCGTGCCCTGGAGGCCTCACAAACATTGGCACAACAGCCTAAGCCCAGGTTGAGTGTTCTTAAGGTCCAAACCACACTTGGCTTCTAACCCATTCTGCCTCAAGACAACCATGAAACCGGTTCCACCTAGCCTTTGCCTCTACTCTTCTGAATCTCACAAAGTCTGTCGCACAGACCTTGTAGCCATGTAACACGACGGCTCAGATCCAGTCCAAGGAGCTAGGTGGGCAAGACAGTCCCTTCATTGCCCATCTTGGAAATCCTCTGCCCCACCTCAGCCAGATTAAAACTGCAGCTGAATATCAGTAAGTGACAGAACATTCTAGAAGCGAGAGAGGAGGGGATCTGCAGTTTGATTCCAGTAAGTTCCATACATTTACAGACAAAACTACTTACTTGGTTTACCCCCTTTCGTCTTTTCCGTGCCCCCAAGGCTCTTGGCTGCCATATACCCCACCATCTCCACACCGCTTGTACATTTCCCTACTAGACATATTAAAATTTAAGATCTAACAGGAGGAAGAATGGCAGCAGAGGCCAAAGAGAATGAAGCAGGCCTCAAGAAAGCACCCTTGCACATATTTGCTCATTATCCAGATTTTAAACTCAGAGGATAAGTCTCATAGCAAGTTTCTTTCAACAATTTACATGAGCACAATGAATGTTTTGAACAGAGTCTCCCTTTATACTTGGAAGTTTAGAGGAAGGATACTTTCTAGAAAGCTGGATTAAGGGACTGACTCCTATAATAATCCATACTAATTTTTGTTCAAAGATCTGTATGGAGTCTTGATTTTCATGTTTTAAACAGAGAAAGAATCTTAGAGGTTTTGCAGATATATATGGAAATCCAATTTATATATATATACCAAAAATCAAGAGTGGGAAATGGGAGAGGAGAAGGTTGGTTACTTGCCCAAGGTCTGTAAACTATTCTGTGAGATCCAAGGCAAGAACCTCGGTGGTTTCCTGACATTTCAACCAACGACCTTTCCAGTTAATCATTGCTCCCTCCCCACTACAGTTAACTACTCATATAATGTTAACATGTTGCCATGTAATGTTGGCATTATTCAATTCAGAAATCACTTATTAAGGTTTTGATAATGTTAGAAAATGAACAAATTATTGAGTTATCAAGAGTCAACCTTCTTATAAGTTAGTTTACATATGTAAATTAGTTTATAAATGTATAAACTCAGTGTTTAATTATAATAGACATTAAAGAAATCATACAGAACATTTCCAAACTTAATTCTCTAAGATATCTAAAAAAGAGTTTGAGTGATAATCTTATTGAGAGTAAAAAGATTTAAAAATGTGTTCTTCAGAAAATGTTAACTAATTGCATCTGTTCTGAAGAATAATTCACAGTGCCAACCTTAAAATGGAATTAATTTATTTTAATTTTTTTCATCAGATTTCCAAAACACATCAAACATATGCATGTAAAATAGGGCACATTAAAAATAATAAACGATTGTAACTTTAGCAGTAAATATTTAAAATATATATCTTGAAATAAATGATTAAGTTATCTTCACCCACTGGCTCACCTCTATATTCTAAGCAAAATCCTAAGTGAACAGATCTTATATCCCATATGCTGTACAGGCCAACCATGCTGCTTCCAAAAACACAAATTTAAAATATCTGATTTTGAAATTCCTCTCCAATATGTGAAATTAGCTCTTTGAATAAAGTGTCTCTTATTACAAAATTCTTAGCTTAGAAGAAATTTCCATTAGATATATGTTTAAATAGCTTAAGAATAAAACCTTATATGAGGACTCTGAATAGCTCTATTTTTATTGTAACTATTAGAAAAGTTGGTGATAATTAACCAACATATTTCAACTTTTCCTGGCAGCTGGTTAATGCTCACAAAAAGTAAAATTTAAAAGCACACATATAGTTCTAGATATTTTGAAAAGACCATATCCCTTTGACCTATAAATGATCAAAGGGAATTTTACAATTAATTAATAATTTATCAAAATGATACTTTTATATTTCCTGACCAGATAGCAACTTTCCATCCACTTACAACCTTAAGTTTCCATACATTGTTCACTTCCTCCCATTAATACTATATTTCTCAGTTAAAAACACTTAGTCTATCTTGCATTTATCAGAATGAAAGGTCATTGGTCAACATCCTTCCATCCCTATTCTGAATTGATGAATGAATGTGTGAATGAATGAATGATCGAGATACATGCATCAGATCAGTTCTTGCCCTCTCCCCTTAGGCCACAGACACAAGGCGTAAGAAGATATATATGTTTTCGAAAGCAATACAGGCACAAATACATACTATTTAGAAAATAATACCAAAGTGAAATTAACTTTTCTTCTCTCTAAAATTTAAAAAAATTCACATAGACATTTTACCTTTGTCATATAAATACTTCCAAATTTGGCTTAGGGTATTCTTAAAATATGCATAATAAACTTCCAAATTAACATGTAGGTTAATTCAAATATTTTAGTAACTTTACAAAATACATAGGGTTCAACTCCCAAAACTCAAAATTTATATTTTACATAATGAAAATTATTGCCATTTATGCATATACCATGCACATATATTTTTGATTTGCTCTGGAAACAAAAGAAGTCAAGATTAAGAGTTCTATGACAAAGGTCCTATATTTTTCTTAGTTCAGCTTGAATTTTTGGCTATTTAAAATAGAGGTAAACACGGTAGCATGTTACGCCTGACCCAAATATTCATGAATGTGTGTTGCAAAGCAAACGGGTTTGGGGGAAATGAAGGCTGTGTTTTCTCAGACAACATAATCAAGTGGAAATTAAAATAAGATAAGTCCTGCAAGACAAACCTATCAGCCACGGTTGCCGGTTGGGAAAAAAGTAGAAAATTCTAAAAATGAGACAAGGAGAGGTAATAAATAAAAAAGAGGAAAAAGACAAAGAATTACCTAGCAAGGGATATACTGCTGCCCTCTCAGATTTACTGTTCCCTAGGAGACTGGCTGGAAGTCAGTCTGAATGGTCTCTCCACTTCTGAGCTTGATGGCTGGTTGACAAGATCTAGACAGTGCTTCCAAAGGTAGAAGATGGCCCTACATTTGGGGAATTCCCTCAGGATGTTTAGGATATTTACATGTACACACAAATAAATATACCGACCCTATCTATCCCAAGGCTTCTGATAAGACAGGGGAAATTCTTAAGGAAAAGGAATCCCAATGCTGTAGTAGGTATAGTCTGATGAGAATGAACGGCAATTTGTTCAGAAGCCTGAGTCCCACTACCAGTAATATAATAACTGGGTTACTGTATTCCAGCAGACTGAACACATTTTAGGGTGCACAATGGTAGGAAATAGTTTTGAGGGGTAAAAGCAGTAGTTTATAACACTCACCTCATAAAGGGACTTTCACCAAGCTGTCTATCTATAAAATAGGGAAATTTACCTATAGTGGCTAGTTTCCTATAAGGATGTATTTTATTTAAAATTTTGCATGTCTTTTCTCTACTGAGCTATATTTCCCAGCCCCCAGCCTGGAGTACAGTAGGAACTCAGTAAATGTTTATTGATTGAGTGATCAAGTGAGTGAACGGATAAATGAATGATTGTAAACACACTCAAACTTACCGTGCTCATGTAAAAATCGCACATTTGTGGGATTAAGGAGCAACTGCTTCTTCCTCCATTCTACTACTCCTTTTAATTTCTCTCCTCTTATTCCTTTTAAATTACAGGGTTTAAATTTATAATTTAAAATTCCCCTTTGTGATAATATGGGTGCCTCTGTGAAAGTTCTTTTATTATGCCCAGTTTGCTGTAATAATTGCTGTAATAATCGACTAAATATAACCATGATACAAATTCACCCTTTTACATCCTATAGTAATATGATATTCATCTTAACAAAGCAATTTTTAAATTTTCTTTAAGTTCTATTATTATTCATAAATGTTAAATTGTTAATAATATCCCTACCACCTCCTGCTAGGTTACTGCATCCCTGGCTATGTTTTCTCAGGGCAAATGTGACACAATATGGCTGTATATGACTGTATGTTTTGTCCGTTTATTGGCACATGAATATCCTTGAGGACAGGAAAAGAACTGGGATGTGTGTGTGTGTGCGTATCTGTGTGTCTATTTGTGCACGCACTTCCCTGGATTGTTCTCCATGGAAATCTCCTTCCGAATGGGAAAAGGGCCAAGGAGAGCCCGAGGACTTCCCTGACCTGGAGCCAAGGGTGTGGCAAATGTGCTCACCCTACTGGGCCGGGAGCTTGCAGGGAAGGAGTGGGAAGGAGGCAGCAGGGAGGAAGAGGGAGGTGGTAATAAGCGTTGAAATCTTTTATTCGTGAGAAAATAATCTAGGACTCTAACATTTTTGCAATTATTTTAAAGTCTGCAAAGACCTCCCAGGACTAACACATTCTCAAGTGATACTCCAAGACCAGCCAGAGGATTAAGATCTACTGGAGTTTACATAAACTTGACCCATCAAGGAGAAATCACTGAGGAAAGCACGGCCTTTTCTCTCACCGAGGTAGTTTAATTACATCTTTAAGGTAAGTAATAACCTTTAGAATGTTTCCATCCCTGCCCTTCTGAAACCTCTTCAAAAGCCACTTGTAATCCTTAAATTGCCAAATACACTGGCCCTTTCTTGGAAAACATTGTTGACAACCTTGTAGCACTTTATGCTGTGGAATATATCTTCCTTATACAGTGAGCTCCCAGCTCAGGGTCTGGCGGACAGGAGACAATAAGTAAGAGCTCCTCTCTCTCTAAAGCTCCTCTCCCCTTAGCTTCTTTGACACTTTGATACTTGGTTTTCCTACTACATTTCCAACAGCTAAAATACCTTAGCATCCTCTAGTTGAAGTGTCTCCTCCCCTATATGTTTCCTCACTTTTCCAGTGTCAAAATTAATACTTCTCTAGAGGCCGGCCAGGTGGCATAGTGGTTAACTTCAAAGCGCTCCAGTTTGGCGGCCCAGGGTTTGCAGGTTCAGATCCCGGAGGCAGATCAACGCATCTCTTATCAAGCCACGCTGTGGCAGGTGTCCCACATATAAAGTAGAGGAAGACGGGCACGGGTGTTAGCCCAGGGCCAATTTTCCTCAGCAAAAACAGAAGGCTTGGCAACAGAAGTTAGCTCAGGGCTAATCCTTCTCACCAAAAAAAAAAAAAAAATTAATACTTCTCTTCTTTGTGTTCTCATAACCCTTTACTCTATTCCTATTATCACACTGATATGATCTACTTCGGATTTTAGTTAACTGAGTATGTATTTTATATCCCCAATTGGGATACTTGAGAACAGGACCATTCTCCTTTTTCTCAGTACACATCTCCAGCACCAAGCACCATGTCTCACACATGGCCGGTGTTCCTTAAATGTTGGATGGATTCAAAAGTTGACTAACGTTGTTGAATGGAATCTTTAACTCCTTCATGTTTCCTACCCCTCCACAGCCAATCACATGCCAAAACCTACAGACAATTTAACTACAGCGTCTCTCCCATTGTGCCCTCCTGTGTATTCCTATCATAACCATCCTAGTTCAGAACCTTATTACCTCTCACGGAAACTATCCCAATATCTTCCTAACCTGTCTACCTCCAGGTTTTCTACCTCGTAATCTGAGGTGGGGGGTGGTGAGGTATAGTTCAAAAATAGAATCCAATCATGTCACTCCTTAGCCCAAAGGCGGGTAAAGATTCTCTAAGGTCTACCAAACTGATGTGCCACTTAAATATTCAAGGCCCTCTATACGCTCTTGTTCGCTCAGTACCTTCTGGAATTCTTCCTCTTTCATGCCTCCTCTTCACTTACCAATGCTGAGTTCCAAACATGCCATGTTACTTTTCCTTCCCTGATGACACCCACATTATCCACTCATCTCTTTGCCTACGTGGATGTAATTCTCTCCATCTGTCAAAGCTTTCCCCTTCTTTAAAGCCTTCCTCAGGAAACACTTCCTGATCCCCAAGGCCTTGCCCCCGGATTCCCACAAGGAAATGCACATGATTTCTTTCTCCTCTGAATTTGCAACACATTTCATTTATACATCTCTGAGGACGCTACTCAAGCTTTCTTATATCCAAGTCAGGTGTGTTCTAGTCACATCTCTCTTTTAGGTTTATAAGCAACTTGAAGCTGAAATGCAGACTTACACATCACTGTATACCTCCAACCACCAGAACACTAAATTGCATATGGCAGAAATGCCATAAATATGCATTGAATTTAACCGAACTAAATAAAGCTTTTACAAATAGCCAAAAAAGCTCAGGTTGCATGTAAGAAGGACGAGGGCTCAAGCCAACTTAGTGTTGGCATCTGTGATGATTGGTGTTCTCAAAATTTCCACTTAAGGCTGATGACAGAATCAAGCTCTGCTACAGTCAATGAATAATTTATTTGTGCACAAAACATTGCTAATGGAAATCTTTTTATGGCTCAAGATCTAAAATATATTTACTGCCCTATAGTTATTAAATGTTTGCTTTAATCATTAGTATACACGGTAACGACAAACGATAATTACAGGATCATTATATGCTCTTAAACTGATTTAATCAAGAGTATCTCTTCTGAAATTCAAAAACTCCTCAGTGGATGGGAATGGGGGTGATTACACTGGAACCAGCCAATTCAAGGCTACCATCAAATTTAAGAACCTAAGGATTCTGTTGTGAGAAATACCACCAGTTGAGAGAACAACTTTAGATTCAAATGGCTAATACATTTTTTTTTTTAATTTTAGTGCTCAAGTAAAAATCCTCCTGCTTTCCTGAATCAGACTGCCTCAATTGAATACATCATAGCAAAAGGAGAAGCGCATGTGTCTGTGCATTCCTAGATCTTCCAGCCTGCCAAAAAATGTTCCTTTGCTGTGCTATTTCAGCAAGTCGTGAGATGACAATGATCATACTCCTCAAAAGGAAAAGATAGCTATTTTTCCCGTATGTTTTATTTTAGGAGGCTGAAAGGCACTCTTCTGGCTGCTGCGAGTACTCTGACAAGTACACATGTTCCTGAGGAGGTGAATTTGTGGGGGTTTTGGCAGGGGTAAAGTTGAGAAAACCTAAAACCATTCTAAGCTCTTGGGGAAATATTTAAGGAGCTAGAAGAGCAGCCAAAAGAAGACGACGACTAAGTCTTCCAGCGAATTCATATTTCCAACTATAAACCCTCTGGAAAAAGAAAAGTCAAGCATCTGCTTTTTTTCTACTTTTATCTCCAACTCAACAGGTATACAGTTAAATCCATCATCCTACTACCCAAACCAGCTTCTCCCTTTACTTCCTTTTTTCTGTTAAAAGTTACATTCAAACTCCCAGGCTCAAAGCCTGTGTCATCATTGACAGCTTCCTCCTGCTTCCTATTCCCAGAATCGCAGATACACACACAACACACACACACACACACAACCACACACGCTCGCACCCCTCCTATACCCAATCAGGCAGTCCTACACTGGCTTCCTGCATACTCTCCCTCATATTGTCTCTGTGCTGTCAATCCTTACCGCCACCACTCCAATCCAGGCCCTGAACAACACACAAAGTCAGGAGACCAGAAGATACTCTGAGTCCAACTGGCAAATTTCCAAAGGACAGGTCTAGGTGCGACGCCCTCGGGGATATGGACTCCAGAGACAAATATCAGAGGCAGTAACCTGTGGAAGTATCAGGAGAGCCTTAACGAAAACACTTGGGGCTGAAAGTAGCCACAAGGGCACCATGATGCAAAACCTGAGAAGCGAGGCACTGAGGGAGAGATTGGAGGAAGTGAAGTCAGAGAGAATTCCCTGAACCTCGGATTCAAGCGCTCACTCGAGTTTTCTAAATGGTGCTTTCATCTGTGATGAAGTGTGGGAGGAGAGGTAAAGGGCACGGCAGGAGGTGACAGCTCTTGTGTGAATTAATGTTAGTGCCTCCTAAGTGGCTCTGTGCTTTCAGGGACTCTCACGCCCGCTCACCGAATCCTCACCTCTACCCCCACATCATCCAACACAACCCGGCTGGATTCACCTTCCTAAAGTGCAGCTCGGGTGACATCACTCTTCTGCTCAAAAATTTTCAGGGGCTTCCCACCACCACAGGCCAAATTAAACGTACACCCTTAGTCCCCAAATCAAAGACAGCTGTGCTCCACATTCACATTACATCTACACCTGCATCTCCCAGGAAGCCTTAATAATCAGAAGCCACGTTTTATTTTATCTCATTAAATCTTTTCAGAGGTCAATTGTTTTTTTTGTTTTTGAGGAAGATTAGCCCTGAGCTAACATCCGTTGCCAATCCTCCTCTTTTTTGCTGAGGAAGATTGGCCCTGGGCTAACACCCGTGCCCATTTTCCTCTATTTTATATGTCTGACGCCTGCCATAGCATGGCTTGATAAGCATGCGTAGGTCCGTGCCCAGGATCCGAACCTCCAAACCCTGGGCCACCGAAGAGGAGCGTGCAAACTTAACCACTACACCACCGCGCCGGCCCTGGGAGGTCAATTGTTTTTCTTCCCATGGTTAAGACAAGGACAATAAAATGTCCCTATCATGGGAATGTAGGGATTTTTGTTTTGTTTTGTTGGGGGTGTGGAGGGGACTGTTCTTATTTTACTTTAGGAAGAATTTTTTGCATTCAAAAAGAACACCAAAAAAAACACATACATTTGTTCTTATGAATCTGCTCTGGAAAAAGTATCAGACTTGCTGATTCATCTCACTAATATGATTAAAATCAATCTGTACCCAGGTATCAATGTGCAGTCCCCAAAATGATTTTTAAAAGAAAACTCATAACCAAATATTTTTATTAAATTCAACAAATATTTATTGAATATCTACTATTTTTGTTCAATCACCATTTTCAAGGCTGAAGAAGACACCAACAAAATCAAGTCAGAGTCTTTGCCCTCAGGCAGCTTATAGTGTGGCATGTGAGATAAAAACCTCACAGAAATTACTTTAACATAAAGAGCAAGCACAAAAATACAAACAGTGACAAGAGAGAAGTATAAGGTATATTGGGGATTCAGAGAGAAGAGATGAAACACGAAGGTAAGTAATACTAAAATAAAGGAATTAACCAGACTCTGATATCAGGAAAGTGCATTAACCAATAACTCAAATAATAGACGAGGTAGAAAATGCAAAGTTAATTTGTCTTTTAGCAATTCATGGATGAGAAGTCGATGTGATATCAGGTTCAAACGTAAAGATCTCTGAGTGATTTTGTCCAACATCCAATTTAGTAATTTACAGTGAAAACTATAATTGCCAAGGAAATCAGAATTCCAAAGGCCATTCTTGATCTATAAGGATGTTGCTGGGAGTTTACAGGAGTGACTGGGTTAACCTGACAGCTGCATCATCAAGGAAGGTAAAGATGCACGGCCTCCAAGATACCCTAAAATTACGAGATCTGAGTCTGCCCCCCAAACTCCACTAAGTATGGCTTCTATTTCATATATGAACCATCTGAAACAGAATATAGTGACTGCATCAACAAAGCTGACATATTTGAACACTGTCAGTCAACCACACTGATGACCTGGCAGTGAATGGCATGCTATCTGAAGTTGGGAGAGGCAGGCTTGAATTCTGGTTCATGACTCACTAGCGCTATAACTTTGAGCAAATCACTCAGTTGTAACCCCCTGAGCCCCCACTTTCTCATACACAAAATGAAATGTGAGTAATATCTACATAACAGTTATTGCCTTAAATGAGACAAGGCAACATGGAAGCCGTTTGTAAACTGTAAAGCAGTACACAAATGGTAATTCACATCATCATAGTAAGGCATACGATTACTAAGTTCTATTGTGTAGGTTTCTGTGGAGGGTAACAAATGAGAGAGTCCCCCACACAGCCATCATATACCACGAGCTAAAGTAAGGAGACAGGAAGAAGGACAGGTAGAAGGGAATACTATGAAATGATACAAAAGCAACCCTCAGTCAGTTTTCAGATGGCTACAGAAAGCTCAAGAAACAAAACGTGCTTTGCTCATACTACTGGTTTCATTAATGCTTGTGGACTGATGATGAACAAATGAATGGGTAAGGTATTGAATATATGAATGAATGAAAGTATAGCCAAGCAAGGTGCTTGAAGAACAAAGCAGGAAATGTCAAGTTGTGTAGAAGAGAGTAAGAAAATAATTTTGGAAAAAAGAAACCAGGTAGCCTGAGAAGCTAACAGTAATGGGACCCCTCACATAGACTCAAATAGCAAAGCAGTCCATGGAAGGAGAGATTCAGAGTCCAAAGGTTTCACATCAGCTTAGTAATACTCAGTTATAAATTCTGATACCTGCTTCAGATATCTTAAAACACAAAGGACCCAAATAGAAGAACTGTATGCATCTGAAAAGCTACAAAAATAACCCCATGCAAAAGGAAACATTTTGAAGGCGGCAACACATTGAAGCTCATAGGTCTACTCTGCATGGCAGGAAAAGTCATATCAAACCCACAGAGACCAAAGAGCAGATCTATCTGCAACCTCATCAAATCTTTATAAGACCCACTAAAATGTGTTCAAATAGAATGGATTAAAAGCTTTCCTCACTTTTATTTTCCATATTGGTGTAAGTAATGACCAAAAAACGCCCCCAAAACATATAAAGGCATATCAGAAGAGAAAGGAGCAGATGGATGGATGAACAATGAATCTGGGGAATCACCAAATACAACAATTTCCACAGAAAATAGAATTACATATTTTGGGTTTCCTAATTTAAAGTAAGATTTCAACAACTTCTGACTCCAAAAATTACTAACTATCATAACTATCTAATTCTCAGCAAATTAATTACTGCTCTGAAACCTGATTTCCTCAAATGAATATAGATTCTTAATTCTTACTTTAAAAAGATTAAGTACTTATAGCACAGAACCTGACTGACAGAACATGCCCAAAGAATGTTAATAATTTTCACCTTCCTTCTTATCTTTCCTCAGCTTAAAAAAAGAAATGTCACTTACATAATTCTTACCTAATTACATCCAATGCATTGAGAGAATACAAATCTGAAGACATGGTTAAAGGTCCCTAGTCTAGCTAATATTACCATAAAACAAATAACATCAAGACCAATCAAAAGCATTGGCTACTTGAAGGAAAATGGCACCACATGAAAAGCAACATTATTATAATGATAAAATAATTTGTATTTACTATCTTTTACAAAAAGTACCATAAAATGAATATAGTTCTAATGGTGAGGGTTTTCCTTTCTTATTTTGCAAACTGTTTTCTACCAGTTTGGAGTGGGGAAAAATAGGCAAATTTAAAAAATTTATTATTTGAAGAAAAATATCCTCACTTGGACCAATGCACAAGGCCAAGTTCACGGATAAAGTCATGGGAGAGGTTGCTGATTTATACGGCATAGACATCATGAAAACGCTTACCAATTTCATATGGAGTGTTTTCTTACCAAAATAAGTATTCGGTTTAACTGAGAAAATGTACCCAACTCTATGAGTCATGTCCACAATGACAGGCTAAAGAGTCAGTCACGTGATTAATAAAATATAATATTATTAAGTTTAACAATGATTATACCTACTATTACCACTACTAATCACCATAAATCATTACTAGTTACTGAGCCCCTACTACCTGCCAGGAGTTTAATCTTCATATAATCCTATGAATTAGGTAGCATCCCTATTAAACTAAAAAAATAAAATTATTATTTTAAAACAAAGTGACCCAATGAGCTGACTTAACCAAAGGCAGCCAGAACTCACACCGTGCAATAAGCAAGGAGAAGGCCAGATGCACTCAGCGTCCAAGCCATGTCCATTCTCAGGAGGCACTTACAGAACAGTCTCCGAAACATAATTTAAATTAGGTCCCATCAACCAAAATTTAAGTGTAACACTGTGGGGCACTTTGGGAATAACTGTAAAAGCCAACCTTGTGAGTAGATGGAAAATTAAATGTGGCAGACAAAGACATTTAAGTTAGTGGTTCAGAGTATTAATTTTCATCTTCTAACATCTATTATAGCAATTGAAGAAATTAAGGCTTTGCTTTTGAAACTTTTTTTAACATTTCTCTTCCTGATGGGTTTTTCATCTAACTGCCTTATATCCCTTTAATTATCCCCAAATTTTTCCAAATGGCACCATGCGCCCGTAACAATGGAAATTATTGGTCACAAATGAATCTTGGGTCATCAACCTTACAGGCAGAATGAAAAGATTCCCGGGGTTTCCACACTTGATATTTCTACACTCACTGCGTGCTCAAAAGCTACACTAACAAATCAAGTTGTAGGGCAGTAGCCTCAAGGGAGATCATTCTAGACAAGCTTAGGCAGTTGCTGGCATTGCATAAACTAGGCAACAGTATCCCTCAAAAACCACCTGACCACATCATGTCTTAAGATGCCCACAGGTAAAGCAGACACTCGGTTTCGAAGTCTGCTCCCCAAATGATTAGATACTTTCTTCTCTTATTCATTATCACTCATCAGGTTTTAAAATAGCTCCAGTTTATTCAGAAAATAATGAAGTAACAAGTTGCACCAGTTAGAATCATGAATGACATTTAGAATATCAGAAACTCAAGTCTTGTGACCTAGAGCAGGAATGCAAAAATTTTTCCCAAATTTTCTGTAACTGTGTAAAGAGTTAATTAAAGCATGAGTCTGCCTGGATTTTTAAAAAAAAAAAAAATTACCAAACCATAAAATCAGTATCATTTTGACTTCTGATGCCAAAAATCTGTTTGACAGAGCAGGTTTACTATAGTGACATTTTAACAGTAGCCAAAGTCCTGTTCCCACTAAATTCTGTCTTGGCAGCACCAATAATTTGCTACAAGCCTAAACTCCTCCTGGTTAAGAGTTCTCTACCTCAAGAGCTTTCTGCAGCAACACAGTGCAACAAGGAAGTTGAACTGAACAAGTCCTCAAGATTTCTATTCTTATCACAGAAACCAAGCTTTCTGTAAAAAGAGAATGGTTTAAAATAAGGAGAGTTACTAATTTACTCCAATGGTCATTATACCTTAGAATTGAATCTGATACAATACAGTACAATTACACATAAATATCTCACTAAAAGTACAATCAGATATTCTCACATTACCTCAAGATTACAATAAGCAAATAGTCATTAAAATAGCAAATTAAAGGATCTGGCTTCAAACTATAAATGATGACATTTTCTAATCTCATCTTTCTAATCAGGATAGTCCCATAACTGCGGTAAGGACTTACAAACACTTCCATTTAGATAGCATCCCAGACATCTTTCACAGGTTTTGAGGGCCTCAAATCATTACTGTCAAAATTTCACATAAAGCTTAATATTTTGCTTGAGAGATTTTTCCCATAATTTTGAAATCAAGCCATATAGGAAAAACTTGACTCAACTTACCCAGCAGCTGAATATGTAAGAATTGGTAAAAGAGTGTTCCAATCAAATCAATTTGCTTAATTTTTCAAGTAGATCTGATTACCATTGTCTTTTAAAAAACTCAAAGACTCCACCTAATGAGGAAAGAAAAAAAACAACAAATAATAATATTTAAACCAGAGCAGCACTATATGACCTATACATGAATAACACAGAAATCAAATCAAGATTATTATTATATCTTCTCCTAAATTACTATGTTATTTAAGACTATAAAATAACAAAAGCATCCACCAACTAAACTAAATTTTCCAGTTTGGGATAAAATGAATGTTCAAGCATAGAGGAAACAATATTTAAAACAAGACAACAAAGTGTGAGAGCAGGGGAGTTTATTTTCAGCACTAATTGGCACACAGAAATGATGACTATATTACGTCAGTTAGGATACGTTAAATTAGAGATAAGGAAAAGATGCCACTGACTGCTTTGGAATTTGACTCATTTATTACTAATTTACTGATGCAATGACAACATGTAGGTTGTCGTTCTTCAAAGCTGTTAAGCTCCAGCTACATGCAATCTCTGTTGAGGAACATAAACTAATACCTAGATGGGTCATTTGGAAAAAATGCACTAGCGTGAATTTTCAAATCATTCTTAGAATGTTATCCTGTCTCCCACTCTACTAAAGTCTCATAAACAGCTCAATTAGGTTTATAAATAATATCAGTTCATTCTATTCATTTTACCAGTAGATGCACCTTTTCTGAAGCCCAAATATTAAATTATCTCAGCTCCAAGAGAAAGTTTGAGAGAAAGCAAGCTATATCTCAACTGACGAGATCCTAAAATAAATGAGATGCTGGGGGGGTGAGCAGCACAGGGAGACAGAAAATTGGACAGCTTCCAGCTGCTCCCGAATCAGGTCCCCCCCAGGGTAGATTTAGCATGTTTTAAAGTCCCAGAACATCAAACACAACTATATTCAAGTGAAAACTCAAAAACCTATTCTAACACCGTGAGTACGTGATTTTTTATTATGCAATTTGGAATTAGCCACATACTGTCACTCCCTAATCCCACTACACATATTAGAAAAATTAATTGATATATCAGTTTTTTAAAAAAAGGTTGAAATAGATTTGCTATCTACTATTAGAAGATAGATGCTCATAAAAACCAAACTAAACCAAAACAAAAACATTCCTAATAATTGAGAAGACAAATAGCAATAATTTTGTGTATTAAGTAGAAATCCATAGTAGTCATGGGAAATATGTTTTCACTTCCAGGACAACCTATGTCTCAATTCTAGTCTTACTCCTATTTAAGAAATAGTTATCTAGGAAACTCATTTGGATATGGTCTCAAAAGACTTCTTCATTCACAGAGACAAATAGTCTTAATTACTATTCTAGGGTTCTTGCCATAAATATGACAAGACAAATGTCAAACGATTTGGTTATTTTAAATTATGCTAGATCAACAAATATGAGCACTGAAACAATGAACTGCAAAATGGTACAACACACCCATTTTTCATATTTGAATATCTAGAGTGGCAAAATATTATTGTACATTTCTAGGTCTTTTTTGAAAGAGTTACAAAGGCTCTTTCAAATAATGTTTGGCAGCTAGCTTCGTAATATCATCTCTGAATTCTTGCCTTGATGGTTTCGAGCTAGTACGCTGTTTAACAACTTATCTTTATGTTAGTCACTTTCCAAGAAAGAGCGAGGGCGCTTCCCCTCATGACGCAGAATGACTTGAAGATTATTAAGAATCCTGTCTCACTGATTTTTGGATGTGTAATGTGAAACTGACCTGTACCAAAGTCTAGATCTACCATACCTCTCTTTCTGTCCTCGTTCATTTCTTAGGTAGAGTACTGTTATTCCTAAGTTATGTAGTTCTTGCCTCATAAGAGGACTTAAATTTCTTGAGTGTGGCCAGTCATTAAGCCAGTACCTTAAAAGCTTTTTCACTTATACTATAGGAGTGTGGCCAGTCATTAAGCCAGTACCTTAAAAGCTTTTTCACTTATACTATAGGAGTGTGGCCAGTCATTAAGCCAGTACCTTAAAAGCTTTTCACTTACACTATAGGAAGTACGTTCCAGTTTCAATTTAACTCTGCTTATCTGAGTGGTCAGTGATTTCAAATTACTTAGGAAGTTTTGCAGCTGTGGTATGGGCACCCCATATCAAACTTCAAAAGCAGTAAGTACGAAATACATTAGTCACCTGTACAGATGATTCAGTTAAATGACTGCCCTGAATTAGCACAGAAGATACATATCGGTTGCCTGTATAACAGGGAAGCCTCATGTGTACAAACCACAGTACAACATTCGTTAGAAACGTTCATTTCCTTGGAAATGAACAATGGCACCTGAGATATGATAACAGGGTCCCTGAAATTTCTGTGCCACAGAGTAGTGCAACACCTAAGATAATTTTATAACCTGGTAAAAGCAGTCTAGACCTCCTTACCTTCGATTTGTTTTTATTGCCTGCCTCACCACACCAGGACAAAAAAAACACCTCCATCAGTGGTATTTTGGCTCCATTGGAAACTCTAAATACATCTGAATTTTGTATTTCAGTTACATGGTCTAAACAATGGAGTAATTTATCATTAGCTAATATTTGCTCATGCTTGTCACCAATTGGTCTGCTTCAGTTACTTGTGTATAATAAATCAGATGGACCTACAACGCTGGATTTGAGTGACTTTCTCTAGCTGAATGGTTTACACCATGTAGTATACAGGAACCCTGCTCCCCAAGGGGACCAGGACACTCCCTGGGAGCACGTTAGCCGTCTGTGCTGTTGCAACAATGAAGACGTAAATTACCTCTTTCCGGAGCACTTTACAGTAGGAAACGGTACCCTGGAGTAAGTTTGTGAATTATAATGTCTTTATAGCCCTGGACTACTCCTTTACAGTCATCAAACACCCTCCTTTATTGAGGATGAGACTGAGGCCCAGAAGGTCACAGTCACTTGCTCCAGGTCATGCAACGAAAAGGCAGGTCTCCTGACCACTATTCCAGTAGAGCTTCTTTGTCTCCCATAGGCAGAAGTTCAATAATATTTAGCGGGAGTTTACTGAGCACCAACCATGCTAAAGATGTTTCTCTGTTTAGGATGGGAAGGAAATGAGTGCAAAGTGAGCAAGAATAGACCCACAACGACCACAGGCTCCACGCCATCCTCCTCATCATGGTTAGAATCAACTCGATTCTTTGCAAACCTAGTGCAAAACCCACCAAGGAGGATAAGGAAATTGAGAACACCTTACGACTGTTACACCCCAAGACAGCTTGGCGCATTTTGGCAGAGCTCCAACATAACCTCTGGAAAGCAGTACCCTGACAGCCAGAGTTAGCACAGCTGCCCTACTCAGTCCTTTATATTACTTTTCCTTATTTATAAATATATAACAACGTTGAAGACATCTTTAGCCGGAAAAACACCCTTAATCCCACCACCCAAACACAATTATTTTCATTTTTTAACATTTTAATCTAGTATTTATTTGCCCCCACATGAGCATATTTTCACACGCATGCTCTCAGAATGCACACATAATTATGCATTCTAATATTCTCATTTAACATTTCATAAACACATTCTATATTTCCATGTAATTCATATAGTTCTCACCACATAATTTTTACTCACCACATAATATTCCATAGAGTTAGCATACTTAGTCATTTCTTGAACCATTCCTGTATGTGGGAACATTTCAGATGTTCTCATTTATTTTTAACACAAGAGATACTATCTTTTCCTTAAAATATTAACAGAAATGGGATTAAATCAAAGAGTATGAATATCTTTACGGCATTTATAGCCATATTGACATCAAGAGATTGAAACTATCTATAAAGCCACCAGCAATATATGAGCATTCTAACTTCACCAAACCTCCTCATCATTGTACGTGATACATTTTTTGATGGTTTATCTAACGTGAAATGGTACTTCCGGATTGTTTTCTTATTTTAATGGTAATTATAATTACTCTCCCATTTAAAAATAATTTTATTAATTATTAATAATTTTATTGTCCTTCACCTTTAATGTAAAAATTATCTATTCATAAAATTGGAATACATTTAGGTCCTATTTTTCCTTATGAATTTAAATGGCCCTTTAATATGATGTATATATTAGCTTTTCTACAAAATGTTCTGTAAGTTTATTTTTAGATAGTTAACCATTTAATATATCTGGTATGTATTTGGATCCATAGTGTCAGGTACATATTCAGCTATTTTTGACAAATTCCAAGTGATCCACAGTACTATTTACTAAGCTTGTGTTATTATATTTTATATGTACATTGTACTATAATGGGTCCATTTCTGGGTTCCCCATTTTGTTACATCGATCTACATATTTAAAATGGAACGTTTGTTCAGACCGAGTAAATATGTGACTGGCATTGTGTGATGTAGTTTTCATGTGCATTATCACATGAACCTAGTGTGCATGTGTTAGGCAGTTTAAATTACTGTTGCTCTTTTATAATATGTCTGAATCTACGGTGGGGCTAGATTCTACTCCTTGTTCTCTTTTTTCAAACATTCCCTGACATTTCCTTATGTGCACGTGTATACTTGCAAAATTCTCAAACATTTTCCCCAGATCATATTATTTGATTAAGTGTATTATCTGCCTTCCATATTCAGCCATTCCCAAAAAAATTCCCATTAGAAGTTTGAAAAGAATTGTGTTGAATCACATACATAAAAATCTTTTCAATATTTTGTAATTCCAAGTTAAAAAAATAGTATATTATAATGCAGCTCTACATTTATCACATTTAACTTTTATAGTCAATAAACATTTACATTCTACAAGTCTCCTAGTTCTGTGTCTTTCCTCATTCCCATCTCACTTGCTTAGAAATACTTCATTCCTCAAGTCCAGCAACTACATTGTGTTAATTCCTCACAAATTCCCCTGAATAATATCCTTTACATGTAGGCGAACACTGATTACACAGAAGACACGTATTTTAGTCCCATCTTAAATAAAACATCTTAAGTGTCTCAACAAAAATAAAATTGAACTGTATGTAAGCGACACAACCACCACAAAATAATATCCCATGCAACCACTTTATTTTCTTAGTATATTTACAGCACAAAGCCCTGAGTTCATTTAAAACATGGCTGAATGGCTGTGAGTACCTAATACCCTCCCCCTTTAGCTCCCTCCCGACCAATGTCTGTTATTTCTGCCATCTGTGCAAGAGGTTTGGATTCAAAGATAGAGAAAAACCAACAGAGAAATGTAAATGACTTAAAATTATAATAAAATATTTTAAACTTAAATTTGATGGAGAAGAGTCTACATATTGCCGTACACGTCAATTAAATGCATGTGTTTTCTTCCTTGATTTAACAAACGTAGGTACTCTCAAGGAATCTTATATTTTATAGAACCTATATGGCACATGAAGAATTCTAGACACTACAGTGAAAGGAAAAAGGACAACTAGAAGGAATGGGAGGGGAAAAAAGCCAGGAATATCTGTGTGAAGGTTGTCACAGAAGGACAGAAGGTGTTTGCCATCCACGCTTTAGAAAGTCACACTGTGTGTCAAGTTGTGATATTATATGAATATATCACAACTTGTGAAAAGTTTGAGTGAAAGCTTGAGTAGTGTGCTTCCCCACGTTCCTGAAGAAAGAAACACGGAAAAAATGTGGCAAATATTTAATCTAAGCCTTGTTTCCTGAAAGACTGCAAGTTGCCCACAAATTTTCTTTCCCAGAGTTCAAAATAGCAAGCTGAGTGGGTGTTAGCACTTCAAGTGCAAAAAAAAATAAAAATAAAGTAACTAAGGAAAAGGAAATCATCCTTTTTGCTCCTCGGTTTCAGAATTTTAAAAGAAGCCATGCAAAGGGATTTTAATGATTTGGATCTAGTGGTTGTCTTGAATGAATCATTATACAAATAGAGTCTTGATGACTTAAACAGGGCCTCTGGCCACTTGTAAAACTTTTTCTTACGTTTTCTACGTTAATACTAAATTTACAACCTCATTGTTACAGTAATAGGGGGCAATTTCACTCTGCTACAATCAGATACTTAAATCACTACCATACAGCACCCGCATAAAGGGAGAATTGAAAGTTCAGGGGGTCTGTATCCCTCCCAAGGAGATCCACCTTCCTCAACACTGCTACGCAAACGTTAACAAGCATATGAGTCACCAGAGGAGCTTGTTAAAATGTAGATTAAGATTCTGCAGGTCTGGGTGGGGTCCAACTTGTTCAAGTTCCCGGGTATGTTGATGCATTGGTCTAAGGTCCACGCTTTGAGAAGCAAGGCTGTCATCTCTAACAGTGGTTTACTAATAGCTAGACAACAGAAGTACCAATCAACCCATTAAGAACATTTGCAAGGTAGGTAACACTGTGCTAATTGTTAAGGAGATAGTAGAGTACATAGAAACATAAGCCCTGAGCCAACACATAAAAAATTATTTTAAAAAAGTTAAGTGCTAAATGCTAAAATGTGTGGTAATGATTCTAATAATGGGAGTTGAGAAGAGGAAGAGCTCAGTAGGAGCTAGAATAGTGGCAAATGGCTTCCTAGAGCAAGTCTGACCTGATCAGGCCCCAGGTTGGGAAGATGTGGACAGAAAAAGAGCAGAGAACCAGAAAAGGCGACTCTAGAAGGAAGCACATGGAGTTCCAATAAGGGAAAACCACAGTGCACTTCTTTGTGGTTGTAGATATTATCATTGAAACTTTTAACCAGAATTCACTTTTAGCCAGAGGAAGGGAGCTTCTGACCTTTTTTAAAATTTGTAGGTTTGGAAATTAAAATGCTGTTCCAGCACAGTAAAGAAATGGGTAGTCTTGCCTTAGTCTTATGCAAATTTTCTCCATAGGCAACAGCAACAGTGTTATTAATAACATTTTAGTTTAAGCCTGGTAGCACAAAATTACCATTTTTGTATGGATAGTTATGCATATGCATACCTTTGATTAACATATGTCTTTAATGATTAACCATTTTAACAGCATTAGAATATAACTTTTCACTACAAAAGAATTAATGATCTTCTGTTATTTAGAGTGTTTAAATTTTAGTTTTAAAATAAAAATAAACACCTTTTCTTCCATAAGATCCTTTTGGATGGCACATACCCACACAACACCCTCGGCTCCAACATTATTCTTCCCTTTCCTCCCACTCTGGTTGACAATGGGAAGAAAACACATCCAGAAACAGAATGAAATTATTAATGAATTATGCCTTAGTTTTTTTTTAATCTCCTTAGGGAGTTTTTCCTGTCAACCCACAATATGTTGGATATATTGCCCAAGGCATTGAACAGAAAAGGAACAGAGGATTGCAAAGGTCAATATAAACATGAAAATTCAATCTCGCAACTTTTTTTTTTTTTACTGAAGAAAATGATAGGGAAGTGAGGGTACCTGTAAGTTGCAGGAGGGAAAGGAATCATTTGAAAGAGAAACAGTACATTTTAGCATACCTAGGTCAGGTCAACAATCTCCCTGAGTTCCAGTTCTGTCTTCGGAAATATCACCTTCATCACCTTATCGTCAGCAGTAAGAAATGATATATGGGATACTTGCCTATATTACATTTCATACTAATGTGAAATGCTATGACTATGGTTTAACCATAGCTACTGTCCCTTCCACGTCACTGTCCTACAAAACTTCTCGATGCTTGCTGCAAGATGGATTTTAGGCAATGGATTATGGCAAATCTCTGCAATTTCAAAGCGTCTATACTTGAACGTAATGAGCTCCCTGCAGCTCTAGAGCTGTGCCAAATAAGGCTCTAGTATTCAGGATGTGCCAATGGAGTGACCAACCCCCCAATCTAATACACACACACATACAAAGACTCATGAATGACAGGAAAAAGATATTAATATGAGGATGCTAAACTGTTTCCCACGAGTGGCTGCAAAGCACTAAAGAGAAGGCACACAAGCGTGCCCTAAAAAGACCGTGAGGCTCGTCTTCTGCAGATCTCTTCCTCTTTCTATTCTGAAGCCTTTCAGGTGTCCTCCCCTAAGTAGGTCATGGGGTCTTGCGGGCTGCAGTCCCCGACGACCGCGAAAAACAACCTTTTTCATACGAGGCTGCCAAAAATGAAACGTGTTCTCATTAGGGAAAGAATTGCTTTATGAAAATAAGCAAAACAAAAAAACCCTGGACATTAAAAAACTTCATACGAAGAGAGAAATAATGCTTGGTGAAGAGACATATTTGGGGGATGGATTTTACTAGAACAGAAGCAAGAAACTGCCCCTCCCGGAGCTATGCTATGACTGATCCTATTAAGATACAGTGCACGGGACCGTGTCATCTGAACTAGAACAAGATTATGGTCTGCTTTCAGTTTTCTGAGGTGATTTCTATTTGAGTGGAATTGGCCCTTCTGAAGACAGTTCATCCATGAGAAATTCTCTCTCTCTCTCCTCTCTCTCTCTCTCTGGTCTGAGTCTGGCCTTTTGGTTAGCTATGAGGCAGAGTCCCATTTTTTCTTCCTCAGCATCTATCACTGTAATCCTCTGTGTTTAAGTGTCCACCTGTTTTTAGAGTTACCAATCTATAGGACCAGAAGCTCTGAGAGTTACTGCAACAGCACAGACTTCTAACTACAAGCCTAGACCCATGGTGGACATCAGTTCAGTTGAGAAAGATTTCCTGAGCCAGAAGTATCATCTTCTCTAACTGGGCTGCCAGGCTAGATCAAGTGAAGGTCGGTGCCGTGTCCCCAGAGGAAGCTGTTCAACTCGCCGGGTTGGTTCCCTTGAGCTCTGCCAAGGAGGCCCTGCAGCATGACAGCAGACTTGGCAGAGCTGGTGTCTTCCCCCCGGTGGGGAGGCCCTGCCCCCGTGACAGGCACCAAAAGCCAGCAAGGCAAGGCTGAATGGCTGGGGCAGTCATTGTGGCCGACACAAAGGCAGGCTCCCTCTGTTACAGGAGTGCTAGGAGGTTCTGCCGGTGACTTGGGCTGTCGAAAGGTATACTGTGGGCCAGGACATCCCTCCTGGCATTCTGGGGGAGCACTGTCCAGACCAGGGTAACTACAGCCTGGCCCTAGGACAGCCTGCCTCTCACATCAAAGCCGGAGGCCCTGGGAGGCTGGAGAGCTGCCAAAGACGCACAGAGCGGCAGGGGACTGTGTTGCCTTAGGACAATGGCAAACTGCGACGTGGTGGAGTCTGTAAATTCCAAGCACTGGGGAGGTCTGCTCAGAGATTTTACCCTCTCCTGTCAGGCTGTGATTTAATTTCCTTTGAAGAAAAAAAAAAAAAGAAAAAAAAAGAAAAGAATATACATTCCCAAACCTTCTGTCTGCAAAAGCAGACACCACAATGCAAGCTAATGTACTCTGGTCCTTTTCAGCTCACAGCCACTGTCTAAAACAATACAGCTAAGTGAGAGGTGACATTCTCCTGTTCTTAGTAGGGCCTTACGTCTAAGGGGCAATTAAGATCATCTCAATGCAAACAGCACTGCTCCAGTGCTGATACCCTTCCAGACACTTCCTATCAATTCTCCTTAATTATGGAAGCATGGCACGTTCATTAGAACCTGACAGTTTTATTTACTGGACGGGACACAGCACATAGTCTCATTTGGGGTAACGAGAACTTTAGGTGAGACATCGAACTCTCAGTCACAAAGATGACTCAGCTCTAGGCCTTAGAAGGTTCTTCTTGGAAAAGTTTACCCTCTTGCTCCACACAAATGGAGTCAGTTCAGGAATCATCTTCTATCCTCCTCACTTTATTTTACAGCTTTTTGCAAAAAAAAAAAAAAAAAAAAAAACAGAAAGAAAACAAACTAAGAAAAAAAATCTGTAAGAGAGTAAAGGAAAAATACATCAATCACTCTCCCTTCCACGGTCTTCAAATGCGACTCCTAAGGACCAGGATGAATGCTATGAATGTCCTGAAGCCCTTTCGAGAAGCAGCATCAAGGGAAATATGGCACACGCAAGCCACTGAAGTGAGAGGGTGCCCCCACAAGACGCCACGCTTCGTAAATACTCGTTAGAACAGAGAGGGCCTTGTGTGTGTCCTCTCAGAGGAAATGAATAAGAGCTGAGGTCACTCAACTCTAATCCACCCTGTACATCAGGGTTATCCCTCCAGCAGGACATGCTCCATTTAGGCAGCAATGTGTCATAGCCCCAGCGTATCATCCATAGTGGCATGTGGGGGTGGAAAAACTCCCAACTCCTTGCTAATCCAGTGTGGGGAAGGCCAAGGTACAGAGTTTTACTTGATTGCATAAAACGTAGAGCTATTTTCAGCTTCTGAATCATCCTTCTAGCTTTTTCACCAGTCCTAAAGCCATATTACAGTCCTTTAAAAATATCTTTCCTATTCAATTTTCACTTATTTTCACATAAGCAAACACTTAAAGTAATCCTGCGAAGTTTCAAAAAGATGAAACCATGACATGGAAGCCAAAAAAAAAAAACGACGACCAACAAGAGTTCTCCAAATATTTGCAATTTAAAATGGTCACCATTGCAACGGTAATGGGTCAGCCCTACATTTTCTTTAGTTATCTTCAAACTCTCTATAAAAACCCTGGACAATTAACACTTAGCAGGACTTCAGTCAAACAAAATAGACACAAATCCATTTTGTTTTAGTCACACTTCTAAGACATTGAAGAGAAACATTAAATAACGGAAATAAAAAAAACCTGCTAACTGATATAGGAGAACCTTAGCTATTTCTGTAATAATTCCACTGGGATTTGTGTTATAAAAACAGGATGTTTTGTTTGTTGTTCCTCATAAAAGACTACCAAACCAGTAGAAGACTACAAAATACATCAAAACTACAAATCTATGTGAAGTTTGCTGGTATTTAAAAAGCCAGATGGAATTTTTATTCATGTATTTAAAATTTTTGCTCAATGTGGGATGACCTCTAGAAACATGCTTCTTGTTTTCACAAATGCCAAAAGGGAAACAGTCACATAACATAATTCTGCAGTGGTCCAGCATCATAACACAGGGAACTTAATCTCAAATACAGGTCACTCACAGAGGAGTCTTCACTGCTAAGACTTCTTATTTTTAAAATTAACATGGATTAATCCACAGTAACTAGATACCTGTTCCATTTAGTTAGAAGCTGATCCCAACAACATAAGGATTCCAATAATAAACTTTTTCTAATGTTAATTCAATGCAAGGTGATGAAGTTACTGGCACCAAAGGATGAAATCAATATTAGTGGATTTAGAGATAATTTTAAATGGGTATGACTAGCACACCCAGATATACAATCTTATCTGTGTGTATGGGGGGAAAGGGAAGGCGAAGTAGAGGTTATCACCTCTGTAAATGAAATCATGATTTTCACTGCTTTCTGCCGGAGTAAACAGAAGCGTATATATCATTCCCTTATCCTGCCCCCCACAGCCCTATTTGGGAATGAAGAATAAATGGGGAGGAAGTGTATCTAGGAAACAATGGCACCTAAATCTCTTCCCAAGTAGATAGTTGAGCTCTGCTCTGTCCATTCAGATACTTTCTGAAAAAGCTGGAAAATCCCTCAAAAAATTGCACCTGCTGCCACGATTCTGTGAATGAGTCTCCATTCAAACCAAGTGAAGCACCAGGTCACCCATGAATCTAGGAAGGAAATAGAAGCTTCTCTTCCCTTCTGAAGTCCTAGGGGCTACCACTAAGCAATAAGGCTGATGGTTTCATTTTTTATAAAACTATAAAAAATATATTTTTAATATCTAACCACTTACAAACTTTTCTGTCTAGTGAAATAAAAATTTTGTGTCCTATCTCAATATCTATAATTTGCTACTTCTGTCATCTGTTAACATATTCAACAATAATTTATCAAGCACCCATCACACACCAGGAACTGTGCTACATCAGACGGTAAAAACACCTGGCTTGTAGGCAGAATGTAAAGTGCTGTCACACAAGTTACAATGGGGCCCACGGGAGAGCGAGGGGTAGGGATCAAGGAACGGCTGAGAGTGGAGACACTAGAAATGGATCTGGAGTAATCAGCAGAAGCTTATCAGGCAGACAAAGAGAAAACCAAGTTTGAGAGGAAACAGTATATTCGGTTTTAAAGCAAACTAGGTTTGAGGTGCCTTAGAAACATTCAGGCAGAAATGTCCAAGCAGAGAGTTGGACTTAGAGATATAGAACCCGCAGGAAAATGTGAGCTGAAAATCCCGGTCGGAAAACCTTTAGCATCATCAGCATCTAGGGTGATACTTGAAACGATGGGCCTGTGTAAACAGTCTGAGAAGCCACAGAAAGTAAGGGGCCCCAGGGCTGCACTTTGGGGAAAGCCACAAAGACCGGGGAGTGTGGAAAGGGGCTGAGAACAGAGGTGGGGTACCAGGTCGCAGCATCACAGAGCCAAGTGGAGAAAAAATTAAATGATAAACAGAGTCAAACACAAAGCAACAATAGGTCAAAGAGCTAAAAGATTTCAATGAATTTCAAAATTTAGAGGTCACTGACATTTCTTTCTAAAGCAGGGGTTCAAACTGCGATGCAGTCGAGATAGGCAATGCAGGAGCTAGAAAATCCACAAGGGTTACTGGTTTTAGTTTGTTTGTTTACTTTCAAAATGGAAGATATTTGAGCATGTTTAATTTTCCAAGTCGAGAGACCTCTAATAACTATGGCCCTGGAAAAAAAAAATATCCTAACAAGATTTTACTGGATTAAATTTTGGCCACAGTGGAAAGACATAATTATGACTTGACTGCGTTAAAGTAAAATTTCAAATTCTCAACAATTAACTAACCACTAATATTGACTTATTGATTTAGGGAGCCAAGAGGAATCAGTAAGAAATCACACAAAACTGGAGAAATCTTAAAAGTAAACCTACTAAAAGGCAATGGTAAACTTTGATCAGAGAATTTTCAAGCCAAACAAAACTTGACAGATAGATACCCACTTAAATCCCTTATTTTAAAACAGATTTTAAATCAGTGCAATAATAACAACTTCCATTGGGAAATATCAAAACCAAATTTAAACTGTGTAAGATGAAAGAAATTGTTTGTGATAAGAAGGAGGCACCAAGTACCCCGTTTCAGAAACTTTTAAACATTTTATTCCTACATCTCGATAGGAGACAATCCTCAAACGTGGCAATTACAAGTCTCCAGTGAGTGTACCAGGAGAATTTCTGAATTTCTGAAATTCACCCTGAAGACTCCACTGGCCTCTCACACTCTTAGCACCTAATGACTAGATCCATCCTGCGCAGGCTGGGTCATGCCCCACAGTGGTTCTCGCCCTGAAAGTTGCTACACGAAGAGGAAATACTTGAATTGAAAGGAGTAAACAAGAAATTATACCAAGCGAAAACTGTTCATTTTACAGTGTGATGGATTGTGTCGTATGATTATAACCGAAAACCCAGTTTTATTCACGTAATGAAAAATTCAGGAAAAAAGTGCTTCTTTAGAACTTTGAAAATGACTTATAAAATGGGTTCCTGGGAAATATAAAAACAATAGAAGCGCTTTTGTATTTCTTATACAAGTTTAAGTTTTCCAACTACTTTTGTCTTTATGTTTTAAATAAGAGATGAGGGGCGAAAAAAAAACACCAAGAGGAAGCATCTTTATCAGGCCTGAAATAAATCAGGTCTGGTAATAGGATTTGACTCCCAGCCAAGAGTGGGGTCCACCTGCGTTCAGTCTGGCAGGACTTAGGGTTGAGGTTCTTTCATATGTAGACACACACATAGACATGAAGCATTATCTAATTTCTTCATAAAATGTAGCAGATAGTTATGGAAGCCAAGACTCTGTTTAGACTGCCTTGATTTTCATAAAAAGGAAACTTAAAAGCTCGGGCTTACTACTGAAAACATTACGAAGAGGAAAGCTCTAGAAATAGTAATGGAGTCTGAAACAATCATCACATAGAATGATAAAAATAATTAGCATTTACTGAATCCTTGTACTCTAGCAGTGCACTAAGTGATTTGTGTGTATTTTCTCATGAAATCTTTTATGAGGCAGATACTCTTATTGCCTCCCTTACAGAGGACTTGAGGCCCCAAGAGTTTATGGAACTTGTTCATGGCTTCACAGTAAGTGCTGAAAATGGTTTTTCAATTCAGGGAGTCTGACTCTAAACCAATACTCTTGAAAATATATGCATAGTGGCAATAGAAGAAGATTCTTGGGTTGAAGAAACACAAGTTACCCGAGGTTAGTTGAACTCAATTTTCAGTTCCACTCATGATTTTCATCTGGCAAATGGACCACCAGTGCCAAACCAAAGAAAGTTTAATATATTGAACCAGTCCTGACTACCACTATCCACACTAGCATGACTGAACCACACGGCCACAGAGTTTCAGGTGGGTCAACCAGGTCGGTATACAACAATGATGGAATGCTCTCATACTTAGAATGAAGGTCATTGCTCTAAATTTGGCAACAAAATCAAAATCTTTCTTATACAGCTCAAGAGTATTCTTTTACCCAGATCATTGTCCTAATTTACTTTGGCACTGAAAAGTGTTTATTAACTATAAAGTAAGACTAAAATTGATTGGTCTGGAGGATTTTATACGCCCATGTTCCACTAGATTAATTTTGGAGGGCATGCCATGCTCTCCTTCTCCAGAAAATACAATATTGCTTTGTTCCTAAATAAAAGCCACAAATTTCCAAAAAAGAAACAAAACATCCCTACATGATCTTCTTTTAAGTTTTAACTTCGTTATTGGGAAATATCTTTAATTTTTCTATCAAAAAAAAGCATTATGCTTTTATTGTAAAATGTTCATGATGAACTCTTTTTTTACCTCATTTATTGAATTATTCATTCAACAAACAACAGTTGTGTACTCCCAAAGCCATGGTTCTTGTCTTCACAGAACTTAGGAGCTAGTGAAGGACAGACATTGAAAACAGATTGTTTCTGTGTGATCCCACAACAAAAGGCATGCTATGCAATCAGAAAGCTATGTAATAATATTTGAGAAAGGTAACTCTCTTCTAAATGTACACGATTTAAAATGTGGAGGCTAAGCATCCCTCCTGTCATGATCTGAAACCTCAAATTTAGAGGCGATTAAAATAGACACGTTAGATCCACCAAAACTGTACTTTCTTTCAAAACTGCAAGATGTCCCAGGTCACCTTGAATCCAATTTGAAAATCCTCAGTATAGGTTTTCTAGAAACTTGCCAAAAGAAGTCTCAGTCCACCATTTTCATATTCTATCTTGCACAGATTTAACACGCAGTCAAACCATCAATTTGTGTAATTTGACAAATTTAGAGGGAAATACAGATAGGATTATCAGACTTGAAGACCCTTTCAAGTCTTGGAGTAGCAGTCTTTTCCATTGTACCTTTCAAGTCTAAAATGATAATCTTTAACAAATTTGATGTAAATATTTGTTATTTGATGTAGAAACAAAGAGTAAGGTATTTTCGTCCTTATTTTTTAATTAATCTAAATTCCCCTTAGTTTAATTGCACATGTGTGCAACATACATCTTTTCTTGTACCCTTTCTAGAACCTGCTAAGATTCCAGTTGTTCTCTTATGGATTTCCTTCAGTTGCTATCTCAATCCATAGATAAAGGTGCTCTTTTCCTCTTTTGGCAAACTTTGGCAGACTAAGTACATTTGGCACAGATTATACACAAGAGCATGTCCAAATGGCATGCAAGGAGACTGCCAGATGCCTATTTTTTCCACATCAGAGAAGTAAACTATGGCTGGTCCACCTTGTCTGCCTTCCAAGTCTGGGACTTAGGATGGGAAGGTACAGTCCCAAAGGAAGGGGGTGTCTAAGCTGCCTACCCTAGGGTCTCCTTGTGGTTTGAGTGAAGAACTCACTTGGAGCAGGTGCAAGCTGAACTCTTAGATCACGTCTTCCAGCCTGCAAGATGCTTCCTACTTAAAATGTCATTTTCCAAAAATTCGCTTTTAAGCCTACTATTTGAAATTTAGAATGTGTCCTCTAGAACCAGTGTCACAACAGTGACTGGCATCCCAGGTTATCCTAAGGTGATGTAATAAGTGTACTACAGGACCTACTCACCTTTTATGACATAGAATCTATTAGATAAAATAGTTACACTGAGGACTTGGGTCAATGGGATATGAAACTGCTCCTCACTTTTCCCTACATGGGTCACAGAAGTCTAGGTAGAACCCCAAGAAGTAAAGAATGAAGTCAGAATAGCAAGATGCATTCTCCAGGGCAGAGTGGGTCAGGGGCATCAGCAGGGAGAATCTCAGTGGCTCTAGTCGTTTGCAAGGCAGCAGTGGTGGTCCAGACTCTGGGGTGGTGGTCCAGACTCTTCTGCCATCTCCAGTAGCAACAGAGGTGGCAGAAGACTGGAAGAGAAAAGAGGACACAGAAAGGAAGTGACTCAGAAGCGAGGGCAGTCATGAAAAGGGAGTGTCCTAGAGTTGAGGGCAAGAGGAAGAGACAGGGAATTCCTGCCACAAGCCAGCAAGGGAAATCCCCTGGTTTGGGTTGTCATCTACTCCGTCACAGACTAAGAATATTTATTATTTAGTAATTTAACCCTCCCAATCCTTACTTTCTTATTCTAGCTTCCTAAAGTCAAGCTTTACGTTGTTAATGAAAATCTGCTTCAGACTGGAGATGTGCAATGCTCCTCAGATTTATTGTTAGCCTACAAAGATTCTCAACGAGGGTGATTTTTGTCCCTGCAAGAGACACTGGGCGATGTCTGGGGTTATTTCTAGTTGTCACGACCAGGGAAGGGGGGCTATTGTCATCTAGTGAGTAGAGACCAGGGATGCTGGTAAATATCCTACAATGCACAGGACAGCCCCCATAACAAAGAATTATCCATCCCAAAATGTCAATAGCCCCAAAGTTGAGAAACCCTCTAACTTCGTAACTGTGCTGTGGTAACTTTTTGTCACATGTGACTGTGCTCCTAATGTGTTTAAGCAAGTGATTACAACACAAACCCTGCAGACTACTATGTCACTCAAACCCCATCATGAAGATCATGCCCAACTAAGAGAAATTCTATAACCAGCCAACGTTGTTCTTCAGAATTACAACCTATGGCATCTGCTTTTTTTTTTTTTGTAGTTTTTTCGTTTTTTTTTTCTTTTTCATTTTTTTTAATTGATGTTTTAATAGTTTTTAACATTGTGAAATTTTGGGTTGTACATTTTTGTTTGTCCATCACCATATATATATCTCCCGTCACTACGGCATCTGTTTTTTAACTGAAGAAATAAAATCAAGAGAGCCAAACTTGGAGAGGCTGGCAGAAAGGGCATAGCATGAACTTGGGATCACCTGGATCAAGCTGCAGTTTTCTAGAGCAGGTACTGTGCCAGCTTCTAGGAGAATGTAAACCCTGCCACGATGCCACGATCCTGCTTCGTAAGCATCTCCACCAACAGCAGCTGTGTGTTCCTCATCGAGCATCCAATGGCAACCCAGGAGTATCAGCTAGTTCCTGAAATGCCCAAAGCTCCCTAGTATTAGAGCAATAATCTCCCCAAGAAAAGCCTTACTGGGCCATATGTATGAAAAAGAATGAAAACAGGGCCACTGTCAGGACACAAATAAAGTAGTTCCATGACCCAGGCAAGAAACGTAACCTCTTTCTTCAACTAAAAAGAGAAAGAGTTTGGCTTAGTCATCTCCAACCTTTCTGTCAATTCTCACCGCCATGACTGTTTTCTCCCCAGATGGTAGGGAGAAAGGGGCTGCTCCAAAGAAAGTAGGGAAAAGTGATCTTGAGAACCCTTCTATGGTGAGGGCTCCAATCGTGAGGTGTCTGTGAGCCTAGCAGATGACCCACCCAAGCAATGAGCAGGCCCGCAAGAGAAACCTCTTTCAACAAAGGCAAAAAATGGCCCCCAGCTTGACAGAGCGAGTATCCCTTTAGCTCCAGGCTGTATTAGAAATGATGACTGTGAGAAATCAAGGAACAATCTCCACGTGTGCACAGCAGGGAAAGGACTGATCGTTACACACTGGCCTCGTCAGCCGTGGCCTCCTGCACAGATAGTCATCACCTCTCGAGCACCATCTTCTCATTAGGGAGGACAAGGAAGAGCACAGTGCATTTTTAACTCTCTTCATAATAAAAATCGCCAACAAAAACAAAATGGGAGGGCAAGACAGTAAGAATTTGAGGACCCTGAGTTGTGATGGACAAATACTTTGCGTAGTCAGAACCATCTGGCAGAGACCCAAATCAGTTCTAGGAAACTGCTCAGCAATACTGAATGATGGAGGTATCGGGAGGGTTTTCCTTCATTGCTCTACCATAGAATGGACTCTGTTTTCCTGAGTCTCCCCCCTGAGATTCTACACTGTGCTTCTGTTCATTGCTTAGTGTGGCTATTTAAAGAGTAACAGTGTCAAAGATATACTCAGGCTCCACCAAGGATGAAAAGTGAAAAAATGGTATTTCTAGTCCTCAAGATTTTAAAAATCTGAACATGAAAATGTACAAAAATCTGTCGTGGTGAGGGCACATCTAAGAAGAAGCAAAAGTAATAAACATCCATTTTTCTGCCATTCCAACACTATCACAACTTCCCAGGGATATGTTTTCCCAGCTGAAACACCAGGATTTTAATGTGTGTTTGAAATATGAGGCTTTCTGATAAAACCTGTTTGTTTGCTGAATTTTTTTTTTTTTTTTTCCAGTAAGAGCTGGTACTTTTGAAAACATCTGTCATCTGCCTTTGAGAGCACTTGACAACCATTGTCTCATTACTTTTCACCACACGCTGGTGAGGGGGAAATGGCAGGTACTCTCATCCCATTTCACTAAGAATCAGAGACACAGTATGGAGTTAAAAATAGATCTTCACATCCTCCCAGTTCCACCCCATGCTCCTCTTTAATTTCCAGGATTCTCCCAAGCCACTCCCACAGAAAGGAGTGAAAAGAATCCCCTTTGACTTATGTTACTGCCACCGAGAGACTGGAGACTCGACGTACAGTACTTTTGTGGTGAAACGAAAAGGCAGAGGCAAGGAGTTGACTTCCTTCTCATTGCAAATAACTCAAACATGACCAGTGTGCTAGAAAAATCAATAGCAGTAACGGTTGCCTTTTTTGGAGCAGCCTAGGCAGCTGGTTGGACAGAGGGGCATTGCTAAGCCCAGGCATACTGCCTGGATCAAGCCCTGCAAACGAGCTTCACAAGAGAGAAGCGTGAGTAATTGACTTATTAAAGAGATAACTGTAAAGTCTGATGCAAACAGACAAGCGTAAAACCTTCAACGCACAGACCAAATGTTTGGCTTGGTGACCATCAAATGCAATAAGCAATGAAATCTAGGTTATATGACTCAACTTCCAAAAGTCTAAGTCTAATGCCCCTTTTTATCCTTAAAAAGATGACATCTTCACATGCACCGAGAAATGGCCTGCAAGGGAGAGCTCTGGTTTAGAGGGGCTCCCCAATTACCCTGAACCCACACAGGAAGTGGAGGGGAAACCTCAGTGACTAGTCTGTACTAACCTGGTCTTCCGTATACGGATACAGTGCAGATAAAGGGAATTGCTCTATTTCAATTTGGTTCTAAATCTAAAGCATTTTGCATTATTTGAGAGAACACAAATCTCATCAATAATTGCCCAAACAATCCCTTCTGTGATCATTTTTCCCCTGCTGTTCACAAACACGGCGGTGACGGTGCATTTGTGAGATTCTGAGAACAGAGACCACATCGCTGTGACCTCAATTTTACTTTTTTAATCATTATTTAGTTGCCAATGACCAGCAAATATAAGCAAAAAATACAGAGGTCTAAAAAGTTGTTAGAATGTGGAGCTTGAGTTAACGAGCAAATTAGAAAAAATATTATGTCACTTGCCATCCAATGTTGTCTGTCAACTTTACAAAAAATCCAAATAAAGAGAGAATTCAGACAGTCCTTCTACAATAAGCTATTGTATGGTTCATAGGTCTGGGTCATTCACAACTCCCGGAAATAGCTGTGCGCTCGCCAAATGCTCTTATTTTGTATGTTCTCACGGGCTTTCGGGACTTGTGCAAATTGTTTTCCATGCACCATCCGGCCATAATGACCGGGTTACTACTGATAATTATGCTTGCCTGTCTATAGGTTTGTCAGCTAAAGAAATCCACAGACGGCTGTCATAATGAGCAGAAATCGACTTCTGGCACAGCTGCACTGACCACAATGCATCAGAAAAACAACCCTCTTTGCAATAACCAGTTCTGGGCATCACTGGTTAAAAAAGACTAGTTTCCTGTTTTTCTCAAAAACTTCAGAGTGTGGGTATTGCTATTTTTTACCCCACCCACACCTTTTCTCTTTAATTGTTGAAGATTCGGTGCTGTAAACACCTAATCATGGGCATTTTTTTATATTATAGCTCTGGGTTTAATTTTAAGTCAGATTTGCCCTTTCCAAGCCGGGGCCTCCCCTGTGCCAAGTCCCACGTGGGAGGTGGAGCAGGGGGCACCAGGTCTGAGGCCTCGGGAGGAAGGGGGTGTTCCCGGAGAAAGGGGACCTCAGCCTGGGCTTGGGCACGGTGCCACCGCTCCACAGTCATGCCCAGGACCAGGAGCAGGACAACGGCACCTCCAGGTTGGCTGAACCCCAGAGATGGAGCCTGGTGGCCTTAACATGGCAGAAAGCACCAAGTGCCCTGCCTGCCATAGCATTTCATTTATACTAAGCTATTCCTCTTCCTCACTTGGAAATGTTAATTCCTTTCTCTCAAGGGGGGGTTCTAAATATATGTAGGCAGCACACATTATCACAAGGCTGTTCTTTCTGCCTGACCCCATCAAGTCCCTGCTCCAATGTCACCTCCTTCCAGACCCTCTCCTACCTAATTAACACATACACACACACATACATATGCACACACAGCATATGTACCAGGAAGGATGATATGTCTCTCCCACCCTAGAATAGAAGCTTCTCAGGGGAGGCAATGCTGTTCTGTTCACCCCTGTGTCCCCCGTACCTTGAATAGTGCCTGGAAGATAGCAGGCGATTGCTTAATATTTGTTCAGAACAAATGCCCCTCCCCCTCCGCTGTTATTCACGTCTGCCTTTAGCTCACCTCCTACTTTCTTGTGCCAGCCTCTGTGGAAACCCTCATCTCCTGTACTGCAGTTTATTTTACACGTGCCTTTCCTATAAACCCAGAGCTCCTGGAGGTAGAAAGTGCGCTCTGCATACTGCACAGGACCTAGCATACAACAGGTGCTCGATAAACAGCTGCGGCATGTTGTTAAATGAATCACTTGTGATTGTCCACGTTGGGGCCAGGGATTCTCTAGATACTGTAGAAATATAAAAATGAGTAAAACACAGATTTCTGTCTTTCATTCTTTTCTTTTACTTTTGGACGCTACGAAAAAAGTCTGAGGTATTTCCTAAGCCAACAGCATCCGCTCAAAGACAAGGCAATAAGACTTAATCCACATAAACTTGTCAAAACAAGGACCAGAAAAAGAAGTTTTTAAAAGGAAGTTGAAAATAAAATGTTGATTGTTGTTCTGCTAAGCAAGAAGTTGAGGTAATATCCTTTGAAAGTCACCGAAAGGGAAGGATTCTAACCAAAATCACAATCTTTACTTGGGTTAAACTTCACAATAGGGAAAGTGTAAACATTTTTGTTTCTCCTATAAATTCTCCTTTTTAAAAAAAGGCAGAAATTCAACAAAGACCTCTGTCCTCTCAAATCTTCCACATTTTTCTGAACTGTAAAAGAGATAAAATAACTCTGAGCCACAATTAAATGTACTTATGTTGACTTCACATGATTCCCACTAATTGTAGGAAGAACCAAGGGATAAAAACTTAAATGAGCTCCTCATGTGAGGGAAATAAATTTATAATGCTTATCATTTGTTTCAAGATTTTAAAAAATTACTTATATGTACACTCGTATTACAAAGTTCTACAAGCCATCCATTAGGGTCACTTCTGGCTCTGGAAATAGGCCTTATTCCTAACAAATTTTGCAACTTGTCTAAGTAATAAATAGACTTTTCTTTTTTTTTATTTGTGAGGAAGATCAGCCCTGAGCTAACATCCAATGCTAATCCTCCTCTTTTTTTTTTTTTTTTTTTTGCTGAGGAAGATTGGCCCTGAGCTAACATCTGTGCCCATCTTCCTCTACTTGATATGGGATGCTGCCACAGCATGGCTTGCCAAGCGGTGTGTCGGTGTGTGCCTGGGAGACGAACCTGCAAACCCCAAGCCACTGAAGCAGAACACACCCACTTAACCGTTTGTGCTACTAGGCCAGCCCCACAAACAGACTTTTTAAAATGAGGTAAAACTTCTTTAACTCCTATGTGCTTCATTTAACTATAGAAAAAATAAAAAAGAAACAGAAGTTAAGCCAACTACCATTTCATAGAAGACTTGGATCAATTTTCAAGAAAGTTAAAAATTTGCTCCATGCATACATCAGGTCACAAAAAAACACCACAGCAGAACCACATACCACCAGGTGACAAATGCAGGCAATGCAAGCAGCATATTCAAATGCTGAAGTGCATTCACAAAGGAAAATGCTGGTTAGAATAACAAAGCCTCTTTGCTTCTATGTGTTTGGAAAGAAACATGATCATTATTATATTTTATTACTAAGCAGCCAAGACTCTCCCTCTTCATTGACAGATCAATTAAAATAGCCTTCCCAAGTATTAATACTCACATGATTAATCTATAAGAAGCAATTTAGTAATAATGACGAGCTCTAACGTATGTACTAGAGGCTTGAGATGAATAAACCACAGTTTCTATATAAGAAAAAAATGGAATGCCATGTCCCATAGAAACCAAAGAGCTAATGCAATAACATTCGATGAACTGTGAGCAACAGGACCAGCCCAAAGAAATAATTCTGTTTCTCGCAGGTGTCCTTAGATAAGGTAGAATAGCACCAAGTGACAGGCATTTTGAAGACACACACATAGATATTTTGCAGTCAGACTGATGCTAAAAATTTAGTATTCCAAAAAACTGATCTGTTTTGGCTTCTTTCCAAGTCGTCAATAAAGGCCCTTGAAATTAGCCCTCTCCCTCTGAACAATTTGATGTCGTCTTAGGTTCTAAGTGGTCGGCCCTACTCTATCAAATTAGAAACAGATAAAATTCAGTGTAAGAAACTTCTATTTAGAAAAGGATTCCATTCCAACGTGGACTCCTAAGAAAGAAGTCGTGAGTAAGCAGACCAGACAGTGTGGCAGCCTTACTGGAGGTTAGAATTTGGTCCGCGCGTAAGAGCAGATGGTTATTCTGGACAGCTGTGGGAAGATGGCGGCAATGGCTTGAGAACTATCGATTTCTCTAATGATTAAAACCAACAACAACAACGAAACAGCATTTAGATTTTCATAATGTGACTTGAAAATTTTTTCAGGAAATTTTAGGTTTATCAAGTTAAGTAGACATATCAGCCCAGCAATCTCCAAGACTCTGTTATCAATATTTTATACTTGAATCTTTTTGCCACCCTTTATTCTCTCTTCCCACTATATAAATCTCCATCACAGAGAAGAAACACTAATAATTGAAACATGGGTTTGACTAACATAATTACAAGAAAGAATGAAACAAATTTATTGTACTACCAGATGTGAAAGACAAGTGTCACTTCTTCCTCAAACAATTTCTACTATTTTCAACAGCTAAAAAAAAAAAAAAAACATATTGAATAATGGATTTTCTACTGTAGCAAATGAAATATATAAAAATGGCAAAACCCAGATTTGGTTATACTGTTCTTATAAATTCTCTGTCCACAGCTCCATACACAATGCACCACGAAACCTCAGATATCAGAACTATACACACAAATAAACTCTGAATTATAGTAGTTTGGGTTTCTTTATAATAAGACCTGAATACAAGCCAAATCTTTTCTCAGCCTGGTCAATGTCGCTGACATTAACACATACACTGTTTTTATTTTAAAACCTCAGATCTTTTTGGAAATTATGAATTAACTCCTTTAGACTATTAATGGCTATTAATAGTTACTATGTATAAAATAACTTTCTAAAATATTGCCTTCTGAAGAATCAAAAAGCATATGTTATAATATTAAGAAATATTTCTGAAGACAGTGTATGGCAAATATCAAGTTATGAATCCTTTTACACATTTAATTGAGTCCTCACAAGAAAAGGGGAAATAAAATAAGTTTAGAAAGTTTTTCTCCAAAGAGGTCAAATGCAATAGTAAATGTCGTGCCAGATTTAAAGTAAATGAAAAATATCAAATCAAAATTTTCACAGTACTTCACATCTGCCTTCATCTAACCATGCTTTTACATATTACGCATTTTGAGAGTCCACTCTTTATCAAACTCTGGGACGGGAGCTAGGATCTTAGAAAGAATAAGATGTATTTCTCTCTATGTAAAAGCTCACATTCCATTGAGCACTGATTCAAGGAATATTTCTAGTCCACAGGTCCCTAAAACACAATTATAAGCAAAATCTTTATTTAAATCTCATCTTTATTATTTTATGTTGCTTTTGTGCCAGTATGGAGAAATGTTTATATTGCTATAAACAAAGATGGTATTAGAAGGATATATATGTGTTAGCAATTTTCAAATTAAACGTGCATGATTTACATCTGCCTCTTCCATTGGAAAGACCACCCAGGGAGCAGCTAGACCAACAAAAAGCTGTCGGGGGATCCCTTTCTTCCCTTTCTGCTCCCCACACTGAGGATTTCACCTCTGCCCCTAGTCCTGCAGCCTGGAACTAGAGCCGACCTTCCCTTGCTCTCCCTCCCACTCTCCAGCCTACAGGAGTGTCAGCAGGAGCCTTCTTAGATCCCTTCAACCAAGAACTCGAGGAGTAGCCTAGAATCAGAAGTGGGAGAGACGCTGCTCCCACAATAGCAGAAAGACCTGTGTTCCCCAATATCACAGCTTGTCACTCAGAATGCACTTTTTCAGAGAAACTGACACCCAGGTATATAACTCCTTAACTAACACTAATACTTCAAGTACGTTACAGGTCATCTCAGCTTTTGTGACTTAGCAAAGAAAAATAAATACTATCCAAGAAAACTATTCATAAGTTGAGGATATCTTAGACGCACCTAGAGGGCATAGAAGCTAGAATCTTTACACACGACAACCTGTTCATCCAATCATTTTTTGAGCACCTAGTAACTTCTCAGTATATACATTTGCAATTATATACCTCAGTTAAATGCCCTTATTCTGCTCTCTATTGCTTTTTCTTTTTTTTAAAGATTGCTCTTCTGGAATGACAGCCTTTAGTTCAACCCACCCCCAAAAAAATTAAACACAAGGAGAGGAAAATTCACTGCGCACAACCTGTCACTCACATGGATGACACTTGATCAAGTCCCTTAGTATTCTTTCCCTGAAGGCCAGAATCCCAAAAGAACAAATTCAACCAATTCCATTACAGACTGCAATTACCTCCCAAGGGGCTGAAACACCAATCCAATTTATCAATTCTCACCTCACATAATACATACACATACATATGTGTTAGAGCTTAGAACTGAAAAATAGACTCTTCAAAAACAGTTTCCTCCAGAAAGAGTTTCACTACAGCCTATTCGGTTTTTGGTTTTTTTGTTGTAGGTTTTTATTCCCTAATAAAAAAATAAGTACCTTCACAGTCACTATTGCTCTATGAAAACCAAATCTCCTCTGAATGATTCCAGGTGTCTAATATGCTGTCATTTGTATAATTCAAGATAGAATTTGAACTGCTATATATAACCCATGAATTCAAATTTTGCTTTCTATTATATTTCTAATTGCTTATTCGGTTAGAATGTGGGATGGTATGCATTAATGCTGTCAGGAGCATTATAAGAAAATGCTGAGTGAAAGAGATAAAAGTCCTAATTTCATTAAAAATTAACCAAAAAAGATATTAGGGTTATGCTACTAATTAGTGAGGGTCTCAAATTATTAAACTGAGAAGAGCAGAAATGGAAAAACTTTTAAAGACCAGTGTTACCATTAGTTTTCTCTTTGACTTGGTTCAAAATCCTTGCATAATTAATACAGTAATATTTAATAAATGCATATGAACCTACCACCTCTCTTCACTTGCAGTTTAATTAGGTGATTGACTTCAGGCATACGATAAATTATAGTGACAATTTAATTACTTCTTTAATTGCACACTTAAAAGATTTATAAACAGGAATAGAACAGCCCAGTACACTGAAAAGAGGCAGACCAAAGGTAATGAAGCACAGCCCAGGATGATAGAGACAGACGATTTCTATAAGATACAGTTGAACTAGATGGGATTTCGCATGCTTCAGTAAACAACTGCTCTACTGCCTTACCACGAATTATGAAGAACCTATACAGGCTTCTGTATAACCTTAACTGTCTTTACAAGGAAGCAGCTAGACCTCCCATATTTTTTCTAAGTCGGTTACGCCTCTGGGCCTTACCCAGAAGGCCTTCTCTTGCAATCTAAAAGCATAAACTTTTGAGAGAGTCAGACCTTTGTTTCAAATCCTTCCTCTGCCACTGGCCACCTATGACCTTGACAAAGTTAATCCTTCTGGGCTTCAATTTCTTCATTTGTAGAGTGAAGAAAATACCTACTTTGCAGGGCCGTGATGGAAATTAAATAAGATAGACAGTGTGGTGCACTGGTGAAGAGGCATACTCCGCCCCTTACTACATCTATAACCTTAGACAAGTTATTTATTCTCCTTGTGCCTCAGTTTCCTCATCTATAAAATGGAGATAATAACAATAATTGCCTCAAAAGCTTGTTGGAGAACCAAGTTAATACACATAAAGCACTCCCAGTTGGCACACGGTAAGTACTCAGTAAATGTCAGCTATTAATAAATGACTGAGCATAATCATTGCCACACCCTTCCTTTCCTCAACTCCCAGCCACACAGATATTTCCAGCAATAAACAGTTCCTGAAATTCCATCTCTGCTGGAAAGCCTTCTTGTAGAATTAGGTAAGAGCCAACACCTTTATTATCTTTGTCATATGTATGTGTATCCATATCAAAGTGTCTGTCTTTAATCTTAAGTTCCTAGAACACACGTATTTAGTCTGGGAGATGCCATGAGACACTTAGAAAACATGGACAGGGGCCGGCCTGGTGGCGCAAGCGGTTAAGTGCGCGCGCTCCGCTGCGGCGGCCCGGGTTCGCTGGTTCGGATCCCGGGCGCGCTGACGCACTGCTTGGCAAGCCATGCTGTGGCGGCGTCCCATATAAAGTGGAGGAAGATGGGCACAGATGTTAGCCCAGGGCCGTCTTCCTCAGCAAAAAAAAAAAAAAAAAAAGAGGAGGATTGGCGGATGTTAGCACAGTGCTGATCTCCTCACAAAAAAAAAAAAGAAAAGAAAACGTGGACAATCACCATAGCGATATGTATTTTGATGTCAACGATAACACAGAATTATTGGGAGGACTCATATGGAAAGCTGTGCACCAGGCTTTCTTTTTGTCTTTAAGGTAAGTCTCTCCCTTAATTGATTTAACAGTATCAGGATTTCATTTTATACCAACAGGGTTAAAGTGCAAGGAGACTCAGCCCAATGTGGCTAATTACCACTTTCTAACTGCTAAAAAATCATTTCCCTTTCCCTTGAACTGTCTTTATAGAAGGTAAACAAGAAGATAAAAGTCAAGCTACAATTTTTGGTGGAGAGTGTTAGTCCTCCTCTCTGCCCTCACGGTAAACTGGAGAATGGGGAAAGACAGAAGATGGGGAAAGACGGATCCAGTGGGTTACGAGAAATCTTAGGCGGGGATGTACTGACCCCAGTACTTCTAACCGGCTCTGGTAAGTGTGGTGTTAATAGTCCTCTAATAAGCAACTGGAGATGGGCCTTGGTATAAATATTTATTTTAATCAAAATACACTTCATTAGAAAGCATCGCTGCCTGCTTATATCAGAAAACAAACATTTTGCTCTTTTGCTAGTATGCATTTTCATTTGTCTTTGTTTCAACTTTGCATGCTATTAGGAATCAAGCTTTACGTTAATAACTTCACATGCAGGCTACAGCCAAAACTAATGAACCCTACACATTAGTGTGTATTTCTCACTGTACAAGTCAGGCCATTGTATAGACTCAACCAGCTTTTACAAACTATCGGTGGTATTTATCCACTGTGGCATCCAGTCTACTGTACATTTGGTCAAAGACAAAACAAATATCTGGCTCGAACTGCCTTCTGCAAGCCAGTTGTTATCATCACAGATTGATTGCAACAGATATGCTTTTGATACGCAGAACCTGCACCCACCATCTCTGAGTCTCCCTCCACCCGCTTCTGTGACAGTTCGGCCAGCAACAGCTGCAGCTGATATATTACTGTACTTGTTGAAGAACGCGACACACATATAGAGATTAGATGACATCAAGCTGTGAACGTAGCTCTTATAAAGTTTTCCTGAGCTAGTCAGAAAAAAAAAACATGCGATGAAAGAATTTGTATGTGCCATCGGTTACTTAGAAAACATGTGGAGAAATCCATGCTCTCAGTAATTAATACATTAATAGTGGAAAAGAAGTATGCAAGAGTTGGAAGGTTTTAAAACAATAAAAATTCCAGTAGGATCCTACGTGAAATTCTTGAAATTTTGTGCTAGAATAGGTCATTTATTTTCGTGTATGTTCTTCTCTTAAAAATAGGTCTCAACGTCACCCACCTGAATAACCCAACATCAAGTCTTATATATTATCATTTTATGTCTCTAATCTGGCACGGATTAGCAGCAGAAAGGAAACATATGTCTATAATCTTAAAACTAGAAAGACACACACTGCAGGACTGCTGTGTCAGTAATTTCCGTTTTCAAGAGTTACACAATGCTTAAACAATAGTTATCTTACTGAGCTACGGTTCACTTAACCTCACAGTCCGGCCGATGATTGATGAAGGGTCAAGAGGCTAGCAGACTTTGGGTGCACAGCACTTCAATCCTTTATCAAAGATGGCACGAGGCCATGTACTACAATAACGGAACAAATACTTCCTTTTGCCATACAGTAAATTCTTTCCTCTGATTGGCTAAAGCTTCAGCCCATGGTTCAATAGAGTGAAAATACATCCTATCGGTAGCAAAACACATTTTAAAAAGCAGTCACTTAATTCCTGGGCCAAGCGAAATGTCTCCATCCCTACAGTAGTTAATAGCCAGGTGCATTTATTTGCCTCCTTATGCTAAAACATTCACTAAAAAGTCCATAAAGAGACTGCTGAAACCCAACGTTAGCGCCTTTGCACGACTGTTTCATGGAGGCACACGCTTATCTGTAAAGGCAATTAAAACTTTCAGCATGTGCATACTTCTGGAACATATAGAATGTTCTAATTAGAGAGAATATTTGCTATGTGGCAAACCACACTATTATATACATTTATTGGAAGTTAAAAAAAAAAACACTATCAAATCATTGTTATAAATTAATTCAGAATTAAGGGGATATATCTATTTTGAAAGAAGATAAGGAGATAAAATATTCCTCCAGATGTTTGGAATTCTGGCAAATTGGATTTGTTATGGTAACTGACAGGTGACCAGAAAACATTTTAACCCATATTGTAGAAAAACCTTATTTTTTTCATAATTGAAAAGGACAATGCAGTGCCTCTATAAATACAGTATCTTCTCCTTTTTGCTGTGATTCTGAACATCCATTTAAAATTATAGAATAATATAGATTTAGTTCAGGCAGAAGATTTGAATATATATTGAAAATCATGGTTCTCAGCCAGGGATGATTTTGCTCCCTTGGGGACATTCGGCAACACCTGGAGAAATTTTTGATTGTCAAGACTGGGAATGGGAGATACTACTGGTGTCTACTGGGTAGCAGCCAGGGATGCTGCTAAACATCCTACAACGCACAAACGGCCCCCTACAACAAAGAACTGTCCAGACTCAAGTGTCAACAGTACCAAGGTGAAGAAACCCGAGGCCTAGGCGTTGCTTCAGAAAAAGTAAGTCACTGTCACCTACCCCTCCTCTGAAAAATAAAATGCATATAGACCAAAAACACATCATATTATAGCTAATCAAAAAATTTTTTTATGAAGTCCAAGTTTTTTTGGGGGGCGGGGAAATTGGTCCTGAGCTAACATCTATTGCCAATCTTCCTCTTTTTCTTTTTTCTCCCCAAAGCCCCAGTACATAGTTGTATATCCTACCTGTAGGTCCTTCTAGTTCTTCTATGTGGGACACCGCCTCAGCCTGGCTTGATGAGTGATGAGTAGGTCCATGCCCAGGATCCAAACCCGCAAACCCTGGGCCACCGAAGCAGAATGTGCAAACTTAACTGCTATGCCACCAGGCTGGCCCCAGTTAATCAAAATTTTAACACATAAAAAAAATTTCTTATTTGACAAACATATATTCTTCCAACTATATACAAATTTCTTATTCAGAGTAGAAAACGATTTCATAAAAATAATGTATTCAAATGTAATACTAAAATCAATTCAATCTTTACTCATTAACATGCATGAAATAATTCTTCTAATTTTAAAATTTGCTCTCAATATTTTTAAAATCTGAAGCACTATACTGAATTTTTTCTGATCATCTGATTTTTAATATGACAAACAGGACACCCAGGAGAAGGAGAAAATCGAACTTTTAAAGCTGTGTTTAATCTTAGAACCGAAAAAAAAAAAAAAGTAAAACTATATTATATAACAAGTAGCATTTTAAAAGTGTACACTTGAATTACTTACTTAAGTCAGACTAGGGTTTGGATCATACACATTAGTAATTTCACTAACTTCAAGTTTATCAACACAGTGACTCAAAAAAGGGTTAAAAATGTATTCATACTATTAATTTTGTATGGTCAATCACTCAGTAGGTGTTCATTACCTTCCTTTCTAGCAAAAAGGAAACACTGACAATTTCTCCCACAGAACACTGATCCAAAATGGCCCTTCACAGAGATGAAACACAATCTTCACTCAGAGGCCGCAAGGAGATAGGGGACGCTTAAAACCTTTGAGCAGCAGGGGAAGGCCAGCCCTGAACAGCTGCAGGTCGGTGCTCTCAGTATCACAGAAGGAGGTCCCCCGGACCCCCACCAATAACCCCCTGGTCTGCAGCAGCACAGGACTCTCTGCTCCTTTGGGATTCAGCACCAGGATTATTATAAATATGAACATTCTTAAATAGCAGAGAAGGACCAGGGTATGGAAGGAAAGGAAATTCCGCCCAAGTCCAGGAGGTCAGCTTCTCTGACCTCACTGTATCCCTCACTGGCCACCTGTCGGTGAGCCAGTCATTGAGGGTCTCCGAGGTACAGTTCCTATATCTGTAAAACAGGGGTTGTTGTGAGGATTAACTGAAATAAACGTATATAAAAGAACTTTTAAGCTGCCAAGCACCATAAGGCACGTGAGATTGTTTCTACAAAGGGTGACCACAGCCCCACCTTCTCTGTTCTTCCACGCCCATCCTTCCGCTCTCTCCCCACCCCTCCCTGCTCTCTTTCTCTTCCCCGCAAGAGACATACCATCAAACTCAACCAAATTCCATCAATTAGAACTTAAAACAGTATAAGAGACAGTACATTTCATCACTTCACATAGCATTTCATTTCACTTTTTAATCTATATTGAGTACAAACGGCTTTAGAGGCATTATTCCATTTAAGCTTCACGACCACCCTACCACATCATAAAATTACCCCTATTTTACAGGTTAGAAAACTGAGGCACAGAGAGATTAAACACTTGCCAATTTTCAGCCAGCTAGAAGTGGGGCAACCAGGACGAGAAGCACGAAAATTTAATTCCAGAGCCTGCACTCAACTACTACCAAGAACAGCCTCTCATCTAAAAATGAAGTTATTTATAAAATCAAATATCAGTTTTTGTAAAGTTAGCCTGACAGCGTGCAGATAGCCAAACAATGCACAATTACACGCCATGTAAACCCACTGAACCTTCTCCCTTCATAAGCCTCCCCATCGCCTCCTTTCCCGACAATCTTGGTCAGGACACCGATAGCAAGACTGGTGAAATCAATGTTTTGCCTAAGACGGGGTGACATCAGCAAACCAAATTTCCTTAATTTCAGGGAAAAAGTAGTTTCTCCACTGAGAAAGTCACAATCATCTCTGCCATCACAGAAGTGAATTACTAGGATGTTTGGTGGGATAATGCAAAGCAGTGAACATGTAAAAACAATAACAACGATAATAATAATAATACATGTGGGCCTGGCCCGGTGGTGCAAGCGGTTAAGTGCACGCGCTCCACTGCGGCGGCCCGGAGTTCACCGGTTCGGATCCCGGGCACGCACTGACACACCGCTTGGCAAGCCATGCTGTGGCGGCGTCCCACATAAAGTAGAGGAAGATGGGCACAGATGTTAGCCCAGGGCCAGTCTTCTTCAGCAAAAAAGAGGAGGATTGGCATTGGATATTAGCTCAGGGCTGGTCCTCCTCACAAAAAATAAAAATAAATAATAATAATAATAATAATAATAGTACATGCTTATTCATAACACCTCCTAGCTTACAGATGATTCCATATACATTATCTCATTAGATTTCCATTATTCAGCCATGAGGGTAGGAGAAGATTTGCAATATTAGAAGGAAAAACACAAGTCAGGTGTCAGAATAACCAAAGAGAGAACTGGTGTCTTAAATTCCCAAGGTTCTTATTCACTCCACGGCCAGAAATGCAATTTTGGAGCTTCTGAAGGGCCAGAAAAGAACACAGATTTTGTGATTCCACAATAACTTGGAACATTCTTATTTTTCTCTTAAGGAAAATAATAAAACAAAACAAAAGCTTTAGAAAAATAATTCTATCTGCGTTTTTATATTATAAATAAAATCATAAAAATACAAATTTTACCTTATGGAACACACTATGTGAATAAATTCGAAACTAAAATCACAGAAATACATATTTATAAAAGTACAGGCTGCATATGTTTACATTCACACCCTATTTGGTCCCCTTAATTTTGATCTCTCAGCTCTCCAGTTACTACTACCCCTTGAAGGCAGATACAAATGATTGCCCTTTGTCTATTTCCCCAGGCCTAACATAGTACTCCGTACATAGTGGGGACTCTGTGGAGCCATGGATTGGTTAATTGATGGAAATCAGGCTGTTAGCCCACTACTACAAAATAAATGGTCTTAAAAATATATTGTTGAAAGCACACAGACAAGCAACCCTAAACTCAGCTGAAATGCAACTTTGAGCAAGAGCGAACCACAGATTTAACAGCACTGCAACAAAAACGCTCCTTTTGAATTTGACAGCTCCCAGTCATTCAGGCCCAGAGTAACACGCAGGGAGCAGTCCTCTAAAACTACTGTGGTATCTTCTGAATCACTGCCATTACCCGAGAAAACCCCAGGAAGTGGTTTGACTGAGGAGCTGGACCCGCGTGTAGGTATCAGCTGATGCCTCTCACACATACGCCCAAGTCAGTAACAATGGGGCCTTGTGAAACCAGGAATAACCTTCCCTTATCTTCAGCTGTTTGGGAAATCATTTCTAACCCAGTGAGTATATAACTTGGGAACAAGTCAAATGGTTAATTATTCACTGAGAGTTTAGTAATTAATCTGTTTTAGACAAAGAACCTGAAAAGTCAGACCTGAAGAACATAAGGATGTCCAACTTCTAGAACAACAAGTCTTTGGAACCACTTCCAAAAAGCAGCAATCTTTCCTGAACAGTCATGACCAACCAAGAACAAAGACTAAGCGCAGGCAGCTGCTGGCAAAAACAGATCCAAAGGAACAGGGATTTCATAAAACCCTTCGAACTCAATTTATTTTAAAATATAAATTGATGCCATCTTTTTCTGTGCAAGCAAATGACTGGTGAAGATCACAGTACCCTATGGTGAAACACCAGCTGCTGATGAGTCTGGGGGGTGGCGAGCCAGTGAACTCACCAGAAAGGTTTCAAAACCGTAGAATATCGGAGTCAATCCTCATTTAAACAGCATTCACATCATTACCTAAAAACAAAAGGAAAAAGTCCGTCATCCTACCAAACCAAAACTAAGGAGATATTGTGATTGATCTAAACACACAGGTCTGAATTAAATATTGACCCTTTTCCTGCAATTGAAGTTAGACCTTTTATGGTCAATTTTAAGGGCTGAAGTAAGATTTCATGCAACACTGGGTTTCTTACAGTTCATCAATTTCCCATTTGACATTTTTCAATGTTTTATTCCAATAGTTCCCATCCCTTTGACTGAAGCACCCCAAATCCACTGTTTCTCTATATTCCCAGTCTCCCCAGTCCCAACTTCTGTAGGTATAATTCTCTAGGGGATCTAACAAAGTAATACTAGCAGCCATAGGACACAACTTTTACAGCACCCATATCAGCAATGTTCCTCTAACAGAAAGAATTTGCAATGCCAATCCTAAAGCATTGCACGGCAAACCTTTTTTATAGACACCACACAGCTTACACGCGGTATGAGACTGATGCACGGGAACACAGAACGAGATTCAGCAACCTTCAACATCCAGCAGTGCACTCAACAAGTGCTCTCCCAGCTCTCCCATGCAAAACTACAGCAACCTGTCGGGAAATCCTTTGCATCTATTCACTAGAAAAAAACGGCTATTTGCCCCAAACAAGATATTTATAGAAGCAGACTTTTTTCTCATCTCTACTTTTCCAAAAGAAATGGATGCCTTGAAAACGCGCTGGTTATACAAAACAGCAAAGTCTGAGATAAACTGAGAATTAATGCAATCACTGGCATTATTTAGAGTGGCAATACTCTTCACCAATAATTGATGTACACAATGATTACCATGGGCCACTAAGTGCCTTTTATAGTATTAAAAACTAAAAAAAATACTATGTGTATTTGACTGAATTCTTTGAAAACAGTTAATCCATGAATGGACTATATGGTTACTCCTAATTTTGAGCGCACATTTCCCAGCCACTCTGGATGAAGAGGAATTTACCATTTGTGTACACTGAATTAAGTATGATCATACAGCATTAGTGTCACCATGAAGAAACCAGCCTGTGATCTCCTCAACACTAGCTCTTCCAAAAAGCACAATCTTTCCTAAACAGTCACGACCAACCAAGAACAAAGACAACACGCAGGCCCGTGGAAATTTTAAGAGCAGCCTCTAAAAGGATGATAATAAATCAACATTTTTATAAAAAGAATAAACGAGGTATTCCCTAGCTCCTGGATTTTTTTAAGTTGACCAGTAATTCTTCTACTTGTACAAGGAATGAGTAACATCCTTCTAAAATACTGAGTTTTCAAGGACCTGATCAACAGCAAAAAAAAAAAAAAAAAAAAAAAACCACCTTTGCACCAATCCCTGAGTAGTTAGCATGACTTCTGCTTGGAACAGGAGGACACACTGTACTTAAGTTTACCCACTACAAATGCTTCCCCTCCACTCAGCCATTTGCTATTAAAAGAACCAAGCTGTTCTGAAGATAAGCAGGAAGAGGATATTCAAAATGTGTAGGTGGGATATGTTCACAGAGCTTCTCTAAATTCCAAATACCTGAACGAACCAAACCAAATTAAAACCCCAACTCGAGCCTTGATCTGACTTAATAATAAAGACAATGCCCATTGATTTCTCTTTTCAACTATCTATGAATGTATTTTCATAAAAAACCTTTTTGGTAAGATTGCTTACAAAGGATTGCAAAATACCATGTCATCCTAAGTCAAAATTTCCATTTTTTCAGACTTTTTTTCCCTCCAGTTCAGGCTTAATAAAGATATACCTATTTGGCTGCTTTTTAAAAATCTATTTTGTCCCATGTAAATTAGTAAAACAGTCCAAATATTCTTATTGCTCTGAAATCAATGTTTTTGGAAGACATCACGCCCTTAAGATTGAGTTACAAGGCATATATTGAGTGTGCCCTATATTCCAGCACCATAATAGCTGCCACGGGGATTCAGAAGAGTTATAACCATAATCACAGCCCCATGCTTAGGAGCTACCCATCTAGTGGGATAGGAGAGACGTGTACACATAAAATAATTACATTCCCCTCTGAGGGGTACAGACAAAAGGTGAAAATCCTGAAAGAATCTGGCTAGCATGGACGAGAAGCGAGGACCATCAGCAGGGAAGAGAATGATAAGCAAAGGCCTGAAGACCTGAATAAACAGGGCCCATTTATAGGATGTGAAGGAGGTTAACAGGACTCGTCAGAGGGCTGGAGACACGAGAATTAAAACTATGTAGGTAGGACAGGTTCAAAGGTCACCTGTCCTAACACCTTTGTTTTATAGATAAGGAAACCAGGCTCAAGGCGGTGAATGAATCAACAAATACTTTGAAGGACCTGCTATGCACTATTTACTCTACTGAGATGCAGAGGTGAGTGACAACGTGTCATTAACCTCAGGGAGTCCACAGCAGGGAGAGACAAACACATGAGCAATTAAATTGATCATTTCCAGTTCTGGTAAGTTCTATGAGGAAAATAATGTGATAAAAGGTGAACTGGGGACAGAGGGAGGGAATTGCTTAAACTTGGGTCACAGATGGCCCGTCCAAAGAAGTGACATTTGAGTTGAGACTTGAACAAGGAGAAGGAGCCATACCTGAGAAGATGTGGGTTAAGAGCATTCCAAGCAGGAAAAACAGTGAGTGCAAAGATCAAGACAGGAACAACTCAGCAAGTTTAAGGAACAGAAAGAAGGCCAATATGGTTAAGCCTAATAGGGAACGGGGAGTGAGGAGGGAGATGCACTCAGAGAGGCAGAGCCCTGCAGGCCATGGTGAATAGCCTGGGTTTTATTCCAAGCGGAATGAAAATCTATTGGAGAATTTTTAGCAAGGGAACGCATTATATCATTTATACTCACTAGGCTACTCAGGGAAGTGTGGAGTCAGAGAACCCGGATAAGAGCTTTTGCAGCAGACTAGGCCAGATGCTGGCAGCTTGAACTGAGGCTATGGCAGAGGAGACAGTAAGAAGACCTCCCATCCAGCATTTACTTTGGAGAGAGAGCCAAAGGACTTCTTGGACTGAATGTGAGGCCAGAGAGAAGGAGATGAATTCTGGAATGTTGGCCTGAGCAATGGGGGGGGATGGTGGTTCTATTCACCTAAATGGAGAAAGTTAGGTGGGGGAGCAGAGCTGTAGCAGAAGACACTGATAGTCCCCCTTTGACTGCCTTAACTTTGATATATCCATCGGACAGCCAAGTGCACATACGGAGGAAGTACTATATAAACTGGGAACTTAAGGGAAGATCCACTCATGGAGATAACACTGGAAGTTATTAGCAATATGGATGATATTTGAAACCATGTGATTATTGATATCTGCTAGAGAGTTTAGATAAAGACGAATAAAGGCATTTAGGACAGAGCCCTAGGGGACTACAACTCTTAAGAGAAGGCCAGCAAAGAGACTGAGAAGCAAGATGGGAGAAAAGCCTGGCAAGTGTAGTGTCATGGAAGCTGGGAGAATCAAGTAGTTCATTAAGCAAGGCATGAAGGTCAACTGTTCCAAATGCTGTTAAGAGCTGAAAATATGAGGACAAAGAAGGACCACTGGTTTTGGCAAGACATATGGGGGGAGAGGAAGTTGAGACAGTTAGTGGAGGTACGTAAATGTGAGGAGTGTTGATGAACAGTGATGTTTCTAGGCCAAGTAATTTAAAAGCAGGTCTCTAGATTCCACTTCCTGTGCTATTTTTGGACTCTAGGCTGCCTCTCATCCTGTGGATAATAAAGACCCCCAGAGGAATTTTGAGCAGGAAAGAGGGGTGCTGAAAGTTATTGTAAAGTTAATCTGATAGTAGTGTACAAGATCAATCTGAGGTGGAAGATGCCCTGGTCTACAGCTGCAGGGTGATGAGAGCCTGCATTAGCAGGGGCAAGGACAGAGATGAATGGGCCACAGAGGCAGCGCTAAAAAGCACATAGCATCAGAGCTAGAATGACTTTAAACTGAGCGCCACTGATACCAACAGTCATTCAACAAGGTAGGAGAAAATAATGTGGTGAAATACAAAACGCTAAACACTTCTGAAAAGTTCTATTTACAGGATATGTCACCTGACATCTCTACTTTAAAATATGGCATAAAGAGATCTACACAAATATCAATTTTCCATATTTTTGTTCTTCTCTTTATTATCATATTTTACAAGCAGAATTCTTTTATTATTGTTAATACTTTGAATAAAATATAAGCTACTCTTCCTAACCATCCTTTACCTTATTGTACAGCCTAACATGTGTACTAACAAGCTCATAAAGTACCTATATGTCTAATTTTTTTAATCAAGAATGTCCTCTTTAATTATTCAATTTTTATTAGCTGGCCAGCTAATTGTAAGTAAGTCCCAATGAAGAACATAAGATCACAATATGATTCAATGTTTCCAATGAGTACCCTGATAAATAAAAATGTTTTTAATTACCTAGAAAGTAAATAATACAACATTAACAGTTCAAAACTGAAATCCCATTTCAGCAACATTTCTATTTAACACTCATTAGAATTTTCACATCTTGTTGCCTCCCTAAAATGCTTTACTACCAAAGTCCAAATAGTATCTTATTCCAATATATATATATATTCCAATATATATTCCATCACATCTTTAGTAAAATTAGAGAAAGTAAAGGAGAAAAAAATCCAGAGTTTGGTAGTTGAATCCTTTGTACTCCTACCCCATACCTTTACCGGTCTTATAATTCTAACGCATGAAAGGCACTAGAAAAATTAACAGGCATGTATCTCGGCTCCTAAAGAACTATGCCATTGTCCTAAGGAGTAATGTACCATTATAAGGAAGTAGAAAACAATGAGGATTATAAAACACTTTTTTTTTTTACAAAAAAGTATTGCAACTATTCTTCCTTAGCTTTTCTCATTAGAAAGATGCACCCCTTAATCATGGAAACCGAACTTAAAGGATGCAGGGCCACAATTTCCAAACAGACACTAGGATTTGTGTGTGTGTGTGTGGCCTAAAGTGAAGCCCACAAGACAACGCAGCATCTTACAAGGTATTATTTAACTAATCTTCATGCACATATTTCTTTCATCAATTTTTATAGGAGGGGAGGCAATTCTTGATACTCTAGACAATTATCAAGCATATTTTTTTATATCATTTAAACTTCTGATGCAGTAAATTGTCTCTAAAAACTCTTTGTCAAAATCCAAATAGCACTGGCTTCAGTACAATGAGAAAATGATGGAAACAGAGTGAACTCTAAACTCACGTCAGCACAGACTCATTCATCATTGCACTGCTAACAAATGTTCCTGATTTTAACACTGGTCCAAAGCACAGCTCTACATCCTTCAGTGTACAGTATTTTCCAAAACTATTCACATCTAAATGGTAACAAACCTATACATTCATTAATATAACAAATAAGAATACATTGTTAAACATATTTTGAGACAATTATTTCCTCTAGGTGAAAATTCAAAGCATGTTTCAGAGGTACAGCTTATTGGAGAGAGCGGTTGAAGAAGAAAGAGATGGTCCTGTCAATGGTCAAAAGTCATCACATTAACCAAAGCAAAGTCAGTGACAACCCTCTCCGAATTCCACATGAGACAAGAGGCACTGAGATGCCATCAGGGGAGTACAGAGTGTTTTTTCTGCCTGCCCAGATGTCCTGGCTAGAGACAGACTTTTCCCAATCTACAGGAAAATCAGCCAGGAAATGTGTCTCAGTTGACAGCTCTAGATCACTGCTTCTGAGCGGTGACAGAACAGTGACTGCAGGGACATCAAGAGGCCTCTCTCAGTCCCGCTAGAACTGGAAGCACATCACTCATCATCCTAATTACAGAAATCACAGGGTTAGAATGGAGATGGGGCTCCACAGGCAAGGTGAAGCCATGGTGTGGTACAAAGCACCTTGAACTTGAACTCAGAAGACCTGATTTCAATTCCTGGCTCTGCCACTCATGAAACGTGAGGCCCTGGGCATGTCATTTAACCTGTCTGATCCTCTAGTATGTCATTTACAAACTTGGGAGGAGAGCAACATCTCTGCTGTCCTCCATATGGGTTTTATAAGAACTCAGTGAGACCATGCATATAAAAGCCCTTGGCAAATTATGAAGTCTTGTGAAAACGGAGATTTCTCATTTTATGGAGGAACACATCCTTTAAACTGTAGGCACTGGGTAGCCCGTGAAGGCTTTAGATATCCACAGTAACCTATGAAAAATGGTAGTTTAAGAAGACGAGCCTTGCAGTGGAATGAGGAATTTATCACAGGTAAAGTAACTGGTCTCAGGAACACCATCTAAAAGGCTGTAGTAGACAAGGTGTGACCTAGCAGAACCTTTCTAGGTAGTGGTAGTTGAAATATATAGTAGGGGACTTTTTTTCTGGAAGAACATGGATGTTGAGCATAAGGGTTAATAATACATTAGAGATGAATATTACAAGAGCTACCACTAGAATCAATTCAACCGCTCAATCTTTTCAGCCCACCACTAACATCCCAAACTTAATCCCATCACCGTCTTGGACCTTCTCCTCTCTCTCAGACTCAGATCTCCACTTGCTAATGCCAGACTCCTTTCTCAAAATATTTTTCACTTCCTTTCAGCTGCCCAGGAGGCTCTTTGCCCTCACGTTGACTTCGGGTCTCTTAATCCCACACTTCTCGGGCCTTCTGACCTCAGCTGTTTTGGCAACCATGGACCACACAGTCAGACATTTCGGTAACACTCTCATCAGTCTTCTACAATCTCTTCTCACAGCCATCCACGTGTCCCTCCCATGCCCCTCTCCAAACCCAGCCCACCCCACAGGCTGCTTTCTCTATTTGTCTCGGTTACACGGCAGTACCAGCAAAAATCTCTCAGTAGTGCCACCTGGGCCGTGATCTCCGACTTCCAATGAATTCTTTGAGGTCAAGGGCAACGTCTGCTTCACTATTGTGTCCAGAGAAGCTAGTACAGGGCCTGGCATATGGAACACCCGCAATACATATATTGAATGAATGAAACCGATAATATTTGGAAACTCTATAACCCGTGTCTCCTGTTACTGCGCTCTTCTTGGCTTCCATCTACCCCCTCACGACTCCTCTTTACTAGATTCTATTTTTCTCCCTGTCACCAAATAAGACTATCTCCCAGGGCTCAAACTCAGCTCTTACCTTCCCTTTTAGTTCTCTCTCCAACAGAGATCAGTTCCCACCAGCAGATACAGTAGAACGTTAAGATATTTCAGACATTTATTCTCACTAGGACCCAAGTTCAACACTCTTGCCAAGATTCCCACAACTTGAACCCTGCTCCAGGACGTAAAGCCTCACCAAAAAGAGAAATGACTTCAAGGAGAAGGAACAAAGGTCAGAGAGGAACTGGACCCTCCCAGTGAGACAAATGACCCTCAAGTAAGACTGACAGACTAGCCTCTGCCACGATACACAGTCACCAACGTGTCCTACATTAATGACAAAGAAGCCTCTTTTCTCAGGGATCATTACTTGGTTTTAAAAGTCCAGGTTCTCTGAGGCCTCAGAATTTTACACCTTTAAAGGCATTTGGTGCTCTTCCTTTAAGACAGTCTTCTGCATAAAAGAGAAGGGTTCGCTTCGGCGCTTCATCACAGATGGGGAAAACTGACTCACTCCACTGAGACCCTGGCCCAAACCTGCCCCTACGTGGCTTAGTCTCCAGACAAAGGTCAGCCTACAGCTGGGCTCCATCTTGATTCCTCCCACCCATCAATGCCCGGGCACAGCTCAAAGCCACAATCACACCCTCAGGTTCCTCCCCTGCATCTGGACAGAACAGTTATATAAAATCAAATTTATCTTCATCCCATCGGTTTTGCCTTTCTTTTCTCTGTTGTTGGGGCCCCCATTCCTTGAGCCACTGGGGCTCAAACCTCAGTCATCCTTGATGCCTCTAGTGCCCAGTTTGGATCAAGCACTGGGCATACATCACTTTCTCCCCATATGAGACTCCAGTTTCTTGAGGGCAGAGGTTTTGATCTTATACTTTATGGTTAAAAGGCACAGATCCTCTTTCATGGTTGGTAATACATATTCCTGGTCTTTCTTAAATTCATTCCCTCAGGAAGAAGGTAAATTCTTTATTGGACTATGTGGCCTTATGAATGAATACCTCTCCACTCGTATAAAAGTAACCTAAATAACAGAAGGAAACCATTTTCAATATGGCCTTACCTAGTTCACACAGGAGTCAGGCTGTAATTTTATAGAAAATGAGGCACTTGTGGGCAATTAGTTATTTAAATATCTGTAAATTTCCACGTCAAGAATTTTTAAGTGTCCAGTAAAACATCTAAAGGTTTGGAAAGGGTGATATTTTTTAAATGAAATTCTGCAGCAAGTGAATGTCAAGAAGATGAGTGTAGGTAATGAGAGCAACCTGTTTGAGACAAGGCAAGAATTCCCCTACACATGTTCTTAGAGGATATTCCTGTGCATCCTTTAGTTTTGAGGCAATCGAATGGCGTCATCTAATTTTAGTAAGTTAGAAGAATGCCTGTGATGGAAATTCTTGGACCTGAGTTCCATCATTTGCATTCAGAAATATTGCGTCATCTGAGGTTCTTTCCCTTATAGAAAATAGATCTTCCTCCACACTAAGTGAAATGAGTAGAATAAAATATTTCCACTAGAAATATGTTTATCTCCATCCACTTGTCTTCATAGTGATTTTCGTCTATCACTGGGCTCCCAGTCTCCTGCTCTTTGAAAGCCCTTCCTTTCGCCACCATTCAATAGGAACTTCTATCCTGCTGACTCAAATGATGACATCTTGTTATAGAAATCTGAGTACCTCCCAGTGGATCCACGCATCAGTCACTGAGGGGACGCTGCCAACCTCTGTCACAAGAAGATTAAGACAACACATTCAAAGCTGCAAACAGTGCTCTAACTAATTAACAGTTTTGTTACCATTAGTGGGGCTGCAGGAGGACTGGGCCCAGCGTCACCAAGCTCTCTCCTGACCTCATATATATGAGGTCAGAGCCTTCTGGCTCCTAAGCCCCAGCAGATGAGCTCCAATAGGGAGGGCTTGTCCTTTGGCCGCTGTCAATGCAATGTGTAATTTTGAGTATAAAGCCCATCAGTTCATGAGGCCTCTTATTCTTCATCTGTAAATGATGACAGCGAAATACAAAGCTTCTTAAAACTCGAATAATCGCGAAGAATTCATAAAACCGAGGAGTCCTTCAATGCTGTTAACGTACTAATCACACAGGTAAGAAGTGGAAGAATCATTTACCAAATGAAATATTTTTACACCCTGCCAGAATGAGCTTTGTAAGTGGGTCATTCAACTGTTCTGACACTGTCATTTAGGTATTATCCTAATTGCAGGTAATTCTGAGGGATTCTTTTTTTCCTGTGTAATATTGGAGTAATGTACCTACAAGAAGGTAAAATTCAGTACCATATCACCTCAACGTTTTAGGTAGGTTTGGGGGGTTCGCATCACCCTCCTAACCCCTGCAACATAACAGGGACCTTAATGACAGGCTCACATATCAACCAGGAAACCCATCAGTTGCATTGGCCAAAGTTGATACACCAATCACTCATACTGCATTGGAACAGTGTGATCATCCTTAAGCAATAAAAGTGTTTCCATAGAAACCAAGTATACAGTGGAATCCACTCACAGTGAAGGATCTGCTTTAACAAAAGACTTCACTTCAAGCCGAGGTTTTGCTCTAACTTAGATTACACATCATCACACACTGATCTCGTTGGATATTACACCTTTGGAATTCCACAGTCTTGAAGATTACAAAAAGCTCTGCATGTGGAGAGAGAAAGGAAAAAAAAAAGGTTCGGAAGAAAAGATTTGCATATGTAGTTATAAAAATACCAAAGCAGATTCCGCGCTAGGCTCAGCCAAAAAGAGAATAATGACTGTGGCCCATCCGCATGCAGCCTTGAAATTATATTCTCTTCTCCAAACAGAAGCAGTCATCAGATTATCAAAATGAGGTTCTCCTGCCTAAACTCAAATAGTTCTTACATGGAATAAGCACAATGCAATCAACAGACAAGCAGCTATTTCCCTGCCCCACAAACTGTAATCTTTTGTGAAATATATTTTTAATGAAGAATACATAACCCTCCTACATGTTTGCTTCTGCTCTCTCACTCCTCCACATAAAAGTATATATCTTAAAGAGAGGGAGAAGAATTTTATAGCTTCTAATAACATCCCCTACAATGTAGGGTAAAGAAGAATGTTAGCATCTGAACTAACCCCCAAATGTATCTTTTTCACATAATGTTACTCTATGAAAGTAAAGTCAGTTACCAATGGCTCCTGGGTGTCTCCCAGGAGCCAATGAAATACAATGTACAATGAAATAAACATCAACAATGGATCTCACCCATATTTTAACGATTTCTTTCTAATTAGATGCCTTATGACGGCTTAAGTCATTCAACTACCAATGACTCAAAATTCATAGAGCTCTGAATTTTAATCTTTCACAAATTTCAAATTATAAACTGTTTGTCATGAGTCATACCACTTATTCAAGAAGAAATTTTTCGAAAGGAAAGAAAAGTTTTTTTGTAGGTGAGGTTTAGAGCGGCACTCATTTTTCTTTCTCCTTCAATCATCTGAATTTTAAATGTCTAACACTGAAACAATATGACTTGACAGGTGGGTAGATTTTCACCATTACGATAGCTAATCGGAAATGAGGCTATCAAAATAATTACGAACGCCCATGCCCACTCAGTGGAATTGCATGAGGCAAAAAACGTAGGGATAAAAATCTCTTTTTTCCACCAGTTCTTTTTTACCCCACATAGCACTTGCTTGAGGGTACTAGGCTCTGGGATATATCTCAGAATTTAGTTTCTAGGAGGCAAGCCGTTCAAAAATTAGTTACAGTGCCTGGTAGTCTTGGTAATCTGTTACATTAAGGGGATATGCCTTCATTCTAAACAAACAAACAAACAAATAAATAAATAAAACTTGGTAAGCTAAATCAATAAATGTTATATTTCCATAATGAAAATAGTCTTAAAAGATCAGAAAACCAATTTTGCCTAAACGCTTAAATGATGTAATTGCATCATTATTAAAAGGAGCGTTTTCTCTCACTGTCATTTAAAAAACAAAATAATTGCTGAAAAAACAGCCTGCAAACACGGGCAGAGCAGAGTTGGTTCGATTCACATGTGTATCTCCCCCCATCCTATGGAACCTGGTCTTCTTTCACTCAGCAAGAGATCAAGAGATACTTTTGCAAAGAAAGAAACATCAGGGAAAGATAGAGAGAGGAGGAGAAAAAAGAGGAAGAGGAAGGAAAGGAGGAGATGGGAAGACAGAGACTAGAAAAAAAGTTTGGGGATGGACTCGCTTATCCGAAAGCTAATGTAGCTGGGAAGATGTTGGTGACTGAATTTTATTATACCATTCAGGCAGCTTATTCACAGAGGTGTAAGAAAGAGGTGGGGAAAAGGAAGAAACACAGAAAACACTAGTGTGAATTCAGATATATTCATTTCCACACACAGACACCAATGCTCGGCTCCACTCCCCAAAGCGTGTCCAAGCGGGGCGCAGGCTAACTTTCAGAATCACCTGCGACATCCAGATGAAAGACAGCACTACAATCTTAGGTAGCACCATGAATGCTGGCACACCTTTCAGTTAAAGCCCCTCTTTCTACACAGGCTCATAACAGCCCAGTCGCTCACGGATGAATCTGACTAACTGATTTGAAAAACAAAACCTTAACTGATTAAAGAGAACCCAGTGCCTTCCCTGGCCAACCCCACAGAGACACTCGGCGCCTCCACCGCAAGGCTCTGACTGTCGGCTTTCTCAGGTCCAGGAAACGCACCTTCCCCACACACAGCCTCCCAGGGCTAAGCAACCAGCTGAGCCAGAACTGCCGCCGCTCACAAAAGGAATTCCCCCCTCCCTTCCCCTCCTTCTCCCTCCCCTTTCTTCTCTTGTCCCTCCTCCCGTCATCCGCTGGTGAATAATATCCCTCTGCTACCTGCCTGGATCAACACCGTGAGCCCCTGTCTTCAGGCATTCAGAGAATGTAACAGCCTGGAAATTCCTGTTGTCCGTGCGCTGAGGTCACAGATACAGCTAAACACCAGCCGTGGTTCCCATCAATCATAAGTCACTCACTGATAGAATGTATGGTAGGAGACCTGATGTAAGCAAGTCACCAGAGAAAATACCCACTGATGACGCATATCCAGGCATAAAAATAGTTACAGGGCCCTCAAAGGGATTATTCAACAGCCTACATTTAGACTTTCTTACAGGAGACCTGAAGGCAACGTGCTGCAGTTAAATGGCTGGAGAGCGTTGAAGTTTAAGCTTCCTCAACAGACATAACCACAAATAGCTGGTTTAAAGAAGCTTCTGCAATAACAAGCTCTTGAGTAAATTTTAACACAAACTTATAAGCATTAAACAGTACCAACTATCTTATAAAATGCCACATAATCTTTTCTTTTATTCATGTTCTCCTTCATCTAACAATTCCTCTTTTTGAAAGCGTGTTCTGCAAACATCAATACTTAATCAATCCAAAGAAAAATAACACTAGTTGCTTTCCAAACCAATGTTAGGAAAATAACAAAAAATTGCAGTTCTGCATCTATATCCTTTTAAAACATGCTTTTAAGTAGAGTTAAGCTTAATTATAAGTTTCACCAAAGAAATGGACGTTTTGCACATTGTATTTGCAACTATATTTTTCCTGAATTGGTTTGATCATTTATAGAAATAATTATCACATGTATTAGATACACCTACTATGGTATCTGACACATAGTAGGTATTATAATTGTTTGCCAAAAAAGCAAATAAATGAATCAATCAATGAAATGCCATGTGCAAATATTTAAATTAAGTGACAAGTAAGATGTTAACTTAGACTGAAATCCTGGTTTTTTATTTTATGAGGAGGAAAATCATTTTTTACATGTGTAACAATTTTAATAGTTTTCAAGTCATCTGTTCTCTTTTCCTTCCCACTCAAACAGATGCACAGCTACTCTGCAATGGAAGGTCTTTCACATAGCTCTCATATTAGAAAATACCGGATTGTCGCACATTTTATTATTTGAATATCTAAAAATCTTCCCTTCCCAGTTTCCTTTAAGCAAATGTGCCAACACAATGAACAATAGAGGCAATTGGCTAGGACAGAACCCCAAATCCTGCCTCAGAACTTGAACATTTCCTACTTGCATGCCCTATTTGTTAGTCTTAATTACCAATCCTTTCCTAACAGTGGACAGATTTTCATTGTTACCCAGTTAACTATTAGCCACAGAACATTTCTCTATGATAGAATTTATCTCAGAGCTTCATGATATTAACTATCCTGCTCACACAACTGACAAACACCTATTAGCAACATTGCCGTAACTTTGGACAAACGTAAGGGCTTTATTCTAGAGAGTAGTTCTCCAGCAACAGAAACAAGATGACATTTTTCTTCCAATGCTGGTAGGTTCTAAATCACTTTCCTCAAGTATGATAACACTGCTATAAATACGGGTGAAAATTATTTTTAGTGCTAAGATTTCGCAGAGCATTCACGTTTCTCTCCCGTGCATATGTGTCAACAGTATGTGGCCTAGTTTAAAGAATCTCAACGGAAATATTCGCTGGTGCCCTCTAGTCGACCATTGCTAAGTAACTTTGAAGAAACACATGAGTATTAGCATCCCTCCACTTATTAATATTGCAAAGTTCCTAATTGTCAACAGTTCAGAATTAATTTCTGACATAAAATGGGAGATGATAAAACAAATTAAATCCAGAGCCTATTTTATTGCATAAGGTTTCATTATTCATTTTTGAAAATGAATAAAGGAAAAAATTTAAGAAATAGGAAAAAAATCCAAAAGACAAGATAATGAGACATATTTGTATTTGCCAAAGAAGAGAGAATGTACTTAACTGACTCAGAAACTAAAAATGTTGCACCAATTTTACAGAAGCTCATTTTTAAATAGCTCAAAACTAGACAAGGCACCCAGAAATAATCAGGTTTCACCATGCAGCATACACTTGACAGTCTTCCGTCATGGTGGTCCATGCTGGTCAAGTCTGAATTGAGGATCCTCAGATAATTTTAAAATAATGCCAATCTACAAAGCAGGCACTGTTTCAAATTGCACAGACATAACTATCAATCCGGAAAGCACAGCTTGAGTCCATAATAAATCATTTCCATCAGCACTCCTGGTTTTAGTAATTCCACGCCTATTAAATTTACTGTCAATTTTTTTAAAAGAAAATGGAACTTCGTTACCCTAGATTAGAATCTATGCTATCATTATAATTATTTAAACATATGACATTGTTTTCTGCTGCAACAAAGTTAAACACACCACTGCTTCAAGTTAAGAAATGCCAAAAAACACATTACAGAGCACTTGCTAACTTTTATCTTTTTGAAATATCAAACAATATAATCACCTGGTCACTATATTAAAACCAGATTATTTAATTATCTGGATAGAACTGTGCGGGGAAGGGCATATACTGAAGACGATGGGGCAAAATATCTTTTTCAACATTAAGCTTTCTAGAAGCCATACTTAAATCCATCCTCTAAGTCACTAATAGAATAACATGTAACGTATCTTTTTATATGTTGCGTCTCTACTAAAAAACGGGACAAGATGTCCCTAGTTCACTATCCTGTGCCCAGCCAAGGACAGATCCATCACATTTAAACTGTAAGGTTAGTTCTCCCTGTTAGTCCCAGTATTATGGCAGGATTCTGCTTTATTTTTAATTTTTTTAATTACACCCTAAAAATGTCTCATTGTTTAATAGCAGCCTTTTCCACTTGGCAAATACGATTGCTTTCTGGACATTTTATGGACTTGTGGCCAATGAAGTCATTATTTTCAGCCTTTCCCATCCTGCAATGCACCTACATGAGCGCGTGCACACACACACACACACACACACACACAAGCACATACGCATGTGTACAACCTTTTCCTCAGACCTAATCTCCTTTGATGAGGCCAAGCACCCAAGGTAAATACGTTGAGAGTCATCTTTAAGTGCTCCTTATCCTCAGCTCTAATCACCAAAGCCTGACAATCTTACCAAGCTACTTCTCTCTCGTCTATCCTCTAACTCCACCACCATGACCTTAGTTTTAGCCTTCAAAATTCCTTTGCTAAGGCAGATGCGGTAACTATTTCAGGTTCTCCCTTTCCTCCCAAACAATGCTCTACATGACCACAAGTGAGTTTTATAAAACATAAATCTGACTATGACGCTCATTGGATTAAACTCTTCCATGGCTCCTGGTTGGATCATACAAAGTCTTGGGTCAGAGATCATCCTATACCATCATAATTATTCATTACATGTCTGACCGCTCTATTTCATTTGGAGCTCTCTGAGGTCAGAGAGTGTGCTGTGCTGACAGGCGCATCTCCAGCTCCCAGGAGAGTAAGTGCCTGGCACGTTTGCTGAACTCAAGTGGACTGAATGAGAGGACAATACATTGACAATTGTAACTCCTGATGCAGTCCAACTAGACTAGATAGAAAGACAGTACGGTAGAGCAAAAGAGCATTCTCTTTGAACAAAAGAAAACTGGGTTCAATCCATAGCCCTATCATATCTTAGGTAACTGCATAACCTCTATGAACCTTAGGTTCTCAATCTACAAAATGGTGTTAGGATAAAATGGAATAACATACTCTATAAGTGCCTACTACAATAGCGGGCACTTATTGAGAAGGTGCTCAATACATGGTAGCTATTATTATGTCTTAGGTGGAAATGTATAACAGAATAATTTCATTTCCTATGTGCAATTATACACACACATGTAAGACAGCAAAATTACCTCCTACAGGACCGTGGACTAGACACATCTGTGCTGCCCACTACATTAAGCCACTAGCCATATGTGGCTACTGACACTTGAAATGTGGATAGTGTGACTGAGGAACTAAATTTAAATTTTAATTAATTTAAAGTACATAGCCCCTTAAGACTGGGGTGCTACCTTACTAGACACTAAAGATTTATTTCAACTGTTACCTCAGTGGTTTCCCCTTTAAGTGGCTGTCTCCTCCCCCTTGCCCCCAAATCAGTCTTTTTGCAAGGTTCAAGTGCCAGTGTCAATACTTCTCCTTCTGTTAAAGAAATCAGATATAAAACAACCAATTCCATCCAAAGAGATTTAGTCCTGGAAGTATGAGAAGATCATATGACAGAGTTCTGCATAGAGTGTTCGTGTTGAATGAATAACTGTATCGATGAAAGAAATGAATGAAGAATACAGTCCGCAGAATGGAATCCCCAACACAACAAAGAGAGACAGATTACAGTGGCAAAGGCACAGCCTTTGGGACCAGAAGACCTTGCTTCGAATCCCAGCTCTGCCATTCACATTCCATGAGGTCTTGGGAAAAGCTTTTGACTTCCCATCTGTCAAATAATGATATTAATTACAACTCACAAACACTCTATAATAATCAAATGAGATAAATTGGACATATAAATATTAGTACAAATGGTGTAACTGAGAACGTTGTAAGGAGAACATTTAAATCTCTACCTTCTATGTTATTACAGTAAATAATATAATAAATATGAGATACACTATGCACAAGTCTTGACAATTTGGGTAAATGTCATAATTACAAAGATGATTACACTTCTATTTGTAAACTATAATAAAAGGACTCATCAATTCATTGCAATCATTATCTGTAGTATACAGTCTTTATCTGACACCAAGGTCAGATAATGTTGAAATCTGCTTTTGAATATAGGACCTGTTTCCTTAATTATACCATATGTGATGTGTGGACAGAGTCTGTGGCCCTCAGCAATATTTGGTAATAATAGCTCCCTTCTGTTCTGTGCTTTACAGTCAAAAAGTACTTTCACATATATTCTTAAACAGGACAACCCAAGATAGGCTGAGAATTTTATTATTCCCATTTTTCAGAAAGTTAAAGTAATAATAGTGTTAGTAACTATCAGGTTAATAACTCTAAGTCTAGAGTTCTTACCATTATACTCCCAGGAATTTCATGTGTTTCACATTTCCAAAAGAGAATCCAGACTTTTGTTAATGTGCTCCCACAAGAAGAATTTTAACAAAATATTTGATATCACACTGTACCTAGATCTCATCATACACATGTGTGTGTATATATATGTAAAAAATTTAATATTAATTGATACATAATTTAATAGTTTTAAAAGTGTTTTCACCCACACTCACTTAGCAGATCCTTACAATACCTTACAAAGAAAGTGTGCCAGGTAGTACAATCCCTATTTATAGATTTAAAAAAATAGGGGCTTGGAGAGACCCTGACTCTTGACTATGTCTTTGCAGCACGGTGGAGAGAAATGATGTGTGTACTTGGCCTGCAGGCCCAGATCTACTACCAACCAGCTGAGTAACTTCAAGGAAGTCACCCAACCTCTCTGGGCCTCATTTTCCTTCTAGGGAAAATGAGAGAATATGAGTCACTCACAGATACCACCTAGCTGTTAAAATTCTATTATTCTTCGACTCGGCTAATTCAGTAACACTGCTGAGACAAGGCCCCAGATGGTCTAAGTCCTTGCTGGCTCTCTATCCCCTCTCATACTGTACTGCCTCTTAAGATATCTCACTGGCTTTTCACAATTGAACAAAATGGACCTAATTAAAGAGTTCATTCTGTTTGTTTGTTTATCTTTATAGAGTATTAGGCCCTGTTTATTCTTTGTTCCCTTGGCTTATGCACAGCCACTAAAATATTCCTCTAAAAGAAAGGCTAACGAGACAGACATGTGCAGGCACAAGAGATCTGGGGGATAAGGGGCAGCGTCTTCCCATGACCCTCCCTCACGGCACTGCCACACTTTCACTTTGGGGATGTGAGGTGTGTGTTTGTGTTATGGCTTTTGGCATCTTTTTCATTTCTATTTTTCAAACAATACAAAACCCAAGGCTGACAGGAACTACAGGCTCCAGCATCCAGGCCCAGGGACAGGGTCACAATTACTTTAAGACAACTTAAGTGACTCAACCAAGAACCTCTGCACCATGAAGAAGAGGGAAGTCACAGCTGAGGGCTCCAGGCTCCAGCTGGGATTCCAGTGCACAAACTGACACAGAACCCCTCTGCTGGCATAGACAAAGCTCTTCCTACATCTCTGCAGAGGTAGGTGCCAGAGAAATAAGCAACCTGACCTCCTGAAGAGTCTCTGGAGCCTGACAGTAACCTGAGCTGCTCTGGGTTATTTTTGCTGAGGGCTAGTGGTTCTTAAAGGGACTGCGTTGGAAGTGCACATATCCAGACACAGAATGCAAATCAATGAAAAGACTGAGATGATGGACCTATCCTCGTTAAACGCAGTTTCTCGAAGGTATATAATCGATCAATGAGAAGATACGTGAGCAAATATTTTAAAGAAATCAATCGTAATAGCCTGTGATATAACATCATTGGTTGAAAAAATGAGAAGCTAAATAACACAGAACCACATTGGTTCCAAATGTAAAAGAGAGCCAGCATTCCCCAAGGCTCTGTCCTCAGTGCCAGATGGCTACTTAAGAAGGGAAAAGAGTAGAGAGTCGAGGTGGAGATGGCTGTCAGGACTGTGTCCTATGGTTATCACCCCGTTTAAATGCTCGCTACAACCCTTACAAGTATAATAACTGTACAAAAAAGGAAAACGAAGCTTGGCAAAGCTTCGTAACACGCACAGAAGTTATATAATGGTTGAGTGCAGGCCCCTCCCAATATTGTTTACCAAATGGTGAAGATCGGAAAGCAAATACTCACCTCATTCAAAGAACAATCCTTGTGAAACAACTAGTCCTTTCATACTCTGTCCCACATCCCTGAACTGGCCAGGGAGGAACAGGAATAATCCAGTGACTGGGAAAGTGGGATCCAGAGTCACAAGGGCCCAGGTTTGTAAACCTGCTCCACGAAAACTTGCTGGGTGACCTTGGGTAAGTTAGTTACCCACCCAGAGCCTCAGTGGCAATAACAGTAAAACCTACATCATCAGGCTGTTCTAGAGATTCCACAAGATAATCATACGTGTAACGTGTTTGGAATGGTGCCTGGCACATGGAACCCTTCAGTTAAACAGCTGCTATGATCAGTTGTGTTAGTATTCCTATTCAGCAAGTGTGTAATTCAAGTTGCCTTGAAATTTGACAATGTATAATCATCAGAAAAATAATGTATCAGCTAGTCGTTGGGCACGTACTTTACAGACATGACCTCCCGTGCACACACGTTTGCCAGGCAAGTGACTCTACACCCTTTTGCAGACGAGGGAAATGAGACTCACAGAGGTTGGGTAACTTGCCCAAGTTACAACTAGTCAGTGACAGAGCAGGGATTTTAACTCAGGTCTGACTTCAACGCCTGTGCTCCTTCCACTCAGTTGAGAAATAGGCAGGGAATGGCATGGACAGCAGAGGAAAGAACCCTCAGGTCCAGTTCCTATCCCGCACTTGTTAACTCTTCCCTTAGGTCAGTCACGTAACTTCACTGCCCTGTTTCACCTTCCAGCTGTGAATTTTTTTTTTGTCTGATCTCTGCAGCAAGTTACCCATCCATTATTGATCTACAGGTCATTCTACAGAAAATAATAAAGTTCTCTGTAACTCTATTAAAACTGTATTATTTTAAGTGTTGGCATCTGAGTCGTAGATGTTTGGAAATCCACAAGTCCTATATAATATAAATCATCAAATACCATACAAATGCTTAATGTCTTATAGTTCATAAAGCATCTTCAAAAACAGGAGCTCATTTAATCAACCTACTCAGCAAGGTGGCTATGCACCTGTTTCTCACGTGAAGAAACTGAGACATAATTAAGACAATTGCCTACAGTCACATCATCAGGAAACAGCAGAGTCAGCACTTGAATATCCAAGTTTTCTGATATCCTATCAATATTCCATCCATTTTCCTGTATCCAGCTCTGGAAAGATAACATCTTTCCTTGTGTGATCTGCTATGCTTAGAAATACATTAAGGTATCATCTATTGTTGGTATCCCCTTCTGTCCTTCATGAACTGTCTTTTGCTTGTGCTGAAAAATATAGTGTCAATTAACTTCTATGCTATTTCTCAACATAGCATAATATCTACCCAAGAAAACCAAGTCAACAGGATAAGTTGCCAAAGCTTAAGGGTCCGGGTGATGGAGCCATGTCTTACTCATAATTGCAGAGCCTGGACTGTCTTATTGCACTTAGCTGTAGGTGTCCAATGATTTAATTGAGTCAGGCTCAAGATAACCATAACTATAAAATCAGATGTATGTCCCTATTTTGAATAATCATTTTTTTTAATTTCGGTACTTCTACTAAAAGAACTCAACAACAGAATGTTTCTGGATAGCATATATTGAATATCTACAATGTGCCTTGCACTGTTCCAAGTGCCTTACATTTACTAATTTATTTATTCCTGGCAACAATTCTACAGGTAGGCACTATTATTAGTTCTATTTTACAAATGAGGAAACTGAGTCACATTAACTTGCCCAAGGGTAGAGGGCTAGCTGGCAGCAGAGCAATCATTTGAACCCAGTGGCTCTAGCATCCAGAATTCAGGTCTCATTTAATCTTCACAACCACCCTCGGCAGCAGTAGTAAATCCTGGAGACTGAAGGCTGCCTTGATAAATCATTGGCATGATCAGATATTCAGGAGAAAAATTAAATAATTTGATTGTTCATCAAATTATTTTTTGTTTATCAAAAAATCAAAACAATTTGATTGTTTATAGTAACAGTTCCATTCCATGACCAAAACTTATCACAAGTAGTACACCCATCACATGACAATTTAAAAGGTTGTTGGAAAAATAAAACTCATAGCTAAATTTTAATTTTAATACTTGGAGTTTGAATTTATAGCCAGTTTAGCTCTTCAAGGACTTTTGGTGTTTTTCCCATGCAATCCTGCACACGTCACACTGTTTTCCATCTGCAATCTTAAAGTTGCTGTGATTCTCTCTAGCATCCTTTGAAATTTGCCTTTTAAAACAGAAATTTGTAGAGATTTCTTCGGGATTTAAATTCTTGTCTCTTTTCTGGCCTTCATCGATCTTATCTTCTCCTTATCTTGTTCTTTTCTATTTTCCCTTTCTTGTTGTTTATTTTGTTTCTTCGTCACAATGTAGGTGTCTCAAAGTTGAATCTACAGATGGCCCACATCATTACCTCCAGGGATGGGCCCCCAAATCCATATTTTCAGCAAGCTGCCTGGGGGAATTATATACATACAGGGTAAATCATAGGATTTCCAATCTGCCAATTCCCATAAATGGTTCTTCTATTGAAGCCTTTTTCATTTAGGAATGTGTATATGCTAGTTTTATGAAAATGTACACTTCCCTCTCTAGACTTCAGCTAAGAGTGTCACACAATATGCATTTTATGTTCTAAATTTAAACCACAGATTTTAGCACACTCTATTATTTATTTCAACGTGTAGCAATGAGGAAACACAAGAAGCAAATAGGGCGTGGATCCAATGAGGTCTCCAAATATAATTGCTCAAAGGGACGTGCCCAACCTGTTTGAGCTGAGGTTGCTGCTAATGCAACAGATTTTCATTTTCAGCATTTTATTTGAGTATAAAACCTGAACACCTGGGTCTCTATACCCTCATTATCTAAAACCAACTTTATGGAACCAACTAAGTACCTATGGCTAACATTACAGAAAATTCTTCCAATGAAACTTCTTCAGAAGTCTTCATTTAATGAAAAATATATTTATTGACTAATAATGCAGGAGATAAGCTAAAACTTAAAATGTGACCTCTTTTGAGAGGCTCTTTGCTTAAATGTTTGTTCATTTTCCACAAAACTTTACAGGGAAATCAGATCTATTTAGGTCAATATGACAGGCTACTCTAGTCCATCCTGTCACATCACCGACCTGTTCACAATCACACTCTATTGTTTTCCAGCCTCATGGAGACAGCCCGTTCCTCAACCCTTCCCTTCCAACAGTTCACCCTCTTCCTCCTACTCCCATCTCTCTTCCTCCAGCTCCTTCCTCTCCTCCAGGCTTCTTTCAGGATCCTGTCTTGATCCCACTGCAAACTACTTCTCTTTTCCTTGCCAGCATCCCAACTCATCTGCCACCTGTCCTTCAGTGTCCCCATCCCAAAAATCACCTCCTTTAGATCACTGCCCTTTCCATTCCAACATCACCTACTCAGAGCAGCTGAGGAAAATCAACTACAGAGACAAGAGCTAGGTCTCCTGGGCCCTCTGAAGGTTAGTGTTACCATCTCATAACGCTCTGGTCAGTTCACTCTTCTTCCAGAGGCAACTCCGAATGTTCCCCATGTTCTTCAACATTACCCAATTTTTCCAGACAAATGACTTTGCCTTCTTCTTCACAAAAATCATAAGTAAAATAAAATAATTAGTTTTTCAAGGAAAAATTTCCTTGATGTATAGTTTCTACCCATAAACTAGTGACACACCTCCCTCTCCTCCCCTCCTTCTGCCCTATTCAATCAGTCCTTTCTAGGGCTCAGAGCTCTCTGGCCGCTCCAGGATTCTGCTCAATGATCATCTTTCCTTATATAGTCCACCTTTCCCTCTCCAGTGGCTCTCCTGTCAGTAGACACAATTAGGTTCACATCTATAGAAAAATGCTCTCTGGGTCCTGCATCTTCCTCTGTGTATCATCTCATCTTCCTATGCAGAGCCAAGCTTTTTGAAAGAGTGGTCAAGATTATAAACTTCCTGAGGACAAAAAGTATGACTATATTGTTCTCTTCTGTAATTCCAGGGCTAGAATAGTTCTCAGTAGGCCCTCAATAAATAATGCTCATTGTTTAATAGTGATGCTGCAAAAAGGCAGAAAGCCCAATGGAAAAGTGGACAAAACACTTCAACAGGCACTTTATAAAAGAGGTTATCCAACAGCCAAAAACATATGAAAAGAGGCTCAAGTTCATTAATCATCAGAGAAATGAAAATTAAAACTACAAGGCTACACGACTAAATAACCACCAGAATGGCCAAAACGAGAAAGATAAAAATACCACAGCAGAGAGGGGGCAATTAGGACTCTCACACATTGTTGGAGGAAGTATAAATCGGTACATCCACTTTGAAAAAGTGTGTGGCAGGTAGGGCCGGCCTCGTGGCATAGCGGTTAAGTTTGTGTGCTCTGCTTCGGCAGCCTAGGGTTTGAAGGTTCGGATCCTGGGTGCAGACCGATGCACCATGCATCACACCACGCTGTGGCGGCATCCCATATAAAGTAGAGGAAGATGCGTACGGATGTTAACCAACACTGGCACAGGGTCAATCTTCCTCAGCCAAAAAAACAAAAAAAAGAGGAGGATTGGCAACGGGTGTTAGCTCAGGGCTGATCTTCCTCACACAAAAAGTATGTGGCAGTTAACTACTAACGCTGAATATATACAAGTCCTCTGACCCAGTAACTCTAGCCAACAGATATGTACTGTCATTTCCATAGAAGCATTATTTGTAATAGCCAAAAACAAAACCCAAATCCACCGATGGTAGAATGAATAAACTGTAGCACATTCATACAATGAAATTCTATACAAGGATGAGAATGAATGACTGTCACATGCAAAAACGTGAATGAAACTCACTAACTTATTGTTACGTCATGAGAAATACAGGAAGATGAGCAGGCTCTGGAGAAAAGCAATGACTTACGTTTTTGATTTTTCTGTGGTCATGTGTGGTCTGTGGAAAGATCACTGGTTTGGGGATAAGAAAGACCCGAGTCAGAAGAAAGAAGCCAGACACAAAAGAGAACATACCATATGATTCCACACAGGTAAAGTATAGTAATACGTAAAACCTACATGGTGTGAAAAGTTAGATAGTAGTTACCCTTGGGCTCTACTGTGACCAGAAAAGGCAGGAGAAGTGCTCTTGGAATGCCGATAATGTTCTGTTTCTTGATCTACTCTTCAGTTTGTGAAAATTCATCAAATTGTATATGTCGTTTTCTGAATATATGCTATATTACACAATTTAAAAAATCTGGATATATTGATTTGCCTGATCCTCTTCTTACTCAAAACACTCTAGATTTCCTTCTCCGTGCTACCCTTACAGGTTCTAAGACCCTTCAGGCCAGAGACTAAATCTTTTTCCTCTTGGCTTCCCTGGTTTTTGCACAGAACTGGGCACACACTGGCTCTCAACCAATGATTCTGGACAAAGGAATGAGCAGACCGCCTCGGCCTCACTGATAAATTGTTTTTTTAGATGCACATGACTCCAAAGTCTGCCTTTTCAGCCTCTCTGCTGGGCTCCAGGCCTCCAGATCTGCCTACAGAACATCGCTGGGATGATAATCTACTCATTTGAGAACCGGCTTTGAGTCAGGAACTTTACACAGATTATCTCTTCTACCCCTCACCAACGGCCTGCTAGCTAGTAATTGTTACCCCTACTTTACAGACCAGGGAACTAAAGATCCCAGAGGTTAACTCACCTAAAAATACACAGGTGATCAGGTGGAGAAGTAAAATTGAAACTCAGGTCTTTCTTATGCCCAAACCAGATCTTTCCATAGACCACACATGACCACGGATACAAAAACTCTAAAATGTAAGTCATTGTTTTTCTCAAAGACCTACTCATCTTCCTGGATTTCTCATCCTGGACAATGTCATCAGTGTTCACCTTGTCATCCAGCTGGAGTCCTGAAAATTGCCTTCTCTTCCTTCATCCTTCACACTGACTCAGTCACTAGTACTGTTTCCCCAGCAGGACAATCCATCCTGTGCTCACCCTTCTGAATATCACAGCATGAGTTCACGCCTCTATTTTTTTTTTCTTCTGAAGATTATGGTAACTATCCGCAAACCACGTCTCTCTTCCAGGCTTGGGTTCCTCTGATTCAGTCTCAGGACACCGCCTTAGAGTTCTGTGTAAAATGCAGATCTGAACATGCCTCTCTTCATTGCCTACAGGATAAAGTTCCAACATAGCAGCAGGGCACACCCTCCTTGACCTGGTCCCTGCCAAGCATTCTAGATGCTTCCCTTGTGACCCCCCCCCCACTCCTCCTCTCCCTATACCCTGTCATCCAGCCATATGAAGATTTACTACTCACAAAAGCATCTTACTGTTTCCACGTTCAGCCTTTGCAAGTCAGGTTCTATCTCCCTGGAACACCTTTCCTTGTGCCATCTATCAGGCAAACTCCTACTCATTTTGCAAGACACAGCTCACGTATTTACGCCTCTGTCAAGGCTCTCAAGCAGAGCTCACTGCATCCCTTTTACGTCACATCTAGGCTTTGTGCATCCTTCTCTTACAGCCATTTCACAATGTATTGCAATATTTTGCAGTCTGCACTTAACTTCTAGAACATTAGCTCTTCAGGGACAGACACATGCACACTTTTTGCATGCTTAGGCCAGCACACAACAGTAAGTCAAAAATAGTTGAACAAGGGGCCTGCCCAGTGGCTCAGTGGTTAAGTTTGCGCGTTCCGCTTCGCCGGTTCAGATCCTGGGCGCGGACCCACTCACCGCTCATCAAGCCATGCTGAGGTGGTGTCCCACACAGAGCAACTAGAAGGATGTACGACTATGACATACAACTATCTACTGGGGCTTTGGGGAGAAAAAAGGAAAAAAGGAGGATGATTGGCAACAGATCTTAGCTCAGGGCCAATCTTCCTCAAAAAAAAAAAAGTTGAACAAGTTAATTAACAAATGAAAGCAATGGTAGGTGGGTATATATAATCTTAGTCATAGATCATTTATTTCTAACAGTAAATCCAAAGAGAATGTTCCAAGCGGAAACAATGGGGGCAATAGATCATTTCTCTGTGAGAAGAAATGATGAGTGTAGCCCAAAAAACAACATTTAGCTGTTGTGTAAGTGTCCTCAGGAACATAAGAACCTCAGGCCTCCCATCAATAATTTCCTCCTACCACCACTAGAACCATCTATGATGCCAGACAGGGATTACGTTCAGGAGTGAAAGGAAAAGCGTAAAGATCTGTATTGAAGAGGCTATTTCTTGGATCCCTAACCATGCATATTCAACCTCAAATTTTAGGTGGTACAAAAATGGTCTAAGACTCATCAGAGATTATTCTCGGAGCTAACCCGGATAGAACAGAACATTCCATTTATCTCCTGGATCAGTTAAGTTGCAGCAGAGCAAAAATAAACATTTTCCAGATTGTTCTATCATTTCTAAAATGCGGGACAGGAACACGGACATATAAGGAATAGTCGAGTCGGGAGGTTCTCTCTTCAAAGCGAAGAAACCAGTGGAAATGACGGAGATGCGCGTGGCTGTGAAGCATGAGGAGAGAAGAAACGTGAAGTTGCAGGGTTGAGCCAGAGGCCAAGTAATTGTGGGCAGGAAGAGTTAATTCACCAATGGCTCCACGCCACCCAGGGTCCTCAGGAGAAGGCAGGACGCCAGACGAGGGACAGAGAGCAGACCTGCCCCCAGAGGAGGCGGCTGATTACAGCTGTCATGAGCCCCACGCCACGCGAAGGCTACAATCTAAAGGCTGTCCCTAGACAAAGACTGCGGCAAGAAGCAGCCAAACACCCCTGGAGACGTACAGAAAAGCAATAACTAAGGTGACATTCCAGAAAAGAGAAAGAGAGAAGAGCATTTTCCTGGCGGCAGCATTCCTTAATCGCCTTTTCTTGCTTCCTTTCTGGAAAGAGAAGGGAGGTGGGTGATGGCAGCTAGATCCTGTTCAAGACCAGAGGGCAACGACATGAACTGCCCCGTGGCCTCCCTGCACAAAGGCCTTATTATAACACACACAGGAAAATGCGTGGGCAGGACTTGGAGGGTTGGTCCCCGCCCCCCCAAACTCACTCCCAACCCCGTGCTTTGAATGCATTTGTGTATACACACCCTCTGACAGAATAGGCTCCTCAGGTTGCCATGGAGCAGTCTAGAAGGAGGGAGCACCCTGCTCTCACGCTTCCAACAGCAGAGGTAAGAATTGGTGCTTAACATGAACTCCACTTGTATTTCAGATTTTCAGTTGCTGTCTTCGCGTTGGCGTGAATTCTTTTTTTTTTTTTTTTTTCTTAACTTACTCTTTGTAAGATTACCCCACAGAGGAAGCTGCTGGAAAACTGATTCTTGTTTTTGTACGATCGGTATGCAGAAACTCAAGCACATGTGTGATCCGTGAGCTTCCTCTCTCGGGGCCCCTCCCTCCTAACAGAGAGTTTTCGACCTTGTCACATCTTGGGGAAGTTGATGAGAAATGCAAAATATAAATCAATCCACATTTAGTAAATATTCTGTGAAACACGTAAAACGTCCTCTAACCAGTAGCTGTTTTCTCCCACCCGATAAATCTTAATATTATTTATACTCTGATGAGTACTTTTTCAAATAGGTCTCAACAATCAGAACCATATCTATAATATTTTTGCAAATAGAGATATACTTCTGCAAGTTCCTCTTGGGTTTCGTTTGAAAGCTCAGCTATTACCTTATTGTTTAAAAATCAAAGAATCTTAAAAAGACTCTAGAAAAGGAACACGAGGTGATTGCCTAATGCAACCTCACTATTTACACCACCCCTCCTTTTCGGACTGTGCATCTCCTAAGAAAATGGTGATCTGACTTCTACAAAATCAAGTACAAAAAAGGTAAGGAAAAGGATTTTAATTTCCTACCTGGAAATCTGCTTTCCCTCCTAGTCACACATTTTCATACTCTTGAGTCTCAGTTTCTCAGGTAAATTCACCAAACTGCTGACAAGAAGTTGTGTATTATGACTTCTCCTCCCACAGTGCATACATTAAAACTTGACTATAAAAATGACCTTAAGCGCTAACCAGCACAGCGAAACCGAATCTATTGGTTTGAAGAATGAGAGTGTTAACACGTGGAAGAAGGCAAGGCCAAAAAGGTGGGTAATGCATTCTGCACCAAGCGACACAAAATACTAGAAGGGTAAGCAAAATAAAAGTTAAAAAATTAAAAATTAGTTTACGAGCAACAAAACAAATAGTGATGGCCCTGGATGATAACCCAAAGAATGAAATAAATATCAATGCGTCCATACCAAAACAAATAAATCATATAGATACTCCTCCCCCCTTCAAGGGGTAGAGCTTAATTATTCTCCCTTTAAGTGGGAGCTGAATTCCAAAGTACAGAATACAGAAAGAGAAAAGGAGTAACTTTACAGTGGAAAAACCTGGCAGACTCTACCTCAACCAAATGATCGAGGTTGACATCACCAGCCATCAATCATGTCGACACCCGACAATATAAACGCAATGAGAAGGGCACCTCACCTCTGTGCTCTTCTTCCCCCAAACACCTAACTCCAGTCTACAAAATTGTTAGCCAATCCTCTTCAAAAATGCCCATCCCTTCTGAAATAAGTGGGGTATGTCACGCTATGTTGTGTTATGTTATTACATATCATATTATATTTTGCATTATATTAAGTATTTTAAAAATGAGTAGTCAATTCATACTAAATGACTCTCTCGGGAAAACCAGACGATTCTTTAAAACTGTTAACCAAGCACTCAAACAGATGGACCTTTGTAGGTAATAATTTTGTTTAGAGAGTAATTTTTCTTTTACTTTGATTTTGAGGCTTCCAAAACACATCAGAACGACAACTCCACATGCTGTGGACTTCAGTTTTTTTCTGACCACGAACAGCATATATATTTTCACTATGACTAGCAACAATGTGTTTGTTATCGATGATTCTGGCAATTATTTAAATAGGCTTACTCGATGTCTATTTCAATGGCACAGCAATGCCGACAGTCCAGTGTGGGCCAGTTACAGGACCTTGTGAGCACCCTAGCCAGACGCCCCATGCTGCTGTGGATGGGCATTCCCCAGCCTCTTGGCTGCGTGACAGCAACTACAACGGCCCACAAGGCGGGTGGAGAACCGATGAATAAAATGATAAATATTTGTGATGAAACAGGATGTTGGAGAGGGGAGAGAGGAGGTGGAATATCTCAACTATTCAACTACTGAAGCTCCTTTGGACTTTAACAGTATTCCCTTGTTGTAAAACTGGGAGCAGTAAACAGATAGATCTTTTCTCCAGTGTTTCCCCTGTATTGTAAATAATTTACAGAATTACTACTGTACAACACAGCATCAACCAGGCACAGAATTTAAGACTTTGGACGATTGAACCATAAGCACTATACCCCCAATAAATGCTGTCTTCTTGCACTGAAGACAATTCAAACAATGACGTGAAAATATAATTTTTTCCGGCCAGAGAAGAGAACACTTACAATGGATTTGCCCTCGCTGTTGACTGAATGTATAATTTAAACAATTATTTACTAGGTTAAACCTTTCATTTATGCCACTTAGTAACAACAATAATAATAATTTATAGGCTCAGGAGCTTTCTTGTCAAGAGGACATTCAAGAAATTCTGAAATAAAACAGAGTACTTCACTTATACGGAGTATCAAGACTCAGAGACTTCACTGATATGGAGTCCCAATACTCAGGATAAATGACTCAAGTGGTCCCTATTTATTCACATACTGGTTCTGATATCTGACATCAATTAAGGGGACCAAACATAAGGTGAAACGCCACGATGGTGGTTGGACTTGTTTTTAAAGAAAGTGTTATCACCAAATACCTTCTTAGAGTCAATCCACAACCTCATTTCTCTCATCTATTTCACTCCTCTCTTGCTTTATTGCTGATTATTCCATCAAAACAAAGTCAAAAATAGCCAAAACTAAAACACATCTCAGTGACAATTTGCTACTTTAAATGAGTCTCTGAAGATGGATCCCATTGAAAGTGTCCTAACACTGATCAGTCATTTTGCTACATTATAAGGAGACAGAATGGCAGCATGGTGGTGGGGAATGAGGAAAGAGGCAAGAATTGAACAAGATGTAGTACGCTCACTCACTTTAGACTGAATGTAAATATAAAAGCTTATATCAATACAAAACCTGAACTGCTAGTAGTTTCTACACTTACAAGATCAATTCACCCTGTGTGAATTTCAACTAGTATATTTGACAAGCACTTCCAAATGAAGTAGGAAATTACATAGATGAATTTGAAGACACATGTTCTACTTTTGTTTTCCATCTGTTATACTAGTCATTCCCAAATATGATTTATCAATCCTTTTTATGCACTTCTCTTTAAAAATCATTTCCTGGAAAAGTTAGTAATTAACATTTTGAAAGCAGTGCTGGAGGAAAAAGGTCACAGTGTCTCCTCTATTTTCCTTCAATAATATATTAGATATGTTTCTGTAAAATTGTTGTTCAGCATAAAAACAGGCATCAAACTTGAAATGACAAAATAAAACCTATGAGAAAATACACTAGGTGTAGAATCAGAGGTGACTGTCATATTTCATTCCAAACGCTATTAGAACTGATACATTTCCTATTAGTGTACTTAGGTCTAGGTAGTAACTCACTATGGATATTATTAGTTACTATCCTCTTTCTGAATGAAAATAAGGCAACTCAATGAAACTGATCCTGTGATCAAAGGAGACAAATTGCCCTTTCTTACCCCTCAAAAGAAAAAGTTCCACATACAAGAACATCTCTACTAATACTGAAGATATTAAAAATGTAATACCAAACCTATAACACTCTGTAAGAATAGTTTATTGTTCATTTGTCTCATCTGTCAATCCTAACTGGCCCCAAACTTCATTCCTAACCTTTCTAATTGTATCAGTTCAATTTCACACCCTACAGAATTATTTATCAGTGAAGTAACCACGGACAAACTGGTGTTCACATCTATTGACTGGGATGAGAGCAGGCTGATCTCTCATAAGCACACAACCCAAGTGATTCCTCCTCTTCCAGGATTTATGCAAACCAACTTCACTGTATTTTGTTTTTATTTATTTATTTTTTTTGAGGAAGACTGTCCCTGAGCTAACATGGGTTGCCAATCTTCCTCCTTTTTTCCTTTTTCTCCCCAAAACCCCAATAGATAGCTGTATGTCATAGAGTTGTACATCCTTCTCGTTGCTCTATGTGGGATGCCGCCTCAGCATGGCTTGATAAGCGGTGCGTAGGTCCGCACCCAGGATCCAAACCAGCGAACCCTGGGCCGCCGAAGCAGAGCAGGTGAATTTAACCGCTACCCCATCGAGCCGGCCCCCACTGTATTTTCTGAATAACTCTTTCGGTGATTTTGTTTGCCCATTTAGTTTACGATATTTTTGATATAACAATTTATCTTCTAAAATTACTTAAGGGAAACAATCTTCCATTAGCTTTCTAAATTCTTCCCGGTATGAAATACCCGAAGATATATTGAACTCCTGTCTCTAAATCACAGTTGAGAAATATACTCCTCAACTATGAACCAATAAACTAAATATTTATCAGATAACTTAGGTTATTTTAAAATGACTATAAGATCAATTAAACCAATAAAAAGAAAATGTTGAAATGCTTTGTAAATTCCAAAAGTATATCCCAGTTACATAACATACTCTAAGCCTTAAAAGAAGAAAACCAACCACAAGGTATAATTTATATCACTAATAAGAGGCTGCTAAATCATTTTGCAAATCATCAATGATTTGAAGCCACATTTCTGAAATTATATTTAAATTTTAAAATCAAGACACTGGAAAGCATTGTCATAAATGCTCAAAAACACATGGAAAAATAGATTTCCAAACAGAGAGAGTTTTTAAAGTGTTTTATAAGTATAAAACTACTTTTTGTTATTCAAACCTGAAGTTTAAATACATTTCTTAATTTACCAGCCAGATTCACTATATTCAGTAGGTCCTGACTATAGTTTTCATCTACATTCTAAACTCTCAATCTGTAAATTACATTTATCTGTAAATATTATCTGTTAGATCCTGTAAATATTAAAAATAGAAACTGATAATTCCCCTCTAGCTTTACCATCCCATTATTCTAGAATATACACGTCTATAAGAATCTAATCCACTTAAAGCAGACCAAGAAGCAACATGAATAATGATAAGCAGAGAACCGCACTACATTTATGACTGTAACTTTTAAATAACTGTGAAAGCATTCATCAAAAGCTAATCAGAACTAGGCAAACCAGGTAAGACTAAGATAAAATTGTTAAATTTACAAAATAACAAAACAAAAATTAAATCACATTGAGAAATATTAGAACCAACTATCAGTAACAAGAATTAATATTTATAACATATAAACAGCTCACAGAAACTTATTTTTCAAAAATAACTAGGAAATAAATTAGAAAAGATATGGCAAGCCAATTCAGAAAAAGAAATATAATTAATAAAGAAATCTCACTAATTATTAAAGAAATGCAAACCAAAACAATAATACAGTGAAGAGTTTTACTTTGGCACGGTTGGGAAGAAAATGGAAAAAGATCTGAAAATAGGGACCATGTATAATAAATATATCCATATCCTTTGACAAACGATCCCACAGGAAAAAAACTGAATATTCAGAAATAAGGGAATTTTAAGAAAATTGTGACCATATAATTAGATCAAAATTATATGGCCATTAAAATTAGAGTGTAGAAATTAGCAAAGTGGCAAATGTTTATGCAAATATGACTTTGAAAATAAAGACTATATCAATATCATGATTGTAACTATTTCAAATGTGTGACTTTGAGCAAAGATCAGAAGATTATACAAGGAAAATTAAAAATCAAGTTAGTACACTGCACAAGGTGATCACAGAGTTATGTCTTTATTTGTTACATAAGATTGCTTGTGAGATAATTAAAAACTTGACAAGAACAAATAAATTTCAGTAATCTAATCACCTCCAAAATAAAATCTCCCAAATGCATCAACAGACACCTACCATGAGACCATGACTATTCCACAGGCAAGTTCACCAACGGCCGGATCTCCAAAGCAAGACTCAAATATTACATGAAATGAGACTGGGAAAGATCCAAAGCACATCCACATTCTCTGAGCCATTCCTCCACGCCCAGGTCTTTAAAAGTTTCTTCCCTAGGATGCGCTGTTAAGGATTGTTCATTGTTACCCTTTCAACTGTACCACATCCATTATTTCTGCGGGAGTTCATGACACACTCCCAAATCACGCTGTTTGAATACAGGCGGTTCTCAACTTACAAACACCTGACTGACGAAAACCAAAAATACAACCAGCTGCTGCTGTCCCTGGGGTTGTCGCCTTCTAAGAGTACCAGAGGTCTTGCTGATACTCCCAGAGAGACTCAGCTGTTGTGAAAAAAAATCTTAAACTTTGTAGAGAACTTGAAGGGACAAAGGATCAAAGCAGTGAATGCAGGACCAGCTAGGAATCCACCCAAAGCCGGTGCTTACCCCCGGCAGTACTCAATAAAGATGTGACGAATGAGGGAATGAATTTCCATTTTCACTCCTGTGGTTTAAGCCTGATGAGTCTGCCCCTATCCTATTCCAATAGCCTGATAACAGGCCTCCTTCTGGAGCTCCTGATTCATGGAGCTGGAGCTAAAGAAGGCAATCAAAACCCAGGAACAAACAGCTGTGATCAGGCTGCCCACTCGGCAGCACAGGGAGAGCTCAAGCTCAAGACCAAAGCAAAAAGGACTATTTCCAAAAGCACAGGCAGAGAGCAAGTGATATACAGAGACAAGACAAAGACATACATGGTGAAAGAAAGGCAGAAGCTGAAAGTCTAGCAAAGCTTATTAATATGGATGCCAAAGGAGAGATCAAAGAAGTGAAGTCTGAGTGTGATACAGAAGTGAAGATGGTATGAAGGTGAGTGTGGACTGGGCCTGGTTTGGGGCTCATCTTGTGGCTCCTTAGAGCACCAGTTTGATGTGTTACTCCAGGTCACTTAGGTGGCCTTAAAGGAGAAGAACCACTTTACACACAACTGCAGTCTTGTAACTTCTCAATTCATTTCACCCTATATATTCATCTTCTGAAATTGCAAGCCACGCCACTACTCAAAAACCTTCCTTGGCTCCTCTTACCAACTAAACTAGAGAGAAATCATAGAATCTCAGCGTCCGAGGCGGTTTAAAGGCCTTTTAGTTTAGTTTAAAGGCCTTACCCAACGAAAGGGGTAAAACAACTTCCCTCTTTCATTCAAGATCCATCACAATACAGTCCAGGCTATACTGCTTATGATTCTCTGATCATATCCCTACACATTTCTTGCCTCTTGGCTGTCACTCTCGGCCACTACGCTGCACAACTACAGGGGGCACCATTTATATCACAGCCTATGTGAAAGGTGCCCTCAAAAGTTTAGTAATATTCAACTCTGGGGCAGCCATATGGGGTGCTCTATTTTCATTTGTAACACTCTCTCCACCTGGAATACCATCTCCCAACTCCATCTTTGCTTCTCAAGATGCTAACCCATTTTCAAGGCCCACGTCTTCCATAAAATCTTTCCTGGTTCCTATATTTGGTTGTAATCTTTTTCTCTGAACTTTCACTTCATTTGGTTTATGTCCATTTTATGCATATTCTGTCTTTCAGCATAATGAGTCAGTCACGCATGTCTTATTACCAATACTAGATTGTATGTATACTCCCTGAGAATATGGATGGCACAGGGTTCACCTTTCTTTCTATACAGTTCCAAGCCCACTGCCAAAATCAGAGCATGTACTTAAATAACTGGTGGCTGGAACTTTTGATTGGGAAGGAAACAGATGATTCAGGAACTAGAAAAGTTTGAGGGCGTGGTTTAGACTGGAACAGTATATAGCGATAGGAGATGTAGGACGTAAATTTTGATAAGTTTGGTGCCTCAGACCCACTGGGTTGGAGGGAGTGCTAAGTGGTAGGACATCACTGTCAAAGACACACTTTTCCTTATTTCAAAATTTTGCCTATGACCCAACACATACTTGTGGAAAAAGAGAACTTCCTCTTCACCTCTTCTCCCTCCGGTAAGACACAACCCTCTGAGAAAATGAATTCCAATTCCACATAACCAATTAAAAACAGTTTTGAAACAAAGTACAAAGTAACCAAACACAATTTAACCTATTTTATATAATATCAAAAAATAATTTTCCTTTTTCAGTTAACAAAAGTTACTAATGGGCAAGTTTAAAGAATACAAATCTGAAAACACTTGAAGAACAGGTACACCAATTTAGAGGGATCTAACCATAGTTTTCTCCACTATGTGGAGCCCATGTGTCTGCCTAGCACAAAATATGCATTTTCTTAATTAGTATGCATGCTAAAATATCTATTTTAATAGATGTATAATGCTCCAAGGAAACTATTATGATCCATTAAAGGATGATTAACCAGATAAAATATGATTCGGCATTAGCTATACAGAAAGATATCTTCAAATTGGTTTACACAGATTTCTATCTATATACAGAAATTTATCTGAATATTTTTGAAGACTTTAAAATATGCTGTGTTCATGTGGCGTTGGTATAGTGTACATTGGTCAATAATTCAAAATATTTCGGTATATATCTACATATATGGGCATTTATTATCTGAACAATAAATCCCATGTACTTTCAGACAATTTAAATAAGAACAAGGCAGGGGCTGGCCCGGTGGCGCAAGCGGTTGGGTGCGCGCGCTCCGCTGCGGCGGCCCGGGGTTCGCTGGTTCGGATCCCGGGCGTGCACCGAAGTACTGCTTGGTAAGCCATGCTGTGGCAGCGTCCCATATAAAAGTGGAGGAAGATAGGCACCGATGTTAGCCCAGGGCCGTCTTCCTCAGCAAAAAAAGAGGAGGATTGGCGGATGTTAGCTCAGGGCTGATCTCCTCACAAAAAAAAAAAAAAAAAAAAAAAAAAAAAATAAGAACAAGGCAGAGGAAAGGAGAACAATATTAAAGAGTAGAGAGCTGGGGAATGAATTACACGCTAAGCATGTAGCATAAGCCTTCACCCACCAAAAATTTTTGAGGTTTTTTTATCTGTATCTAAAAGGTTAAAAGTACTTGGCTCTCTTCTTCGCCAGAAATTTTTCAGGGTCATTATCAATGAACATAGATTACCACAGCAAATTTATTTACTTATTTATTTATATTGATTTACTAGAAAAACACTAAGGTCATTATCATGAACACAGATTAGCATAGCAAATCTCTCTATCTCTTTATTTATTTACTTATACATATAAATTCATTTATATTTATATATATACTTATGGAGCCTCTCCTATGAGATAAGCAGTACACTAAGCCCTGGAAATGCAGTAGCAGATGAGACAGGCATGGTCTCAGCCCTGGCGGGACCTACATTCTAAGAAGAAAGATCAACAATAGCTACTGCAAATTGGGATAACTCAGCAATGCCTCTGAAGCTCCTGACATGTGGCTAGTGCATTTGCTCTCACACATCAGCATCCCCATTGGCCTACATTTTGTTCTGCCTCTTTAAGATCTCGTGTCTGATTTTTATAGTTTGTCTATTTCCTTCTTCACTTTCAGGCTGTCCACTATCACTTTTGCAATCAATGGGCCATCCTTCACCAGTGACGCTATTCTCCTTCCATCCAATATTCCGCTCCTAATCTTCTCTAGAAAATCAGATTATCGAGCCTGTTAAAACTGAGCCTAAAATAAGGACAAACGAGCTCTGAGTGAATATCCTTGTGGTTTGATGACATTATCCAGTTCTTTCTGATGTGATATTTCTATTATCTCACCGCCCCAGGCATACGTTTGAGAAGACAATTTAAGCAAATGTTTCACCCACAAAATTTCCCATCTCTTCTTCCCATCCCCTTCTAAAAAAAAACCCAAAACATAAAAACCCTACATTTCTGCTTAGAAAAAATATCACTGCTGCCAGAAAAGGTTGCTTTAAGCAGAGTACTTAGAAATGGTACCATGATATATAGAGCACTGTTTCTCAGAGTCCTCCTCAAATCAGCTGCATCAGAACGACCAGATTTGCTTCCTAAAATTCAGGTCTCCTGTGCCCCACCTCAGACCTAGTGAATCAGATTGATAAAGCCTAAGAACCTGAATTTTTATAAAGCACTTTGGGAGCCTGTTGAGCAAGAGAAAGCTTGAAACCACTGATCTAAATAATCACAGAGCACTCATTGAAGACATCAGTCTGAGCCCTCAAGACCCATGTCTTCTATTTCACTATCAGTCTGCAACGTTTACCGAGCGCCACTCTCTGCAAAGCACTGGATAAAATTAAGTCTAAAAAGTTAAAAAAAACAAAGTTTAAAGACCACCTCTGCCCAGAGAGCTTCCATTCTAATCAGGAAGACAAAACAGAGACTTATGAAAAAGTCTTTAAAATACACACACACAGCATTTAGGGGAAGCGGATGGGTGCCCAGCCGTCCCGTGGTATAGTGGGCAAATAAATACTGAGAGGGGCAGAGTCAAGGACTGGGCACTATATGGTTGGAACACATAAAGGAAGACTCCAAAACAAGTTTGGGGCAGAATTTGAAAAGAGAGATTTTCAAGTGTGGGTCTCTGAAGAGGTACTGAAATTGCCAGAGGGTATTTAAGATCAAGAGGAAAATATGTATAATCATATCTCTTGGTACCACCATCAACACAAAAAGAAAGATGCTTCAATGCAGGATAATAAAAAAGCTGAGATATTGGTTTGGAAAATCTCCCTGAAAAGAAGCTTCTACAAATATACATGATCTTTCTAGGCAGACAGAGGAGGTATTGTTGTGCCCAGTTTATAGATGAGGAGACCAAGAATCATCTGAGACCCCTTCCCAGAGTTCTTGTTGTAGGGCAGAGCTGTCCTTTCCTTCCATCAGGGGCTCTTCTTTGCCCAGCCTGACACCTTCTCCAGTGGAAGAATCATGATTTCATTGCCTGTCCTTCAAAACAGCAAGCCACTCAAAAACGTATTTTTCCCCTTTCCATTTCAAGAAACCAGGAAAAAAAATGTGTGCATGCATGTGTGTGCACTTCCACACATGAGCGTACATGTACGCACAAGAGTGGTGTGGACGAGGTGTCATTGACCAATTCAACTAACCACTCCTTATTTCTTAATAAAGAGTTACCACATTTTAGTATTCTCATGGATGCTCCAGCACTAGAACTTATGGCGAATTATGTTTAAAAGTAAAAATCAATCCAAGTCTCTGATTTGTGATCAAAATGATCATCCGAAATCGCCATACTAGGTTAATGATACACATGCTTCCTCTGGCTGTACTGGCCAATATGATAGCCACATGTGGCTATTTAAATTTAAATTTAAAATTAGCATTAAATAAAATTTAGTTCCTCAGGTGCACAACCCACATGTCAAGTGCTCCAAAACCACATGTAGTTAGCAGCTACCACATGGCCAGTGCAGATATAGGACGTTTCCATCACTGCAGAGTTCAATGGGACAACAGTGCCCTAGCATTATCACTGAAATACATCTCTGTATATTGAAAATACAACGACAGAGCCCAACATATACAGCAATTGTCATTTACATCTAGTTCTAAACACAGTGATCAAAGTTTGTCCCTTTCACTAAACCTTCCTAAGTCCCTTGAGTAGAAATTCATGCCTTCCTCCTCAGAAGTCTCTCAACCCCTTCTGCTCATCACCTCTCTCTTTTCATGGCTGTCTTCACCCCAGCTTCATAGTTCTATGCACATCCATCTCCCCTACAGTTAGCTCCCCAAGGCCAGCGGGGTCATGTTCATTTGAGGACACTTTCACAACCCAACACAGTATGAGTTCCATAAATACAAGACATTTCTTAATTAAAAGATTACTAGTTAGACCATATTACTAATGGCAACATGCAGAGTTCATACAAAAAAATGTACATTTAAATGTACAAATAAAAGGGAAAAAGAAATACAAAGAGTCTATAATGTTTTGTAATCATTCCTAGGAGGCAACTGCTTCTGTGGGAATATTGCTTGTGCTGCACATTTAGAAGGAGAAAAATCAAATTATTTTAGAAGTGGGTCCGACAACATACTCAGCCGACACAAATCAGACAAGCGCCCGGCTATCTATCGCCTACCCTATGACGCCGTCATCAGTCAGCACACGGAGCTTGGTGACAAAACCAGTACTCATGGTGACCCATGGGAACTGGATTGCATAGCTTAGGAGGAGCTTTTCAGACAGTCTGCATCAATTTGATTCTTACTCATGCAATGACAACATCCTCAAAAACTCAAGCCTTGGGATCCAAATGAGAACCTCTGCTTTCACTCTGAGAACTTCTGGACCATTAAAAAAATATAAATTTCCTCCATGTTTTCATCTGGATAATTGCAAATTATCCGAACTATGAACAATATCTGATTTTTTTAAAAAACCTGTTTGAGGAGGAAAACCCATCTATCAGGACACACTGGATGTGTCTATGAAGATGGAAAAAATTAAAAAGGAAGAGAAGGATCACATTTGTACTTCACATAATGTTTTGTTTAGCCAATTTTAATGCAGTTTCCCCTACTTAACTGAGCTTCTGGACAGTTTCCCACAAGCCGTGGAAGCTAGAGATACCTACGGGGCCACCTCAGATCAGAGGAAAGGTAACTTCACAGGAAATGAAACCAAGCAAAACAGTGAGAGCTCATCTGATGACAATCGGAGAGATTCACGATAAGGACTGGAGGGGATGCTGAGGGTAGCCTTCAGAGGAAGTGAAACTTAAAACAAGGCTTAAGATGCATTATTTTCCACGAGAAAAGTCACCCACTCCTGCCCCATCCTCACCTTCACCCCCGACTCTTTCACCATTATGGCCTTTCTTCATTGTTAACATTTTAGATTGATAAAAAGTGGCCAATCAAAAGACGAACCCTGCAAAGTTCCTGATCAGTCAAATCACCAGCAGCAAGTTGCACCTCTGCACACACCTTTCCCACTGCCATACTCCCAAACTTGGTCAGACTAGAGCCCTGAAACATTATCTGGCTCTCAGTATATTAACAAAGGCACTGGGGACGTGCTCAGATTTTGCAGTCCTGGTACGGGCAATGAAGCATGATGGCTAAGTGCCAGACCCACGGAGTCAAATCTGGGCTTCACTGCACATCCCTATGTAACCCTGGGCAAGCTATTTACTTTCTCCACACCTCTGTTTCCTCACCTGTCAACTACAGTTACCATATGCCATAAAATTTAAAATGTCCACCAATTTTAAGACATAGGCATTTTTTTCACATTTCAATATTTGTGAAATCAGACTGTCTTATTATCAATGGCATCTTTCAATTAATTGAAAGCTTTATTGTTCTTCTTGGAGGTAGATCAAATGCCATCTTACAATTTATGGCACCTTAGAGTTTGTGAAACGTGGTAGACCCTAATTCACAGGGTTTTGGTGAAGATTAAATTCCTTAACGTAGTTTAAGTATTCAGAATAGCATTTGGCCCTGAGTAAGATGCTCAATTATTATTAGTTACAATTATTAAATTTATGACTCTGAAAATGGACACAGTCATAAGATAGAATCCTCCTATGATTATCCACAAACTGTGTGTTAAAATGATGGTTAATGCAGAGGTGTTGGGGGAGTGGTTAAATGTCCAATCAAAATCTGATTTATCCCCAGCCCTTGGCCCCGTGCCTGGCACACAGTAAGTTCTCAATAAATAACTATTGACTAAAGCAACTAAATGTACAACCCAGCCCCATTCATGCCAAAGGGCTCCCTGTAACATACAAAACATCTAATATCCCTTATATAAAGGGAAACCAGTAGGTACAAGGCTCCTTAATGCTAAATTACATACAACAGATTCCTACTTTTTAAAGTCTGGGAAATTTTTCCAGATCAAGACTTTGTGCAGGTTTTCTCATCTTCTAATGCCCCCTCTACCTCAAGTGTCCACAAATTTAAGAACCCCATCTGTCAAGGCTCAGTTCAAATTTCATTTCCTCTAAGAACATTTTTTTCCGATCTTGTCCTCCCCCATTTGGCTTCTTTCTATTCCTACCCATCACATTCACCTCAGCTACCATACACACTTTCTTTGGACCTTTACTGGACAGAAGAATACTACCTTGTATTAAAATATTGTGTAAGAATGGGAACTGCGTCACTGTCTCCCCTGGAAGGCCTTATACAGAGATAACCTGCTTGTATCCCCTTGTTATGCGTTGAATCGTGTCTCCCCTAAAAAAGATACGTTGAAGTCCTAACCCCAGTACCTCAGAATGTAACCTTATTTGGAAACTGAGTCGTTGCAGATATAATTAGTTAAGATGAGTTTACACTGGAGAAGACTGGGACCCTAATCCAAAATGACTAGTGTTCTTATGAGAAGATGCCATGTGAAGACATAGAAACACAGGGAGAATGCTGTGTGAAGATGGAGGCCGATATTGGAGAGATGCGTCTAATAGCCAAGGACTGTAGGCCATCACCAGAAGCTAGGAAAGAGGCATGGAACAGATGCTTCCTCAAAGCACTCGAAAGGAACCAACCCTGCTAAGACTTTGATTTCAGACTTCTAACATCCAGAACTGTGAGAAAATTAATTTCTGCTGCTTTCAACCACGTAGTTGGTGGTACTTTGTCCCAGCCCTGGAAAACCAACACCTTTCCTCACTTAGATGATGTGACAGTGGACTCTATTGTTGTCCTTCTTCTCAAGTCAGCCTTTCCTAATCTTTTGGGGGGCTTACTCCCTTGTTTCAGGCCTTTAAAAGCTGGAGTTTTTCAGGGTCAGGCCAAAGCCATCTCTTCTCATACTATATATTCTCCTTCACACCCTCTCATCGACCCCAATTCAATTACCATCTGTATGCTGATGGCTTCCACATTTTTATCTCCAGTCTACCCTCTCCTCTAAACCCACATGCTCAACTGACTACTTGACATCTCCACTTAGATAATTCAAAGCCCCTCTAAACTCAACAAGTTCAAAAACAAAAGTCACCACTCCCTTAAACCAGGCTCTTCTACAGGGAATCTCATCCCAGTGAATGGCACCTCTGCTCATTCAGGTGCACAGGCCACACAGAGAATCCATTCTTGGCTATTTCCTCTCTTTCACTCTCTATACCAAATCCAACATCAAGTCCTATCCATTTCTCCTTCTAGAAATCTCTCAAATTTCTCAAATCTCCCCACTTTTCTCCATTCTCTACCTCCACTACTCCACTATAGTGGATTAATCCAGTGTCGTAATCCACTCCCTGGATTATTGCAGTAGCCTCCTAGCTAGTTCTAGATCCACTCTTGGCATCCTCCAACTTGTTCCCCAACAGACCAAGTAATATTCAAAATGTAAATCTGACCCTTTCATCCCCATGCTTAAACAACTTCTACGGCTTTCCATTTCATTCATTTTAGGATAAAGATCAAAATCCTAAACCAGGTTTACAAGACTGCGTGGAATGGCCCCGCTCCCGGTGCCACCTCCCTTCTCTTGGTGCTCCAGCCACAGCAGCGCTCCTTTATCTCTCTGATGGGAACCATGGTCCCATCCAGCACAGAGTCTGTGTTCAAGCTGCTCCCTCAATCTGTAGAACCCACCAGCCCTCTTCACCTACTTAATGCCTCCTCATCAGTCACTCTGGGCTCAACACACTCCTTCCTCAGAAATTCTTACTTTGACCTCACCAAAAAGACGAAGCTCCTCTGTGCTCCTCTCTCCTAGCACCTTATTTATCTCCATTCCAGCACATTAAGCAGAATTTGTAATTATTCATCTGCATGATTATTGGATTAACATGGATGAGTGTCCTCCACAGGGCTTAAGCCATGCCTATTTTATTCCTGCTGTATCCCCAGCTCTTAGAACAGTGCCTTGCACATACAGACACTCAATAAATATCTGTTAAATAATTTAGTGAACAGTAAGCAAACATCATATATGTGTTGAAGGAAGCCATTGTGTTTTAATGGTCTATCATATTGTAATGCAAATTATTTCTTTAGAAAGATATATACAGTATTTTTTAATTTTCCAAAGCTTCTACTCTAGCATAGTGGACATAAAATAAATGTTATTGGCAATAGTCTAGGTTAACTAGATTTTAAATATATTTTCTCTAATATGGTATTGTCAATAGTTACGCTGCCATAAACAATTGTTAACTTATGTCACTGAAAATTTCAAATCTAATTAGCTGGTAACTTCTTTCCTACTCTTATTCTAATAGTCCACATATGAGTAAGTGAAAGTTAAGTTAACAGTTTCGTATGTGATATAGTGTTGGTTTCATCACCAATTCTTCCTTCTCCAGGATTATCAACCTACTTGATAGGAAAAATAAAGTATGCCAATAATATAAAAATAAAGTACTGATATTACATCACCAAAATGAAAAGAGTCACTTACTTACCCCAGCCCTACCACAAAATTTTCCTCAAAATTTTCTGAGTGCCCATCTTGGTTCGTGCTGAGAAGGGGATAGCAGAAGCCACATGTATGACGCCCATGTAAAACTTACATACACTGCAGATGGCAACACCAATGAGTACATGTGAACTCCAAATTAACAAATGTTATTCTCATTAACAGTGATGATAAAAGACACTGTAACATCTTTTCTAAAAGATGGGGAAATGTTCGTATTTCTGAACTTATTTTATTAAATAAGAATCTTATAAACAACTTCTAATGATATGTGTACCTAACAGCTGCCACAATCCTTGGACATGATTTACAAAAGAGTCCAAAGTAGACAAGAATGCTAAGCAATATCCCCAAAATAATCATATCCGTGCATCAGATAAACAAATTCTATTTCTCAAGTAGCTTCACACACACTCTCAAAACCATAACATTTTTCTATAATTTCAACAAGAACAGTGTTAGTAATAAAATGAAACTACAATGGTCTCTCAACTCCCCTTCCTCAATACCTTCTTCCTTCAACCCTCTCCTCCTTACCTCCCTACTTATTTTTTCTATTAAACAAACTCAGTGTTAAAATGACAACAGTGCCCAGAGAGTCTTCATGGGGCAAAGGCTGCTTCCTTCCGGCTGCATCGTCCCAGGCCGTACACCCTACCCGGTCCTCTCATCTTTGGATTCAGTTTTGAATGTAGACGCTACTAAGAAAACCCTACTCAAGCATTTACAGAGCAGATGCCTCCTGCCTGCAGCACTGGGGCGTTCTGCATTGGCTTTCAACTCTGCAGGCCTGTGGCTGTTCCAGAATTGTCTCCCCAAGATTCATGCCCATGAGGTCATGCCCAGCTGACCCCTTTGGCACGTGATACCCTGAAGAACAGCTGTAAAAACAGAGCACTCTCTAACGACTTCTTCTTCACCAATAAACATCATGTTCTTCCAGTTTTCGAGAACACGTTCATATAATTATATAAATACAAGGGGCCTCAATTTATATAAATGTATTTTCCCATGACCAAACAAAGTCAACACAAACTCTGACACATGCAGATCACAATCATTTAGAAAACAGTGATGGCACAAAAACAATATAACTGAGAGAGCATGAAGTATCAGATTAAATCACTCCCACCAGGATGTTTTTTAAAAACATAAACATCTATAGTTAACACATTCATATGTTTCTTCATAGTGTATAATTTCTTACATACTATTTTATTTTTAAGTCATACAATTTAGATGGTTTTATTTTTAAAACATATTCTTCTGCTTTGACTTAAATGTCTTCGCTAACTCCAAGTCACCCATCTATCCCATAACTCTACCTGATTTAATGATATTTTCATTCACTCACACTGACTTTCTTAATTCCAGTGTCTTTTCAATGTGTTTTTATTTTAGGTCTACAAAAACACAAGCAAAAAGAACTCTCAAAAATTATAAAGACCTCTGAAGTAAGTCACCTCAACAAGATCTCAATAAAGTAAATAAAAGGAAAATGAGAAACCAATACTGTTAAATGTCCTTTGTGTGAAATATATAAAATATTCTCTGCCCTCTTTCTGATAATAGTGGTTTTCTTCACCGGTTTCAGGGCTTTGTATTACAAAATTTGATTCATAATTGTGCTTTAAAAATTAAAAGGTGAATCCTACTTGACTCATTGGCGAGGTCAGTAACGCACTTTACCAGCTGCAGCTCAAATCAGGAACCGTCTACGAACACCTTCTAAGTAAATCTAGGCCCACAGCAATCTTCTTCTCACACACAGGCGTTTTTTTTCAGAATCACATTGCTCTTAATGAAACATATGTCATAATGCAGTTTATACTACAGATAAGTTTATCACTATTCTATTAAGACCCACTTTTATAAATATCCTCTTATTTGCCTTCTACAAATAAACTCCACGTTCAAACCCATTAAGCTTTTGGAAATAAAATGCAATATACATAATTATGCAAGAATAGTACAGCATTTTAAAATATTGATAATTATATTTAGTTAAAAAATGACACACTGATGTGGCTGTCACTCTGTTCCTTTCACATTTAGTGTGACTATTCTCAATATTAAGAAATTGTAAATAAATATACGCCAGCTCCACATTGGTCACTAATGTTAAACAGCAAACAATCTCAGTCCTCAGTGAAGGTAGAAATGTCTCAAAGAATCACCTATTTAGAAGATGCAACCATGGGAGTTAAAAAACACTCTCCATATGCTTTATTCTGGGTAAAAATGGAGAGCTTTCTAAGGACACCTTTATGTCCTTAGACATAAACTTTTCAAAATATTTCTATAGTAGGAAAGTTAGTTTCATCATATAAAGTTGTTCTGTTAATTGTAAAGACACAGTAGTTCAACTTTCCTATAAGCTCAAGAGACATTTCCTTTCGCATTCATCTCCAAAGATAAGAATTATAGTCCCCTTATGCAACTACATAAAGTCACCGAGTTACAGCTAAAAAGAAAGTCAAACATAAGAATAATGTCCCCTCTGTCGTATTCTGCTACTTATTTGTCACTTAGTTATCTTGGTATCTTCTAAATCCTGGCTTCCAAAGGTCATGGCACTGAGAGCTGGCCTTGGTCCAATGGCTCAGAGCTTCACCAGCCATGTTCCAGTGGGGTTCCACTCTTGCACCATCCAGGGTTTGTGTTTTGGATTACCACCCCCAACAAACGTAGACCCCACGACCCACACCAGAAGGAGCGCTCAGCTGGCTGTTCCCCAACTACCAAGAAACAAATCCCAAACACATATTAAACTTCAGGAATTTGGAAGCTGGATTCTTCTTTGAAGTAAGAGAGCAAACCTCCCTTAGAAAAATAAAAGGAATCCACCACCCATAAGGAGAAAAATTTTTTTAAAACTCAAAATACTAACCTGGATAAAGAAGTGATTAATCCATCCGTTTTCACTAATTCATTCATTCATTCACCCATTTATCCAGCCAATGTATAACGAGCCACAGTAAGGAAGTAGAAGGTACAACTGGGATAAAGGAGAGTCTGAGGTTTGAATTCAAACTGACTTTTAAACTCAAGCTCCAAAACACACTAGCTTTGTGACCTCGAACAAGATGCTTAACCTCTCCATCCTTCAGTTTCTTCATCTATAAAATGAGGAGACTAACAGCCCTGCCTCATAAGAGGATAAAGATTTAAAGATATGAGATAACAAAATATGAGGATTAAATTAATTAACACATGTGAAGTGCCTAGAAGAGTGTCTGGCACTCCATAATTTTTTTTTTTTTTTAAATTATCACTATGAACCGAAAACTTGATCCGATTCTGAAGTCACAATGATAAAAAGCCTCAATTGCCTTCTCCCCACTGAAGATTACAATCTAGTGGGGCCAGGAACTAATTTCAAACCAGTGGTTTATCCTAATCTGAAAGCAGGAGAGAGAAAAAGATTGTAAGATTTCTTTTGATAATCTGAGGACTTAATCCTCTCTTAGTCAGAAACTTCTGAGTCTAATTTACATGTCTCCCCTACACTTACCAATAATCAGAGCTTAAATAGTCATTCACACTAAATAGCAAATAGATAAAAATAAATGCCAGCCCTCTCCTAATTAGTAAATCACTTTTCAGTTCTCATCTTACTCTAACGCTCCATCGCCCTTGGTATTGCCGCTGACTCCCTCTTTGGGGAAACTCTTGACTCTCCCGGCTTCTTAGACAAGACTTTCCTGGTGGCCCTCCTACGTCTCTAGTCCACATCTTTCTGGTCTGGCTCAGCTGACATCTCTACCCTATTTCTCATGATCTCCCAGCTGTCCTTCAAGCTTCGGCCATGCGAAACTAGTTAGAATTCCCCAAATCCTCATGCATTCCCAAAGCCTCATCAAGCTGTTCTGGAAACCTACTGACCCTTGGAGGGGCAGCTGAGGGAACGTTCCATTTCACACCCCTCCAAGGATGGCTCAGAGCTCCTTTCAGGCCGACCTTCTACTCCCTTCTACTTCTGTACTTAGTCCGCAATATTCTGATCCTTGGACTGCAAATCAGTTCCCGGTCGAAACCATGATGTCTTTGCAGGTAGTGATGTAAGCTTTCAATTATTATCTGAGAATATATAAGTAACATAAATAAATAAGTAAATAAGCACACTTTTTAAGATTGTCTCCTTACTAGCATGTACTGAGTGCCCACTATAGGCCAAGTACTTTACATGTATTAATTCATTTAATCCTCACAACAATCTCTGAGGTCCGTTTTAGGAAGTACCCTGGTGTACAAATGAGGAAAACTGAGGCTAAGAGAAATGATGGGACTTGCCCAAAGTCACACAACTAGAAAGTGGCGAGGCAGAAACCCAGGCAGCCCAGCTCTGAAACTCACACTCTTGGTCATGCTCTGTACATACTGCCTCTTTTCCAGCCACAAATGTGATTAAGCAACAGAACTGGCTTACAACAAGAATTACAAAATTTACATCCCTGGAGAGCCTTAAATATAGATTATTTTCTAAAAGACTGACTTGCCTCTGGAGGCAAAGGAAAGACCAGATGACCTTAGCCAGGTCCTCCCACTACTATGTCTATACCTTCTCCTATTACTTTACATACTCATTCGTATTTTCCAGAAAATACACACATATTAATATAAATCCTGTCCAATATCTAACACACTGAGTATTACCAATAAATCAATAAGTAGTGAATAATTACATCACTGATAATAGGGAGAAATATTTAAAAGCAATAGTTAAATACACGAACTGAAATATAACTGAGAATATAAAGAAAAAAATAAGATGGAGAGATGATGCTACTTATTACATTTCCCATCATGTTAGCTTCAATCTTCCACATTCTGTCAGCATTGTTACTTAGCCCAGCCCAACCAAGAAGTGATGCTGAATACTTTGGAGAAGTGTTTTTTTTTTTAAGGCCATTCATATTCAGTTCCAAATGATGTTCTAGTTGAGATAATTTATTGGATGGAACCCAGTCTGTTTTTCATTCTTTTGCACCTCAGAGACACAGGGAAACTAAGGCTCACAACCAAACCAATGTTTTCACGAGTAAAATCTAAGTTTCTAATTCCTATGGTCAAGTCACTCATTTTGTCACAAATATTTATTGAGCACGAAGATCAGCTACATAATTTGCAGAGCCCAGTGCAAAACAAAAATGCAGGGCCCCTTGTTCAAAAACTAAGAATTCAAGACAGCAGAGCATTAAACCAAGCTCGGGGGCCCTTCTGAGCTCAGGGCCTTGTGAGACTGCCCAGGTCACACACCCACCCACGACTCTGGCCCTCTTGAGTCCCGGGATTCCATGCCAGGCACCATCCTAGGCCCTGGAGGTACAGCAATGGCCTTTTACTCCATAATCCCCATTTCCAGAGAGGTTCAAATGCAGCATCAGAGGTCCTATTATGTAATGAATGGTCAAATATAAATTATGTTTAAGAGCTCAAAGAATCTTTGGATCTTAAACTGCTGTGTAGAGCCTTAGGGTTAAGCGCTAGTAAAAACGACTCAGATTCAAGTGGACTACTGTTAGGCTTTGCTAAATGTCTTCTTTTGCAAATCAATAGGTCAATAAGCTTTTTTTAAGACCACTCTCCTTAGATGAAAAAGGAGGGTTGCAAATGATTAGATAGTAAATATTGCCCCAGATGGCAACATTGCTACACATCATGCTTCTTTCGATATTTTTCAACTTACTAAATGCCTATTGTGCACCCACTAGATGTTTACATTTCACTGAAAAATCAAATAATGCCTCATATTTGCTGAATTCAAACCACTGAACAAAAAGAGGATTGTGAAGTTATGTCCCAGGAACATGAAATAGCATCTGAAATATGAGAGAGGGTGGTATCATCTTAATTTCTTCATCCAGCACCTGTGTACCAGGCATCTGCTTCAGGTGGGGCACTCTTCTAGCCACTGGGGATTCAGTGAGGAGAAGACAAACTCTGCCCTGGCTTGTACAGTTCCTTGGGAAAGGCAGACAGCAGACAACCAATTCTTGCAAAAATACTTTTTAAGATATTTTAAATTCTAATTCCAAGATATAACGGAAGATTGCAATAACTCTAGGATTTTCCTCCAAGAAGCACAAACTTCTTAGCGAGAAGTAAAAGATACTCTTCTAGCCACCCTAATCAAAACTGTAGTTTTGGTTACCACAAAGGCACAAAATTCTTCTGCAGAATAAAAAGTAGAATGCATCCCCCAAAGTAGATATATTCATAACTCATGTATGAATCAAATTACACGTTGGGGCCACAATTACATATGAGGTGTTGGGTCTGGGTTACTGTTATAAAAATTCAGATTCTCTGCACAGTCCCCAAGAACTCCTCACACAGCGGTTTTCATAAAACAGCATGCTAATCTCCTGGTTGTTATGAGATTTAATTAATGTGTCTAAGGATCCTACTTAGCACCTCCAACGAGATGCTGCATAAAAACTGAGGATTATTGTTAATGCAGATCTGGAGTAATTGATCCTTATATTAATTCCGCTAAATAAATACTTTCATAATACCAGTGCTATGAATGGCCAACCTGGGTTTAAAAGCAGTTCAATCTTATTACAGAGCAAATAAACATAGTGCAGGGGACCCAACTATAATGTGGCCACAAAGGATGAAGCGAACATCCACGTTAACAGTCTTCCTTGTTATATCAGATATATTTTCTGTATAATTTTACTATCAGGGGAGAGAAAGGAAAAGAGAATCATATAAAAAAACCAACCTTGCATTAGCGCAGTGCTTTCCAGTTTTACAAAACATTTTCACTCACATCATCCCATGTGCCCCTTGAATCCATTTAACTAAGAAGAGTGTACGTAATGGAGCCTGCCCTCTTTGGCACAGTATCAAGGAGCCACAGGTTCCCCTCTCTTCTTAACCTCTAACTTTATTTCCTTTAGTGGGCCATTGAGAATATCTGTATAAATATTTTTATGCATTTCATAACCAAAGAAGAGTGTTATGATAACAACTTGAGTGAGGCTTGGATGGTAAAAACAGAGGATCTTTGTTATATTCCGTCAAAGGAAAAAGCTATCTAAAAATGATATAATTTTTAAATCTATAGCTCTTACTCCAAATATACTCACATAATCTTTAATTTCCTTTTCACATAAATCAGCTGAAAGTGTCCCAAGGGAAATGACATTGTACTATACACACATCTAATGATCCTGTGGGGACTTTTTTCAAGGGAAAATATTTAGGCAACAATTATAATGCATGATCAGTGATTAGCTTCATCACCCAGTTTAACGTAAATATGTAAGCAGCGTATGTTCCAATTTAGAATGATTTTCTAAGTTAACTAGGAACTACTAAATAATATGTTCATCTATTAAATCTTTTCTCTGTCAAGTCTTTGATAGAAGAAATCTTAGCAGACCTCCTGGTGAACCTTGGCATTTTGGCTGTGGAGCCAAAAGAACAAACTACCATTACAAAGCCTATTCATGAGTCAACCAGAGAAGCAATCACAATGACACTGCCCAGCGCACGCTGCTCTCCTTCACCAGGCAAGGAACTGCATAAAACACACAAGATCCACGTTACTAAATTATAGATGATTAATAACATCGATTCTACAATGTAACTTGAAAGATTACGAATGCAAATTAAAACACCTTTTGTTTAAAAGCCTGGATTTACTTGCTTGGCTTCAATTTCTTAAGCCTATGTATTCCAAAAAAAATAAAATAAAAATGTAAAAAAATAATAAAAAACCATCTGTAATTTGAGGATAGTACATCAAGGGCCAGAACACTGTTCTCAAACTGACAAGATCATTAGTATTTTTTCAAACAAGATTCACTACCTAAATAACAACGATTCAAATCATAAATACTGAGATACTTTTCTTGCAATGAGTCTGTCTGTAAGTGGAGGCCGGCATGATGTTTGAGCTCTGCACTCAACATGCATATCTTTGTTTCCACAACAAAGTAAAGAGGTGACAGTTGGAAGGAGGGTAAACAAGAGGTTTCCTGTCAGGGCTTTGTGAAAAGCAAGACTGTACATCCTCTCGAGGCGGTGAAAAGTCTGCCGGGGCATCTGGAGTCAGCATTATTCAGCACTCTTCGCCCCGATGGCGGGCGCCCGCCCATGCTCTGGGACCACCTGACCGGGAGCTCTCTTCTGCAAGCGCTGCGGTCTCCCGCGGCCAGTGATCTCCCCCACCCCGGGCTTTCCAGCACAGTGCAGTCCCCTGGCATGCTCGTGCAATGAGCCACTGCAAGCGGGTGCCCTCTCCGCGGGGTCCCTGGCCCGCGAGGGCGGGCCGGCCGGGCGGCGGCCCCGAAACCAGGTCTGGGCGCGTGCCCGCGCGCGCCGGGAGGAGCGAGCCCCCCTTTCTCCGGGCAGGAAGGGGGGAGGCCCGGAGCATTTCCTGTTGTGCAGCGGAGACGTCATGCATTCACACTCGCGCGGGTGGCAGCGCACCGGGGCCAAAGCTCAGCCCCTTCCCGCGGGCGGAGCGCGGCGCGAGGGGGGCGGCCGGGCGCGGGTCCCGGGAGGACGGACTCCGCGCGCCCGGGGCCCCCGCGCGCAGCCGGGAGCCGCTCTCCAGCGGGTGCCCCCGCGCCCGGCCGCCCCCCGCAGTCCCTCCCGGGCCCCGCTCGGTCCCCGCCGGAGGGGAAAGGCGCGCGCTTCCAGGTGCTCAGAGGAAGCACTGTCCTTGCCCAAGTTTCTTAATTTTTAACATCATTTCCCCCCAAATGACTCTTTTTTCCCCCTAGGATTATTTTTAAATAATCAAAAGTGAAAATCATCTCCGTGTTGTTGCCGTTTTTCCTCTTCCTCTTCTATCTCCTAATTGTAGATTCCTCAAGTAACGGTCAGATATGAGAGGAAAAAGGACATTTCTCTACTGCACAGCTCTAGTCAGGTCAAAGAAGGCAAGGAGACACCCCCGAGACGTTTCTAAAAGCATATTCTATACGTTTCCGTTATTAAAACACTCACTACACAACACAGAGTCCTTATATTCATTAGGTCCTTAATTTATCACATCTCCAATGTCCAACACAAAAATAAAAATCAGAGTCTCTTAAGATCTTTTAATCTCGTGCTTACTCACTTTAATAGCACACAAAACTTTTGGCCAGAATGTTTTAAAATGGAAATTACGCATTCATATAAAAATAATGGTGATTTTTAAAGCTTCCTTTATCCTAAACTGCCAGCCTTCCCTTTAGTTTCAAACCATAAACCAGAGTATAACCACGTATAGTTCTAGAGAAGCAGTGGCTTAAGGTTAATAAGGGTTAAAAATAAAACCATAAGGTATTGTATAATCATTTTTAAATTAAAAAACTAAAAGAGCTTAATTTCAGTTTGTCAATTACAAAGCAAACTATAGATTCTGTTCTTCTCATGATGAACCAATGTTACAAATGTTATATTGTGCCAACATCTCTAACATCTGAACTAACCAATGTTTCACATCAGAACATGGAATTAAAATATTTAGGTCTTCACCAAATGTAAACTATGGACTTTGGATAATGATATGTCAATGTAGGTTCATCGATTGTAACAATGTACCACTGGGGTGCAAGACTTTGCTAGTAGCTGGAAGCTATGCAGTGGGGGTAGGGGGCAGAGAGTATATGGGAAATCTCTGTTCCACTCAATTTTGCTGTGAACCTAAAACTTCTCTAAAAAATAAAGTCTATTTTTAACTATGCTTAGGCTGCTGTAAGTTTCATGATATTTAAAACATGCGCTACTTTGTAACCCATGGATTCACAAGTAAATGAATCTTAAGAATTACAAAGAAATCACCATCTTGATGCTTTCATGACGTTCATCATCATCCAGGTCTACCCTTCCTTGATGAAGTTAATTTTAAAAAGTTTTATATTTTAAATGTACATAAAAGACTTTACAATTTAATGAACGTTAGCTGTCCTATCCAGTCATTTACTACCTAAGGGCAATATTAAAGCTAACCTTGGCTTCTACTTCTGCTCCAAAGCCCAGGAGTACTTTCTCTGTTGTCTTTTCTAAACATCTGAATAACACAATTGAATATTTTATCACATAACAATATCTTAAACTCGCAGAGTTTACTAGCATTTACCATTTATTTCACATATATTCCTCTCCCCATTTTATCAAGAAACAGGCTCAGAGAACACAGGACTAGCCCCAAGTTGGGACGTCAGAGGGGCTCCTTTCAATCTTGTTGAAAAGGAATCGCAAACCTTTCCCATTCGCATACTCCTAACTCTAAACTAAAACCACCTCTTCTATTTAACTTCTATTTAACTTCAGAGCATTATCAGATACTCTGGGCTAGCTCTGTAGCCAGTGCCTGAGCCTGGGAGGGGGTGCTGGGAGGGGTGCTGGGAGGGGCCTAGGAAATAATCGCATCCAGCTGTTTTATTTACTTAGTTTGAATACAGCAACTTTTAAACAACTTCCCTGCACTTCCCAACTTTTAAACAACTTCCCTGCACTTCCCAAACTGTGTCCAAGGATTGATAGTAAAAGTGATTCCTATGTGTCCAGTCCTAGGAAATACTGCGGTGGCTGGCTGTCTCCTGCGTGACCTCACACCAACTTTTTTGTGTCTTTTTCCCCTTCATGTCAATTATCCTTTTATCCATTAAATCTCTGCAGTGACTCTTGTGTTTTTGATTAGAACGTACTTTCCCTTATTCTTTCAAGTCATCTGTCAATGGTATATTATTAACACTCCACAAACACCAGGCGACTGCCCGAATACTGTCTGAGCTCACTGAAGATTTTATTCAAAGTGCACGCTCTCCGGTTTATGCTTAATTGCTGATGATGGCACTTGGAAAGAGTCAAAGAGAGAAAAGTAAAATTTATCCTATTTTATAATCCTAATTATGTACTAAATGAAATCAGTATTACCATAAATTTAGTATAAACTGAGGATATAAAGACCCAGTGTGATAGCAATAAAATAAATCAACTTGTGAATATATATATGAACATATAAACAATAATAGTAAACTATGAATTCTTCAGCGCTTTTTTCAAATGCATCTCTTAAATCATGAAGGAGAACAAATAAACTGTGAGGATAAAAGAATGTTTTGCAAGATAACATATTTTACACTTTCTATTTAGAAATCGCTGGAAAAAATTTTAAATCCTCCAATTTTGTGCTTTTAAGAATGTTATGAGAGTTCACAATGCCAACCTAATAAAATATATTACTTCGTTCAAAAAAGGATTAAGACTTGAATTTTCCCACGTTAATTCTTTTAAAACTCATTATTTAATTCAGGGTTGGTTTCATTTAGATGTGTAGTTACAAGAGTCATATGTGAGTCATATATAACAGTCATAGTGAATTTCTGCAGTAATTATTTGAGTCTCCAAGTTTCGGAGACCCCAGTTCTTTTCCGCAAGAGCCTCGACATTTTCTTAGACTCTGGATAATCTGTTATCACTTGACTGGGAGAGACTGACTTGTCTCACAAGCTGGCATCTCTAAAAATATTCAGGTCATACTAAGTTTTTCCTCTTCTCTCATAATACCTAATACTGAGTATTATTCTTCTTAAATGAGCATTCCACCAACCATTTGCTGTTTTTCCAGAAAACTGGATCCCAAGAAAGGCAACAACAAAGTCATCAAGATGCTTTTCTTTCTCGGGTCCACATCCCATTTCCATGACACAATGTAGGACTGCATTGCTCTCCAAGGCAGCACTTCCCAAATCAGAGTCCAGCCCAAAATTAAAGACATGAATCATAGTCAAAGAAGATGATAGCTCACTGAGTGAACAGGAATGTACAAGAATGAAGACACAACCGCGTTATACACACACTCAAATGAATAAGCCTTTCCCGAAAAACCTCCCTCCCTACATGCTTCACAATCTTTGTTTCCCATAAGACCCTTGCCTACTTCAGTATTTCCAAGCCCCATGATTTTATTATTCTTACAAACTTCCCCCAAAATTATAACCTTCTCTTTATTAAGTGGCCTCAGCACAAATTACTAGTGCCTCGATCCCTTCCAGGCTGGGTAACTACACAAAGTAACAGTACCTGTCACTAAGGCAGTCCCAGGACCTAGAGGTAGTTCAAGGACTGTTCACTCCTTCCTCCAGATGATAACAAGATGAGGCACCACCACCTCACACCTCTCAGGCTCTAGGTAAAAGTCACTGTGTTCTTCAAACGGAAACACATTTACACAGCCCTCAAGTGTTTGAGTGCACATCCCCTTTCCAGCCTCCACCGATATTTAATATTTCAGAATAGGCCCTCAATAAAGTCTAAATAATAATAAGTGCTCAGATGGCCTATAATCAACTGTGTTATTGAAACATCAGTGTTCCCACATGCATTAAAGTGTAATTAAAAATTCATGAACTGTATAAGTTATTTTATTACAATACAGTATGTTTTTATTGTCTCCTAGTCCCTCACAAAGTCCCGTGTACTTCTCCAGAGACTAAAAGTGGGACTAGAACTAAATCTAAAATAAGCTCCTTTCCACAGTGGCTAAAAGAAGATTTCCAAGATCAAAGTACCCACTCAGGAAATGAAAACTTTTGTTTTAGTAACATATAATTATTAACTCTCAGTTATGGTCTAATATATCACTTCGGAATATAGGTCCACTTGTTCTATGAAATGTGTGCCCATCTAGGTATTCACCTTCTTTACTACTCATTATGTGGATTAATAAGCAATCTGTGTAGGCAAATTAAAAGAAGGGAGTTTTCTCTTAGATACTAAAGGCAGTCTAGATCTAAAATAAGAATATTTTTCAAAATTGTTATTAAGATGCACCAAAACTCATTGTATACTATCAGGTCTATTAGGTGATATTCTTACAAGTAATACACCTGCATAGAAGTCCCAACATTCTATATCTCCATTTTTAACTAACAGAAAATATAAATTGAAGAAAAGGTTAATTTACTTTATACTAAAATGGCAACCAGTTGAGCTAAACTTAGCGTCAGTATGGCATATCATTTATATGGCCTAAGAGTAGCAAATAGAAAAGGCATGAATAACTGGTACAGGTATGAATACAATACGTCCACCAGCAATACATTTACATTGCCTTTAGGATTAAAGTCATTATCCTTGAGACTGCTGGGTTTCTGGGACAAAGAAAGTAATAATAATATGTTAATTCAAAGCCAATATGTCTCATATGCAAAATACACACACTTCATCCTATTTGGAAATGAAATAGAATTTTCTTCATAGAAATTTTCACATATCTTTTCTCTGTTTCATTTCATTTAACTGTGTTTATAAAGTTACAGAACTGCCAAAATCAGGGACCCGATGTATTCTAACATGTACATCCACCATTACTTATGGTTTTAGGTACAAACTCTTTAAGCTGGAAAACAAGTCCTTAGACAACATATCCCAACTTTTTCGCCAACATTCACTTACTATGCATTTTATGCTGCCCTCAAATCAGATGCTTCTCTGAAAACACTCTTGACACTTTCCCACATTGGTGCCTCTCAAAACCAAGACCCATCTAAAGCATCTCCTTCTCCCATGAGATTTCTCAGGCTGTCCTCAGCTAGGGATGATTTTGCACCTTAATACTTCACACATGCCTCTCTTATGGTACTTGACCTGTTTCTTTTAATTATAGCTTCCTTTGCGTAGTTCTTTTCCTCAATATAGCAGATTATGAAAGTTTTGATTATGATAAAACATTCTTCTTTATATTTTATATTCCATTTCTATCTCTATTTTATTTTATATTCCCATATATTGTACACATGCCAGAATCTCAATAATTATTTGTTAAAATAGATTTGTAATATATTAGTATACATTCCAACTCTGCTCCAGCTGTAAAAGTCTCAGCTAGCACATCTAAGGCCTTTTCTGTAAAACATCTCTAAACCAGTTGGCAAGAGTCTATATTCTGAAGAGTAACTGGAGATGAGCAATTTATTTTTGAGGATTCATAACAAACTATAGCCTGGAGTAAATTTCAGACATGAGCAGCCTGATCCCTAAAGAAATTAATAAAATAAAAATGAAAGCTACATAATAAGAGGTCTAGTTGAAGGAACTAGGAATATTTAGCCTGGAGAAAAGACTACTTAAGGTGAACATGATGGCTATCTTTAAATAATTCTAAGATTGTCATGCAAGTCAATGAGCACACTCATTCTAGATAGCTGCAGAGGGCTCCACTGCTGATCAGCTGACGAGTCCCAGAGTAGAACAGGCCTCCCTAAGAAAGAAGAGGTATTTAAAGAGAGACCGGAGGCAGACCATCCTTGGTGATTTGCCCTGAGTGATTTCTCCTCACTCGGTTGGGGATTAAATGATGCCTGCAGTGTTTTTATCTAATCCTGAAATTCTATGAAAGACTTCACATTGCAAAGGGTCCTGTCATCATTTGACAAATCAATACATCAGATCCTACACTTAAACATATCAGCATCATTTAAATTAGACACTTTAAGAGATGCCCTAAATAAGTCGTCACTGCAGTACCACACATTGCATCCAAGTGACAGGAAGAAGTAAAACTTCTCAGGAAATGCTAAACTGATACTGAAGATGCAACCTGCTCAAAAGCAAGATCTGACCCATCTGGAAAAAAGCACTGGGAAAGGTTACACTGATAAGGAAGCAGGCTATTTGTATATTCCAAAAGACCCTCAGAATCCCAGTCCACACCCCTCCCCTTCTCCCTAACTCACTTTTTAGACATACTCACATGTCAGACATGAGAGCAGCAGTTTGATTTGCACAACTGTGTGGCATATTGTAAAAATTTCTTATGAAATTTAAACCAAAACCAGTTAGCTTAAAGGAGATCACAAATGTTACATATACTGTTAGGCAATCTTTGCTTTTACAGCTAGAAGTGTTACCATAATCATATCAGGCTTCAAAGCCAGGGCAACTTTGTTATTAATTTCAAAATATCTTCTGTTTGCTTCTCATCGCTCTCATCCTATATAACCCATAAGAACACAGGAAGAGAAAAACTAATTATCAGGACAATTTCCTTACAATATAAATTCCTGGGATTATTAGCTAAAATGTAAAATTTTCCAGATGAGCTATTAATACCCATCATAACTATTTTCAGACATCATTAGGTTTAACATTAGCAAACTCCTACCAAACATGGCCAAAAATCCACCGATAACTGAACAAATTTGGAGTCTGTCCATTAGAAAATCTAATCTCCACACTTAGTATCCAATTATTCGCTATATTCTATACTGTCAGGTGATTTATTTTAAAAGGTCATTTTGAATCTTCTCTGCCACTTGGCCCATTTTAAAAGCTACACTTGATTAAATGTGGGCACCAAATTCATCACAAATATTACTGAGGTTACTTGAACAAGTAAACAGATGACAAATTCAAAAACAAACGTCTCTGGATTCCTTTTCTTTTGCTTGAATATGGGTTTAACTATCTCGAAATTTTGTTATACATTAGTGACCTGCACAAATTTAAAAGCACCAGGGGATATTACAACAAGCTGTGGATCTGCTCACCATTATCTTTCTGAAAACAATTACATATGCCTGTAATAAACTGCATCAATAGCAGTCAGTTATCTGAAGAACACTCTTCTAACCCTTGTCACAAATGTATTGCTGTGTATCAGATTTTTTTTCAACAACTGAATTATTCTCAAAGCTTATTGTTGCTTCACATCCTAAAAATAGCCATTTCTCCAATTCTCTTGTGTTACTCTGTTCTTTTCCCAGGAGGTAGGACAGTGCTATAAACAATGGTTCATTTTCACAGATGAAGAAACAATGAAATATAACAGAGGTAAAGCCACTTTTCCTGAATCATTTTGAAAATCAATAAAGAGGCAAGCAATAAACTAGTGGGTTCATGATTTACCATCCGCCATTCTGGTGCCACCTGCAGCCCTGGAGTGGGCTCTAATGAGCACATCCTCACAACAATGGCACAAAAGATATTTGAAATCCTCATTTTACCCAAAATGCCTATATTTCTCCCAACATAAACTTTGACACATGGCAAATAAATTGAATGACAAGAAAATAAATTGAATGTTTATAACTCTGGATTTTTCCCTTGCTTAGAGAAACAGGGATTCTTCAAAATGTAAGCATCAGGAGAAAAAAGAAAAATAAAGTTTGATAGTGGTTCCATGGATAATTAGAAGCTGAACTTCCCATGACCTATCCGGAAAGAGTTAGGGCCAGCCATGAGGACTGTGCCATGGGGCACTGCTGAGTTGCAAACAGAGATTTCATCACGGGTTTCAAATGAAAGGAAAGGATTCACCCCAGCCTTCGCTCCTTCCTTCATTTTTCTTTGCCTCCACAGGGCAAGGGTTTGTAATGGAGGAAAGGAAGACACTCCCTCTTTATGCCGAATTTATCCAAGCAGGCCCAAGAAACAACTCTTCCTCAAAGCCACACTCATGAGCAGTGACTGCATTCACACAGCATGCCCTCTCAGAGCACCCTGAACAAAACATGGCCAAAGAAAACTGTCCTCTAGGGAAGAATCCCAGTTCAACTATAAACTTTCCTATCCAACTGTGGGGAAAAATTACCTCAAGATGGCTCCATCTGATCACTTGCTGAAAAAACAAGTGGGAAGGCAGAGCCCTGGGGGACCCTGACCAGGGTTTAAGAAGTGTTCATGCTTGCTAGGTGGATAGGTGAGGCTGTTGCTTCCTGGAGGACTTCTTAAAAATTTGAAGAAACACTTAAGGGTGAGCAGATTGATGGACTGTGGCTATTGGAGCAAAGACTAGCCAGAACTTCATCCCTCATTTGGTTCTGATGACTCCCCCATCTTACAGTGGGTCAAAATGTCTTTTCTTGACTGTAACCTTCTTGAGAATTATGACTTTAAATATTCACCAAATCTCTGTTGCATGCCTACAGTAACATGCACTGGGTTTACCACATTTTTGTGACAGTATAAACCATCCTAATCCACTAGAAATTTTATAACAAAAAACACCAGTAAGAAAAATTAAAAAATCATTTAAATAACGTTAAAAATATACATTCCAAATATAAGTTGTGGTAATCTCGTCACTTTATAAATGCATTTTACAATAAAATGTGTCATTTGTAAACCATTTTTTTTTCTTCCCCAGGAAAAAATAGCCAGGACCTGATTCTACAGGCTATGAAAGGCCATAATGCTGAGCCATAAAAAGGAATTTAAAGAAAACTAGTGCTATAATATTCAGTTACATAAAAACTTTCTGTATATACTCTCTATATATACTCATAAAGTACTTCTTCAAAAACTACCTTTTACTATGAAAAAATATATATATATATCGATATAACAAATGGAATATTTCATTAGTGATTTAATAAGTTTTACAATGCTTCTTTGTTATTTGCATTGAGAGACTCAATATGAAAGTAGAGATTCCTAAAAACATTAGAAAGTAGTACAATGACTCAATTTGCCATAAAACGTTTCTAAATTGGTCCACTGGAATGTAAACGCCATGAGGGCAAGGATCTTTTTCTTAACCATTTTGTTCACCAATGAATCCCCAGTATCTATAACAGCACCTTCTTCCAGAGCAGGCGCTTAATTAATCTTTGTTGAATTAATAAATGTTTGTTTAAAAGTCAGCAGTACCATGAACACTCCAGTTGTGTCTCCTAGGCAAGCCCAAGGCCCCACGAGTAAACACTGGGTCTCCCGCTCTTGAGATTTACGTAGAAGTTTCAAGTTGGGTAATTCAGGCCCCAAAGGCTATTTTTAGACCAAAAACTCCCTCCAGAAGGATGATCCACAGAGAACCACAGCCTTTAGTGCACTTCACTAGGGTAGCCCTGGTTGAGCTAAATGAGAAATACCCGGAACTTTCACTGATATTTCCACTTGTTGAAAAACATATGCATTCTGACATCATTTCTGAAACCATTTCAATCAAGAGTTTAATAGACCATTTGAAAATGTGTAAGTTATATTCTACTGTCACAACAGTGTGAGTTCTCTCGTGGTTTTCTTCTGGTCTAATCGTGTCCCAATAATAACTATAGCGACCAGGTATTAACGTCTCCCATGTGCTCATTGAGATCAGCACACACATTCTCATACAAATCTCACAACAACCCTTAAACAGATATTATCCCCCCTCATTTTGTAACCTCCGGGAGGTGAAGTGACTTTCCAAAATTCCCCCAGCTTGTGGTGGAGCTGGAATTGACCCTGTTCTGTCTGACTTCAAATCTAGGCCCTTAGCCTCTCGGCTACTTGTGCATCCCGCTAGTGGATGTGCATACGCTTCTAGGCGAAAACACTGTGCTAACTGATAAAAATGGTTGGCAATTTAATTTTTCAGCTTTTGCAATCATTTTGATGTTTAACAATTGCTTATGCTGCACGGAATGGTGAAAAGATCAAATGTTTTTGGAGCTAAATAGCCCTGAGTTCAAATCCTGCTTCACTACTGACTATCGGAGTGTCCCTTCAAAGACCACGGAACCCTTGTGAACCTCGGTTTCCTTCAGTGCCAGCATGAAGATAATCGTAACACATCTTCTGGTGGGTGTTACTGGAGAGTGCCTGCTGTGAAGCCTGGCACAGAGTAAGTGCTCTTTAAGCCTAAATTCCCCTCCTTCTAACGGATTTGCTAAATTGGCACTGTGCTGATTTTTTTTAAGTGTTTAGTTCATCCTTGTAATACCATAATTACAGAATATAATGACACTGCATTCTCTAGAACTACAAAGTCGAATTTATAAAGTGATAGATTATGAGTTGGAAGAGGCTTTAGGGGCCATCTGTTCCAATCCTTTCCATTTCCAGATGAAGTCCAGAGTTTAAATGACTTGTTTCCAAGTTTTTACAGAAAGTTAATTGCAAAGACACATCTAGATCTTTCGTCCCTCCACCTCCACTTCCATTACACCCCCCGTTTTGCCTCACATTACACAGGCATGGCAACGCATGTAATTTTCAGACAATTAAGCAGTATAAAATAACCTCAGTTTAACTACATCCAATTAACAAGCCAAATTAGTGTCTCATATGTACACTATTAAACTAGTTGTCTGGCTTCCAAAAGAAATAAAGCACCGTTTCAAATGAATCTAGCGTTTTAGTGAACAAAGCTACTCACAATTTAAATTACCTTTCCTATAATCTTCTTTATATGGAATTAGATCTAATCTCCATTTTAAAAGAAATACTTTCTGCAACTATCAGGATGAGAATACGTGCTGTCTTTTAAGTATCAAAATTTTCTTTCTCACAGAACACATGATTTTCTAAGATTAATGTATGTGTGTGCACACGTATGCATACACAGGTCTAAACAAATACACATGCCTACAGATCCCTAAGCAAATACAGATGAGGGTGTGTCTACATTTACCCACTGCCTAGTTTCAAAAGTCCCACCTTTTTGCTGGGCTTCTGAAATCAAGTGAATCTGCTACAATGCAAATCACAAGAGCTTCGCTGATCTCCTGCTTTCTTTTTCAGAGAAAATGAAACCACCAAATAAATCTCTGTCAAAAAAAGCACTGCCTTTCAAATACACTCCACCACACTCTTTGTCCAGTATTTAGGTACAACTGGGCATCAATTAAAAAGTAGTATTCTAATGAACCATGAAATGAATCATCTATCCGTTCCTTAAATATTTACCACTAAAAATCTAAATACCTTGTAATTTTAAGTATAACCACTTTTATAAGTTGGTGTCAAACGGTCAACTTTCACTATTAATATTTATGAATACTGTCTGGAGTAAAAAGTTTTATAGTAGGTTAAAATAAATAATGCAGTACTATACTTAAATGTAGTTCAAATTGACAATCTGCTATACATATTTGGCCATGTTTATCAAAATATTTTAGTCACTTTTGTTATTTATTATTTTTGAAGATGTCCATTAACAAGATGAAACAATTTACATTGTCATGCAGTAGTGTCGACCTTCATTACTTCTCTTTTGGGCATTACAGCAGTTTAACTGCCTCCTTGCCACCAAGCTCTCCATCCCATATACGCTTATAATCTTTCTAAACACACACAGGATAGCAGCTCTCCTCTGCTCATAGACTTGAAGTGAAGTCCAGCTTCCTCGAGAGGGCTTCACAGCCCCACATGATCTGGAACCAATGTCCCCTTCCAGGTTGACGGTTCCCTCTCTCTCCCCTGCCACTATAACCATGCCCCCCCACTCCAGATCAAATTATGCTGGGCCCCTCCCCTCCCTCTTAGAATTTATTGAAATTCTACTCAACCTCCAAGGCCTCCGATCAAAAATCACTTCTTCCCACAAAGGCCTCTAATCTTTCTGGTGGGAAAAAACCATGCCTCCATGTATAGTCTACTTTCACTTGTAAGTTTTAATAAAGTTTACTTATAAGCCATATGTCTTCTCCAGATTGTAAAATTCCTAAAGTCGGCATCATCATCCTTTTTTTTTTAGGAAGATTCGCCCTGAGCTAACATCTGTGCCAATCTTCCTCTATTTTGTATGTAGGTTGCCACCATAGCATGGCTGATGAGTGGTGTAGGTCCGCAGCTGGGATTTGAACTCACAAACCCAGACCACCGAAGTGGAGCACACCGAACTTAACCACTACGCCACCTCAGGGCCCCCTGGAATCATCATCCTGTAATTCTCAGTCACTCATTCTGACCCCCAGTCTGACCGGAGAGCCTAAGCCTGGAACACCTACATAAGTTGACTCTTTTTGACACCTAAACTGAATTTTCTACATTATATAAATTTTTAAACAGGGAGCAAATTAGTTAAATGTTACCGTTGACAAAATAGAATATAAGTCCAAGACTACAAAAAGGAATGTTATTTTCACTAATGTCCTTTTCTTCTCTTTTCCATTACACAGACCCTTAATCACATGGAAAGTAAAAAATTAGATCTAAATTTTTCCAAAGGTCCTTATATTTGCCAACATATAGAGAAATCATCTGGGGAATTGGATGTTCCACTAGCTGTTTAGAAACATATAGATCCAGCTCATGCAGGGCTCTAAAGATTAATCAGTTACTTCACACAGCGACCTGGTAAAGACTTCTGAATTGGTAGTTATTCATTGATTGAATCAATGATGCTGACCAACTTAGTTAACGGGAGCCCCAAATAAGTATTTTTTAAAACCTAAATTATTTATTCTTAAAAAAAATTTTAACTGCAAATAATAAGAGCTAACCGCTAACCTACAACTAAACCCCTCCAACTGAAGTCAGCACACAGAATCACAACAAATTTCCAGGCGGCCAGGGAGCATTGATGCAGAAGTACTGTGAAAAGACATATGTAAGCCTCCTCCAACTCCGCCCCCAAAAATTCCCTCTCCAATGATCAGGCTCTAACATGGCCAATAATAGGGTCATCATATGTCCTGATTTGCCAAGGACAGTCCCCATTTATGCCAGGTTAGACAATCATTCATGTGATCAACCTGCCCACATGGCCTAGCCTCCTCTGGCCTTTCCTCTCTTGTTATCTGCCCTCCAGCCCTACTGGCTTGCTTTCAACTCCTCAAAACAGGGTACACTCCCCAACCTCATGGCATTTGCACTCATTTCCTCTTTGCATAATGCTCTGCCTTCCTCCATCTACCTTTTTCTTCTTGACTCTTATTTATCCTTCAGTCTCAGCTCGAACATCACCTCCTCAGAGAGGTCTCTTCCTCACCCCCAGACAGGGGTCATAAACCCCTTGTTACACATTCCTTTACGTTTCTTCCATAGCACTTATAACAAATATGGCTTTACATGTATTGGTTCATCTCATGATTACTATCTGTCAATGCCCCTAGATTAGAAGCTCCTTTTCTGGTCTGAACCATCATTATACTCAGCACAAGGCCTGACCCATAGTAAATACTTGTTGAATGAATAAATTGTATTGATCAGTGATGACTGGGATACCTGTCATAGTACCCCAAAGAAAGGGCTAAGATTAGGTGAGTCACAAGTCAAAAATGCTGGTTGGCCCTGAGTACTTCCTGACCTTACATCCTTCCATCTTGTGACCCAGAAGTGGTAGGTCAGGGGCCAGCCCAGTGGCTCAGCAGTTAAGGTCGTGCCTTCCGCTTCTGTGGCCTGGCGTTCACCAGATCGGATCCTGGGCTCGGACCTACTCACCTCTCATCAAGCCATGCTGAGGCGGTGTCCCACATAGAAGAACTAGAGGGACCTACAACTAGGATATACAACTATGTCCTGGGAGCTTCAGGGAGAAAAAAGAAGAAAAGAGGAGGACTGGCAACAGATGTTAGCTCAGGGCTGATCTCCCTCAAAAAAAAAAAAAAAGAAGTGATAGGTCAAACTCTACCCACTTTCTGCCCAGAATCATCTTTAGGCACACAAACATCATTTTCATCTCTTCTCTCGAAAGCACTTTCTTCAAATATGTCCAAATAGTTAGACTCCAAATTTTATGCTGATAGGAAATCTCAAGTTATGGACACTTGTAGAATACATCACATGTCAGAGTTAATATCTCAAATGATGCGTACTGTGAGTATATTTTAAGATTAGCACACATATGGCCCAGAACAACAGTGATACACATTACCCAGCAATTCTGATTCTATTCTAAAGCAGTCTTGAAGACAGTATAGCCCTATGTCTACTATCCATGGTCCACCTCAGAGAAGCCAAACATTGCACAAGACTAAGTAAGCTACGTTATCCTATTGCACATAAAGACTTGTGAGTTGTGTCACAATAATAGATCAAGTGCTGAAATATTTTTCCAAATTACTTAGACCCATCCCATAGCTACAAACACTGATTATAACCTCCTTTTTGTTAGCATTGCCATACATAGCATACAGAAAGCAATGCTTTTGGTTATGATCAAATACCAGGAACAAATAGAAAATTATAACACATACAATTTCCTCCAAATAAGCATAATCTTATTTTTGTAAAGTTTTCCCATCTTCCCTCAATACTCTGTCTTCACCCACAGTTTCAAACATTAAGTGGCCTCACTGGAACATTCACTAAACTTTTACTCAAGATTAATGAAGGCTCTGCCCATGTGGTTACAGCAAACCCATACATGCTGGATGGCTTGAAGTTCCTTGTGAAACCTAAAGACCATAGAGTGGAGTTAGCAAACTTCCTCTGCTCCTTTTTATAACGTCACTTAAAAAGCTGCAACACTTACATACCAAGTTTTAGCCAAAATACGAATTCACGAGGAAGTCATGTATAAATTCACTAACTAGAAGCATATCATTGGAATTTCCAGGCGGAGATTTAAATTATGAACCATTTTCCACCTACGGGACTGCTGCATAGACCAACAGAGTTCTGCTGATGCTGACTATGATCTGAAATGTGAAAATGGGGTTTATGTTTAACAGACTTAGGCCATTAGTGGCCTGTTTGACTCACAACCATCCATCCAGTTGATCTTAGCCTCTTCTCCCTTATTACAATAGGTACCACATCAGGTATTAAGTTATTCCACATCCTAATGGATTATGCCTTTCACTCACGCCAAATGATATTTTCTATAGGTCTTTAAAACTGCTTTTCCTATGTTGAAGCTTTCAGATTAACTTCAGCTAATTAATTACTGAAAACTCAAAAATCTAAAACCAACAGAGAGTACTTATTATCTGTTGCTGTTCAAATAAGCCCTGTTGTAAAAAACAAAATAGGCAAATTCTTAAAGATTCTTCATTTTAAACTGAATCAGCATAAAACATTCAACCTGGTTTTCTGAATAGTGATAAAGTACCAGAAACTCAAGCAGACACATGTGCCATTATTTCACAACGAAAGCACGCCTGCATACATGTTGTCTCTGTTTTGTTTTCATAGTAACAAGAACGTTTGTAAACACATTTCATGTAAAAGGAGACTGAGCAATCAAAAGATTCTTCTGGCTAATCTTTCAATGTAGTCTATTAGCGTGATTTCATTATGTGATAACGTACACAGAGTACATTAACTTTCACTTCCATGTTCATAGAAATAAAGAAATGTTTTATCTACTTTAATGGTATTTTGCCAAAGATCTCCACAGGATCTAACCAATTAAAAATCAGTTATATTTTAAATTTGTAATATCATTAATATTCTACCATCCCCAAAACTGTCCCCAAATCAATTTCACATCAACTTAATTGTAAATACCCTTAGATAAATAAAAGCAGTCTCTAATTAAGCCAATCATATAAAATACAATCACCGTAACAGAAATATAGATGCCAACAAGCGAATTTTGTTTTATACCTGATCTCTGTTCAAAGAAAAACTCAGACAATTTTCAAAAAGATTCACCATTGTAACCTAACATCTTTCTGTACATAAGAAATATACTGCATATGTCAAACCTAGTGGTCAAAAGGGATTATGACACTTGAAGCACACTATCATTAAGTGGATGTTGGTAAATCCCTTTCATCTCAAAATAAAAATGCACAGTTCTCATCTAGTATCATGACTTCTTAGTGTTCCACAGAAATTTTGTCTTAATAATGAAAATGATATCCATATTACTCACACAGAGGGCATTTCTGTCTTGATAAACTATCTGGCCTATATCCTAAAAATCAAAACCAATCTACTCATAACACAATTTTGCCCTGGCACTCTTATAAGGTGAAAAATCACAAAACATTTGCAAATTCAAATATATACATAACTATCTACATACATATAATATATATGCAAATATTTTAAATAACTTGGTTTTCTCAAGGACAAATATCACCAAATATTACTATATCACTGGAGGAAATAAAGTTAATAAAGTTAAACGGCCTTTTTCAAGAAGGACAGATCATTGCAAATTCAATTAAAATAGATCTTATTAATATTTCAAGTAATTTCTGGGCTTGACTATGCACTAGAAAAGAAAACTGTATCGAAGAGAAAAATCAATAGCCCTTGACTAGGGCTCTGAGTCTGCTAGAAAAACGCAGTTCTCTTGTGAATTATGAGGTCTAGCCTTCGGGAGTGGGGGAGAGGACCAATATTCACTTGGAGGTAAATTGAGTTATTTTTAAAATGGCAAAAAAAGGAGAAAAATCAGTTCAAATTTTCCATTATAATGAAAGTACCGGAAACAAGCCTTTTTATGTTCATTTTAGGCCTAAGTAACTGTGCAGAGAGTAAGGCTTTTGTAATGTCAGTTGCACACACAGCTTCCTGTGTGAATTCTAAGCCATTACAGGTGTCCTCAGGCCTTCTGCGAAACCTATTATCAGGGGATTCCTCCGTGCCCTCAAAGCCATCCCACTGCCCCCTACCCCGCACACACAATGGCCCAGCTCCTCCAAGCGTCCTGACTAAGGACCCCCCCTCTTCTCTGCACTCCCGAGGTTGAAGTACCCACTTTCCCTCGGCGTAGCATGTAAAAGCTTTCCCATTAGAGGACTCGTTCCTGCAGTCCTTTTGAGTTAGATGCTTTCAAGTGAGAGAGGAGAGGAGCCACTTAAAGAAAACCCTCCTTGCCCTCCTCTTTTTCTCCCCATTGGGAGCCACGTCCCTGAAGGACAACACCAAGGGACACTTCCTGACCTTCCATCCCCTCATCCAATTTGGGGCTAGGAAGGCGGGGGTCGCATTGTCTCGTGTCCTCTGCTGCACTGGATGTGTTATGTAAGAAAGACAGAAGCGGGAGGCAGAACGCGGGAGGCACATGCGTATAAAGCGCACCGATCTGCGATAACAGCTGGGGTGGCAGAGCCGATCTGGAGTCTCCCCCACCAAATATGACAGACACCACACACACATCACCGCCCCCCCGACACACACACACACACACACACACACACACACACACACAGAGCAGTGTTTTCCTGTCTCACCCCGACCAGTACCAGACGCACAGAATGGAGAGGCGGGGGGAGGGGTGAAGGGAGGTGAGAGAGGAGGAGCAGCAGCCGCACATCTGCTTTGATAGCAGCCGGCAGAGCCGCCGCGGCAGAGAGCCCCTCGTTAACCCCCTTCCTGTGGCTGCACCACGTCATGGAACATTCCCGGAACGGGCCAACGTTCCACCCACTTCAGGGAACAGACATAAAGGCGCAGACCTAGCTCCCCACCGTGCACAGCCCAAACACACATGTCCCTGCCCGGTCCCCGGGCGGACGCACAGACGAACACGCATGCAAACCGCCCCCACCCGTCTCCGCGCGCCCCCGGCCGGCCCGCGGCGCCGGGAGCCGCTCTGCGGCCGCTGCACCCGCAGGGCGAGGGCGCCTCCGCCTGAAGCTTCCATCGAGACAGTCCCTCCTTCCTCGCTTCCTTCCTTCTCTCCTTCCTTCCCTCCTTCCTTCCTCGCTCGGCAGGAGAAAGAGTCAGCGAAATGCCACCAGCCAGCGCCTTGGCTGCGCGCGCTCGGCCGCAGGCCGGCGGCCCGGCCCTCCGCCGCCCGCCCGCCCCCGGCCCGCGCCGCGGCCCCCTCCCCCGCTACCTGGCGACGGGCGGCCGGCGGCCGCGGCAGCCGCAGCGGTGGCCGGGCGGTGCGCGCCGGTGCACGTCCCTCATTAGTAACCAGGCACATTCCTGCCTCCGGCGCTCCCGCGCGGCCCCCTCCCCCCAGGACATTACGCAAAGCAGCCTCCCCTCATCTGCATAGATCCTCGGCCAGGGTATTCCCCGCATTTCCCAACGCGCCGGACCCGCGCCCGAGGTCTCCCCCATCCCCGCCCCCTCCGACCCTCACCCTCGGGAACCCGGGCAGGGGCCGGGGGCGCGCGCCGGGAGGGGCGATGGAGTCCGGCGGCGGCGAGCTCGCTATAAAGTGAAACAAGCTCCCAGTGCGCAAGGAGGCAGGAAAAACACAGCGCCGAGGCCACTTACCGAGCCGAGGACCCTAGGCTCCCGCCGCTCTGCTCTCCCAAACGGTCGGTCCGCCCTCCACGCACCCCAAGGCTGCACCCAGCACCCCAAAGTCGAGACGTGGAGGAATATTGTTAACGAACCAGGAGCTCCTCCAAGTTGCTCCAGGCTCCTGGGAGCTTCAGCGTCCAAGACACAACTTGGCAAAGACTTGTGCCACAGTCCCCGGGGATGTTTTGGTGGAGACCCTCCTCCAGTGGGGAGAGACAGCGCTCGGCGGCGCCCCGCTCGCCTCCTCTCCACCCCCTCACCTCCAGCCCGCCTCCCCCCGGCCGCCCGCCTCCGGGCCGCGAGCCCCTCGGGCGGCTGTCAGCTCCCGGCCGCCGCCGGGTGACAGGGGCGGGAGGAGGGCGCGACGCGGCGGCCCGAGCCCGAGCGGGCGAGGGGGATCCTCGCAGCAGCGGCGGCCGCTCACCTGGAAAGTCAGCGCGGAGGAGGAGGAGGAGGACGGAGAGAAGGAGGAGGAGGAGAAGGGAGAGGAGGAGGGGGAGGAAACCCCCCCGGTGCCCTTGTTCTCGCTGCCGCGGCGGCCGCTCCTCGCCAAGGCTGAGCGTGTCTGGTGGGGGGTGTCTGGTAGCATTTCCTTAAGGACCGAGGGAGGGAGGGCGCGGAGGGAGGGAAGAGATCCCGACCGCCTGCCCAGGCTCCTCTTTCCTTTATTTATTTTTCTGACACTGTACGGCGCTGGGCCCCGGGGCAGGGGCCGCCGGGCTCGGGAGGGAGCCGCGAGGCCCGGGCCGCAGCAGTCTGCGTGCGGGAGCCGCAGCGGCCGCCTCCCCTCCCGGTCTGTGGACGCACCGGGTTATTCCTGGCAGCGCCTCCCCGAACAGAAGTTACTAGGAGGAGTGCGCGGCGAGGGCGGGCGGGGGGAGAGGCGGAGGGAGGGAGGGAGGAAGAGGGAGAGACTCAGCCAGCGACGTCATCGGATCCCCCAGCGCGTCCCTGGGAGGGAGGCTGAACCAGAAAAACCAGTCTGGAGCCGGCGAGCGAGAGAGGGGTGTGCGGCGCGCGGGGCGACCGGGGAGGGCAGGGCCGGGCCCCGCCGCGGCCGCTCCGGGCGGGAAGATCGCGGCCGCGGTCACGCTCGCTCGGGTCGGGGAACTCCCCGGGGAGCCGGTCTCTGCTTGTCGTACAAAATGAACTTGGGCGTCTCTAGGAGCCTGAGAACTTCCTTTGGGGATGTGGAAACCTCCTCCCCGCCCCCCATCTTCCCCATTTGCCGTATAACCGTTCCCTGTCTGGGTGACAAACGCAATTAGAGAATAATCAGGATTGTCATTATGATTTTGTCCGTGTACCTCTGATCCCTTTCCTCTCCCTCACCCCCGCCTCTACTCACGGTTATCGGTCAAAAAAACAAAATCAGACCGTAGCTCCTGGCTGCGTTTCTGGAGCTTTGCGAACTGTTTTACTAGCACTTTCCGTGCCGCTGCGGAAGCACGAACTTTTCGTGCGCTCGAAATGCCCCAATTGCTTCCCCGGGGGCCACTCGCCGGGGCGCCCTGGGCGCACCCAGCTCGGGGCACGCGGCCGGCCCTCGCCGGGGTATTCAAATCGGCCTGGGCAGCGGCGCGGGGAGCGGCTGCCGGTTTCCTGCTGGGCCCTGCTGGGCCCCGGGGAGGGCCGCCGCCTGCAGCCCGCGCGCTCCGCTCTCCTCGGAAGGGACGCGAGTGAAACCGTCCCCAGCGCGGGGAGCGCAGGGCCGCGGGGCGGGGGAATCCCAGGCGAGAGGGGGCCGCGGCTCTGGGCTTCCTCCCCGGCCCGGCGACACGCGGGGGACACCGGGGCTCCCTCCCAGCCGTTACCCTGCACGTGTGGACTCGTGTGCGCCCTCGGGGGAGCTTCCCAGGAGGCCGCGCCGGCCCGAGCGCGGAGAGCGGCTGCCAGGCCGGGCCGGCGCCCGGAGCGCCTCCTCCGGTGGTCTCCCCGCCGGGCGGGGACCGCGCGCCGCCCCCCCCGGGCGCCTGGGCCGCTGCGCGGAGCAGAGCGGAGCTGAGCGCCCCGGGCGCCGCGGGCCCGAGCGGCCTCCCCACCCCCGGCCGCGCCGCCGCCCTGCCCCGGGCGGAGTAAACAAGAGACGCGCAAGATTTGACCTGGCGCGACCCGGATTTCTGGCCGGGGTTCCCCCTGAGCAGGTGACTCCGTGGGAGGGGTGGAAATTAGTCTCTGGAATTCCGGGCCAAAGACATTAACTGTGGTTCTGCTTTTAAGGCAAGTATTTCACCAACAACTGCGGGATGTTTTGCGTCTCAAATTTCAGATTTCCCGGAAAGGGACCAAATGTCAAGGCAGATCAGATATTCCCTTCCTTTCTCATTAAAAAAGAATACATGAAAAGGGAGGGCAGCCCCTTTAATGACCGCGACGAGAGCACTGCTGGTTTCGTTTTTGTTTTGTTTTGTTTTTCATTTCGACCTGTAATCAGTGGATTTCTTGAAGTCCCGGGCAATGGCGATGTTGCTGTGAAGGGCGACTCTGCAGAACAAAGGGGTGATACATTTTTTGATCGATATTTTTTCCAAAGGATAAAAATCTGAACGGTTTGGAGTAAGTTTCGCTGTCTCCTTTCAGGTTGCTCTCGTTTAAATTCCGGGCCTACTTCCACTTAAGCGGCTTCTTCTGTCTTTGTATAAGTTGTTTAATATTCAGCCTTTCTTGACTTAATTTTCTCTTAAAGTTATGCCCTTGCATTTTTAAACATCCATTTAAAGCGCAAAACGTGATTTTCAAAATGTTTGTTCCCTTCCAAACCCACCTGCTACATCCTCCCACAGCCGATTTTATTTAATTGCTTCATAGAGAAGATTAAGCAGTTTCTTTAAGAATCAAATTTCCCTTCAGCACACACAACAGCAGCTGCCCAGGCTCCCAGGAAGGGCGCAAGGAAGGTGGCAGGTCGCCTTCTGCTTGGCTAGAATGAATGTCAGTTGAAATCTTAAATGTGTCCTTAAAAGACTAGATTAAGTGGTATAATGTGAATATCAGGATATTCAGGTAATTGGGCAGTTAACATAAAATTTCTTTAAAAAGCAAGCATGCATCAATTTTGATGACCTGAGGCCACCACCAAGGAGGCCCCCTAAAGATAGTCTTCAGTCAAACTTGATTCTTATTGCTTTCTTCCAAAATCGTCAAGCTCTAAACAGGATTGCCTGAACTGAGCTGAAGCAGAAGTAAAAATATTTGTGAATATGTGTAAACTAGGTGACGGCCCCTCTGCTGGGAAGAACTACTGTCTTTAAGTAAATGCATCCTTTTCGCTGGCCCGAACGTTGCGAGGTGTTGCCTGGAGTCGCCGGGTGTGAGCCAGTGTGGCTCCAGAGCAGATCAACACCTGTCTGTCATTCCAGAGCCTTACCTTCTTGGGAAGCACTCAGAGCAGGATAGAAAGCACTCTGCCTGTTGTGGCTGTCTCTGCCAGTGGTCAGGCCCACTAGCCCACTGTGTTGGAGCCTTTCTTGGAAGGGCCCCCAAGGCCTCTGCCCTCCAAGTGAATTTCCCTTATAACATCTCTATGTCTATATCCCCAACAGTCCATCTGTATTTAGTGAATATCTGTCCAATTGCTTATATGTAAGGGCAATATAGTAACAGAAAAACTCCTCCCCAGGAAACCTCCGAAAACAAAACCGGCTTTGGTCAGCTGTGCACTCAGCCCTAAGAAGCTCTAAGGAAAGCAAGGCTGGGTGGGGCATAGCTGACTCAGCCTGGGCACCCATATGGAGCACCAGCAACAGGTGAGAACTTTCTTTTCATTACCTGGCTTTCTTATCACTTCTCAATTTCCAAGGAAAGGGAAATCTGGTAATCTGGATTATGAGATTTTAAGAAAGTAAAATAATTAACGTCCACACGGCAGTATGGCATTTTTTCAGTCAGAAATCACTTCAAACTGAAAGCACTGTCAGTCAAAAAATATTTATTGAGTGCCTACTATGTGTTGAAGAGATTTAGGACACATCTGTGAACAAATTAAAGAGCCCCACTTCCCCCAGCTTGCAGTGTCGTGGGAGGAGGGGAGGAGCAGGATGGGAAATAAACATAAATAAACGGCATAGAACTTTGGGAGGTAAAAAGAGTTGGGGGGGGATATAAAATAGGATAAGGATATGGGCAGGGTGGGGGTGTCGTGTTGCTGTATTAAATAGAGAGGTCAGAAGAGGACTTGTTGAGAAATGGCATTTCTGCCAAGGCTTGAAGGAAATGATTTAGCAGTGGAGATACCTGGAGTGAGGAGCTTTTCAAGTAGAGGGAACAGCTAAGATAAAGCTCCAAGACCAGAGCAGGCCGGGCGTGTTTGTACAGCTCAGGGGAAACAGTGTCTGGAACAGAATGTGACAGCCTACGAACTGGCCAGGCCACTGTAAGAACTTTTCTCACTCAGGAAAAAGCTTGATAAGGGGAAGATTTATGTCCTTTGCCACCCAGTCCCACTGAATCTGAATCTCTGTGGGCCCAGGAATCTGCATTTCTAACAGATAATGCAGTTGACACTTATGCATTCTAAAGCTCAAGACCTCCTGGCGCAGAGCACGGGGCTGACATACCCAGGCAGGAGAACTAGGGACCAGGGGACATTGTACATCAAGCTTCTAGAATCAAGCATATCCGTGTTACTCATCAACAGTCTCCATTGCAAGTTTAAATCCTCAATTCAAATTAGCTTAAGAATACGAGGGACTTCATTGACTTATAGAACTAGAAGGCGAGGACTAAATTCCAACTCAGCGAGATCCTGGGGCTCAAATGCTGTTACCCTGGTTCAGTCTTTCTCCCTCTCAGCTCTTCTTATCTCTGTTTCATTTTGCTCTTCAGACAAACGTTCTGCAGGGTGGTGGCAGCAGTCCTAGATTGTGGTTTTCCTAGTTTAGCAACCCCAGTGGGAAAAGACCTTCTTCCCAGGGAGCTCAGGCAGCCTTGGTCACGTCCTTGCCCCTGAACCAATCCCTGGCTTGGGTGGTGGAGGGATCTCAATGGTCATACCTACACCTGGAGTGGGGGGTGGTCCTCATGGAAAGAGCAGTTCCCAAAGGAAAGAAAAGGAGCCGGGGGGGGGGGGCAGGTGCGCTATATCCCTTAAGTTTTTGGCCTTGGTTTCTCTTATTTTTGTGAGGAAGATCAGCCCTGAGCTAACATCTGCTGCCAAGCCCCCTCTTTTTGCTGAGGAAGATTGGCCCTGGGCTAACATCCGTGCCCATCTTCCTCTACTTTATATGTGGGACGCCACCACAGCGTGGCTTGATGGAGTTGGTCAAGATGATATACCTAATTCCTTATGGCTGTAAATTCTGTATAAATCACTGTAATAAATCGTTCTGCAAAACTGTGCAAAATGGATTAACTGGCATGCCATTCCCTCAGATAAATTTATACTACTAAAAATAAAACATTGAAGGGGGTACCTGCTATGGGGATCTGATGAATAAATGGAACATAGCCTTGGGTCTTAGTAGAAAGTGATGGTTTAGAACTGCCTTTTTGATGGGTCTCCCACTTCTACTCATCTGCTTTAATTGGTATATGGAGAAAATTAAGCACTCTCATGATTTGTGTAGAGTGAAGAATACTCAGGTCTCCAAAAATTAGTTGAAGAAAAGAATTTTGAGGGAAAATCTGTCCGTCTGTTGAATTGTTCATTGGATACAAGCCGAACACTCTAATGGAGACCAGTTTCTTTATCCTACTGTAACCTCCTTTGGTTGGGAGTCGAGGGAGCGGGTGGTAATTAAAGACCAAGCAGCTGGAGCCATACTTACTGTGACTCAAGGTGACATCTGCTAGGATTGAAGGATAAAGCGCTCATCCTCCTGGCTGTCACAGGATGTGCAGAGCTCACAGACATCCAGTGGACCCCATGCCACCTCATACTCCAGAGTTTCTCTACGTGTATTCCAAAGACTACCTGTAGCAACATCTCTTTTTTTTTTTTAAGTTTATTTATTTATTTTTCCCCCCAAAGCCCCAGTAGATAGTTGTATGTCATAGCTGCACATCCTTCTAGTTGCTGCATGTGGGACGCGGCCTCAGCTATTGCCGGAGAAGCGGTGCATCGGTGCGCGCCCAGGATCCGAACCCGGGCTGCCAGCAGCGGAGCGCGCGCACCTAACCACTAAGCCACGGGGTGAGACCTGTAGCAACATCTCTTGAAATGCTTATTTAAAGGTCTGGGCTGCCCCTAAACTTATAAAATCAGAATCCTCAACATTAGGGCCTGAGAAACTCCATGGTGAGTAAGATCCACCTGTGACTCCTATTCTTATTAAAGCTTGAGTGCCACTGCTTTACACTTTGCCCCGAAGATTGAATTGGGGCTGGCTGCCCGAGAACCCTCTTCTCCCCTCTTTATCACGTTCCTCAGGTTTCACGTGATTCCCTTACAACAACTTGGCCCTTTTTATTCCTCAGAGATATCTGTGGCTTCTATTTTAACCAGATTTCATCTGTGCACAAATATGTTAGGATGGAAAAGCCCCCAGTGAATGAACCTGATGGGGATGGGAAGGGTGGGAGAGGGTCAAGTGCATGGTGGAGCACAGAATTCAGACTGCACAGGGGAGAGAGGGGTCAGGGAGAGGTAAGCTGGTGGGGATGAACAGGATGCAGACAGACTTGGATGATTTTCTGGTTTAGCTTAGGACTAGCCATATCCACAGTCTGTGGAGGGACACTGCACATCTCAACAATCCAAGCTGCTAGTGAAACTGACTTCTTACGTTCTAGAGAGCACTCAAGGGATACCCCCGTCAGGTCTTTACCCTAAGGAAGACGAGTTCAGTTGTTTCTCACTGATAACCTTCTTCAAGACTAAAGAACAAAAATCAAATTAGGAAACAGTCAGTAGAAGGAATAAGACTGTGCAGGATTACTGAAGCCTGAGTGCCCCCTTAGATAGAGGGAAACGTAGGCTCACAATACATCCTTAACAATTAAGAGCATCACGTTAGCCCTCCCCCATCCTACTCTCTTCAGTCACCCTCCCCTCACTCCCAAATGGGTTATGGCTGAAATTTCTCCACCTAACAGTCACTGCTTGGGGGTAAGGCTTTGCTATCTAGAAATCTTCCATTACAAGTCAAATATAGGTATTGAGCTCTTAATATCTTAATATCTTAATAAGTCATTAACTTCTTATGAGAGATTAATTTATTAGATTGCCTTTCCAGAGTGACAGCCAGCTTAGGACTCAAACTGATTTATCTTGACAAAGCATAGGATGGGGATGATATGGAGAGGATCGGAGGGGGGCAAGACAGGGAGGTCCAAAGCTTGGGCAGGACTGCTGTGGGGTACACTAGAGGTCTAGGGGTAAGACACAGACTGAAGGGAAAGGGTGTGGAAAGATGAAGTAAGAGAGAGGCAAAGCAGAAGCAACATCTTTGGCACCTGCCCAGGATGCCTCGCTCAGGGCCTCTGGAGAGGGCACCATGATGCCCTAGGCTTCTTAGGCAGGAGCGAGATGGGGGCTCTCTCAGCTCAGAGTACAGGTCCCAGCTCTGACCTTGGGCAGGCAGGAGACTTGCCTCCCCTCTCTGGGCCCCCACTTCCTCATCCAACAACAAAGGAGTTCCCTTATAACCGTAAATTCTGAAATTTGAACTCCTGACAATCCAGCAGGGTCAGAAAAAAGGGGAGTAGGAAGAGAGGGGAACAGAAAAAAAAATGGGGGAGAGACCTTATCAAGGAGATTCCTTCCAAACCCTCGTAGTGATTTGTTAGGGCAAAACATCAATTTTCAGTTTTAAAGAAATTCATGTCCATGGAAAGGTGGATAAATAATGGGTAGGGATGAAGGAATAGAGATTTTTTATTAAACCTATGCCGTATAAATTTGATACACTATATGCTCAGAAATGAGAAGAGTTGTTTCTCATTATCAGCCTTTAAACATTTTGGGGGGAAAAATGTGTTTTTGTTGAATTTAGCCAGTGAAATCTTTTATTGGTGTCTAAGTCCTTAAACTTTTAGGATTTCTAAGAATAGTGACTTGACCCACTCCCAATCTATCTGTTGGTCAGATCTTTGGTAGATTTGACCCTTTTTTTAATATAGCTTTGAACCTTGAGTTAGAGGAAGAAAGAAACAGTCAGATAGTTGTCACAAAGCTTGTACAGTGATTTAGTCCCTTAGCTAGAAATTTTATGTAAAAGAAGGTAGCAAGTTAAAAGCATTACATCAAAGAGAGGATGTGCTGGTAGAAGATGTTATCTCAGAGCCAGAGAAGAGTGCTCTCAGCAGGGAAGGAGATACCAAAATTATGTAGATGTGCACCTGGGTGGGTTCACCTAGCTGTTAGCGGGACGACAACACAGGAACCGCTGAGATGGTGCCATGCAATCATCAATGTGCATCATGGACCCAAACCATGGAGAGAAGAGTGTGTCATAACAATACATTCTCTACAAAAGGAGGAGGAAACCTGTGATCTGTTCAGAAAGATTTTCACAAGAGAAAATTAAAATCATTTTTAAAATATTTTGTACAAGAGGGTTAAGATTCAATGATTTGAAAAGTCCACTTATACAGATGAGACCATCCTCATGGATTTTCATAGAGTATAACAGTATTAGAAAGTTAATTACTTGTAATATATCTTTTTAAAAAAGATTTTCATAAAGGAACTATTTATTCAGCATGTCATTTTCCATTGACATTCTTGCGTATATAGATGAACATGTCAAAACCTTCTGTTCCAGAAAACTGATATATTCCCATGTCTCCCTAGAGCCCTCTGATTTTTTTTTAACAGTTTTATTTATTTGTTTATTTATTTTTGTGAGGAAGATCAACCCTGAGCTGACATCCATGCTAATCCTCCTCTTTTTGCTGAGGAAGACCAGCTCTGAGCTAACATCTATTGCCAATCCTCCTCCTTTTTTTTTTTCCCCCAAAGCCCCAGTAGATAGTTGTATGTCATAGTTGCACATCCTTCTAGTTGCTGTATGCGGGATGCGGCCTCAGCATGGCCGGAGGAGCGTGCGTCGGTGCGCACCCAGGATCCGAACCCGGGCAGCCAGTAGTGGAGCGTGCGCACTTAACTGCTAAGCCACGGGCCGGCCCTAAGTGCCCTCTGATTTTATCTATCATTGTTTTACAATCATTTCTCCTGATCTAGACTGTGGAATCCTCAACTAGCACAGACTGTGCCAACTGTGTATTGTGGTGAATAAATTCTCTGAGTTTTAGACTTAGCATTTTACTCCTGCCTTCTTTTCTTTTCCTGGGCTCTGTGTACAAGTCATGGCACAACCACTGAAAAGTATGAGACTCCCGTAGCTAAATAGCGTCTTCTATAGTGACGTGGGTCAAGTCATAGTTAAAATAGGTCCATGTTAAAAGAACAGTATGCGGCTTTGAGAAGCAGCCTATTCTGTTGTTGATCTTAGATCTGTCCTTTAATACAGCAATTATTTTTCCACAATCATTTTGTGCTGGGCATTTAGGGATGCCTGACCCAGCCACCAGTGGTACCAGCCTTACCAAATGCCATGCAGGTAGACCAGATCTCATGGATTGACACAGTTAGTACGTTTTTAAATTTAGGTACACAAAATTTCATAAGTGTACAACTAGATTAAATTTGGCAGATATATGTGTGGGTTTGTGTAACCATTACTTTGATTAAGATGGAGAATATTTTTAACACTCCAGAATGCTCCCTTGTGCCCCTTCCCAGTTAATATACCCCTGAAGTAATCAGTATTCTAACTTCTGTCTCCATGGATTAGTTTTTGAGTGAAGACATCTATCTACCTATCTATCTATCTATCTATCTATCTATCTATCTATCTATCTATCTATCTATCTATCTATTCCAAAAATAAAGTATCGAGTGCCCATGTGCTGGACACTGTTTGGTAGCTAGAGAGACAGGGGTAAACAAAGCAGATGAGGCCCCTGGCTCTGTGGGGCTCACATTCTAGCTGAGGAACTGATAACAGACAAATTAACAAATAAGGCAATTCCAAATCATGGAAAATAGCATGAAGAATAAAACAAGGTGATTGATAGACAGTAAATAGGTAGAGTAGAGCAATATTGGATGGGGGTGGGGTATAGCTGCAGAGTTGACATTTGGGCTGAGAACTGACTGATGAAGAGCAGGGAAAGAGTGCCCCGGGAAGAAGGAACTGAAAGTGTAAAATCCCTAAGACAAGAAGAAGCTCGGAGCCACAGGGAACTGAAAGGTCAAATGTGGCAGGACATGGGACGTGGGAGCGGGGGAGAAAGTCGTAAGAGATGATTTAAGAGAAGCAACCAGGAGCCAGAGGAAAATTCCTTTATGGGGTAGGTGACTTGCAAAGAAGGGGATATACATTGGAGATAAAAAAAATGTATCTGATATATTCTATTAATTAATTTAAAAAACTTTTCCCAGAAAGAACCTTCAGTGAATAAATAGTGGCTGCTGAATCTGACTTGCAACTGGGTGGCAGGTCTGCAAGGAAAGAATTCCAAAGCAGAGGGCTTTCTGAAAGCATAATTATACATATTGAACATAAGAAAAGGAAAATAGTTTTTAAGGTAGCAAATCCTAAAGAGAATTTGGATAATGTGGGTGCTATTCTTCACATTTTTCTATGGCTAATTAGAGAGAACGGGGAAACACACAATGCTACCCACAGCCCTGCCAACCCATTATGGGCACTTCTAATTTCAGATAAATGAAGCCCTTGGTTACCACCCCCAGCTTGTCTTAGAACACGCATTGTATTATCCGAGTAGATGAGTAAAAATAATAGCCTTCTGAATCTCTATAAAGGGTACCTTTCTCTTATTAGCAGATACTTAACAAGTTCAAATCACATCTCCATGTTAATGAACCAACTCCCAAATTTACTTTGCTCTTGAAAAATCTAATTTTTCAATTTTCTCCCTTTACACTGAAAATGTGATATTTGGCTGGGCAGCTTAGAGCACCAACAGTTTTGTGTGTATGTAACTAGAAAAAATTAGTCATTGTGTAAAATCTCAGCTATATATATATATATATTCTCTTTAGTAAATAACATACGTATATCTATTTTGAAAAGCGTTCTTAGTAATATTTATTGACCCAAATATGTATAAACTTAAAAATATACTAAAAAAAAATAGCCAATTGTCACTTTAAAACTCACTGTTTATTAAATAAAACCATGATATTACTTTTAAAATAAAACAGTAAAAGATACATGATGGGAAATATTAAATTTCATGGTTAAGGTAAAATTTGAGGAAGAAAAAGAAATCAAGAGTTTTTTGAGTTTACAATAAGAGATTACATCACCATGTTTATTGCATTTATAGAAATATAACGGCAGTGTTTGCAAAATGCACCCAGAAAACCTAAATGAAAGCAGAAATGAAGAAAATCTGCTTGATTTTAAATATCAGGATTTCAGAAAGCATAAAGATATATGGTTTAGTTTTTCCATTATCATTGAGATTTAATTTTATGTAGAACAAACTGAAAGACTCTTACTGGTTTTGGTGCTTCACAACTTCAGAGAGGAACTGCCACTCATTTTGGCTTATTTCTTGGTCATTCCAGGAGCCCATGAACTGCTTCCTCCCTCGTGAGACCTAATAAGACCAGAGATGAAAATGCAGCTTTATAGCATAAATAGGAGGCCACTTGGTGCAGGAAAAGCACAAGGAGGAGAGGTGCTCCTGTCTGAGAGGCAGTCTACTGATATTAAGACCTCTAGGGATAGGTTGGGGTTCAAATCCCTACATCCTCATTTACCTGAGGGTGATTTGCCCAAGTACCTTAACATCTAAGAGCCTGTTTTCCTGCAAAATTGGGACAATAGTATTTATTGCATGGAGTTATTGTAAGGGTTAAGTGGCATACAGTAAGCACTTAATATATGTTGGTTGTTTATTTAGATATTCACGGCTCAGCCAGTAACTTTTTGTGTACTCTGAGCAGGGCATTAATCTCTGGGCCTAAGTATCTTCGTTTATAAACTGAGAGTTGAACAAGGTAAGCCCTAAATTTCCTTCCAACTCTAGTATTCTACAGTTCTTACTATCTATGTGACATCAGTTTCTTCATCTGTATAGTGGGCATAATAAAAGCACCTACTTCATAGAATTTTTGAGAGGATAAGATGAATTAAGACAGGTATAAATTCTTAGAATAGTGCTTGGCATGAAGGAAGTGCTGAATACATATTAGCCATGATGATGATGCTGATGCTGATGAAGAAAGATGGTGATGACTCCATCGGTGAATAGTATGGTAGCTCTAAAACACTCGGTTATCAGGCTGATCATATTATCTCTTCTTTCCTGAGTCAATACCAGAATTAGCAAGATTTTATCTTTAAGCTTTCTCAAGACTAAACTCATTCACTTCTCAGTAAGAAATATACGGAGATTTCCCAGGGTAGAGACCACAGTCTGCTGACATCTTTGTTTTTTCTTTTGGTATCAATGTTTTGAGAAATTAATTGACTCATTTATGACCACCCTCTCTTTTTATGAGCCTGGATAGATGTTCACTTTCATTCTAAAAAAGTATAGCACCAAAATCCCACCCATGTTGTCCAAGCTCACTAAATTTACCTGCAGAGTTTCCTGTGGTTTCCTGCTTCAGATTAATTTAAATAATCCATCATTTCATTCAGTAACTCAAACATGCTAATGTTTCATTGGCACACGAAGAAAAGTTTTGATTTATCCAGAACTGTGATTTGCACAGGTCATTTCCTAGCTCCCCCTAAGTTTTTTGTGAAATGCCACACACGATTAAAAATGCCAGTCAAGCCAAAAGAACTGATGCGTGCGTTATAAATAGCAACCAGAATTATACTTCAGATGTTAACTGGTTTGTCCTGATTTAATAATGAATTACATCATTTGACAAATGAGATAAGACCTTCACCTTTAGCTTTCTGATCCAAACTTCTAATAGTTGAAATGTATTATTACCATCTGGTGTCTGGCCTCCGAAATCTGGAGGTGTCTGCCTCATTTCAAGTAGCCAGGGCTTGTGTGCCAAAAAAGCACTCTCCTAAGAGTCTTGATTGGCAGGCCCAGTGAGAAGGCTAAGGACCCAGTGAACCATGGAGATGCAGCTCGAGCTCTGTAGAAGTTTCCTTTCGTTCAAGGCAGACTCATTTTCTTCATTTGTGTTGCAAAGAAATTGTTACTATCAAAGCTGTTTTTATTTTGGATCTCAATCCTGAAGGATGCAATTCCTACACTTTTGAAGAATGTTTAAATCTCCTCTAAGCTATTTGACACCTTTTACAAAATGGCAATAATTTTAGCACCTTTCATCCTCAGGTAAAAGAATTTGAGAATGAAGCTGAGGGAGATATACAGCCTGGAGTTTTAACTCAGTGAAGCCGCATGGATCTGACAGTTTTTGATTGTTCTTCATATTGTTCTAGGTTCTGGGAAAAGGCGAGATAAGTCTTACTGCTTTCAAGAAACTTACAATAAGGTTGGAAGGACAGAGTTAACACACACAGAACCATACCAATAATATACATGAAGATGAAAGTAAGTGCTAAACACAGAATATAAGTGCAATCAGTTTTCTTGGTTTGTGTAATAGAAAATTTAAAAGGGTGAAATTTGGGAGGACAATTAGAAATGAATGCGAATAATAAGATAAAGAGTAGAAAAGTTTCTGTGTCTTGGTAGATTTGAATAGCTTAGAAATGCCAAGCCTGGGCAAAACAGAAGTTTCCAGTAATAATGGCTACATTATTACTAAATGATAGTTAATATTGATCTGTGTTCGTCAGTGGGTAGGCAGAGAGTCAGAGCAGTTAGATAAGAACTACCCGTGATATCCAGCCAGCAGGTGAACGAGCAGAGGTTCCAGCCCAAGTCTAAGGGCTCTAAAGCTGTGCCCAGACTCCTCACAACTGTGCTTGCTAACCATTTCCCTCTTTGGTTGACTCTACTAAGGTGACCACACATTTGAGAGTCAAAGGAGAAGCTATAAATAAATATTTCTGGGCAATTTGCATGAACCAACATAGTCCAGGGTCAACTAGGACTTTTGGTCAATCTCTCTCTACATCTCTCCATTCCCAGCCATCCACCAGACACCTAGTGCTTCTGACCAGTTGCTGATTTCTTGGAGTAAATTGATTAAAGTCTTATAATTCTAGAGAGTTCTTGCAATTTAAAAGAGCCCACAAAGAAACATGTCCAATTAAATGAATCACTAACAGTGGAATTTCAAGTAGTTAGGTACTTGATCATGAGAACTATTTCAAAACAACACCCTTCTCCTGGCACCTGGCAAATCACACCTCTCCTATGAAACTTGGCCGGCTGGGTGTTTAAGTATTATCAGTCAGCCACATAGGTGTATAGATGGATTCAGACTTCAGGCAGAAGTGAAAGGTGTTCTGCCCAAGATATTCAGCACCACTCAGAACTCTTTTCATATCCGATTCAGAACTCATCAACTTAAGGAAAACTACGGAAATTTGGAGAGCATTCATAAGAGACTAAGGACTAAAACAAAATTATAAATATTTTTAAATGTTTAAAGCTACCAGGATGTAATGTGTTTTAATGAAATGATATATGTCCTCAACTCACTCAAGTTCACAAATGTATGTCTAATCAACACAGATAAGAACAGAATATCAAATGTCTGGGTACCATTTGTATAAAAGTTAAGCTAAAACTCATTTCCATCCCAAGTATGTGTGACATCTAAAATAATATTCTGTCTTGCTTTTATTTTAGATTTTTGGTAACTTTAAATTCCATTTTTATTTTGAAAAGAAGATGTCTACAAACAAAATTAATGGAAAAAGTCAAAGGAATGAGGGGATAAAATAAATCCTAAAAGAAGAAATGGGGACAAAGAAAAATACCAACACATAGAAACATGTGAAAGTACTCTAGCCAGGCTGGGAGAGCCAGCATCCCTGGAAGCAAGTGTTGTTAAACATTGGAACCGGTTGCTAAGGGAGGTAAGGGAATCTCCCTTTCCCAGAAGTCTTTAAAAATAGGATCACATCTGTTGGGACGGGATAATGGTGGTGCTGCCTGACTAGACAGCTTCTTAAGCAACCCTATCGTCTGGTAATTCTACCATTTCTATTTCTGATTGTGAAAAGTAACAAATAAACTTCAGTTCACCTAGCAAGCTGAGACTTACCATGTCTTATCATTTTTATTGTGTTATAAAACTATTTTCATTGGTATTTGCAATGCAAAGGTAGGTGACTAAATTATTCAGGATGTACTTGAATTTACAGCAAAGGCTCCAACCTTACTTACCCCATTTGTAATATTTCCCCCAAATATTATGAAATCAGAAAGGTCCTGAATTTATGTCCTTGCAAGAAAGTTATAGAGAAGGCATTGTCCCGAATCCTATATTCAATTTTTAATTTTGACTGAGTAGTAATTGTATACAGGGGTGTTGAAGGTACAGAAGGGCTGGATTGGATAAACCTTATTAAAAATGAGCCTGCCAGGGGCCAGCCCCATGGCTTAGCGGTTAAGTGCACACGCTCCAGTACTGGTGGCCCAGGTTCGGATCCCGGGCACGCACCGATGCACCGCTTCTCCGGCCATGCTGAGGCGGCGTCCCACATACAGCAACTAGAAGGATGTGCAACTATAACATACAACTATCTACTGGGGCTTTGGGGAGAAAAAAGGAAAAAAAGGAGGAGGATTGGCAATAGATGTTAGCTCAGAGCCGGTCTTTCTCAGCAAAAAGAGGAGGATTGGCATGGATGTTAGCTCAGGGCTGATCTTGCTCACAAAAAAAAAAAAAAAAAAAAAAAAATTAGGGTCTTCCAGACCAGTATCCCCAGAGGCAAAAGGGTATTTGTTCCGTGGAGAAAATTTAGGCCATGATTTGATGCATCTCTACTGCTCTCTCCATGGCCAACAGTTTGCACTGAACTATCAGACTGTTTGCCCCCACTCCATTTAATTGCACACGTATTTGTTAAGTTCCTACTTTTTGTCAGGCACTATGCCGGGAATACAAAGAGTAAAAGGTCACAGCCTCTGCCCCTGAGGAAGCCACAATCTAAAAACAGGCAGAGACAAGTCCAGGTGTGGCGGGGCCTGACACGAATATAATTTTGGAGGTGCATTTTAAGAAAAAGAATACAAAATTAAGAATGAAAGTGAATATTTATTGCAGAAAGAAATCATAACAAATGACAGTTTTAAAATTCTGACAAATTCCAGAAATATCATGAAATCTAGGGAAAAAACTTATTTTTTTTAACTGCTGATTCACATCTATAATTCTATTTGTCCCACATTTTGGTTGCATATTGTTGACCCCATGATGAGAATTTTGTTATATCATCTCCTGTAGAGAGAATAGAATGATAATTCACTCATTCCTCTGGTGAGTGAACCAACTTACAGTTGATTGAAATTTTTCTTTCTGGTTCACAACTTATTCATAATTATAAGTACATTTTCAGGATTGTTGTCAAGTACAGAAAATCCTCAATCAAGTTTCTTTCATATATGAGCTATAAGAACTGTAAGATTTCAGGACATTGCAAATTTTCTTGTGTGTGAATAATTTTAAATACTCTTTCAATCGATGCTACTTATAAATCAGCTTGTCTTGGGTGTCCTTGTAATAGTATATTGTGAATTTGATTTTAATCTCTTTCAATATCAGTATCATATAGCTAATTTGAAAGAAATTTAGATATTTTTCCAATAAGTTCACACGATTCACTGCTCTTCATTAATTAGATTATAGAAAATAAAGAGCCTTATCAGTACTTTAATTCAAAACTTATCTCTTCCTCTTAATGAATTATCACTCTTTGTATTATCTGAAAAATGTTTTTGTTACAATTTACTTCTTAATGTCAAAATAATTTCTATTGACTTTATCATTCAATTTTCCTTCTTAGTACATTACTTTTCATCTGAATTTCTTCTCAGTGCTTTAATAAATTAATTCATAGGTGATAAAAGAAGTACTCATATATGCCAAGAAATATTCTTGTTGGCATTTTTTTTCTTTTTTCTTTTTTTTTTTTTTTTTTTGCTGAGGAAGCTTTGCTCTGAGCTAACATCTGTTGCCAATCTTCCTCTTTTTGCTTGAGGAAGATTCACCCTGAGCTAACATCTGTGCCAATCTCCCTCTATTTTGTACGTGGGTCACAGCCACAATATGGCTACGGATGAGTGGTGTAGGTGCATGCCCAGGAAACAGTCGGGCTGCCAAAGCAGAGCACACCAAACTTAACCACTAGGCCATGGGACTGGCCTCTTGTAGGCATTTTTTAAAAATTAAAACATAATTACCATTAAATAAAATGAGCAGATCATAGTGTTTAACTCGATGAGTTTTGAATAAACTCATGTAACCACACCTAAAACAAGAGAGAGAACATTTCCATCACCCCCAGAAGTCCTTCTGTCCGTTTCCTATCAATACTCCCTTCTCCACCCACCCCAACACCCAGAGCAACCGTTCTCTGATTTCTATCACCATAATACATTTGCCTGTTCTTGAACTTCATATAAATGGAATCCTACAGTATGTGCTCTGTGTCTGTCTTATTTTGCTCAGCATAATGGTTTTGAGGATCAACCATGTTATTGCGTGTCTCAGTAGTTTGTTTTATTAGAGTGTTATTCCATTGTATAAATATGCCACAATTTGTTTATTCATTCTTCCATTGACAGACATTTGGGTTCTTTCCAGTTGTGGCTCTTATGAATAAGGCTGCTTGGAACTTTCTTGTACGGGTCTTTGTGTGGACATATGTTTTCCTTTCTCTTGGGTAATTACCTGAGAATAGAATTGCTGGGCCATAAGGGTAGAAGTATGTTTAACTTTATTAGAAAGATGGCATATGTATTTAAAACATTCCATCTACAAGGAAAACACAAAAACAAAACATGTAGTTGTTGCACAATTCCGAAGTGATTGATGAACTCAAGTTCTGTACAGGAGCTCTTCCTCACCTGTACTGCTCATCTGCAGCTCATCGCCCACCATCATTTACTGATCCTGCCATGCAGAACGATGTGCTGTTCCCTGAGCGTGTGACTCATTCTCTTCCCTCTCAGTCTCCCTACAAGGTACTTCCTCTGGCTCACTGCTCTTCTCTTCCCCTTTACCTGCCTTTCTATCCTTAAAGACTCAACTTAGTCATTTTTATCTCTGGGAGGCCTTTATCCCACCCTCCTCCAAACCCCCATCACCACTATCAAGGTTGAATGAAATATCCCTCCCAGGTGCTCCTGTAGAAACTCACGTTTTCTCCTATAATTGTCTGGTTATTTATTTATCTCCACCGCTGGACCAGAAGCCCCGCAAGGGTGGAGTCCTGATCACTGTTACCATCTAATGCCTAGCAAAGGTCTTGACCCAGAGTGGGTGCTCAACAAATATTAGTTGAATCAATGAATAAATACTTGAGCAGGTTTGATGTTGTTGTTGAGGGTGGAGAAGTTTCTTTATACCTGTGTGATATTTGGGTAGAAATAGGCATTGCCATTATCAGTCTGGAGTTCGAGTGTTGGGCTTATGGTATGGGCAGGAGGTGAGCTGGAGTACAGATCGCTTGGGAAAAGCTGCTATTTTTCAAAGCAATTGAGAGAGAGTGAGAGAAGGGGACCAAATTGCAGTGGGTTGTAGAGTAAATGGGAAGAGATGGGAGAAATGCAAACTGTGGACAACCAATTCAAGAAGTTTGGTGCTGAGATGTCAAGCAGGGCAATTAAGATAATATCTTAACAGGTAGATGGGTATGGATACTGTGATGCTGTCTTCACTTTTATTTTTATTAGTTTGAGGAAAAGAAGCCAATTGAGCCTATTTTCAAATTGAGGGACCAGAGTTATTGGAGAAGGATATTATTTTGAAATATGATAACAAATGAGACAAGCTTAATTTGTATAGTTTTTGCTGTGGTCTCACCCCGCTGAATTATGATTTGGGTTTTTTTTCCCTCCATCCTTAATGACCATATTTTCATTTTAAGGCAGTGATTAGGATTGGAGGTCAAAAGTATTTAGGTGGCTCAAAGCAGAACCTTTATCCATAAGGAGTAGAACTGAGTGAAGATTGTATGAGAGGTCTGGATAGCCACCAGGAACTCCATGTGCTTGCCTCACTTCTTGTATTAGCGATCTAATAATGCTAAGAGAGACCATTTCATAATAGATTCTAGATAATGACATTTTAGAGCTGGAAATAAGCTTAGAGACCATCTCGTCCAGCATCTCCAAGACTTTATTTCTTGGTCAGGACACAGCTTAGACATCATCTATTCTGGGAATCCTTCCTCAGGATGTGAATAAGTACAGCTTAAAAAAAAGTTGCGGGCAAATTTTATATCCTCCTCTTGGAGTTTAATAGTGTTTATTATTAAATGTGCATCTCAAAGCCTCTGAGGAATTCTGCAGTAAATAAACCTATTTCATTTTGACTCATAAGATAGTTTTCATTCTTATTGGAACATGAAACTCCTATGCTCTTATTTTGTGGACACCTATATGCATCTCATAGAACCCACTTTGAGAATCACTAATCTACTCTAATACTTTCTTTCAGAGAGGTCTCATTCGATGTTCTTGTCTCCCTGTTTCAGCTATCTAAACTCAGTAGCATAAAACAACTTATTATCTTGGTTGACTAGGGTTATCTGGGCAGTTCTTCTGTTCCACATAATGTTGCTGGGTCTTCAGTTGTCTGTGGCTTGACTTGGCTGGAATATCCAAGATGGCCCACTCTGATGTCATGATAGGGATGGCTGAAAGGCTGAGCTTAGCTTTGCGTTCTGGCATGGCTGGGCTTCTCTCTCTCCATCTAGTCTCAGGGCCTCAGCTCTTCACGTGGGTTTACCATGTGCTCTCACCTTATGGTACCTTCATAGGGTAAGCAGATGACTTACACAGTGACTCAGGGCTCCTAAAAGTACAAAAATCAGAAGCTTCTAAGGCTTTCTTAAGGGTTAGTCCCAGAACTGGTACAGCATCACTTCCATCACATTCTGTTGGTTAAAAGAGTCACAGGGCCAGCCCAAATTCAAGGGGGGCAGAAATAAATTCCACCTCTCCATGGACGTGACAAAGAATTTGCAGTCATATTTAATCCACCACACTTCTCGTAGCCTTTTGGCATCTTGTGAGATAAAGAACCTGCTCACTGACACTGGAAAAGTCCCCAGATAACTCTAAGTGCCCAGGCTTGTTGGCACCATAGAGCTGGCTGAGATCCATTGGTATCTTCCTTGATATCAGGATCAATGGGTTACGCAAATGGCCAATATGACCCAGAGCCAACATATCAAGCAGGGGGAAGGTTGAAAGATTCACATTCATTCTAATACTCTAAACCAGAGGCTGGCAAACTACATCCAGTGAGCCAAATCCACTCACTGTCTGTTTTTGTAAATAAAGTCTTATTGGAACACTGCCACACACATTCGTTTATGTGTCGTCTATGGCTGCTTTTATGCTACAAGGTCAGAACTGAACAGTGGTGACAGAGACCATCTAGCCTGCTAAGTCTAAAATATTTACTATATGGCTCTTTACATAAAAAGTTTGCAAACCCCTGGTCTAGACTGTATGAAATGACAGTTGTGTTATCATGAGATGACTATCCATATGTCTTGGTCAATTTGGGCTGCTGCAACAAAAATACCATAGACTGGGTGGCTTAAACAACAGAAATTCATTCTCACAATTTTGAAGGCTGGAAGTTCAAGATCAAGGTGCCACTGATTCAGTTCCTGGTTCACCCTCTTCCTAGTTTGCAGAAGGCTGCCTTCTTACCATATCCTCACATGGTGGAAAGAGAGATCATCTCTCTTGTGTCTCTTCTTATAAGAGCACTAGTACCATTCATGAGGGTTCCACCATCGTGACCTAATTATCTCTGAAAGACCCCCACCTCCAAATACCAACACAATGGAAATTAGGGGTTCAAAAGTGAATTTTAGGGGGACACAAACATTCATTCCATGGCATCATACATTAGGAAACGTAGACTATTAGCAAGCTGTAAAGCACTATTCATGGAGACAAAGAATTGTTTTGTGTTGTTGCATGCATAGGTAGTTCATTATTTGTCATTGCTGGTTATATTCCATTTTTTATCCATTTACCTGTTGATGGACATTTCAGTTGTTTGCACTTTTTGATTATTACAAATAAAGCTTCTGTGAACATTCATGGACAGGTCTTTGAATGGATATATGCTGTTATTTCTTTTGGGTAATTTCCTAAGAGTGAAATGTCTGGATCATGTGTGGTTGGCGTATGTTTAACTTCTTTAGAAACTGTCAAGTGTTTGCCAAATAATTTACATTCCTATCAGCAGTTTATGAGAGTTCTCATTCTGCCACATCCTTGCCAACAGTTGGTATGGTCAGTCCTTTAATTTTAACCATTATTATAGGTGTGTATTTGTATCCTACCGTGGTTTTAACTTGCTTTCTCTAATGACTAATGATATTGAACATCTTTTCGTATGCATATTAGCTGTCCATATATCTTTTTTGGTGAAGTGTCTGCTAAGAACTTTTGCCCATTTTCAAAAACCGAGTTGTTTATTTCTTATTGTTGAGTGTCAAGAGTTCTTTAAATATTCTGGATAGAAGTTCTTTATCAGATATCTAGTTTGCAGATACTTTCTTCCAGTCTGTGGCTTGTCTTTCATTCTCTTTTGATGAAGTCCAGCATATCCATTCTTTTCTTTTATGGATAATGCTAATGGTGTCATATCTAAGAAATCTTTGCCTAATCTAAGGTCACAAAGATTTCTACTTATGTTTTCTTCTAGAAGTGTAAATTGTGTTAAGTTTTACATTTAGATCTATGATCTATTTTGAGTTAATTTTTTAATAAGATGTAAGATATGGATCCAAATTCACTTTCTTTTTTTGGCATATGGAAGTTCAATTGTTCTGGCAACATTTATGAAAAAGATTATTCCTTCTCCACTAAGTTGCATTTGCCCCTTTGTTAAAGATCAGCTGTCTACATTCGTGTTGGTCTATTTCTGGACTCTATTCCGTTGCATTGATTGTGGCCGTCTCTCCTCCCACTACAGTCATGCTCCAGGATAGCTGAGGAACCCGGGAATTCAAAACTCAATCCTGGCCTTACAGGTTAGTCTGAATATGTTTAGTGAGATGGGAGGATAGAATGTATTTTATTTAACAGTCTGTTAGTTTGATTGATAACTTAGATATTTAGACATATAGTAAGTGAGCCTTTTTCTCTGGGCCCCACAAATGTTACAAGCCCAGCAGGGGGATAGAGTTGAAGAGTACCAAATAGGCAGATATAACTTAACTGTCAATATTCTAGTGTCTGTGGATTTAACAAATATACCATCTTGGAAGAGCCAGATACATAAGAATTATTCATAGTAATGATTGGTGGGATTATAAGTGTTGGGGGGAAATGGCAAGGGATAAACTGGAGAGGGAAGCAAGGACCAGATCATAAAGAATCTTGGAAGCCGTACTGTGGAATTTGGGCTATCCTGAGAGTCATATGGAGATACTGAAGGATTTTTAAGTATGAGGCTGACATAATCAGACTGGAATTTTAGAAAGAGTAATCTAGCTTTAAAATGGATTTAGGATAAGGGACAAGACTTTGATAAGAAGAACAAGTCATGAGTCTATTTCAGTAATCTAGGTAAGAGATGAAGATGTTTTGGACTAGATAGAACAGTGGTGATGAGAATGGAGAGAAATATACAGATTGAAGATTTATGTAAGAGCAAGGTCTATGGGACCTAGTTAAAGAGTAATAGGAATTAAGGATGATTCTCAAGTTTTTGGCCTGGGCAGTTGGGTAAATAGTGACGACATTCAATGGGAGAGGGCACTGAGGTGGACATGTGGGGGCCATATCGAGAAAGATAATGGATTCAATTTGAATGTGCTGTGCTTGAGAGCCCGCAGGCACATAGTAAACTTTTGGCACAACCTTGGCACATAGAAATTGTATGATATAAAAAAATGAATAAATGAAGGAGTCAAACTTCTTAATCATACTTCAACTATTTTCATCCTGAGGATAGAAAAGATAGGGAGCCCTTCCTCTAAGGTCTAGGGAAGCCTGAAGCAATTGCTGCTCTCATCAGTTTATGCACTTCTATGTAAATTTGTCTGGAAATGAAGCAATGCTATCATTAGTGAAATTTTATTTTGTTCTAGACTTGCTTGTTGAATTACGGAGGTCATAATAAACAATCCCCGGATGAGAGACTTAGTACGGTAAAAATTTACTCACTTTTTTAACATTTCTAAGTTGGTCTGGTGGCTTCCCTTGACAGATTTTCTACTAGCTCAGAGATTCAGGCTCCTGCAATCTTATAAATCTGCCATCTTAGAGATGTGACTTCTGAGCATGTCACATTAGATAATAGGACTGAAGGATTGCTGGAGATATCTTAAGGGCTAGGCCTAGAAGTGGCTTATATCACCTCGGCCCATATTGCAACGAGACCATGAGACAGAGTCATATGGTCTCAACCCAATGCAAAGGGGCTGTTAAATCCAGACCCTACGTGTGACCAGGAATAGGAACTAGGATTGATGGCCATCTAGCTGGTCTCTACAATTGAAAATCAGAGAACCAGTTTTCAGGTAAGTGCTCAGATAACAAATACACAATACTAATAGTCAAAATTTGTGCTCCCATCGCAGACTTATTGTTCAAAGAATGAATCATTTATTTTGTAACTTCAAAATAAGATCTTACTATTCTTTTCTATTTATTTAAGACACTTTGCTATTTGGATGCCAAAGGTTTTCTTAATTCTTTTAGAGGAGTTCAAATCCATATGCTGAAGATATTACGTAGTGGTTCCTTTCTCCCACAATCAGCTTTATGAGAATTTGCCATTATAACTATAGAGGAGAATTTGGCAAACTGAAACAGAAACCTCCAAGAGATGTACAACACAGATACTTTAAGTTACAAAATCTCTAATGTCATCATTGAAAAAATAAACAGTCTTTTTAGAGATAGTCTAATTAACATCTAGCATAATAAATAAGAATCCCTTATGTTTGTATAATATCTTACGTACATATGCTGTCTTACTTGATTATCATGATCACCCTAGTATATTCTCTCTATTTGTCATAAAAGCACCCAGATTTTCTATGGGGAGCTACTACTCCTCACCTACTCTCAAACTCCTACTGTTTGGGTGGAGCTGACTCTACTTTTAATTTATGGGGTAAACATATGGCCTAGATCAAGACAATCAAACTTCACATCTGCCTGACTACAAGGAGTGATTCAGAGATAAACACAACATCCAGTTCATGCTAATCAGAGTTATTGCCAATCAATGATTAGACTACTATTATAACAGTTGAGAAACAGACCTTCCAGTTCTGAAGCTAGTTGGATATAAGCTGGCATTGTTGGAGGCCATCTTGCTCCATAGAGAGAGCCTGCCTGAGAGTTGGGTCTCACAGAAGAAAGCGGAGTCAAGGTATTGAGAGTGACTATCTTGGTCCATTCGGACCGATATAACAAGATACCATGGACTGGGTGGCTCAGAAGCAACAGAAATTTATTTCTCTCAGTTTTGCAGGCTGGGAAGTCCAAGATTAAGGCGCCTGGCTGATTCAGTGTCTGGTGAGAGCCCACTTCCTGGTTCATAGATGTTATTTTCTTGCTGTGTCCTCACATGGCAGAAGGGACAAGGAAGGGTGCTCTCTGGGGCCTCTGTTATAAGGGCACTAATCCCACTCATGAGGGCTCCACCTTCATGACCTAATCACCTCCCAAAGGCCCCACCTCCAAATACCATCCATTGGGGGTTAGGTTTCAACATGTGAATTTTAGGGGCCGCAAACCTTCAGTCTATAGCAGTGACTGAGTCCTAATGTTGTTTGAACCAGGATCCAGCCGCACTGATACAAGGCTGCTCCTGGAGAGTCAACGCCTTCTTTTTCTTTCCTTTTGCCATTTTGAACTGGGTATCTTTTATTTGCAACTGAAAGAGTCCTGTGCTATTTTCCCTATATTTTAGGAAAATAAACTGAGATCTAGGGAGCTTACACAACTTGCTTGCTATAGCTTGGTCCACACTTGGTAGGACAAAACAGAATGGAAAATTGACTTAAAATTGACTCTAATTATATTTTATTTAATTAAGATTCTTTTCAAGTTTTAAAGCACTTTTTCTTTCCTATCAAGACTCAAGAAAAGTTTTGTCAGGATAGAATCATTATTGCACTGTATCTAGAAAGTTCAGCCTTTCCAATATTTATTGGCACTTGTTGTGTAGCATTTTATTGTTACAAATGTGAATGCTGAGTCATTCTCAAGAAATGAATAGTAAATTTAAGCACTTGATGAGCCATATGATGGATGTGTCTGCTTCCGTTCTGTTCTGTACTTGAAATGAAATTTTTTCTACAGTTGAGCCCTAGGTCTGATCTAAAATCAACAGAGAAGATTTGAAATACTCAAATGTGTGCCTGTCATGAAATCTAGTGGTTTTAGAAAAAAGCATGTATGTACCATATACTTCAAAATAACTAAATAACAGTATTCTTAATGGGAAAAAAATCCCATTTTTTCCTGGAACTGTGAATGGAAAACTCCACTGCATACCATTCCAATTCAAGGATCTGTAATCTTAGACCATTGAAGAGTTCCTCTTTCCAAGGAATGTTTCTCTGTGTGGTTTCTAAACCTCCTGACTTTTTGCAAAAATTTAGCCTACCCTGGGAAGCTTAAGAGAAATAACAGTGTAGCAATATCAGAGGTCTTCTTAAGTTTGCATGTCTGACACGTAGTTCTTCCATTTTTATCTATCATATTTAGCCACACTCTTTACTTCATTTGATTTTATTTCCTCTTCGGAACAAAACAGAACTATAAGATAGTGATAAGGATTTCCTCTTTTAGAACAAATGTGAAGACAAAATTTGCTAGGTCTCAGTCGTGAGAACCATAAAACTCCCATATGGACAGCCAAGTTGTTAGGAATCCCATGTTCTACTCTACTCTTTTAAAAGTCAATAGTTATGATTTTAATCAAACTCTGTGGCATTCCATATGGTGTTCACCTTAATAAGGTTATCTACTAGGTGCCTGCCTCCTCCTTATGCCCTCTGAACAACAACTCATGTGAATAAATAGCTCAAAGAGAGTCACAATCGGTGTAGAGAAGGAAGTTGTTCTCCCATCTATGCAGTGTTCAGAATGATCCTGAAGCATAACAGAAGGATGTGCTGAGACTGGTGCCCAGAATTTTGGCTCAGAGGTTAGCACTGTACTTGGGGTTAAGCAGCCTAATCACTTAACCTCTCTGAACCTCAGTTTCTTTAGCTGCAAAATAGAAATACTCATGCTGTCATCAGGGGATATGTGAAGATTGAAAAGTTAAATGTTCTTTTAAACTTTACTGTTTCGTCCAAAAAAGAAAAACCACTGTAAATCTCTATGTGAATATAAGATATTGAAGATCATTGAGCATCAGTTTTTTGACTCCTCCCCTGGCATAAAAATTATGACAAATATATTTAAAATCCAAGAACTAACACAACTACAGTCACACACACAAAATAACCTGTGACAAATTAAAGTCAAGTTACTAACAAGTAGCAGGAGTTGTACAATTAAATTGTATTAGCTATTATAATTATATATATGTATATAGACATAAAAAGAGTTTCTGTTTAAGTTTAGCCAAAAGGAGAAATCAGAGTTGAGAAAAATGCCTCTCCAATAGACGAAGATGTGAGAAATGATTTCTATGGCAGTAGTCTGATGATTCATCTCTCAACTACCATGGTTTTTTAATTAATTTGAGATATTTTAATTAGATTTTTCCTCTTTTTCACTTCAGTCCAGCATCTCTGTGTGTGACCCTCCCTTCCCTTACCCTCAGCATCCCCTACCCCAGTCCTGGCAGCTGCCAGCTAAATTGCCACTGGGAAAAACATTTCACCAGCTAACCACAAGCAGAATCAAGTGGCAACAGGACATAAATGAAATTTGTCTTGTTATCCACCATTTCACTATCCACCATTTCACCTCAATTTCTTGGTTCTTATCCTCTTTCTCCTAACCCTCTCCTTATCCTTACCCAGACGCCCCCTCCCTGCTCCCTAGAAGTCTGGTGTCTTTAGGCTGGCAGCTCAGCTGACTGCTCCTCCTTGCCTCCTCTGAAGGCTTCCCAGTTCCAAAAGGATCACTACCTTTTTTTTTTTCCCCAGCTTCCTTTTCCATCAACCTCACATTCTCTCAAACCTGCTGATCTGAGAGAGGTGTCAACAGAAAAACCAACTAATCAAGCCTAAAGAGTGAGTAACTGCTTTTTCCTATCTGGGATTTTGCATCTTAAGCATGTTACCCCCTATTCATCTACAATTAGTGAAACCTCATGGAATTTAAAGGGGATTGAGGTTACAGGGTGGGGAGATCTGGGGGCAACAGACTTCTCCCCATTCCTTTAACTTTCAACTCATGTGTGAAGCTTCCTCCCCCTTTGGTTAGGGCCTGTCTCTAGAGACTGCATTTATTTCCTGAGAAGAGTAACTGCTCAGGGATTAGCAGTCCCTTCTGGCTGCCCCCCTCGAGCTTGACACCAAGAATGCAGCTTTTTCGTTCATGGAGCGTGAAAGCAGCTTGCAGGGGCCTGCTGATTGGCATAAACCCATGAGGAAATAAAGTTTGTCATTCATGTGTGCGTGCGCGGGCGCACACACACACACACACACACACACGAAGCAGCACTTCTTCCTCATTCGTGGGCAAACACAATTTCAATTGCATCGGGCACCTCTTTTTCTGGTCTTAGAACATAGAAAAATTACAGGTGTGATTGGGGCCTGATTAAATCCTGAATTGTCAGCTGACGAGTGTAGACGCTACAAGCTTCAAGTTCCTTGGCCTTTTGATTAACTTACTCTCTGGAGGTCTCAGAGAGTTTTGGGAAAAAATGAGTACTTTATGTAAATTTTATTATTTTTGCTGAATATATGAAATTGTGGTGATTCTTTTTAAGGCAGTGTTCACAAATTGTTGCAATGTATTATTTTTGTTAATTGCTTTGTATAAACTTACGTATCATTTATTGGTAGAAATAAATTGCATCTATTGTTTATTTGACAATTTTTTGTTTGCACCCCTTACACCCCAGAAACTAGGAAGATTGAAGTGTTCTAGAAACATAGAACCACATAGTCCCCCAATCTGAGCACAGAGCCATGAAGGAAGCGAGAAAGGAACATTGTGTTCTCAAGAGCTAAAAATAAGGAGGAAGTCACTAAACTGATTATGTGGGGAAAAAAATGATTTATCAGGCAGGTCTTGAAAGAATAGTCTCAAACTTTCTGCGACGTGGTTCATCCTTCTTTTGCCTCCACCATACTACTAAAACAATTTATAGACCAATTAACTTCTAATGGTCATATTTTAAGGCCTCCGTTTAGTCCTGATATTACACAGTGGACACATTGTCTTACTGACCCTTAAATGTTGGGGTTCCCAGAGTTCCATCCTGTCTTCTATTCTCACTCTTCTTCAAAGGTCTCAAAGTGGAAGCTCACAGACTGGATACAGTCTACAGAGGTCTACTATTTGGGCTCGACAGTATTTCGGGCAAATTTAAGAAACAGTATTTAAAACCCAAACTTTCAGTTATCTATTTGGATTTTCCAATTTCTTTTGAAAAATGGAAAGATCTGACAAGACTAGACCAACATTTATGCACAGCAATAATCAGTTGGAACTAAATAGAGGTTGCTCTGTAGAGATTGGATGTTTGCTCTCCTGTTGCTATAGTCCTCCCTACTGCCTATTGCCTTAAATCCCTGGCCTACCTCCTTAACTCATTTACATGAGTGAGCATTTGCAATGACTCCTCACATACTCACCCTGTGTATTCTCATCCTTACTTGTGGTTTGAACTACCTCACTCTAAAGTTCTAACCCAGAACACATTCTTAAACACTGTACAATGTCTCAGTTCCCCTTAGATGTATTGTAGGTTCCTCACTCTCAACATGTGCAAAACAAGACACATTATTTTTTCTCATTAGCCACCAAATTTGCCTCTCTTGTAGTCCCTAGACAGTTAATAGTGTCACCATCCATGATGGTCAATTTTATATGTCAACTTGCTTAGGCTATATTACCCAGTTATTCAAATAAACACTGATCTAGGTTTTGCTGAGAAAATATTTTGTAGATGTGGTTAATATCTACCATCAGTTGACCTTAAGTAAAGGAGATTATCTTTGATAATCTGAGTGGGCCTCATTCAATCAGTTGCAAAGCCTTCAGAGCAAAGCTGAGACTTCCCTAAAGAAGAGAATTCAGCCTCAAGATAGCAGCATCAGCTTCTGCCCAGGAGTTTCTCACCTGTTAGCCTGCCCTCCACACTTCAGACTTGGTGGTACCCACAATCCTACTGGTTCGGTTTCTCTAGAGAACCCTGACTGATACCCTATTCATCTAGGCATCCATGCTAAGAATCTAAGAGATTTCCTCAACACTTTGTCCTCCTTGTGGCTTTCATCTAGTTATACCCCTTTAAAATATTCTTCAAAATAATAATCAGATCTCATCTTGTAATTCTATAATTCAGATCTGGTCCCTCTTGCTTAGAGATCAAAGTCCAAACTCCTAAGTAGGGTGCACACGGCTGTCCATTTGCTGGTCTCCAACTACTTCTCCAGACTCATTTCTTGCTGTACTACCCACTTACCTTGTACCTACCATCTAAGTGGAAATGCTTCCATAATTTTGAAGACATCCTCATATTTTATTCCTCTACACCTAAGCTGATCCTACATCCTCAAATATCCTGTCTTATAGGGCACTTGGCAAAAATCTACTCAACTTTCAAGACTTAGTTGAAATGTGCACTTTTATGAAACTTCCCCCTCCTCTCCTTTCCCAGTAGAATTGATCAACTCTTCCTTTGTACCCCAGCCTCCTCTTGCATACTACACCCAAGTACAGCCATAATATGGTAATTTATTTCATTTGTTCATTCATATGTCTGTCTTGGACTGTTAAACTGTGAGGCCTAATTCGTTACCTAATTTAGTAGACCCTGGCGGCAACAATTGCTAATGACTCCCTCAGTATCCATTCTCCTTTCTTCCACAATAATAGAACTTCTAGCCAGGCACATGGCACCCAGAACAAAGGCTACAGTTTCAGCCTCTCTTACAAATCGGTGTGGCCATGCGACTGAGTTCTAACCAATGGACTCTAAGTGAAAGTGTCCTGTGCCGGCATCCAAGCACCTTTCATCAGAGGCAGCTGTCACCAGCTCTTTGCCCCTCTTTCCTTCCTTCTTCCAACCTACTCCTCGGAACATGGATGTGAGGACTGAAGTTCCATCTTGGTTCTTGAGGAAAAGGTTTCTCTTGGCACTGTCAAGTGGGAAGCTGCAAGGAGCCTGGGTCCCTGAGGACTTTGTAGAGCAATTGCTATGCCAGCCCTAGATTGCTCACCTCTGCACTTTTACTCGTGAAAGAAATGAATTTTCACCATATTTAAGCTACTGTTTCAGAGAAAGCAGTTCTATTACTCACAACCAAATATAATCCTGAGTAATACACGAATAGTTACGGTAGAGTCTTCAGTTAACACTCTTAAATTTAAGCTTATAAATCAGCTATGATGCGTAAAGATTTGTTACAAGGTCTAAGTCAGAGAGGGGCTGATAATCTCAGAAGTGAGCTGGCTGTGTTTGAGTTTTAAAGCTCGGGTCCAGTGTTTGCATATGGTCTTCCTGTTGTCTGTACAGGTACCTTCTGCATTTCAACCTACGGACTTTGCCTTAGTTTCAGCTCTGGTCCCTGGGGAACCCAAACTTTGACATATTTTGCTCCATTTGGCCAGTATCTGACTGCCCAGGCCCGCTCCATCTCCTACAGCCAGGAGAGAGTTAGCAAATCAGACAAGGGGGAGGAATGACTAGATTAGAGCCAAGATTGAAGTGAGCTGGGAGGCTGTGAGCTGAGCGGAGAAAGTACCGGCAGCACAGCAAAGAATTTGAGCCCATAGCTGGTGCACCGGGAAAGCAAGACCAGAAGAGAAATATGCCAGACTCTTGCTAGGGTGACCTGATTTACTCTTTCAAAGACCACGTTCATGCCCAAATGAATTATGACGCATTATGACCCTTTTCCAACATGGGTGTAGGAAATAGACACTCTTAGATACACTTGTGGGGGTATAAATTGGAAAAAATTTTAGGAGGGCAACTTGACAAGTCCCTTAAATATTTTAAATGTGCATTCACGAAGCAGCCAAAGATTTATTAAAAGGGGAGAAGGGGCTCAAAAGAAATACTGGAAACATGTGTCTTTATTATTTAGTATTATTCAACATGCCCCACTTATGCAATAAGACAAATAGACCCACACCCACATATCTACTCTCTTCCCAACAGTAACGAGAACTAAATTTAACAGGAAATACTTAAAACCCATGTGACAAAAACTGTACAATTTCACTGGAATTTATATGAGGGCTAAAACATTCTCTCTTTGATGGTGCTGTTATTCTCATATATAGAAAACTAAGAGAAATAACTGATAGTTTAACATTAGAGTTCAATAAGACAGCTACAAATAAGGGAAATACATAGAATTATTGTATACATCAGCAATACTAATTAGAGAATGTAATGAGGGGGAAGACAGCAATTCAAATCAGTGAATAACAAATGGATTAATCAATAAATAGTATTGGGAAAATTTGATAGCCAAAATAGGAAAAAAATATATATACTCTTTCCTCACACAACACACACATATTTAAAGACAGTTGGTTTAAATATGCAAATAAAGAATATAAAGAATAAAATATGGTAGCACTAAAACAAAATATAGGAGACTATTTCTTGGTGTAAAAAAGGCCTATTATGACCCTCAGTAAAAAGTCCAAAAAGTCAAAAGGAAAATATTGACAGTTGATTACAAAACACTAGAAACTTGAAGACCATAGGAAACTTGGCCAGCAGTGACAGCCTCCAAGAAAATACTTGTGACACATTTGAAGGGTTGAGTATCTTTGTTATTAAGAGTGCCCACACATCAATAAGAAAAAGTCAAACTCATTGGGAAATGGACTTGGGAAACGGGCAAAGAAAATGAAAAGGCAATTCACAGAACAGACTTGTAAGTGAATAACAAACATGGGAAAAGTTGAGTAACATCACTAAACAAAGTACACAGAAATTAAAGCAAAATGAAATATAATGTAATACCTAGCAGGCTCGCAAAGGTTAAAAAAATTTCTAATCAATATGAAAAACAATAAACATCTCAACAGAAAAATAAGCAAAGAAACAAAATTAATTTTGTATAAAATTCGTCTAACAGAGAAGAAAAAGATGAACAAACATAATGAAGCAGAATAATTACAGCAATTACTGTGTACACGTTTGCTCTCCCTTACCCACACGCCAGCCTTTCTGTTTTCTTATCCCATGGATTTTTCCAGATCTGGCAGGCAAGATCTGCCTGGATTTTCCCTTCATTTGTATACAAACTGAACTTATTGATGAGATGATGTCTGGCTTCACAGAGAGGTGGGGCAAAGGTGGAGCGTCAAACAGAAATAGAGACAGACAGCAGAAGAGAGAGACAGTGTGAGTTACAGAGAAGAGGGAGAAGGCTGAGGTCTGAAGGGTCGTGGAGGCAGCAGGACTTAAGGCCTCCCGAGGGCTGCACCTGAGAAGTCTGGACACCAGCACTAGGTTCACAGCTTTTCAAAGATGGCCAAGTATGGCATATAAACAGCAGAATCATCAGACGTCAAGGGACCATGAGGCCTTGGAGAGGAAGCATCTCTGTGGCAGCCTTGTGGGCAGAAGGCTAGAGGGAGCTCTCTGCTGCACTGGAATAGTTTTTTTGTTTGTTTGTTTTAGTTTTATTGAGGTCATCTTGGCTTATAACCTTGTGTACATTTCAGGTGTACATTACTATATTTCAGTTTCATGTTCACCACTAATAGCCTAGTTTCTATCCATCGCCATACACATGTGCCCCTTTACCCCTTTCGCCCTCCCCCTAACCCCTTCCCCTCTGGTAACCACTAATCTGTTCTCCTTATCCATGTATCTGTTTATCTTCCACATATGAGTGAAATCATATGGTGTTTGTCTTTCTCTGTCTGACTTATTTTGCTTAGCATAATACCCTCAAGGTCTATCCATGTTGTGGCAAATGGCATGATATTGACTTTTTTTATGGCTGAGTAGTATTCCATTGTATGTATATACCACATCTTCTTTATCCATTCATTTGTTGGGCACTTGGGCTGCTTCCATGTCTTGGCTATTGTGAATAATACTGCGATGAACATAGGGGTGCATAGATCTCTTTGAACCGTTGATTTCATGTTCTTTGGACAAATACCCAGTAGTGGGATAGCTGGATCATGCGGTATTTCTATTTTTAATTTCTTGAGAAATCTCCGTACTGTTTTCCATAGGGGCTGCACCAGTTTGCATTCCCACCAGCAGTGTATGAGGGTTCCCTTTTCTCCACATGCTCTCCAACATTTGTTATTTCTTGTCTTGTTAATTATAGCCCTTCTGATGAGTGTGAGGTGATATCTTACTGTAGTTTTGATTTCCATTTCCCTAATAATGATGTTGAACATCTTTTCATGTGCCTGTTGGCCATCTGTATATCTTCTTTGGAAAAATGTCTGTGTGTATCCTCTGCCCATTTTTTTGATCAGGTTATTCATTTTTTGTGTGTGTGTGTGAGGAGATCAGCCCTGTGCTAACATCTGCCAACCCTCCTCTTTTTTCGCTGAGGAAGACTGGCCCTGGGCTAACGTCTGTGCCCATCTTCCTCCACTTTATATGGGACGCCGCCACAGCATGGCTTGCCAAGCAGTGCATCGGTGTGCGCCCGGGATCTGAACCGGGGAACCCCGGGCTGTCGCAGTGGAGGGCGCGCACTTAACCACTTGCGCCACCGGGCCAGCCTCAGGTTATTTGTTTTTTTGTTGTTGAGTTGTGTGTGTTCTTTACATATTTTGGAAATTAACTCCTTGTCAGATATATGATTTGCAAATACTTTCTCCTAGTTGGTGGGTTGTCTTTTCATTTTGTTAATAGTTTCCTTTGCCTTGCAGAAGATTGAAAGTAGACCATTGTCTTACACCATCCACAAAAATTAACTCAAAATGGATTAAAGACTTGAATGTAAGACCTGAAACCATAAAACTCCTAGAAGAAAATATAGGCAGTACACTCTTTGACATCAGTCTTAGTGGTATCTTTTCGAATACCATGTCTACTCAGGCAAGGGAAACAAAAGAAAAAATAAACAAATGGGACTACATCAGATTAAAAAGCTTCTACTATGCACTGGAATAGTTTTAAGAACCCCCAGGGACTTTGCATGACCTTGTGGCTTGGCATGGGGGACGGGTTTTGAGGAGATCCCCAGTTAGGGCTGTAATTTAATCTCTTCTCCCACGTCAACAGAATAGGCCACTGAATCTAATTTAAGTTTATTTTAAGTAAATAAGGAAATATAACATTTCTTATACACTCGGGTTCACAGTTGCTTAGCTGCAACATTGTTAACTAGCATGGGGAGAAAGAGGCACCACCAGAAAATAAGCATAACTACGCAGGAGGACTGTTTGGCGATATGTGTCAAAATGTAAAATGAGCATACTTTTTCACTAACAATTTTAATCCTAGGACTTGATGCTAAAGAACACTCTTTACTGAGCAAAGTAAATAGATCCACTGCAAAATTGCTTATAATGGCAAGAAGATTTTGGAAAATTCTGCATGTGGATCAGTAGATTCCTGTTTAAATAAACTATGAAATAAATCATGATACGTACATGCAATGGAACATTCTGAAGCATTAAAAGTGATTACATGCTCAAAATTATTCATCATTAAGGAAATGCAAATCAAAACCCCAATGAGATGCCACTTCACGCACACTAGGCTGACTATAATAATTAAAAAAAATAAAAGGTGTTAGTGAGGATGTGGAGAAATTGGAATCCTCATACATTGCTAGTGGGAAGGTAAAATGGTGCAGCCACTGTGGAAACAGTTTGGCAGTTCCTCAAAAACTCAAACACAGAATAACCATATGAGCCAGCAGTTTCACTCTTAGTTATATATCCAAACGAAGTGAAAACACATGTTTATACAAAAACTTGTACATGTATGTTTACAGCAACATTATTCATAATAACCAAAAAGTGGAAACAGTATGAATATCCACCTATTGATGAATGGATAAAACGAATGTGGTGTATACGTACAATGGACAATTAGCCACAAAAAAGAACAAAGTCCTTTGATGGTTAAATTTTATGTGTCAACTTGACTGGGCTAAGGGATGCCCAGATAGCTGGTAAAACATTATTTCTGGATGTCTGTGGCAGTGTTTCTGGAAAAAGTTAGCATTTGAATCAGTAGACTGAGTATAGATCCACCTTGCCACTGTGGATGGGCATCATCCAGTCGAATCCAATCCAACACGTTGAGGGCTGAAGTAGAACAAAAAGGCAGAGGAAGGGTTAATTTGTTCCCTCTCTTCTCAAGCTGGGACATCCATCTCTCCTGCCCTCCAATATCAGAGCTCTTGGTTCTCAGGCCTCCTCGCTCCAGGATTTACACCAACAGACCTAAGTTCTCAGGCTTTTGGTCTCGGACTGGGAGTTTCACCATCGGCAATTCTGGTTCTCAAGCCTGCACGCTCAGATTGAATTATACCACCATCTTTCCTGGTTCTCCACCTTGCGGATCACAGACTGTGGGACTTCTTGGCCTCCATAATTGCATGAGCCAATTCTAATAAATCTCCTCTTATCTATATCTATATATATCCTATTGGTTCTGTTTCCATGGAGATCCCTTACAGTATGAGTACTGATACTGATACTTTTCTTCAAATAAGCCACATTAACAGGTTCCCAGTGGACATACCTTTTGTAGATGCCCCAATCAACACACTACAGATATGCAGAGAAAATATTTCAATGGAAATCTTGAAGGGTGTGATTTCAAGAGATTAATAGTACTTTTTCATATACTTAACTGTGTTTTTAAAATAATGAGCACACACTATTTTCCCAAAACTAATAGAAAAAAAAAAAAGAGAATTGTTAACTAGAGTTTGCTGGGGTGTAGAGAATTGAGATTTTCAAGTACTGTTGGTATAATTGTATATTGATAGAGCCTTTTAGAGGGCAATTTGACAATAACAATTCCAGAAATTTATTCTGCAGAAGCACTTGTACCTTTACACAAAGATATATGCCCAGTCATGCCCACAGTAGGATTGTTTGTGATGGCAGAAATGTAAAAAAAAAAAAAATTACTTTTTGTGATCTGTTTTCCCTAGGTGAAGTTTCCTTATGGACCTTGTGCAGGAGTAGGCAAGCAATTCTATATTACGCAACCATTGAAAATAAGGGCAAGGAATCATTTTTTGTATATTGACAAAGAGAGAAAGTCACAATATATTGTTAAATAAAAATAGTAAGTTAAAAACAATATGTAGAGTGTGATCTCATTTAAAATTGCTATTTTTATATGCTCAGGAGAAAAATTCCAAAGGATGTAAACCAATTGGTTAGCAATGAGGGATTACAAAATTTTCACTTCTCATTTTATATATCTCTACATTATAGGAATGTTTTATTAATGAGCATCTATTATTTCTATTAGAAAGGGGAAGACAATGATTTTTTTTTTTTTTTAAGAAAAATCCCACAGAGAGAGGCATTGTTCCAGGGCTGGGTCTTGAGCCAAGATTTAGACTCTGCTGCACAGCAGTGGGCAGGACCTCACTGAGCTGGAGCTTCTGAGTGGTTTGATTGACATTCCTTGCCTGGCCCGGGCTTTCATGCATCTGGTATGGCTCAGCTGGGAACCCCCTTGAAACGTCCATGAAGGGGTCTCTCCCGCTGTGTGTGTGATATTGACCATTTCTTAGTTTTCTGTGCAGCCGAAGATCCAAGAATGCTGCTAGCTGCTGATTCAAGCTCTGCTCAGCTCATTACTTCCTAGTCGTGTGAACTTGCATAAGTTACTTAACCTCTCTAGGCTGCCTACCTCAATGGTCGATTTTAAAGACGAAGTTAAAAAACATGTAAAATTCCTTCACAAACATTGCAACATAGTAGGGATGTAATAAATGTCAATTCACACCCCTCCCATTTCTGCCGCGTCTTCTTCTTCTCTGTCCACATTCCCTGGCAGGTGGGTGATGCAGAGCAGTGGATCTCAATGGGCGCTCCACCATCCTCTTGGTAGCATTTTATAAAGGGGGGAGGAACAATTTTTGGTTGTCACCATGATGAAGAAGCTACTGGCTTTGACTAGATCTGTAGGTAGGGTTCAGGAATGCCAGCTGTCCTGCAATACATGAGACAGTCCAGACAATAAAAAATTATCTTGCATCCCACATAGCATGTCAATGTCCCACAAGCTATTCCTGTAAGTTAAAAACCTGTTTATATTATCTGAGTCTAGAAGCTAACTCCATTTTATATAGCAACACTACACTTCCCAGGGGGAAGATCATATTGTATTTTGTTTGGACGTTACCACTGTTTTTGAAAATCACATTCTGACAGTAGCACCGCTTTGCATGCTATTTGAATCTCCAAAGTAGACACACCTCTAACCATCCGTCTTTGTAGTTGTCACAACTTGCTTTGGTGCACAGGTACAACCATCTGACTACACTATTATGTCTTCTAGAATGCTCATTCCTAAGCATTTACATAATGAAATCCATACTAATCTATTATAAATTATTTTCCTCTTGTTTCTCTTTTATACTAGTTTGTACCTTATATTGATTTTTGAAACTATGTGTAGGTAGATTATATTATTCATGACTTTTATTTTCGAAACATAAAGGTAGCTTTACAAAATAGTTATTACAAAAAGAGGACATGCCAGAGTCTAAAAGATCATAAAGTTTTTCAATTGCAGCAAGAACCCTAGAGGAGAACCTCTGTCCTGTGAGGCAGGGTGGGTTCAGCAATTGCATGCTTTCCATTGTAGGATAGTGACATTGACAGAAATCCAAGTAGCTTACTGTTCCCATTTCCACAGGGATTATAAGCATTCAAGATAACAGCCATCATTGGTCCGTCTGGAGCCAGAACCAGGGAGGCAACAGAGCCTAGAATAACTCTTATGAGGAAGGGTCCTGTCCAGTAAGAGAAAGTGAATAATCTTGCTGTCCTTTCTAGTTTGTCAAACCGGAAGGCAAGAGATAGCTCATGAGGGTGTAGATGAAGTGAACGGCAAGAAGCCAGAGAGGCAAGCACACTGAGGGGCATGGTTGGGGACAGTTGGTAGGTGGTGGACAAAGTAATAATGTGGACAGGGAGTAGGATGAAGAATGTGGAACTCTGTTTTGGCCACAGCGTCTCTTTAATATGTGTGCTGGGCCCCTGGATTTGCATGATCCTACTTAACATTGAATACATGTTGCATGGTTTCTTCCTTCCTTCACAGACTCACTGAGAACATCAGCGTAGGATGAGCCATAGTAACCATGGTTTTGTTTCCACACTTTTCCTAATTATGAGGAAGTAAATGATGTCCTAGACCTCCTAATGAGCTTCAGGCTATGAGAGTTTGTAGAAGTAAAATAATAATAACGACAAGGAAAAAAGGCGGAGTGAATAATGTAAAAACATTAATTCCATAGTCTAGTTTACTTTAAATCATAAACCAAATTTGAAGGCAAGATTTGCTTAGGATGATGTGCAAAATGGGTGCCCTGTGCCCAAAGAATAATGCACTGATTCTGTCAAAGTGAGGAACTATATCTGGAGGAGAGAAGGATTAAAAATAATTCTGAAGGAGGAAGTCAGAAAGGAGTCAGGAAGACATTATATGCAGATGAGAAGCGAAGGTTTATCAAGGATAGAAATCATAAGACAGGATATAAGTTAGGTGACCTTCTGAAGTATTTAGTCCGTGACACATTTTGAGGTTGAAGATCAGGAGCATCCAACATGTCACTCATCAGACCTGTCATCTTATGATATATAGATATAGATATATAGACAGATATAGATACAAATCTATAGATAGATAAAGTATAATATATTATTATAATATATTATACTACATTATAATATAATAATATACCTCTATTCTATATTATATCTATAATTTAGATATTATACAGAGAGATATTATATATGTTCACACACATGCTCATATATGATAAATATCAATAGAAAAATGTACATATCAATTCATTTGTGTAAAATTAAATCTTGCTGACCTAAGATATGCTGAGATACAACTGGTATACAAGATGGGCACAGCCCTGCACTCTCAGAGTTCATCTGGTGAGGTACTTCTGCTGATAAATGAGCAATAACCACACAGGCCCACGGTGGAGAAGCACAGTAGCTATACGAGAATCTTGGGAGGGTGCCTATCCTAGTCCTGGGCAGTCAGAAGAAATTATGTCTAAGCTGAGATCCAAAGAATGAGTTGGGATTTGCTGGAGAATGACAGAAGGACAGGAAGATTATGTCCTACAGAGGCAAAAGCATGTAGAAAGACCCAGAGAGAGTAAAGATTCTCCAGAGAGGTAACACGAAGTTCAATGTGTAGAGACAAGTGGAGTGGAGTGAGGAAAAGGCAGGCCACAAAGGTGAACTGCAACCAGATCATCACAAGAACTTTTAAGCGTTTATATGTCCTAAGAGCAATGGCAAGACTTTAAAGGCTTATGTAGCAGAGCAACAGCAGCAGATGAACGAGCACAGTGTGGAGAATGGATTAAAAGGAAATGAAACAGAAATGTATTATTTTAATATATTTCTTCAGTTAACATATGTTGCTCACCTACCATCATTCTCTTCTTTCTGATTCCCAGCTCTTAACTGGCCAACGTGAACCCAACACACCACTCTACTTGAAGCATTTTTTTCCAATGGATGTGCCAATATGTCTTGATTAACATATTAGGAAAGAATGAAACAAGAGCTGTAAATAATAAAATGAGAAGGGTATAATTGATGGAGTCACTTGAAGCAATGAGAAAATAATTTTAAGTGCAAGAGAAAGTGTTAGCTTCCCTGGTAGATCCAGGACCTTAAAGAACCTTGTATTTATAACACAGGTAACAAATAATTATAACTCAAAGCAATAAGAAACCACTTTTAAAGGAATTCTAGGAAGGCTTCATGGAGGAGGTGGAATTGTGTCTGAATTTTTTTTTTTTTTTAAAGATAGATAGGGTTTCAATAAACTGAGATTGGGAAGCAGGGTAAGAGGAAAGCAGCAGAGTATTTCAAGGGGAAGGATCCTCCTGAAAAAGGAGAGGAGAAAGACACAATAAGGGTAAAGTATAACTTTTGTTTGGAACTGTGGGCATAATGTGGACAAGTGCGGGACCCTGACTGTCCCCACTCGTGGCATCCTGAATGGAAGGGCGTTAAAGTCTTGGAGCATTAGGTGGAAGGACTCTAAGCTCTGCTGTAGGAAATCTCACCTTGCTGTGACAAGTGAGATAGACTAAAGTCATGCAGGACTGGCAGCAAGGAGACCAACCTGGTTTCCATAGTCCAAATACACATGAAAAAGGCAGCAATTTGGTGACTCTGTGTATATTGAAAAGCAAGGGTATCAGAGAGACTATGAAGTGAGGGAATCTATAAGGAAAGTGAGAGAGAAGAATCTCTCAGTCCTTGGGCACGATCGTTGAAAATGGGCCAATGATCCTCGCCCTACTGCGGAAACTGTGGGGATCATGCCAAACCAACTGAAATGTCAGCATAAGTATTAGCATCTACTAGGAATGTGAGTACTAAGTCATACCGCCCTTATATTCAACACAACACAGAGCATGGAGGCCATTAGGTGGTGCTTGTGAAAGAGGTTGGTGAGAAATGTTTCCTTTGACTACTTGGCTTTGGTGCTGTTAAAAAGCAGAGCTGGAAAGCTATTATTAGTTGTCCAGGGACTTATTTATCTTCCTCATATGAAGTAATAGCTAACCATCTTAATGGGTTTGAATAAGCCCCAAACAGTTCTCTGATTCTGAAAAAAGCTAGTGAACTCATATGTAGGTAGGTACATTGGGTGTCTTGATATAAATTAGCACGTAGAGCCACAAACAAATCATTTATTTTCTCCATGATAGTTTTTAGTAACTCTGCACATGTTCCTCTGCCTTTTATCACCGGCTAAACCTTGGCCAAGGAGAATCCAAAGTAATATATCCAATATAGGATTCCTTTTGATATACCTAAAGCCTGTGTGGAAAACTTGCAGAGAAATACTTACAGAGAAAAATAAAGAATAAGCAGATTTCAGGGCTCTCCTGAGTAGGAAGCTTTAAAACTTGATTTCAGTATAATTCCTATAATAAATATCCTCTTCCTATAATAAAATTATTATATAATTCCTCTAATTGAAGGAATTATATAATTCCTCTTTCATATAATTCGAGGAATCTCTTCAATTCCTATATTAAAAATCTGATAGATAGACAGACAGACAGACAGATAGATGATAGATAGATATCCTATTGGTTCTGTTTCTCTGGAGAGCCCTGACTAATAAACATCATAGCAAATAAAATGGAAAATAGGTGGAGTTTTGGCTTTTTTTAATGCCTGGAAAACGGGAAAAGAATAGGTGGTTACAAAAGATATTTTAGATAAAGCGGCACCATAATTTGAAGCCATGCCGCATATGAGAATGAGGAGCTGGGTGAGAAATGTGAGGAAATCGATGCTACCACAGAACAGATGAAACATTTAGGCCAGTAATGAGTGTTAAGGCCAGTACGGGGTAACTAAATTTAGAGATGTGAGGCCACAGGATTTAACTAAAAGAAATTACTGTTAATCCCAAATGGATACCCAACTAGAGGGTAGTCAAGTGGAGGAAAAAAATGTTAATGGAAGGCAAAGGAATAATGAAATTGCAAAGAGAGATATGGGGGTGGGGGTATGAAAGAGGAAAGAAAGAAAATATGGCTGGACCTCAGAAGATACTCAGAAGTATGTAGATGAAAGATAAATTAAATTTGAAAAGCATGAGTAAAGGCCAGAATTGCTCTGGTATTTTTAGAACTCTTGCTACTTTTTCTTGATCTATGAAGTATGAATTGTGGACCCTTAAGATTGTTTTGAACATAGCATAATAGATGGGGGGAGTCCAGGCTTCAGCACACAGCACCTCTGTCTTGTCATCCATTCGTGAGAAGGACAAAGGTGGTGCCCTGAATGCAGGGGAGGAGAAACTGATGGATAAAAGACATCACAGGAAAGACGGAGACAGTAATGGGAATAATGATTAAAGAAACAGAGGAAATAAGTGTGGGGAGGGAATAAACATTTATTTCCTAATATGAACCAGATGCTGTAACTACATTATCTCATCAACCTTCACCAGAGCCCTGAGGAGCATGCATCACCATTGCCCTTTTATGACTGAAGAAACAGGAGGTTAAGTAACTTGTCCAAAAACGTATCCTACATTGAAGCTGAGACTGTAGTCAGAACCTAATATCATAACACTTGTCTCCTTGATATGAAAAAATTGGCATTTGTAGGATAGACGAAACAAAAGGAGAAAAACTAAAGTGAAAATTATTAAATAGAGGAAATCCTAGAAATGTGATGTTAAGAACATTAAAACAAGCCACCAAGGGCCAAAGTCAAGAGTGTCATCGGACGTTTATGAGAAATGCCCCTAAACTACTCAGGAAACGATAATGATCTAAGAAAATTTAATTTTCACATATGAATGGCGGGAAGAGACGTGTAGTATCAACTGAGACATAGTATGAAAATTGTAAATAATGAGGAGAATTTTGTGTTTCCACTGGCATAAAAATATGGCCAGATTGTGGCAACAGTTCAAGTGTTTTAGGAAGGAGAGCCCCCTGGAGAAGACCCGTCTTTCCTCTCCCTTCCCCCAGTTCCTTCTATCAGCCAGACCTGAGTCTATCGACTCAGATTTGGGGAAATAAAAACGGCAGGAAATTCATCGTTTGCTCTTGGCAGCACTTCCTTTCTTTTCAGGCCACCCCCCACACACATTTTCCATGTGATCTATCTATTAGAATATGTATCCACATCTCACATCCTCAATAAATACTTTCAAATAAAAGAACTACTAGCTATTCGTATGACAGTATCTCCTTCTCAAGAGATTGTCTCAAACACCATTACTTGAAGTCCACGTCAAATGAATAAATCAATAAAATGTAAAATGTCTCTTCTCTGGACAAAACACTTCTGAAAATTGTTTATTTCATGAGAAATGCCTGACAGATGGTATGAGTAGTGGTGAGGCATTCAAAACGGTACAAAGTTTCCTGCTGTTCTGTCAGATGTTTCCACTCTCTGTTCCATCAATTAAATGCTGACTTATTTTTCCTCCACAAACTTCAGTTTGGCTTTTTAAAAATAAATAATGCTTTGGCTATTCATTTAAGAGTTGCTTATACTATTACTGGGACTTTCACATGACATAGAATAAGTGGTTGGAAGCACCTCCTATCACGTAAATATCACAACACATAGGCTATGAGGCTCATCACTCAAGGAGCGTTGATTAAATTACCTATGATCATTGAAATTATTAAATTCAATGTGTAGATTGGTACATAAGTAATATTTAAATATGTTTAGTTGAAGAAGATTACTGTTAAGTTCTAAACATCCAATCAGTCAATAGCAGATTTGTTAAAACAATACCCATAGAAAATTATATTACCTTAAGGATAGTTCTGTTAGGCTATCTTTGGGTAAACAATGAATAGTATTCTTATTGAGGCCCACTCCACTTCATGACTGTGAATTGATAAACGCATGAAATTGAAGTATTTGCATGTTCATCGCACATGTGTGCACACACACATAACTTTCAACAAGATATTGTGTAAGATGGTCCTACATGACCCAGATGTTCCAAGCCCTACTACATACTTCTCTCTCATGCAGTTTTGTTCACTTCCTCCTTTTGAATCTTTTGAAGAGCAATTTTGGATTGAAAGGAACAATGAGCTTCTAGAAGAAGACCTGTAGAGATGTGGACGGTAATGTTTAAATGGGCATTCCAGATGATGACAAGTGTGTCATGTTTTTATTCTTCTTGCTGAGTCAGATCCTTTATAGAACTGAGTGACTTGGCATGTGCTGATCTATAGTAGAAACTGAGATTTATATCACTCTATCAGAAAGACTATAATCTCTAAAAAGAAACAAGAAATAGGAAAGATATTTAAGTGAAAGACCCCAATTAAAGGCCAAAAACATATCTGCTGAAAATCAGAAGAACGTTTTCAAGGTTGTTCTGGAAATAAATTGGCTCTATTTGGCAATCTCACAAAATGGAAAGTACTGCAGTATCTCCTGCCAGTTTTCTTGTGTGCAACTGACCAATACTAAATAAGAAACAAACCCCAAACTCCTTTGCTTTGATTTTTTGTCTGACCAGCAAACCAACTTAACGAATTATTTTATTTTTATAGAAGAGATTTGCAAAGTAGATTGCCATCTGTAATTGTTTTTTTTTTTAAACACAGCCCTCAGTAGCATAATTGGCTAAAATTTTGTTGTTGATAGAATACTAATAGTAATTACAAACTGAAGAGAAAACTGGGATATTGAAATTTGAGTGATTTGAAGCAGCATTTTTAAAGTGGCAGCAAAATAATTCTGCTTCTCAGACTTGCCTTCCAGGTTTCTTTCCCCCACAATTCAAATTTGTGACAAGCATGGGAGTTTTCAGCTTTGTAGAGTTAGCTTTCATTAGGGGATTAATGGCTAGGGAGACTGGAGGAGGAGGCAGAGAGAGACAGAGACAGAGAGAGAGAGAGAGAGGGAGAAGCAATTTAAGCATGCTACCATGTTCAGAGTGGACATAGAGGTTCAAAATAGACTTCTACGTCACATTGTCCTGACTTCCATGGAATGTTCTAACAGTCTTAGTAGAAGAAAGAAAGTGTGATTCCTTCTTCTTCTGAGGCTAGCTACCTACTTTCCCACATCCATTTAAGAAGTATGTATTGAGTATTTAGTTGCCAATAATTACACAGTTAATATTAGCCTGAAAGAGCAATTTCATTACCAATGGTGAATACCATCACTAAAGAATGGCGTTCTTAGGTTCTGGTCCTTTGTTCTGCTACAAGGGTTAAAATACAATTCTGCTGAGACTAAATGCTCTCTTGGAGCAGGGAAGATAGGACTATCAATTATCTTTTATGACTTATTTTGGTCAGATATGCTAGTTAGCTGTAAGATTTAGCTCAATCGCTCTATTCCCTACTTCACCAGATGTTCAGCAAAAGTTGCAAATGTCACTAAACTAAGATACAATCCTTACATATTTTCCATTAGATCATGATTCCCGTTGCCCCTAGAATAAGTCACAAATGCCTTTCCAAGCAATACGAAGCCTTCTACAATCTGGCCCTCCTATCTCCCTGATTTCATCTCATACCCTGCTCCTCTGCTCTTGCCTAGCCATGCTGGTCTTATTTGTTTTCCTATAACACTCTAAGTCATTTTATGCTGTTATTTTATTTTATTTTTGCACTTGCTTTCCCTCTATCTGAAACGCTCTCACTTCAATCTTCATGGCTCAGCTCAAATGTTTCTTCACAGTGACCTTCCCTGACCTTCTTAATTACTATTACCTCATCTTGCTTTATTTTCTTCATAGCACTTTTCTTTATTTATTGACTTGCTTATTATCTATCTTCTGTTGCTAAAATGTAAAAAACACGAAAGCCCAACCTCATTTCTCTTTTCCATTGCTATGTTTCCTGTGCCTATGACAGTATCTGGCACCTAGTTGTTGAATAAATGATTGAATAAGAGACTGTGGAGAAAAGATCCTTGATTGAGATCTCTGTTCATGAGGCCTCTGGTTATTGGAGACTTGTATCTAGTCTCCGTTTTTTACGACCTGCCAGTTAAGTCACTCAGATCTTAGATATTTCCCCAGATTTGGGGCTTCCATCCTGCTTCACTTTCTGGTCTTGATATCCTCCTAGCTTTGTTCATCTAGCTGGACCCAGGTAGGCCAACTTAATTTCTTGCTGTGGTCTCTAATGCCCAAGGCAGCTATGGGATAATGGGAAAATATCTTGGATTTGAGTCTGACTCTCCCACCACTCTGTGACCTTTGGGCACATCATTCAAAAAATTAAACCTTTCTGAACCAGTGTTTTCTGAGAGGCTGGATGTGGGTGTAAGAGAAAGGGAGAAGGAGCCTCCCAGGTGTTTGACTTGAGTAAACAGAGCTGTATTGACTGAGATGGAGATAAATGCCGGAGCAGCAGGCTTGAGGCAGGGGAGATTAGCAGCTGCATTTTTGATGTGTTAATTTCCAGAGAACAATTAGACATATAAATTTAGAGGTCGTGAAGGGAGCTGCTATATAAATCTAGACATTTGGAGAGAGAGCTGGGTTAGAGGTACAATTTTAGAATAACTTTAAAATATCTGGGAAATATTTAATGCCTCAAGACTGGATAAGATCACTTACCTGTCACCTACAGCACAGAAAGAAAAGAGAAGTGGCCCAGAGCCTGAGGCCTGGGTGTACAACATTTAGAAGCTGGTGAGTTGAGGAGCAACTAGCAAATGAAGGGCCAATGAGGGTGAAGAAAATCCAAGAGAATGTGAAGATATGATGTTTCCTCCGTAATTTATTTTATATATATTAACTTAATAAATATTTACTAAGCATATAATCAGTGCAATTCACTTCAGGGTAACAAAATGAATGAGACTTGTCGTGAACACTGCCTTCAAGGTGATTCCAGCCTAGGAGATGGATAAATGTCTACACATTGTTCAAATGCAAGGTAAAGCGTGATAAATAAGTCATAAATAAATAATATAAGATTTCAAAAGTGTGGTTACTAAATACAACGTGGTATCCTGGATTGGATCCTGGAACAGAAAAGGACATTAGTGGAAAAACCGATGAAATCCAAATTAAGTCTATAATTTAGTTAATAGTGTAGTACCTTTGTAAATTTCTTAGTTGTGACAAAAATGCCATTGTTATTGAAGAGTTAATCTCCAGGGAAGCTGAGTGAGGGGCATACAAGAATTCTCTGTAATGTTTTCGCAACTTTTCTGAAAACATAACATCAGTTTTTAAAAAAATGTAAAGAGTATGGAAATTTAGATGAGAAAGACCTCGACAGAGGAGGGCTACATGGGGAAAAACCTCATGGAGCAAGCATGGTTTGTCTTGGGTGGGTGGGATTAATACAGGAAACTAAAGAGGAGAGGCGTTCTAAGCAGAGGCAAAAACATTTACAAAGGCAAAGAGGTACCGTCTTGACTATCCAGAAGACGTCAAAGAGCAGGAGCTCCTCCAACAAGTGGTTCTAAGTGTGGTTTAGAACGATTTGCCTGCCAGACTCAGAACTGGAGGGCCAATCACTACATCTAGGATTTTGCATCATGTCCCCAAACTTCCTGTCATTAGACACTGAACCCAGTTCCCCCAGAGACGATCTGTCCCCATCTAGTGGATCTCATTTTCTTCCTTGACCCATGATGGCAGACACATGACATATTATGACAGCCATTTTGACCCAGCTGTTTTGACATGGGGTTACTTTGACATCACCTTACTTATATTACAATTTCAATCCAAATGCCACTTAAAAAATAAAGAAATCTCCCTTTGTTTCTCAAGGACTCTTGAGCATTTTACTGGAGGAGCCACTCAGTACTTACCACTTTCTGCCCTAAAGTAAACCAGTGCCTGAAAAAAGACACAGAGCTGCAATGGGGAAGCACTCAGGGTCTCTAGTTGCTGGTCTATTACCTAGTGGTTGCATAAGGTATGACCATAGCCATCTTCGCTGACTTTTCTGAATTGATTCCTCAGCATTGTGATGCTAGTAACTTAAGCATTGGGTTGTAAGCATGTAATGAAGAGAAACATAGTCCAGTGCCTGGAATAAAAGAAGTTTTTAATAGATGTTTGATATTATTCTCAAGAAGAAGTTTCTTCCTAGGAGGAGAGACTGAGAGACCATGCTTATTCATCGTGGAATCCCCCATAACACAGCACCTTACGCCTATCAAGTTGAATTGTCTTACGAAAAGATGAATGGCCTCTCAAGATATCTTTCAGTCTCTCTTGAGAATTGTATTGTCTTGCTAGTCTTTCGTGTATAGAAATTGTAGTGTTTTGTACTGTAGATATCTTAGCATGAAAGGGCTCTCATTGTACAAATTTTACATAAGAAATTAAAGATCAAAGGGTTAAGAGATTTGCTCAAGAGTATACAAGCTGGCTGGTGGCCATGCCACTCCTGTGAGATATTTCCTGTTTCACAAAAGGTAAGCCAACGTATATTAAGCATCTAGTCTGTATCAATCACTGTCACGGGTACTTTCAAATAAAAATTTTAAATCAGCACAAAGAGAGAATTCTTAAATATGATCTTAGTATTTGGATGTTACTTTCTGCATTTCGCCAGTTTCAGCCCTGACTACTGAATTGTGTTTTCATCGTGAGCAGTTATAGTTGGATGCCCTGACCTACAAGTGGATTGGCCCCTTTTAGTTTGCTATCTAATTTGATTAAATTCCTGAGGTCACTCGACAAGTTCCAGATTGCAAACAGAGCCTCCTTTACTCACCATACCTCTTTCCTTAATCATACCTGCTTTCTCTGCTAGCCAATGACTGACAAACTCACCATAAGATAACTCCCGTCACATTTGATGAATGATATTGTTCAGGGTAAAAACATCTGCTTCTTCATGGCGGTGAAAATCGTACCTAATTCAGATAAGATATAATGTCACAATACACGATAAACATGACGATATATGGTAAAGGAACGGCAAATTTCCCTAGTGCTTTTAATGCAACATTGTGTGATGGTGTGCTTCATTTCTATAATTAGAGGTGGACATTTGTCATACAATAATACATATAAGCTTACCATATCATATGTATATAAGCTTGTCATATATATGATATATATATAAGATTACCATAACTGAGTTTTTTCTTATTTGAACACACTAAGAAATATAAACAAAACTTGAGGGGCCGGCCCGGTGGTGTAGTGGTTAAGTGCGCCTGCTCTGCTTTGGGCGGCCTGGGGGTTCACAGGTTTGGATCCCGGGCATGGACTTATGCACCGCTTATCAAGCCATGCTGTGGCAGGTGTCCCACATATAAAGTAGAGGAAGACAGGCAAGGATGTTAGCCCAAGGACAATCTTCCTCAGCAAAAAAGGAGGAGGATTGGCAACAGATGTTAGCTCAGGGCTAATCTTCCTCACGCACATTCACACACACAGAAATATATATATATATAAACAGAACTTGACGTGTTAGCCACAGTACTGGATCATTGGAATGAGTGTCTTTATTTTTTTCTATCATATTTGTAAATTAACAATATTTTATAAAAACCTACATTTCTATTTAGACTTAATGTGAAACAGCACTTGGAGTTGAGACAGTAAAAATCTGAATATGGTGGAAAACTATATTAAAATATATATTTTTTTTAAAGAGAATTTTTTTTTTTAATTTTCTTTATTTATTTTTTCCCCCAAAGCTCCAGCAGATAGTTGTATGTCATAGCTGCACATCCTTCTAGTTGCTGTATGTGGGACGCAGCCTCAGCATGGCCGGAGAAGCAGTGCATCGGTGCGCGCCCGGGATCGAACCCGGGCCACCAGCAGCGGAGCGCACGCACTTAACTGCTAAGCCACGGGGCCGGCCCTAAAATATTTTTAAAAATTGTTTCTGATAAACTTTTATGGAATTTAGGGCTTGTGATATGTAATTAACTATTTATACGTAGTACTTTAATAATTATGGACTTTCCTTTTATATTTTAAGAACTATAGGAATGGTTTAGTGTACAAGATGAGGAACACGGCTCTCTTTTTTCTATTTAAGCAGAGCGCTATTACATGCTAAGTTCTTCCATTTGATGGAGGTAAAACCTGTTTGATCAGCACTTCCTCTTTCCTTCTAAAGAATTATGTATTTTTCAATGAATTTATTACAAATATTTATTTTATGCTTGTTAATTTTCTATTTGTCTCACACTGTGCTTTGTTTGGGCTACTGGGTCCTCATATGGATGTTGGGGTAAATGGGTAGATGGAGATTTTTATTGAATTCTGAGCCTTTCTAAGTTTCATGAGAATTCCCTTTATTACTCTTCTGCATAACAATTTTATCCTTTGAGATACGGGCTGCTCGCAGAAGAAATAACTAGGGATATGAACAGAGTAAGAAAAGATCGTTTTTTAAAACAAGTATTTTTAAATGTATGAATGTCTTCTATCAAATAATGCCATGTAATTGGTGTCCCAAAATATTATAATTTCAAAAGAACTGCTCTACTGTAATTTCTTTCATAATTTGCCTTCATACAATTGTCTGCCTAATCTTTTGCTCCTGTAACGATAAAGGAGAGGTCCCTTAAATTCCATATTTTCCTCAAAGATTCCCTTGACAAAATTGACTCTTGAAAAGAAGATATCTTCAATAAGGCAACCAATTAAATTCCACATGAGGTCAAGACACAAGGATGTGCTCCCTACCCTGGCTGACTCCTACCTTTCCTTTCTTCACACATTTTGTTGTTTTTGTTGTTGTTCTACAAACTTCTTCCCAAAACTGTGCAGGTTTGCCAGGAGAAGACCTGATTCTGTTCTGTCTAGCAAGAATTTATAATTAGCAAATTCCTCCTAGTTTTATTCCAAGGATGAAATTGCATGTCTCTTCATTAAGTTTTTTTATATTAATCCCCTCACTCATTGATTCATTTATTTTCCCAGCAAATTTTTTACTATCTGACTAAAATGTGTCAACTACAATATTATAATCTACAGATGAAAATAAGACTAGGATAAATTTCCAGCTCTCATAGACTAATGGTGATGTTGGTTTAAAAAATAAACAAAATACAGTATGATAGATAAAAGTGCTAACTGCTATGGAGGCACAGAGGAGGAAGTAAGAAACTATATTTGAATGAACCAGGAAGAGTTTCCCAGAAGAGCTGGGTCATAAACATTGTGTAGGTGCTCATCAGGTGCAGAGGAAGAAAATGGGCTTCTGGGGGCAGGAGAGAAATGACAGAGCAGGCAAGTCAGAAGAATCTAGGTATTTTTTCAAAGAAGACACATGAATGGCCAATAGGTACATGAAGAGATGCTCAACATCACTAATCACTAATCAAAACTACAATGAGATATCATCTCACACCTGTTAGAATGGCTATTATCAAAAAGATAAGAAATAACAAGTGTTGGGGAGGATGTGAAGAAAGGGGAACTCTTGTACACTGTTGATGGGAATATAAATTAGTACAGCCACTATGGAAAACAGAATGGAGTTTCTTCAAAAAATTGAAAATAGAAATATCATATGATCCAGCAATCCCACTTCTGGGTATGTATCCAAAGAAAATGAAAACACTATCTCAAAGAGATATCTGCACTCCCATGTTCATTTCAGCTTTGTTCACATGGAAACAACCTAAGTGTCCATCGATGGATGAATGGATAAAGAAGTTATGGTGTACCTATGCAATGGGATATTATTCAGCCATAAAAAAGAAGGAAAACCTATCTTTTGTGACAACCTGCATGGACCTTGAGGGCATTATGCTAAGTGAAATAAGTCAGACAAAGACAAAAACTGTATGTTCTCACTTATGTGGAATCTAAAAAAGCCAAAATCATAGAAATAGAGAGTAAAATGGTGGTTGCCAGGGGCTGGGGAGCGGGGAAATGGGGAGATGTTGGTCAAAGGGTACAAACTCCCAGCTATAAGATGAATAAGTTCTGGGGATCTAATGCACAGCATGGTGACTATAATTAACAATATTGTATTATACACTTGAAAATTGTTAAGAGTAGAGCTTAAATATTATCACCACAAAAAATGGTAATTATGTGAGGGAATGCAGGTGAAACTAACTTTATTGTGGTAATTATTTTGTAATATATATGTGTATCAAATTATTACATGGTACACCTTACATATGTTATATGTCATAATATCTCAAGCTGAAAAAAAAGAAGAGTCTAGGAAAATAAAATTCAGCCAGAGACTAAAGGGTCTCTATCTCAATCATCTTGAGGACATGGGAGATTCATCAAAGATTTTCAAGCACAGATTGAAATATACACACTTAAGGCCATAATTACCTCTACATAATATATATTATTTTCCTTTTTCTAGTGCAGAATGTTAGTATGTTGTTTATTTAATTTGGCTATTGTTCTCTCTGTGTATGATTTTATTGATGTTCGAACTCTTAGCAGCCCAAAGTGGGCCAGAACCATTTCTTGTTTAATTTAACTCTTTCCCTCCAAGTGCCTAGTGAGGACTCATCAAGTTCTACTTCACGATAGGAAAGCATTCTCTTCTTGGAAAAGAGTTTGGTTATTGGGCCATCAAGATGTGGCCCATCTTTGTGCTTACTTACTGCCACTTTGCCCTTGAGAACACTTCTGTTTTATTTCACAGGCTTGATATGGCCTTAGTTCTTGTTTGGGTCCTGCTGGTGAGGAACCGAATCATTTTAGTGAAGCAGAAAGCCCTGTGCAACCTATGAAACACAGGTCAGTCCCGGGGGTAATGGGTTTAGGAAATACTGCCTTTGTGAGATATAACTTAGCAAATTAAAAGAAAAATAGTAGCCTTTTGTATCCAGCCTTAATGGAATAACAGATTTACCCTCCCACCATATACAGCTGGAACACTGGACAAAATATGAGAAACAATTGTTTTTAGATGTTTGGGAGTAGGCACTGCATGTCTGTCATCTCTGATAAAATATATTTTTTTAAATATTGATCGAGCATCAGTGACCTGTGGAATAACACTAGGTGGTCTAACACATGTGTAATTTGAGTCTTAGGGAGAGGGCAAGATTATTTAAAGAAATAATGGACAAAAATTTTGTAAATTTGATGAAAACTGTAAATCTACAGATTCAAGAAATTCAACAAATTCCAAGCCAGATAAACATACACACATGAATGCACAAAATATGCCAAGGCCTATCATAATTAAATTGCAAATAATCAGCAATAAAAAGAAAAGGCTTTTTAAAAAAAATAGAGAAAAAGACACATTAACCACAGGTGAACAAAATAAGAGAATAACTATAGACCTATTGCAAAAAAATTCTGCAAGACGAAACCAGAAGCCAATGAAATGACACCTATAAAGTGCTAAAGAGAAAAAAACTGTCAACCTACATTTCTATATCCATTGAAAATATCCTTTAATGTATCTTACCTAATACCCTTTACTAATAAAGAAATAAAAAGTTTTTTAGACAAACAAAAGTTGTCACTAGCAAACTTGTACTTAGAAACATTACAGGTTGTTCTTTGGGAAAATGACACAATATAGAGACTTGGATCTTTGCAAAGGATTGAGATTGAAGAGTGCTGGAAATGGTAAATATGTGGGTAAACAAAAAATATTTTTCTCATGTTTTAATTCCTTAAAAGATAAATTTCAATTAAAAATATAATCAATATATATTTTTTGTAATATATGTAGAAATAAAATATATGAAAAATTCACAAAAGACAGGAAAGAAGACAGGATGTGTAGTGTTTTAAGATTCCTACATTATTCCTACATGTAATAGTGATTGAATGTAGACTGAAAAGTTAAGGATGTACGTCATAAGGAAGCAACCGCTTCAAGAAAAAAGGGAGAGATAGTAAGTAACAGTGCAGATGAAATGAAATAATAAAAAATATTGAATATATATAACAGAAGTCAGGAAAAGAGAAAAAAGGGAACACAGAACAAATGGGTCAAAGAGAACATAAATAGTAAGATGATAGATTTAAATGCAACCATATCAATAATTACATTATATCTAAATGGTTTACACAGTTCAATTAAAAGGCAGAAATAGTAAGACTGAATAAAAAATATAACCTAATTTTATGCTGTCTACAAAAAATCTACTTTAAATATTAAAAAAAAAAAGTCAAAGGAAGAAAAAAGGGATAACATGCAAACACTGATCATAGGGAAACTGAAGTGTCTCTTAATATCAGACAAGTAGAATTCAAAACAAGGAATATTATTAGAGATAAAGAAGCCATTTCATAAGGCTAAAGAGGTCAATTTATCAAAATGCCATAACAATCTTAAATGCATGTGCCTACAATAACAGCTTCAAAATACATCAAGCAAAACTGGCAGATCTGAAAGGAGAAATAGACAAATCTACAATTAAGGTTGGAGATATTAATAACCCTCTCTTAGTAATAGAAAAACTAGATGGAAATCAGTAAGATTAGAAGAGATTTGCTCAACACAGCAACCTACTTGACATATGCATAGACCACTCCAAGCAAAAACTGCAGAATAAGCATTCTTTTAAAAAACACATGAAATATGCACGCAGATAGATTATGTTCCACATTGGTGGGGTTGTGGAGTAACTGGAACTCCCATTCATTGCTGATAGGATGTAAAATGGTAAACCGTTGTGGAAAACAGTTTGACAGTTTCTTATAAAGTTAGCATATGCTTACCATACAACCAAGCAATCCCATTCCTAGGTATTTACACGAGAGAAAGGAAAACACGTACCCACAAAAAGACTTGTACATGAATGTTCACAGAAACTTTATTCATAATAACCAAAACTGGTAAATAACTCAAATGCTCATCAATAAGTGGTAAATGGGTAAACAAATTACGGTATATGCGTACAAAGGAATTCTACAATAAAAAATAACGAACTGGGCTGGCCCCGTGGCTTAGCGGTTAAGGGCGCGCGCTCCGCTTCTGGCGGCCCGGGGTTCAGATCCTGGGCGTGCACCGACGCACCGCTTCTCCGACCATGCTGAGGCCGCGTTCCCACATACAGCAACTAGAAGGCTGTGCAACTATGACATACAACTATCTACTGGGGCTTTGGGGGAAATAAATAAATAAATAAAAAGAAGGGACTTTCTCCCCATCCCTGTTAAAAAAAAAAAAAAAAAACGAACTACCGACACAGTCAACAACATGGATGAATCTCAAAACATTATCCTGAGCAAGAGAAGACACAAAAATATATAAGCTAAACAATTCCATTTATATGAGGTCCTGAAATGACAAATCTAATTTAAACTGACAGAAAGCACATACGAGTAATTTGTAATTCTGGGAGAAAGGGAGTAATTGACTAGGAAAGTACATGAGGGAATTTTTTAGGGTGACAAAATGTTCTATATCTTGATTTTGGTGGTGGTTACATGACTATATCTCAAATTCACCAAACTCTACCCTTAAAATAGGTGCATTTTATTGTACGAAAATGATTTCTCAATAAAGATGATTTTCTAAAGCAAAATAATGACATAATTATATGACGAAATTGAATTCTAAAGTATCACTTATCTCTTAAGTCTTTAGAGTCAAAATGTCCTGAAGTCAACATTCACTAACCCCGTGATCTTACAGCAAGTGACTTCAACTTTCTTAAGTCTAAGTTTCCTTGTCTTAAAAATGTGGATACTGCCTCACAGGATTGTGGCTACTAAAAGTACTTCAAATTCTATGAGAAATGTAAAATTATTTTTCTACCCATTTTATTATGTTTATTTTTAATTTTTTGACCTTTACTTTTTATATACTTTCAGATTTATAAAATAGTCACGAAGAATCTCCGTATACCTTCACCTGGATTCCTCAAAATTTAACATCATACATAACCAAATGATCAAAATCAGGAAATTAACATTGGTTCAGTATAATCATTGAATCTTATGCAGATTTTTACCAATTGTCTCTAATGACATTATTCTTGTCCAGGATCCAATCCATGATCACGTTGCATTTAGTTGCTATGTATCCTTAGTTTCCTTTAATCTGGAACTCTCCCTCAATCTTTCTTTGTCTTTCATGTCCTTGTCACTTTTGAACAGTGCTGGTCAGTTATTTTTGGAAATACTCCTAAATTTAGAGTTATCTGATATTTTCTCATGATTAAATTCATGTTCCTTATTTGGGATAAAAATACTGCAGAAATGATATTGTATCCTCTTCAGGGTGACGTATCAGGAGACGCGCTGTTGATTGTCTCATTACTGGTACTGTTGACTTTGATCACTTGGTTAAGGTGATATCTTCAAATTTCTTCACTGTAAAGTTACTATTTTTCCTGTTACAACCAATAAGTAACTTGTAGGGAGATACTTTGAGACTATGTAAACATCCCTTTTCTCATCATATTTTCACCCAGTAATTTTAGCATCTATTGATGATGCTTGCCTGAAACAATTATTACTGTGTTGGTTGCCAAGTAGTGATTTGCTGTTTTCACCCTTCCCTCTATATTTGCTAGTTGGAATTCTACTGTGAGGAAGGGCTTTCCATTCTCCCCATTTGTTTGTTTCAATTATCTATTTATATCAGTATGGAGTCATGGCTTCTTATTTTAGTCTATGGATTTTAATCTATTGTCATCATTATTCATTTATTTATTTTTTTGCTCAAATTGTCCCAGATTTGGCCACTGGGATTCCCTTGAAATTCAATTCTGTATCCTTTTATTTTCCCCTAAATCATTTCTTACAAAACTATTATAGAAATCCTTACGAGGCATAATTTTTCTCTCTCACCCCTTATCTTTTCCATCAAAAAATTTCTTCAAGGTTTTAGTAAAAACTGCTCAGAATCGAACTCCAATTGATACAATATGGTAAGCACAGATTAATTTAGGCCCTCATTGTCAGTATTTCTGTACGTGAAAATCAGTTTGGTTTGAAAGCTTTGTGCTTGGGTATTTATTAGGCTTGCTAACACAGATGCATCTACATGAATTTTTGGTGAATTTTTGCAGCTTCAAAGGACTTGAGGAACAAACCCAGAAACCCTTTGAAAACCGAGCCCACTAGATCCTGAGTTGTTTAATATCCATGGTCAGCTTATTTCAGTCAGTTTTGGCTGATTTCCAGAGCCTGGAATGAGAAAAGTTCTCTGATAGTTCCATCAAGCCCTTCTTATAAATGACCCACATCTTATCTTTATTTTATTTATATTTTTAATTTTTACCTTTTGACCTCTTTACCCATTTCTCCCACTCCTCACCCCCCACCTCTGGCAACCACCAATCTGTTCTCTGTATCTATGAGCTTGGTATATTTTTTTTTTTTTAAGATTCCACATATAAGAGAGATCATACAATATTTGTCTTTCTGTGTCTGGCTCATTTCACTTAGCAAAATACCCTCAAGGTCCATTCATGTTGTCACAAATGGCAAGATTTTAATCTTTTTTATGACTCAATAATATTCCACTGTTTATATAGACCACATCTTCTTTATCCATTCATCCATTATCTTGGCTATTGTAAATAGTGCCGCAATAAACATGGGGGGGTTGCATATATCTTTTTGGGTTAGTAATTTTGTTTTCTTTGGATAAATACTCAGAAGTGGAATTGCTAGATCATATGGTAGTCCTATTTTTTATTTTTTGAGAATCTCCATACTGTTTTCCATAGTGGCTGCACCAGTTTACATTCCCATCAGTAGCGCACAAGTGTTTTCGTTTCTCCACGTCCTCACTAACACTTGTTATTTCTTGTCTTTTTGATAATAGCTATTCTAACAGGTGTGAGGTGATATCTCCTTGTGGGTTTGATTTGCGTTTCCCTGATGACTAAGGATGTTGAGCATCTTTTCATGTGCCTGTTGGCCGTCTGTGTGTCCTCTTTGGAGAAATGTCTATTCAGATCTTCTGCCCATTTTTTAACCGAATTTTTGTGTTTGTTTTTTTTTTTTGCTATTTAGTTGTATTAGTTCTTTGTATATTTTGGATATCAACCACTTATCAGATATATAATTTACAAACATTTTCTCCCATTCAGTAGGTTGCCTTTTTATTTCGTTGATTTTTTCTTGCTCTGAACTCAGTTTAGAGAGTCAATGAATGAGTCTCCAGATGCCCCAAATGACTTGCTAGTTAGGGAAGAGCTCATCAAAAGGCCTGGCTGAGCTCTGGCTTGAGTTTAACAACTTCTGTCTGTGAGGGAATCCAGAAGAGAGCAGTCTCTTCTGCACTGAGAAACGGGATTGAGACACTAAAAGACATTTTCCATTGGAATTTCTGTGAAAAAGGGAAATTCAGTCACAGTTTTAAAGAAATGACTATCACATGGGCCATTCACTTGGTAAACTTAGTTTTCTGAATGATGCTCCTGAATTTTTAATCAATCTTCAAACTTCATTTCATATCTTTTCAACACGAGTGAAATTTATATGGTTCATATGTAACTGGAATCATAATGCTTGAAGAGAAGCCCACATCCTGAGGCTACTTTGGTAAATTTCCAGGCTTTCATAAAAATGAAAAAAACCCTCAGAATGTGTATACTGCCACATTTTCCCACCCAGGTTGGCATAAATAAATAGAGAGAGAGAGCGCTAGAGAGCAAGCAAGAGAGAACAGAGTCTTGACATCTTTTCAGGAGTACACTGTATCCATTTCTACATTTCTGTATCTTTTTTCTAGTCTGTTTTTCTTGAACCACTTTAATTTTTTTTAAAAAGTCGAGATGGAAGGAATCTCCTCTATGCCCATCCCAGTCAGGTTGGGATTAATTTAGATTTGCCAGGGATAAAGAACTCACCAGGTCCCTGAATTGTGCTGATGGTAACTCCTTTTCACAGAGAAAAGCTGAAGAAATCTATAAGGGTAACGAGAAGGTGCTAACATGGGTCTCCTCCTGGGTTTTTCTCCACGTGGCGTGTCATTTCTACCTCACAAAGCAGTCGTGTGAGCCGCGGTTTCTCATTCCACTCTAGAAGGTGGCCTTGAGTATCTTCGTGAAGTCAGGGGGCGGTGGAGTTTCCTCTCTGGAAAGTCGAGCAAGCACATTTTCACCTGAGACTGTAACTGTGGACTCATCCTTGGCGCTGAAAGCTGCTCCTCCCACGTGGTCTGAAAGGCAATTTATCCTCCTCCCTCTGTGCCTGTTTATTCCGCTGCTTCGTCTGATGGCTGCTTGTCATGGTAACATCTGTGGCTTGTCTGCCTTTTAGGAGGTTGTGGAGATGAGTGAGGTTAATGTGTTAAAACGAAAGGAAAGCGCTTCAGCTACACCGTTTCCTGGGGTCACGGTGTCACCAAACACATCATTTTCCCAGGAGGCCTCAAGATTTACTAATAGATGTCCTTTTACACGTAGGAAAATATAATTCCCGAAGAGTGAAGAGACTTAGTGGAAACACAATTGAGGATTAAATAATCCAAACTGAGAACTCAAATTTCCAGATTCCAAGGGCTATGTTTACAACACGACCGTCTTTTCTACTCCATGGAACAGATAAGAAAGTTGTATTAACACGTGCAAAACCCAGCTTCATAGTTACACAAAACTGCAACTTTCTAGACGCTAAACCACAAAGCCGACTAAGTCTGCTCACAGTGGAATGCATTTAACTAGGAGTAAGGCTAGGTCAAACCATTTTAAAAGTAACTTTATACTCATTGACTAAAGTTCATTCATATCACAGCCTACTTCTAAGGATGATTTAAAATTTTTTTTAAATAATATGTATTCTTTTCTAGTTTAAAAAGTAATACAGAATCCATGTAAATTTTGAAAATGTAGAAAAAATGTAATATAAAAAAAGTGAAATATAGTGTAAAGAAAAATAAAGAACACTGTTAAAGACAATCACTATTATAATTTTGGTTGGTAAAATCCCCCCATTTTTTTCTTTCTTTTTATTAAAAACTAAGGTATAATTGACATATAACATTGTGTAAGTTTAAAGTGTATAACATGTTGATTTGATACATTTATGTATTGCAATATGATTACCACCTGGAATTTTTTTGTCTATATAAATATAATTGTATTTTTATATATTTTATAATTATATTTATATTTTGCAATTATATATTGTATAATATTAATATATAGTATATATCAACATGTATTATATTGATATTATTATACTTTATGAATATTGTATATTAATAATAATTATTATGGTTATGTTATTAATATATCAAATGGTTCCTACTTCTTTGAAAAAACTCCTTCTTACATTTATTATGAAACTTTTCCTGTGAACTTATACAACCTGAGTTTTAATGACTGTGAAGTATTCCTTTGGATGATCACATCATAATTTATGTTAATATTTTACAATACTTAGGTAAATAACATATTGTTGGGACGTGAAAGAGTCTTTTTTTATATTATTGAGTGGCCAAATTAATATTCATATATATGAATCTTTGTGCACATCCCTAATTTTTCACTTAGAATAAATACATATAGGTGAAATACATGTGCATTAAAGTTCAGAAGTTTTTGTCACATATTGCTATATTGCCCTTGGAAAGTTTGCCCCAAGTTGCACTCTTGGTCTGTTTCCCTGTATTTTTGTTGTAACTATTAGGATTGCATCTGGCTACAGGTCACAGAAAAATCTGACCGCAGTGGTTTTAAAAAGACGTCTATTGGTCTTAGGCCACAAAAAAGCCAGGGATCCGGGTCTGCCTGATACACGTGCTCAAGGATGTCATCAGGGAGCCCGTCTTCTTCTGATTTTCAGCTTTGCCAAATTGAGCGTTTGACTTGCATCCTCTATGTTGCAAAATGGCTCCTGCGTTTACATGCCTTGTGTTAGTAAAGCTGATCCAAAGCAGGAAGAAAGGAGAGAGCTTTCTCCTTGCGAAACTTCATTTGTTCGGGAAGGAACTCCCCAGGGACGTCTACCCACATTCTGTTGTGACGCACCCTTCGCTGCCAGGCTGGGTGATTATTTTAGCCTTCCAGATTCTGTAATAGGGAAAGGCAGGCAGAAGGCTTTGAATGTCTTGGGTACTCATCCTCAGGGCTTGCAACATATGCTATGCCTTTTTGAAGCTGTTTAAAACGTAACGCTCAAGTTCTCCTGTAAAGGCTTGCACCAAAAAGTACCCTCTCCAACTGAGTTTCCCTTTGTGCAGTTGCCCTGTACTTTGGCGTTTTTAATTTTTAAAAATATTTTCAAATGTATCTCCTTTTCCATTAAAAATTTTTTTTTGCTCAACTATATTCTTTGCCCAGTTTTCTAATTGTTTGCAATATATTTGTTGTTCATATTATATGTACAACTTTGTATCATCTTTTCATTTAATATTACTTCACATGCATTTTCCTATGCCATTATACCTTTCAAAAATTAACGTCAAAGGGCTGCCTGATATTATACTGTATGACTATATGATACTTTTATTCTTATTTTTCCCCAATTTTCCCTAACTTTTTGCTCTACTGATTAATTCTAAACAGATTTATGTGTAATTTTTAGTCTGCATCTTGGATCATTAGAGTTTTATGAAGGAGTACTTCTCTCTACTTTGATATTGTGGTCTAGTACATTTTTTTTTTAACTTCTAAAATTTTATTTATTTTTTTTATGTTTTTTATTTTTTAATTTTATTTATTTTTTTCCCCCAAAGCCCCAGTAGATAGTTGTACATCATAGTTGCACATCCTTCTAGTTGCTGTATGTGGGACGCGGCCTCAGCATGGCCAGAGACACTGCGCGTCGGTGTGCGCCCGGGTCCGAACCTGGGCCGCCAGCAGCGCAACGCGTGCACTTAACCGCTAAGCCACGGGGCCGGCCCTAAAATTTTATTTTTAAATGAACTTTTTAATCTAGAATAGTTTTAGATTTACAGGAACATTGCAAAGACAATACAGAAGGGTCCCATAACCCCTGCACCCAGTTTCTCCAATTATTACACCTGACGTTAGTACATTTGTCACAACTGATGAGTCAATATTGATACATTATTATATAAAGTGCATACTTTATTCAGATGTGAGGTTGTGAATTTGTGGGAAGAAGAACACAGAGGTAGAGTACCATTTTCATCAATCACATCAAGCGTACATGCTGTCAACATGACTTACCACTGATGATGTTAAGCTTGATCACTTGGCTGAGGTCATAGTTCTTAAGGTTTCTCCACTGTGAGGTTACTCTTTCTCTCTTTCCACACTGTGCTCTTTGGAAGGAAGTCACTACAAGTAGCCCATATTTAAGGAGTGGAAGTTATCTCCACCTCCTTGAGGGGGCAGTATCTATACAAACTCTTTGGAATTCTTCTACATGGGTTCGTTATTTATTCAATTATTTATTTATGTCAGTATGAACTCATGGATATTTGTTAAATACTTTGGGTTACAATTCAGTACTACCTTATATCTTTTCTTGCTCAAATTGTTCCAGCCTTGGCCGTTGGGAGCTCTTTCTGTTGGTTCCTGTGTCCCTTTGACATACCTCCAACTTTGGGTTTTTTTTTTTTTTTTTGGAGCACCTCCTTCCTTTATGACACTACAAAGTACTCCAGGTTCATCTTGTATATTTCCTGCCCCAGTCCTAGAATCAACGAGTTTTCTAAGGAGCCTGCTTCCTTTTGCTGGAGAACAGTATTAGAAACCAAGATCTGGACACTAGGTTTGTTTAGTACTTTATATCCTGTAATCATGGATATATTTTTTCCCAATTTTAATCTAGTTCTCATTGCAATTAAATATATATATATGAATTATATAATATATGGAGGCATATATATATACAATACATAATACCTTTAATTTAAGCCTGTTCTTTGTATCTTGTTCTTGGTAGAAGCAAAACAAGGATGTTCACAAACATACACTAGATTTCTGTTAATATCAGTATGAGTACAAGTGATGCATGGATATTTGCTGGATGGGCAGAAGGGCTTCTCATCCTCCCTGAGGTCCACCTGAAATTCTCAGCCTTGCGGTCACCCTTTACAAGCTCTGGGAACTTGCACAGGAGAAAGGGGATGCTCCACTCTGTCATTTTGCATCACCTCAGGAAACCCAGCCATAAAAAGCCACTTCTATTCTAGTTTCTCTTCTCTCACACCTCCTGCTACATAGCCCCAAGATTCTGCCTCTGAAAAATAAATTTTATGTAGCAAAGTGGTAATAGAGCAAAACACGTCCTGATTTGAAGCTCCATTTTAAACACCACTTTTGTGAAATGGCAAAACGAAAAGAGCAAATTTAAGACACAGGAGGAGCCCCGTTCATTGTGAGACAGGCATCGTACAATGGCGGAGACCACTGGCGTCAGAGCCACAATAGGAACAGAGAAGGAGTGCAGTGGGGAGTCCATCAATCACATTAATGGCAAATGGCACACTAATCATTTATCTATTATTTATCATGCAAATAAGTGTATCCTGTCTAGACTACAGACACATTTAAATATAAAGGTGTCAATAATTACAAATAGAGAATAACTTTATCAAAAGATAATAAACATTAATTACAAACTAAAATCAATGGAATATAAGAAAAACATCTTCTAGATAGTGTTTATCAACAGATCCTATTCTTTGAAATTGTTATAGGAATTATGGGTTATGTTAGCTGCTAAATCTGAGTTTACAAATTGGGTAAAAAATAATACTTGTTCAGATTTTTCAAATTAAATAAATATTTTTGCTAGAAAAAGTATCCCTAAATGAATAGAATTTTATATTTACATAACCAGTGGTTTTAGTATTTCCAGATATTTGTATTTGATTTTCAAATTTTTATTAATCAATTTTGTGTCCAATAAAAAGAGCTAAGGCAAGTGGTTTACCTTCACCAAATTTGCCAATCATGACTTCTGTAGCCTTAAACAAGGAAAGATCACTATTAAAGACAATAACTACTGTAATCTTGGTTAGTAAAATTATAAAACACAGTATAGAATTTAACACATATTTGGTAAAGTCAGGAAATAGCCCCCAAATGTTCCTAAATTTTTTTTCATTTGAAGAATGAGTTTCCCTCTTTTGCTGAGTTGTTGGGTTAAAGGAGCATTTCATTTGGAGAGTGTGGCCAATGACTCACAGTCGTACAGGACAGGCAGGGAGGAGCCAGGCCCCACAGAAGAAGGGCCCACCCTGCTCCGGGAAAGCTGACCTGAGTTAGGGCTTACAGCCTGGCCTCAGGCTCATGGGCATTTACTCAGAGAAAATTGATTGAGCACATCCTCTGTGCCAGGAACCAGGGCGGCCTCTGGCCATCATCACCTTCTATGGTAATGCTAGGGAGTGCATTAGAGGAATGGGTGAGAGTGGACACCCATGACACAGCACCAATGTCTCCATGAGTGTGTGGGTCCTAGCCACAGGAGACCCAGGGTCCATGGGGAAGCAGGGCCTTAGCTGGTGGGCTGGATTTCAGGGACAGGATTCAATATCTGGCAGGAGGTTTGCCTTGAAAAAAACAAGCTCCTAGTTTTCTGAGAGAAACCATGTAGGTTATTGAACAAAGATCTCGAATTGGATTAAAGGAGAAGCCCAAGTTTAGAGTCAGAGGCACCTAGAAAGGTGAGTTTGGGGACAAGACCACCTTTTAAGAACATGTCACCCAAGGGAGGTTGTGCCTAGGGCCTGAGTGCAAAAGTCAAAGTTCAGCTGGAGACATTTTATCCTAGGTCCAATAAAAAGCAAGGAGTCTCAGAAAATCAGTTGCTGGAACAGAGCACCAAGGAGCCTGACTTCAGGACCCAATTGCTCCCTCAGCAGAAGCCTTTAGCATGAGGTCAGTGTCATGAAGATGGAACTGGAGGAGAAGCCTTCTGCCCGCGGGACTAGAGCCGCTTAAAGATGGCCTGGCTCAGGGCTGGAGTCGCTCCAGTGAATGGGAAGGCAGGATGCCCGGCTGTGGGAAACTGGGAATTACAGAGGCTCACATCAGCAGACGTGCCGACTAAATGTCATGTGGTATCCTGAATGGGATCCTGGGACAGACAAAGGTCATTGGGTAAAAATGAAGGACATCCAAATAAAGTAGGCACGTTAGTTAATTAGAATGTATCCATTGTACATTATTTGTTTCAAATGTATCCTAAAATGTAAGATGCTAACAATAGGAGAAACTGAGTCCAGGGTGCATAGTAATTCTTCTGTACTATCTTCGAAACTTTTCCGTAAGTCTAAAACTATTCAAAAATAAAAGTTTAGTTTTAAAAAATCAGACTCCTTATCTACCTCCTTCTCTTATAAACGCTTTTCCCCGTTCAATGAGGAAACAGCATTTCTAATTTATTTGATTTGGGATCTGGGTGTTTTTGTCATTACACAACTCAAAATGTCTTCCTGGTAATATGACATTTGCGCATATAGTTTGTGTATATAACATACAAAAACTTATAATAATTATTTAAAAAGCTTATACCAAAACTAGGCTGTTTTCCTACATACGACTCTTTTTGTATTGTTTCGAGAACAAACAACAACATATACTATGACTTCAAATAGAATAAACATTAATTTGAAAAAATACTTTTATTAATTTGAAAAAAGCACATTTTAAAAACAGTATCCTTGAAAAAACAGAATAAATTTACTTTTGTCAATAAAGATTAGTTTTTAGATTAAATCTGGAAATCATTCTAAATTTAATTTACTCTCTCACGTCTTTCTTTCCTTCTTTGTTTCCTCGATGCCTTTCCTTTTTCTCTTTCCCTCTCCCTCCTTCTGGTGCTGCTTCTTTTCCTCATTCCCATGTTTTTTTTATTTTTCATTTTAATAGATTTGAAGTCCTTATTTAAATAGGTCTTTTTGGGATTCCTCCTCATTCTAACATTATTTATCAACTCTTTGTGAATTAGTAACTTGGATATATATACACTGTAGCATTTTGTTGAAAAATCTACAATTTGTTGAAAATCTACAACGTAACATGTATGTGTTGATAACTATAAACATCTAGTTCAGTCCCATCTTTTGATAAAAAAATTGATTTTGAGGTTCAGGGCTTGTAGAGGCTGTCCAAGATGAGCTAAGCAATTCCATGTATTAATAAATAGCAGAACTGGGCCTGAGTCCAGTCAAATGCACATTTTAATGCACAGTTACCTTCACTCTATAAAAATTACTTTGTTTGCAGAGTTTTTCTTGAAATTTCCCTTCTCATCAGGAGAAAGACAAGTGTGTGCCAATGACAGTTTGCCTGGACTTTATCATCTATTGTTCCAGCAGGATGTTGTGAATCCTTTTACAGCCTAATTTTATTATCTCTTTAAAAGGAAATGCTGAGGAAAAAATCATGATTCTTTTACTTAGATGAAAGCACTAGCTAGTTAAAAATTCATAAACTAATTTTACCACCATATGGATTTCCCTCCCATCTAATCTCATTATTTATAACTATGTATATGCGCTAAAATCTTATTCGTGAACAGTGGTGTTTTTTAAATCGTCTCTCCGAAGAGTTATAAAGCTGTAGAGGCAATGAAATTTGCTGGCCTTGAAGGTGATGCTATAAAGATATATAGTTACTTGTAGGAAGAGACACGCTCATTTGTATTTTCTGGACTGTTCTTTATTTTGTGGCTGCAGTCCTATTTGCTGCCATTTTCTCGGAGGAAACTTCTGCTTCTACAGGAGGTCTGTGTTCCAAAAGAGCTACCCAAGTCAATTCCTAATATTCTTTCCATCCCCTGCAAGTCAGTGTCCTGCTACATTAAAGGTATGTTTTCATGTCCTCAGAGCATCTCTTCTGCCCAACCTTAGGTGGTTTTACCTGATTCAACTGCTGTCATCTTACATGCCCTTCAGCGATGGTCCATGGAACAATGGAAGAGTATTGAGAGATGATTTTAAAAATGGCTCCATAGGTCAGATTATTGTCTTGGCAGGCACGGGTTCCTGGTTTTGTTGACTGGCAACAAAACCAGTGACTCTCTAGCGCCACACACTGGCATCCTGATCATAGACAATGCCCTTTGGACTCTCCGTCAATCTGTGTAGCAGATAATCCCAGTGAAATCAGCGGAGAAGTCAAGGAAAAAAACTATGAAATTTACTGGATTCCAGAGATTTAGGACTAGCCTAAGCTGTATTCTTTCAAAATTTCTTCTCTTCTGGCATTTAAAGTCAGAGCTAGGTGCAAGTTTAGCTTTGAGTTACCATTTGTACCATATATTTCTTAGTTTTTACTTTTCTTTGTTTTATATAGCAAAAATCATTCAAAAGAAGAAAACAGTGAAAATCTCCACTCCATCCCTCGGAGAAAACTGCTAATCACATTTGGTGTATATCCTTCCAGCTTTTTGACTGTTTATGCAAACATGTATGTACAAGTACTACCAAAAAATACATCATAGTGTGTATGTGTGGTGTGTGTGTGTGCATGTGTGTGTGACTTGCACTTTTTTTTTTAGTTAACAATATACATTGGGCATCTTTTTATATCAATACACACAGAGTCACTCCATTCTTTTTAATAGCTGCATAGTATTCCACTCAATCATATGGAGATATCATAATGCATTTAACCAGTCCCTTGGTCACGGACATTTGGATTACTTTGATGTTTTTGCTGAAGGTAATATCATTATACATGTATCTTCAATTACTTGGGGCAATATTTCTCCATGGTAAATTCCTAGAAATTACTAGGACAAAATATTTTTCTAATTTATGTTTCCACCAAGAATGTATGAAAATCCTTATTTCCCTGTTGTCATACCTAATATTGTAAATTTCTAATCCTTTTTAGTCTTTGCCAGTCTCAGTGAAATTTACTTTTATTTAATTATAAGTGAGTTTAAGTTTCTTTTAAAAGATATGTTTAATGATCATGTGTAGTTATTTTGTGAATTTTATGTCATATTTTTTGTATATTTCCTGTAGTGGTGTTTTCCTTTATCTCAGATTTGTAAGAGAAAGAATTGTAACACATTGACTGTTAAATTTCTCTCCTTTTGTCATTTGTCTTTTATTTTTGTTTATATAGTCACTTCTGTTCATCTTTTTCTTTATGGTTTTTACCATGATGCTATATACCTATAGCAAAGTGTTCCCCACATAAAAATTATTTTCTCCTGGTAAATGTCTTATTTTTGTTATGGATAAAGCATTAATTGCTCTGGAGACAATTTAGGATATGGTTTTGATGTAGGAATGTAAATTCATTTCTTCCCAATTGGATAGCCAAATTTCACACCCCATTTATTGAATAATACGTCTTTTTTCCATTGATGCGAACTGTCATTTTTATTGTATAGCAAATCCCATATAAATCAAGGTCTATTGATCTATTGTTTTGTATCTCTATTAGTATCAGGATATTTTAATTACTAATTTATATAATATATTCTAATAAATTACAAGTCAAAAATTCATTAATCTTTTTTATATTTTTCTTGAATGCTCTAACTTATGTATTCTTTTCCAAATACAATTAAAATTAAATTTTCAAGGTTCTTAAAATGCTACATTTAGTTTTTAACTGAGTTGCAATAACTTTATTATAATTTATCACTTTATACTCTTTCCCCAGTATGGTTATGTTTGTTCTTTATTTCAGTTTGCTTTTTGTATAGTCATGCACTGCATAATGATGTTTCAGTCAATGACAGACCATGTATACACGACAGTGGTCTCATAAGATTATAATGGAGCTGAAAAATTCCCATCACCTAGTGACATCGTAGCCATTTTAACAGCTGTACAATGTGTTTGTGTTTTAAGTTGTGTTATTACTAAAGAGTCACAAAGTTAAAAAAAAAGTTTATAAAGTAAGAAAGTTACAGTAAGCTAAGGTTAATTTATTATTGAAGAAAGAAAAATATTTTCTTATGAATTTAGTGCAGCCTAAGTGTACAGTGTTATAACGTCTACAATAGTGACAGTCATGTCCTAGGCCTTCACATTCACTCACCATCACTCACTGACTCAATTCCAGTCCTGCAAGCTCCATTCACGGTAAGTGCCCTCTACAGTGTACCATTTTTTATCTTTTATACCATATTTTACCGTACCTTTTTTATGTTTAGATATGTTTAGTTACACAAATACTTACCACTGTGTTACAATTGCCTACAGTGTTCAATACAGTAACATGCTGTACAGGTTTGTAGCCTAGGACGAATAGGCTATCCCATGTAGCCTAGGCGTGTAGTAGGCTATACGATCTAGGTGTGTGTAAGTACACTCTGTGATGTTTGCACAACAACAAAATCGCCTAACGATGCATTTCTCAGAACATATTCTTGTTGTTAAGCAATACATTACTGCATTTCATTAAAGGTCTTGTGTCTTTCTTGTTGGATTTATTTCTAGGCTAGGTCTGTTTATTAGTGTTGTTAATGAGCCTTCTCTCCCATTTCATTTTCAAACTTGTTATTGATTTTTGGTATATTATTCTTGTATTGACTGTTTCTCTGTACTCACTTTCTGTTGCTATTAATATATCAAATAATTTTCTTGGTTTTGCTCCAAGGAAATTATATAATTTTGGGTAAGTGATTGTACATTTTTTCCCCAATATGTATAATTCATTTCCTTTTCTTATATTCTTTCATTGGTTAGAAGTTCCACAGTATTGTTGACTGATAGTGGTATTAGCAGAAAGATTTATTTTATTTATGACTTCAATGTGTTATTTTTGATATTTTAGTATTAAGTATTATATTTGCTCTGGACTTCTGAAAAATACTCCTTATCAAGTTAAGAAAGTTTGCTTCTTTCATAGTTCACTGGGAATTTTAATCAGAAGGAATGTTGAAATTTAGAAAATGCCCTTTCAGCATCCACTAAAATTATATTAGCATATTTCTAACATTGAGTGATTTTTGTATTCCTGAACAAATTTGATCAGGTGTACTATATTATTCTTTTAATCTACTGCTGGATTTGATATTTCATAATAGATCATTTTCATTTGTGCTTTTCAGAGAGATTGGCCCATGGTTTTGTGATAAATTTTTTTTGTTTACTATATCAAAGTTAGGCTTTTTAGAGCTTTTAAAACAAGCTTTGCAACAGTTAAATAATATAGAATTTAACTGTTTATTAAATATTAGATAAAAATTTCTGAAAAAACCAACAAGGCCCAGAACCATTTGATAGGAGTTTTGCTAAATTTGCAGCTTTTCTATGGATATTAATCTATTTAGGCTTCCTAGATTACATTCAGTTAAATTCAATTGTTTGTATTTTCCTAGGGAAAAAAAAAATCTATTTTAAGCTTTTATTTGCAGGTAAGTGTACAAATTTTATTTTAAAATTGTAATTTCCTTTTTTTAATATCCTTTTTCTGTTTCCTGATATTATATTTGTGTTCTCTTGAATTTTATTTTGGCTAGACTTACCAGGGGTTGATTTGTTTGTTTGTTCATTTTGTTTTATTTTTACAGTTTTTTAAATAACAGCTCACTGTTTTTATCAATAAACTCTAATGTTTGGTCTTCTCATGTTTAAATCATTGCTTTTAGATCCTTTCCTCTCTTTTGATTTATTTTGCTCTTTTTTAATTTCAGTTATATAAGTTATTTTTAATAAAATATTTTCTAAGTTATAATTTGGCTACATCTCTTACAATTACATTATGTTATCAGGTTTTCTTCCTCTTTGTTACAGGAGTTATCTAGAAGATCGTATTTTTATCTCCAGGTGATATTGAATAGTTGACTCTTTTTAATGTTAATGTCTATGTTTATTGCATTGAATCAAAATATATTTCCTGTACATATTATTAATTTTCAAATATATAAACTTTTAATTACACAAGTTGCATGTAAATATATTATTATTGTGAAAGAGTCATATAATGTAGGTAAAGCAATTTCCTTCAGGCTCATCTCTAGTAGCAACTCTAGTTATTGATTTGTTGTGTATCCTTTCAACCTCTGTTCTATTATTTGCATATTACCACTAGTAACTAGTACCATACTGCACTTATTGAGTGTGAACTCATCTTCCATGGAGTTGTATTTTCTAAGGATCCATAACATCCTCTGGGGCCTTCTCATTGAGGACCTGTATAGACACGTCAGGAGCTGAGGGTTTTAAGCTCTCGATGAATCAGAATCAAGACTCTGGGCACTGGATTCCTTGCATAAAGCAGAGAGCAGGAAATCACTGACACTTCTGTGAATAGGGACTTGAAATTTTCCACCCTTCAGCTGGAGTTTGAGAGCTAAATCAAACTACCTGCCTTTGGGCAAGGATGAAATACATTCACTTAGGTTCAGACACACAGAGTCGTGAAACCAAGTAAAAATTCCTTCTGATCTGTTGAATCCCATAGAGCGAAAGCAAAAATAACACAAAACTGCTCAATAACAAGGCTCCAGAGCATGTGATGAACTCTAAAAGTATGAAGGAGCTAATTATCATGGAATACAAACCATGGACCCAATAAGAAGAAAAATTAATTTCCAAGGAAGTAAAAACATTAGACTCATAGAAAGAGATGTTAATATTAATATGTTTAAAATCATTCAAAGAAATAAAGAAAGTATTTGGTCCACATAAGGAAAGCCATGACTGGATCAAAAACAAGTGAATATAGGAAAGAACCTAATTGAAATACTAAAAATGAAAAGTACGTGGTTGTTCAAATAAGAAAAACTCGTTACAAGAATTAATAGTAGGTTGAACACAGCGTAAGAGTAAACCAGTGAATTGGAAGACAGATTCGAGAAGAAAAATCTGAATTCAACACAGAGGGACAAGGAGATAGAAAATATGAAAGAGAATTTAGGGGACCTGGAGGTCTGCTGGAAGAGGTTTACTATAGGAGCCTCCAAAGAAGAGAATAAAGGGGATGAAGGAGAGGAAATCTCCAACAGGGTATGTGAACAGGACCTGGAAATTTTCTAGACACTGAATAAATATTGAAAATGCACAAACCTGTTAAATATACAGTCCACATCTAGATACATAATATCATGCATAACATCAATAATAAAGAGAAAACCTGCAAGCTACCAAGGAGAAAGTATAGAGTATCCATAAGAAATGACAAGTAGACTGACAACAGAATAAATTAATTCTAGAAAACAATGGTAAAATATATTTAAAATAATAAAGAAAGTTTACCTTCAATTTATAATTTAATAATATAAATATTATTGAAGACTTATTGCAAAATAGATTTTCCCAGACATTTAAAAACCTAAGAGAATTTATTCTCAACAGGTACCCATTGAAAGAATCATTGAAAGACATAATTCAGCAAAAAAGTATCAATACTGAAAGAAGAAACATGACACAAGAAGTAATAGGGTGTGCAAGAATCAGAGGGGCCGGCCAGGTGGCACAAGCGGTTAAGTGTGCAAACTCTGCTGCGGCGGCCCAGGGTTCACCGGTTCGGATCCCAGATGTGCACCGACGCACCGCTTGGCAAGGCATGCTGTGGCGGCGTCCCATATAAAGTGGAGGAAGATGGGCACAGGTGTTAGCCCAGGGCCAGTCTTCCTCAGCCAAAAAAAAAAAAAAAAAAAGAGGATTGGCAGATGTTAGCACAGGACTGATCTTCCTCAAAAAAAAAAAAAAGAATCAGAAAAATATATTAGCAAATCTAAATCATCATTCACTAAGTAATAATAGAATTATACTTATGTTAAAAACAAGGTGGAAATAAAATATCTATAGTAACGTGGAACACGAGATGGAGGAAGATGAAAGGGAAGCTAGAGAATGCTAAGGTCCTTGAGCTACTCAAAGGCAAAACAGAGATATTGCTTAATTTTATACTTTGTGAGAAAAATATCATGATAGATATGTATGTTAAATTTCCAATGTCGGCACTCAAACAGTAGAAATAAAACACGTAACCTTCAAAACAGGGAAGGAAATAAAGGGGAGACGTCAGGAAACAAAACAAATGGAAAAACTAGTCCATTCGTGTCACATACATGTGACAACATGTATAAATTGCAGAATAAATACAAGCTGGTAAAACAACTCACATTTAAAAACATAGACATTCATATTTGACTTTAAAGTTTGAATATTTGAAAGTGCAATTAATGAGCATGATCTAATATATTTGAATAGAATCCTACTCAAATGAAAAAAATGTTCTTCTCAATCATACGTTGAACATTTACCGATATTGCGATGTCACCAAAGAAATATAAATGAATTGTAAGAATCATCACGACAGAAATCATGTCATCTGCGGACTCTGCACTGATATTAGAAATCAACATATACCAAAGCATGCGGGATACAGCTAAAGGTCAGGAGGAATGTATTTAAAAATATGAACTATTGGAAACAAATTAGGTAAACGTTCAACTCAAATAGTTAGAAAGCAATACTCCTAAAAATTGCAGAATTAGGAAAATAATAAATTTAAAGATAAAATATAATTAAATAAAAACAGACTTTGAAAAGATTAATAAGTCAGAGAAACTTCTGGTAGGGCTGATCAAGAAGAAAAAGAAGTCACACTGAAATGATATTAAGAATGATATATAAGTACCGATATGATAGAGAATTAATAAATCATGAGCTAATATATCAATAACTTTATGCTAATGATTTTGAGAAGTTAGATGAAACGGACAAGATTATTTAAAATGTAATTTATATAATTGACCCAAGTAGAAATACAAAATTTGCACAATCATTAAAGAAATTGAACTGCTGGGGCCAGCCCCGTGCCTTAGTGGTTAAGTGTGTGTGCTCCGCTGCTGGCGGCCCAGGTTCGGATCCTGGGCGTGCACTGATGCACCGCTTCTCCAGCCATGCTGAGGCCGCGTCCCACATACAGCAACTAGAAAGATGTGCAACTATGACATACAACTATCTACTGGGGCTTTGGGGAGAAAAAGGGAAAAAAGGGAGGAGGATTGACAATAGATGTTGGCTCAGGGCTGGTCTTCCTCAGCAAAAAGAGGAGGATTGGCATGGATGTTAGCTAAGGGCTGATCTTCCTAAAACACACACACACACACACACACAAAGAAATTAAACTGCTAGTCAGAATAATCCTTGACCACCCACTGCCCAAAAGACTCTGGACTCAAATGGTTTTGCAAGCAAGTTTTTAACAAGCCATCAAGAAATAGGTAATCCTTATTCTATACCAAATTTTAAAAAATTGGAGAAAATTACTCATCTTATTTTATAATCTTAATACTAAATCCAAAAATCACAGGATTAAAAATGCAAAGTGAGGCCAAGCTCACTTATACTCATGGAAACAGAACTTTGAAGTAAATATTAGCATATTTTGCCAAAGTTTATGTACGTTTAAAGGTCTTTTTAAATTGTTCAAATAATATTTTTTGTTTTCTATTTTTCTATATTACTGGGTTGAAAATTTATTTAAAATCTTTCTTTCCTCATAAATACATTGAAGGATAAGCATATTCTTCTGAGTACTGTATACATTTTTTTGGTAGCAAACACCTGGGAATGGGGGTTCCAGCATCCAGGGCACTCTGACCCATGCGGCGATGGGCACTGCTCCCACCTGCAGGCTGCTGCCTGTTCTGGGGTGCAAGGGTGCAGAGGGGTTGACTCATCTGGTTGCTCTTGCTGAAGTACCCCAACTAATCACCAAGTCCATTACTCCTGACGTCTTCTTCCTGCCCACTGCATCTGCCAACCCAGGGCATGAAGAACTCTTTTATAAACGCCTGCCCTGGATGCATGTTGACTACACATTTCCTCTTCAGTTGATTGTATTTGTTTTCCATCCTTCAGTTATTCAATACAGTTTCTGATCCACTGAGGCACCTTTTTTTGTTTTCCAGAGAAGTTCTGGGTTTCTTCATTAATTATATATTTTTAGGGCACATCTGGGGATTTGAGATGGTAGAGGAAGGCTATAGCATTCAGTACGCTTTCTACTTTTGGATGAGATTTTATTTGTGATCTAGTGATAATTTTTATAAATGTTCTATATATTGGCTGATAGAGCTCTCTGTAGACTTTTAAATCATTTCTTAGTTGGGTTATTAAAATCTTTTACAGCTTTATTTTTCTTACCTACTTGTTCTGACAAACTCTGCGAGAGACATTATGGTAGGCACAATAATGGCCCCCCAAAGATATCCACGTCATAACCCTCAGAACCTGTGAATATGTTAGGTTATATGGCAAAGGGGAATTAAGGCCGCCAATGAACTGACCTTAAAATGGGGATATTATCCCAGATTTTCCATGTGGGCCCAACGTCTTTTCTCATTATTATACGTAGGTTGGGCATTTGTTCTCTGTATTAACTAAAGATTATATTGGGTTTTTTGTTTTTTTGTTTTTTTTTACCATCTTTTAAGTGATTGCCCTAGAAATTACAACTCATATATCAATTTTTAATTTTACTAGTCTTTGTCTTTTTTTTTCCAATGTTCTCAGGGTTCCTGCTAACCCACCAAATAGGAATTTCTTCTTCTTTCCTCAATGTATTAGTAGACAATTTACACCCTTCTTCTCATGCTCATTACTCCTGGTGAGGAGTGACTTCTCTAACTGGTGAAAATGAGAAAGAAGCCTATTTTCTGATTCTCTTTCAGATGAGTGTCCTTGCAGCATACCCACATTCTTCTCTTCTTAATAGGGTCAAATTGTTGGGTCAAGCTCTGTCCCAATAAGAGAGGTTGACAGTTTCATAAGGGTATTCTCATTTTTGCCAGCTTTACCAGTAATACAATTGATATTAATTTGTAGCTGTTTCCCTTCTCAATTGCTTCAGAACAAGTACAAAAAAAGGGATGTTAACGATCTGTCCATGGCACTCAATGGTTTTCTTTTAAGTTACCCCAATACTCCAAAGGGTCACAGCTTCCCAAAAGAGTTCTGGGCATTTGTATTAATTAAAGCACTGTCCTCTCTTGAAGAACCCATAATGTATATGTATTAGGAGGGACAAGTCCTATAAAAGTAGGCATAATATGATTTGATAAATAGTATAAGAAGTTGCTACTACAGAGGAGGCAGCCTGTATGGGGTGTTAGTAGTGACAGGTGATGAGGATGAAGCTGGGGTAGATGTCAATGAAAGTCAGAGAAATGAAGACAGTTGATTTGGACCTTGAGGTGAGTACATTTTCCTTTTTCAGACTGATGGATGGAGAAGGAAAAAAGACCAGGGGGGAACATAGTATTTTCTGGCATCAAAGAGGTTATAAAGTACTACATAAAAAAGTTATTAAAGGAAAGGACATGAAAAAACAATAAATCATTGCTTAGAGAGTTATTCTTGAAGATTGGGACTAAGTTGGATCCAAATTACCCTGTTAGTAAGAAACCATGCAAATAAGAACATAAAGTAAAATATTCAAAGTGTTGAAAGTAAAAAAGCACCAACCTAGGATTCTGTGTACAGCAAAGTTATCCTTCAGAAATAAAGGAGAAACAAAGACCTTCCCAGACAAACAAAGATTGAGGGAATTTGTTCTCAAAGCCAGTAGATCTGCTTCGAAAGAAATGTTCAAAGAAGTTCTTCAGAGGGAAGGAACATGATATAAGTCAGAAACTAGAATCTACATAAAGAAAGGAAGAGTGTTAGAGAAGGAATAAATAAAGGTAAAATAAAGTATTTTATTTTTCTTATTCTTAATTATTCAACAGATAAGAGTTTATTTAAAATAATAATAACAACAATGTATTTGGTGATTATAGCTTATGGATGAGTGAAATGAATGATAGAAATATTATAAGGGACAGGAGGGAAGAATTGAGAATACTCTGTTATAAGGCACTTCCACTGCCTGTGAAGTGGTATAGTGTTACTTGAAAGTAGACTTGGATTAGTTGTAAGTATATATTGCAAAATCTAGGACAACCTCTAAAAGAATTTTAAAAAGAAGTATAATTGATGTAGTAAGAGATGATAGAAATCGAATAAAATAAAATTCTCAATTAAAACCAGAAAAGTCAGAAAAAGAGTGGAAGACAAAGAAAAAGAAACAAGGGCGATGAACAGATACCGCTTGCAAATGTGGTAGATGTTAATGCAACCATATCAATAATCACCTTAACCATGAATGGTCTACATAAGCTAATTAAAAACAGAGATAGTGTGTATAAAAAACAAGACTCAACTATATGTTGCCCATAAGAAACCCACTTTAAATAGAAAGACACAGATAAACTAACATGAAGGAATGGAGAAAGATACACCATGCTAACACTAATCAAAAGGAAGTTGGAGTAGCTATATTAATTTCAGACAAAGCCAACTTCAGAAAAAGGAAAATTATCAGATATAAGGAGGGGTACTTGCTATGGTCTGAATGTTTGTGTCCCCCTAAAATACATATGTTGAAATCCTAACGCCCAATGAGATGGTATTAGGAATTGGGATTTTGGAAGATAATTAGGTCATGAGGGCTCTGCGCTCATGAATGAGATTAATGCCACTATAAAAGAGGCATGAGAGAGCTCCCTTGCCCTTCCACCATGTGAGGATACACAAGAAGTTTGCAACCCAGAAGAGAGTCCTCACCCAACCATGCCAGCACATGATGATCTCAGACTTGCAGCCTCCGGACTCTGAGAAATAAATTTCTGTTGTTTATAAGCCATCTGGCCTGTGCTATTTTATTATAGCAGCCTGAATGAACTAAGACAGTACTACATAATGATAAAGGGGTCAATTTGTCCAAGAAAACATAACAATCTTTAATGTATATGTACCTAACAATACAGCATCAAAATACATGACGCAAAAAAAAAAAAAAAAATACAGAATAACAAGGAGAAATAGACAAATCCACTATTATAGTTGGGGAATTCAACACCCCTCCACCAGTAATTGACACACCCAGCAGGCAGGAAATCAGTAATGACATAATTGAACTGAAGAGAATCATCAATCAACTGGATCTAATTGACATTGATAGAATACTCCATCCAACAACAGCAAAATATGCCTTCTTCTCAAGTTCATATGGAACTTTCACCAAAATAGAGCACATTCTGGGCAATAAAACACATATTAACAAATTTAAAAGAATAGAAATCATACAAACTATGCTCTCAGACCACAAGAAAATTAAATGAGAAATTAATAACAGAAAAATAAACTGGAAAAATCCCAAATTACTTGGAGATCAAACAACACACTTGTAAATAACAAATGGGTCAAAGAAGAAGTCCTAAAAGAAATTTTAAATATTTTGAACTAAATCAAAATGAAAATACAGCATATCAAAATTTGTAGGATGCGCCCGTTAGAATGGCTATAATCACCAAGACAAAAAACAACAAATGTTGGAGAGGATGTGGAGAAACAGGAACCCTCATACACAGCTGGTGGGAATGCAAATTGGTGCAGCCTCTATGGAAAACGGTATGGAGATTCCTCAAAGAATTAAAAATAGAGATGCCCTATGATCCAGCCATCCCACTACTGGGAATCTATCCAACGCACCTGAAATCAACAATCCAAAGAGGCTTATGCACCCCCATGTTCATTGCAGCATTATTCACCATAGCCAAGAAGTGGAAGCAACCTAAGTGTCCCTCGACTGACGATTGGATTAAGAAAATGTGGTATATATATACAATGGAATACTACTCAGCCATAAAAAAAGACAAAATCGTCCCATTTGCAACAACATGGATGGGCCTGGAGCGTATTATGTTAAGTGAAATAAGCCAGAAAGAGAAAGACAAACACTGTATGATCTCACTCATATGTGGAATATAAACCAACACATGGACAGAGAAAACTGGACTGTGGTTACCCGGGAAGTGGGGGTGGGGGGTGGGTACAAGGGGTGAAGGGAGTCATATATGGGGTGATGGACAAACAAAAATGTACAACCCAAAATTTCACAATGTTAGAAACCATTAAAATATCAAAAAAAAAAAATTTGTAGGATGCAGTGAAAACAGTGACTAGAGGGAAATTTATAGCACTGAATGCATATATCAGGAAAGAAGAGAGATGTAAATTCAGAATCTAAGCTTCTATCTTAGGAAAATAGAAAAAGAAGAACAAATTAAATACCAAGTAAACAGAAGAAAAGAAATAGTAAAAACTAGAGCAGAAATCAATGAAACTGAAAACAGGAAAACAATAGAGAAAATAAATGAAACCAAAAGCTGGCTCTTTGAGAAGGTCAATAAAATTGTAACCCTCTAACCAAGCTAATCAGGAAAAAGAGAGAAAAGATGCAAGTGACTAATATGAGAAATGAAAGAGGCATCACCACTACTGATCCCGTGAAAATTAAAAGGATAATAAAGGAATACTATGAACAATTCTATGCCAACAAATTTGATAACCTAAATGAAACAAACTAATTCTTTCAAAGACACAATGTGCCAAAATTCACACAAGAAGAAATAGATAATCGGAACAGGCCTGTATCTATTAAAGAAATTGAATCAATAATTAATAACCTTCCAAAATAGAAAGCACCAGGCCAGGTAAGTTCATTGGTGAACTCCATGATACATTTAAGAAGGAAATGACATCAAGTCTCTGCAATCTCTTCAAGAAAATAGAGGCAGAGGGGATACTTCCTAACTCATTCTATGAGGCTAGCATTACCCTAATACCAAAATCAGACAAAGAAATTACAAGAAAATAAAACTATAGACTAATATCTCTCATGAATACAGGTGCAAAAATTCTCAGCAAAATATTAGCGAATCAAATCCAACAATGTATAAAAAATTATACATGACCAAGTGGGATTTGTTCTAGGTATGCCAATCTTGTTTAACATTCAAAAATCAATTAATGTAATCCATCATATCAACAGGCTAAAGAACAGAAATCATATGAACATATAAATAGATGCAGAAAAGAACACTTGACAAAATCCAACACTCATTCATGATAAACACTCTTAGCAAACTAGGAATATAGGGGAAATTCCTCAACTTAACAATGAATATCTTTTAAAAAAACCTACAGCTACCATCATAATTAATGACGAGAAACTAGATGCTTTCTTCCTAAGATTGAGAACAAGATAAGGATGTTCCCTCTCACCATTCTTATTCAACATTGTACTGAATGTCCTGGCTAATGCAATAAGACAAGAAAAAGAAATAAAAAGTATACAGATCAGAAAGGAAGAAATAAAGCTGTCTTCGTTCATATCGACATAATTGTTTATGTAGACAATCCCAAAGAATCAACCAAAAAACTCCTGGAACTAAAAATTATAACAAGTTTGCAGAATACAAGATTACTATGCAAAAGTCTACTGTTTTCCTAAAGAATAGCAGTGAACAGTTGGAATTTGAAAGTAAAAGCAAAACACCATTTACATTAGTGCCAAAAAAGTGAAATACTTAGGTATAAATCTAACAAAATATGTACGAGATCTATACTAGGAAAACTACAAAACTCTGATGAAAGAAATCAAAAAAGATCTAAATAAATGGATATCCCATGCTTATGGATAGGAAAACTCAACATTGTTAAGATGTCAGTTCTTCCCAACGTGATTTGTACAGATTCAATGCACTCCCAGTCAAATATCGGCAAGTTATTTTTGCAATGCTATTTCAAAAGTTTATATGGAAAGGCAAAAGACTTAGAATAGCCAACAGAAACAAAACTAAGTCCAAAGACTGACACTAACTGACTTCAAGACTTACTGTAAAGCTATAGTCACCAAGACAGTGTGGTATTGGAGAAAGAGTAGACAAGGGGATCAATGGAACCGAATAGAGAACCAAAATAAACCCACACAAATATAGTCAACTGATCTTTAACAAAGGAAATTCAATGGAGAAAGGATGCTTTTTTCAACAAATGATGCTGGAACAACCAGACACCCAAATGGAAAAAAATGAATCTAGGTACAGACCTTACACCTTTCACAAAAATTAATTCAAAACTGATCACAGACCTAAATGTAAAATGCAAAACTATAAAACTTCTAAAAGATAACATAAGAGAAAATCCATGAAAGAAAGAATTGATAAGCTGGACTTCATTAAAATTTAAAACTTCTGCTCTGCAAAAGACACTGTTAAGAGAATGAAAAGGCAAACCACAGACTGGGAGAAAATATTTGCAAAACATATCTGATGAAGGACTTGTCTGGAAAATATGCAAAGAACTCTTAAAATTCAACAATAAGAAAACAACCCGATTTAAACTGGGCACAAGATCTGAACAGACACCTCAACAAAGAATATATACAGATGGAAAATAAACATATAAGGTGTTCAACATCATATGTCATTAGGGAAATTCAAATTAATACATCAATGAGATACACACTACACAGTGGCTAAACTCCAAAACACTGACAACACCAAATGCTGATGAGGATGTGAGGCAGTACACACTCTCACTGATGGCTTGTGGGAACGCAAAATGGTACAGCCACTTCGGAATCCAGTTTGGCAGTTTCTTACAAAGCTAAACATAGTCTTACCATATAATCTAGCAATTGTGCTCCTTGGTATTCACCCAGATCAGTTGAAAACTTATGTCCACAGGAAAACCTGCACACAAATGTTTATAGCAACTTTATTCATAATTGCCAAAACTTGAAAGCAACCAAGACGTCCTTAAGTGAATGGATAAATTGTGGTACATCCATACAATAAAATATTATTCAACAATAGAAAGAAGTGAGTTGTCAAGCCACAAAAAGACATAGAGGAAACTTAAATGCATATTGCTAAGTGAAAGAAGCCAGTCTGAAAAGACTATATACCGTATGATTTTAACTATATGACGTTCTAGAAAAGACAATACTATAGGACAATAAAAAAATTAATAGTTACCAGGGACTCAGGGAAAGGAAGTGAGGGGTGAATAGGTGGAGCACAGGCCACTTTTAGGGCAGTGAAACTATTCTGCATGATACTCTAATGGCGGATACACGATGTCATACATTTGTCAAAACCCATACAACTGTACAACACAAGAACAGTGAGCCCTAATGTAACTACGGACTGTAATTACCAGTAATGATCAAGTGTAATAAATGTACCACACTAATGAAAGATATTAATAACAGGGGAAACTGTATGGCAGGGAATTAGTGAGTATATAGGAGCTCTCCGTACTCTCTGTTAATTTTTCTGTAAACCTAAAACTGCTCCTAAAAAATAAACTCTATTGAGCCAGCCCTGATGGCCTAGTGGTGAAAGTTTGGCGCTCTCACTGCTTTGGTGGCCCTGGTTCGGTTCCTGGTCATGGAACCACACCACCTGTCTGTCAGTTGCCATGCTGTGGTGGTGGCTCACATAGAAGAACTAGAAGGACTTACAACTAGGAAATACAACCATGCACTGGGGCTTTGGGGAGGAAAAAAAAAAAAAGAGGAAGAGTGGCAACTGATATTAGGTCAGGGTGAATCTTTCCTTGCATAAATAAATACATAAATAAATAAATAAAAATAAAATCTATTAATTTAAGCAAAACAAAAAGAAAAGAAAAAAATTACCCTAAGGGAAGTTTTAGATCCAGCTCTGCTACTAACGGTGTGACTTCAGGCAAGTCACTTAATTCTTCTGAGCCTCAGTTCTATCATCTATAAAATGAAGGGACTGGACTAGTTCTCCTCCAAATAGAAGATTCTATCTTTCTGTGACTGCCTGGCCTCCAATATATACTATGATAGAAGAAAAAAGTATTTTGAAAGAAAATAATTCATCAATTGAAGCAAAACTCAAAGGAATATCATTATGCAATTCTGGCAAATAAATGAAACAACATAATTATTGGATGAATCTGGTGATCAAATGTAATTTATATGAAAGGAATAAGGGGGAAATGGAGCATAAATAGGTATTGATGAAGCATTCATTTAAAGATGATAGAGCTCAAGTTTTTAAAAGATAACTTCAGATGCCTCAGGTGCCATGAAATTAAATGACGTAGTTAAATGGTAACAGAGAGATTGTCGGTAATAGACGTTTCATGAAAGTTATTATGAAATGATTTGTGGCTCTTGGAATTCTTAGCTAAAATTTTCTAGTTCTTATAAATCAGACACTGATGCCTACAACGATGTGGAAATACAGATGTTGTTTCTGCCTGATATGATGTGTTTGTGTCAGATATTAATGTGGGAGGAGTAGGCAGCCACCTGGGAGGGGAGGTCAGAACTTTAACATATGAGAAAATACAATCAAAATCACACCCCTCAACAGTAGCAGAAGGGGAATTAGAATGTGGGATGTGATATGCACCAACTGGCAGCATCAGGCAGTCTAGTGTAATGATTAAGAACCCAGGGCCAGCCCTGGTAGCCTAGTGGGTAAGTTTGGTGCGCTGTGCTTTGGTGGCCCAGGTTCAGTTCTTGGGCATGGACCTACACCACTCATCTGTCAGTGGCCATGCAGCTCACATACAACAAGAGGAAGATTGGCAAAGGATGTTAGCTCAGGGCACATCTTCCTCAGCAAAAAAAAAAGAACCAAAATACACGGTTTCAGATCCCAGCTCTGCCATTTACTGGCTGTGTGACCTTGAGTACTTTACCTAATTTTCTCTATTCCTCCATTTCTTCTTATGTAAAATGGAGATAATAATAGTAAGTAAGCACCCTCAGTGTGGCTAAAATGAGTTAATATTTGTAAAGTGCTTAGATCAGAGCTTGGCCCACAGTAAGTGTTATATGAGTGTTTATTAAATAAAAAATACATAAATTTGAACCCTAGTCTCCTTAGTACTATCCCACTATCCCATGATTTAGCACTTTTGAAGCATGCCAGGAAATAACCCCAAACATCTCCTTGTACCATTATTTAGCTGCATGTAACAGAACACTCTACTACATTGCTTTAATAAATAGGAGGTTATTTTTCTCACATCACAAGAAGTCTGGAAGGAGGCCACTGCTGGCATTGGTTCAGCAGGTTATGGATGTCAGGGCAATATCTCTGTGATCCTCTGATTCTTTTCCTCATGCTTACAAGATAGCTACTGCAGCTCCAACCATCATGTACACAATAAAGCAGGAAAAAAGAGATGAGAAGGGCTGCACTAGTGAACTATTTCTCGGAAATCCTTCCAGCAGTTTCCAACTTTCTCAGAACCATGGCTTGGCCCAGCCGGATCATTGCATTCCCAGGCAATCTTCCAAACACCCTTGTGGGTCGGCTGTCTTCTTCTACGTTCAGAGCGCAGCCGTCAGTGATGTGGACCATTCACCTGCTTTTTTTCACACATGAATTCTTGAGAGGAATGAAAACTACATGCTCAGCTCCTGGGGGCGAGGTGTCAGAAGTAGCCTTGGCTCCAGCAGGCCTGCTTGGCGACCAGGGTCTTCCCTCAGGACGAGGGAAGTGAGAGTTCTCTCTGCCCTCAGTTGGCCAACTTCACAGACAATTTAGACTGGCTCCTGGCACTTGGTGAGACTGCCTAATGCTGCCACCTCTCATGGCAGATCACATGTTTCCTGAAAACAAAATGATGGTGTTTGGTTTAATTTTATCGAACTCCTCTTTCGTGCTGGATGTTTATTACAAGTGTTTCTAAAACGGACTTTTAACTACCTTTGAGGATAACTAACACAGAGGGCCAATAAATGGGCTGCAGACGTTTTAGCTGACCTTCATTCTGGGGGAAAGTTGCTTAATATGGTAAGAAGTGGCAACCCATCCCACCATCCCTGCATTCCACATTCTGTGACATTGCCTTGCTGCAGAGGCTGCCAGGTCCCCCAAAGGCTTGCCTTCTACGGACAGAGTCTAGGACCCAAGGGGATAGTTTAGTTAGCTGCTTCACGTGATCTCAATCTATTGAGTAATATGCTTTCCATCTCACAAAAGAGAGGGAACACTTTCTGACAACTATGTCCCCTATGGATTGGCTACTTCCATGTGAAGGGCATCTCAGGGTAATCCCGTGATAGGAGGGTGACAGTGGTCGTGCCAGGGATGATCACGGGCTGCCCCATCAGAAGATGCTACGATCGCCATTTAGTATAAGGTGCAAGTGCTTCCTAGTTGGCAAAGTATTTGCAAATGTAGACATTATTAGAGAATTTCTGCCAGAGCTGGGTCTTGAGAGATGAGTAGAATTTTAATAGATGGAGAAGGTGATGTGAATCGTTAGTGCCTGAGAGGCATGGAAGACTAAAAGTCCATGTTGAGTTTGGGGGAAAAATAAGTATTCCCATGATAATGGAATGCATAATTATTTTAAAAGGAGCAGGAATGAAAGTTGAAATACTGAGGTTTCTTGTAGCCCGTGGGGAATCACTGATTATTTTTGAGGAGAAGAGTGATATAATCTGATCTATAGTTTCAGGAAGATAATTCTAGGCAGTGATAGGGGGATGTGGAGATGCAACAATGGAGGCAGGAAGCCAGTTAGAGCTTATTCAATGAGGCAACAGCAATAGAAAGAGAAATGAAGGCTCATATTTGAGAAATGTTTCAGAGAATAAACTACTAGAATTTGACTGTTGATTGGATGTTGTAGTAGAAACTGTTAGTGATCTTCCAATATCTGTTTTCTCCCGTGTATTACTTTCCTAGAGATGCCATTAGCAAAGTAGCACAAACTGGATGGCTTAAAACAACAGAACTTGATTGTCTCATAGTTCTGGAGGCTACACATCATGGTGTCGATAGGGTTGGTTTCTTTCGAGGTCTGTGAGGGAGAATCTGTGCCAGGCCTCTCTCCTAGCTTCTGGTGACTGTCTGCAATCCTTGACATCCCTTGGCTTGTCATGACTCCAATCTCTGCCTCCATCATCACGTGGCATTCTCCCTGTGTGTCTCTGCCTTCTTATAAGGGCACCAGTCACGTTGGATTAGGGCTCACCCTATGCCAGTATGATGTCATCATAACTAATTACATCTGCAATGACCTTATTTCCAAATAAGGCTACTTTCTGAGGTACTGGGGATTAGGACCTCAGCATATCTTTTTGGGGGACACAATTCAACCCATAACATCCCCCTTCCATACTAACTGAGCCTTGATTTCGGGCTGGGCACATGGCCACCCAGAAGGGAGGCTGCTATTCCTAGCTTTGGCCATGTGGAAGGGTGCTGGCCAATGAGGTGTAGGTGGATTGGTGTGTGACAGCTTCCTCGGCAAACCGTCTTCAAGGGACAGTGTACATGTGCCCTTTTGGCCTGTCTTCATATTTTCCTCCATCCTGCCTCAAGGAATAGGGTTATCAATTACAGCCAAAGTAATCCTAACTCTTGCAGCTGAGGAGGAGTGAGGGACAGGGTTTTTTGGACACTCTGGGTAAGATGTTCACATGGCACTCTTTCAAAAGGATAATCCAAAAGTCTCTACCTACAGCTGAATCTAGCTTTTCTGCAAGTGTGCTTTTTTTTTTTTTTTCGGCTCACACAATGTTAAAAAATTTGAATTGAAGTGCATCTAGGTAGGGCATTTACTTTAGTTTTTTGTAGGCCCAATTATGCCCTATTACCTTACATCTAGCTTTACTTAATTATGATACATGCCTGGGCTCTAAAGGATTTGAGTTTAAGACCTCTGAAATGTCTTTTTTTTTTTTTTTTTTAATGAGGAAGATTAGCCCTGAGCTAACATCTGTTGCCAATCCTCCTCTTTTTGCTAAGGAAAATTGGCCCTGGGCTAACATCCGTGCCCATCTTCCTCTACTTTATGTGGGACACCGCCACAGCATGGCTTGACAAGTGGTGCGTTGGTCGGCACCCAGGATCCGAACCTGCGAACCCCGGGCAGCAGAATGGGAGTGTGCGAACTTAACTGCTATGCCACCAGGCAGGCCCCCTGAAATGTCTTTTAAATACCTGCTCAACATTTATTTAGACAAGAGGCTAAAGGCTGTGGGAAACAAAGACCCTCCTGGTGGTGGAGGTCTGCCTCTCCTCCACTACACAGAGCAATAGAGTTCTAGTCCTAAATTCATATATACAGTCCACTCAGCAAAACAAAAGCTCTGCAGTTACCCCAACTCCCATTGGGGAGAAGAAATTTAGCAATGGCGTACTGTTATTCTAGAATGCTTTAGAAGGTCTCTCTTACCAATCACCCCCATCCACCATAGTTTATGAAAGTGTTTCTTCTAACAACACACAGTCCCCTCCACGAGAAGAATTCTGGCAAGTGGATTACCTTCCCTTGCTACACTTCCAGAGACATTTTAACACCACTAAGAGACTGGCACCCCCAGGCCATCTGGCTCCATCCTAATGTTTCTAACAGCATGCTGGTGCTGTTTCCGGAGACTGCGGACTCTGCAGAGTGGGTAGTTTCTAAGAAGGATATAATGAGTACATGTAGAATTTGAATCACCAGTAAGCCATCCATGTGGGTCGTTCAGAGCAGGAAGACCACATCCTACGGCCCAAAGAGGGACTGTCAAAGTGGACTCATACCAAGTCCTGCCAGATGTGCTGGGTCTAGATATACACACACAAAGAGATAGCATTCCAGGCAAATGCACCGACAGCCTTCAGGGAGCAAGGGGGATGTCTCAGATCTGTATGAGATCTAGCCAGCGACTCAAGCCTAATCTCAACACTACTTTTTCTAAAGCTTATCAATGACCCTCCATAGAATCCTTAGTGTTTAGAAATCTCATAATTTAGTGGAGTTCTCTACAGCAAATACAGTCCATTTTTTTTTTTTTTTTTGTGAGGAGATCAGCCCTGAGCTAACATCTGCCAATTCTCCTCTTTTTTTTTTGCTGAGGAAGACGGCCCTGGGCTAACATCTGTGCCTATCTTCCTCCACTTTATATGGGACGCCGCCACAGCATGGCTTACCAAGCAGTGCGTCGGTGCGCGCCCGGGATCCGAACCAGCGAACCCCGGGCCGCCGCAGCGGAGCGCGCGCACTTAACCGCTTGCGCCACCGGGCCGGCCCCTACAGTCCATTTTTAAATCTGCGAAAACTGTTGCAACCAGCAGCCTCAGCACAGCTGTTAGTAGCTGCTGCTCATTTAGGCTGTAAATAGCTCTTTCTGGTTAACAGCAAAAAATCTGACTGATGAAATGCATTGGCACTATGTTTCATATCCAAGGCGATTTTTAAAATCTGTAATGAGCATCAACGGCTGGAAAAAAGAGTGACTTTCACCTACTTCTTTTACTTAGATCTTAATCTTTCCCAACTGCCCTCTAGCGTGAAAGAGCTCTCCTTGGCACCTCAGTTCATATAAACACGTGTAAAGAAATATACACATTAGATTATAAAAGGGTGGTTTCTTAACTGGTTTTGGGCTACAAAAAATCCTTAAAAAGTGGCTTTCTCAACACAAAATGCAGACATTATAGTGTATTTATAGTGATAAACTAGAAACACCTAAATATCCCAAAGCAGAGAAAAGTTTAAGCAAAATATGATAAGTTCATATTATGTCATACTATGCAATCACTAGACATGATTTTTACAAAGAATTTTAAATAATAAGGAAACATTCTTATTAAATTTCAAGCAAAAAATCTGCTTGATGCAAATTGTTACACAGTGTGTCTTAACTAGCTACATATTATAAAAAGACTGGCAGGTACATGCTAAAATATTTGCAGTGTTTTCTCTGGTTGATGAGAGTGGGGGTAATTTTTTTTAAACTTTCCTATTTTAATATCATAAATAAGCTACTTTTATAATGAAGAAAAAATAAGAAACCCACAGTGTCTTTTCTGTGATGCCCAAATGTCTCAAAGGGATACATCCCAACTTCTACCCTTGTTGTGCAGAGAAATGTAAAGGGGGAAAAACGAATTGCTCATCTATATTGATATCGTTAGAAAATGCTTATCTAACGTAAATACAGAACCAAAGGAAATAGCATTAACATTGAATATTGTAAGGATATGCATGAACACGATTCTTCCTCCTGAATTTTTAAGCCAAGACACATGGCTGCATGAAGTTGGCTTCTTGGAATACAACATAAGGGAGACCCAGGGGTCCCTGTCATTTCCCAAATTAGCGAGGATTATCATCACCAGTATGTCAGACACCCTCCCCTCCAAAATAGAAAGCAGTGAGGAGTCTGTGTCCGCTTTTAGAAGTTCTTAAGGAGGAATATCTTCAGCCCACATATGAAGAGTAGGAGCTGTTACAATCATCCAGGTACACTAATGTAATGAGAAGCTAAAACAGGGCCTAGAAATCTGCCCTTGGGAAATATGTTTCCATGAAACTCAACTGGATAAGGCTATTCTCCTCCATCCCCATTAACTGTATGGTAGAATGAAAGAGACAAAAAAGTGACATGAAGATATTTCTTCTATACAATAAAAAACAGTATTCTGTAACTCAAATACGGAATCATCATGTAAATACTTATTAATGACGTATTATAGTTCATAAAAAGGGATAACCTACTGAGTGATGTTTTAAAAGCAACACCCCATTGTATTTTTACACTGTAAAAACACAAACTGTGTATAGCTTAATATTTTTTCACAAAGAATACCTTTAAAGCATAACTAAAATTATTAGATATGGTCTAAAAAGCAAAAAGAGCAACCTGGACTTGTTAATACACAGTTACCAAGAAGTTCCAGATATTGTAGACTGACAGTCTCATAAAATATTTGAATCAAAATTTATGCAGATGTTTGATTAAAAAACAAACACAAAACTCACTATCTTACTGTGGTTAGAAAATCACAAAATAACAAAAGCAAACACATTAGAATAAGTTCAAATCACTTATTTTAGTCCTATAGTTATTTAAAAGGAAACTGACCATAGAATAAAATTTTAAATGACTTTATGAAAATATTATTATATTTTGTAACGATAAGGACAGAGAGTCTCATTAATGAGTTTCTAAATTGTAAGGTAGGAAGGTATATCAAACACTGAGGACATCACTCTAACTCATAAAACTTTATTAAGGACCTAGTAAGACAGATCTTCAATAGATCTACTTTTTAATTTTGCAATCTTATGAACATGTAACATGGATACACAATTAAAAAAATAGACCCAACTTTTCCATAAAAATAAAAGTAGAAATTGCCAATAATAAATAGTTTTATGCCAGTAGAATCTTCTTGGAATTATCTTGATTTTTGTGACATCAATTTCTATTAGCATAATTATAAGGCCAATTAAAGAAATCTACCGGGTTTCTTTATTTTGGTTTAGAGCTTCACTGGAAAAATTCAGGAAAACATTCATGAGTTGCTCCTTTCTAACACTCGGCTTTCCCTGCCCCCTCCCTCCACATCCTCTGACTCAGAGACTATTTGGAGAGGACACCTGTTTTAAATGGATCCACAGGAAATACCTCTGTGGTCTTTTCATCATCTGACCCTGCATCTGGTTGGCTGAAATGCGATCATGATTAAAAAAAAAAATGCTGCCCACAGACTGATGCAACTTCAGCGTGACAACATTTACTGGAAGGCAGAGGGAATGCAGTTGATATTTATTTTCCTTCCATGAAGCCCTGGTATTGTAGCGTAGGAAAAAACAAATAAGTAAAAGGGCAAAACCCGTTTAACCCTCAAAAGATTAGTATCAAATTACACACCGGGTTTTACATCCAAACTCAGAATGATTTGTTTTTAAGCTGAATGTAATCTTGTAGCAGAAAGTTATCTGACACTCTTTCCTTTATAATCTTTCACGTATACACCTCTTGTCCAAAGTGCATAGCCTGTCTTGTTATGTTATATACTGATATGATATTTATAAAGTTCCCGTGGAAAAGTGCAAGGCACTGGAATAGAATTTATAAGGGAATTTCATAGTGATTAATAGTAGTTTAACACTGAAAATTCAATTGGGTCCAAAATAAAGCAAGTCACTCGGGGGGTACCGGGGCGCGGGCTTACACCCCAAGTTCACGCCTCCACCTCCTGTGGCCACAGAGCACCCCAGTTGGCCACAGGAGCCACCCTTGACCTCCGCTGCAATGCCCCGGCTGGAACGTTTGTCTACACTGGGGTCCCCTCCTTCAGTGCAGGTTTGCCGACCTCCCTCTCCGGGCCGCGTCGCTCTCCGCCCGACAGATGCCACCAGCCGCGGCCCCGGAGCTCGCGCGCGCTCGGAGGCCACCCACCCACCGCCGGGACGCCTAGGGGGCGCCCCCGGCCGGGTGTCCCGGGGCCCCGCGAACGCAGGAGCAGAATGACGGAGGTGACGAAAGAGCTGACGCCACGCCGCCCGGCCGCCGGTGGCGCCCGCAATCGCCCCGCCCGCGCAGGTCGCCGGGCGCCCGCGGTCGCGCCGTCCCCGGGGGGCGCCCCGCCGCAGCCCCCGCCCGCGCCGCCGGCCGCGCCCGGGTTCCCACGGCGCCCGCCCCCGCGCTGCGCTCCCGCCCGCCCTCGTCGCCGCCGCGCCCGCCCAGGCCTCTGGCGGACATGGCGCTTGTCCCCTGCCAGGTGCTGCGGGTGGCGATCCTGCTGTCCTACTGCTCCATCCTCTGCAACTACAAGGCCATCGAAATGCCCTCGCATCAGACCTACGGAGGGAGCTGGAAATTCCTGACGTTCATTGATCTGGTAAGGCCGTCCCCGCCCCTCCCCCGTCCTCCGCGCGCCCCGGGCCTGTGTGTGTTTGTGGGTGCGCGAGCACCTGCGCGCGCGCCTGCAGCATCCACCCCTGTCCTCGCCTCTTCCCCGGCGGTTGCGTCTGAAGCGGCCCCGTGGCAGCACCTTGTGAAGCACCCGACGTTACCTGGTGGCTGGGGCCCGAGTGGAGGTGGGGTGCGCCAGGTGGTGGGCCCCTTGGAGGGGAACACAGACCTGCTGCTAAGGTGACACGGCAAGATTCTCAACTTTGCAAGTGGATTGGACGACCTTGATCATGAGCGGCCTCAGACCCGTTCGCCCCCAAGGTGCTTTCCAGAGCACCCACCGTGGGATCCACTTGCAGCAACGGAAGGAAACTGGGCATTGTCGAATTACTTGGAGCTTCCTCTGAAAGGACCAAAATTCTCTTCCTAAAGAAGAGAAAGCACCTAATAAAGTGTTTTTTTCCATCTGTTTTTTTGCCCATTGTCAGTAATTTACTTACAACCTTTTACCCCAGAAACACTAGGGGAGAGAGATTTGCAAAATGCGTTTCCAGTGTGACTTTGCACCCTTCCTTCCCGTATAAAAGTCTGAAGCAGTTTGCATAAGCAACTCCTCTTTTGCACAACTTGGTAACCTTGGCAGTTGGAGTTTTTTTTTTTTTTTTTTTTAAGGCGTGTCCCCTTCTGGCACTAAAAGGGCCAGAGAATCAGAACAGAAGCATAAGGCCCAGTAATAACATGGGGAGGAATCTAGGAACTTTAGGGTGAAAGATGACTAATTTAGACTGGGTCAAACATATACTAAGAGATGATAAAATAAGGGCAGAGCGTCAAAACAAGAGCAACTAATTGTAAGGACTAGAGAAAATGTAGAACCGATTCCTGGGATGCTAGAACTGTCCAAGATTACACACGAGGTTGGCTACTCAAGCAAGATTATGATCTCTAATTGTTGATCCTCCATATTGATGAACAGAACTTGATACCTGTTTTAAGATATTGACAAAGGCTTAGGATGCCTCAGAGAAATGCAGAGAGTTTTTGTTTAGAAATACCGCCTTATATTTGTATCATGTTAGATACTTTCAGAGAGGAATTTAAGTTCTTTTTCCCAGCAGTCTGCCAACTGTGCACATACCCGGCTTCTCGGGGCAGAGAGTGTTTCAGCGGATTCAATTTCAGACCCTCAATTTCCATCCGGTTCTTGAAACTGATCTGCCTTTAACATGGGTGATGCCTGCCAGTTCTCCTTTCTTCTTCCCTATTCATTCAAGGGCCGAGCACATGACAAGGCTCTGTGCTGTATTTATCTGTTCCTTTTAAGCACTCAGAAGGTAGATGGTTGCCACCAGGACTGTCTTCGTATTTGATTGAAAAACGAAGTCAGACTTGTTTTAACAGAAAGTCTTATTGGTTGACTGGCCTATAAATGACAATTGGCTCTGACAATTATGTTATATAGCAGACATTTTCCATAGATGAATGAGGGAAACCTGCAGCCCTGAGGTTCCAATAAATATGTATCAGAGCGTTAGAAATCATGTCCCTTTCTCAAATGTTTAAACTTATGTTAAAAATGTTTAGATGTTCTTTAAAAATATGTGCATAGATTTTCAGAGTTCTTTTAGGGGCCGTGTGAACAGAATTCCTCTTGGATGACTACCTTATCCCATTCCTCAGTCAGATCTTGCTTAGAGCTGGCCCATTTGCGTGTTGCCAAGGAACAGTGCTGAGCTAGAATAATGATGGAGACTCCGCCAGAGCCACAGGAACTGTGAACAGTTCTCAGAAGCACCTCTGCATTAGGTACAGTTTTGGGGGAGCAGAGGATGGGGTCAACAGGTGAGAGGGGTAGAAGTTGAGGGTGTTGGTTAACCCATGAGATATGACTGCTTCTCACACTGGCATTGCTTACTGTGTGTTAAAAAACACGGCTGGGGCCGGCCCTGTGGCATAGCGGTTGAGTTCACACGCTCTGCTTTGGCTGCTTGGGGTTCGAAGGTTCGAATCCTGGGCGCAGACTGACGTGCCACTTATCAAGCCATGCTGTGGCGGCGTCCCATATGAAGTAGAGGAAGATGGGCACGGATGTTAGCCCAGGGCCAATCTTACTCAGCAAAAAGAGGATTGGCAATGGGTGTTAGCTCAGGGCTAATCTTCCTTATTTAAAAAAAATGACTCACAAGAAACCATTGCCTCTCCTAACCTTTGCGTGACACGAAACTGTAGCAGAGCCAACTTGGCTCTACTTAAAACTGTCATGCAGTGTATATTTATATAGCATTTGATGATTGGACTTGCCTATTTTAAATTACACTAATCACGGCAACTATGCTTTTGTCTATCAGAATTCAGGCAGGCCATAAATTCAAATTTGAAACTTTTACTTTGTTTCATATTTCGATTCGGTCTGTATGGAGCCTTCAGCCAGTCATTCAAACTTTTTACTCTCTGGGGCCTCTGATTGAAATATAATAATTATCTTTAATCAAGAGTTCCTGTGAGAATGTCTAGAATATAGTCGTAAACACAGTGTCTAGATTATAGTCATAAAAACACTCATGCGAAGTGTTACTCTCTTTATTATTAGAGATTTAAAGTCTTCAGAGCTTAAACATTGGACAGCTGTTAAAACAACCAACCTGTCAATCTTTATTAATGGCGGGAAAAGATTTGGCTACTAGAATTTACCCATTTCACTTTCATTTTTTGTGTGTTTAAAAAAAAACCGAATAAACTTTCTTATTTAGTGCCCTGGACAATTTTAATGATTCTAAGCTCACTAGAGCAATTTTGGAAGATGATTTACCTTCTCTAAACTTTAACGAGAAGGCCCTTTTTCTATCCAACTTGGATTGCAGTGTCAGGACATTTATCCTCGTGGCCACAGTCTGATTCTATGTTCCATGGCCTCAGTTTATTGGAACGTAAATCGGGAAGCTCAGGCTACGTGTATCTGGGTGCAGATGGTTATGTGGCAGTGGCCATTCCAGCTATATCCGTATCTTTCTTTGAGTATGCGAGTCATCTTGATATAATCAGAGCTCATGGTTAAAAACTGAAATGCAAGTTATTGCTATCAGTAATCGTATATTGTTATTCCCCAAGAGCTTCAGGATAACTAAAGTGCTTTAGGAAAATTCAAGTTATTAAATGGAAATGGACCACTGTCTTGGCATGGTAGGCAGAATAATGAGCCCCCAAAGATGTCTCCATCCTAATCCCCAGAAACTGTGAATATGTTAAGTTACATGGCAAAGGGGAATTAAGGTTGCTAGTCAGCTGACTTTAAAATAGGGAGATTATCCCAGATTATCCATGGTGGACCCAGTGTAATCACAAGGGTTCTTGAAAATGGAGGGAGGCAGAAGAGAAGGGTCAGATGGAAGAAGATGTGACTGTGGAAGAAAATCACAGAGAGATGTAACACTGCTGGCTTTGAAGATGGAAGAATGGGCCAAGATCCAAGGAATGTGGGAGGTGTGTAGCAGCTGGAAAGGGCAAAGAAATAAATTCTCCCCTAGAGCCTCCAGAAGGAACACAGACCTGCTGACACCTTGATTTTAGCCCAGTGAGAACCATTCTGGACTTCTGACCTCTGGAAGTGTAAAATAATAAATGCCTGTAGTTTAAGCCACTAAATTTATGGTAATTTGTTACAGCAGCAATAGAAAACTAGTATACTTGGCTCTCAATCCTCTGACCCAGAAGAAAAACTTAAATGTTGTTGTGCTTATGTAGTGATTCAGCTAGTTCTTTATGTATATTAGATAACTGGTTAATTTTAGCTTTCACCAAAATACAGGTTTTTGCCTACTGAATCCGTGAAGCTATGCAGAGAAGACATACATATAACAATGGACAATATGAGAATCTATAAAAATTGACCAACATTGGGAAAACTAGGTCTTCGCTTAACTGGGAGGTATTTTAGAAATTATCATTATGCGACATGTCATGCCGAGAGAAGGAATACTCTAAACTGGAAATAACCTGGAAAGAAAGAAAATTTAAACTACCTGATGTCCAAGTGTTTCCTTAACCAGTATCACAGCTGATGAATCTTCTTCAAATGATGCAGATTCATTCACTTATTCACTCATTAAAGGATACTTGCCCCCAAAGATAATAAAAATGGGGAATCAGAATAAAATGAGCATAAATAAATTAAAAGAAAAAGACAACTCTAGTTTGAGGCCTCAGTGTAAGGCTGGAGTATGATGGGTGTTTAGTAGACATTTGAATAAATGGAAACTTTCCCTTTCCAAATTTTCAGTGAGTATTCTTTTCTTGTCCTATTTCCTTCTCAAACATTCAAAATAATAGGGATTTTTGAAACATACAACTAGAACTTTATTCAGATGTATATGGTAGACTGTCTGATTGATACATGAGTCAGAATCAACTTCTTTGGAAAACGTGAACTGGACATTCATTATTAAAAATTAATTTTGATGCTGGATTTGGAATATTTTGATTTGCAAAGATTGAAACAAACATCTGGCTATCTCATTTGCTCTAGTTTGTGGTACTCACCGTTTTGAGAGTTATCATCTCGAAAGGCTCCATTTTACTCTTTATTCCTCCTGTACTGACTTGTCATTCATGCGTGGGCAGAAGATTGCTTAGGGCCTGCCTCCTCAAAGTGTGGTCTGAGGACCAGCAGGATGGACCTTATCTGGGAGCCTGCTAGAAATGTGGAAGCTCGGGCTCCATCCCAGACCTTCTGAATCGGAATCTACACTTTAATAAGACCTCTAGGTGATTTCTTTGCACATTCTGGTTTGATAAATGCAACTCTGGGACACACTGCTTTTGTTTTGTAAGTTAACATGGAATGGCTTGTAGGACACAGCTTTGATATATTAATTCTGCCTTTAACACATATTTAAACATATTTCAAAACATATTTAAGGTGACTCTTACTGTGACATAATTAAAAACGTGTTGTAAGAAATTACAACTTTAAAATAAAAGGAAGAGAAAAATATGTATTAGGCACCAGGGATAGATTATTTATTGCAATTGAGAAACAAATTTAGCTACTCTTCAGGGCAGCCAAGGCAAAAAAGAATACACGTTTGATTGCATTGTCTGTAGTGTTGGAATAAAGGAACCATAACAATTTATCAGGAAACATACAGTTCTTTCCAAGCATTGACTTTTCAAGGTTATTTATCACTCAGATTGTCATAAAAGGACATCGAGTAGCGTAGTAAGTAATGCTTTTGATTTTTTTTTTAGCAGAATATGGTATAGAAATATTCTTACACTTGATGTTTCTTATATCTGATTTTTATGACAGCCAAAGGTATGGTCCTATATTTTGACTGGGTGAAGGCATTTTTGTAGAGGTTTAAAGTAATATAATCTAAGTATTTATTTTTGTTATCTAAATCCGTATTGCAAAAGAATTTAAGAAAATCACAGAGGGAGCAAGATAAATAAGGGCTCAGATGTAGAAAAGCTTGGGGTGTTCAAAGAGCAGGAAATAGTCAAGTATACCTAGAGGATACATTTTTGCTTTTAGACATGTTAAGAATTTTTGACATTTAAAAAAGTGTGAAAAAGGCAAAACAAACTGCATAAGTATCCTAAATAATGCATTTGGTCTTATATTTACTTATAGACTTATAAAATAATCTTGACTCTAGTTCATGGCTTGATTTTAAATAGGAAATGAAATATCTTGAGAAGAGATTCTGTATATTATTATGTAACTATGGTACTTAGCTTGCCAGTCAAAACCACAGTGCCATGAGAAGGCCAGTAATTCATTGAGTACTCAGTGAACAAAGTTAGGTGGGTGTTTTATTTTTTATTTTTTTGGATATTATACAAAGAGGGTGAAACTGCACATTTTTTTTCGGTAGAATCAGACTTGACCCTGACATGTGCACATAAACTTTAGGGATTATATAATGCTGTTTCCTAACCTAGGGGAAGAATTGCGAGTATAATACGTTGCGTAGAATCTTCTTCACCTTCTTTGAAAGTGTTTCTTTTGGATCAGACATAAAACAGGGGCCTGGTTTTTTCAGCGTGGGGGAAATAGCTGATGATATAATCGCCCATCCTCTTTCTTAGTTGCAACTGTTTTTTAAATTACAGAAAGTCATCTGACCACTCGTTGAGGTCACTTCTTTTCCCATCCCCACCATCCCCCGTGTCTGGTATAACATTTAGCAAAATTGGTAGCTGCTCTTGAGGGTTTTCATTTGTTTCTCTGTGTTCTCCTGAAATGTCATGTGTTTCTGTGGAACCGTGAACGATAGTAGAATTTTCCGTCTTGAATCAGACGTGCCTGTGATCCAAAGCATGCTTGGAAAAATCTTTCTGCTTAGGATTCCATAACAACAGAGCTTTCTTTTGTGTCTAGAAGCCTGTGGCTAGACAGTTAAAGGGCCCATTTCTCACCTGCAGGTTAGTCCTGCCCTGTGAGCACAGAGTTCTCTTTGAATGTGAGAGACCCCTTGATCAGATAGATCCACTGTGGAGGGGAGCAAGATACGGGATGTGGCTTCCATAGGCCTGATCAACACAGGCTAATCAAGCACAACCAGAGAAATTGCTTGAATTTGCACAATGGCAAGAACACTGTCATTTTGAATCTTGAGAATTTGGGATGTGTTCATTACAATGCTTTAGGAGCATGGAATTCTAAAAAGTCAGTTAGACAATGGCCTACCCTCTTCATACTGACTTATATTTAGACCTGTCAGGCTGTGTTAATTTAATTTCAAAAGCGATACATAGAATTATAGAAAATTTGTACAATATAGGAAACCATAGGAAAGAAAATATATTCCATCTTGATTATCTCTAATTTTCTGAGCATCTTAGCATTTTAGTGCTTGAAGATTGTATTCATTTCAGAACTTTATACACACATAGAAACACAGAGAGAGAGTCAGACTTCGGATATATATGTGTATATGTATATATGTGTGTGTACATATATAGTCAGATTTCAGAAAAATCATATTCTATATAAAAATTAGTTTTAAATTACAGAGAAAAATATTTATCACTCATAGACACCAACGTTAGTATTTTGATATTTGCCTTTTGAGCCATATATATACTTTTATTTACATCAAAGTTTCCATATATACATATGGTTTGTATAAATTTATTTTTTAGTTAACATACACCAAAATTTACTCTTTTTGGTGTACAGTTCTATGAGTTTTGACAGATGCATAGAACCATGTGGCCACCACCACAATCACCTAAAAATGTTTTTTCGTGCTGCCCTTTTATAGTCAAACCCTCCCCTGCATCTCAACAACCACAGATCTGTTCTCTATCCCTATAGTTTTGCCTTTTCTAGAAAAATATATGAGGCGTAGAGTATGTAGCCTCTGGGTCTGGCTCTTTTCGCTTAGCATAATGCATTTCAGATGCCTCCATGTTTTTGTGTGTACTGGTAGTTGTTCCATTTAATTGCTGAGTTGTATTCCAAGGCATTAATGTACCACTTTGTTGATCCAATCGTAAGTTGAAGGGCATTTGAGTTTTTTCTAGTTTGGGTGATTATGAAAAAAGCTGCTATAAACATTTGCATACAAGTTTTTATATGATCATGTGTTTTTGTTTTTATTGAGTTTGTACCTAGGAGATGGATTGCTTGGTTATATGGCAAATAACTGTTTAACTTGGTAAGAAACCGCCAAACTGTTTCCCAGAGTGGAGGTGCCCTGTTGCATTGCCATCGGCAATGTACCAGGGTTCCGGCTGCTCTGCGTCCTCGTCAGTGCGTGGTGGTGTCAATTTTTCTTCTATTTTAGCTATTCTAGTAGGTGTGTAGTGGTATCTCATTGTGGTTTTAATTTGCATTTCCCTCATGATGTCAAATATCTTTTCCTGTGCGTTGTTACTGTACAAATAAATATCTTCTTTGCAAAGTGTTCATATCTTTTGCCCATTTAAAAAAAATAGGTTTTCTTATTGTTAAGCTTTGAAAGTTGTTGTGTATATCAAATAAAAGTTCTTTACCAAATCTGTGATGTACAGACATTTTCTTCCTGTTCGTGGTGTATCTTTGAATTTTATTAGTAGTGTCTTTTGTAGAGCAAAAGTTTATCATTTTGATGACATCCAGTTAATTAATTTTTTTATTTTATGGAACATGCTTTTGATGTTTCTCTGAGAACTTTTTACCTAACCCGAGGTCACAAAGAGTTTCTTCTCTACTTCCTTCTAGAAGTTTTGTAGTTTTAGGTTTTACGTTTAGGCCTGTGATCCGTTTCAAGTTAGTTTTTTGGATAAGGTGTGAGGTTAGTGTAGAATTGAGTCCTATTTTTTTTTTTTTTTTTTTTTTTTAGCATATGGATGTACAGTTGTCCCAGTACCGTTTCTTGAAAAGACTATCCTTTGCCATTGAATTTCCTTCGCACTTTTGTCAAAAATCAGGTGGCTACATTGAGGGTCTATTTCTGAACTGTATTCTCTTCCACTGATGTGTCTGTCTGTTCACAAGTACCACACTGTGTTGATTATCCCAGCTTTACCATAAGTCTTGAAAGCAGGTAGTGTGAGTCCTCCAACTTTGTTCTTTTTCAAAATTTGTTTAGGCTATTCTAATTACTTTGCCTCTTTAAATTTTATAATACTTTTGTCAATATCTATAAATAATCCTACTGGGATTTTTGCGTGGGATTTCATTGAATCTATAGAACAACTTGAGGAAAATTGACATCTTAACAATATTTACTCTCCCAATCCATGAACATGATGTATCTCTCCATTTACATAGATCTTTGATTTATTTCATCAGTGTTTTATAGTTTTCAGTGTATGGTTCTCGTACATATTTTGTTAGATTTATACTTGTGTTGTATTTTTATTAGTGCTATTATAAATGGTACTTTTAAAAATGAGCGTTTTATTAAATCTATTATATTTAATTGACATTTTTATTGAGATAATTGTAGATTCATATCAGTTGGAAGAAATAATAGAGAGAGACCTGGGTAGGCTTTACTCAGTTTCCCCCAATGGTAACATCTTGCACAACTGTAGTGTAATACCAGAATCATGATATTGAAACAGTCAAGATACAGAACAGTTGCTCTACCACAAGGATACCTCATGTAGCCTTCTTATTGCCACCCCTACTTTCTCCTTTCATCTTATCCCTGATCCCTGACAACATTAATTTGTTCTCTATTTCTATGATTTTGTCATTGCAATAATATTATATAAATGGAATCATATATGTGACTATTGGGGATTGGCTCTTTTCACTCAGAATAATTCCTCGGAGAGTCATCCAAGTTGTTACGTGTGTCAGTGGTTTGTTCCTTTTTATTACTGAGTGGTATTTCATGATATGGATGCTCCACAATTTGTTTAAGCAGACACTCACTTAAGGACATCTGGATTGTTTCCAGTGTTGGGCAATTGTTAATAAAGCTACTATACACATTCATGCATAGGTTTTTGTGTGAACATAAGTTTTCATTTCTCTGGCATAAATATCCGAGAGGGTAATTGCTGGGTCGTATGGTAGTTGCAACTTTAGTTTTAAAAGAAACTGCCAAACTGTTTTCCAGAGTGGCTGAACCGTTTTACATTTCCACCAGCAATGTGTGAGTGATACAGTTTCTCCTCATTCTTGCCAGTTATTTGACATTGTTAGTATTTTTAATTTCAGCCATTTTGATTGGTGTGTAGTGATACCTCATTGTGGTTGTAATCTGCATTTCTCAAATGGCTAATAATGTTGAACATCTTTTCATGTGTTGGCTTGCTGTCTGTATATCCTTGCAGTGAAACATATGGTCTGGTTTTGTTAAATTTTACTTTCTGGTTGTTTATTGCTAGTATATAGAGATTCATTTGATTTTTGCATATTACCTTATATCCTGTGTTTGCTGAACTCACTTATTCATTCTAAGAGCTTTGCTATAGATTCCATGAGATTCTCTTTTTTTCTATGTAAACAATCATGTCATCTGCTAGTAGAGATAGTTTTCTTCCTTTCCAATTGTCATGGCTTTTATTTATTTTTCGTGTTTTATTGCATTGGCTAAGACTTCTAGTACAATATTGAGTAGAAATGCTGAGAGTATATATCCTTACCTTATTTCTTTTTTAGGAGGAAAATAGGCTTTGCAATTAAGTAGGATGTTAGCTATAGATTTTTTTGCTCATATTGTTTATCAGTTTGAGCACATTTCCTTCTATTCCTAGTTTGCTGAGAGGCTTTTAAAAAAATATCGTAAATGGATGTTGAATTTTGTCATATAGTTTAATTGCATCTATTGATTTGTTCATATGGCTTTTATTTTTTTTCCTGTTAATATGGTGAATTACATTGATTTTTGAATATTGAATGTGTCTTATATTCCCAGGGTGAATGCACTTGGTTGTGATATATTGTCCTTTTTATATGTTGCTGGATTTGATTTGCCAGTATTTTGGTGATTTTACCTCTCTGTTTATGAGGAATATTTGTCTGTAGTTGTTTTTTTTTTTTTTTGGCTGAGGAAGATTCACCCTGAGCTAACATCTGTTGCCAATCTTTCTCTTTTTGCTTAAAGAAGATTTGCTCTGAGCTAACATCTGTGCCAATCTTCCTCTATTTTATATGTGGGTTACCATCACAGCATGGCTGCTCATGAGTGGTGTAGGTCCATGCCCAGGAACAGAACCCAGGCCGCCGAAGCAGAGCGTACCAAACTTAACCACTAGGTCATGGGACAGGCCCCTGTCTGTAGTTTTTTTCCTTCTTCTTTGTCTGACTTTGATATTAGTGTGATGCTAGCTTTGGTCCTCCTCAGTGTTCTGGAAGAGATTGAGTGGAATTGGTATTACTTCTTCCTGAAATTTTTGATAGAATTTACCAGCAAAAAACACTGGGCCTGGAATTTTCTTTGTTGGAAAGTCACAACCACAAATTCAGTTTGATTGATTTCAAGATGCAAGACTATTCAAGGTATCTATTTCTTTTTCACTGAGATTTGGTCGTTTATGTCTTTCATGGAATTGGCCCATTTCATCTTAAGTTCAGCAGTCTCTTCTTACCTTTCTTTACTGTCTGTAGGACCTGTAGTGATAACCACATTTCTTTCCTGATATAGGTAATTTGTATCTTATCTCTTTTTTCTTCATCAGTCTGTCTAATCATTTCTCAATTTTATTGATTTTTTTCAAAGATTAGCTTTTGGTTTCATTGTTTTTTCCTGTTATTTTCTGTTTTCAATTTCATTAATTTCTGTTTTTAACCTCTATTATTTTTCTCCTTCTGTTTGTTTTGGGTTTAGTTTGTTCTTCTTTTACTAGTTTCTTAATGTGGAAGCTTAGGCTGTTCATTTATTAATTTGAGCCCTTTCTTCTTCCGTATATAGGCATTTAGTTGCTAAGTACTGCTTTAGTTGCATCTCACAAGTTTTAATACATTTTATTTCCATTGTCATTCACTTCAAAGTATTTTTTTATTCTCTTTGAGTTTTCCTATTTTTAAAACAATTTATTAAGACTTTTTCTTTTAGAGCAATTTTAAGTTCACAGCAAAGTTGAGGGAAAGGCACAGAGATTTCCCATATACCCCCTGCCCCCACAAGAGTCTTTCTATTTCACAGTGGGTTACTTAGACATGTGTTGTGTAATTTACACATTTTTGAATATATCTCAGATATCTTTCTGTTATTTCCTTCTAGTTTAATTCCGTTATAATCAGAGACCATTCTTTGCATGATTTCAATTCTTTTAAAGCTGTTAAGTTTGATTTTATGGCCCAGAATATGGACTATCATGTTGAATATTCCATGTGCACTTGAAAAAAAATGTATTGTTCTATTGTTGGGTGGATTGTTCCTTAAATGTCAATTACATAAAGTTGGTGAATGGTGTTGGTCAGATCTTCTATGTCCTTGCTGATTTTCTGTCTACTTACTGTCTCATTAACTGAGAGAGGAACATTGAAGTCTCTAAGTACAATTGCGTGTTTCTGCCCATCTTCCTCTACCTTACATATGGGATGCCTGCCATAGTGTGGCTTGATAAGTGGTACGTTTGTCTGCACCCGGGATCCAAACCCATGAACTCCGGGCCACCAAAGTGGAGCGTGTGAACTTAACTACTACACCACTGGGCTGGCCCCCAGCTTTCTTTTGATTAGTGTTTAAATGGTATACCTTTTTCCATCTTTTTACTTTTATCTTATCTATATTGATATATTTAGAGTGGGTTTCTTATAGACAACATATAGTTGAGTCTTATTTTTCTAATTTAATTTGGTCATCTCTATCCTTTAGTAGATATCATGTGCATTTAACTTAATTATTGATGTGGTTGGATTTATGTCTGCCATTTATTACTTGTCGTCTTTTTGTTACCTTTTTTTGTTTCCTTGTTCCCTGTCTCCTGCTTTCTTCTGGATTATTTGAATTTTTTTTAGTATTTAATTTTAATTTAACTATTGGCTATTTGGATATATTTCTTTGTATTATTATTCTAGTTGTTCTAGGAATTACCATATACACACCTAACTTTACACAGTCTAGAGTGAATAGTTTATCACTTCGAGTAAAACATACAAGTCTCTCCTCTTTATGTGATAGTTGTCATATTTATTACCTCTACATAACTTGAAAACTCCACAGACAATGTTATAATTTTGCTATCAGCAGTCAAATATTTTAAAGAACTTAGTAAAATAGCCAGCTCTGGTGGTCTAGTGGTTAAGATTTGGCATTCTCATGGCAGAGGTCCAGGTCCATGTCCCAGTCAGGGAATCACACCACCCGTTTGTCAGTTGTCATACTGTGGCAGCTGTGTGATGCTGAAAGCTGTGCCACTGGGATTTCAAACACCAGCAGGGTCACCTATGGTGGACAGGTTTCAGTGGAGCTTCCAGACTAGACAGACTAGGAAGAAAGACTTGGCCACCCACTTCCAAAAGAATTGGCCATGAAAACCCTGTGAATAGCAGCAGAGCATTGTCTGATAGAGCACCGGAAGGTGAGAGGATGGCACAAAAGGATGGGGCAGGGTTCTGCTCTGCTATACACAGGGTTGCTAGGAGTCAGAATCAACTCAATGGCACTAAGAACAATGAGAGTAAATAGCCTATGCAGTTCTTTTCTTTTACTGGTTGAAAGATCTTGCACCATTGTCCTCTGGCATCTATGATTTCTGATGAGAAATCTGCGATAATTCAAACCATTGCTCCCTTGATGTGTTGTTTTCCTCTGGCTGTCTTTAAGATTTTTTTCTTTATGTTTAATTTTCAGCAGTCTGATTATGATGTGTCTGGGCACGGTTTTATGAATCTATCCTGGTGGGGATTTCTTGAACTTCTTGAATCTGCAATCTTATGTCTGTCACTCAGTTTGGGAAGTTTTCAGGCACTATTTCTTCAAATATTCTTTCTCCACATCTCTTTCTCACTTAATGCTTCTTCTGGAACTCCACTGATGTGAATGTCAGACCTTTTGATTATCGTCTCATCAGTTGATGAGGACTTGGCTATTTTTTTCAATCTTTTTTTCTCTATGTTCTTTAGGTTTTATAATTTGTAGTGATCTGTCTCCACATCGACTGACTCTTTCCTCTACATTCTGCTATTGAGCACATCCAGTAAGTTTTTAAATTTCAGAATTTGTCTGTTTCAGTTCTAAAATTTCCATGTGCTTCCTTTACAGCTTCTCTTTCTCAACTAAGAGTTTCTATCTTTCATTCACTTACACAACGTTCACCTTTACCTTATGGAGGAATGTTCAAGAGCTGTCTTGAAGGCCTTGCCTGATCATTCCAACATCTGGTCCATCTTGGAGTTGGCAGTTGTTGATTGTCTGTTTCTTTGAATATTGATCCAATTTTCCTGGCTCTTTGTAGGTCAAGTTATTTTGGATTGTGCCCTCTGGGTCTGGTTAAAGTCCTTTGGAGAACGTTGACTTGTTTGTCTGTTTGATTGCTTAGGAGGCAATCAACCAGGTTAGGTTCAAACCTTGTATTTTCTCCCATGGTAGTTCTAATGTCAGCTTAATTGTTCAAGATCTTGCCATGCCTTTTGGGTCTTACTGGAGCTTACATCACTCAGTGGTTAGTCTGGGCAATGGTTCATGTGGTAGCTCAGGTCTTGCCACCTCTGCTATGCTTCTCTGGGTTTGTTCTGTGGAGGTCCAGGACTTCTGTTAGTTCATACACAGAATTAGGAGTTGCCCTTTTCCAGGTCTCCATGGTTTGTCCCATGCACTCCAACTCTCAGATGCTCCTTTTCTTGGTTCCTCTGGCTAGAAAGATGGAGTCCTCTCAGAATTGTAGCCTCCCATGCTGTCATGCAGTCCTACACAATTGGGGCTACCTTCACAATGAGGCAACAAGAAAAAAAAAACTCATACTCCCTCCACACTCTTCATACAACAGGGCCTCCTTTTTCCCTGTTCCTCCCGGCTAGAGAGATGGGTTTTCCTTGGAGTTTTAGATACTTGTGCTATTGCTAGTGCAACTCTGTAACTGGGCCTGGCCTCAGAGCAAGGCTGGGAGAGAAATAAAAAGGAAAAAAGGATCTGCCTCACAATCTTCAGCACGTAACTGTCTTTTTCCCAGTCCTCTGTCTGGAAAGGTGTTTCTCCTGGAGTTTTTGTTGTCAGTGATTGCTGCACAATTCCAGGATTCAGTTCATCCTCAGGTCAAATCTAGGGAGAAAAGGAAAATTAAAACGCATGAACCTCACTCTTTATGGATCCTTATTCAAGTTTTCACTTTAGTTCCCGATCCACTTGCTAAGCGTACTTTTCCAAGTCCCCGGGTAGTTGCCTTTTGTATTCTGTTCAGAGTTTTTAGTTGTAATCAGTGGGAATGATGGTCTGTAGACAGCTTTCTCCAACTTGGCTGGCACCGGGAGTAGCTTACATGTAATTTTAATACCTGTTTTCTTTCCGTCTAGAATATTTTGTAAACATTTTTCCACGCTACTATACATTCTTCCAAAGCGTCATTTTTAAAGACTAGATATTCCTTCATGTGGGTGTTTATGTTGATTGTGTTAGTGAACATATGAATAGATAAATCTCCACATACATCTGTGGTTATTTTCTTAGGATAAATTCTTAGAGATGGAATTACTATACTAAGTCTTTAAGAGAGTATCTTAACTTTACATCAATCAATTTACACTTCTTCCAATATTTAGTGTACCTATTTCTCTGTATCCCTGCTAACACTGTGAATAGAAAAATAATTCCAATGATCACTCAAGGTTCTTTGACTTCAAAATTTCCTGTCCAGGAGATGCCCTGCAAATATTTCATCACATATCTCATAAATGTAAGTGACTAACTGTCTTTGATGCTGTGCTTGTAAAACCCAGTGATATTAGGCACACTTAGTTTGGGCTTATAACTCCTTGAGCCAAGCATAAATCTTTAAGTGCCTGGAGCATCCTAATTAGGATAGAATTGACATGGCTGAAGTGAGCAAGAATACTTTTCTATGCACAGTAATCATGGGTTTACTTATGCATTCCGTTCATCTTGCATTAAAATTGTACTTTACCTGAGTCATTTATTAGATCCAATTTGAAAAGTCAACATTAGGAGTCTGAGGAAAGTGTATTTGCTATACCATTACATGTCTTTCTCTTTGTAATTACACTTAACACATCTTTGCTATTTTTAAAAAAGACATATGAACATTAAGAATGCATATAGCATGGGAAAATATTGTCTTCTAAAATAGCAAGGCATATGTTCTATCTCAGAATAAATCATTTCTGTGTCAGCCCAGGTCCTGGCAGAGAAGAGAGATGGCACACTTAAATTGGGTGATTTGAGTGAGATTGGTGAAGGAATGATTTATAAGGGTGGACAGGGTGTGGAGAACTCTCAAAATACAATACAAAACTTGTGGGCTGGGCTAGTAACAGGAGCAGGTTACCACTGCTAGGCCTGAGCAGCGACCTTGGTGCTCATCCAGCATGTAGGGACCCTTCAGGGACTGAGGGAGCAAAACAAACACCCCAGGTTTCCTTTCCTTCCTCTGTCTGATTTCCTGCCAGTGCTCCTTACTGGTTAAACCCTACAGGTCAAAAAGCCTCTTCACGCAGTGCACAAAGATCTACCAAAGTGAAGATGGAAAAATTATTGAATTTAAATCCCCTACCACAAATACGTTCAGACGTCTCTGGCTAATTTGAAACCATTTGCATATGATGAAGGAATATTTCTATTTCACAAAGTATTGATTTATAGTTGAATATATAAAATGATAATTCTTAACATGTGACTTTTTAGCATAATATACTGTAAATTTATTGGAGAATTATATACAACATTTATATACTTATTAAATAGAGGCTTTATAGCATAAGAGGTGAGCGCTTGGGTTCAGGAGTCAGATTGAATTTGAATCTCAGCCTTTCCATCTACCAATTATTTGACTCCGGACAAATTTATTACCTTCTCTAAGCCCTAATGTTGTTGTTGTTTTTCATTTTTTAAATGGGAATAAAAATAGTACATATCTCACAGAGTTGTGAGGATTAGATGAGATAATGTATGTTAACCGCATAACCCAATGCCTAGCATGTATCAAGTACTTAATACATGTTATCTATTATTATTCTAATTGTTACATATATACCTGTGACTCGGGACAAGAACCATGATTTGAAAAGACTGTGGTCATTTTACGATAAAACTAATTGCTTAGTTAAGGATAATGTTCAGAAAGGATAGAGAGTTCAGTGATTAAGTGCACAGGCTCTGGCATAAAATCTCCTGGGTTTTCAGCCTAGTCCTGCGTCTGACTCTTTCCTTGGACAAGCCTCGTATCTGCTCTGTGCCTTAGTTTCTTTATCTGAAACTTGGGGATGGTAGAAATATATATATGTATATTTCCATTTATATATATATATATATAAATGTTTATTTATTTATATTATTATATTATATTATATTATATATATAAATGTATATATATATATAATATATATATATTTTTATATATATATATTATATATATATATATATATAAATGGAAAGGATGAAAATTCACAATAATGTCAAAAATTTGGAATTTATAGCCAACCTCATTCCAGAATCTGAGAGGATAGATCCATGAAAGCCAGGGCTAGTGAAATTGTTTTCAAATATGTAATTGATAGCCCCCCCATATCCGATGGTCTAAAATCTGAAAAGATGGCTCTGACGCTCCTTTCCTGTTTCTGATTCAGGGATAAGGTATCTGGAAAGACTTCTTTTTTATTTCAGGAGGATACACCTGGCAGGCAGCCAAAGTGTTGCCTGATCCGGGTCTGTAAAACCCAGAAAACCACAGAGCAGGAAGGAAGTAGGAAAAGGACTAACACAAGTGCATTGCATCCTGGGAGATGTAACGTACACAAAGAAGGTGCTGTAGGTTCCTGCTAATCAGAAGAGAACTTCAGCAGGAGTGTACTCTGGGATTTACAGTTTCGTTTTCATGTACTCCATTACTTCAGAGTGACAGAGAATTAACCCGTGGGTGGGGGAAAATGCCTTCTCAGTAGAGCACAGGCTCATTACACGGAAGTTTACAGAATACTACTAAAATTGTGGGAGAACTATACATTTAAACTATTATTCAGCCACAGCTCTGGGACTAAAAGAGCACTGAAGCTAAAGAGTCACCCCCAGATCAATCTACATATCCTCTCTGTTGAAAAATACCAGTCTTAGACAAATCTTTTCTTGTTCCAGGCTGAGGAAATAGAAAAAAATAAAAAAAACAACTTTATGCAACCCTTGAAAATTATTGCATAACAAAGGCAATGAAATATTATCCTGAAAAGCCACCAGAAGAGCACACTAATGAAAATTATGTACAGTTGGAAACCAAAAAATTTTAGAAAACTGTTCAAAATCCTCAACAGAATGAGAAAGAACCTGGCATCCAAGAAATAGAGTATAAAGTCATTAAGTGGAGAGTAGAGAAACAGAAGGGTAACAGGATGCGATGAAAAGGGGGGTGGGTGAGATAAGGGTAATTGCAAGACTCTAAAAAATGCAGCGGCAAAATTAAAATCGACAATGGGGCCAGTAAAAATAAAACTGATACTGTGGAAAATCAGATCAGTATGGCAGAGAACAAGGTAAAGAAATCCTCCCAGAATTCAAAAGAAAAGGAAAAAGAAATTAAAATAATGAAAGTGAAGCCTTGAGGTAAAGAGAATGGAGATTTGATAACAATTATTGATTGTTTCTGAAACATAAACCACAGTAGTAAGAACAGAAATAATAATCAAAACAAAATTGAAAAAAATTCCCACTGCTGGGGGGGAGAAAAGCACCCGAGTACAGTCATGCGCAGCATAACGACATTTTGGTCAACGGACCACATATATGATGGTGGTCCCATAAGATTAGCACCATATAGCCTAGGTGTGTAGTAGGTCATACCAGCTAGGTTTGTGTAAGTACGCTCTATGATGTTCACATAATGACAAAATCGCCTAAGGATGCATTTCTCAGAATGTATCCCCGTCGTTAAGTGACACATGATTGTATATGGATTGAAAAGTTTCCTTGTCTCTTAGGCAAAATAAATAAGAAATGATACACACCTGGAGTCATCCTGGCAAAGTTTGTGATTTGAAATAATTATTAACCATCATGTAAGCCTCCATGCATGAAGAATGAAACAAAACATAAATAGAGCACTCCAACAAATTACCTGCTAAGGAGCAAAAATGACAGTACTCTGAGTCATCTAAGTTTAGTATCTATCATTTAGACTCCAAACCAAAGTAACAGAGCAATACCTACAGAATTTTGAGGAGAAAAATGATGTGATCTAAAATTTTATACCCAGCCAAGTTATCTTTTTGAGTTCAGGTAATTGACATATATATCAGTTACGTAAGGTTTCAGAAAATCCCACCATTATTTACCTCTTCTTGTTTTTTTTTATTCTGTTTATTACTGCCTTTTTACTGAAGAATCAGAGAGGAATTAAAATGTAGAATTCAAGCATGAAATAGAGATAGTATAAAACTTGTGTTGTCTCTGAAACTGATGGATTATAGAGTTAAGTCTAAGGAATCTATTAGGTTTTTTTCAGGTTACAAGGAATAGTGGTACAATTAAAAACTAAAATGTCGGTAAGGCAGACTACTGGTTGGAAATCTAGCTGAGTTAGTGAGGTTTGCATTATATGTATTTTTAATGCTGTTTTCCTGCTTAAAGTTACACAGAACTATCTGGCCAAATATTTCCTAGCAGAGATACGACTTTTAATGAGTACATAAGAATTATTTGTAATTAGAACCTGAAAGTACTCATTTGAATAGGGTTGGTTTTTGCTGCTTTCATTGTGGTTTACATGAATGAATATAAATTGATATGCCTAAATTGGCTAAATTATCTTTTCTGAACTATTAGTGTGCTTTTATTGTTGGTCAGTTTCAAAGGTAAATTCTAGTATTATTTAGGCCTATCTAGAATGAGAATGACTAAGATATTTTAAAGACCACCCAATCAGACTGCTCCCATCTTTGATCTTAAATTCTGATTTCAAATAGCGTAGAGTTAAAAAAAAAAAAAGAACCTTGTGTTATTGTCAGTGTAAATAAGACTTAATCTTGATACTTCACAATGTGAATTCCCTTGGGCTAAAATTTCACTTATGTGTTTACTACCACAGTGCTATGCTGGTATGGAGGGTCAATAAATACTATATGATAATAATTGATATGCAGTTTTCTTAATGACTACTCTAAGGAAAAATAATTTCAAAAAGAAGAAAAGAATATCTTTCAATCTAGCCATAGATCGCTATCTATAGATCTGTATCTCTATGTCTGTCTCTATCTAGAGATCTCTATCTCTGTCTATATCTCTATCTCTGTTTAGAGATCTCTATCTAAGTTGGAAGTTAATAAGAGTATGATATAGATATGTTAGGAATACAATTGCAGTTGCTTTATTCCTACTTGACATTTTTACTGAAGGGCAACCTGGCATTATAATTTAAAATGAATTTTTTCTTCTCATATTTTTAATTTTTCCATATGTTAACACAAGTTAAACTCATAACTTGACTGTAATAAACATATCCGAGCCAATTTCTGTTTGCCACAAAAAGCCATTATGATGTGACCTAATTTGATATTTTAAAAATTGCCATTAGTGACTTTAGGCACAAATAGAAAGGGAGCAGCACTGTGTCAGAAGATCTAAATTATGAAGGAAAAATGAGATTTTTTTCTAGGAGAGTGCCTGTCAGATGTAACCTCCTTTGCTTTTTCCTGAAATGGGGCTTGCTCTGTTATTTTGTAGTGGGAGAATTTCTCAGAGATATTCTGCTGTAGCACCTTTCCCAGTCCTTACGTCCCTCTCATTTCCTCCTTTTTTTTTTTAGCACAGATTCTGTGGTCCAACATTATAAGCACATCGTTGCAAACCATCAACTACCATATCCCTTTTTGCCTTCAATCTTATTTACCTAGAAAATCTGTAATTCTAATTAAACCCAACTACCTGCCTACTCATGCCTGCATCTGAGCAGCTGAGTATGATTACAGAAAATCGCAGAAGCATGCTATTTGGTCTGCTTGATATTCATGACCACAGGTATCAAGTGGGTCCTCACTGCTGTCCAACAATGCATCACATGTCCCTAGTCATGTGAATCTCCTATTCTTACAATGCCTCTTTCACCTATTTTCCTCTATCCTCAAATCTTGGGCATCTCTCCCCTGTTCCTCTCACTCAGATCACTCTGTCGCTCAGAGAACAATCTCCATATTGGCGAAAGAGTGTAATGAACTTCCTGTTTGTTTCAATAAGAAAACAAAAGCTATCAGAAGAAACTTCTACATTCTCCCACCATCAGATCTGCCAATCTACCTTCATCTGAAACTGTACTCCCTGTTCCCTGCTGTTACAGTGGATGAACTGTCTGGACCTCTACACTTTTCCACGTGTACGCTGGACTCCACAACCTCTCGTCTACTTGAGCGTTCCAAGACTGACATTATCTCTTCTCCCTCCTGTATTGTACGGTTTTCTATTTTGACTGCTTTATTTCCATCAATCTACAAACATGTAGATTGGTATCTGTGTCATCTCTCAACGTAAATAGAACAGAATAAAATTGATCTTGGTCTTGAATCTTTTCGTGCCACCTTATTTCTCTTGTTCTGTTTTTAGCAAAGCTCCTTGAAAGAACTCTCTGCACTCCCCGTTTCCACTTCCTCTTCTCCCATTCTCTCTTAAACCCACTCTGCTCTGCTGGAAGACCTCTAATCAAGGTCAGCGGTGGCCAGCACATTGACAAATATAATGCCAATTCTGAGTCTTCATTTAACATAAACTCTCAGGAACATTTGATCCAGTCGGTCACTTTCTTTTTTCTAAAACACTTTCTTAAAACTTGGCTTCTGCTAAAATACATTCTCCTACTTTTCTGGCTGTTTCTTCTTAGTCTGCCTTGCTGGTTTCTCTTCCTCTTCTTAACCTCTCAGCGTCAAATGCCCCAGAAATCAGCCCTGGATCCTCTTCCCTGTATAGTCTACATTCCTTCGTTGGGGATCTCACCTATTATTGTGGCTTTAAATACATTCTATCTGATGATAATCCTCCAGATCTATGTCTTGAGTCCCAATCTGTCCTAAGCTCCATTTTCCTATATACAACTGCATGCTTTAGGTCTCTGCTTAGAGGATTAATATGCATTTTAAATTTTTGTTCAAAAACAATTCTTGGTTTCACCTCCCAAATCTGCTTTTACTTCATTGTTCTCTATCTCAGTAAATACCACCATCATCCAGGACTGTGGTTTTGTACAAATCCGAGGTGCATTGTTCTTATGGGTTAATTGAATTTTTATTTGCATCTTCTATGTATTTTCCCCAAGGGGCATCTCATTTATTCAAAATGGACTTAAAAATGTAAACAATTTGGCAATTGTACCTAGCTAGTGAAATTTTCAACCTAACTGGGCAGCTACTATATTAATTACATGATGAAAATGATCAACTAATATCCTTTTGAGAAATTACCAAAAATCTGAGAATAACCTTCATATCGGACAGAGCAAGTAATGCAAAAAACAAACAAACAAACAAACAAACAAAACTTTTAACCAATTTTAGGTCTTGAGGAAATTTTAGCAAAGAGTTTTTGATTTTTAAAAAAATCAGTTTTTACCTAGCATTTAGGGGAGTAACCGTACCTTATTTTTTGATTCCACAAAAGATGGCCACATTTGTTTTTCACTAAAAAGTGGTAAATATTATGTAGAAAATCTGAAAGAATTGACCAAAAAAACATCTCCTAAAGCTAATAAGTGATTGTAGCAAGGTTTCAGGATACACTCACTTTCCTATATACCAACAATGAACAAATGGAATTTGCAATTAAAAACACAATACCATTTACATTAGGAATGAAATGAAATGAAATACTTATGTATAAATCTAATGTATTATGTACAGGATCAATATAAGGAAAACTGTAAAACTCTGATGAACAAAACCAAAGAAGAACTAAATAAATGGAGAGATAGTCTATGTTCATGGATAGGAAGACTCAATATTGTCAACATGTCAGTTTTTTCCAACTTAATTTATAGAGATTCAATGCAATCCCAGTCAAAATGCCAGTAAGTTATTTTGTGGACATCAACACACTGATTCTAAAATTTATATGGAGAGGCAAAAAACCCAGAATAACTAATCCAAGATTGAAGGAGAAGGGCAAAGTTAGAGGGCTGACACTACTTGACTTCAAGACTTACTATAAAGGTATAGTAATCAAGGCAGTGTGGTATTGGTGAAAAAATAAATAGATCAATGGATATATTAATAGATAAAAAGATCTCTATTCTGAGATTAGAGAGCCCAGAAATAGACCTAAATAAATACAGACAACTGATCTTTGACAAGGAATCAAAGGCAATACAATGGAGAAAAGATAATTTTTGCTGGAACAACTGGACATCTACATGCAGAAAATGAACCTAGGCACAGATCTTACACCCTTCACAGCAATAACACAAAATGGATCACAGAATTAAATGTAAAATGCCATATTATAAAAGTACTAGACAATAACATAGGAGAAAACCTAGATGGGTTTTGGGTATGGTGATAACTTTTTAGATACAACACCAAAGGCATGATCCATGAAAGAAATAAGTGACAAGCTAGACTTCATTAAAATTAAAAACTTCTGCTCTGCAAAAGACAAGAGAAGGAGAAGACAAGCCACAGACTGGGAGAAAATATTTGCAAAAGACTTGTCTGATAAAGGACCACTATCCAAAGAACTCTTAAACCTCAACTGTAAGAAAACAAAGAACCCAATTTAAGAAATATGCCAGAGATCTTAACAGATACCTCACCAAAGAAGATATACAGATGGCAAATAAGCACGTGAAAAGATGCTCCACTTCATATGTTATCAAGGAAATGAAAATCAAAACAACCATGAGATACCATTACACACCTATTAGAATGGCCAAAATCTGGAACAATGACGACACCAAACCCTGGCAGGGATATGGAGCAACAGGAACTCTCATTCATTGCTGGAAAATGTACACCTAATTTGAGAGAGAGTTTGGCTGTTTCTTACAAAACTAAATGTACCCTTACTATATGATCTAGAAGTTGTGTTTCTTGGTATTTACCCAAAGTTGAAAACTTATATCCACAAAAGAACCTGCACACAGATGTTTATAGCAGCTTTATTCATAATTGCCAAAACTTGGAAGCAACCAAGATGTCCTTCGATAGGTAAATGAATAAATAAACTGTGGTACACCCAGGCAGTGGAATATTGTTCAGCACTAAAACGAAATGAACTATCGAGTCATGAAAACACACGGAGGAACCTTAAATGCATGTTACTAAGTGAAAGAAGTCAATCTGAAAAGGCTACATAATGTGTGATTCCAGCTATAGGACAATCTGGAAAAGGCAAAACTATGGATACAATGAAAAAATTAGTGGTTGCCATGGGTTGGGGGGTTGTCGGGGGGATGAATAGGCAAAGCATAGAGGATTTCTAGGGCAGTGAAAATACTCTGTGTGATACCATAATGATGGATACATGTCGTTATACATTCATCCAAACCCATCGAATATACATCACCAAGAGTGAACCCTAAGGTAAACTATGGACTTTGGGTGATTATGACTTGTCAATGTAGGTTCATCAGTTGTAACAAATGTACTACTTTGGTGCAGGATGTTGATAATGGGGGAGACTGTGGAGAAGGGGCAGGGAGTATATGGGAAATCTCTGTACCATCCTTTTAATTTTTCTGTGAACCAAAAACTGCTCTTAAAACACTAAAGTCTTAATTTTTAAAAAAGTGATAAATATCAAAGAACTAAAAGCACATCATTAGCTTTTTTTATATGCTGCTGCTACTGCAGAAAACTTCATAAGCTTTTCAGCCAGAATATTGCAAAGATCAAAGAGCTTTCAAAGAGATTTCTAATTGTAACAATAAATATAGATACGTAATCCAAGCTTGCTATGCTCTATGACATAGGGTACTCCATATTCTAAGCAAGACAGAGACCTCTTAAAAGTCAATCATGGAAAAAATGATAAACATTAAATAATATAATAGATGTGTGCATAAATTATTAAGCATAATTAAAAATTCATTTTATTACTACTGTTGTTTTCCATATAATGGTCCTTTCCCATCCTATATTTCTGCCTCCTGCCTAGATGTAGATGCCGTCTTGAATTCTGTGGTACCATTCCCTTTTTAAAAAAATAGTATGTACTCCTAAACAATATATTGTGTTGGTTAGTATTATTGATTAGTTTTGCTTCATAAAAATGGTGCCATTATGGAGGCTTTCTTTATCCAAATAGATATAGCATGTTTAAGTAGGTTAAACTTGACAGTACAAGTACAAAAAATATTGTTTACATGCCTGTGTTTTTTATTGCCATCAGTATTGTGTAATTTGGTCTTGCAACTGATTAGCCAATTAGGAATTGGAAGGGTGATATGTAAATGTTACTGTCTAACTGACAGGATGATTTATTAGGAGCGGATTTTTGTGGAATTTCACCTGCGTTGTTGTTGGAGAGGCCCAGTGCCGAACTGAAACATGTGTGTAATGGCAGACTTGTGGCCAGCTTTTTAGTAAAATTCAGCCAGCATTGAATTCCATTCAAGTATAATTTTCTTTGTTTGCCAGTGGTGTCATACTGATTTAAAAATGTGTTTACGTTTTATATGGTTTCAATCAGCATTATTGAAACTTTCAACACCCATGGGATATACGCCATGGGCCCTGATGTCACCCACTGACTATGCTAGGTTAGTTTTTGCCACTGTTTGTGCTAGTACTTTCTCTTCTTCCAATGTCAACTGCTGAGTGGATCTTCTGAACCATAAGATTTGCATGAAGAGGGCTTCCCTTTGCTCTTAGAAAACTGTGTGTTCTACTCATTGACCCAGCTTGTTTACTTTGGTCTCAGAGCTGGTTGGAGTTTTGTTTTCGTTAAAAATATTCTTTTGGCTTTTGTCTCAATGTGATGTGGATAGAAAAGGCTATCAATTATTTTTATAAGGAAAGCAGAAGAAGAAGGAACTGACATTTTTTAATCTACAAAATAAAAAAGTATTCATCTACTTTAGGAAATAATAAGAATCAATATTATGAAAATGTGCTAGTTAAATCTTCCTAGTTTTAAAAGTGCTCCCTCAAAATTCTGATCTGTCTTTATTCCCTTTGTTTTAAAAGGCAAGCGATGTATACATACCCTTCATAAAGATTTTATAAGATGTTAATGGAGAATAGAATAATATGGTCATACTTAAAGTTTATTGCCTTAAATAATTAATTTAAGCTCACTGTTGTAAAAAAAAGTTTGAATTTTATTTTGTATCATCTTTGGATGCATATCTGAAAATCTTTTATTTTTCTTATAATTCTTTTTACCTATACTGATGTTAAACTGCTTTAAGTAGCAGGCACAGCTAAGTTCACAAAAATGAGATGGATTGCTGGCTTTCATTCTTGAAGTTCCTATTTTAAGGGAATAAGGTGAGAAAATATGATAGTGAGATGGCACATGTAGAGGCGTCTGGGAAACCACTGAACCCAATGATCAAAAAAATCCTGGAGAGAACATTCCATCAATTAAAGTGCAAGTAGCCTGCAAGAGTGGTACATATCAATTATTCACAACATTGTGCAAATTACTCTAATTAGGTAATCGCATTGTTTGCCTTCTACTATCTTAGCCTAATTTCTGGGGAATTATTGGTTAGAGGAAAGAGGAGCTATTTGGAAGGGTTGGGGAGAGGAAGACCATGTTTAAGGGCATGTATTCCTTCTAGAAAGAAGCTTGGAACAGGTAGAGGTCTGCAGGGGCTGGAGACTGTTGGAGGACAGCCCTGAAAATCGGGGAGACAGAGTCCAGAATGACTTGTCAGACATGACCACGATAGAAACATCTACTGTGATCCTGAATTAATGTCTTAGCAAACGTTTTCAGTCAGAAGAATGACCTAAAATATCCAGGAGACTTTAAATGGAAATATTATTTCAGGACTCTGGATTTTTTTTTTTCTGGGAAGATTGGCCCTGTGCTAACATCTGTTGCCAATTTTCCTCTTTTTCTTTTTTCTCCCCAAAGCCCCAGTACATAGTTGTATATCATAGTTGTAGAGTTGTAGTTCTATATGGGACACTGCCTCAGTAGGTCCGCGCCCAGGATCCGAACCGGGGAACCCCGGGCCACCAAAGTGGAACACGCGAACTTAACCACTACGCCACCTGACCGGCCCCTGGATATATTTTAAAGACCATAGACAGAATATACCCAATGAGAGATTATACTAATTGTTTATCATTGCATTCATGCTAACATTCTGAGTCTGGCATGTAAAAGTGTCCTAGATAAAATAATAGTGGGGTTGACATTATTTTTCATCACCATCGTGCACCTTTACTTTTTGTTCTAGTTAGCAGATATCTGACTTGATAAAATACAAAGGTTAGTTATGAGCAGAGACAGATGTAGACATATCAAAACAGTTGTTTATTTTTTCATCAAAGTCAAAAGCAAACTAAAACAAAGAAACAAATAAAACTCCATACACTGGATTGCCACTTAATTTAATTTTTATGTTATCCCAGAGTCCTGAAGATTTGTGTACACATTAGCACAAATATCCAGCATACATATATGTCTTAGGCCATTACCAGTGAATCTGTTCTTTCAGAAAGTGTCACCGAATTATACATTTAAAATCAACGCAAAGAAAATGAAAAAGGAGCCATTTTTTATTAGTTGACTTGTTTACTCAGCAAACACTTTCTAAATACCTACTATGTGCCACTCTGCTAGGTTATGGTAATACAATGACAAGTAATACACAGCTCCTGCCTTCAGAAATGTTGCAGTCTAATGCGGGCATCAGACCCAAACACTTATAAAGCAATGTGAAAGTGTAGTGAAATAGACATGTACAGGATCTTATGAATGATTGAGAACTCTGCTCCGAGCAGTCACTGCTGGAGTCTAAGGTAACATTGATTAGCTGAATTAAGACCACCCACATAAGGAACCCCACTGCGTGGTAGAGTGCATGTACCTGTTCTGCCTTTGCCTGGTGAAGGATATGGCTGTGTTCAGAAGTACACTGTTTTAGCTCATGTGGTTTCATTTATAGCATTGACAGGTAGATGTGATAAATACCAAAGTTTTCCAAAATGAGTTACTAGACTTCCTTCTTCCTGCGAAGTTCTAACCCAAAATTGTTCAGTAAAGGAGAATTACCAGGGCCCAGGAAGAGGTTTGGGTACTAGCCAGAATTCTTATGAGTAACTGAGTGAAAAGTGTTTTCCTCATCAAAGTATTTTGCCTTCATTTTCTGAACTAAATGGAGGGAACTGACAGTGTTTCTGATGGTTGTTGCTGCTGATGGTGGTGGTAGTGGTGGGGATGATGGTAAGAGATTTCTGTTTTTATTTTAGTCAACCACAGCAGTGTTTCTCAGAAGCCATTTGATACACAAATATGGAGGTGAGAGTTGATCCATGCTGGTTTCTGAGAATCCTCCTCATTGCCTTTCTTGTGCCTTCCTTGAACTTTTTTATTTCAAGTTTTACAGCTAATTCTTCCATGGAAACAGACAAGGGACTAAAATAAAAAATAGAACCATTGCCAAGTTACAGGGCTTCCAGCCCTATTCTATAAAGGCCTTTGCCTTATATTCCTCTAATCCCTTCACAGTAGTAAATGAAGGACTCTGGCCTCTCTTTTAATTGAGGGTGGAGCTTCCTTCTGACCTCATTTTAGTGGAGGGATTCTTTTCCTCATGAGGGCACCTCTTTCCAGCCTGAAGATGCCATCTGTGGAAAAGGATAGTGGTCCTTTGTCTCAACTGGGCACTTTGTAATTCTAAAGACCTTGAGTGTATGACGTATGATTCACTAAAGACCTCTTAGCCTTCCCAGGTGTGAGCTCTTCTGTTTTTGTTTTTGTTTTCCAGTGCTGGATCAGAGAAACCATGGAAGCCATAGAATATCCTGAGTGTATCTCAGAACTACAGCTAGTGGGCCTAGAACTAAAGCCCGGAATTGGGGATGTCTATCTGGGGTGGACAATGCCCTTTAGCAATTTAGCTCAGCTAAGACAGAATTCTGAGTGTGTTCTCAGCTCATTGCCACATTTCTACATTTTCACAAAAATGTGTTTAAAAAAAGAGCAGTGTGGTACAGACCAAGGAGAACAGAGCAGAATACTGAGGGTGTGGTCAAGCTAGGGTAAGGTAAGTGGTTAGTGAAGTCTCCCAACCAAGGAAACCAGATAAACCAAAGGCATTTGACCGACCGAAGAGAAAACTCAAGACAGTGCTAAGAGTGGGAGGTAGTGAACAGCATATTAGGGGAAGAGGCAGAGCCCTGAGTGGCACTCAGAAGCGGGGCGTGAATGATCTTCACGTTGAGGCTGCTGATGGAGCCATGAGGGTGAGCAAACAGAGCATAGACCTGCAGAGACAAAAATTCTGGAAGCTCGGAGATCTGTTGTGTATTGTCATTTTCCTATTATTTACATCCTTAAGTCTAAAATATTTCCCTAGGAGTGTGATAGCTGAAATGCTTCCTCAAGTTGACTATAAACACTATGAAGTGTAGGTTTTACTGAGAAAAAAGTACCAAACGATATCAATATTTTTCCCACAGCTCCAGAAAAAATGTGTCCACAAGCACAATTCTATCCTTGAATTGGCAACACAAGTGAAATGGATCATTTTCTGTCAGGGAATGTATTACTGAGTTCTCTGATTTATTTTTTTGGAACTTCAGTATTCTGGGTTCTGACGTATGGCTTTGCTTTGGAAGTTAAGTAGAAGGCAAGGACCCTCACACAGCTATTGTGCACACTCGGTTGCAGTAGCTCCCATTCATTGAGATTTTAGCTCTGCAGGCAGCCAGCCTCCCAATGGGGCAGATGGTAGGGACAGGGGACTGACTTGGAAATAGGTGGTAGGAATGGAGGCCATTAAGGAAAGTCTGTGGATGATTAGAGGGAGGTTGAATGCCTTTCTTTCTGTATGGTTTTGAATTGAATTGTGTCCCCCCCCCCAATTTTTATGTCAAAATCCTAACCTGCAGTACCTCAGAGTGTAACCTGATTTAGAAATAGGGTCATTGAAGATATAATTAGTTAAGATGAGATCATAATGGCATAGGGTGGGCCCTAATCCAACCTGACTGGTGTCCTTATAAAAATGGAAAGTATGGCACAGACACACACAGGCAGAACACCATGTGAAGATGAAGGCAGAGGTTGGGGTGATGCTTCTGCAAGCCAAGCAATGCCAGAGATTGCCAGGAAACTACCAGAAGCTGGGGGAGAGGCATGGTAGAGATTTTCCTCAAAGCCCTCAGAAGGAACCAATCTGCTGACACCTTGATTTTGGACTTCTAGCCTCCAGAACTGTGAGACTGACTATACATTTCTGTTGTTTAAGCCATTTAGTTTGTGGTACTAGAAAACAAATATGTGTATTGTTTGTGTTTCTTATCTGTCTCCTCCAATTCACTCTGCATTCATTGAGGTCAGGGACCATGTCCTGGTCATTTCCAAATCCTCGTCACATAGAACAGTGTCTAGCACACTTAGAGAGCCCCCAAAATGTTTATTGAATAAATAAGTAAATATATTGGTTTCTACCAATAACATTTGGATATCTCTCGATTAGCAAAGCGTATATTCTATTCTCCCAATTCTCAAACTTAGTTCAATTTAGTAATTTGGACCCTAGATTAGGTTCAGGGTGGCCTCCCTTGATTACTCCTTCTTCTCCCCAGATCCTACCACTGCCCTTCATTCAGATATTTCTGTATTTAAAAGTTAAACATAACAATTTTCATAGTATCTACAGATAAGTGAAATTTTTATACCACTGTTCTAGGAAAGCCTTCATTTACGATAAAATTTGTATAGGTTGTATCAAACTTTGGGTTAGGATTTTCTTGAGGGTAAAAAAGCAATTTTTTTTATTGATGGACAAATAAAATCAAGGATTGATTTTAATATAAAGATGTCTACTCATTATAGAGATGTGTCTTGAGTAAATAAAGAACATTAAGTGGACAATTTACTTAGAGCAAAGTGATAGCTTATCCAAAACATTACCATAGATGCAGATTCTATCATCTAGACTGTGGAAACTAGCTATACAAGATTATAGTGATGTCTGAGTGAACTGAGATATTTTTGAACTATAAGTGAAAATGTAGGTCCTTAAAAGTAAACTGGAAAACTTTTCCCCCAGATGCAAGCAATGAAAATATGCCAACTGGCCATATGTGGAAATCTCGGCATCTATTTACTTGAGTTTTAGCCTTTGTACCAAGTAGTTGAGAAGCAGAGGGGAAGGAGCCTTACTGGAGGCTCCAAAGGGGACAAGATGACATAGGGGGACACAGGGAAGAGGGGAAGAATTCTGGGTCAGAGGTGGACGGGATATCTTCTGTAAGAGTCCTCTGAACCCCTGACTTAGGAGTCTCTGTGAAAGCTTGGAGATCAACTGAAATATCCTTATACCATGATAACTTGGAAACATTTTCAACTTCGTATCTTTTGTATGTTTCAGTTCCTGGGGTTCTTTGTGTTTGTCTGGTTATGTTTCTTCTAAAAGAGGGAAACAAAGATAAACACTTCCATTAAATTCCTGGTCCAGTTAAATATATGATGGACAGCATGATTTTACATAAACTTCCCTCTGAAAACTCATTTGCTTGAATTTTGGTTGTCTTAAGTGGAGTTATATGTTTTGCTCGAACGTTTAGACTTGTCAAAATGGCTGCACAAAAGCTTTTATGCTGAATTACATCTCTCAAGTTGCAGTTCAGTAAAAAGGATTTTCAGAGAAAAGGAAAAGTCATATCCTATGTGGTCAGAGGTGACTCTATGCTGGCTTTTCTCTCTGTATGTACTGTGTAAGATTGCCGTAACAGTGTGAATTAGAGGCACTAGACTCAAATCTGTTTTAAGAACATTCCAGATTCAGTGTACTAAAAATGGTGAGATAAAATTTTCTGTAAGATTTCCCACTTGCTACATGGCATTTAAGAGAAATTCACTCAGTTGAAGACAGTATCTTGTGAAACCTAAAACCGAACGAAAAGACTTGGAAGGAAGCATCTTCTGACTGGGATAGTCAAATGTCTGTGGTGTCTATTCGATGGTGCAGCAAGCGAAATAGAACTCCTTGGTTTTCCTTGTCCCTAATCTAACCTCGGTTTCTAGGAATTAAAAACAGAAGGGCAGTTTGCAGCTCAGAGAATTCTCCTTAACAACTTCAGCTGGACGGAGCCCAGAATCTGGCTCTGGTATATAAAATTACACTTTTAACTGTATGTGAGGATATTAACACTTGCTTTTGCCAGTTTCAAACAGAGTTATATATGTGGTATACACATAGATATTGAATTTTCTAAGACATTTACTGTTAGAAATGCCTTTTAAACCCCTGGACTAAAGGTGCGTTAGTGTGGAATACCATGATTCCACACATTTGACTCCATTTTACTATGCCCCATTTATTTATAAATTTCTGTATTCATTCACTCACTCATTAATTACTTAATTTATTTATTACCTAAACGTAACAGACTTACTGAGAAGTACACAAATCTTACATGAGTAGCTCAAAAATCTTTTACAAAGGGGACACATCTGTAAACCACCACCTAAATCAAGATATCAAACACCAGCACCCTGGGGCCGGCCTGGTGGTGTAGTGGTTAAGTTCACATGCTCCACTTCGGCGGCCCGGGGTTCACAGGTTTGGATCCCAGGTGCAGACCTACGCACCACTTATCAAGCCATGCTGTGGTGGTGTCCCACATATAAAGTAGAGGAAGGTGAGCACGGATGTTAGCCCAGGGCTAATCTTCCTCAGCAAAAAGAGGAAGATTGGCAACAGATGTTAGCTCAGGGCTAATCTTCCTCACACACACAAAAAACCACCAGCACCCCAGAAGCCACCTTGAGTCCCCTCCATGGACTTACCTCCTCAAAGGTAACAACCCTTAAGACCTCTGTCACTGTAGACTACTGCTGCTGGTTCTTGATTTCCATAGAAATGGAATCATGCAACTCGTACTGCTTTTTTCTCTAGCTTCTTTTGCTCAGTGTTGTATCTGGGAGGTTCATCCATGTGATTGCATGTGGTAATGATTTGTTCTATTCCATTGCTTTGTAGAATTCCATTTTGTGTATTTTAAAATTTACATTCCATCCTATGGCTGATGCATTTTGGGGTTATTTACAGTTTTAAGCTATTAAGAATAATGCATCTGGGGCTGGCCCAGTGGTATAGCAGTTAAGTTCACACACTCTGCTTTGGCAGCCTGGGGTTCGTGGGTTCAGATCCCGGGCCCGAACCTACGCACCGCTTATCAAGCCATGCTGAGGCGGCGTCTCATATAAAGTAGAGGAAGATGGGCACAGATGTTAGCCCAGGGCCAACCTTCCTTAGCAAAAAGAGGAGGATTGGCAACAGGTGTTAGCTCAGGGTCACTCTTCATTGAAAAAAAAAAAAAACCAGAATGTATCTATAGACGTGCTTGTGTGTGTGTTTGGTGCACATGTGTGTGCATGTCTGCTTAGGAGTAGAATGGCTGCATATAGGATACACATTTGTTCAGCTTAGAAGATACTGCCAGACAGTTTTCCAGAGTGGTTTTAAAAATTTACGTTCCCACCAACAGTGTTTAAGAGTTCCAGTTATTCTGTATCCTCACCAGTGCTTTATAGAGTCAGTGTTTTTTCTGATTTATTTTATGACTTTTATTTAGCTATTCTGGGGGATATGTAGTAATACTCCATTGTGGTTTGTATTTGTATTTCTCTGGTCACTAATAATGTTAAAATTTTTTATTTGCTTGTTGGCCATTTGGGTAGGCTCTTTTATGAAGTGCCTGTTAATGTCTTTTGCCATTTTTCAAAATTGGGTGGTCTCTCTTTTACTTTCTTATTTGTAGGATGCTTTTTAAAAAAACATGAATTCTTTGTTAGATATATATTACAAGTATATCTTTTATGATAGCTTATCTTTACTCTTTATGATGTCTTTTTTTTTTTTTTTTTGGTGAGGAGGATTGTCCATGAGCTAACCTGTACCAATCTTCCTCTATTTTTTGTACGTGGGACGCCAGCACAGCATGGCTTGATGAACAGTGTGTAGGTCCATGCCCGGGATCCAAACCTGTGAACCCCAGGCCTCCGAAGCAGAGTGTGTGAGCTTAACCACTATGCCACCGGGCTGGCCCCTTTTCTTCCTTTTCTAAAGCTTCAGTTCGTGGTTGTGTATCCTAGTTGTTAGTTTTAGTTCTCTATGTGAGCTGCCACCACAGTATGACAACTGACAGATGCGTGGTGTGGTTCCATGACTGGGAAACGAACCCAGGCCGCGGTGGTGAGAGTGCCAAATCTTAACCACCAGACCACCAGGGCTGGCTCTGTGATATCTTTTGATCAATTTATGTTCTTACTTTCAATGAAGCCCAATTTATTAATCTGTTCCATTACTGTATGTGCTTTCTTTTGTCCTTTTAAGAAATATTTACATAATCCAAGATGGTGAAGATGTTCTCCTATGCTATATTCTGGAACCTTTGTCATTTTACCATTCACGTTTATGATCCATCTGGTAGTGATTTTTGTGTGTGGTGTGAGGTAGGAGTCAAGGATCATTGTTTTCTTATATGGACATCTGTTCTTTTGCCCAAAGAATGGCAGGGGCAGCTCCTCTATAAATCAGGTGACCGTTTATGTGTGGGTTTATTGCTAGTTATGTGCCCTCTTTTTAGCAGAGAGCTGCTTTAGTTTGTATAGAAGCAAAAACCTTCCTTTGGACTCACACCCCTAAACAAAATATGACAGAGAAACTCTATTTTGAAACTGAAGAGAGGAAGTGTCCTTGCGCCTTGAGGGGGAAGTGTGGGGTTTTTTTGGTTGTTGGTTTGAGGTAGGTGAGATGCAGCATGTCTTGTCCAGATGGAATCTCTAGAATATCCTTAAAAGCAGCAGATGTGTGTGGGAAGAAGGACAGAGTATATTGAGGAGCAGACTGACTTACCGCCTTGGGTAATTGCATAGTTGAATGAAGAAACCAATGCGTATTGTAAGTATCTGAAGCACATTCATTGATGTGAAACAAATGCCCTTTCTAAACAAATAGATTATATCCTGGACCTACCTTCCTAAATCTTTGACTTACCTTCACCAATCAGTAGAGATTAAAAGTTTTCAAGTTAATGATCAAAATATTATCCAGGTGACTGAATAAGGGATAAATTTGTTGGATTTATCATCCAGCATATTTTCCATTAAATAAAAAAAAAAATCTCCAAAATTTAAGAAATCGCACGTGAGTCCGTGAGAGCATACTCTTTCAGAGTTGAAATCTCTTGGTATTCCCTCTAATTACTACTCGATTTTTCTTCCCTTCCTGGTCATGCTCTGGGAAGGAATAGTTCTTACTCACTGACGTCAGTGTCTCAGCTCCAATTTCCTCTCACACTGGCTCCTGACTCCCAACGTCCACTGAAACCACTCTTGTCATCAAGACACAAAAACCTCCTCACTGTCAGATCCAGTGAAAACATCTGCACTTCTCCAACTGCTTTTCAACATCTGAGGTTATTGAAATAGTGCTTCTCCAAGGAACGATTCTTCCTTGACATTTATTCTCCTGGTCTTCCTTCTGCTTCTGACACTCTTTCTCAGGCGGTCTTTCAGGCTCTGCTCATTCCGTAAATGTTGATATTGCACATGGCCAGCCTCAGACTCATTATTTTCTCATTGTGGTGGAACTCGTTCACTCCCGTGGCTTCATGATAAATCAGTCTTCTGATGTTTTTGAAAGCTACTTTTGAAATATCCTGCTTTACAAACACATATGTCTAACTACTTGTTGGACTTCTCCATTTAAATGCCCCAATGACACCTTAAACTTAGTATATCAAAAAAGAAAACTTTTTTTTTTTTTTTGGCAAGGAAGATTGTCCCTGAGCTAACATTTGTGCCAATCTTCCTCTATTTTGTATGTGAGATGCCGCCACAGCATGGCTTGAGTAGTGTGTAGGTCTGCACCTGAGATCAGAACCCGTGAACCCCAGGCTGCCAAAGCAGAGTGAGTGAACTTAACCACTATGCCACCGGGCCAGCCCAAGAAAACTTTTTAACATGCTCTGCATCTTGGTGAATGGCACCCTTTCCAGTAGGCTTGAAACCTGGAAGTCATTATTGACTCTTCTATCTCCTTTCTCCTCCCGTATCTGGTGACAGCATCCTGGCTAGTCTTCCTCCTTAATATCGCTCCAGTCTCAGTCCTCTTCTCTATATTCACTGCCTTTGTTCTGTTCCCACATACGCTCACACCTGGCCTTCTTAAACAGCCTCCTCACTGGCCCCTCTGCCTTCAATATTGTCACGCTCCAATCCATTATTTGCTTTCAGCATGATCTTTCCAAAATGTGCAACTCCTGTGTTTAAAACTCTACAGTGGTTCTATTTTTTCCTTTAGCATAAAGACCAAACTCCTTAACGTGCTTTTCTAAGCCTAGTCATACTCACGCCCCTCTCTGCTTCTCCAGCCTCGTCTCTTGACGTTACCCCTTTTCCACCTGACATGCCTGTTCTCCAGAATTACTTTAGTTTCTTCCATCACTTTGCCTTCCCTTCAGAAGTGCTGCTGCTTCTGTCCAGAACAGGCAGGCCGCCCTCTCTGTCATCACCCTCCTTATGAGGGCCGCCTCTTACTCATTCTCCAGAACTCAACCCAGATATGACACACTCTAGGGGAGACCTTTCCTCATCCTTCCGCGTCAGTCTAGATTAGACTGTATTGTATTGTCAGTGTTTATTTATTCTGATCACCCCAGTTGAACTTCTTGAAGACAAGAAACATGTCTTTCATATTTGTATTTGTATGAACATGTCTTTCATATTGTGTTTCATATCCTCCCTCTGTCATTGCTTTTATAACTGGCATTGTTCTAAGTTCTAGGGATGCAAAGATGAATAAGGCATCATCTCTGCCCATGGGGCTCCCAAAGTAGAAGGTGAAACAAACATCAACAGATAATTACTGGGCAATTTGATGAGTACCACATTATAGGTATTTTTAAAACATGGAAGAAGGAACACCTGATTCTGGGTCTGCAAGAATTCTGTTTAAGTGTACACAAGGGATCTCTAGAGAAATGATGTGTGGAGATATAATCCTCCGAGTAAAGATCATCTCCAGGAAAATTCCTGGCAACCCTGTAGCCAGCTTTACCAGTCGCTCTCCAGAGGTTGTTCCCTCAGATCTCCAGAGGCAGAGAACTGTATGGGAGCTAAAATATTTATAAATGATCCTTGAACATGCGAATAAGCATTACTTGGCTTGGTTGGAGAGGTATGTGCATTAAGCTGTTTCTTGGGTTGGAGAGATATATGCATTAAGCTTAGTTGAGACTTGAAAGAATGAGCATCTTATTTTGTGTGCCCGGGAGCTCTCTGGCAAAAATCCTAACCCTGATTGAGACAAAAGTCCACCCTGACTTTGTCTGGAAATGTTTGCCTTTGTGGTGAATGAGAGGAACCTGAAGCCTTGAAAGGTTCAATCTAGTTCTTTCTCGGATATAATGTTAAATCCCAGAAAACAACTCAGCAAAGCGGGATCTTGACATTTTGGTTTCCCTCATTCCACATCCCAGGAGAAGACACTCTGTGGCTGGGAGCTATTCCATAGGTATCCTACCGGACCTGGAGGGTAATGACCAGAGCCTTGTGCAGTTTGTAGCAGTCAGAGAAGGAAGACAAATTCATCTGGACCAAGGTATCTAGTCTTTATACAGGATTGTCTACAGTAGGAACTCACACGGGTGCCTCTACACTTGAGGGACCGTGACTGACCTTCAGGAGATTTGGAGAGTCCCTAAAATTCTGCACAAAGTTGAATATGTGTGTACAGGGGGAGAAAGGCCGTAGTTTTCATCATGTCCTTAAAGTGCGTGTAACTCAAAGAACCACTGGTCTACACACTTTGGTCTATATCCCTTATATTTATTCATTTGATAATCGTTCATTGAGGACCGAGGTATGAGGCATTTTGCTCAGTGCTGATTTACTATTGTGATGGGTGTTGCAGGGAACAATGGAATGATTCAGATTCAAGTTAGCATTAGCTCAGAGCCGGGGTTCCCGGTGCTTCCACATGCAAGATCTCGTTTAATCTTCACAGTAAATCTATGTGGTAACTATTCTTATGATCATTTTACAGAAGAGGAAACTGAAGTTCAGAGTGTAAAAAGCACTTTCCTAAGGACAACTGAGTACTCAAGCAGGTAAACTGTACCTGACAGTATAAAGAAGAATAGAATGTTATGCTCCTCCTCAAGAAGCTCATAGTCTTTTAGGGCAGACAGGCAGACACAAACACCTAAATACAGTGACATAAATGCAAAGATAGAGGATGTGATACAAAGTCTTGGCACCAAGTCATCTATGGACGCTTCAGATGAGCTTTGTCAAGGGTCGAGTAGAGCTGGGACTGGAAGGATGATAATAGTGGGCTAGGTGGACTAGAATTAGAAACGCATGCCAGGTTGAACAAGAGCATTTGCAAAACACAGACGCGTGAACTAGTCTTCTGCTTGTGAAAAAATGCTGGTGGTTTGGAATGGTGAGTACATAAATAAATATCAGAGCATAGAAAGAGACATGTCGGAGAACCAGCTTTTGCCTGTATGTTTCCACGGATATTAACATGTACAATTCGCTTCCAGAAACTAGCCCAGGCTACAGGTAGCCACAATTTAAAATAGTTTTTTAGATTTTTTTCCCCAAAGCTACTTTAGTAGGTGTGTTCCTTACACCGTGAGAAATACTAGAATGACATTTTAATTCTGTCAGTTTTGTTAGGATAGAGAAGCAGTGGAAACATTTTCTTAACCTAATCTAAGGACAAACAAAATCCCAAACCTAACAGCTAACCCAATACGTGGGTAACTGCTCCAGCCATGAATGGCCCTGAATAGCAGGAAAGTGAGTAGAAAATTGTATCTTCAAGCTGAGCTGTGAAAACACATATCTGTTTTCAAAAATCTTATAGGGATAATAAATTTAATGCTTGAGTCTTTTTTCCTCCTGAAAAACAGCATGACTAGTTTAAAACAATGCTGGATAATTCCTAAGGGGAAATACTGTAAGAACATTTGACACAATTAGTTTGTGCTTTAGCCTGGCTGTTTTCATTACAAGTTTTCAACAAGCTCTGAGAAATATGAATGGAAAAACTTCTCTGATTCCACTTTAAAATATGCAGGAAAGAAAATGCACAAAGGTGGGCGTGGTGACAGGGAGAAAAAGAGAATATGAGCAAATATGAGGACAGCACTGTTTTTGTTTTATGAACAATTAGACATAGTGAGTTATACTTTAAATAAAATGTTCAGGTGGTAAGAGAGTATTTTTCCACTTGAAAAATCAGTTAAACTACGATAAGATTTTCAGTGGATGTCAGCTTACTGGCACTTAATCACTAACACATAGTATCACGGCGTACTATATACCATCATATTATCACGGTCATCAGTTGTTTAAAGTAGCCTAGCTAAAAGGTTTATTTTTAGATCATTATCTCTTTGTATAAATGTTTTGCATAAATTTGGGATCATGCTATCTGTAATATGCTTTTCTATGCCTGTATTTCTTCATCTGTAAAATCAAGATTATTGGAGTCCCTGGCTCCGGGGTTGTTGGGAGGATTAGATGAGATGCGTTAGGAAAGTGCCCCACACAGAGCCTGGCATGCTCTCAGCATTCGGATAAAATGAGCTGTTGCTGTTGTGGTTAATGGTTACTTTGTGTGTGTGTGATGAGAACTTTTGAGATCTACTCTCTTAGTGACTTTCAAATACACAATACAGTATTATTAACTATAATCACCTATGGTTACTTTTGTTATTTGTTTTTTTACACTTGATTATATATTATAAGCATTTTCTCAAGTTGTTAACTATTATTCAAAGACATGATGTTTCGTGGATATATAACATTCCACAATTCCCTCAAGATTTAAATGTATCATTTTGGTCAGTTTAACAATTTCCAGATTGTTAGCAACATAAACGCCAGTGAAATAAACATTCTTGTCCATAAATTTTTGTGACCAAGTTAGATGCATTTCTAAAAGAATTTTAAAGAATTTTGATTCGTATGTCCAAATGACACCCCTGAAAGGTTGTATCCATTTGGAAGTACCCATTTCTATTACAGTGCTTAAATGAGAATTAGTAAAAGTAAAAGAATGTGGAGAAATGTAATAGAAGGTTGTAAGTTTCAGAGCCAGAATATTTGCATTTATTTATACCATAGGAGGCAAGACAAATATATCATGATGTATGTTATTTGTCATATTTAAAAGAAGCTTTTGTGTCATGAAGTAAAGGCATTGCTTTGAAGTTAAGAGGCCTGATTTCTATACCGACTGATAAAAGAATAGAGTATACACAAGCTTGAGGAAGTCGCTCTACCTCTCATAGTTATAGACGCACAATTTGCAAAATGGTGATATAATCAATACCTATCTTAAAGGACTGTGATGGCAGCTAAATAAGACTGCATGAAAAGCACTAAGCAGAGGTCTTGGCACATAGTAATCATCTGTAGTTGACCACAGTGTTACTGACCAAGAGTATAACTTTGGCTTTCATCCTCCCTCAGTTTATTGTGTCATAGATTCGTAAAGTACTGGAGTTCTCATCAGGTGTCCTGGCTGCTCTGTGAATGAGCAGGGGGCAGAATTCCATGACATCTTTCAGCTGCACTGTCAACATTTTTGATGATTTCCTGGTTAGGGTTAACTTGATGTAATTCTGTTCCTCGATGGAACCTACAGTTCGCTCCTGCTTGGTTCCACACACTGAACCAAGAATTGGTGATACAGGAATGAATAAAATGTAATCTTTGTCCTTGATGGGTTCATAATCTAGACAGGAAGTGGTTACCATCTTTTCTGGGTGAAGATCTTCTTCTCTTTATATTCAGTGAACATTTCTTGTTCTTCCCTGGAGACTAGTATTTGTGTTGAAAGTGAGTAATGATAAAACCAGGCCCAGCCCCTAAGATGGTAAGAATGTGGAGGGCAAGTTAATTGGCATGCCTTGCTAGAAAGAGTAAGGGCTTTCAGTCAAAAGACTTGGGTTCACATTTAGGCTTCAAAGCATACTTGTTGAATGACTTTGAGCAAGGCAGGCCTCTGTGTTCAAAGCAAGAAAGTGCAGAGTTGAAATTCAGCTCTTCATTCATTTATCCGGCAAGTGTTTATAGAGGGCCAGGGATTGAGCAGTGAGTAAGGTACACAGTAAATCCCTGCCCTCATAGAGCTCAGACACTAGTTGGGGAGAGGAGGGTATGACAGCTGCTCTCCTGGAAGATGGCAGTAGAGGGAGCACTGTCAGGGAGGAGGGATTGCTTTTTCACAGCGAGTTGCAAGGACGAACTGACTACAGTCTAATGTTTGAATGAAGGAAGAGAGGAGGCGATTCAAGGAAACAGCAGGTGTAGAGGCCCCACCTGGGAGACCAGTGGGCCGGAGCAGAGTGAGTGAGGGGGGAATGGCAGGAGACAGGGAAGGACCTGTGGGACATGGTGTGAAGGACTTGGGCTTTTACTGTATCTGAGATCGGAAGCCTTTGAAGGAGTTTGAGCAGAGTCACATGATCTGACTCGTAACAGCCTCCTTCTGGCTGCTATATAGAATAGAGTGGAGAAGAGCAGGTCTTCAGATGGAAGGATCTTCCAACAATCCAGGTGAGAGTTGGTAGTGACACGGACCAGGGAGATAGCGGTAGAAGTGGTGCCAAGTGTCAGATTCTGGAGATGATTTTTAAAGAGAGAGACAATGGGATTTGCTAATGAATTGCATTAGCTGGGTTTGGGGGATGTGTTACTATAAAGTCAGAGTTGCCATTGATGGAGATGAGGATGACTGTGGGGGGAGCATATTTGTTGGGGAATTCAAGGAGTTCAATTTCGGACCTGTCAAGTTGGAGATGGCTATTTGACATTCAAATACAGGTGTCAGATAGATAGTGGGAGTCATTATCGTGGAGATGAGATTCAAAATCAGGAGACTGGATTGGAGACTGGATCAGATCTCCAAGAATTGCAGCTGGAAAAGAGAAGAGGGCCAATGTCTGAGCCCTGGGGTCTGCCAGGGTTTAGAGATTGAGAAGTTAAAAAGGAACCAGCAAAGAGACAGAGGAGGAGTGTGCAGTGGGAAAGAGGAAAAGGCCAACTTGCAAAACAAACTACAGGAAATCACATTTTAGGTCATAAACTGCCACGTAGATGATCATTATATAACTATTATGCACTTTTGGAAAAATGCAGTATGTCATGGTTTTGAGTGCATAATTTGATTGGGGTGTACTTCACCCTGTCCACTAGGGTCACTGCCAAAAACATATCTTTTTACTAAATGATGTCCTCATGACCTGAAAGATTTAAAGAACTTTCTTGTCGGGGTTGATTCAGGCACAATGATGGTTTGGTCACCACTGGAGCTGGTTACATGCAGCCCTGTGCAGAGTGTTTCACAATAATGTTCAAGAGGAAATAGTGACCTCAGCCTTGAAATTGGCTATTTAAAAACTCACTGATTGAGAAAAACACAAAAGGAATTTTGGTCCACAAAATTTGATCCACAAAGATTTGGTCCACAAAATGTTACTAAAATGGATGTGTACATTATTTACAAGATGCTGTCACCGAGAAGGTAAGACATACCTGTTGATTGGACTTAAGACGGGCCAGTTTTTCTACATTAAAGACACCTTCCAGAAAACGGTTTGTGTAAGCATGCTTTTGTCGTCACGTATGTGTAGAGAGGTTTTCACATGTCTACTATATTTGTTCAATCTACTGAAATTAGTTTAGTCATTTGAGGACATTATGCTAAGTGAAATAAGCCAGTCAGAGAAGGACAAATACTTGCATGATTCTACTTATATGAGGGATCTAAAATAAACTCATAGAAGCAGAGAGGAGAACGGTGGTTGCTAGGGGCTGGGAACAGGGAGAAATGAAGAGTTGCTTGTCAGTGGGTATAAAGTTTCAGTTATGCAAGATGAATGAATTCTTGAGATCTGTTTTACAACATTGTTCTTATAGTTAACAATATGATGGTACCTTAAAAATCTCTGAAGGGGGTAGATCTCGTGTTAAGTGTTCTTACTACAATAAAATAAAAATGAATAAAAGAAGAAATTAATTTAGTAGTATAACCCCAAGACTTATCATTTATATTGTCTTATGAATGATAGTGTTAATAAGTAGCTGAATCATAAGATCCTATTTAGAATTTTATAATAAAGAGGGACTTGAGAGCCCTAAATAAAAATTGTTGCCAAAGCCACTCCTATACTGGAGAGTGTCGCCACCAAATAATTTCATAGTACTTTCCCTTTATCACTTACTAACAAATTGCTAAGATCATGTCTAGGAGCACTCTGGCTAGCAGAGGATCCTAGATGTTTTCCCACATGTGTTGAATTTAAGTATCAAGCACATCACAAGCTTTGCAACATATGTCTTTAAATTAGAGATTTTTAAAGGCTACGCAATTCAAAATTGTGTAATAATTTTCATAGTATGCTGCCCTCTCAAGAGGTATCCATCTATGGGGTAAGACTTGGGTTAGTGGAGTAACACCGACTCCTGAGTCATGGATGACAAACACTAGTCCAGAAATGCACAGGCAGCTTGTGCTGATCGTAATAGATGCGACTGGAGGCACCGGAGTTGAAGCTGCGATGCTCCCTGTTCTCCAAAAGGCAAGGTGGGCTTGACACAACTGTGGAGCCCTCACTGCAGATAAAGAGAAGAACAGTGATGTGTTTGCAGTAGCTCATGAACACTTGGGACTTAGTTCCCTAAGTGGCTTCTCTTCCTCCTCTAGTGTTTGGGGCTTCTACCAAGATGAAGAGTCCTGGACAGAGGCATCTGTCCTTTCTGTAAACCCATGCAGTGCGCTGATTGGTGTGCTTAGCACAATGCCAGCATAACAAAGGAAAAGAATGTCTCTAAAAAGAAAGATTTGAGGGCCGGACTGGGGTGTAGCAGTTAAGTTCATGCCCTTCGCTTCGGCAGCCTGGGGTTCGCAGGTTCGGATCCCAGGCCTGGACCTGCGCACACTTATCAAGCCATGCTTTGGTGGCGTCCACATATAAAGTAGAGGAAGATGGGCACACATGTTAGCCCAGGGCCAGTCTTCCTCAGCAAAAAAAGAGGAAGATTGGCAACAGGTGTTAGCTCAGGGCTAATCTTCCTCAAAAAAAAAAAAAAGAAATATTTTTCTGATTTTACATTTGGAGAGATTTCATTAGGGATATTTTGAAGTCATAAAAGGAAGGATGGGGGGCCGGCACCGTGGCTTAGCCGTTAAGTGCGCGCGCTCTGCTGCTGGCGGCCTGGGTTCGCATCCCGGGTGCGCACCGACGCACCACTTCTCCGGCCATGCTGAGGCTGCGTCCCACATACAGCAACTAGAAGGATGTGCAACTATGACACACAACTATCTACTGGGGCTTTGGGGGGAAAAAATAAATAAATAAAGTGGAGGAAGATGGGCACAGATGTTAGCCCAGGGCCAGTCTTCCTCAACAAAAAGAGGAGGATTGGCAGATGTTAGCACAGGGCTGATCTCCTCACACAAAAAAAGAAAGGATGGGCTTTGTATATCGTCCTACACATTTTGTCCTGGATTTTTTTTTTTTCAATAGCTGAGGGGGATGTTATATATACTATATATAAGCTTCCTCATGGACAATCTGTAAATTCGATATAATTTGATGAACACTTTTAGATAATATTTTCAATTCAGCTCTAGCATCCAAAGTCAGTTACAATAGAAAAGATGGATAGCTTAGCTCTTATTTCCACGCCATATTCTCAACTAGGATTTCTTCCAGCATTTACCAGTTTGAAACATCAACCTTCAGCTGCTGCATTCTGATCAGGAGAGTTATTGACACTAACTTGAACATCCCATGTAATATTAAGAATGAAGTATATACTATATATTTTTCAGAGGGTCTGAGCATATTACAACTTTACATTTGCTACGGACTGAATGTTTCTGTCCCCCCTCAAATTCATATGTTGAATCCTAACCCCCAAGGTGATGGTACTTGGAGGTGGGGCTTTGGGGGTGATTAGGTCATGAGAGTGGAGCCCTCATGAATGAGATTAGTGCCCTTTTAAAAGAGGCTCCAGAGAGATCCCTTGACACTTTTGCCTTGTGAGGATACAGTGAGAAGATGCCCATCTAGGATCAAGGCTCTCACCAGACACCAAATCTACCAGTACCTTGATCTTGGACTTCTCAGCCTCCAGCACTGTGAGAAACAAATTTCTGGAGTTTATAAGCCCCCCAGTCAATGGTGTTTCTGTTATAGCAGCCCAAATGAACTAAGAAAACATTACATAGGCTTTTCTCCCAAAGATCATTTAGCTTACCTTTCTTGCCCTTTATTTCCCTCCCTCCCTCCACCTCTGTCTTCCTTTCTTCCTTCTTTACCTACAGGCAGAATTGCCGTAAAAATGCCATTGTTAGCTAGAGATGCAATTAAAACCACTTGTTAGGAATAATTCCAGTGTAGTCAGCGGCCAGGGTTTTCTCACTGGCAAGCTGTAGAAGCCTCGTGGTGGAAGTCTTAACTCCCGTAAACCAGAAGTAAGCATTTGATGTTCTACTGGTAAAACCTTGCGGTAATTATTTGAAATAATGTTATTGTTAATGATTGTGATTTTAAAATCACACTTCTCAAGAAAACTCTTACTGGAATCACTTGGAAATTTATAAACAAAATATTTTATGTTCTGATTTCTTAGAGCTCAGAATTTACACTTTTAAACTTTGAGTTCTTGATGTGTGGATATTGAATTAGTTTCTCTCAGGAGAAATTTCCAGATGAATACTGCTTTTAGAAGAAGAAACGTATATTTTTATTAATACCTGTCAAAACTTCTCCAGAGGATTTTGGATTTTCCTTCTTTATCCCATCCCCAACAACAGTGATGAGACTAGCTTTATCCCTTTACGGGGTAGATTCATCCATCAAAATTTTTTTATTGTTCTGTCTGTGCACACTTTTGGCTATTGATGGTCTTCCCTATTTATTAGCATTTAAGCACATACTTTGTATGTTTATGAGAACAGAAACGTGGCAGGATCAAAAGATGCATTATTTTAATGTAACTGAGAGGAAAAATGCCATTGTTCATATTTCTGTTGATGCAAGGCACTCAGTTACTAGTCAGTGATTTACAAATGTATATTTTATATTGATATCCTTAATTGATGGATTTCTAAAATGTTTCTGATTTTTTCAGAACCTATATTTCTTTGTATTTTGACTCCAATTTCTTTTAATGTTTCTTGCCCCAGAATTTATGATAACGTAATTAGCACATGAGAGGCATTCCTCACAGACGTTTTTTTCTCCTCAACTCTGCTGACTTTTATATCTTTGGGGAGAGAGCCTCTTCCAAGTTCGCCTTTCCCTCGGTACTTTCCCTGAGCCCCAGGGTACCCTTTAGAGTTCTCATTACATCTTATAATTACTGTTCTATGATAGCTTAATCATTCTTTATATTAAACTTTCCCTATTTAAAAAGAAATCAAGGAAGTCAATTCTAAAACCGAACATAAACTTACAATTCCAGTGTTCCAAATGTCACCAAGTCTTTAAAATATAAGAAAATTATACATTACACTTCAGTTATGACTCAAAATTATGTCCATTAAATTACTCTCATCCATAAGAAAAGCTTGTTTGTTAAGAAACTTAAGGTAATAACTTTGTTAGGAAAAGTAATGGCTGTATTTACTTTGTTACCTAAGTAATTGAGAACTGGAAGTATTTCTTGGTTTCCTGCTGTAATAAATAATAGTACTGCTTCTTCCTGTTTTTCTTTTTTTAATTTCATACTAGCCTAAAAGACAGAAGCATATACTTACAACTCCAATCTCATTCCAAGTTAATATACTTTAGGTCCTAGGAAACCTACATAAGACGGTTCATAGGTTTGTATGTGCATTCTCAGCTTTACTAGATAATGCTGTTGTTTTCCAAAGCAATTGAACCAAAATATACGCCCACTAGCCTCATTCCACATTATCTTCCACACTTGGTGTTATCAGACTTTTCCATGTCATTGATGAAATTACAAAATGTCTTAAGGACCTTTAATTTTGTCTGAGATTTACATCGTCACTTAAGTTGGATGGTGGTAGGATTCTTCCAACACTAACTTTATACTTTCTCAAGCTATAAGGGCCCTAGGATTTTATAAATACTCTTAATCTAGAGGTAAAATATTGTGGAGTCATAGGTGAACTAGTGGAAAATAGAAATGAAAAGAGTGGTTCATCTTATATCCTTTCAGGCTCTGTACCAGTAAACTCCAAAATGATGTAGTAAATAAATTAATATGGTAGACCAGTGGCCATTTTGAGTTAAAAATAGCAAATATTGGGGTCGGCCCTGGTGGTGCAAGTGGTTAAGTGCGCCCGCTCCGTTGCGGCAGTCCGGGGTTTGCTGGTTCAGATCCTGGGTGCGCACCGATGCACCACTTGGCAAGCCATGCTGTGGCGGTGTCCCATATAAAGTAGAGGAAGATGGGCATGGATGTTAGCCCAGGGCCAGTCTTCCTCAGCAAAAAAAAAGAGGAGGATTGGCAGATGTTAGCTCAGGGCCGACCTTCCTCACAAAAAAAAAAAATAGCAAATATTGTCTGATGAGGAGTGAGACTCCTCAAACCCCATCCAGAAGCTTTTATCTGGGAGATCCTGTTTCTGAAGGCAGAAGTCAGCATCTAGAAACAAGAACTGCCTTCAACTATCTTAATCATTCAGTTCCTGCCAAGTATCTATCTATAATCGGACAGACATAGCCTTTATGTAGTCCCGATGTTAGATAGACCAAAATCAATAGATTTAAAAATATTTAAAATAGAAGCTTCTAGGGACAAGGACCACATCTTTCTAATTGGCTTTATTAACAGAGTTTCACCGGCATGTGTATATACTTTTAATACATATAATTTAGTTTATTATAAACAGACTGTGCATGGGTTATGTATGATTATCTGATTCTTTATCATTTAATCACTTCTAATTTGATCTTAATTCAGGTAAAGGTCTTTTTTTATTTAAGTTTTCAAATTTATCTAGCTCCTTAATGATTATGTTTCACACTTAAATCATTTTCTGCTGAAGTAAATTGTAACCAAGAGTAAAAATTTAGTGGGAAAAGATACATTTTACAATGTTAGAAAATTTAATGCGCTACAGAACAGATTTGTGTTATTAAAGAAAGACATGACATTTTTCATTCAGTAATCGTTCATCATTGTTATTGTGCTTAAATCTATGTACCACGTATTAGCGAATGCAGATTCTGCTAAGTTAGAGGTTAGATATGCACATTTGCAGCACAGCGTGCAATCATTTAATAGTCCACATTTCTACATTAGTAGTTTACTAAGCGCTTTGTACATAGTAGTTAATCAATAAATATTTGTTAAATAAATCAATGGTATGTTTAATTCAGTGTTCAGAAAGGATTCATGCTAATGTTAACAGTTTAAAAAGCCTTTAAGCCCATAAAAGTTTTGAGTAGCTGAAAGGGTCAGTGAAGCGCAGAGAGAGTGCCCGAGGGGAATTTTCTGTCATTATTTGCAGATTAGGATGGAGTCTCTGGAAAGGTCCCCACTGTACTCTTATTGGGCTGTTGATGGAACATGGCGTGATTGCACCCGTTACTTTGTGAAGCATATCCAAATGCCTTCTGTAGATGACTGCTTTCCTTGCTACTTCTATAGTGAAAGCGATTATGGGATATTGTAACAAATTTTGTTGACAAGCTTTCCTTTCCAAAGCTACTTATCTAAGTGCCCGATTTCTGACTGGAAGGCTTATTTTTCTTTCTTTCTGTCTGAATGGATTGCTTGCCAGTGGTGACTTATGGCTTACTTCATCGATTTTCAGGAATGAGGCAGAGCAGTCTGAGGTAAATGTCTGTGTACACGGGCAAGCATTCTAAATCACATTCTGAAAACCACGGGCTCGATGATGCCGCGAGTCCATCTCCTCAAAAATGTTTGTGGTGAAGATTCGTTGAAAAAGCTTGGGCTTAAAGCACATCACTTCAATGACAGATTTAGAAAAAATAGAGTTACAATCATTAGAGTGAGAAAGCCATCTTGCTCAGGCTGACCCTCTCCAACAGTAGTAGAGGCCAATTCACCCACCATCGGATGGGCATAGTCTCAGTGGATGAGGGAGGCAGAGAGAGCCCATGGAACTCCTAAATGCGCTGATTTCTCTACAGAGTAGCATTCAAGCATGTAACTGATCACAGCCTCCATGTAACTGATGGACTCCATACTGCAGTTGATAATGAACTCCCATGGCTGTGGAATTGCTACACAGTGTTCAGATGTCCCAGGCAAGGAAGGCACGAGAAACAAATGCAAAGGAGAAACAAATGCAAAGGAACACCTTGCAGAATTCACTCATCTGGTTTCAGACTGAGTCACTGTCTCATGGTGCTGAAGTGCTTCTGGCGTTCTCTCTGGATCTTGATAATAAGGGGAAGGAATTATGGACTAGTAAAAAGTAAAATATCCGTGGAATGGAGGGGGAATCTCTTGAAGATTGTGTTTTATGGTGCTGCTATTTTAAGGCTCTTGTCTCCTTTCCACATGTTATTTAACTCCTTCAGCCAAATTCATTCTTCACTGAACACAGATACAGCCATGGATTGGTTTCTGGTGAGAAGTGCATTGAAAGTTGTATGAACTGAAAACAAAATTACTTTTTATGCTCTACAGTGCCACATGATATGTGATTATAGGCGAGATGCAGGAAGATCTCAAGCTCACACCATTTCTCCAAAGGTGTTATTTACCCTTCTGCATAGGGGAAATTACACACACACGCACACACATACACACACACTATGTAGGTTATATGTATGTGTCATATGTCTATCTGGATATATAGATGTCTATCTAAAGCTATCTATCATATCTGTCTATTCTACTATTTTTTCCTGGATTACATATACATTTATTAAAGGTTAGATAATACTTTGTTCTCTAATTACAAAAGAGTTTAGGTAGATTTTTCATTTCTTCTTTATCATCCTCCCTTTAATTAATGCTCTTATCCTCATGTCGAGGACTCCTCCAGGACTTCCCTTATGACACCTATAAATCTCACTGCCTTTTTCCCATCTGTTCTCTCCACAGTTTTCCTTCTTCCCATGATCCACATCACTTCAGTTTCATTGCTACCCCTCAGAGTTCCATCTTGTATCTTCTGTCTTCCCTGTCTAAAATGAACTTGAAGCAAACTCTTCAAGACAAACATTATAGTACTCTTTACATTAATCTTATGAAAGTATAATATAATCAAAACACAGTACACGATAGAAACAAGTCACTGGATGTCTTACACTTACAGCTGTACTCGGGGCTTTTAAAATTCATATAAATAATGATTCCATTTCTTACTTAATGTGCTGCTTTTCCTAGTTTGATGCATTCTTGGTTCTTGCCTGAGTTTGGCCAGTTAGGCAGAAATGTAAAAATTAGCAACTAAAGTAATGACATAACCTGATATCTAGACTATAGCTTTAGTGCAACTACATATAATTGAGGATATTGATTATCTAATCAAATGAAATAAAATCTATTCTGGATAAACTGTATTATATATGCTTGGGAATAAATGGCAGAAGTCTAATGAATTTGTCCTATTGTACAAACAGAATTGTAATAGTTTAGTGCATTCCAGAGAAAAAAGGAAAATAATATTATATTAATTTAATGAAAACCACTCATGTGTAAAGAAGATAAAGATATGAATGGAATTTGAGTACATTTCCATATTTGTGGAAATGAAGCCTGAACCTAAAATGACTCAGTAAATAAGCTATGATTTCCTGACAGGGAGAGTTGAGGGGGTGGAGAAAAGATGCAGAAGCAATTAAATTAGAGAACATTCTGGAGGAACAAATGCCAAAGTGACTCCAAAATATCCTGGGATTTTTTTTTTTTTCATTCTGATAAATCCCTATTTATATTTCTTGGAGAGATATGGTACATTTGACCACTTCATTTCTACACGTGATACAAAATAATAAGAGCAACCAGTCTGCTAAGAACTCAAAGCCAGATGGTGTGTATGTGTATCATGCTGAGTTGATGGTTTGGAAATGCCAGCTCTGCAGAGTGGCTGGAACCAAATAATGCTTCAAGGTAATCCCACTGAAGATTCACTGTGCATCTCCATATGACTTCTACATTCTCAAGTTAGTTTAATGGATTTTAAGTTGCAATGACAACATGATAAATATAGGCAATAGAGTAAAATGTCTCTGATGTGATTTGTTAGCTGTCAGCTCAAATCAAATTCTAAGAAAGTAGCAGAAATCTAAAGTGGTTTAACCATATTGGCTAACTGCTTCTGAAATGAGCAAATAACCAAAAGTCAATCCATGCTTCTCCCCAGGGAATGGTGGATTGTTCTGTAATTTTTAGAGATTATCTTTTGAAGATTAGTCAGTATGTGTTAAAAAAAACAAAACTAACTAACTAACTAACAAAACCCAACAATTCCGTCTGTGTCTCCTGGTGTTTGGAAGTTAGGAGAAGAACGTTTTGTGGTATCTCCTTTCCCTGACCTCCACATGCTTACTTTGGAGAAGTCTTCCACAGCAGTTCAGGTGAGGTGGGGGCCATACTGTGGTCCCAAGCAGGAGAGAGCCAGTGGAGAGGTCTGTACACAGTGACAGAGAAGTCACCAGGTAATAGTGAGGGGGAACTACTGTGTTGGATGGCTCCACTGGATAAGAAGAAGATGAATCAACTCTAGAAAACTATGAGACTTCATGGACCGTTGATCTTATGAATCTGGCAAAATGTTGCTTAGACTATTACATTTATATTTGTAGAAATTCTTTTGTTTTTCTATTCTAGAATATGAGATTCTGTTTCTCCCTCCTTTTTTTTTGCATTTTGAGGTTCCTCCCTTTTCTTGCCTTTCAGATCTTCATAAAAGCATCTATTTCCGAAGAATCAGTGAATCATTTATTTAACAAACATTTATTGAGTAATTTAGCCCCTGGCTGAATCAGTTTTGGCTTTCTCTGCTTTGAAGTTCAGCTATTAGGTACATATACATTTAAGATCATTATGCCTTTTTAATGAATTGACCTGAAATGTTCTTCTTTATTTTTAGTAATATTCCTTGTCTTGAAATCTACTTTTTGACATTAATATAGCTATTCCAGCTTTCTTATGATTAGTGTTTGCATCCATTTTAGCAAATCTGTATCTTTATACTTAAAAGTGGGTTTATAGTTTTCATGAAATTTGGAAAAACTTTATCCATTATTTCTTCAAATATTTTTTCTACATAACCTCCTCCTCCTTTGAGGCTCTAGTACACATATATTAGACTGCTTGATATATTCTCACATTTCACTGAAGTTCTGTTAATTTTTAAAATCTTTTTTCTTTCTCTGATTTATTTTGGATAGTTTCTATTGCTACGTATTCAATTTTACAATCTTTTCTTCTGCAGTATCTAATCTGCTATTATTTCCACCCAGTGACTTTTTAATTTCAGGTAATGTCTTCTTAATTTTTAAATATTCACTTTGGTTCTTTTCAATGTCTTTTGTTTCTCTCATTATTTTCATTAAACTTCTTGAATTTATGTAATTTAGTTGTTTAATGTTCTAGTCTGCTGATTCCAATGTTTCTGTCATTTCTATATTTGTTTTTATTGAATGAGTTTTCTCCTGGTTAAGTATTTCCTACTTCGTGGAATGTCTAGTTTTTGATTGGATGTTGGATATTGTTGAATGTCTGGATTTTGTTATCTTTCTTTAAATAATGTAGAGTTTTGTATTTGCAGGGATTTAAGTTTCTTGTAGATCGACTTGATTTTTTTTGAGGCTTCTTTTGAAGTATTGTTGGGGTGGATCTAAAGTAGCCTTTATTCCAAGGCTATTTTAACATCACAATTTAAGTATGAGACTTCTTAGGTCTCTACTGAATTCCTGTTGTAGTCAACAAGACCTCTCTGTTTGATTGGTTAGAACTTGAATACCTCCATCCTGAGTGAGCTCTGAGAATTGTTTAACCTACAGCTTGTGGTAGGTAGAATTCTAAAATGACCCTCAGTGATACTAATTCTTGTATATTCCCCTCCCACTGGGTTTTGGAAGATTCTGTGAATACAGTCAATCCTGTGATTACATTACTTTATATGGCAAAAGAAGGATTATCCAAAGTCTCATCGGGTTAGCCCTTTAAAAAAAGAGATTTCTCTGGCTGATTGCAGAGGAAAAAGTCCAATATATGCAAAAGTTGATTTATATGTTTAGTCCAAGTGTCTAGCTGTTTATGGTGAGAAGGCAAATCTGGCACTAGTTATTTGATCATAGGATTTTAAAATTCACTTAATTCACTTAATTTGGAGCTCACTAAATCCTGCTGTTATTAGCCAATCTTTAAAACTAGGGGATCCTGAGTTGGAAGGAAAGGAATTGAAAGAGACTAGTCAAACCGTATCCTGAAATTATGAAAATCACTCTTTTTTTACCTTTTATTTTTAAGTCATTTGGAAATATTTCAGGGAATAATACAATAAACTTCTAATATACCCGGTAATAAACCTAAGAAATAAAATATTATTTACACATTGAGACTCTTGTGCCCTTCCCCCACTCATGTCCTCTTTGTAGAGGTACCTGAATTCAGTGTTACTAATTCCGTGTATTTCTTCATATTTTACTTCATATACATGCATCTTTAAATTTATCTTTACAGTTTTTGAAATTTATTTCAATGGTGTCAAAATGTGGCATTTTTTTCGTTTCCTTTTTTTTGTTTAATGTTTTATTGTGAGAATGAAAAATTGATGCATACTTAGAATTCCACTACATGAAGATAGCACAATTTATTTATCTAGTCAACTATTACAAGATGTTTAGATTGTTTCAAGTTTTTTGAAGCAATGAATGCTGAAATTAACTTTCATGTAGATGTAACTGGTACACATGTATGAGAGTTTACGTAGGAAAATCTTTTCATAGTGAAGCCACTAGGTAATAGAATATATGCATCCTTAAATTACTAGATATTGCCAATTGATCTTCAACGTGGTTGTCCTGATTTGTGTTCCCATTATACAGTTTCTGGTTATTGTATATTCCTATAACCTTGGTATTGTCAGAATTCAATTGTAAATAATTATATGGGTGAGAAATACTATCTCGTTGTGATCTAAATCTGCATTTCCCTGCTTATTGATCAGGTAGGATACCTTTAAATATGTCCACTGGCCAGATTGGCATGGAAATTATTATCCCCAGTATGGCCACTCCAATTTCTCAAACCCCATGGAGGTTGACATAAAGATCTAACATCTAAAGTCATAAGATATGCTATGGAAAATTTTCCGAAGTATGAAATTATTCCCTGAGTCATTTAAATTATTTCTGGTCATCACAACATGATCCTTGCCAGCACTTCAATTGTGCCAGGCTCAGTTGTGTCAGTCTTAGCCTCTCCTACTGTGTTTTTTCTGGTTGTAGAAAGAACAACAAGAAACCTTAAGTCATCGGAGCTAGAAGATAGGCTACGTTATGAGGAAGAGTAGAACATTACTCTGGCTACGATTGACTAAAAACAGCAGGATTTGGTGAGCTCCAAAGAGCCCAGTGTATTATATGTAAAAATGCTGCAGAGTTTTTGTTTATTTGACTGAGCCCAGTGATGAAATCTCCATTATTGGGAATTTTCAAAATGGCTTAGATAAGCATTTGAACAGAATGACGAATAATCTGAGTGTGCCAGTGCTATGCTAAGGAATGGAACCAGGTAATTTTGAGGGTCCTTCTTCCCTTTGTTCTGTGTCTCAGTGAGGAACCCATCCACAGAGCTTTCACAGATTCTTTCCACTGCCAACATGGAAATTTACAAAAAAAAATTGTTATGTTTTCTAAACAGGTAATGAGTAAAATTGTATCTTATACAAATATATCATCTGTAAATTATTTCTTGAAGAAGAAGCCAGAAAAATTCCCTTGAGTCTATTCTTGGTGCTAAATGAGTATGACTTTAAGCCCAGGGAATATATTTTCTGCCCTTTCCATAATTTGAATGATCATTTGCCAAGCTGTATTCCAGTATGTGGCCTGTCTCCAGTCACAGCTCTGGGTCATCAATACTTTTACCCTCACTTAAAAGATTTCACAAATTATTGGGCTGTAGTGTTTCAGTGTTCTCCTTCTGTGATAGTCCAAGTAAAACATAGCTGATGTAAGTAATTCGATTTGTAATTGATTTGGGAGTGTACAACTGGTCACTTTTTGGGGGGAAATGGTGTGGGTATCTAAGTTGACATTACTTTGGAAAGATTTTATTTCATAGAAACTGGAAAGCTGAGAAGGAGGTAATTTAGTTTAAGTCTGACAACAGAAAATTTCTCTGTATCAGTCTTGATTGTTGCATTCAGTTGATTTCTCTATGACTCAAGGGCTAGAAGCTTTCTACCACTTCCTTTGGTGGAAAAACTTCTAAGAGATTAAATCATGGGAAGGTTTCTTCATGTTCAGACTAAATTGTCTCATTTATTATTCAGACCACGCTTATCCTTTTCTTTGCACTTCTTAGATGTTTGTTAAACCCTCTAGTCAATATAAAATAGACCACAGATGTGTGTTAAAATAATGGACGTGTCATTTTGATAATTGGTATTGCTTTCCGTTGGGCCTGTTTAGAGGTGTGTGCATACAGGTTTTGCATTTGTCCTGAGATGAGCAGAAATGGTAGTAGTGTTTTTAAGATGAATTTTCTCACCTATGATTGCAAGTTGTAAACATCTTACTCTTTTATTTGTAGGGCCAGCTCTTTAAATGTGCTTCTGATCTTATCACGCGTCTATTGCAAAGGTGTAGCTTATTTGCTGTCCTGCAGTTTAGATCTCTTTAAATCTCATTTACCAACACCAGCTGTTGTCTCCCTCCAGGTTATCCAGGCTGTCTTTTTTGGCATCTGTGTGCTCACCGATCTTTCCAGTCTTCTGACTAGAGGAAGTGGGAACCAAGAACAAGAGAGACAACTCAAGAAGCTCATCTCTCTCCGGGACTGGATGTTAGCCGTATTGGCCTTTCCTGTTGGGGTTGTGAGTATGACGTACAATGTATTTAACCACAAAAGAAATTTGGGTCTTATGTCAGACTTCTAAGAGAAAAAAGGGCTCATTATAGGAAGTTTCTGTATTAGTTTGGTAGGACTGCCATCACAAAACACCAAAGATTGAGTGGCTTAACAGAAATTTATTTTCTCACAGTTCTAGAGGCTAGAAGTCTGAGATGAAGGTGACCGCTGGGTCGATTTCTTCTGAGGCCCTCTCTCCTGGGTTTGTAAGTGGCCTTCTTCTCCCCGTGTCTTCACATACTCTTCCCTCTATGTGTGTCCATGTCTTAATCTCCTCTTCTTATAAGGATACATGTCATATTAGGTAAGAGCCCCTCAGTGACCTCATTTACCCTTAATTGCCCCTTTAAAGGACCTACATCCAAATACAGGCTGAGGTACTAGGAGTTAGGACTTCAGCATACGCATTTTGAGGGGACAGAATTCAACCCATAACAGTTTCTTAAGCAGCCCAAACTTGAAATGTATGGTCCTTGGGTCTATGACCATTCAAGTGTTTTTGAACTTGAGAGAGAAGTCAGCATTAGCTCATGCTTCTTCACTTACCCAACTGTGCCATTAGCTAATATCACTTAAGTAAATGCCATTTAATGTTTGGGTCTGTACTGGCTTCATTGATTTTCATTGTTTTCAGTTAGATTTCCTCCATAACTTAACTTGCTTCACAATTCTGTTAATCATTCATGTCTGCACCTAAACCGTGTTTCTTTAAATGGCCGGGGCCCTGTGAGATTCTATAGATTTTAACCTTTGTATAGCCAAGAGAAGAATGAGAGACTGGTAAATCTCAACTGGGAGGACAAGTAAGAGTGTGTTACCTAATTCAAATTCACACCTTTTGTTTGCCAGCTGATTTCTGAGACAAACAGAAGCCCAAGTGACCTGGGCTAGCATATGTACCAAGTCCAAGGTCCATTGTAGGCAGTCAGAGAGTTGTTTTTAAAATCCTTCCAATGGCTCCTATTCATATTTGCCAGATCTATAGGTGACAGAAGCCTCTATGTGCTTGTTCTAAGACCAATTAGTAGGCACCTAGACTATCACTGAATTGCTTTTTCTATGTACTGAGTTGTATTTTCTTGGACAAAATAGCCCTTGGCTCTTTTCAGCAACACAAGGAAAGTGTTATAATCTGGTCATACTACTGCTGCTTCCCTCATCCTACCCTCTGAACACTTACATGGGGACTCAGATTGAAGCCATCTAGCAAATCTCTCAAATTCCGTTGCTTAACATAACAGAGTTAAATGCTTTATGTATTCTTTAATATTTTCTTCTTTGGACTTGCCATATAAAATTCAAATACTTTATATCAGAATAGTCATCTAAGAGAAAATTTCCATTGGTATAAAGAGTAAAGGCTTATATTTTCTGCATGAGAGAATTATCTAGAAAATCTAAGTCTGTATAATTTTTGTTTTTTTAACCCGCTTACCCTCTTGGAATTTCTGTAGGCATGTCATTGCCTCTGGAAGTCTTCCTTGCCTAGACAAATACAAAGTAACACAACACAAAAGTAAACAGGAATACTACAATAGTAACCTGTTTTCTCTTGGCTCTGCCTCTCCCGTTATGTGGGGACAACCTGTGTCTCTAGGGCTTCAATTGTGCATCTTGCCCCTTTCATCAAAGGCTCATTGAGTATGCCCTTTAAACGTTTTTGACATAACTTTGGCTGGAAACTTTTTGCACCTGCTCGAGACTTCAGATATTTTCAGTATCCTTCTTGAATTTAGGCCATGAATGCTTCATGGTTAGTAAAAAGAATAAATGCCTTTTTGTTTGTTTGTTTGATTACTTCTGATATTTTCCTCCATGTTTCATATTTTTGTTGTTTTCTCTGTGTTTTGAAAGAGAGAAGAGTAGTAATAATACCTTAATATCACCTCCCCTGCCTTTTTTAACCAGAAGTCATAATATCACATCTCCTTTACATATATATGCACCTTCCCTGGATGATGAGCTTGTCAGAAGAATTTAAAGAATAAATAATGAATCAGAGAGGTACAGCTTCACTGATTTCTTTTAACTCATTGTTTTCTTGCTCACTGATATTTTATAGTCAATATTTACATTTTTCATAATCTTCCCTATTATTATGAATCACTTTCCCTGTTATAGTCACTAGTCTTCTATTTTTCCTGAACTTTTTTGAAGTCCCTCTGTTACACTTCTCTCTCTCTTTCTCTGTCTTTCTGCCTCTTTAATATTAAGAAGAATCCTGGCCAATATTCTCTGGGAATCTCCTTACATTTCCCATTGTTTCTATCTTACCCTGTCGTTTGACTTTTTGTGTCTATTTACCCAATTTCTACCTAATTTCTCATTCTAATACACAGAAATTCATTCTGAGGCAAAAAAAAAAAAACCTGATAAATGGCTTCTTCCCAGACCCCATTAATTTTATTGCAAAGTCATATTTACAGAGGATATGAATTTGGCTCTTTTTAAGCATTTTAATGCAAAACATTTTTTTCATTAAAATACATAATTTTATGAGTTTTCACCTTTCTCGCAAGTTATTTCCCAGCTTTTCTTTCCAGTGTGCCCTTGTCTTTGCTGTGACTTCAGAGAATTTTCCCTGCCCCTTCTGTGTCTCCCCCCAGAGCCCCCAACTGCTCAGTAGGCTCTGGAATTCCACTGTAGTTTTATGTTTATCACTAAAGATTTTCTTCCTGATTGATTAAAATTTGAACCCTTCCTGGAGCAATGCCACTAGGAATCACTTGAAGAGGAGGGAGGTGTCCAGCCTAAAGGGTACCCTCCATCAGAAGGATGGGAATGGCATTAATGCCCAGGACCTGATGGATATGTCATTATACCTGTAGGAATCCGTAGTGTAAGCATGTGTGCAAGTGATTAATTATAACATTTGTGATTAAACACCTTTCACCCTGTTGCTTGGTTGACATGGTCCCCAGAGGCCTCTTGGCTCTGACTGCCAGGTGACTGCTAACCTCACGGTGCTCCTCCCCTACTGCTTTCTCCTGGCTTCTTCTGCCCCATGTCTTTTGTTTGTCAGCCAGAAGTTTGCTGGGAAAGCAGTGCTATTTTTGCTTCCTGGTGCAGGGCATAAAAAGGGGGCAGAGTGGCAGCTGAATATATCACCTCTGCTCAAATTTTCCTGAAGAGACCTCTTAGCCCCGAGCTTTTCCTGGCACTCCCATTATCTCTCTCTCACCTTAGCTGCAACTATGGCAGCAAGAAAGACACGGGCCGGTTATCTAGGATTTGTGTTTTCTACACTAATGCTTTCTCCGATAACGAGGTTAATTGAGAGTTGACAGTAATTGCTTTGTGGGGGCATGAAGCACAAAATATGATTTTGTGACCCCTGGCCCTAATGCATCCTCTTCATGGACTCTATCTCAAGGATATGTAAAAATGATGAAGCATTACAATCAAAGATAATTGGAGTAAAGTTTAGTTTGAGCATAACCTTGAAGAAATCAGGCAGAGTTGCTTAAGTGAACATAGAGTGTATCATCATGATTGGTGTAGATTCCCATAAATGCAGAGCTGGCCTTGATTAGTAACGCTAATGGCCGGAAACCACCACCACTCCCGAAGCCTTGCAACTCATTTTGCAGGAATAACCCATGGGAGGCTCTTCTTACCATGTGCAGTTTATTTCTGAACCCTGTCACCCTTTTAAAGAAGCCTTACAAATAATTCTATGACATTATGTGGTCTGGAAGCACTGAAGTTTATTAGGAGCAGTCAAACCAAGAATGTCTTTTGTCTCCTGTGAGTTTGTTGACTTTTGTGCTGGCAGATACTCTTCAAGTTAAGAGAAGAGTCTAAGGCTCTCAACCAATAAGAAAAGATGATGAAGAAAAAGAGGAGGAACAGCAAAAATAATGAGTATGATGGGTATGAGACTGCCCCTCTCAAAAATTCTAAATGTATCTCCCACTGCTATCCAAAGCAGCCCCTTTAACGACGACGAAGAATCATACATTTTCCATTCATGCAAGTCTACGCATCCTGTTCATTTGCGGTTGCTCAGTTTGCGTAACACGTGATCAAATCTCGCTACTGCCCCAGTACGCCTTTGTCCCTGGTGTCACTTGTGTTGCACTAGACCAGACACTAGGCTGCCGCAAACTAACCTTATCCATCCCCCAGGTGAAGATGAGGATGCTCCTCTCTTAATAGAGAGGGAGTGGGTCTGAGAAGGCCCTGGAAGTTTGGATCTGTTCTAACCTGGGATGGGCATCCAGGGTCTCTGGAGCAAACCATTATGTGCCAGGGTGAGCTTTTCTGGAATTTGGCCTTCTTATCTGAGTTTAATCTCAGAGCTGTTTGTTAAATAACCATTTCTGGTGTTGTAATCATGTTCTTATAAAAACTTGGTGAAGATTTTATATGTACTAACCTAGTCTAGAGTGCTTTAAAACTTGTTTTTGCTTGTGATGGGAACTGTAGGGTACCTGCTTCCTTAGGAAATAGATGGAAAATAAAATTTGAAATCTCAAGTGCAAGCTTAAAGAAAAAGTAGCTAGCAATTATCTTCAAAAAGTGATTCTTCAAAGTCTTCATTTATTGACACACTAGCTAACTCTAAGCCATCCTTCAGAAAAATTTTGTGATGCATAGAAGTTTAGATTCATACCCCTAGAATTTAAAAAAGTTTATTTTCATTTCTGGTTTTTGAATGTAAGAGATTGGCTTAAGTGGAAAGCAAACATATTAATTGATATTAATTACTAATACTAATGTCTGTTAATGTAACACATAAAGGAAGGGAATTTGATTGTATTTGAGATTGTAAGTAAAAGCAAATGTCTTTCCTTCTGTTTCGATATTAAGGGGAAATGTTTAAAAAGCACATTGTTTACTTTATTCTGCAAACTCTGGATTTAATATAAAAATACACTTCATATCTACTGATCCTCTCTTTATTAAATTTTCACACAGTTACCAAAAATCAAACTCTTTTTCTATTTTCTTTAAGCCTTCGTTGATGTTTTAAGTTTCTTCAGATGCCCCTTTTCTTTCTCTTCACTGTTGAAGTTAAAAATATAATATCTGCCAGGTCATCTTTTATGGTAAAACCCAGTTCGTTTTGGGTTGAGTCAATCATGTGCTTTCCCCATGCACTGAAATGAGTGTGAGTTGATTTGCCTATGAGGGAAGGTTCATAGATGAGGATCCATTAAAGATCAGTAAGCAAAATGAGCCTTTTCCTCCCATACCAGGAAAAATGCTCAGAAGACTGTAGTTACGCAACCTAGGTGAGCGGTCTTAAAATCATTCTTTTGATAGCCTTTTCAAAAGACCAAGGACATAATGTGATTAGATGGATGTACCTGATAGGGAATCTGGTTGCTTCTCAATCATCTTATTTTTCTTCTCTGCTAAATGGAAACCCAAGATTTTCTGCCTAGCTGACCTATTTAATTTGTACACATTCCTACTAACTCAAAGTAGTCAGCTTTCTCAATGCTCGCAAGACACATTTCTTCAATACAAAAAAATAATCACGCTTTCACAAAATTTTACTGTAGGTGCCCACTTTTAATCACGTTACAGTGTAAACCACACATTTATATCCGGAAAATTCAAAGGTCAGAAGTCTAGTCGAGTCAATAATTATTTGTGGGTACGTGGAGCTTACTAGGTAGCAAGAACTGAGTGCTAGAGCCAAGATAGTGGTGACCAAGAATTGATCGTGTCTCTCAAGGGTCTCACAGTCTGGAGAGGATGACTTTATAGATTCTATCAACAAGTAAATTCCAAGAGGGTATGATCAGTATAACAATACGTGTGTCTAAGGTACAGAAGTGGCCCAGAAGAGGAAGGGATTGAGTTTAGTGAGTGGGAGGTCCTGGAAGTCTTCCCAGAAATGATGATATCTGATCTCTGTTTTGAAGAATGACTAAAAACGTATTGGATGTATAAGTTAATGATGCATTCAGCTCAAAGTAACAGAATACCCCCAGATATCCACCTGGCTCACTCTTTCACTTCATGCAAATCTCTGTTCCAATGATTACCGTTCAGGTTATTCTATGAATATCCTATATAAATTAGCCTCCCTCTACCTTGCTTTATATTCTCCATAATGATTACCACTACCCGGCATGTTATATGTTATTCTTTTATTTCTGGAGCATATGTCTCCTCTGATTTGGTACATGACCTATAAGGCCATGGAGGTTGTGTGTTTGATTTACTGCAGCAGCCCAAACATCAAGAGCAATGTCTAAATAATACAGTATTTGTTGAGTAAATATTCAACCAACTGTGGCTTAAATAAAGATATTTAATATCTCACAAAGTAAGAAGCAGGTAGTTTCAGGATGGTATTGCTCAGTATTACCATTTGAGACTTGGGCATTTTCTATTTTATGCTTTTCTATCTCCAGAGTGTTAGCTTTTGGCCCTTGTACTTGCCACCTACAGTCTGAAGAAGGTTGATAAACACCAAACATCACATCCTTCACAACCACGTTCAAGACAGGAAGAGGAAGACAGTCTTTACGTTGCTCTCCCAAGTGTCTGTCTCTTCATCAGGGAAATGCATCCTTCCCAGAAGCTCCAGCAGACTTCCTCGTAGGTCTCCTTGGTTAGGACTGTCACATGGCCAGAACCAGCTGCATGGGAGGCTGGGAAACCAAGTAGAACAGAAGCAGATGAGGTTACCATGAGGGCTTAAAGTAATTATGACTTATCCTTATGGGTTATGCACATTGCTGCCCAAACCAAGCCAGAAGTTTCAAGAAACAGTATAAGTCACAAATTTTGAGAATAACAATTAAATACAAAATAAATAAAAACTAATAGGATTTTAGATAACAGATTGTTTGTTTATCTATGTTGACATAAAAAATAGATACAGTAAAATTGATGAGACTAATGATGGACATTTTATATCTTAGCCAGGGAAGGCTTATTATTTTTTCCATTCATTCTCTGCCAATACCATCTCTTGTGCATTCTCATCAGTATTATCATAAGCAACTATCTAAATCTGACATTTGAAGAAGTTCTTCTCAAAGAAAGTCAGATAATGTTACACAATTGACTAAATGGTTTGTGTTCAATTTCTGAAACTCCATACACAATTTTTCGGAGGTGGCTCTGCTTTAGACCACCAACTCAGATAAGTAGACCACTGGGTTCAATGAGTAAAATCTTCCTTTAATAGTTCCCTAGAAATTGTAGAGAATTACCATGTCTTGTGTATCATCTCACAGAGTTCTTATTCTCTCTGGGCAAAAAAGTCACAAAAATATCTCAGAAAATGAAGATATCTTCTTCACATATTTATATCTATAAGTAAAATATGTATTTGAAATATGTGATCGAGAAAAGGTAGAATTGATCTTCAGTAACATTAATAATGTGATGCATATTTTGAAATAGACATATGATTCCTGTTCTCAAAAATATGACCCCCAAAACCAGGATCTGTTGTATGCCCTTGTTTGGGGGACCAGAAACAAGATGCAATATTAGTTGTTGATTAAAAAAGAAAAGACAAGAAAAAAGGAACACTATGCATTTTTCTTCTTCCTTCTCTCCATGTCTCCCTCTTTTTCTATCTCTCTCTGTCTATCTCTGTCCCTCTCTTACTTTTCCTCTTTTATCTTTCTACCCCAACTATCTCCTTTGTAGAAAAAGAAACAGTGGTTTGCTGTGTGGCTGTTCCTGAAATTACTACGGTCCCTGTGGGCATTTTGAGGTAGCTCTTACCTGTTTTAGCTGGATCAAAATGTGCTGTGTTACATCAGCCAATATCAAAAGGACCAGTTCCCCACAAGGAAGGAGCTGGTGGACTTTCCACTGACACAACATTTATTAACTTTTGGTTGTGCCCAAGCAGTTACCATGCTAATGATTTGCTTATTTTACCACAAATAACCAGTCCTGGAGAGGACTTTCATTCATCATGCCTTTTTATGACTCTTAGGAGCAAAAGTTGGGGCATAATTCTGACTTGGGGGGATGTCCCAGAGACACAGGTGGGAAGGTGGGAAGAGGAGGAGCTGGGAGATGGTGAGGGGAGAGGATGCATGCAGCCACAGTTCACAGGTAGCCCTCCTAGCCCTGCTCACTGGCTCCTAAGCTCCTCCAAAGAGCAACTTTTCAAGAAGTATCCCTCTTCAGAATGTCCCTTTATCCTATAGGTTAGGTCTGTGCTTCCCTTACACACAGGAACAAACATCAACTAGGAGTTCGAGCTGCACTGGTGAAGTTTGGTAACTTGAGGAAAATGCAGGGAGCTGTGGCACAGAGAGAACCAGAAGGAGCCCTTCCACCCCACTCTGCTTCTGTGCTTCTCTGAGTTCTCCACCACTTTGTTTATTGCTCACCGCGGGGAGATTGGGGAGGGATGTGAAATAAGAAAGAATCCTAAACATAAACAAATGGTGTGCCCAGGCTGGAAGGCATGACCCTTCCTAGGCAGAGAGGAATTTTCTGCACCCATCTTTATCACCTCACCCCTTAATCTTAAGAGGGCCCCTCCCTCTTTTTCACCCTGAAAATCACCTACGAAATGAGAATGACTGCCTTCATACAAGCACAAATAACTAAACAGAAAGAAGCCTCAGCGCTCCCATGCCCAGAAAATAATGGGGATTGCTGCCAAAATTAGCTTTGAGTCAACAAAGGAAAACAGCCCCTAGATTCATTGATATAGTGACATTTTTGTCTGAAAATTCAGAAATGCTGCCTGGACCCCCTTCCCTCACAAATTACCTGAAAGTTCTAAAGAAGACACTACATACCCAGAGTCATTTGCTGGTGCCTTTCTATTATTATTATTGTCATCATCATCTTATTGAGGTTACATTGGTTTATAACATTGTGTAAATTTCAGGTGTACAGTATTATATATCAGTTTCTGTGTGGACTGCATCGTGTTCACTACCAAAAGTTTAGCTTTTATCTGTCACCATACATATGTACCCCTTTACCCCTTTCACCTCCCCCTACTCCCTTTTCCTCTGGTAACCACTAATCTGTTTTCTGTATCTGTGTTTGTTTGTTTATCTTCCACATATGAGTGAAATCATACAGTATGTCTTTCTCTGTCTCACTTATTTCTCTTAGCATTATACCCTCAAGGTCCATCCATGTTGTCGCAGATGGATCGTGCCTCCTTTTTAGTTCCAGCCTGTGGACGAGCAGTTCTATTTTTACTTTCTGTGACTTCTCAACATATCCATCCCCATAAGGGCAAAACCCGCAAACAACTCAAGAGGCTGGAACATCTAATAATGAAAGCTGACCTCTGCTACATGCTCCTGTGGGCCAGGCACTGCCCTAAAGGCTTTACTCTAATTATTTATTTAATGCTCATAGCCCCAAAGGTAGGAATTTCCATCATTCCTGCTTTGTAGAAGATGCTTCCATGTTACAGTTTTACAGGTGGGTTCCCACTGTACAGGTCGCTTGCCTAAAGTCTACCGCTAGTGAATGGGGCACCCAGCGCTTGAACCCAAACACTCTGACGAATGGAGTGCTTGCTTTTAGCAAGTACTCTTCACTTTTTGACAAACCAAACCTAACTTTGCTTTTCATCATTCGCCTGATAGACATTTTCGGCTACAGGCGTAAAGTCTGAGCTGACCACAATTTCTGATTTAGGAGGATGCGTCAACATAAGAAAGGGAGTTATGCAGAATCTGGATCAAAAGTCACTGTTTATCTTTTTCCTTGAGGCTATTTAACAAAAGACTGTTCATTGGTGCTTATTACTGTTTCCCTTTGAGATATTATTTCACACTGTAGAGCCAATGGTTTTATACAGTTTTACAGGCCAGTTTGCAAAGTACAAATTTTGGCAAGAAAAGAATATCTTCTTGCCTTGTCTTCTTGTTTCAACAATTGAATACAGATTTAAGCTATCACATATTAACCCAATATGCTTGTTTTTAGTATGTGAAAATAAGGTTTTAGCAGGAGAATTAGCTACATTTAAAAAAATGGTTACTAAATGTATCCAGAATCATCTGTAAATCATCTCTGGGCTTCCAAGAAGGCATAGTTCATAGCTGTACAATTGCAGAGGAATATTTTTGGCAAGAAATGGTCCAATACATTCCGCATGGGTACAAACGAACTGTGCCTACCCAGTGAAGTATTTTACCAAGAATTCCTGGAAGCCATTCTGTTCTGTTTTATCAAGAGAGGATTTTCAGTCAAATCTGCTTTTCTTTTTAAATTTATAATTTATCCCTCCACCTATTTCTGACAGGGATTTGAGGTGGTCTGAGTCAAATCAAAGGGGCCCAGTTCATCAAAGAGGCCCCATCTCCTGGGCCGCAGCATGGTTCAGCGAAGGCCGCCTGTAAATCATCTTGCCTGTTTGGATCAGTGTCTTCTATAGAGGAACTTTCTTAGGCATTTGATCTTGAAAAGTGAGGCAAGCCAGGAAAAGGGGGAGAAATCTTCGATAGACCGTCTGGCAAATTCAGTTAACAATTGAGTGCTGTGCACTAGTCACTATGTTAAATGCTCTCACGGGATTTCATTTACTCTAGAAGGTGATCTTATAAAAACAAGAGGCAGTAGGCGATAGGAAGCTCACTCGTCTCTGCAGACTATGATGTGAACAAGAGACAGGTACACTAGGATGGGAAAGTTGTTGCCACACTGGCCCTGGCAGCTGGTTCTTGCGTTGCTCACTTCTACCTAGAGAACGATGCCTGCCGTATCGGACCTGGTCAGTGATGTCTGATGAATGTGCTAGAAGAGTCTCAAACAAAAAGGGTAGTAAGGGAGGAGAAAGAAAGAAAGCTCTAGGGAAAAAAAATCATCCACACCAAGTAGATTTTGTTTGGAGCTCTTTGCTCTTTTCACAGATCAGCATCGAACAGATGTTTCTTCCCAATCTTGGCACCTTCCTGAACTGCTGATCCTCAAAGTAATTAGTTTAGTGTAACCTCCTGGCTCTTAATTGAAGAGAAGCATTCTTCAACCAAAAAAACATCCATAATTGGTCAGCAGTTCTCGAGGGGGCCTAAGCAGATGACAAGGAATTCAGGTAGACCAGATGCCAAGAAAAAGACTCCTGAAGTGCCATCAGGCAGATAGATTGCTGATGATGGGGGTGCATATATGCATCTTTGAGACATTTTGGTTCCAAAGACAGCCATTTGCTTGTTGACTCCTTTCACTTTATTTATACAGTGTAGATCATCATAGAATAATTTAAAAGATAAAAGCGAAAGTCCATACACGTTTCTATAGTAAGCATTTATTACTTGTATAATAAGAAAACCGCACATGTGTTCTCATTTGCAAATGTATTCTCATTTAGAGATGTTCATGCTTTAAATTTAAAGGGTAAATTGTTCATAGAGGAAAAAAGAAGGAACACTGATATGTTGTTGATATGATACTAAAAAACAAATGCACCACCCTCTCCAAAAGTTCTGTTCCCATTGCAAAACATGGACAGAACTGGCTACATATTTTCCTAGTTTGTTGATGCATATAATCTAAAATAAACAAAACACAGAAAACGTTAGCCTCTTTCCTCTCCTATCTCCATAGCAATTCAAAGGCAGTGAGGTGGCATTCTGTGGGTGTCCCAGTGGGCTGGGACAGTCCTCAAATGTCACTGTAGCCCAGGACCAAAGACCCAGACACTCAGTTTTGTCAGTCTGTTTTGAGGTAATCCTTTCCTTAGCAAATGAACTCATGCTAACTAAATGATTATAGATGAAGTTTAACTCAGAAAGATAATTAAGTAATTTATAATGATAAAAAAATTGTCACCAACTGAAATCTGCATAAGCTCTCCCTAGAGGCAGAACAACTTTGAAGAGGATAAAAGGTAGCCAGAAGATTTTTGGGTGAACTCAAAATCAAGGCAAGGAGTGGTATTGGATGAAATTAGTGGCAGGCAGTCTGATTACTGTGGGTTTATCCATCCTTTTGCACCATAGGGATTGACTTGCTAGGTAGACTAAAATGTACCTTGGGTGGCCGTGGGACCCTGTCCTCTATACAAAGCTGGGGACACATTCTTGCTCTTCAGTACCCATAAGCCTACGCAATATGGTGACCACTTTTCTCCTGTTAGCATATCCTTCTTGGGCAGGCTCTAATTCATTTGATCAGCCTTCGACTTCCACTGTTACAATAGTATTCTGGTCAGGCCATTCTGATACTACACCCAAGTCACTGAATATAAGCAGTTATTGACACATAGCCACCTAATATGGGATGCTTCTACAAAAGAGTGCTCTAATTACTTAATTAACTTTTATTAGATTACGTTAAATTAGATTTTTCTTAATTTTATTCTCAGGTGGTAACTTGAAATTCAAGTTGTGATTAGCTGGATGTCTCTTCTATGTACTTAGCTGCCCTGTGGATATTCATTTTAGTGTAATCATATCTAATAACTAGACTACAGTCCCCTTTTATTAAAAAAAAAAGAGAGAAAGACAGAGACAGCAAGAGTTTGATTATTCAGTGATTTTTATGATGACAAAAGGTCTAAATAGTTTTTTGGAATAGAAACTTCTATCAATGCTAATTGATTGACAGTCGTTCTCTAACATAATAAAATAGTCTTGGGTGAGATTTGTGAATGTGTTTAATTATTTTACTTATTGTCACTTGACAGAGAGTAAAAGAAGACTTGCTCCATTTATTTTGGAGTAGAATTCAATTTAAAATGGATTACTGTAAAACTTTGAACTCATAAAAGGAGGGTTAGTTATTAGAATGCTAAAATGAGCCACCTTATGGGGTGATCTCACCTGTGTGAGGCATAGGTGACCAGATGTAATCAAAAGCACCTGAGCCTTGGAGACAGACTTCAGTCTAATTCTGGATCTGCTGCTTCCTAATGCCAATTTCATAAGCTCTTGAGGTCTTGGTTTTCTAATGTGAAGAGTGGGCTCAACAAAACCTAACTCACTAGGGTTCTTCTGAAGGACAATGAGAGACATAGAGTGTCTAGAACAGTGTCAGAACAGATGACAAGCAGTCAAAGAATGTCAGTTTCCTTCAATTTGCCCTAAAAATGGCCTCACATCACAGAGAATATTGTGTTAGTTGACAACATCTATTGGTGAAGTATGATGCTGCCCCACTGCAAACACTCATTCAAAAGGTCAGAGGATGCAAGTTCTGGAAACTCCAAGGGTTTGTATGGTCATGCCATCCAAAGTCCCAGAAGGAATTCTTAAGGTTCAAGAAGTCAGGAGAAGGTAAGGGGAAAGATTTGAATATTGATAAAAGGGAAAATAATAAACTGCTAGGTGGAGTTTATATCATAAGTTAGAAATGGGTCTTCTCTGTTACAACCTCTGCACCAACAATTTCCAACTTAGTTCACCTGGAAACTTTGGAGATGGTATACATACATCTCATCTTTTGGTGAGAATCAGTAATTGAGTTACTGAACTTGAGGGTCGCAATTTGCACAAAAGAGAAAAAAAATTATGATTCCTCAGGAGATGTTATCTGTCTTCAGAATTTTCACCAGGGAAATTTGTTTATCTGTGTTACTCTTGATGGATATTGGGCTTGTTTCCAATTTTTTGGCTGTTCTGGGCAAAACTGCGCTAAACATTCTTGTACATGTCTCCTGCTCACATATGCAAGAAATTCTCCAGGAAAAAGCCTCCTAAACAGTGTGCTGCAGTGAAATGCAGGTATGCCGACACATGTTGATCGCCTCAGCCGTGAGAATCTGAGTACGGTCTGCGGTGCCATATTCCCTAACAGGGGACTGTTGTTCCTGACTTGCTAAGAATTATTTTCGTGAATGATTGTCAATTCTGTCAGGTTTTTTTTTCTGCACCTATGGAGATGATCATATTATTTTTCTCCTCTATTCTGTCGATGTGGTGAAATACATAATGATTTTCTAATATTAAACCAACCTGCATCCTTGGGATAAAACCAACTTGGTCATGATATAGTATGTTTTATAAACATTGATGAATTTATTTTAAGATTTTGCTTAGGATTTTTGCATGTGTTTATGAATGATATTTGCAGAGATTTTCCTTTCTTGTAACTGTTCTTTTCTGTCATGATATCATTGTTATAATAGCCTTATAAAGTTTGTTGGGGCGTATTCTCTTCTTTTTGTCTTCTGGATAAAGTTGTGTGAAGAATTGGAGTTGTCTCTTTGAGTCTTTGACAGAAACTACTAGTGATCTGTGTCTGTCCTACTCTTTGTGGGAAGACTTCTAACCTGATTTGATTTCACAATTATGATATAATTTGGATTTTCTATGTCCTATTGAGTCAGTTTTCATAAGTAGGGTTTTCTGAATTGAAAATTTTATTTCATCAGATTTTCAAATTAATGACAATCTTGTTCATAAACGTTTTTGATAATTTTATTCTCATGATATCTGTAGTGATGTCCCCTTTTCTTTCTTGATATTTCTTGATATTCCTGATATTGCTTATTTATGTTTTCTCTCTTTTTTGCTTTATCAGCCTTGCCAGAATTTATCTTGGCTTCATTGATCCTATCTTGTATGTTTGTTTTCTATTTCACTAATTATTTGGCTGTTCTTTGCTGTCTCTGAAGATGTATACCTCATTCATTAGTTTTTACTTTCTTCTTTTCTTTTTTTTTTTAAAGATTTTATTTATTTATTTTTCCTCCCAAAGCCCCAGTAGACAGTTGTATGTCTTAGCTGCACATCCCTCCAGCTGCTGCACGTGGGACGCGGCCTCAGCATGGCTGGAGAAGCGGTGCGTCGGTGCGCGCCCGGGATCCGAACCCGGACCGCCAGCAGCCGAGCGCGCGCACCCAACCGCTATGCCACGGGGCCGGCCCATACTTTCTTCTTTTCTAGTGTGAGTATAGAAGCCTGTAAGTCTCCCTCAATTAACATTTTGCATCCCGCAAGAATAATATCTACCATTTTTATTCTTGTTTATTTCTAAATATTTTCTAGAGTCCATTATGATTTTAGGTTCAATCCATAAGTTTTTTAAGGAAGCATATTTTACATTTCCAAACATGTAGGAATTTTTATCTTTCTATTATTTATTTCGAACTTAACTGCGTTTTGATTAGAGACTACGATCAGTACGATACCAATAATCTGACGTTTTTTGAAGCTTGCTTTTTGGCCTAGATGGTGGTCAATTTTCATAATTCCACTTGTGCTTGAAAAGAACACACGTTTCAGATCACTGTGTCTTCCTGAAAGCCCAAGTCAGGCCACAAACCCACTTGATGGCTTTCTTATGGTTCTGATGGCTCTCTTATGGTTATGAATTTTCAGGGTAATTTTCTTTCTCTTTCCTCTCGGTCCAGAGGTAAGGTTACAGCAGGCACGTCTCCTTACTGTCCTCTTTTGTGCTGAAGGTCATTTCTTATTCACCCTTGCACTGAAGGGGTAACCCTCTGGGTACTAGTTTTATGTGAAGGCCCTGCCTTGGGCAAGCTTTAGCTCTTATATTCGAATCCCACAGAGCATCAAAAGATAAGCTCATGGTCACTAAGTTTTGGCAGATGCTCCTGGAGGAAAGCTGGCCTCTGTGCTTGCTGCCCTCCAGGGATTCTCGTTCTCACTCTTATTTTGTGCGTGTGTGTGTGTGTGTGTGTGTGTGTGTGTATGTGTGTGTGAGAGGAAGATTAGCCCTGAGCAAACATCTGTTGCCAATCCTCCTCTTTTTGCTGAGGAAGATTGGCCCTGGGCTAACATCCATGCCCATTTTCCTCTACTTTATATATGAGACGCCACAACAGCATGGCTTGATAAGTGGTGCATAGGTCCGTGCCCAGGATCTGAACCTGTGAACTCCGGGCCGCGGAAGTGGAGCATGTGAACTTAACTGCTGTGCCACCAGGCCAGCCCCTCATTCTCACTCTATTTTGACATCTATAGTTTCACTACTTTTTGTCACATGATGGTTTATTTTTAAAGATGTTTTATATTTCCTGGATATGTTGTGAAACACAAAATCAAGATTATGTAGTATGATATTGTATGTATTTAAGAAGGGGACATATATATAAAACATATATGTGAACATACAGATGTATGTGTGGATGTGTACATTTTTTCCTTGTATTTGTGAAAAGAAACTGAAAGGATAAAAAAGAAACTAATAAATGGTAACCTATTTAATATTTTATTAGGCTTTTTTTTTTTTTGGTTGTTTTCATTGGAAGAGTAATTTGGGGCATTTGTCCCACTATACAGACGGTGTTTGAGTTCTGATTCTCTTTCTACCACAAGCCTTATCTGGAGAATGGGCTCATCCTTGGCTCCTACTGAATCTCCTTTGTATCAATATCTCAATAATAGAAGTTATCTTAACTTTAAGTCCCTTTTCAGGAAATGGTTGGGCCAGACATATCAGGGTTAACCTATACCATCATGGAGTTAAAGAACATTAACTGTTTCCATTGTGTTTGTTGAATCCAGCTACGTGTATGTGCGTTTTGCTGGAGTACCTGATTGCCCTTTTCATTCCGTCTATGCGGTTGGCTGTAATCTTTGTAGTTTTCCACCAGAGTCACAACTGCTCCTGATTCATGCTCATCACATCAGTGAGACCTTAGTATTTCTTTGCCCCTATTTTTGTTGCTTGATGGATGACCAGAAAGTGGAATAAACAGAGTTTCCTTCCTGAGGGCCTCGTCTTCCTCACACCCTACCCTCTCACAACGTACACCATCTTACTAACCTGGCCCACCACCTCCAGGATGCCCTTCAGGCAGCGTAATAAACCTTCAAACATTGCTCTTCACAAAGAAGACTGCCACCACTGGGAGCCAGTCCCAGGCAACTTGGGTCCTGTTGGTGGAAAAAAGCAAAAACACAGCAAACATAAAAGCCATCATTTCCATGTTTCAGTCAGTGGTGAAATAGGCTTGGCAGAGATGCCTGAGGCTCTGAAAAGAGCCAGAACCAGGGAAATAGGGCATGATTGGTGCAGTTTCAGCCTGTAGGCACAGAGGTGACACAGGCATGACCCTGGGCAAAGAGTCTGGGCACCCCAGGTCCTAGGGACCCATAGGTACCACAAGCTGGTACTCTGGGGAAGACTTGCACCCCAAAGATGACATAAGACTTGATAGGAGCTTATTAACTAAAATTTGAGTAAGGATGGGACATGGTTTCAAGGTGCACAATAAGACCCAAATATCAGTTAGGACCAGCAAATATTCTAAATCAGTACTCTTCTCTTTCCCGTGGATATGAACTAGCCAGAGGGAAGATGTACCTGGTCAAATAATCCTTGTCGAGACACTTGAAATTCCACTGATGCACTTATTACCAGCGAAGGCAGGAAGGACCCTGCTGAGTTGTTCTCCGTTCTGTGCTACTGTCCTGTGGCTTTGATGTCATGTTCCGTCCATGATTTTTCTCCACCTATGACCATTTTCCTTTTCCTTTTGGTTTTTCTAGAATGATTAACCAAAGATATTTATTCACCAAATATTCACTGAGTTCCTGCTCTATTCAGGCCTTTCTAGAGAACCCAGAAATGAAATAGTCTTTGGCATTTGTGAGATAATAGAAAATGTGCATATTGGTCTCTGCCCCCAGTTCCTGGCAGAGAGCTCCTAAAAGCCTTATAATTTCCTAAGTGATAAGAACACTAGGAGCATCTCTTGTTCTAATATTTGTCTTTAACCCTGCCCTGACACAGGGCTCCTAAAATCCTTGTAAATTCCCAAGTGATAAGAGCACTAGGAACATCTTTTGTTCTAATGAGATGACTCTGGGTGGGCTTCTGGATGACTCCTGGATGGGGGCTAGTCACAAGAAAGACCAAGCCATGATGAGAAGCTTGGAATTTTCAGTCCTGCCCCCCAATTCTCTTGAAAATGGGGAAGGGCTGAAAACGGAGTTAATGATCGATCGTGCCTACATGATGAAGCCTCTATAAAATCCCAGTAGTATGGGGTTTGGGGAGCTTCCAGGTTGGTGAACACGTGGAGGTGCTAGGAAAGTAGCATGCCCTGAGAGGGCATGGAAGCTCTGTACCCCTTCCCACATACCTCGCCCTACATATCTCTTCCATCTGGATGTTCATCTGTATCCTTAATCACATCCTTTTATAACAAACGTAGGTAAATGTTTCCCTGAATTCTGTGAGCTGCTCTAGCAAATTGATTGAACCCAAAGAGAGAGTCATTGGAACCGCCAATCTATAGCCAGTTGGTCAGAAGCACAGGTTACAATCTGGACTTGAGATTGGCATCTGAAGATGGGGAGCAGTCTTGTAGGACAGAGCACTTAACCTGCGGGATCTGACACTGTCTCCAGGTAGATAGTGTCAGAACCGAGTTAAATTGTAGGACACCCAACTGGTGTCAGAGAATTGGTTGGTGGGGGAAAATCCTCCACACATTTGGTGACTAGAAGTCTCAGAAGCTAAGTGTTCTCTGTGAAGAAAGACATGTAGGGAAGAACTGGGTTTTCTCTCTACTCAGGAAGAGAAAATTGAATTTCCTGTTTACAGCATTTAATTATTCATTTGTTCAATTATAATTCCTTCAAAAGTATGTAGTACCTATTTTGTGCAAAAAGTGTTTAAAGAGGTTAAAAGCAACAGCTCTGGGGGGCCAGCCCAGTGGCAGAGTGGTTAAGTTCACATGTTCTGCTTCAGCAGCGCAGGGTTCACAAGTTTGGATCCCAGGCACAGACCTACACGCCCCTTATCAAGCCATGCTGTGGCGGCACCTCACATATAAAGTAGAGGAAGATGGGCATGGATATTAGCCCAGGGCCAATCTTCCTCAGCAAAAAAGGAGAATTGGCAACGGATATTAGCTCAGGGCTGATCTTCCTCACAAAAAAATAGAAAAAAGCATTGGCTCTGGGGTCCCACTGTCTGGCCTCACATTCTGGCTTGGCCACTTACTAACTTTTTGACTCTGGGAAAGTTATTAAAATTCTCTAAAGTTAAGTTTCTTCATCTATAAAACCAGAAAAATAATCATAGCTACCTCAAGGTCGTTATGATTCTTAAATAAGATCTTGTTTCTGAAGACTCTGGCCCATGCATGGTTGAGACTAAATAGATGTCAGCCAGCCTTCATAAAGCACTGGGAAAGATTTCATTTATATAATATCCTCAAAATGACAAAATGTAGTGATGGAGAGCAGATCCATGGTTGCTAGGGGTTAAAGTTGGGGAAGGGTGTGACTCTAAAGGGGTAGCATTAGAGAGTTCTTTGTGGTGATGGAATTCTCCTGAATCCTGATCATGGTAGAGGTCACACAAATGCATACATGTGCTAAAATTTCACAGTACAATACAGCCCCTAAAAAATGAGTGCAGGTAAAAACTAGTGAAATCTGAATAGGTCTGTACCTTAGTTAATAGTATTGTACCAGTGTCAACTTTCTGGCTTTGAAAATGTTCCATGGTTATATGAGATGTTATCATTGGATACACCGGAACTCTCTGTATTATTTTTCAACTTCTTGTGAGTCTTAGATTATTTCAAAATAAAGAGTTAAGAAATTAAAATATAAAGCACCAAGAGAGATGGGACGATGCAACAGAGAGGGACTATACTGGTCCTTGCCCTCATGGAGTTTATATTCCACTGGGCAGAGAAACTAGTAATTACACAGACAATTATTTAATCATGGTAACACTCAGTATTATGAAGGAAAAGCATAATGTGCTATGATAGCACGTGCAGTGAGAAGGGGCTCAAGTCTGGGAGAGGCTTCCTGGAGGTTATGACATTTCTGATCCCATCTCTATGGTAAAATGAGCTGGGAAGGGTGGTGGGAGGCACTCAGGCAAAAGGAACAGCATGTGAGGGGGCCTGGAGGGTAGAAGGAGCCCTCACCCAGTTTAGAGGGGCCAGCAAGTGAAAGAGCTTGCAAGAGTCAGAGTTAAACCGGCTAGTGTTAAAGCAGAGACCTGCGGTGAGTCAGGGAAAGAAGTCATTACTTCCGACAAGAAATCTGGGGCTGGGGGCGGGGTGGACATCTGCACAGTGAAAGTAACACTTGATAGAGCTTGGATTTTGAAAAATAAATTGTGGCGAATTTCAAGCTGCAGTTATAAAAAACAAAGGAGTGGGCACAGGGAAGTGTGTGGTGAGTTTGGGAAACTGCACACAGTGTAGTGATTAGGTTCCTGGAAGCAGCTAGAAAGGAACTGGAAAGAGAATTTGGGGCCAGATCACAAAAGGAATTTGATTTTATTCTGCAAGCAAGGGGGAGCCTTTGGAAGTTAGAAACAGGAAGTTCATAAATGTTTTGGTAGGATAATTCTGAGGCCAAGATAAAACATAGATAAAGTTAAAGGGAAGCTTAAGCCCATGGGCCCAGCCAAGAGGCTACTGGAGTAGTCCAGGACAGGAACAGTATGGCCTGGAGGTGGGGCAGAGGCAGTGGGCACTGGGAGCAGGAAATGACAGAGGAGCCTTTGTGAAAGTCAGCTCTACAGGCCCTGGCGACCTTGGGTCCAAAAGCTTCACTTCTAGTAACTTATTCCTCTGAGGTCCTCATATAGGTGCATAAAAACATACACGTAACATGTCCATTGCAACATTATTGGAAATTGTAATCATTGGAACGAATGCCCATATCCTTTAGTGAGTGCTTAAGTAAATTATGGTATATAATCATATAGTGGGATACTACGAAGTGCTTAAGAAAAAATGGGATATCTCCTTAAAATATTTTTAAATTCAAAAATTGCAGAAGACTAGGTCTAGTATGATCTGATTTCGTCAAATGATGTATGGAATGCATTTTACATGCGTGGAAAAAGATCTTGAAGGATATACCCCTCCTTTTGACAATGACTATCTCTGTAGGGTGAGATTGCAAAGAATTTTCCCTTTTTATACATTTCTTTTTGGTGATTTATTTATTGAAATGTTTTTTCATGTTTAAAAATATCTGTGTTGCACTTATATGTGAATGGCGTGGTCTGAGGTCGGGCGCCCTGTGAACAGGCTCTGAGATGGAAAGTGCATGCAGTAGGAGGGGACTCTTGGGAGAGAGACCTGTTAGGAATTGAGGAAGACAGCAGTGGGTAGAGGGAGAAGAGGACCCACACTGCAGTTGTCACAGCTCCAGAGCTGGGATGACCCTTCAGAGTTGCCCTAATTGAGGCAAAGGGGCTGGGTCTCTGTATCCTTGCATCAGTCACCATTTGGACTGCCCCTAGGGAGGGGGCACGACCTTGGGCAAGGCGGTTCCCTGCAGCTGAGTGCGATTCCCAATGAGGGATGCAGCTGACAGTGCCAGCGACTGATGTTCCCAACAGCTGGGGGATGGATGCTTGGGCCCTGAAGAGGGGACCTGGAAGAAGCAGCACAATATCCAGTACAGTTATTGGATATAAGTATAAAATTTTTCTGACTTGCAAACTTTGCTTAATTACCACCCTTAGCTTTCATATACAAGATACAAAGATAAAGGAGGAAAAATGATGGTCTCAATGCAGAACCAAATTCAATGAGATGAAACCTTTTTGATTAAAAATATCTTAGGGGCCAGCCCAGTGGCGTAGTGGTTAAGTTCTCGTGCCCCGCTTCCGCGGCCCGGGATTTGTGGGCTCGGATCTCAGGTGCAGACCTACACACCGCTCATCAAGCCATGCTGTGGCAGTGTCCTACATACAAAGTGGAGGAAGATTGACATGAATGTTAGCTCTCATCTTCCTCAACAAAAAAAATATATATATATATATTTATTTATCTATATATATTGGTACTTAGGAATAGAAAGCAATTTATTTAACCTGAGGAAGGATGCTCTCTCTAGCCTGCCCTTTCACTGCAGGTATCACCCCTCTGTGGGCAGCCCCTCAGGTTCAGTACCCAATCCACCAGCTTGTGTGAGCCATCACACAAGTCATCCCTCCCCAGGGCCGCAATCCTCAGGGCGCTCTCATTCTGGGACTGGCATTTGCCTCCGGGGCAGCCCCGGTTTCCGTGTTTGCTACTGTGCTGGTTTTTCCCCTGTTCTTTTTTTGTCTGTATGGGTGTTTTCTTTTTTTTTTTTGGCTCCCAGTGATTTCCCTTTCTTTCTTGTGTGCTCAGCAATCCATTTGAAAGTATATTTCTCGTAACGTTTTCAGCACCTAGTGTTCCACAGTGGGAAGGTTCTTCAGCATATCTAGCCCACAGTCCTCCAGAAAGCTAGACCTCAACTGCCTTGACCAAAGGCACTCTTTCCTTTCACTGCTTATAGTGTGACTTTCAGTTTTCTGTGGTTTTATTTTTTATATTTTATTTATTTTTTAAGTTCTGTCCGTTCACTTTTACCCTCTTCTCTTGCTTTATCTTCTCTTCTTTAAGTCTCAATTTTTCTTCTTTGGCCTCTTTTCTTTTATGGAGAATTATTTGATCATAAATTATACTTTTCTTGGCATAATTTTCCTGGTTTGTATTGTTCAATTGCCTTCTTTTCTTATGGGGGGGGGGCATCGTATTCTGCTTTATCTCTCTCTTTTTTGTGTGTGTGTGGTATCTATGAATACATTCCATGCTATTTCTTTTCTCAGGATTTCTCATCCTTATATTGCTCTGTTCTTCCCGAGCCAGCTATCTGTGAAAGGAGAGAACTGGACACAGGCTAGGGAGCTGAGCTAGGGCAGCTCGAATTTCCATCTGTTTTCCACCCCACCCTCCCCTGGAGAATGGCTTCTTTCTGGGCTACACTCATTTCTCTTTCCTTGACTTGTTTTGGTCACAAGCCTTTTCTGTGGTCACGGGAAGCTTGGTCTTCGTCAGGTGAGCAGGCGCTGGCATTCAGGTTGGTTACCACCTGATCCTTTCTTATTTACCTTAGCATACCCACATCCTGCTTCTTGCAGAGATGACATGCTGGCTCATTTCCACATTTAACATCGTCACCTCTGATACCTGAAGCCAAGCAGGGATCAGAACGTTTCCCCAGTGCTCTCATGCATCTCAGACCTCCTGTTCCCAGCAAGAGTCATTTAGTGTCCCTTCGAGAGTGTCCCCCGTAGTGATCTCTCTGTTCTGTTCACTCGACCAGAGAGCCCTCGGATCTTGTTTCTTACATCAGAGTCTTCCCCTGTCCTGGTTCAGTTGTCCTAATACTTGGCAACCTTTTGAAAAGAGCGATGTTTGGATTATGGGTGTTTCCTGCTTTCATTGGTTTCATTTCTGTTTCTCACTCTCCTTATTCTTGATTGATTTCAGGAAAGAGAGCTTTAGTCTTCCATCTTGATCTACAAGTCCAGAGAAGGATTATTTTAGGATGATAGAAAACTTAAACAGGTGAAGGAGCAGCTAACTGATAGAAGGTCTGAGAAGGAATGGGCTAGAAGAATGACCTTGGAAAGAAGGATTATCTTCCTCATGACAGGAAGACAAAAAAAATTACAGAGAACGTAAAAGAGAAATTTTAGGGCAATAGGAAGAAAATTGAAAGCATAAAAGGGTGCTTGCTCCTCTGGGAGATGTGGGGTCTGACACACACAAGGAGAAGCAATACACCTTTATTCATTTATTCAGCACCTCTTTATGATAAACATGCCATATGCGGGGCCAGCCCCATGGCCTACTGGTTAAGTTTGGCGTGCTCCACTTCAGCGGCCCATGTTCGGTTCCCGGGCGTGGACTTACACCATTCATCAGCGGCCATACTGTGGCAGCGACCCACATACAAAATAGAGGAAGATTGGCACAGATGTTAGCTCAGGGCAAATCTTCCTCAGCAAAAAACAGAAAACAAAATAAACATGTTATGTGCCAGGCAGTGGGGAAACAGCAATGAACAAGGCAGACAAGCTCCTGTTCTCTGAGACTTCACTTTCTCGTTAAAGATCCAGACAATGAACAATTGAACAACAACAAAAAGAGCCTATTTTCTATCAAAGTCTGTCATACAAGATAATGAAGCAGTGGAGTCGGCGAGGCTTCCATGAAGAGGTGCTGTTTAAGCTAGACCTGAAGGAACAGAGAATCCAGCCACGTGAGAATGGGGAGGAGCATTCCTGGCCTAGAAAGCAGAAAATGCTATGGTCCTGAGGCAGGAAAGGGCTTCATGAGTTTTAGGAGCAATGAAATTGTCAGTTGGAGCATAGGGAGCAAGAGAGAATACGGTAGAAGCCGAGGTTGGATAGAAGGGCAGGCACGAAATCCGATGGGCCCCTGGAAGAGCTGGGTTTTTATTCTCACATTATTTGCTCAGTCAGTAGAGATCATTAAGCACCTAAATGTAAATAAATATGGATAATTTATAAATTCTACCAAAAAAGATGCGAGTTGAAAGCAGCGAAAAAATCATCGCAGCCACATGTGCTTCAGAAACTCTCTAAGTGGAAATTCTGGTTTTGAGCTAGACTTGGGACTCAGGAGCTCCTAGATTTGGAAAGTGGGAAGACAAGGGCCATGTCAAAACGAGACATTCACTCTCTATCTGGAGGCCATCTGACGAAGCCAGAACACATGCAGAACACACCGCTTCTTCTCAGGCTCTGTGTATGTAGAAACAGAAATTACACTGGAAACACGTCTAAACATTACCTCTCAGCAACAATATGGCGGTGGAAAGAACTGATGGGAAAGGAAATCATGAAAAGGAATCTGGAAGCAAAGGAATAGAGCCCAAAACAGAGTTTAAATGATTTCCAATCAGTGTTTGGTAAAGTCTGAGTACTAATAGATTCATTTCATAGGATGGTGTCGTGTTGGAGCTGAAGACTCTAAACATGTGTTCATTTATTTCCTCCTTCCCTCCCTTTCTCCTTCCTTCCCTCCTTCAACAGTGGGTGTTTGAGATCATGCTAAATGGCCCTTGTACACCAATCTGTAGATAAGTGACTTTTCTCTTTAGCTTCCTTCATGGCAGATTTCTCTGTGACATCCTTTGCATTCGAATCTATTTTTACTGAATTGCAAAGAAGTTCTCATGGATCAGTAAAGCTTTTTCTTAGACGTGGACTAAAGCGGATTAGCTTCAGCTCCTACTGGACTCCGTGTGAGAGACTCCTTACAAAAAGAGACGAAGTGTGAATCCGGTTTTCTTTTGCGTTCATTTCTGTTGGTTCTGGGAGTTCAAGTGAGGCCTCAGTGACTAGCTGTAACACGAGTCTTCTGTCTGGGAAGCTTGAAGGACTGGAAAGTGACTGCGTTCCTCCCATTCCCAGTTCAAGTACAGTATTCTGGTGCTGGCAGCTGAGAAGTGGCAGGTGGGCACTGAGGAATAGCTGGCCATTGGTGCTGGCAAGACAAGGAGCTTCTTCACGACAGTGGAACGTTTCAATATCACGTCGCCTGTACAAGAGAACCTATTTTTGTTTCATGTCCGTGCCCTGGTAGTAGAGTTCAAACTTATTTTGGGTTTGCTGATGACCATACTGTTAAGAGGATATCAGTACAGGAAGCCAAAAAGCTACCATCTGTGCTGTGTTTATATCTCAAGAATTATTTAGGAGGCTAATTACTCAGCTGTGCCTCTTGACCTTCTAGTGTTACGCTAAGAAAGGTGACTGATACTTTCTTGAAAGTCACTTTACTTTTCATAACCCGTGTAATCCCCCAATATATGGTAGGAGTCAAAGGGTTGACCAAATGGCACGAATAAGGATTGATCCCACAGTGCTTTCCATGTGGTAGGGACACAGTGAATGATCACTCAGAGTGAACACAAAGTAGCTCTCAACAGTGGTGTGCTGGTAAATGACGAACAACCGACTCTCCAGGGAAGAAATACCTGAATTGTAGTGTTTGCCAATTTCCATAGTGGAATATTAAGAGCAACTTATAAATTCAAAAACTTAGATGAAATGGCAAAAATGACTAAAACTAACTCAAGAAAAAATAGAAAGCCGGAAAACTCTATATCTATTAAGGAAATTGAATCCACAATTAAACCTTGTCAAAAGAAAGCTTACAAGTCCAGATGGCTCCACTGGAGAAGTATATCAAATAGGTAAGGAAGAAATAATACCAATCTTGCACAAAGTCCTTCAGAAAATAGAGGAGAGAATACTTCCCAATTTATTATTATTATTATTATTATTATTTTGGTGAGGAAGATTAGCCCTGAGCTAACATCTGTTGCCAATCCTCCTCTTTTTGCTGAGGAAGATTGGCCCTGGGCTAACATCTGTGCCCATCTTCCTCTACTTTATATGTGGGTCGCCTGCCACAGCGTGGCTTGATAAGTGGTACATAGGTCCATGCCTGGGATCCGAACCTGCGAATCCCGGGCCGCCGAAGCGGAGCATGTGAACTTAACCACTATGCCATAGGGCCGGCTCCCCAACTTATTTTTCGAGGCTAGAATTATCCTATTACCAAAATTGGAAAAAGACATTTTGAGAAAAGAAAACTATGTATCGATATACTTTATGAATAAAGATGGAAAAAAATCCTTAATAAAATGTCAGCAAGTTGAATCCAGCGATATATAAAGATGATAATACAGGATGACCAGGAATTGGGTTGGTTTAAGATGCAAAATCAATCGATATAATTCATCCTATGAACAGAATAGAGGAGAAAAAGTGTATGATCACCTCAAGATATGTAGCAAAGTCATCTGAAAAAATTCAGCACTCGTTCATTACATTCATAAATTAAGAGCAGGAGAGATTTTCCCCAACTTGATAAAAGGCATCTAAGAAAAACCTGCAGCTAATCTCAAACTTAAATGTTGAAAGATTGAACACTTTCCCTAAGATAGAGAAGAAAGCAAGGCTGGTCACCCTTAATCACGTCTAGTGAATATTGTGCTGAAGGCCCTAAGTAGTGCAATAGAAAAGAAAAAGAAGTAAAAAGCATACAAATTGTAAAGGTAGAAGAAAAACTGTCTTCATTTGCACATCGTGTATGTATAAAAATCTACAATAATTTTTTTTTTTTTTGTGAGGAAGATTGTCCCTGAGCTAACATCTATGCCAATCTTCCTCTACTTTATATGGGATGCTGCCACAGTGTGGCTTGATGAGCGGTGTGTAGGTCTCCGCCTGGGATCCGAACCTGCGAACCCCGGGCCGCCGAAGCAGAATGTCAGAACTTAACCACTATGCCACTGGGCCGGCCCCTACAATAATTTTTTAAATAACCTCTCAAACTACTAAGTGAATTTAACAAAGATACAGGATACAGAGTCAATATACAAAAATCAATTGTATTTTTATATATTAGCAACAAAAAATGTAAAAAAACTTAATGCTATCTACAATAGCACAAAAACATGAAATACTTAGTGATAGGTTTAACAAAACATGTGCAAGATCTGTACACCAAAAACTACAAGTATGGAGAAATTCGAGAGGATCTAAATAAATGGGGACATAAATTATGTTCGTGGGTTAGAAGACTCAGTGTTGTGAAGATACTATTTCTCCCCAAATTGAATATATTGATTCAGTACAGTCATAAGCAGAATTCTAGGAGGGTATTTTTATAGAAATTAACAAGCTGAGATTCTAAAATTTAAATGGAAATGCAAAGTACTTAAAAAGAGTCAAAACAATTTTGGACGAGAAGTAGAGTGGAAGCATATTGTCAGCAGAATTCTCAGACGGCCCCAAGGTTCCACCCCCTGCTACACAGGCCTGTGTAATCCCTTCCCCTTGAGTGTGGGAGGGACCTGTGCATGTGAGGATGTCGCTCTCTGATTGGGTTACATTATACTGCAAAGGTAAAGAGATTTCCATGGCTCCATCCAGGATTGAAACACTTCATGCCTGTGCGTGGACACCCAGACCAAATGGAAAACTTTGGTCCTCATCCTGCAGAAACAGATGCCTCTTAACCATCTCTCAGGGTTACACACATTAATTGTGCAGTCAACCCTCCTGGGTCAGATCCAGGAAGGAGGCCCACACTGGCACACTTGTGTCTGTTTGGGCAGGGTCATGACTTCTAAGGGTGTGATCTAGAAGAAGAGAGGTGCGGGCTCTGGGAAGACAAGCCACTTGGCCCTGGTATCGCCTTACTCCATGGGAGGGAGGAGGCTCCAGGTGGCTGGAGTAGGACCTTCCACAGCAGGATACCTCAAACTTTCATGTCCAAATGAATGACCTCAGGCTCTTATGAAAAGGCAAGATCAGAACGTATCAGGATGGGACCTGGCATTCAGCACCCATGCCATGGGGGCTGTTGATCCATGGGACCACACTTTGAGTAGCAAGGCTGTGAAGTGTGCGGCCCAGGTCTGAGGACGGGTCACACTGATATTCAGTACATTTGAAGTCACAGTGGAATGAATAAATAAAAATTGTGGATAATTCAACAATTATTCATTGTTCTTGGAAAGTTCTTAATGATAGTTAACATTAAGCTAATAATAGTTTTTTGTCTTTTTTCATCTTGTGCATTTATCAACTGAGTGAAAATAGTTGCCCCAAAAGCAGGGCAAATAACTGGGGACCCCAATCTGGTATTAAAATGATGTGTGTAATCTACAGTTGCCTATTGTAATTATTATTCAGTATGTTTTATGAAATATTAATAAATATTCATCGCATCCTAGGTTTTGAGGGTGAATTTCTTTTCAGGCCAAGATTACCCATGTCATAGCTGACACACTTGGAAAAGAACTTTGGAACCCTTCTGACTGCTAGCCTTAAGCTATAACCACTGGGGATTTTACAAAAAGTGGCATTGAAGTATTTGTTATTAATAAAATGTGGGGGCATGGATGACATAAGATGTGAGATAAAAATTGTTTCTGTTTGATACTCATGGTACATTTTATCCTTGTCATATTTATTATTTTGAGCTGTAAGTCTGAAGAGACTTGATCCCTCCCTCTGGGATGGTTCCCTTTTCCATGCTGTACTTATTGACTATTTACAAAAGTATTTACTTTTTCTTTTAAATCTATAGTGAAGGTTAAGACCTTGGGCAGTTCATTTCTTTATTTATCTGAGCTTCTTCTCTCATCATTAGTTTGAGGAAAGATAAGATAATAAATTGAGTACCCCACTCTCGTTTTGATGATTATGTTGCTGATGGGTCAAAATAAACCTCTGGAACCCAGATGAACTTATAAATTATTCCAAGAGAATTAAGAATCTTCTTTTACCCTCCATACACTCCACTTCTCAGTACAGCTAAAGCCCATGTAAATTAATACATTTGCTGGAAATGTGACTTCGGGGCATTTTATAGCAGTGATTTCAATGATGTTAGTGGTGAAATAGAAACTTGAGAATGTGAAGATTAATTTAAACCACATGATGGGTTCAAGGAGAATACAGTACAGTTTCTTGAATGTGTGCTAACTCTGTACAGTGGGGAACGGGATCCAAAAAACCACTATTGAACTTTTAAACCCTCTTGAGAGGAATCAAACCAACACAATTAGCCCTGGAAGGGAGCTGTTCCAGATGACAGACAGACCATTTCTCTCTCTCTCATAAACAAATCCCTTTGCCTGAGAGACCACAATTGGGAGATCAAGGAAAGAGGAGGGATGCCAACAGTTACCACTAATGGAATGAAGTTAGAACTATCTTTCCAGTTATTAGCTGGTTTACTGATTTGTCTTTCATTCTAGATTACAATTCTGTTGGGTTCTTTGAACAATAGATAACAACAAATTTTATGTTGTGAATGGTTGGTGAATTTGAAATAAAGAATTTCGTTTGCCTTCCAGTTCGTCGTAGCAGTGTTCTGGATCATTTATGCCTATGACAGAGAGATGATTTACCCGAAGTTGCTTGATAATTTTATCCCAGGGTGGCTGAATCACGGAATGGTGAGTGGACTCAAATGAATGATGTCATTTTATTTTTTAAAATCTATTAAAGAGCTGTTTTCCAATTTAGGCTTTCTATAGAATTTACCTAAATAGCTGTGAAATGTTGGAAGTTTATAATGAGAGACTATAATTAAAGAAGAATACTGAATGAATATAAATAAAAAATGTTTTCCCATGAAGTTGAATCACTATTAAAACTATGTAGCAGATGAATCCACAGTTTATAAGAAGTGTCAGTGGTGTCAGATATCCTGCAACTAGCTTATTCCAGGATGAATTTAGTTTCTGTGCCATTTACAAGCTTGTCCCCTATTGGAGCCTGAAGATTGATTGTCACCTGCACAGCTATCGACACCCCGTGCCTATGCCACCTCACATCAGTGAGATTGTGTTGAAAGTAACTATTGTACTTGGAGAATTGCCCTCGGAGGAACAGCAAGGCTGTTATTTTCTTTGGGAGATCTGCTGTGGGCATTGGAGGTGTCCTTAATGGTGGCTGTCTGCCTTGTCAGGTTCTGCCCATCCGAGGGTATTTGCCTGCACTGCTAGCTCTTTTCCTTCTGCTCAGTCTAATTCTCTCTGATGCTTTAGCCATGGTGTTACCCTCACAAGTTTCAAATCAAATACTTTGGATGGTTTCCACATCACTTGACAAGATTTGAGGATGTATTTTCTGCAGAGAAATGGCGTTGTCTTCCCTTTCCGCTTCTGGAATTGAGCACTGTTTTGTTATTAACTAGGAAGCCTGTATTTTTTGGTTACAGCAATTTTTAGAATAGTCACTGGGTGCTCCTGGTGAAAAGGGCAACCTATCACAGAAATTATAGGGGAACGAAGAGCTAGAAATCATGAGTCTTAGGTCCAGAACAACAGTTTCCATTCTGCAGCCAATTTTGGTATATTTTAGGAAAAGTGGTGTGTACTAACAAACAAACATTACTGTACTGAAGGGCTTTCATCAATCCTTTCCTAAGCCAGTTCGTCAAAAGTGGCACATCTCAAGGGGCCTGCCTGGTGGTGTAGTGGTTAAGTTTGCTCACTCGGCTTCAGCGGCCCCGGGTTTGCAGGTTTGGATCCCAGGCACGGACCTACGCACCACTCATCAAGCCATGCTGTGGCGGCGTCCCATATACAAAATAGAGGAAGATAGGCACAGATGTTAGCTCAGGGCCAATCTTCCTCAGCAAAAAAAAAAAAAAAAAGCACATCGCAGAGAACTGGAATTTTCTTTGAGGCCAATTATAGCCACACTGTTGGAAGATTAACATGGCAGCTCTGGTCTGCTTCCAAACAAACTAGCGGGGTCTTGTCAGTTCGGTTTAAACATCTAAGGGGCCTGATGGGGTTATTCTGCCCCTCTCCAATTTTTTACTTTTTTCAAATGTGAAAACCCTGTCATGACTCCATGTCTCTGCAATCCTCTGCCCCCAAAGCACTTCCCGTGCTTTACTAGGAAACACCTGCTCATCGTCCTAGCTTATGTAACATCTCTAAGAAGCCTTTCCTCACCCCACAAGCCAAGTTAGCTCTTCTGTTATTTGTGCTTCCACAGCGTTTTCATATCTCTATTGCACAAGTCTACAGCCCCCACAAAATTGTCACTCAGAACAGCAGCCTTCGACTCCTGAGCAGTCTGCCCAGCCACGTGGCATATTGTAGGAGCAATCCATATTTATTAGATTGATGAATGAATTCAGTATCGCCAGTTGTCGTAATTCTTTGCCAGTCAATACTAATAGCTACTATTTTTTGAGAACCTACTGTGTGTCAGGCATTCTAGAGTGGTTATATATTTAATTCGCACAGTGGTACTATGAACGAGAAATTATTATCGCTTTTACAGATAAAGAAACTGCAGCTCAGAAGGTTTCTGACACCAGAAAGGCCTTAGCTGAGAATAAATGATTGCATCATGTGCTATAGAAGTCCCATCCTTGACTATTTGGCGTTATTATCTATATCCCAAAACTGCACAATATTACCTTTGGGCCAGAGAATAAATCACAATCTTTGCAGAACCTAGAGCTATTTAATGTTTTGAGCGAACGGTTTATTGAGCATGTATGCAGCCATGAGAACTTTGACTTGACTCTCCTAATTTTCCCTTGATTTACTTTGTTGGGTTAAAATTCTCACTCTTGGAGACAAACACTACTTAGAAATGCAAAGAGGATTCGAGAGACACAAATATTTAGGAAAAGGAAAAGATAAATTCATTAACGTGTCAAGTCCTCTCAGATAATATGAGCTTTATCTTATTTTATCAATGAATTTTGTGTCCTAGTAGAGACGAATGACCATTTCTTTGCTTTTCTTTGTGTTCTAGTTTGTGATTCCAGAATTACTAACAAAGAGGTTGCGTATGGTAACTGAGGAATATTTTCAATATTAAACAATTTACATTACTCTAAGTTTGGGTATACAGAACTTCAAATACAACATGCGTAATGCATTGGCAATTAAAATATGACTATTAAATGCGGGAATCATGCGTAATTTTTATAAAAATATGTAATAATAGTTATGAAATGTCAAAAAATTAAATAAACATTTTCAACTTTGTTTAAATTTTATTTAAAAGTTTCATAATAATTATAATTTGTATTTGCTTTTAACTTTAATAGATAATTTTGAATATTTAATTTTAAAAATACGAAAATAGGGGCTGGCCCTGTGGCATAGCGGTTAAGTGCGCACGCTCCACTGCTGGCGGCCTGGGTTTGGATCCCAGGCACGCGCCAACACACCGCTTGTCAGGCCATGCTGTGGCGGCGTCCCATATAAAGTGGAGGAAGATGGTCACGGATGTTAGCTCAGGGCCAGTCTTCCTCAGCAAAAAGAGGAGGCTTGGCATGGATGTTAGCTCAGGGCTGATCCTCCTCACAAAAATAAAATAAAATAAAAAAATAAAAATATGAAAATAATGCCATTAAAAACTTTTCACTTTTATTTTAATGTTCATATTTTGATGATAACATTCAAATTGTGTATACTCTGATTATATTTTATTTTTAATTGATGTTTTAATTATTACTATCAGTAGAGCTCAAATTTTGTGAAAATTTCCATTATAAAAACATATTTAGGGATTTTGCAGAAATGGAGGCAAGAAAATTAAATTTTGGAATATTTATATTCATATTATATTAAACATTTTATATTTATATTTGTAATTCATAAATAGTTATGTCTTTATTTTATTACTCCTCCAATCACATATTTTATATTTTATTTTACGAAAATATACCTGAAAATGTAGGAGTATAGAACATATTTTATTTAACACTTTACTAGTTTAATTTGTAACTTTTAAATATGCCTGCAACTGGTTTAGGATCCTCTAGGCCTGTTTGCTGTTGCCTGTTTAAGTTCTTATAACTACAAGAATTCCAAGAGAGAATGAACCCAGTTCTTATGTGTAGAATCACATTTGTTGTTTAAAGAGTCTCAACATAACTTCTAGGGATTCAGAGCCCTGAACCACAGAATTGAGATGCAGTTTTTTTTAGGTTTTTTTGTGTGTGTAAGGATTAGCTCTGAGCTAACATCTGTTGTCAATCCTCCTCTTTTTGCCGAGGATGACGGGCCCTGGGCTAACATCCGTGCCTATCTTCCTCTACTTTATATACAGGACGCCTGCCACAGCATGGCTTGATGAGCGGTGCGTAGGTCCGTGCCTGGGATCCGAACCTGCACACCCCAGGCTGTTGAAGTGGAGTGTGAGAACTTAACCACTACGCCACTGAGCTGGCCCCAAGATGCAGGTTTTAAATCTATCATGGCTCTGTTTCAGAAGGCGTCATCAATTCAGTCTCGAATTTGCAGCATTCAAACTGCCCAACACAGAATTAGTCAGAAAACAGGCATAAGAGAAAACTCACAGGATCTGAAACTCACAGGGCTGTCATTTTGATTTACACTCAAGTTGCCAGAAGTTAGACATGATTCTAACTAAAGGAAAAGTATCCTATCTCTTCCTTTCTTTTGTCTATGTCTCTCAGCAAGAATTTCGCAATCTTAGAATTTATTTGCAAAAGAGAAGAGGAAACAGGTTAATGGATGAGTTACAACAGTAATACAGCATTGCTGTGTAAACACCAGGTTATCTCCAGCCTCCATGGAACTAGCACCCCCAAAAACTTTTTTAATGCATTACAATTGAAAATATAAACATATAAAATATAGCACATTTAAATGGAATCAATTCGATGTCCAAAATCAAAAACTGTTCCATCCTTGCAGCCCTATTGATCTTTGTATTTCCAACAACTCCAATAGCACATGAAGAACATAGGCATTCACTAAGTGTTGATGATAAACAGGATGTTTGTGCATTTGCTTTTGAAACTTGGATGACTGTCGCATTTACATTTATATCCTTCTACCACCTTTCTATCCTCAGTCCACTGATAATCAGACAAAAGAAAAACAAGTGATATCAGCAAATAAATCAGAGTTTCCAAAATATGAGAAGGGTCCTGGCCAGTGGTGGTAGGGTTCTACATGACTGAAACATGGTGGGGGCGGAGCTTTGATTTAACTCAATCTAGCAAACATCTATTGAAAACCTGTGATAACGTAAAGCACCCTGCTGGGCACTGTGGGGTTACAGGGTGAGAAAAACAGATGCAATTTGAAAGGATGGAAATAGCATGTTTGACGTGGGGTAAGGTAAGTAGGAATTCCGTAAGCCAACAGAGGAGTCCCTGGTAGGCTGTGTTCACTCCAACAATGAGAAGCACTATTGTTATTCTGGCCTGTATCTTGCTTGCAAAAATAGATCCCTGAACCTTTCTCTTCTGCCTATTATCATTTTAAAGCATCGTCAATGGAGTGAATATACATGAAAAGCAATAAATAAATAAATATTTCAACTCTAGAAAGATTGCAGACTCTCAGTGATGCTATAACAGGAAAAACCAACAATGAGACAGTGTCTCTGGTTATTGAAGACCTAATTAATGTTTATAAAGTGCTTTGAGAATGCCAAGCCCTGCAGAAGGTTAGGATATTATTATTATTACCACAGATCTTTAAGCAGACATGACCTAGATATTCTTATAATCACGGCAGGAGTTGTTCATTCCCCATATAATTTATGAGGAGAGAAAGAAAATATAAACCCCTCCTCTCTTCATGCTTGATTTATCAGTTGCTCTTGTTATATGTAACTAATCCTCAAGAGAACCTTAATTTAGGCAGCTATTTAATCTGTTCAATATTATTTTCACATTTGGTAATTACCAAAGTTTTTGTACATCTGTCTTTCCCAGAAGAGAAGGCATTAAGTACCACTTGGATGATCACTGGCTTTGCAGGAACTCAGATTTGACATTATTCTTTTGGTAAATAACACAACTTATGGAAAGTTTCCAGTTCTGGGGTACATAAATTATGCACTTCATGACCCGAGGAGTTTGTGCCTGATATTGGATATTTCATAAAATAAGCTGTTGGTTGAAAGAAGACTATCTTCTTTTTCATATGAAAAAACCGACCTTTCTCAATTTTCTCAATGTATTTTAAAGTAGCTAGAAGATATCTAGAGAAGTAAGACTGAAATAGAGGTCAGAAATTTCTTGGGAACCTTTTTGTAAGACTCCCAATGGACCTTCCAAAGAAAACAAATAAGACCCCAAAGACCAAGGAACAAGAAGGAGAGTTACATCCACAGTGAGGCAGATACTTGCAGAATTACTGCATACTGTTCTTGTGTGTAAGCTTTTTTCATATCCAGTTTTACTGATCACAGCTCTTCCATTGTGAATTTTCATGTGTGATCATCAGTTCTGTGAAGTCCAATTCTCCTCTTACATTTTGCCAATCTAAATTTTGATATGAAGATTTGATTCTTCTGTCTCTTTAAATCAGTAACATTAAGGCATTTCATTTTAGCTATTGCCAATTTTATCTTTTATGTATTATTTCCACCAGAAATGTTGTAAATTGGAGAAAATGTATTTTTTCAAATGATGTTTGAGAGGCTTTGAACAATTTTGTGAGAGAGAGAGACCAAGAGGGTTTTCTGTTTCCGCGTATAAGGAGCTTGGAAGTCGCAACTCCATCCTAACAAGTAAAAAGCTGAACAGACTGAAAAATCAACAACTCTTCTTGGATCCATAAGAGAGGGGAGGACACAGGCAAACGGCTGCCCCCAAGACTGAAGAGACAGACAAGCAAATACAGAGAATAACAACTTACAGACGTATGAGTGGAAACCACTGCAGGAACCAGTACCAACGTAGGGAAACCTGAACTATAATTGACGGATTGCTGGAAGCTCAGAGCAGACAAGTCTGAGAGTGAAAAGCTCCAAGGTGACTCAGTCACAGGGGGATTCCCACAATGTTATGAGATTTACCCGCAGGAGTCCCACCAGCTTCCCACAGTAAATATTGGAGAAAAATCTCCTCGTGCTTCTAGCAGGGGGAGGAAAACAGGAACCATTTTGAAATACACCAGAGCACTCTGTTCTTAACAAGGCCTGCCCTCAGGGGAAACTAGTTAACCACAGCCTAACCTGGGAGGGTATCACCAGGGCCTAACTCACTGGGGAAGGAAGGAGGGGTGGCAGGTGGGAGGACATACTCAGCTCCAGCTGGCTCCAGCCTTCCTATCCCACCCAAGGAAAAAACACTGAGAAACACTTGTGAAGGTCACAGTCCAGAGGCGTAGGCTCATTAAAAGACTGAGTCCTAATCATAGGACTAGAGAATGCTCCCCCTCCTCCAACACCTCATCACATTGCTAAAGGCCCTTTACAGCAATTCCTTTTACCCAGTTCATCATGTCTGGCTAGCAATACCAAAAGGCAACAAACACAATTTGAAGAGACAGAGAAAGCATCAGAACTGGACATGGAAGGGATGTTGGAATTATCAGACTGGGAATTTAAAACAATTATGATTACTATGCTAAGGGGCCCTAATGGATAAAGCAGACAGCATGTGAGAATAGATGGGCAATGTAAACAGAGAGATAGAAAGCCTAAGAAAGAACCAAAAAGAAATGCTTGAGACAAAAACTGTAACAGAAATGAAGAATACTTTTGATGGGCTAATTAGTAGACTGGACATGGCTGAGGAAAGAATCTCTGAGCTGGAGGATATATCAATAAAATCCCCAAAAACTGAGAAGCAAAGAGAACAAAGACTGAAAAAACAGAACAGAATATCCAAACACTGTGGGATAACTACTAAAGGTGTAACACACACATAAATGGGATTACCAGAAGGAGAAGAGAGAGAAAAAGGAACAGAAGAAATATGACTGAGAATTTCTCCCAAATTACTTTCAGCCACCAAACCACGGATCCAGGAAGCTCAAAGAATACCCAGCAGGATAAATGCCAAAACAACACCACCAAGGTGTATCATTTGCAAACTATGGAAAATCAAAGATAAAGAAACAACTGGAGATAAAGAGATAGAAATAAAAAGAGAGAGAGCCACAGAGAGAAAGGAGAGATAGAGAGGCTAGAATGGGGAAGGGGGAAGATGGGGAGAAGAGAAAAGGAAAGAAGGCAATGTCATGGGTGAAAAGAGAGATGGCTGCAGAAAAGGAGTTGGAATAAGGAGATGGGAAAGAGGAAGACTGTGGGAGAGGGAGTTAAAATGTCCTAGGATAAAGAAGCACCATGGCAAAGTCAAACCATACTTTTTTTTTTTTTAATACCATATCTCCTCCATGGCTCTTTATAGTTTGGGGATTAATTTTTTCTCTGCAGTGCCCGACATAGTGCTTGGCATATTATAGGTAGTTGGTAACCATTTGATGAATCAATAGATGTTCGATTGAACTTGCCTCCTTACTGTTCCTTGAACACACCAAGCACCCTGCTTGTCTTGGAATGCTCTCCCCCAGAGATCTGCATGGCTCACTCATTCACCTCCTTCAAGTCTTTGCTCAATTTCACCTTCTCAGTAAGTCCTACCCTAAGCAGCCTCTTAGGCACTGCACCTCACCCATGCCCCCGGAGTCCCTTACCCTGCTCTTCATCCCCCTCATGGCACTTATCGTCCTTGACACACTACATAGTTTTACTTATATGTTGTATTTATGGCTTACTGTTCATCTCCCTCTGCTATAATATAATGTCCATAAGGGCAGGGATCTTTGTTTCAGTTACTGATTTATCCCAAGCACCTAGAAATGCCTCTGCATAATGGAAGTCAGTGAATATTTGTTGCATGAATGAATCAACTTGATCAATGTTTTGTGTCCATGTTTTCTCTTGTTCTCTTTTTTCCCATTCTTTTCTCTTTTCTCCTCCATAACAGTTGACAGAGAATGCAACCCCCAACCATTCACTTCTTTCCTAACTTGTATTTTTCTTCACTCTTCCGTCACAGCTGCACTGCAGCAAAATCCTGCAGAGGTGGCCTGCTATCCCCCCACCCCTGGAGGGTCTTATTGATTTGCACATATGGCTACTACTGCCTGAGAAGGCCTGAGTTGATGTCCAAAGAACACACTGTGGGTCCTTGGGACATCTAAGAGCTACAGGCCAGGTAAATAATAGCCTGGATCAAATTTATTGAAAAACTCTTCGACATACTGATTATTTTATCTGGGTATTAGTTATTTTTTTTCTCTAGGGCAGTAGTCAGACAATGGCTTTTTAAAGCACTTTCCTGGCATTACAAATTGCTTTGTAGAACTAATTTTCCATGCAAGAGTAGAATTCAAGGCTAATATTATTTGGCTTACACCCTGCCCTTTTTCTTGCTACATTTAGTAGGTGAGCAGGTCCAGCAGTAGTGTGAGTTCATCAAAGGGCCTATAAGTTATACTCAGATATTTTGGGGTCAGCAAAACCCAAAGTGTGGTTTACTCAAGTTCTTTTACCCCTAATCCTTAAATCGGTAGATATTTCCGAGTAACCTTCGTTCATATGTTTCCCATTCATTTGCCCTCAGCCCTTCATATTTGGCGGGGGGGATGGGGGGGGATGGGAGGGCGTGGTGTCAGGCTGGAAGGCATTGTCCTAGGAACTGCTTTCCTTCTTCACTGCCACAGACAGATCATTCATTAGCCACAGACCCAACTCCTTGGCAGAAGTCCATCCCTATATCCTTTCCAGTTCCTTTTTGACTGAAGCTTCAACCTCAGCAAGCATCAGTGATAACTGCCAAAGAAAGTGAAGTGGAAAAAGGCTGCATTTTCTATCAGAGAGGCCCAGAATTCCAGAATCTTAGACTTGGGAAGTGATTCTAAAGATCATCTGGTCCATGCACCATGTGATACCTAAATCACCTGAACGATATCCTGGCAAATTCCCTTTCACTCTCTGCTTGAGCATCTTCAGTGGTGGAGCTTCAACGGCGCACCAAGACCATAGGGTCTTCAGCTTAGAAAAGACTCTCGGAAGGAAGTGAGTCTTCTGCTCTTTTCTCTAGTCCAAATCTGCCCGGTCCCTTTATCCATTCCGCGGGATTCAAACCCCAGTTCTCTTTGTTCTCCTCATGTTCTCTACCAAGAGGATCTCACTCTGCCCCGTGACTTCAGTCTCTGCCACGCCCGGCTTGTTCCTAAGTCTGTACTTCCCGGTCCAACTTCCCATTGAAGCATCACACTCTGCATTTGACACAAGGTCCTTGAGATGAACATATTGAAACAAAATCATTACATCAACCCTTCTCTAAATCGTGTTACTCATCTTGTGTTGCCATTTCATCCATCAGAAGGATGCGTCTAAAAGCTCCTCTTTTTACCACATCCTCCACAGTTAGCTGACAAGTCCTATCAGATGTACCTCCAAAGTGGCTCCCGAGCCTGCCCAGCCTCCTCATCTCTACCATCTCTGCTTTAGGCTTCATCATCTCTCAGCTGAACTGAAGCAACAGGCTCATCTCTCACCTGTCTGCCTCCCCAGACCTTTCTCCACATTGCTGCTTCAGTTACCTTTCTAGAAGAGCCAAAGTTCTGATGGCCTTGCTACATTCCTTTCTCAGACACAACCTATGAGTGAAGCGGTCCAGAGGCTCCTAGGTATCTGAGTAGGTCCCTTCCCACTGTACTGGTAACACTTTGTTTATACACCTAAGATTTCTCTTAACACCTTGTTTGGTTACTATTTATTTACTTGTTTGTTCCCCTAATGGGCTATGAGAACATAAAGAGCAGCAACTTTTTTTTTCATCTTTTCCTCCAAAACCTAGCGATAGTCTCCAGCATTTAGTGCATACTCAGTAAATGTTTATGGAGGAAATGGTAAACAGGCCCTTCGCCATCATGCTCAGTCTCCTCTGACCAGGCCTCAGCCTGTCCACATCCCTGTTTACAGTTTCATGTGAGTTGGTAAGTGCACAGCAGAGTGGTTTAGCCATCGTCTGGACTGATTAGTGTTGTCCAAGCTTCCATTAACTTTTTTGGCAGTTGCATTCTCCTCTACCCTAAAATTTCCACATCATTCTTACCTGACCAGTGTGTGGTTAAGCTAAAGATTTAAAGTTGTTGTTATTTTTGTTTTTTTATACGCAAAACATAGGACCCTTAGTTGTATTCCTAGTAAATTCCATCTTGTTAAACTCGATATGAGTGTAGGATGGGCTCTGGGGAAGCCACAGTACTAAGAATTTGAGGATCTTTAAATGGATATATTGGAGTTTAGCAAAATGATGTACTCTTTCTTTTGAATTGAGCTGCCTACGTTTGTGCCATTGAGTTGCAGCTGCTGGGAGGCCTCACTCTGGGTAAAGTCAGTAACAAAATAATTGATTTTTCAGAGCAGTAAATTTTAACCATGTGGTAACCATGCTTGGAGAAGGTGGTTAATTCCTAAGGTCAAGATAGGTATTCAGGTAAAGACGGCAAATGTGGTGGCAGAAGGTAAGAGCAGGCAGCAGTAACTGCTACTGAAATGATTTCCGTGTCCAGGGATGAAGATACAGGAAAATACTTAATGAAATATGTATAGTGTAGAGAGAGTTCCGTGACAAGGGATCTTGTGAGGAAAAAGGTTAGTGGCAGGAATTGGCAACACGTGGATGGTGGCACGGGAACAAAATTCACCTCTGAAGGACAGGTGTTAATTTTTCCTAAGTGGGCTGGATTCTAAGTATCTAGAGTTCCTGAGGGGTCGTTGTGTTGGTCATGCTTGGATAAAGTGGGAAAAGAAACTTTTCTGAGAGTACAGAATCATTGTCCCAAATCCTTACATTGGCTCCAGATCATAGAGATAGCAAGAATGGATTGATGATCTCCCCCATCCTCACCTTATCTGCATGCTTCTTTATCTAAGTCATGTAGAAAAATGGCGAGCTAAAAAGAAGCCAGGAGAAGACTGTGGCAACCCACTAGAAAATGTTCAACCCAGTTTTTTTTCTGTCCACTTGATTCTGAATCTAAGCTACCGAATTTCTCCTGAACCCGCTTAGTCCTTTAGGAATATTGGTTAACTTCCCTGAGCCCATTTATACCTCTTCTCAAGGTGAGGCTTCTCCAGGATGTCTCCAGTATTCCCCCTGCTAACCTGTGGCTGACACAGAACTCCAGCCAAACCTGCCAAGATCTTTCCAAACTGCCCTCCAGGACATTCCAGGACTGAGTGTCCACCTAGCACTCATTTCCCTGTCAAAGCTCTACTTATCCTCCGAGTCCACTCATGCATCAACTCTCCCCTTGAGAGTTGATGACCAACTCTTGGTTGATGACCAAGGGGTGAACAGACCACCCCTTCTTTATGAGCCTCTTTACCCAATATGTACCTCTACCATAGCATCCATTGTGCTGTATTTGCAGTATGTTGTTACATTTCCCTGGAATTGGATGTTCTTTGGGGTCAGGTACATGGTCTCAGCCTCCTCTGCATAGTCCTGTCATCTGGCTCAGTTCCTGGCACGTAGTAGGTTTCGGAAAAGGTTCTTTGAAAGGATGAATGAATAAATGATTGAGTGAATGAATTTCTATCATATTTCCTTACTCTCTCCGTCTGGTAACACTTTCTGGAAAGGAAATAAAATTATTTTTTCTAAGTGAGCTTAGGCTGGTACCTATGATCACCACATTATTTCCTACATTTCATGCCCTCATCTTTCAGTGACCTATTGTAGAACCTTATAGCATCCTTGTCAAGCTCACTGGTTTACAATTTTGAGGATCAGTCTTCCCCATCTGAAAGCAGAACTACATCTGCTGGCCTCCAGGTCTCCAGCATAATAACTTGTCCAAGCTCACATGGCTAGCCAGTGGCCTCACTGGGAGCAGAATGCTGAGCTGAGCAACCGCACGGCACTTACAGTGCCCAGGGCCTCTCTCTATGGAGCTTTGTTAACATCCAGTTAAAGAGATGCCTTTAAACATGAATTGTCACTATATTTCACAAACATATTTCATCACAACGATAAACATTTCTGGCCTTTTAGATTATTTTCCTTTTCATCTAAGCAAGGATGATTTTTTTCCTATTGTTTTACCATATCCATATGGTATGGTAGATAAGTTTTACCATATCAAAGAATGAGCCTCCATTTAATGATCTAATTAAGATATGTTTCAACCAAAGTGCAAGGATTAGCCCTGATGGGTGGAAATATTTCCCCTTAATGCAACCGCTTTCATCGTTATCAAATGCATTAACTTGTGTGCCCTGCCCTGCTGCCAGCACCACACACAGAAGAGAATGTCTTTTTCGCTCTGTTTTCTCACAACAGATTACCAAAAAGTGCCACTCCGTTTCCATATGTCACATTTCTAATAGATGCTGACATTTGAGCCACCTAGAAAGGGGGACTCAACAAAATGACCTCTTGACTTTTCCCTGGTTTTAGTATTCTGTGAAAACAATTTAGTGTAAGTGATTTAAGAGGGTGATCAGAGTAGAATTCTCTGTTCAAGCGTTTTTAAATTTCTCTACCAAGTTCCACTAGTGGGGAACTTCTAGCTTCTTGTGGGAATTCATGAGGTTGGCCATGGAAGTACATGCCACAGTGGCTGCCACATAGTAGGCCTAATAAATGTAAGTCCTCTAAAATAAGGTAGGATAAGATAAGATATGATAAAAATTTCCCTATAGCCAATGATTTTAACTTATTATATAAGTAACAACTTAGTGTCAAACTCGGTCGAAAGCTTCAAGAAAAAATGCCCTGGTGGAAACCTTGCCTTTTTAGCAACACCCAATTCATGTATACTCCTAACGTAAAAAGTTAATGAAATTCCTTAAAAGCTTATACAAAACATAAGACATTTATCCTTGGAATTAGAATTCAAATCTTCCATATTTATTTTTAAGCGTTTTCCCTCAGTCGCACCTATGGAAAAGAACTTTGCTTAAACTCAGAATTTGACGGCTAATATTCACACATATGGCAAATATGAACTAATCAGACCGCAGATATTTTGCTGCATTCCACGGTGTCTCATTTATTTGTTTAATTTGCAGCTATAGCAACCAGATTCCACCACTTTAGGCTTTTACGCAGACCTGCAGTGTGATCAGCTTGGTTGAAGTTTGGCACTCGGCACCGTACTCAATTGAAGACATATGCACACACTCACTCACCACATTTTTAACCTGTTTTTCACACTGGGTAGGTATGTCATATTTGCATAAAAATAGGAAAAGCAACCTTCTGCGAGGAGAGTAAGCAATTAAAAGATGTTGTGACCTTCTTTTCCATAACGCTTCAAATCTTAAAGTTTTCTTGGCATGCTTTTCAAAAGCCCATCTGACTTTGAAGCAGGCTGCCTCTCCACAGAAAGCTCACTCCAGCAATGACTAATGGATTGACCTGATGCCACGCTTGTGCTGCTCCACACACGCTGCTCTGCACAGGACGAGCACTTGGAAGTGACCTTGAAACTGAGTTTTGCCAGGTTGATGAAATATGGGCCTTCAGGCCGTGCCATTTCACAAGCAATTTCCAGAAGGGTATTTGCAGCATTGTCAAAACTTGGCCACTGAACTTGGTATTGGTTTACCATGAGTGTTTAACATGCATGAGGAATGATGACACTCTCTCTTGATTTTATTAGTTGCACTTTGTAACAGGTTGGAAAAATTAGGTAATGGTGAAAATTGGCATCCCGCTGTTGTTTCTCTTAGGTGTTTTTTTTCAAACTTTTGCTGAAGGAAAGGAAGATGCTCAGAGGGTCCAATCGTAATTGGGGAGACGAGAGTTTAAAATGAAGAGTAAGCTGCAGTGGGGTGAAGATGCGGTTAGAGGGTAAAGAAAGGATGGTAGGAGGAAGAACTCCTCTGTATGTGTAAACTGCCCAGTTGATATGATTCCAACTCCCCAGATTTAGGCTCCAGGAGGGGACCATTTCTTTATCTCCATCTGCACACCCAGATAGTAATCTATTGTAGTTGTTTAAAAATGTTCATCGATGTTGACCTCAGTTGCAGCTATATGGATTTCCGTTTTACAGAGTGGTGTATTTATGTTGGTACACAATGTTTCCTTTTGATTGCATTTCTCATGCTGGTGAAGTTGGCTGACATTTCAGGATCTGGGTAAGGAAGCTGTGCTTTAACCTTATTTGGAAGTGAGTGATCTGGCTCCTGCGCTGGCATAACTTTGGAAGGGCCCCCTCAGCGCCCCTTCCTGTGGCCTCGCTTCCATAACCATGGGAGGCTGAGACAGGCCAAGGTCAGGGCAGCCAAGGTGGGATGTTGGAAGGACACTGGGGAGCAAGTCATTTTCTCTTAATTCATTCTTAATTAATTTTCTTAAGCCAGCTTTCAGATTTTTATACAAAATCAGATTCTACTCTTTTTTAAAAACAGAAGACGACCGTTCAACCCCTCTAGAGCTCTCTGAGGAGCCTGTAAAAGACCTCTGGCTGTCCTTATTCTTTAAATACTGACAATCCACACTGGGTAATCCTGGGAACCATACATCTATAGGATCAGGGCAACATACTGTCAACAGCAACTTCCCAGAACATTCCTTCTTACTTCATTGGGGATTTTTCAATAAGTCATTTGATATTTCTGTAAGTTTAAACTGAAATCACTAAAATGAAGGCATTTTTTCCTTATAAGCTCAAGTCTCCCAGACTCATCATTTTGTAGAGTTACATGAGTAAGCCATGCAGCTAAGCTAAAAGTCTAAATTATAGAATACAGTTGTTGCAAAACTGTTCACATTTTATACAGTAACATGTTAAAAACAGTAATGTATTTGCATAACAGTTTTTGCATGCAGCAATTTATATTGAAGTCGAGCCTGGTAACTTTTCATTAGATTTTGCCAAGTGTCATATGCTAAATTATTTGCTTGTGCATTTTCTTCCCCAATTGCCTGTATTTGGTAAGTTTGCTTGACAGGTTCTGGCAAAGGATACTCAGAAAGAGTCCATTATCTTACCATATTTTCTTTATCTGTCTGGATTTAGGGTGATTCGCTTTAAATTATAGTACCACACCTTCTTTTCCCCACTTTTAAATGTTTTTAATTGGAGAACACATTTTCCCAAATACCCTCATCCCTAATTTAGAGCCCTCTCCTATTAATATGACTGATTTTTAATGTATTTCCTAAAATGCTTCTCAACTTCTTAAATAAAGAAGGGATTAAAAAAAACAAAAACAAAAACAAAACAAAGAAGAGAGGAGGAAAATGCAGCAGGGAACATCAACCATAAGGAGCCCCAAGGCTTGTGCTTAATATTGTAAATCACAGATCACAAGAACCAAGAGACAATAAAAAGAGAAGGCTCAGGCCAATGACCTTTTGACACCCCGAGAATCCTGATGTCTTTGCTTCCTGCTGTTTTCAGCACTCAGCCCTGCCTTGTTCCTTCTGATATTTTTCATTTATCCTTTCAGTAAACATTTTAGAAAGGAGGAAGTTGGGAGCTTATCAGTATTCAGTATAGGCAGAAAACAGTTTCCCCTTTAAGCTATAGTCACAACCTCACCATCCTATTTTTTTCAGACTCATATGAAATTATTTATGTGCATATGAATAAACTGTAAAGCATTTTCTTTTGAGAAACTTCATTCCGCATTCCCACACAGCTCCCCGCTGGTTGAACAGGGGCCTTCTTTCCAAGGACCCAGGTAGGGACTTGCTCAGCTTTTATTCCACCGTGATGGAACTTTGTCTTGTTTTCATGTCCTATTGAATCTTAAACATTTTCTGTGTACCTTCGTATATATTTATACCAGAACACACAGTTGAAAGAAATATGATCCTGTGTTAGTCAGAGTTCTCCAGAGAAAGAGAATCAATAGGATATGTGTATATAATAAGGAATTGGCTCAGATGATTATAGAGGCTAAGTCCCAAGATCTGTAGTCGACAAACTGGAGACCCAGGAGAGCTGATGGTATAGTTTCAATCCAAGTCCAAAAGCCTAAGGACCAGGAGAGCTGATGGTGTAGGTTCTAGTCCAAGTCTGAGTCCAAAGACAGGAGAAGACGGATGTGCCAGCTTGAAGATAATCAGGCAGAGAGAGCAAATTCTCCCTCACTCAGCCTTTTATTCTGTTTAGGCCTTCGATGGATTGGATGAGGTCCCCCCCCCCCCACATTGGGGAGGGCAATCTACTTTATTCAGTCTACTGATCACATGTTAATCTCATTCAGAAACACCCTCACAGACATACCCAGAATAATGTTTGACCAAATACCTGGGCACCCTGTGGTCCAGTCAAGTTGACACATAAAATTAACCATCACAGATCCCCATTGAAAATTCCTCTTTTCCTTTAAAAACCAACTCCATTTGTACAGGTCTGAATAATGCTTTCCTCTTTCCAATCCATTAAAGTTACACTAATGTTGGTCAACCCTGGCTGGCCCGGATCTCACGCTCAGAGGTTCTCATTGATTCAGTCTGGCGAGGGAGACCCATGCACCATCTGTATTTTTTTAATGGGCCCTCACATGGTCTAAGGCACAGGCAAGTTTGAGAACCCTTGAATTTGTTGGTCCCTAGGCTTCCCTGAGGTTCAGTGAAAGTGGTTAATAGAAAAACACAGAGGGAAGTCACTTTGTGATGCCTGGAGCTGAGCTGAATGGAGGGTATGGCAAAGAAACAAACCTGGGTAAATGTGCATAACCAGGCCAACTTAACCCCTATGGGTTAGTTACAAGGTGGTGTCTCTGCCTCAGTTTCTACTGGGATAAAATACTGGCAGCATCCTAAGATTCCAGGAAAAAATGAATCCATATTAACATTTCTTAGAAGATCAAAAACATAATACGTGTCAATTATCATTAATCCTCGAAAATATTTATGGAGTTAAATGGTCTGTAACTAATTAGAGATGGCAGTTAACGGGAGATATGGGTTTCCTCTGAGTTATATGAAACAAAATATAAATCTTTTATATAACTCTATTTCCTACGAAAAGGATTTTTGCTTGTTGGTGGGATTTTTAAAGTTTTATTTTATTTTCTTGGATCTCATTACTTTTCCATAAATCCTATAAGCAGAATTACAATGAGATGAGTCACAGTCTTAACACTTTTTTGGAGCTTCTCCTGCCAATGTGGCTTGGAATATAGGGGATTTTTAAAAAATTGTGTTTGGGAAACATGGGAAGGGAAGGGAAAGGAAGGGAGGGATGGAGGAAAGGAGGAAGAGGGAGGGAGGGAGGACGGAGGAAGAAGGGAAGGAAGGAGGGAATGAAGGGGGGAGGAGGGGGGAGAGGGAGGGAGGGAGAAAGGAAGGAAGGCCACAAAATATTTTACTTTAGATTACATTTTTTTAACTTAATGGCATTATAAAGGTAAAACTTGCATTGTATCTCATCACTATGTTGTAGACAACTCTGCAGTACAAATGGGTTTGGGTTTTAAAAGATCATTCATGAGCTAGTCATTTGGAACTGGGAACATATTTTCCCACAAAAATTTTGTTATATAAGTGGTAATTAATTTTCCAGGCTAGCTCATAATCTCTCCTCATTCTGCTTTGAAGCTGAATGATTGTGCATTTACAGTGATAAACAGTCGACCATACCGTTGAAAACTTGTAGATCTAAAGAACATAAAAGCAATAAAATCAGTTGTTGAGTCACTTAAAACTTTTCACTTAAATGCTGGTGCTGGAGGGAAAGCAGATTTAATTTGAGGAGCCCGAGGATGCTCAAAACATCTAATGTGGATATTTGAGAGTGCCAGTCAAAGGAGCGGCAACCATTCTCTCTTGAGGGTCTCTGCAGCCACACTGTGCTTCAAGCTGGTCACCAAAAAACAACACACTTAGACTATATTAGTAAGTCCTCAATAAAAATGCCTCCTTTCCTTCCTGCAGTGAATATTGATGGAGCACATACTATGTGTGACGTGCTCCTTACCACTTATGCTGGAAGGAAAAACAGGAAGAACCCCTCTCCTTGTAGAGTTTATAATCTAGTTGGGGAGACAATCAAATAATTGTGCAAATAGATGATCTAAGATTCATCCATTTTTACAAAAAATTACTGTATGAATATTAAAGTCCATACATATTTACAAGGAATTATGATGACTCATATAAGATGCATGTGGGGGTTGGGGGACAGAAATCTTTGCTAAATCCCCGCCATGGGCCAGCCACTTATGCTATCTCATTTAATCCTCGGAGTGACCCTGAGGGGTAGGGACCATTATCCCCACTTCTAAGATGAGGAACTCAGATTCAGAGAAGTCACGAATGTGTCAAAGATGGCAGGACACTCTGCAGCAGAGCCTGGGTGCAAATCAAGGCTGTCTGATTCCTGGCACTTTCTGCCAATCTAAACTGCCTGTTCTGCAAAACCACTCTGGAGATATTTCCTATTATCTTACTCAATATTTTTTATATAAGTGTCCATGCAATAATCTCCTCCTAGAATTTCATACTGGAGACCGTGTTGTCTCTCCTGATGCTGGCGTGTTCCTTTTCGTTAGTGCGAGCTATTTCCATTTCCCCTCTGATGCCGCGCTTGGTGTCTTCGTGCCATAGCCAGCTCACCTGTGGCTTCCAGTACAGTTTTCTCTCCTTTCCCACCATATATTTTTGTCTGATTCTTTATTTTGTGTTGATTTCCATTACCCTTAGTGTTTTAGTGCAAGCTGCCTTGTGCTCCTGAAAAATAGTTAGCATATACTTTATACAAATAGAAAAGAAATAGATGTGGCTTCTGGAATTCCTCGAAGCTCTCTTTTGGCATCCTCCACATGACCTCGAAAAGGGCCTTGCACTTAGGAGTGAGCAATAAGCGTTGATTGATTGTTAACTGAGCAATTCTGAAGGGCAGTTCTGGTTATTTTAAAGAGGACCAAGAAGCCATGGCTCTGGCTTCATATGTTAACTTCGCCGTAAGACTTACTGCGCTCCTTTTCCTTAGTAGAGATTTCTCTCGTGCATTTTCTTCTGTTTATCTCTCATAAATGGAATATAAAGGACAGTGATCACAGCTGGCGTGCACCATGCTCTTTCCTCTTGCTGTGCTAAGCACTTTATAGATACTGTCTACTTAATCCTCACAACTCTGTTATCGTTCCCATTTCACAGAAGGAGAGACTGAGGGTTAAAGAATTCAAGTGGTTAAGGGGGACAGCAAGGAAATAACCTTTCTCCTGGCAATTCAGCAAGAGATAGAAGAAAAGAATAGGGAAAGAAAAGGGATTACATAAAAGAAATAAATTGCTTCAGGTATGATGGGTAAAATGCAGAAGAGGTCTGAAAGAATCACAAGTGATTTATAAGGGAATTATTCTTCCTGTCCATCCCCTGCTCTATTGACCAGGAGGATGGAGGAGTCATGAGCAAATCGCTATTTTTGTATATGAGACATTCTCTCATCAGGAGATCATAAGTGTGTGTGGGGGATGTACTTAGAAATTGCTTTAATCCACATATTTATTTGGAAAACTTGAAATTACACGGTTTATGAACAGAAACCTAAAGGTCTTCTTTATTCTCTGGGCTGGCCTTTGTTGTCCCGTGGGCCTCCAGCCCACAGTAACCCCAGGATCCCTGGAGAATCTAGACATGTGCCTGGTCCCCCTACCTCTTGGCAGGTGACCCCCAGCTTGCTCAGAGTTATTCCTGCCTCTGGGAGCAGCACCGCAGGCCCTGAGGGCACATCTGTGGCTCTCCAAAGCAGAAACACAAAGAAACAGGGTCCTCTCTGTCTATTTACAATGGAAAGAAGGAGAGGCTTCATTGAGCAGTGCTATTGGGCCACCCCCAGGAGGTGGGCCTCCTCCAGGGAATGAGAAGAGTCATAGTAAGAGATCAACCCATTCATGGGCATTTGCTCAACAGATATTTACTTAACACTCTTGTGCCTGGGACACTCCTGCGTACTGATTTTGTTCCTTTAGAGAAAGAACAGCCAATCAAGGGAGAAAAATTAAAGCTGCCAGAAAGGGTGGAGGAGGGAAAAGCTCCAGTGACCAGTTCTCCGGAGCTGAAATTGAAAGTTTAGTGGACACAGAATGATTTGGGGAGAATTTCCATTCACGCTGAGTTTAGGGAACTCAAAATAATTGGATGTATCCAGAAGTGGAGTCGAAGGTGGGGCACAGCTGGAGCTGTATAGTTAGACAAAGAAGGACGGGCTCACATCTGGGAGAGCCCTACACACCAAAAACTAGTTCCGGTTTTATCTTCTAGGAAACAAGAAATATGGCTAAGTTTTGTGTGATGAAGATGATTCACTTGACACATTGGAGAGATGGAAAGGAAGGGTGACCCAGGCAGAGGTACAGCATATGCAGAGGCAGGAAGTATCACCACACATTTACAGACTGTGTGGAAAGCAATCCACTGCAGAAGAGATGCAAGGAGTGCTGTGGCCCTGACAGGTCCCCCTGGGCCTGTGTCCTGGCCAAGGAGGCTGAACTTGATCCCAGCAGCTTTGGGGAGTTGCTGAAGGATTTTAAACAGGGGGAAAGTGGGGTCAGACAAGCATTTTAGAAGGCTTCCTCCTTCGAGTTGAGGGAGAAGAATTGACAGGACAGCCTGGATTTAGAGAGGAAGAGAAAGAGGCTGAGAATGGCGCTTTGGCCAATGCCCACACTACAGGAGGAGAAACTGAGAAGGAGCCATCACAGGGCTGGGAGAAGAACTCAGGGAGAAAGATGGCAGAGGAATCCCAGAGGAGAGCACTTCCGGGAGAGGGCGGGGCCAGCCGCGGAGGGGGCGGGGTCAGCCAGGAAGGAGGCGGGGCCATCCCAGGAAGGGGGTGGAGTCACCCGCGGAAGGGGGCGGGGGTCAGTCAGGAAGGGGGTGGAGTCACCCATGGCAGGGGGCGGGGTCAGCAATGGAAGAGGGCGGGGCCGGTAACATCCTGGGCCGCATGGAAGTCTGATAACACAGGGCAGAGACCGGCAGGGCTGCTGAGGAGCGGCAAAATAACTACAGGGGACAAACAGTAGAGAAAAGAGGAGCCTGCCTGAAAGGCTGACGAATCTCATCAGTGTGGCATTTTTTTTTTTAGGTGAGGGAAGGATCGCTTCATCTTTCGTTTGAGCTGGAAACCAGGGCAGATTGAGGAAGAGCATTTGGGGGGTAGATAATTTTTCTTTTACCAGCCTCACCTCCTTGTCACCTTCTATTTTCTCCTGGTGAAAGAGGTGCTATTTCTGACATGCCCTTAGCGGGGTCAGAAATTGCCCCAGCTACATGGTAATGGCCTTTGGTGTTCTTTCTACCTCTTAATGGGCTGTCATCCAGAATAATTTTTTTCTATATTGATCTGAATGTTAATCTATACATAACAAGGATAAATCGTAGGAAAATATGCAGAAAAATGGCAAAAAGAAGTTACTTGTTTTGCACATTTCTTGAGGGGGGAAGGAAGAGAAACTTTAAAATAATCCTTTCCATTTGTGATTCTCATTTGTCAGCACATCAGAAGCAACAAAAGCAAAAACACGATTTGATTCATTGGAAGGCTGCATGATTTAGATTCTGTGTCCTTCTTTAAAAGTTTCTGAAATCTGATTTGGATATTTAAGAGCCTTCAGAACCTTTTGTGGACATGGCATTAGAGATAAGCTATTATTTTTTGTGAGGATTCAAAAAGAGAAATGTATTTTAGAAAATAGATGAAATTGGACCTGACTTGGAGAAATAGTTCTCTGACCATGTCACTTAAAGACACTGGGCTGTGGGCTCCAGGCTGTGACTGTTTCTCAAGATAAATATGCATGCAGGACCCAGGAGGGGCATTTTCAGAGGTTGCTACAAAGTTGGTATATGTGCTAAGAATGCCCAGGACATCTCTGAAGGTACAAGAGTACAGACCAGACATCAGTGCTGCTCGCTTCTTTCTCATAATTTCTCTAATCTTTCTGGCAATAAAAAAAAGAAAAGAAAAAACTCTTCAGGAATATAAAATGTTATTGCATTTGCAACAGTCGTCATGGTTACCTGCATAGTTTCATTGCTTTATTAATGTGTAATTCTCTTTATTTCTGGAAATATCATTATAGTGAAACGTAATAGTCTGCAGCTTCTTAGTAAGTTTCACCGTGTATGTCAGAGACCCTGATATTGGCTGTGACGAATGTGTGTGTGTCTCTGGGCCACCTGTGTGCTGTGGATCCAGTAACTAGGACATCATTGTTTAGGAAAAGACAACATGAAGTTAATGACTCTTGAGAATCTCTTAAAAGTTCAAATGCTTCCCCAAACAAAAGTGCTTATTTTTTCCTAGAGGAAAATGATCCAAGGCTTGAGTCTTTTTCTAACTAAAATAATTCAGGTTTTCTGACATTAAAACTTTTTTTAAAGTAATTATTATTACTTACTGAAGTCACTTTGAGGCATTCAGGAAACTTTTTTCTGCTCAATTGTTTTAAAAATTATCTTTCCTAAATTTATTCTTTGTGTCATAGAAGGATTTTTGTGAGATGCTATTTACAGAGATTTTGAGCAAGTTTTTCTAAGTGTGTCCTCCCACTACTCAAGTTGAAGCTAAATAAAATAGTTCAGTAAACTCTCTTTCAGGCAAATTGCTCTTGATCCCACATTCATTTCTCTTCTTCCCAGGCACTCACCAGACTACATTTCCCAGCATCGCTTGCACTTAGGTCTGACCATAAGACTCATGGGACAGTGAAATGTGAGTGGAGTTATGAAATCCCTTCCAGATCTGGCCCGTAAATACCTCCCACGTAATCCTCCCATCCCTTGTTATCAGGCTAGTTGGTGACTCTGCCAGTCTGGACGCTTGAATAACTGGATGGAGCGGAGGCTCACTGCCGACCAGGAACATCTGTTGCTATGGAAAGGAGACCAATCGTCTGAGATGTGAGGGTTGTGTGCTGTATCAGCTTGTGTCACCCTAACTAATACACTGCTAATCAACCTTTCTTCTATGTGGCCATATCGTCCTTGGGAGAAGGTCCATGTTTTTCGTCCACAAGTTTTTCCTATAGCTTCTTTCACAGCCTTTAGAAAGAAACTGGCAATGTAAATTCCAGGGCCCCTAATCAGTGTCCAATGATAACTTTGCTGTTTTGGACAAGAGCTGGAGACCTGAATGGCTGCAGCGATAGTAGGTAATTGGAAAATATCATCAGACCCTTGTGGCTTATGTGCACAGGGAACCAAAGGAAATGGAATTAACCTTTTCTGGATACTTCTATGTGCCAAGTACTGTGTTTACTCCTCTTATACATAGCCTTATTTATTCTCTATAATTAATTTTCTAAGGAGCTCTGTTATTCTCATTTTACAGATTTTTAAAGTGTCACATAGTTTTAATAACTTTTTCATGGCTAGGGAGTAGCAAGGGAGGATTCAAATAAAAGTTTGCCTGGAACCAAATCCAGCCAAGTTTCTACTTTGCTGCTTTTCATGGTATGCACTCAGTTAACTAACATCAGTTGAGCATCATGCTTCAAGGCTGAATGATAGCTAGTAATAATTGCAAACATATGCAAAGAACATTTGATTATCTGTGATGGTGGGAACAGAAACTCTCATTAGATATTTAGAAAACTGTAATACTGATATTGTTCAGTGTTACCTTCTATCTTAATTAAGCTATCAGAACAGCTGTTGTAACAGATACCAAAATAACAGTAGTTTAAAACTGACAGTCTGGAGGTTGCTGTTCTTATGAGGTCAACTAGGGCCCCAGGCTCTTTCATCTGGTTGCTTCTGGATCCTCTAGGGTTGTGGTGGTAGATGGCTTACCACGCCACATCTGCATTTAAACCATTAAGAGAGAAGCGGGCACATGTCTTTCCTGTTAAAGGCACGGCCCAGAAATGGCACACATCACTTTTGCTCAAAAAATCGCGTGGTCTCGTGGCATCTAACTGCAAGAGAGTCTAGGAAATGTCATCTTTACATACTTAGCCTTGTGCCAGCACTTCTCTTCGTATAGAAGGGGACAGGAGATATTAGGGGACAAAAAGCAGCCTTTGTCACACCTTCTTTCCTTTCCCATTCTTTGATAAACGTGCTAATGAGAAAGACCCAAAACAGCAGTAGCAGAAAAGAGAAGGAAATGAATCAAGGAAGCTAAGTAATTCAGAAATTGAATATCTCCTTTCTCCTTAACCTCTTCCAGCACATATGCTAAAAGAATCAAGAGTTAGTGCCTTGCACTCAATTGCTTTAAAATTGGCTATAACTACTAAATCAAACAGTCTCTGAATAAAATGATTGCAACAAATTGAGGACATATGAACAAAGCCTAGATATTAATCATGTTAAGTAATTAGAGTTAATTTCATTGGGTCTGACATGTGGTTAAGTTATAAAACAAAACCTCATCTGGTAGAGATATTTACTGAGGTATATATAAGTGAAATGATATGGTGTCTGGAGTTTGCTTTAAAACATTCCAGGAAAAATGGAAACGGATTGATTAGTATGTAAAATTAGATTGGGAAAATGTGAGTTATTGAAACTGGCCGATAGGTTCATGGGGGTTCATTATGCTATTCTTTCTACTTTTATGCATATTTGAAATACTCCATACCATAATAAAAAGTTAAATAAATACTTGCTCCAAGAAAGCAAAGCAATTTTTGGCACTGCCCTGATGTTCGTATGAGCTCATTTCTGTACTCCAGTTAAGTGCATTCTTAAGTTTCCAGTGTATTATTATTTATTCTGCGTGCATACAACTGGAAAAACTCATTTTATCTAAAGAATTCATTAACAATTTGCTTTTGAGCCAATTAAACAAAACTTTGGAGAGTGCCTGCTGTATCTCCTGAGGCAAAGGTTGCAAACATGAGTAAGAAAAGGCCCCGGACCACTAAGTTTAAAAGCTAATCAGGCAGATAAGACTGTCTCTCAAATAAATCTGATTTAAGAGAAGTCTACAAGAAGACTTAAATATTAGGAAATCACATCAAATTGGAAGGATCAGGAAAAGTTTCCTGGCTCACATATCATAAGCTTTACAGAAAGAGTAGGCTTTTGACAGATGGCAGTGGTGGAGAGAGTGGTTTGATCAGGGGACCACCAAGAGAAAGGCTCCAAGCCAGAGAATATGAGATGGTTTCCTGGTGACAGGAAAGGGAGACATGGCTTTGAGTGCGAGTATCTGGATGTCCCATTAAAAAAAAACCAAAGGAATCAAGAGGACTTGACTGAGAAAATTCATACTCTGTATAGGGACATGTTACTTTTTGAGACACTGCTGAGACTCAAGAGGAGATGTCCATCTCCACATGTGGTGTTGGAGCACAGAGAGAGGTTAGTGTGGATAGTCAACGGCAACAATTGATAGTTGATGAGTTTATACACAGATGATGAGTTTACAAGTGAAGAGAAAGAGAAAAGATTTTTTTAAGGACAGTTTTATTAGAGTAGAGGATGGGAATTATAACAACATCGTTATGAAACGACATAATGACTTCAGTTGACATTAAAGACAATATGAATCCCTGGTATCTCAAGATCTGTGTCCCTCTTTCTCTCCTTCTATTGAGTTCTCAGCCCTTCCTTAGCCTCACAGAGCCGACTTAGCCCTGCTTTATCTCTCCGCTCTCCTCCAGCCTAAGCATCCCCAAATAGTTGTCTACACAGAATGTCTTCACCGCTTGACTTCCGTTCACTCTTTAACCCACTTTGAACCAGAATCCTCTTTCACCACTCCACTAAAACTGTGTACAGTCCACTGAAACTGTGTTCAGTTCAACATGGAGTGTGCACAGGGACCTCTATGTTGACCAATTCCGTGGACGCTTTTTACTCCTCACGTTGCTTGATTCTCTGAGTAGTATTTGACCTATTGATCACTCCCTATTCCTTGGAACTCTCTCTGCTTGGCCTCTGGTTTTATGCTGGCGGCTGCTTCTCGTTTTCTTTGCGGACTCCTCCTCTCCTGAACATTTACATATTGTGGCACCTTGGGACCAAGGTTGGGCTCTCTTTTCTTCCTACAATCTCTCTTGGAGGGATTTCTTCCTGTGCCATGTCTGACCTAACAAAAACCAACGAAGCTCACGCGTTTGTATCTCATTTGAGTTTTGGACCTACCTAATACCTCCACTTGGATTTCTCACAGGCATTTCATATGTAACAGATCCAAACGGAAATTTAGAAGCCAAACCTTTTCTCCATCTCAGTAAATCCCACCACCATCTACCTTGCTGCTGAAGCCCCTAAAGTGAAGTATTTTGTTTGCAAAAGGTCCACAGGACAATTCCACTAGGAAGCCCAAGCAAATGCCTCTTCATTATGAAATGTCCTTTGACTCTCAGACTGTTCCCTAAGGTAGCTAAAGTGTGTAAGGCATAAAAATAAAGCTTTCTGATGTAGCTTCATTGTAACACAGCAGTTTGAGTTAGGCACCAGTGCTAGCTTTACATTTAAATTTGTGGTTGACTTTAAGCTACATCTTTTAAAGGATTTTGTGGACTACTTGTATTGGGCAGCCAAACTCTCTGAGCCTGATCACACTTGGTTACAGTCGGGACCAGCCCCAGGAGGCCCCATAAGTAGAGGGGACGCCACAAACCATCCAAGAGATGCTGATGCTGCTCTTCTCTCAACCGGCTTAGAATCCACAGGTTGTGGACCTCTCCACCACTCCTTACTCTGACCAGAGTGGTGGGAAATGGTAACTCCAACGCTCCTCTTTGGCGAGGAACTGGGGACACTTTCCCTTCTATCCCACTAGGTCTCAAGAAGATGAAATTAAAGTCATGTTGGTTTTATCCCTGCCTATGGGTCTATGTTCTCCGTGGAAAGGCACAGTGACTTGGAGGAAAGAGAACCTGCTTCTGGTTCTACCTCAGGAATGAGCAAGTCAGCTGTAAATCTGACTAGTAGAGTGTCCTTCCCTCTGCTCTCTCCTGTACCTCCCTCCACAGAACACATAATAAATATAACTCACGCTCTTGAGTGTTTGCTTTGTGCTAGACGCTGTCTTGTACGTGAGTGAACTCATCTAATCCTCACAACAACCTATGAGTTAGTTGTTATTATTATCACTGTTTAACAGATGAGGAAGCTGAAACGTGGGGAGTTAGAATTTGCTCAAAGACACCCAGCTAATGCAGAGCCCGAATTTAAATTCAGGTTACCCGACTCCAGCTTGTACCCTCCTAACCACTTGGTTATACAAAGTTGGGTAGAAAGTACCTCTGAATTACTTTTCCCCCTCCTTCCTGTTGTGCCATTGATGTAAGATGTACCATCAATTTAATTCAATAAGTCTTCAGCAATAAAGTAAGCACTACCCAATCTAGTGGGGTTATAGTAGGACTGTCTTTTAAAATTCTAACCATTTTTTTCTCCTTCTTGGTGATTCCTTTTTACCTCATTTCCCTGAGGCTTTTAGCTTCAGGGACAAGCTAATTGCAGAAAACAAAGAGACAAATTCTTGGCCACTGACTTCTAAGATTGGGTCATGCAATTGGTAAAGAATAGTCTGAAGCCAGGGTTGAGTTTTTTTGTTCTGTTTTGTTTTATTTTGTTAATTACAAGACAGAGTTTTTAAAAAGGTAAACTTAAAAAATGTCTTCAAGTTTTCTTTGCATACCAAGTGCCAAAGCCAGGCAGGTTAGTAGAGCTGGAGAGAATGAGGGATTACGTCTGAGGAGCCTCCTGTCCATCGGAGATAACATTTTAGCTGCTGGCAGGAGGAGAATGTTCAGTTGAGAAGCTGAAGGACCCTGAGAAGGTACTCCGTGCCCTGCAATCCTTAGAGATGGGAGATAATGAAAATCCCAGAAGCGTTTGGGGACATCCCAGAGTACAGGGGACCCTGGTTTGAGTCCAAACAGTGCTCTGGGAGAGGCCATACCTAATAGGGAAATCTTGCAGCAGCATGATGGTGGTGTGGAAAAGCAGAAATGACTGGTTGAGGTGTCCAGGCAACATGGAAAACATCTTAAAATTCCCTGTGTCCCCGGAGGCTGTCCTGGGAGGGGATCAGATGGGCCTTTGTGACCTGAGGAAGGGACACCATCAGCAGATTTGATGTAGATTCCATGTGCTGGAGGCTGTGGAAACAGAAGCAACATCAGCAGCAAAGGCAGTGTAGGTCGAAGTCCCCAACAAGGACCAGCAGGAGTGAGGATGGGCTAATGGACTAGACGGCTTCTCCCTAATGCCATGACACGTGCGGGCCTTCTTAGAATTTAGATACCACCCCAGGAACAAGAAGAAAGGGCAGAACCCTACTTTGACTGTGTTTAAGTTCTGAACTCGACTGTGAAATAACTGAACATGATTGAGTTTCCCTGGAAGGGGCCGTAGTTTTAGTAGCTGAGTCGCTTGAGATCACAGAGCTGGAGTACTGCAGCCAGGATTCCAGCCCAGGCAGAAGGATCACAGTCCGTGCTCCAAACCACCAGCTTTGCTGTAGCTTTCTATACCCTACCATCTCCATGTTTCCCACAACCAAATGGAATGGTGGCTCAAGACCTAAGTTAAATTACGTTGCAGAAAGTTAAGGGGTGATTGTGAGGTTCACCCTGTGACTTCACACAGTGAATTCTAAGATACATACAAATGTCAGTGATACTAAAATGTCTTAGCCTGGAAGAAATATAAGATATATTCTGTTCTCTTCATCTCTACTGCCGCCACCTAATCCTTGTCTTACTTGGACAATTGCCAGGTGCCTCCAAATTGGAGAGATTAGGCTCTTACTATATAATTAGGAGCAAGAGAACTAGGACCAACGGATGGAAGCTAAAGAGACAGAATTCTGTGTGGAATCCGAGAGAGCTTCCTCATAACCTCAGATATCCAAAGATAGAATGAGCATCCTTGAGTGACACCAAGTGCCACGTCCCTTGAGATGTTAGAGCATCGTCAAGACGCCTACTGCTAAGAAGGGACCTTAGCTGGGGAATTCAGTAAAGAACATATGGCTGGATGATGTGACCTTTAAGGTCCCTTCCAACTTTGAAATCCTGCCATTTTAGAATGGAGATTGTGACCGCCAGATTGCTGTGTGTTTAAAGAGTGGGAAATGAGGACATGGAAACAGTGGGTACAGACTAGACCTTTGAAGATGGTTACCATCGAAGGAAGCAGAGCTTTATTGTATGATATGGTAGGACTGAGGGAAGATTTTAATACTAGGAAGAACTGAGCAGATTCATAGGTAGGAGGTAAGGAATTGGTAAAAAAGGAAAAATTAAAAGTTAGAGAGAGTTCTCTTCCAGTGTCTATTGCTGCATAACATACTACCCCAAAACTTGGTGGCTTTAAATAACAACCACTGTACTATATCTCAGGATTTTGTAAATCTGGAATGGACGCAGTGCTCTGCTGGCTGATTTTTCTATCCCACATGGTATAAACAGAGGTCACTCAGTGGTCTTCAGTTGGCGTGGACTTGTGCCTTGGTGGGGATGGCTAGAAGGCTGTGTTCAACTGGGTCTGTTGACCAGGGCACCTAGTTCAACTTTTTACATGGCGGCTCATAGCTCCCACAGAAGTGTTCCAGTAGATCCGGGCAAAACTGCAAGGCTTCTTAAGACCTAGCCCAAAACATCACTTCCACTGCATCCTGTTTGTCAGTCAAGGCCCTAAGGCCAGGTCAGCTTCAAGGGGAAAGGAATGCCGTCTCTCAATGAAAGGATTAGTGAAAAATTTATAGCCATCTTTAATCTCCCATAGGGACTATGGGAACATTGTCTCTATGGGAAATTGAGGGAATAAGATTCTGAACAATGTGGGGAGTCCAGGTTGAGAGCATAGGAAGATGTATTATCCTTCAAATGGTGGAGGGACATGTCTGCCTTGGATATAAGAACAAAGAAAAAGAGTTTTAGGGAGTGGAGATAGAAATTTTGAGAGGAAAACAAGAGAAAGTAGAAGGAATCATTTTCAGAGAGTTCAAGTAATCCAGGGCTATCTAGTGGACGGGGAGCTTCATGTAATGGAAAGTATGCCGCCCACCCACTCTCCGTATATTTTACCTCTGGGTTGTTTCCTCATTCTGATAATGTATCTTCACTGGCCTCACCAGGCATGCCTCACACAGACTTTTGTCTGAGGTCACTGTCTGCAAGATTTTTGGCTCATATTTTCAGGGCTCTTCACATACCCCACGCGGCACACCAAACTCCAGTGTAGTCCAGGGCTGTGGGGCGGGGAAATTGGTCTCCCTGGAAAATGAGCCCATCTGTGGCCTCATTCCCAGTACACGCTTAAGGGATTGAGCAGACCAGCCATGAACCGAGGCTTGAGTAGCAAAACGTGAAATCCGCTTTCTACAAATTATCCAGATAATCTCTTCCAAGTCCCTTCTGGATGAAAAACAGAGCCCCAGGAGGTTAACAGTCTGGCAGGTATTCAAAGCTGCAGTGGTCGTGGCTTGGCTCCTGTTGTGTGCATGACCTATTCTATTGGGTTGATCGATGCAGATCTGCCTGTATGTATCCTTTTGATAAGTATCTTAAGAAGCTTGCTAATTAATTTTAAAGGAATATTTCTCTGCGTCATATTTCATTCTTTTCACATTATATATTCTGGTGATAAATGATGGATGTGTAAATACATTACCTTTGCTCAATCAGTGTTTTCTGTTGTTGATGTAAAGAGCACAAATTGGATTTGTTTCAGGATAGCTGAATTTGGAATGTGACATCTTGCCAAGTCGGAATCTCACTTGCCCAGACAACACACATGTGGATTTTGTAGTTATTTTCTTTTTAAAATAGTGTATGCCTGTGGTGCCATTGATTAATGTAATATTGCGTTAATGTGCTGTTACAACACCCCAGGGCATGCATGAGATCTTTCAGCCAGCAGTCAAGAATTCCCCAAACTAAAGTTTTTAATAAAATACAGATTGCAGGGCAAAAAAAAAAAAAAGCATCGACCATGAGAATTTATGGAGAGCAAAAGTGCTTAAGGAATCAACTTTTGATGGACTTGCCAATGGAAATACAGCGTAATTGTTATCTAATTTCATTCCTCTAAATCATTAGACATTGTCTATACCTATTCATTTACTGAATCTGTGTTTTTAAATGAGCCAGATATCTGACTATGTTGTTCCACAGCTTCTCTTTTATTTTTCGGTTTCCACTTGCTCCACTGTTTGTATAGTCTTAGTGTCAGATCTAAAACTTCAATGAAGGCCGACATAGCCACGTATGTGGCATGGCTCAAGCTGCAAAAAATTAAAATTGAATTCTCCACCGTCCATTGCAAATAGCTAGCAGGCAACGTTCTTCAATGCAGTGCTGATGCAACTCTGGCATTGGGTCATTCTGGACGTATTTTAAGTAACGACCCATTTTTTTTTTCTTTCTCAAGGTAATTTTCAATCTTTAACCGTTATATTTTCCCTGTTACAAAAGTCTGGAATAATATTTTTCTAAATGAATCAACTGATGTAAAATTTAACTGGATGAAAATGTTCTTGATACAATATATTTAAATTTATAAATGAAGATGCTACTGCAGACTGCTAACAGAGGGCATGGATCCAACTCTACTCTTTTTCCCATTCCAAAGGTATTGTTATTTTCAAACATCTATCTGATAAGAGAAATGCAGGCAAGTTTTTGCTTTTTTAGTGTAAATCTATTTTAGCTTTACAGTGGATTTGAAATACAAAAAGTAACAACTCTCCTTTTAACCCCCTAAAACTTTTAAGATCCACAAGGAAGCAAAGGATAAAAAAACAAAAAAAGTATGGTGCTCCTTAATGGAAAGAAAATTTTTCTGTAACCTAGCTTTATGAGTCAGCATTTTGATATAAATAATTTATACTTATAATCATAAGATCATTAAGTTCAAGCATGCGGAAAACCATTTCAAGGTCTCTGCTAATGGTGCTAATAGAGGCCGATTTAAATGAGCTAGGCCACTGATCTCAGTCATATGCCTTCAAGTCCAACTTGTGTTGATGTTTACAGTTGAGATAAAGAAAAGGGTGTTTCTGTTATATTTTGATATTTTTAGATCTGGATATTTTTCTATCGATTCTGTAAAGTAAGGGTTAATTAAGATTGACAACAATTAGGGTACAGGGACAGTATCTCTTTGGTGGGTGGTTGTCTGTGTTTAAAAACTGCATGTCAAGGGCCAGGGTTGATGTCATAAGTAATACAAATTCAGGAGGCATTGGGGTGGGCACCCCCTACTCTGTAGGAGTGTTGTGGTGCAAGGGATGTATAGAGGAACAAGGGGGGAGCTGGCACTGCCTCCTAGATGTCACCTCTTTTGTGAAGAATGCAGTTTTTTCTCTTTTGCCCAAGTTGTAACGACCTAAGACTTAGATTCCATCCCATGACTGTCCTTTCCCTAAAACCACTAGATAGAATACCTCCCATGTCCCAATTATACAGTCCTCTTGTGTTTTTCTGGTGTTTGTATTCCCATAGTTGCAAATAAAAAGTATATTTTTAGTTCTAGAATTTTCCTTTCCATTAAAAAAAAAATCCCTGAAGATTTGTGGCACCACTGTTATTTTTGTTAATGTCATTGCTTCCATAGCAGCAAGCTAAGACCTCGTAAGAAACTGTGTTTACAAAGAAGCAATTATCTAAGCGAATGTTATAGCTACACGTAGCAAAGTTTCAATTTAGATTTCCTGTAACCATTACACACACACACTCCTTCCAATTTGTGTTATAAAGACAGTGGAATCAACTAGATGCTCCTGTCCATGGACCCGAGGTTTGACTAGTTCTTTGGGCTTCTGTATCAGAACGAAAACTCAAGCAACTCACCTTCTGAGCCATAGAAGGTGTATTCTTCCCTGTTTTCAATTCCAAATGGGAGTAGAATATAAAATAAATGAGTTTGTACTGATATGTAATCCTTAGGGTGGATTTAAAGAAAAAATAGAAAGGAAACAAAATAAATTCCCAGTTTTTCACAGCTCATTTTGCTAAGCATAAACCTGACATTGTGGTACATATTCATTTTGCCTAGAAGGTTTTCTTCTCTCAGAATTTCAGTTGGTAGAGTGGTGTCTTTAATTTAGCATATTTCAGGTTTACTTTACCCTCTTCTAGGTCAGAGATTTCAGTGGCCATTCTATAGTGAAATAAAAATGGCAATATGAATGGTCATTTCTAATTAGATCTAACTCGTTATAAAATGAGATGAAAATGACATCTAGAGAAAGTATGCTAAAGAATGCACTGCCAGGTTTTTATCTTCATGTGACTAGGCTTGGCCTTCTCAAATGTTCGAATGTGCCTTGGCGTTACCACTTTTCCGTGAAAAACTAATTCCGAAATCTTTCTGATGGACACAGCCCATGTTCAGTTGTCAGTTGTGCAAGTAAAAGCTAGCTAGGAAATAAAGTTAATATTTTTCTGCAGCATTTTCAAGCAACACTCTTTATTAAAATAATCAAATTTACGACTTTTGGCCACAGAACTCTTTAGCCATTGCGCAGAAATACAAGCAAAATAAGATCCATGGGCCGCTTCCTCCCCCTGCTGAGAGCTTACAGTTGCGTGGAGCACACAGCCTGTGGATCCAGAGTTAAATGGATACAAATACAAGAAGCAAAGTGATACATAAGCAGCCAACTGTGTTATATAATCAGGGCTGGGAAGGGTCAGGGATGCAAGGTCTTGTTAGACTGTCAAGGCTTAATTCTTATGAGACGTTGTGAGGAACGGAAGGCTATAATTTAGTGAGGAGGGAGAATAATGTGCTTCCAACACATCCGGCAAAATAGGGGCATCATCAACCCGAGCGACACTGCAGAAATTAAAAATTAAACTCACCATATTTATCCTGCATAAAAGCAACCCCACAAAACTGTCTAATTTCACATGCGCCAATCAACAGCCTTTCTAAACCACTTTAGATATTTCCCCCAGCTATTCTAAGATTCAGTTTCCTTATCTGGAACATGTTCTCCTAGGATCCTTAAAAACACCTCCATTTTATAATTCAGGAAAATTGCTGCTGCCGACAGAAATCAAGGGGTGGCCTCAGGAAGCCACAGGAGGAGGGGCTGTGGGGACGGGGAGAGGGAAGATTGCCACCAGGATCTTGCACCAGTGACAGCAGGGACCAGCCCCAAAGGAGAAGTGAGAGAGATGCTGCGGAGGGGGCTTCTCCTCCAGAGCCTGACATGGCGGAGTCTCTGAGTCTCTGCCTGCATTGGGGTAACTTTGTGTTAACCTGCAAGATTTGTTGCAACCACCCCGTCCCTTGCCAATTCTGCAATAAAGAAAACACAGCGCTTGCTGTGATCATTGAACAAGAAGCAAATGTAGATAGTCCTGATCCATTTACTAAGTACTGAATTTATTAAACTTCTGTTCTATGTAGGTATTGAACAGGATACTAAAATTATAGTCCCCACTTCTATCATTGTGGCAGGCGGACTAATGGCCTCCAAAGGAGTTCATGCTATAACCCCCAAACCTGTGAATATATTATGTTACGTGGCAGACAGGAAAGTTAAGATTGTAGATGGAATGAGGCCGATAATCAGCTGGCTTTAAGGTAAGGAAACTATCCTGGATTATCCAGGGTGACCCAGTGTGATCACAGGGTCCTTTAAATGTGGAAGAAGGAGGCAGGATAGTCAATGTCATAGAGAGATGTGACATAAGAAAGACTTGACCAGCCATTGCCGGCTCTGAAGATGGAGGAAGGGGCGACTAGCCAAGGAGCATGGGCCCCCTCTAGATGCTGGAAAAGGCAAGAAAATGGATTCTCCCCTAGAGCCTTCAGAAGGACTCCAGCCCTGACGACACCTTGATTTTAGCCCAGTGAGACCCCTGTCAGACTTCTGACCTCCAGAACTATATGATAATAAATTTGTGTTGTTTTAAGCCACCAAGCTTGTGGTCATTTGTTATAACAGCCGTAGAAAACTTACACAATCATATTGTTGATTTCCTTTATGTAATGTCAGAAATGACCTTGTTTGTTTGCTGCTTTATTTTCTTATGGTCTCCTTTCACATTCAAGAATACCCTCCAGGAGGACAAGACTTTGCCTGCTGTATCCCAGGAGCTGGGAGCAGAGCTTGGAATACACTGGTGCTCAATAAGTGCTTCCTGGTTGTCAAGTGAATAATTGTGTACATGAACGAATGATTAGAAATCACACTTCTCTCCAGACCTTCTGCAAGATATATACATAGGAAGTAACCAGTGAAGTTTCAGAAAATAATGATTACAAAACAATTAAGATTTAAACCCTCTGTGTGCCCAACAGGACCCTATGATACAGAAGAATGTAAGACTGTAGAAAAAGCAAGCAGCTTCTATAAAGGAAGAAGACCAGTGGTGTTCAATCACAGAAAACCGTCGAATTCCTTTTCTAGGTTGACTTACCATCGCGCCATAAATCAGTTTTTATCAGGAGACAATAAAAAATAAGATTAACCTATAGCCATAAATATAGTGAGAAAACTGGACATAGCAGAGAAGCTGGGTGAAACATTTATTGTGAAGTGAAATCAATATGGCAAAAACGTATATCCTGCGAAGGCTGTCGGTGCTTTTGCCTATAAATGTTAACCAACGGCTTTCCACGTCTCTTACATCTCAAAAAAGAGAAATCTTAAATTTTGAAACTCCCACAAAGAGCCAAGAGATTTTATGTGTTTTTCTTCATTGCTGGTTTGCAGGCAGGTTTTTAACCCTATCTTTATTTGCTTTTTGATGCTTCCCTCATCAACAAATATTAAGTAAGCACCCTGCATATATTAACTTATTTAGTTCTGCCTATGAGGCAGGTACCATATATCTCTGTTTTTGTAGATGGGGAAACTGAGTCTTTGTGAAAGTTAAGTGATTGGCCTAAGGTCACACAGTAGGTTAGTAGTAGAGCGAGGATTTAAGCCCAGGTAGTTTGGCTCCAGTATCCAGTCTCTTAGTGGCCCCACTGCCTATTCCCTCCCTCACCAGACCCTGAGCTGGGTCCTAGGATCGACAGGAAGCACATTAGACTCAGTCCCTGGCCTCGTGAGGCTTACCCTCCAGTAGGAAAAGCATCTCACAAGTAAGAATGGCACAAATGTTTATGGTGACCGGTGCTATGAAGGAGACACAGAGCATCAGAAGCTGAGAGAGTGGATACCAGGGTGGACTAACCGGGTTCCCACAGCACCAGAGGCCAGCCGTATTACAGGTCTCCTATTTACACTCTGTACCAAGCGCAAGTGAATATTTGTACGTGAAAATATCTCCATCAGTGCCCCCTATGCGAACATTAGAGGAAGTGGAGGTTGATGAGATGTGATCTGAACGATTTTTTAATTCCAAAAATAAGTCAATTTCTACATTTTTCCTCTCTTAGAGTATGATGCCTGCTCTGAATGTCCTTTGTCCAGCCCAGAGTTTCTTAGCCTCACTAGTATTGAATATTTGAGCCAGACAGTCCTTTGTTTTGTGGAGGGGGTACATTGTAGTATGTTTAGCAATATCCCTGGCCTCCTCCCACTAGTAACAACCCCTCCTCGTCCCCAAGTGCGACAACCAAAAATGTCTCCAAACATTGCTGAGTGTCGCTGGAGAGCAAAATCGTCCTGGAGTGAGAAGCATGGTAACCCACCAATAATTCACATTCCACCCATCCTTGAAGACCGATGATCTTGCCTAATGCTTCTGGCCCGTTCTCCTCTCCACCTGCTCTTCTCAGCAGCGCTGCACAGGCTTTGAAGCTCGGCAGTTACATTTCCTGAATCCAGCCTGCATCACCTCCCCCTACCGCCCCCCCACAGCAGGCGGCCTCAGGACGGGAAGGAGCTCATACAAGAAGGAAGTTAGTCAGCCCTCAGCTCCCCATCACTCTGCACAAGGCTTCATTTGGGTTTTCCCTTGTACTCTGCCCCACAGACTCTCCCCTCTTGTGTCCCAGAGCTCTGAAGGTGTTTGGGTTTTTGAGGGGCTCAAGAGCAGAAGAAAAGAAGAAGACTGAGCTTAATAGAGCAAAGGGAAAGAAAGGAAGAAAGGCCAGGTTGGAAAGAACCATTCTAGAATGATAGACTGGTTGAGCGCGTGGATATAAACAGGGTCTAAGGCAATTCTGAAAGACGGCTTCCAGACATGCTTTAAGCAAGGGATCGACCAGAGACTAAATTCCGATCTGTTGGTGAAAATATCTCATTACTTTATAGTTACCCCTATTCAGGCCTTAAAACCGAGTCATAAAATGAAAACGTACCCTCCGGTGCTGCGCTCTTGAGGAGAGAAGGTTGGATGTGTGAGTGTGTAAGGGCTCTGAGTGCGTGTGCCTGGGACAAGGGGTCCCCTGAGTTTAGCTCTCATCCGGACCCAAACTTGAGGCTCCCTACTGTGAAGTACCAGCATGGAGAAAGTCAAAGAGCAGACATCAAAGTGAATTTTAAACATCTGGTCTCCTAAGACAGCCTCTCAAGAAAGCAGAAAGACTTTCTGCTTTTAAACCGAGAAAGGCAGACCTCATCCATACAGCCTCGGCTTCGTGTGGGAGATGTGACGGAGGGAAAAACTGGAACCTCGAAGCAGCCCTCTCTGGATCAACTCCTTAAGAAGCGTTGTGATCCTAAGTCTTAACAAGTGTCAGAATGCGCCCCTAAATAGCCCCTCTGATTTCCACACCCCTGAAGATTGTTCCTAGAGCTTTTGATTTTTTTGCAGAAAAATTACAGCAAAGGTAGACTTTTTTTAATGTGTTAAATATTCTATTACAGCACCATTTTAAATATAATTATGTGTGTTTAGTTACATGGTTGCTCCATTATATTACTTAATCTACAAACAGTTATTGTGGGCTATTAAATGCCGGTTACTGTGCCTGGAGAGAGAAAGGTAAATACCCTGTTGCTGACTTCAAGGTTCTTGCTGTCTAGTGGAGAGAAAGATGAGGAAACTAACAATCACAATGCAGGTTTTTAAGTGCCTTGACAGAGTGTGGGATAGCATAATAAATGAGGGGGCTGCTTCTAATTCAAACGTGGAGGTCAAGGGAAGAGAAAGTTCTGGAAAGTTTTTTCTGAGAAGACAAAAATCCACAAGAACAATTTTTTAAAAATTATTTAATTTAGTTGATTTGAGACATTAAATAAGTCTATTTTGAGAATTCTTACGGCTCCCCACATAAATTATGAAAGATGGACTATAATCAAGTAGAAAGTTGGAATCACAGAGAAACATAGATCTTTCCTGAGTGTTTGAATAATTGCCACAGCACTGAACAAAAGAATAATAAAATATATGGTTGATTTTTCCTATGAAGAGGATTTGCCAAAGCCTAATAAAATACTCTTGATATCTTGCCTCATAAAGTAACTAAAGGGAAATACCTCCGTGTTTTCTTACGTTTAATGCCACCAAGATAGGTTACTGCCAAGACATGCAAATAGTACTGCCTGGATGGGAGTTAGGGGTGACGGGTTGAGTCTGGAATGCTTGCTGCTTTCAACATGCAGTAAAAAGAGCCTGGTCTTGGGATCAGAAAACCTTAATGCGAGCCCTACTCTGCCTCTTACCAGCTGCGAGATTTTAGACAAGCCACCTAACCCTTCTGATCCTGAGTTACCTCATGTGTAAGACGAGGCTTCACCGGATGGCTGTGTGGGTTAAATGAAATATAGGTTATTTATATCCATTATATCTCTTTACTAATTAGCTATCAGGTGACTAGATCTTCTGTGCAACAATACAAGATCATACTTTAACTTAAGCATAATTGCAAAATATATGACAGGGGTAAGTGGAAGCCTTCTGCTGTCTTCCTCCCTCCCCACCCCACCCCCCAGGCTGTCCTCACTATGACCAGAGTGATCTTTAGGCGACACAGATTGATCATATCGCTTTCCTAAGTGATATCCTTCAGCGCCTACTCATCAATGTCCAGAGGAAACCCAGCACTGGCGCCAAGGTCCCTTCTGTCCTGTAGGTGATCCGTGCCACCTCTCTGGCTGATCTCTTGTGCCCCCTGGCACACCCTGTGCTCAGCCAGGCTCTGCAGGCTCACTCTCTTTCTCCTCCATGCCTTTGCACATGCTGCTCCCTCATATTGGAATGCCCTTCCTGCCACTTCTTCACTCTGCAAATTCCTTCCCACTAGTTCTTCAGCATTTGGCTTAAGCCTTAGGACCTTCCTATTTGCTTTCATGGTGTGCCAAATATCTACGTCTCCAGGAAACGTCCCTCCCCGAAAGGTCATTTTCCCAGCACTTGTTTGTCTCCCTTGTTGACTCGGCTCCCTGAGGGTGGGGACTAGGGGTCATCACACTTTGCCTTTGCCTCACGCTGTGCCTGGACCATTATAGGTCCTAGTAAGTCTTGTTGAATGAATGGATTGATCAGTGGCTGAGATGGACTAAATGTTTGTATCCCCCCAAAATTCATATGTTGAAATACTAACTCCCAAAGGTGATGGTATTAGGAAGTGGGCCTCTTGGAAGGTGGTTAGGTCATGAGAGTGAAGCCCTCAAGAATGGGATTAGTGCCCTTACAAAAGGGACCCACCCCAGAGACGCTCTCTCATTCTCTTTCTACCACATGAGAACCCAGCGAGAAGAAGGCTGGCTATGAACCAGGAACTGGGTCCTCAACAGACACTGAATCTGCCAGCACCTTGATCTTGGAATTCCCAGGCTCCAGAACTGTTGAATGTTTGTTGTTTAAGCCACCCAGCCTATGGCAGTTTTATTTTTGTTATAGCAGCCTGAATGGACTAAGACAGTCACTGACATAATTGGCTAATATCCATACTAAATGATTAAACATAAGACAAAAGAAGTAGTATTGGGGCCGGCCCGGTGGTGCAAGCAGTTAAGCGCACGGCCCAGCTGTGGCGTCCTGGGGTTCGCAGGTTCGGATCCCGGGCGTGCACCGACGCACCGCTTGTCAAGCCATGCTGTGACGGGGTCCCATATAAGGTAGAGGAAAATGGGCACAGATGTTAGCCCAAGGCCAATCTTCCTCAGCAAAAAAGTGGGGGATTGGCATCGGATGTTAGCTCAGAGCTGATCTTCCTCACAAAAAAAAACAAAAAAAGAAGTAGTATTTATGATGCTAGAATCCAAATTCTTCATTCTTTAAAAATTTCCAGCCCATAATGGAAAAAGGTATGGGTTACCTGTGAATCTGCTACTCATGATTTCCCTAAATAGTGATTTGTAGCCGAGACTACTACTTGCCTAACTCAGCATACACTCTTTCTTTTCTCCAAAAATAGACTCTTCTTTTTAGCTGGTCACATGGCCACCAGAAATTTAAGAAGAAAAAACCTTTATTTCGTAGTCCCCTTGGCAGCTAGATATGGCTAAGTTCTGGTAAATAAAATGTAGGTGGAAGTGTTTTGTGGAACTTTCCGGAAGGCCGCTTAATGAGAGCTGACTCATCAAGGAGGGCGCCCCTTGACCCTTCTGCTTTTCCTCTCTCTTCTGGCCTGAATTTTAGAAATGGTACCGAGAATCTCAGAAGCCATTTTGGACCATGAGGTGCCCTTGAAGATGAAAACAATGTCGTAGGATGTCAAAGCAGAAAGATAGGAGTCCATTCTCAATTATCAATCCTCCTGTGCTGCTGGCCTCTGGACTTCTTATCATGAGGGAGAACTAAACTGACACTCTAAGGCAGTGGTTAGCAAATGTAAATGTTTTAGGATTTGTCGGCCATGTAATCTCTGTCACAATTCCTCGACTCTGCTGAGAGGACAAAGGCAGCCATAGACAACGCATAAACAGATGAGAGACTGTGTCCAAATAAAATTTTAATTTACAAAAATAGGTGGTGGGCTGGGTTGAGTCCCTGTCCTGGAGTTTGCTGTTCCCTGCTCTAAGGCACTGAGATGTTGTGTTTTTCTCATAGATGTAGCCAAATCTAACCCTAACCTATATATCATTTGATGAGCTGAATCTTTTGATTTGGAAGAGAGAAATTGTTAAGACTCTTGTTTCATTTCTTAAAATTTTTCCTTTCAGTAGACTCTTTCTCCCTTACCTTATCCTGATTGAATTATACAAAGTTCTGACATTTCTGTTTCCAGACTCTTTTGATTATTAAGACCAACTGAATGGGACCCAGGGCTTTTCTAGGTTTCCTTCAGTTCCATTATGCTCAGTGTGGAGGATTCCAGCAGAATATAAATGGGACAGTCATCAGGTGTGTGGACAGGGAGAACGAAGGACAAAAGGCAAGGCCAGTAAGGACTGAATGAAGAATATCACGCTGAGAACTCCTGAAATGTGTTTGAACTATACGACACAACTTTCAGGCTGACTGAACGATATCCGACTGTGTTCTGTCACCAGGGAGATTGTACAAGCTGAACTGGTGTTTATCAGCAGGGCAAGAGCTGGTCTTGAAGATTCTTTTCAGCAAAGACTTTGCCTGATGCTCCTGGGATGTCCTGGCTTTCTGGTTTAGCTCATCCTGTGAAAACAGAACAATGTAGTACAGACCAGGAATGGAAGATTGATTTCCCCTTACATGTGAACTCCTACAGATGGGTAGTAGGTATCTGGAGCTCTGTATTGAGAAGGATTCTGTGGCTGCCTGTGGGTTTTAACAGAAGTGGTCTATGCTTCCCTACCAGTGTCTTCCCCAGGTGCATGGAGGCCGGAGAGGAGAGGTCTCAACCAGGTTCTCACTCTTGGTATAGACTCAAGGAATATGAAAGCTAGAAGGGAACTGTAGTTTAAACAGTCTCTAACCTGGTTCTTCATTTTACAAAGGGTGATGTTAAGGCTCAGAAATGTGAAATAACTCATGCAGGTACACAACGAGGTGGTGGTAAAACCACAAATAGAAGTCAACAGCGGATTTTTTCATTACACAATACTATACATATTTAATTAAGATCTTTTTATACTTTTCATTCATTTTTCATAACTTCTTTCTAACATTGAACTTGAACCAGCTTGTTAGTGAGATCTTGCTTGGTTCTCACAGCCATGCTTCTAGAACTCTCGTTCTTGGCATTTATGAGCCTGATCCTTCAGACTCCATTTAGTTCCATGAGCCCCTGACAGCCTTCCAGAAATTGCTTATTTTGTTGTAGGGTTAAGGATGATCAGAGTCAGTTTCTGTTGGCTGCAATCAAGAACTGTGGTTGATATGGAAATTGATACTGGAAGTAGGTTTCAAGAAACAGACTCTCAGGGAAATATGAAGAACTGGGAATTGATTATCTAACCTATATCAGGTAGAATGCAGAGAAGTCCTATTTAATATCCAGAAGGCGATTCTATCTGCTCATGGCACCCAGTGGGGAATGAGTTAATTAAATGCACCCGTGCTCACCTGGCGTCAACTGCTCATGGAGGGAGGGCAAGGTTTTGGATCACCATTGCCATAGAAGAGCAGAAAGGAAATGAGGGATTCAAGGCCCCTGAGGTGAGAAATAGGATGAGGAGCTCAAATCCACACGTGCTTGGTTCAAGGAAAAAGAGAAATCCAAGAACTTTCCGTGGCCATGTAAAAAGACTCTTTTATTGTGGCCTCAAAACAGAGCTATTCCAAAGAAAACCCACAAAATTTGATCCTGTGGGTTTTTGAATCGTAGTGTTAGTTGAACTCACAGTGTCTTCAGGTCTCCTGGAAAGAGCAGGGCCCATGGAATTGGGGCAGCTAATTTGAAGGACTCAGAATACATGGAAATCACTGCCCCCCGTGGCCTCACTCCCCTTGGACGTGGCTTCTTCTTGTTAAAGACACTGCTGCTCCATTACCTGCGGGAGTTCCTTGACAGGGGGGACCCACTTTCCCCATCTTGTTTGGGACACCAGAATCTTATCTGTTCTTCAAGCCCGAACCTTTGGAGTGAACTTTAGCCTATCATTTTTAGGTAGCAGAATTTCTTAATCTCATACTTCAGAGTAACTTTTATTTATACAAGATTCTGACAGCCTCCATGAGTGAGGCTCAAGAAGTCTCTGGTTTAGAATTTCTCTACTAATTTCTCTCATAATTTCATAATCCTCATAATGTCTCTACTCAAATAAAATACTTTATTGACTTAACAAATCATTAGTATTCATCAATTACTAAAGATATACAACTAAAAGCAATTTTTAAATAAATAAAAATTCTTAAGTATACTTGGTACTTTCCTCATTAATCTTCATCTTTATTCAATCACCGCTTTATTTTTCTCTGTTTCTCTTCTCACTTTTATTATTGTCCTTTATTTTAAAGGTAATATAACCACATTGCAGGAAAATCAAGAAAAAGAAAACATGTCCCATTATTCCATCATTGTTACCATTTTGATTTATTGCCTTCTGGGCATTTTCATTTGCTTTTTTCCCCCTAAACATTGTGGTAAATATAATGCTTGTGTACAGCCTTTTAAATTTAATATAGCACACACATTTTAACCTCTTAGTGTCTCCGTAGCCTCTTTTCCGCTGGTTGCATAATATTGAAACGCATACAGGCATTAAGTTGTGGTTATGAATTATTGAGGGAAGGACTCTGCTTCATTATTCCCAGCTCCTGGTAGGTATTCAATTATTGTTTGTTGACTTGAATTGAGATTCCTTGCCCAGTCTAAGTTTGTAATATTTTAAACACGATTCCAGCAAACATCTTTATGACTATAGCATTTCACGTATTTTTATTTAAGATAGATAGATTCCCACAAGTGGGATTACTGGTCATGTGATATGACCATGTTTATGGCTCAAGATGTATTGCCAAATTGCTCTCCTTCTAGAAGGGCTGTAGCAATTTACAATGCCCCCTGCAAAGCATGAGATCACCACCAGTTTTGCTGCACCTTTGTCAGCAATCATGTAATAGAAGGAAGTCCAGCATCTCATTGGGATTTTAGAGTGAATATTTCCTTGTTTGTATATTTACTAATTGCATTCTCTCATTTGTGAATTCACGTACTTTTCTTTAGCAGTTTGAATGAACTCTAGAGAGAGTGAAGACATTCACTTATATTTACTGTTAGTATTGTCTTCATTGGGGTTTTCTTTTCCAACTGATTGTAAGATTTTTTGGAACACCTTTACTCTCCTTTGAAGAGAAACCTGTTAGCCTTCTTCTGAGAGTACCTTGAGCTCTGAAAATTTTCAATCTTGTGAAAATGCTCCTATCACCTTGCTCTAGCTGCCAGCATTAACTGACCAAAAGAGGATGACTTATCCATAAGTACTATCAACTGATCCAGGAAACACTTTAAATTAGCTCATCCTACATGCCAGTGTTGCTTCCATAGTCAAAAATAGAATAAAATGTCAGATGTTCCTCATTGTTACTGTTTCCAACTAGGAAATTTGCCTCTATTTGACCCAACTCTTCTGCCCAGCTTCCTATCCTTGAAGCAGGTGTTTGACATATGTCTTCACAGATGTTTACAGATTTCTGTCTTCCTCTAAACCTGCTTCTCGTGTCTTAAAGTAGCCAGATGTGTCTCCTTTCCCCCCAGAACTTGAGTCTGAACAGAACATAAACCGTTCCCACTCTCTAAAGTAGTGATTCCTAAAAAATAGGTGTCCTGAAGTATCCCTTATTAATTCTCTGCATTTTGCAAACCATGTCTTGCATTGTCTTCCTAAACCTCTGCCACTTTCTGACCTCTGATTCTAGAGTTTACTCTTTCACCAGTTTTTAGGTTTCATTTTCCCTCAGGTAGGAAAGAGTAACTCAGCTTTTTTATAACCTTTTCATAAATTGCTGCCTTAATCCTGTTCCCTCAAACTTCACTTCTAGCCATTGAGGAAGCTCTGTGAACTGCAAGACACTGAAACCAGGTCTTGTATTTATTGTTCAAAGTTAGTTAAATAGAAGTGGTGCTTTCCAGAGCATCAGAACTCACATAAACATTTGTATTAAAGGAAACACATACTGGTTGACATAAAGTTGAACAGAAACAAATTCTATAGCTAAAAGATCAGTATCAGTGTTTTATGTGATGAAGCATATAGGGAAATTATTAAATCAGAAGTCAGGATATAGGTCCTAGTCCCTGATTTGGTCATTTAACCTCTTTGAGGCTCAGTCTCCTTACCTATAAAACTGGACTAAATTGGTGATTTTTAAATGTGATTGTTTTTAGCAAAACAACTCAGTTTTCAAGTGAAAAATAAAACACAAAACAGGCACTTGTAGAATTCTTGTAGTTGAAGTAAGAGCAGGAGGCCCCGAGTCCCATCCTTGTAACATTCCCTATCCTTCCATTCCTCAGAGCTTCAGAGTCTACTCCAAGGAGCCCTCAGATTACCTCTTGTCATGGTGTGATTGTTGATATCCTTACAGATCACGTTTCTTTCCAGCTGTGAAATTCTGTACTCTCCAGTGGCTAAAGTATGGATCATGCTAGGATTGGATTGGGTAGGTTGGATTAGCAGAGTGGCATGTCCCCATGGCAAGGCCTGGGCATTTTTTGGGGTGTCAGAGCACAGAGAAGCAATACCTCTGTGTGCCCTTACCACACAAGGGCATCCATGTGTCAGACAATTTTTTGAATGTGAATAATGCGAGTGCATTATGCGCCATGAACTGTATGGCAAGATCCTCCTCTGTTACCTCCTTTCATCCTCACCACCAAGCTCATCTTGAACTTCTCACCTGAACTCACTGCAGACGCACGAGTCCAGCTCAGTGCGGCCACAGGGCCTTTGCTGCTCTCTACCAGAGCTTCTCAAAGCTGGCCCCTTCTCTTATTTTAGCTTCCACCGTGTACATCACCTTCTAAGAGAAGTCTTCTTTGATCATCCTAACTAAAGATATGCTGGACATCTTGTCTTATTTAATTCACAGCATGTATTACTATTTGCATAAGCATTTAGTCATTTGTTAGTTCATTATATTTATGTTTCCTTGTATATTTTCTGAATCTCTCACACACACTGAAATGTAAACCCCATGGGGAACAGAGGTCTTGTCTGTCTTGTTCATCACCAAATCTCAGCATCTAAAAAAGTGCCTGGTGCACAGCAGATGGTTTACAAGTATCTGGTGAGTGAATAAATGATCAGGAGAGGTAGTTATTATAATCTCTATTGTACAGATGAAGAAACTGAGGCTTGGAGAGGTTTAATTACCAATTCCAAGTTACATAACTAGTAGCTGATAGAACCTGGATTCAAACTCAAGTTTGACCTAAGAGCAACTCTTAACTGTTATTTGGCCTCCCTTGGTGGAGCCATTTTCCACTCTAATCAATGCCCATATCCACCTGATGGAATACTGATAATATAATGATTACAACGATGGTGAAAATTATGATGCCAATGATTGTACAGCCTACGAGTGTTCTCTGGTCCTCTCCTTGATCACCTGCAGAGCACACACCACCTCAGCCAGCAGCATGTTCGTTGTTGGGTACCTCTCACTTTTTAAAAGTTCTCTCTCATCTTGAGCCAAAATCTATCTTCATGTATCTTCCACTCACTAATCCTAGTTTATTCCTCTGTATTTATCCCTCTGTATATTCTCTGTAACAAACAGAATGAGCTGCCAGGTTGGAGAGGAAGTGGGTAATAGCAGGGCAGACTCTGTCTGGATTTCCTTAGTTTTTGCCAGCGTGAGTACCCGGTCCATCAAGCATCCCAGGTGGGCAGTTTACAAGGCAGCTGACCAGCCGTGGGTGCTTTAATGAGTAGAAGTGTTGTTTCATCTCAGTCAATGGTGATATTCTGTTCCTTTGCCTGTAGGTCAGCACATTCTTATTAAGGAAATTGGGTCCTCACCACTAGCTTTGAGTGATCAGTTCTATCTTTGCAAACTGCCTTCATATGAAAGAGGTCTTCATATTGTGTTCACTTCCCCATCCAACTTCAATGTGAAAAGGTTGATGAGGAGATGTCTAGAAAATCCTCTGAGCTCCTCAAAACCCAGGCCCAATACAAACCTGCTTAATTCTCTTCTTTTGTGGTCTCTGGCTTTAGGTTTTGGCCTTCGAGAGCATTTTAGTGCCAGCTACACTGTGGTCTCTGGTCTCCTCTGGTGGCAACTGGTTCCCGAGGATATCACCTATGTTTGAATCTTGTATGGCTCCTAACTTTTATCTAAATCCAATTTCTTTGGTCTGTTCCACTCAAAGAAATAGAGGAATATGTGATAATAACAGCTAGTATTTAACATGCTCTGTGAGCCAAAAACTGTTCTAAATCCCTTACTTGGATTATTGCATTTAATAGAGAATAACATGCCCTGGGAAAACAGCATAGGCCCTGTGCTGAGTGCTTCACATTCCTCATTCCATTTCATCCTTAATTTCCATTTCCCATATTATGGTATTCTCTCTTCCTCAATGATATGACTGATTAGACACATTAATCCATGTAAAGTGCTTAGAACAGTGCCCGGCATAGAGTTAGCACTCAAGAAATGTTATTATTACCATATTTCTTTTTTAATACTGAATAGATTCAGTATTTTGGGATCTAGACTCACATTGAAGCATGCATTTTTATAGCTTAAATCAGCACACTCTACTACAGTAGACAGGATGATAAAGTAGAAATAGCAATATGCTACAGACAAGAGACAGTAATGCTGGGAAAAGTAGAAGGCAGCAGGAAAAGAGGAACACTAAATATGGGATGGATTGACTCTGTAAAGGAAGCCATAGGCATGAGTCTACAGGAGCACAGTACGGCTGTTGAGGACAGGACACTGTGGACAGTACTCATTCATAGGGTCTCCAGGAGTCGGAGCCGACTTGATGGGACCTAACAACGACGACAGGGCAAGATATCTGGGGTCAGGCATTGGCTCTGCCATTTAGTAGACTGAACACCCAGGCAAGTTCCCCAAGTCCTGAGAGCTTTGATTTTCCTCATCTACACGTGAGATGTGTGAACTGGATGAATCTAAGGTCCCTTGTCCCTGTGAATCTTCCTCTACATATTTCTTTGTCAAATATGGATTTTACCACAAGGAGGCTTATATTTATACCATCTCAACCCACACATCGCATTAAAGAGATCCAAATCACTGTAATGGAAGATGCTTCAGGAAATGCTTAACAAGGAAGATGAGAAAAGCACCCTCTGCACCCCTTTCTGTCTGCTCCCCCAATGCTCTCACTGTAGGCGAAGCCATCAGTAAACAGTTGGTTTAGGAGTTTTCAGGGGAAGTGCAGCGTACAACGCACTATTGGTAGTATTGGAGTTTCGTTTTGTTTTGTTTTAATGTGTTTCTTATGATTCTACTGCATGGGAGGTGGTATGTTGTGGTAAGAAAAGTGCTGGCCCAGGAGTCAAGAGCCTTTGAGCTTTATTCCAGCTCCAGCTCTGCCACTGTCTGGTCCCCAGGCAAGTGACATTTACCTCCCTTGGGCCTTACGTTATTTCAAGTGTCAAAAAGCAATTGTTAAAAATGTCTTTCAGTTCTACAACTCTCTGCTCCTAAGTCCTTTAAATGAGAACAATACCCAGATGAAATCCTGTGGACAAGAAAGCCTCTTGTCTCTCCTTTCTCTTTTCTTTGCCAAGCATCATGAGAGTTAGTGTGGAAAAAAAAAAAAAATCTGCTGTGAAAAGGTTCATTCAGCCTTTTCTTAATAGGTGGAGTGGTTGGTATTTCTGCTGGCTTCTGAAATACATTACAAATCACAACCTGGAAAAAGTTCCAAAGCAGCTCCGAGCCTTCCTGCTGAATTTGGAGACATCTTTAGGTCTTACTCTGCAGCTCATCCTTAACAACTGACAAAATATTTACTTTGCTCGGTACAGAAAAGGGTAACATTTTCCAAAATATTAAACTAGGTTGGATTCAGAACACAGACAATGAGGCAAAAAGTTGGACCTCGGTTTGAAGCCATGTCGTTGAATCATTTTCCAGAATGCCATGAGAAACAGAGCCTTAGTGGATGTTTGTGCTCCACAGAGACTCTCAAAAAGGCAGAAGCCAGCCAGCCCCCATCGAGCATACCCACTGGGGTGTAGACCAGAGGTTCTCAAAGTGTGATCCCCGGACCGGCGGCACTCGTATCGCCTGGGAACTGATTAAACTGGTTAAACAAACTCTCACAACCCATCCTAGACCTACTGAATCAGAAAGTCCTGGGATATGACCCAGCAATCTGTGTTGTAATGAGCTGTCCAGGTAAATCTAATGCTGGTAAAAGTTTTAGAACCACTGATACAGGCTCATGACGGCTATAGGTGCTTATTACCTTTGAATTGAAAGTATGAAACAATGACAAGACTAGTAACTTAAGTTCTCATTAATAAATTAAATTTTTTTCCTAATGTAAATGAACTGGTATGTAAAGTTGAAACTTGGGCCTATTGCTTTCTGAAATGCTTTCCACTGCCCTCCTACCCTGCCCCTTCTCTTTCCCTCTCTCTTCCTCTACACTCTCCCTTTTCCCACACCTACATTCTCATGGTGATAGTGTCTGAGTTATGGTTGGCTGTTGTTTAGGACAGGAAAAATGCGCTGCAATTTGTTTTAACATACTTGCATGTAGCTAATGATTTTGATAAGAACTAATTACACTTTTTAAAAACTCTCATTTGAGGTCCCTCCTGGGATTAAAAAAAGCAGACAAAATTGAATGACTACAATTTATAATTTTCTGTTCTATTAATTAGTCTTATTGCTAAGAAAAAACTATTTTTTATAAATAAATTGTATTTCAATTCAATTACTGGAAATTGCTTAAGTTGCCAGCTTTAATTAAGAAATAGGCTACCATTTTAATGGCTGTATTGTTTCTATCTAAAATTGCAAATAGTTTCTGGGAGAAATTAAGATAATCCTCACAAACACCTCCTCCTGCCACTCCCTAATGTCATGCCTGGCCCCCTCACTCCTGTGTGTTACCTGCCTCAGATGCCACTGCAGGCATCTGAGCTGTGACCTTTGTCCTGCAGTCTCATGCTTGGCAACACCATTCAGTCGCAGGATCCTGCATCTGTTGACTTGGAAGGCTCACAAATCTGTAACTAGAGTGTGATTTCACTCCCAAGTTCCAGCCAATATCTCCAACGGCTTCAGTATCCTTCCAGCACCTTAAAGACCTCACAGACCACACATCCAAACCTGAACTCTTCATCTTTCACCCTAACCTGACTCTTGCTGACATCCCTATTTCTTTTAATGAGCCCCCCACCCCTGTGCCCTCCACAACCTGTCGTGAGTTGGGGGCAGGAAACCAGGTAGAGCAGGAAGTGCATGGATTTGGAATTGTATAGATCTGGATTCAGATCCAGGCTCTATCACCTGCTGGCTCCGGGCCGTTAGGCAGCTCCTGAGATCTTCTTCATGTGTAAATTGGAGGATTGTTTCGAGGAGTCGAAGAGGAAAAGTATTAAAAAACATGATTGTGTAATGTATTGTCCAAACCAGAACACATTGAGAGTGAAAGAGGCCACTGTTAATAATTAACATATGGTCAAAAAAAAAAAAAACCGATAAAAGGCGTAAACTCAGACCGTGCCAAGAAAAGCAGGATGTGTGTTCATCATGTGTATTTAGTGTTATGGTTAGCGTGTAGTATGTCCTCAATAAATGCTAGTTTCCTTTCCCTTCCTTCCTGCCATTACAATGTTTGCCTTCCGTGTTTTCTGAACCTGCCCTTCATTTTCATTCCTCCTGCCCCTGAAGCTGTCCTCAGTCCCTGTCACTTGGAGGATAGTAATGTTCTCCCGACCAAGCTTCTGGCCTTCCATTTCTCCCCTCAAATAGATTCCATGTACCGTCACCAGATTAATCTTCTGAAACCACATCTCTTAAACCATTCTCTGCCTCAAGACCCTTCACCGACTTCCCATTGCCCATAATAAGGTTCAAACTCCCCACCATGGCATTTAAAAGTCTTCCTGTTTGGGGTCCAATCCATTTTTTCAGACTTCATGACAAGCACTGTCATTTCTCTATACCAAGTTCTTGGCAAACTCAACCATTTCCCCACCTGTTCTGACCTCCCCTGTGCCTTTTCTGTGCACTCTTTCCTGGCTGTTATGTCCTTCCTTCCTGTCTCCACTGGTGAAATCCACTTTGTCCTTCATGCTGAAGTGTGGCCTCTTCCAAAAGCCTTCCCCAGTCTGCCCGGTGAGAAGCTCTCCCTTTCCCTGTAATTCTCCTAACGATGTCGCATTCGTATCCTAGAGCACCGGATGCTCTCTGTTTTATGTTGCAGTTATCCGGTTTATGCTTTAGATGTCCCACAAGTAGGGGGACCGGAGGGGAGGCAGCAAATGCATCTGGCTCATGCCTCGTCTCAGAGAATTCATACGTAAGAGGAACCCAGTAAATGCTTGTTGAATAAATAAATGAATGAAAGACACTTTTGCCCTGCCAATAATTACATACTACCATTGCCTCCTCAATTAGCCAAAAGTTCCTAAAAATATATAGCAAAGATTTTCATTTATTTTGCTTCTTTTTAGAATGAGGAAATTAAAACCATCAAGTCAGTGACAGCAAAGATTCTAAAACTATACCTAACTTTTCCTGAATCTTCACATTGATGTTATTAGCCTGATTTGCCCAAAAGGAGATTATCTGATAATTTAAAAAATTGTTTGTCAAAGAAGCAGATTTTACACATGCATATAGTGAAAGTCAGGCATCTGCTTACAACTTGGGCATTGGAAAATACTTAACATCAGTTTCCTTGACTTCCTCTCCCCAAACTCCAAAATGTGTGAAACAATTTTGTCTTGCCTTTTCCTTGCTTCTGTCCCAATTTGAGAAACAGATTTGTATATATTCTAAGGTAATGTGGCTCTGCTATCTCTTTTGGTGTATTTGTTTGTGTAACTGTTTTATAGTCTATAAGACATTCAGATTTTTTAAGAGAGCACCTGTGGTTAAAGGAATAGGTTTCACCAAAAAAAAAATGTTTAATTTTTTGCTCAAAATCTCTTCAAGAGAAAGCTACTTGTTTGCAAAGAGATCATTTGTAATGGTGGTAGCAGAGGAATTCAGTCATAATTTTGTGATTTCTCCTGTTTCAATGTTCATCCACTTGTTTGAATTAACAAAAGTGCTCTGGTGTAGTGAAAAAAGTCTCACCTCGAAGGTCCAATACCATATGATTTCCTTCATTAAGTAGTAGATAATAACAACAATAAACAAATACATAGAGACAGAGATTGGATTGGTGGTTACCAGAGGGGAAGGGGGGAGGGAGGAGGGTGAGAGGGGTAATTCGGTACATGTGTATGGTGATGGGTTGTAATTAGTATTTTGGTGATGAACATGATGTAATCTATGCAGAAATAGAAGTATAATGATGTACACCTGAAATTTTTACAATGTTATAAATCAATGTTACTGCAATAAACAAAAAATTAAAAAAAAAAAAAAAGAAAAAAGTCTCACCTCTACAATCTTACCTTAAAATGACAATTCTAGATCCCATTCTCTGTAACTGTTTCATTCAAGAGATCATTTTCTTTGCATTAAATAATTGCTCAAGTAATTCTGTCAACTGCTGCGAATATTTTTACCCAAGACTTTTATCTCAGTGTGAGTTTTCAGAAATGAAAATACAGGCAGTTGACTTTCATTGAATTTGAAATGCTTAGGCCTCAGTATTTGCATAATTTTATGAAAATTATGTAGAAACTACTTAACTTCAGTGACCATTTAAAAAATTAATGGAATTACAGAGGGGTAGTTAATTCACATTCCCTCTCAGGAAACTCTGAGATGTCAAGGCAGTCCACCAAGCATCTTATTTCCATAGATAACTTAATGCCCTAAAGAAAGATAATTAACTGTTTGAATTTCTGTCATTGAGTTAAGACCCTTGAACAAAGAAAATAGACTTCTCAGAGGTAGGAGAGTTGTCCTGGAAAGTAAAACTTTTTTTTTTTTTTTTTGCTGGGAAAGATTCGCTCTGAGCTAACATCTGTTGCTGATCTTCCTCTCTTTTTCTTTTCTTCCCGAAGCCCCAGTACCTAGTGGTATATTCTAGTTGTAGGTCCTTCTAGTTCTTCTACATGAGCCACTGCCACGGCATGGCTACTAACAGACGAGTGGTGTGGTTCCACACCTGGGAACCAGGCCTGGGCTGCCAAACTTTAACCTCTAGGCCATCAGTGCTGGCTTGCAAGACTCTTATTTGTAGTTAATTAGTTAGTCACCCTGTCAATAAATGCTTTTCAGCGTCTGCTGTATACTAGACACGGGGCTAAGAGTGGGGACACAGTGCGAAACACCAGGCACGGCCCTGCCTCATGGAGCGTGCTATTGGAGAGGAGCCATTACAGCTGTGCCAGCGCCTCTGCCCCGTACCCTTCCTTCACCCCCATCTGACTCTGTTGCATCAGAAGGAAGGAGAAAGCAACACTGAGAGACATCCTTTAAGTGTCCTCCAGTCTGGGACCTGGAGATTTCTAACCTCTTTGATCTAAGAAATTGTAAAATGGAAAAAAACAAAAGCAAAAAATAGGCTAATTTCTAGGGCCTAAAATATCCCCATAACCACGCAGAGGTCAAGTCCTCCAATGTTAGGCCAAAAGAGCTGTGATCTCTTGGGGGGTGAAATCTTTTTCATATGGAGCACCCTCGTGGATATATTGGGGTTCTTTCAACAGGGTCCTTTAGACGCAGGAACCAAGGACTAGCTCAGCTGCCTTAAGTGACTGCATCAGGCAGGAGCTGGGGGTGGGGTGTGGCAGTTTAGGATACACATGCCCGGGCCCCAGGACAGGCCAGGCAGAGCTGGGGCTGCAGAACAGAACACATGGCCCTTCAGTCGGTGGTCTGTGTTCCTGTGACTCAGCTGTTCACCCAGGGCTCACCTCCTTCTCCTTTATCTGTTGGATATCTATTCTCTGGTTCTATTTTTTCTCTTCTTTATGATTTCCAGCACTTTTAAGCAGTGAAATCCTTTCTTCAAGCAACATCTTATATTTAAAGCTGATAAAAGTGGAACTGCTCTGAATAAAGTGGTGTGGGCTTGGCTCCTCCCGCTCATCCTTACATCGGCCCTGTGTTACCTCCACAGAACCCAGTGACTCCTTGGAATGTGCTTTGGAAAACCTCTGCTCTGCCCCTTCCCATTGGCTTTCTCATGGTTTGCTTTTCCCCATGACCTGATATAACCACTCTAGGCCCCAGGAGAGAATCTAATGGGCTCTATCTTGTCTTTTTGTACTAGGCCTATTTACAGATTGGACTATTCTTGAATGAAGTGTTCATCCTTGATCCAATCAGTTGTGGCCAAGGTGGGGGTGTGCAAAATGTGGCTACCTAGGACTGTCCCTTCAGTGTGGGCTGGGTAAGGTGGTGGCCCTCGGCATGGACTGTGTGTGTGGCAGGCACCAGGACTGCCATGTCTAGTGCATGGTGGGGTTGGAGCAAGTGTCCTGGCACCCAGACCAGAAGAGTGCTTGGTAAGGCAGAAGCATAAAACAACCATGGGCCAATGTGAAGGAGAGAACAGTGAGGAGCAGGAAAGAGAATCTGAGCAGCGTTTTGGGGATCTGAACCTCCTCTTACAGGAAGCAGAGAGACATGGTGGAGTCTAGACTCAGGGGACTATTGGAAGCTCCAAACCAATAAGGGAATGATTGTCATCAAAGTGATGGGTGTGGTCTGGGGAACAGGGAAAACAGAGGTAACCTTCATCTGCCTCTTTGTGTGGGCGTGGAGCTAGCTTTTTAAAAATGTGTTCTTTCCATTTTCAAGATGTCAAGTGCAAAACGCCAACTCACTCTCAATTTAAGAGTTCAATTCTTATTCCCTGGAAAAGGCAGAAGTCGCTTTTGTGGCCACATGAGACATTGCTTTGAAGGATGCCTGGCCAAGATTTTTTTGGCGGTGTTGGATCAGACCAGCACCGTGGTAGAAATTCAGATTGGGGGCCAATGGGAGGAACTGTGATGCTCCCAACCAGAGGAAGCAGAATATGGCCGTATGTGGGCCCTGCCCCTCCAGGAGGGGGAAGGCCTGTCTCCAGGAGTGCCCTTGGACTTGGTGAAAAAAGCAGCTCTGTTTCCTCAATCTGAACCAAGTACTATTTGTCCTTAACTACTCACATTTGAAGACCTTTGCCTCCAAAAAGGAATTAGTCTGAAAAGACTCAAGTTATAACTCTGGCACTGACACCAGCTGATTGTGTAGTTGAGTTCCACCTGCTCTGCCTCTTAGTTTGTCTTTCTGTGAAAGAAGCATCCCACAGCTAATATTTCGCACGTTGGAATCCCAACAAAGCATTCCCACAACCCTGTTGTCAATTCTCTTCCCTCTTCTTTGGGGTTCTATCACAAACAGATAGTTGTAGCTTGTTGGGAATTGGAAAAAAAAATACATCATGTGTCACTTAACAACGTGGATACGTTCTGAGAAATGCGTCAGGCGATTTTGTCATTGTGCAAACGTAGAGTGTACTTACAGAAACCTAGATGGTATAGCCTATACACACCTAGGCTGTATGGTACTAATCCTATGGGACCATCGTCATATACACAGCCTGCCATTGACTGAAACATCGTTATGTGGTGCATGACTGTATCTATATTCAAAGATAAACTGAGGCATATTAAAAATTTTAAGAATTTATTTGAGCAAAAATCAATTTGAATCAGACAGTGTCAAACCAGAAATGGCTCGGAGCACTCCACAGACAGGAGCTAGGGGCAAGACTCTCATAGAGAAGACATGGAAGCAAAGCAAAGAAGTGATTTGATCGGCTGTAGCTAAAGCAGTTGCTTTATTTGGGAAAGCCTAGCTCACTGTTGTGATGAGTTGTCCTTAGGTTTCTATTTCTTATCCTTGAGGCATTTACAGGCTCAGGTTTTGGTTTGCTTATGTAGGCTGCTAAAACCACCTCAGTCTAATGGGCTCCTTGTTTAATTAGTTTAACATATATTAAAGTAAAACTATAATATACAATATATTACATATTAATTAACTATTATATACTATGAATATATTATACATTAATAAGAATAGTACGCTATTGTATTATTGTATTTTAATAGTAATATGTATATATTAAACTATTGATATTACTGCTTAAGATGAAAAGTAAAGTAAGTGAATCAATATAGAATCCATTTAAAAAATACCAAATGAGGGGCTGGCCCAGTGGCGTAGCAGTTAAATTCGTGCGCTCCACTTCAGCGGCCTGGGGTTGGCAGGTTTGGATCCCGGGCACGGACCTATGCACCGCTCATCAAGCCATGCTGTGGCAGGCGTCCCACATATAAAGTAGAGGAAGATGGGCACGGGTGTTAGCCCAGGGCCAGTCTTCCTCAGCAAAAAGAAGAGGATTGGCGACAGATGTTAGCTCAGAGCTAATCTTACTCACCAAAAAAAAAACCCTAAATGATAGTCCTTGGTCTAGTGGTTAAGATTTGTTGCTCTCACCACTGCAGTGTGGGTGGTGACTGTCAGTTGTCATCCTGTGGTGGCTGCATGTTGCTCTGATGCTGAAAGCTATGCCACTGGTATTTCAAATACCAGCAGGGTCACCCATGGTGGACAGGTTTCAGCAGAGCTTCCAGAACAAGACAGACTAGGAAGAAGGACCTGGTCACCCACTTCTGAAAAAATTGGCCATGATATAGCAGCAGAAGGTGGAAGGTAAAAAGACGGGGCAGGGTTCAGTTCAGACCCTGCTGTACGCAGGGTCACTAGGAGTCAGAATTAACTGGAAGGCGCTAACGACGACAACAAAAAATGATAGTCCAGCTTGTTCTTAGATGTGGCAAAGCTCATAAATTTGGTAGGGACTGGCTGAAATTTGAGGAAAGTTCGACTCCTCAGCACGTCTCCAGCTTTGATCCTTGCCACCCTTTATTTCAGCCACTCGGAACTACCTGTTGCTCCTTAAACACGCAATTAACCGTCACATCTCCCGTTCTTGGGTTCTAGTGTTTCGTGACCTTGGAAAGGTCACTTAAACTCTTTGGGCCTTAGTTTCCTCATCTGAAAAAGGGACATAAATAAATGGCCTGTGCCCAGCAGAGATTTTTGAACAAAGTTACTGGATATAATAGTACTTTGTAAATTGCAATAAATTATACGAATATAAAGGATTATAATATTTCCTCTTTATATCTCTCACAATGCATAGCAAGTGCTCTTTAAATAGGTGTGAGAGAATAAATGAATGAATACCACTATGTTCAAGTTTGAAATGGCATTTATTTAATTAAGTGAGCATTCATGGAATGGCAATGCCTCCTGCAGAAATATTGGGGGAAGGGTTCTTACCCTCAAGAAGTCAATCTAGCAGAGGAGACTAAGACCTAAAGAGGTGATTACAATACAAGGTATTAAGTTAAAGTTTTATAAGAGAGATATGATGGGAAGCCTGACTCAACTAGGCAAGCTTCCCAGAAGAGGTTAGGCTAAAGCTGACTCTTACAGGATGAGGAATAGCTACCTTGATGGATGAAGTGGAAAAGGCCCTCCTCACTGAGGGAACATGGCCACAGCTGTAGACTAGCTGCCCAATAGAAACATAATGTAAGCCTCAAATGCAAACCAGGTTAAACAAAAGTTCAAAGAAGCAGGTGAAATCAATTATAATAGTGTATTTTATTTAATTCAACAAATCCTAACCATTGTCATTTAACAGATAACCAATATTTTACAAATATTAATGAGATACATTGCATTCTTTATTTTGCACTAAGTCTTCCAAATCTGGTGTGTATTTTACACTTATAGCATACATCAGTTTAAACAAACCATACTCCAATAGCCACCTGTGTCTAGTGGCTACTGTATTTGACAGCACAGGCATAGATGATAGAGGAAAAGTCTGGAATACTAAATAAACTGTGAGTTCTTTGATATGCCTGTAGCACAAACTGTGTGTGAATGACTGATGGGAGATCAAAGGGAGATGTAGTCAGACCTTAGATGTCAAGTTAGGGGAGTCTCAATTTAATCACAAAGGCATCCAGGAGCCTTTTATGCCTTTGAGAGATTTTATGTAGATCATATTTGAGGTTTTGAAAGATTATGCTGGCAACTGTGTGAAGGGTTGATTGGGGAGGCGCGGTGCAAAGAATGTTGGTGGTGTTTCTCAATCTGTGTTTTTCTGCGTTTAATGAAACTTTCATATAAATGCCTGCAATTAGTAGACAGCTGTTCTCAATTTTCAGTGTTTTATGAGTTTTTATCATTTTCCAGGCCTTTATGAGAATTTTAAGGGTGAGGTGGAAGAGGAACTAAGAATATCGGGTTGTAAGAGAGAAAAGGTTGGGGTGTGGACACTGTTGGGCTTGGGCTAAGCAGCTCATGGTGAGGAGTTCTTAGTCAAATAGACCCGGCCTCCCATCAATCCACTTGGTACAGGTATCATGCCATTACTAAACACCCATGTGCAGGCCAGCTATCGTGAATGGCAAGGTGTACATCGAAGGGAAATATCCCACCATCCTCCCAAATACTTTCTTTGCCCAGATGCTCCTACCCATGAATTCTAGATAATATAGCTTTCCTTTGAGGTAAAAATTGATTTTTCTAAGCATCCTCTCTAAAAAGGCAAATATCTTAAATAGGTTACTTATTTTATCACCATAACCTGCTTATAATTGAATTCCCTGCTTTGCTTTGCTTTGCTTTTTATGGCAGAAGACAAGCTTCCTAGATTCATTTTTTTTCAGGATTGCCTACTTTACAGAGTCCTTTCTTGTTCCCATCTGCCCTTCCACTATCTTGCTCCGTGGCTCCATTGTTTCTAATCCAAAAGACAGCATATCCATAAATTTTGTGTGTGAAGGGTAGAGCAAATGAACATAGAAACAAAATGGTGTTTTTTCGAAGTAGTATGCTGACCATGCTCCCTCTTTCTCACGCTCTGGGAGCTCTCAGCCTATGCTAGTCCCCCTGAGCCAAAGAATAAAAACTAAAATGTATATGGAGCAGCCAGCAAGATTGGAGGCCACGAGCAAAGCGCAAAGCGAGGTGTTACCCTCACTGATGGAGGAGGTGTCCATCAGTCTCATGTCTGCCAGCACTCCAGGCACGATCCAACCCACTTGTCTCCAAAGCCCAGAAAATGGCTAGAGCAGGAGGAGAAAGTGGCTGAAGCGTGAGGTGATTCTGGTGACTGTCACCTCGGGGCGTGGATCCTAGAGGTGGCTCTGCCTGGCACTGCAGCTATTTCTTAAGTCTTATATTTTAAACCCGAATTTTAAAATCGACAATTTCTTACATTTCTAATAAAGTCCTCAGATTACATGACTTCGGTTGATTAATTTATCTTGCTCAAATTAGAGCCCAGGAAATTCGGGAATGTTTGGTGGTTTGATGAGATAATAAAGAGGAAGGAGGAAATGAACCCTGTTTACATAGTTGGGAGCCGCTTTGACTTTGCTGGGCCAGATGTGAATAACTGCTATTCTTTCTCTGTCGTGTCCATAGTTTACCGAGTTAGTAAATCAGTAGAAAAGGCTTTTTTCTTTCTTTTAAAAAAAAGTACCTGCATTTTGCATTAGATGTGTCCGGGAAGCCAGCTCCAGTGCCTGCCTGGCATCTGTCCATGGTACTTGAGTGGCAACGATGATGCTCTGAAAACTACAAAGCCCCCCTAAAACACACCTCTGCCCAGCCTGTGGGGCGAGGGTGGCGAGGGTGGCGAGGGTGTGGACAATGATACGGAGGAGAGGAGGACCTGGACTTTGACAGTTTTTCCCACTGTTAAAATAAAACACTAGGCAATTAGCCTTTTCAAAGGTAAAGAATTTCTTTTTATGATCTCTTCGCACATTGTGCTCATTCATAAAAGAAGAAAAAGTAATTACGCTCTGGGAAACTGCATGAGGTCGACTCCTGTGGCTTTTGTCAATTGTCTTCTTTCAAAAGTAGATTAGAGTGATTAGTGATAATAAGATGAATATCCTTAAGGGGGTTTCCCAAAGAAAAGAGAAAATCCTTGAGATTTCCTCACCTGGTTGGGAGCCTCAGACGCCTTTCAGGAGCTTTGTCTCAAAAGAGAAAAATATATTGATTGAGTGCTGACTAGGAGGTTTTGTCTTCATATGGAAAAAAAAAATTGCTGGAGAAATAAAGGAGGAAGGGGAAAAAAAGAATCCATCCAGCCACTGTCACGTCCCTGGGTCTTTTATTCTCTTAACCTAGATTTTTCAAGTGTTCTTTTTGGAATGGGGTAAGGATTCCTCAGACAGATCTTGATTAGGATCCATTTATCAGGGAAGAACGGATCCAAATTAGACTTGAGACCCTAAACCAATACCATTAATAATGGAGTAGAACAGAGATACTTGGACCTTTAGTTTAGAAAGTGGTCTTTCACAACTGGTGGTGAATATTCTATGATACATAACATGAGCGAAAACCAGATGGGAGATGAGAGTGAAATGAACTTCAGTCAGATTGGCTGAGAATGTGGAAAGGGATTATTCCACGCCGAGCTCAGATGCACTTCCCTTCCTGGAAGAAAAAAACCAAAGCAAAACTAATTGTTACTCCATAGCCCTCAAGGCATGCATTTATTCATTCATTCATCAGTCATTAATGGAGGGCCACAAATGTTAGGTAGGTGATGTCAAGGATTTGAAAATGAAGGATATACGATGCTGACCTCAGAGGGGCTGAAATTCTAGTGGCAGAAGTGGGTTAGGGAAAGGTCACATACAAGGCAAAGTGGGGGGGTTGTGCGAGGTGCTGCGGACCCCCAGAAGACAGGCTTTCTCTTCAAATGGAATGCTGTGAGGACTTTATTCCACGCAGGACTTTTTTAAAAATAGAATTTAGTATTTTCTTTCATCATTGCAGGTCTTGGGCAGAGCACATGTTAGGTGTTTCTGTATTGTTGGAAGAAGAAAAAAAAAATCTGCAATTTGTTTGCATACTTTTGCACTTGGTTTTGCATGTGGCTATGTTTTATAAAACAATGGCAGGGAAAATATGTGGGAAACGCCCATATCTACAGGATTTTTCTGATTTGAAGCTAAACCTGTGTGTGAGTAAGGATGTATATCATCACATAAGCTCCTGGAATGGAGAATGGTGGCCCGTTTCTGCTCAATTCCCCGTCTTACTCCCTTCTCCCCTGATACATTTTTATTTTCTTGTAACCAAGAAGACCAAAAGGAAGTGTGAAGTTCTACCTGACCAGATATTTTGGTTTATTTGATCCTGGGAAGCCTCTCTGGGCTTTACAGGCTGTGCCAGCTCCCAGGAGTAAAGCGAGGACGGCTGGTGTCCCTCTTGGTGACCTTCGCGGCCATCTGGGCCGGGACCTGAGTCTGCCCGCTCAGCCCAGCAGGGCAGGGCCTCTGCCGTGAGTTTGCAGATGCTTCGCTCCGACTCCCCTTCCATGACTCACGCCATCTGTTGGTGATTTGTCGTCATTCTGGAGTCAGGGGTTTTCAAAGGCTTCAATCTTGGAGTCCCTCCACGAGGTACACTGTCTGACCGTGGTTTTCCGCCACCACCTTCCCATCCGGTCTCGGGCCAGGCCCCTGCGCTGAGTCAAGCTGCCCTGATTGTATTGATAACGTTCTTTGCACTTTAGAGAGCTTCACACCAACTTTCTGCCCCCTCTTGAGAGAGTTACACTCTCCAGGGGACTTGTTTGAAGTTCAGCCAAGCTGGCAGCCATGGGGTTCCATTTTTACAAGCTCTAGCAACGGTAGGCTTCAGTCCTTTATGTCACCATGCCATCTGCTTAGATTTTTCCCTCTTCAAACTGAAAGCAAAATAAGCTACCCAAACCAAAAGTGTACCCCCCGCATTAAAACACTTTGGCATCGAATCAACTTAAATGACACTGCTTTGTCTGTTCTAAACCACATTCCTTTCTCCTTCCTCCTTAAAATTTATTTTCACCAAAAACATAGACAACAATAATAGTGAAAATATTAGTTTTTTCCTACATGCCAGGCACTGTGCTGCATGTTTTATGTTCTCATGGTTCCATTTTATCCTAAAAAAAACCCAATGAAGGAGGTACTGTTCCTATCCCTGATTTGCATGTAAGGAGATTGGGGCTCAGCGAGGTTGAGTAACTTACCCATGACCGTGTCGCTAGTTAGTGATGAAACCTGAATCTAACCCCCACTGCCTGGCTACTGAGTGCAAGAGTTTCCCTTTTTGTGTGTACTGCCCCCCTCTTGATATTAATCATCTAATGCTTTGAATTTCAATGCTTTCAACTAATTAATCCCTCACTCCTTAAATATAGCATCACACATCCATTAGCAATTCCCATCCATTCATCCACCCAACAAGTATTTATTGAGCATCTGCTCTGTGCCATGCACCATGTTGGAGCCGATTATGAAGAAGTCTTGTCTCATGGAGCTTATGATGTAGTTGGGGCTACATTTATTTATTTAACAAACCTTTGTAATCAATAGTGTACAGTCACTGTGCTAGGGACGAAGGCTATAAGGTCAAAAACTTGACCATCCCTTGACTGTGTTATGCACACAATTATGCTTTCCAGTATATCCAGACTCTCAGGAACCACAATTCCAGGACTGAGAGTCAGAAGAGCTGAGTGCCAGCACCAATATGTATTATGTATGTCCTGGCCCAATCGTTGAACTTCCCTCTCCCTTGATTTCTTCATCTATTGACTACATACCATGGAAGGTTACCTCCAGCTCTGGAAAAGTCATTTCTACTCTGACTGAACTTAACTTTGAAGGAAGGAGAGAGTTAAGAGAAAAGAGGTAAGTCCAAGTTCATGAGACAGGCAGAAAAAAAACTTCAAGAACTATATCAATCAGAAAGCTTTTGGCTTCAAGTAGCAGAAAACATGACCAATGACTTAGAAAATTAGGAACTCATCTTCTCACATAAAAAGAAGTCAAAGGGTCAGTGTGTCTGGTGTTTTTTCAGTTGCTCAGCAATGCCACCAAGGACCTAGTTTCTTTCTAGGTGTCTTATCTGCCACCCTTGGTGTGTTGGCCTTTCATCCTCAAAATTATTGCCTCATGGTTACAAGATGGCTCCTGTTGTTTCCAGAATTATTTTCTCATAATGATGTCCAAAGCAGAAAGGAAGTCACAGAGGGCCGGCCCCATGGCTTAGTGGTTAGGTGCGCGCGTTCCACTGCTGGCGGCCCGGGTTCGGATCCCGGGCGCGCACCGACGCACCACTTCTCCGGCCATGCTGAGGCCGTGTCCCACATACAGCAACTAGAAGGATGTGCAGCTATGACATACAACTATCTACGGTGGCTTTGGGGGGAAAAATAAATAAATAAAATCTAAAAAAAAAAAAAAAAAAAAGGAAGTCACAGGAGAAAAAGCCTTTCCCCCTAGTGTGGCACTTTGTTGTTGTTGTTGTTTTCACTCTGGAAGAGGAGCCCTCTTCCAGCTAACTTCTCCTCTTTTATCTCATTGGCCAGAACTGGGTCACATGTCAAGCCCTAAACCAATCATAATTAATCCTTTGGCTCTGAGGGAGGGGCTTCTGCTTTCTTTGAAGTCATGGGATCTCCACCAGCTATGCTATCTGGGTTTGATTTGCAAGGAAGAAAGTGAGTAGGCAATTAAAAGGGTCTGTCACAGAGAGTTGGGTGGAAGCAGACACTCTAGCAATAGTCATTTAGCCCTAGAAAAGCCTAGAACATTTGAAGAAACTGTAATGAGCAAGAATACTCAACAGGTTAATTCTAGGAAAGACAGATCCTGGAGAAAACCTTCTGTTATCTAAAAAAATTTTGTGTTACCAGAGGAAATTGTCCCTAGAAGGGAAAGGTAGGGGATAAGATTGCAACTAAGGGACTCCTGTGGACTCTGTGACTGGCTCGTATTTGGAATGGAGAAGGACCAGTTACAAATCCTCTTTCATCTTAAATTCAGACACTGTAGAAGGAATTAACAAGACAGATAGACATTCACTGGGGCAGCCTAGAAGAACCTCAGTCATCCAAAAGTCTTTATTGAACTGGGCACCATGATACAAAGATGACTGAAATACAGTCCACTCACAGGTAGGCATTTTAGCTTCCTATGCATTTCCAACCATAACTGCAGCATTTTGAATGATTTACTGGAGTTATGTACAGAATACTGTTGAGCACTAAAGAGGGACTGGCCAATTCTGCTTGGAATGGGGCAGGTGAGGATGTGGGGAGGATGTACAGTGGAAATAAAGTCTGAGCTGGGCTCTGGAGGAGGAAAAGAGGTATTCAGAGTTGAAACATAGAAGGGCGATCTAGTCCAAGGGAATCTCATAACAGAAGTGAAAGTCCTCTGAATCTTTTTCAGCAGATTAATTAATGTTAAGACCTTTAAGAGCCAAAGAACTAACACTTACATCTGCTGCTTGAAAAAATCCGTGCTCTTTTTCTTTGTTGGGATGGACCGTGGCTGTGGCTTAAGAATGAGGAGGTGGTGGATGCTTATGTATGACTGCTTGCTGATGAGGAGATGCCCTTGGCTGGAACAGTGTGCAGGCAACCCCTAATGAATGTAGGAAGGACCATGTGTTCAATTCCCCACCTCTGTTGCCAAGGGATCTTGTTTTCATCTCCTCTTCCCATTTCCGCATCCATATTTATGGGTCCGTCTTACCCAGTTAACTTCACCTCCTTACCAGTGAGGTGTGTGTCATTCCATCTTTGTCTTTCCCGTGCCCTAGCACAAGACCTGATGCACTGTCAATGTTCAAAACATGGATGTTGAACAAATGGATGGTTGAATAAATGAAGTGAGATGTTGGCCAAGGGTGACCTGTGTGTTGGCCATATAGGCAACTGGAACTTTTCAAGTGGTCTCCTGGCTTTATTATATTAACCATATCTGGCTAAGGATGTTTTACCTGACTAGAACTTGTGAAGTGGGTCATCGGTGGAGCAGTAGAGGCAGAAGGTTGCCCTATAATTGGATATGTGTAACATATGAGGGTCTGGGTAGAACTGAACCTGGATTTGAATCCCAGCTTCTTCATTTCCAGGTTGTACGACTTGGGGCAAATCACTTAACCCGTCTATGCCTCAGTTTCCTCAGCTACAAAATAAGCATAAAAATAGTAACTACCTCAGAGGCTTTGTGGTGAGGATGAAATGAATATATGTTGTGTTGTTCTATATGACCATATGCCTGGCAAATCATGAATACAATGCAATTGTTAACGCCTTGAGCCTCAAATCAACCCTAGGAAATAAGTATTACTTTCACACTTTACAGATGACAGAAGTTTAGTTTAGAGACATTAAATGAGGACCTGGATCTCCTAGGGCAAGTAGGTAGTAAGTGACAGAATTAGGATTGAAATTTACATCTGACACTATAACCCCTGCTGAAAGAAATTTGAATGACCACAGATTATGCTGAGTGGCAATCTGTTGACCTTAACTTGACTGGATAGTAACTGAGACTCTCATAAAGATTTTTTTCTTTAACAAACCTGGTATTTCTACATAAAATACATAGACTACAGACACCCCTTTCTGCCTAGGATCATGAAATGATGGAATCACAGATTGGAGCACATCTAGCACTCATGACTCCTCCTCTCTGGACCAATGGCTGGAAGAATTTTCCTAACACTCAAAACTATCTGTGATGAAGAAGCATTTTTGTTTTTGTTTTCTTTAAATTTCTGATCTAGTATTAACCAAAATTTTTATAAAATACAATAAAAAATGAGTTACAAAATAAGACAAATGAGAAAACAAACAGCATTCAATCCCCAAATTTTGTATTATTTGATTCAATGGGAAAATTGCTAAAGAAGTTTCTAGATGCTTGTTCTCAATTGCTGTACTTATCTTTCCATGGATCTGTACCAACATCCAGTCACTGGTCTACAGACCACACTCTGAGTGTCTGATTGAAAGGACTTCCTTGAAGAGTCAGTTACTCCTCAGGCAGAAGTGATACACATTCCCATTTGCACTTGGTTTATGGAGAAGTTACTCAGATTTCTATAGATGTTCCTCTACAAACATTGACCTGATGTTGCAAGGCCACCTGGAGAACCCCTATCTATCATCAGAGGGCATCAGAAAAATTATCTGAAAAAAATAAAAACAAGAAACACAGCCTCTACAGTTGGGCCTGTGTTGGGCTCAAGGAAAATGTTCGAGTCACTTTTAACTAAGTGTTGGGAGAGCTCCTGAAAGAGCCCGGCCCTGGGCATGCTTCAGAAACACTATTTTAGCCCCAAACTAGTCCAAATCCCTAAGCAAAACCCCTAGCCCCTGTGAATAGTGATGTGGAGCCCTTTTACCCCTCGGCCTCTATCCCTGAGTCAAATCAAGCTTGCTTGACAACTTTTCCCTCAGGTCCAAACTCAAATTTGGCTGTCACCATCTTCCCTCTTCTGAGATCAGGCATTAAAAACACACAGAAAGAAAGGAGCCAGGCAAAGAGAGTTTATTCCCATGCAGCCCCACTATTACACCTTCTCCCAAAAGCTGCACTTTCTATTTCATCTCCTTTTCACATCTATGTCCTAACCAAACTCACATCAAAGGACGTGCTAATACCTCTGTAACAATAATAATGAAATAGCGATGCTATTTTGAATCTCTACTATATGGCAGCTTACATATGTAACCTTGTGTAATCCTCACAACCCTATGAGAAAGACAATATTATCTCCATTTTTCAGATGAAAAATTTTATGAATGTTAAAAAGTTAATGAAGGAAAAAGTTAACAAAGAAGTATAATAACTTGCTCAGAGTCTCACAGCTGCTGATTGGCAGAGCCAGAATTTCTATCCAGTTCTATCTTGACTCCAAATCATAGGCCATTTTTACTCAGCCACACTGTCAGAGTTAATGATCTCATGCCATGTGGGGATGGGTTAGGAGAATCCTTAATCTATGGGCCAAGTCACTCTGTGCCCAAGAAGTCTCAGAACTATGGCACCTACAGATAAAACTAAACTAGTTATTTGTTTGTTTTTTGCAACTAGGAAAACTCAAGAAAGATAAACCTAGCCACCCATTAACTGGATACAGAACACTTCCATTTCATACAAGTGGTAATGTCTTATGCACCTTGCAAGAGGAATATGTGACGATGGCTGAGAACATGTCCGCACTTGAAAACCCCACTGAAACTCCTGGGGTGTCTGTCTCTCTTACACCAGGTTGCGTGTGGTCTGTGGAAGGTGAAATGTTACTGAGCCTGACACCCATCTGATGCCATGGATGGGTGACCCACTAGAATTATTGGGTTCTGTCCGGGTTATTTCCATCCTAGATCTACGTAAGGTTTGTTGGCAGATAGAGCTGGTCCCTGAGACCAGACCAGAGGGTGTTTTTATTACTCCGCTGGGCTTGTATAAATTCATTCTCTTCCTTTTACAATAATCTTTGGTCCAGCTTCTTTTCAGTCATTGATAAACAATCAGTTGACCGTGTAGAAACATTTGCAGTTGCACGTGTAGATGCTAAAGCCTTATTGGGGGCAGAATTGGAATTCTATCTGGGATATTTACAGTTTATCTAAAGCAATTCAAGAGAAAAGATAATAAAAGCCAAATAATTCCAGGATGGGTCATCAGGAGTGATATTCTTGGAAAGCCAAGTGAAATTGTGAAAATAGCACTGATAGGAGTTTCCAAAAAAAAAAAAAGAAGCCCAGGCATTCTTGGACTAGGCAAGGTACTTCCCCGTAATTATATACTTGCTTGGAACTCTGGTCTTATCTCTCTTTGAATGACCTCCCAGTTAAAAATAACCAGGTAAAGTATCCTAGATTCCAAAATGCCAGGAATCTTTTGACCAGGTGAAGCCTCATCTTTCAAGATATCTGATGTTAAGTCACCCCAGATCAACCTGTACATTTTATTGGGTAACAGACAGTGGCAACATAGGTATTGTTAAAGTATTGATGTAGGACAGTGGAGGAAGGAGACTTCCTGTAACTTGCTTAAGGAAAGAAATAATTCTGTATGGTTCAGAAATCATGCCCTGGACTACTGCCTTACTATGGCTGAAGGTGGAATAGGAAAATAAATCCCCTGTGGTGTGGGAGAAAAGGAAGATTTAGTAGGTAGAGATTTTCTGGAGAGAGTTGAGTTTAAGGGGGAAAAAACAGAGCAAGCATTTGTAATCTGTGCTTGCCGGGCTCATCTGTGACTACGTGTCTGACTACATGTCTGTTCAATTTGAACCAGAGAGCATTCTCCATCCGCACAACAGGCATTATCAAGCTCACACCTCCATGAGAAGGATGCACATGTGACACTCATATCTCAGCTCTCCCCTCCTGCTCTCAGCACAGACATAGCTAATCAATCACAACCCTCTTCCTTGCCCAGCCAGGATTTGGCATCAAAATCTTTCTCACTCCAAGGCTCCAGGCAGGACCTCTCAAGCCATGACCATTGGCATATGAGTTGAAACCTGTTTACTTCCTCTGGTTCGCACTGGTAAACTTGAAAAGAACGTAACACCTGACCTCAAACAGCTCACAGACTCTTGAGGGAAATAGATCTAGCAACAATGACTTCCAATATGGCGAGATGAAATGATGGGATTGTACATTCAATGGTGTGGGAACATGAAAGGAAGAGTAACTGTCTGTTCCTGCAGGAGTGTTTCCTGGAGGAAACAAACATGAACGAGGTTGGGAGGAGACAGTTCGCTTCTCAGTCAAGGTGGGATAGGCATGGGGGTTCTGAATAGCATGCCCTGTGAAGGGGCTTTCTCAGCCTAGGTCTGAGTGGGGGAGGGCCAGGGTGGGGGCAAGCCTCAGGTCACGAGCTATCCCTCCTTGATTGCCAGGTAGATTTTCCTTGGAGAAAAGGATTTTTCTTGTAGATTAAGGATTTTCTGAGGCCTGTGGCCCCCTGGACCATGAAATCATTATAAGGGCTCCCTGAATTCACAGCACACTGAATAGCTTCTGAAATGTGGTAAATGTGTCACAAGGGTGTGTACTCTTATCCTGTCACTACTAAGAATGCACAATGAGCTTGGAGCAGTGGAAGATAGAGGGGAAAGAACACTTTAATCTGAAGTCCCACAAACCAGACACTGTGGGCATAAAGGTACCAGCTGGAGAAGTGATTTAATTGTGAAAATACGCTACCTGTGCAAGCTGGGAAAATGTGGGGAGTTTAGAAGAGCCCTGGCATCTGAATGTCTACTCAGGTGCTTTTATGATATTTTACATAATCACGTTAATTCTCCTTTTTTTGAAAAATATATAAATTCAGTTGGGTTCACAAGCTCATAGCGTGTGTTACCGCTAAAGCCTTTTCTTGACAACCTAGAATACTTGAATTTAGGTTCATTCTCGGAGAAGTCATTATATTTAAATAAGTACTCTATGAAGGAAATATGCTCAGCCATTAATCTGACTAATAGTTCAACCTTGGAAGAAGAAACAATCTGTAACACTGTTATCACTAAATTAGCATCATTAAGAATCAGTAACCATTACCACTTTTAGTTGGGGGTGGCACCTCTCAAAGCCCAGTTAATGAACAAGGCTTCTGGGTTTATTCATCAAAACCTTGAACATTAGCCAGTCCTCATTACCCAAGTTAATATTATAATGATCCCTTACGTTTGTATAGGACAGTTGGCAAAGTACTTTCTCTCACACATATTATATCATTTGATGCTCACAATAACCATTCAAGGTAGATGGAAAGGTATTATTAAACCTCTTTTAGTGCCTATTTTTTTGTCATTATCCTTGGTCTGGATTTTTTTTTTTAACAAATACCTGTATAAACAGAATGAAACAGAGGATTGAATAATTATCTGCAATGAGAATTTGGGGACAATTAAGTGTATCAACCCCTTCCCATCCCATTCCAGTTAAATCCTAGTGGGGTTATGCAGGGTTTATGAAAGCCCTTTAATACATTTCAAAGTAAGTAGGCACCCCAAAGATGAACCCAAGTGAACCTAGTGACAAATTGGGTCCCATGGCAACCAGGCAGCATGCAATTTGAGGAATTATCCCAATCTGAAACATTGCTATTAATAGCACACTTTCCTAAGTACAGAATGTACCCCTGAAAGCATGAAAAATGGAGTCAAATTTGTAAGAAACTGAAGAAAAGGGAAGGGGGTTGAAATGAACAAGACTGGGAAGGAGAAAGAAGGGAGGTGGTAGCTGCCGAGAAGAGGTGAAACAGTGGGCGTGTAATTAGTACAATCCACTTAAGGAGAGAAATGGTGGATTTGTTGTCAGTTCTTTCTCTAGACAACATTTTGATATGTGCAGCACCAAAGTGTACTGAAATGGCATCTATTTATACAAAAGTAGTAAGAAAAAAAAAAAAAAAAGAGAGAGAGAAAGAAGGAGAGAACACAGCTTCCAGAGAAGATTTTGAGTGTGTGTGTAGAGTTTCATGGTGATGTGATTTTTTCCCCTGAGGGCTCTGCACTAAATTTACTGCTTCTTTCATTTTACTGATACTATAATGGAATTTGATACACTCTAATTCGGAAACTAAAATGTCTATTCATTTCATATCTCAGTTCGAAATCCAATAAAGAATAAATATTGCCCCTCCCAAAGCTACAATCATACAGAATGATAATTGCTTTGAAAAGAAATAAACAAGTTTGGGATGAGGGTGCTATTCTTTGTGATCAACCAATGAAGCAATCTCAAAAGTGGGGCTCTTCATCCAGACTTTTCCTACAGAATTACTCAAGTGTTTCTATCCTGCCAGGATGAACACTGGAAACTTGGTGGCTGTTGCTCCCATTTATTGATCACTTTGGTGGGGGGCCTTGTAAACATCATCTGTCTTCCTTGTAACAATGTAGTTGATGAATACCCTCAACAGAGGTGTCTTATGGAACGGTCTAGCTTATCTGCTAGAAGCAGAAGCTTTCAAGAAATACGGGTCTGTGTCCAGGTCACAAAGATCAGAGTTTGAGTCCTGGCTTCTGCTTACTAACCAACTCAACTTAGGTAAGTTATTGAACCCATCTAGGTTTTTTCAGTTTCTTCTTAGAGTTAGTTGTGAGTTAAATGAGATGATCCCTTCGAGCCATTTAACACAGAAATGGGCATATATTAAGTATTCATTTAAAAAATGGTTAATAAATGTTTGTGTGTGAAACTCATAAAGTAATAGCCAACATTTACCGAGCAACTTAGAAACCACGCACCGTTCTACGTGTTTTACGTGGAAAAACCCATGTAATCCTCTCAGCAGCCATAGGAGGGAATGCCAGAGGTTCAGCCACCTGCGAGAGTTAGCCAACCACAAAATGAGAGGGAGCAGTGTTCACACAAGACCGTCCTCACTTCTGACACTGATCGCACATTCAGGGATTCTGAAAACCACCCCTGGGTTCCAAAATATGCTAGAAGGACTCACAGAGCTCAGTGAACATGGTTACATTTGTGGTTTTGTTACAAGGAAAGCATACAGATTAAAGTCAGCCAAGGGAATAGAGACAGAGAGCAGAGTCCAGGAAGGGTCCGGAAGGGTCCAAAGCCCCAGGCAAACTGGGCTTCCAGTTGCCTCTCCCTCTGGAGCTATGGATGGCATTAATTCCTCTCGGTGACCATATGTGGCAATGCACATGGAGTATGGCCAACCGAGGAGGCTCACCTGAGCCTTTGATGTCCAGAGTTTTTATTGAGGTTCAATCGCGTACTACCTATATGGCTGACCTTTTGTCTCCAGTCCTTTCTGGAGGCAGAACTGACACCATGTGGCCCAAAGACCCCTTCATAAAGTCACTGGTTAGACTGTCTGGTGGCCAAAGCCCCCAGGCAGACAAAGATACTCCTGTTAGCCAGGACATTCCAAGGGCCTAGAGAAGACGATGGCCAGACCTCTCTTTGGGTGAGGTTAATTCTTCACTACTAATAGTCCCATTTTATGGATGAAGAAACTGACCCACAGAGAGGTTAAGAAGCTTGCCTAAGCACTCCTAGCTGGTCAGTGGGAGAGCCAGGCTTCAAATCCAGGCAGTCTTTCTCTGGGATCTTTAAACATTATCCTTGCTGCCTGCACATATGTTCATCAACTCTCCCGAGATCAGACTGCTGGTGAATGGTAGGATCTAGATTTGAACCCAGGTGAATCTGATTCAAGAGTTCTTGATCTTTCCATATCCCTCCGGGTTTTCCTTGCAAAAACAGGAGAGCCCTGCTGACCACTGTCCAAAGGCTCTTGCTTCTTCAGAGGTGAAGTTGCTCATGACTCGCTGGGTTCTCCCTCTGGCCCATTGAGCCATGCTGAGCAACAGCGGCTGTCTCAAAAGTAGAGTGCCCCTTCGTGGTCTCCTGGAAGTGTCTTATGACTGGTAAGAGTCAATGGAGTTGTTATGAGCCTTGAAAATAATATTATTTATGAGGCTAATAATTCTGTATGATTTCTACAGGGGAAAAGGAAGTGGTACCTGTACTTATTATGTATGCATGTAAGTTTGAAGCCAAGGGAAGCTAGTGATAGTCATGTGCTTTAAGTATCTTTATGAAAACAGTGTTAGGTTCGCCTGTTTGCATACAGTACATCACAATGGCACAGGAGCGATGCTTCCACATGCATTTGTGTGTGTGTGTGTGTGTGTGTGTGTGTGTGTGAGAAAGATCAGTCCTGAGCTAACATCCGTGCCGATCCTCCTCCACTTTATGTAGGACGCTGCCATGGCATGGCCTGACAAGCGGTGCGTCAGTGCGGGCCCAGGATCCGAACCCGGACCGCCGGCAGCAGAGCACGCACTTAACCGCTGCGCCACGGGCCGGCCCCCCAACATGCATTTTTAAGGCATAGTTTTATGTCTCAAGAGGCTGTCTCCAGTACCCTGAAATTTAGGATGTAATTATAGATACCAAGCTCCAGTTCCTTTAAAAACCCTATTGCAGTTGCTTGTGAGGCCTGGATGGTTTTTGGGGGAGCAGCGGGAGGAGATCCATACCCCACCATCACCCCCGAGAAGAGCTTTGCTGAGTAGCTGCTGCAAACAGAGAGGGCTCATTGATGAAAACCACAGGGCAGGCGTCTCCCACCCACAGATGGGCCATGCTCACGTACCAGGCCAGCTCGTCACCCAGCCAGGAGTCACGCTGTGTGAGTTCAGTTGACTGCACTTGAATCCAGGCAAAAAATAGCTCTGCTTCCTCCTCCACATCCTCCACCTCCCGTCAGTGAGTTGAATTCCTCGTTAATTCAGGGTAGGGCATAAGCCACTATACATATTTTTTAAAGTTTTGCGGAGATTCTGAGACACAGCAGATGTCAAGAGCGTAACGGATCTGAAATTGTCATCATTTAAAAACTTAAATTTGCAAAATATGGGAAACTAGACAACCTATCATCTCATCCTCACTTTCAGCATCTTGGGCAGGTTCATTCTTTAAAGGGAAATGAAATGACCAACCCCCACTTATATTTAATTTTGGTTCGTAAGAGAGGTTGTTAGTGTTCATTGAAAGTTATGCATGTAATTATATAGTATGAATATTTTAAAAATCAGGGCAAGTTTACCACAAAGTAATTTGTCATTTGTAAATACATTGCAGTTTTTAAGGTGTTTTCACACTGAGTGTTAATGACCAGGACTGAAGGAAATCCTAAAGCCGCTTCCAGGTATGGAGATGTCCTTTGACTGGTGTATCTTCTGTGGGGACAAAGGATTGGTTTGAAGCTATTTCCTGCATACACTGTCAGTATCACATGGATGGAATAGTCAGTTAGTAAGTATTTACTGACACCAATGGGATAGCAGGCTGGGTTTCAGGTTCTTTCAGGTTGTGAGAAAGAAACAAGCATGGGTACTGAAGTTCGTGTGGATGTCATAGGAGGACGCATGGGGAGGTAAGGAAAGTCGTAAAGCCAGCTGGGCAGCCTCATGGCCGGGCCTCACAGAGAAGCAAACATTGGTCATTGGTAAGGCCAGGCCTTGACAGTGGCTCCTTCCATCTGACAGTAGTTCTGGAAACCCAGCAACAGTTCTGATGGCCTCCTAAGTTCAATACTCAGCTCCTCCATCTCTGTTCCTCTATACCAGCTTGGACATCCTATTTCATTACCAGCTCATGGTTTCTGCTGCTGTTACAGACGACTCCTCCGTTCCATAGCTTCTCTTTACTCAGAGCATCTCCTGTCTCATGGCTTCTGCTTCCTGCCTTCCTCTTGTGTCTTGGGCTTCGGCCCACCCTGCTGTTTGCTGATGCTCTTTGTGTGTCCATTCAAAGCCTTTAAAAGAAAGGCTGGGGTCACCAGTCATCATCCCATCCTATGCACCGCCATTGGGTGTATGTTGCAACACGCAGGTCACCGTAAGGACCGCTGCCTGCCTAGAGAAGGCTGTCTTTGAATCAAACACTGGTTCTTTGTCCAACTGGCTTCAACCAGGAGAGTAGAGTCATGGGATATACAGCATGGCAAGCCATGCATAAGAAATCCCTTAGAAAAAGGAAACTGTGAGCATGGCAGGCACCATGGGGCTTCTCAGAAAGCACCATGGCCTGTCCAGAAGAAGGCAAGCCACATCAGCACCCTTGCGTGCCCTGTGCACGGGTCCTGGGGTGCAATTGCTCTTCTCCATCAATGTGAGCACTGTGTCTTCTTTCCCTGTCGAGGCTGGCTCTGGAGTAGGGAGCAGCTCTTTATATTCTTCTACCCCTTCCCTCTGTCCCTGAAAGAACTACATGGCTTTTCTGTTTTCAGTGTTTTCTGGCTAATTACTGTGGTTTGAGCGTGGGCTAACTAGAATGCCAAATATGAGGGAAGTGATAAATGGCAAAAGAGTTCCCATGAGTGGTTCATACTGAAATGTAAAAAATTTTAACAGAAAAATGTGTCCACGTGTTATCTGCAGCATCTGTGAATGTTACCTATTATGGCAAAAGAGTGATGATTAACTTATATGGCAAAAAGATGTGATTAGTTAAGGATCCGGAAAGGAAGAGCTTATCTTGGATCAGGAGTGTGTCCTTATATGAGAAAGGCAGAGGGAGATTAGACAGACACACAGATGAGGAGGAGGCAGTGATCACAGAGACAGAGACTGGAGTGATGTGCCCACAAGCCAAGGAGTGCTGGCAGTCTGTAGATGCTGGAAGAGGCAAGGAAGGATTCTCCCCTAGAGCCTTTGGAGGGACTGCATCCCTGCCTACACTTTACTTTCAGATTTCTAGCCTCCAGGACTGTGAGAGAATAAATTTTTGTTGTTTTAAACCACCCAATTTATGGTCATCTTTGCAGAAGCCTTAGGAAACTGATACATATACCTTCTTAGATGTTCCATGGAAGTTTCCAGAGTTCTTATCTTGAGAACCAGCCTATCTGATGCTATTTGTTTGCAAACTAGAGTGGGTTTTGGCCTGAGTAGGTGCAGGGTAGTGCCATGACTAGGTCTGCTGAGGTCGCTGGACTGCACACTCCACGAGTGTGGCTCTGTGCTGCACGTTACAGGTGCTTAAGATCTATTAAATGAATGAATGAATTCTCTGCCTTTTCCTCCTAATCGTCTTCTCTGGTTCAGTGCATCCAGATGACTCCTCTGACCCCAGATGGCACTGCATTTTCAAGCTGCACCTTTTCTGGTCTTTCTTTCCATCCCATCCTTGCCCTTCGCCTTTTCCAATTCTTTTCATTGTTCTTCTTGCCACCATCTACATACACACTCTGGATAGGAAAGGCAATCTGCCCTCCCTCCTGTTCTCTTTAAACTAAGCAAACTGTTGTTTCTGAAATAAACCCCATTATTTTTTCTTTCCATCTCTACTCTCCACTTCGCCGTCTCCAAAGCGTAATCCATCCCCCCAGACAAAACTTTCTCCTCTTTGCAACTTTTGAGCTACCTTATCCCTTCTCTATGTCACTTATTTCTCCCTTGGAAACCAGATGTATATGTGAATACCATCCCTTCTGCCATATTTTTGAGTGGTCTTACCATCTGGTTCATCTTTCTCTTAATGCATAGTACAAGAACCCAACAAATATTGGATAATTGAATAGATGGAAAATGGGGAGAATTGAGAAGGTTCAACAAGAGTAGAGAAATTTTATGATAAAATCCTAATGTGCTGGGAAATTAATAAGGTAAATAAAATTATTTCGAAACAACACTAATGGCACAGTTGAAACGGTGGTGGGCTAGTCTGAACTCGTGTGGGTAAGGTCAGAATGGTTAGATGAATCTACACTTGGTTAATTAGTTTTTTCTATTGCTCCATAACAGACTTAGCAGTTTAAAACAATGCACATTTATCATCTCACAGTTTCTGTAGGTCAGGAGTTCAAATATGGCATAGCTGAGTCTTTTGTTTCATGGCTTCTCACAAAGTGTAATCAAAGTATCAGCCAGGTTGGGGTCTTATCTGAAGGACTGAGTGGGGAAGGATCTCCTTCTAAGCTCACTTGGCTGTTAGCAGGATTCTGTTCTTCAAGGGTTGTTGGCCAGAGGACGCCCCTCAGTTCTTGCCATTTGGGCCTCCCTAATGTAGCTACTTGCTTCATCAAAGCCAGCAAGGGAGGTAGCCTGCTAGCAAAATGGAAGTCACAGTCTTACCTAGCCTAATTGTAGAAGTGACATTCCTTCAACTTGACCATATTCTGTAGCAAGTCACTGGGCTAGCCTATACTTGAAGAAGGCACAAATGCCAGGAAGCTGGGATCATTGAAGACACATTTTAGAATTTGTCTGCCACATTCAACAAGTACAGTAGGCACTCTCTAAGTATTTTGAGTGGGTCATTTTCCAAAAATGTATTTCTTGCTCAGTTGGAACTAAGAATACAATATGATCTTCTTGTAGAAATAATGGAGTTCTATTCCTGGGCTTACCACCCAGGTAAGGGCTGTTTTACCCACAAGATTCCAAGTATCATGTTACCCAAACTACTGTAACCAAGATTTATTTATTCCGTTATTAGTCTATGAGAATATGCTTCCCAGATTTTAAATTGGGACAAATTCTCCAGTTAACAGATCTTCAGCGTAGCCATGGAGAGAAGGTAAGAGTTCTATACCTCTGCCATCAGGAACTCATTAACCACCTCACACTATGTATATGAACAGACTCTTCCCAAGCAAAATATTTATCTATAAGCTGATGTTTATCAATGATGCATTTACTGTGTAATCATTCTGTGAAGTCTTCACATTTTTTCGCTGAAAATCTAAATGTTTCAACAGGCAGAATAAATCATTTTCAAAGTCTTTCAGAATGTGTAATTCAAGAAACCATTTCAAATCATTTTTAAATTCTTAAGACTAAACCAAAACTTCCACTGCAACAATACTGAATCCCCTATGCTGAAGCTCCTGGCCTGGCTTGTTGACACGAAGTCTCACGGATTAGTAACGATGCTACCTCCTCTCCCTCTGGCTCAATGTGGAAGAATCTCCCTAGTAGGCTGCAGAAGAAATTCTTTTGAATTTTCAGATTCATCAAAGACTAGCCCTCTCCCTTTTCTGAAGTCTTCTCTTGCTTCCTGGAGCCATTGGGGAGTGCTTTGAACTCAGCTCCCACTTGCCCTGTTTCCTCTTCAAAGCCTTATTCCCTTCTGTGCGGGGAGAAAATACCTTTTGAAAGTGGTGGGTGCCTGCCTTGCATGAGTCTGTCGCAGTAAGCAGCAATAAACAGAAATAATAATAAGCAGTAGTATCAGGTCTTGGTCATTACAGGGAGATCTGGAGAAAATGTGAAAATTGAAGGAAAGCCACTCTGCAGTATTACTTGGAAGAGAGGATATGTACTTAATAAGCCTATTCTCAGTTGTGCTGCAGCTTCTATAACTTGTCTAAAGCAAGGAGTGGCATCTTAAGGTGGCCCATCCTTAGGTGGAAATTTTGGCCCGGGTGAACGTCCCAGAGCAATTAGACATGGGAGAGTCCAAATTTAAAACAACTTAAGTTATTTACATGGGAATCTCCCCCAGGCACCTGAGCAGTTACAGGAGGCTAAGTCTTAGACATCCTGGTGATGTGTCTGCTTTGTTTCATCATGAACACAACCTGGAGTGGAAACTCTTTGGAATTTTTCTTTTTTTCCCCTTCCTTCTTTTTTCTATGGACTAGTTATGGGTTGATTCTGTTGTCCCCCCCCTTTTTTTTTTCAGTTTAAGTCTCTAACTCAGATACATACAATTTTAGCTCTAATGAAGTATTTTTTGTTTTGTTTTCTTTTTTTTTTTTTCAGTGAGGAAGGTTAGCCCTCAGCTAAAATCTGTTGCCAATCCTCTCTTTTTTTGCTGAGGAAGATTGGCCTTGGGCTAACATCCGTGCCCATCTTCCTCTACTTTATTTGTGGGACGCCTGCCAGAGCATGGCTTGATAAGCAGTGTGTAGGTCCACGCCCAAGATCTGAACCTGCGATCCCTCGGCCACCAAAGCGGAGCACACAAACTTAACCACTACACCACTGGACCAGCCCCTGTTTTGTTTTCTAACGAAAATATTACTAAAGTTGTGATGGCAATTAAGAGTAGATCCTTCCCACTCTAGAAGTTTCTGATTCTGTGATCTTAGGGAGACTCTCAGGGAAGAGGATCAGCCAGTGTGACATGGAATAGCCCCTAAATTGCTGCATGACACAGAATAGTTCATGTATGGAACAGCCGTGGTCTGCACTAAGCAACATCAATCAAACCACACTTTCCTTCATGGATGATGATTCTTTCAGTCATGGGGTGTATTAGTTTGCTAGAGCTGCCATAACAAAATACCACAGGCTGGGTGGCTTAAACAGCAGAAATTTGTTTCTCACAGTTCTGGAGGCTGGAAGTCCAAGATCAAGGCGTGGGCAGGTTTGGTTGCTCCTGAGGCCTCTCTTCTTGGCTTGCACATGGCTGCCTTCTCACTGCGTCTTCACACGGCCTTTGATCTGTGTGAGAATGCCCCCAGTATCTCTTCCTCTTTTTATAAGGATACTAGTCCTATTGGATCAGGGCCCCACCCTTATGACCTCATTTAACTTCAGTTACCTGTTTAAAGGCCCTCTCTTCAAGTGCAGTCGCATTGAGGGTTACGGCTTCAACATGTAAATTTGGGGGGAGGGGGCACAATTCAGTCCATAACATGGGATTACCCACAATGCCCATGGGTGGATTGGAGGTCGTAAATAGTTTGTGGAAAATGTGTATGTGTGTGTGCATATGTGGATTTTTCTGGAGAAAGAGTTTATACCTTTTACGGGCATTTCAAAGAATTCTAATAGATAGGACACACTGCTGAATTATTATTATTATTATTATTCAGGACACGTCCTGAATTATTTTTCTAGGTGTGGTGATGTATGCAATCCTTCACAAAGATTCTGTGATTCTATAAACCCGGTTGCTCCATCCGGATTTTGAGATACTCTGTTTGACTACTCACCATGAATCTTTCCAAAGATTAGGGAATATTGGCGAACATGTTTTTTTATTCTGCTGAAATGACTAAAATGATGTTGTATTTTTCGTTATAGTATAGTGTTAGAGTGTCTTCCTTTGCAAATGGTGGCTTAGGTGCTTAAGAAAATATATAGTTTTATAGATCAAATAAATATCTGAGGTAGGTGAAGAGAATAGCAGTTAAAAAGGAATTACGAATTTAAGAAATAGTAATAGTATTGCAAAAATTAATTAGTTGATTGATTAATTGATTAAGTTGAGCTTTCCAATATAGGCAGGGTTGTTTATGCCTATATAATACGTTAGTGGAAAATATTGAAAACAAGTGGCTAGGAAATGGGCCCTATGGTAAAGACTTAAAGAAATTAGAATTTTTTCAATGGAAAATAGAGGATAAATGACGCATGAAAAGTTACCCCTTCTCACTCTTTTCTCTCCCTGTCTGTAGGTCTACGCCTTTATCTGGGTCCTATTACATACTCATCTCTGGTGCTACTGTTTTTATTGCATATTTATGCTACTGACTTCTTAAACCTGAACTTTGGATTTTTCATTTGCTATCAATAAATTTCATTTTGATAGGTTTAGATATTTTTCTTGCCTGGTGATTTTCAAATTTTTCATTAGTTTTGGAACCAGGAAATCCATACAAAATTTTCCATGGATGCCAAGTATATAAAAATGGAACTTATAGCTGATATAGAGTGGGGAAGGGGTCCTGCTGAAATAAAAATATACTATCAATGTGGTATTTCCCTAATCCAAAGTATACTCTCTGTAGAAGTCCCCAGTCCATCAGCAGTTCATAGTAGACTATTGATTTCTTTGCTTAGCACTCCCTGTATATTGAAATATAAGAAGAAAAAAAGAAAATTATGTTCCCAGTTTGTTTTTTTAAAAAAGAACAAAATTAGCTGGGACAGATTTATTTTCTCTGACTGCGACCTCTTGTAAAAATGTCAGTAGTGGATGAGAAAATTAAGACAATGCTGACTTCCCTTTCCTCATGTTAGGACTATGATGGCGGGAGGGCACTGGAAATCTTAAATCATATAATTGGCTTTGGAAACATTTTCAACCTTTGGTCTCCTTTACCCCTAAAGCATGCAGCTGGAGTCACAGAACTAAATTTTTAAGACACCCTATGACTTTCTGGTGAATGGCTATTTTGGAAAGAGTCATTTCAAAACCCCCTGTCATTTTTGCTGTAATTACTGTGTCAGTATCAAAGACAGCTGCCAGCTCCCACGAGCAGGGTCCATGCCTCATGGCTTTCAGGGAGCATTCCAAGATGCTGGGGTCTCATCCGTTCCCTTCCTGGCATCAAGAGCACCTGAAATACTACAATAAAATGAAGTTTGAGATGTGTTGTTTACTTTTTAGAGAGAGTTTGAATATTTCCAAGTAGTATAACTTTGTTTAAAAAAAAAATCTTCAGGGGCTGGCCCAGTAGCATAGCGGTTCAGTTTGCACGTTCTGCTTCAGCTGCCCAGGGTTTGCGAGTTCAGATCCTGGGCACAGACCTACGTACCGCTCATCAAGCCATGCTGAGGTGGCATCCCACATGGAAGAACTAGAAGGACCTACAACTAGGGTATACAACTATGTACTGGGGCTTTGGGGAGAAAAAAGAAAAAAGAAGAGGAAGATTGGCAACAGACGTTAGCTCAGGGCCAATCTTCCTCAAAAAAAAAAAATCTTCATTCACTGATCTCTGCAAAGAATTGAGGAAACCCTTAAAATACAAATTAAACCTCTCAAATTAGTTCATATGCAACACTCGTGAGTCTTTGGGGTTTTCAATGGAAATGTATACTGAGTTTCTGCATGTGTGTATCTATTGAATGTTATAGTTAAGCACTCATATCATTACAAAGCTTTATTTGGTTTTTCATTTGGTTTGGTTTTTTTGGTTTGGTTTGGTTCTCACTCATTTTGCCTCTAAATGGCTCAGCAAAGAGATAAAATTGGGGTATTTTATGTCATTTGCCCCAAGTCATGTGCAGTTTGTGTCCAAGCCAAGTTGAGATGGTTTTGGCTAGGGGATTTTAATCTGCTGCTTTAGCCGGCCAACACACCATCCATTGTTTCTTGGGTTATCCGGTAGGTTTGGACACTGTACTAGCTACTGTGGGGACATTGAAATATAAGTTATGGCCCTCTCCTCACACATGCACACTCTGCCTTGACTCCTCAAGCTCAGTCTGTCTGATAGACCAGGACAACCTCTTTGGGAGTTCTAATTCTTACTTGTGCCCACTAATGTCTGAGGAATACGGAGACTTAGTTCCGAAAGTATGCACTTCGGTGAGAGGCTGAGTTCCTCTTACTGTTCCTCATTTCCTGCCGCCCTCAAGGGTAAGCATAGCCATGTGCAGCTGGGGGTGCTTTATCTATTGGGATTTTGAAAGTTAAAGAAGGAGGGAAGGGAAGGGAAACTATAATAACTATTGAATGCCTGTTTCTGCCCAGCTGTGGGTTTATATAATATAATCAACCCCATGAGAACATTATTATTATCCCCATTTAACAGATGAAGAAACTGAGAATCAGAAAAGCCAAGTAGATCCCCAAAACTCCAATTTGATCCATGACTTCAGTAGTATTTGCATCTAGGTTTCTCCAAAGACAAAGGCCACGTATTTCCCACTAGACTGAACCATATCTATACAAACACCAGAGAAGGTAAGCCCTCACTTACTTCATCAATAAAATAAAGACAAAGGTCTCCCACCTTGTTGAATCGATCATTAATTGGGAGAGTATTGAACATGGCTGAACGAATTCAAACGCGCTCGTGTTGATTCAGCCTCTTCACAAATTGTGGACAATAGCCAGCAAATTATGAATCAAGTCATCAATAGAATTAATGTTTGCTGTAACTCAGCAATGCCAAATTACATGTCATCCCAGTGTAAAGATTTCTTTGTAACCATTGCTAACATTAAAGAGAGCCGTGTCTCCCATTCTCACCCACACCCTTTCTCTTGCAAAACTCATTAAACCTTTGTTTAGAGATTTTTCTTCTCTCAAATGCTTCTTACCCTGCAGCCTCTGCTCGCTAATGAAGGTATTTCATGGACTCAATTGGCAGAGAGAATCAAGGAGGGACATGTAAGTGTAATCCAGAAAGAAAACAGTAGGGGGACTGGCGTAGCTGAGGCAAAGGACACTTCAGAGATTATAAATGAAAGCTTAAGTTGAAAACTACTTGAGGAATGGTCTTAAATTCTGGACCCAAGAGTTTAGATTGGATAGTATGAGCTAGCAGGATCTACTGCACTTTTGTCTCCTGTCCCCATCATCTACTGAAACCGGTTTTGCCAAGCTCTCTGTTGACCTCCATTTGCTAGAACACCAACAGATATTTTTCCGCCCTTATTTTGCCTTCTCGGGAGCATTAAATGCTCTTGACTGCTCCCTCCTTGTGTCTTTCTTCCTTTGGCTTCCTTGATGCTACATTTTCTGGCTTTCCTTTTATCTCTCTGGCTGCTTCCTCTACTATGCATTGCAGGCTCATCTTCTCCCATCCAGCCATTAAAGATGGAATTCTTCAAGGCTTGTTCTTAGGCTTTCTTCTGGTCTCAGTATATATACCTTTCTCCTACACGTGCTTATCTGCACTCATGGCTTCATTTACCACCTGGCTAAGGATTCTTACCCAAGCTGCAGACCCACATGAACCTGAACGTCATAAACTTTCCCCGTGTCTAACATGCTCATAGCCAAAGTTGGGAATGTACTGCCCAAAAAGGCGCGGTCCACTCCCGGTGTTCCCTATCCAGTTTTACCAGCTGCAAACCCAAAGGGAAGTCAAGAATGACTCTCAATGTCTTGTTTGAGCAATTGTTTGGGTAATGGAGAGGAACACTGGTAGAGCAATGATGGGGCAAATGGCTGATGATGAATTTAGTTTTGGACTTACTGCATTTGAGCTGCCTAAAAGTTTCAGTACAGTAAGATTCAGACATAGTGACCTGGGGGCTGACTGAACCATTTCCATAAAATATGTGGGCCAAAGTTGTATTGGAGAAGGGGGTAAATGGAGACAGTGAGGGTCTTCTACTTCTTAAAGACACCCCTCCCTACCCCACTATTTCAGTTCAATATACACAGCTGTACTCAGTGTTTATTAAATGGTTGGAATTTACTTCTATCCTCTGCTTTCCTTGGGAACCAATAAACTTCATCCATTCATTCATTTGTTCATTCATCCATGATCATAGATTCCATGTATAGGCCAGTTAAGGCCACTGTATTCCAAGTTCACCCAGAAACCTTTGGAGTTCTGTGACCACAGGGGAGAATCAAGGAAAGACTATAGCTGGAGCAGTGAACAATGATAACACAAACATTTATTGAGCACTCACTCCGTGCCGGGTCCTATGAGGAACGCTTTGTGTACGTTGTCTGATTTACTCCTGCACACCACCATTAGTAAAAAGTAAACTTTTTAATCCCATTTTATAGATATGTGAATTGAGGCTTAAATAAGTTAACTCTCTGCCCCAAGGTACAAAGCTAGTAAGTGCAAAGCTAGAATCCCACCCATGTCTAATTCAGAGCCCTTCCCTTCACCATGTGCTTCTCATCCCACACCACAAAAGCTTCCAGTTCATTGATCAGTGTATTTTTTTTTTTTAAGGTAAGGAAGATTGTCCCTGAGCTAACTTTTTGTATGTGGGACGCTACTACAGCATGGCTTGATGAGCAGTGTGTAGGTCCACGCCCAGGATCCCCGGGCCGCCAAAGCAGAGGGCGTGAACCTAACTACTAAGCCACCGGGCTGGCCCCTTGATCAGTGTATTTGGCACAGAGAAGCGTGCACTTGGCCCCGTTCTTCCTTTTCCTCATTAAAATTGATAAACAAAAAAAGAATGCCTTTCTCTTTTGTTTCAGCTCTTTCCTTGAAGGGAAAGGGAAGAAAAATTAAAAATGAGAGTCCCCGAGTTTCAAACATATGCAAACAGCCTAGAGATGACCTAAGACTCTTATTGTAATTCTCACATGGCTGACGTTCGGAGAAGAACAGAGAAGGAAGGAAAGAAGGAGGAAAAGATTGGTTACTCTTTGATGTTGGCATCTTCAGCCCATGCAAGGCTGGATTTTGGGGTGGCTTGTGAATACTGGTGGCTTTGACCTAAAGCAGGCAAGTTTCCCCCTGAAAAGTAGCTTTGGTTAAATGTCAGAATTTATAGGCGGAAAAAATAAAGCTATTAAAAAACATGTACAAATTATAGTCTTTACCTTTCCTCCATATAAAAATTTTTTAATGCTTGAGTCAACACACCATCCAAATAACCCCACAATGGATTGAGTTCACAATAATGGAAAGTTAGAGGAAATTCATTAACCTAGAGTTATCATTGCCTTGTGAGAAGAAAAGAAATCTAGTGAAGGACACTTCTAAAGAGCAATGAGCTAAGCAAACAACTCCAACCTCACAATGATTCAAGAAACTTCTTGAAATTCTTTTCCCTCCTTGACTGTAGTGTGCATTACATTTAAATTGGATGGTAATCTTTGGACTCTGGGAAAAGCAAAGGGTTAGTTTATGGTCAATTTCTCTCAAAGATTATCTTTCAGAAAATGAGTGAGTTATGAGAGAGAGAGAGAGAGTATCTAACATATCCTGCTGTTTAAAAAGAGAATTGGATGACACATTCAAGGCCCTGCTGCTAAGAGGTTTTCAGAGATTGCTGCCGCTCGGCCATGGATGTTTCAGTGAAATAAATAACAGAGGCATCTAGGAACTTGCAAGAGGAAGTATTTTCATAACGTGGCTTAGCAAAAACATCTCTATATTAAATCTACTTGCAAATTTAAACTGTAGGGGAAGGTAAATGGATTTATATAATTCAGGTAGCGTAGGAAATATTAAATACTTCATGTTATTAAAACAGGGTGACATCATTTCCAGGGTACTTTTTTCTCTAGGGAATTGAAGGCTCCATCCGCAAGTAAGAGGTAGGAAGAGGTATTTACTGTGGGAGAAACCCTAACATACTCACAGCCCTGCTTTACGTTTCTGGTGCTGCTGGAAAACAAGAACTGCCCTATTTTATCTCATCATTTTTTTCAAGCTGGAAAACAAAATGGGGAGCAGAGTTAGGGATAATAAGGAAATTCTGGGACACCATGGCCTTCAAATGAAGGAAAGTTCTGCCAAGAATTACTTTAACTTACTACTTGATCTTATGTGGGTTTTAAGAAATAGATATTCCTAAGGATTTCTAGAATGAAGGAAGGATTTTAGCCAGATTAGGAAAAGATAGAGGAAGCCAATATACATCAAACAGAACTAAAAATTGAAGACTCATTTTTTAAAAAGGTTTACAGTCTAGCAAGTGGAAGATCTTAGAAAGATGTATCACAGTTATACTTTCCACTAGAGTTTCCCGGAGGGCCAATCCAGGGATAGAAAATCGTTAGGGGGACCACAGATGGGAGTCAGGCAATTGACACTTTCTGCCTAAACATTGTTGTCAGTTTTTCAGAAGTTTTCAGTATGCATTGTTGTGGCAATCCTTTCTAATTTTCTCCCCTTTTCATTCCTCCGCAAACAAATCTGCTTAGCTAGCCTGAAATATTATACATAAAATTAACACCAGAGATAAGCAGGAGGGTGCTAATCCAGTTGGCAGGGGAAACCACAGGGAATATTTGTCAGGGCACTTAGGTCCCAGTGGACTGACTTGAAAACTGGAAATCTAAAACACGCTGACTCTTGGCCGTGACTGTGTATGGGGCAAATCAGATTGGTACATCGCCTTCTCTCAGCCCGACTGTCTTTGACTCTTCAGTTTGTAAAGTTATGTGGCCTCACCCCAGGATTACTTATGGTGACCAAGCAGTTTAAATGGGCCCCTAGCGAAGCAAAAATGATCTAATATTCAGCTCTGCAACTTTTATTTGATAGCTTTTCCTTTTCGTTTTCTATGTCCTGGTATTTTTCTGGATTTTCTTCCTTTCTTCTTCCTCACTTAAGCTTCTCCCTCCTCGTCACTCTATTTTATTTCCGATGTCTGCTACTCACTCATTTGCCCTTTTTCCTGCCCGTCTTCTCAGCTTATATTATAAGCTGTGCCCTGTTTCTTCATAGTTCTGTGTTTTCCTAAAAATACTATATTCTAATATTTTCCTATACACATGCCACATTTTCTTTACTGTATTCTTTTTAAATTTTTAATGAATTTATCTTTAATAATAAAATAATACATACAAATTAAAGGACACTTGATTTGAAAAAATACAGAAATGTAGAAACAAGAGAGATGACCACTATGGTCCTTCAGACAAAGGACATCACTGTTAACATTATAATGTGTTCCTTATAGACTCTTTTACAAATAAGATTTTTAAAACTAAATATGATAATATAAGTAGCCTTTGATGTTCTTTGATTTCTAAATATAAGTATTTTTCTTAATATCTTTTAATGGCTACATAATATTCTGTTGAGTGCATGTGTAGTTTTAAAACCATCCCCTCATTGTAGATCATTAAGATAATTTGTAATTATTTTGCTATTGTAAATAGTGTCAGGGAAAATATCTTTGTTTACTAAACTGAGGGAGAGTGTGTTTTTATCTTGTGTTTATTTGTTTTACTTAGGCTGATTTTTGCTTTTTTAGCATAGGTATCAGAAGTTGAGTTACAGTCCTTGGGAAAGGGTTTAGGGCCCTTGATAATGGGGTCAATTTGCTTCCAATATAATGCAATGTATTCTTTGTCCAGTGTTCATGAGTCTGCACTTTTCCCTCATTCTTGCACCAAGTATTCTTATTTTAAAAGAAAGGTTTGCTAATCTGATATATGAAAACGGTTTTTCACTTGATTGCAACTGCTTATTAGTACGAGAGCATGCATTTCCACAAATTTGTTTATTGCTAGCCTTTATTCTATCCCCTCTTGACCTTTCCATCACCTGTGCCCCACGCGGCTGATGTCAATGCTTGTCCTCATTCCCATCTGCTAGCTTTTCCTGCCCCCAAAGTTATTTTTGTAATTCCCTTTTGTCTCGTGTCCAATACCTTGTGGGGCAGTGGAACCCAAATTGCATTTTAAGATCATATCTATGAGTTGTTCTCAGCAGGTGTCTTCAAGGCCCCAAGTTCTTTTTTTGCCCCCCACTGTGAAAAACTGATTGGCAGCTGGTGACGGGCAGGACACTGGTGCTTGGCACTCACAGGATGCCCTGCAGGAGGTGCCCAGAGCCGTGGGGGAGGAAGTGTGGCCAAGCCAGCACAAGGTGGGGGACCAGATGTCGCCCGATTATGTTCCATTGAAATCCAAACAAAACCCCAGATTCAGGATCGTTTCCTTGAGACTCCCCAGTTGGAAACTGGCACCGATCCAGAATCTCACAACAGCTGGTCTCCTCATTCTAGGATTTATGTGCCTTGCAGAAAACTTTACCTGTGTGTTATTGATTGGTTTCTGTAAAGCAATCAAACAATATCTCGAAGCGCCAAAGCGTACTGCTGTCTGCTAAAAATGAAAAGAGACCGTACATCACTGAACACGCCAGTGGTCTTATTACAGGCTTGGGAGCTCTGAGAAGGATGCGTCTTGCTTGTTATTTATGCCGCCCATGTTAACCTTGAGGCTGGATACTGACACGTGCAGCTTTACAGGGACAACGCTCCACTCTTGTTAGGAGACAAGCCCACTCTTTAGAAATAAATGATATTATAAAATAAGCTTTCAGGGAACATCAGCAGATGAGAAATTGTGCTTATGTTTCTCATCATCCAGTTCAGGTTGGGAAATCTGAGAGTCTTTCCAAAAGCTCGTTACTTGGTATCGTCCGGGTCATTTGCATTTATGCCTTCCACTTTCCTCCTCCGAAGGAAGGTGACTGTAAGCCTGCCAGTTGCATTTTCTGAATATCAAGGAGGAAAAAGAAAACAAAAACCACCCTCCCCACTCCCTACCCCCCAAAAAAGATATTGTAGTTGGTTGTGCTGAGTAGCAGAGGAAGGCTTTAATTTTAAAACAAAATGAGCATTTTTAAGAAAAAATAAAGAGTCGTGAAAGCATATGAGTTCATATACTATTTAGCTAAATATATATTCCTGCCCTAAATCCAGGAACTCTATTTTATGCATTGCCTTTATAACTGGCTGTTCCTGCTGTTTCAATCACCTGATGAGGTCTCAATGACTCTCTCTCCCTGTCTCCGCTCGTCCTTCTCTCCCTCTCCCTCTGGCTGCCTGAGGATCCTCAGCCCAGATTCTCAGACCTCACAGCAAGATTCTGGAGCTAACCCTCTCCATTAGAAACAAACAAAATAAATTGTTTCCATTCCCCAAAGGAATGTGCTAAAGCCTTCTTTCCTCTTTAACATGGATGCAATTTAAGTTTGGCAAGAGCTGAACACAATATACGTCGCTCAGAGGAGAAAGCTTTGTGAGAGAGACCCTTACAGAAAGACCCCCTCATCCTCCCTGTGAACTTACAATGACAGAAGGTAACCCAGTCCTGCCTTCAGCATCTACAGTGTTTCTGTAGAATCTCCACCCATTTCCTTATTCCACAAAAATGTATTAAGCACCTACTATCTGGAAACCCTGTGTGCGTGTTCCTTCTCAGCCGTCCCTGCATGGCTGTGAAGCCAGTGATTCTTCCGAAGTGCATTTCATTTGCTTAACGGCTATCCCTTAGCACACCAGGGGCATCCAAATATTGTTCAGTGACGTTTCTTTTCGTGACTCTGATTTAGTATCCTGCTTATCTGTAATGCTCCGTAGGTGATGAATTAAAAGGAAACAAGGATAAGATTATGCCCATTCACTGCAGGTATTAAATGGAAATCACCTGAGATGATCTGTCAAGAATTGATCAAATAATAGTATGATCAAGGACCAACTGAAGCAGAGCCAAAGAACTCCACCTCAAAGAATATGCACGTGACTCGGAAAAGCGACCCTGGACCTGGCCAGTGTTCTGCCTCCCTCTCCTTCCCTTTCCTGTCCCTCATCTACCTTTGTAAAACATCTTCTGGTCAAGGATGTGAAGGAGTCCGCCAACTTTGCCCAAATGCTGGAAGCCACGTTGCCTCCCCTGGTCAGACCCCAGGTCATTTCAGGCCAGAGGAAAGAAAGGGTCCTCTGAGGCCACCTTGGGGAAGATCTATTTGTCTCTTTTAGCTATAAAGACACCTGACGTTGATAATACACCCTAGTTTTTCCTAGTAATCCTTTATTCATTGATCGTATTCACAAATTTTCAAAACGTTTATTAAATCAATTTATGCTTTTACTCTGTTCCACTTTCATAACCCATAGGCTGCCTATCCTAGTATAGCACAGCATGCAGCTATTTTATAATCCTCAGGTCCCTTTATTCCTAGCCCCAGTAATTCCGGGAACTGGCTGTTAATATCTAGTTCATGCAACCCGTAATGTCCCTCATTCTTCTCCCATCCTTTCTCCCTTCATCCTCTCCGATTTTGAAACTGAAAAGATTCTCAAGGCTCCAAGAGAGCTCTGACCTCAACCTGCTTCCTTCTTTAATGACTCCCAGAAAGTCTGAATTCACAACTATCAAGGCGAAAGGAACACTGGGTCAGGGAGATCTGTTGGCTGGAGCAAGGGGTCCACCCGAAGCCAGGAGCTGATGGACAGCCCCGGGAGGCCCAATATCCACTGCTGAGGGAGGCTCCTGGTGAAGAGACACAAATTCCACTCAGCACCCTAGACGCTGGGGATTTTTCTGTTTACCTAAGATATTTGCAGAATGGGGACCTGACTTCTAGGGGCCAAGAAGACTAGGTGTGGGGAAGAGTCCACAAGCTGTGTTTAAGCTTCCAAAAATGCATCTCTACCCTTGATTAGGCTGAGGAGGCTAATGAGATTGTCAGGCTTCTTTGATTTGGCTGAGCTGTGTGAGCACATGTAGTAATACTCTTGATCTCATACTGATCTGAAGCTAGCCAAAATATATATCTTTGATTAATTATATTTAAAATGAGGAGGATTATGACTTGATGTATAGAGTTTGGAAAATAAAGTCATTTAAAATATTGGTCTATGGGTGTAAATAACAAAACATAAGGCTGTAAGGAAAAATAAAACCAAAGGTCGTTGAGATGATCTAGATATGGAGCATATTTCTCCCTCCAGCATTTCCTCCCCAGTGCACTGTCTCACAAGGGAAGAAGACCTTTATGTTGTCTGGATGACTGGCATTGCTCCTGGAGCCTCAGATCCACAGAGTTCGAAACTAGATGGTATAGCGTGTGCCTTATTCAACTGCATAAGCTGTTGAGTAGCTGCAAATTGACAACAAGTTTTAAAGAGCATGAAGTGCCAACTATGCCCTTGTTAGTAAGAAAGCCAGTTACACGTCGAGGAGGCTTACTAGTCATGCATGACCACCTATAAAATTACAGTAGCTGATTTTATAGCCCCCAAATTAGGCGGTCGTGAGGAATTTTACCGTAAACTGACCAGTTTCTTGTCTCCTAAAAACACTAAGTCCCTATAAATGCCAATGTGAGCGCATTCAGAGTCCTGCAGTGCAATTGTGAAATGTCGTTGTAGATATCCCCTTGATGAATTTCACAAACAGAGGTTCGAACTGGCTTCACTGACGGTTGAGTGGCCAAGACATGGAATCTACGGGGAGACACGACTTGACCAAAGACCATCCGTGTTCGGTGGATGCTGGGATGTGCCACGCAGGTCCCCTTTGGGCGCTGAAGGACTTACTTCCCTAGCAGCTGGGAGTGCTGCCCTCTTCAGGCCTTCCCTGTAAGTCCTCTCCAGGAACCACCGTCACCTGGAGAGAGCTGCCTTGCTAAAGGTCAGCCCCCTGCCCTGTGGCAGCCCATACCTGGTGCACACTAGGCGTAAAGACCTGGGCCACTTACCCCAACGAAGAGCCATCCCAGCTTCAGAGCTGCTCGTGGGGTCAGCTAAGGCCCTCGTTGAGACTGCACCCCAAGCACACTTCTCCCTCCACTGCGTCAAAGTTTCGTCTTTTCCCCTGACGGGTGCTGATCCTCAGAAACCCCCTAAGAAACCTTCCACGTGCTAATTTCCATCTCAGACTCTGCTCCGCAGGGAACCTGACTTGCAACACTGTGGCAGTCTGGGTAGCTTGGGCCCACAGGTGATATAAGTTAGGGATGTAACACTGTAATTTAAAGGATAAGCATGAGAACGGCTAAAATGAAGACGACAACATCAAGGGTTGACAAGGATGTGGAACTCTGTACACTGCTGATGGGAGTGTGAATTGGTACAATCACTTTGGAAAACTCTTTGACATTATCTACTAAAGCTAAATACCCAGTCTCATACCCTGCAATTCCTCTCCTCAGTCTGCACCCAAGAAAAATGCAAACGTGTGTTCACCAAAAGAAGAATGCACAAGATTGTTCATAGCAGCATGTTTCCTAAATTGACCAAACTGGAAAGAACCACAGTGTCATCAGCAGTAGAGTGGATGAATAAATTGTATTGTATTCACACCATGGAGTACTATACAGCAATGAGAATGGAAACCTACAACTCCTTACCTCAACATGGATGAATCTCGCAAATGTAATGTTGAGCAAAGGCAGCCAGGCACAAAAAAGTATATACTGTATGATTCCATTTATGTAAATTTCAAAATCAGACAAAACCACTCTCTCGTGTTCAAAGGCAGAGCTGTGGTCACCATGGGGGAGATTCATTGTGACAAGGAGGAGTATGAGGAGGATAATCTTCGGGACTTGTAATGCTCAGTTTCTTGATCTGGTGCTGGGTACGGGGTCTGGACGCTTATCGTTTATGCACTTTTCTGTATGTATGATATAGTTACACTGAAAATGTACACAGAGAGGGAGGAAGGAAGGGCAGATATAAACACTGGATGCAAAAATGTATCATCAAGGATGTAGACACAAATTCCCAAGACTTGAACAGGATCTCTGCTGTTGACTGCTGCAGACTCTTATAGATGAGGAGCCTGGGGTCCAGAAGGGGTCCAGTTGGCTCGAAGTTACGTAGCCAGCTAATGGTGAATGGCTTCCTGGCTCTGTCTTCCCTCCACCTCCCCACAGCGAACAGAGCCTATGCAGTCACTAGAGTCCCCATTCGTCTGGACTCAGTGTTGGCCCCACAATCATCAGTGCAGTCTAAGCAAGACATAGAATGTGCAGAGAAAGAACAGTGAACAAAGATCTAGAACAGGCATTGAATTTGATGTACTTTGCTGAGAGTAACAGAGATGTTATCCATTTCCTAGAGGCCACTCTCCACCCAGTACCTACTGTCTGCCCACCCACACTTCTCTAACCCTCAACATTGCTTTGTGTAGAAAGTGTGTCCTTTTCTGTTTGCAAAGCCTAATTAAGAGGCTACAGAGAAAAAGTTTTGAGCTGTTAGCTAAATTGCCTCTTTCTTCCTTGACTTTCCCCTCTCATCTTTGGGAGAACATTTGAATACTTGGTGCTATAAAGGCTCCTTCTGACAATATTACCTTATGTAGTGGAATCATGGTGAAAAAGAGCTAAGTTAGAGCTGCTTTATATGTTTAAAACAGTGCTTCTGTAAGAGCTTGAATGTAGTTTAATAGATAATAGAGATAATCTTCGAGATTAAAACTGAAATCTTACTAATTCCTTAAGTATGTTGGTATGTGTGTGTGTGCATTTGTGTGTGTGTATGCATGGGGATGTGCATGTGTGTGCTTGCATGTGTGTATGTATGGGTGTATGCATGTGTGTGTATGCATGGATGTGTTTGCATGTGTGTGTGCATGAGTGTGTGCATATGTGCATTTACACGTTTGTGTATATGCACATTCTCTATAAATGTCATGCCATTTGCAGGGTGCATGTCACTCTCTGGAGACTCCTGGCTCTCTGCTTTTAATTACACTCTGACTAGTCCAAAATCCCTCTGCACTAATACTAATCAACTTGGAAGCCACCACGCTCAGGCATGAGGCTGTCAAATGTGAGTGTTTGCAGATGTCAGCGCAGGATGGCAGGAATCCAGGAGGACAGATCAGGGCGTAGTCACTGAAAAATGCATGCCAGCGCATCTCAGCTCCAGAGCACCATCGCAGCCATAAGAAAAATGTGTCGTGACAGTAAATCAATAACCTCTTGGAGACGATTCGTTTCTGAAATATCCCTGATTAATTATGCCAGTGCACACTTGGCAAGAGTACTTTCATTAACCTAATGCTTTTTGCATGAAGCAGGATTATAACCGGCTCTCATAAGTCAAATTTGACATTTCAAATCGGGCTTTAAGGGTTTGGGTTATAGATTTTATAATGTCTTCAAGTCAAACATAATTGCTCTTCTTGCTGCTAGTAGACGTTTGCCAATCAATCAGAATAACATTTATTTTATCATAAACAAGGATAAATTAAAATCACTTGAAATCATTGTATTTGAAGACTCAGTGAAGAAGCTTCTTCAAGATCATTGAAATATGCTATTCACTGTGATAGAGGAGTGTGATGAAATTGTAAAAGTCGATGGAAACATGTTACCCTTTTCTCACTTCAAAAAATTAATGCCTGTGGGCCGGCCCCGTGGCTTAGTGGTTAAGTGCTCGCGCTCTGCTACTGGCGGCCCAGGTTCGGATCCCGGGCGCCCACCGACGCACTGCTTCTCCGGCCATGCTGAGGCCGCGTCCCACATACAGCAACTAGAAGGATGTGCAGCTATGACATACAACTATCTACTGGGGCTTTGGGGGGACAAAAAAAAAGGAGGAGGAGGATTGGCAATAGATGTTAGCTCAGAGCCAGTCTTCCTCAGCAAAAAGAGGAGGATTAGCACGGATGTTAGCTCAGGACTGATCTTCCCCACAAAAAAAAAAAAAAATTAATGCCTGTATATATTTTGTGAATGTGTGGCTTTAGTTCAGTGACTTAGTCCCATGTGAATATGATTAGGGGAAAGTAGCCCCCTTCCTTTCTGTAATAGAAAATTATAATTTTTGTCTCTTCAAGATGAAAATGTTTTTTTATTTACTTCTATATGGCATCCAGAAACTTATTTTTCATTCCTCTTAAATTGCCTGGATTTCTTTTTAACAATAAAACTAACAGAAAAATAGAGTTTACTTAAGGGAAAGTCATACTATCATGGTCCTTGAACAGACATTTACTGAGACCCTATTAAGGTCCCCGTGCTGTGCAGGAGCTGAGCATACAGTGGTCAGTAAGGTTTGTTCCTTCTCCCTAAAGAAGTTCCTTCTCCCAACACATCAGGGTCACCTTCCTTCATATTAACTACAGCATTATGTGGTATATTAATATACTATATATTCACACCAGCTCTGAAATGCATTGGCCTAGAAGTGTCCACATCACTTCAGTTAATAAAAGGCTGTTAACCAGAACTAGTCGCAACGGCCCTGCCTAACTGTGAAGGTGCAGAGAACTGTGAGGGATGATTCTCTGATGAGCAGAAAATGACCCTGCCTTAAGTACAGTGGAGTGCCGCATAACAACATTTCGGTCAACAACGAACCACATATACGATGGCGGTCTCGTAAAATTAGTACCATGTAGCCTAGGTATGTCATAGGCTATACCATCTAGGTTTGCATTAAGTATACTCTATGATGTTCACACAACAACAAAGTCGCCTATCGATGCATTTCTCAGAACGCATCCCGTTGTTAAGCGATGCATGACTGTATATACTAAAGAGACGGTCCCGAATATCAGAGATTCAGTTGGAGAGGAGCATGAGCAAAGGCATGAACGTGAGAGGCCTTTTGGTGGAACAGTGACGGTTGCCAGTACAGAATGGTGTGAGATTAATCTAGAAAAGTAGGTTGAATTTGATAGTATGAGCCTTTGAAGGCAGTGCTAAGACACTGGGCCTTTGTTGTGAAGATAGTGAGAAGATTTTAGAGAAGGGAACCAAATGGTCAGAAATGTGTTTTTAGAGGAATTCCCAGACAGTGGAGGAAGCCGATATATATGGATGAGTGGATTCTATTGAGCTCAGAATGATTTTTGAGAAGCTTGTGAATAACATTAAAATCCTAGCTTCTTGTTTTTTAATTTTCTTTTTTAATTTCAGGGTGCTCCTAACAATGAGTTTCATTTTTCTATCCTTGCTCCCTGGACTTGTCAGTGTGTCACGATCTTTACGAATTTTAGGAACACTTGATTAAATTTCCTTTTCCCTTGCCTTCTACCTGTAACTTATCTCTTCCTTCCATCACTCTTCAACCCACTCCCTAAAATGCTTTCAAAATACTTTTAAGGAGAGTAGGCCAAAGAAAACACAAGGAAGCACAAATACCATCTCAGAAGGAGAGTGCCTCTCTGTGTCAGTGGATTGGGGTTATTCTCACCCCTGCCCCTCTGCCTGCCTTAGGTAAAACCCATGGGCTATACCCCCAAACATGAGCATAAAGTCTGATCTGATAGCCTTCCCTTTAAATTTGAATGTAGAGGCCATTCATCCCTCAGCCCCTGGTATCATCCCAAGGTGAATGGGTGGATGCGAGAAGGTCCCAGGTTCCTTCTCTCAGGTACAGCCATAAGACCAGGAGATACCAGTTCTCCCACTGGCTATGTCCCCATCCTCCGGTCTTCCCAAGTGCTCCAGAGGCAATATAGCATGATGGTTAAAAAGGTGGGCTCAGAAATCAAACTGCCCAATCTAAGCGCAAACGCACCACCTTCCAATTGGGTGACCTTGAGCTACTTTCTTAACTTCTCTGTGCTTCAGTTTTTGTAAAATAGAATTGATGATAATATACGCCCCAAAGGATCCTTGTGAGATGTCAATGAGTTTTAATCCATGTAAAGTACTTAGTACAGTTCCTAGAGTGCAATAAATATTAGGCAATATTATTTGGCCATTTGTCTTAAGTGGGAGATCTCACAAAACAACTTTAGTTATTTTTTGCCTGGACTGTATGAGCCACTTTTCCTATAGGATCTCATAAAATCCTTCTTCAACCCTAATGAATTTGACCTTTTCTGAGGTGAGAGACTCCAAATTTGCATTAGCCTCATTGAAATGCATTCCTAAGAACAGTAATCCACTAGAGGCAAGGATCTTGGTCTGCTCCGTTCTGAGATATATTTTAAGTACTGGAACCGTGACCAGCACGTGGCAGGAGTGTTTATTGAAGGAACCACCAAAGGAGCATGGGAAGCAGCATGTCTCACTCAGTAAAAGTACGGGTTTTGGAGTCGGGTAGATCTGAGGTCTAATGCTGGCTGCCCTTACCATCTGCTGGTTCTCCAGGACCCCTGACAAGTCAGTCCCTCCCTTCCCGCATTTCCTCATTTATAAAATGAAGGAGAAAATAACTCCTTCATTAGAGGGGCCGGCCTGGTGGCATAGTGGTTAAGTTCGCATGCTCCGCTTCCGTGGCCCGAGGTTCATCGGTTCATATCCACTCATCAAGCCATGCTGATGTGATGTCCCACATAGAGCAACTAGAAGGATGTACAACAATGACATACAACTATCTACTGGGGCTTTGGGGAGAAAAAAGGAAAAAAGAAGGAAGATCGGCAACAGATGTTAGCTCAGGGCCAGTCTTCCTCAAAATAAATAAATGAATAAATAAAAATAAAAAATAAAAAACAGTCTTAAAAAAAAAAAACTTCTTCATTAGAGTTGCTGTGAGAATTAAATGTCTAGTATAAAACTGAGCATATATTAGCAGCTCAGTAAATGGTAGCTCTTCTTATTCTTATATATTCAGTATTTATGTGCATAAATTAGTTATAGTGGAAGCATCATACACACAGAGCAATGAAAGAAGTCACATTTACATGTTTCCCTGTCAAATACATATTTGCCTAAGTTAGAATCTAGCTTGCTTTCTTTTTTGATTTTGTGAGGAAGATTAACCCTGAGCTAACACCTGTTGCCAATCCTCCTCTTTTTGCTGAGGACGATTGGCCCCAGGCTAACATCCGTGCCCATCTTCCTCCACTTTGTATGTGGGACGTCTGCCACAGCATGGCTTGATGAGAGGTGCATAGGTCTGCGCTCAGGATCTGAACCCGTGAACCCCGGGCCGCCAAAGTGGAGCTCACGAACTTAATCACTACACCGCCAGGCCGGTCCCTAACTTTCTTTTGTGTTCTTTTCTCTATGTTGTTTTCAGTATTATGGTACTTATTAAAGTAAAAGAGAAAAGAAGAGTAGAGGGGAAAACTGCAGGTGAGGGGGCTGCAGAGCGGTAGGGGAGAGAGGAGAGAGGCTGAGAAAGGCACAGGGGAAGGTCATGGAGAGAATCAAGCCCCTTCCTTGAGAGAAGAGCAGTAGAAAGGAAGGAAGGAGAAGGCAACATGGTAGTAGATCAATCTCTCCTTTCTCAATCCACCGTCCACCCTGCCCCCAGCTTACTCTTTCTACTGTTAATATCCTGCCTCCATGTCCCTCAAACTCCATGGGAGGAGTTTAAGCCTAGAGAGGTGTCTCTGCTTTTTACAGGACAAAGTCCATATAAAAGCCCTCCATGAGTTGGCTTATGCCCACCTCCCCTGTCCAAACTTAATTCTTCATGCTCCTTCACATCCTGCCACGGTGACAGTCCCCTCGGTGGTCTGGGCTGTGCCTGTACACACTTTTTCTTCCTCTTGGTCTTGTGAATGAACCTCGCCCTCTACCCCTTCTTCTGCTTGTGAAGCCCGAGTCACACTTAAAAACCCAGTTCACAAGTCTCCTGCTAGGTGATGTTTTCCCTTGACACACCCCAGCAGAGTGGATCGCTCGGCCATTGTGCCATCACAAGCCTGCAGGTCTGCATCTATCTCATCTTACTGGAATCATTAGATGGTCTGAGGGCAGTAATTAGAGAGGCTGCTCTGTGAGAACTGCAAATACCAATTGTGAAATGTTCATGGAAGAAGTGAATATGAGGTCACTTCCAAGTCGCTGTTATGTTTAAAGGGACAACATGGGTCATCTCTGGCATCACATTCACAAGAAGAAGAATTCCTTTTGGTGGCCCACGGGCTGCTGGGCTGAAAGGAGAGAGAAAATACATGGCCCACTGGAGGCCCCTAATGATGCCGGAGACCCTCGGCACCTTGTGAATACCTTCGATAGGAAGATCCAGCAGGAGATATCGACTGTCCTCAGGTCATATTAAAAATGCTTTTCAGGGGCCAATCCGGTGGTGTAGTGGTTAAGTTTGCACACTCTGCTTCAGTGGCCCAGGGTTCGTAAGTTCAGATCCCAGTGTGGACCTACGCACCGCTCATCAAGCCATGCTGTGGTGGTGTCCCACAAATAAAATAGAGGAAGATGGGCACGGAGGTTAGCCCAGGGCCAGTCTTCCTCAGGAAAAAGGAGAGGATTGGCAATGGATGTTAGCTCAGGGCTAATCTTCCTCACCAAAAAAAATAAACAAATAAATGCTTTTTAAATGCGAAAATAAGAGCCCAGTAAAGTGGTGCCCTTGTTCCAGTGTAATTGTTTCTGTGATGCATCGTTTGCTCTTAATTGCAAAGATATGCGTGTCTTGGTTTAATGCATTGTACTATTTTATTTATTTGGCCTAATTATTAAAACCATATCCTAAGAGTTGTTGGGCTAATGTTAGAATTGGAGGAATCCCAAATTGAGTACTGAGCCCATAAAGAGTTTGGAAATGCCTGGAACATACTGGCACTCGTCATCATTGGTTCCATCTGAATCTTTCTGACTCCAGGTCAAGCATGTTTCTAACCTGATTCAGAGATGCCTGGGTAAGGGCATCGCAGACTGATTTGACTGCCAGCAGGAGCAGATATTCAACACCGCACCTAAAAGGCACAAGCAGAAGGGCTCTGGCAGTTTCGGGAGAGATTCTGTGTCGTGTTGTACAGGCATTCCCACATGAAAATCAGCACTTCAGCCCTTAGAAGAGGAGGCCCATGACAAGGGAAAGTTCCATGTGACTTCTGGAGAAATGGAACCTATGGTGGTTAAAACGGGCAGTTCCCTGTCATTCAAAGCACTAAAACATCTCTACTATGAAGAGAATGAGGGAGGGCAGCAAATTTTGAGCTGACCACTTCGTAAAATTAATAATGACAGTTTCTGGTGGCAGGATAAAACATTTGGTCAGGTTTTCAGAGTTAAAATTTTAGGTCTTTTAGAGCCTGCATCAGCTTTGTTTGCGCGCTGCCAGGGATGCCACTGCCATCTCCCCGGGTCCACTGACTGAATTTACAGTTGCCCCAAGGGAAGATCCACCCCAACTCTGCACTTGTGCCCACCCAACGCTGCTTTTCCCTGTATTCATCAAACATTTGCCTTATTTGGAGAACCCAGAAGCTTTGCGAAAGTTAGGATCACTCAGCCTTTTGTGATTTTCGCCCATTTTTCTGATGTCACCCTTTCCATCATTTTAGATCACGTTTTCCTAATACAATGAGCTTTATCCTCAAATTTGGAAATTCCCCCTTGCTTTATTACAGAATAAAATTTGCTCCTTTTTTTGTTGGTGAGGAAGATTAGCCCTGAGCTAACATCTGATGCCAATCCTCCTCTTTTTGCTGAGGAAGATTGGCCCTGGGCTAACATCCGTGCCCATCTTCCTCTACTTTATATGGGACTCTGCCACAGCATGGCTTGATAAGTGGTGCATCGGTGCGCGCCCGGGATCTGAACCTGCAAAGCCCGGGATGCCGAAGCGGAGAGTGCGAACTTAACCGCTACGCCACCAGGCTGGCCCCCAAATTTTCCCTTTTATTCTAGGGGTGATGGAGGGGGGAAAAGCAAACAAATGAAATATTCAAGTCGCACTCTGGAGTGTCCAACTTTCTGGATCCTCCAGCAGTTTTCCGTATTATTTTCATCTGTGATATCCGTGTAAATTTATTGGGACATCATAGAGACTCTCTCTCACCCCATCCTTCAGGTAAGTCTGGTCACCTCTCTAGCCCTGCCTGCAGCCTGGGTGCCCACAGGAATACGGGTGCTCGGTGACACACATGCACACACATAGCCATCCTTCGCCTTTTTATTTATGATCAAAAGTTGTCATAGGGATATAAGAAAACCTAGATGTCCTGACAATATGAAGGCAAGAGCTGTGGTCTCCCTACGTGGGGACCACCATGAGCACTACTCTGCACCCAGTAAACCAGGCACCCTGGGAGCGAGGCCCAGCAGTCTCATTTTTAATGAGCTCGCCTGGGGATTTGATGCACACATTACTTTGAGAACGCTCCCAGGGGCCTGCTTGTGTCCTACAGATGCAAATAAGTGGATGTGGGGCTGCCAGCTCTATTATTACCCAACTAGGCCAGGGCTGGTCTGGCACACCTCACATTCAAAAGCTGGTTTTGCTTCCAAGGAAGAAACAATTTTTATCTGGTGTTCATATGGTCTAGGAGCAGTATTCTTATATTAAAAAAATATTTTGGAGAGAAGTAGAAAGACCAGGGAAATGGCAGTTGAACATAGTCTTCAACTCTTGTTTATTGTTTTTTATATTGTACACTCTGATTACAGCTATAGTTTCTAGAGCTCTGAAATAATCTAACTCATCCAGTGGTCCCCTAACTCATCCTTTCCACTTGCCTGAATTCATACCATCACACAGCACAGTTTTTATCCTTCTGTTTACTCCATAGCACAGGTTGTTCTAAAACGTCCCTTTGGGTTATAGGCTCCTGACTGCCTCTAGAGATAATCAAAATCTTGTTCCCAATAGCAAGTCCAGATCCTTCTTGTGTAATGGAAATCCATTTCTTCAGTACTGTTAAATACCATTAAATTCCTCCATCAATACCTAAATGTCCCACTCATCCGTCTCTCCATTTTTCTGGCAAAAGAACGTCTGTTCATAAAACAAATAATTTAGCAGTGAGAGGGCACAGCTACGCTTATAGATTACCTGTTCCAGTGCATAGGCTGCGTAGCTCTCGTGGTATGCAGGATAACTTATGTGGCACAGGGACCTGCCATTACGTAATGTTGAATCACACAGTGAAAAGGTAATTCCCTCTCAATTGTCTTCCAGTCCCTCTGATTCTGTTCAGGACAGTCTCTATTTCATCTAGTGTGTTTGATGCCCTCTAGTACTGGCTAACATCCCTCTTGAACACGTACAGAGCAGGCCAGAATCAGAGCCTTTCACAGGCAAGCATTTATTAGGATCAACTAGTGTTCCTTGTGTTTGTTTTTGTGGTTATCTTCCATTTACGACAAGTGACGTTCCATTTACTAGAGTTTATATAAAGTTTCCTTTTAAATACATTTATTTTAGAAAAAATGTGAATAGAGTAAAAAACATTTTTTTTAAAAAAAGATTGGGTAACATATGACAGGGCTGTATTATGACTTGACTTTTGTAGGCCCAGGCACTTTGCATCTGTGAGTCCCTTCCTCCGTATATATATAGCCCAAAGGCAGTCATGAAACAGTATATATACAATACTATATAGTATAAAGATGAGTATAATCTTCAACTTTAAAAGTTCATTTTTTTCTTCTGATTTTAAAAGAAATTAAAACATTTTCATGGGCTCCAGTCTGTTATAACTGTTGTTAGTGCCGTGAAGCAGATACCGACTCCTAGTGACCCTGTGCACAGCAGAGCGGAACCCTGCCCAGTCCTGCACCATCCTCTCACCTTCCGGCACTCTCAGACAATGCTCTGCTGTTATTCATAGGGTTTTCATGGCCAATTTGTTCAGAAGTGGGTGGCCAGGTCCTTCCTCTTAGTTTGTTTTACTCTGGAAGCTCTGCTGAAACCTATCCACTATGGGTGACCCTGCTGGTGTTTAAAATACTAGTGGCACAGCTTTCAGCACCACAGCAACGTGCAGCCACCACAGTGTGACAACTGACAGAGGGGTGGTGTAGTTCCTTGACTGGGACATGAACCTGGGGCACAGCAGTGAGAGTGCTGAATCTTAACCACTAGACCACCAGGGCTGGCTGGTATGTGATATAGCAGAACTCAAAACATTCGTTCTTCATGACTGAAGTTTGAGATGCGCTGATTTAACCCAACCCCCTCATTGTACAGAGAATAATACTGACTTCACCAGGGTGCAAGAACCTGCCTAAAGTCTTATAGCGAGGTGGACACAATCAGAACGAGATCCTCATGCCAGTTTCCTCTTCTTTCCACTTAACCACACTGCTTTCTTCCTTGGAGCCTCTTCTCCAAAAGTCTTTGTCTTATCCCATCTCCTTCACATCATAATTAAGTCATGGGTCCTTCCTCAAACCCAGCCCTCTGCTCACATCTGAGCATCTCCGTGCAGAGGCAACACCACCTGGTGGCTCCCCTCCACAGGTGGACCTTTGCTGTGAGATGCTGGTCCGTTGATGGCAGTAATCAGTGCTCCACAGAAGGTACCCCCCCCAAACCCCATTAAGAAAAACACAAAGGATGCAAAAGCCCAAGATGGATTTGGGCTTCTCTTTTTGGACACAATCTTCCAAATACAATCTCATTAAAATTAGCAGCAATGGAAGACTGAGCTTAGGATAGGATAACTACTTACATCTTAGATTAGTACTTCCTAGGCTAGAGTTTACAGGGTGGACCAAGGGTTTCCTCCATGGATTGTCAAACTCTCATTTTACTTATCACTTAAAGAACTAGTCCAACCTCAGTAACTCAGCTGCTGGGCAACTGTTCTATTGACAATGTACTGCAGAAAACAGTCTAATACAGTTCTTAAGAGCCCCCTCTGGCCAGCAGACTTTATCTCCTTCTTTGTTTATTCAAAGTGTATCTACACTTGTCTGAGAAAAGTGTAAGTTAAAAGGTCTTTGTGTTTGAGGAATAGAACAGATCATTCCTGAGTCTGCTTTTCTTCTTCTTTTTTTAATTGTCAAATGATCTTTTGTTGAAATATTTTCCTTTGTACTTTTTAAGTAGGGCATTCTACTGCACCGCTGTTGATGTCACCTATGATATCATGAGGATGCCGGCCATCAACGTTGCAGCCCACAGACCGGGCAGTCCCCAGGTTCTCTTTAACAGTTCCAGAGAGCTCTCTGGCTACAAAGATTGGTGCTGCATCTGTCAGGCAATGTTGACAGTCTCATCAAACATGCTATTTCCACTGTGCTTCATGGTTTTTTCTTCTCTCTGTCTCTGAATGGCTTCCTTAAGGGCTTTCATGGTAGGGCACAGGCAGAAGACCACTCAGTCTGGACCTGTCTGTTCTGAATGGTCAGGTTCACTGTAATCCTCAGACTCTTCCAGTCACCTGTTGCCTTGGGATATCATCACCAGTCTTTTTTGGAGACAGACCCAGGGGTCCAATCTTGGGGGCCAGGGCAGACATGGCACTGGCTTCTCCACCTGTGCATTTCAGGTACATGACTGATCTCGTTGGGGTTGAACTTAGGTGAGATGGCCGAGGTGGCTGGTGCCAGATGAACCCAGATGAGGGACGACCAAGAAAGTTGCCTCTTGGCGTCCTCCAAGCCGAAAGAGCTGCCTCCAGCCATCTTTATCTATCATTGCGCCACTGAATGGTTCTGACTATGCCAGCTGATTTTATTGTTTATTATTATTCAGAATGCTATATGCCACAGGAAAGAACTCATTTAGCAAAATATATTTTTCACAATGAAGAGCTTTTTGTTTATTTTGAGGCTCAACCAAAAAATAGTTCTGGTCTGTTGAGAGATAGCACAAGTGATCTTCAATCATGCATTCCCACAAGTTTATTGGTTCAAAGATGATTTAACTCTGATATCTTTTAAAGATATATTTCTAATGTAGAAAACAAAGCATGAGATCTCGAGGCAGGCAGAACTGGTCTTGAACCCTACCTCCAGACTTGGGCAAGAAAATTAAATTTTCTGAGTCTTTGTTAATCTGCAGAATGGAGTTAATAATTCCCACTTAAGATGTTGTTTTGGGGGCTGGCCTGGTGGCGCAAGCAGTTAAGTGCATGCACTCCACTGCGGCGGCCCGAGGTTTGCCAGTTCGGATCCCGGGCGCTCACCAACGCACTGCTTGGCAAGCCATGCTGTGGCGGCGTCACATATAAAGTGGAGGAAGATGGGCATGGATGTTAGCCCAGGGCCAGTCTTCCTCAGCAAAAAAAAAAGAGGAAGATTGGCAGATGTTAGCACAGGGCTGATCTCCTCACAAAAAAAAAAAAAAAAAAAAGATGTTGTTTTGAAGATTAAGTTAACAAATATTTATTGAACACCTCCTATGTACCAGATACTTTCCTAAGCGCTACAGATATAGTGAACAAAATGTAAGGTTATCGTTCTTATACAGCTGGTGGTCCTGGAGTTGAATATTGGAGTTGAATATTTCCTTCCTGGTCCTTAAGTCATTGAAGCAGAGTGTTGCCTGGGAGTGGATTAGAACTGGATTTCTTGTACCCATGGTTCTGAAATAATTTTCCCTCTTGCTGCTACAGATTTTGAGTTGCAACTGAGCTGCTAAAAGTCACTGAGAGCTTCAGCAGGATCATTCATAGATTTTACCATGTTTTAGTTCATAAAACTGTAGTTACCTGTAAGGCTACATTTATATTTGCAATAAATATTTTGCACTATATGTACTTTTTTTAATATATACTGTTTATTGGCAACATGGTTTACATTATAAGTGTTTAGAGAGGGAGATATACATTCATTAATGCTTGAAAATTCTGAGCGTTAAGCTGTCACCTTGATATAGAAAAACCTTCTTCTGAGATTTGCCACTAGCCGAACTTGCACAGGCACCGCTAACCACAAAAAGATCTTTTATCAGTGGCGATGTCACTGATGGAACATGTAGCTCCTCTTTAGTGGTGGTGATGCCAATGAGGAAGTGATCTAGAAAGATCCTCATTTTTCAAAGAGATTTTCTGCCTGGCATCATCAAAGTACGTCGTAATTTTTCCAGGTATGACATCTGATAATCAGCACGTAGGCTAGATAAAATAACGATAACTTGATAACTAAGAATATTCACGTTAGTTATTTGACCTTATATAACTTTAAAGAAAAATGAATGATTTTCTGCTTAGTTTGGAGCAGTGAATTAAGAGGTAGACTTTAAACATTTTTTAGTATTGAGTCAAAAATAATATCATTGTCATTCTAAAACCCACACAGGCCATCAGAGCCAGCATTATCTCCAGGGTCAATGTTCGATTTGCAGGGATTGTTCTATGTAAGATTTGATAAGACATAGCCTTATTGCTAGCTATGTATTTGAATTTTATATAAATGCACCATTGTAAAACTATTGTTGACATCTCAATTTACTGATCAAATTCCAGGCAAGTGTCATCTGAGGTGACTAGAAGGTAGTGAAAAACCAATAGAATAGATCTTTAAAGTACATACTGCCTCTGTATTAGCACCCATGTACATTCTGCGTGGTTCCCTTGAGCTAATTATACTGTTTTAAAACAATAATAGAAAAGCAAAGGATAAGGAAATATAAAGCTACCCAATTGTGGAATCACTCACCTGACATTCTGGGAACACCATACTCTAATTACTAATGTATTGGCAGTCAAGAACAGTTATCTAGAAGAGAATATTTAAGGAAAAGAATTTCTGTTGTCTTAATATTTCTTACCAAATCATGTCTTTCTATTTTTTCTATGACTATAAACAATAATTTGCTCCAAAGATGTTCACCCAACATGTCTTTTCCTGCCAAAGCCTACCTGCTACCTGGTTCCGTTTTACTATAATATTTATTAGAGTTTAAAATTCATAGCATTCAATTTCCTGCCCTTTCCTTGAATATGCAAACAATGCAGCAAGCACAGAACAAAGATTCTCTCATGGCCATTAAGGAGATACTAAGCAGAATTCAAACTTGCAGATAGTTCAGGCTTCAGTTCCGCCATCTTCTTACTCTTGGAAAACTCTCCAATGTTGGAAGGTAAATCTAAATCCTGACCTACTTAAGAAGCTCTTTGTCCTTTATATCTGTCCACCAAATTTCAATACTGAGAGTACTTGACTTTTCTTTCTTCTTACAATATGGATGGGATAAATTTCATCCCCATCCTGGTCCACTGAACTGAGTACCTAGAGTGGCCACTGGGTCCAAAAAGCAAATGAGAATGTGCCACCCAGTTTCTTTGGTGTCCACCTTCAAACATCATTTCTAAATCTATGCACTGCTAATACAACTGGCAAAGCCTTTCTGGAAGCTAATTTGGCATTATATCCTAACCTGCTGCTGGTACACACATAATTTGGGCCTTAAAATCTTCATAACTTTTGACTATAAGAAAATAATTTAACATTCAAAGACTTCTACAAAAGATATTCATCATGATGTTTTTAATAAATGAAAAATTGAAAATCTTCTACTACTTTAAGGTCTGAGGACAAGAATTGGTTAAATAAATTTTGGTACATCCATAAAATGGACTTTTAAGCAGCGATGATCAGGGTTGATATTCTAGAAGGATTTTTAAAATGGCATATCAAAAATTCACATGCTACAAAACAAAATTGCATGCACAGTATGATCTTAACTATATATAAATAATATGAACCAAGGAGGGGGGGGGAAGGACATGTACCAAAATGTTAATAGGGATTATTTTTATTCCTTTCTCATATTCCAATTTCTTTCCTATATATTTTTCTATATTATCGAAATTTCCTGTAACAGGCATAAATAAAATAAAATTTCAAAAATTAAGATAGAGAAAAAATTACCAATGGAGCAATTGAAGCACTGCATGTCTTCATGTCCATTCTACCTCTGGTTAGCCATCTACTGCTTTCTGCAATGGTGCTTTTGCTAAGAATTTACACTATCTGTTCTCCTACAGGAGAAAAAACAACTATCAAGGGGCAGTGATGAGAATCTGTGTCACCTGGTCTCTGTTCTTTTTCAGCACACAACGGTTTTGCCCTTTATATTAATCGAGATGAGAACATCACACCATGCATATCCCAGCAGAAGCAGTGGACTCGCCGCCATATGTACCTTCTCTGTTGGCTATATATTATGGTAAGGACGGTGCCTGCTGGGTGTTCATATTGTATTAGATTTTGCACTGCTAAATTTGGGCACATATTTCATTATGGATATAATCACTAACAGATTCACACTGTGTGCCTCGTTTGGTCCAAGACCTGGGCTTTGTCTCATTTCCCCAGATGCTTATATTTTTAGAAAGTATATGCCAAACCTCACACAACAGGAATTTGTTGAACAATCCCATGTAAGCAGTGGTTCTTCCAAGGCTACATTTTTCAACTCTTTTTTAAACTAAATGTTTTTCTTGGACACCAGTTTTATTGCTTAAGGGCTTTTTTGCTTGGGATTTTTTGTTGTTGTTGCTTTTGTTGGGGAGTGGGGGAATTGCAGCAAATGCAAATGAGGACAGAAGAAATGACCTCTTGGAGAAGTGACTTTAAACTTCATAAGAAACAGGTGAAAATGTACATTTTCCTGAGTCAGTTTACAACCTATCCCAGAATTAGCTATCACAGATAGCGTATATTTAACGGTTTTGTTTTTAAAAATCGTGGTAAATGAATCACGAAAAATCTCCCCTTGGTCTATTGGACAGGAATAAATCCCAAGTATGAGGTGCCAAACTTATCTGATAAAAGAGTTTTTGTCTGATGAGTTTACTTCATATTAATTTCAGTTCTTAACATCTCAAAATTATTTATCTTAAGATGGAGAATTTCTTTTTCTCTTTATGATTCCAAGTTCTCTTTGATATATTAGCACACACAGAAGAGGTCCCTCCCACCAGCCTTTCCGCCTCCTGGGACTCTCTTGTCCTGAGTTCTGGGTCACCATCCCCTCCTTTAAGCCTGAAGGGTTGAATAACGTTCTTCCAAACACCCCAGAACTGTACTTAATCCCTCCAAAATCCCAGAGCGCTTTGGGAGGCCCAGTCTCTGTGGAGCGTTTTGCTCCAGCCAGCCCAGAAATATAAAATAAAGGTCAGTCCAGTATTTCACATACTTGGCGTGAAGGAGCACGTAATGCCCCAGACATGAGCAGGAAAGGAATTTGCTTCTAGGAAGTCACACCCTATAGCTGGTTCTAAGGGACATCCAGGCTACAGACCCTGACAGACGGGCAATAACGTTCATTCCATCTGTTTCTCCATCTACTAGTCAAAGACCGTTCATGTGGACTAGAGAATGTTTGTTTTCCTGGTCACTTTTGAGATTTTGTTTTCCCACCTAAAATGTTAAATATTGACTTTATCTAATAGAAAAGAGTCAAACAAACCATCAGGGCTCACAGGTGAAGTTATATCTTAAAAATGAATTTATGTGCTTTATACATATGAACTTGATATTCAGATGACTCTGATCTTTCAGAAGAGTCAAGTAGGGAAGCTACACAATTATTCCAGGAATGTTACAATGTTTACAACATATCTGGGACTGCCTATAGCATTAGTTTAAAAATCAAACCCCCTTCCCCCCAAAAAATACAGTCTCATTACTTTGCACTTATATTTGCTTACCTATGGGAAGGGAAGTTTTTTACTCTGGGTGTATTTCTGTGAATTCATTTATATGCCATTAAATTATCTGAATCTGGTAGAGCCCCAGAGGTTTCAGGAACTCTGTACTTTCTGATGGCCTTTTCTCCACTGTGGGTACAATCAGTCCACATTCCAAAAAGACACATGGGAAATACCACATCGTCTTCATTATGGACCCCCAAGCTTCCTCATTAAAATGAAGCATTACTCAGGCTCTTCGTGCCAAGTGAGGCCTGCCAGCTCTGCATCCTCCCTAAGCACCCCAGGACTTGTTTGGACATGTATTTGCATTAACCAGCAAATTCTCTCGGATATGTTCTGAGAAAGCTTTCAAAGTAGACTTTTTCCTTTGGTGTTCTGCCCTAGGCATTCACAGCTATGCCAAGAGCTAAACAGTGCCCCGCACTTCATGTCACGTTATATAAATCCCAGGATTTTAACTGTTATCAAAAAGGTACTGGCTCTTGCTTCCTTCCAGACGTACCAGTGACACAACAGCAGAAAGTTCGGGATGTGAAATCTTTTGATAGCATACCAGGGTTGTAACTGGACATTCCAGAACATCATGCCAAAAGGGAAGAAAGCATTCGTCTTATCATGTGCTAATTATAAAATAAATAGGATCTCCCTTACAGTCCTCGGGATGATTGAGCTGCATCTATGCCTCCGAGGCTGGCCAGGCTGTCTGTCTGCTTTGCTCTGACTCTAGTGTCTCTATTCTCACAAGTCGCCCACCCTATCTGAATCTATTCTCTTCTTAGATTTGGATAGGGAGAGTTGAGAAAGTGAGGGATACTGGACCTTTCCCTCATAGACTCAAGTCCATTGAGCTTCTACCCTCAGTGGCTCCCCCTCCCAACCTCTATCTCAGTCCTCCCCAAGCTTAGCGTCTGAAGTCATCCTAGACTCCTTTCATGTCCGCTTCTACCTCCCCACCACACTTCTCTTTCCACTTACCCAGGTGTCTGGGACACAAACATCTCCGTGTCCATTTGTGGTGAACTCAACTCTTTTCCTGCACACCTCCCTTCCATCATCACTCCCCCACACATCTCTGCACCCTATTTGTGAGATTTCCCCTAATAAATGGGATGACCCATATAATCTCATGCAGGATACAACACAGAGGTCCCCTTGGTTTCTAATGCAACAGTAAGAATCAGAAATCATAATGAATACCATTCTTTTGATCGCTATGCCAAGTGCTTTTCAAATATTATCTAGTTCCTTAAACAACCCTTTGAGATAGGCATTATCTTGCCCATTTCACAGATAAGGAAATTAAAGCTTAGAGAGATTATATGACTTGCCCAAGGAAAGGCCACTGGGCTGTTGCCAGAACTATAGTGCAAGCCCGGGTGTGTGGCTGTAGAGTCTGAGCAATTAACCACACTCTCCACTGCCTCCTGCCATGTGAGGAGTAACTCACATCAAGTTTTTGGTTTTGGTTTTGTTTTGAAGCAATACATCTGAAGCAGTAGCGTCTAGTAGCTAAGCCCACTTCCTAGGATTGAGTTCTGACTCCTCCACTGAAACTTCCTGGGCTTTAGCTTGTTCAAATATAAAAGAGGGACAGGGCTAGCATGAATGTGCCTCATGGGGAAGTTGTGAGGAATGTATGTAGGGCCCACAAAACAATTCCGGCACGCAGTCACAAGTTTCTACATTTGCTATTATCAGTTCTGAGAAGCTCTTCAACAAATAGTAGCAAGAACACATAATGCTTTCTCATCAAGAGTTTGAGAATTTGAGTTAAGAAGCCATTAAGTTCTTTACCCTCCTGTTACTCATTCTCCCTGACGTGTACACTATTCACTTGAAAAATCCAAAACAACCCTAAAGGATATGAAAATAGCACTTTTATTCGTTTGTTTTTTAAGTTGAAAGGACCATCAGGAAATCTTAAAGGGGGGCTGGGTAAAACAGGGAGCTTTCAGATCATGGGCTGCTGACTGCTGTAACCCTCTAGTTGGTCGTTACGCAGGAGAATACATTTTCACTCCACCTGGTGAAGGGCTCCTGGTGGCCAGTCTGTTCCTTGGCTGTGGCCCCCCCAGCTCCTCAGATCCCTATCTCCCTGCAGTACTGTTGCTGCTTTTCAATCTGCAGGATACAGAAAGAGGAAACTACTCCAGATCCTAGGAAATTTACATCCTCAAGGGTTTGACAGTTGGTCTCCTCTGTCCTGAGGAGTCTTCTAGCCCCTGGCCATTCCTGCCTCCACAGTGGTTTCTCATTCAGTCAGGGCCCACATTCGATCTCAGGGGTCATGCATAATACATGCTAACTACTATGTGCAAGGTGCAGTCAGGAGCAAGGACGCATTAGTGAAGGAGGGGAGAAATTGGGTCCTGGGACTTTCTTCTTATGGATAAATATTTCTTCTTACTTCAGTAAGCTTATTTAAAGCAAAATAGGGATTTCTGTTGTCTCAAGGCCCTAATGGTTTTTGATAAATTCCATATTCAGATCTCATTACCCCAACTGCGTCCATCGTACAACTTTCCAACTCAGAAAATAAAAGTAAAATCAAGACGAAGTATGATCTTTCTTTTATGATGTAAACCTAAATTGCCCCAAATCAGAATTCTATCTCCCACCAAACTGGCCTCAGCCATGCAATTTCAGATTGTTTTTTCTTTTCTTGTTGAAACTTTTCTGTAGTCTCTCAAATTTCTACTGGAAATATACCTTATTTTCCAAAACAGAGAAAAAATTCTCAGAAATAAAAATAGAAGTGTACTCAAAAAGTCTCGGAGAGAATTTTTAGCTTGAAATTTGCACCCTCGTCACTAAGAAAATTAAATTTTAGACCACATTAAAATCTTCCTATTTCGCTGGAAGCTGCTTCATCAGTTAAAGAAATCTAGCCAATATGTAGTAGTTCTTCCACCAGCAAATGACATTTCTCTCTGTTCAACTTGAACCTTCCATTCCACCATAACTGTCTGCCCTGTTGACTTTTACATCTGTAATAGGCCGTGAAAGTTTTCCTGATTTCCTGGCATTGGAGAACTGGACCAAGCTGAAAGAATAAGGTGATAAGTACCTCACATTCTCAAGAGAGACACCTTTCGTGGGGCTTGTAAGAGACAGCCAAAGGACTCTGCTCCCTTACCCATCACCACAACCATCCACACCCTTTGCCGTGCCCATCTTCTTCACTCTCCCTCCTCAGCCTGGCTGGAAAGAGGGAGAGAGTCTTTGCAGTCTTGAGTTTGGGGTCTAGAAGAGTCATTGAGGAAGAAAATGCCTCTCCACACTCACCAAAGCCAAGTGTGAGAGGTTCCAAGAGAATCCCTGGTAGATAACGGGGGTGAGACAGGGATCTAATTTAGGAAGCAGATTTGTGAACCTTCCTTATGTCTCCTACCTGAGCTAGGAAAAGAGCCTTGGAAGGATATCTTAAGGTGGAGGGAGGGGCAGCTGTAGGGCAGCCCATGGCCTCATCATTGTATGTGGCCAAAATGGGTAAATTTCTTGTGGATCTGGTTTGACATTGAGGAAGGTCACTGGGCTTGAGCTGTCTTGATGGTGGCCCACCCAAGAAGGCCAGCCCCTGGGTAAGGGTTTCCCAGAAGCAAGAAACTGTCAAGTGTACTACCATGGGCAGGAGCCAGGGGGTGTGGAAGAGAGCGAGCTGGAGCCAGTTGGATCTTCCACTTACAGAACCTCTGCAATGGAGAAGCCCTTCAGAGATCCCTACAAACCTTGCAAAAGCAAGCATCTGAACACCAGCCTCACAGCGTTTATCAGTGGGAATTTGCTATTAACTAGAGAAACAAGGGCAACTGTTTGCACAACCATAGGCAATGAAGTCAGGAGATGTTCATCCTTCTCCCATTTCCCCTCTTAGACCCCCAGACAGGGAAGAGACATCCCAGAATCAGGCTATACCCTCCCCTTCTATTTCAAAGTGCTAGAGTGGAGGGCAGAATGAAAATGCAGAGCCCCCTCCCACTCAACGCTCCAGCAATATTCCTGATGTGTTCAAGGGAAGCAGAAGGCCAATGTGTTGGAGCACAGCAAGGGGGAGAGTGAACGGAGACTCTTAGGAGTGGAAAGAGGATCATGTAGGGCCTTGTAGGGTATCATAAGGACTGAGTCCTTAATTCAGAATGAAATTGAGAGGCATTGGAAGGTTTTGAACAGAGAATTGACAAGATCTGAGATGTTTTTAAAAGATCACTTTAGCTACTATGTCGAGAATGGATTGGGGGCAAGGATGGAGCAGGAGATCACCGAAGAGGCTTTAAAAGTAATCCTCATGGGGGATGATGTGGCTTGGACTGAGGTAGTACAAATGGCGGCATGAGAAGTAGTGGGATTCTGGATATATTTTGAAGATTGAGTCAACAGGATTTCCTATTTAATTTAGATCAAATATAAATTAAACCCCAAGTTCAGCCCCTTTAATACCTTTTTAACGTGGTGTGGTAGGCAGAGTAGTGGTCCCCAAAGATGTCCATGTCCTAATCCTTGGAACCCCTGAATACATTACCTCACATGACAAAAAGGACTTTGCAGATGTAATTCCATTAAAGACTTTGAGATGAGGAGAGGGGTCTACATTATCTGGGTGGGCCCAGTCTGACCATCTGGTTCTGAAAAGAGGAGAGTCCTCCCCAGCTGTGGTCAGAGAGAGAGGTGACTATGGGAGAATGGTCAGAGAGATGTGATGTGAAAAGGACTCAAACACCCATTGCTGGCTTTGAAGATGGAGGAAGGGGGCCATGAGTCAAGGAATGCGGGCTGCCTCAAGCAGCTAGAGAAGTCAAAGAAACTGAGTGTCCTCTAGTGCCTCCAGAAAGGAATGCAGCCCAGCCAGCGTCTTGATTTTAGCCCCGTGAGACCAGTGTTGGACTCCTAACCTACAGAGTTGTAAGATAAATTTGTGTTGTTTTAAGCCACAAAGTTTACGGTAATGTGTTACAGCAGCAATAGAAAACTTACCCACTTGGGCAAATCGCTTAGTCTCTATGGGCCTCAGTTTCCCCATCTGAAAAAAAGAAGGTGATGATACTTAGGTAGGATTGCTGTGAAAATCAGAAAAATAGGTATAAAACGCCTGCCACATAATTCGCACTCAGTACAGTAACCATTGTTGTTGTTCTGTGTATATGCTAAGAATCCTCAGCCCCATTCTGCATGCTTATTCACTCATTAACCTGCTATGCCTGCTCTGGGAGGTAGAGGTCTGGATTCTTGAAGTCAGATGCTCCTTGTTCAGTTCCCTTCTTTAGGGCTTTTGAGCAAATTACTTATCTCTTAGCCTCAATTTTACCACCCTTAAAATGGGAGATATGCCTACCACCCAGAAATGCTGTGAGGATTAATGAGCACACAGGGGCTCTCAGGAAATATTAGTATCTTTCCTTCCTCTTAGGCCACAAAAATCCTAGAGGAGTCTCCATGAGAAAAGCCCATTTCCTGCTCTCTCTCTTCCCCACCACCCTTATGTTCTTTTTGTCCTCTGCTCCTATGGATTTTTGTCCTGCTTCTTGTAGTTTTTGTCTCCTTGCAACCTCTTAAGAACGCTAAAGAGTTTTCTGAAACTTTCTTGTGGTTCATACTTTGTCGTCTCCCAAGCTGTGCTTTTCCCCTGAGAATTTTGAGAACGTCACTGGTTTCCCGTTATTCTAATCTGCTTATTTTTACAAACAATTTGTTGAGAGTGAATTATTGTTTTCTCATCCTCTAACAAGGAGAAGCCAAACTAGACAATTGAGGGCTTGCCAACTGAGAATGTGGCTTGCACTTAGCCCCTTAGATTGTCCACTTGGGTGTTGGTTGAATCGGTTTCTTAGATCTGCATCTAGGCAGAAAGGCGTATGTGTATAACTCATCTCAATTCCCAGTGTTTATTATTCTGAGTTTCATCTTCTCCTACCCCCAACAGCTGGTTCACAGACATTCTGGGTGTACATGAAGAACTAGAATTCCCCATATGCTATTAAGCATGTCCCCTCCAAAATCATTTTATATGAGGTTAAAACGCTTCCCACGTTCTTCAACATCCCTACCCTACATCCATACCAAGACCGATGCTTCTTTCCCCTGTAGTCTTCTGGAATCATCGGTTCGATGCTGCTTGCGTCCTTGATGCTACTTGGCCATTTCACTTTGGGTTTCTCCAGCCGGCTCTGCCCACTCCCCTCCTCCTCCCTCTCCCCAGTCCTCTCTCAGCGGATGGCCTGACCTTTTATTTCACAGAGACTATAAAAGACTTTAAACAGGAACTCTTTCAATTTCTTTCTGCAAACATCCTTTCTGTACACACCCTCTCCTTGCCTCCTGTGACAACAGGGGAAGGATTTCTACACCTTCTGACAGGTAACTCTTTCCTCTGTGCTCTGGCTCTGCCCTCTTCCAGCTCTTCGTCCATCCATCATGGCTTCTCAATAGACATTTCAGCAATTTTGATACTAAAACATTTCCCCTTCCTGAAACCCTCTCTTCTCCTGAAGATGATATAGCAGTCTCCCTATTTTCCTCCCCGTGCTCACGATGATCCCTCTCAGCATCTTCTGCTGGCTCAGCAGCCACTTTTGGAGCTCAGTCCTACATCGTCTCCTTTTATTTATTAATTTTTTAATTTTATTGTGGCAAGAATACTCAACTTCATATGTACCTTCTTAACCTAGGTCCTTTCCTTTTACTACTACTCTCCTTAGGTAAACCTGTCCTCTCCGTGTTCGCAATGACCTCCGTCCCAGATCTCCAGCTCAGGGCTCTCTCCTGATAGCTACTCATAGGCCTCTCACACTTAGCAGTTGCAGACCAAACTCATGCCGTACCTGCTTTCCTAACTGCACCCCCAACCTGTATCCCCGTGGCATTGCCACAAACCCAGTCATTCATGCCGGGAATCTATGAAACATCCTCAACCCGTCTCTCTTGGGCCTGCTACAGAGAGTCATTCACCAATCGCTGGCTTCCATACCTCCAAGGTACTTTTAGAATCCTTACACTTTGCTCCCTCTCCACTGCCCACACCATGGTGTCAGCTTCAGTTCTCTCTCTCCTGAACCACTGCATAGAACTGGCATTCTCCCACTGCCACCCCTGTCTCTCCGCAGGATCTCAGGTTGATCTTTTAAAAGCACATATGGTCATGCCACTCCCTTGCTCAGAGTGTCAATGAATTCCTGTTGCTTCTAGGGATAAAGTCCAAAATTTCTTTACCTGGCTTAGGGGGCCCTGCCTGACCTGACCCTGCTGACCTCTCCAGCCTCATCCTCTTCATCTTCCCCCTTTGCTTACCAGTTCCAGGCACGGTGCGTTCTCTCTGATTGTCGAGAGCAATACGTTCCTCCCCCCTTCAAAACTTTCATCATCCCCATACCACCATTCAACTCCTCCTCTCCCCTACTCATGTCTCCCACAATTGTTAATTCCAGATCCCGCTCATCCTCCAGGTCTCAGCTTCAATATCTCTTTCTCGGGGAAGCCTTCTCTGATTCCCAGCACTTGCTTTGGCCTCTCTGTGGTACACTATTCTTGTCCCTTGTTTCTGCCTGGGGCCTTAGAAAACAGTTGTAGTAAGGTTATTTGGTTAATTTTTTGTCAAAGTCTGCCCCCAAAACCCCTCCTCTCGCTATCTAGAGCAAGAGAAAGATCAGCAGTTGAAATGATCTTAAAGAAAATAAAAGGAACTTCCTCATCTAATTTTCTAAGGGTTAATGCAAACACATTTTCTCTAGACATCACATCCATCAAAATGTCAGAGAAAATATTCTCAAGATACATTGTTTAATAAGAGAAATTGTGACAGTATGTGAGTTTTAAGTGCAAGTAGATAAAGTAGGGAAAATTTAAAATATATATATGTACACACACCTACCTTAACATTTCGCTCAATAGTAACCATATAAAGTGTTTACAATACTCCTACCATCCATTTCTCTAATATTGAATTTCAGCTTTATCATCTCTTCTCCCACCTGCCGGATTCGTTTAAATTGCCAGCTGAAGCTGATAGACTTGTAGGAGAAACCTCACAGACTGCACTCCTTGCCAGAGTGACATCCTATATGGGAGATGACCCAATTCAGGCAATAAAAAACATTTCAAGTAGAGAAAAGATCCATTTGTTAGCCCAATTATAGCCTCTCCATTTCCCTGAGGTGAGCCTGCTCTGTGTCTTTGAGAGTTTGAGGTCATTTTGAAGGCTCAGAATGTATTCTCTGGTGGCTGCATGGGGGGATTATGTGAACGTCTTTACCGTGACCCCGGTGCTGCCCGGGCTCCCCTTCAGCAGATGGTTTCCACACCCTGCAATAGTGGAGAACATGAGTTCCCAGGCGTTTGTCTCCACAGCACCCAGCAGTGCTGGGCTCTCAGGAGGCACAAAATAAAAATTTATTGAAAATAGTAAACAGTTCACATGAGGAGATCTGTGCACCAGATTTGAGCTTATACCCCAAGAGTCAAAAGAAATTCGCAGCCAAAAACACCTTTTGCTTGAGATATAATGGAAATGGCAAGAGAAAATTGGTCCAAAATAACCATGCAAAACTGACTTTGTACATTTAAGTAGACCCATCTCCCTAATAATTTTCAAAGTAAGAGAAGGAGCTAGCTTCATTATTTATTTCATAACATTTTAATTCTCCTATATTCTGAAAGCTCTGGGTCCTTGTTAACACAGGGTGAAGTTCATCAACTCTCTCAAACAAGTGTTTATTGAGTCCCTACCATGTGTCAGGCAGTATGCTGGGTGCGGGGGGTAAACAGTGTATAAAGCTTTGGCTCTGCCCTCAAGGAGCTGACAGTCTACTGAAGGAGACAGGGAAATAAAAAAGCAATTACCTTATAGTTGATAAGGACTATTTATAATAGCAGAAATATGGGGGGCTCTGAGAGCCCAGAGGAACATTCCCTGACCCAGACTTATAGGCTCCTGATGGGCTTCCCAGAGGAAGTGAGATGGAAGCTGGCCCTTGAGGGTGAATAAGTGTTAGCCATCTGAAGGTCCAGGGTAAGAGTGTCCCAGCCAGAGAAAGGAGATGGCCTAGACTCAAGAGAAAGCGAATCACGGGCCGTCAGAGTGCACCTGGAGCCACTGACAATTTGCCCCCTTCCTATCACAATCTAAATCCTACCTCTACTCTCCCCACCAAAACTGCTTTCATTTTACCTCTCCACAATGCTCTTCTCTGAACTGGTTTTTTGTGTGTTTTGCCCATGTTCCAAGATGCCAGGATCTGTCTGGTGGCTCCTTCTGAACCTCCTTGGCAGGCCCCATTGATCTCTCCACTCCCTATCCCTCAGACCCTCTCAGCAAGCTTTCTTATACTGCCTCCCATCCACTTTCCACTTCTTGGCCAGAGTTTGTTTTAAAATGCAAATCTGATCATGCAATCCTCCTCCTTAAAACCCTTCAATAGTTTGTTTTTTCCAGTTTGGGTTTTTTTTTTTTTTCTTTTTTGGTGGCACTTTTATGTTTCCTTATACCATGACGTTTCCTTGGGCTGTGATATTCTCACATCACAGTAGAAAAACAAGACGTGTAAGTCATCCTTAAAAGCTGAGAATTACGTACAAAAATCTTACGTAAATTAAGACAATGCATAAATTTACAGCTACAAATACAATTTGTTTTGCAACTCTAGTGAGTAATTTAGCCCCATGATATTCTGATGGAAAAACTTTGGATAAGAAAGAAAATGGAGTCCAAAAGTTTGGATTCACTATGTTTTCTAGCTCTGCTGGAAGATTGTAAGAAAGAAGTGATAATTCATTCATAAATTCTTGCCAGCCTCTAGAGGAATCCAGGCATTGTTATTAGTGCTCTGTTAGATCTGATCAGGCCCTGGAGGAGTGAACAGCTCACAACATATTGTCAGTCAGCCAAAGAGCCATCACATCAGGCCAAGTGCCTTCCATAAACACCTTCCTCTTAGCCTCCTTTTGTCACACAAAATGCCCAACTGGATGTAGTAAACTTTAAAGCAAAGATATGTGCAGAACTTTAGAAAGCGTATTATAAAAAAAATAGTTGGGGCCTGCCCCGTGGCATAGTTGTTAAGTTCCTGCGCTCCACTTTGGCAGCCCGGGGTTCATGAGTTTGGATCTTGGGCAAGGACCTACATGCCACTCATCGAGCCATGCTGTGGCAGTGTCCCATATACAAAGTAGAGGAAGACTGGCACAGATGTTAGCTCAGGGACCACCTTCCTCAAGCAAAAAGAGGAAGACTGACAACAGATGTTAGCTCAAGACCAATCTTCCTCACCAAGAAAAAAAAAAACATTAAATTGATTACAATATGAAATGATGCTATTTGCCTGCCTGTCAGACAAGGACAGGTGTCTTTTTAAAAAGGCATAGTCCAGGTAGATGAGTCTAACATAAGATGTATACCTCGGCCAGGGCAAACTTGTGCTTGTGGACAAACTCGTACAGAAAGTGCAGTGTATCTGCCAGCGGTCCATTTAAAAGTATTTGCAATGGCCAACAGACAGGCCAGACTCATCGGAGCCCCACTTGCTAGTCCACATCTGCCGGAAGGTCAAGAAAGTAGCCAGACGGCGTATTTGCACACAAAGGAATGATCCTTTTAATTTTCCTTGTGGTTGGTTCCAGGGCTGTGACATCTGTTTGTGTTCTAAAGTCAGTAACACCAGAATACTTGGTAATGCCACCAGACCAGATGGCACATGTCGTGTTGGCAAATAGGGCCTTTCCAATATAAGCATCACATCTTATAGTTGAGTTGGAAGCGTTCTCATGAAGTGTCATGATTCCATGCCTAGGAAGGATGGCTAGAAAGAATTTCTGGATCTAAGATCTTCTCATTGCTGGAGAGCCTCAACTGACATCAGGAGCTCAGTTCTCTTCTCCAGGGAGCACGTAAGCAGTGGGAGCTCCTATTTGACATCCAGGAGAGGGCAGTACCACTCCTCCTTGGCATCATGTACAACTTTCTTCTCTGCTGTGGTAGTGAAGCTGTGACATCTTTTCCTCGCAATCTTTAGAAATATTCTTCCAAGTCTCAGCTAGCTCGGTCCAGAAATAAGATGACGTGGAGCAGATGTAACCCTCATAGATGGGCATTGTGTGGGTGACACCATCACCCAAGTCTGTGCACTCAGCAGAGGCATACTGGGCCAGCACAGCCAGAATAGCAGCATGCATAACTGGGCTACTGAAGGTGTCAAACAGGGTCTGTGACAAGTGGCCTTGAGGTTCAGGAGAGCTTCACTAAGGAGAACATGGTGTTTCTCAGGAGCAACAGGAATCACTGCAGAAGGTGTGCTGTTAGATTCCCCATCTCACCCAGTGGGAAGAGGGCCACGATCAATAGCATTCTTTGGTGGCAGATACCTCTCTTGTTCTGGGCTCTCAACCATGTGGTTCTCCTTCTGCCCCATACCTACCATGACATCCAGTTGTCTTGGACAATGAATAACGGCAGGCAACTAGGCACAATGGTTATCATCCTCAGCAGAGACGCCTGTGCTCGTGCCTGAGCCACTGTTGAGGGAAACAACAGTGATTCCTAGATTCTTCTTGATACTATCATTTGCTTCATACACATAGATGGAGAAGAACTGAGAGTGAAGCAGTGACAGCATCTGGAGAGCTTCTCATTGCTGAAATCCTGAAGTGGCCTCAAAGGCCCTGTGTGACCTCGCCCCTGCCTGCCTGTCCTCATCTGCTGTCCTTGCCCACTCGCCCTCTACCTTTCAACCGCACTTGACTTCTTTCCATCCTTCAGACAAACCACACTCCTCTTGCCTCAAGACATTCACACATGTTCTTCTCTTACCTATCACTTGATTCCCAGCCCAACCCCTTAAACTACCAAACTCCCACCCTCCCTTGGCTTTTTACCTTAAACATCAATTCTTCCAAGAAACCTTCCCTAATTCCCCAGTCCGGTTTAGGTCTGTGCGACTTCTTCCCAATTGCTTATTTGTAATTACCCCTTCAATGTCTGGCCTTCCTTCCAGATGGCGAAGTCCTGAGGATGGGAGCTAGGCCTCTTGTGTTCATTGCTGTAGCCCCACCTCCTAGCAGAATGCTGGGATCAAAGCATTTGTCAAACACAGAAATGAATGAATGAGGAAAGGCTGTAGGCAAATGTTAAGGTTTGGTGACCACAAGCTGAGTGAGTGGTTATCTCTTGGCTTCTACTTCCTTCGTCACGTGAAATGATCTAAATGCAAGGAGGAAGGTGGGTGACATGGCAGGGGCTTTTTTCGTTTGTTTGCTTTGTTTCTTTAAAAAGGAATGATATAATAAACCCCTATCACCCATCACCTAGCTTCAACAATTATCAATATATTCCCAAACTTGTTTCATCTACACCTCTAACTTGTCGGTTTTTTATAGACATATAATTTGCATACCATAGAATCCATCCTTTTAAAATGTACAATCCACTGGTTTTTAGAATATTCACAAAGTTGTGCAATCATCACTACTATCTAATTGCAGAACATTTTTATTGCCCCCAAAATAATCCCTGTATGCTTTAAGCAGTCACTCCCTGTTTGCACCTCCCTCCATCCACTGGCAATGACTAATCTACTTTCTATCTATTTGGATTTCCTATTCTGGGCATTTCATGTAAATGGAATCCTACAACATGTGGCCTTTTGTGTCTGGCTTCTTTCACTTATCATGTTTTCAAAGTTCTTCCATGTTGTAGCATGTATTAGTACTTCATTCTTTTTTATAGCCAAATAATATTCCATTGTATGGATATACCACAATTCGTTTATCCATTCATCAATGGATGGACATTTTTGGTTTTTTTCCACTTTTTTGGCTAAATATGGAAATGTGAAGGCATAAAATATCCACGTAGTTAAAGAGAGAAAGAGCTAACAGGGAAGCAGAAGGATTTCTGACCACAGGGAGGGCCTGGTTGAATTTGAGACCACAAAATAATGCTACACGATCCTGTAACTTTATGGCACACAAAACCCTTTGCAGTGAGCTCTGCCTCTTCCCCAGAACTCCACACACCAGTTCTACTAAACTTCTTAAAGTTCCATGAACATACCTTGGTCTCTCTCACCTCTGGTATTTGCAATGTTCTTCTCTCCATTGGGACTATTTTCTTCCAGGCCTCACCCCCACTCGCAGTCTATCTCTGAGTCTCAGATCAGATGTTACTTCCTCCAGAAAACCATCGCTGACACTCTGGGTTGGTGTTAAGTGCCCTTTTGCAGTGCTCCCGTGGCGTCACCCAATGACCCCATAACAGCACTTACAGCACTGCTTTGGAATCTCACTGCTGCACCACCACTGGGCTGTAAGCTTGTGGGCAGGAACTACAGTGAAATTCTCCATGTTATCCTCAATACCTGAGACAGTGGTTGGTGCATAACTGGGGCTCAGTAAATTTTGAAGGAATAAATGAATGAATGAATGGTACGTACTTTCAAAACTGTGAATCCAAGAGGGTCAAAGATGCTAAGAACTAGGGCAGGATAGTAATGTGGATGTCTTTCCAACACAATGGTGGTGGTGAGTCCTCAGAGATGAATTTTCACACCTTTAAAAATAAGAGAGAATTGGAGTGATTAATGTCTGTCAAAACATATTTATTTGTATTTCTGAACAAGTTTTCCATCAAAGTTGAAAATAAATCTTGCAGAAATATTAGCTTATCGATTCTCGCATTTTCTTTCTTTGCCTGCATTTGGTGTTCCATTCTTGAATGAAGGTTTCTAGAACAAAACTGGAAAGCAACAAGAGGCTATTCACCCAGGCGGACACAGGTAGAGAAGAATAGAATACTAGCCAGGATTTCACATATAATCTAGCATTAGAGATAGCTTCTTGACATTGGAGAGGGTAAAAGGACTCTTAAAAGAAATAAAACAGCTAGTGATATGCACCACCTCCCCCCCAATTACCATCAATTTTGTTAACTCAATTTTTTATCCCTTTCTGTTAATTGGATTCAAATTTTGGCCATGTATACTCCCCAAAATCATTAAATTATGGAAAATCAGGTTTTTTTTTTTATAGCATATAGGGTTAATAGGGATATTCCCTGAACTTGACCAAATAAACCCTTCTTTAAAATATCCACACACATAAAATACTGTTACATTCAAAACATTGTATGTTCTAAGCCTTTGAGTGAATTTTATTTTGAGGAAGGTACTGTGTAGAGGAATAAATATCTGACACATACAAATTAAGTGAGCTTGGTCTATTGAAGTGGAGCAGGCAATGATCCAGCTTCTTAGCTTTCTTTTAATAGTTTATTTCCAAGTGCATGCATCTTTAAACTGACTATGGAGCTTGTTTTCACAGGAGACAAGTAGTGGGAGATGGCCTTAAATTGACTGTTGCTTTGCAAACCGAAGTATGTCTTAACACAAGTTCCCCTGCGCTTATCTAATAATGAGGTTTGGCAAGAATAACGCTGCCTCAGATTGCAACGTTCAAGGCATTCATTAAGGTTAATAATCAGTGCTCTTGCATAGAAGCTTTATGCCTAACGTTGATCGGCCCTTGATTGTGTGGAGTTTGCTTGTATTCAAGTAGCAAAGAGCTCACCACAAAGGCCGTCAGGTAGGTTTCCATGGTAGCAGTCCTTCCTTTGTTATTCCCATTTGTAACGTAGACAGTATCCAAATGCTCACTGTGTCACTGCTTAATGAAAAGAAATAGAATACTGGTAATGCCAGTGTAGTCAGAAAGCTGGTCTTCGGGTGCGACACTAGGAGAGGGCATGCTGTCTACTCAGATTTTCTTTTAAGCGGTTGTCCACTACGTGGAACTAGTGTCCCTTTGATCTTATTAATGACCTTCAGTGGTCTCGTATTATTGATCTAGGGACAAATAGAATTAAATGATAAATAGAATAGTTTCATCGATGCCGAATCTTATGAAAGACAAGGTTGTGATTGTATGCTAATAAGAATACAACACAAAACTATGGGAGAAAAAAAAAATCAACTTCTTAAGATATAAGGATAACATTAAGGAATGAAAATAGCTTTGGATTTTTGTGGTGTTTGTGCATGTGTTCCTTTTTCCTAGTAACTGAACACGTGGATTTGCTCATTGTCTTCGTTGTCCATATAAATGCATTCTGGTAAGTGTCACTTCCCGTTGGTTGTGAGTCGATTATTTGAGCCTATAGCAGCACATGGGAGCTTTATTATGCATCCCATCTTCTTCTAACAGAGATCAACAGAGAAGTCAACTGGTACTCAGTCATTCCAATCAAGAGAAGAAATTACTAAAGCTTAATATAGTTCTTATATTCAGTCCTGCCAAAACATCGTTTCTGCCACTTAGGAGAGAGTAAAAATTGTGACCCTTAATTTAATTTAATTTTCTCCTTCCCACAGGCTAGGAGATCTAAAAACATTTATGAACTCGTAGGATTTTAGTGCTTCAGTTTTAACTACTTTATGAAATTTCCATATGGTATTGTATGGCTTTCCCCTGTAGTTTTAGCCTTCATTATGAAGGGCCTACATAGATGTAACATCCATGGAGGCATGTGAAATTCCTGCCATGTACTAAATATATTTTTACATACTTTAAAAAGAAAACTTCAGTGAGAAGGACAACAAATTAATATGGAATTAGAGGTTAATTGGGCCAATGAGGCAGAAATGGAAAGAACCCAGGACTGAGATGTAAGAAAGTTAAACTGAATCAAGGTTGAAGGTTTCCAGCTGGAAGTTATTGGGAAGCATGCATTCACCTTTCAGGTGGAGTGGAGGAGAGGGGGAATGGGGGCTTTTCCAATGGACAGACAAGAATGAGAGATCAGGGCAGGGAAACATTTAAGGGTAGCAGGACTAGAAACTGGAGGGACTTACTGATCAAGTAGAGGGGATACAATGGAGACTATGAGTGGGAAGCAGAGCCTCCAGAGCCAGGCCAGAGGAAGAGCCAGCCTGATAGAATACTGCACAACTTCCAGAACCTAACAGTGAACCACACCAGTCTTTTGGAAGAAGGAAGGCCTTCGATTGTGTCTGGAGTGTGCAAATCACCATTGTTTTCCCATTTAGTAACTTATCAAAAGTCAATGTTCTTGGCTCTGTTTAATGGATAGAAATTTAAAATCGCCCTCCATGTTGAATGCAGGCATCAGTGTTGAGGTGGAAATACTCTCTACTTTTTTTTCTAAACCATCTTCTTTATGGACTTACCTTCATTCACTGATTTATTTGTATTACAAATATACACAGTACTCCCTATGTGTTAGCTGTGCCAGTGGGTAGAGACTCAAAGATGAATGAGACCCATGGTGGAAAGCTAAGAAAATTGCTTCTGTTTCTGACAAGGGGAGTGAAAAAGTAACCATTTAGAAATACACCCAGAGCATTCTCAACAACAAAGGCCTTCTTAGAATGGGAAAAGACTTAACCAGAGCCTTATAGACCTGGAGGAAGGGCAGCTACTTAACTCTAGCCCCCACTAGCTTTCCTGTCTCACAGCCCAGGGACACAGTTCCATTAAAAGACTAAGATTCAACCATGTGATTATAGAACACATCCCCATCCTCACATCTACCACCACATCAAGAGGGCTCCAGGATAATAGTGGATTACAACTGAGAGAGCTACAAGACACAGACTCTATTTAAGAAGGAGCTCTTAGGGAAACTGAAAGATGAACAGGAGAGAAAAACAAGGACAAAAAGGAGATTGAAGCCTCTGCCCCTATGGCTGTAGCAAACTTAAACACAGCCCAAGTCCTAGCCAGACTAACACACTACAGTTCTATTTTCCTCAGTTTCTAGTACTGGAAACATCATGGCTGACTTTCAACAAAAAAATTACAACACATGATAATAGTAAAGAAAAAATAGAGTCTAAAGAGACAGAGCAGGCATCAGAACCAGATATGGCACATATTTTGGAATCATCAGACAAGGAATTTAAAATGACTATGATTAATATGTTAAGGGCTCGCAAAAGTAGACAACATGTAATAACAGGGGTATTGTAAGCAAAGAGTTGGAAACTCTAAGAATCCAAAAGAGATGCTGTCAATCAAAAACACTGTAACAGAAATGAAGAATCCTTTGATGGGCTCATCAGTAGACTGGACACAGTGGAGGATAGAATTAGTGAGCTTGACAACATGTCAACAGAAACTTCTCAAACTGAAATGCAAGAGAAAAAAGAATGAAGAAGATGGAACAGAATATCCAAGAACTGTGGAGCAATTTCAAAAGGTGTAACATACACAAAATTGGAATACCAGAAGGAGAAGGGAGAACAGAGCAGAAGAAATACTTGAAGTAAGAATGGCCAAGAATTTTCCAAAATTGATGACAGACACCAAACCACAGATCCAGATCCAAGAACTTCAAAGAACACCAAGAAGGACAAATATCAAAAAAATCTACACATATCACATTCAAGCTGCAGAAGACCTGGGCCGGCCCGTGGCTTAGCGGTTAAGTGCACGCGCTCCACTGCTGGTGGCCCAGGTTCGGGTCCCGGGCACGCACTGATGCACCACTTCTCCAGCCATGCTGAGGCCGCGTCCCACATACAGCAACTGGAAGGATGTGCAGCTATGGCATGCAACTGTCTACTGGGGCTTTGGGGGAAAAATAAATAAATAAATAAAATTTATTAAAAAAAAACAAAAAAGCTGCAGAAGACCAAAAACAAAATCTTGGAAGAAGCTGGGGCCTGGTATGGGTGAGTGGGGATACTTTTTACTTATGGGAGAATGAGAATAAGATTTATAGCATACTTCTCGTCAAAAACCATTGCAAGCAAGATTTACTGTTTATAAATAAATTTATTTATTTTAAATAAATAAAAATATTTAAAGTGTTGAAAGAAAAAAACCATCAGCCTAGACTTCTATATCCAGCAAAATTATCCTTCAAAAGTGAAGGAGAAATAAAGATTTTTCAGACAAACAAAAACAAGGAATTCATTGCCCGCAGACTTGCCCTAGAAGAAGTGTTAAAAGATGTTCTTTAGAGAGAAAGAAAATCACATAAGTCAGAAACCTGGATCTACATAAAGAAAAGACCATAGAAAAAGGAATGAGTAAAGGTGAAATAAAGTATTTTACTTTTCCTATTCTTAATTCATCTATTAGTGAAGTGTTGTGCAAAGTTACAATAGTAACAAAGTACTGGGCGATTATAGTATGTGGATAAGTGAAATGAATGACAACAAAGTTATAAGAGATAGAAAAGAGGAATTGAGAATACTCTGCTATTAGGTATCTGCACTATGAATTGATATTTTAAAGTGGATTTAGATTAATTGTAAATGTGTGCTGCAACTCTAGGGAAATACTGGAAAAAATTTACAAAAAGAAATATAATTGATATTCTAAGAAAGAAAAGAAAAATGGAAGCATATAAAATACTTAATTAAAACCAGAGAAAGCAGAAAAGAGGGGAAAGAAAAAAAGAAACAAAAAACAAGTACAATGAATAGAAAACAGTTACAAACAGGGTAGTTACTAATCCAACTGTATCAATAATCACTTTAAATGTGAATGGTCTAAATACACCAATTTAAAGACAAAGATTGTCACAGTAGATAAAATAGCAGTACTCAAATATGTGTTGCCTACAAGAAATCCGCTTTAAATATAAGGACACAGATAGGATAAAAGGGATGGAGAAAAATATAACATGCTAACATGAATCAAAATAAAGCTGGTGTACTATATTTATTTCAGACAAAGCACACTTCAGAACAAACAAAATTATCAAAGATAAAGAGAAGCATTACATATGATAAAAGAGTTAATTCTCCCAGAAGACATAATGTGTATGCATCTAACAACAGAACATCAAAAAATGTGAGGCAAAAACTGATAGAACTGTAAGAAAACATGCACAAATCCACTATTATAGTTGGAGACTTCAACAGCTCTCTTTCAATCAAACAGCCAAAAATAGATCAAACAGCCAAAAATCTAGTAAGGATATAGTTGACCTGAACAGCACCATCAATCAATTTGATCTAAATCGTATATACAGAATACTTTATTTGACTAGAATAGAGTACACATTCTACTTAAGCTCACATGGAACATTTGTCAAGATAGATCATACTCTGGGCCATAAAACATGCCTTAACAAATTTGAAAGAATAGAAAACATGCAAAGTATGTTCACAGTCCACAATGGAATTAAATTGTAAATCAATAACAGAAAGATAGCTAGAAACTCCCAAAATATTTGGAGATTAAATAGCACACTAATAAATAATACACAGTCAAAGAAGAAGTGTCAAGACAAATTTAAACTATTTTGAACTGAGAGAAAATGAAAATACAACTTATCAAATTTTGTAGGATTCAGGGGCCGGCCTGGTGGTGCAAGCGGTTAAGTGCACACGCTCCACTGTGGCGGCCCGGGGTTCACCAGTTCGGATCCCGTGCGCACACCAACGCACTGCTTGTAGAGCCATGCTGTGGCAACGTCCCATATAAAGTAGAGGAAGATGGGCACGGATGTTAGCCCAGGGCCAATCTTCCTCAGCAAAAAGAGGAGGATTGGCATCGGATGTTAGCTCAGGGCTAATCTTCCTCACAAAAAAGAAAAAAAAAATTTTGTAGGATTCAGAGGAAGCAGTGAGGTTAATTAGAGGTTAATTTAGAACATTAAATGCATATATTAGGAAAAAAAAGATCTAAAACCAATCATCTAAATTTCCACTTTCGAAGACTAGAGAAAGAAGAGCAGTTTCAGCCAAAACCAAGCAGAAGAAAAACAAATAATAAAAATTAGAGCAGAAATCAATGAAATTGAAAACAGGAAATCAACAAAACCAAAAGCTAATTATTTAAAAAAAATCAGTAAAATTGATTAAGCTCTAGCCAGGGTAACCAAGAAAAGAACAGAGAAGACACAAATTACTAACTTTAGAAGTCAAAGAGCAGTCTCACTACTGATCCTAAGCAAGCACATTAAAAGAATAGTTAAGGACTATTATGAATAGCTCTGTGCCCACAAATTTGATAATCTACATGAAATAGACCAATTCCCAGAAAGAAACAATCTACCAAAACTCACACAAGGAGAAACAGGTAATTTGAATAGACCTATATCTATTAGAGAAATTGAATCAATTTTTAGTAACCTTTCAAAACAGAAAACACCAGACCCAGACGGTTTCCCTGCTGACTTCTACCAAACATTTAAGGAAGAAATGGTACCAATTCTTCGTAATCTCTTTCAAAAAACGGAAGCAAAGGGAATACCTCCTAACTCATTCCATGAGTTCAGCTTTACCCTAGTATCAAAGCTAGAGAAAGACATTACAAAAAAGGAAAACTAGAGAAAGACACATATCTCTCACGAACATAGATGCAAAAATCCTCAAAAATATTAGCAAATTCAATCCAACAATATATAAAAAGAATTATTCACTAAGACCAAGTAGAATTTACCCTAGATGTGCAAGGCTGGTCAACATTCAAAAATCAGTTAGTGTGAAGCACCATATCAACAGGCTAAAAAGGAAAAAATCAGAATCATGCTAATAGATGCAGAAAAAGAATTTGACAAAGTCCAACACCCATTCCTGATGAAAAAAAACCTCATCAAAGTATGAAAACAAAAGAACTTCCTCAGGGTGATAAAGAACTCTTTAAAAACCTACAGCCAACATCATACTTGACAGTGAAAAACTGGATGCTTTCTCCCTAAGATCAGGAACTAGGCAAGGATGTTGCCTCTCACAATTCTCTCTTTTTTTTTTTTTTGTGAGGAAGATCAGCACTGAGCTAACATCCATGCTAATCCTCCTCTTTTTGCTGAGGAAGACCAGCTCTGAGCTAACATCTATTGCCAATCCTCCTCCTTTTTTACCCCTAAAGCCCCAGTAGATAGTTGTATGTCATAGTTGCACATCCTTCTAGTTGCTGTGTGTGGGACGCAGCCTCAGCATGGCCGGAGAAGTGGTGCATCGGTGCGCACCCAGGATCCGAACCCGGGCCGCCAGTAGCAGAGCGCACGCACTTAACCGCTAAGCCACCAGGCCGGCCCTGCCTCTCACAATTCTTATTCAACATCATACAGGAATACCTAGCTAGTGCAATAAGACAAGAGAAGGAAGTAAAAGGTTCATACAGATTGAGAGGAAAGAATAAAACTGTCTGTTCAGAGATGACATGATAGTCCATGTAGACAATTCCAAAGAATTAACCAAAAAATTTCTGGAACTAGTCAGTCACAGTATACAAGGTTAATATACAAAAATCAATTGCTTTCCTATATACTAGAAATGAACAACAGGAATTTGAAATTAAAAACAGTACCATTTACAAAAGCACCAAAAATGAAATACTTAGATATAAATCTTAACAAAATATGTACAAGATCAATATGCAAAAACTATGAAACTCTGATAAAAGAAATAAATAAGTGAAGAGATATTCTATGTTCATGGATTGGAAGACTCAATATTGTTAAGATGTCATTTCTTACCAGCTTGGTCTATAGATTTAACACAAGCGCAGTCCAAATCCCATCAAGTTATTTCGTGGATATCGACGAAATGATTCTAAAGTTTAGATGGAAATAAATAAAGTTTAGATTGAGAGGTAAAAGATCCAGAATAACCAACACAACATTGAAGAAGAACAGAGCTGGAGAACTGATACTATCCGACTTGAAGACTTACCATTAAGCTACAGTAATCAAGACAGTGTGGTCTTGGCAAAAGCATAGACGCAGAGATCAGTGGAATAGACTAAAGAGCCCAGAAATAGACCCACACACATATAATCCACTGATGTTTGACAGAGGAGCGATTCAATGAAGAAAGGATATCTTTTCCATAAATGGTGCTGAAATCATTGGAAGTTCACATGAAAAAACTGAATCTAGACACAGATCTTACACCTTCCACAAAAATTAACTTAAAATGCATCACAGAACTAAATGTAAAACCCCATACTATAAAACTTCCAGAAGAAAACGTAAGGAATTTGAGTCTGGCAGAGTTTTTAGATACAACACCAAAATAATGAGGAATAAATAATAATAATAGTAATCTACTTGACTCAGTCATGAAAAAAGTTTACGTAGTCATAATAAAATAAATGCTGAAAACTATTTAACCTCCCCAAATATGATATAAATGTATTTATTTGGTGGATGAAAATATAGGAAAAAAAGAAGGGAGGAGTTGTTAGAGGGCTGAACATATTAGGAAGTAGGAAGATAATATCTAAAGTTGATAAATCAAGAAACAGGAATATATGGCTATTTTCAAGAAATATGGATATAAAAGCTAAAAGAAATAGCTGAAATTGTTGAACGTGGCTTCCTCTGGGGAGCAGGACAGGGCATGGGAAGGAGACTGTGAGTTGCAGTAGGATGGGGCGGGGTTTTTCAGTATAAGCTTTCTAGAACTTTTGATGGTTTAATTATGATAAAAGTTAAAGTAAAGTTTAAAAATGAACCCTAGGGGCCAGCCCGGTGGTGTAGTGGTTAGGTTTGCATGCTCCACTTTGGCGGCCTGGGATTCACAGTTTTGGATCCGGGGTGCAGACCTACACACCGCTTGTCAAGCCATGCTGCAGCGGCGTCCCATATATAAAATAGAGGAAGATGGGCACAGAGGTTGGCTCAGGGCCAATAGTCCTCAGGAAAAGGAGGAGGATTGGCGACAGAGGTTAGCTCAGGGCTAATCTTCCCCACTAAAAAAAAAAAAAAATGAACTCTACAATTCAACTTGAAAAAAATAACAATTGACTCTATCACCCCTCCTTTGCACTAGTAAGGGTATCCATGACACTATGGTGTCATCTAATGTCTGTATTACTGTTAGGCGGGAGCCCTGTCACAAGGGGAGGGATCCATCTAATTCACATCCTGCTGTATTCACATGTCTGTCACATTCTAGACACTGACACATATTTGTTGAATGAAAAAATTAAAGAAACATTTAGCAGTTGTCAAAGCAGCACACAGAGGACAGATGTGACAAATACGATGAAGATGGCCTCACTGTCATTTGACACTGGGCACAAAGCAAGAGCTCAAGAAATGTCTGGAAATTTTGCTATTTATTAAAGGAGATTGGCAACGAGAGAGAGAGAGAAAGAGAGAGAAATTGGTAGTCCAAGGAGCTCGCAGGATCAAGGAAGATGTCATCATGGCAGGGATAACCAGAACGTTGTTTATAGTCCTAAAAATAAGAATCTACTAGAGGGAGAAGCACAAAATGTGCTAGAGAGACACGGGACAACATTTCTGCAAAATATGGAAAATTAGAATCTTCTGTTGTGGGATTTAGGATGTTGTTCCTCCTCCCCTTCCGGAGCTAACAGTCTGAACGCCTGGGTTTCTCACTCCTGCAGCCAACTCTGATGATTGCTTGGGCCATAACAGTCCCTTGCTGACCACACGACCACACTCCCCACCTCCCTCCAGAAAGAACACATGTTCCCTACAACGTTCAATGTGTCAACTTGATGCTCGGCACTTCTACGCTTTGAGAAGGTCCAAATGCTTCAAGTTCGGCAAAACCGGGCATGAATTTTATTAAGGGAAATTCAAATGGAATTCTCTTCTGGGAAACGTCACTGTAAGACCAGGTAGGCTGTAGAAAGTGGGACTTAAATCATTTGAAACCTGTTTAGACAAGTGCCAGGATATGTGTTGGGGGAAAATATTCTGAAGTAGATTATTGGCCTGCCTTTGTGGATAAATTACTCTGATATTTGTGATTTAGAATCAGGAAGAAAACACATTCCCTCATTACCTCGTTACAGGAATTCATTCTGGGAGGCACGCACAGTTCTCCTTTTTCCCCAGAAGTGGGTGGAGGGACTTGTAACCTTGAAAATATCCTTGTGTGCGAGAAGTACGGAAAAATATATATTTCTGCATAAGGAGAAGCAGTGGAAAGTTCTTTTATTCATTTTGTTTGCTTGTTTTTATCTAATTTAAGTTGACTGTGCTAAGAACTTTACATATCTGATGACTGTATCTCTAAGGTAGGGAGTGTTGTTTATACCCTTTTACCAAAGGGGAAACTGAGGCTCAAGAAGTTAAATAATATCTAGGGTGACCTAACTTCTGTGTGGATGAGCTGCAAGTTGATCCAAAGTATAGATGACACAGCTTCATAGACAGGACTGGCTACATAATTTGTGGGGCACAGTGCGAAATAAAAATGTGGGGCCCGTTGTTCAAAAATTATTAAGAATTTCAAGATGGTGACAGCAGAGCATTAAACCAAGTGTGAGGCCCTTCTGAGCACAGGGCCCCATGTGACTGCACAGGATGCACACCCATTAAGCTGGCCCCATGTATAGCTACCTCCCAGGTTCTGTAAATTCGGGCTAGCTCCCGGGGGAAAATTAGAAAGACTTTGATGAATCTAAAATTATGATTATCTCTTAAAATATTGTCTTGAAGAACACTCTATTAAACCCACAGTAAATGAAGAATTATATAATTATATCTGTAAGTTCTAAAATTATCTCTGTAACTGAGCTAGAGGATATTTCAACACTGCTTTGGATGGGATCCCTTCATTTGGTATTTGCCTGTGAATTGATGCATTAATTCTCCAGCGCTGCCATACACAGCACCAAGGAGAATTTTTGGAACCCTGTTTCCTTCTAGGCAGATGTTCTTCGTCATATTCCCTGGGATCTACAGGCTATTCTGTGGAAACTGTGGCAGACCCTCCACACCGTGACCTCCTCAAGGGCACTCCTTTGCATCCCCACCAATGTTCATCCCACCTGGCACACAGTAGGGACTCAAGAAACATTGGTTGAATAAATCAATGAGTACACAAATTCCAGAAAACTCCAGCAGAATCCCAGATTCTCAAAAATGTAGCAAGAACCAGTCTCCATGCGGTCAATACTCAGGAGATGGTCCAAGAGGCCTTTAGAATGGCCCTAAAATGAGACAGATCTAAAGAGAGGGCCAGGTCTAAAGTCAGCATTTGAGCCAAAAGTCAAAACTGCCCTTGAAAAGTCCTTCAGAAGTGTCAGGTTGGGCGTACCTTGTGAGACACACACAGACCCACTGGGCACAGATGCACGTCTCTTATCTCAGCCACCCTGGGGCAGGCTCATTGCCTGCCAAGCAGTGCGTTACATTCCAGTAGGCTAAATGCACATACAATGTGACTATTTAAGAGGTAAATCGATGCCTTGTCTGAAGGAAGTGTTTATTACTTCATGCAATGGTTTTCCTCCCTGCGGGGGAAGTTGTAAAACCTGATCCCTGAGTTTTATAAGAAACTCAGTCTCGTATGAGAACTTCGCCAAAACTGATTTATCGTACATCTAACAACATTTCTACATCTCACACATGCTCCATAATGAGCCTGAACTACTTTTATAGACAGTGGGAAAAAAAGAAAAAACTTACACAGAGATTTCATACTTAGGTCGTTTTTTGGTTCTGGGCACATTAAAAGCTTTCCAGAGCCCTGTTCCCATCCACTGTATCCTAGTCTTCAGAGCATTAGAGGAGCCTGGCATATGAGCTGAGAGCTCAACTGCTGAGGGGCATATCCCTGCTTCTCCGTATCGAACCTCTCGGGGCCTCAGTGTCCTGATCTGTAAAATGGTGCTAATATAATACGTTCCCCAAAGAGTTGCTCATGTAAAATATTTAACACAGTGCCTATCAGTAAGAATGCGATGTCGTTAGCTATTAGTTGTTACTGCATATGTGTCTGTGTCCTACGTGTCTTATGAGCTAATAGTCTAGCTGTCAAATAGCTTAGCTCCTTATGTAAATGTGAACACTAAAAGCAATTTTTAAATCTTCTTGAAAATAAACTAATCTTAAGAACTGAAAGGTCATCGGTGGTAAGATAGATAGTACGGGTGTCTCTCCAAGATAAATAAGGGTGACAGAGCCAGAAAAGGGAGAGATGACGTCTCCCCTGCTACAGCTCCTCAAGGGCTTCAGTGACCACCACAACTCATGATTTATGTGACAGGGTGAAATTTGGCCAAGTGGTGTAAAGAGCTACTGGCTTGACAAGGTCAATTTTTCTTTACTTGCTATTTATCATCTATACCAAGTCAACATCCAAAGGAGATTTGAATGATACACATACCACTGAATCTGAAAATTTTCTGGCTTTCACTTTGTAGGTGGAAAGTTAGTTTTCTAATTACTCTCAATTCTCAAAGATACTGTGCTAACAGAGGTTATCTACTCTACCGTGGAACCACCTGTCTGTTGGCTTCAAGATGCTACAGTTTTCTGTCTTCCTTCCGTGTCACTAGCCTACTTTTTCTGGTCTCCTTTTTAGGCTCATCTTCCTCGAGCTACCCCTTGAGTCTTGATCTTTTTCAGGGCTCTCATGGACCACTTCCTTAATACCTTATACTCCACCTGGGTGATCTCAGTCTGTTCTGACAGCTTCAATCATCATCTTTTTGCCAATGAACCCAATATCGGTATTGCAACATCAAGTCCTTTCTCTACAGTCCAAACCCATGTAACTGCCTTCGGGATATCTGCCCTTGGATATCTTACAAAAACCTCCAACTCAACATGTCCAAACTGAACTCGTCATCCCCTCAGACCGGCTCCCTGACAGTATTCCCTGTCTCAGGAAATGGCAGTGCTCTCCACCCAGCTAATCAAGCCAGGAATCTATGATTAATCCTTAACTCATCTCAGTTCCCTCGCTGCCGAAATCCAATCAGTCACCAACCCCTCTTAATTCTATTTCCTAAATCAATGCCTTGCAAATTTAGTTTACCATAAATACAAGAAACATCTTTTGCATCATGATCCAGCCAGGGTGCATGTGCGTGTGAGCGTGCACACACAAACTGAAACAAAACTGAAACAGAAGTTTTGTTTGACAAAACAATTTTTATCATTATTATATGCAAGGCCTTCTGATATTTTCTATTGTGTTTTCTTCTGCTGTTGCTTTTTAAAATGTTAGTAACCAGTGGGTTACTGGCAAATGTTTAACAACCAGCTCTTCTGGAGGCGAGGGAGGGGAAGACTGATGTGCAGCATTTGACAGCCCTTGGTGTAAATACTCCCACCGTGGCTGAATTGAAGCTACCAACCAACCAGCTTGCAGACTTCCTAAAGAGCTAACAACCAGCTCCCCTGACTGTCTCAAGCACATCACTGCTTATGACCTACAGTTTGAAAGACACTGATGTCATATCTCTTAAATCTATCCACGAATTTTCTTTCCCAATGCTTCCATTCCAGTCCTGGCCACCAGCATTTCTGTTGCGATTGGTTTCCGGGTCAGTCTGATCTGTTTCGCATTTATTTAATACCCTTCAAAGACTTCCTGTTGTCCACGCTATGACAGAGTCCACAACTCTTACCATGGCTTAAAAAGCCACCCACAGCTGGGCGCCTCCCTGCCCCTCATGCTCTCTCTCCCTTGATCTCAACAAAAATGTGTTCTTCTTGAGCACCTGGGAGCTCCCCCTTGTTTTCAGGTCTTCGGACATACTATTCCGTTTGGCTAGAAAGTTCTTGCCTCCCATCTTTGTTCAACTAACTCTTACTCATCCTTCCTATCACAGCTTAAATGCTACTTTATTCATTTCTTCATTCTCCTACTATGTGACAGGCGTTGTGGTAAGTGCTGAGGATACAATGAGAAGTAAATAGACACAGTCCCTCACCTCACAGAACTTAGATATTCTAGAGGGGGAAGAACATTATTCAAATAAAGATATCATTCAAATTTAAGTACTAATAAAAGAAGAGCTTAAAAAATAAGAGATTCATGGTTCTATAAGACTTTATAAAATCTGACCTAATCTAGTAGATCAAGGAAAGCTTTCCTAAGTGATGACTGGTTAGTTATAATAGCTGAGCTAAGATATAAAGGAGAAATATAACTTAATGAGTCTACAGGGTGGGTGACTAACAGCGTAGGCAGAAAGAAGAGCCTGTGAAAATCCGCATGGCAGGAAGGAACGTGTGAAATCAAGGAACCACATGAAAGCCATTGTAACAGGAGCAAGGTTTGAGATGGGGTATGAGACAGGTAGAAGCCACTCTATGAAGAGCACTTTAGACTTCTCTAAAAATTTGAGCCTTTAACAAAAAAGCAATGGGAGGCCATTGACATGTTTGAAGGGATATGTGTTCAGGTTTCTGGTTTGAAAAGATTCCTCTGGCAGTTGTGAGGATGAATCAGAAGTAGGCAAAAGTAGATGTGGAGACAAATTAGAAGCTATTACAGTACTTCAGACAGAGGTGATTGTAATACAAATTAAAATGCTGGTGACGGAGATGGAAAAAATTGACATATTGGAGGTAACCACGAATAGACAAGGTAATGGATTGAATATATGTGATGAAAAAGAGAGAAGTAGCCAAGATAACTCCCAGGTTTGAGTTGCAAAAGTGGACAAATGGTAGTGCGGTTTGTAGAGATAAGGAATACCAGAGGAGGACCAGATTTGAGGGAAAAGAGCCTGACTTTGGCTGTAGACACATTGAGTTTGAGGTATTTTTAAGATGTGCCAAATGAGATGTTTTGAGGATTGTTTGATAAACTATTCGGGAACAGGATAGCTATCTGGGCTAGAATGTAAATTGGTGACATATTTCTGTGTAGATCATGGACATGACGCAACGGACGCAAATGAACTCACCAACTGAGAATGCATAATATGAGAAGAAAGTTTAAAAACCAAGCCTTAATGAAACTCAACATTTAATGGTTGGGTAGTGAAGGGTGAGCTTACAAAGGGAACCAAGAAACACAGCCAGAGAGGTAGAAGGAAAACCAGGTGAAGTCGATGTCAAAGAGCTGCTATGTTTTGATGGAGCATCAAGAAAAGAAGCCAGACTGCTGGCGGTAGAGGGATGAGTGCAAAGTGTAGACATGGAGTCAGTGAGGGTGGACCACCACTTTCTGGAGAAGTTTGCCTTTGAAGAGAAGGAGAGATACAGAGCAGTATCTATGAAGTTGATGGAAACTTTTTTTTTTTTTTTTTTTGGTGAGGAAGATTCTCCCTGAGCTAACATGCACGGCCAGTCTTCCTCTATTTTTGTATGTGAGCTGCTGCCACAGCATGGCCACTGACAGACAAGTGGTGTAGGTCTGCACCCAGGAACCAAACCCACCAAAGCGGAGTGTGCCAAACTTAACCACCAGGTCGCCAGGGCCGGCCCTGTTGTGCTTTAATGAAAGACATTTGAGCATATTTATCAGCTATGAAAAAATTGGTTTGAAGGAAAGTTGAATACACAAAAAAAAGAAAGACTAATGGTAAGTGTAAGTTTCAAAAAAAGCAGGGGGGCGGGCCTGGTGGCTCAGTGGTTAAGTTCACGTGCTCTGCTCTGGCAGCCCGGGGATCACAGGTTCAGATCCCAGGTGTGGACCTACGCACCACTTGTCAAGCCATGCTGTGGCGGTGTCCCATATAAAGTAGAGGAGGATGGGCACGGATGTTAGCCCAGGGCCAATCTTCCTCAGCAAAAAGAGGAGGATTGGCAACAGATGTTAGCTCGGGGCTGATCTTCCTCAAAAAGAAAAATAAACCAAGAAATGATCCCTGTGCACCCATGGCACCCCTACACATACCTTGTCTTAATTCTGACCACACTTGTAATTTCTCCTTTAATATCTGTGTTCCTCTTTAGCCTGTACTCCATGAGGACCAGACTCACACCTCATTCACTTCTGTATCCCTAGAGTGTAACACAGTACTCAGACAAGAGGCATTAATAAATGTTATTTTTGTAATTGCACGTTAAAGTGAATGAAATTGGGGGCCGTCTGGTGGTGTAGCGGTTAAGTTCGTGCACTCCGCTTCTGCGGCCCGGGGTTTGCAGGTTCAGATCCCAGGCGCACACCAACGCACCACTTGTCATGCCATGCTGTGGTGGCGTCCCATATAAAGTAGAGGAAGATGGGCACGGATGTTAGCCCAGGGCCAGTCTTCCTCAGCAAAAAAGAGGAGGATCGGCATTGGATGTTAGCTCAGGGCCAATCTTCCTCACAAAAAATCAATAAATAAAGTGAATGAAATTGGAGATATATTTAATAAAATAGACAATCCCAGAAGTCTTATGATACTGTACCATATGCATATATATATATATATATGCACATGCGCACACATACACACACACACACCATGGTTATCAATTTTTTTGGCTAAAATTACAATTGATATCATTGCCTTAAGCATAAGCTATTTGGGCACTGAGACAAGAAGGCCTTAGAATGAGCTAGAAATTGAAAGTCAACCAAGAACTGAGAACTCTCCACAAATAGATGAGCAAGGCCGTGAGTCATTTCTGTGAGAGAATTGAGCCCTGATTATATCAAGGAAGCAAATGGTGAAAGCATAGCCTGTTAGGACAAGTGAGTACATCATTCACACCGATGCAGGTGAAACTCCGCATAACAGGGCTTCCGCATCTGAGACGGCATGTTGATCTACCAAGTCAAGAAAACTTAAAACAAAAACCCTCACTTATTTTTGAAGACAAGATCAAATGATGCCTCACTTAGGGAAGCAAGTCCGTGCAGCAGGAAAGAAATCAGGTGTGCATTCCTTTCTTGGCTTTGCCATTTTTTGAGACAAGTTCTTTAGTCCAGTCTCAGTTTCTTTATCTGTGAAATGGGGACCATCATTCCTTGTAGGGTGGTTGAATAAGGTGAAGGAGATTACGTATCATATTAAAACATCAAGCTCAGAATAGCTATCCGCTTCCCTGACCTGAGAATTTTACATTTCCATTGCCGCTTCTGACATATTCTCATTATAGTCTATAAGCTCAGATTTTTACTTCAGTAAAATGAGAATGACATGCTCTATCCAGGCTTGTTGAGAAGGCTGGATGACATAATGTGCATGAAGGAGCTTTGTGAAATACAAAGAATTGCTTAAGCCAGGGGTCAGCCACCTACAGGCGGTGGACCCAATCCAGCCCACCACCTGTTTTTTATTTTTTGTTTCTATGTCTCACAAGCTAAAAGTGGTTTTTACATTTTTAAATGATTGAAGAAACTCAAAAGAAGATGAATATTTCATAACGTGAAAATTATAGGAAATTCAAGTTTCTGTGTCCACTAATAAAGTTTTATTGGAACACAACCACAACCACTTGTTTGTGTGTAGCTGCTGTTACACTACGATGGCAGAGTTGAGAGTTGTGACAGAGACCGTATGACCTACAAAACTGTGAATATTTACTATCTGGTTATTTACAGAATGGTTTGCTGATAAAGGGCATAGAGATTTAGGGAAGTTTTTTTGAAATTTTTTTAAATGATTTTTTTAAGTTATTGGCAAAGCGCCTGTCATATAGTAAAGGCTCAATAAATAGCTATTGTTGTTCTTCCTTTATTCAGTTATTAATTCAACAAATAATTAGTTTTTATTTATTTATTTATTTTATTGCGGTAAGATTGGTTTATAACATTGTATAAATTTCAGGTGTACATCATTATAATTCTATTTCTGCATAGATTATGTCATGTTCACCACCCAAAGACTAATTACAATCCATCACCACACACATATGCCTAATCATCCCTTTCACCCTCCTCCCTCCCCCATTCCCCTCTGGTAACCACCAATCCAATCTCTGTCTCTAGGTGTTTGTTTGTTGTTGTTTTTATTTTCTACTTATGAGTGAGATCATACAGTATTTGACCTTCTCCCTCTGACTTATTTTTCTTAGCATAATACTCTCAATGTCCATCCATGTTGTCACAAATGGCTGGATTTCATCGGTTCTTATGGCTGAGTAGTATTCCATTGTGTATATATACCACGTCTTCTTTATCCATTCGTCCCTTGATGGGCACTTAGGTTGCTTCCAAGTCTTGGCTATTGTGAATATTGTTGCAATGAACACAAGGATGCATGTATCTTTATGCATTGGTGTTTTCCAGTTCAACAAATAATTATTGAGTGCCTCCTGTGTGCCAGACAGCAATGAACATAACAATAAAAATGCCTGTGCTCATTGGAAAGACGATGAACAGATCAGTAAAAATATAGTATATTAAATGGCTGAGGAGAAAAATAAAGGGATGGAGAGTAGAGAGTTTCAGGATGCAGGTGCAATTTTTTAATACAGTGGCCTGGGGAGACCTAATTGAGAAGGTGACATTTGAGTGAAAACCCCAAGGACACAAGGCAGCCCTGGGGCTACTGTGGGGTGCTGGGGGGAAGGAGTAATGTCCCAGGCACGGGAAAAAATAAACAGCACTTAACATGCTCCAAGAATACCAAGGAGTCGGCGTGGCTGGAGCGGAGGGAGCAAGGGGGAGAATAGTAGGAGATGAAGCCAGGTAGGGCCTTGAGGAAACATCTAGGACTCTGGCTTTTTCTCTGAGAGGGGAAGCAAGAGTTTTGAGCCAAGTGGTGGTACCACCTGACTTGCATTTATTCCAGATCAATCTGGCTGCTCCATTGAGAACAGACTATAGAATAGACTGTAGCAAGGGTAAAAGCAGAGACAGGGAGCTATTGCCGTGGTTCCAGCGAGACTGATGATGGTTTGACCCAGATGGTAGTGGTGGTGATGGTGAGAAGTAGATATTTTGGGTGTATTTGGAAAGTAGAGCCACTAGGATCAAAGGAAGGATTGGATGTGAACTGTGAGAAAAGGAAGAGTCAAAGATGACTCCAGGTTTTCTGCCCCAGGTTACCACTGGAGTATGTAGTAGTCATTGATTTGAGAATTGAAAGATGTGGGAGACATTTGTCTGCTATTGGATGATGGAGAGAGGGAAGAGATGTGCAGGAATTAGGATGCAGGGATGATGATAATGACATCATGGAAATGTTAGGTTGGAGATGTATCTTCCAAGGGGAGATGTACAGTGGGCAACTGGGTGTAGAACTCTGGAAATCAGGTCAGGTCTAGAGATATAAATTTAGGAGTCTTCTACGGATAAATGGGATATGGTTATTGTTGTTATATCTACTAAGCAGTATAAGAGGTTTTCATATAAAACAAAAATACATTGCAAACAACTTCTGAGGAGTAGAGGCCTGGCATCAGAGACATTACCAAAAGCTGCAAATGAAAGTTCCTTCTACCACAAACAAGTACAGTGCCAGGAAGAGGTATAAAAAGGAAAACTAGCATTCATAATTTGAATTGCTCCTAATTTGCCTAATTGAGGAAACAGTTTTACGGTGAGTCAGATTATAATTTTATAAGTTGATTTGCAAAATCAATTCCTGCTTTATGGTGTTACATTTTTCGGATGTAGCATATTATCCCCATGGAAGTTAATAAGCCATTTGATGGGCACACAGCCCCTTACATTAGTTAAGACAAGATTAGAAAGATAAAACTGTGTCTAATTTACTGACAAACAGAATATGATGCATCAGAATCCCATAAGGTAGTTCTAACAATTTAATTTCTGCTGATTCTCATAAAGGTTTCAGTCTTTAAAAAAAAAAAAATCTTGACTAGCTTGGCTTCCTCTTGTGGTAAAAATCTTTTAGTCTGGACAATTATTCAAGCTGACCTGGATGGACATAATGACTGCATTTTCCTTCTAAGACAGTCTGTCTCAACCTTTCTTTCATTATTGACTCCCCCCAACCAAGGAACCTTTTTAGCTACTTTTTTCCTAATCTCTACCCCATGAAAATGTTTCATTGTGGTAAAATGTGCATAACATAATATTTATCATTTTTAGCATTTCTAAGTGTACAATTCAGTGTCATTAAATACATTCACAGCATTATGTAACCGTCACCACTATCTATACCCAAAATATTTTCATTATCTCCAACATAAACTCTGTACCCATTAATCCAATAATTCCCTATTCCCCACTCCCCCCAGCCCCTGATAACCTCTTTTATACTTTCTGTCTCTATGAATTTGTCAATTCTAGTATCTCATATCGGTGGAAACATACAATATTTGTCCTTCTGTGTCTGGCTATTTCACTTAGCATAATCTTTTCAAGGTCCATTTATGTTGTAGCATATATCAAAATTTTATTCCTGTTTATGGCTGAATAATATTCCATTGTGTGTATATGTGTGTGTGTGTATATATATATATATATATACATATATATATATATACACACACACACATACAACATTTTGCTCATCCATTCATCTACTGATGGACGCTTGGGTTGTTTCCATCTTTTGGTTATTGTGAATAGTGCTGCTATGAACATTGGTGTACAAATATCTGTTTGTGTCCCTGCTCTCAATTCTTTTGGACATATACCTAGAAGTGGAATTGCGGGGCGCATGAGAGTTTAATACCACAGATAAACTGTTTATCTGTTTATGTTCTGTGTATATATGTATCTGTGCCTTATACATAAGAAGAGTAAGATTTCTTCACCACCCTCCCAGAACCAATTTTCACCTCCTTGAGGGGGGGTGATATTGCCCTCATTGAGACTGCAAGCTCTGTGGTCAAGATCCCAAGGTTTCTTGCCTCAGATGAGGTATATATATATGATACGTATGTAGATGAACTGCTCAAAGAGGAGTGAAGCCATGGATGATAAGGAAAATGACCCCAAAGACATAAGTATAAAAAGTAATCTTTATTCCCCGTGCAGTGAAGTTATTTGCGTTTTATTTAGTCTTCAAAATTGACAACAGTTGATAAAGTAATGAACCCAAGAACGTTTTGGAAAATAGCTCTTAGCAGTTGTGTCAGGACCAAACCAATGGAGGAGACAGTCTACCTAAACTTTTGACAACAGTGGAGATTAATGATGTTGTACTCCCACTGAGCCTACAATATCTCCAGAACACAAATAGAATAATTACAAGCAATTATTACGTAAAACATAAAAAAAAAAAGAAAAAAATATGAGATCCAAAGATCAGGTTGTGGGGAGCCCGGTATCAGCAAGGTTCCGGATGGTTCTGTCAGCATATGGAGTACGTATTGGTATCTAGTTGGCAGGCAGTGGGGCAAGATTCCTGGCACATATTCACCTAAGTTTTATCATAGTTTGGTTGTTTAATGCTATATTGTTTCATTATGCAAAAAAGAGATTGAGAAGATTGTATGACAGTTATTTAGAAAAACACAGTTTCAAATACCTGTTTGAAGGTATTGACCTTGACCTGTTAGCGGTCAAGGAGACATGACCGCTAAACACAATGTGGGATCCTGGGCCAGATAAAGGACATTCATGGGAAACCTGAGTAATTCCTAATTAACTCTGCAGTTCAGATGATAGTCTTGTACCAATGTTAATTTCTTCATTTTAGTAATTGTACCATGGTTATAGGAGATACTAACAGGCAGAGAAACTGAGTGAAGGACATGCTGGAACCCTCTGTACCATAGTTGCAACTCTTCTGAGTCAAAAATTATTTCAGGATAAAAAGTAAAAAAAAAAAACCAAACAATGATAACAACAAAGTTTCTGGTAGCTCCTGAGTCCCAGAAGCAAACTCGTGACCGGCATTGCTGAAGAATGGTTGGAGTGGGGGTACAAATGCTGATATATATTTGTAACATCAGCAGCTTTGAAATCTGATGTGAGAGTAATTCCCGTCTTTGTCTCCTCTCCAATTCCATTCCAGGGTGTGTTGGGTGCATCATGTAACTGGGATGTGGGTGTACCCTTTCCTGGAACACATCGGCCCAGGAGCCAGAATCATCTTTTTTGGGTCTACAACCATCTTAATGAACTTTTTGTACCTGCTGGGAGAAGTTCTGAACAGCTATATCTGGGATACACAGAGAAGTAAGTATTGTTTAGGGGAGCATAAAACAAGAGAACTGCTGTCTAAAAGAGTGTGTGCAGAGACCGAAGGAAAATTCCACTGTAGCACAGGCTCGCTTATGAAGAGCTTCATTTTTATAACCACAATATTAATTTAAGAGCTGCTGGCAGTTACCTGAAAGGTTTATTACTCACTTTGTCTTATTAGCTAGTAAAACATCCAAATCTAAGAGAAAAGAAGCATGTCTATAAAATTTTATAGGGAGAAATATAGTGTTAGCAGAAAAAAAATTTAGGAAGTTCACTCTGATTAACAAAATACTGCCTTAGCTAAACTGATCCCCCAATTAAATAGATAAATTATTAAAGCTAACCAAAGAATCTCATCAAAAGTCACCTAGATCTCCACTTTTTTTGTGTGTATGTGTGAGGAAGATTAACCCTGAGCTAACAACTGTTGCCAATCCTCCTCTTTTTGCTGAGGAAGATCAGCCCTGGGCTAACATCTGTGCCCATCTTCCTCTACTTTATACGGGACACCAGCACAGCATGGCTTGATAAGTGGTGTGTAGGTCTGTGCCTGGGATCTGAACCCGTGAACCCCAGTCCACTGAAGCAGAACACATGAACACTTAACCACTATGCCACCGAGCCAGCCCCAGATCTCCAGTTTTCCGTCATCCTTTGTGTGGGTGTAGCAGCCTCAGAGAGGTCTCTCCATGATTCTGCTAGAACTCTAAGCACATTGCCTCCAGCCACTGTGATTCACCAGTAACTGTCATAGTCAAGGGTTGAAAGTGGCAAAGAGGTACGGGCACTAAAGGGTAATACTTCATTGCTGCAAAAACTGTCCTAACCTATGATTTGAATTCTCTTTTGTTTCTATTTATGGCAGAGCCTCCATCTTGGCAAGGCACATAGTCTTACCCAAGCTGTGCAAAACCTGTCCAAAGTGTATGTAAGATCACATACAAATGGGAAAATGGAAAAAGTGACAACATAGATATGTAGTGATTTGAGTCCTGCGGGAAAATCTATCCAAAAGAACGATGGTCTGGGGATTTTAGAGAGCTCTGGGCATCTCCTCTGATACAATCACAACATTCTAGACATCACCAGAAAATGATCTCCGTTCCACAAACATTGAGCACCCAACTTGGTACCACACTCCCGGCCAGAAACTTGATCTAATTATACAAATAAAATATAGTCATTGCATGGTTATTGAATTGGACTGTTTTTTGCATGTGGATCTCCTATATGAGTGTGTGCGTCAAGGTATTAGCCAATGTTAAATGGCCCAGAGGAATTTGAAGTCTTCTTTTCTCAGCAGCTGGCTTGATTTCAAAAAGTGATCTATTAGAAAAAGTGTCAAATTCTTTTTTGTTTTTTTTTCCACTGAGGAAGATTGGCCCTGAGCTAACATCTGTGCCCATCTTCCTCTATTTTGTATATGGGAGGCTGCCACAGCATGGCTTGATAAGCAGTGTATACGTCTGCGCCCAGGATTCGAACCTGCGAACTCTGGGCTGCCAAAGCAGAGTGCGCGAACTTAACCACTACACCACCAGGCCGGCCCCAAAAAGCATCAAAATTTTTTATTCGGTTCAGGCCACAGCTTGGGGGGCCAGAAATTAACCTTTTCATAATTTTCCTCTCTGTTCAATGGGAATAGTAATCTTTCACTATGAGTTAATTTACAAAAGTATTTAGTGAACTTACAAAAATATTTCGAGGACAAAATGTAAACTTTTCTCAGCTTCTTGAGAGAAAGGCCATCTTTAAATTTAAGCTAATATGTCCAATGTATGTTGTCAGGAAGTATTTATGACTGCCAGTTTCTCCTTGATGGTCTTGATTCTGACAATCATTTGACCATTTTTCTACTACTTCTATGAGAAAATGGCTTGAAAACCAGGAGATATAAAAGTCCAATCTAGACTAATAGAATACTGCTTTTTAGGGGCTTTGAATAAGACGTTTGAAATGAATAGTGAAACTAGGGTTTTCTTGAATGATTTGTTCAGTTTAATTTGTGCCATTCTCTTAAGGAACGTGAGCTAAGGTTGACTAACATTTTGGAACTCATTTCAAATATAGAGATTAATTTTATCTACATGGGATCATCTAGTTAATTCCACCGAAGCAGATGTCTTATGTCAAGTGGGCTTCTTTTCCTTTATGAGAGGGGCCACAAATTGATGGCCTCCCTCAGATCTCACAGGCCTACATATTGGGATTTTTATTTTTTGACCCACACGTAAAAACTGGGAGATTTCACATAAAGGCCAGATTTTTTAGCTTATCAAATATTTTGAGATCTGGCAACATTGAGCCCACTGTTCTCTTCTGGCAACAATGGATTAGAATTGAGTATCAATTGCCCGTTTGGATGGCTATCTAATTTTCCCTGGTTCTTACCTAGCCACTTTGCTCGGTCACATTAGCTGTCTGGTTCTGTAGGTAGTTGAGTTTGAAACTGCTGATTAAAAGCAGTGTGTGCCGGGTGTGTGTGTGTGTGTGTGTGTGTGTGTGTGTGAATGAATTGAGTACAATCAAGTACAGTATTACAATCCTGAGTACATTCACTACACTCCCAAACAAAATCCCCCAAGAAGCAGGAACACCACATTTGAGCCCCTTCCTTGTATCCGTAATGAGTTTTAATGGCTCAACATCCTCCACTTGGTTGTATTGTGTGGACTTCAACTTCAAGATAAAATCATGTTATTACAGAATCAATCATGTTATTACAGAATCTTCTAAAAGGAGATTAGAAATCATCTCAGGGCCGGCCCCATGGCTTAGCAGTTAAGTGCACGCGCTCTGCTGCTGGCGACCCGGGTTCGGATTTCGGGCGTGCACCAATGCACCGCTTCTCTGGCCATGCTGGGGCCACGTCCCACATACAGCAACTAGAAGGATGTGCAACTATGACATACAACTATCTACTGGGGCTTTGGGGGAAAAAAAAATTTAGAAATCATCTCAGCTGACCCTTTCCTTTTACTAAGAGGCAGCTGAGGCCCAGAAATCTTGTGACCCATCAAAATAGGGAGTTGCAGGGCCATCTTCTTTATTATCTTCTGACCGATGCTCCACCCAGTGTTATTTCTAGTGACCATCAGAATGTCACCGTTGGAAACCCAGACACATGAGAGCTCATAAACTTCACTCAGAACCAGGGACCTAGCTTATAAAATAACAAAATAGACCGACCTGATATGAACTGTGAATGAAAGCCCTTAAATAAGATGCTAAGTTAATAGTTAAGCATTTGCTCTTTTTAAACAAAAGTAACTCAAGGCAGCTTTGTGGATGTTGTATTGGTTTGCCAGGGCTACTGTAACAAAGTACCACAACTGGGTGGCTTAAACAATAGAAGTATATTGTCTCACAGTTCTGGAGGCCAGAAGTTCAAAGTCAAGGTGTTGGCAGGGTTGGTTCCCTCTGAGGGCTATGAGGGAAGGGTTGCCTCCAGGCCTCTCTCCTGGGCTTGTAGACGGCCGTCTCCATGTTTACCTGCTGTTCTCTCTGTTTGGGAGGCTATCTCCCAATTTTCCCATTTTATAAAGACATCAGTCATATTTGATTAGGGCCCACCCTGATGACTTCATTTTAACTTGGTAAAGACCCTATCTCCAAATACAGTCCTATTCTGAGGTCCTAGGGGTTAGGACTTCAACGTTTGACTTTTGAGGAGAGACAGTTCAGCCCATAACACTCTGCCTTCTGTCCTCCCAAAATTCATGTCCTTCATGCATGTAGAATACATTCCCAATAGCCTCAAAAGTCTTGCTAGCATCAACTCTTAAGTCCAAAATCTCATCTTAAATATCAACTAAATCAGCTATGGGTAAGAGTCAGGATATGATTCACCCTGAACCAAAACAGCTTTCCAGTTGTGAACCTGTGAAACCTGGAAGCAAGTTATCTGCTTCCAAAAAAACAATGGTGAGACAGGCATAGACTATGCATTCCCTTTCCAAAAGGAAAAGATCGCAGGGAAAAAAAGAGGTCACAGTCCCCACCCAAGCCTAAGAGCTAGCCAGCCCCTGAACCACCTTCAGTGTCGTTCTTTCTTCATTTCATCCTGTCTCTGTCCCTTTCAGTTCAGTCTGGCAGTGTTTCTGCTGGTACAAAATTCTCAAAAACCTTACTGGCTTCCTGTGCAATTCATGGGGGTCCAAACCATCAGACAAGAGAGTCCCCCACAGGTCTTTCCTGGCTTCTGCTGAGAAGGTTAATTGGATCCATGGTCATATGCCTAATCTCTTTAGCAAACAGTAGTCCAGACACACCCTTGGCTGTCGCTCACATTCTGAGGTCCTGAGGGTTAGGACTTCAACATACGAATTTGGGGGGCACGCAATTCAACCTATAACAGCTGAAATATTTCTGTACTTAAGCTAAGAATCTATTCCAATTCCGACGTGTCTGACTGAGGTGACCAGTCTTATGAAAGTCACACTTGATTCGACCAGAAATGGAAGTGTCCAAGGCAAAAGGTTAGGGTGAGGGTGCAGAAAGTAGGCAAAAGAGGAGAAAGGGGAAGAGGTTAGAGCCAGGCTGGTGTGACAGAAACCTCCACCCTTCCTCCTCCCCTAGCTGCCCATCCAGCTTGCGTCCCACACAGGCCCACCCAGGCCTCCAACGTCCCACTGCTGCCCCCTGGTTGAGCCTTTCTCCCAGCCTGGGGCTTCATACATGACCAACTCGCTCAGGGTCAATCAGCTCTTCCCCTCCGTTCCAAAAGCGCATCCCGCCTCAGCTTTGTGACAGGTTTCTTTCCCCTTTTTGTGTGGAAATTGTACCTCCGGTTCTTCCAAATATTATTTACAGCTGTCTAATTTTTTCCCTCTACCTCAAAGCTGCCAAACTCAAGTAGGTGGGGAGCCATTTCCCCTGTCTGGGTCAGTGAACACCCCCTGTTCTCCGCCCCCGCATTTGAAGATTCCACTCCTGCTGCCAAGTCAACCCATCTGCAGGAGAACGCTTAGGAGGCAACAGACTTCTAAAAGAAAAGCAAGCGGTTACTAGCTCCTGATAGCTTCTCCACAGGAGAGGGAACACGAGACAAAGTTGAGACCCAAGTCATGTGTGCTGTTTCAACGGAATCTGTGTTGTGTTTTTGTGCCTTGGTGACCCAACAACTAAGGCATCTCCTGGCCTTCTCCCCCCAACCTATTCCTCCTCCCTTCAGATCTCCTTACGCCTCAATTTGAAGTTTTCCCTCATATGATTTCTGAGAAGTACTTTGGAAAAAGTGTTACAGATCTCTGCCAGTTCCTTAGTCATGAAAACCAAACCTAAAGACTGTCCAGGGACACCTGTTCAGAGCATGCTACCACATTCCACCACCACCACCCTGCCCGCCTGGAACGCATACTAGGAGCTGGGGGGACGGGGGCGTCTTTCCTAATGGCAGCCCTGTCATGAAGACTCTCTGGGATTAAGGTTTATAATTTTTAATATTGTGAAGTTCCATATTTTGTTCCATTGCTGTCCCACTAGTCCAGCCTTCTGAGGCTTTCTCTATGTTCATTGTTTATGAATTGATTCCATAAAGATTAGTTGAGTTCCTACTATGAGACGACACTGTGTTAGGTGCTAGGAATTTAATCCAGAACAAAACAGTTAAGGGCTCTGCCCTCGGGGAGCTTGCACCTTATAAAAGAATACCGACAAAAGCTGCAAAGCGATATTTGGACTTCTTTTGTCCAGCAAAAAGTCTCTGAGAATTTGGTGTTAGAAGAAAAATGTTTAGCTAGAAGCAAAAAAAAAAAAAGAAGAAGTTGGGAGTATTTGCCAGATGTAACTTTAATTCATAAGATGACTTGAATGCTTTCATCGCCAGGAAATGAAACATCACTAACTGTTCACTACAGACAACAGGTAGAGGTCTTAACGATCAGGTACATACGAATCTCTCAGGAAGAAAAACGGGTTTACCAGGATTGGGTTGACTAGAAGGAGAACTTGAGTTTAAGTACACATGCGTATGGAAATAAACAGTTCTTGTGGCTAATAAACTCTCTGAGCTTTAAAAAAAATCCAGAGTCCTTGCCTTGGGAAAGAACAGGACTAAAATAAAACTAAATGAGGTCTGCTTGAAACTCATCAGCTGCACCACCCCTGTTGCTAGAAGCTGGTTACAGAGCAGCCTGGTTGGGGTTTCTGTGCAGAGTCAAAAACTCAAGAACTAGCTTGCGTCCCTCCCTCCCAGAAGGCACAAGAGCTAGGTGTGTGCCAGAGATGTTGTGTCCTGCTTGGTGGGAGAGGGTGGGGAGAGAGGTCACTGAGGAGCTTTCTGGAGAAAGTCATAAATGACTTTCCTCCTGAGCTAGGAGAAAAGGGATGGGTGCGGGTGGGTGGTGGAAAGAAGTGTGGAGAGATGAGAGTTCTTTTAAAACAGCTTTGGCAAACCTGCTCACAGTTTAACCTAAGGTTCAAATAAAGTACTTTGCCTGTATTTCTAGGTATGGAAGAAGAGAAAGAGAAGCCTAAACTGGAATGAGATCCAAGTTTAAACAGAAGGGCTGGATTGAGCCGCCATTGAAGAAGCGTTCTCCCTGGGCTTTGGCAGTGCTGAAGAGGAAACATCAGAGAGAGCAGTGGAATCCGCCTCCACCTCCCTGCCCCAGAGGGAGGACACCTTTTATGGAGAAATATATATAAGAATAGAATACGGTTGTTTCCAAAATAACTTGCCCTCATTGTGTTTTAAAAACTAGAATTGGTCATTGGATTTTAATTTTTGCAATTGAAATTCCATTTAACCAAGGAAGAATAAAATTCTATTGTGTTTCTTGAGAAATATGTGGAAATCAAAGAGGCAGATGTCAAGCAAGGCATTGGTCCTACAGGTGGCTGGAATAATGAACCAGGGCCACAGTGTAAGTCTGGAGAAAACGTGATTGATGTTCCCTATTGCAATAATGTCACTGTTGTCTCAAAAGGGCAATATTAGTAATAATGACATCAGTTTAGTCAAAACCCTAAGCATATTTGGATCTCGTGATTTAATCATGTGAAATTTGTCCTAGATGCAAATTATAACTTTAATAAAGACCAAGCAATCCCTAATCTAACGCCTGCATGGTACATCTCCGAACTCTAACAACACGGAGGTCTTCTTTCTTATTTTGTTTCTATTGCTGTTGAAAATGGATGTACTGAACCTGGATCTTATAATTTTCTGATTTTAAAAATGTGTCTCTTTTTGATAACTCCAAAAAGAATAATTTTATTTAAAAAGCTAATTTACAAAATCTTTGATCATAATTATTTCTAAATAATACAATGCAGAATATGTAGTCGAAAACACATAAAAATAAATCTTAGAGAAATATAAAGAATGGACTAATAAAAATAAAGGCAGAGATTAAGTAGGGCAGCAGGAAAATAACAATGGAATTGATAATTAAATTGATTAATAAATTCAATATCTCATCTGTACAAATAGCATTAAAATATGCAAACTACTGATATGTTAACTGAAAAGAAAGAGAAAGAGAGAAACACAAATACTTGACAATATAAGTACAGATGTGAAACAAATTTTTTTTGTTTCTTTTTTTTTTTTGAGGAAGATTGGCCCTGCACTAACATCTGTTGCCAATCTTCCTCTTTTTCTTTTTTCGCCCCAAAGCCCCAGTAGTTGTGTATCATAGTTGTAGAGTTGTAGCTCTTCTCTGTGGGCTTGATGAGCGGTGAGTAGGTCCACACCCTGGATCCAAACCTGCAAACCCTGGGCCACCGAAGTGGAACATGTGAATTTAACTACTACACCACCAGGCTGGCCCCAAAACAAATTTTTAATTATAAAAATATGTTGTATTGCTCTATGGCAACAAATTCCTAGAACCCAATGAAAAGTGCAATTTTCAAGGAACATGGATTCAATAAGAATTATAAACCTGTAATTGACTGACATTTATGGAAGACATTTTTGAATATTCAATTATCTATCTCCAATAAAAGAGTTGAGTCCAGAGTGTTTTATGAGCAAGTCCTTGAAAACTTTCAAGTCACAATTCTCATGTTATTTCAATTGTTCCAAGGTTACAGAATGATGAAACACTTCTCAAATTCTTTTTCGGTTAATATAACCTTCAAAACAAGGCTAACATAGCAAAAAAAAAAAAAAATTCTCACTTGCTTTAACTAAAATATTAGTAACATAAATCTAACACTATATGAATAAATTTTCAAAACTAAATAAGGTTTATTCTAAAACTTCAAGGATGGCTTGATACTAGGATTTTTCTTAAAAACATTGTCTCATTAATACACACACAAAAAAATCTTATGATTCTCTCCATAGTTGCTCTAAGGCATTTGAAAAATTTTAACATTTATCTTTGATAACACCATTAGTAACATAAAAATATCCCATATCATGAGAAGGAATACACATCTCAAACACCAAAGGCATTCCCTTTTAAGGTCAGAAACATGATAAAGATGTCCACAACTGTGTTATTTTTCTGAGCTGTTTTGGAATGTTAGGTCTAGCATCAAACAAGTTATATTTTGACCTGGAATGAAAAAGTTTTATGTTAAAAAAAAAAGTTTTAGTAACTATAGAATTGATATTATTAATGGAAAAGAAAATTAAATATTGTAAGAAAAAGCAGAAATGAAGCAAAATCACCATTTAAAAGGAAACCATTTCTCCAGACGACTCTCAGAAGAGGAAACCTCAAGGAGGGGGAAATTTTTGAGGACTTCCTGGAACAATTCCTCTGGGACCCTGAGACTACCCCTCTCCTCCAGCAAATAGCACATAGCTATTTTAGCCACCAAACTGACACCTAAAGAAGTTGACGCCTGTTGGCTTTAGATGTAAAGCTGATTGAACTTACATTGCAGCAGGTTGGATGTATGCATTACTGCTATGTTTGAGATACAATTATGTGATCAAATGTGGGTTTGGTTTGGTTTGGTTTTCTTGCAGTGGGTCATTTTTGCTTTGGGAACCGCAGCCCCTGAACCCTGGCCACACTTCCTGCAGGATGCCCAGGGCTGTCTTTCCAGGTGTGTGGACTGCACTAAGACATACCAACTGAGCCCAGGTGCTGCTGGCGCACCCACTGACCCATCACAGAGACTCTGCTTGCCCTGGAGCAGAATCCATCGGGATGACTCTACCTCCTGCTCTGTAATCACTGAGTGGTGAGAAAAAACTACCAGCAATTTCTCCCTTTGGCTTGGAACCTCCCAGTTTTCCCCACCAGTTCTCAGAAGGATGTTCCTGCTTTATCTTCTTCTCTGTGTGTGTGAGTGTGTGTGTGTGACTCTGTGTGTGTGTGTGTGTGTGTGTGTGTAAAGACCAATCCACCATCCACAATCTCAGAGGGGAATGTGCTTCTAGAACAAGAACAATTTCTTGAACGAGAAAATTAATAATTAACTAGTGCAAATTAATAGATGAACATTTAACAGGAAATTGTACCAAAAATGCAGAACAATGAAAAGCTTCTTAAATTATTTTTCAGACTTGGTATACACCTCAAAATAAAACCAAAAGAGCACAAAATTGTACTTATCATAGATAAAATACTAGCAACATAAATCTAATACTACAATAAAATAATAATTTTTCATGACCAAATAATGTATATTTTTCTCCTGCAGGACTCTTTAAAAAGACAAATAAAATGGAAAGATATACTAAATTCTAGAAAAGAAGACTCCATTCTTAAAGATGTCATTTCTTCCTACAAAAAATTATAAGTACTATATAACTCTATTCTAAAATTGCCAAAGTTTTTTCTTTTAATTTAACAGAAGAATAAACAAGTGAAAACAACGGAAAAAGTCTGAATAGTACAAGTAATCAAAACGTACCTGTGCTGTTAAAACATATTATATAAAGTTCAATAATTAAAATAGTGTGGTATGGATCAAGAATAGAGAGAAAAATCAACAAAATAGAAAGCAAACCCAGAAACAGGCCCTAGTATATGCAAAAATTTCATAAATAATAAAGATGGCATTTCAAACCAGTAAGAGTATAATCAATGATTGAATGAGTAGTGCTATAACAAATGAATAACTATTTGGTAAAAAAGAAAAAGCTAGATTCCTCCCTTAAAACACACATACACACACACAATGTACACACATACAATTTCAGATAGGTTAATGAAATGAAAAAAAGGTATAAAAGAAATGTAAGAAAATATAGATAAATATTCTATAATAGAGATATGAAGAAACATATATAAAATACATAAATATATGTATAGACATATGTATATAATTTCTACATATATATGCATAATATACATTACGAAATTGAATATTATGTATAATGTATATGAGGAAATTGAATACAATATATATATTAGGAAATTGGATCTACAGGTCTGATAGCTGATATATTGTGGGGTAATTGAGGGAAAAACATCTAAGATGTGTTCAAGACAATCTTAGCACCATTTCCTTAAATAAGAAGCCTGGAAGAGAACCATCCTGGGTTGGGGTTTGATGATGAACTTGACTTTGGATTTTTCTGTATGTAGGTCAAGGGCTATTTCAGTGAAATTGAAGGGGCAGAATCTAGATTCCAGGGAAGTAAAGAGCTATTGGCATTAGTGGATGGTAGAGAAGTAGAGATAGCAATTACAGAATACAGCTTCAAAAACAGAACTTAGAGCTACAGAACACAGGCTATGAGGAGAGTATGAGTTGAATGCAGATATTCTTGGTTTATGACTATTCTGGGTTAGACTTAGGAGGGAACAGATCTCCCACTGTCAGAGGAAAGAAGGAGAAAGAGACAAATGTCCTTGGAAATGAGTCTGCAGGGAAAAAGACAAAGTTTATGGACTTTTTTTGATGGCTTTGATGGCTGTAGGTTTTTCCTCAAAGAACTGTCTGGAGAGAGTGAGATGACAGAGATGGGACTGGAGTCTGTAATACACCCTGAGAAGAAGAGCAGCATAGACTGCAAACGGAAGGCTTTCCAGCCCAAATGGAGGACCCGGGAGAGGGTTGAAGACAATGAACTTATCTTGGTGATAACAAAGACCATTTCGGGATTTCCTGCAGGAGACCTCAATGGGCAGGCAGAGTAAAGAAGTGAGAGGTTTGGTTTAGAACAGTAAGTGCCCCAAGAGGACAAGCAGGTGAGAGTTGGGGGTATTAGCAGGAGTGGGTGGAAGAATGAGTCATGACATCTAGAAGGAACTGAGGAAGAAAGGATGACAGAGGACCAACGTTGGAACACAATATGATGGTCCAGAAATCGGCAGTCTCAACAAGGTTGGAAAACAGATCCATCAAGGAAATGAGGGCAATAGAAGTCATGATCAGAAATTAACAGTTGGAGTTTAACATCTTAGAAGTGCATGAGATCATACTATTTTTTGCTTTTTCAGTTCATCTGATGTGGTAGTAATGGCCTAATCACCAGAACCTTTAAGTATGTTTTCTTTCATGGCAAAAGGGACTTAGAGGTGTGATTAAGTTAAGGATTTTGAGATGTGGGGTCTCCCTGGATTATCCAGTGCACCCAATATAATTACAAGGGTCCTTAAAGAGGGGGGCAGGATGGTCACAGTGAAGGAAAGAAATGTGACCATGGAAGTAGAAATTGGAGTGATGCAAGGAAGGGGCTACGAGCCAAAGATTGCAGGTAACCTCTAGAAGCTCGAATAAACAAGGAAACAGATTCTCTCCTATAACCTCAAAAGGAATATTACCCTATTGACACCTTGATTTTAGGACCTCTGACCTCAGAACTGTTAGGTAATCAATTTGAGTTTTAAACCACTAAGTTTGTGGTAATAATTTTACAGCAGCAATGGGAAACTGATACATATGTTATCACTAAGCATTTTTACATATTTACATGGGCTATTCTACTATGCTAAAACACACTCACACACACACACAGTAACAGCCATCTGGTAATATCTAAAACTCATATTTGTGACTTTCTAATAATTGAGTGGCCAACATTGTTGTCCCTCACAGAGTGAAACCAATTATCCAGTGCAGACAAGCCGGTCCAAGTCATTCAAACTCATCTGATTTATTGAAATGGAAATGCTGAAGATCACTGAAGAAGTCGCCATGGAAACATTTAAAAGATATTTGGATACTTTCATGTGTACTCATGAAATTTTTTGAGACAGATGACCCTAATTTCCAGTACAATTCAAAGGATTTTGGAATAATAACAAACGCCTATGCTTGCTACAGAGAGATTTGCCGGGTAGAGACGTAGGCATCTTATGTCCAAGCTCTATTGAAAATATATATTTTTAAAGCCAGTCACATCAATCCATGCAATAAAATTCTCTCAAGGGAATTCTACAAGCATGTAAACTCAAACACAATATAAAAGTTTTTTTTAATGCTATGTCTGGTTTTACACACATGCACAAGCATGTTAATTAGTTGGATAGAATAGTCTTAACGTAGATATATGCAAGAGCGAAATTCATCATTTTCAAGCAGAACTAAATGTTCTGGGCCCTCAACCTACATCCTGCCTAGACCAAACATCTTATTTCTTCATCCCATTCAGGTTTAATATTTAACTTTGTGCTTTTTGAAATCCAAACTGTCAAAACGCCCTCTCCATTCTCTTACTTGTGCCTAGAGAAGAGGGGGAATGATCGATGCTTACATAGCACATGACATCAGAGCTGGCCAGTCCCTTCTTTTCCTCCCAGTCCAACACTGAGGAGCTGGAATCAAGTGTTGGCTCTGGCTTTTGAGTGGGGCTGAAATTGTTAGCTCTTTAGGGAGCTCCACAAGGGCCCACCCTTGCACAGTTCCCCATCCTCTTTTCCTCTATTACTAAGGCAACAAGCAATCCACCCAAAAGTCTCTGCTTTTGGCAAGCCCCAGCTACCTTCCATGGAATGCTCTCATCAATGTTTGCCAAGCCAAGGGTGAGAACGCGGGCTGCCCTGGGGCGCTCTCTCTTACGGCTTCATCCACAGCAGCCCCAAATGCTCTGTCAGCTCAGTGGCACACAACCCTACCCCCATCCGACAATTCTTACTGGGGGTGGAGGGACCTTGAGAAACAAAGACATCAACAGAAGAGGGTGGAACATATAGAAACTTCCCTGCTCCCTGCCTCCCAGGCTCTCCAGCAAGGCAAGGGGAGGTAAAAGATATTAATACTTCATGAACCTTCCTTCAAAGATCTAATATCCTTGCCCCATCTGTGTCCTTTATTCTTCAAAGACCAAAGGAGTGGGGTTTAAGAAACTGGTTTTGCTGGATGCCTTCTGTTAGCAAATCTCACAGTGTGGGACGGGCATCAAGAGGGCATTTATTTCTCTGAACTTCAAAGGTGAGACACTTGGCAAGTTCTATCCTGAACCATGGACTCTAGCTGGCAGTACCAGGGAAGCACAGATGTCCCTCGTCATCACTTTACTACTGTTTCTTTCCATACAAATTTTGTATTACAGCCATCATTAATTTTGGAATTTTTATATTATAAAACGGTTTTCCAAAGACAGATCCCCAATAACCTTGTGCCTCTAAGAAATGAGATTTCTATTTAAACTGGCTCAACTTGAGACTATAATCTTGACACTATTTCAGTTATAATTCAGGAAGTCACTATATTGATTTCAAGAGTCCAGTTGAAACTCTAGGATAAAAGCTTCTGAGAAGACAGGGTAGTAGGGATGAGGAGAGGAAGTCCAAGGATAGACAGAGTTTGCATTTGTGAGAGAGCCTAGCAATCAGCAGCAATTATTCTGAACTCAAAGTAGAGGATTAAGGCAAAGTTGAAAGTATATTGTGTTTGGGGAATTTCTGCTTCCTGCCATGAAGAAGTGATACCCTCTGGAATTATCTCCCCGACAACTGTACACTAGAAAAGATTGGTAAAAGATGATAAAAACACTAATTTCCAGACATTGGTCAACAGAGTTGCTCAGGACTATGCTCCCTGAAGAAAGGGAAATAAATTATGTGTGCCCTATGATCACCCTGGCTTTCTGCCGACAGGCAATTTCCAGATCATAGCACTGGGAGGGGAATCCCAAACAAAACCCAGTGGTCTCGCTGAGTGACGGAGACCAGAGTTCAGGGAGACTAGGATTTGTGGAGCAGAGTACTGGATGTGAGGGAGCTATGAAGAGAAAGAACTCTAGAAATCAGCGTGGAGTCCCCTCCAGTCTTTGGCCAAGTGTCAATCCTACGTGAATAGGGTGAAGCTCTACAATTTGGAGAAAAGAACTGTTATTGAGGAGCTTTAAGCTGAATAAATCTAAGAGCTTACATAAGACCAGAAAAAATTCATGTTCCCACTAGCCAGAGTAAGAGGCCTCATTGGACAGATGGCATTCAGAAGGGTCAGGTATTAGTCACAGTTCTTAAGTGAAGGTTACTCAAAACCCACTCTTTAAAAGCTTTAAAAGAAGCTTCAAAATTGTTAAACAGATCCTCAGAAACTTAACTGTCTTCCAGAATAAAGCACAACACTCTTTAAGGAAGACCAAAAAAAAAAAAAAAAAAAATCCAGTACTCAAGACAAAATTTATCATGCCTGGCATCCAATCAGAATTTCCAGACTTGTCAAGATGCAGGAGAACTTGACCCAAAACTAGGGGAAAAGTCAGTCAACAGAAACAGACTCAGAATTGATAAAGAGATGAAAGTGACAGACAGGGACTTTAAAACAACCATTACAAATATACTCCATATGTCAAGAAGGCGGAGGGAAAATTAACATGACTGTGAGACAAATGGAAGATATAAAAAATGCAAATAAGACCTTAAGATATGAAAAATACACTGAATGGGATTAACAGAAGATTAGAGACTACAGGGAAAAAAAGAATCAGTGAATGTGAAGAAATTGCAATAGAAACTATCCAACTGATGCACAGATAATAAAAAGACTGAAAAAAAATGATCACAGCCTCAGTGACCTGTGGAACAACATATATGTAGTTAGAATCCTATAAAAAAAGAAGAGACGGGAGAGGCAGAAAATAATATTTGAATAAATGAGGCAGAAATTTTTCCAAATTTGTTGAAAACTATAAATCCACAAATCTAAGCTCAAAAAATCCCATGCAGGATAAAAACAAAGAAAATCACACCAAGAGAAATAATAATCATATTACTGAAAACAAGTGACAAAAAGAAAATCTTAAAAATATCCATAGAAAAAAGTTACATTATATAGACAAAAACAAAGATAAGAATCAAAGATTTCTTCTTGGGGGCCGGCCCGTGGCTTAGCTGTTAAGTGCGAGTGCTCTGCTACTGGCGGCCCGGGGTTCGGATCCCGGGCGCACACCCACGCACCCCTTCTCCGGCCATGCTGAGGCTGCGTCCCACATACAGCAACTAGAAAGATGTGCAACTGTGACATACAACTATCTACTGGGGCTTTGGAGGAAAAAAGGAGGAGGATTGGCAGTGGATGTTAGCTCAGAGCCGGTCTTCCTCAGCAAAAAGAGGAGGATTAGCGTGGATGTTAGCTCAGGGCTGATCTTCCTCACCAAAAAAAAAAAAAAAAGATTTCTTCTTGGAAATTATGCAAGCCCAAAGAAATGGAATGATATTTTTAAAGTGCTGAAAGAAAATAACTGTCAACCTAGAGTTACATATCCAGAGAAATATATTTCAAAAATTAAGGCAAAATAAAGATTTTTTTCAGACAAAAATTGAGAAAATCTGTCATCAGCACACCTGTACTACAGGCAGAATATACCAGATAGGAAATTCTCTCTCCACACAGAATGAAGACCATTAAAAGTGGCAAATTTGTGGGTAAACATAAAAGTCATTTTTCTCATATTATAATTTCTTTAAAAGATAATGAACATTCAAAGCAAAAGTAGAACAATATATTGTGGGGTTTAAAATACATGTAGGAGTAAAATATATGAAAACTTTATAGCACAAAGAGTGGGAGGAGGAAATTTTGTGAGGTTCTTCCATATTGCATAAATTGGTATAATATTTTTGAAGGTAAACTGTCAAAAATTAAAGATGCAATTTGTAAATTCTAAGGCAGCTACTAAAACAGGGCGATATAGCTAACAAACCGATAGTGGAGATAAAATGGCATACTAAAAATGCCCATTTTTGAAGTGCTCCATATTTTGATCGTGGTGGTGATTCCATGAGCATATACAACTGTCAAAACCCATCAAATTGTCCACTTCAAGAGAATGCAGTTTATTGTACATGAATTACTTCTCAGTAAAGTTAATAAAAAATAATCTAATGGAAAGCAAGACAAAAAGGGAAAAGAAGCATAAAACAGATGGGACAAATAGAAAATAAATCATAAGAGTTTAGATTTAAACCCAACCATTCAATAATTACATTAAAGGTAAATAATCTAAATAATACTTCAATAAGAGGCAGGAATCTTCTGACTGAATAAAAAGGCAAGACCAAACCATATTCTGCCTACAAGAAATTTATTTTAAAAATAAAGACACAGGTTAAAAGGAAAAGAATTGAAAATATATATCATGCACCATGAGTCATAAGAAAACTGGAATAGCTACACTGTCATGTGTCACTTGACGAAGGGAACACCTTCTGACAAATGTGTCATTATGCGATTTCGTCATCATGCAAACATCATAGCGTGTACTTACACAAACATGGATCGTATAGCCTACTATACACCTAGGCTATATGGTACCAATCTTATGGGACCACCGTCGTATATGCGGTTCATTGTTGACCGAAACATCATTATCTGGCACATGACTGTATTAATAACAAAGTAAACTTCAAAACAAAGAATACAACCAAGAATAAAGAAGAACATGTTATAAAAGACTTAATTTATCAAAAAGACATAACAATCCTAAACGTGTGTGCTGGTTTCAAAATATATGAGAAAAAAACTACTAGCTTTGAAAGAGAAGTAGACAGATCTCTCATTGTAATGGGATATTTCAACACTCCTCTCTCGGTAATTGACAGAACAATTAGACAAGATAGTAAAGACATAGGAAACTTAAATAACACTATCAACCAACTTATCCCAATTGACATTTATAGACCCTTCCGGCTAATGACTGCAGAACACATATTCTTTTCAAGTGCACATGGGACACTCATCAAGGGAGACCATATACTGAGGCAAAAAACAGATGTCAAATATTTAAAAGGATTGAAATCATACTAAGCATATTCTTCAGCCACAACGGGATTAAACTGAACTAAGTGAAACTGAAAATTCAACATATCAAAGCGTATGTGCTGCAACTAAAATAAATCTCAGAAGGAAATGGATAGCTATAGGTCCTATTTTAGAAAAGAAGTTCTGAAATAAATGCTGTAGTCTTCCACCTTAAGAAAGTAGAATGAGAAATTAAAACAAATCTGAAGTCAAAGATGGAAAGAAATATTTAGGAAAATCACAGAAATTAATGAAATAGAAAAATGAACAAACAATACAGAAAATCAATGAAACCAAAATCTGGTTTTTTGAAAATATGAATAAAATTGATAAGCTTCTAGCTAAACTGGTCAAGAAGAGAACAAATATTTACTAATATCAGAAATAAAATATTTACCAATAATAAGGGAAATCCCATACTATAATAGAAAGGGTAATAAGAGAATATTATGAATAAATTTATGCCAATAATTTAAATTTAGATGAAATAGACAAATTCCTTGAAAAGTAAAAATTACCAAAATGGACTCAAGAAGAAATAGAAAACCCGAATACCCTGTATAAATTGAATAAATGTAATTCCTAATTCAATTCCTACAAAGAGGATTCCAGGCCCAGATGGCTTCACCGGTAAATTCCATAAAATATTTAAAGAAGAAATAATACCAATCCTGCACAAACACGTATAGACTATAGAGGAGGGAGGAACACTTCCCAACTCTTTCTATGAGGCCAACATCACCCTACAACATCACCAGTACTGCCCTTAAACCCAAGCAAGCAAGGTCCTTGCTCTGGGCTTTTATGCTTCAGGGAGCCCCATACTTTGGAGTGCCCTCCTCAAGATTACCTAAGTCTCCCTCTGGTGCCTGGGATGGGTTGAGGCTAGCAGTGCCATCTGGTGGGATGTCTTGAGGTTGGACTGGGTCTCTCATGAGTCCTGGTCCCATATTTTTCCTTTTCTGACCCTCTGTCTTTCACATGGGATCAACCTCAATTTACTCAGGGACTCATACCTGTGGGGTCATCCCAGGACCCCGTGGCAAGGTTCTAGTTCCAGGAAGGTGCCCTGGCAAGCAGATTGCTCCCGCTGGCTAGCACAATATTACTTTTGTGGCATCATGAAAATTTGTGCCTCCAGAATGGTGCTGATACAGTGATTCTGAGTGACTCTCACTTATGTTAGACACATTTTTTTCCTTCATCACAGCAAGTTTAGGTCTCTGATCTACCAAGAGTTCACTGCCAACCCTTGGGTTTGAGTCACATATTTGGACCCATGCCTTGACTGTCACCCATCTACATTCTCACTGCAGTCCTGCCCACGAACTCAGCTCCTAAAGGCAGGAGATGTCTTTTACTCATGGTGGCAGGAATGCTTTACCCTGCGCACGGCCCACTTCTGACACCCAGGTTGATCACCCAATCCCTTCTCCAGGCTCCATACAACATGCCAGGCATTCATCTGGAAGTGGATGTGCCTGTCTTCTCTGGGGGCTTTTGACATGGTTGCTCTGCATCACTCATTGCCCTTCTGAATGATGTTCTCTCTTGCCTCTGATTGGTGTGGTCGTGCTCTCCTAGGATGGTGTCAGTCATGCCAGATGAGCAGGGGACGTTCCTTGTACAACTGAGACCTCTCTCCTTGCTCTATCCAAGGCCTCTCACATCTTCTCTCTGCCAGCGGCAATGTGTGGAAAGCAGTAGTGTGTCAACATTGAGAAAGATCACATTCTAGAAATGCCCTGATTAAAGAGTTTTACATTAATGCTATAAAATTCCAAACAGAAAATTTAACATGACCAGAAAATAAAATGTCATTCACATTTTCCCATACACTTTGGGTAAGCCTCTCATTTGTGGTCATCATCAACAAAGTATAGTAACAACTTTTCCTATGTCTCATTGGAAGCCAGTATTCATGGGTGGCAGATGGGTGATGCGGCATCCCGAGTAATAATGTAATCAACATTAAATAAATGGTAGTAGAGAGTTGCAGCGATAAGAGGATTGGCGTTGTTTCCACGCAAACAGCTTCTGGCTTTGTGATTAATAACAACATTGCTACATTTTCTCCAGATGGGAGATAGGAAATAAGCCAGAAGCGATGCGTTTGATGATCAAGAACTGGAAGAGATGGTTCCTGGACCTAAATGGGAAGAGATGGATATTACAAAGAAACTCCATGTGCACTGATCAGACAGTAAATACATAAGTACCTCTTTTCACCTATTTTTCTAAATCTTCACTATACCTCACAGAGGCCCATGAATTTTGTAATACACTTTTAATCAAATTATTTACATAGACAAAAGCCCTGGCAAAAGATATTTGCCTGGAGCCCCAGACACCCCAGTGGCACTCCAGCTAAGATCAAAACCAAACACATCACACAGAAAAGAAACCTATAGACCAGTATTCCTCAAGATCATAAACACAAAAAATCTTAACAAAACATTAGTAATTTGAATCCAGCAATAGATAGAAAGGATAATGCACCACAAACAAGTGGAGTTTATCCCAGTAATACAAAGTTTATTTAACATTATAAAAATCCATCAATTCTCCATATTAGCCAAATAGAAGAGAAAACCGTATGATAATGTCAACAGATGCAGGAAATATGCTTATTTAACAAAATCAAATATCTGTTCATGAAAGCATTTTGTGGCTGGTAGAAGGGCCCGGGCCACAGAGAGAGGCTTGATCTTGGTGGTGGACTGATTCATGTGACATCCTTATGCATCATTCCAGAACTGAAGGGAATTGAGGCTCAGGGAAGACCAGTAACGTTCTCAAGGGCCCACGTCTGGTCAGTGGCAGCACTACAATGTAAATGTTTTCCTCTCTGTCTCTAGACCACATCTCTTTCCCCACACCACAGTGTCTCCTATAAAAAAATAGCTAATTTCCTTGAAAGAAGCTGCATTTAGTACTGTTAGGAAAAAATTAGAAAAAATTTAAATTCAAATTTAAAATTTGAAATTAAAAAAATTTTTAATTAATTTAAATTTTAAAATTGAATTTAAATTTTTAAAAATTAAATTTAAAATTTAAAAAATTCAAAACTATTTCCACTAACAACAAAATAACATTTATTATCCATATTGAGATGTTCACGAGTATATTTTTGAGACTCATGTCTCAAAATTCAATGTGCAAAGATTGTTATTCTTTTTTTTTTCTATCACTGAATCAGAAGCAAATACAGTTGTGTGGGACAGCAGATTAAACCATTTTGGAGGCCTTCTTTAAGAAAAAGAATGCAATACAAAATTACACACAAAAATTAAGTACAAACATGAACGTTTATTCACAACAAAACACTAATTTTACAAAGCTGATAAATACCACAAACGGAAAATAACAAATATTCTTAATCATTAATAGCCCACCTCACCTCTATGCTACTTTTTCCTGCCTTTTTTTACTCGTACGTTGTTTTCATGATATGACTTAAAACAGAGAGACTAGAAAGATAATTTACTTTTTTCTCTAGCATCGTCAAATGTGTTATTATTATTATTAATCAGGATTCATAAAACATGCAACTTCACACACAAATGTACTGTTTGTATGATTTGTGCCCTATGAACACAGAAGCCCTTACAAATTCTATTTCCACAGTTCCCACTGAAAAGGAAAACAAATGCTGTGTTTATATTCAAATACACTGTGTTATCAATGCTATTCCTACAGAAGAGAATTTCAGACCAAAAGCAAGGCATGGAGTGCCTCTACTTGAGCGACCTCCGAATTATGTGGCGTTTCTCTCATCCTTCTCTATCCCACCAATGACTTGGCTCAACCTGAGGAGCGGATTGCACGGCCCCCTGTTCTGGAATCTAATTCTCTCAGTCTTTCTCCAGCTCTCTCCCCTTCTCCAGCTTAGAGGTTCATGACAGGGACCAGTGATGGTCAATTGCATCTTTCCCCCGAACCTCTCTTGTCTCATGTTTGGGCTGAGGATTTTTCACATAGAGGACAAGAATTTGACATTCTTGTTCTCAGGTTCCTGTGCACTTCCATCCTTGTTATTTGAGCTAGGACAAAGAGACCCAGAGAATAAGGGAAGAAATTCAACAAATAACAGCAGGAAACACCTGGGTTGTCATCCCTGGGATGCCACTACCCTGTGGTGACCAAATTCCTAGGCAGGTTCCTTTTCAGGCAGATCGCTCTTGACAGATGCCCTTTAAAGTTTTGGAGTTATTTAATTTTTGCCAATAACATTCCCTAACTTAACCTCTTGCTAAACAATCTAATTTTAAAAAGAGTTATTTGGAGCACATAGTGCTCTATTATTTTCACATCAATTAAGACAACGACCAGGAGAAAAGACTGTTTCCCTGCAGGAGGGGCCTGAGTGTAAAGCATTTCTCCAACTTAGCTATGCAGGGGATGTGGATATAAACCCTGAAACGTGGGGGAAGCTGTTCACTTCCCTAAAAGTAATTTTTTTAAGCTTCAGTATACTCTTTCAAGGAGTAAAGGGGGAAATGTTCCATGTCAAACTTCAGGTAAAGATGTATGTCTCTTTCTCACATTGTCCCCCAGGAATAGACCCTGTGTGACCTACTGTGTGCTTTCTCACGCTTTATTCAGACAGAAAATTATAACGGCTTAAAAATAACCTGGGACGTATACATATGGTTTTGTAAATATCAAATATTACATTTAAAAAGACAATGCAGGAAAAATAATCTGGGGATGGCCCTGGCATGGATCCTACGTTGGTGGCTGTGCACGATTGGCCCGCTCTCCTTTCTCGTGCCCCATCCGCATTCTCCACAGGGACCCCATCTCCTCCCTCTCACAGATTTCTGGCCATTTTCTAGCAAGGCAGTTTCTCAACTCATTATTTTTGCCCATTTATCAGCCTTCATCCCCTTCTCTTTATTCCTGTCCATATCGCACCCCACCAACAATTTTCATTCTTTCTCCTTCTTTGAGACAGTGGGTTTTATAGTCTAAAAGCAGTGGGAGCGATGAGTACTCCTCCCCACTGCTGTGAGGCTTGATCCCTTTTATCTGGAAAAACGGCAGGCGACGGGGCCAAGGCAAGGGTGTGGGTGTGGGGACAGAGTGGAGCTGGGACTCTGCCAGGGCCCCCGCTGACCTGAACAGTGTTCCTTTGTGTCCCCCACCACATGGGAATAGAAATGGAAAGTATCGGTCCCAGGACCCTGGAAGTATTACTGCTAAATTGTTTGAGGATTGTCGGGTGATTATCATACTGATTGTTGCCACAGACCCCCAAACTCTGGATCTCCCCAAGATCCTTCAGCATCCCCTCAGTTCTGTCATTGTCCCAGCCCTGGCCCCTTCAGTTAGTGAAAAGGAACAACCATGATAGAAAGCTGAGACAAGAAAAGGCAGAAATGAACAGAATGACAACGTTCATTGCCTTTTGTGACAAATTCCCAAGTTTACCTTCCTAAAGCTGAAAGACAACTATTCTATCTGGAACAAAAAGGAAATGAATGGTGAGCTCCAACAGCATAGCGCTCAGGAGTGCCAGGGGCAGAATCAGAGGGCTCGGCTTTGATTCCCAGCTCTGCCATTCACTGGCTGAGGGACCTCGGGATTACCCTGCTAAGCCTCAGTGTTCTCACCCGGAAAGTGGAGATAATGACGTTCCCTTCCTCCCAGAGCTGCTGTAGACATGCAGTGAGCCAACTATAAAGTGCTTGAGCAAGCTAATAATAAGAACTCAAGAGATGGTAGCCATCACTACTTTTTCAATGCAACGTGGGAGGAGCTACAGGACAAATTAGAAGTAGAAGGTATTTGCTGCCCTTCAGGAGCTCACAATTTAACGGGAGAAGCAAAACACAAAGAAAGGATAAATAATGTAATTCAGGAAAAAGTCAGTGTTATAGACAATAGCCATCATAGGAGTTCCAAGACAAGAGAAATTTGTGAATACGAGGAAGGGGGTGAAGATGCTATAAAAGTCACAGAACTTTTGTTTAACTTTAAGAAATCAGTAATGTTTAATGTACAGCAATTCCTCTACTGTCTTCATCATCCTTAAAGTTCAAAGACAGTGCAAAATTACACATGATTTTGGAGGACAAAGTCTGTGACTACACATATTGAAATTGGCCTGAGTCTTAACGTTTTGCCCTATTGGCTATGGAAGGCCTATCAAAAGGGAAAATTGGAATAAGCTTTTAATAAGATAATTGTGGAGCAGGTCATGGGGTTGCTCGCCTCTGCCCCACGATCTTTGACAACTTACAGGGATGGTCGAGCACTGATTGTATCAGCTCCTAGTACCCATCTCTTCTAGGTGGTCTTCGGTCTAATCACCCACAGGTCAAGGCCATCTTTCCAACATGCCCATACAGCCATGCACTTAACTCTTGTGTTATCTACAAGGACTGATCAAGGCCAAAAGATGAAAAAATTATTTTTCCCTCAAATATTTTATTATTAATAATTTTACATATTAAAAAATGCAAACTTTGATTAATAAAAAAGAGCAGCAAGTACAAACTTAGCTATGTAAGGAAAAAGCCAATTATGTTGCACCGTAAGAGGAAAGGCTCAACAGTCTCTAGGTCATAGTCAGACGTCAGCTTCATTGAGCCATTGGAAGAGGCCCTTATGGGGCATTCAGTGGGCAAAGCCATTAGTAAGTTCTAGAAAAACGAGGCTCACCACACTCAGCGTGTCTGACAGGGGTCTAGCGTAGACAAGATGCTTGGGCTGTCTGTATTCTCTGCTTCTACCATAGCCCATCTCTAGCTCTCAGGAATAAGTCAAAGGAGAGGAATGAGAATCCTCAGCTGATCCAGCAGCAGAGCCTGGAAAGAAGAGAAGGAACTCATCAGCTCGTGGTTCAGACAAGCCAAATGCAGATCAGAATCCAGGCAGGCACACTCTGGCATTGCCAGGTCGAGCATGCAGACAATGGTCGAAGGTGTCATGGTGATGGTCACCTTAACATGCCTGTCTCCTGACACACTGGCTGCACCCTCGCCGGCAGTACTGAGATTCCTCCCACCTCCGTCCAGAGGTGGATCTTCTGTTTCTTCTATCAAATCCCATGGCTCCTCTTTCTTGGTTTGCTCCCATTTTGTACTTGGTGTATCTTCTAGTAGCTTCATAAGAAAAGATAAATGGAAATGTTTTGAAATCTTGCAGACAGATAATTTATTTTACCTTCACATTTGAAGGAATAGTTTGAATCAGCATCAAATTCTGGGTCAGACAGAGTTTTCCTTCAGAACTTTGTTATCTTCCAGCTCTGTTATCTGTTAGCCTCAGTGTTGCTTTGAGAAATCTAAAATCATTCTGACTCCTGATACTTTGCACGTGTCTGATACATATCAGAGATTCTCTCTCTCTCTCTCTCAGTTTTTAGAATCTTCTTTTCATCCCCAATATTCCTAAATTCCATGGTGATGTGTCTCGGAATGCATTTTTTTCATTTATGATGCTGGGCAGAGATCCCCTTCAAATCCCTTTTAATCAAGAGACTGATGTCTTTCAGGCCTAGAAAATATTTTGATTTATTGGTAATTTCTTCCCTTCATTTTTCTCTGTTCTTTGTGTCTGGAAATCCTATTATTCAGATGTTAGACAGCCTGAACTGGTCCTCTAATTCTTCAGTCTTTCCTCTAACCTTTTATCTCATTGTCTTTTTTCTCTACATTCTTGGGAATTTATTTTACCTGCCAATCCTTCAACTGAACTTTTCAACTGCTAACATGTTTTTAACTTCCAAAACCTCTTTTTATGTTTCTTGAATGTTCAAATTTTATAGCATCCTGTTCTTATTTTCTGGATGCAATCTCTTATTTCCTGAGGATATTGATAACATTTTTAATGTATTCTTCCTTTCTGTATAGTTTTTGTTTACTGCAGGTTCATTTTACTGCTAGCCTATTTGTCTCTCATTTTAGTGACTTTTCTCAGAAGTGAGAGAGTTCTTGGTTGCCCGTTCATGTTTAAGAGGGGGAGACTAAAAACTCAATTTGTATCTCTAAGCAGGTGGAAGGGATTGTCAACCAAACACTTCACATTAGAGTATTTGTCTGGACAGTTTGATGCCATCCAATTTCACTCTCTGTAGGTCTTTCTTCTTTGACTTCTCAGATGCCCTAAGAAGATGCTTTCAAACTCCTGCCTGGAGGCCTAGAGGGTCTGAGGCTTGGAGGGTCCAAGATCTACCAGCCAGGGCTCTGGGAGTCAAAGAGAGAAGAGAAATGGGGGAGGGGTGTCTCAGCATTCAAGATTTAGTTCTGTGTGTAGGTATATGTTTGTGTTTGTGTGTGTGTGTATACATAGATATACTGTTTTAGTCAGCTCAGGCTGCTCTAACAAATACCATAGGCTGGGTGTCTTAAACCACAAGCATTTATTTCTCACAGTTCTGGAAGCTGGGAAATCAAAGATCAAGGTGCTGGCACATCCAGTGTGTGATAAAGGCACACTTCCTGGCTTGCAGAAGGCCATCTTCTTGTTGTATCATCACATGGTGGGGAGCAGTGTGAATAAGCTCTCATGTCTCTTCTTATAAGGGCACTAATCTCATTCATGAGGGCTCCACCCCATGACAGATAAACAAAAAGATATAGATAGATGATAATATAGATAGATGATAATATAGATAGATTCATAGATAAATCGATAGATAGATAGATAGATAGATAGATAGATAGATAGATAGATAGATGGATAGATAGATAGATAGATAGATGGATAGATAGATAGATAGATCGATAGATAGATAGATAGACAAACAGATAGATAGGTAGATCGATAGATCAATAGATCAATAGATCGATAGATAGAGATACTCTACACACACACATACAGATACAGAAAGAAAGAAGGAGAAGGAGAAAACAAATCACATAATTACCTGACCTGAAACCTAAGATTAAAAAATGGTGAAATGTTGGGTGAGAATGAGAGAGACTTAAAACTGTATTAAATTTTTTGTCTCCAATTGAAGGGATTCAAATATACAATTTATTATGACAGTCAAAGAAATTTAGGTTTAAAGCCTTTAAAAAAACAACTTTTATTAAAGATATGACTGTATTTTTTTTGATGAGATTTTTTTTTAATTTTTTGTTTATTGCAGTAACATTGGTTTATAACATTGTAAAAATTTCAAGTGTACATCATTATACTTCTATTTCTGCATAGATTACATCATGTTCACCACCAAAATACTAATTACTACCCATCACCACACACATGTACCGAATTATCCCTTTCACCCTCCTCCCTCCCCGCTTCCTCTCTGGTAACCACCAATCCAATCTCTGTCCCTATGTGTTTGTTTATTGTTGTTATTATCTACTACCTAGTGAAGGAAATCATACGGTATTTGACCTTCTCCCTCTGACTTATTTCACTTTGCATTATACCCTCAATGTCCATCCATGTTGTCACAAATGCCTGGATTTCATCGTTTCTTATGGCTGAGAAGTATTCCATTGTGGATATATACCACATCTTCTTTATCCATTCGTCCCTTGATGGGCACTTAGGTTACTTCCAAGTCTTGGCTATTGTGAATAACGCTGCAATGAACACAGAGGTGCATGTACCTTTACAAATTGGTGTTTTCAAGTTCTTTGGATAAATACCCAGCAGTGGAATAGCTGGATCATATGGTAGTTCTATCCTTGATTTTTTGAGGAATCTCCACACTGTTTTCCATAGTGGCTGCACCAGTTTGCGCTCTCACCAGCAGTGTATGAGAGTTCCCTTCTCTCCACAATATGACTGTATTTTTAATTAAATATAATTATAGTCTAGACTAGGTAAGAGCAGAGAAAATACAGTTCATATTGCAAAATGCCACCAGTGAAGCTAATATAAAATACACATATCAAACTTCCTACTCCATAAACAGAGATTGTACCTTCTTTTTCAGGTCTGCCTAGAACACTGATAGAAATAGCTATCTATTAATCTACAAAGAAAATCTCAATAAATCTCTAAAACAAATAGGCCAGGGGGCAAAAGATAATAGCTACTTAATTGTCCAATTGAGCTGGAAGAATTCACAGATAAGATCATTTTATGAATTTAAAATCATAAGCATAAGTATACCAAGAAGAGATATAAGTGGAGAACTTTCTAGACAAAGGGATTGAATGAACCAATGTTTCTAGAGAACAGGTGCATGGAGAGTGAGGGAGACAGAGAGGGCGGGAAATGAGGATGGAGAGGTCTTTCCTTAGCTTCCAGTTGCAGGAAGCTGGATGGCATCTTGTGTGGGATTCTGAGCAGGAGAGTGACCGACGAGCAGATTTGCATTTTAGGGAGATCGTCCTAGTTTCAATGTGGAGGCTGAAAGCAGGACCTCTGCTTTGGTAAGGTCATAAGGTAGGGCATGGAAATGAGAATGAGGGGCGAATGGGAGAATTATTTACAACAATGCTGCCCAACAGAACTTGATGCAAATGTTCTATGTCTGCACTGTCTAATATGGGAGCTACTAGCCATATGGGATATTGAAATGTGTCTAGTGCAACTAAGGAATTGAATTTCTAATTTTCTTTAATTTTAATTAACTTAAATAGCTGCAGGGGTATATGGGACAGCGGAGATTTAGAAGGTAAAACTCCATGTGTATACATGCGTCTAAAATTTTTTTAAATATCTTTATAGAGGTACATTGGCAAAAAATAAATTGCACATGTTTAAAGTGCACATTTCCAAGTTTTGACATATGAATATACCATAAAACCATGACCCCAATCAAGACAGTGCACATATCCATCACCCTGAAAGTTATATAGAAAATTAATGCATCTGAGGGGCTGGCCCAACGGCATGGTGGTTAAGTTCAGTGCTCTCTGCTTCAGTGACCCAGGTTCACAGGTTCCGATCCTGGGAGCAGACATACACCATTCATCAGCCATGCTGTGATGGCCTCCCACATGCAAAACGGAGGAGGATGGCCACAGATGTTAGCTCAGGGCCACTCTTCCTCACAAAAAAGAAGACAAAAAAAGAAAATTAATGCATCTGAAAAAGAGATGCTGGATAAACACCAAATTTTATCAGCTGTATTTTTTCTGCTTTAAGGATAAAAACACAGCAAAAAGTAACCTTAAGCCTTTTTTTGGTTTTCGTTTTTTTTTTTTTTTTCCAATTTCCACATTATGTAAAGAATCTTACAGCTAAGGCGAAAGTTCTGGAGCATGATGGAAGTAAGAAATAGATTCAGACACAGAAGGTGATTTGGGGCACAGAAAAGCATGCAGTGGTATCTGCGCCAGGGTGCTTCACTCTGTCTCAGGGCGGAGCTGTCAACCATTACTGGAACACTTTTTGCATGAAATTTGGACTACTTTCAATAAATTACCATTAGGCCTACATTTGGAGAATTCTATTGTCCCCAGAAATTTCACTCCGAGATTTAAGATTTTCTGAATACATTGTTTTCTGTGGAGATTTTTTTTTTCATTTTATAGGTTTTATCACTTAAACATTTGCATAGCATAGGATTACTGTCAGGAACCAATATGTGCTAATCCTGGGGAGTTAGCTATTTTCAACGTATCTGGGAAACATAACAAAACCAATTTGAAAGAAAGTTAATGGGGGAGGATTTTCACTTTTCTAAAAGAAGAATTAAAAAAATTTTAAGACACGTTAATCTCAGGGGCTTGCCTGGTGGCACAGTGGTTAAGTTCCCATGCTCTGCGTTGGCTGCCTGGGGCTCACATGTGCGAATCCCAGGCTTGAACTGATGCACCGCTCATCAAGCCATGCTGTGGCAGGCGTCCCACATATAAAGTAGAGGAAGATGGGCACAGATGTTAGCCCAGGGCCAATCTTCCTCAGCAAAAAGAGGAGGATTGGCAAGAGATGTTAGCTCAGGGCCAATCTTCCTCACCAAAAAAAACCAAACATCCATCTCAAGACACACTCCTTTTTTTGTCTTGATTCAGAGGCTCACAGATCACGTCTGCAGGAGCTCCCTGGGAGCCGGCTCTGCAGGGCATCTGCCATGGGACCTTCGTGCTACTGGGCAATCTCCCCACCTCCTGACGTATTTTTAAAGCACATTCCCATGACTCTTCGAAAAATTAGTCCTGTTGACTTATGAACTCTCCTTAGAGGCTGATATTGGCCTCTTCATTTAATGATAAAGATGAAAGAATTCCTTTTATTAAGAAATGGATTGGTGATAAAGCCAGGCACTCTACTTAACACTAGCCTTCCATTTTCCTTCAACTCATAAACTCCCTCCAGCCCTGGACAGAGCACCAGTGCCTCATGCATGGATGTGTCCATCCATTTACTTCATTCACTAAATATTAATTGGAAGTTTTCTATGTGCCAGGCTCTTCTCTAAGAACTGGAGATACAACAGTGAACAGCAACAACCAAAAATCCTACTCTCATCCTAGCTGACGTGGGTTAGGCAGAAAATTTAAAACAACAACAGTAGGTGTACAGTAGGTCGTATAAAGATAAGGACCACAGGGAAAATAGAATAAGGTAAGAAGAACTGTCGGAGGAATGAGAGTTGCTATTTTATATAATTTCATCAAGAAATTCACTGATAAGTTGGCATTTGATCATATTTCTGCAGCTTATGGGGAGTTGAGCCATGGGGATGTCTGAGGAAAAGACCTTGAAACAAGATTTGCCTTGGTGTGTTTGGGATTAGCTGGGGCAGAGCAAGTCAGAGACCAGGGAGAAAGAAAAAGATCAGACTGCGTAAGGTGCAGGAAGTGTTATTAAAGGACAGACTTTTACCCTACCTGAAATCAGAAGTTATTGGCAGGTTTCAAGCAGAGCTGAGATGTTATTTAACATACGTTTTTAATGGAGCATTCTGAGGCTACTATGGCAAGAATAGACTTGACATGGTGTGGTAGGCAGAATAATGTCTGTGTCCTAATCCTTGGAACCTCTGAATATGCTATGTCACCTGAGAAAGGGGAACTAAGGTTGCAAAGGGAATTGAGGTTGCTAATTAGATGAGGAGAGATGGGGAGATTATCCTGGATTATCTGGGTGGGCCCAGTGTAACCACAAGGGTCTTTATAAGTGAAAGAGAGAGACAGGAGAGCCAGAGTCAGAGTGATGCAGAGGGTGAATCACTTGACGGTCATTGCTGGCTTTGAAGACAGAAGGGGCCATAAGCCAAGAAATGTGGTCAGCCTCTAGAAGCTGGAAAGGACAAGGAAAGGGATTCTCCCCTAGAGGAATGCAGCCTGCCAACATATTTTAGACTTCTCATCTCCAGCACTGTAAGATGATAAATTTGTTTTGTTTGAAGCCACTAAGCTTGTGATAATTTATGACAGCAGCAATAAGAAAGTTCTACAAGTGGGGTGAAAAGGTGAAAGCAGAGAGACAGTTAGGTCACTGTGTCCTGAACGTATGCCAGACGCTAGGTTAGATGCTGATGATAAAAAGAGAAAAGATATGGTTCCTATCATCAAAAAGCACACAGTCTAAAAGAGAGAGACGGACATATAATAAGAACAGAGCAAAAACTGCAATACAGATGTACGTGTAAGGTTCATTCCTGCCACAAAGGGAGAAGTTACCAGTCCCCTTCTCTCTTTGGGAATTAGGAAAGTTTTCCATAAAGGTTCTAGATGAATGTTGAGGAAGAAAAAGGACTGGGCATGCCAAATGGTACGACCAGCACATGCAAAGCAGAGAGAAATGAAATAGGGGGGCGGGGTACAGAACTACAAATAGTTTGGAGAGTCATGAATATGGCCAAGTGGAGGGAGATGAATTATGAGACACAGACAGATCACGAAGAGTTTTCCATACTAAGAATTGTAGATAGGAGGGAAGAACTGCAGGAGATTTAACAGGAATTTAATCCATTTTAGAAGGTCATTCTGGTGGCAGTGTGGAGCATATATTGGAAAAAAATGACACTGAAAGCTAGGATTGGAAAAATAAAGACTTAAAAGAGGAGAGAAAGATCCAGACTGATAGACTCAATAGGACTTGATGACTAATTGGATGTGAGTCTTGGAAGAGAGGGAATTGTCTAGCAAAACTTTAGGATTTTGGTTTGGCTGATACATCAGTTAGGATTAGGTTTGGCTGGGAGCAACGAAGACAAAACTTAGCAAAGGCTAGAGAAGATTAATGCTTATTATCTCTTGTGTGTAAGTCCAGAAGTTGGCAATGTAGGATTAGAACAGCTCTGCTCCTTGAAGCCCTCAGAGACCCAGGCTCCTTCCCACACAAAATTCAATATTCCTAAGGTGTAGCCTCGGTCTTGTGGTCCAAGGTCGCAGCTCAAGCTCCTGTCATCATTCCCATCCCAGGCAGCAGGATGGAGGGCAAAGGAAAGAAAATAAGGGCAAAGGAAAGATGCTAGCAATATTTTAAAGGTTTTCAAAAGCTACCACATGACACATCTATTTGCATTCCTCTGGCCAAAACTAAGCCACACAGTGATTGAGAAAGTAGCCTTTATTCTGGGTGGCCATTACTCCAGCTAAAAATGTGGAATGTATTACTATGGAAAGAGGGGTGAATAGATATTAGGAAACAACAGCAGCTCTGCCCTAGCTGATTGTTGGATGATGTTATCAGTGAACCAGATGGAGAGAAGGAAGAAGTGGAGACAAAGAGAAAAAACTTGCTTTACTCACGCTGAGTTTCAGGGGTTTGGAGACTATAAAAATGGAGTTGTCCAATGGTTGCTGAGAAAACAAGTCTGAGGAGCAGGAGCAAGAAATGCCCTAGAGGTAAATACTTGGAAATCATCATTACGTAGGAGTAAAGATGAATTCATCCAAACACATTCTAGGGAATGTCAAAAGAAAAAGATCGAGAAGACCCTTGGCAATTTCTCTGTTACAGGAAACAGAGGAAAAAGGAGTCAGCAAAGGCACACAGAGAAAGAACCACAAGAAAGTGGTATCCTGGAAGCCAAAGGCAGAACGAATTTCAAAAATGTGGAAATAGCAGTGTCCAATCTTAGAAAGGATAAGGAGGATCAGCTGGAGAAGGAACCATAAAAATGAGTAATTAGGAGGGCATTGTCAAGGTTGACAAGATGATTTCAGAGGCGTGATGAAGGTAGAAGCTAGACTGAAGAGAGTTAAGAAGTAGATGATGTTTTCTTTTGAATAAGTGGAACAAAAATAGACATCTTTTAAAGACAAAAGGTTTAGCAAAACAGAAACACAGGGTGATAGAAGAAACTTTTCCAAAGAGAGACGTGGACATCCATAGACGACGATTTCATTAAAGCTGAATTTCCTTTTGAATAAAGTGATGGCGACCATGCTCCCAAGGAAAGGAGAGGCAAAGTGGAATTCTGCAGCAAGCTCTGTTCCACGGCCACAGCACGCTGGCCTCCATGTGGACCCACAGGCACTGAACACTGGGGTAGATGTTCTAAGAGCTCATTTTGGCCTCTGATTTCATTTTACTTATTCTCTCTGATCACATCTCCCTCTACATCACCAACTCCTGTTCCCTCTCTAACCTCCCCCCACTGCAAAAACCTCACCCCACCCCCACCCCCACCATACCCGGCCACACGTTCACACCCTCTTCCTCCCTCCTTCTCTCTCTCTCTCCACCTCTCTCTCCTCTCTTCTCTCCTCCAGAGCTAGATATCAAGTTCACTCACTAAAGAGAGCACTATTTTGTTAAAAACAAAAACACAACTTAGAATATAACCTATCCCCCAGGATAAGAGAGTCAGAAAAAATTATAACGGAGGTAATCATAATTAGACTCAGGGTTAAAAGGACAGAGATTGACTAGCTACCTTAAGAAACTGGAAAACCAGCCAGGACATGGGACTTTCAAAGCCAAAACCAGGAAAGTCCCAGGAATACTGGGACAAGCTGGTCACCTCCAATGGAAAGCTGTCAGGATCTGAGATCACAGTAGGAATTTGTTACTTTCCATTTGTCTCTCTCTCATGGCAATTCTTCCTCTTCGGAAGAATTTTCTCTGTTCTCTTCTTGCTAGGAATGAACCAGTCTTCCCTCATCTAAATCCTAGGAGGAGCTAATCTGAATGATTCAGCTAATAACATTTACTTCCCCCCTCCCACACACACACACACACACACACACACTGGGTTCCCACCCAGCCTATAACTGGGCTGCTCTTGGGTCAGGTGACTCCCTCTCCAGTCTGTGAGCATCTCTTTGCAAAGATAGCTAGCTAATTTCCTGAGTCCAGAACTTCCTTTTGTAAGACAGTTTCAGAATTTGTGCAACAGTTTCCGAAAGCAAGATGGAGCTGGGTGTGGCAGGTACCACGCAGTGGTTGCTGTTGGCATACCTAAGACAGTGTACTTTTCCGCTAGGGCTGCCATAACAAAATACCACAGGTGACAACAGAAATCAAACATCAGAAATTTATTCTTTCATACTTCTGGATGCTAGAAGTCCAAGATCAAGGCGTCAGCAGGGTTGGCTTCTTCTGAGGCCTTTCCCCTTGGCTTGCAGATGGCCACCTTCTCACTGTGTCTTCACATGGTCTTCCTTCTGTGTGTGTACATTACTAGTGTTTCCTTCTCTCTTCTTATAAGGACACCAGTCATATTGGATTAGGGCCTCACCTTATAACCTCATTTAACCTTAACCACCTCCTTAAATGCCCTATCTCCAGATACAGTCACTTTGGGGGTTAGGGCTTCAACATATGGAAGGGGGGGTAGACGACAGACACAATTCAGTCTATAATACTTAACTTTAATCTTTGTCTGGGGGGAGAACTGCTCCGTCACTCTCACCTTGTGGTTCTGGTGGGGTCTGCCTATATAGTGCTGCCCGACCTCCTGGCCATATGGATGGGCGTGTGACCAAGGCAGGGCCTATCCTAGTAATCCATCCTTCTGACTCTGTTACAGATCCACAGATGAACAAATAAGTCAAGTTTAGCCATTAGAGTCCTCCTCCCCAGGTTTTAACTGTTTTTTAAATAGGGTTTTGCCTTTTAATTTATAGAATCTAGAACGGCCCTATTTTTACTACATGTTTTTAATATATGTAGAAAGCCTGTATGTAGTAGGAGAGAACTAAACTGACCCAGAGAAGGAAGTGGAGAAAAGAGCTGCAGGAAGGAGAGAGCAGGTGGACCTGATGGTTACTGAGCCCCTGGTTCTAGACCTAACACTTCTGGAGCTAATCAGACTCCCGGGTTACACGGTTCTTCTTCTCTGAGAGCCATCCCATGTCTGTCCAATAATTTCATCTTTTTTGTTAGACCAAGTTCAAGAGTGATTCCTCTGTCTTAACTGAATACACATGAGGATTGACATGGTTCCCCAATTCCCACTAACCCCCCAAAATATGCTTGGCTGGGAATAAATATAGTCATCATGTAGTTCTGGGCAGCCATGCCTCCAAAACAAACACAAGAGGCTTCATTGTGGTCAGGAGCTCCAGGAAACTGAGGGCACAACTCCCAGCAACTGTTTTGGAGGAATGATGGCAAATCCCTCTGAAGGTCAAAGGTTCAGATGTTTGGGAAGATAGAGAAGTTTGGGATATAGAAGTTTGGGAAGAATTGTGGACATGAAGAAAGTAAGACCACTATAGAGTTCTACTTGAATCAAGAAAACTAAAAGTGAACTGCTTGAAAGTAATTGAATGAATTACCTTCCCAAATAGAGTCATTCACTAGGGGTTAGGGATTGCTTTGGGGAAATACAGATTGTCAGGATAACCCGAGGACACTAACTTTAATACCAAACTGTCTGGCAATAGTAATTGCCATCAAACACTAACAGTTCATTTCACTAAAACAAGAGTTCGTTGAATATCTATTATTGACCCAGATAAAAGAATACAAAAGAAACACGAGGCACAACGCTGATCTCGAAAGCTCAAGTGTTATGGGAAGGACAAGACTTAATACACATCAAACAGAAGGGTTTAAGAGAACATAATCAAGGGCCAAGTTATGTGATGTTTTCCTCAAGGTTTCGGTTACACAGAAGCAACTGAAGATTTTTGCCTCTCCATTTATGACTTGAGAGGATTCCATTTCCTAAATGGGACCAACCTAGAAAGGAAAATACAGAACCTTGAGTATTACCAACACTTTTTTGTCCCCTGAAAACTCAATATACTCAAACCAGAAACATACCAAATAAAATTAATTTTGGCCAACTTGTAAGCACTAGAGGGCTTTAAACATATCTGTCTCCCCCCTAGGCACACTAACATCAAGCTGAGCACAAAGAGAATGTCCAAGGATGTTGAATTCTCTTTTACCCACAAAATACGGACTTGACGTCACGTGGATAAAAATGACAGCAAACAAAACAACAAGGAGAGTAAATATAAAAATATTAAAACTTTGTGCTTTCTAAAAAAAAATGCTAGAAAAGAGAGATGTTTGCTTTAAATTTCACAAATAGTACTTTCATAAGCAATTCATTGTGCTTATAACACTCAGAATCTAAAGGTAAAAGTAAAATTAGGATAACATAAATAATCCATTAACAAAGCAAGCTCAACGACGAGAAAGAAGGGTTGAGTGAATGTCTGAGTGAAGGAAGATGACATCAAGTGGTTCTGGGGCTATTGTTATTATTCACATGTCCCTAAAGAAGGAAACTGTTTAATTATACAATTGCCCAGATTTTACTGCAATGCAAGTTTCAACTCTCTGTATCTTCATACAATTGCAATTTTTAAAGATATAGCTTGATTAGGGGGAAGAAAAAAAAAAAAGCAGTCCTAATACAATCCAGAAATATTTTCCAGGTCACAGTTTACTTCCATACCTATGGAGTGACCATTTTTCACTGAGTTGAATCACATCAAAACATACTCATTATTTTATATACCCAAGCACGTTTTGGACCCTTCTTATTACTTTTCCTGGGCATCTGGATGGGTTCTAAGAAAAACCCTACTGGGATTAAGTTTCGTCTACACAGTTCAAAGAAGAATTGTCACTCTCCTAATCTGGTGGTGGTTTTAACTCAAATTCCAAATGGAAGAGGTTTAAGTTCTTAACGCATCAATGAATCTTCACAGACTTAACCTTCCTTAGAAACTGTACAACTGAAAAGATAAAAGAAAAGTGACATCCTCTTTAATTAGTCCTTTTGAAAATCCATTCTCTGGATGGTACAGACATCCATCAACTTAATTCTAACACATTTAAGGCATCTGAGGAGAAAAAGGTGAATGGGTCCCCTAACAACTTTGGGTATGCCTCTCATTAATTACTACTTTCACGAGGCCATAGAACTTCCTGTGGTTAACGGTTAACATCATCTGGTGGCCTGCAGGACAGGTGGCAAACTCACTCATTAGGGCTCAAAGGGGTCTTGAGAGGCCATTTAAATCCACTTCTCTGCCTTTAGGCTGAATCACTAGATAAATATGAGATGCTATTTTTACCACCCAGTGTGGGGTCTTCTGCTCACCACAAGACATGCCAATAGTCAAGAGGCAAGGTGGTAGGAGAAAAAGGACTTTTTTATTACATCTTTCTAGCAAGAGGGAAGATGGCCGACTCAGGTCCAAAAGAACCATCTTAAGGGGGCACAAATCTTACAGCTTACAGTTATATAGGCCATTGTGTTAGTGGGGAGGGGGTTAGGAATGTGGACCTTCTGGTGTTACAGACTGGGAGTGCCACACCAGATCTTTCAGTTTTCACTGATGATGGCTATCAGCATAGATTCTCTGTTCGGGGGTCATCACATTCCTAAGGAACTCAAAAAAACGAAGTTATCATCTTATCACAGCTGGGAGGTACATGGAGGTACACGCACAAGCAGGGGTCGTAAAATCTACAGAGCAGTTAGATCTCCTGGAGGGTGCGTATCTAGCTGGGTTAGTTTGTCAGAGGTCATTCAAAGTTACAACAGAGTTTTTCTTTTCTACAATATGGCTTCCCTTATGTCAACATTGTCTTGAGCCAGTATCACTATCAAATCTTTGAAGACTTTCAAAAAAGTCGACTCAAGGACATAAGAACAATAACTCCAAAAAAATCTTCAGTGTCTAGCAACCCTCAACGTCAACTCTCATTGTCATTGTCAAGATATTTTAAATCTGTGAGCCTGGAAAATAGATGTATGACACAACTAATCTCTGAGTGTCAACATGTCTGCCAATTGTGTGTGACTCTCTAGAAAGTATACGTAACTCACATCTGCACTTTAAGAAAGAAGAATTCAAAGCTCTCATCATTTCTAAAGAGGTACTAAGCCGGAGTGACTTCCATTCTCTTTAGAATAAAATGTTGATTTCAGGAAGGTGGAACCAGCTGTCCCATTTCTCTCTACCAGAACTAGTCGAGATTTGAGATTTTCAAATTTTTATTTTTCTCTTTATTTCTTCCCTTTGAAATTTGTTTTTACGTTGGAAACATGAATGTGAACGTGTGCTTTAAGGAATTAAAAGGGAACACACTCTTTAAATGCTAAGTATGTCTATGATTATTTAGCACCTGCTTAAATAAAGGCAAGAATTGCTCCAAAAAAGAGTGTTACTTATTTTTGTTCATCATGGAGAAGTAGATCCTGGAGAAGAAGGTGGGATTTTGTTGGGGGAAAAAATAATGCCCTGAGACTATGACAAAAAGAAGCCATCTAAAACTATGATAGTTACAAATCAAGAACATCCCAGGCCAATGACTGTATTCTTTGTTCTTCTTTGATCACATTCTCAATTCACATTACAAATTACATCACACTGTGGTTTGCTCTATTAATCCCAGTTAGCACCCAAGAGCCCTGGGTGACATCATGTTCTTAACCAGATGTTCCTTGAAGAACAAACTGAGAAGACAGAACATAGGATGGTTACAGCCCTACAAGTCAGGATATAAAAAGTAGATCTGTGGGTATTCCCAAACAGATGTTTGCGGTGAGGAAAACTGCCAAAGCTTTTCCATGGAAAGAATAGCAGAAAGGAAAGAAGTAGAAGGAATTTGGAAACATTATAAGAAGAGATAAAGAGAAGAGTGGAAATAAAAGCAAAGAGAGAAGGTGAGAGTATCAACTTGTGGACAATACGACAGATCGTGACTTTCAGGGAAGCTGAATGTGTGTGTGCGTGCATGTGTGTGTGTGTGTAAAGACAGCATAGTGTCAGGGAAGGAGCTCAGGATCTGAAATCTGGATTCAAAAAACTTGTATTTTGTACCCAGATTTAGCCTTCACTGGTGACGTGACCATAGGCACACGTATTAGCTTGCTAGGGCTGCCAAAATAAAGTACCACAGACTGAGTGGCTAAACCAACAGAAATTTATTTTCTCTCAGTTCTGGAGGCTAGAAGTGCAAGATCAAAGTGTTAGCAGGGTTGGTTCTTTTGAGGCCTTGTAGATGACCATTATTCTTCTGCCTAGGTCTTCACGTGGTCTTCCATCTGTACATATCTGTGTCCTAATTTCCTCCTCTTATAAAGGCAGCAGTCACACTGGACAAGGGCCCACCCTAATGACCTCATTTTAACTTAATTACCTCACTAAAGTCCCCATCTCCAAATACATTCTGAGGTCCTTGGGGTTAGGACTCCAACACACGAATTTAGGCGGGGCACAGAACTCAGCCCATAACAGCACATTATGTAACCTTTTCAAGATTCCTTTTTTAAAAAAGAGAATTATAATAAGTAACTCATAATGCTATTATAATGACTACATGAAGTAATACATTTTAAAAGTTAAATTCCCAACAGTAGGAAAATGGCTAAATAATATCCATAAGCTAAATATCAGGCAAAAAATTAGGAAAAGGTCTTAATCCCATAAGAGAATGCCTATGATATTAAATATTTAAAAAAGAGAATCCTTTTTAATATGTATGTAAACATGTATAAATATAGTTTGTAATGAAAAACATTTATTGGCGGAAAACACACAAAAATATTAATTATGGCTAAATTTGGGTGGTAGAATTATTCACAGACGATCTTTGCTCTTCCTATACTAATCTGTATTTTCTAAGTTATCTACAACATGCATGCATTTGTTTTAGTTATTATTATTATTTTTTATTTTTTGAGGAAGATTGGCCCTGAGCTAACATCTGTTGCCAGTCTTCCTCTTTTTCTTTTTTCTCCCCAAAGCCCCAGTACATAGTTGTGTATCATAGTTGTAGAGTTGTAGTTCTTCTATGGGGGAGGCCGCCTCAGCATGGCTTGATGAGTGGTGAGTGGGTCCGCGCCCAGGATCCCAACCAGCGAACCCCGGGCCACTGAAGTGGAACGTGTGAACTTAACCGCTCCGCCACAGGGCCGGCCCCTGTTTTATTTTATTTTGCATCAGGATAATACTCAAGTTTAGTTTTAAAATTCAAGTGTACTACAAGGCTCCAGTCCTCCCCATCCTCAAGTCCATCTGCATGAGTGACTACTTTCAATCCTTTTCACTGTATCTTCCGATATTTATCTTCATGTTTTTAACACAGGTTTAAATTTTTTTTCTCAATAATCCCATTTTTTTCTATTGACATCCTACCATGGAAAAGGAGGCATTAGGCCTTTTACACTTCTAGCTCCTGCCCCCCTAGACATTTTCCCTCTCCTATCATCTTAATATAGTTTATTAAACTGTTATTAAATAAATATTTGGTGTTTACATTTTATGACAAATAAAATCTCCTTTTTTAGTTCTAAAAATTTGTTGACATCTGTCATTTATTGTTATCTCCTCTCCCAAAAGCCAGCTTTTTATGTGGAAAAGAAAAAGATTATATTTTAATTACAACCATTCTTGAAAATAAAAAAAATATGAAGATGATTTATCATATGATTTACATGACATAAATAAATATATACATATGATAGTGTTAATATACACATCTATGCTTAAATCTTGGCTTTGGCATGTATTAGCTGTATGGTTTTGGAAAAGATACCTAAGTTTTCTGCTGACCAGTTTTTTTTTCATTTGATAAATAGGAAAAATACTACTATCTTGCATGGTTGGAGTTTGAAATGGAAATTATGGGGATAAAATGACAGTGATGTATATAGAATGTACTAATGGATGAAACCAGGAATTCAGTATACAGTTGATATTATTAATATAAATGTCAGTTATAATTTTAAATTACTTTGTATAAATATATAAAAATCTAAAACTATCATATTTCGAGTCAAACTATGCAAAAAGAGATCAGAGAAATAGTAAAAAATTGTTTTGCCTTTTTCCTGGTGGAGATGTGACTTAATTAGCCAGAATAAAACCAGCCATTTTATTTTAAAGTATAGGTAATTTGGAGGTATAAATAGTTAGCACTGCCCCTAGTACAGTACAGATGGTCTTATCAGGTTTCTTGTACGTTAAGAAACTGAGACAGGTGAGTGGCTCTTAGAAAGGCTGTTGTAAAAATGCTTTTGAGACCAAATACCTTAAAGAGACTGAGAGACTTGGGCATTATTTTTTCCATTTTGGAAAAAGAAATTCAAAGAAGTGTCTTTCCTCACTTAGACCTCTGGGTTGTGAAAGAAAATGAAGAGCAGACATTGGTGGGGAGATGAGAAGAAAAGGTTGGCAGATAGCAGAAGAGGGGTTTTGAGAGGAAGGAAAGAAGGAAGGAAGAAAAAAGTAAGCAAGGGAAGGAAGAAAAAAGGAAAAAAGGGAAGAAGGAAGGAAGGAAGGAAGCTAGAAGGGGGGAGGGTGGGAGGGAGGGAGGAAGGAAGGTGAGAGGAAGGAAGGGAGGGAGGGAGGAAGGAAGGAAGGAAGGAAAGGAGGTGGGAGGGAGGGAGGGAGGAAAAGAAAATTCCCTCTCTTGATTCTCAGTGTCTGATCCATCTCCCTTAGCCAAACCACAGACTAGAGCAGGCAAGGAGATGCTTCCATCCTCTCAGTTCCATTACAGGTCCAAAATATATCAATGACATCCAGCACAATGACTATTTCTTTAATCCTAACATAATTCAGCCTATCTGTTCCACTAGACTCCACACTCCTTAAGAGCACAGGACATGGCTAATTTCCTTTGCATCAGCAACACAGCATATTCTCTGGCACATAGTAGGCACTCAATAAGCAAATATTTTCCCATTAAAACATTTTAGGGGTCATAATGCTCTATTTTTTCCCATGAGGTCCATTGTTTATCCTGGGCTGGAAAAAATGTAGCTTATGTGTTAATATTAAAATATTCTATTTGGTCCTGCATAATAAAAAGATGAGTTAAAAGCCCATATTCTGTAAAGAACTTGGGTCTTCTGCTGATGGATGGATGTCTGTTGGTGGATAGAGATGTCCTTAACTGAGATTGACTTTTTGGAGTGGAGATGGAAATTCCTACCCTCAGAGAGGCACCTGAGTCAGGAACATGGTTATTGTGGAATGGACTCTTGTTATAAAAAGTAAAAAATGAAACTAAGTAAAAATCAAGATGCTTCACTGAATTTCAGAGTTTTGATGATATATAAAGCAAATGGCAGTAAACCAAAATTTACCTTGGCTTGTCAATCCTTTAAGGAGAGGAGATCCTGAAAGTACTTTTAAATAGGTAAATATTAAGTTAGAAAGATTTGGAAAAGAATTGTAATGAAGTTCTCCATTTTTTCCTATTTGGATATTGGTCAACAAATTAGAGTTCATAACAAAATCTAAGTAGGGAATTAATCTACACCTGCCAGTAACTCCAGACCTACTTACATGGGCATTAGGGCATTAGAAATAGATGTTAAAAAGCACTTCTCAGGCCAGGAGGGGGGATGAGGATTGCCTAGCCTCTCTGGGCAGGACAAGGATGTCCCAGGTTGGGGAGATACTGAAATCACCCTAAGGTAGGAGAGAATCAAAAGACGTAAGGTATTGGGGATTCTCTATTGGGGTGAGGATGAGTCATGTGGTGCCTTTCATTCATCTTCTGGTAAAGTCTTGGGTAAGTTATTCTGAGGTCCTCAAGGGAGTGCTTTCACATTGAAGGTTCAGACTACATGTTTGACACTTGGCAAAGATCTCAGCTTACTGTGAGGCAGTGTCATCTAGGGTTGGGCTGAGAAAGCCTATTACGTGAGTTGAGACCTAACCATACTCCATCTTCAGAGATCCTTGTGGTGACTAGAGGCAAACATCAAGCACAATGTAGCAACAGATGGGGACAAAGACACAAACAGAGGTAGCTATAGAAGCAATATCCACTGCATGAAGTAACCAAGCTCCAAGACAGCAGGAAAATTTCAATGACTACCAAGGAGAATGGGGATCCATCTCATCAAGGGAAGGAGAGAGGACAATGGGGTGCCACTGCCCCAATAACTTTACTGGTTGGTTACTTAGACGCAAAGGTAAGGGAACAATCAATAGTCTCATCAGTTGTCTGTAATGCTAATGCAGCCAGGAGAAACAACAGTTACATGCCTATTTATTTAATGACATGTGTTAAGCTCCTCAACAAATTATGTGCCAAGCACTGTGCTAGGTGCTGGGTATAAAACAGTGAGAGAGACAGACATGGTTCCTGCGCTCCTTGAGCTTATTGTCTCACGCTGAAACATCCCTTATAAACAGTGCTGCTGGTTTCATTGTAGTAGAGAACCCAAGTACTTCTGTAGTTTTAAGACTCACCCAGGTCCAAAGAAAGGAAAGAGAAAAAGTTACCATAATGGTCACAGAATATACAGAAGAGAATATACAAAGAGACCTGTATGGGCGACGTCACCACCAACCTAAACAGACACTTGCTTTAAGACTAGAGTAACTTGAATTAGAAGAAAACATAATACTGCTGAATGGAATACTGCATAGCTTCTAAAAAGAGACTGGTTTAAGTAGTCACGTCCTTGTGTAAACTGAAAATAGAAATTTATTAAAACTCCAAACCTAATTGCGTTTGGAAAATACTCACAGCATCCTCGAGTTGGAAAGTCACGACCTCTTATGAGAGAAAATCTAGCCTCCTGCTTCTCTTGCTCCTTGTTTATTTATTCATTCATGTGGCAAATATCGACCGGGCATCTATTACCAGGCACCGTTGCAAGCGCTCGAGATACAGCGACAAACAAGACACACAAATCCCTCTCTCTCATGATGCTTGAATTCTAGTGGGCAGGAAAGACAATTAAAAGAAAAGAAGAAAGAGTAAATAAATAAATTTCCAGTAGTGGTAAGTGCAAAGAAGAGAAAAAAAAAAGCAGAGTAGGAGATGGGGAGAGGAGGGGAAGGAAAGAAGGTAGAGAAGGAGGGAAGGAGGAAGAGAGGAAGGATGGGGACCTCTTTTACCCAGAGTGGCCCAGGAAGCTCTCTTTGAGCAGATGCTTGAACGTAGGGAGGGAGGGAGCCATGCAAAGATCCAGAGAAGGGCTTTCCAAGCAGAAGGAACAGGAGTGCGAAGGCCTGAAGCGAGACCAGTGTAGCCAAAGCACAATGAGGAGAGAATGGTGGGAAATGCTGTAGGCAGGGGCTAGATCCTCTCGGACTGTGTAGACATACCAAGGCATTTTCATTTCTCTCTCTGCTTGTTTGTTTGTTTTGTTGTTTTCTTAAATGATGAGAGGCTGTTGGAGCGTTCTGAGCAGGCGGCGATGGGACCTCTTTTCAGCTGCCAGGGCTTTTGTGTTCGCACATTTCATTAGCGTTTCTTCCAGGCTGGGTTCTCTGTAAATTCTGTGTGTTGATTGAAGCAATCCTAGACAGCTCCAGCCCAGCTTCCCACATCATGCAGGTAAGAACCTCCCTCAAAAGTGATCATTAGACCCTCCAATGAGGGCACAAAAAGTTGTGGGGGAGAGGGGCATTAACAATGACGGTGTGGCTAGGATGGGAGTGAGGGAGCCCATCCCATCCCTGTTACCTGTGACCATGAAGAATCAGGGTGTGATGCCAGAGAGTAGTTTTCATGTGTGTGCATATTAGCAGGACTTCCTCCATGACCCTTTAGCTCAATGAAGGGAGAGCCTGCTGTCATTCTACATCCAGAATATACGGGTGGTTTCTCATCCTACAAGTAGATGTGTAGCTGGGAGCGTTGCAACAGGCCAGTCAACTGAATGGAGTAACAACAGCTACTATTATCAAGTTCCTATCAAGCGCTATTCACTGTGTCCTTAAATATATTATCTCCAATTTTCACAACCATCCCCTTAGACACTATCTTTATTTGATTGGTGAGGAACCTGAAGTTTAGACAGGTTACAGAACTCACCCACGGTCACACAGAGGTGGCAATGCCCAGGATTGAGCCCAGGATTGCCTGACTCCAAACCTGGAAGTCTGCCTTCTACCACGCTGCCTCCAAATAGGTCAAAAGACTAGAAAAAGAATATTTAAGTTCAGAACTGCCAGTGTAGATTGTTCCTACCAGTTTATTTTATTCAAAATTCCATGTGGATCAAATTTCATAATAATAAAATTCAAGAGAACCTCTGTGCCATTTTGTTACAGGGCAGTAGCCTTGGAATTTGTATCATAATTTATTATAGTGGATATTTTTTGAAATAAGTAAACAATTAAAAATGAAAGGATTTTATCATGTATAATTTTTAAATAAACAAATAATATCTTTTAATGAATTGCTTAGGCCTGAAATTGCTTTACTCCATAGAAATCTTATTTAAACACAGACCTATAGTTAAAGTGCAGAGAAAGAGTGTTATTGTAGTATTGTTTACAATTATGGGTACTTGTCTGTTGCTATTTTTCTGCTAACAGACTCTGGCTCAGCACTTCCCCATTTTCACCTCTCTGCCCTTGGTTTTATCAATTCCATGAATTTCAACACTGTCCTTCTCAGAGCATAACTCTCCCTCTGTCTCTCTCTGTCTCTCTCTCTGTCTCTTACACACACACACACACACACACACACACGTGCGCATGTCTTCTACAGAGAAATTGACTCTATGGAAGATTTTGGCAGCAGAATGGAATGATTTTGCCCAGACCAACAAAACAGAGGTGGACCAACTACCTGGCTCTCTATTGGGTGTCTCACTAACTCCTTTATGTAGATCGATGCTGGAAAAATATCTCCAGGGAAAGATTTTGCCTTGGTGGCTATAGACTGTGACCCTGATGAAACTAGTCCTCACACACCAGTTAGCACTGGGTAACAGAACTAGAACTTTACAGTAGAAGGGATCTTCAAGAAATCTTCATTCAACCTCCATGATAAATAAATGAAGAAATCAAAGTCTTGGTTACTAGGTAATTAGGAGGTGAAAGGAGATTAGAACTCAGGTCTTCTTACCTCTAGGGAAGCTGTCCTTCTGCAACACACCATGCTTCTTCCTGATTCAAGATCAACAAAAACCATGTATCCTTGTAAAACCTGAATTAGGAAGAGTGCATCTATATGAAAATCCTTGTCCTCTGATACCAATACCCCATGATTTCCCTAGATGGAGCTCATTTCTCTTTCTTCATCTTCCGGTCCATTGATTGTAGCTTCTTTCCTCTGAAGTGCCACAATGCCTGTGAACACTCACCTGTAGGGACTTGAGAATTCAGAACAAAGCCTTGATGAACAGGAAAGAAGATGGAAGGAATATTGTGTCTTCCAGTGTAGAAATTTTACGGCATTTCTCTCAACTGTATAATATGTGTGTGGTTGTATTTTATGAAACTTATGAGAGCACTTCATTTCAGTCCTCCTCTTCCTTTTATGGTGGGCCTGCTCCTATTATTTTTCTGTAACTGAGATTTTATTTTTAAATAGTAAGTTGTGATTATGAAAAGAGGTTCTTTACTCCCAGAGCTGCACTGATGTATATGTAACTTCTTCTAACTTCTGTGAAGCAACTCCCACATCAGAGCTTCAGCCCTGCGCCCATATTTCGCAAGCTTCAAATGGAGCCTCATATTGCAATGCAAATTATCGTACCCAGGGATCAGCAGTATAATCACCCAGTTACAAAGAAGGTAAAGAGGAGAGGAAATTACCATAATGGGCCACAGAATATACACAAGAGAGTGCTCAGAGGCCTCTACGGCAGATTTCATCACCATTCTAAAGATGCGCTTGCTTTCCTCTGAAAAGGTGCTCTCCTTGGTGGAGAAAGATGTTGGCGCCGTCTCGGAGGAACTTGATCTTCAGCTGCTTTTACGGTAGTGATGAATTGGGCTGAATTATTCATATCCTCTCATCCAAACTCTGAAATGGCCAACCAGGATTTGGGATAGTTTTAGAAGCTGAACCTCAGTGGATGAGTAGGTTGAAATATGAAAACATGGAGAATGAGTGAGAACAGCATTCTAGGAGGAGGAAAAAGACAAGCGAAGATGTCAAGACAGGAAGACCTGTCTGAGGAGAAGCACAGTTCAGTTGGGCAGATGTGTGGGATGAGACATTCCTGGCACACAGTGATTTGAAGTTAGGCACCCATTACCCAACGGAGCTTAGAGCCCTGGACCTTGGTGATTGAGTTCCTCCAAGGGGAAATCTTCCTCTGATATACTAAACAACAATCCCTGGGTCAGGATTCCAGAAATCCCTCTCTGTAGGGGCTGAAAGAGACCGGAACTCTTCCATTTTAATTCCCAGGACCTCTCTGATTGGCAGCAAATCACAGTTTCTTCTAGGATGACACATAATAGAATATCTAACATAGGTGGCTCTTCCTCAAATCACTTGGAAATGGGCAAGGAATAACCCGATATTTCTCATTCGAGAAATATATGTTAATTAAGTTATTTAAGTTTTTTCAATCATTCAACAAAGAGTTATTGAGCACCTACTGAATATGGAGACAGAAAAACAAATAAAACACAGTGTGCCTTCACATAGTCCCTTCTTGGACTATTGGAGATGACAATCAGATAGACAACTTTAGTAAACTATAGTAAAAGAAATGATGAAATGGGGTCGTGGGAGCCAGAGGGAGGGTACTGACCCCACCTAGGTGGATGTAGGTGTGGAGGTCAGTGAATTCTTTCCTGCGGTGATAAATGCCTAAGCTGAGTCATAGAGGTCTATAGGATTTGGCCAAGCAAATGGGGGTTGGAGCGAGAAAGGAAGGTGGGCGGGAGGGAAAGGGCGTTCTAGGCAGCAGGGACAGCAGCGAAATAGCAGAGGCAGAAGAGAGCACGGTGTGGGTGGTGAGCGGTAGACAGACTGGGGTCACTGGGATAGAAAGCCCTGAGTAGGTCATAGTATTTCCTATGGCGGCTATAACACAGCACCACAAACGTAGTGGCTTAAAACAATGTAAGTTAATTCTCTTCACGGTGCTGGAGGTGAGAAGTCTGAACTCAGGTTCACTGGGCTAAAGTCAAGGTGTTGGCAGGCCTGGTTCCTTCTAGGGGCTCTGATGGGAGAATCCGTTTCCTTGCATTTTCCATTTCTGCTGTTGGTCTGCATTCCTTGGCTTGTGGCTCGTTTCTTGATCTTCAAAGGGAATGACTCCAATCTCTCCGGCTGTTATCACGTTGGCTTTTCCTCTGGCTCTGACTTCCCTCCCATTTCCTGATTCCTCAGTGACCCTCCTGCCTCCCTTTCATAAGGACCATTGCAACTACATCAGTGATGTAGTACATAGGACAGTCTTCCCATCTCAAGATCCTTAACTTAATCATGTCTGCAAGGTCCCTCTTCATAAGGTAATATTCATAGGTACCAGGGATTAGGACAAGGACATATTGGGGAAGACATGATTCAGCCTTTCACATAGTGGATGGCATGAAACGAGTTTTAGGAAGTAAAAAGGAATCCAGAAAAAGAGGGCATTGTAAGCCACAGTAGGAGCTTGGATAACCCAGTAGTCGTGGGGAACCATTGAAATGTCATAAGCAGGAGAGACAGGACAGCAGAACTGGACAGAGGGGGACACACTGGAAGCAGAGAAACCACTGAGGAGGCTACTGTGAGAGTTAACAAGAAACACTGTTTAGGTCTAAATATAAGACAAACTGCCTCCCCAGCCCACATAATCCCTCAGAAAAGGGGAGCCTTGTATCCAAATCCTTATGATGGGAGTCCTCTCGATTACTTTAGTTGGAACAACAAACAACTGGTATTTGATGATACAATCATCCATCTAAACTGGGAGACTTCTGAGACGGTCCTATTGGTAATTACACAGGGACAACACATTAAACCAGGACTTTCCCCAGCTGATTGTACATATGGTCGCCCTATGTTTGGAGGACACACATTTGCCTGAAATGGCTTGAATCAATGCTAGTTTGGGGTGTTAGAGAGATCTCCTGACTGATTCAGTTATTAAAAAATAATAATAAAGTCAGTTAATAGAGCTGCAGTATTTTTTCCTGGGATTATGATGTCACAATCCCATGTGTTTAATGGTGTTATAAACAAGCGTTTGAAAGGTTACTTTAAAACGAATATATTAAGCGATTACGTAGGAGGAGTACAATACACAAAACCAGCTGTTTAGTGGGTTCTTGTAATCTTAGGAAATGGAATCACATCTGGATTCTAAAAATACTGTGTCTCAAACACCGCAGAATTGACCATGATTTGCTCTAGAAAACCATATTAATTCTACAGGTGGCTCCCATGGTGACAAAGACCCCAATGTCAAAATTGCACGTGAGGAGTTTGAATAAAACTGTTTCAAGAAATATGAATGAGGATATTAATTTTAAATTAATATCTTGTATTTTATGTTATTTTAAATAGGCATGTGTAGCTAAATTAAACATAGACTTTTGAATACTTATCTGCTAAATTAGCCCCCCTCAAAAAATGGTTGAGTGTTAGGAGGACAATCTTCCGGCTGAGAAAACCAGGAAGATCTACTCTAAATGTCCATTCCTTCTGTTCTGACATGTGTAGTATTTTGAGAGCACACCTTGCAAGATTTGATACACAGGATGTTGGGTGAAGAAGGATAAGTCAGTTGGATGGGTGGTATTATTACCAACTGAACTAGTCAATGGCAGAGACATAGGTTTACTGGGGGTAGGGTAGGCACAGGGATATTAAAAGTTCATTGTTGGCCATGTTTGAGTCTGAAAAGCCTATGGGGGCACACAGACGATTTTTGGAGATGCAATTGGTTCAGGAGAGTTTATTTACATTGGAACCACGGAGGGAAGACAGCAGCGGAAAACTAGAATAAAAGAGAAGAAGCATAGAGACTGAGCCTGACAATACAGGAGAGGTTAGATGACTCTAGGGTTTTATGTTTGGGGAAGTTAATGAAGATTCCTGGAATGTGTGGCACAGTGGAACCAAGTGGCTGAAGGCATGAGCTCAGACGCCACTATAGTCAAAACTTGGTGCAGCCAGCACTGGGCACTGGGTAAGCACTGGGGTCTTTAGGCTGGGCAGGGTGAGGCCGAAGGAGTCAGAGGCCCTGTCTCTAGGGGCTAAGGCCTGTTCAGGCAACTATGACTCTGGATTTCTCAGCTCTCAAAACTGAGGTATGAAGAACAAAATGGGTGTCACAAGAAAAAATAGAGCAAGTTTAATTATTGTTATGAACAGAATATTTGTGTTCCCCCTGAAATGCATATGTTGAAGCCTTAAAGTGATGTATCAGGAGGTGGGACCTTTGGGAGGTGATTAGGTTTAGATGAGGTCATGAGGATGGAGCCTCCATGATGGGATTAGTGCCCTTACAAGAGGAGGAAGAGACAACGCAGCCTTCCTTCCCCACCATGTGAGGACAGTGAGAAGGCAAAGGCGGCCGTTTGTAAGTCAGGAAGAAGCCCCATCACCAAGAAACAAATCTATGGGTGCCTTGATCTTGGATTTCCCAACCTCCAGAACTGTAAGAAATAAATGTTGTTGTTTAAGCCTCCGAGTCTATGGTGGTTTGGTATGACAGCCTGAGCAGACTAAGACAATTATGCTCCAGGGGAATTGTTTGACTAGAGGGATTTTCATTCTGCCTTTTTAGTGTGTTGGGATGTCCTAGTTGCTGAAGAATGGAGCCACGAGCTTGGGGTTCCCAGGAGCAAATACAAGACCACATCCCACAGTCACACCTCTCCCCTTCACCATCTGTGACGTGCAGTGTGATCAGAGGTGAGCACTGGGACGCCCCCAAACCCTCCCCTCTACCCAAAGTTGGCAAAGAGTCCACTTCCTGCCCTGGCTGGCTGGTTGGAACCAAACAAGCTCCAAGACCTGGTTATGGAACTGACATCCCTGAGCCCTGTCTCGAGGTCGCTGGCCCTCCAGACAGGCACGAGCATCTTCTCTTTCCACAAACATCTGTTCTGTTGGGCCTCCAAGTGGGAGGGTGGGCACTCGGTGGCTGTCTGGCTTGGAAAGTGCCCATTACGAGCAGTGGATCATCTTGCATTCCATTAAGCATGTGATTACAGCCAGATGCTGTGGTGATGGGCACACTACAACTCCCTATAATAACCGTAATTACGATCCTGGTGTTTCTTTAGCTCAATATACTCCGAACTTCTTAAGTCAGAAGAAATTTGGAAGAGTTGCTTATTAGAGGCTGCAATCAAATGGAGAAGAAGAACTTTTTTTTAAGATGGGGGAAATTCCTCCCTGACATCTTGGCTCCTGTACAGCCTGTGGTGCAGTTCTGTGGTGCAGTTCTAGAGGCCAGAATGAACGTGGCTCTGGCTCCACATTCCTGCTCTTCTTCTCTGCGCTTTGCTCTGCCTCACCCCCACCTCCCCTGGTTCCCTCTCAGCTGCTTCTCCTGGCTTTGAGAGAAAAACAAGCACCTGCTTGCCCATCAGCCTCCAGGGCCCCTGCTGTGGGGGCTTGCCAAGAGGGGCACCTCCCCTGCCCACTTGGGCAAAGGTCTTGGAATACTCAGGGAGAGGGGGTCGTTCAAAGCTAAAATTGGCCGCTTGCTGTGATGACTAACAGCCACCTGGGGCTGCCATCCTTGTAGCTCTGTCTATTTGTGGAAGAGGGAGCTGTTTAGGGCATATCTGTGCACACACGAAGTCTTTACTTATAGGAGCACATTTAAAAGAGTTGGGAACCCAATCTGTGAAGAAATATGTTGTATTCGTTTTCTAGGGCTGCCATCGCAAAATGGCACAGACTGGGTGGCATAAATGACAGAAATTTATTGTCTCACAGTTCTGGAGCCTAGAAATCCAAGATCAAGGTGCGGGCAGGATTGGTCCTTCCAAGGGCTGTGGGGGAAGGATCTGTTCCAGGCTTCTCTCTGGGGCTCGTAGACGACCGTCTTCTCCCCGTATTATCTTCACATTGTCTTCCCTCTAAGCGTGTGTCTTTTCTTCACATGGTGTTCTTTTTATCAGGACACCAGTCACATTGGATTAGGGGCCCACCCTACCCCATTATAACCTTTTCTTAACTTAACTAATTGCATCTGCAGCCACCCTATCTCCAAATGAGGTCACATTCTGAGGTACTGAAGGTTAGGCCTTCAACACAGGAATTTTGAGGGGATACAATTCAACACATAACATGTATTGTGAGCCTACGTGTGCCAGGCACTCTGCTGAATTCTGGGGATACATTCTTTTTTTCTGTTTTTATTTTATTTATTTTGTGGTGAGGAAGATTAGCCCTAAGCTAACATCTGTTGCCAATCCTCCTCTTTTTGCTGAGGAAGATTGGCCCTGGGCTAACATCTGTGCCCATCTTCCTCTACTTTATATGTGGGATGCCTGCCACAGCATGGCTTGATGAGCGATGAGTAGGTCCGCACCTGGGATCCAAACCTGTAAACTCCGGGCTGCCGAAGCGAAGCTCGCAAACTTAACCACTACGCCATTGGGCTGGCCCCTGGGGATACACTCTTGAACAACAAAGGCAGTTTCTACCCTCCCAGAGATGGGGGGGTGGGTACAGAGAGTAAACAGCAAAATCACACAATGAAGTAAAGTGATCAATGCTGCAACAGGGCCCTTAGGAGGGGCTCCGGGAGAACAGACGAGGAGCACCCATCCTAGCCGTGGAGCCAGGGAAGGCTGCCCTGAGGAAGTGAGGGTGAGGCTGAGGTCTGAAGGATGACAGAAGCCTGCCAGGGAAGAGGTGGGGTGGAGCAGAGAGATATTCCAGGTGGAAGTGACAAAGAGAGCAAGGGCCCAGAGGGGAGAAAGACCGTGGCATGCAGAGAGAACTAAACGAAATTCCATGGGGTTGGAGTATAGTGTGTGAGAATGTGTCCTAGGTGTTAAGGAGACAAGGAAAGGGGAGACAGGGACGATGCTGGAAGAAAAATGATGCAGGGCTTTGTAAGCCCACTAAGGAGTTTGGTCATGACTTGAGGGTACTTGGGAACCACAGAAGAATGCCATTTAGGAAAGAACTCAATCAGATTTAAGATTCAGAAAAACCACACTGGCTGCATCTGGAGAGGAGGGGAACAGAAAGGAAGGCCACTCAGAGGGACATTTCTGGGGTCCAGATGAGAGGTCACCATCGCTTGGACTAGGAGAGGGATGGGAGATGGAGCCCCCAGGACCTCATTGCCCGCTGGTCCATCACATCCCAGCCCAGGGTCTTCAGATGCCACAGGCCACGCCCTTGCCCAGCAGCCACGTCACATGTTTGTGTGAAGGCTTCATTTCTATCTCCTCTCCCCCACTATTCTACTTTCAAACACTTACATGGTATTTACCACATGCAAGGCACTGAGCGCATTAGAAATTTTAATTCACTTAGGTGTCAAAAAGTAACTATGAAGCGGGTGCTATTGTTATCCCCATTGTCCACAGGGAGACACAAAAACCTTGCCCAAGGTCACAGAGCCAACAGGTGGCAGAGCCAGCATGTGACCCTTGACTTCAGAGTCCACACTCTTAACCATGACCCTACATCTCTCTCACAAACAGGCTGCCATTTTATCACCACACCCAGCAGAGCGCCTGGTGTGTAACTGACCCTCAATAAATACTTGTCAAATGAATGTTGGTGATGATCAGATGTGTATGGTGAAAATGGTGGGGGGATGGAGGTTGGGGGGGGGGCCAAGATGACTTCTAGAACATTCCAGAAAATGGCAGGAGGTAAGGCTATTCACTAAGCTGAGGATCACATAAGAGGAAGCTGTTACCAGGGGCTGAGAAGGGAGTGAACTTTGAAAATCTACACCAAGGACCTCCACGTGGTAGAGCAACTGGAACAGCAAGATGGGGCACATCTCTTCCTACGTCTCAGACATCTGGAGTCTCAGCCACCCCTCAACAGTTGCATGTCGCCCGTTGCCCTGGTGAGAACAACATCAGTCTGAAACTTTTTAGGTCTTACCCCATAACAGCTGAATAACAGCTATTAGCTTTGGACTGCAGGCATTTTTATGAGATCTTAGTTCCAGGTCTTGAGGTTTGGCAAAAGGGACATATTATTCACACACAAAACAACGGCATTAAAATAGCATTAAGAGTCTGGCTTACACTGACAAAACCTAGGAAATTCAGAATTATGATGAGAAGCCTGTCCTGAGTTCACCCCCACCACTAGGCCTGGTGTGGCTCCTGCAGAGCCACTAAGGGTGGAGAGAAAGGTCCCCAGTGGGCAGAAGGAGACATGTAGGGGAAATGCCAAGCAGCCCAGGTGAGGGGGGAAGGATGAGGAGGAGGACTTGGAGGAAGGGTTGTTACCACGGCCCAGGCCTGCCATGTGGAGCCTGTGTGGTGACGCAGGCACGAAGCACTGGCCCCAGAGGCCACTCCCCTGATCCCAAGACCAGGAAAAGGTGCCAACAGCAGCCTCTGGCCCTTCTGGGCTGGACACCTCCCTCCTACAAGCTGGTGGCGATGAGACATTCACATCTTTGCCTCATGGGGCAGAACCTCATTCGAATTTCCATCCCTCTCCCGACCTTGGGCCCAGGGAGAGCTCACAGGCAGGTACTTTGCTCCCCACTTGATTTCTATTTCTTGAAAGGAATTGAGGGGGAAGAAGCTCAGTCACAGGTGAAGAGAGAGTGTTGACTGTGTTTAAACATGGCAACATGGCTGGTTATGGCGCTGGGAGGCCACTCCGTGAAGAAAATTTGAGAATTCAAATCACTTTGATTTGGGGTTGCATTGAGAGTTGGGGAGAGAAGTGAGGAAAAGAAATTCTCTCCTCTTGGCCCCAAAAGACCTTTCTCCATTTGAGATGAGGTGGAACCATTTGTTCCTATTTATTTTTTTATTTTCCCAGCTTTATTGAGATTTAATTGACAAATGAAATTGTAAGATATTTAAAGTGTACAACACCGTTGATTTGATACATAGACATTGTGAAAATATTCCCCCCCTCGAGTTAATTAACACATCCATCACCTCACATATTTACTTCCTTTTTTTTCTTTTTGCTGAGAACATTTAAATTCTACTCTCTTAGCAAATTTCAATGATATAAAACGGTATTTTCAATTATAGTCACCACGTTTACATTAGATCCTCAGCTCTCGTTCATCTTGTGACGGACCATTTGTATAATTGGTTCTTTGGATGTGCTTTGGAAGAAATTTCTGTAATTTGAGAATTCACCAGGGCGATTTGGGTGAGAATTTTGAAAATACTTAAGTGTAATCCCAGAACTCAAAAATGGGCCAAGTTTGTTTTAACTGTGGTGAATGTCACCCCCTCTAACCAACTTTAAAATGACACCGTGCAGTCCCTGGGGAGGCCACCTTGGTTTCGCCTAAAGTGTCAGTCAGGGGCGGTGGGGAAAGCGAGACACGTCTACATATACAAGAACCCCAGAGGCCTTTTGTAAAATACAAATAAAATATGACGTTAATTCCACAAAGTTACTGCCCTCTTCCGATAGTTTTGAATCTCTTTAAATTTTCCTCCTCCCAATCTTTCAGTGACTAATAAATCTCTTCTCTCTGCCCTACAGTCACTATACATGAGAATGACAACCAGAATGGATGGGCTCATTTAACCCAAACAATAATCCTATGATGTGGCTACTCTTGTTATCCCCACTGATAACATAATGACGTTATTTATCATTAAGATCCAGAATGATATTAATTTATAATATTTGAGTTCCCACCCCACCCACATTGGATTTAAGCTGGGGCTTGGACATCCATCCCACCCCCGACCTGAGTTGCCCGTTAAAATCAGCTGGGAGACATCCAGAGCCACAGAACTCGCGACTCCTCCAGAAGTTCCCATTTTAGCCTGAGAAACCCCATTCTCTTATTAACCAGCCGAGGGACAGACACAGCAAGCGTGCTCATTTCTAAATCATTCAAAATGACTCTAAAAATCATGTCCTCTTGAAAGCGCACCGAAGGCCTATTTTACCTAGCCCTCTTCTTAAATGGGAAAGCTGAGAGGGTTCTATACCACAGGGTCAACAGCTGAGCTGGAGATAAAATGCAGGAAGACTCAGGCTTTAGAAAATGACCTGGAAATCACTTTTCCAATGTGCCATAAAATGTTAATAACTCTGTGTAATCTGACTGAAAATGCATTAAAGTACAGAACAGCTGGAAGTGGAGAGAGCCATTTTTGTGCTCCATCTGACCTGTCATTTAGCAAAGCAGGGACGACTCTGGCTCCGTCATGCAGTGCTGCTATTTAGATGTCAAGCCATGATTCTGCGACACTCCATCAGAGGGCTCTGCTGATAACTCCGTCTTTTTTGTTTGAAAGAAAGAGACACATGAGCAATTGCTCAAATAAAATGATTTTTATTAGGGTTTAGGGGTGGGGGTGGGGGTGGGGGTGGAGAGGCAGTGTAAACATGGGCTGTAACCAGTTCAGAGAGACACCCGGGACACGGTGACATCAGCAGAACCAGGCATCTAAAAGCCAGTGACAGCCAGCACACGGCAGATTTCTCGTGGAGCGCTAGATAATTCTATTCTGGCTGCAATTTTTATTTTACAGTCTCCATGAGCGCGTTAACTCTGACTTAACTCTACATTTGAATGAAAAGCACAAGTATTTGACATGCTTCTTGGCAACATCTTTTGACAAAGGGAAGCATTTGTCTCCAGTTTTGTACTAGAGTTTTTTTGGTGAGCACCTTCTTGAATTAAAACCTCGTCTTTGGATTAGATTGGTGATTACCAGAGGGGAGAGGTGGGCAGAGGGAAGAGGGTGAAAGAGGTGACAGGGCACACGTGTATGGTGACGGATGGTAATTAGTCTTTGGGTAGTGAACATGATGCAGTCTACACAGAAACCGAAATATAATGATGTATACCTGAAACTTATATCATGTTATAAACCAAGGTTACCTCAATAAAAAAATTTAAAAAAATAAGACATCCTCTTTGCAGGTTGACTTGAGGCTTTTTCATATCCTCCCCATCCCGTGGGCCTCCTCCCTGCACAAACACACACGCACGTGCGTGCACGTGCATAGATCAATGGATGCACTGAGTGAGGGGCTCGCTCAGCCTGGATGTGAGCAGTTGGCCCGTGCTCAGTTATGCCCACTGGACTGAAGCAGTGAAGCCCCAGTGGGACAAACAGGAGGTCTGAACCCGTCTAGCTCCCTGCCTCCCCATAAATGTTCTTCCTTGCTCATGCCTGTTAGTTCTTTTCCTTGTTTGTTTCCTACTTGAGCTGTGAGGAGAAAACAGTAGAAGATTGAGATGCCTGGGTATCAGAAAGAGGGGTGGTGAGAAATGAAAATGATTTATAGGGTTTCATTGGGCTCTGCTCGTTCTCCTTTCCTGCTCTTTGTAGTTCCAAATCCCACAGGTGTGAACACAGCAAAATATGTATCCTTGTTTTATCGTGTAATTAAATAACACCGCACTCTGAGTCGGGCTGAGTTATGAAACCTCAAGTTTCAGAAAATCAGGTCGAGGATGCGGGGGAAACGCCTGCCGTATGAAGTCACCGGGTTCATCGCCCTGGCACAGTGAGGGATGAGGCTGTCACCTCATGACCAGCCTCTTGGAGACTACTAAACCCACACAAACGTTTTGGTTCCATGGAAACCACAGGAATGTGGGCTGGTCTCCGAGTCTGGGAGAGAGAACTGAGCATCCTGGTTGGCTTGGCTCCACAACCGACTTCCTGTGTTGTCACTTCACACCACCACACCAGTTTTTGCCTTTGGAAATGCCAAAGAGAGAGTGTTCAGAGATCTCGTAAAAGCTCTCTATTTGACTAGGGTGGGTTAGCTTTGTTCCTGTCCTGAGGCAGGGGAAAGGACTAGATGACTAACCCTATTACCCTTTGATTCTGCTGCAGTGCTGAATGGCTGGGGTAGGGGGCTGGCAGAGATGACCTCCAAAGTCCTTCAACCCTGTGACTCACAGGAGTAAGTGCCCTTTATGATGCTCCGCTGTCAAGGACCACGGAATTGCATGTGGTCATTACTGGAAAGGATGAGACCATTCTCAATGGATACATTCGTGTTGGGTATTTTAAATTTTAGGCAGTAGACAAATATGACTTTGTTGTTTCTCTCAGGCAATGAATTATTTTTCTGAAGAGGACACTAGGCCCATTTCATGGAAGATCCAGGTGGCTTCTTATATCACTTAATAGAGTAAGAAAAATTTTGATAAAAAATCACAAAGCTTTACTTGAAAATACCTGAAAACATTAGGAAATGCTCTTGCCTGTCTTCTGGCCACCTCACAATCTAAAGGATAAAGGAACTCTTCTAGAAATGGATATCGGCAAATGCAAGTTCACACACAGGATGCCATCTGAACGTGAAGGGAGGCAGGAGACATGAGGGCGAGGCTGGGGAGAAGGGCTTCCTCGGGGAAGGAGGTCTGAACCTGGCTTCAGAGGGGGCGGAGGGGCACGGCGGGCAGAGAGAGCAAGCTACAAAGGGACAAGGCTGGAAGCAAGCAAGTAGATGCAGAAAAGTCTACAGGATAACAGAATTTTACTTTTTCATCTCTCCAAAAGCAAGTGATGTGAATCCACCAGGAAACGCAGATTTATGACATGGTAGGGATGATTATTCAGTAGAATTTTTTTTTAGTTTAGTTTGTTGTTGTTGTTCTGACTCTCAAAACATGAAACTCACTTTGCAGCTGGTGCATGTGTGGCTGTTCGGTCCACACATGTGTGTCCAGCCAGCCCTCGGTGCCAGGTCCTCTTCCAGGAGCTGGCCTAGGGCCTTGAACAACACTGGCAATGTCCTGACTGCCCAGGAGCCCCCACTGCCAGGAGACCGGCAAATGTCAGGGCAATAGACAGAGATTAGTTTTCAGAGTGATGTGTTTCAAGAAAAATAAAACATTCATGTGATGAAGTGATGGGAAGGGAGTAGCATTCCATAGGGCGGTACGAAAAGACCTCTCTGAGGTCGTGACATTTGGGTAGAGACCTAAGTGACAAGAAGTAGCCCATCTTGCATAGTGAGACATGCATTCCAGGTAGATGGAACAGAAAGGGCAAAGGCCCTGAGGAAAGATGTGCGCTAGGAACAGGAAGGCGGCCAGGGCGGGCGAGAAGGAGGGTGATCGGGAGAGAGAGAGAGATAGGAGACAAGGTGACAGGTTAGGCGGGGGTCAGATCAGAGAGAACCTTGTAACTCATAGCAAGAATTTGACTTAACTATTATGTGTAATAGGAAAGCGGTGATACAGGTAGAGTAGGCTTATAATTCAACATGTGAAGGCAGTGTCTGAATTAGACCCTAGCAGGCAATCCCAGCTCTCAGAGCACCTGGGACATGAGTGAATGGATGACCACTGACTAGCGATCAGATGTGTACCTGGGATCTATAAGGTGGACAGACCTACACAGGAATTTTTGGACCTTGTAAGAGACTCTAATACCTTACCCAGATATATTTTCACAAGTATACGTACTGTGCCATGAACCTCCAAATAACATATGTGTACTCCATTTCCTAAGCATGTGTGTGGTCGTAAATTATATCCAAATTTAAAATACAATGAATTCTACAGATTGCATTTAGTGTTCTCAGTGGCTCTTCTAAGACTCCGTGTCTGGCGAGCATGCTGTGAACACAGTCTGAGAGGGAGAGAGGGAAATCTCAGCTCCCGTTCCAAACAAGCTGCCATCCTCAGGAAGCCCCCAGGACCCTCGGGAAGAACCAATCTGTCTGTTCTCATCACTGTGACAGATCAGAAACATGGGTACCAAGTCACCATTCCATGGCCAAGATTTTGTCTCCAGACTGTAGCTCACTCATTTCTGACAACATGTTGAAAGTGAAATGTGCCTCCCCACTCCTCCTCCTTCCTTTTAAAATTTATGAATTTTGCAGTTTTATTAAAATAAAAGTTGCTTGAGATTTTCGGAATGAGATATCCCTTCACACATCAGCATGCAGATGGCAAGACCAAAAGGGGCAAAAACATATTAAATGTAGATCATCTTGGAACATACAGAATGAGACTTAACGTTTTTAGAACAAGAAAAAGCATTATAAAATTCAGGCAGCCCTGCAAACACCAACCAAGAGTGTGTTGTAATTATTCTTATTCATCAGTTTCGATGGCTCCTGGGCCCCAGCAGAGAAGCCATACCATTCTCCATTGTCATTCGAATGGATGCTGGTTAAAATGTTACCGTGCAGAAAAGTGGTACCCATCTCTAACCTTGCCTGCCTTGTTCCATCAAGTCAGGGCTATGAGAGAGGCCCAGGTAATTTGTTCTGTTGCTCATCTTGATATCTGATCTCAGGATGGCACTAGATCTGGTACTTACCATTTGGCCATCTGCCATGAGTCCTGTATTTTAAAGATTTTATTTATTTATTTTTCCCCCAAAACCCCAGTAGATAGTTGTCTGTCATAGCTGCACATCCTTCTAGTTGCTGTATGTGGGACGCGGCCTCAGCAGCGGTGCATCAGTGCGGTCCCGGGATCCAAACCCCGGCCGCCAGCAGCGGAACGTGCGCACTTAACCGCTAAGCCACGGGGCCGGCCCTGAGTCCTGTATTTTAAAGGACTTTAAATAGAAACACACACACACAACTCAAAATGTTAAGCTGAAGAATCTTATTTTCTGTTTCAAATCTTTCAACTTACAATTAAGGAAACAGATCCATGGTGAATGGCTAATTTTTCGAGATAGCAGCAGAACCAGGACAGGAAGTCATGTTTCCTTCTGCCTAATTCACCCAAAGACACCCAAACTGGCTCTGTTATACAATCCCCCAACCATCTAGGCTTGCTGACAGCGCCTAATGCTCAGCCACTCGGCATTAAAGCAGCATAGGGGTTCTCCCTTAATGTACAATCACAGGCCACTTAATGTTTTGGTCGACGACAGACTACATATGTGACGGTGGTCCCATAAGGTTAGAACCATATGGCCTAGGTGTGTGGTAGGCTATACCATCTAGGTTTGTGTAAGCACATTCTACGACGTTCACTCAAGGACAAAATCTCCCAATGACGCAGTGCTCAGAATGTATCTCCGTTGTTAAGTGACGCGCGACTGTAGTCAGAGTGGACCACAAATTCCAAGTACGATATCGCCTTTACCATAGTTTTATCCATCCTCTTCCTTCAAATTCTGGTGATTCCTAATCTATCTTAAATTATACTACCCCAAAATCCTCAACTACACAAAACACAGCCAGAAATCAAGAAGTAAGCAAGAAAGGCATCTATAAGGCAAAAATTGCTCTCTTGTAGTCCAACGAAAGATGGGGGGAGTCCCCTCAGGCCTTTGTTGGGGTCTTGGAGTCCAGTTTAATAACCTTAACAAGCTTGTTTAAGGGTTGTCAAGCTCCCAGAAGACTGGGAACAGCAAGGAAACAGAGAGAAGAGAAGCTCCTCTAGGGTCCTCCAGGAGCCACGGGCCAGAGCTTGAGAGCGCTGAGAAGGAGTCCCAGACAACAAGGCAGGAAACACAACCAAGAAAACACAAAAAGCAGACACTGTTCAAAGGGATGGTCTCCAGGCTGTCTCCCCAACCTCCACGGGCCCTGGAACAAACTCTACCAGCAGCCCGGTACAGCCATGGATGCTTTTAAAGCTATCCCTGATGTAAACATCAAGAAAAGGCTTTATTTTGTTCACCAGGCTTTGAAGAGACAGAGAAGCGTGATACATCTTAGCAAGACTGGTGAGAATATTATTTATAGCGGCAATAACTGTGAAGATTGTATTGCTTGAACAGTGGAAACACACAAACATGCGAAACTCCTCAGCTGTAAAATCCCCAGGGCTTCCCAGGGTTCAGCTGCCTCTGACACTAGGTTCTCTCCTCTTCAGCCACCCCTGAGCATCCAGACCCAGCTGGCCAAGAAGATCATGTGCTGACCCCCTGATTTTTATGCTGAGGAAATGTCGATTGTTTTGGAAAACAGCTTCAATTACACCTCAAGGCAAATTACAAACGACTTGGACTGCGAGCATTTTTGAGGTGATGTTCATTGCAGTCCTGGCTCTATCCACCACATTCAGCCAAACCGTGAGGGGGCAGGTTGATTCTTTTACATTTTCCACCTAACTGGACACCTTCTGCACACACCGCTCTCAACCTCCTCCCCGTGAAGAGTGATTTGTCTGAGACCGAGACTTTTTTTTTTTACAATGTCCTGGACCATGCTGGTTAGACCAAGGCATTGTCACAGCTATTTTGTTCAAGTATGCACTACTTTATGCTCTCTTTACCCCTCTCCTCCTTATAAACGAATATGTTTTTATGGTTTCTCCTCATAAAGAGTAACTCGGAAACCAAAGAATGCTATTTTTAAAATAAAGACACTTTAAAAGATAAGACTCTCTCTTACGGAAAATGTTGAGCCTCCCCTCACCAACGTTACAAGACAGGAAGAAATGGCTCGCTATAACCCTGGGGACACTGAGGTGTTCTCTTGAAGCTATTTACAACCAGGGCTGTTCTTCAAACCCCAGAGTCTCGGTCACAAAGTCTAAGCATGTAGGAGATGCTTCTGCGCACAGGACAAGGAGCCGCGGTCCCGGCCCACTAGGGTGGTCGTGAAAGCATCGGTAATTGTTCTTAGTTCGAATGCACAGCCTTTGGGGAAAAAAGATGCTCAAGAGCTCTCTTCGCAGGTGGCTGCCTACAAATAAAACCAGTTTCCCAGCGTGGCAATCCACAAGATATCAGAATACATTAGAAAAAATTATGCCACCAATTAATTTGAATTTCCACACTCAACTCTTTACCTACCTGGCCAACTATAAACTGGTCTTTTTCTAGCTGGAGTGAAGAACCCAGGAAAATGAAAATTAAAAACAAGCCAAAAAAAAAAAAAATCCTCCACAGAACTAGCCTTTCTCTATTGAGTACTTGTTTCTCTGCCCACCCCCCCACCCTCCCCATGGGTACATACAAATAGCCACAGCCTAACTCAGACCACTCCACCAACCCTGACACTGGCGAGAGTTTAGCTAAACAGTCGTTGTAGTTAACTGGAATTCTGAAACCAAGCAATGCACGATTTGGTGCTGTTTCCTGGAAATGGGTGAATTAATCCATGATCCGGTGTTGACCCCTTTAGTATGCCTCCCCAGACAGCTGTGTTCTTGGGAGAATTGCAAAAGAACACAGAAGACGAGAGCACAAGAACAGAAGATGACTGGGAAACATTTTCCTGACACAAAAGTCAAGGAAATAGTGTTTTTGAACGATACCATGTAACTTGAGCAATCTAAGTACATATTCTCTCTGGAGCGTGTACATGATGAACACAAGCCAACTGCGAGTGAGCCAGTGTGGAAAAGAAGTGTCAAATGAAAGACAACTTCAAGTAAGTTCTAATGTTACGTTTCTTGAAATTAAACTTCTGGTTAAACGTGGTAGAGGAAGCCGGGATTTTACTTTACTCTTCTCTCTTAAAACTCACTGAAGAAGACTCAACAAAACAGCAAAATGGCCATGCCCCAAACAAAGCTACCGAACATACCACCAAAGACTCTAGAGCCTGGGCTGAGCGGGGAAGGAGGCTGAGGACCACATCCCTGGAGCTCAGGCAAAACCCCAGTTTCCCAGATGTCAGACCTGAAAGGCAAATCCAGCATCCTTTGCAGGGCTCAGGTAAGGCTGTGCAGGCAGTGCCCTGTGAAAGGATGCCTGGCCCAGAGGGTGTGCAGAGGGAGGCTGGAGTCAAGCCCCTGCTCGGCTCTGTAAGTAGAGCTAACTCCCTTCCCCAAATCAAAAATGGGGTTGCTTTCACCCAAAGGTGACACCTTCTTGTAATTCACACAAAGCCCCGAGTGGGCTAGTGACAGCCCTGGGTCTTCAGTCAGAGAGAGGTGATCCCGGAGCCAGACAGGCCACGGAGGAAGAGGAGAAGGTCAGAGTAGAACCCAGTTCCACCTCCTAGCATGGCATGGAGTCAGCCGTACCTGAGGTATAGCCTTATATATACTAATTCCTTTCCTTGGAGATATATCTCCCATTTATTTTCAGCCTCCAAGAATGAGGCTGGCTCTCAGCAAAGTCCCTTACATAAAAATAACCTGGTTATAGGTGCTTCCCTGTCTCTAATTAAGCAAGCAAGCCTGGAAGGAACACAGGGGAAAGCAGACGAAGGACATGCATCACGAGAAGACCCTCCTAAGGAAACAATGTCAGCCAGCAAGATTTTAAATATAAAAACAGAAAAGAAAGAAAGGGTGATGGTTAATTTCATGTGTCAATGTGAAGGACTCACGGATGCCCAGATAGGTGATAAAATATTATTTCCTGGTGTGTCTGTGAGGGAGTTTCTGGAAGAGATTAGCATCCGAATCAGTAGACTGAGTAAAGCAGGTCACCCTCACCAATGTGGGTGGGCCTCATCCAATCCCCTGAGAGCCTGAATAGGACAAGGAGGAAGACGCAGGAGGAATCTGCTTGTTTTGCTAGAGCTGGGATGCCCATCTTCACCTGCCCTCAGACATCAGAGCTCCTGGTGTCTTCAGACTCTGACCAGGACTTACCTCACTGGCCCCTAGTTCTCAGGCCTTTGGACTTGGCGGAATTACATCACTGGGTTTGCTGGTTCTCCAGTTTGCAGACAGCAGATCATAGGACTTCTTGGCCTCCGTAATCACATGAGCCAATTCCTATAATAAATCTCCTCTTCTATATATCTGTATATATCCTGTTGGTTCTGTAGAACCCTGACTAATACAGAAAGAAGGAAAAGCTACAAAAATTCAAACAATGATTAGAAAACAACCAAAAGTAAACTAGCATATATGCACATTTCAAATTTGATCAGCACTGTTCATTGGGCATCTAAAGATGTTCATCAATATTCACTCTCGTCAAAATATATGAGAGTTTTCCCACATCCATGCTGACTTTGGATATAATCAACCTTTTAAATCTGGGGTAATCTGTGGGATGAAAAAAATGGCTTCTCTTAATTCTAATGAGCATTTCCCTGGTGATGAGTGAGGTTAAGCATGTGTACATGTATTTACCGGTCATTTGCTATTTGGCCGCATCTAGAAGTATCCTCCTGTGCTGGGAGGAATCCTTAAAAGAAATGTGAATGACGTCCTCAACTGGGAAGAAGCAGACTCAGTACTTTTGAGGTCAGACTTTGCTGGAATTTTAGCAGCGTAGACTCAGCTCAGGCATCAGGGACAGAGTTACTTTTGAGAAAATCTAGAGGGCCGAATTATGCTGTGAGGTTTTTCTAAAAGTTGGGGTCAGCCAAAGGCACAGACAAGAGAAAAAACAGAATGGGAGAAGTCAGAGAAGTCTTATTCAGGGTCAGACAAGGCAGTTGCTAAGCTGCGTGACTGGAATAAAGAGGAATAATGAAAAGGCCTTCATCTAACCAAGTATCCTTTCTAGCGCCTGAAACTTTGAAAGTAATTATTTGGGAGTCAGGCTGTGAATCTTTGAAAGTCCATGATTAAGCCACAAATAACCACAAGACTCCCGAGCAGCTACTATGTGCTGGACACCATCGGGGACACTGAGTAAATCAAAAGGCACCGTAAGTCAGCGTGGGCTCTGGGTCAGGCAGGAGTGAGAGAAAATCTGGCTCACTGATGACACAGTGAAAAATGAGGACAAAAATGCCCAGATAATTAGATGAATCAAGGTATTCAAAGTGTTTTTGTCTTGGACAAAGTGGGTGCTCTGTGGATATTAATTCCCTTCCTCTTTCCTCTAATTCCCTTTAACAGTTAATTTGCCATCCATCCTTGTTAGCCTGACAATGATCATGAATTGGACCACAGAACCGAGGATGCTGGGCTGCTCCAGGCAGTGGGGCAGGATGAGATGGTGCCCCGGGAGAAAGGGGTGAGGACACGACACACTGTGTTCACTTCACGGTCTTATCACCAGGTGCGAGAAACCAGAGTCTCTGGTACACCTGCTTATAAGCAGATGCTGCGCTGCTTTCTAGACAAACGCTAAACTGGAAATACAAAGCCCCTGAACTTACTTTAGGAAAAGGAGAAACACGGCATGCAGCATCCATATGCTTTTAAGGAGAACAGACTTGGGAGGGGTACCAAGGGGCTTCAGGTCGTGCTTTTGTGTGGGAGGGAAGAAGTGAAATGCGTGCGTGGAGGGCAGGATGCTGCAGCCCCACGGGGCAGGGAGCGGGGTGGGAGTGAGGTCGGAGCCAGAGCCGGCAGCCAGGCTGCCAGTTCTAACTCCCCACTCAGGGCTCTGATGTTTTCTTACCGTAAAAATCAAACCTGACACCATCTAAAATTTTTCTTTTATCATTAGCATTTATTTCCTCAAGTATTTTCACTTTACAGTGACAGTGTTTTAGAAAGCAGCCGTCCAAGGGCACCCAGCTCAAGACTATTTAAGGAAAGGAACCCTTTGCCATCTCCACAAACTCTGAAATAGCCCCGAATGTGAGAATTTGCATCAGCTCTTGCTGCTATGCAAATCAGAGAGCGGCTTGCAGGGTGGCCCTGTTTATTTTGGTAAATGTGTGGGTAGGGGAGGGAAAGTGGCTGTTTAAAATGCATTTAAAACTTTTAGTTTCAAATTATTGAACTCTGAAAGAAGGAACTTTAGATTTCCCAGGAACAAAATGAAACAAAGTTTACTCCAGAAATATGTCAGGCATAAATACACTTAAACACAAAACTCTTTAAAGGCAGATTGTTGGCTATTTGAATAGAGAGTTCATAATTTTCCTACCAAATGGATAATATAAGTTTACTTAACCTGCAGACTCAGAACTCGTGGGCTCCTGCCTGGAATCTGCTGACTCTACCACCATTGTGTAAGGTCACGACCGCTCGAGCTCGTCTGGGCCTGGCCACTGCTTCTGGCCTTCTGATTTGAGGCTCTAGCCAACCATGACTTCCAGGATCTGGCTCTTCCCTGGGGTTTGCCTCCCACCTCTATGACTTTCTTGACCCCATCTGGGCTCCTTATACTTGGTCCTTAATCTTCTTCCAGTGCCCAAGTTTCTGCCATGGACTCCCATGGCTGAATTATTAACTGTTAATGCAAATGGGCTCCTGAATTGCTTCCTCAATTGCTTTTTCAACTTGTCATCATGTAATTGAATCATATTAACCATCAAAGACAAGTTGTTATCAACGTTAGTATGGAAAAATAAACATGCAAGAACAGCCAGGAAATCAATTAAAAAGAACAATGATGAGGGGAAACCAGCTGTTCCAAACCCTCAAGCCAGCTATGGAGCCTGTACAGGTATAAGTACAGGCACCTGAACAGGCAAACAGACCAGAGGGACGGAAATAAAAAGCCCCCAAAGAGACTGAAGTACACATGGACATTCAGCGTGTGACAAAGGGGGCAGCTCAGACGGCTGGGGCAAAGATAGGGAAAACTGAGGACTGGAAAAAATAAAATTTGTATCTTGCACCACACACAAGAATAAACTTCAAACGGTAGGGAATCTGAATGTAACATACAAGTAGGAGAAGAAACATGGGTGAATTCCTCTTTAACCTTGTTAGAGGGAAAGCGTTTCTAACCATGACTCATAATCCAGAAAAAATAAAAGAATAGACTGATAAATGTGGCTCCATAAAATTATAAAAACACTTGCATGGCAAAAGCACCATATACAAAGTCAAAAGACAATTCACACCGGGGAAAATGTTGATGACTTATACCACAGACATGGGGCTAATAGCCTCAATATTTAGAGAATTCTTAAAGAGGGAGAAATGACCAAAATCAACAGAAAAATAGGAAAAAGACATGAATATGAATTTGTTTTAAACATATATATGGCATTTAAACATATGAAGACATATTCAAATAACTTATAATTAAAGAAATGCAAGTTAGAACTATACTAGTTCTCACCTATCAGATAAGCAAAAATTAAAAAGTATGACAACACATCCTGTTGGCAAAGCTAGGGAGAAACAGGCACTCTCATGCATTGCTGGTGGGAATACAAATTGGCACAGCCCTTTGAGAGAGGAACTTGGCAATGACTAACAAAACAATTCATGCACTTACCGCTCAACTGAGCAATCCCACTTTTAGCAATCTACCCTGAAGATACATCTCCAAAAATACAAAAATATACATGCACAAGTTATTCATTGCAGCACTGTGTAGAAACAGCTTAAATACACATACTTAAGAGAATGGCTGAATAAACGATAGTACATCCAGACAACGGAGCACTAGGCAGCTGCAAAAAAGATGATAAATGAGAAAGATTTCTATGAACTGGTATGATGTGCTTACTAGGATATATTGTTAGGTGAAAAAAGCAAAGTGTAAAAGAATATCAGTGGGATGCTACCCTCTGTGAAAAAGGAAATAAATAAATTATACATGTGTCTGCTCAATAGTATAAAAAGAAACAGAGAAAGGATAAACTAGAAACAAGTGAGGTAGAATCAAGGAGTATGCAGGAATGGGTTGGAAAGGATGGGGATATGAGAACAGGATAGAACGGATGGTGGGGCAGGGAGTGACTCTTCTGAGTAAGCCTTTTTATATAGTTCTGACTTTTGGAAACCATAGTAGTGATTCACTTAGTCAAGATATATAGATAGATAAAATCAACAAGAATGGGAATATATATTAGTCAGAGTCCAATCAGGAGCAGAAATCATGCAGTGATCTGACCAGGGAAATTTAATATAAACTATAACAAGAGAATAACCATAAAGGTGTAAAGGGAACTCTAAAGAATACTCTAGGGCAGAGAGAGAGCGTAAGGAATGAACAAACTTGGAAGGGGCCCTCGCCAAGGATGAGATTTAGTCCTCCCTGGGGACGATGTGGTAGTTGGAGACAGTCAGTGAAGACTAAAAATTAGTGGGTTGCCTGGGCCAGAGCTGCTCCACAGTCACCAGACACGCAAGAAAGACCCTTCTTGGTGCAGGCAGGCTGAAGCTGGCAGGAAGGAACTGCAGCCAGGACCAGAGAGCCCAAAGCACTCCCTTTAGCAGACAGGCACACAAGGGTAGTTGGGACATTGGAAGCCTGCTCACCAGCAGAGCAGCATGAGGCCTGGAGTGTGTGATGTCCACGCTGGGAGGGCCACAGTGAGGTGGTCACTGGGCCAGGCCAGGGCTCACCAAGGGACTATGTGGTCTGGACAAGCAGCTAGGGCAGAGCAGCACTGGATTTTTCCACACTCCACTGCCAGCCATGTGATAGGAGTGAGGAGATAACAAAACAGCAGCACACAAGAACCAGGAAGAGAAGCCCCTTTCTCCTACAATGTCCCCCAGTGCCCTCCCCTGACACGTCACAACATCATGCTTCCTACAAAGGAGAAACACTTAAAGGATCCAGCTCTATTATTGCAGAGCAGGTAACGAAGGGTCAATTTGGAGATAAGGGGCAATAAATTGATAAGTGGCGCAGAGAATGCAAACAAACAAATAAACCTATATAATAAACTGCATAATGACAAAAGAATAACACAACCACACAGAAAGGGAAGGAGAAAAAGGAACTAACCTAAGTTACTTTGAAAAACATTACTTTTACTGTACACATTAAAACTAAAGATAAAATGAACCACACACAAAAGTACTTATTGGGGCGTGAGAATTCACTTTCTGTGAATCTAGTATTGAGCAAATACGTGAATATACCGTAGCTTATGCGAGCCAGTTTTATCATTGTTAGAGAAAGGAGTTATGAATAAAGAGTGCAGAATAAGCCTTGTAGTGTTCAATTGGAATTGGAGGTATCACTATGAAGCAACGATTTTTATTATATATACAGAAAGATAGATATACAGATAGATATAGAAGTGTGCATATACTCACATATATTTCTAGCTCTCTCCACTGACAGAAACTAGAAGCAATGATACTCCAGTAGCAATAAGTACACCTGGTGCCCAGATCTTGGTTTCTGAATACCATTCTCCAACCAAAGGACCCAGGGCTCCTTGGAGAAATGGTTCATACCAAGGTTGTGCAGGGAAAGTACAAGATGAGCCTGGAACATCTTACGGTGACAGAAAGTAAGTGTTTTAAAACAAAATGATGGGAACATGTCAAAAAGATACAGGAACCAACTTGAAGGGGCTCTTTTGGCCAAATACGGGACAGTTTGAACAAACAAAATAAATAATGATAGTAATAGATTATAACTGATAGAATATAATAAGAATCCATGAGTCCATACTGATACAAGTAAATAATTGAATAAATAAATAAATAGGGAAGAAGTGGGCCGGTCCCGTGGCTTAGCGGTTAAGTGCGCGTGCTCCGCTACTGGCGGCCAGGGTTCGGATCCCGGGCGCGCACCGATGCACCGCTTCTCTGGCCATGCTGAGGCCGGGTCCCATGTACACCAACTAGAAGGATGTGCAGCTATAACATACAACTATCTACTGGGGCTTTGGGGGAAAAAAATAAATAAATAAAATTATAAAAAAAAAAAAAATAGGGAAGAAGAGAAAGCTCTTCCCTACAACAAAATTCCCATTAATAAATGGAGAAGTAATGATGGAAAAAGAATGGCACCATTTTCAAATACCATAGTATAATCATTTAATGCAAGAATTATCAATGAATGATAAAATTAGTGGCAAAAGTATCATGAGAAATAGGATATTTACAGTCCCATACAAAATACTTATTAATTAAAAAAGAAAAATAGCTACTTTGCAGTGGGGAAAATCCAGCAGATACCACCTTAACCACATGATCAAAGTTAACATCGTGGGTGAGAGGACAAATCGACATCGTGTGCCTCTCAGTATGGTGTACCAAGAAGGACACAATAAAAGTTCTATAGCATTTTTACCAAAAATAAACTGCCCAAATTTATTCATGAAGAGACCTCCCACAAATCCAAAGTGAGGAACATTCTACAAAAATAACGGGCCAGTACCTTTTTAAAGTGTTAAGGTTACAAAAGACAAAGAAAGGCTGAGGAACTGTTCTAGAGTAAAGAGGTTGAGATGAGGCAAGCAAAGCAGGTGGAGTGCAACACTGGAGGAGGCCCTCTCTCTCAGGGTCATGTGAGTGTCAGATTGGCCCTGAAGGAAACCAAGGAGACGTGACAACTAAATGCAACCTCATCCTCGTTTGGATCCTGGACACTAGTCAGGAAACTGGTGAAATGTGAATAAGCTCTATAGATTACGTAATAGAATTGTATCGATATTAATTTCCTGATTTGGATCATTGTACCTTAATTAAGATTAACATTTGAGAAATTTGAAAATACAGGAAATTTTTCGTACTGTTTGTACAACATGTTTACGTTTAAAATTAATTTAAAATGAAAAGTTTAAAAGTTTTTAATTAAAATAATATCAAAGATACAACAAGTAAAGGTTCAGGCTTCTGGTCAAGACCGTAGCATAATGTCACATATGGGAGCATTTATTAAGTCAGGAAACGATAATGCACAGTGAAAGCAGGGGCTTTGGAACCATCCAGATGTGGGCTCAACTCTGGTCTTGTTACTTACTAATCCTGTGATGCCAGGATAGTTACCCCATCTTCCTAAGCCTCAGTTTCCTCATGTGTAAAATGAGTCATCATAATAATACCTACTACATGTGATTGATTATGATTATCTATATTCAATAGACAATACTGTAAGGAACTTAGTACAAACTCAACTAATAGAATTCTCAGTAGTTGTTACTGTGGTTGTTACGATGAGCCACATCGATAACTAGGTTATTCCTTGTGAACAATTACACACTGTGCACTAAAGGGCCCCTTTAAGACCAGGCTGGTATTATGTTTCTAAAGTTTTGATGTATCTCACTGTAAGTAAATCCAATACATGAAATTTCAGACTTACAAAACAGATACATAATAAGTGATTTTTTTTTTTTAATTAAAACGATTCATGGGCCTCTTTTAGAGCAAATAGCATTTGGTTTACTTTTAATTTTGCAGAAACAGATCTATGACGCAAAGCAATTATTTGTGCACTGCCTTAAGCAGACTGAGAAAGGGCCACCAGAGGGTGACTTAGGCGTGGGGAGAGTCTGGCGCACCTATGTGACTGACAGCTGTGCTGACTCTTTCTGAGGGGGAAAGAGAAGCCAAACTCCCGGGTTTGTCTTTTCTAAGCAGATTCTGAACTACTTAAACGTGATGACATAGATCAAATATTTGAGGTTAAGGATTGCTTGTAGCCTCATGCTTTCTCCTTTAATCCATTTTTGAGATAACTCCAGCATAAATAATGGGCAAGCACAGAAGAAGGTGGAAAATGGCTAAACATATTCTATTCAGTGCTATTTCAGTGGTAAGTCAAACACTAAAATGTCTGGTGTTTCTAGTACTACATTTATTTTATGAAAAGGATATAAGATCAAGAGACTTTGGGTGGCAACTGCTCCATATAAAAATCAGGGGTGCAAACCATCACAAACGAAATACGCCAATCTGCTGTTTTCCAAATATTTCCAATAATCCTTTAAGTCCAGGAACAAAAGTTAAATTCTTGAATAAATTCTCTTATCTTTAAAATCTGCTCCCAAGTTTTGGAAACCCTAGTTTGGAATATTAACCAAAGAGAGCTTCCATCCAGTCATTTGAAACACAACTCAAATTCATGCTGACTTGAACCGAGGCAGAGATGTTGCTTTGAATACTTGTACTGACCTCTGGTTGATTCCTAAACACTCTGGCCACAGTGGATCTTCTGAAGCATCGTCATCTTTGAGTCTTCATCCAACACTGCTCCCTTCCCTCTGCAGTGACTTCTATCTTGTGTTGCTAAGATCTGGTATATTTAGAACAAGCGTCATCTAAATCATCATGCTGATATCTCCACCCTCATCTAGCCCCCATCCTATCCTCCAGCCTCTGAACAAGCGGCAACTCCTTCTTTCTTCAAGACTCACCTCTTCCCTTGGGTTCTCAATCTCATACCTAGAAGCTTCCTCCAATGTATCCTTTACTTTTCTGATTTTCTTTCAAAAATACATAGGATTCCCTCATGCTTTCCCTGAATATTTTCTATTCAATTAGTTCTACACTTACTGATTCCCCACCCAAATCATCAGTTTATCCTTTAAACCTGGCATGTATCCTCACCTCTGTACTGAAACAAATCCAAGGACCTTTATTAAGACCTATCTTCTCTGCCTGCTGCTTCTGACTTCAGTGAACACACTGGACTCGATCCTGACTCTAAATCTTTGCCGGTCTTGTGGGCCCACCTGAAATCTTCCCTCTTCTTCATTTCTCATTTCTACCTATCCTTCAAGGTGCAGCCTGAGCCCCTTTTCATCTGTGAAGTCTCCCCAGAATGTCCCCTCTCTGAACTCTTGTAGTACTGTCAATAGAACCCACTGCATTTCAGAGGTGCACCCAGATAGTGCTTTGGGGACCTACACAGTCTTCACTTCATACAGTCTTGCCTAGCTGCTCTTTCTTGGCCAAGGAGTGAGCATGTATGTGAGTCATGCCAACTGGACTCTCTCTCCCAGGAATATGAATCTTGAATGGAATGACCAAAGAAGAAAATGGATGGAGCTAAACCAACCAGCCTGCAGTGTCCTGGTGAGCCTGTGTCCGAGTCCCACTGCCTAGATCCTCAGAGGAACAGATCTGGTCTTCCTGGACTTGGCTCTTCACATATCCTTCGTTTCTGTGAGCCATAGTTTTTTCCCCCCTTAAGCTGACCGGAGTAAATATTTCCCCCTTACATCCAAATAAACTTAACTAGGGCTCTCCTATTACCTTTTACTACTGTTTAAGTTGAGGAGAAAAGAGCTAATTAAGTCTTGTGAACCAATGAGACAGAAAATTTCTTGAGGGCGGAAACTCTGTCTTATGACTCTGTATATCTTACATAAATTTTTAACAATTCGATGGCATGATATTAATCATCTATGAAAATCTTCATCTATAAACAGACAAGAATAACCATCTGAGATCATCTTTATAATTCTGTGTTGCAGTGGAGGATCATTTATTAATTCCATAAACACATTCTGAGTGCCAACAATTGACCTAAGTTAGGCACTGGAGTTGAGTACAGGATAAATAAGACAAGTCATGGTACCTGCCTTTGCTCCTGTATCTGGAGTTCCTTTTTCCAGTTTAACTTGTGTCTTACATGAGAATAGTACCTAGTATTAATTTGGCGCTTTTACTGCTGAGGCATTTTCAAATATAACGCATCATTTGTTATTCCCATTGTACACGTGAGAAAGCTGCTGTTGCATCATGTGACCAAGATCAAAACCAGAGCTACAACAAGAAGACAAGTCCTTAGATTTACAGTGATGTTTATTCCCTCTCTACCACAATGGGAAACATCTCCTTCAGGACATAATTAAATACTGGTATTATATTTTATTTAATTCCCACATTACATCCAACTCACGGGTTATTCTTTTCTTGCACAAGATAAAAGGTAGTTTCTGAGTTTTTGCTAGAGGAAAACAACAGAAGTACTAGCTGGTTCTGGGACATTCGAGTAACAAATATTTATGGAGTGCATGCTATGTGCAGCACAGTGGGCTATCCTGTGACGATAACACCAGTCAAGACAAACACAGTCCCTGTGCTCATTGAGTTTATGGTCTTGTGGGAGAGCAGGTGAGTGCCACTTACATGGTAAGTGTTAGGATGAGGAGATACAGCACGTAGGTTCCCAAAATTCTTATGTTCAGAAAGAATCTGAATTGAATTTCTTAGTCTCCTCTAATCATTTGTATCTTGACTGAAACTTATCAGCCTTGTTCTTCCCCCTCTTTCCAGAGCCAATGTCCCTTCATCTTCACAGTATCACCTCTCTCCAAATTTTCCCCTTTCTTCTTTATAGTCTCCCTTATTAATTCCATATTTCTAAGGCAATCCCCAACACCTTTCTGATCCACAGGGAATTCACAAAGACCCTGATGGACCCACAGTGGTCCTCAGAGCTCTATAAAAAGTTTTCTTTCCCAAGAAGCAGAAAGTTGTCTCTGTTATATTGTCAATGGTATAAGATAGGACCAGAGGGTCAAGAACCAAAGGGTACACCATGGAATTTCTTCTTTAGGAATGCATTTTTGGCAAGCAGCATGTCTGAATGTGCCCTTCTGCTGTTTTGCTTCTAGGGTCAACAGAAGTATATAAAACTTTTCAATCCTTCTTCAAAACATATGCTATGTAATTGACTTAATAAAATGAATAACAACAGTAGCAGCAAGTTACAGAGCAAAACTAGGCTAGGACACATGTGCTGAAAGGGCAGTTGATAGAAAGACTGAATTTTTCTATCAGCTAAGAGTCCACATTTGTCAATTGTTAAAATGGACAACTTTCTGGAGTGACATCATCATCATGACGGAGTGAGCTCTTGCCTTAGATTTTCCCCCATAAGATACAATGAAAAGGACATTCATATACCAACAGAAGAAGCTGTGACAATAACCTAGAAGGGGAAGAGGAAAGGGATGGAATTGGCTTAGTCTAAGGAAATAAGAGGCTATCAGAAAATGGACTATCTCATCTACGAGATTTTTTATACAAACCTCATGGTAACCACTGAACAAATAATAAGAACAGAGACACGAATGATAAATAAAGAGAATACTAAGGAAACCATCACAGAGAACTACCATACTCAATTGGTAGTCCGAAATGTATGGGACGAGAAACAAGGGAAATGCAGAAGACCCGGAAAACGAGCAATAAATTGGCAGCATTCGGCCCTCATATGTCAATAATCACTTTAAACATAAATGGATTGAATTCTCCAATCAAAAGACACAGAGTGGCAGGATGGATTGAAAAACAAGACCCAATAATATGCTGCCTCCAGGAAACACATCTCAGCTCTAAAGACAAACACAGGCTCAGAGTGAAAGGATGGAAGATGATACTCTAAGCTAATGGCAAACAAAAGAAAGCAGGTGTTGCCATACTTATATCAGACAAAGTAGACTTCAAGACAAAACAGGTACTGAGAGACAAAGAGGGGCAGTATATAATGATAAAAGGGACACTCCACCAAGAAGACATAACACTTATAAATATATATGCACCCAACACAGGAGCACCAAAGTACCTAAGGTAACTATTAACAAACCCAAAAGGAGATATTAACAACAACACAATAATAGTAGGGGATCTTAACACACCCTTACATCAATAGATAGATCATCCCGACAGAAAGTCAACAAGCAGACAGAAAGTCAACAAGGAAACAGTGGATTTAAATGAAAAGCTAGACCAAATGGACTTAATAGCTATATATAGAACACTCCAGCCAAAAACAGCAGTATACACATTCTTCTCAAGTGCACAAGGAACATTCTCAAGGATACACTATATCTTGGGAAACAAAGCAAGTCTCAATAAATTTAAGAAGACTGAAATCACATCAGGCACCTTTTCCAACCATAATGCTATGTAACTAGAAATCAAATACAAGAAAAAAGCTGGGAAAGTGACAAATAAGTGGAGACTAAACAACATGCTACTGAACAACCAATGGATCACTGAAGAAATTAAAGAAGAAATCAAAAAATATCTGGAGACAAATGAGAATGAAAATACACCATTTCAACTCATATGGGATGCAGCAAAAGAGGTCTTAAGAGGGAAATTCATAGCAGTACAGCCCAACTTAACAAGCAAGAAAAATCTCAAATAAGCAATCTTAAACTATACTCAACAGAATGAGAAAAAGAAGAATAAACAAAGCCCAAAGTCAGTAGAAGGAGGGAAGTAATAAAAATTACAGCAGAAATAAATGAAATTGAAACCAAAAAAACAGTGGAAAGGATCAATGAAACAAAGAACTGATTCTTTGAGAAGATAAACAAAATTCACAAACCCTTAGCCAGACTCACTAAGAAAAAAAGAGAGAAGGCTCAAATAAATAAAATAAATGAAAGAGGAGAAATTACAATGGATACCACAGAAATAAAAAGGATTACAAGAGAATACTATGAAAAACTATATGCCAACAAATTGGACAATATAGAAAGAATGGATAAATTCTTAGACTCATACAACCTCCCAAAACTGCACCAAGAAGAAATAGAGAACCTGAATAGACCAATCACAAGTAAAGAGATTGAAACAGTAATCAAAAACCTCCCAAAAAATAAAAGTCCAGGACCAGATGGCTTCTCTGGAGAATTCTACAATTCAAAGAAGATTTAAGACCCATCCTTCTCAAACTATTTCAAAAAATTGAGGAAGACGGAACACTTCCTAACACATTCTATGAGGCCAACATCTCCCTGATACCAAAGCCAGACAAGGACAACACAAAGAAGGAAAATTACAGGCCAATATCACTGATGAACATAGATGCAAAAATACTCAACAAAATATTGGCAAACCGAATACAGCAATACATTAAAAGGATCATACACCATGATCAAGTGGGATTTATTCCAGGGATGCAGGGATGGTTCAACATCCACAAATCAATGTGATACACCACATTAACAAAATGAAGAATAAAAACCACATGATATCTCAATAGATGCAGAGAAAGCATTTGACAAGATCCAACATCCATTTATGATAAAAACTCTCAATAAAATGGGTATAGGAGGAAAATACCTCAAGATAATAAAAGCTATTTATGACAAACCCACAGCCAACATCATACTCAACAGGGAAAAACAGAAAGCCATCCCTCTGAGAACAGGAACACGACAAGGGTGCCCACTCTCGCCACTCTTATTCAACATAGTACTGGAGGTTTTGGCCAGAGCAATTAGGCAAGAAAAAGGAATAAAAGGAGTCCAAATAGGCAATGAAGAAGTGAAATTCTCACTGTTTGCAGACAACATCGTTTTATATATAGAAAACCCTAAAGAATCCATCAGAAAACTATTAGAAATAATCAACAACTACAGCGAAGTTGCAGGGTACAAAATCAATTTACAAAAATCAGTTGCATTTCTAAACTCTAATAACAAACTAACAGAAAGAGAACTCAAGAAGACAATCCCATTTACAACTGCAACAAAAAGAATAAAATATCTAGGAATAAATTTAACCAAGGAGGTGAAAGACTTATACAATGAAAACTAGAAGACATTATTGAAAGAAATTGATGATGACATAAAGAAATAGAAAGATATTCTATGCACATGGACTGGAAGATTAAATATAGTTAAAATGTCCATATTATCTAAAGCAATCTACAGATTCAGTGCAATCCCAATCAGAATCCCAATGACATTCTTCACGGAAATAGAACAAAGAATCCTAAAATTCATATGGGGCAACAAAAGACCCGAAATAGCTAAAGCAATCCTGAGAAAAAAGAACAAAGCTGGAGGCATCACAACCCCTGACTTCAAAATATACTACAAAGCTATAGTAATCAAAACAGCATGGTACTGGCACAAAAACAGACACACAGATCAATGGAACAGAATTGAAACCCCAGAAATAAAACTACACGTCTACAGACAGCTAATCTTCAACAAAGGAGCTAAGAATATACAACGGAGAAAGGAAAGTCTCTTCAATAAATGGTGCCGGGAAAACTGGACAGCCACATGCAAAAGAATGAAAGTAGACCATTATCTTACACCATGCAAAAAAATTAACTCAAAATGGATCAAAGACTTGAATGTAAGACCTGAAACCATAAAACTCCTGGAAGAATATATAGGCAGTACACTCTTTGACATTGGTCTTAGAAGGATCATTTCAAATACCGTGTCTACTCAGAGAGGGGAAACAAGAAAAAGAAAAAATAAACATGTGGGACTACATCAGACTAAAAAGCTTCTGCAAGGCAAAGGAAACTATGAACAAAACAAAAAGACAACCCACGAACTGGGAGAAAATATTTGCAATTCATATATCTGACGGTTAATCTCCAAAATATATAAAGAACTCATACAACTCAACAACAAAAAACAAACAACCCGATCAAAAAATGGGCAGAGGATATGAACAGACATTTTTCCAAAGAAGATATATAGATGGCCAATAGGCACATGAAAAGATGTTCTACATCACTAAACATCAGGGAAATGCAAATCAAAACTACAATGAGATATCACCTTACACATGTTAGAATGGCTATAATCACCAGGGCAAAAAATAACAAATGTTGGAGAGGATGTGGAGAAAAGAGAACCCTCATACACTGCTGGTGGGAATGCAAAGTGGTGCAGCCACTATGGAAAACAGCATGGAGATTTCTCAAAAAATTAAAAATAGAAATACCATATGACCCAGCTATCCCACTACTGCATATCTATCCAAGGAACTTGAAATCAACAATTCAAAGAGACTTATGCATCCCTATGTTCATTGCAGAATTATCCACTATAGCCAAGAAGTGGAAGCAGCCCAAGTGACCATTGACTGATGATTGGATAAAGAAGATGTGGTATATATATACAATGGAATAGTACTCAGCCATAAAAGGACAAAATCGTCCCATTTGCAACAACATGGATGGACCTTGAGGGTATTATGTTAAGTGAATTAAGCCAGACAGAGAAAGACAAACACCGTAGGATTTGACTTATATGTGGAAAATAAACTAACACACGGACAAAGATAACAGTTTAGTGGTTACCAGAGGGGAAGGAGGTTGGGGGGTGGGCACAAGGAGTGAAGGGGCACATTTATATGGTAACTGACAAATAATAATGCACAACTGAAATTTCACAATGTTATAAACGATTGACATCAATAAAAAAATGTACAACTTTCTGGACAGTCTTAAAGATGTTACTGGCATTTTTGAAAAAGGAATTTGTATAGGGTATTCTTTTTATTTATCATTACTGCTAATATACGCAGATTGGGGCATTGCTGGGATGATTTGAGGAGAAGAAGAGTGAGAGTATTAAGAAATCTTATACTCAGTACATTCCTAAACTATGGCAGTGAGCGAGATCTGAAAGACTACAAAAATGTAAAATGAGGTCAGGCAGTGAGTTAAAAGTCTGTGTATTTCTTTGATCATAATCCCTAGCACTTTTTCAGAGAATTTGCTAACACTACTCCTCACAGCATTCTCATTATATAATATCAACATTGTCCATTTGTCTTTGTTGGTGAAGATGCATAAAAAGGGAGTTAAAAGATTGCTCAGGTCTGGAAAGGAGCTGGAGGCAGAACTAGTTTCTAAATCTTGTATTTATGGTGCATCATTAAGAGCTCCGGCTTTGAGAAAAGACAAACCCAGGTTCTAATTCAAGCTTGGTCACTTAATACCTACATGATCCTAGGCAAGCCACTTACTCCCTAAGTCTCAGGTTCTCCATCTATAAAAAGAGAATATGTGGGGCCGGCTCCATGGCGTAGTGGTTAAGTTTGGTTCGCTATCCTTTGGCGGCCCAGGGTTTGTGGGTTCGGATCCCGGGTGTGGACATACACCACTCATCAGCCATGCCAGGGCAGCGGCCCACATACAAAATAGAGCAAGACTGGTGCAGATGTTAGCTCATGGTGAATCTTCCTCACCAAAAAAAAAAACAAAAGAGAGAGAATAGGTGATAGATTACAAAAATGGGTCCAATTGTTCAGCGTTTCCTATATCCGTGCATTTTGCCATGCTATTTTCCAACGCCCTCCCAAGGGATGGAATACATAATTCCACATCCTTACATTTAGCTCTGTGACTTGCTTTGACCAACGAGATATTAACAGAGACACTGCAAGCAGAAGGTTGAAATGGACTTATGCAATTAGGCTTGTTTAGAGCTTACAGCTCTGCAGTCACCAACAGAACATGCCCTGCCCAGCCTATTAGAGGAAGAGAGACAAATGGAGGAGCTGAATTGCCCCCTTCATCCCAACCAAGGCTAGGCTAGATCAGTCTTCAGTGAGCCAAACCCTACATGTTGTAAGCCAGTCCAGCCAAGATTGGCAGATCTGTTTAGCCAGTGACCCTAGATGCATAAGCAATAAATAGTTATTGTTGTATGCCACTGAGATTTTGTGGGTTTTTGTTACATGGCATTGCTGTAACAATAGATAACTGATACATGGCAGTAGTACCCTTCATGTACATATCAATATAACTGAGAATATACATGTAAATCACTTAGTATAGTACCTAGTGATAACAATAACAATGATAATACGTGCTATTGTTTTGGAGAAATAATTACAGAATATGCAAAGGTATTGGCAGCTCATCTGTGGATCCTGAACAAGACCTGTCTCGTTGAAAATTTTTTACAAAATCAAAAAATTTACAAATTTTACTGCAATTACAAAATTTACTGCAATTTTACTTCCAGTTTTTGTCAAGAACCAAGCTGATAGTCTAATTGTATTTTTTAAGCTTGTAAGTATCCTGGGATCTGTTCTCATAAGTAAAACAGTTCTTTTCCTTCTAGAAGATTTACTTTGTTAAAATTTTAAAAAATACAAAACAAAACAAAAAACCACACACACAGAGTAGAGAAAGACATTCAAATTCATGACCTACTAAAAGAAGCCAACGGCCCGCCTCAAGAATAAACCCGAGTTGTGGGGTTGTTCCAGTGCAGGGCTGGGCAGGCAACAACAATCTCCATCCTTTTTGTTCTTTTCCTATTTGGGTAATCTTCTTAAAATAATTTAGGACAATAGTTAAGAAATGTGAGCTCTAGAGTTTAAATTCTGGTGCTGCCCCTTACTAGCTCTGTGATCTTGAGCAACTCTATAAACCTCTAGTAACTGACTCTTTAAGGGGGAAAAAGAACAGTAACCTCCTAAGGTTGCAGCAAGGATCACGTAATAGTGGCAAAGTTTTTACAGCTGTGCCCAGCACACAATAAACAGTCAATAAATACTAGCTATTACGAGTTATTCTAACGAATGAGTCTGTGTTCCATTAGCTCCATTTCTAACTAGGCTAGATTGTAGAGAAGACCACTATCTAAGGTGAGCCTAGCAGGCCTTGATTCAAAACAGCCCGTTACTATAGAACTACCCATATCCACCCTAAGTATAGACCATAAACTGGGGGCCGGCCCAGTGGCATAGTGGTTAAGTCTACTTCTGGTGGCCTGGGGTTCGCAGGTTTGGATCCCAGGCACAGACCTATGCACCGCTGATCAAGTCACGCTGTGGCAGGCGTCCCACATAAAGTAGAGGAAGATGGGCACGGATGTTAGCCCAGGGCCAATCTTCCTCAGCAAAAAAGAGGAGGATTGGCAACAGGTGTTAGCTCAGGGCTAATCTTCCACACACACGCACACAAAAAAACCGAATCTCAGATTTTACATTCCAGTGAGGAAAAGCCACACTCATGAGAGAGAAGAATAGGGTTTGGATGAATGCCAAGAGGGACGTTTCTCAGCTGTTCTCAAGCTACCTCACCTAGCCTCTTAGGAGAGTCCAAAGGGACTCCTTACTTTGCACTGTAGTTCTGTCCATGAGCACAGAGATTTATCAGATGCCCTTCAGGTAACCAACAATAGCATGAATAGAGAAGTGACTCTCCCTCCTTTAGACACTAATACTCTTCCTTTTTTGGCTATTTCTCTTATTAATCCAGTGAAATTAATTATCGGAGCCACAGTCTACTCCCAATATTGCTGTCTTCCTCAGAAAAGGAGCTCAGGTAAGAAGCCAAAAATATCTTACCCTCTCCTTCATGGAGCCACTTCCTCAATCCTTACCTCTCTTCCTCCATATCCTCCTGGTGTTCAAGACAGGGCTATTTAATCCCCTCAGAGCCTTTATGAATGGCTCTTTGTTGTGGCCCCCAGAAGCTACGGAATCAGGTCAGGACATTTATTACATTAGCCCCAAGGCCACAGTCAGCCCCAATTCTCTTTCTCATCTTGGATCCTGCTCAGTTATGCTACCCAATCAAGCAGGGTGAACAATGAGCCCCAGATGAAAATATGGCCCAAATAATGTGCCAGCACTATAAAATTCCTGAAATTTACCGCCACCTTATAAAAGTTAACAATACAAACTTTCTCCCATTATCAGTTCAATCTGTTGCTCCCACAGAGAAATTTCAGTCCAAAATTCTGCCCTACCTTATTTCCTTTTACTGACTCAGTTCCAGGCAGAAGAGGATGGTATCTGGGCCTTCGAGTGGAATCTGGGATCCTTCATTGGCAGCTGCACCCTGAGCCATCTGCCAATATAATTGGAGTAGAGCCTTCACATTCTCCAAAGTTTGATTATTTCAACCCTAAGACTCTCTTTTCCCTCTTTTCTAAAATACCTAAGGGTCAACAGAACACAAGAGAATATCATAGCATCAGCCTTATTCTCAAAAAATTCAGAAGCACAAATTCCCAGTAATAATCTAAACATCAATTTCCATCTGAGGGCAGTCCCCAAGCAAAAGACAGCATTTCCCAGAGCCCAACATGTTATCTTCCAGATGCTTATTGCTAGTGCCAGCTACAGAGCATTGTACAGATTTGGTGTTGTCCAGGTCTGCAAGGAAACAAAACACGAGAAAGCCCTCTTCCTTGAGATTTCAGGATGCCAGTGAATTTGTGCCAACTGTTTGAATTCAGGCCTTGGGAAATCAAGTTCACAGGGAGAGAAATCCCGCATCAAGATATGAATTGTGCCACTGTGCTCTTTGCCATGCTTTGCCTACACCACGGAGCTTATCTGCACAATTAAAATGGCAACTGAAAAATAAAAAAATGAAGGATGTTCTAATGTACTCCTTGCTAACTCTGCTGTTGCCAAGAGTAGTCAGCAGTGAAAAGATAAAGCCATCAGTATTTGAATTTAAATGTTAAAATAATAATAAAGCCTATGGTCTCCCTACGGTTAGTTTATAATAAAAATAACTTCTTGATCCTGGAATACTTATCTGGTTTCTTTCCTCCTTTCATTCTCCACTTAATGACTGAAGTTATTATTTCCATGGTGGTCTCCAAACCACACTTGGTTTCTATGTAGATTGGCATGTCACCTCCAACAATTTCACCAGCTGCCTTTTCCTCTCAAGAGAATCTGATTAAAATATTAATCCAGCTTCTGAACTAATCTCGCAAAAAACTTATAAATCAATCTCCACACAGCATTTTACTTGCTCTGAAACATGCAACATGTCCTCCCTTGTGTGTGTTATGCCTCCACGGGAAAGTTAGGTGCTATCAAAGCAGACATAAAACTTTCACCTCTCTGCCCCTCTACTGCTTGTTTTTCCTGACTTCTCAAACCTGAAAATGGGAGATTGCAAGCCCAAGTCCAAAAATGTAGGTTTCCAAATGAGAAGAGAGGAGCTGGAGGAAAGGGTCAGGGGTCTAGGTCATCTGCCTCGGCTGTCCAGCTGTCTGGCGGCGATGGCCTTCCAGAAACGCCTGGAGACTTAGGGTCTGCTCGGTAAGCCGAGACGGCATTCCCTCCAAGGTGCTAATTCACCGGTTTGTCCTGCTCACTGGAAACCATCCAGAACTGCAAATCCATCACTCAGCAAGCATTTACTGAAACTGCCTCTGGGCCTAGCACTGGGCTAAGTGCTCGCTTTGGAGGCGCTTACAACCTAATTATACTATAATTAGAGACCAATCGAGTATGCAACTAGGTGACACTAAGTAGGAGTTTGAAGAAAATGATTGTTGTAGGCTGGAGTCGTTGGAAAAGATGTCATAGAAATCGCAGGACTTTGAAAAGTACAGTAACGCTTGAGGTGTATGAAGCTGATAAAATGTGCTCAGCATAAAAGAACACAGGTGTACCGGGCTTACCTGTGGAGGAGTTCCCCTTGGCATCCTGCCAGGGTAGCTGGTCACTAAGAAAATGGGATTCCTCTTAGGTCAAGAAGAAATTTAATCCTTCTTGAAATGGTTCAGCATTTGAATCAGGAGGGTCATGTTGCCGACATAAAAACCAAGCTGACATCCTTAACTTATGTAGGCCTCTAATATAGAAATGTCAGCGAAAGAAATGAAGAAATGACGTTCTGTCAGTTCCAGAAGAGGCTAGATTAGAAGCTGAAAGTTCTTTCATCTGAAGTCAGGATACTGGTGCAGGGATAAGTCTTTTTCCAAAGGGCACTGACAGCCGAGAAAGATCCTAAGGGTTAGGATTGGAATGATCAAGCAGAATTCTGTCCCATTAATTTAAAAAAGTCATACTGTAGGTTTCAGTCTAAGTAATTAACGAAAATAGCAATACTTTGTTTTGTTATTTTCCCTTAGCTATTAACTTTGCGTTCGTCTGCAGATTTTAATTGAACTACATGCCTTATGTGACAGAAGAGTCTCTGGAGGGACAATCAGGTTTATCCAGCACGTCCCATGATTAATGACAGACAGGTGGGCAGGAGGGAAGGCATTTTTCAACAGAGCAAACTTGATTATCCAAAAGAAAAGCCATCAAGGCCCATTTTCTCCCTCATGTTTAGCTTAATTGCTGACTGAATCAACTGGTGTAGTGGGTTAATTCTGAAAACTTATCTCTAATTATTATGTCAAGTTGAAATGTACCTCTATCTCCCTTTGGACAGGATTTTTTTTTAGTGGAGGAAGAACAAGCTTACTTCATTCCAAGTATCATTTGCAGATCAGGTTTCCATAAGGCGGACAGGGGCCTTGCTTATACTGATGTTTCTGGATAGTTTGTCTCCGCTTCAGCCTGGGAAACAACAGCAAAGGGGGCTGCGGTGGGAACAAGGCAGGGCTTTGTATGGGCACTGAAGGTCAGTCAAGGGAGGTGCGATGTTCTCTCGGCACTGTAAATAATCCAGTCCACTTTCCTCCATTTAAAGACACTAACGTGGGCCTGGAATTCACCACTCACTCCCACAATTCTCAGTTTTAAGACTGTATCAGAAGTTCCCAGTTATGGGTACAGGCTGCAGGCTCAGAGAAGCTGCTTCTCAGCCACCACCATCTGGGAATCGAGTTTGTTGGGCCAACCACAAGCAAGGACTCTTCCAGATCAGCAACTCCAGCCCTTTACAGCAAAGATCCATGATGAATGGTGTGCATGTGTGGACACACACCCATGGGCGTGCCCAGGATCATGCACAATTCCCTGAATGCTGGCTTTAACCCCAACCCTTCTCCAAAGCAAGAAAGCACGGCAGATATTAGATGAGAGAAAACGTAATAGGGAAAGGGTTGAATCCATGCTAAGGTACGCTGTGAACAAAAATAAATGTCAGAGATGTCAGCGCATTATTAAGAAAACAATGAATTGAAACATTTCAGAGTTGCAACACCATGGTGAGCACTGGTGCCATTGACACTAAGCTGCCTGAAACATCAGTTGCATCTGGTCAGTCTCGAGCACTACCCCAATTGGCTGCTGACCAAGCAGGTGGGTGCCATCATGGTGCCATTTCTTGACAGAGAATGGACCACCACCTAGGACCGTATGAAGTGATGATTAAGAGCACACACTCTGGGGACAGCCTGCCTGAATTCAAATCTTAGCTTCACATATTTTGCTCTTCACTGAGGCTGTTCACAAATATTCTAGTTCTTCTCCCGCTGAGGTAAATGGTGGATGACACTCCTCGCCACCTTGAACTTGGGCATGGCTCTGTGACTTGCTTTAATTCTTACATGAGCAGAAGTGATGTGTCACTTCTGGGCAAAAGCCAGTAAGCTCTCCTTACTCGTGTGGTCCATGGTCCAGCAGTATAGGAATCCCCTGGAAGCTTGCTAGAAATGCAGAATCTAAGGCCCATCCCAGACCTCCTGAATCAGAAGGTGCATTTAACAAGCCCCCCAGGCGATGCATGTGCACATTCAGGATTGTGAGGCCTTGCTTGAAGACACAGACCATTACTCGCCATCTTCTGTTTCCCTGCCATAGTGACTGATGATGTTCCAGAGGGTGGCGTCTCGTTTAGCCTTGGCCCCCCGCCTGACCTGACATGGACAAGAAGTGAAGATGAGAGAATTAGACCTTTGTTCTAGGCCATTAAGACTTGAAGGTGGTCACCCTGACATAACCTAGCCCATTCTAACCGACACCATCACTTAGTACTCAGTGACCCTAGGCAAGTGACTTAATCTCCTTGTACCTCAGTTTCCTTGATGTAAAATGGACATAATGACAGCACTAGCTCAGAGGGTTGTCATAAGAATTAACGAGGTAACATATGAAAACAGCCTGGTGCATAGTAGGTTCTACGTCACTATGAGTTTCTCTTATTGACACGCTCCCTCCCCACAGCTCAGATCTTGCCTAGTGATGTGTAATCCCAGTCTCCTTACTTCAGTGACTGTAGTGTGAGAACCTCTGTCCCTGGCAACCCCTCACCCTAAACCACACATACTCCAGGAATCATCCAGCAGAAAGAGAATGAAAAAGTGACCCTTCTCGGGGCCGGCCCGGTGGCGTAGCAATTAAGTTCACATGCTCCGCTACGGCGGCCCAGGGTTCACAGGTTCACATCCCGGGTGCGAACTGATGCACCGCTTGGCAAGCCATGCCGTGGCAGGCGTCCCATATAAAGCAGAGGAAGATGGGCATGGATATTAGCCCAGGACCAGTTTTCCTCTGCAAAAAGAGGAGGATTGGCATCCGAATGTTGGCTAATCTTCCTCACAAAGAAAAAAAAAAAGTTGACCCTTCTCAGAAAGAAGCAAGGGATCTTAACTGTGATGATATGGCTGAGCGTCCCTTGCCAGTGTCTTCACGTCACTGTCCTTCCCTCTTCCGTAATATAGCACATGCTGCCCTCACCCTCTTCCGTACCTCCCCAAATCCTACTTGCCCTTCAGGGCACAACTGGTGGCCCCCCTTCCTCATGAAGTCTCCCTAAATACTCCATTACTATGCAATTCAGAATTTAGACCTAGGATTTGTCTATCACACATAATAAGGCTCTCTCTTGAGCTCAGTGCTGGGTAAAAAAAAAAAACCCAAGGGGCCGGCCCTGTGGCATAGTGGTTAAGTTTGGCACATTCCACTTCGGTGGCCCAGGTTCAGATCCTGGGCACAGACCTACACCACTCATCAAGCCATGCTGTGGCGGGGATCCACATATAAAGTAGAGCAAGACTGGCACAGGTGTTAGCTCAGGGCTAACTTTCCTCAAAAAGAAAAAAGAAATCATAGTATTGAAGCAATTGTCATAGCTGCACAACAAGCCACATTATTCAGATCCAAAGTCAGAATTAGAACAAGCACCTTAGAGATCCAACCTCAACATCTGATATTCTCTAGACCGGCGGGGGGTGTGGGGGGGTGGGCAGCAGCAGTTCTCTTAAAGCGCCAGACACTAAATATTTTTAGTGGCTACAGGTCTCAGTCACCACGACTCCGCCACCGTAGCACAAAGCAGCCATGGGCGATAGGAAAACAAATGGGCGTGGCTGTGTGCCAACAGAACAACTTACAGACACTGAAATGTGAATTTCATACCATATCCATGGGTTAATAAATTCTTCTTTTGATTTTTTTCAACTATTTAAAAATGTAAAACCATGTTTAATTTGTGAGTGATACCAAAATAGGCAGCAGGCTGGGTTTGGCCCACGGGCCGTAGTTAGCTGACTCGTGCTCTGACGCCCAAGTTCATGCTTCTTCAACCACACCACAAAGTCTTCCTAATGGTCATGCACACGTGGGGGTGATCCCAATACTCACTTAAAATCAGGTGAGAAATCATCCCATGAGCCTCTTTTTATTAACTCAACTTGAAAAAACAAAAGGTCCTAAAGATGTCAAACTTTCACCAGAACTTAGGCCAGCCTGACCCATAAAAATAACGTCACCCATCACCCCTTTCCTCACCACACACAATTAACAATTTATGGACTAAGAAAATAGCTGGCGGTTGTCTTCATAGATGAACTCAACATAGTCTCCTTCCTTAGCCAAAAGGCAGGGAAACCAGTTCTTGATGTCTCTTCTCAGGGGGCTATTTAAGGCCAGTTGATGCAGAATGACTGGGAAGGACAAGCTTTGGCTTCAACATGGATTCTTAACCAGGAACCTCACTACTTTAAAAAAAATTTAATGATTTTTTTTTTTTAAAAAGAGTCTTGGCTTTTGCTATTTTTACTGACACTCATTTTGAAAGCAGCAGTGCTTAAAACATTTCAAGTCTCAATATCTCTATGGAAACCCAAAAGAACCCATATTTTACAGCCAAATGACTACCTACCAAGAGTTATACCTCCTAGTGGATCACTATAGGCTATCTGTGATACCAGAAACATCTTAGACCTATTTTTCCAAAACTCTATCTTATCAGATATAATTAAATTGATATAATCATTGGTTTTGCTGAGGAAAAGATCAGGAGAGAACTTATTTCTGAGGCTTCCTTTTAATATTTATTAAGATATCCCTATTTAAAATATTCTTATTAGGAAAAGAAATTTGTAAATTTTGGCTGACGTAATAAAAGAGGAAGAATGCAATCAAATAATTTAACAGTTGCTTTGAAATTTATATCACTAGTTTTCTTCCCCTCCTTTCTATCAACGTCAAATACATTTTCTTTTAAAAATGTCATGGTTCAGAGCCGGCCTAGGGGCATAGTGGTTAAGTCTGTGCTCTCTGCTTTAGCAGCCTGGAGTTCGCAGGTTCAAACCCCAGCCAATGCACCGCTCATCAAGCCATGCTGTGGCGGCATCCCACATACAAAATAGAGGAAGATGGGCACAGATGTTAGCTCAGGGCCAATCTTCCTCACCAAAAAAAACAAATATATAATGGTTCCTCTCCCCAGACTGCTTATTCGTTGCAAGGGAGAAAAATATAACAATTATATAGTGCAGAAATCAGATAACACCTTGACCAGGTGACCAAAATTAACATCACCAGTGAGGGACAGATGGCCTTTGGACACCTCCAGACGTATAGTCCAAGAAGAACATAACACCACCTAGAATACAAAACCTGAATCTAATCATGAGAAAACACCATCACACACACAAAAAAAGACAACGAAAAAGTAGGGCAGGAGGGGCAGAAGGACTGTATTATTTTTAAAAATGTCAATGTCATAAAAGACAAAGAAAAGCTGTAGAAATAGTCTAGATTAAAAGAAGCTAAAGATACCCCACAACTAAATGCGATACCTGGCCCTAGGATGGATCCAGTATTGCTGGGGGGGTGGAGGAAATTCTCTAAAGGACATTATGGGGTCAACTGACAAAACGGGAATACGAATGGCATATTAGACAAAAGTACTGTGTCCACGCTACATTTACTGCAGTCAATAACCACACTGCAATCATATAAAAGAATATCCTATGCTTAGGAAATACTGAAACATTTCAGGGTAAAGGGCCATGATGTATGTAACTTTCCACCAAATGGTTCAGAAAAACAATTATATAGAGAGAGACAGACAGACAGAGAGAAGATAATAAAGAGAGAGCAAATGATAAAGCTAAAGGCGTAAAATGTTAACAGTAGGTTTAACGAATAAGGGATACACGGGTATTTTTGCAACTTTTCTGTAAGTCTGAAATTATCTCCAAATAGAGTTTAAAGAAAAATTAACAGTTCTTGCCTACATTGGAGTTCTTGGCCCTATTTTCTCTCTATGATATTCCAAATACAACACAGGAAGAGATGCTTGTGCCAAGTAACAAAAAAGTGCAAAGATATTTTAACATGATCTTTTATCAGTGATTGAAGGCTGCCAAAGCGTAACATACCACCCATTCTCAGCAGAGACCGTTGCAAAAACCAGCAAACACTGGATGCAACTTAGATGCAATGACTTCCCACTAACTTCTCTAAACAGGGCTGTGATTCTAAAACCTGTTTGCATCTCACAACTTGCAGAATTATCTCATACACAAAACAAGTCTCTCAGCCAGTCTCTTAGGCACTACTAGTATCAATCAATTGGATTCAATGTTTTGAACTGGAGCATCTTAACATTTTAAGCCATGTCTCAGTAATTGGAGAATATGGTCCTCAGGAAGCAAGATCACCTCATCATATGTCCACAACTCTCACCACTACTTCGAAACTGCTGTCAGAATCCCACAGCCTTAATGTCTATGACCCCACAATGGTCGTGTATCAGCCCTGGAGGGGCTGAGCTCCAGCTTGCAATACTCTGTCTAAACTGATTTTCCCCCAAAGCAATGGAGGGAACCGTGCCCAAGACCAAAAATTTAGAAGAGACTTTTCTGTAAGTCAATCACTGGACAGAAAATCAAAAAGGTCATAACCAAAATTAAAATTTTCAGCCATGCTTAGGAATTAGGAAATACTTAGCCATTCTCCAAAACACAGCCAAGACAGAACATATGTATATATATATTTTTTAATTTTATTTATTTATTTTCCCCCAAAGCCCCAGTAGATAGTGTCTGTCATAGCTGCATATCCTTCTAGTTGCTGTATGTGGGACGCGGCCCCAGCATGGCCGGAGAAGCGGTGTGTCGGTGCTCGCCCAGGATCCGAACCCGAGCCATCAGCAGCAGAGCGCGCGCACCCAACCGCTAAGCCACGGGGCCGGCCCAGAACATATGTATATTGATAAGTCTTTTCTATTTATAGTTTTATATTCTTCTCTATTTATAGTTTTATTATTTTCTTGATCCTTTTAGTAGTGACTATTGCTGGGTTAAAATACATATAACTATTGTTGGCTTTGGCTTTTTATCCTAGATATTCTCCTTATTATTCACTTTTCTCCAAATTTCAATCAATAATTTTACTTAACAAACATTTATCAAAAACCTACTTGGCATAAGATGCTTAGCCAGCCTTCCTGGGGGCTACTCTCCAGAGGATCAGGATTCCAGGTACCTTGTCTACAAATAATCCCCGAGAAAATGATCTGAGGACAATGAGTGCAATGAAGTCTGCTTGCAGAAAAGCATAAGGAGTCAGAAATGAATTATGACCAACTGCAAAAAGGAATAAACTAGTCAAAGCACTAAAATTTAATGAGAAGATAATTTTGAAAGTAGGTGAAATCGAAGAGAAGGTACACGTTAACATTATTATAGATTTAAAATCATGCACATTCTTCGCCATAAAACTTCTCAAATGCACTTAAAAACACACGTACAAAACCCAGCAATTACAAACCCTCTGAAGCATGTAACTGTGATTAGCTGCTACTCTCAGCAATATAAAAATACTTTCACCACAATTACATTCCAGCCTGTAATGTAATTCAAAACAAACAAGTCAGAGACATCGCTCAAACAGCAGAATCAACAAATACAGATGCTTTGCATCAAGCAAATGAATCCACTGAAGAAATGCAACGGAGAAGGAGCTGCCCTCCTGGGCCCGGAGCTGGGCTTCTGGTGGAACGGCGAGGCCCCCTTCTGGGCAGACGCGGTGCACCCAGCGCGGCTCTGCAAAGCAGCACTTTGCTCAGAGCTAACTAACCCTTTCTGCCGTCAGTAAGCAGGAGTATCTGGGACTCCCTGCTGTGGATACCCTTTCCAGGGTTGCATTCACATTTTTAAATTTTAGATTTTAAATTCTAAATCTGGATTTTTAGAAAAATAAATAACTGTATTTGATTCCAGATTAAACTAACCATCCTATTTAATTCTGCAACCAGCATTCCCACCACCCTTTGCCCTGTTCTTTCCTTTTGCCATAATTCTCACCACGCTCTGACACACTGTGTAATCTATTCTGTTTATTATCGGTCTCCCCTGCTAGGACAGAAGCTCCACTACTGCAGGATTCTTTGTTTTGTTCACTGATTTGATGAACAAGCAGAGCCTGGCACAGCATACTCACTAACATAGAAGGAATTGTCCCATTTATGCTTTTATCTTTTATTTTCAAGACTATTTGTCTTCAAAGAAGGCATAAATAAATTTTATTATAGCAATATGCTGTAATTTAAAAATGGCACTTAAGCACTTGTTTTAAAAGTATGCATTTTCTCTAAATGCTTTATAAAAGCAAAAAGTCTGTTCTAAGAACCATGTAATCATGGTCTGTATGTATATAATTCATATACAACTTCCAAGGAAGTCACAGGCCCCCAACACCCCGAAGAACACAGTGGCTGCAAAGAATGAAGAATTCGATTCTGAAATACCAGGCCGGGAGCAGGTGTCTGCAGCGTGCCACACTCCAGCCCAGACACACGCCAGGTAACTGGGTCTGGGGGCACCTTCTCTGAAAGCCAGCACTTTCCTGCACTGGGCATAATGGTTTTGGCAGGAAGTGCATGCACAGCTTACTAATTTCTAAAACCTCAATCTTTCATTTTTCCCATTCTTAAAATGTTCTTTCAGTGTGTGGAAAAGCTCATAGTTTTTTACAACTGTCAGACTTTTTAAAAAGTGCTAATTTGTACCCTTAACAGAGCAAATGATGAGAGACCATTTTCCCACGGGTTAAGGACAATATAGAAACATGTGATTCAACAACGTCAACAGCTTTCAGTCCAAGAATGTCATCCAGGGGCATCGGACTTTCATCAGAACAAGTTCAGGATTTCTGACATTCCTTTTTCCGAACCTTTGATTTTGGTGCTGTGAAAAGAAGAGAAAAGAAAAGGAGAAAATGAAGAGCTAAGCCCATGTCAGACTCTCTTCCTACTGACTTGTTTTAAGTGACGTGCACTGTATACAGTAGGGGAAACTGACCGTTTGGATTTTCCTGTTTGTAGAAGGTCTTTAACATCTCCACTGCTTCCTCGGCCCGATATCCAGGAACGCACTGATGAAATGAGAAAGTGGAGAATGAACACAGGCCTATGAAAATGCGTGTTGTATCCCATAAAAACAGCAATACACACATAATTATGTAAACATATCTCAGATACCTTTAATACACTTTGTGCATATTAATAACGTGGGTAAGGTAGTATACTGCCAAACGAACAGAAGTATGGCCTCAATCAGACATCAATCTCAATCAACTAATTATGATTTCTCAATCAACTACTACTGAAGTTACTAGCTACGTGATCTTGGGTAAGATAGTTAAACTCTCTATGCCTGAGCCTCCTCATATGTAAAATGTAGGTAATTATAGCAAATAACCCAGAAGGATTTTGTGAGGATTAAACGAGATTAAATAAAATAACATCTGTTCAGTACCTGACATTATAAGTGCTCATTAAGCATTAGCTCTTTTTACCAGCTGTTATTTTCTGATGGCCCACTAGGTGTCTAATGCTATAGAGCTAGGGTTGGCAGTCCACAGCCACAAATGGTCAGCTGAGAATGGTTTTTCTATTTCTAAAGGATTGTTAAAGAAAAAAGAAGAGGGGCCGGCCCCGTGGCTTAGCGGTTAAGTGCGCACGCTCCGCTACTGGCGGCCCAGGTTCGGATCCCGGGGGCACACCGATGCACCGCTTCTCCGACCATGCTGAGGCCGCGTCCCACATACAACAACTAGAAGGATGTGCAACTACGACATACAGCTATCTACTGGGGCTTTGGGGGAAAAAAAAAGGAGGAGGATTGGCAATAGATGTCAGCTCAGGGCCGGTCTTCCTCAGCAAAAAGAGGAGGATTAGCAGGGATGTTAGCTCAGGGCTGATCTTCCTCACAAAAAAAAAAAAAAAGTAACTGCTGGGAGTTTGGTAGAGCTATTAAAAAAAAAGAAAAAAGAAAAGAAAAAAGAAGAATATGTGACAGACATGAATGGCTCACAAAGACTAAAACATGTAGTATCAGGCTCTTTTCAGAAAAAATTTGTCGATTCTTACTATAGAGGATTTTTTTGTAAGTGTTCAGTTCGTTCTATCTTTGGTATCTAACTGGAAAGAAGAGATCAACACATGAAAGAATAAGAAATTGTGATAACAGTAAGGAGATGAAACTTGACCTTGCCTTAATGATAGAGAATACTGAGAGACTGAGCAGAGCGTTTCAGGGAACAAGTAAGAATAGGCTTGGGTTGTGCGTAAGCTCGGGGGCGGGTGATTATTAAGAGAGTCTAAGGAAAGAAATTAAAGAGAGAAAATGAAGTCAAATATCTAGGGCTCTGAAGGCTTGTCACAGGAGTTTGGACTTGAAACACTGCACCCTTCTGAGGTGCGTGAAATGATGCAATGAACGGAGAATCCAGGGAAGCATGTCCAGAAGCAGGGCACAGGAGAGGAAGGAGTCAGCGAGCACCACCTCAGGGGCCTGGTGAACTGGCCACTCTGGGCCGCTGCTCAGAGCGAGTCTCCTTTCTCTTGTGCCCCCACTCGGCCCTTGCCTAGGCCTACAAAGCCTGCATAAACCTTCCCCATCAAAACAAATAACCTTCTACGAGTTCGATGCTTTTAGGTTCCACATATAAGTGAGATCATACAGTATTTGTCTTTCTCTGACTTATTACACTTGGCATAATGCCATCAAGGTCCATCCATGTTGTCACAAATGCCAGGATTTCCTTCTTTTTTTACGGCCGAACAATATTCCACTGTGTGTGTACATACCAAATTTTCCTTATAGAAGCGGAGAGTAGAATGGTGGCTGCCAGGGATGGAGGCGGCGGGGGGGAAATGGGGAGACACTGGCCAAAGGGTACAAACTTTTAGTTATAAGAGGAATAAGTTCCAGGAATCTAAGGTACAGCATGGTGACGACAGTTAATAATACCATATTGTACACTTGAAAGTCGCTATGAGAGTAGAGCTTAAATATTCTCACCATAACAACACCATCACCACAATGGTAATTATGTGAGGTGAAGGATGTGTTAAATAACCTCATTTTGGTAAACATTTCACAATATATACAAGTATCAAATCATCACGTTGTACACCTTAAACTTACAGTGTTCTACGTCAATTATATCTCAATAAAGCTGGGAAAACAAAACAATAACCTTCCTTCTACCCTGCCCCCCAGGCAAGCTGCTCCCCTGCTTCTCCGTGAGAACATTCCAGAATCATGGCCGTCACTTCTGTTGCTCTCATTTCCTTCTTAACCCCATCCTCGCTGGCTTGTGCTCCCAGGACTCCAGGGAAGCTGCCCTCTCAGACACCCCAAGGGCCCCTGTCGACCAAACACTGGTCTCCTCTCCGTCCTCCTCAGCTCTCTGCAGTTGTGGAGACTGCTCACTCTACGTGCTTCTCTTCAGAACTCTCTCCTCCCTTGGCTTCTCAATACTTCAGCGTGCTAACCAACGTTGGTCACTCCCCTTCTCTTCCTGCCGTGTTAATGTTCCTGTTCCCCAGGGATCCTACCTCTCCTCTGGCTCTCTCACAAGCACCCATGTGCACGAAGTGCTCTCCTCTCATGTGGAGTTAGAACCACGCTTCTCAGCCTTAGTTGATCAGCAGAATCACTTGGGAGCTCTCTAGAAAAATACTAATGTTCCCGTCCCACCCCGACCGCCTTCTGATTCAGTTGGTCTAGGTTGGAGACTGAGCACAGGCATTCATAAAGGCTCTCCAGGTGATTCTAACTCTCAGGGATGAGAACCACTGACTTACAGGTGGAGATGGAAACTTCATCTCTCTAAGATACCAGGATAATCTTCTCAAGTATTCATCACAGCTACAAATTTGTGGTTTTAATAAAAAGCACACATTCTTATTAAAATAAATTTTAAAACACAGAGCAGGTAAGTATTATACATTAATCACCATCTTCTTTGAAAAGAATAGTTCTGTAGGTCTCCTCTGTAAACCTTCATGCTGCTTATAACATAGTATTAAAAGAATCTGTAATTCTGCAATACGAAAACAGCCTCCCACCTCCTACAAACCCCTACCCGACCCAGCCAAACAAAGGAAGAAAACACAGCATCCAGAAGCCTGGGGTATCAATGTTTTCTTTAGAATCACAAAACACTTAAAAAACAATTTGGCATCAAGTCTGGAGATATGGCTTCAAACCATGGCCATTCATATCAATGGAGCCAATGGAGCCAGGTAGACACACTGCAAATGAACTCACATTTTGGTTCAGCCAGATCAACTCTGTGCAGAGATGTGCAGGAGAGGGCTGTGTTTGTACACTCAACGTCACTGACATGTTGGACAGGAATGTTCCACCCATGTCTGTAGCCCAGGCCTCATCTTTGTTCTGCCCGGAAGTTTTGAGAAATTCTTTAGGTCTTTCTCATAAATGAAGTACAGAGTCAGCAATTCACTTGCAAAGAGTTATGAAAGTAAAATTTAAGCCACTAATAGAAGGGATTGGAAAAGTCAAATCACTTTGCAGGTTTTTTAATGATCAAGCTAAGTGTATCGTTGACTCTCCATCACTCTACTACAATTTCCTTTCTGATGTGATGTTAAAGGTCATCTATTCTCAAATGTACAGGAGTTGTGAGGAAAGCCAATGTTCAGCTGGGAAAACTCAAAATAGAATGTTTTCCAAAACTTGTTCTCAGTGGGATTCAGCCAAATTTAGCCCTTCATAGGTAGTGAATATTCTCCTAAGAATATCCGAGGTCTCTGAAGCTAACTGCCCACCACGTCCAGCGTTTGTTAAATCCTTTTCTTTTTAAAGCATAATACTTTTAGGATTAACCTTACATCTTGGAGAGAAAAACAATCAAACTGGTTTATGGAAACTGGTATGAGTCTACTGGCCAAACTCTGAAATATAAATTTCTACGGCTCATAGCCTTAAACATAAAAACTTTGGGAGAAGTGGCAAGATTAAAGGGAAAGTAGAATTTCTAAGAGAACATGAAAGAAATGTGGATCTTTGGGTCTGCGGGAAATTTCAACATTAAAAAGGAAGGAAAAAATTAATGAAAATACAGGTATTGGTTGCTAGACAACAAAAACAGTACATGGCAATTAAGCAAAATGATTGAATGTGTGCAAAAATAATGTGTTCACCATAAATAGCATCTACTGTCACTGACAGAGGCCAGGCTTCACACGAAATTGGTACAGCATGCAGCAGGGGACACTCATTGAGTGGAAACACCAAGAGTGGTAGTGTCTTCAAACATACCTGAAGCCGTGGGTGAAGACTGTCAGCAGATACCTCGGAAAGCTGGGGACTCTCCTTCAGGAGAGAGTCTGTTAATTTCCACCTGGAAATGATTACCTGTCGTCTTCTACTGCAGCATAAATGAACCTGACCAGAGGATATGAGGGTCTGTCTGGTTCTAGCACGGCTTTTTGGTATACTGAGCACATGCTAACTCTTCCCAAGCCCATAATGAGATTGAAGTAATTAGAAAGAAAGAAAAAGCATAAGCTGGTCACATTACCTGAAAAGGTCTCCCAGTATTCGGTAAGTCAGCAGAGGCGATGTTTAGAACAGAGCCACAACCACCAAATCGTTCATTCTGACAGCCATATACAACCAGTGGAATTTATAAGAAAGAATTAAGGTCCCGCAGAGAACGTGCCGTTCCCGTGTGTATTGTGACAAAACCAGGGTAAGTTTATACCAGCCATCCTGGAGAAAAAACTCATGATACTCTTAAAAATAATTAAGCTTAGGCTTAGTCCTAAAAATCATACAACCCAGTTACACAAAAGAAAGAGGTTTAAAGGATTTAGAAATTAACATCTCGCAATTGCAAGGAGAATAAAAAGTGAATATGTAGTTGGTAAATGTTCACTGTTTGCTCACTCTGGTCTTTCCTAAATCATTTTTTTGGAATTGTTAGAGAATTGGAGCCAGAAAAAAGGCAGGAATTTAATCCATGAATTTTCATCTTTTCATAATAACAGATTGTTCCCTGTTCTTTCCCCAAATCAAGTATAACCTGTGGCCCAACACAAAACACACTAAAACTGAGCCACTCTGTTAGGCAGGAAGGGAGAGAATTCTAAGTCGACCATAACTCCCTTCTTTATAGAGCGTATATGTTATACTCAAAATCCCCTGTCTTATTTTTAAAGTGATAAAACTATTCACACATACACAGCAAAATAAGTACATAGAAAATATGCAACTACGAAACTGAGTTTTTGAATTATCAAATGAAAGATCTTTAGAAACTAACTTGCTGCACTCACTGTGTCACTTACTCTGAAAGACACAATTCAGAGAGCTGTAACTTGGTCAATTTCCCATTTATTTACAATGATAATATTATAAATTATTTGCTTACTTTGTATTTACTCCTGACTTAAAATTTTTCCTACATTACCATAGATGTTCATAGCAAAAATAAACAAATAAAAACACAAAAACAGAGAAAGAAAATTTTTAAATCACCTATAATCTATTATCCAAAGGCAAAACTGGGGTGCACAGTCTTCAGATCTTTTCCTATGTACACTGTTTTATAACCTACTTTAACTTCATTTACGATTTTGCTTTAAAGAACAGTTTAAGTTAGTTCTAAGCTTTTCTTTCTCTAGCTTATTTGTTTAATAGTTATATGTTTGCTGAATAAAAATAAAGAAGTAATTTAATTATTCAAAAATCTTTCCTAAAAATTTTTTTGGCCATGGGATATTGTATTTTATAACGTGGACCTCCTATAATTTGTTTCATAAATCTCTGTTTTCATATATTAGAAACAGGTCATGTGTTGGGCCATGTTCACGTCCATGGGAAGGGTATAGGACGTTAGCCCAGGAAGCCAAAGGATACTCATCAGGCGGAGAGCAGCCGCGCACATGACACAGGGCTCCACGGTGACGTACAGCACGGTGTGCTCAAACACTTCAGAAGGACTCTTGCCACTCCGATGACACCAATCTAGGGCCTGATCGATGGCCACCATTTCTGCATGTCGAGTAGCCTGAAAAGAGAGAGGTGCTCACAGTGACATTGTTTGCTACGTGTAACTGCATTTTACAAATATGAAAAATATGTATTTTTTTCATGGGCCTATAGTTCCTGCCAACATTTCAACGAGTAAAGGCTTTAGGACACCCTTAGCAACTGACAAGGTATTTCCCAATTCAAGTACCATAACTTCACCAATGAAAGACACCTAATCTGAGATGCCGTACGAATTATCCTATATTTTCAGCTAAGGACCATAGGGGATACTCTCTCAATTAAAATGCCATAGAGAAGACAAGTCTTGCAAAAAAAAAAAAACGTGAATCTACGTTTCTGAATATTTTAGGGGAGGCTTGAAATTTCCATAAGCCTGTGCTCCAGTTTCTAATGTGTTTTCAAGGCCATCACTGACCTCACTCTTGGCAAATCTGTCTTTAGTTTACCAGAATGTCATCACTTACACTTTCTTTGGGACGAGATTTTATATACCGGCAGACCCTAGAGAGAAGCAGAGATTCGGTGTGGGTCTCAGAGACCTCCTGGGAGGCAGCAGAGCATAGGAGAAATCACACAGTATTTGGAATCAACCACTTATATTTGAATCCTGACAACGACATTCCTAATTATGTGACTTGGGCAAGTTACATAACTTCTCCAAGCCTTGATTTCCCCACATGTATGTAAAATGGGATTGACTGGAATCTACATCTCAAAGCAATCTGAATCACATGAAGCATCACACCACATAATGCTATACATGTACTCTGCTATGCAATAACTATTTATGATATCCATGATAATCACATTCGTCAACAAATTTACACTGAGTGCTATGTACAAGCCACTGTGCTAAATTCCATGTGGGATAAAAAGTCTCTGTTCTCAACACACATCAAATCTGGTGGGGCAAACAGAAAGGTGTTCCTTTACCTGTGACAGAGCAGAGTGTGAAAATTGCTGGCACAGCGACCCAAGGTGCCATGGAATCCAGAGCCAGGTGGAGGCGATGCTCCAGAATTATAAACTCAGAGCTGGAATGTACTTTAGAGAAGAGGTTCCCAACCCTGGCTGCATTCCAGAACCAACTGGGGAGCTTAAAGAAAAAAAGTTCCCCCAACTTGAGTGCTTTTAAAAGATCAGATTCAGAATTCCTGAATCAAATCTCCCCATAGTTCTCAATAAATAATTGTTGAAGTGAATCATCTCAATCAGCTTCCTCTTTTACCGCTGAGAACCAGAAGCTAAGACAAGTCAGGACGTATTAAAGACACACAGCTGGGAGAGGTGATGGTGGTGATGACAGGGGGTGAGGGTGGTTTCAGAGCCAAAAACAGGACTCAGGGAGCTTCATGTGGAGTCAAGAGTCTTTCTATACCGTGTTTATGGGGTAATCTGCTATAGGACACAGAATACCAAAATCAATCCAGGTTAATTTCAAGGTAGAAAAGAAACCCAGATCACTGGGAGGTTAGATGGATGTTGTTAGGATGTTCAAAGTTCTCACATCAAAGATACCGCACCAGGCCACAAAATACAAATAGGAGATATGACAATTACTTAAAACACAGAATTCCACTCCCAAATAAGTGTCTGTATATTCACTAATTGCCGTATTATGCTGATTACTTATCTCACAAGTTTTTTGATATCCACATAATAATGGCTTTGTGAATCTGGGTTCCTACTTTGCATGTTCTTCCCTAAATCTCAGTCTTCTTTTTGATAGATGTGATGGATGAACTTTTAAGTCCACACAGCACCAGCCCAACACCAGCTTGTTCTCTGGCTCCCAAGATCGCATGATAAGACCCAAGTCTGTGTGAGTGGTGTTTCGGTTATAAGCTATCCTTGAGGCCACCTAGTGCTTCTGAGAACCATAAAATTTGATACTTCGTTTATACTTACTGTGACACACTGTTGTGACACCATGTTTAAGAAGTGTTGCCTTAATTCACGAACTTCTCAACCTAACCACAATAAATTAAAAGTCACACAAGCTACTAAAGTGTACATACTACACGTAAGTACAGAGTCAGCAGGAGGTGGAGACTTTATTCCATTGAATTATCTGATGTAGGAATAGTTTCCTTTATACAATCCTTTTCTATCTCCAAAATTATAAATTGAGGGTGATTTTTTAATTTACTAGGAGGAACATATTATTTAAAGGTAGTAAAGAATGCCATACAAGTTAAATTGACGTGTTTTATAAAGTGGAATTTTCATATACTAGATTTGCTTATAATGGAGATAGACTCAGTTGTTCCATACTGACACTCTGATGTAATAAAATCCCCTCTTGGGTTTTACTCAAGTGTTAAAGTGAAACTCCATGAAATAGAAAATTAGCCCCAAAGACTTTATTGCTTCATTAAATTTTTCTGAATTTTCCAAATTTAAAAAAAATCAACACGTATCACTTTTATAATCAGAAAAGAAGGCATTCAAAAAAAGAGATGTTTAGGGAAACTACCTTTCCATTGATACCTACGGGCCTCGACACAGACCCATCTTCTGTGGTAAATTCACTCCACGCCCACCATCACTGCCGATGTTTGCAATTATACTATTCGACTCACATACATTTTTGGTTTGATTAACTTCATTTCTTCCCTTCCCCACAACTTCATTGTTGTAGACCATAAGGCAGCCAACAGGAACTTCAGTATTTTCTAAGGCTTCTTTGGCCTGAAAGACAAAGTAGAAAGTCGAAGACATATGTTCAGTCCTTGAAAAGACTCATAGGAAAGAAACGGATGCAGCATCAGCAGGCTAGACATGTGTAAACACCAGAACAAAGAAATGCAGCTAAGCTTTCCCTTTTCTCAAATACAGTTCACTGGTTAGTGCCTTGTTCTCTGTCGTGTCCATAATGAGGGAGACTCAGGAACAAATCCCCTTGAGTATGTCCTGAGCCCCCTGATTTCTTCTTCTCATCGGAAGCAGAGGCGATCAAAAGACTGTTATTGACTCTTGTTCCTAAACTGTTAGGGTCTATGGACCTTTTCAGAGAGTATATACACCTGCAAAGAGGCAGAATAAATAACATTTATAAGTTCTTTATTAAAATTCTTTCCTTGTGGAAATTCTATTTGTTTAAATTTTTTTTGTTTCTCTAAAAATGATAGGAAACATCCCTCCACAGTTCCAACAGCACAAAGGTGACCAGACTGGATGTCTCCCTGTGCCCCAAATTCCCACTCTAAGTGACAGAATAAAAGTTTAGGAGCACTCTATATAAAAATGGCACCACCACGTTGAAGAACATGTTGGAAGTTTCTTTAAAAAGTAAACATGTATATAGCCTATGCATAAATTCTACTCCTAAGTATCTATTTAACAGCAGGGAATATATGTCCATTAAAAAAACCTTGAAAAAGAATGTTCATAATAGTCAAAATCTGGAAACAGCACAGGTGTCCATCAACAAAAGAATGGATAAACAAACTGTGGCATATTCACAAGTGGAATACTACTCAGCAATAAAAAGGAACATAATACTTATACACACACAGCATGGAAGAATCTCAGACACACTGGGTAAAGGAAGTCACATCCTATGTGATCCCCTTCATGGGAAGTCCCAGAATAGACAAAACTAAACTACAATGATAGAAACTGGAACAGTGGTTGCTTTGTGGAAGGGGATGTGTAGATTGATTGGAAAAGGAACAAGGAAATTTTCTGGGGTGATGAAAATTTTATCTTGAAAAGGGTGCTGGTTACACAGACGTTTGCATCATTCAAAACTGAATGAACGTTGTATTTAAGACCTGTGCTTGACACTGTGTGGAAAGTATACTTGAACTGGAAAATATAAAGGAGAAAAATAAGTTTAGGAACACTTCCACCACCACCGTCCCAGGAATGGCAAATCAATTATTATATTCACAGGCAAATCAATTATTATATTCACAGAGCCTCCCCTCTATCACCAGCTGTCCATTTTTCTTCTAGCCCTGTGGCTGAGTGAACCCCAGCAGCTCTGGGGCCCAGGATGGTTAAAGAACACTCCTTCGGGCGGGGAGCAGAAGCAGGAGGCTATATCTGGGTGCTCCCTGACCCTGCTGCTGAGAGAAAGGAAAGGAAGCACGTAGCCGTTGGACTAGTATACGATCATTTCCATCTCACAGTAGTCCAAGTACAGCTGTATCTAGACAGACACGGCATGTCTTATTTCGGCAGGCCTGAAGACACTCTGGAAGACTACATTCCCATTTAGGTATTTACACACACCACAGGGCAAACAGAGTGCAAAGTTGAAGGCACTGCTGAAAACACTGTGCTCCATCCCCTGCACAGCCTCTTACTCCCAGTAACACCGTATTTATAGCAGCAATAACTTCCTACCATAATGCTAACACAGGTTCCTTAGCTACTTGAACCATGCTCGACGGACACTTAACTTCTCACGTAGCCAATAGAGGTGAATGGAGAAGCACGTAGTGGTAGCAAACTGCACCTCTCCTTTCTCCTCCGGGGTGGTGGGATAGAGCTGGGCATGGAGAGATATGAGGAGATAGTATCTGAAGCAATAAGACTGCATTCTTCAGGCCCGTGTCATGAACTACCCATAGGCGAGTTCTGTCTGAGTTCTGTAAAAATGGTTAAAGCACGCCCAGTTTATGCACAGTTCAAAAGAAGAGTTCCAACGTTTGGTGAATATATACAAATAAATATACAAATGCACCATAAGCTACTATGGAAAAGAAAACCAGGAGGACAGACAGCCGGGGAGGATGGCGATGCTAAGTACCAGTGCAGTTAAGGCAATCATCACACTAAGAAGGTTATTTAAAACAAGCTTAGGATTATATACAACCCCAGGGACACACAAGAGATAAATCATTTATTCATCCAACAAATATTTGTCGAGGATCTTGAGATAGGGAAGTTATCTTAGATTATTCAGGTGGCTCTAATTGCAACCACAAGTGTCCTTATAAGAGAGAGGCAGAGAGAGAGTTTTGAAGATGCTACACTGTTGGCTTTGAAGATGGAGGAAGGGGCCATGAGCCAAGCAAGGAATGCTGCTCTAGAAGCTGGAAAAGGCAAGGAAATGTAGTCTCCTCTAGAGCCTCCAGAGGGCGCAGAGCCCTGCTGACATTGTTTCTGGCCAAGTGAAACTGATTTGAGACTCCTGGCCGCCAGAACTCTTAAGAGGATAAACCTGTGCTGTTTTTTGGGTTTTTTTTTTTTTTTTTTTTTTTTTTTTTTATAATTTTTTATTTTATTTATTTTTTGCCTCAAAGCCCCAGCAGACAGTTGCATGTCACAGCTGCACATCCTTCCAGTTGCTGTATGTGGGACGCGGCCTCAGCATGGCCGGAGAAGCGGTGTGTCGGTGCGCGCCCGGGATCCGAACCAGGGCCGCCAGTAGCAAAGCGCACGCACTTAACCACTAAGCCACCAGACCGGTCCAACCTGTACTGTTTTAAGCCACCAAGTTTGTGCTAATTTGTTACAGAAGCCATAGGAAATTAACACACCTTGTAAAGAGGAAGAAAAGATAAGCTATAACTGGAAAAAAATATTTGCAAACCACACATCCAACAAAAGTCTGGAATCTAGACTATATAAAGAACCCTCAAAGCTCAACAGCAAAAAAAACAAACAATCCCATTAGAAAATGGGCAAAAGATATGAACAGACATTTCACCAAAGGGGACATACAGATGGCAAATAAGTACAAGAAAGGATATACACATCATTAGTCATTAGGGAAATGCAAATTAAAACCACAATGAGCTATCACTACACACCTATCAGAATGGCTAAAAAAGAAGTAAAAACACCACATGCTGGCAAGGCTGAGGGGAAACAGGATCACTTATACACTGCTGGTAGGAATGTAAAATGGTACAGCCTCTCTGGAAAATAGTTTCTTGAAAAGCTAAACATGCAGTTAACATATGACCCAGCAATTGTACTCTTGGGCATTTACCCAGGAAAATGAAAACTTACGCTCATACAATACATAAGTTCATATACAGACACAAATGTTCACAGGAGTTTTAGTCATAATAGCCAAAAACTGGAAATGACCCAAATGTCCTTCAACAGGTGAACGGTTACACAAACTGTAGTACATCCATGCCATGGAAAACTACACAGCAGCAAAAAGAATGAGCAATTGACTGACTCAACCACTTTGATGGATCTCCAGGGAATTACATTGAATGAAAGAAAAACAATCCCAAAAGGTTATGCATTCACGTATGTAACATTCCTGGATGACAAAATTAAAGGTATGGAAAGCAGATTAGTGGCTGCCAGGGTTTACGGTTTGGCAGAGGATGGCGGCTATGCAGGGGTAGCGTAAGAGAGCCTTGTGGTGATGGAGCAGTTCTGGTGGTGATGAAACAAAACTAAACATGTGACAAAACTGCATAGAACTACAAATACACACACACACACATGCACACACACACAAGTGCATATACAGCTGCTGAGACCTGAATAAGCTCTGCAGATTGCATCAATGTCATTTTCCCGGTTTTGATACTTCACTATAGTTACATAAGATGTTAGCATTGGAGGAAACTGGGTGAAGGGTATATGGGCCTTCCTGTATACTTTTTGGGAACTTCCTAGAATCTATAATTATTTCAAATGAAAAGTTAAAAACACATAAAGGTGTTGTAAACAAGAAGTATCTTACGATGGGGATTAAAAAGAGATGTCTATTGAGGTAGGAGGAAAACCAAGAGTGTCTGGTGTTATGGAAGACTTGAGAAAAATATTGGGCCAAGAAAGAAGGGTCAGTGATGCAGAGGCAATTTGGGTGAAATGGTAGAAATGAAAACCAGTGGCTTAAAGAGTGCCTTATCTATAGGGCAAATTTCTGGTTTCTACCTATTACAACAGACTGTTATGTCCACAACTCAAGTGTTCTGATTCTGAGCTTGCAAATAATAAAAGCTTACAACTTACTGGAAAACTTGCTTTGAAGGAGTGATGTCAGCATCATGGCGGAGTGAGATGTTCCCTTTGTCTCTCCCCTCTAAGCTACAACTAATGACATCTATTAACCAACAGAGGATTCCCTACACAACACAACAGGATGCCTGAGAGATCCATGTAGCTATACATCTGAAGGTGGGTGGACCAGACCCCTGGGAAGCAGCAGAACTAAGGGAGGAACCCCTCCTCCTCCCTGGCAGCAACAATACAGGTCTCAGATCCTCACACAGTGGCTGGGCGACTGTGAGTGGAGGCAGGGGCAGCCCAGCTCACACAAGAAAGCTTTCAGAGTGGTAGCCTGGCCCATGGGTGCTCCCACCTATCGCAGCGGCCCTGCCCACACGAACGCTCCCCACCAAGTGGCGGTGGCTCAGCCTGTGCAGACACTCCACCTGCCTAGCACAGCAGCCCAACCAGACCAACCCACCAAGCGCAGCGCCTGGCCCACATGAAGATGCCCCACCTGCACAAGCAGAACCCACCCAGTGAGTGCAGCAGCACAACTGCGACCTGCCCACCTAGCCCAGTGGCCCCACCCATGCCAACATGACTTGCAAAGCAGCTGCCACCAGCCTGAATGAATGCAGAGTGGCTCAACTAGCACAGTGACGAGTAGACAGGGTGAGAACAGAAAATACAGTCCCTGCCCACCCCCCCAGAGGTGGCAGGTGGAATCTGGGACCAGATACTACCACAAACATACTGGCAAAGGATCAATTCATCAAACACCAGGAAGAACTACAGTAACACTGCAGAACAGAAGGAAAATGGCAACTCTCCAGAAACCAAACCAGAAGTCACAGATTACAATCTAAATGACAGAGAATTCAAAATAGCCATCATAAAGAAACTCAACAAGTTACAAGAAAACACAGGAAGTTCAATATGCTTAGGAATAAAATTAATGAACAGAAGGAGTACTTCACCAAAGAGACTGAAGCCCTGAAAAAAGCCATACATATATTCTGGATATGAAGAACACAATTAATGAGATAAAAAATAATGTAGAAAGCATAAAAAATAGAGCAGATCTTATGGAGGAGAGAATTAGTGACCTGGAAGATAGAAATCGAGAAATGCTTCAGGTGGAGGAGGAGAAGGAACTAAGATTTTTTTAAAAAATGAAGAAAGTCTTCAAGAAATATCTGACTCAGTTAGGAAAAGTAACATAAGGATTATAGGTATCCCAGAGGGAGAAAACAGGGAGAAAGGAGCCGAGAGCTTGTTCAAAGAAATAATAGCTGAGAACTTCCCAAATCTGGGAAAAGAACTGGACAAGCAAGTACATGAAGCCAACAGAATTCTTAATTACACCAATGCAAAAAGACCTTTTCTAAGGCATCTAGTATTAAAACTGGTAAAGGTCAATGACAAAGAAAAAATATTACGGGCAGCAAGATAGAAGGAAATAAACTACAAAGGAACTCCTACCAGGCTTTCAGCAGATTTCTTTAAAGAAACTTTAAAGGCTAGGAGAGAATAGAATGATATATTAAAAATACTGAAAGACAAAAATTATCAGCCAAGAATACTCTAATGAGCAAAATTATTCTTCAGAGATGACAGAGAAATAAAAGCTTTCCCAGATAAACAAAAGCTCAGGGAGTTCATCACCACTAGGCCTCCCTTACAAGAAGTGATGAAGCAAGCTCTCCTACCTGAAACAAAAAGGTAAAGATGTGCAAAGCTTTCAGCAAGGAGATAAATACACAGACAAAATCTGAAAATTGCAGCTCTCTATCAGAATAGGTTTGCAAAGAATTATAACATAAAAGATACAGGGAAAGAAAGCATCAAAAATAAATATAAACCCTTCAATTTAGTCACAAACACATAACACAAAAAAAGAATAATTTGTGACAGCAGTAACACAGAAGGGGAAGAGGAAAGGGATGGAACCTGCTTAGGCTAATGGAGATAAGAGGCTATCAGAAAATGGACTATCTTATCAGGATATTTTCTACAAACCTCATGGTAACCACTAAACAAAAAATCAGAGCAGAGTCACAAATCATATATAAAGAGAAAATCAGCACAGACAACCACCAAACTGAAATGCCAGTCAGAAATATAAGGGAAAGGAAACAATGGAAATGTAGAACAACTGGAAAACAAGAGATGAAATGGCAGTATTAAGCCCTCATATATCGGTAACCACTCTAAATGTAAATGGATTGAATTCTCCAATCAAAAGACACAGAGTGGCTGGATGGATTAAAAAGCAAGACCCAACAGTATGCTGCCTCCAGGAAACACATCTCAGCTCTAAACACAAACATAGGCTCAGAGTGAAAGGATGGAAGATGATACTTCAAGCAAATGGCAAGCAAAGAAAGCAGGTGCAGCCATACTTACATCAGACAAAGCAGATTTCAAGATAAAAAAGATAATAAGAGACAAAGAGGGACAGTATATAATGAGGGACATTCCACCAAGAGGACATAACACTTATGAATATATATGCACCTAACACAGGAGCACCAAAGTACCTAAGGCAACTATTAAGAAACCTAAAAGGAGATATTAACAACAACACAATAATAGTAGGGGACTTTAACACCCCACTGTCATCAATGGATAAATCATCCAGACAGAAAGTCAACAAGGAAACAATGGCCTTAAATGAAACACCAGACCAGATGGACTTAATAGATATATATAGAACATTCCACATCCCAAAACACCAGAACATACATTCTTCTCAAGGGCACATGGAACATTCTCAAGGATAGACCATATGTTGGGAAACAAGGCAAGCCTCAATAAATTTAAGAAGATTGAAATCATATCAAGCATCTTTTCTGACCACAATGCTATGAAACTAGAAATCAACTACAAGAAAAAAGCTGGGAAAGTGACAAAGATGCGATGACTAAACAGTATGCTACTGAACAACCATTAGATCAATGAAGAAATCAAAGGAGAAATCAAAAAATACCTGGAGACAAATGAAAATGAAAACACAACATACCAACTCTCATGGGATGCAGCAAAAGCGGTTCTAAGAGGGAAATTTATAGCAGTACAGGCCTACCTCAACTAACAAGAAAAATCTCAAATAAGTAATCTTAAACTATGCCTAACAGAACTAGGAAAAGAAGAACAAACAAAGCCCAAAGTCAGCAGGAGGCGAATAATAAAAATTAGAGCAGAAATAAATGAAATAGAGACTAAAAAAACAATAGAAAGGATCAATGAAACTAAAGAGTTGATTCTTTGAGAAGATAAACAAAATTGACAAACTTTTAGCCAGACTCACTAAAAAAAGAGAAAAGCCTCAAATAAATAAAATTAGAAATGAAAGTGGAGAAATTACAATGGATTCTATAGAAATACAAAGGATTATAAGAGAATACTATAAAAAACTATATGCCAACAAATTGGATAACCAAGAAGAAACAGATAAATTCTTGGAATCATCCAACCTCCCAAAACTGAATCAAGAAGAAAGAGAGGGCCAGCTCTGGTGGCCTAGTGGTTAAGTTCGGCATGCTCTGCTTTGGTAGCCCAGGTTCGGTTCCTGGGCGTGGACCTACCACTCACCTGTCAGTGGCCATGCTGTGGCAGCGGCTCACATTAAAAAAAAAGGGGGAAGACTGGCAACAGATGTTAGCTCAGGGCTAATCTTCCTTAGCAAAAAAAAAATAAGAAGAAGAAGAAGAAATAGAGAACCTGAATAGAAAAATCACAAGTAAAGAGATTGAAACAGTAATTGAAAAACTCCCAAAAAACAAAAATCCAGGACCAGATGGCTTCTCTGGAGAATTCTACCAAAGATTCAAAGATTTAATACCTATCCTTCTCAAATTATACTGATACATTGAGGTTGGGATGCTTCCTAACTCATTCTACGGGGCCAAAATTACCCTGATACCAAAATGAGACAAGGACAACACAAAGCAGGAAAATTGCAGGCCAATATCGCTGATGAATATAGATGCAACAGTCCTCAACAAAATATCGGCAAATCAAATACAGCAATACATTAAAAGGATCATACACCATGATCAAGTGGGATTTATTTCAGGGATGCAGGGATGGCTCAACATCCACAAATCAATCAACGTGATACACCACATTAACAAAATGAGAAATAAATATCACATGATCAACTCAATAGATGCAGACAAAGAATCTGACAAGATCCAACATCCATTTATGATAAAAACTCTCAATAAAATGGGTATAGAAGGAAAGCAACTCAAGGTCATCTATGACAAACCCACAGCCAACAACACACTTAACAGTGAAAAACTGAAAGTCGTCCCTCTGAGAACAGGAACAAGAAAAGGGTATCCACTCTTGCCACTCTTATTCAATGTAGTACTAGAAGTTTTGGCCAGAGCAATTAGGTAAGAAAAAGAAATAAAAGGGATCCAAATTGGAAAGAAAGAAGTAAAACTCTCATTGCTTGCAGATGACATGATTCTATACATAGCAAACCCTAAAGAATCCACCATAAAACTATTAGAAATAATCAACAACTACAGCAAAGTTGCAGGATACAAAATCAACATACAAAAATCAGTTGCATTTGTAGATACTAATAATGAACTAGGAGAAAGAGAAGTGAAATCCCATTTACACTCACAACAAAAAGAATAAAATATCTAGGAATAAATTTAAACAAGGAGGTTAAAGACCTATACACTGAAAACTATAAGACATTATTGAAAGAAATCAAAGAATTATTGAAAGAAATGGAAAGATATTCTATGCTCATGGATGGGAAGAATAAACATAGTTAAAATGTCCATATTACTAAAGCAATCTGCAGATTCAATGCAATCTCAATCAGAATCCGAATGACATTCTTCATGTAAATAGAACAAAGAATCCTAAAATTTATATGGGGCAACAAAAGACCCCAAATAGCCAAAGCAATCCTGAGAGAAAAGAACAAAGCTGGAGGCATCACAATCCCTGACTTCAAAACATACTACAAAGCTATAGTAATCAAAACAGCATGGTACTGGCACAAAAACAGACACACAGATCAATGGAACAGAATCAAAAGCCCAGAAATAAAACTACACATCTACGGACAGCTAATCTTCAACAAAGAAGCCAAGAACATACTATGGCGAAAGGAAAGTCTCTTCAATAAATGGTATTGGGAAAACTGGACAGCCATGTGCAAAAGAACAAAAGCAGACCATTGTCTTATATCACACACAAAAATTAACTCAAAATGGATTAAAGACGTGAATGTAAGACCTGAAGCCATAAAACTATAAGAAAATATAGGCAGTACACTCTTTGACATCGGTCTTAGCAGTATCTTTTTGAATACCATGTCTACTCAGGCAAGGGAAACAAAAGAAAAAATAAACAAATGGGACTACATCAGACTAAAAAAGCTTCTGCAAGGCAAAGGAAACCATGAACAAAACAACACGACAAACCACCAACTGGGAGAAAATATTTACAAATCATATATCCAATAAGTGGTTAATTTCCAAAATATATAAAGAACTTATACAACTCAACCACGAAAAAACAAAAAACCTAATCAAAAAATGGGCAGAGGAGGGCCAGCCCAGTGGTGCAAGAGGTTAAGTGCGCACGCTCCGCTGCGGCGGCCCGGAGTTCACCGGTTCAGATCCCAGGCGCGCACCGACGCACTGCTTGTCAAGCCATGCTGTGGCGGCGTCCCATATAAAAGTGGAGGAAGATGGGCACGGATGTTAGCCCAGGGCCAGTCTTCCTCAACAAAGAAAAAAGAGGAGGATTGGCAGATGTTAGCATAGGGCTGATCTCCTCACAAAAAAAAAAAAAAAAATGGGCAGAGGATATGAACAGACATCTTCCCAAAGAAGAAATACAGATGGCCTACAGGCAAATGAAAAGATGTTCTACATCACTAATTATTAGGGAAATGCAAATCAAAATTACAATGAGATATCACCTTACACCCATTAGAATGGCTATAATTAACAAGAAATAACAAATGTTGGAGAGGATGTGGAGAAAAGGGAACCCTCATACACTGCTGGTAGGAATGCAAATTATGGAAAACAGTATGGAGATTTCTCAAAAATTTAAAAATTGAAATACCATATGATCCAGCTATTCCACTACTGGGTATTTATCCAAAGAACACGAAATCAACACTTCAAAGAGATTTATGCACCCCTATGTTCATTGCAGCCTTATTCACAATAGCCAAGATGTGGAAGCAACCCAAGTGCCCATCAACAGATGAATGGATAAAGAAGATGTGGTATATATATACAATGGACTACTACTCAGCCGTAAAAAACAACAAAATCATGCCATCTGCAATAACATGGATGGACTCTGAGGGTATTATGCTAAGCGAAATGAGTCAGACAGAGAAAGACAAACACTGTAGATTTCACTCATATGTGGAAGATAAACACATGGATAACAAGAACAGATTATTGGTTACTAGAGGGGAAGGGGGCGGGGGGAGGGCAAAAGGAGTAAAGGGGCACATATTTATGGTGACGGATAAAAACTAGACTACTGGTGGTGAGCACAATACAGTCTATACAGAAACTGATATATAATAATGTACAACTGAAATTACACAATGTTATAAGCCAATATGACCTCAATAAAATAATTAAATAAATTTTAAAAACCTTACTTTGCCCCAGAACCATTTTATCCCTTTGTAAGTATTAACTCATCTAGTTCACACCCTCTGAGATAGGTTCAGTGATCTTCCCCATATTACTTACGAGGAGATGGAGACACGGGGAGGTTATGGAATTTGCCCACGTGAGAGGCTGGGACTGAAGCCCAGGCATCTGGCTCCATTTAATCATTTGTTCAACAAATATTTGTGGGGCGCCTACCAGGTGCCAGGTTCCTGGGCGCTCTGCCACTGCTCTGCCTCTAATTTCCACTCCAGTCACCACTGATCAGCTACTTTATCAGTGTTTGGGTTCGAAGTAGGTCAAGTTCAAGGGACAAAAGGAGCAGGAACACTTAGCAAGAGAGTGAGCCACTGTAAGTTTAAGGATAAAAACACTGCAAGAGAATAAACAAATGGGGAGGCCATGCGAAAGGATGTTCTATAAAACTATCTCCTGAAGAACTCTATGCATGTAAAAGAGACTCCAAGACCAAGAGGAAAGAAACTAGGGGGCAGGGGGGAGGGAGAACCACGTTGCCCAGTGGGGTCCCCGCCCTGACCCGTTCACCTGGAAGACGGCTGGGCCATGCTGCAGAGGCAGCCGCAGCCTCTCCCCACGCAGGCCTCCAGGTGACTGGGCTTGTGCCTTTCATTCTTCCCTTTAGATTTTCTCTTGTTCCTTCCGGCAAATGGATCTCCTTTTACTCTATTTCCCACCTCTCAATCTTATCTTCCTATTTACTTAAAGTAACTTGGTATTTGTGAAATGCCTTTGACTGCTAAATTAGAGAGAAAAATACATGTAATGGGAGTATTTAAAAAGGGCAAATAACGTTTCTGATGAGGGATGGCCTAGCCTGCCACGCTGAGGGTGAGTGGGGGAGCAATTGGAACGCTGAGTTAGGGAGGAGGTAGTGAGAACAACCCAACAGCCCACAGAGGTGAGTTTAGGTAAAATCTTTTTCAATAAAAAAAAAAAATGTGTGTGTATATATATGTACATAAAATATATGTGCATATATGTATATATAAAATGTATATATTTGCTTTGCTATCAAGTTCAAAACAGATTTCATTAAGCTGGAAACAATTTTCAATCCGCCCCATCTCCAACGCTCCCACCAACTCTTCTGTCAAGTCTGATCATTTCTTTATGAATGCAAAAGAGCTCAGGCAAAAGGGGTCTCAAATGTGTGCAGCTAAGTTTTTAACTATCTCATCTTTCTGGAAAGAGGCCAAGACTCAGTTACTACTGAAAATGGCAACTTGGTCTTCCAGAAATTAACAAAGTATCAACTTTCAAAACCGAAGAATGCAATCTCCCTTCTTCCCAGCCCAAAACCGGTCTCCACTTTGTCTTTAAATGCCGTTTCTTTTGCTCTAGTCTGGGCCTGTCGATACGGATAATGACAACTCCAGGATGAAGGAGGCTTTGTAGGGTCTCTGAAGCCATCACTCCTATAAACGACTTTCTAGTGATGCGGTGGTAAAAGGCGGGGAGAGTGGGGACACACTGCAGTTTGCACAGCCTCTTGATGAGTCCCCAGATATATTTCCTAGCAAAGAAAAAAAAAATTAGGGGAAAAGACAATTTAGCCAGAACAACTCTTAGGTAGAAAATAACAGTATCCAAAAGGTTAAACTACACCACAACTGTGACTCCTTATGACCCTCAGAAGCTGTTTTCCTTGAGAGCCTCTCAACTTCCACTCAACCTCCCCAACAGCCAGCTGAACCAGCCGAACTTTTCTTTCTTCTTGTAGGTCCTTGGGTCTTAACCTTTTCGGAGTCAAAACCCCCTTTGAGAATCTGAGGAGAGTTATGGACTCTCAAGTGAAAAAGGCACATGTACATAATATTTGTCTATATGGTATCAGAGGTTATAGATCCCCCTAAAACCTGGGCCCCAGGTTAGGGAGCCCTGTTCTCAACAGCCAACTGGATCACTTCTAACCCAAGACAAAGTCCTCATTTCTTTGTACTTGACAGTTTGTCTGCTCTATCAACCTTTCCCTTCCTTTCCACCAACCCACATCCCTTTTTCCTTTTAAAATTCAGAAAGCATCCTGTAATTTATCTCAACTGACTTGCTCAGGACATTGTCGCCTATTACCTGATAGCACTTTATATCTGTCTCTTATTTTGTACCGTGGACATGTTACTTAACTATTTCATTTGTGCATGGCTTCATTCCAAGCACCATGCCCCAGGAGGCAAGCACTGGATCCAGGCGCTGGCAAGCCTGTCTCGCTCAGCTCTGCAGCCCTGGCACCAGCACAAGGCCTGAATCACGGGCAACACTTCGTCACTCCACATTTGTTGAAATGCATAAGTGTCTGTGCTTGACTTCTTTTTGAATTTCCCTCAGGCCTAGCACAGTGTTATACTAATGCTGGGCGCCCAGAAAATGTGTACTACAATAATATACAATTGATTTATTCCAGAAAACGTGCAATTTTTCTCTCTCTCCCTCTCCTCTCTCGTTAGATAGATAGATAGATAGACAGACAGACAGACAGATAGACACACACTCAATCTTTCTTTTCTTCCAATTATAAAGAAAGACAGATTCCAGGTGGAAAACCTGGAGGTAAGAAATCCACCTATCAAACAATAAAAACCCGGGGCCGGCCCCGTGGCTTAGCAGTTAAGTGCGCACTCCGCTACTGGTAGCCTGGGTTCAGATCCCGGGCGCACACCAATGCACTGCTTGTCGGGGCCATGCTGAGGTGGCGTTCCACTGCAAGTAGCAGGACGTGCAACTATGACATACAACTATCTACTGGGGCTTTGGGGAGAAAAAGGGAAAAAAAAAGAGGCCGATCGGCAATAGATGTTAGCCCGGGGCCAATCTTCCTCAGCAAAAAGAGGAGGACTGGCATGGATGTTAGCTCAGGGCTGATCTTCCTCACAAAATAAATAAATAAAAACCACTCACAATCCCAACACCCCAAAATATGATCAATGTTATTATTCTGTGACAGAAGTTTTTCAGGGTTTTTTTTCTATGCCTGCATATACATATTTGTAGTTTTAAAAAACATCAAATAGATTTATTCTATACATATAATTCAGCAGTCTGCCTTTTTATTTAGAAATATATTATAAACATTTCCCTACGTTGGGTAATATTTTTTCAGCACATGATTTTTCTAACGTTGCATAGTGTTCCTCTACATGAATATTTATGATTCATTTTGCTGGTCCCCTACTGTTTGACATTTACATTGTTTCAAATTCTTCAACACTATAAACGAGTGAAGAACTTCCCTATATATCTCCATCACTTCGTTGTGAATTATTCCTAGAAATAATTCTACGGCTCCTACAATGTGATTTTAAAAATAAAACTAAGAATAAAATTGGGCAGAAAATGTGCCTAGGCAATTCACAGAAGAAAAAAAAATCCAAATGTCTCATTAGGATGCTCAATACACGGTCGTCACGGGAATGAAACTGAAGAGGCAGAGAGATCCAGTAGTGTGTCCGAGAGCAGTAAGCAACCAAACACAGCCGATGGTGAACACACACAGCTGGGCTCAAATCACAGCTCTATCCTGACCAGCTCTCTAACTCTGGGGAATTTACCTAACTCTCTAAACCTCAATGTCCCCATCTGAAAATGAGGACAGTAATAACACCCACTTCCAAGGGCTACTGCGGGGCTTACACATTACAGCCCACAGGAAACACTGTGCAAAGCCCTGAGTCTAGAACATAATGAGAGTGCAACACTGTTACTTACTCTTATATTTGTTTCCAAGCCTAGACCCTTAGAATTACACGCTGTGATGATTAAAACAATAACCTTTATTATACGTTTAGCTCTCCAAAAGAAAACTGTCATGAAAAACAGTGATTTTACAAAACAATAATAAAGCAGATGACTTTAAAGTTTGATAACTTTATCAAAGAACAACAACAAAAGTAACACAGATGTTACTTCTCACCTATAACTGCCAAATGTTAAAGAGTGATAATTCCAGAGCCAGTGGGAATAGAGATGGGACAGGACATTCTTATACACTGGTGATGGAACTGGGACCATTTCAGACCAGTGCTATCCAACAGAACCTCTCATAGTAATGGAAACATCCTTTGATCTGTGCTGTCCAGTATGGTAGCCACTGGCCCGTTGTGGCTACTGAGTACTTGAAATGTGGCTAATGAGACTGAGGAACTGAATATTTAGTTCCATTTCACCTTAATTTAAATTTAAATAGCCATATGTGCTAGCCGCTACTATATTGGGCAGCACAGTTCTAGAAGGCAATCTAACAATATTTATATGGTTTCAAAAAAACACAGACATCCTTTGAACCACTATTGGTAGTCTATTCCACAGCAATAAAAGTACCATGGGGTGGGGGTGAGGGGAAGATAAACCAAAATGAAAATATTTATGGCTAAGAAAAAAAAAAGCAGTTCATAATTTAAAAGAGAATATATAATTCCACTAACGTGAAAATACACGTCAAAAGATAAATTTTAAAAAACCCACCACAAGGTTTTAACATTTAAAAAAGGTATTCATGTCTGTTAACACATAGACACAGCAATATATAGAAGGATACTCCCAAAATGTTTATAACGTTATCTCTGATGGTAGGATTTTCAGGTAATTATTACTTAATCTAAAATATTTTTTATAGCTTGAACTTCTTATGGCTATCAATTATTTGTAAAATCAGAAAAAGAAAACATTAAAATATTCTCATTTGGAAAAAATATATACCATAGAGGACATTACTGGGTCAAAGGATAAACCCAGTTTTAAGGCTTTTTTTATATCTACATAGTCAAACTGCCTTCTAGAAAGGGTGCCCCAATTACAGCAACCAACTAGCCAACTCCTCATACACACATACCCTTACCAACACCAAGCATTATAATTTTTTTCACCTTTGCCAACTTAACAGGTGAAAAATTCTCTTTTTAATTCAAATTTTATTTATTACTAGTGAAATTGCACTTTTGTTTACTTACTCACTATTGGTATTTCTTTTAGAAATATCATGTTCATATCCTTTTGACTTTTTCATTATTAGGGTACACATCTTTTCTTATTAGTTTGTAAAGATTCTTTATATATTAAGGTTATCAAACCTGTCCGTTTATGTATGTTGCAAATATTTTCCCGCTTTGTCATTTGCTTTGTTACTTTGTATCTTGCTTTTCAATAAGCAGATGTTTTCAATGTTTATGTAATTAAAACCTATCACTTTTTCTTTTATGTTTTCTGCCTTTGGTGGTATACTTTAAAGAGTCCATCTCCATTCCAAGTCCTCCAGGACTTCTCCCAATAAATACTAAACTTATTTACTACTGGTTCTTTTCTGTTTTTATTATTTTAATTCTATGTCTTCAATGAGATTTTCACATTTTTACTACAAAAATATATTGATACGCTTTAAAATGACCCATAACTTTACCATGTTAACTAATTATTTTAGTGTGTTCTCCTCTAGTCTTTGTTTATTTGATAAAAACAACAGCTTCTATTTACTGAGCATATTATATCAGGTGCTTTAGAAACACTATCTTTTAATCTATACAACCCTGTGAGATAGATATTATATACTCATTTTACAGGAGAGGACACTGAGGCTTAAAGGTTAAGAACTTGTCAAGGTTAGTTTGCTGTCAGTAGCCATTCTGGGGTTTGAACATAGGCCTGTCTAACCTCTAAACTTATATGTATAGTATAAAATAATTTATATTCTGCTTGTTTAATATTTATTGTTAATAATTGTTTAATATCACATGTAGTTGTGACAGCTAACTTTATGTTTGTATCTAATATCCATAACCATTTTAATAATAGCACATTATTCCACACAGTAATACACCACAATTCAATTAACCATTTCCCTTTATCAGAAGTTTGAAATGTTTCCTAGTTTTTCACTGTTACATATAACTGAAATGACAATGATTGTTTTTATCTTTCTAAATTATTTCCTTACGATAAATGCCACAGAACCATATTACTGGGTCAAATGAAATGAGCATTTTTTGTGACTGTTAATTATACTATGCCAGGTTGCCTTCCAAAAATGTTGTATCTATTAGACTGGTAGGGTTGTATCGATCTTTGTATAGCCTCACTAACTTTAGATGACATTTTAAAAAAACAGATTTTAAGCTTTCTCAAAAACTGTTTTCTTTCCTTTTATAACCCAAGCTTAAGTTTCTATATTAAAATCATAGACCAGGATAGAAATTTTCTAGCGCAACCCCTTTATTTTAAACACGAAGAAAGTGAGGTCCAGAAATTATATGACTTGGCTGTGTTCACCTGTCTGGTTGCATCAGAGCCAGACATTCTGGTTACTTGTACTGGCCATATAAACATGTCTCCTCTGTACTAATGGTATGAGGATGCTAGTATCGTCCCTATTATATATATACTGGACATTTCACTTCCAAATCCCTCGGTATACAGTAACCAGAGATTAACTTGCTGCCTCCAGATCTGCCACTAGCTATGCTTCTGGTCCAATCTTAAACTCAGAAGTACACAGAACACTTTCAACTACTTCAACAATTCTTTGCAATAATTTAGGATTTGAAGTTTCTCTGGTGTGGAGGGGATGGTTGAACAAAGCACAAGATTTATGACAAGCACTTTTCTCCCTTCGTTTAAGGCCTGAAAGAAACATGTACATACAGGCGAAATCAAAAAATCAGCTCGAAGTAAGGGTCTCCTTCACCTTGTGTAGGAGGACATAAACTACGTAATCACACCCCTTGGTGTTTATAACCCAATTAAGAGACTAAAATGTCAAGGCCAGAGAGATCTCAGAAACTTTTTGGGATTTCAACCACCTCATTTTATAGAATAGGAAGCAAAACCTTAGGAGGATAAAGCGACTTGCCCAAAGTCACAACAAAATGTAGAAAAAGTACTTAAGTGTTTGGCCCAGAAGTCTAAAGAGTGGTGCAGAGGCAAGTAGATGAAATATTCCAAGACATTAAGACCAAAAGATGCTTAACGGAAATAAAGACCCAAAATATAAAAGGATGGAAAGAAAACATAGTTCTGATTTGCAAGGTGGAAAAACTCAATGACTGATTAAACTTAGCTGTTTCTGAAACCACGATGAGTCTCCTAGGCAGCATCTCGAAAAATTTCATCTAAGCAAGCTCTACACATAAACATCCAGTGGCCTAGTGATTAAGTTCGGCGCACTCCGCTTCGGCGGCCAGGGTTCGGTTCCTGGGCGTGGACCTACACCACTCGTCGGCAGCCATGCTGTGGCAGCACACATACAAAATAGAGGAAGATTGGCACAGATGTTTGCTCAGGGCAAATCTTCCCCAAGCAAAAAAAAGGAAGATTGGCAACAGATGTTAGCCCAGGGCCAATCTTCCTCTGCGAAAAAAAAAAAAAAATTTACTCTGAGGAGGGCTCCTGAAGCAAATGAAAACAAATGGAAGAGACCAGAAATTCTGACTTCCCAGCATTCAGGCGACAATTGCCCTCCAGATCTCTCACCCATAGAAGGATACAAAAAGCAGCTTACTCCATGATATTTTAGGTTTCACACACCTTTATTAGTTTATCATCCTATTTGTTAAGAAGCTGCCTGACATATGATATTATTGAAATGAGTCCTGGGAGGAAGAGTGAGATTTTGATATCAGGTGAAAACTCTTTGAATTCAACTTGGAGAATCTAGTAACGTAAAAGAACAAACAAATCCATGTCACAAATAAAAAATCAATTTTTTAACGCATATGTGAACATTTTTTATAAAGTATCAGATAGAAGGTTATGTATCCTGTAAGTTTAATGTAGGAAATAAATTTTGAAGTGGGCTTAAAGAATGAGTCATGAAATCAAGTTAGTGGGTCACGACCAGCACTTTTTTTCAAAATGCAATAAAAGAGAAATACCAGGAAAACTGTACATGGGAAGGTTAAGTATTATTCTGTGAATTTTGTCTCAATTACAACTATGTGTGTGTTTACTGGGTTATAATACAAAATAGATTTTTTTAACTGAGTCACTTTCAAAAAAAGTATGAGAAACAAGTTTAAAAGAACATTATGCAAGTAACAGAAACAAACGGACAGATGCTCTAATGTATCACGGCTTAGAGAAAAATATTTGGCTGTAATAGTGAAAGGATGCAGGGGAAATAAGGTGAGAAGAGAACAGAGAAGAATATACCCAAATCAGTTTCAGTGCTGAATCCCCAATGCCGAGCTCAGTGCACTCAATAAACATTTGTGGAGTGAATAATACATAATTATGGAATTAATTAACTATAGGACCAGAGGCCAGGCCACTAAGGATAGGAGGAATATAATCAAAAACATGTATGAAGAAGATTTCCTTTATAGCAGCTTTAGAGAAATGTAAAACTGAAGGGCATTTCATATATGTATTTATGTGAGTGTGGACATATATTTATATACATATATATATATGCCAAACACACTATTATGGCACATATAAGCATGGGTAAAGCTTGGATTATACACAAATCTGATTAGAGCCCTCCTAATCAGCAGTCCTGAAGGGAGCAAAGGGAGGAAGTATAAGGACAGAGGGCGATGGATGGATAGATGGATGGAAGAATGGGTGGATGGATGGATAAATGGATGGATGAATGGATGAATAGCAGAATCTGTTTGTACAGGGACTTGGCTTTATCTTGTGAAGGGAGGAAATGTAAGGACAGAGGGCATAGGATGGATGGATGGATGGATGGACGGATGGAAGAATGGGTGGATGGATGGATGGATGGATGGACGGGTGGATGAATAGATGGATGGATGGATGGATGAATAGATGAGTGAGTGAATGAATGAATGAATGGCAAAATCTGTACAGGGACTTGGCTTTATCTTGTGAAGCGAGAAAGTATAAGAACAGAGGGCATGGGATGGATGGACGGGTGGATGGATGGATGGATGGATGGATGGATGGAGTGGGTGGGTGGGTGGGTGGATGGATGAATGGATGAATGGGTGGGTGGGTGGATGGATGGGTGGATGGGTGGGTGGTGGGTGGATGGATGGGTGGGTGTGTGGATGGGTGGATGGGTGGACGGATGGATGAATCGATGAGTGAATGAATGAATGGCAAAATCCGTCTGTACAGGACTTTGCTTTATCTTGCTAAGGGAAGAAGTACCAGGACAGACGGCATAGGATGGGTGGGTGGATGAATGGATGTATGGATGGACGGGTGGATGGATGGATGGATGGATGGATGAGTGAATGAATGAATGGATGAATGGATGGATGGATGGACGGTGGATGGATGGATGGTGGATGGATGGATGGATGAGTGAATGAATGAATAGATGGATGGTGGATGGATGGACGTGGGTGGATGGATGGATGGGTGGGTGGGTGGGTGGGTGGATGGGTGGGTGGACGGATGGATGAGTGAATGGATAGATGGATGGATGAGTGAATGGATGGACAGACGGTAGATGGATGGATGGACTGTGGATGGATAAGTGAATGAATGAATGGATGAATGGATGGATGATGGATGGACGGTGGATGGATGGATAGATGAGTGAATGAATGAATGGATGGACGATGGATGGACAGTGGATGGATGGCTGAATGGACGAGTGAATGAGTGAATGAATGGCAAAACCTGCCTGCACAGGGTCGTGGCTTCACCCTGCTCTCTACCAGAGACATCCTCGGGCTCTTGCCTTCCCCTGGGTGGGTTCCAGGGGTCATAAACGAGGTGACTGCGCGGGTGGGCGGGCGTGTCCACGCGCACGGGCCGCAGCAGAGGCACAGGGGTAAGCGTGGCGCACGCTCCACGCGCGCGACAGAGCAAGACTTGTGTGTCTCCTCTCTGCCTCCCCCGAGTCCCTGTGAGAGCGGGCTCAGGACACCTCCGGCCCGGGAGAGCCGGCGTCCACCCAGAGCCCGCGACCCCACGGAGACCAGCGCGACGAGCAGGCGCCCCCGGTCCGTCTGCCCGAGCGCGCGGGCCGGGGAGGCGCGGGGAACGCCCCCGCCCGCGGCCTCCCCTCCCGGCTCCTCACCATCTGCATGGCCTCCTCCATCCACTTCTCGGTCTCCTCCGGCGACGCCGAGCTCGCGCTGGACGCCGCCTCCGCCTCCATCCCCACGGGGGCCGCCGCCACGGAACGCGGAGGGTGCGGGCTCCGGTTTCCGGGGGAGCCGACCGGAGACGCACCGGGGAGCGCATTCCGGGCGGACCCGGGCGCCCCTGCCCAATGAGCGGCGGCGGCGGCGCCTCGAGGCCACGCCCCCTGCCCGCCCCGGCGCCGGGCTCTGCGGGAAGTCGCGTTGGCGGCTTCTGAGCGCGCCGACGGCGGTCCTGCAGGGTCCTCGGGGCCGGGGGGCGAGGAAACGGCCTTCCGGTGACCCCCCACCACCCCTAGGCAGCCCGCGCCCCCGGGGCCTGAGGATGCTGAGGTCTACGTGGAATTTTCTGAAACGTCACAAAAAGAAGTGCATCTTCCTGGGCACGGTCCTCGGAGGTGGGTGACAGCCCTCTTGGAAAGGGGGAGCAGGGGTGGGAGAAAGGTGACTTCTGAAATAGAGACCGGCGACCATAATGCGGGGGATGGAGAGGGGATTCGTGCAGCCATCGGGTGGGGAGCCGGGGGACAGACCAAGGTCCTGTGCATCTCTGCACCTGGGAATCTGCCCTTTGCCCCCACGCTGCCCCTTCCTCTGCTTCTCGCCTGTCCTTTCTTCTCACGGACGTGTGGAGAACCCACCACCATGAAGTTTCTGCTTCAAGGCACCCTTCTCTTACAGACACACGTTTCTTCCTTCTCTTCTGTTGGTTCCCTGTGAGATTCTTTGTTTCTTTCTGTTTGGCATTCTGGGTCCTTTGTTTGGCTTGCACTCTTGGCAGAAGTTTCATAATAATCCAGGAGAGTTACCTAAGCCTGCACTTGGAGCGTTGTTTCAAGTTCATCTGAATTTTTGAAAACAGCACGGTTGTGCTGACGGGCTGGAAAATATATACTAGACAAGAGAGACACAAACCGATATTTTGGGTCTGTTTCTGCTATTTTAGAATGTAAACTATGCAGTAAATTATGCAGTAGGAAAGCGCTTGCGGGACGTTGTGCAATCTTTCTCAGGATCTTCAAGGTTGGGATCAAAGCCCACCCAGCTGTCATAACTGGGTTGCACAGGCTGACGTTTAGAAACAGATAAAATAACAATCTTGAGAGCCTCTTCCTCATATGACGGTCATGTCGTAATATGCAGGGATTTGAAGGAGAGAATAAAAAGCCTCGTGAGGTGTAGGAGAAGGAAATGTGGGAATTAAGAGGGAATTTTTAGAATTTGAGTTTTTCGAGAGACCTTATCACTAACTACATGCTTTGGTTACAGAGAAACTTAAAAAACAGAAGTAAATAAAAAACAAGAACAGAAGTTTCCCAAAGAATTTGATTGCTTTTCTCTTACAAGTAGATTATATTCCGTTGTGCCTAAACAATTTGAAATTAGCAATACTTTTAGCATCAATAATTCAGATCTATTGATTCTTGAAAGTTTGGAAAAGGCTTCCTGTTGATTAGGCAAGGAGAGTCTTTTCCTTGTCTCTGAGGTCTATCATAAATCGATAATGAGCAAATGTAAATTTTTATCACATGCTTTGAGAAATCCTTTATAGATAAAATGTATTTTCTAGTATCTTCGGCCACTGATATTTAATGTGTATTTAAATTATGCTAAGACTACTCAATCCATTTTATTTGTAGAAGCTAAAGATATATGTGTGACGGAAGAAGTATAAATAAAATATTTTTACCACTACTCAAGGAAGGAAAATAATCTGTCTTTAGCAATCTCAGAAAGAATAGCGTACCCCATCAGACTTGTAGAACAACGTAATAGTGGATTAGAAATAATCGTAGGGGAAGCAAAAGAGTATAATACTTAAGAAATAGTTATAGATTTTTTCAAAAACCTATTGAGAGCTTCATAGTTACAGATTAAGAGGAATGAAAAAGAAAGAAAAAGGTTCAGAGGGACAGAAAGAAAATAATGCTAGTGTTTTAAAACAAAAAAGGAGATCAATCTAAAAAGAAAAAAGAGTAGATGACTGTAGATTGGCATTTATTTGAGCCTCATATTCTTTCTGCTTCAAGGGAAAGGTCCTATAACGTGTTACATTTCAGTTAATCTAATTTAAGAAATATTTATCGAGTGCCTGTAGTGTTGAAGGTAATATGATTGGAATTACAAGATTTACAGAGATGTTTAATAGTAATAGCTGCCATTTATTGGGGCACTGTGGCCACTGTGCTGAGTTCTTCTATTCGGTATGGATGACAACTAGGGTAGTTATTGTTATCCTCATTCAAAAATATGGGAACTAGAGCACTAAGAACTTAAGAAACTTGCCCAGGGTCTCAGAGCTAGTAACAAGGAAGCTAGAATTCAGACCCAGGTGTATTAGATCCCCAAGAGATCCTACATTCTCTTTCCACACTGGACCACTTTGCCTTCATGGATTTCATGGTCTGATAGGGATGGAAAACAAGTGTCTTAGTCCATTCAGGCTGCTATAACAAAATACACAGACTTGGTGGCTTATAAACAACAGGAATGTATTTCTCACAGTTCTGGAGACAGGAAGTCCAAGATCAGGGTGCCAGCATGGTTAGACGAGGGCCCACTTGCAAGTTGCAGACTTCTTGTTGTATCACCATGTGGCAGAAGGGCTAGGGATCTCTGTGAAGTCCCTTTCATAAGAACGCTAATCCCCTTCATGAGGGCTCCACCCTTGTGACCTAATCACCCCCAAAGACCCCACTTCCTAATACCATCCCATCAGGCATTAGGATTTCAACATATGGATTTTGAGGGGACACAAACATTCAGACCATAGCAACAGGTATACAAATAATTAAAATACAAAACAATAAGAGAGCTGAAAAAAATGCCCTACAGATTAAACTGGCAGATAGCACGTGCAATTGTAAAACATTAGGAAAGGACTAAAGGGAAGAAGAGGTACATTTTGACAGGCCTGAAAGCTAGGTAAGATACCAACATGCCTGCTCAAAGAAGTTTGGCCATTCAGTAGTGGGAAAAAACCTAAGTAAAAACTTTGAGTAACAGACCTTCTTAAGTAGGAATTTCCTGCATTTTGGATAGTAACTGCTTTAGACCAATTGGTACAATTTGACCAATTTATGAAAAGACTAGAGCAGTGGTTCTCAAACTTTTTGGCCTGAGGTTTACTTTACACTTTTAAAAATGAAGGACTCTAAAGAGGTTTTTAAAATTTGTATCTATTAATAGTTGCCATTTTAGAAATTAAAACCAAGAAATTTTTTAAATATTAATTAATTTTAAAATAACAATAGCAAACCCATTACTTCTTAACATAAATATTTTCAAAAAAAAATAGTGAGAAGAGTGGCATTATTTTACATTTTTGAAAATCTCTTTACTGTCTGGCTTAATTGAAGAAAGCTGGGTTCTCATATCTCTTCATGCATTCAGTCAGTTGTGATACGACGTGTTATGTAGCCTCTAGAATACTCCACTGTACAATCATGGGAGAATGAAAATGAAAAAGGCAAATAGCATTTTAGTGTAATTACGAAAATAGTTTTGATGCACAGATCCCCTGGGAGGGTATTAAACACCTCAGGAGTTTCCAAGCCATGCTTTGAAAACCACTACACTAGAGAAAGTGTTGCAGAACAGAGAACAACCAGATTCATATTTATTGGCTTACTGATTTCCAAAAATCCCAGAGCATTGGTTTATATTTTATATCGTAATCCCTGTAATTTCTGGTCTTTTCAGTTTTTCATTTATTCATTCATTCATTCTTTCATTCAACAAACATTTGACTGAGAGTAAGAGCCTACTCTCACTACATCGGGCTCTGGAAACACAAAGGAAGAAGTCACAGTTCTTGACATTGGGGAACTCACAGTGCAGTCTGGAAAGCAGAAATGGAAATAAACAGAAGTGGTACAGTGATAGAATTATAGTACCATAACAGAGCCGGGTGCTGTGGGACTATCAAGGAGAGAGAAATGGGAAGATGTCTGGCAAGCTTCACTCAAGACTCCACTTGAGTGAAGTTGTACAGCTAACAGAGGAGAAGGGGCCCAGCAGGAAAGAGGGATGGATGTCCAGCAGATACAGAGACATCGCTTTTGATGAATCCAAGTGTATCTCACTACAGCTAAGCACAGGGAGCAAATGGGGAGTGGCACAAGATGAATTTGGAGAACTAGCTGAGTGCAAATTGTGAAGGCCTTCCTTATTGTGCCGTTCTTCTGAATTTGGACATTATCCTGTGTATCAGTGCTTCTCAGACTTTAGTACGGACAACAGTCACTTAAGGGGCTTAATAAAAATATAGAATCCTTTTGCCCAGATTCTAATTCTTTAGGTACGGAGTGCAGTTCATTAATTCGTTAATTCATTCAGCAAATATTTATTGAGCTCCGATTTGTACCAATATTATGTATTGGGGGTGCAGCATCGTATAAGACAAGACATTTGGGGATGTTTTCGAGGAACTTCCTTAAAGGCTACATTTTTGACAAGTACCCCCAACCAATTCTGAGTGGAACAGAGAATGCCTGTTAAGAAGTGATGGCAGGGTGTTGAAGCAGTTTAAACACAAGAATGTCAGATTTAAGTTTCAGAAAATTGCTTTGCATATAAAAGATGGATTGGAAAGGTGTGAGACCAGAAACAAAAGAGGAAAGTTAGGAAGCTGTCAAACCTGTTCAAGAGCATTAATATTCAGGGTCTGAATGAAGACAGTGATGAAGGAGTTGGAGTACAGTGGCAAGATTTAGAAAATATTTCTGAAATAGAATCAGAATGGCAGGTCTCTTGGTTTGAGAGTGATGTTAACAGATTATTTTCGAACTCTTATTGAAATTATTAATCTAGTAAAATAGTTGTATTGCAGAGATTTTCATCCAGGAAGAGAAGATTGAGATGGTTTTAAAAACCCATATTTATTATATGGAAAAACTAGAAGATATTTTGCTTTACCAGCAGTGTTCTGAAAGGAAACCTCAAAACATTTTACGTTTATTTTTTTGAGGTATTTAGTGAATGTTTTCATTATCCATAAAGTCATAGCTACAGAAGAAACTTGAAAGCTCATATAATCATATAGTCACATCAATATAATCATATAAATCCCATATAATTCTGTAATGAAATTTTATGAATGAAGAAATTTAGGGGGCTGGCCTGGTGGTGCAGCAGTTAAGTGCGTGCACTCTGCTGCGGCGGCCCAGGGTTCGCAGGTTCGGATCCCGGGCGCGTACCAACACACCGCTTGTCAAGCCATGCTGTGGCGGCGTCCCATATAAAGTAGAGGAAGATGGGCATGGATGCTAGCCCACGGCCAGGCTTCCTCAGCAAAAAGAGGAGGACTGATGACAGATGTTAGCTCAGGGCTAATCTTCCTTCCAAAAAATAAATAAATAAAAATAAAGTCTAATATGAAAAAATTAAAAAAATAATAATAATAATGTAAGAAAAAACAAAGAACGAAATTTAGACCAAAAGAGAAGACGGGACTGGCTCCAAGTTCCCTACCTCGTTGGTCCCACAGCCATCAATATCTACTATCTTCCAAGCCAGAATTCAAGCAGCCAGCCCGGTGTATAGTTGATCCTGAGCTCCATATTTTAGCTAATGAATTCTCTACCTTCATTCCTATTTTCCTAGGGAGACAAATCTGACAAAATCAGAATCTATGAATTTTGAGAAAGAGAGCCTGGGTAAATTAGACCTTGTGTATGTGCTTACTTCACTGCTAAGTCAAGAAAAATAATGGATTGAGGGATTTTAGCCTAATTCCATTTATTAGTTTGCTAGCGCTGCCATAACAAAGTACCACAAACTGAGTGGCTTAAAGCAATAGAAATTTACTGACTCACAATTCTGGAAGCCAGAAGTGTGCTGGCAGGATTTGTTCCTTCTGAGGGCTGTGAGAGAAAGATCTGTTCCAGGTCCATATTGTTGGCTTCTAGATGGCCATCTCCTCCCTCTGTCTTTACATCATCTTCACTATACATGTCTGTATCCAAGTTTCCTCTTCTTATAGGAACACCAGGCATAATGGATTAGGGCCCACCCTAATGACCTTTTAACTAGATTACCTCTGTAAAGGCCCTGTCTCCAAGTAAGGTCACATTCTGAAGTACTGGGGCTTCAAATATGAATTTTGGGGGATGACACACTTCAACCCATAACAATTCATTTTCTTCTTTCAGCTTTAGTTAGAATGTACTACATTTATCAAACAAATATGGTAGCCTGAAAAATTTTTATCAAACCCTGTTGAGAATCTAATGAACGCAATGGACCTTCTCCCCAGGAAAACACATATACCAGTCAAATTTACTGTTATTCCAGGAAATTCTTAGCTATACAAAGAGTGTCATTACAACATTTCATTTTATACTATTACAATTATTTGAGAAATAATAATCATTTTATACATAACTTTTAGCATTCTGTTGTGCAAATTAAATTCAAGCAATTCTTTGAGAAGTAGTTGGTATATAAATAGAGTTGCCTGTCAAAGGGTTACTTTGTAAAACATAAGTAGTTTCTTCATTCTGTTCGTATTGTGACATTGTCACCAATTGATTAAGGATGGATTATAAGAAAGGTGTCTATGAAGCCACTTATGTGAACTTTTATTTGTTCTTTAAGCATGATTATAATATTTATTTGTACAAACATAGCAATCATACTTTATTTCTGTCTAATTATTTGTTGCACATACCCTTTTACTGAACTATTATTTGTGTGTGTGTGTGTGAGGAAGATCGGCCCTGAGCTAACATCTGCCAATCCTCCTCTTTTTTGCTGAGGAATTCTGGCCCTGGGCTAACATCCATGCTTGTCTTCCTCCACTTTATATGGGATGCCGCCACAGCATGGCCTAACAAGCAGTGTGCCGGTGCGCGCCTGGGATCCGAACCGGCGAACCCCGGGCCGCCGCAGCGGAGCGCGCACACTTAACCGCTTGCGCCACTGGGCCAGCCCCTGAACTATTATTTTTAAGAACATATAGCATGTTATCAGTTCATGTGTAATGCTTATATTGGTGAAATAATTCAGAATATGTGTTTGCAGTTCCTAGAGGGCTGCCTCCTTCCCAAACTGTGACAAACAGACCAAATCCAATTATTTAGGTCATGCACAGTACTTAGGTTCTTTTTGGTAGATATTGGGGGCCACAGACAGCTGGAGGCAGGTGAGGATTAGTTACTCCCCTACAACCTTGTTGCCAGGTTATAATGAAACGAATTCTGGCACACATGAAAACATCTATTAGCAAGCAGAGATAAACTGTATCATAACTTGTTCAGTAAACCTATTGAAGTCCCAGTGTCTTTTTTTGGTGCTACAACAGAACCATGCATAAAAGATTTACCTGAAGCAAAGGCAGCAGTGTTCTAGCTGTAAAGGACTCTGCTGGCCTTTTGGTTAACTCCTTTGACTAAGAATTCTCCAGACTAGCAGCTGAGGATTCAAAGCTAAGCTATTCCTAAGGGTGAAGGACTTGCTAGATTCGTATATTCTTCTTCAAGTGAGTAGTACTAAAATGTTTTGGCTAATCCAGTATCTTAAACACTACTAATGAAAATCTGTTTCCAGTATTCATTATGCTAGCTAAAAGTTAGTTGAAGTGCTTAAACCTTGGAGTTTGGCTTTCGATCACATGCTAACTGACCACTCTGGAGTGTTCATATTCCCAGCTGGACAACTGACTGCCCCTAGGGTATGGACCAAAATATGCGCATTTATATCATACTGTCCGTGCTGAAATGTGTCAAAGTAACTTGCAGGCCACATGACCCCACCTGTATTTTTATACTACAGTGTTATAATTTAGGAATTTTTGTAGCCTCTTCTCCCTCCCTTTTTCACTTAAGTTACTAATTTTAGATGTCTGCCTGACTACCTATCTTTCTTTTGTTCTTCCTTTTAAAATTATCTTATATTTTTAAAAAGTATTATATGTTGTTTGAAGACTATATGGAAAATATAGAGAATCAAACAGAGGGAAAAAATCACCTGCTATCCCACTGCTCAACAATAATCATTGTTGATTTTATGTTAGAAATTAAAACACATGTTTTTCTGTGCATCTACTTACATTTGTTAAAAGCAAAACTTCCAGGATCTTATTTTATCATCTAACAATATAATATGGATATTTCCTTGAGTCATTAACTATTGACAATGTGGTTTTTAATAGCTATGTAAGATTCCATTGTCTGGATAAAACATAATTTGTTTAAACAATTCCCCATTGCTGGACATTTAGAATATCTCCAGTTCACTATTAAGGGCATGGCCAGACTTTGTAGACTTAATTCCTTTATGTTTCTCCAGACCTGGTCCTTCTGTACCCATCTGCCCTTGGCTATTAAAATGCCAATCTCTTTTTCCTTCTCTTTAGGTCACAATTCTTTAATTTAGGTTTTTAAAAGTTGTAATTTTTAGCTTGTCACTAATATAAGCCTTCTGTTTGGATAAAGCCGGTTAAAAATACTGTTTGGAATTTTTAATACTCTAATTAACTGAATTAATATACTAGCTTGTTTTAAAAAAAATAATTTTAGGAGTATATATCCTGGGGAAATATGGGCAGAAGAAAATCAGAGAAATACAAGAAAGGGAGGCTGCAGAATACATTGCCCAAGCCCGACGACAGTATCATTTTGAAAGTAACCAGAGGACTTGCAATATGACAGGTAAGGCAAAGAGAAATATTTGTACCTGTATAAAGCTACTTGATGATTTGTGTTAATTTGCATACCTCAGGACCGAAGTTAGAGGAAAAGACAAAGGAAGAACGATAAATCTAGCAAGTATTTACATGATTTAACTGAAATACATCATTTAGTGTGGATTTTAAAAATCACTGTAAATCAATATACACTATAAATGCCTGTTCATTCATTTTATTTATTCATTAGGTAAATACTTCGGTTACCCAGCACTGGGGAGACAGAAGGTGAACAATAAAAAAAAAATCCCTGACCTTCAGAGTTTATATGCTAGTGAGAGAAAAAGATGATAAACAACAAATAAATAACTATAGGCAATGATGGCTGCTATAAGGAGAATAAAGCTGTGTGAGGAGTGGAGCAAAGACAGGGTAGTCAGCAGATCAGGCCTATTTGAGGAGAAACCTGACCGTACAGTGGAGGGAGCCGTGCAAAATGTCTGAGGTGGGAACAAGTTTGGCACGTCCAAGAAACAGCAAAAAGGCTGTGTAGCTAGAACAGAATGAGCAGTGGGAGAGTGCTAGGAGGTCAGGCTACAGGGGTGGGCTCATCCCGTTGGGCCTTCTGTGTCATAGTAGAGAGTCATGAGTGTGTTAAATTTACGGTAGACAGCTGCAGACCTGTAAGTCCAGTGCAGTACTACACTCAGTCCATGTTAATTAATGGTAAACCTCCTGGGCGGCTGCCACCACAAAATCAGCTGCCCATATTTGAAGAGAACAAGGTGTTATGTTATAACGGACATAACTCCTTGAAGAGTTAGTTCTCAGATCCACGTCAAACCTGTTTTTCTTTTTTATTGTTTAAAAAAGCTTAATCCTTTAACATTTCTTTCAAGAACAATTAATTTAGAAAAAAACTTTTGAAGGTGGGTTCTCTTTGTTCAATTTTGAAAGTAAAATTTTTTTCAGAGTGGAAGTGACTTTATTATTAGTTCAGTCTCATTTGACAGATAAAAAAGCTGAGGTTAAGGTTGAGAGACACATCCAAAGTTACAGCTGGGATATGATTTTTAATATTTGAAGTAATAATACTTCATTCTATAAAGCAAGCAGTAATCATAAATACTGTATGTAATGACAAATTGATAAGGCCCGGTGAGTAAGAGCACAGGCTTGAGGGAAAGGCAGATCTGGGTCAGTTCCCAGTGTTGCCTTGTAACATCTGTGTGTGTTGGGCAAATCTGAATCTCATTCTGTGTCCTCTAGAAAATGATCATCATAAAACCCACTTCATACATGTTTTGTGAGAATGTGATGAGATAATGCATATAAAGTGCTTGGTACATAATAAATACTCAGTAAATGATAACTTTTTAAAAATTGCGTAATTCTTTAAATTGATATTTAGCATTTAATGTGGTGCTGCCAAGGACATTTTAGTGAATTTTTAGGGCATAAGAACAGTCCATTTCTGGTTATTACTCAAATTTTCAGAAAATACAAAAAGGTGGGTCCTGGGATCTCAAAATACATCTCAGATTGACAGGGACCTGTGGTCACTTTGGGTCCTCTGGGAAGCAGATGCTAAGATGGGACTAGACTTACTGGGGGAAACACCTGTGAATCATAAAGGGGAGGGAGCAGCAGTGGGCATGGAAAGTGCAGGTCTGACCCATGAATGGAAACAGAGGGAAGGAACATTAGGTAAGAAGAGTCTCCCACTACAGCACAGTTCCAAGAAAGTTTTGACAGGCCAATAGGGTTCCCTGGTAGAGGGGTCCTGCAGGAATGGGCCTGTGTCGGTATCCCCACCAAGCACTGTCATTGGCTGGGAGCAGTGCAGACGCCATAATGGATCCAGAGGGATGGCTGCTGAGGCTGTCAGTTAACTGTGCTCCTCCCCACGGAAGACGTGGGTGGCACATTTCCATGACCACCACAACGCTCAGATGAGTAAATAGCTGACTATAGACAATTGAAAATAAAATATGGTGATCAGTAGGAGCCAAAATATAGGTTCACTGAAAACCTTTCCAAATTAGCCTTCTGGTATGCGTTGAAAATGGGCTTACAATCATATGATTAAATTTCTATCCTTTTGAATAAGATGTAATGGATATACTAAAAAAAATTTAGTACTTTTCGGTAAATATAACTAGTTTTTTACCCGGATAGTTGGTTCCAATTTGAAAGCATCTGTCTAATGGAACGCTTCTGTGCCCTGCCCATTGGCTTTATCTTCCTCATGATTTTACTAAAGATTTGGGAGGAGTGCTTATTAAATTTACACACGCCACAATGCTTGGAAACACAGCTTCACACAAGTGAAGTTTCAGGATGCAAAATAGTCTTGTCCCTTTTAAGTGCGAGACTGGGATAAATGAATTGTTCTGCTTTAAAAGTCAGTGGTACAAATACAGAATTACCGCTTGGAGTGATGGGTAAGGATTGGGAATTCTAGCTAAGCATAAGCCTGTTTTGAACAAACAGTATGATGTGATTTCTAGAAATACTAATTTAATCTTAGACTACAGTAATAAAGAGTGTGTGGTTCAGATCAAAGTCAGAGTACAGGTCCATTTCTGCCTCTCACGTGTTAAGAAGATACAAACTGGAATGTGTCAGAAGAAGCCAAATAAGGATGATAAGAAGGAGAGCTAACACTCACTGAACTTCGCCATGTGCAAAGAAGCACTATTCTAAATGCTTTCTGTGTCTCAGTTAATCTTACAACAGTCCTATAAGGTAGATCCAGTGTTATCCTCAGTTTGCAGAGGAGGGAACTGAGGCACAGAGAGGTTCAGTAATTTGCCCAGGGTCACACAGATTCATAGCTGGCGAAGGGTTGGCTTGTGATTTGTGGTTGGGCTGGGGATGTTTACCCTGGAGAGCAGATGGCTGCAGGAAGACGTGAATGCTGTGTTCAGCTGCATACAGAAACGTATTTGTTCAGTGTTAACACAGATGGTTAGAAGAACAGACTTGTTTTTGGATGAATAGGCTGAAGCGGGAAGTAAAAAGCTCTTTTGTCTCCGGAGAATTGTTGGAGAGACTCCTCTCAAATCCTGTTGTTATACCACATAATCTTTAAACTAATTCCCTACTTACCCTATTTTCTGAACATATTTCTGAAAAGCCTTGCTTTTTCTTGGGTAAGGTGACACACCATGCTTGGGCTAGTTATATAGACCACGTACACTAAGAGATGAGCCACCACTTACGTTAGCCCTGAGCTACTACTTCTGTTAATGGTCTACAGGACTTGGGGATTTAATGGTACAGCTGGAGCAAATATGCTGAAGCTACACGGTGCGGCGCTGAAATAAATGCCTAGACTAGGTTAACAGCTGAATTTTCTATAGAAAAAATAATATGGATTTTGTAATTAATATGTCTTGCCTAGTCAAGAAGTAAAAAATCATGCACTAAAGTTTTTCCTTTTAGAATGTGGCATTTATGATCTCTTGATAGTTTTTCATTTTGTTTTCATTACTTAGTGTTAGAAACTCATTTTAAATTTATTCATGTAGAATTTCTCCAGCATTTCTTATGCCATGCGTAGAGCCATAAATAAAGCAACTCCCGTAAATTACATGCAATCTTTTCCCCATAGAGTTCTGTATCTTATTTTATCTTTCTGTTATTCTTGGTAGTTACAGGCAGTAGCTGTTGGCAAAACCAAAACTGCGGTTCCGCAGCTCTTAATTCCTAGCCTGACACTCTTTTGTCCAGATTATAAATGCTTTTTGCTTTGTAGTATTTAATAAACTTTTTTTCTAAAATTAGAAATAAAATATGAAGCAAAAAGTATAGCTAAAGATAAAAATGTTTTTAATCATTTTATTATATCAGAAATAAACATTTATTGTAAAAACAATTGAGGAGTACAGAAAAGAAGAGAAAAAAAAGAATTGTCCATAATCCATGCTGCCAAGACCACCACTGTTAACATCTGGGAATAATGCCTCCCATTCTTTCTTCTGTGTGTCCTTGTTCACATTGCCGTGATCATAGTACATGTATAAGTTTGTCCACTTCACGTAAGCAGATAAATGATTCATTAGTATATAATCAGTTTTTATTATTATTAATCATGATAATTTGAAAACTCTAGCTCTGACCTTCCCTCCCAACCCTTGCTAGCTGCTAGTCTGTGCTGTAGCCTAAACAGTCTGCATTTCTCAATGAGGGCAGTCATATCACTTGTGACCTTTCTGTTTTCTGTTCGTATCACAGTGCTGTCCATGCTTCCAACGCTGAGAGAGGCCTTAATGCAGCAGCTCAATTCTGAGAGCCTCACAGCCCTGCTGAAAAACAGGTGAGTGCAAGTGACAGCATTTTTCATTTATACACTACCTTAAAGTTTATCGAGTGAACTGAAATACTTTTCAGACATCTTTGTTTCCTTATTTTTCTTTATAATTAAAGCATATAATGTATAAGCTGATTTAGAAAAAATATTTACTAACTATATCATTGAATTCATATTTTATTTTGTCCATTTATTTATGCTCTACCTTGATCCACAAAGCATTTAGGTCAACAATATTTGTATGTGTTCTGGTTTCATATAAATAGATCTAAGATGTCATTTCAACGTTGTTCAGGAATTTAGTTATTGAATGCTTATTGCAAGTGTTCCTGAACCAGATGATGTGAAGCTGTGTTAAACATTGTGCTTCTTAAAGAGTTTACGGTGTAATAGGTAAAGCATGTGAACGTCCATTTTAGATACTAAGGCATGCGAAGTTACATTTTATGTTATTAACAAAGTGGAGTACAAATGTAACGTGAGCATACCGTAATGACAGTTCACCTTACCGTGACAGTTTACTGTGTACAAAGCGCTTTCACACACATGACCTTGTGTGTGGAGTGCAGTATGTGTCCGGGAATTGTAATGTAGTGCGATGCTGTGTTCTTTTGACAAGATTTCCGGAAGGATGGGTTATTAGTTTAATGAACAACGTGAGGAGAAGTGGTTTCACTAAATAAATTTTCATCACTGAAAATTTACTGAAATAGTCACTTTCCTTGTATTCCCCCTCCAATAGCCAGAGAGAAGGAAGTGCTATTTCTGGAGAATCTCTCTGTGCCAGGCCAGTGCTAGACACTTTACATACATGCGCCCATTTAATTTTCACAGTATCCTTGTGAAGCAGATGTTATCATCTCCATTTTGCAGATAGGAAATAACAGGTTAAATAACAAGCTGGGAAATTTCTTTGAAAACATTTTCTATAGTCAGAAAATACCTCCCAAAATAGCAATAGATTTGTATACTTGGGATTTTTTTTTAATCTGATTAAAGTATAATGCTGGTGATACGGGGTTTCCCCCTAAATTTCATCATTCTTAAAGATTGACACACTTTCATCACTACTTACAGATGTAAGGTTTAATTTATAAATTAGTTCATATAATTATATGAAGAAGAAGCATATAAGCAGATTACTCTCAGTCAGATAAATGTTTAATTACCACCAGTATGTACGTAGTAGAGTATAAAGAAATATGTACATCAGTAGGAGATAAAGAAAAGAAATAGATTTTAATTGCCTTCAGTTTTAGTCTTATTGGGGGGACAGGACAAATGAACTAAGCGAAGAGCACTTTTATAAAAGCAACATAAGAGACACAGTAAACGTAGTGGCACTCTCCCCTCCTGGTGACTGTCTTGCCTACAAGGCCCTGTGTTCCCTGTGCTTTGGAGGATTCAAGATAGTTCAGATAAGGCCTCTTTCCCGTTAAGACCTTGTCATCCAAAGGAGGAAGTAGATGAAATAAATGATCATATTCAAGGCATATTATGTTTAGTCTGTGGTAAAGCAGTAAAAGGAAAATATGGGGAGAAAATGTGGGAGGCCAGAGAAGAAAGGGATTAATTGTGGTGGATAACCGTGGACAGCTTTAAAGAAAAGCCGTCGTTCCTCTTTCCTGACTCAGTACACAGAGAGGAGAATTCCGTAAATTCCTCAGAGTTTAAGATGGGCAACAGTTCTTATTCGCTGTTTCCTCTTTAAATATTGCAATGTTATTTTTTTCTTGCCTTTCTTTTGATTTGAAATTACTGTTTGCTATTTGGGAGTAAAAGGGTCCATTTGAAAAATATTTGCTTAAAGGGGGGCTTGAGCCCTTACAAAGTGTGATTAAATAAAGCCTCCAATCTTATGATTGCTTTTGTATTAGTTTTCAGTCAACTCCGGTCTCATATAAGCCTGTCAAGCAAGTTAATTTTCTCTTTAAGCTAATTATGATAATAACTAATCAGAAATAAATAAAAGATTTGATAGTTTTATTAGTTTTGTAATAGCAACTAAAAATCCACACACTTATTGAAGATTGATAATGGCAGTGAATTTTCAGTGGCAAAGAATCTTAAACATCCTCCATGACAAGAGAGGTATAACATTGTGAAAGGATTAGTTTAATTCTTAAACAGATGTTTTAGTGACATTAAAGAGTCTCATATTTAACTTGGAGTTATCCATTTCCATCAGACAAATCATTTGAGAGGAATCTTTGCTTAAAAATTACTTTGTTCTACATAAATTTGAAATCGGAATCTTTAAAAAAGATAATAAGGTGAATTCTTTTTCGTTTTTTGAAAAGGCGTACATTGTGAAATGATTACCACAATCAAGCTAATTAACATATCCATCACCTCATATAGTTACCCTTTGTGTGTGTGTGTGGTGAGAACACTTAAGATTTACTCTCTGAGCAAATTTCAACTATACAATGCATTATTATTAACAGTACTCACCATGCTGTGCATTAGATCTCCAGAACTTATTCATCTTATAACTTTAAATCTACTTTTAAGGTCTAAAAATGGTAAATGTCAACATAAAGAAATGTCTTAGGTGGCCATAACTCTGTCCTTTCCCACTGAAGTCACCCCAAAGAAATACAGTTTCAAGGCACACACTCTAATTGCCGTTCCACAGACTGCTGCTACTAAGTACCTTAGATTTCTATAAAAAGCACTTTGAAGTTTTTCTGGGGCAACATTCAAAAGAAAATGTGATTTACTTGCATTAAAATATCTAACCCTTGAATTTCGGTTGATTCCCAATCTAATCAGAATAAGTATGGCATTCCACCATGAGGCTTGAACATTAGCTAAAGGTTGCAGCAGTACCTTGCAGGCCTGACTCTGTACATCTTCTGAACGTGTGCCATCTAGGAAAGCGATAACTGAAGCTGGAGAGTCTGTTCAGTGACAAAGAAAGATAAGAAACTGGTAATATCCCACAATTGTAATGGTAACTTATTGAAGTGTAAATTTATGTCTGAATATAATAAAGAATATGGGCTTGTATTTTATATATCTTTGTGGTTTTTTATTTCATTTTTCTAATAATTTATTTTCATTGCATTTTACAAAAGTATTGGTCGGTGACATATTGGAAATTAGAAAGAAAAAAAAAAAACCTGTTCCTTCCACATAGGTGGTCTGAAAAACACTGAACTCCATCAACATAATACATCCACACAGTGGAGTACTATGCCATGGTTAAAAAAAAAAAAAGGTGACTATCATCTTTCTACTTCTGTGGAATGATCTCCAGGATATATTGTTATATTTTTTTAAAAGGTAGAGAAAAATGTGTATAGTATGCTACCATTGATCTAAGGAGGCAGTTATGAATATACACACATATCTGTTTATGTAAAGCAAAACAATGGCAAATTAAAGTATATTTTTTTAATAGTCACCTGTGAAAAGGGGAGAGAATGAAGGAGGATAGGAACAGACTTCTTTGAATATACTGCATTGTATAAATTTGACTTTGGAACCATATAAATATTTTACATATTTATAAAACTGTATTTAGTGTTTAAAAAGCAATGTCTAAAAAGTGATAGCAAAATAAATCAAATTAACCTAAATGTGTATCTAGTTAGTGGTATAACCACAAAGACAGAAACTAGGCCAGGTGACTTTTAAAGCAGCAATTTGACTGTATATTCTTAGTGGGATATATACTCTTAGAGCACACAGAATTGAAAAAACGAAAACTTTAAACTCTTTCAATATTGCTGTTGCTGTTCTGAGACTGTTGTGCATAGAGTGAGGGATGAAACAGGTTAGTAATTATGTTGGTTTCACTGATTTCTAGTGTGGACAAAAAGAAATACAGATGTAAGATCAACAAGATGAAGTTAAAAACCCTGTGGTCCTAATTTTTTTTTTTTTTTTTGAGGAAGATCAGCCCTGAGCTAACATCTGATGCCAATCCTCCTCTTTCTGAGGAAGCTTGGCCCTGAGCTAACATCCGTGCCCATCCTCCTCCACTTTATATGGGACGCCGCCACAGCATGGCTCAACAAGCAGTGCATCCGTGCGCGCCCGGGATCCGAACCGGCGAACCCCGGGCCGCCGCGCTCAGCTGCGTGCATTTAACCACTTGAGCCACCGGGCCAGCCCTCCTGTGGTCCTAATTTTGAATTAGAAGTGTCAGTATGAATTCATGGTGTATTTTATCTCTTTGAATATATGTTCATATAAATAAATACACGCACACATATTTAGTAGCTTAGTCTACCTAAAAGGCTTAGAAATAATGACCTACCCAGTAGCAATGAATATCTTTAATCAAAGGTTGCAGTCTCAGACTACCACATCCCACTACAAGGAACCAGGACTCTTGGAGGGGTAATGATTTCAGGTCTGCGGCAAGAATTGAACAGGATGAACCCAGAAGAACTTTTCATGTCAGTAAGCAAGGAAGCTCTCAAAGACTAATGGGGTCATGTCAAAAGGATTCAAAAACCAACCGAATAGTCCCCACAATAGTCAAAGATGGGCAATGGATCATCAATAAGAATAGTATCAATAAGATACTGAACATCAATAAGAATAATAACTACAGTAGGTTGAAACACATTGAATATATATAATTTAAATTCATGTGTTTGTAATGATACTTTAAAACAAAAAAATACTTCATCATCTACCTTTGAAGGATTATAGGACCTGCTTCATTATTTTTAAAAAGGTAAATGAGGGAAAGAAAGAAACATTTTTCCTGCTTTTTTCTGTATGATTTTATAATACGTATATGCATATGCTCTGAAGGAGGAAAAAGACTGGAATGATCTACCAATGTACTAGTGAAAATCGCTATTATCATTGGTTACTGAAATTGCAGTTGTTTTTTACTATATTTTGTGGGCTTTGTTTTTGGCAGTTATCCTGTAATACAATATAATTAAATATAGAGGTATAAAGTTCATAGTTTTCTGTTATGTTACCTGGTTGTTATTTTCATATTTTCTGATTTTTTTCTTTAGGCCTTCAAACAAGCTAGAAATATGGGAGGATCTGAAGATAATAAGTAAGCCTACATAATTTGTGTCACAGCACATCCTTAAAATATTTATAAAGGGAAATTTTTGTACTCCATTATATGGATGACTTTTCTTTACCTCATAGAGTTGTCAGGATTAAATAGTTCTCCTGTAGCAAGTAGATCAATGTCTGGTCATAGAAAGTGTTCAGTAAATATTAGTGGTTGTGGTGGTATTATTATTGTTATTGTTATGATAATATGTAAATCTGTCCTAGACTACATGTGCCTATATTAGGGACTGATATCTGCAATATTATACTTCAAGGGAAGTTTTTACTCAAACCCAGATAGTAACTTTACTTTGATATTGTGTGCAAACTTTCATTAGTGATAAAAATTTGAAACGAAGAGCTGCCCTGGGGTGTATCTATGTGTGTGTGCGTATATATATACATTTACACGCACCCATGTCTCAGAACTTCATACTATCAATTATTCCTACATTTTCCCATCCATTCACCTAATCCTTATCAACTGAATCATGCTTAAGCTTTGCCTATTTGAAAGTAAATTAAACCTTTGTAGCACCCTGTATTTCCTTTCAGCTATTGTACTTTCTCACGCCCCTTACTCAATACCAAAGATTTCTGCATTCCCTTTTCTTCACTCCCACTCACTCTTTGACAGACTGGCTTCCACTCCTGTGCCTCCACCCGAGCAGATCTCGCAAACATCAGTAGTGACTTCTGTGTTGCTAAATCTACTGGACGTTTTCCTCCTGCTAGACCTCTTGGCAGCAGTCAACACCTTTGCTGTCTCCTTGAACACTCTGTCCTAGATTGCTGTGATGCCTAGTCTCCAGGTGTCCCCTATCTTTTTGTATCTGCCTCCAGCCCTTTAATGGGCTCATCCTCCTTTACCTGCCAGTGAAGGCTAGAGTTTGTCCATGCTCCGCCCTCTTCTCTCGCTCTGAACCAGCTCCTAGACAGCTCCGAATTCTGAGGCTGCAACTGGGAGTACTTCCCAGTCCTTTCTTGTTTTCCTTTCTGAGCTAATAATATATAACCCTTCACTCAATATATTCGTCCTCGTTATTATTGGTTATTGTTTCAATCAAGAGATCATACCTAATTTACATTAAACAAGTTATAAGGAGATAGACTGAAATATTTTGAATTGGTATATTTTTGTACTTGAAACAGTT